>NC_135532.1:26256671-28756671 GCF_045843805.1 Urocitellus parryii
AAAAAGAACCTTCCACACTTGGCTTTCTGATCACACCATTCCTGCACTCCGTAACTCCTGTTGCTGTCAAAGGGAGCTAGGTTCCAAGTCTTTTCCTACAGCTCTGTCAAGGCCAAGGCTGCAGGACACTTGTTGATGATCGCCTTGTCAAGCCCTGGCTCAGTCTCTCTTTCTCATTGAGCCTCACTCTCTGCATCCTATTGGGCCCCTCGATGGCCCTTTAGCAGGTTCTTCTTCCTCTTCTGTCCGTAGCTCAGTGCACTGTATAGTTTTAGTTTGTGCACCTTGTTCAGTGTGTATGTATCTGTCTCCTCCTCCAGTGTCCTTGCCAAAGAATAAGCTCTCTACACCGAGGCTGTTCGTCTGCTTTGTTCTTGGATGCAAATGTCTGGCTCATGAGAAATGATAATGGATTTACGTCAGTGGAAGAACAATTCGCTGTCCTGCTCCCCAGCCCTCTTCCCTCCCCTATCTTAAGCTGAACATATGGGACCACAGACAGTGCTTGCCTCTGGACCTTTGCATGTGCTATTCTGCTGGAGTAGAGTGATCATCTCTCATTCCCTGCTCCCTCTATCTGCTTGGTTAATTCCTACTTGTTCTTCATATTTCATCTTAGGTGTTAATGCTTTTAGGAATCCTTCTGTGACTCAAAGCTGCCTCCTTTGATGATGTTTGATAAGGCTGTGTACCCACTCAATCTCATTTTGACATGAATCACTCTTTAGTTTTATTTCTCCTTTGTCTATTTCTTTTGAACGTTAACAGCCCTACAGCGGGTCTGTGTCTTGCTCGCTATCACATCCTCCAAACCAAATGCAGTCATCAGCAGGAGAGATCAGCTGCTGAACACACTTTTTGCAATGACATTTGATGAAGGACATTTAGGGCTATTTGGAGATCGAGTCAAAGAAGCGCTTTGATGTTCTAGTAAAACAGTGAAATAACATATTCCTGAACATGACCAATGTGAACCCAATCCACACCTTTCCCTCTGGCAGGATTCTTTGCCCACAAGGTGGAGCATGAAAGCAAGATGCAGAATGGGCGGAGCTTCCAGAGGACGGGAACCCTCGCCTTTGAGCGGGTCTACACTGCCAAGTGAGTCTAAACCCTGATGCTGCTGACCTACAGTGAGGATGTGGGCCTGGGGGCTTCCTTAAGGGAGTGAAGACCACCCTCAAGACCACATATCTGCCTGGGCCAACCTGGGCTAGTGTCAGAAGAAAGGAAGTGGGGACAGGAGGAGCTGGGGGAGGTGTGATCTCGGCAGCTCCAGAAGCATCTGTGGCAGTCCCTCGGTCAGGGGAGTTGGCCAATTTCCTGTGGGCTGGTTGGAGGCGCCATGGTCAAAACCAGCCTTGACTCATCAGCCAGCTCCAGAGCAACAGGCCATGCACACGGGCAGCAGCCTCCACTTACCTCCCTGGCTGTCCCGGGTGACAGTCTGGAGGTGACGCCAGTAAGTTTCATGACTCTGGATCCCTTTGAGCCACCAGCACAAGGACAGAAAGAATGGGGCATATGCAGTTGTGTGACCCCCTCTCTCTGTCTTTCCTTATGAATAAAACAGCTGTTTGAAAACAGGAGAACAGCTAAAGGAAGAGGGGTGTGCTCTATTTGGGATGCAAATCCCAAAGGACAGTTAGTGATTCACAGATGGCTTTACCTTCATGGGGAGTGTATTTAAATAGAGGATCAGCGGGGTGTCCTGGCCTGCCTCTCCAGGCTTCCCATGAGAGGCCTGTCAGAAGGGAAGGCTCCATGCTGGGGAGCTAACTAGAGAGCTGGCCTTCAGTTCCAGCCCAGAGGTGACTTCCATGTCCCCAGAGCTCCTTCCAAAGGGGAGTCACAGCACGGAATACAGTATGTCTAGAGCGACAATGGTAGCCCAGGCAAATTCAGGAACACAGATTCCCAGGGAAGGGGCAGGAGGCCCTGGGCTCCCTGCAGGCTCTGTGGGAGCGGCCGGAGGGAGGGTCCCACTCAGGGGCAGGGTCAGCTTTCTGTGGGTTAAAGTGACTCCATGGGGTTTGGAGGGTACTGCTTCACTGTCCTCAGGACTTGAGTCCTCTATGTCATGTAGATTTGTTTATTCTTCCCGTGAGGCATGGCCATGGGGGAAGGACTAGGGGAGTCTTCCTCTTGGCAAGTTTTTCATCATTGGCTTCACTTTTCCCTTAACTTCTGGATAGTTGTATACCTTCCGGACCACTCCTAGATATATTGGCAGGGTGGTCTTGGGCTGATTTTTGGCCTTCACCCTCTCTGGCCCTTGACCTTTGGGGTCACTCTGGAGTACTTACACTGACTCTGTAGTGTACCCCTGGACCTCTCCCTCTCCGTCCCACTTCATAGCAAGCATGACCAGGGCCACTCCGACGGTGATCTCAAGGAAATCCTTTGCTGAAGTACCCACAAGGGGATTTCTACTTTAGCATCTGGACCTTGGGTGCATGAATTCTCAGAAGCAATTTAAGATTACGGATGTCATTTAAAAGACATGATAGACCCATTTGAGGGAGGGTGGGGAGAATACACAGCTGCCATCAGTCCCATCAGTCTTTCGGCCCACTTACTGTGGGGGGGGGTGTGGCGAGTCAGCGCTCAGAACATCATGCACAAGAGGCACAAAGAAGGCCTCTGATCAGGGATGGGCTCCAAACACCTCGGATTCCAAGAATTCTTTCCACCAGTGTGGAAAGAGCAGCTTCCTTGTGTCCAGAAGACTACATTCCTGCCAGGTACACGAAGTTCACTGGAGTATTTAGCTCCTCCATTTGGGAGAAGTTATGGTGGAATCTCACCGGACCTTCTTAGAAGTTAAGTTTCCATTTTGCTGGCCATGCACAAGAAATGGAGCGGATGGGGCCATCTTGTGTCTGCCCCTCACCCTACCCCACCTAGGAGTGAAATAGCTCTGTTTTGAAGACGCCAGTGTAGCTTACACCTGGACTTGTTGGTTGTCAGTCTCCAAATTGCAGAAGTGCAGTTTGGCTGGGTTGTACTGTGTTGCTGGAGAACGTGGTTTGGAAGTTCTGCAATCACGTAGGTTCCAGGGGGAAGAAGGTGCAAGAGGACGGTGGTGGGTAATTGCTGCTGCTTGGGATCCTCCCCATGTGGGTGCTGCAGCCCAGTTCTCAAAACCCCTGTGTTTTTACCAGTTAGCCTCCATGAGAGGGGAAGAAGAACGAACGAGGGGAGAGGAGAGATCATGTGGAGAGGGAGAGGTAGGAAGTCAGGGGGTGGGGAAGAGAACTTTCTGTAAGATAAAGGTTGCTCAGACATAGCTGTGGTTCTTCTACAACGACCACTTCCTCCCTGGCCTGACAGCAGTACATGTGTGCCTGTGTGGATCGTAAGAAGGGGCCAGAGATCCATGCAGCAGGTTCAAGTACTAACTAGAGGTACCCCTACTGTTGGCCTGCACTTGAGTCTCCTGGGAAGGAGATTATATGTGATTCTAATAGAAAGTCATTCCTAGCAATTGCATTTGGTGTGTGTGTGGGGGGTGTTTCTGAAAGCACCAAAATGGGGTGCAAGATGATCCATGGGGGTGCAGGAAGATTTAATTTAACCTTGCTATCTAAAACATAAGAAATGAAACTTTACCCATTTTGAATACACAGATTGACAGTGGCACCTGTGCCATACATAATTTATACATAAATGTACTTATCATAGGGTTGTATGATCAGAACTTTTGGTTGTTGGGGTCCAGAATCATAAATGTTTAGAGGCCCTGGCTATGAGGGGGAAATAGCATAAAGGATAAATGATACTGGTGGATTGAAAAACTGATGCATGTTTTTCAGCATTAAATATGACTGTTGACAGATAGGGATTGCTCAATATTCTGAGTTGGTGCATTCACAGACATCCCAGACGGCGTAGTGTATGAGCACAGACCTATCTCACCACCCATCTCCCACTAGGGCAGTGCTGAGTCAGGGTTTCAGAACTAAAAGGAGGTGAACCTTGACTCTCTGTTCACACAGTCCAAACGTAGTTCTATGCGCTGTTCCCAGAGGATGAGCACAGCTAGTACAGCCTTGGTCAAGTTTTGGTTTTTGGAGACAAATCCTAGTTAGCTAAACAAAATCTAGAGTTTCTTCCTGTGACTGAGGTGAGTTGAGGTGAGTGCAGGGGATGGGTCTTTGGAGACGTGTAATTTCCTGAAATGTGTTCTATGGATTCCAAGTTCATAAGTCATTAACATGTGTTGCAGGGAAAAGTTCTTCATAGGCAGATGTTTTCATCAGCTTTTCCACCACCGTGACTGAAACACCCGACCAGCACCATTGTAGAGGAGGAAAAGTTTAATTTGAGGGCTCATGGTGTCAGTGATCTTAGACTACAGGAGGCTGGCTTCATTCTCAGGTGAGGCAGAACATTATGGAGAAAGAGCATGGCAGAGGGAACCAGCTCATGTGAGTATCAGGAAGCAGAAAGAGAGAGTCTTCACTTGCAAATATATACTCCAAAGCCATGCCCAATTCCCACCTCCTCCAGCCACACCCCACCACTTCAGTTACCACCCAGTTAATCCCTGTCAGGGGATTAATTCACTGACTGGATTAAGACTCTCACAACCCAGTCATTTCTCCTCTGAACCTTCTTGCATTGTCTCACATGTGAGCTTTCGGAGGGACACCTCACATCTAAATCAGAACACCAGACTTTTGAGAACCCATAATATACCAAGCAGTACTTTAATTCTTGGTTCTCCATAAATCCTACCTCCTCTCCCAGATATTTTTTGCAGATCATTTTGGGAAGTGCCACCCTAATATCCCTTATTTTGTCCATCTCTTGGCATCTACTGTAGACTCATTTTTAAGTAGTGAAAATTAGAACAATTATTTGAAGGTGATACATTTATAATAATCCCATTGATTGGTATTGGTATTATTATTAACTCCTTTTCATGATTTTATTGATTTATTTGGTACCGGAGATTGAAGCCAGGGGCACTCGACCACTGAGTCACATCCCCAGCCTTATTTTGTATTTATTTAGAGACAGGATCTCACTGAGTTGCTTAGTGTCTCGTTTTTGAAGAGGCTAGTTTTGAACTCGCAATCCTCCTGCCTCAGCCTCCTGAGCCCCTGGGATTACAGGCGTATGCATCTTTCCTTATTTTAAATCAACCCAAGCCAACTAGTGAAACATTAAAGTTTTTTATCTATTATATTCCCAGAGGTGGAGAAAAATAAAGGGAAAATAGCACAAGTCCTTTTTTCTGTAGAAGCAGCGAGAGTGCAGGGTGCCAAATTGAACGTAGCTCAGTGAATTATTGCCAGAGCTGCCCAGAAGCTCCTATTTAGATATCTAAAAATGGATATCAAAATGGGTTTGTCCGTTCTGTTTTGCAGAACGAAATGGCACAAAACTCCTCAAAAGAAATCCAGAATAATAATCATGTGTCAGTAGGAAAAGACATTCCCACTGGGTGAAGAAGGAAGACGCTGGAGCGGTAATAGCCACCACTTACTGAACATTTCCTGTGAGCGTGCAGAGCTTTATCTCATTTTATTCTCAACTGTTTGGGGGGATAATGACTAATGTCTTCCTTCACCCCTTATATGAACAAATTGAGGCTCCATGAGACTAGGAAATGCACCCGCATCCACACATCCAGTAAGCGGCAGCTCTGAAATTGGATCCAGGTCCTGTGATCCTCGCAAGTAGCCATGAGACTCCGCGGCAAGGTGACCAAGGGTCCTTGAGCTCAGCCTGGCAGCAGCCCCCTCTCACAAAGGGGTATATGTGCTTGAGCTTTGGATGGAAGGTGGACTGGAAATTCTGAATGAGGAGAGGGACTGTTTTGAGCTAGAGCAAGAGGCAAGATCTGAGAATATCCTGGAAATCCCGAGAAAGAGACCATTCTCTGACAGTTCAGAGAGCTTCATTCAATTCCAGACCGACTATGTTTTTATTAGGAACCAAGGTAATATAAAATATTGGCAGGAACAATTGAAGGATTGATCCAACGTTGAACCACTGACCAGTTCTCTCTAATCAGAAGATTCCTGGACAATTAAAGATTTCTTTTTCTTTTGTCATTAACAGACAAAACTACTTAAAACCAAAACAAAACCCCCAAGAGACATGGGAATGAGAAATAAGCAGGGGAAATTTTTGGTATTAGTATATATTTTTTTAACTATAAGTCCATCAGATATTATTTCCCGTCAGACATAGCATTTTTCAACCAACTGAAAAAGGAAATTTTTTTCCTTCTCGTTTTCTTGAGCTTGGAAATGAATCACATTTTCTCAGTCCTGAGGCTGTAATTTTTGTGCCTCTAAAAATGTGTAAGAATAGACGTGAGGTTGGTACTCAATGGCTGCTGCATTTGTAATGTTGGGCCTATTTATTTGCTGAGTATGTCATCCCCCAATGACGATTTGCAAGGGCCTCCTGCCTTCTGGGGTAACTGGTTCACTAGATTCATGAAAGTTCTAGGGTCCAGAGCAGCTAGCAAAGCCAGCAGGGGCCTCCTCTTCTTGCCCTGTGCCTAGCTTTGATTGTGAATGTCTCCCAGGACAGGATACATAGATTTCTCACCTATCACATTTACTGACTTGTCTAGAAAAGACTCTTTTTTTTAATATTTATTTTTTAATTTTAGGTGGACACAATATCTTTATTTTTATTTTTATGTGGTGCTGATGATCGAACCCAGTGCCCCATGCCTGCTAGGTGAGCAGTCTACCACTGAGCCACAACCCCAGCCCAGAGTGGATTGACCACTGTACCAGGTGCTAACTATAAGCTGGTAGGGTGTGGCTGGAGGAAGTAGGTTGCCAAGGGCATGCATTTGGGGGTTTACATTTTGCCCTGGCACCTCACTTGCTTTCTCTGCTTCCTGGTTCTCATGAGCATAGCAGTGCTTCTCAGCCATGCCCTTCCACCATGATGTCCTGCCTCACCTTGGGCCCAGAGCCACAAAGTCAGCTGACCATAGACTGAGACCTCTGAAAACCATGAGCCCAGAATAAACTTTTCCTCCTCTGAATTATACTTATTCGGTATCTTGGTCACAGTGATGAAAAGCTGACACATATGGGCCTTTGGAGGACGCTCCCCATATTCTAACCTTAGACCCAGAGTTCTCATGGACCACTGAGGTGCAGGACCTTAGCAGTTAGAACAGTGGTTTAGAAACTATACCTTTGCTTGTGCCTATATATTTTGCCTTCCACTCACTCATGGTTCCCAAACTTCAGCACGCATCAGAATCAGAATCACCTAGAAGGCTTGTTAAAACAGGTGGCGGAGTCCCTTCCTCTGAGTTTTAAATTCTGTGGGTCTGAGGTGGGCACAAAAATTTGTATTTCCAACAAGCTTTTGGGCTATGTCAATACTGCTGGTTCAGGGACTTTGACTCCAGAATGTCAGTGGAGTCTCTTAGATTTTTTGTCTCTTAGTTTTACAGATAAGGAGACTAAGTCTAGACGGATTGCTTTGCCAGGGGTGAATAGCTGGTTTATGTTAGGAGGAGGACTGTCCTAGTCGAGTGCCCTTCCATTGCACCACATCGCCCTTCCCTGTTTGGGCCTCTCATGTCTTGCTTTGTTGTTTTCCCATTTTTACTGCTTAGCTCTTGTCCTGGTCTAGGCTGCAGACTCCTCACAAGGATACCTCCTATTTAATTTAGTATAGTCCAGTTGTTAACAGGCCTGGCTTTGGAGACAGAATGACTAGGTGTGAATCCTGGCTTTGCCCCCTGCCCCCAGGCTGCGAGACCCTGGGCTAAGAGCCTCAGTTTTTCATCTGAAACATGAGGATAGTAGAGGCAGGCTGAAAAATGTCCATGATCTAATCCCAGGAACCTGTGAGTATGTAGTTTCATGCCAACCACTTGAACTTGAAATAAAGAGATTGTTTTGAATATCTAAATAGGACTCAATGTCATCACAAGGGTCCTTTAAAATGGGGAAGGAAGAAGTGATTTCTATCAGAAAGGCTTGGACTGGGGGTTGTAGCTCAGGGATAGAATGCTTTGTCTGGCTTGCTCCAAGCCCTGGGGTTGATCCCTAGCACTGAAAAGAACAACCATATGATTAAAAAAAGAAAAAAAAAAAAAACCCACAAAACCCTGTCTGGCTCTGTGTACCTCCCCAGAAAACATCAGGAAGACTCCAGCAGCCGTCACTGGCTTTGAGGTTGGAAGGAGCGCTGAGCGGGGGGATGCCAGGTATCTTGAAAGGCAAGAAAACGGACCCTTCTCTTGAGCTCCAGAGAGAACACAGCCCTGCTGAACCCTTGCCTGTATTCCAGGGAGATCCATTTCAGACTTGTGACCTCCAGACCTGAGAAAAAATGACTTTGCCTTGTTTAAGCCACCAAGTTTGTGGCCACTTGTTACAGCAGCCAGAGGAAACTCATGCAGCTGTCCTGTGTATTCACAGGCGTATGGTGGGTTTAAAGGAGGTGAAGGCCATGAAACATCAGCTCTGTGCCTGGTGTACAGTGATGTCCTCCACTCCAGGGCAGCGAGGATTATGCCCAGCACACAGCCATGCCATTAGCAAGCTAGCTTTTTTTTGCATCGGCTCTTGTGATGGGAACCTGGTTTCTTTACAGCTTGGAAATCACCTTTCCTGCTCAGCCTGGGCTGCAGACAGGGGCTGATCTGTGAGTCTGACATGGAGGTCAGCTCAGGTGGGCTTTCCTCTCCTGACACCCCCACCTGCTCATGACCACACCCTGCCGTCTGCTTTGTTCACTTTTCAATTCCAAGAAGCACATGGAACAGGAACCCTGCCAAAGCGAATACATCAAGAAACCAGATCTCAGATCGGCTTCGCTGTAGGAAGGGAGTTAATGGATTCTGAACATGTGTTGGCTTCACCCCGTGGTCCGTGGCTGGCGTGGTGGTTGGCTGCCACGTCTTGTTGGGTAGATGTAAGTGGAACCAGGGGCGTTTGCGCTCTTGCATGGTGGTGATGATTAGCTTGAGGTTTCAGGTGATTTTCAGACCGCATCGCAGTAACGCGTTTCCTGATTTCTTTCCTCCTTGTTTATTCCACAGCCAGAACTGTGTAGACGCCTACCCCACTTTCCTGGTGGTGCTCTGGAGTGCAGGGCTACTTTGCAGCCAAGGTAACTTCCCTTTGTGTGTTCTCTTTCTATAATGTGCATCTCTCAGAGGTTCAAAGGGCGGCCGTTTTGATGAAAAGATTTTGCCTGACCTCCAGCTCCGACCCTCCAAGCTCTGCAGAGGCGAGAGCCCTTGGGAGGTTCTGTTCCAGGCTCCCTCTGCGCCTGCGCAGCGCGTGTGATAATGCATTGCTAATACTAGCTCCCTGGCGGCTGCTTGAGAGCAGCAGCGCTGACAAGGGTGGTTTAAGGCTAAATGTGACTCAGAATCCTTAAACAGCGTTAGCTCAGATACAAGGGCATTATAAATGAGAGCGCCGGAGGGATCTATTCTGGGACTGCTGTTACTTGGCTCTTCTGCTAATAAGCTCCCTGCATAGTGGCCCTCCTCTGGGCATGTGTCCACAGAGCCCTGGGCTGGATTCCAGGACCTCAGCCTACCTTGGGTTATCAGCATCCCACAGTCTTGACTTCAGCAAGTTGGGAGAACAGATCAACTCCCAGAATGGATTTAAAGTTAAATTGGAAACCAGTCTTTTTTTTTTTTTTGGGGGGGGGGTTCCTCTTTGGAATTTTAGCACCAGATAGATTTGACCAAAATGACTGGCATATGTCTGGTGGTAGCTGGGTGTGAAGGAGGTTGGCTTTTGTGGCTCAGCAGGGCCTATGCAGAAAGGCCACAAGCAATCCTCTAGGGAACTATTTAATTCTTATCACACTCTCCACAATTTATAAAGTATATATATATATTTTTTAATATATATATATATATATTTTTTTTTTTACCCCTATTACCTTTGCAAACCCTTTGGCGCAGGAGATAAGTCACTTGTTTGGGGTTTCTCAACTAAAGAGCCACACAGAGAGAATCAGAGCTCAGGTTTTTCAGTTCTAAATTCACAAGTATCTTCTTACTTTTTTTTTATTTATATAATAAGTACACACTGAATTTACACTATACCCCCTGAATATATAGGGATGAATAAAACAGGGGTGGTGGTGAAGCTCATTACTGATTGTCAAGATGGACACAGAAAAGTAGGTGAAGAGATGCATTATTGACAAGAGTGAGACACGCCAGGCCGGATGGAGGGGCGGCATCGACAGTGGAAGCCACTTAAGGGACCCTGTGTACCCCCTGGGCCTGGAAGGCCGCCAGTGAGCTCAACACATATGTTTTATTTTCTATCTGAGTGAAGTAAGAAACATGTCTGGCATTACCTGAAAAATCAAGTCAAACTCCGCTTATACTAGGAGTTACGATTCCTTTTATGTCCTAAATGATACTTGATGGAGATGAATCTACAGGAGTGCTAGCTAGGTAAACACAAAGGGAGTTTGAAGGCTTTTCAGAGCCTGGAAATATGCATCTCCTGTCAAAACAAACATTGGCATTTCCAGGACTAGAAACCATCAGTCATCCCTGGTGGATAATTGTCATTTCTTATGAATATAGTACAGTGCGGAATTTTTTAGCTGGAAAAAACCCTAGAGATTATTCTAATCCAAACCCCTCACTTTCCAGAGCAGGAGTCCAAGCCCCAGAGGGACGAGTGGCTTGCTGAAACCTCAGAATTTTAGATCCCAGATTTGTCACCTTTGTGTGGTTCAGGTTCCCACGCGCCATTCCCTGGGGCAGGGCAATGGGTACCGAGCCTTTCCACTCCTGATTTCTATTCTCATGTTCAACTGAGTTCCCATCGAAAGGGAAATGGGTCAATAAATGAGAACCCAGCCATCCAGGTGGGAAAACTTGGTCCAAAGCAAATCAGGGATGGTGGCAATCTCCTGACTTCCAGAGAATAACAGTTCTTTTGTGTTCCAATTTTATTATCTGTCTTACAAAACATAACAATTATGTTTTGTAAGGCAGGTAGAGCGGTGGAAAGAATTGGGTGTTGGGGAGTGACAGATTGGAAGCAAATCCAAGGATGTTCACTGCCGGTGTGTGACCCAGGCTGGAACTCTGCTTCTCTATGCCTCAGACTCCTCATTGTCAAACAGGACCATGGTCCACCTGTTGCATTCCTGTGATGAGGAAAGGAGATGATTTGCATAAGGCCCCTGACACAGTGCTTGGCATGTGCCAGATTGAGCATTATATAACTGCCTATATCGGGGCTGGGGTTGTGGCTCAATGGTGGAGCATTTGCCTGGCATGTGTGACGCACTGGATTTGATCCTCAGCACCATAGAAAAATAAATAGATAGGTAGGAGTATTGTGTCCATCTACAACTAAAAAAACTGAAAAAAAATAATAAAACCTTCCCATACCTGACTTTTTATGATCCACAAATGGCACTTTTGTGTGGTTCACTTTAACAATGGAAATTCAGTAAATGTTATTATTATTTATTATTTTTTGTAGTAAGGATAGAACCTAGGGGCACTTTATCACTGAGTGACATCCTCAGCACTTTTTAGAATTCTGAGACAGGGTCTCGCTACGTTGCTGAGGCTGGCCTTAAACTTGTGATCCACTTGCTCAGCTTCCCCAGTGGCTGGGATTACAGGTGTGCATCACTGTATCCAGCTATAGTAGATGTTATTATCAGTGGTGCAGCTGGTGGTGATGTTTGAAATTAGAGGACCTGATTTGAAATTCCACCTCTGAGATTACTTGCCTGACTTTTTTTCCCCATTCATTTGAAAAATATATTTTGAATGCGTATTATATGTGCCAGTCACTATTCCAGGCACAGAGTGATCTAGCAAAAGGCAGCTGTCCTCACAGATCTTTTGGTCTGAACCTAAATTTCCTCTTCTGTTGTATGGTGACAATGAAGTGCTTCTTACCAGCAGGTGGCTGGGAGGGTTGGAATCCAAGTTTCCAGAATGCCTGGAGATGCTTGGCATGTAAAAAGTGCTCATCGATGGCAGTTAATTTGTCATTTGAATAGTGCTTAGATTTCCAAATCATTTTTATATCAATGGCCCCATTTCACTTTCGCATTAATTCCCCAGAGGTGGGAAAGCTGTAATCAGCTTTTGGTCCACATGTAGAACAAGTTCAGCGCGTGTACCCGATAACATTAGTCCTAGTGGAGCTGGGTTTCCAGCTCCCCACCCCAAGTTCAGCACTCCGTGGGGTTATTGGGGTGCTGCTTGTGACTGTTTCCCAAGGGGCTGGAATCTCCTTTCCTAGAGATCATCAGGAGCAATTGTCCAGGAGAGGTTAAGCATTGTGCTTCTGGGAACTCCGGTTGGGGGTTGGGGGTTGGAAAGATGTACTTTCAAGAGAAGCAACCTCAGATCTGGGCTTGGGGATCAAGTCCTTCCCCTCTCTCTTTACCAGCTGCCAGCCTTACACAAGCCCCTTTGACCACCCGGGTCCAATTTTCCACATCTAGAAGTAGGCATGTTGATCCCAGTGATGTCCAAAGGGATCACATCCAGTGGTGGACAGGCAAACATTCTGTAGGAATCCACACAGACCCCGTGGGGACTGGTGTGAGGGGATACTGCTGTTGTTCAAATTCTCAAGTTTCTCCCAGCCTGAAGTCCATACCAGCCTCCACCACTGGAACTTGTGGCCTCCACTGGACATTGTGACCAGAGTTGCCAGTGATGTCTGTATTGCTATGTGTGTTTGGGTGACGGTGAAACTGACGCAGGTGTCTCCCCTTCTCCACTCAGTTCCTGCCTCCTTCGCTGGACTAATGTACCTGTTCGTGAGGCAGAAGTACTTTGTCGGCTACCTGGGGGAGAGGACTCAGAGGTAGGTCACTGGGACTGTTGAAGAACCATGAAGGGATTCATGCTTTTCAGACGTGCCTTTTGAGCAGTGACTAAGATCTCCCATCTGGGTCTCCCTGCATTTTGAGGGCTGTGAAGGCACAGACTCATCTGGTTTCCCCATTGAACATTCCTCTGCCTGGTGTGGCATTGACCCAGGGTGCTTTCCCACCCTTCTGGTCTGGGACTGGGATGAATTTTTCTGTCTGGCTTTCCAGGTCTCCTTTGTGTGAAACAGTTCATTGCTGGTCTAGAGAAATGAGATCTAAAGTTTTCCCCTTAGGGTAAGTTCCCCAGATCTTTTGGAGACCAGCACAAAAGATGCTAAGAACATAAGATGCAGAGAATCCCAGCAAGGAGATTGTGGATAGAGGCACCATTGCATTATTTACAGAAGCTTCCAGAAAGGAAGCCCCCAAAGCAGCCCTCTACTTCCAGGTCACCCAGATGGGGAAACCTGGATACAATAAGCCCTGATAGTGACGACAAGGCATTTTGGGTCACAGTTTGACACCAGTTCTTAGAGGCAGGCGTTCCTGGAGGTCTGGAGGTTCCCCAGACCTGCCACCCACTGTACCACTCCCAGTCCTCCCCGTTGTCCTCGTCTACTTTACTTCCTGCCTGTTACAATAGCACCCTTCTCTAGTGGTTGGTTTGTGGGCTGTCCCTTTAGATAGGCATCATTTGGTGGTGACAGCAGAGTGACATCTGGGGACTTTGGCAGCTGAAAGTGCGTCATAGGGGGAGGGGCACCTGGGAAGCTTCACAGCTTGAGGGAGTTGACAGGTGAGCTGGGCTGTAGCCAGGAGGACATGTCCACCGTTCCTGTGGCCCTTCTCCCCCACTCTCCCCGCTGTGGGGAGGTGTTCTCTTTCCTCCTCTCAACCCCAGCTCCACTACCCCTCTTTTTCTTATCAACACTGTCTTTCACCCTCAAAGGCATCTATCAGGCCTTTCCCCAGATGGTTACCTGCTGTTACCAGTGGAGGGGGGCAGGCTGTCCAGCAAGGACGTGAAGGGCTCCCCTCTCTTGGGCTGGTTCCCTATGCAGCCCGGTCCCCCCACCCCTTCAGTTACTGATCTTCTGACACTACTTGATTGAAATACGATGGCTGCTTTAATTCTGGGGCAATCTGTGAGGCATGACATCTGTTCAGCTACCCCCAGGTCCTTTTCATTTTGAAGGTGGTGTTCACTGATCACCCTTAGCCCATGTATAGATATTGGTGAAGATAAATGATAGGATATGGAATCACAGTCAATCTTAAAAATACTTGGTTTCTCTGGATTTCATGGGTATACAAATGTCCCCACCCCTTAAGTCTCCCTGGGGTGTCTCTCATCAGATGGTGGTAAAATAATCCCATTTTAATGCCCTCCCAGTGGGTGCATGTTCTAAGCCCCCTTCACCTCCCCTGTAGCCATGGTGGGCATTATTGATGTGTGATAGTGTTCTTTCTTTCTTTGTGCTGAGGATTGAACCCAGGGGCACTTTACCACTGAGCTACATATATCCACAGTCCTTAATCTTTTTTTAATATTGAGACTAAATTGCTTACAGCCTTACTAAGTTGCTGAGGTTGGCTTTGAACTTGCAGTCCTCCTGCCTCAGCCTCCCAAGTCTCAGGAATTACAGGCATGAGCTATTTCATCTCTCCTCTCTTACTCCCTTCCTTCCTTCCTTCTTTTATTTCCTCAACACCCTTCTTTTAAAAATATTTTTATTTTAAATGGATGCATATTCATTGTACATATTTATAGAGTACAATGTGATTTTTAATACATGTACACAAAGTGTAATGATCATTGGGTAATTGGCATATCCATCACCTCAAATATTCATCATTTCTTTGTTTGGGAAACATTCAAAATCCTCTCTTACTAGCTACTTTGAGAGGTTTAATTAATTCTTGTCAGCCATAACTATCCTCCTGTGTGATAGAATATTATGACTATTCCTCCTTTCCAATGGTTCTTCTGTACCTACTAAATATCCTCTCTCTACCCCATCTCTCCCAAATTCTTCCCAGGATCTGGTAACTGCTATTCTATTCTCTACTTCTTTGAGGTTGTTTTAACTTCCACATGAAAGTGTGAACATGTGATAATCATCTTTCTGTGCCTGTATTTTACTTAGCATCGTGCTCTCCAGTTCCATTTATGTGGCTGCAAATGAAAAAAATTTCATTCTTTTTTGTGGCTGAATAATACTCTAGTGCACACATACCCGCTTCCCTTTGTCCATTCATGTATTGATGGATCCTTAGGTTGATTCCATATCCTGGTAGTTATGAATAGTGCTGCAATAAACATGAATACAGAGGTGTCTGTGTCATAACAGTGTCATACATACCCAATAGTGGGATTTCTGGGTCATCTGGTAGTTCTATTTCTATTTTTTCCCTAATGGCTATACTAATTTACTTTCCCACCCTAGGGCTCTTTCTTGCTGAGACCAAACCTGGTTCCAGAATCCTTAACTCAGTTCTGAGCAGCAGTCATCAATAGAAGTGATAGATACTAGAAGAAAGGTGTAGTCCTACTCTAGACCAAAATATAGCCTGAGGTAGACACATGACCAAGGGTCTCTATGGTTAAGTCCAAGAGGATTTTCAATTCTACTCTCTAGAAATTAATTGCTAATATCCTCTTCAGTTTAGGACCCACTTCCACCAAAGTCCCCATCTGTCCTGTGGGCTGTGTTTGACTCTACAGACACATTATGCCCTGGTGCTCTTGAGAACTCCTTTGCCGTTGGCCTCACCAATCTGGGAGGATCCAGCTCATGAGAATCTTCCTCAAGAATTTCTTTCTTGGGCTCCAGGTCTTCTCTTGCTCCTTTCCAGTACTTGCTTTGGCCCTGTCCACTGTAGAGTTCTGGTCTCATTCTTGGTCCAGTGGGTAGGTAGGACACCCTGCCATGTATCTCCCACCTTATCCTAGAGATTGCCAGCACAGTCCAGATGGAAATTGTTTAGCATAATACCTCTTTTATATTTCCATGCAAGCTTCATGCTGCTCGAGGTGGGCTGATTTGTTTCAAAACTAAAACCAAATCCCAGCCTCCAAAGTCTAAAGGAGTCTCCAGGAAGTCACTATGGTACAAAAAGCAGGACTGCAGCCTCAGACAGGCAGGTTTCAGTCCCTACTCCACCTTTTCCTGGCTGTGTGATCTGAGGCAAATCACTCAACTTCTCTGCTCTTGGTTTCACCAGTAGGAAAATAGATTAACAACACATTTTCAGAGTGGTTGTGAGAATTAAATGACAAGGATATAAAACACCTGACTCCAACAGATGCTTAATAATTTAATTCTCACCTTCTCCATACATTTAGAGAGAATTATGTATCAACTTTTAGAAACAATGAAAGAGAGATCTGGGTTCTTCAAGGGCTGGCGGTGTGGGCACTATCTAGACTCCCAGCAGCCACTTCTGCCCCCTGGGTCATTTTAGGCTTCCTTGGGTGGTCTGCCTAAGCTCCCACCTCTGCAGGCCGTGCCCACCTCCTAGGACTGGGCCCCTCTTCCATTGAGCTCTGAAGGTGATGGAGCCCTGGACTGAGTGGTTGCCTTCCACACTCTGCCTGGGACTAGTGATAGTGCCCTGATCCTGGCTCCCACAGGAGCTCGTGTCTTGAGAACTTTGAACAAATTTTACCTAAGGTCAAGAACACCACTATTTTACCTTTCACTGCGTTTTTAGCTCAAGCACAAAATGAGTCAGCAAATCACTTTTTCTTGCTTCTGGAATGAGCATATGGTAGCCTCATTCCTGTGCTAGATAGATCAGAGTCAGGACAGTATTTGACTTGTCACAATTTAATTTCTCAGAACCCTTTATTCTCTAGTTAAAAATATCCCTTGCGTGGACTCCTTTTATTTTCTTCTCCTTCCTTTACCAGCGCTAGCAGGTGACTCCCTGTCTTGGTTCCCTGGAGCTACCATAACAAAACACTGCAGACCAGGTGGCTTAAATAACAGAAATGTACTGTCTCACCATCCTAGAGGACGGAAGTGCAAGGTCAAGGTGCGGGCAGCTTTGCTTTCTCTAAAGCCCCTCTCCCTGGCTTGTAGATGGCCATCTTCTCTCCTGGTGTGCATCTTTTTCCTTTCGTACCTGTCTGTGTGCTACTCTCCTCTTCTTGTAGGTACAGCAGTCTGCACAGATTAGGGCTCACCCGTACGACCTCATTCTATCTCACTGCCTCTTTACAGATGCTATCACTGGGAGGGCTGGGGAAAGGCGAGTTGCTGATCAAAGGGTACGAAGTTTCAGTTAGACTGGAGGAAGAAGTTTTGACTCATCTGTTGTATTGTACAGTGATGACAGTTAATAATAATGTATTGTGTATTTCAAAATTGCTAAGAATAGATTCTTAACAACCTCACCACACACACACACACACACACACACACACGGAAAGTTGGTGAGGTGGCGGATATGTTAATTAGCTTGAGTAGATCTTTCTACCAGGTATACATAGAGCAAAACATCACATCGCACCCCACAAGTAGACACAATTATTATTTTTCAATTAAAATATTAGTAAAGAAAGACCCTGCCACCAAACAGAGTCAGATTCTGAGGTACTGGGGGGTTAAGACTTCAGTCTTGACATTTATTGGTGACTCAATTTAATGGTGACACAATTCGGCTATAATACTTTCATTTGGGACCAGTTTTGCTCCCTGGTAAGGAGTCGGATGCCCCCACTTCCTGAGCAGGACTGGGAACAGGCACCTAAGGAGACAAGAACAAAGCTGGCCAGGAGCAGGGGTGGCACGGGCCAGCGGTGCTTTTCAAATCCTTACGGGTCCTTGAGTTGTACAGGGAGTTTGTGGAAGTGCAGCTTTGGATTCCCTGGGTCTAAGAGGGACCTGCTATTTTCCATTTCTGACAGACCACACTGAGTAACAAAGAGGTGGACACTTAACCGCTGAGTGACTTCCAAACTTTTGCTGTAGGAAAATTCCCAGTTTTCCTAGGAACCTTTGGGGTGGCCAAATTCTGCTTTCTTTCCCTGAGTCCAGCAAGAAACAGGTTGTAGAGGCATTAACTCACCCATTAGCCGAGTGGCTGGTCTCTGTGAGTGTTCCTGATCACCAGAGGATACCCCTTGCCAGAGTCTTTGCTAACAGTCCACTTGACAGGACTTTGCAGAGATGCTAGCTCCGTGCAGATGGGCCCAGACACGGCAGTCAGGAGAGAGGCCTCCAGGGCAGCCTCTGCCTGCAATTGGGTGGTCGCCTCTCACTGGGGAAATGCCTCCTGACCCAGCTGATGATCTGCCTAAGCAGCTTAGGATTCTGAGCCTTTGAGAGAAAGATTTGACTGTGTTAAAAAGTCCCTCTTCCTCCACTCAAAATAGTAAGGTCCTGTTTCCCACGGGGTGGTGGGTGGTGGAGGTGCTCAACTCTCATTAATGCAGACATGAATCATTCTTCAGGGGAAGAGATGGAACTCTCAGATGCTGAAGCACCTTTGAGATTCCACCGGCTTTGCAGGCTCATTTAAAACATGACTTCTAGCACAGTCCTGCATCATACACATCATACACCAGCCCCAGCATGGGTCTTATAGACCCTCCTGGAGAGGCGCCTCTGTAGAGAGGGTTTTAATGAGGTGATGGTGTTCCTGATCCTTGGTGGGATTGCCTGCCAACCAGCAGGAACCGCCACCCTCCCGCTGTCAAGGGGCTGGCATTAAGGACATGGGGAGAGTGCAGAGAAGCCGGCGCCACTGAGCTCTAATGATGATGGGTTCTGAGGTCTGGGATCCTTCACCTTGGCTTTGAAATGTGTTCAACGACTAATAACATCCAAGACACTTCCACCCTTTGTAGAAAGGAAACGGGTAAATGGGAGCACTGGGGAGCCAAAGGAGCTATAATTCAGACCCCACGAGGCTGAAAGCGATGACATGCTTTTGGGAAATGGGTGTCACTTGGGCTGTGTCTCTAGTTTTTTCTCCTCTCTTCTTTTCAGCACCCCTGGCTACATATTTGGGAAGCGCATCATCCTGTTCCTGCTCCTCATGTCCCTGGCCGGTATACTCAACTATTACCTCATCCTCTTTTTCGGAAGTGACTTTGAAAACTACATAAAGACCATAACCACCACCATCTCCCCTCTGCTTCTCATCCCCTAACTCTCTGCTGAATACGGGCTGCTGCTCTCATTTAATCAATACCTAGAAGCCTCATAACTCAGCCCTCTAAAGGATTCTGCTCCCCTCTACATAGCTGTAAATCTAATGGCCATCTGGGTTTTGCAGCTTCAGTTAACCTTGCTTTTCCGGGAAGAAAAGAATTTCGAGTCAGCTCTGCCCTTTGCCCATAGCGTGGCCCCCAGATTGTCATTCAGATGTCTTGTGACCAGATACATGTTTTCCTGAAATAAAATGCATGGACAAGTTTTAGGCTGATGGCTCATTTATGGGGGATTAATCTTTATAGAGAAACTCCTAGTTTGTTTTCTTCAACATAAATAATGATGATAAAAGAGACACTACCCAGATTATAGAAAGATAGGCCTCCTTAGAGTCTTCTATTGATCCAGTACCTGCCACCACAAACACCCTGTATGGATTAGGTTGGCATCTTTTTATGCTAGCATCGTGCCCAATACTTACCGTATCATGCAGTTTAAAATGTGTTATAATTCCCCGTGAGAGCCTAAGATAATTCCAGGTGCCTCCAAATAGTGGCTGGACAAAACAATAATGGGTGGGTGAGTTCATAAATTGCTGGTTGTATTTAATAAAAGATGCATATTGAACCGTTTCCCGTTATTGTGGGTAGATTTTTTTTCTTTTTTTTTTTTTTTTTGGTACTGGAGATTGATGCCAGGGGTGCTTAACCACTGAGCCACATACCCAGCTCTTTTTATATTTTGTTTAGAGACAGGGTCTTGCCAAGTTGCTTAGGGTCTCACTAAATTGCTGTGGTTGACCTTGAACTTGTGATCCTCCTTCCTCAGCCTCCCAAGCTGGTGGGATTACAGGCATGTGCCACCACTCTCAGCCTGTGGGTAGATTTGTAGTGATCCAACCACCATCACACTTGATGCCTCTTGACATCCTAAGCACAGCTAGAAGATGGGGGGATGTTAGGGTTTGGATATGGGGTGCCCCTAAAAGTCCCTGTGTTGAGGCAGGGATGATGGAAGGTGAAGTGAATCGATGGTGAGAGCTGTGACCTAATCCGTCCATCCTAGCTTGGACGGATGGACTGGGTGGTAATGGTAGGCAGTGGGGCATGGCTGGAGGAGGAGGTGGGTCATGGGGGGTCTTCTCTGGATGGGTTCTTCCTCCCTATAGCCCCTTCCCCTCTCTCTCTGCTTCCTGAAGCCTTGAAGGGAGCAGCCACATCCATCTCCCATGATCTTCTGCTTCATCTTGGGCCCAGAGCAATGGAGCTGGCCCACTCTGGACTAAACCTCTGAAACTGCGAGCCAAATAAACTTCCTGCTCTAAGTTATTCTTGTCAGGTATTTTGGTCATAGCAACGAAAAGCTGACTAACACATAGGGTGCGAACATCCAGGACTCTCAGCAGAGAAAAGCCAGGGGAGTTAAACTTGAGCGTTGGTTGAGGCAACCGGCAATAGGATGGGTTCTCTCAGTCCCCTAGTGAGTATCATGATGACCACAATCTTAGGAAGGCCCTGAACCTCCCTGCAAGCTCTCCCTGAGCTGCCCACGGGGGAGTGGGGCTGGTGGAACATGGAAACAGGTGCAGTCTGAGGTCTGGATCACTGGGCCTCCTGTGTAACCCTCAGGACAAGAAGACCTCTCAGTTCAAGGGAGAGGCTCTGTCTTAGTCTGTTTTGTGTTACTGTCACAGCATACCAGAGGCTGGGTAACTTATAAAGAACAGATTTCTTAGAGTTCTGAAGGCTGGAAAGTCCAAGGTTGAGGGGGCTGGCCCTTGGTGAGGGCCTTCTTGTTGCAGCACCCAAGAGAGCGCATGCCAGGGAGATCAAGAGACAGATGAACTTGTAAGAAACCCACTCCCTCAACAGTGAGCCCACTCCTGACAGCAACATTTATCACGCCTTCAAGGTCCCACCTCTCAGTACTCTCACCCTGGGGATCAGGTTTCCCACACATCAACTCTGGAGGACACATTCAAATCACAGCAGACCCCCAGTGGACCTGGCTCCTCAGGTCATTCTGATGGTCCAGGCTGAGGTTCTTCCTGCACTGGGCCTGCACTGTCCACCTCATCCAGCCGGATTGTTTGCACTGACTGCTTTAGGACAGCTGCTTCTGCTCTTGCCCTCCGGGAGCAGGACCCAATATCCAAGCCAGGCTTTCCTCTTCTTGGTGACAGAAAGGGCAAGGCAGGTGGTAGGGTGGGGTGGACACTAGGCCTTCTCCTGCCTGGACTTGTTTTGGAGGATAATAAGGTGATCACTCACCCCAATTTGCCCTGGACTGAGGGATTTCCTGGGATGTGGGGTCTTCTCCCTCTCCCCTCCCCCTCCCCCTCCCCTCCCCCTCCCACCACCTCCTCCTCCTTCTTCCTCTTCCTCTTCTTCCTCTTCACCAGGGATTGAACCTAAGTGGGCTTAACCACTAAGTCACATCCCATCCCTCCCCCCTTTTTTTTGAGACAAGGTCTTGCTAAGTTGCTAATGATGGTTTTGAATTTTCGATTCTCCTGCCTCAGCCTTCTGAGTTGCTGGGATTATAGGCATCACTTGAGGTTTTCTATTTTAAAACTGGGATGGTCCTGGGGAACCAAGATGAACCTCTTTTCCTAAAATGGGGCTAGGCCATAATATGCTTAATGAAACCTGGTAACACCTGAGCTGTTGGATGCTGTTCAAACTGACCATGGCACCTCTAAAGAGCTAGGAGAGGAAATGACTCCTGGCTGACCTTGGTGTGGTTGGGGGCAAGGTAGTGGCTGAGGATACCAGGGGATTAAGATGGAGGGAGAGTTGCTTCATAATTAGGAAAGAGGAGGGGCTCAGGCACAGAGCTCCTAAACTGGAGACCCCTTCTCTAAGCAGAGGTAAGCATCACATGGTGGTCAGACTCCTGCCTTCAGAGTTCCAGGTAGGGAGTGGAATCCCTGCTCCCTTCCACCCTCACTTCTGGGACTTCTCTCCCCAGGCCTTAGTTCTGCATGTGTTTGCTTTAGCATACTCCCTGTGGCTACTAGTCCACTGGGCTCCCTAGTCCATGAAATCTGGTTCCTCTAAACAGAGATGTAAAATGCACTCCAGAATTTGAAGACAATATGGAAAAAAATGAATGCAAAATATTGCATTAGAATGTTTTCTGTGTTGATTAAATAATACAAAATGGTTTTCTTTTAAATATACACTGTTAAGCAAAATGTACTATCAGAATTAATTTCATGGGTTTCTTTGTATTTTTCTTAATGTGGCTATTAGAAAATCTTAAACAACACAGGCAGCTTGCCTTATGGTCCTGTTGGAGGTGCTGATCTATAAGTTCCCCAGAGCCGGCAAGTCCTCATGACTGCAACAAAAGCTGGGCCTCGTTCTCAACACTCATCTTTAGGCATGATTTCTTGCAGACAAATGGAAAAATTGGTCTAAGAAAGTGACCACAAACAACATACCGGTCCTACCTAAATCTGGAAAATAGTTCTTTGAAGCTTGTTACCCTATGATCATGAGAGTGTTTCATTAAGTATTTCTGATCACAGATGTGGCACATTATTAAAATATCATTTTTACAGTCACCCTAGAGGCTAGGGTTATCTGAATATGGAAAGAGAAACAGCTTGTGGAGCGGTTGTATAAATGAAATTACTAGAAAGCAATGCATTCAATTGCATATTGGCTCGGGGGGTTATTCTTATTAAAATGTTTAGAGAGGAGTATCTGTTCATTTCTGCAGAACTGCTCTCCAAATTAAAAATTTGGCTTGGCACGCCAATAGACCAGAGTCCCAGGAGACGTGTAGCTTCCTTCTTTCTTGTTAGCCTCGCAAAAGTCTTGGATGCGGTGCTCATAGGTAGCACATATTGTCTGTATGGAGCCTAAGTATTAAAATTGACCAGAGTCCTGCAAATGCACATTGGCCTAAAAGAAATCAGGGCAGGTTTCCTGGATTGAAAATATCAACTCCTTCTGATAATGTTTGGAAACAGGTTTAATAAAAATTGGCTTAAATAGTTGAGAAGTGACTGCAAAAATGGGTTTGTTATTAGCAGATGGAACCCACTGATAAACACAATAAAATATAAGTCTTCTGAGAATTCAAACTACTAAATAGCTGCTCAGTCAAGCAGCCAGAGGGCAAAAGAAAGAACCTTTGGTGCATATCCATTTGGGTACTTAGTGACAATGTGGTGGCAGCCATGATGCGGCCACAGTGATTATCTGAAAAAGCCTTTTCTTACCTAGAGACAGGGGCCATGTGCCAATCCTATAATCTCCCTCTGGCCTTACTATTGTTTTTTTGGGGGGCAGTGGTGCTGGGAATTGAACCCAGGGCCTTATGCATGCAAGGCAATCACTCTACCAACTGAGCTATATCCCCAGCCCTCCCTGTGTCCTTACTAGGATCTGAACGTTTGTGTCCTTCCCAAATTCTTATGTTGAAATCCTAACCCCCAAGATGATGGCATTAGGAGTTGGGGACCTCTGCAGAATCATTAGGTCAATGGAGTCCTTGTGAATGGGACAGATGCCTTACAAAATAGGCCCAAGTGGGCTCCTTTGCCCCTTCTACATTATGAGGACGCTGCCAGGGGGCTTCATCTGTCTACCAATAAACAGGATCTCACCAGATACCAAAGCTGTCAGTACCTTGATCTTGGACTTCCAGCCTCAAGAATTGTGAGACAAAAATTTCTGTCATTTACAAGCCATCCGGCCTATGATACTTTATTATAGCAGCCCAAATGGACTCAAATAGTCCCAAAATTATGTTTAAACTTAGTGCATTGACCAGTGACAAATTAAAATGGTGCCGGCTGCTGTGATGGACACTGCAAGGCTGGAGAGTCCTTGCGATTTTCAGCCTCAGAAAAAGACTGGGGGAAGGGACTGGAGGGAAGGGTGTGTGTGTGTGTGTGTGTGTGTGTGTGTGTGTGTAGTGGGTGTCTGCTGAGAGGAGGAGAGTCACTTGGGCTTTGGCTGACACATCATTTCCATCTCCCCTTTCAATCACCTGGGTTAATGGGGACCACGGAAAGCACAGCTAATGCCTGACCCTCGCCTCATTTTAACCCTTACTCTGAAGCCCCTCCTTCCATGAGTTCCCTGCCTTCGCTTCTCCTATGTGGTAGGGCTCTACCCAGACATTAACTGGGAGAGGCCAGGCCGAGAAAGGAAGTAGGTCATCAGGAAGTGGAGAATTGCTTATGCATTTTTCTAGAATGTTCCACTTTACCTTGGTGAGGGATTCCCAGCTGGTGTGTTATGAAACAAGGCAAATAAAGCGCTGAGCACAAGTCCTGACCTTGATGAAATGCTACAAAAAAGAGGCATTATTTATGACTCTTATTACTCGTTTTACTGTTCTGTTTGAAGCCTTTTAAAGCAAAACATCAGCAAAGCTCCTATCAGGGAGCGAGAACATGGTGTTGGGTTCACTCAGACTTGAGAAAGGAGAAGGCAGTGCTAGGAAAGAGGGGTAGGAAACGAAGAGGAGAAAAGGAGAAAATCAATATAAAATGGAAATGTTAAAGAGGCACTTGAAAGCGCACGAGGCATAGAGGATGCATTGTTGAGAGTTGCTTGTATCCAAAGCGCTGTGCTACATCAGAGGGAATAAATGATGGTGTGACTAAGGGTCCTTGTCTCAAGGAGGCTACCTTCTATTTGGGGGAACGTCATTGTGTATGAAAAGATTGTCAGCTAGTGGGGGGCACTAGCAGCATGGACCTAGAAGCCAGTCAGGAATCGGGAGGAGGAGCTTCACAGAGGCCCAGGAGAAAAGACTGTGGGTGGGTCTGGCAGAGGTGATGCAGGAAGAGCAGAGCTCAGGAGTGGAATCATAAAGGATGCACAGAACCACAAGCTTAACCCCACACATCTTCCTGATGCAGGAGATTGGACACTTCCAACATTGCTGGGTGACTATGATTTAAAATGTTTATATATTAAGACAAACATGGATAGATTATGAGACAGAACTGCAAAGCTTTTTTTTTTTTAATACCTTCGTTTTATTTATTTATCTTTATGTGGTGCTGAGTATCCAACCCAGGGCCTTGCACATGCAAGGTGAGTGCTCTTCCACTGACTACAACCCCAGCCCCCCCATGGGTTCTTAATAGGAAACACAACACTTGAAAGCAGCATCTCCTGGTTGGTACTACCCTCCTCTGTCATCCAGGGAGAATTTGGTGGAAAAGTTTCAGAGACGCCAGACTGTGAACAAAGGCTGGGACTGCAGGCATGGGTGGAAATACTGAGGAAACATTCTGATCCAAGGGAAGGACTCCCTCAAAGAAGATCCCTGAGTGAGATGATAGAGACTTTAGTTGCTAGTTATAGGATTTGGATGCTCTCAGTAGACAGTTGTTAAAAATGTGTTGTGGTGTGTGTGTGTGTGTGTGTGTGTGTGCGTGCACAAAGCAGGGCTTTAATAGAAATAATTTGGCAGCTTTGTAAAGGATACTTTGAAGACAGAAACCAGGTAGACTGGAGACAGTTCATAAGTGACAATTTCAGTGGTCTAAATACAAGATGGCACCCAAACTTAGGCAGGGACTGAGGGTGGAATTAGGATGGAATTAGGATGTAACATTATGAAGGAACAACAATCTGTGAGCATATTTTGTTGGAGGGGAAGAAAGAAGAGAGCATAAAGCAGAATGCCCAGTTTTGAGGCTGGGTGATGAGGAGAATCATAGAATAGATAAATCTTATTTGTGGCCTTGCCGTTTACCAGACACAGGGCTAGGTGCTGGGCATCAACAGTGACTAAAGAGACAGGGTCTCTGATCTCACGGAACTGTCCTTGCAATGCAGGACACTAAGGAGAGAAGCAGAAGATATCAGAGGAAAGTAAGTCACAGAAGCCAAAGAGCGTACAGTTTCAATTTACAGCTCCAGATCTTCATGGAAAATAAGTCAAAGAACATTGGAAAGCCATTTGTCATAAGGAGAAATAAGAATTCCTACACACTTGATCATCATTATGGCCGTACTTCTTTTACTGTGTGCCAGGTACTGTACTATGTGCTTCTCCAGGGTTCTCGAGAGCAACAGAACCAATAGGATCGGTTAACTGATTGATTATTGATGGATTGCTGTGAGAATTAGCTCACACAACCATGGAGGCCAAGAAAACCCAAGATCATCTGTCTGCAAGCTGGTGGTAGAGTTCAGTCGGAGTCCGAAGGCCTGAGAAGCTGGAGTGGGAGAGGGTGATGGCAAAGTGAACAAGCCACATGGAGCCTGAGGGCCCCAGAACCAAGAGCACTGACGTCTGAGAGCAGAAGACGGGTGTCCTGGCTTAAGGAGAGGAAGAGCTTTTCATTTCCCCTACTTGTTCTCTTTGGCTCGGTGAACTGGGTGATGCCCACCCGCCTTGGAGAGGGCAGATCTTTTTTATTCAGTCCTAGTGATTCTTGTGTTAATCTCTCCTGGAAATGCACTCACAAACACACCCAGAAATAATGTTTTATTAGCTATCTGGGCATCCTTTAGCCCAGTCGGAGGGAGACATAAAATTAACCACCACATATGCATTATCTCCTTTAATTCTTTAATAACCCAATGAAGTGGATGATATTAATTTCCTCATCTTATGGGTAAGGAGATTTGTCTAAGGTCCCAGAGCTAGGGAGTAGCACGTCTGGAATCCAAAGCCTGTCTTATCTCAAGCCTGTTGTGAATGGAGAGAAGATAAATCCATCCATGACTCCTGCGTTTTGGGGGTGGTCCATGACAACACAGAGATGTTAAAGTCTGGACAAATTCTTCCCCAAACACACACCCCCCCCCCCACACACACACAAATTTTTTTCCCCCCTGGGAGCAGATGCAACAATATTCCTGCAGAGGCCCAACCCTGATACCCGAGGGCTGGCATTAGACAACCAGAAATCCTCTGAACTAGTGGCTGGTCATGGAGTTGTTTGCGAGCGCTCTCCCCGTGGGCCTGGTCACAGGCCCCACTGGATGTCTTCCGCCTGTTTGTGCACAGGTGAGAAACACCTTGACAATATTTTTTTTTTTTTTTTATTGGTCGTTCATAACATTACATAGTTCTTAATACATCATATTACACGGTTTGATTCACGTGGATTATGAACTCCCCCTTTTACCCCGTATACAAATTGCTGTATCACATCAGTTTCCCTTCCATTGATTGACATATTGCCTTTCTAGTGTCTGATGTATTCTGATGTCTGTCCTATTCTCTACTATCCCCCCTCCCCTCCCCTCCCCTCCCCTTTTCTCTCTCTACCCCTTCTACTGTAAATCATTTCTTCCATTTGTATTATCTTGTCTTACCCCTCCTTTCCTCTTGTATGACATTTTGTTTTAGGCATGTACCAGTGTCACCATTGAGAGTCTATTTCTGGTAACTAAGATTGTGACTAGCAAAGCCTCTCACTTCACCCATCAAAACCCATTTCTGACACTCCTGATGCTAATTTTCAAAGCCTTAGGGGATGACTGAATTCTAAAGAGCATGCCCTTCTGATATCATATCAGATGAATGCTCTAGAGAGTGAAGTTTCTATTAGAGCAACTAAATGTCCCTAGAGGTGAGACTTCAACAAATACAAATTCATGATTCCATTCTCAATGTCTAACAATTCTAAAGTAATTATGGATGTATAAAGTAAATCCATACTCTTCACTGCTATCCCATAAAACCCATAATTGAAATTGTTTCATTGAATTGATAGAACAAACTATAAAATACCCAACATTCTTTTTGACCAGGGAATCTTTTTTTTTTTTAAGAGAGAGAGAGAGAATTTTTTAATATTTATTTTTTTTTTAGTTTTCAGCGGATACAACATCTTTGTTTGTATGTGGTGCTGAGGATCGAACCCGGGCCACATGCATGCCAGGCGAGCGCGCTACGGCTTGAGCCACATCCCCAGCCCCTTTCTTGACCAGGGAATCTTAAACTCATAACCCAAATGGGAAACTAACCAATGCCCTTAGAATGGCCAGCTTTTATGATGGGCAAGAAATTATACCAAGTGCTTAAACACATCTGTTTCTTTAATATTTCAAACAAACTTATGAGCCAATATTTTAGTTCATTTGTGTTACTATAGCAAAATACCAGAGGCTGGATACTTTATAAAGAAAAGAGAGAGGTTTTTTGTTTGTTTGTTTTTTTTTCTCATAGATCTGGAGCTTAGATCTGTGGCCACATCTGGTAAGAGTCTCATGCTGTATCATGATGATGGTGAATGGCATCACATAAAAGGAGCATGTTGGGCAAGAAGAGGAAACAAACCTGTGAAGAAACCAATGATATGGAGTGGCCTTACTTTATAACAACATCCTTTCACATTCACTAATCCAGTCCTGCAAGATATAACCTATTTTTCCAGAGATAGGCATTAGTCCCTTATGAAAGTGGTGCCCCATGACCGAATCACCTCCTCCTGGGTTCTGGCACATCTCAGTATTGTTCCATTAGAGACCAGGCTTCCAGAATATCAAACTGTTGGGGACATAGCCAAAGGAATGCAGCCAGGGGCCATTGTCATACACCCAGAGGAGGAAGTTGAGCTGTGAAGAGAGAGCAAATAATTTGTCCCAGATCACACAGCTAGGAGCTGATAGAGAGGCTATCAGGGTCTGGACTCAGGGACAGGGAGGTGTGAAGCCCCTGATATCGCCCTCAGAATTGTGTGTGTTAGAGGGGGGCATCTGTGTTGTTCACCTGGCTTCAGCCAGGGGTTGGGGAGGGTCGTGGTCAGGCTCTGTGACTTCTATCAGATTTCAAAGGTTTTCAGCACCACTGTCTACACCAGCAGCCTCGCAATCCAGAAGCCTCACCTGACAGCTGCCTGTCCTAAGTCCTCCTCTAACCGGGCCCCAAGCAGGATGCTTCATTTCCTTTCTGCAGACAGACATATTGAGCTGGTCTATTCATTTAAAAGCAGAGCAGCATTGCTGTAATTTATGAAAAACGCGCCAGGTAAGAAAAATCACACCCGCGAGAAACCAATTGATCCTGCGAATTTGTCATTTATTTTTTCTGGATTTTCCAATTTTGGAACTGGACCCAAAGAAAACAGGATGGTTTCACGCTGTGAAAAATAAAAACAGGTCTTTCTGTTCATTTGTTAAACAACAACAACAAGAAGAAAACTTTAAGGAGTTTTCCTGGTAACCCCCGCCCCCCCCCCCCACACACACCCGGCAAGCCATTAGGATTTGTGTGTAATTTCCAACTCTGGAGTCCTTTGCTATTGGAACAAATAACTTACTCCCATAAGATTTGCACCAAAGCAAAATGATCGTGTTTCCTTTGACTTTGGCATAGTGTTGACAGAAAGGAGAATTGAACTATCTTACTGGTGCTAAAGCAAACTGACTTGAAGAGGGAGGAGAGGGGACAGAGGAGGGGGACATTTTCTTAAAATACTTTACCTTCTATCTTCCTTCCGAGGTATCTTGTGTTTTAACAGAATATATTTCAAGAATTAGACAAAAAGAAAATGCATATATTTTTTTCATTTCCTACTCATTTGCATTTACCTTAAAATCTGCTAGAAATTTCTAGAGAAAAAGTTATATGTATACTGTAAGTACTGTCCAGCCCATACTTTAGAAACTAGGCAAAGATGAACAAATGCCCGATTACCCTTCAGGGTCATTTAGCTTCCCCCCCCCATGGGCTTTTTAAAAAGAGTTCCTGTGAGTACCGAGGCTTTGAGTATAATGTGAAGATTTGCTTATATTATGCAGAAATTCATGCACTGGCCCCTAGAATGCTCATGTATGCAGAATTGAGAAGTATTTCGGGTTACTGTATCCAAACTGAGGGAGAAATTGGTGTGGAAATTGATTTTTCCAAAGTCTCAACATTTCAAATGCAAAACCCCTTTTTATCTGGTCACTTCTGGGGAGGTAACAGTCAGGAGCTAATGAATGAGAAGAGAGACCAAGACGTATCAGCTCCATGTTGGCCCTAACTCCACTTCCACCTCCAGTCCGGTGGAAGCTTAATCATGGAGCTGAGCATCTAGGAAAAGCCTTCTCTTACAGCCAGTGGGTTGTCGGGGTGTTCTGGGGTCCCTTTCTTGGAGGCTGTCTTGGTCTTATGCTAATATATTCACGTCCTCTTGCCAGATCCTCAACCTCCTTGAGAGTTCCATTTTCCCATGCATGCATGAACCACAGCGAAAGGTAGCATTTCAGGCGAGAGATCAGTAAGAGGAGCTTTCAACATGAATGATTCCCTTTTTCTGCAAATGCCTGGTGCATTTACACTCTGCGCGGTAACCATGCCTTTATTCCTACTCTAAATATTTCTTTTGAGTTGACTCCAGTCTCCCCAGCTAGATTGAAAATCCGTGAGAGGAAACAGCTTGTCTGACAGTTCTCTTTTATATTTTCAGCAACAAGCAGAGTGCTATGAATATAGCAGACAATGAGTCTTGATGGATTAATTTCTTCTTTGGAGGTTGCGGAAGCTTTTGTGGACGGGGTGTTTTGTCTGAGAGGAAGCTTTGTGAGGACAGGAGCTGTGTATTAATCACTTTTGCATCTTGCACAACATCTAGCTCAATTTATTGCTTAGAAATACCTAATAATTACCCCTGACGGAATCACCCTGTTTTATTCAGCTTTTTCACTGCTGTGACTAAAAGACATGACAAGAACAACTGTAGAGGAGGAGGGTTTATTTGGGGACTCACGGTTTCAGAGGTCTCAGTTCATAACAGCTGGCTCCATCCCTCGGGGCTCCAGGTGAGGCAGGACTTCATGGCAGAAGAGTGTGGTGGAGGGAAGCAGCTCACATGATGATCAGAAAACAGAGATAGACTCCACTCGCCAGATACAAAATATATAGCCCAAAGGCTCGCCACCCCCCCAGTGACCCGCCTCTTCCAGCCACATCCCACATTTCTACAGTTTCCACCCAATTAATCTCTATCAGCAAATTAAGGCACGGATTAGGTTAAGGCTCTCATAATCCAATCATTTCTCCACTGAACTTTCTTTCATGGTCTCACACGTGAGCTTTTGGGGGACACCTCACATCTAAACCATAACACACCCCTAAGAGAGGCTGAAAATCCCTGGAGAGATGGTGGGTTTATCACTGAGCAATGAGGTTGCTATAAAGTGAGTCTACCTCCATGCACCCTCTTTCTTTCCATTGTGAAGCATGGCAGCATGAGGCCACCACTAGATGCAGTGGTCTGACCTTGGACTTCACAGCTTCCTGAATGAACCAGGTTGTGCCAATGCCACCCTGGAGAAACTGGTCATTTGAACAAACAGGGTGGTGGTGGGATTCAGATTTTCTTCCTGGCAGGGTCTGATCACTCTCTCCTCTTGGAGATTCAGCCTTCATTTGGCCTCCTGCCCTCTTCCTGGGCTTGTCTTCTCTTGCTCGTTGGTCTCCAGTTTCCATGATGGGAGCTCAGGCTTGCTGCATGTGTGTCTTCTATTTGCCCGAGCCCCCAGGTGATCTCCTTCGCCCTTGACAATTTCTAAATGTTATCTCCTACAAAAGAGACCTTTCGCTTTTTTTTTTTTTTGACCTCCAGACTAAAATACCCAATTGCCCTTATTTCCACTTATTCCATCCAAGACAACACCCCCCGATTTTCCATCCCCACCATCCCTTTCTGCCCTGGAGGTTCCATCTCAGTGCATGATAACTCAGTTCCAATTGCTTGAAGTGAAGCCCCCGGGGTTGACGGACTCCTCTCCTACTGCAGCACTGTTCTCAGCAAATCCTGGCAGTTGACCTTCAGATGTTTATAAAATCGGATTATTCTCGCCACCCCTGCACCCCAGCCTCATCTTGGCTTCCACCATCACTGCCACACAGAGCTCCGTGAGGGCAGACACCTTTGCCTGGTTTACTCATTGGTGTGTCCTCAGTTCTGGGAATGGTGCCTGGCACCGCCTAAGTGCCCAGAAGCTAGACAACCAGTGACCTTGAAGACGGCAGTAATCCCTAATTCTGGATTTCTCATCCCTGGCATTATTCACATGTGGGGCCCATAATTCTTGGTGGCAGGAGCTGTCCTCTGACTGTAGGATGACTAGCAGCATCCCTGGTGCCAGGGTTTGAGTATGTCTCCCAGAAGTTCACATGTTGGAACCCTAATTCCCCAGTGGGGCAGTGTGGGGACCTAGTAGTGATGTTTGGGTTGTGGGATGGAGCCTTCGTGAATGCCTTTCTCAGAGAAGAGTAAGCTCTTGCTCTTGTGGAACTGGGTTTATTACTGAGCAATGAGGCTGCTATAAAGTGAGTCTACCTCCATGTGCCCTCTTTCCTTTCCATTGTGAAGCACAGCAGCATGAGGCCACCACTAGGCGCAGTGATCTGACCTTGGACTTCACAGCTTCCAGAACATTAAGCCCAAACGAACTTCTTCTCTTCATAATTACACAGTCTTGGGAATTCCGTTATAGCAATGAAAATGAGCTAAGACACCTGCTTCAACCCACTGGATGCCAATAGCATCCACCACTTTCCCCATTTGGGACAACCAAAATCTTCTCTAGAAATTTCCAAATGTCCACTAAGTGGCAGACCTACTGCCATGGCTGGTTTACTCTTCACACTTTTGTTCCCATAGTCTCTGAGTGGCCAGAGTGACAGTCTGCACATGTAAAACAAGCCACAGCTTCCCATCCACCGAGAGTAAAATCCAAGCATTGAGCAGTACCTATAAGACCCCCTCCCTCCTCCTCTGGCCTTAGCCCTCTGCACTTGCTGTCGCAGGCCCACTTCTTGTTCATCCTTGGAACACTCCCTGCACCTGCCTGCCTTGGGCTTCTGTACACGGTCCCTCTGCCTGGAGCGTCTGGTTTCCAGATGCCACATGGAAATTCCGGCCCATCTTCACACTGTCCCTCCTGTGGAGAGGCACCTTCCTCTCCACCAAAGCCCATCCCTACCTCCCTCTGTCTCTCCACTGTACTCACCACCTCTTGGCTGATGAGTGTGTCTAGAGTAGTGGGCAGCTGGGCGTTGGTGCTTGCAAACTTGTGGAGTGATTGACAGACGGATGGTGGGTGTCCCTGGAAGACCGTGGGTCTGCAGAGGCCTCCACTCACCTCCTGCATCCTCTGTTCTTGGTTTTCTCTTGGTCCTATCCTAACACTGAACAGATGAGCAGAAATCAACCAATAGTATAAAACAAAGCATCACAAACAACCAAAAGCCTCACAGGGGAATATCTTCCAGAAACCAGTTTGGACCAGGCCCCTTCACATGCTAGGATTTGGGCCTTGGTTGGGGTGATCACAGTGCAGTGGTCAGTTGGAGTTGGATTGCCTGGGTGCACCCCCTGACTTCACTGCTTACCCTGTGGGATTAAGAGCAAGTTACTTTTCCCATCTGGGTTATATTCCCTTGTCTCTAAAATGAACAATAAGAAGACACAATTTTCAGGGCTAATTACATGTGACTTATACTTGTAAAGTGCTTGGGCATGTAGTAACTCTGGGTCAGCGTTTGCTGTCATTATCAGCAGCTGTGTGGACACTGTTTTCATGACGTTTTGATGCCTGGTGATGTGCTGAAGCTTTGAAACTTTCTGCCTCAGATTCATTAATTCATTCCTCATTTATTGACAGCCTACTGTGTGCTTTTCTAGGGACTGAGGACTTGGGTCAAATTTGAAAAACGGATTTTTAAAAATGTATTTGAGGATAAAGATAGTATCTAAAGAAAGAAAAAAGCAATCAAGTCGTGGCATGTACCCTGATAAATGGGGGATAAGGTGGGGAGGCTGGGGAAGGGGGGCTGCTTTGGGTTTCAGGATCAAAAGTTGTTCTGAAGTGGGGGGTGGGTGGGAATGGGAAAGACAGTCGAATGAACTGGACATAACTTTCCCATGTTCATATATGAATACACGACCAGGGTAACGCCACATCACGTACAACCACAAGGGTGGAAAGTCGTACTCACTGGAATCACCAGAAGGTTAAACCAGGGGAATGGCGTTTTACAAAGCCCTCTCTGGTGCTGGTGGAGCATGGCCCACAGAGACACAAGCATGTAAATAAGGACACTGGCCGAGAGAGAGATGACCAGTGACACATGTGGGAAGTGGAGGTGACGGTGATGGAGGTGCTGTTGTAATGTGGGGAAGCAGTCATCCGGTCTGTTACTGACGCTGGGTGTCACACATTTGCCAGGAATGGTGGCAGGGAACAGGACTTTCACCTGCCCTGGGAAGAGGGGGTGGCTGATCCCTTCAGCCCTCTCGTCCACTTTCTTTTTTTTCCTTCTCTGTGGAGGTTTAAAAGTCAACTTATGATTAGTGCAGGAGGAAAGGGGGGAGGCAAGATTTCCTTTACTTCTAGAATGTTCTCCCATGGCTCCTGGACATATGAAGAAAATAAGCTTAAAGTGGTGTTTAATTTAAAGATAGAGAGCAAGGCACCTGTGCTAGGGCTGACCAGGACTCCTGTTGTGACAACCATCCGATGCTCCACAGCGACAGTCACTGCATGTGAACATGTTTGTTTTAAGAATCTTGGAAAAAAACACATGAAGACTTTCTCCAAAGGTTCAAAGTAGAAAGGCCCTCTGTGCTCGAATTCTGCAAATCCCATTACAAATGAAACTTTATGTTTCACATTTAATAAGTAGTCTCTGGATTGGATGGTTTCCTTTTGGGATCCGGTGGACTGAAGGCCAAAGGCGTCTGTGTGTGTTTTTGCCACTCTAATTTACACCACTATTTATAGACCTGCCACATTTGGCACCCAGAATCCTTTCTATAATGAAGGAAAGAGGTGAAAGCAGTTGCTGGAGGTTTCTTTCTTCCTGGTCTTTAAGACCTATCCCTGACAATAGGACATGAGTCCTCGAAACACTGGTCTTTTACGTGCCCGGACTCCCCCCATCTGCCTACACCAGGTCATTTACCGGCTAGCCTGGTTTAGAGTTGTCAGATCAAGCAGAGTGTTCTCAGGGAACTTTAATTTTAGGTGCAAGATGAACCATTTTTTTAGTATAAGAATGACCCAAATATAACAAGGGCAGATAGTCATTGTACAACTAAAATTCAAATTTAATTTAATTCAGATTTAACTATGTTTTCATTTGCTAAGGTGGCAACCCTAGCATAGGTGGAAGGCTGTCCCAAAGCAAAGGCCACTTAGGCCACACATCTGCTAAGTCCTGGGACTGCCCATTTCTGGTCTCCTTCTCTTTTCTACAAAACCGAACTTGTCAACATTTAGCAAAAAGATATGGTCACTGGAGTGAGTAACTCTCTCTCCTTACCTGTTCCATGAGTGTCTCTATTGTATTCCCATGGCTCTATCCATCTATCCACCCACTGACCAGCCTATGTATTCATCCATTCATCCATCCATCTATCCACCCACCTACTCATCCATCCATTTATCCATCTACCCACACATCTGTTCAGATTAGTATTTATAGGATACCTTTCAAGTTCAGAAACCATGTAGCAAATCCATGATCTCCCTAAAAACATATTCTGTGAATGATTCATGTTATGTCTTGGGGGTCAATATCTCCAGATCCCAGGAAGCAGCTGTGGTGATCAACAGTATAGCTCCAATTCCAGCATTGCCGGACATGTCCACCTCTATCATATGTAAATCACACGCCACCAGTTGCCCTGGAACCAATGTCAATCTCTGAGATGTGGGAAACCAAAAGCTAGATGGGACTGTCCTCCTGTACCAGTTAGGGAAGGATAACTGGGGTCACAAATAGACCCCAGTAATGTGTAGAGTCCCACTCAAAGTTCATTTCCTGCTTAGGTGATAGTGCTGAACTGGGGAAGGGCAGCCCTCTGCAGCACGGTCACGCGGAAATTCAGACTGGCAAAGACTCTGCCATCTCTAGAAGGTCATTCCCAAGTCACCAGGAGTCATGGCCATTTCAGCCTGACAGAAGAGGACGAGAGCATGTGGAATCCGCAGGTGATGAAGACAGGCCTGGAAATGGCCTGCATTGTTTTTTTTCTCACTAGAAAACTCACAGGTAGCTTTCTACCTACCTGAGAAAAAAGATACCATCCGTGGGTGTTTTAGTCAGTTTTTTTCACTGTAGGGACCAAAAGGCAGGACAAGAACAAATTAGAGGAGATAAAGTTTATTTGGGGGCTCACAGTTTCAGAGGTGTCAGTTCACAGATGGCCAGCTCTGTTGTTCTGGGCCCCAGGTGAGGCAGCGCATCATCGCGGAAGGGTGTGGCACAGGAAAGCGGCTTGAGACATGGCACCAAGAAGCAGAGAGAGACACACAGCCCCCCTTACCATGGACAAAATATATACCCCAAAGGCACGCCCCCCAACGACCCACCTCTTCCCATGACACTCTTCCTGCCTACCGTTACCACCCACTTAATCCCCGTCAGCAAATTAATGCACTGATTAGGTTAAGGCTCTCATAACTCAATCATTCCACCTCTAAACTTTCTTTCATTGTCTCACACATGAGCTTTTGGGGGACACTCCATATCTAAATCATAGCAATGGGTCTAGCCACTGTGCAACTCCTGGTTGCCAGGGAGACCTGGCTTTGTACTCCCAGGAAGAAGATAAGAATGTGGATTTGAGTAGCTTTCTGGATATCCGTTTCCTCTCTTGTGAAATGTTCTATTGATTGCCTTTCAAAGCCGATTGGGAAAATCCTGAATCCTCCTCATCCTCCTGTTCATGTCCTCCTTGTAAGATGGGATGGGATCCCCCTGCATCCTACCTGAATGCTGAGCTCACTCTCTAAGCTGGGAGCCCTGTCAGTCAAAGGCCAGTGGCTGGATCTTTTTCCCAGGGTCCCAGTAGCCACCACAGTGTTTGGCTTGCAAATGCTCAAGAAGTGTTAGTTTCCAGAAAATGGAAACAGAACAATTTAGGGCATGTCAGTGCTGCAAATATCCCATCTCGATCCATGTTCTGCTCCAGGCTGCAGACATGGACAGTTCCAGGCTTCCGAACACTGAGCTTCCTGAGAGCTTCTAGCCTTGGCTACTGGGTTCCTGGCTGTTGTGGAGGCGCCTTGCAGTTGCCATGGGAACTGGCCACTCACAAAGCGCCCTTCTCTTGGGCCCCTGAACTCCTCCCCTCCTCCCTGCTGCCTGTGCCTTCTCAGATGCTGCCATGGGAACTGCCCAGGTGCCAGCACCTCCCTCCAGCCCACCAGGGGCAGAGTGCCTGGGGCCACAAAGTGGGGGCTGGGCTGCTGGGGCATCTGAGCCACCTTACCTATGTACGGCTGCTTCTATGGAGAAATGCATTCAAGTTCCAAAATCGATTATCCGGGAAATGTGCTACCGGAGCACATCCCAGCTAGTTAGAGAATAGTGAGAACCCAGGAAGCAGGCAGAATGGGAAAGTGAAAGGGGGATCCGTTCTCCTCCAACCTCAGAGTGGCTTTTTGGGTGGAGGGGTGATAATGGTCAGTCAAATGCTTTGACTCCATCTCTGGGATGGTGCACGGTTGGCAGGGTGATCACCATAAAGACCCCAGATTACGTCTTGGTCCCTGAAGCATTCTCAGATGGGAGCATCTGCAGAAGATGAGTCCACCTGTGCATATTTTCAAACATTTAACTAGTTTTAGATTTCTTGGATTAGTAAAAAGAGATGAAAACCCAGGAGTGTTTCTTTAACCTTTGACCAGTCTTGCCCACCAGTCAGTTCTGTCCACACCCTTCATTGGTCCAAGTTGTATCCTGGCCTGGAGACTGAACTGAGGATCCCTGAGAAGCAGAAAACTTTACCTTTACTCTCGACACGGTTGACAAAGGAAATTTTGACCCTCACTGTCCTGGAGTAGGAGAGGTATGCTATGGCTTGTCATCGCATGGACGGGGTGTTCTCTCCCTTGCTCCATGCGGCCTGTGTCCACTCTCTAAGCCTTGGCCCACCATTATATCCACCTGTCCATGAGAGGTGACCAGTTGTCTGAAGATTCCAGGAAAACCATCCATCCCAGTACCAAGAGGAAAGACTTGGCCAGATTGACAGGCAGGAGCTGGCTCTGGAGCCAGGCTGGCCAGCCAAGACTTGCTGCCTCTCTACTCAGCTGCAGGATGATGAAGTTCACATCTTTCAAGCCTCCTTTCCCTCATCTCTTGCAGGGAGAAAGGGATACCTATCTTATGGGATGAGAAAGAATGTGAGTTAAGCCCTTTCACATGGGAAGTGCTCAATCAATGACAGTTACTTTCTGGGGGCAGGCATTTCAACAGTCATGATGTAATGGGTAAAAGCTGTATTGAACGTCTATCTGAAATGCGGAGGGCCCCAAGGAAGAGCATGCCATCACCTAGGGTGGCCACGGAAGTCTTAAAATTGCTCCCAGTTACTTATAGGACTCCCAAGTGGGGCTCTTCTGCCTCTCACATCCACTTGGGTGTGAGGAGGTGAAGGTAAGGTAGAGTGAGACTGTACGGAGGAGCAGGAGAATCTGAGCTGTGACTGTCATGGAGACAGTGAGCACCCTTCCTCTCAACTCCAGTCCAGCTCATGCGGGAAGAACCTGGAGACGGAGGTTGTGAAGCCTCCAAGTGCACAGAAGCAGAGAGCTGGGCTGCCTAATAGAAAGGTATAGAAACTTCTGGAATATTCTAGTGTATTCTGGAGTGCTTTCCCTGGGAGTGAAGCCAGAGGGTAGGGAGAAGTATGCAGGATTCTGCTTGTGAGGAAAATTGGGGCTGCTGATGCATCTGTCTGTAAGGTGTCCCTCTGAGGAGGCCACCGTCATCCTGTCACTGTATCTGGATAGACTGACACCTCCAGAGAGGCCAGGAGTCCAGACAGAGGCAAACCTCCTCCCAGGGAGGGTCAGGCCTGCCCTTTACTGTGATTTCTTCCCTGGAAAGTCTGAAGAAGGTGAAATGTGGAAAATCAGAACTCCCCCCGCCCCCAGCTGCTGTGTCCTCTTGGAGGTCATCTTTGGTGCTGAAGCTGTGGGAACGCTTCTCTTTCTTGTTCACGAAGCACGGTTCCTTGACTCCTGGGTTGTGTCAAGATCCCCGAGAAGCAAGCCCTGTGCTGAGAGCATCACATCACCAGCAATAATACTGAGCTGGAGTTGGGATGAGTAGGTCCCGACTATTCAAGAACATTCCTTCCTGCAGGACCCATGGCTCTTATTATGGTGCTGGGGATGATGCAGATGGGACTGCAAAATACAATTATGCTTTTAGGGAACAGCTGATCCGGTGACACCGACTCTTCTATCATATAAAACGGTAGAGAATTAAATACCAGCCACTTCCTAGAGCTGCATGAGGAGGAGACTTATTAACAAGGCCGTTCTGGGTCTATGGTCCTTTGGGGACCAGAACAGAGATTCTGCCTTCATTCTCCATTGAATCATTTTCTACCACTCACCCCAGTGGGGGACTGAGTGTCGTCACTTGGGCCTTTTGCATTTTCTTTAATTGTTGCCCTCCACTTTGGGGACACTGATGAGTGACAATGACCCAGTGGCATTTATCTGAGTTCTTGAACACTGACACTTCCTTAGCAGATGCATTATGCCAGAGTTTCATCTCACCAAATGTGGCCACTTGGCAGAAGGTGGACAGTGGGTTTATATATTTTGCATATTTTAATGCGCACTTTTTAAGTGTTTGATAAAATGGTAGATTCCTAAGTAGGAACCAAATATTCAATTCCGTGCCCCCCCAAATGGGCTTTTGTTATAATGGGGTAGATGAAATGATCAAACGAGTCTGCTGTAGAGGGCAGGAATCAATACCCCTCACTTTCTATCCAGCTGTGCATTATCACAGAAATTCATAATGTACAGAAAAAAGATACCATTTCCATTCAATATAAAGCAAAATTTATCTACATTTTGCAAATGTGGACAGTGTGGTAATGAGAAAGAAGGCATTTGGGACAGAGATAGATCATGGTCTGAGCTGGGAAAGGGGTCCTGGGACAAGCTTAGATGTTTAGATGCTGTGACCCACATACTACCATCCTTTTTGTGTTACCCACGTGAGGCTTCATGGACGGGGATCAGACGGACTCTGGTGCACACTTACGAGCCCTAGGGTCAGGCAGTGGGGTGCTGGGGCAGGGAGCCCCTCAGAACAGTGCTTGCCTCCACTCTCCAGGGGCCTGCCGGGGCTTCTGGATCTCATTAGGCCACAGCTGCTCTGCAGCCTGGACCCCAGAGTGTGCGCCTGGTTTCCATCACTTGACTGTTGATTTGGCCTGTAATCATCATCAGAGGGCACATTCCAGGTTCCTGGTTTAAGAGAAAAGCATACTTGAGCCTACAATTGAGGAGGCGTTCCGCTTTGAGCATTTAATGATTCTCTGAGGCTCAGCAGCGCCCCTCCTTCTGTCTGCCTCTGACAGCCTGTAGCTTTCATTTCAGAGGCAGGCAAGCGGGATTCCTGGAGGCCACGTGACCCCCCCCACCCCCCAATCTGGATCCACCTAAGAGCTGAAAAGTGCAAACTGTGGCCAGATGAATGTGTGCTGTGTTATTTGTGACGGGGATCCCCAGGGAGTCCTTGGGCTCTACATCTTTATTGGAAACACCCAATAAACCGCTGGCCTGAAGGCTCCCCATTGTTCTAGTGCAGGGCTTTCAATGTAGTCTCCCCAGGCCGTCACCATTCCTTTGACCACGCTGCAGCTTGCAACCCCCCACCCAATGTGGCTTCTGTCCCCAGCCTGTACCCACAGAACCAGCTGGGCTCTGGTTTGCTCCCTGGGTCCAGGGATGATTTCTCAGGTTACTCACTCACTCTCCTCTGTCCACAAAGACGACATGGTCATCAGGGATGGAGGATCAACTGTGTCCAGCCAGGCCCCCAATCTCCCATATGAAACTTTCAGAGTTGGCTGGCCAAGGCTCAAGGGGTACTCAAAGCAAAAGGGCGGCTGGTCTTGGAGTGAAGTGAAAGCCCTCCATGTTTCTCCAGGTTGCCACCAGCCTATGCAGGAACCACTAGCATGTGATCCTCATGAAGCGGCAGGATTTCTATTGGCCAGATAACCAGAAAATCAAGGTCTCTGAGTTAAACAGCTTTATAAGAGAGAAAATAATGCGCTGTAGCTACAGGGAGGCCCGGTTGTTGCTGAAGGCCAGAGGAGCCCACTGACTCACAGTCGGAGTATGCCTTTGTGGCTGAGCTCAGCAGAATGCAGACGGGCTCAGTGGACACATGCACAGAGGACCAGCGCTGGCTCTGGAGGCCGGTGACACACAGGGCTGGCTCCTGGCATGGAGGAATCTGGGGTCAATTAGGGATCAGCGGAGCCTGAGGATTTAAAACAATTGCAAGCAGCAGGATGAGATCTGGTTGCAGGGTGCACAGATTCAATTGTAATGTCCCTGAATTAAATCAGTGTCCCACCCTTGGCAAAGCCTTTTTCTCAACCAACAGGATGACCCATAGCCAAAGCTCAACCACTGGAGGTGGTGATGGCCAATGACCAAACCCTAGTGATTGGGGGAGGGGCATGTATGTTCCAAATTCTGAATCTAATCTAATCTGATTTCACCCACACCTCACATTTTCAAGCTGCAGGTTTCCTTAATTCTTTGACTGACGAGAGAGTTAGGTCTTTAGATATTCTCTCATCATTTCGTATTGTTGTGTCCGCTCCACACAATGTTCACTTGATGGGAAGGCTGAGTTTTGAACTGCGGGCATCAGTGACGTCAGAGAACCCAGCAGAGAGGGGAGGAGAGGACGGGGTGGAATTTGACTCAAGGAAGTGGAAGAACAAGTGGGGTCTCTTAGGCATCAGGAAACCCAGGCAGGGGCACCGTGAGAGTGACTGAGCCCTGGAAGTTGGCATGCTCGCCCTTCAGTTGGTTTCCTGACTCAGGGTGAGTCCTCAGTGTTCTTCTGCCTGACCCTCTTCTTGAGGGGAACTGTCTTTGGTCCCCCAACTCCAGTCATGTGGTTCAAATGGGGACTGTCATCCCTTTCCCAGTCTCTACTTCCCTGGCCACAGTCCAGTTAATGGGAAAAACCTGATCCAGTTATGCTATCCAGGGTCCTTCCCTGAGATTTATCTGACCTGTAGCTAATGGGAACAGGGTGTCCTTTTCCAGGGAAGGAGAGAAATGCAGAAGCTGTTGAAGGTTGCAATAGTCAGTTTTCTGTTTCTATAACAAATGCCCAAGATGATCAATTCATAAAGAAAAAAGGTTTGTTTTAGCTCACAGCTTTGGGGGTTTCAGCCCACGAACTCTTGGCCCTGTTGCTTTTGGCCTGTGATGGCATATCACGGTGGGAGCAAAATGAAGGAGGGAAACAGCTCACCTCATGGCCAGAACAAAAGGAGAGGAAGAGAAGCTGAGGTGCCATTACCTCTTTAAGGACACCCTCTCAATGACTTGAAAACTTTACATTAGGCCCTGCCTCTTAAAGTTTCTACCACCTGCCAATAATAATTGTTCCCCAAGAAGGCCTTTGGGGAACGAGTCAGATCCAACCATAGTTGTGGTCATGATTCCTGCATCTCGGGAAAAAGGGCCCACCGTGCTTGGTGAAAATAAAGCCAAAATGCAGAGGGAATGCATGTGACTGATGCACCCCCTTTTTACAGCATGTTCTTGATATCACACTCACAGTTTCTTAGCATTCTACATTAGAATAGCACTACTGTTATTTCTGGGCCACAATTTTTGGCACTTGTTCAGTTTAGCAGCTCTGAACATGTCGGGTGGGCTTGGAAAGAAAACTTAGAAGACTTGACTACGAATCGTCCCAGACTTAGCAAGCTTCTGAGGCGGTGCTAAGGCTCAGACAAGTCTTCGCTTCATACCATCACCCACTTAGGAAACAGGAGCAAAGAAGTGCTAGTTCCATTTGCACTTATTGCAATCCTTACCAGGAAAAGGCTAGCAGCATCAAAGAGAGATCAACTCCGAGATGACTTCATAACCTTTGTGAAGGCTGGGGTTTGTTGTCTTAATGGGGGTTGGCAACCCATAACCCCATCTCCAGGGAAAAGTAACCATGGGCGGGCGGTTCAGACCAGATCAGATTTCCTGTTCTTTCCCATCCATCTTACCAGTCCCAATTCCATTCAACGACAATGATTGAGAACGTTGACCATCTGAAGGTGAGTTTCAATCTTCCAGACTTGTTAGCATTCCTAACACATAGACTGCATCCTACTGTTCAAAAACCCTTCAACAGATGCCCCCTCCCACAAAGGCCCTCTGACCTAGTCCATTTTTGTGTTGTTCTAATAGAGTATCACAGACTTGGTAATTTATAAAGAGAAGAAATTGATTTCTCATGACTCGGGGGTCTGGGAAGTAAAAGGTAGAGGACTGGCATGTGGTGAGGGACTTCTTGCTGCATCATCTCATGATGGAGGGAGGAAGGGCAAGAGAGGGCTGAATTTGCTTGTGTAATGAGCCCACCCTTGGGACATTTGATCCTTCACAAGGGCAGAACCCTCATGATCTAATCACCTGTCATTGGGTCCTACCTCCCATCACTGTTCCATTGAGAGTTAAGTTCCCAGCACATGAACTTTGGAGGACACACATAGATCAGAGCATTTTCAGAACAAAGTGTTAACCAGAAGCAGCTTTCAAAGCCCTGTGTGACCTTTGGCACCTAGACTGCTCACCCTCACTCTCCCTGGCACCCACAGGGAGCTCACCCAACGAGCCTCCGCAGTGAGAAGGTCCTACCATAGGTTCCAGCCCAACTATACCTGACTCACCTATTAAATTCCCACTCAGGTCACTCCTCCTTAAAACCTCCACATCCAACTCCACTGCATATTTTCGTCGCCTCTGTTTTTAAACTCTCTGGAGTAGGAACTCCCATGGTTGTTTTAAACTGTAGCCCCACTGTATATCTGATTGTCCCTACAAAGACTGTAGACTTTTGGAGTCTGCCGGCAAATATGTCAAGGGTGGAGTGTCCCCAGCGCAGCAGAAAGGGCAAGGTGTGTGTCTCTGTGTGAGCTCTCAGCAAGCTGCTCCATCCCCTGCCGTGGAGGCCACTTTTGGGCACTGCTCCTGTCTCCTCTGGTCTGCCTGGTGGCCTCTGCTGTCTGCCTTCCTTAGCTCAAAGCTGGCCTCACCAGAGGGACCTCTGCTCACCTCTACTCCCCACCAGTCTTCCTCTGAACTCCCCTCCAATCCTAGGCATGCCTTTTATCACCTGGGCTGTCACCTGTCCTTGCTGAGATGTCTGCTCCCCCACCTGCCAGGTGCTCCTCAGGTCAGGTAGGCCATTCATTTCCTCTTGGGCCCCCGTGTACCTGGTGGATCGCGAGGTCTTTACACTCCTTCACGTAATGAATATAGGGATGAAGCAGACGTGCCTACACCCCAGGACAGGGTCTCCACACAAATCCCAATAAAAATAGAATTCAGCAGTAATAACACTACTGGCGGACAGCTTGGCGAGGTGTCCAGCCCTGTTCTGAGCTCTTTGTGATCCACTCATCAACAGCACCGTGCATGAGGCACGGTGCTGTTGATCAGCTCCATCTCAGAGTCCAGTGTGCTGGCCATGGCGCTCTGGAACCGCTTGCTACCAAGAGGTTTTTTCCAAGATGAATTAGCTTCCTATTGTGGCTGTGATACATTATGGCATATTAGTGGCTGGAGTCAACCCAAACTCTTTCTTACAGTTCTGAAAAGTCTACAATCTGGCTGTTAGTGGGGCTGTATTTCTTCCAGGGCTCCAAGTTCATGGTGGATCAGGGAGAATCCCCTCTGTGGCCTTTTGCAGCCTTTAGAAGGCCCCTGTTCTCCTTGGCTTAAGACCTCCTCTTCCTCCATGCATCCCTTATGACCAGCTATAACCCTCCAGCCTCCTCTGCCAGGCCCCTTGTGTTGACACTGGGTTCACTTGGATAATTCAGGATGATAGCGTCCATCCCCAGACCTCTGACTTAATCCTTCTACAAAGTCCCTTTTACCATGCTCCCTGGCTTCTGGGATTAGGACATGGACGTCTTTGTTCTATGATAATAAAGAAAACTAGAAATACAGAAGCAGTTCATGTGGAAACGTGCTGAGAAGTATAGATCACTTTATATGTAGAAGATGCTAATAATTTTCCCCACGGAGATTCTCCAGCCCTTGGTTGCTGCTCCATAAATACGTTTGAGTTATTGAAGAGTTATGAAAAGTAAGATGAATTGTCCCGGCTACCAGTTAAAATAATCTGCTTGGAGATTTAAAAATGCACTTGTTTATTATCTCTGAATTCTGGGAGTCCCCTTATTCTTGTTGGTTTATGATCTCATGAAAATATATATCGGAGTATCATGGAGCCGTTAGTTATCCCTCAGATGATCTCCATGAGGCAGTATAACCATATTTACTATCTGAGGAAACCAAGTCATAGCGACTAACTTTGACTGAAAAAGTGTGGCATTAAGTCTGCAATAAAAACCAATGCTCAGATGCTTCCTGTCACAAAATGTGAATTGGAAGTTTGAAGTTTCGATTCCCTGGCCAGTCTTCATCCATTCAGTCACCAGGTTGGCACTTACAGAGTGTCTTCCGGGGGACCGTGTCCTGGGCACATCCTGGAGGAGCGTAGGTGAACACAAGATTTATCTTCTGGTGAGCCGTAGTTCACAGAGGGACAGGTAAAGAAGCAGACGGTTGACGCCATTCCAGAAAGAGTGTGGACTCGGTGGAAACAAGAAGGTCATTCCTTTTTTTTTTTACTGAGCGTTTGTGTTGCTGTGGCCAAAAGAACTGACAAGAACAACTTAGAGGAGGGAAAGTTGATTTGGGGCTCACGGTTTCAGAGGTGTCAGTCTGCAGATGACCGGCTCCATGGCTCTGGAGTCCAAGGTCAGCCAGCACGTCATGGGGGGAGGGCCCAGTGGAAAGGCAGCTGCTCATCTCACGATGGGGTCAGGAAGGAGAGGAGTCAGGGAAGGGTCACAGGGAAGAGAACCCTTCTAGGGCAGGGCCTCAGGGACCCACCTCCTCCTGCCACACCCCACCTGCCTACAGTCACCACCCAGTGAATCCGTTCAAATTAGGATGGACGGATTAGGTCACAGCTCTCCCAGTCTAATAACTTCAGCTCTGTGCATTCCTGCATCAGCATAGGACTGTCTTTGGGGGGTACACCTCATATCCAAACCCTAACATTACCATGGCCCGGCAGTGTGTAGGGAGGAGAGGTGTTCTGAAGCTGCAGGACTCTGAACGGATCTTTCAACCTGCAGAGGACACTGATGGACCGTGTTGGGCAAGCTGCTCTGGTAAGCCCCGAGGCCCTGCAGGGAGCAGGGGAGAATGCCAGGAAGGACCAGGAGATGAAGGTGGGGAGTGGCCTCATCTCTGCTATAAACGGCTTCCCGGGTCCTGTTCGCTGCAGGCAGCATCACTCCATGCTGTATCTCTGTTTTGTTTCATGTCTTTCCATCCCCTTGGGTCTTAGTAAATACAGAATGTGAAATAAGACAGGATGTCTTCACCAGCGGGTATCCGAGAGGCACCAGGGCATGGCCTCGCCTCTGCCCTAGTATTGGAACCCAGAGGCATTCCCTGTGAACACCAGCCTTCTCCCTGGTCTTACGGGCACTCAGTCTTTGAGTGACGTTGCCAACAGGGCTCTGGGCATGGAGTCCCTTTTTCTCCAACCCTGGCTTCATCCCTACCTCTGACACCGAGAAGCTAGATCATTTAACCTCCCTGAGCCTCCCTTTCTCGGTGACAATAATAGTCCCTTCTCTGGCTGTTGTAAGGATTAGAAGCCTCAATGTATGTAAAGTTCCCAGCCTAGCTCCTGGAGCTTAACGGGCACACGGGCCCCGGTGCCAACTGCCTTCACTGGAAATTCTGCCCAAGGGAAGCTTTAATTACAGTTGCTTTCTTTCTCTCCACTCAAGGATTTGCTTCCAAGACAATTAACAGACCAGAGAATTCTGCTACCTATCAGCCGCTGGTAGCCAACAGACTCCCGATGTTGGCACAAACACCGTCTCTCGGAGCCGGGACACTCAGGCAGGTGCCAGCTTGTTGCTCGGTGGCTCCTGGTGCATCCAGATCCGTGACAGTTACACGAGACGTGTGCTTAAATATTTACCATGCTCAGAGCCACCCCAGCACGGCGGGGCTCCGAAGAAAATCTGAGAAGCAAGACGGTTTTGGCACTGGCCACTCCTAGCTTGGTGGAGCATATGCCTGGATGGGAGGTGTCCTCGGCAGACTGGGCAACCTGTTGCTTGAAAGCATTAACAATAATGGTTTCCACTCGACTCAGGAATGAATTAGGCAAATCCGATTCCTTGTCAAACTCAGACATTTGGAATGGTTCCCTGGTAACATTTTCCCCCAATTGTTCAAGTATATGCCTACATTCCCGGTTGGATATACCTGCAAAATGCTAGAGGGGACGGGAGCAGACACACTTTAGTCCTAGTTAAGCATCTGACCCAAGCCTTTTTTAATCTAACAAATGCTGCAGGAACATCAGCCCACCATTCTTCTTATTTATTTTTTTGGTACTGGGGATTGAACTCAGGGGTGCTTTACCACTGAACCTTATCCCCAGTGACCCCCTGCCCCTTTTAAAAACTTAATTTTATTAGAGACAGGGTCTCACTGAGTTACTTAATGCCTCGCTAAGTTGCTGAGGCTGGCTTTGAATTCACGATCCTCCTGCCTCAGCCTCCGGAGCCACTGGGATTACAGGTGTGTGCCACTGCACTCAGCTGCTGCTGATTATTTTACACATAAGGAAAACTGGCACAGAGAAGGTAAGCAACGTACCCAAGGCCACACAGCCACAAGAAGCAGGACCAAGATTTGAGTCTTGTCTCCTGACACCTAACAGCAAGGCCTGGTAGAAACACTAATCCAGAAATGTTTAGCACCCTTTCAAAAGTCTTTCCAAGGAGATGGGCCACGAAAGGGTCCCACAGTGGCCATGATGCCCTGGCTTCATTGTCAATGGATGGGCATTTCTTCCAGTCTAGGAAGCCTCAATCCTGCACCTCCCCATTCATTTCTTCCACTGAAGATGGTTCAGGGTGGTGCTTGGCTAAGGATATAAACAGGACGGAATCTGATCCCAAATACCAACCAGGCAGGCAGGGGAGACGGAGGCCCTCTCCAGGCCTTCACAGAGGGGTTCCACTTTCTTGTTGAATCCCTTCCCAAGAGCAAGGTAAGAATAGTGGCCACTGATACAGGATTTCCAGGCCTGGAGCTGTGGGGTAAGCCTGCTCCATGGGGAGGGGTCCCTGAGGGCCCCCTGTGGTCTCAGGTGAGCTCCGGGTCCTGTGGAGTCCAGGGTCTTCACACCTGCAGAGGGGGGCAGAGACAGGCGAAGGATCCCTTTGAAGTGTCTCTCCAGGAGTGAAGACCCACCTCCCCTGCTGCAGTTCAGAATTCTGATGTCACGGGGCTGGATTTGTGGTGTGGAGAGAGACGGCATTTTCAACAGGTTTTCTCGGCCTGAGAACTGTGGTGCGGGAGGTATGGGGGCTGCATTTTGAAAACTGCTTCCTGGCATCTCCCTGGGGCCACAGCAACTCGGCTTATGGCTCTTTGGAGGCCCAAGTCAATAAGCGTCTCATCTGGGCCCATGGTCACCCTGCGGAGGGCACTGAGGCCTCAGGGAAGGGTTGCTTTTGGACAGTGTCCAGAGAGCATGCCTCAACCTCAACCTCGGCTGTCCCCAGAGCCCAGAGGAGGTGGCTCCTAAAGAGAAGGATGGCCAGCTGCTCAGAACAGGACGGCTTCCTGCAGCTCGATGCCCCCCAAAGGGTTAAGAGTCTCCCTGGAAACCTGGAATCCAGGGAGCAATTGGAGTCCTTGAGAAGCAGGGTCTCTTAGGTCAGGACTGCATTTCCTGAGCACCCCAGGACTCTGCCTCTGGCCCTAGGGGCTGCGACCCTGGTGGTGTCTCTCCCTACAGTAACACCTGCCCTGGGAGTGAGAAGTCTCAATCTAGAGGACAAAGAACACCATTCCCCTGAGAAATACAAAGGAGGAGGGGAGGGGGAGGGGGAGAAGAGGGAAGGGGGAGGGAAAGAGAGAGGGGAGGGGGAGAGGTGGGGAGGGGGGAGGGAAACCTTAGTGAGTCCGTACATTTCTGAATGTCCTGAAAAGGAAAAAAAAAAAAAAACAGTAATACACAAATGCATGAGGGAGTGATCCAAAGTATTTCCCCTTAAAACGAGAGAAACCTGACAGCTGAAAAGGAGCAATGACTTGCTGTCCCCCTCCCCACCCCCATTTCCATTTAGATTCTTATTTCTTTCTTGGTCTTTCAGGGTTATAACTGCCATCTCACTGACTAATAGAAAACTCCATTAGGCCCTTTCTTTATGAAGGGAATTAATGACTTTGTAAATTTAGTGCTTTGTAAACACAGGGAAAGCATTTTCCCAGGCTTGGCGGTCCCTTGGCCCCGGGGAGGCTGGATGGGGAAGGCAGGGTTTCCCCCTGGCCTGCGGAAGATGGCCCTGCTTCCCCGCAGATGGCTGCTTCCTTTTGTAGAGCCAGGTCCCTCAGTGTCCCCAAATCCTCAAGAGAAGGCAGGAGAGAGACCAGAGCCAGGGAGAAGGAGATGCATCTGCTGAGTTGAAAACAATATGTATACCACCTGGTGAAATGTTCAATGATAAAGGCATCTTTAAATTAAAAAGGTGAACCATCGGAGAGTCCAGCTTTGTTCCTGAGTTAGAGAAATGGGTTGCCGATAACAGCTTCAGCTCCCAGACTGATGACTTTCTTTGTTCTTTAAAGATGTTTAGGCCTGGCCAATGATCTAAAATGCTTGAAAGTAAAAAACAAAAACAAAAACAAAAACTAAAAACTAAAAGGAGACACATTCAGGTGGAGGCCTGGGAATGGGCCCCAGAGTCAGGATTTTGGGTTTTGTGGCTGGTGTGAATAAGGAAAGTTACTCCTGTGTGGGAAAGCGAGGCTGGTGGAGAGGGCTCTTTTAATAAAATCATGGCATTTCTAGAGGCTTCTGAGATCAGCTGGTGTCTTCCCAGTTCTTTTCTCCTAGAGAAAAACCACAGCATCAGTTTAGCAAATCCTCACATCTTCGGATCAGCTCCACCTGGAGTCTTGGGCTCTCAACTGTCGTGGACTCACCCAGTGAATCCATTAATCCCTCCCAGCAGCTTGGTTTTAAGGTTTGCATTCAGTAAATAGTATCGAGACCTTTACTGTGGTCTTAATTTGGGGGCAAATCTTTGAGATTCAGGAATGGAAGACTTCAAAACGTTTCTCAATGCTAGTAATAACTGCAGCCCAAGTAGGTTGTGTTGGGAATAAATGAATTTTTGAACCATCAAGCCATGACTTTCTCATTATTTATTGGTAGAGGTTTGAAAGCATTTGCCAGATTAGGGAAACGGTATTGCTGTTTTGTGTTTGTACATTTTTTTTTTGTTATTGTGACAAAATACCTGAGAAAATCAATTTAAGAGAGGAAAGATTTATTTTAGTTCTTGGTTCCAAACTTCCGGTCCATGGTTGCCCTGGTTACTTTAGGGCCTATGGTGAGGTGGTACATCATGGCGGTGGGAACATGCAGTGAGGGAGGCTACTCACCACATGGCAGCCAGGAAGCGGGGAAAGAGAGAGACAGAGAGAGAGGTGGGGGGGAGGCTGGAATCCCTTTGAGGGCATGACCCCAATGAACCAACGTCCTTTCACTAGGCCCCACCTCCTAAAGTTTCTACCAACTCCTGATAGTGCCACAGGCTGGACACCGAATCGTTCACAAGTAGGACTTTGGGAGACATTCAAGATCTGAACCATAACAGTGATACTTAGGCCCCTGGGCCAAAAAAAATTCAAATTTGTAAACCTCTCCACCCCAATAATCCATTTAAGTTCTCTGTGAAATTAGGATATATTTCCAAAAATTAGAAAATCAGGAAAATAAGGCTTTGTGTTCAACATGCAGAAGTGAAAAATCTAGAAGGCACTGGTTAGGGTGCCTGAGTCAAAAGTGAACCAAGATTTAGAGAGAGAATAAAAAATGTCACCACTTGGGAAGCCTGGCAGAAAAATTGAAAATTCCCTTTTGCAGAAAAGACTTCAAATGCTCACAAGCACTTTGACCCAATGCAAGGCCATAGACAGGATGTCTCCAATGTCTGCTTTATTTTATGTGTGTTCTACTCTATTCCAGAAAGGACTTAAGGTAGTTTCCAAAGGAGGAAATGCAAAAATATAGGTTAAATATTTTCTAAAAACAGTAGCAAGAGAAAATGGAAAGGCATGTTCACATAGTAGCACAGGGCCTGGGTGAGGTGAGGAAAAATGAAGGATGCATCATGCAGCTTTACATACTTCCTTCCAACAGGTCATGAGTTTGACTCTGTGAGGTAACAGAGTAAGGGAAACGGATGTGTGTTTAGCATAAAAGCAGATCAATTGATCTGGAGACCACTATTTTTGGAAAGAGAGGCATTTCTCCTGCAGGCCTCTCCCCACTCTCTGTGTAATGAACTAAGCCACAACCCTAATAGCATCCTGTATCTGATGTGGCCTCCAGAGTTTAGAACTGTGGGTCCTACTTCGGACTTTAGTTTTCTTTTCTTGGTGCATAGTCTGTCCCTGACCACCCCCAATTCCTGTGTAGATTCTTATTCAATTCTGGTCTGCTTTGGTCCAGGTCTTTCCGGGCAGTGTCCCTTTGGGGCAGAGGCCTCTCTACTGCAAACCCCAAGTAGACAGTATAGAAAAAACATCACCAGGGAACAGAGGTTTCAATCTGCACATTGTAACTTACATCCTGACAAGTATAAGTATTCGCCTAAGATCAGTAAAACAAAGTAGTATGAGGCAAGATCACCTGAAGTGACTCAATATCTGGGGACTGTACCTCTTCCAGTGCTGGGGATGGAACCCAGGACCTCAGGCATGCCAGGCAAGCCGACTACCACTGAGCTACACCCCAGCCTGGGACACTCAACCTTTGGAAGCCCGCCACCCTCAGCCTGTCCTGGGCGAGAGTCTACTCTGCTGGATCTTTGCAAACTTAAGACCTATCCCAGGTCTATCCACACAGAATGGGCAGTTTATTTGTAAACTGCAAGCACTCTACATTCTATCCTAGATATTTTTTCACTCTGCTCACACTCACACTCCATATTTGATGCTATGTGGAAGATTCTTCATGTGAAAGAATAAATAGGCTATTCCCTTTGACAGGAGCCTGACGTTTCCCCTGCCACGAGGACATATTGGCAACAGCCTTCTCATTCAAGGGCAATGAAAAACCTGGTCCCCTCACGCGGTGCTCCCGCACGGTGCTCCTGAGTAGGCAGGGTGGACGCGCCATCTAGTGGCTGCTCCTGGAATGTCCACATGCGACTCTATGGCGGGCTCCCGTGGCCTGGGGGTGGCGAGCACAGGTATGCTAGAGGTTAACCAAGCATCCCCAGGTGAATCTTTCCATGAGGGTGGTTGCAAAGGTGCCTGGGCTGATGGGGGGTGTCGAGCGTAGGCAAGAAACCCTTTTAATTAGGAGGTGACATAACCTTCTGGACAGAGCCCCTTTGCTGCAGGGTCCTCTCTGCTGCAGACACCTTGTCCTTGAAATCCTCCAGTGAGATGTGTCTCTACTCCCTAGAAGCCCTGGGACACCCCTTCCTGCCTAGCTCCCCACTTAGGTACTGCCAAGTTTAATCTTGTCTCCTGCTGTCCAGCTTCCACTTTTGCAGATTTCCCTGGGCAAGTCAGAGGGGCCCTGGGGGTGACCCTCTCCAAGACCTCAGGATGACTGCCCTGGGTCAAGTTCAGAACCTGGCAGCTGGGGAAGGGGCACAGTTTCTAAGTTGGTGATGGGAGACTCCTGGCTTGACTTAGCTGGGCCATTAGTAGGATTCAGACCTGCTCTGGCAAGTGGGATGGGCGGCCCCTGTTGCAGGCCAGAGACCCTCTTCCAGAAAGGAATTAGGCCTCACTCTAAGGAGCTGAGCTGGCTGACAGCTTTCTGCTGTAGGCTCCTCAGTCTAAGCCTCAGCTTCCAAACAGGGCTGTTCTGCTTAGGAGGGCCCAGGCCAGCCTCAGAGCAGGGTAGGCGCCCAGGGGCCTGCCACGTCTGCCCAGCGCAGACCTCCTCTGTGTTGCTCTGTGCTCCTAAGTTCCTTGCTGGGCTGTTGGCTTCTCCCCGTCCCTCCCACAGGAGTTACTCAGTTATACACTCTCTGTACCCTCTGCACCCTATCTCCATCTCCAGGCCTTTCCTTGAGGACCCTACCAATGGGCTGACTCTTCCTATGGAAGTCAGGATCGTGAACCCTGTTAGGGAGTAAGACGAGAACTAGGGGTTCCCAGGATTTGCACACCCACTGTCATGGAGTGTAGACCTCCTGGCCATCCCAGGAGCCTTTGTGTCAGTTTGAGAGCCTCTGACTTGAGCCAGATGAAGAGGATGTGGGCCGGAGTGAGGAATAGGGGAGCGGGGGGTGAGGGGATAGTAACAGAGCTTCAGGCATCTAGAGACGGGGGTAGTTCTACTTCAGATCTGACCCACAGCTTAGTATCCCACCAGCTCATAAATTTGGAGAAAAAAACCTAGAAGTACGCTGAGGCCCTTCAGGCAGGCTGCCCGGCTCTGGCCCTGTGTGAGCCTACACAGTGACGCCTTCAGAAGACAAAGCGACTCGACCTTGGCCATGCTGATAGCCTCGGCAGCAGGGGTGGTGCCCAATTGCCCATCACAGAGGCTGGTGGGCACCACGCTATCTAAAGACGGTCACAGTGCCCTCCAGGCACTGGAAGCAAGACCTTCCTGCAGGTTGTGGACACCGTCTAAACACTGTCCACCTAGAGACCGCAGCAAGGAGGTAGCCTCCTCTTGGGCCAGGATGTAGCTCAGCGGTAGAGCATTTGCCTAGCATGCGCGAGGCTCTGGTTTCATTCCCAATACTTAAAAAAAAAAAAAAAAAGTGGATGTCTCTCTCTCCAGTGGAACCCCCCCTTCCCAAAATAATTGGCCCATGTTTTCAGAGAGTTGACGTTTTCCATTAGAAGGTGGAGACAGGAGCCAGCAAAACAAGATGATGCAGGAAGGAGAGGTAGACCCAGAGCACTCCTCATGTACCCCGTGCTGTTTTACTAACTCATCTATGTACAACTCCACGCTCAAGGTCTCATTATTATTCTCATTTTATATTAAAAGAAAGGGATTCACAGGGAGGTTTAGTAACCCGTTGAAGATATATGGTTAAAAAGGAGAATTGCTGGCTTGGAGTCCAGCGAAGGAGGTACAAGGGACTGTGTTCTCTACTTGCGTGGGGCTGGCTCTGTGCTTGCTAATGCCCAGGAACTCAGACCCTGGGGCCTGGGAGCTCTGGGTTTATTCTCCTTCTTACTAGTTATATGATGTCAGGTTTCATGCCTCTCTTTGACTCAGTTTCCTAAACTGAGTGTAAAATGCTCATGAGCCTATACGATGGGATGTACCAGGTTTCAACGAGCTAATGGTGTCAAGAGGTTCTCTGGCCTACAGAAAGATGCTCACTGCGACATTGAACCAAATACGAAATCTCTGCATGTGTGCCATCCACAGAACTCCAAGTGGCTTCTTTATAGGACTTTCTGCCTCCAAGTCCCCAGGCAGGCCAGCCCACACCAGCGCAGCCACACCAGGCCTTGAGACAGGAGAGCTGCGTCCAGCGGGGGCTCTGGGGAAGCCCTGCAGGAGGTATTTTCTTGTGGGGTTTTGCTGGACCTGGGCCCAAGACTTCCGGCGCTCCTGGTTGCCCTGTATTCTATTTTCGAGAGGTTTACATGCTGGCAGGCTGCCCATTCCCCTGAACATTTCTACCAGTGCTCGAATCAATAATGCCCTTGTTTTCCTCAGAGGCAGCAGGCAGGCTGTGGGAGAGGGTTGAGGGCCTGCTGTCACCCCGCCAGGCAGTCTGGAGAGCCAGAGGGAGCACGAGCAGCCAGGTCTGCCAGGGAGGATGCGCGCGGGGTAGGGCCGCCTGCCTGACATCAGCTGCACCCTGGCACGCACCACGGACTGATGGGGAGCAGCAGAGCCCGCCTTGGTCCCTGCCAGTGGGTTAAAGCTCCGAGGAACACAGACCCAGCCAACAGGCAGCGCCTCCGCTCACTCACGTCCACCAGTGCTGAACACCCGTTATAGAAAAGCATTCCTTAGGGAGAAAGAAGAGGGGGAAGGGAAGAGGATGGTGGGTGAGGGCAGGGCCTGGGAGGCGGTAGAGAATAGGTGGGCCAGTTTTAAAAACACGACAGGGGATAATCAGAAGCACGGTGTAACTTCATTATACTTTGAGTTCTGTTATGGTTAAGACATGAGGTCCCCCAGGCCCCCCAAGCGCCTGTGATTGGATTATGAGAGCTGTAACCTAATCATCCCACTTTGAATGGATGGACTGGTGGGAGCTCTAGGCAGGTGGGGCATGGCTGGAGGACATGGTCACTGCCACTGTGCCTGGAAGGGTGCATCTTCCCTGAGGCCCCTTTCCCTCTCTCTCTCCGTGTCCTTCCTGGCCCTGGACTGGAGGACTGGAGAAGCACTCTTCCACCATGTCCTCCGCCATGATGTTCTGCCTCACCTCAGGCCCAGAGCCATGGAGTCAGCAGACTGTGGGCTGAGCTTCTATAACTGCACCAAAATAGACTCTTCCTCCTCTCAGTTGTTCTTGTCAGGTATTTTGGTCCTAGGGCCTGGTGCTGTAAATAACACGTTTCATTTCATGGGATCAACAAATACTCTAAGGCCTGGGGTGGAAATTTGTCTTTAACAAACCTAGGGCAAAATAAACACATATATACACACACGCACACATACGCACACGCACACATATGTATGTATATGTATAATAAGGATATAATATCTATATAGGCACATGTGAGCATATACAGATTATATATATATGTTATTAATATTATAGACATTTTTATTATTCTGCAATACTGGGCATTGATCCCAGTGTCACACACATTCTAGATGAGACTCTACGGCTGAATCACATCCCCAGTCCTGGTCTCTTCATCTTTATTTATTTATTTAAGTTGTCCATGGACCTTTATTTTATTTATTTATTTGTGATGCCGAGAATCAAACCCGGTGCCTCACACGTGCGAGGCAAGCACTCGACCACTGAGCCACAACCATAGCCCTGGTCTCTTCATCTTAATGAACTTTCTAAACCATGATTTCCTTCATTCATGTCTGAGTGGGAGGCATGAGCCACTTCCAAAGACTAAAAATAGTCGCGAAGCCCTGAATTTCTATTTGCAGAATCAGAACTCAGGTCACTTATGGTCTTTCCCAGAAACACATGCCTTACTGGACAAGTTCCTTTTTCTCAAAAAATGAATTTGCATAATTTTTCTTAAATGGTATTCTAAATGCACTAGAGAAGTTTGTTTTTAAAAACCTCCCTCCAGCTAATATTCTAAATTTTATTCTTGTTTCACTCAATAGACATTAAGTGTTTATTATATGCCAGGCATCTGTCTAGCCACGGGGTTACAACATCAAATGAAATCGACAAGCTTTTCTGCTTTTCTGGAGCTTTGATTTTAGATCAAGCATATTATTATTATTATTATTATTATTATTATTATCATCATCATTATTATCATTCGTGCTGGGGATGAAATGGGGGGCCTTCCTTGCCTGTGCACTCGACCAGTGAGCTCTATCCACAGCCAGTTGGGCATATTTTTAAAAGGAGCCGACTAATTTCGTAGTGCAAAGGTGGAAAGTGGCTGAGGTCAGTGTTACTACCAGGGATGGACTTTCTGAGGAGGCCTTTCTGGAAGACATCAGAGTTGAGCCAAGGCAGAGCCAGCCTCAGCAGCAGGTCAAGGTCCTGTGGAAGGGATGTGCTCAGTCCAAGCAGCAGAAGGGCAGCCATGTCAGGAGCAGAGCGTGGGGACGCTCCAGAGAGGGTGGCAGGGGCTAGTCAGGCAGGGCTGAGCGAGTCAGGGTGGGGGCTTGGGTCTCGTGGTCGATGCCTCCTGGAGCTGCTGGAGGTTTGTAAGGCCAGAAGCGACTCCATCTGTCAAGGATGTGCTGCAGAGTAGTGTGGAGAGAGGGGAGATGTGGGTAGGGGTTTAGTTCAGAGGAGCCTGGTCTCGAGTCAATCGGCAACGGAGCTGGGCATGGTGTTCTCTTTTGTTCGATGTGTACTTGAAAATGTCCATACTGAAAGCTTACAGCCTGGCATGGTGGAACATTCCTGCAATCCCAGCGGCTCAGGAAGCTGAGGCAGGAGAATCGCAAGTTCAAAGCCAGCCTCGGCAACGGTGGGGCACTAAGCAACTCAGCGAGGCCCTGTCTCTAACTAAACTATAAAAAAGGGCTGGGGATTCGGCTCAGTGTTTAAGTGCCCCTGGGTTCAATCCCCTGTACCAAATAAACAGACAAATAAATAAATATAAAAAAATAAAATAAAATAAAAGAAGAAGCAGCAGATCTGGGCTAACTGGGAGATGAAGCCAGCTGAGGGCCTGGATGTGGGGGTGATGGAAGGGAGTCACCATCTCCAGACGGGCCTTTTGCCACTAGATGGGACTGTCATCTATTGAACGCAGCAACTGGCTTGATTACTTGGAGAGAATGTATTAATTGTGTTTTTTATTTTCTGATGTTTGGCATCGTGGCTGCTGAACATGGAAGTGTCACATGAAGGGAGGACCCTTGAGCCACCCAGGAAGAGAACTGTGTGACCCCAAACATTCAGACTGGCGGGAGAGAGAAAGACATTTTTACTGAGTCAATGTAAGCTTCTGAGACCTGGGGTTATTCGTTCCGGCAGTTGGTCTATTCTGACTGTGACAACTGCCTTCTCTGAGTGGACAGAAGTCTCGTGGATAATTGAAATAATAAATGACCCCTAAATGACAGTGTAGCCAATGATTAGAACCCTGGCCAGATCAAGTCCCGTGTGGGATCAGCTAACGAGAAGCAAATTGTTCCTTCCGCCCACTCCACGGTAAGAGTTGTTAACAAGCATTAAAATGACCAGACTGAGAACACAAGGAAAGAGGAGGAGGAATGAAGGGTGTTGAACAATGAGTATATTCCATAACCGAGAACATCACTCACCTACTATATAGAGGAAACTGACGATAAGAAATAAAAGTTAGGGCTGGGGATGTGGCTCAGGCGGTAGCGCGCTCGCCTGGCATGCGAGAGGCCCGGGTTCAATCCTCAGCACCACATACCAACAAAGATGTTGTGTCCGCCGAGAACTAAAAAATAAATATTAAAAAAAATTCTCTCTATCTCTCTCTCTCCTCTCTCACTCTCTCTTTAAAAAAAAAAAAAAGAAAAGAAATAAAAGTTAACAAAAGAAGTAAGATTTAAGATGGTAACCCCCTGAATCACGTATGCATTGATTGAACAAACATTTACTGAGCATCTACTATGTTGAGGAGAGCTTGGAAAATAAATTATACAAGGTGCCTCTGCTGAAGGAAATTATAATCTGGTTGTGGGAGATAGACAAAAATGAATGAATAAACCATTGTGCAATGGTACCTGCCCATGATTCCAGCAACTTCGGAGGCAGAGGCAAGAGAAATTGCAAGTGTGAGGCTAGCCTCGGTAACTTAGAGAAAACCTTTCTCAAAATAAAATGAAAAGGGCTGGGGGTGTAGCTTAGTGGTAGAGGGCCTCTGGGTTCAATTCCCAGTACCAACAACATGCATGCATGTGCACACACACACACACACACACACAAATGAATAAAACAATAAGTGAAATAACTATAGGTTGGATCAGGGATGTATTAATCAGCTTCCATGGCTGTGACAAAATACCTGAGATAAACAACTTATAAGGAGAAAAAGTTCATTTTTGCTCACTGTTTCAGCCCATGGTTGCTTGATCTTGTTCCTTTGAACCTGTGTCAGTGCGGAGCATCATGGCAGGTAGCCCATGGTGGAGCAGAGCTGTAACCTCATGGCAGTCAGGAAGTAAAGAGAGCGAGAGAAAGGGGCTGAGGACCAAATATCTCCTTCAAGGGCACACCCCCAAAGACTTAACTTCCTTCCACTAGGCTCCACCTCTTAAAGGATCTATCACTTCCCAATAGTTCTACAGGCTCGTGACCAAACCCTTAGCATATGGGCCTTTAGTGGATATTTAAGATCTGAATCATGTAATAGGGGCTATCCCTACTGCTGAGGCGTTAATGGGGAGCAGAGCTAGGAAGCCCCCTTCCAGGGCCCCAGGGAGAAGAAAGGGAAAGCAGCAGCAGGGGCAGGGTGGCGGTCAGGCCTGGGAGAGTGAGTGGAAAGTGAGAAAGGAGGCCTGCCATGTTCCAAGCAGAAGGCGTAGCACGTGTCAAGGCCCTGAGGCTGTGGGGCTATAGGTGTCTGAGTAGCTGAAGAGAGAAGAGCAGGGAGAGGGAAAGGGGCCTGGGGGAGGCCCACAGGAAGACGGAGTCCAGATCACGCAGGGCAGGGTCACAGAAAGAATTTTAGCTTTGTTCTGGTTTCAGTGTCTCACTGGTTCCCGGACTTTCTGGCTCAAAGGTCCCACCTCCGCCTTCCCCAGCCTCTCTGGAAGTTTTTAGACAGCCTCTTTCCAGGCTTGCCTGAGGGGTGGCCCTCTGCCTGAGGCTGAGGGGAGCCTGGGGAGGGGGCGGGTCCCCTCCACCTTCCCCAACACCCACTGCAGGAGGCAGGCCGGCCCAGACACAGGAGGCAGACGGGGCCGGGTGCCTGGACCTTGTTGGGACTTCTGGAATTTTCCAGCCTCTTTGCCCCACGAGCCAGGCCAGCGAGTTGCTGCCCGGAATGTTCACACCCTGTGCTTTTGGGATCTGAAGGGCTATTGGCACTCACAGCAGCGGTGACCCTTCAAGTCCTGGAAGGAAGCCAGCCTCTCTGGGAAGTCACCTGTCCTGGAAAACAATTGAAAACTCCCCAGGAATATGGGGCATGAACCTGCCTCGGGGGTGGTCAAGGTAGTGGCCCTGACAGGGGGTGACAGAGGGGACACCACGGCATGACTGGAGCCTGCCTTGGGACACTAGCTGGCAGCTGCCGCACCCGCCACCTTTAGGATCCCTCACAGAAGCCCCAACCTGTAGTTGTCACACAAGCCCCATGGCTTTCAACAGGTCACCACCACTGGGCAGGGCTTGTCACTGGGCAGGTGCAGAGGACACCATCCCGTGGCTCCTCTCTGAAGGCACAGCGTTTTTCTTACTTCCCAGAGACCCATCCCGAGGGACCGGGTTTGCCCTGAGGACTGACAGGCTGGCTGCGGGAGCCACCGCCACTGTGTACTCTGTCCCTGTTTCCTGACGGGTCATCTGCACCGTCGGCCTGACTTCAGCAGAAATCCGCAGTGGGTGACCCAGAGCCGCGTGAGCACCTGCAGCAGAAGAACTCGGAATCGCCCGTCGTGGGTCTGGACTGGCAGGCTGGCACCGAGGTCCCACCAATCTGCAGTGTCGCAGCTGCCACGGGTCACGTAACATGTTTGTAGCTTTAATATACAGCTTCATTTGCTTGAATCTGAGCTTGGGTGCAGACAATCAAAGAATGGCTGGAGGTGGAGAATTTAATATGAGAATCCAGCCAGGGCGGCCAAGCCATATATGTGCTAATATTGCAATTTCAACCTTGGACTTAAGGTCAAGATTAATTTAGTGAAAAATATTATTTTGCAATGTAATAGACACCTTCTGAGTTGGAGATCGGGGGAAAATTCAGGAAGATGGTGAGGTGTGAGGAGAGGGCAGTCCAAACAGCTAAAGTGAGGCATGTATTAAGGCAGGGTGCAAGGAGAAGCAGTAGTTTTCTCTTAAAGAAAGTCAGAAAAAAATGTCTTTGTGGGTGATCTGTGCGTCCCTCTCAAATGTTAGTTTATGAACATTTAAGCACTTTTTTTTTTTTGGTACCAGGGATTGAACTCAGGGACACTGTTCCACTGAGCCACATCCCCAGCTCTATTTTGTATTTTATTTAGAGACACGGTCTCACTGAGTTGCTTAGTGCCTTGCTTTTGCAGAGGCTGGACTTTGAACTTGGGATCTGCCTGTCTCAGACTCCAGAATCACTGGGATTACAGGTATAGACCACCATGCCTGGCCCATATTTGGGTACTTTTGAGAAATAGCCACACAAGCATTAAAAAAGAAAAAAAACACCTTTTTTGTTGTTGTTGTTATGGAAAATGTCAGACACATATAGACAATGGTTCAACTTCTGATTTTTGACTTTCTAAGGCTGCCAAAGTGATATGCATTCAGTGGAAACTGTACTTGGAGTTTTGAATTTGGCTTTCTTCCCTGGGCTGCTATGCGTGACACTGGGCAGAGGCAGTGACAGCAGCTCCTAGTCAGCCCTGAGGTCAGGAGGGTGGCCACTGAACTCTACAGGGTGCTGTCTTGCCAGCTGGGATGTTCAGTGGGTTAGATGGGCTAAATGAATTTTCAACTTGACAATATTTTCAACTTTGGTGGGGCTTATTGGGTCCCACCGTAAGTTAAGGAGCAATTATATTAAACTTGAGAGAACAGAATAGCAATTGGAACACTCCACTTGTAGAAAGCCAGTTAGTAAATATTTTAGGTTTCTCAGGCCAGATGGTTTCTGCTTCAGCTATTCAGCTTTGCTTTTGTGGCACAAAAGCATTTACAGGTAGGACCTAATGAATGAACAGTAACATTTTATTTGTGGACATTGACATTTGAATTCCATATGATTTTTATATGGTGTACAATATTACTCATTTTGCATTTTTTACCATTTAAAATTTTTTTAAAATGCCTAGCTGTCAAGCCATGCACAAAGTAGACGGTCCATGGTTTGCCCCCTCTGACATCCTATAAGGGAACCCTCTTGCCATCACTGAATTTTAACAAAATATCAACTCATGGCTAATCTTGTTTCATCTCTCTCTCCATCCCTTCCTTCTCTTTCTGGATTCTTTGAAACAAACCCTAATCAACAAATTTATTTTATCCATATCCATATTTAGTATTTGTCTCTAAAGAAAGACTCTGATTTTAAGTATAAACTACAATATCATTATCACATCTAAAAATATAGCAACAATTCTTTAAAATCATCAAATATTCAATTAGTATTCAATTTTCTATCAAGAGGTACATGATGTGTGACTGTATCTCATTTGTGAGGCTAGCCACTATGCACAATTATTCCCAAGAATCATTGGTTTTGATAAAAATCAATAGATTTAATTTTTATAGCGATTTCAGATTTATAAAAAAATTAAACAGATAGTATATAGTTCCTTCTCTACAGGGATCCCTGTATAATGAACATAGTAGAGTTGTTGCTATTGAGGAAACAATATTGATACATTTTTTTTAATTGAAGTCCATAGTTTGCATTAGGATGGACTATTTTTGAACATGTCTGTGGTTTTAATTTTTTTTGTATTGGAGATTGAATCCAGGGCACTTAATTACTGAGCCACATCCCCAGTCCCCCTGTTTTTGGAGACAGGTTCTACTACACTGAATTGCTTAGGGCTTGGCTAAGTTGCTGAGGCTGGCTTTGAACTTGTGATCCTCCTGCCTCAACCTCCTGAGCTGCTGGGATTACAGCAGTCTGTGTTTTGATACGTGTATAATGTCAGGCATCCACCCCTCCGGTATGACACGGAATGGTCTCACTGCTCTCAGAATTCCTTGTGTTGCACCCACTCATCCATTCTTGAATCCCCAGCCCCCTGGAGACCTCTGAACTTTTTGCATTCTCTATAGTTCTCCTTTTCCAGAATATTATATGGCAGGAATCATGGAGTAACAGCCTTCAGAGGGACTTCTTAGCAGCATGCGTTTGACATTCTTCCATGTCCTTTTGGGGCTTGAGAGTCCTGTTTCTTTCTGTTGAATGGAACAGTTTATCCACTCACCTAATGAATGATACCTTAGTTAGTTTCCAGTTTGGGGAATTCTGAATTAATTACTATACACATTTATAGGCATACTTTCCTGTGGGCATGTTTTCAGCTCAACTGGGTAAATATGAAAGGGATCAATTGTCAGATCGTATGGTAAGAATATGTTTAGCTTCTTAGGAAATGCCAAACTATCTGAGTAAGTGGCTGTGCCAGTGTACATTCCCACCAGCTGTGAATAAGAGTTCCTGCTGCCCACATCCTGGCTGGCATTTGCTATTGTCAGTATTTTTAGATTCTGGCCATTCTGATGGATGTGTAGTGTGTTGTGGTGTCTCACGGTTGTTTCAACTCGCATTTCCCTAATGCCATAGGATGTGGCACATCTTTTCATGTATTTCTTTGAAATCTGTCTGTCTTTGATGAGATATCTGTTCTGATCTTTTCCCCATTTTGAATTTTTTTTAATTAAAAAATTGAACCCAGGGGCACTTGACCACGAAGCCACATCCCCAGCTCTATTTTGTATTTTATTTAGAGACGGGGGTCTCACTGAGTTTCTTAGTGCCTCGCTTTAGCTGAGACTGGCTTTGAACTTGGGATCCTCCTGCCTCAGCCTCCCAAGCTGCTGGGATCACAAACGTGTGCCATCACGCCTGGCTTTTAATGAAAATTTAAGAGTTCTTCATATGTTTTCAGTGTAAGTCCTTTATTGGATAGATGTTCTGCAAATATTTTCTCAGTCTCTGGCTTGTCTTCCATTCTCTTGGTAGTGTCACAGAGAAGTTTTTAATTTTAATGTAGTCAAACGTATCAATTTTTTTTCATGGATCTTTCATATTTAGTTCACTTGGTGTTGTGTCTAAAAAGTCACCCCCAAATGCAATGTTGCCTATATTTTGCCTGTGTCATCTTCTAGGAGTTTTGCATTTTACATTTAGCTCTATGGTCTAGGTTGAGTGCACGTGAAATCTATAAAGCCTATGTCTACATTCTCCTTTTACAAGTGGAAGTCCAGTTGTTCTATCATCTTTTGTTGAAAACACTGTCCTTTCTCCTTTGATGTACTTTCAGAGGTCAGTCAAGGGTATTTGTGTGGATCTGTGTCTGGGCTGTCTGTGCTGGTGATCTGTTTGTCTGTTCTTTCATTAGTACCACACAGTGATCCCACAGTGGCTTTTGCTGTGGCTTTAGAGTGGATACTAAAGTTGGGTGGTGTATTCTGTCTGTGATTTTCCTTAGTACTTTGTTGGCTACTCTGGGTTTTGACTTTCCATAAAAAATTTAGAATAACTTGCTGGAGTTTTATTTTATTTTATTTATTTATTTTTTAATATTTTATCTACATTTTAGTTTTCAGCAGACACAACATCTTTGTTTGTATGTGGTGCTCAGGATTTAACCCAGGCCGCATGCATGCCAGGCAATCGCGCTACTGCTTGAGCCACATCCCCAGCCCTGACTGCTGGAGTTTTAATTGGTATTGAATTGAATCTGTAGATAAAGTTAGGAAGAATCTACATTTTAATAATACTGAGTCATCCATGAACATGGAATATCTTATCTCTCCATTTATTTAGATCTCTGAATTCTTTCATTAGAATTTTATAGTTTTCCTCACATAGATTCCATATCCCTTTTATTAGGCTTATTATCTAAATATTTCATTTTTGATGGTAAAATAAAATAGCATTTTATTTCTGATTTCAAACTTCAGTTGTTCATTGCTAGTATAAATCTATTAATTTTTTAAGACTTACAGAACAGAGATATTCTATCATTCTTTATCCACTTATTAACAGATACACATCTATAAAAATTTCTCCCATTAACTCTTCAGTAATCAAGAGATATGTATCATTTAGGGAAGAAATAGGAAAAACTTGATTCCTCCCTTTGACTCACTATTTTTTTTCAAAACTATTGAATTGGTTCCTTAACACTTCCAAACTTGGCCAATGAGCTTATTATTATTATTATTTTTTTTAGTATCGCTATGAAAGAATGTGTTAGATGTGTTTTAATATACTGAATTTAGTATCCTTTTGGTAGCCTTTTGGGGGCCTTTTCAATTGATATTATGGTTTCTTTTTTTCCTAATGTGACAAGCTAGTCTGAGCTAGTCTTACAGAGATTCTTCCATAGACGTGATACTAGCCAGGAATCCAGTTCCTTTAGTAGGAAATAACATTTAGAAGCCACTAAGGTATACATTTCTGTGTTTCCCATGGTCAGAGATAGGAATTAAAATCCATCATATATATATTTATTAGGTGTAGATGGACACAGCACAATGCCTTTATTTTTATGTGGTGCTGAGGATCGAAACTGGGTCCCGCCCGTGCTAGGCGAGTGCTCTACCACTGAGCCACAATCCCAGCCCCTCCATTTTATTTTATTTAAGATAAAACATATGATGAGTATTTATTCATTTATACATTCAATTTACAACGATGGGATTTTTACTTAATCATACTGGCTTTTTTTTTTCTTTCGTGCTGAAATCGCTTTATCCAACAATATACATGCAAACCAGGATTACCACAAACAATGTTTTCCCTGAAAAGTTTAGTGTCCTCTTCCCCATTCTTGCTCTTAGAGTATATCTCTAAGGTAAGCAATCAAATAATTGTGGCTTAAAAGTACCTGGTATGGTTCAGTCTGTGTGGTTATGCCAACTAGAAGACAGGGAGCTAAATTGATTTGTTTCAATTTGGTTTTGATTTTAGGGATTGCTTTTCTAAAATTTGGACTTTTAAATATAGTAACACACATTTGTCTTTTCATGTATCTTCTTAAATTTTTGGCAGTTTGTTTTTGGAATGAATTCCTAAGAAGTGGAATTGCTGCTTCAAAGGGCACATTTGTATGTGGTTTTGCTGGATGCTGTCAAATTTGCATCTGCAAACAATGTCGGTCACCCCTCTGTCCCTTACATTTGAAGACTTATTAGGGCTTATTAAGTATTTTTCTGAAAACATGTGTTCATTTTATCCTGGCAAAGCCCTAATACCTAGGTAATATTCTTACCTGACTTTCCAGATGGTTCTGTGGTTTGAATATGGTTCACCCACACCAATGTTGAGGCTTGGTCCCCCTTGTAACAGTGTTGAGAGGTGGGGAGTCTTGAAGAGGCACTCGGGGTCAAGAGGGATGGGACTACGTGAACAGACCGAGGTTTTGCTGGGGGTAGTAAGTTCTTGCTCTCTTGGATGAGCTTGCATGGGCGTGAATAGCTCTCAAAGTAAGTTCAGTTTCCGTGGCTTTTCCTTGCTTTCCTCTCCTGTGCTTGCTCCACCTCTGTACTGCTTCCCCTTCTTTGTCCCCACCCTGAAGTGGGGCAGCACAAGCAGAAGTTGGCACCATGCTCTTGAATTTCCCCACCTCCCAAACCACAAACCTAAATAATCTCTTCCAAAGCACTCGGCCACAGGTATTGTCATAGCAACAAGCTAAGCCAGAGAAGGCAACTGAGGCCCAAAGAGCTGAAGCGTCCTGCCCACAACAGGAAGCAACCTGGCTGCAGCCAAAACAGACCTTTGCATGCAACACAGTGTCCCGCCCCTGGTGCCTCTAGCGAGGGTGGATGTCTGCTTTCTGGTCTTGTTTTTCCCCCCAGCTGGATTTACCCCTCCCACACACAGTCTCAGAGTGAGGGCATGGGCCTGGCAGAAGTCCCTTGGCTATTTGAGTCTTTCATTCATTTATTGAATAAATGGCGCTGGGCCAGAGGCATATGACAGTGAAGATGATGTTGGCACAGCCCTGTGTGAGCCGATCCAGAGCTTCCGCAGCGGGGAGAGACACTTCAGTGAGTAGACATTGACAGTGGAGTCTAAGTGCCAGGGTAGGGGAGTGGGGATGCTGGGGGAACACAGAGGAGGGGCTTCACAGAGGAAGCGAGGTTTCCTGGAAGAAACAACTGCTAAGCTGAGACCTGAAGAGTGAGGTTGAGAGGCATCAAGAGGAAGCACAGGGAAAAAAGAGGGTCCTGGATAGAAACAGCTTCAAGAATCAGAGGCAAAACAGATGCTGGGCCCTGGGGAAATTGACAGGGTTTCTGAAAGACTGTTGATGGTCGTGTGTGCCATTGTGGTGAACCGAATGACAGGTATGCACAGTGTCCGGGGTAACAACTTTTAGAACTTCAAATCTGTAACATGATGATAAATATCATGGTCCTGGGGCTTTGGGCTGGTGTTACATTCTAGAATACTTCTGACATTAGGCAGAAATGCCTGTTTTTCAGTAGTCTTTTTTATCCATCTTTCTTCTTGCAGTCTGGTGTTAGCCACTATGGACAAGTACTCTGAATGATAAGCTAACCTTATCATTAGGTTAAAGGCAACCTAAAAATACACAGAATATTAAAAAATTAAAACAATGATTTAATGATTAGACACTAAACTTTGGACCTTTCTCTGGGAAGAGAGAGGGAGAAAAAGTGTTTTAAGAAGCTGAATTTGCACTTGTGGAACTAGAACTAGAACAAAACAACGGATACATTAATGGACTGATAATTACACCGTTCATCCATCAATACGTTCTCAGGGGCATGAGAAATAAAAATACAGATCTTTGCCCCAACATCAAGTGTATCTTGGATCTGCCTGATAGGGGCAAATAAAATTGGTGATTAAGATAAAGAGTAGGGATGGAGCAAACAACTTTGGTTTTGTATAGGAGAGCCATGAAAATAAAATTCTGGAGGCCATTGCATCCTGGTCACATCAGTAACCAAGTCTACCTCCCACTTGACAGTGTCTGCCTTGTTTCTCAGAATGATTCAGAAATTAGTGTGCACAGTTGGGGACGTGGAAGCACATTTAACTGAAACTTTGTGATAGATGAGTTAAGAAGATTGGAATTCAGTGTTATTATTGGTAGCAAGCCCTAATTAAGCCTTTCTCATCTGTAGAACCATGGCCCTTTAATTCAGCTCTTACCATCATGGATGGGTTGCAGAGAGTGTCTGAGTTTAGATACGAAATTTTGGAGCTTTGATTTGAAGCTTCCTGACTCATTTCAATTCCACATTCCAGAATCATTTTTCAGAAACTCAAGGATCATTCTGTTCTCTCCCTGGACTCACTCATCCGTGCTCATGACATCAAGGACTATCAAGACAACATGGAATATAAATTTGTATCTCCCACCCAGGTCTCCCCTGAATATCCATACAGGGCTGTGTATCACTAAGGGGGTGCCCCATCATCACCCACCTCTCAAACCTGGCTTGACACTCCAGCTTCCCATCTGCACTTCTCCTGGCCCATTATGCTCCGGCCACAGCGTTGTCTTCTCTGCACAATGCGTCACAGCACTGGGTCCCCGTTGACCACTTCTTGGTCTCTGCCACTCCTTGTGGCCTCCCTGCCCTCTCAGCTCAGCTCAGGTACGTCTCTCTCAGGCACATCTTTCCTGTCCTCCGCAGAGACCTCGTGTCTGGCCATCTGCTCCTAGGGATTGGCTCCTTTTGTGTTAACACTCAGCCCCAGCTTGTGATTATACATTCATTGGTGTCATTACTTGATCGCCTTGTGTCCCTCCCAACAGTCCGGGCCTTCATGTGGCCAGGGACTGTGTCTGCTTTTGCTAGCAGGGAGCCCTCAGCCTCATGCCTGGTGCCTGGCACAACGTGCATGTACAATGTAGACTTGGTGAGCGAATGAATCAACTGACTCGCCTACAGAAAGGACCTTTGATGTCTCCGCCAACTCATCAGAACCATCTAAAATAGGCAGCTTGGGGGGGGGAGAGTTTTTGACGCCACAAAGCACTCTAACAGAAAAGAATGCCCTGAATCTTCTAAGGCTCACATAATAGGGAGACAGGGTCTGGAATGAATAGCTCGTCAGTTTAATGATTAGTTCGGTGTTTCTTTTCCTGTAGGATTATGACTAATGTGACATGACTGTAGATATAATTAGCCCAGTGTTCATGCCTTACCTTTAACACCGATCAGTTTTCATGGAAGCAAATCTTGAATCCTAAAGCCGTCGTTGAAATGCTTGCTGAAATTGGCAATGACATCATGGCGATAATGATGTGGAATATTTACGACTGAGCTTTTTGGTGTGAGCGCTGGTAATGCCTCCTCTGTTCAGTGTTAACAGAGCTCCAGGATAATCATTGGGATGGTTATTTGTTAAAACAATTTAGACACAGATTTAGAAGAGAATTAGGTGCCATTGAATGATAACCTGCTCTAAGCAGAGAACAATGAATACATTGAGATTGGTTCCCAGCAATTCAGAACGAATCCTGAACAAATAATAAACTAGGTCATCAGTTCAGACTACAGAGAATAAGAACGTCCTCTGAGCCACTACGACCTCTGAAGCCAGTACTACTTCAGAAGGGAAAAACTGTTAATTTCCACATATTGTGATTATCAGGGGAACCTCAGTCAGATTTTAGACATGTCACAAATAAATTGAACCCTGGCATCTCAGGTTAAACAAGAATCAATGTCACAGTGAGAAGAGGAGGAATATGTTTATGTGTGTGCATGTACATGTATGTGTGTATATGCATGTGTGGGTATGCATATGTGCACGAGTGCATGAAGATGTATATGTGTATGCCTGTATACATACAAATGCATGCATGCATGCAGCCTGTATGTGTACACATGTGTGATGTGTATTTGTGCATGCATGTTCATAGGCATGTGTACATTGAATCCACGTATACATGTGTGCATGCATTGCATGTTTGTGCATGTGTATACAAGTGTATTCGTGTTTGTATCCTATGTATTTGTATGTGGCATGCCTGCATATGTATGCATGTGTGAATATGTATGAATACTGGTATGTTTGTCAGCCAAGGAAAAATTTACAGGTGTGGTTTAAGCCTTTGATCTGAACACATATCTTGCCCTGACAATAACAGGAATTGAAAACCCAGGCAAAGAGAGAATGCAAACCCATTCCCAGCTCAGAGGATAGATCAGCTGTGCAAGAGAAGATGGAAACAGGCATTTGCTAGGCGAGTCTAAGAGGAGGAAAACATCTTGAAACATTAATAAGCCTTGCCTATTAAAAAGGGGGAGGGAACTGAGGAATGGAACCTGGCACAACCTTCTCCATGCTGACGGATGTAGTGTTGCTCTCCAAGCAGTGCATGTGACCAAAGAAATATGCTTCCCCTCATTTTTATGCATAGAACATCTTACATCCAAATGGACCTTTTTTCCTGGAATTGGGGACACAAAGTGACCCAGCTAAATAAGGGAAGGAAAATTAGCCTTCATGGCAGCAATTATTTATTATCTCCAAGTACATTCATCTAGCTGAGCTCCAATTCACTACCATCTCAGTGTTTCTAATATTTTAAATAAGAAGAAAACCTCTCCCATCATTTTCATTTATCAGGCCGTGCTGATGCCATAAAAGCAAATTCTAATTAATTTGGTCAAATCTTGACTATTTTGACTCATTTAGGAGGTTAAGGAAACAGAGTGCGTTAGATTGATTTCTTTCTCCTGCAGATTCTCCAGGTAGTCTGTTATGGGGGTTTGTAGATAAACAGTCATTCCTATTTCCTGGCTTCTTATGCCTAAACCTTTTATCCTAATCTACGAAAGAAGATGTCTCTCAAATAAATCTAAGAGTAGCTGTCAAACCAAGTTGATAAGCAGGACCACTTGGAGAGCTTTTAAAATATGCAAATTCCCAGATCCTCTCCTATACCTACGGAATCAGAGACTCTGGTGACAGGAGAAAAGGTCCCCAATTTCTGATACCTTCCCCCGGATCAGCAATTGGAAGAAGCCTCCAGCTTCTCTCCCCAAAACAGTGACCTAAAGGAGGTAATTACAGGTTCATGTTTTAATATGTTGGAGGGAGGGAAATTAGCCTTCATGGCAACAATTACGGATCATCTCCAAGTCAAGTTCAAACTCTTCTACATCATTAGAGTGTTTCAAATTCTTTACTTGCGAGCAATCCTGGCCAACTCGTAACTGGCCTTGGAAACCTTCAGTGTTCCTTGAGTGGCTCTGGGTGACCACCTCCCTCTAGTACAATTCCACTCTGACCACTCTGCTCTGCTTTCTCAAATCCAGAGCATCCCTCCAGCCAACGATCACCTCTTCCATGAACATGGCAATGACTACATTAGCTGCTTCTCCCTCTGAGAATCCCCTGGGCTAGGCAGAGGAATATAATTTAACACTTAATTGTTTTCTAATTGCTTCCGATCTGTTCTGTTCCCTCACCCTATTATAAGCTGCTCAAGGGTGGAGACCGTGGCTCCCTCACAGTGTCTTTAATAAGGCTGGTTGTTTGCCTGGGTCACCACTGTGGCCCCAGAGGTCCAGACTAGAATGGAATCGGCTCTCCATGAAGATTTGTTGAATTAATGAATTTGTTGACAGAATGATCATTGGAACATTTAGTCAGAAAAACCTTGGCTGGGAAACAAACGACCCTTTAACATGCTCCATTCTCTTCCATTGACATTTAATAAATATGTACCAAGAGCTTCCTCTGTGCCGGGCACTGTCCCTGGTGCTAGTGACACAGCACTGAGTGTCCTTTATTGATGCTCTAAGTATGAACTTCCAAAGGAGGGTACCGCAAAGGCTTTTGAGAATGGAATTGCTCTTTCAGTTCTTGGAGGCGATGAAAAACAGGACCGAGGTCATTTTGATTATAATCATAACTCAGAGAAACATTGGATGACAGTCCAGTGTCTGTGATTGGGTTTTACGATTATGCTGTGCCAAACAGCCCAATGTATGAGACAGAGCCACAGACAGGACTGGCTTCCTTCCTTTCTGGAACCTTCCTCACCAACATTTAGAGGCCTTTACTGACGGGGTGGTATTGCTTCTTCCAATTTGGGGTTTATTCTGTGTTAAAAGCTTAGCTCTTTAGCAGTGTGAACAAGACTTATTTGAGAGACATCCCCTTTCTGAGATTAGGATAAAAGGTGTAGGCATGTAAGAAGCCAGGAAACAGGAATGACTGTTTGCTTGTGGGTACTTGATCTTCTTTGATGTCTTCTTCCTTCACGACCAAGAAAGAGGTCAAGACCCCTCCTCTAGGCACCTGAACGGATGACTCAGGCTATGGAAATAATAGTATCTGCTCTGCAGAAAGGAATCCTCCTTTTCTATTCACTGATACTTTGGTTTTTAAAATATGGTGGGTCCCTCTATCCTGCTCTAGGTTCCACCTGCGAGCATACCTCCTTCTTTGCACACAATGAAGGCAGCAGTCGAATCTCAGCCTCACCCAGGGCCACTCTCCCCCCGGCACACACTTCAGCTTCCCTGACTGTGGTAATTACCCAGCGAAGTGATTGGGGGAGCAGCAGCCCACAGAGCTTTCTACTGCCAAGTAATTAGGGACAGAGGAGTTGGGCAGACCATTAGTGTCGCTTCGGGCAACAGGATCTTACAAACATTGTGGCAGGCACTTGATCTCAAGTCCTGTGTCTTTTCAAGCAGCAATGGCGATCAGAAAAAGACAGAAAGGAGCTGAGACATGAATGAGGAATCAAAGGGAGAGAAATTCATCCAGACAGGAACGTGGAAGAGAGAGAGAGAAACAGAAGATACCTTAAGTTTAGGTTGTTTTCTCTTAACAAAGGAGACAACTCCTATGTTCATTTAAAGGATCGATGATGACTTGTTTGATCCTGTAGCTGTCCTTGGATACAGGAGTGGCTGCCACACAGGAAGGTAAAATTTGCTAGGCAAGTTGCTATGCAGAGGACACTGCTAAGTTCTTTCATGGTGGCTTCCTAGCCTGGGGGCCATCTACTCTCATGCTGTCCCTGGAGGTCTTGGCATGGGACCTGGGGAGCCTCCCAGGTGCTTCATCTAAGGCACCTTCCTCAGGGGCCTGAGTCACTCTTCCCACCAAATGGTCTCATGCTGAAGTTTCAGTAATTATTCCCAAGAATTAGCAAAATGGCTTCAGTTTCAACAAAAGGTGTGTGGTGAGACAGGATTGGGAAAGGCAGGAAAACGACTTGTTTTCCTGACATGCTCAAAATATATTTAAATATATTGATTTTCTGGTCTCCTTGAATAGAGGTGCCACTGCATTAGAGGTGCCAAGGCAAAATTATGAGCTGTCTCAGGGTGAAGTCCAGCACGGATTTCTGACAGCCTGCATATCAGGATTTCTTGATGTGATATCATTAAATGTTTTCAGTAAGTGCAATTATTGTATTTCAAATTAAATAAGAGCTCATTTCTTTTATGCCTTTTAAAGATGCAACAAGGAAAAATAAAATGTTGACAGTCCACAATGGGACTTTGGTCTCAGAAACTGGGACATTCAGAGACTCCTGAAATCAAGTCCAACTTGACTAGCTACCCTTCCTACCTATCTACCTACCTACCTACCTACCTACCTACATACCTATCATCATCTATTATTAATCTACACCTAAACTCCATTAATCCTTCTATCCAAAGGGATATATTCCAAGGTATTCTGCAAACACCTGAAACCACAAATTGTACCCAACCCTAAACATTCCTTGTTTTGTCCTAGACATACATAACCAAGAAAAAATTTGATTTATAAGTTAAGCACAGGAAGAGATTAAGAACAACAACTAATAATAAAGGAGGACAATTATGATGATATACTATGATAAAAGTTATTTAAAACTTTTGAAGTCTTTATTTCTGTAATTTTCCATTTAATATTTTCAGACCGTGTTTGACTATGGATAACTTGTTACGAAGCTGGGGCCTTCTGAGAAACTGAGTCAACACAAAGACCCCCCTCTTCAGACATGTGGCTCAGAGTAACCGGAGTGAGTTTACTGAAGGAACAGGAAGGGAGAGGGGACAAACTCAAGGGAGAGACTGGGTCCTCTCAGAGACAGAGGGGTTGTGTGCCTCTCCGACACTCCAGTTTTATTTGGGATCCAAGAGAAGTTTCCAGGGAGTCCTGTCTAGGTCCACCTCTTGACTTCTGATGGACGAGTCCCCACTGTCTTGGCAAATCTAGGTCCCCTTGGCCGATGCTGACTGGTTCTAATTGGATTCTTAACCATATTTTCTTACACATTTTATGGTTAGGAGGAATTATCCTTATCTCCCAGAGTTTCAAGATTTGGTCACAAAAGTCTCCTTCTTCAGGGTCTCCTGAGTTCCTCTTACCAACATTATTTGGGGCCTGCATTTCTCTTGCAGTGAAGGGTAGTTTGCTGAGGAATGTGACATGTCCTGTCCACTGAGGTCAGGCAGGGCGACGGATGAATTGCTTCTTGGAAAAGAAAGCATGTGGGGGTTAGCACAGTTGGCCAGTTTTATAGAATTATTTTCTTAACCTTGTGTTTCTTCCATTTGCCTCTGTGTCCCCTAACCAACTGAAACCCTGGACAAGGGAGTACTACTGTATCTCTCCAACCTAACATCCATCTGTAGCCAATGTTTGTCGATCATTTATCATTCATCTACATCTCATCCATCATATGCCTACATGTCTTTCTATCGTCTATCTGCCCTATTTCCCTATTTTGCAGTGTTTGTTTCCCCACGCAAGCTGCTCTCCATCACATCTGAAAGTGCAGGTGCGTGATCCTTGACGTTGTTCCTCCAGGGCAGCAGGCTCGCCCCCTCTGTGTTCAGATCTCCTATAAACTCATAAAGCCCTGACCCAGCCAATCAGCACCTCAGTGGGGGTTGTACTAGCACTGCCTCCATTTGATTTGGTCAATGTAACTTGTCTCCGGGAACAACCTGTAACAATTCTATTGTGAAGTTCCCGCTGACAGGATGTTCTCCAGTGCAGCAGCGCCAAGGCAGCCAGCTAATGACCTCCAGGCGCCAGCAGGCAGCTCCGTGAGATGACGGGAGGCCCACAGACGTCAGAAGTGATGGCCTGCCGTCTCCACTGATCACGCAGGGGCTCTGTTCCTAACTTTTTATGTCTCTCTTCTGTTCCTTTTTGGTCCCAGATAAAAAAAAAAAAGGGATGTGAGACAGATTAGGGACTGAGGACAGAGGGTAGCAGATTGATGGACTCCGCTTCTCTGTCTGCTGCTATAACAAAATGCCATAGACTGGATAGCTTACAAACAACAGGAATTCATGGCGCATGGTGGAGTCTGGAAATTCCAAGACAAAGGTGCCAGTGGATTTGGTGCCTGGTGGGGACTTGTTTTCTGGTTCATAGATGGCACCTTCTAGAAGCATCCATTCATGGGGGAAGGGGCTTAGCTAGATTTCTGGGATCTCTTTTATAAGGGCACAAAGTTCTGCCCTGTTGACCTAATCAATCCTAAAGACCCCACTTTCTCATGGTATCATATAAGGGATTAAGGATTAGGGTTTAACATATGAATTTTAGGGGGATGCAAATGTTCAGACCAAATAGCACTAGGTGGGCTGGTAATAACTCCCCACAACTCAATGTTTAAAAGAACAAAGGTTCTTGTCTTGTTTTATTGGGCTTGGTTTTTAGACTGCTTACTCTAAATGTTCATCACCAGCTGGCTGGCCTCTGCTCCACGCAGTCTTCCCCCTGAGGCCTCCAGTGTTGGAGAAGTTCCTGTGTGCAGCATGGCTGATTGACGGGAGAGACTCCCTCACTGGCTCTTAACATTTTCTCACAAAAGTGACACCACCACTGTTCCTGTTTCATTGTCCAAATCAGATCACAAAGTTACAAATAATTTCAAGAGAGATAGGAAATGCAGTTCTGTTTTAAAAAAATTTATCTGTTCTTTTTAGATATACATGACGATAGAGTATGTTTTGACCTATTTATGTATCTTATTCTAAGTAGGATCCCAGTCTTATAGTTGTACATAACGTGGAGATTCTCTGTGGTGCATTCATGTATGTTCATAGGAAAGTTATGTCACATTCACTCCATTGTTTTTCTTATTTTTATTTCCCCTCCTTTTCCTTCATTCCCCTTTGTCTAATCCAGTGAACTTCTGTTTGTCCCCCTTCCCCTTGCTGTGTGTTGGCATGTCAGAAAGAATATCTGACTTTACTGGGGGGATTGGCTTATTTCACTTAGCATGGTAATTTCCAGATCCATCCATTTTCTGGCAAATGTTATAAAGTCATTCATTTGATGGCTGAGTACTATTCCCTTGTGTATATAGACCACATTTTCTTTATACATTCACTAGCTTAGATATTGTGAATTGAGCTGCTATGAACACTGATGTGGCTGTGTCATTGTGTGCTGGTTTAAAATCCTTTGGATATATACAAAGGAATGGTGTAACTGAATCAAATGTGGTTCCATTCCAAATATTTTGAGGAATCTCCATACTGCTTTCCATAGTGGTTGCACCCATTTGCAATCCCAAAAGCAATATATGACTGTACCCTTTTCTACACATCCTCACCAACATTTATTGTTTCTTGTATTCTTAATTGTTGCCATTCTGATTGGAGTGAGATGAAATATCAGTGTGGTTTTAATTTGCATTTCTTTTATTGCTAGAGATGTTGAACATTTTTTCCTATATTTGTTGATCATTTGTATTTCTTCTGTGAAATGCCTGATCAGTTCCTTGGCCCATTTATTGATTGGGTTATTTATTTATTTATTTTTGATGTTAAGTTTTTGAGTTCTTTATATACCCTAGAAATTAATGGTCTATCTCCTATTCTGTAGGCTCTCTCTCTCCCTGTCCTTGATTTTTCCCTTTGCTGTGAAGAAGCATTTTAGTTTGAATCCATCCCATTTATTGATTATTGATTTACTTTTTGTGCTGTAGGGGTCTTGTTGAGGATTTCAGTCCCTAAGCCAACATGATGGAGTGTTGGGCCTACATTCTTCTAGTAGGTGCAGGGTCTCTGGCCTAATGCTTAGGTCTTTGATCAACTTTGAGTTTTGTGCAGGGTGAGAGATAGGAGTTCAATTTCATTCTTCTACATATGGGTTTCTAGTTTTCCCAGCACCATTTGTTGAAGAGGTTATCTTTTCCCCAGTGTATGTTTATGGCACCTTTGTCTGGGATAAAATAGCTGCATTTATGTGAATTTATCTCTGTGTCTTGAAAGGCTGGTGATGGAGGGGGTGAAGGATTGGCTCTTCACTGCATGAATAGAACCCAGGGGAGATTTCTGGGGGAGTTTCCCAGCATAGACCGGCAGCTGCTGGGCCCTGAAGGAAATGCAATTCTGCCATGTACCTAGAAGGAAAAATGAAAATATTTGGTGGAAGGTGCTTAAAACTATCACAGCTCAAAAAATGAGGTATCTGTTATCCATATCAGTCTATCTGTGTAGAGAATGAAACTCACACCACACTTTCTATTTTGCTGAATTCCATTTTACTATGCTGGGGATGTCTTTTCTCCATGTTTATTGCCCCCCCTGTAATACCTCTTACTATAAAATGAACTCCAGTTAAGATGACACCTGGTATTCTTGGTACACTTTGAGCAAATCCTCAGCTCTTGAGAACCGTCTTCTATGTGGAGCACTGTGCCTGGTCAAATTTTATTAATCCTGTTTCTCAGCTCCTCAAGCCAGGTTCTAGGACCCGTATGCCCAGGTGAGTGTGGAGACAGAGGTGGGGGAATAAGAAGCCCTGCTGGCCCTGTGGGTATTTGAGAAGGCTGAGCTGGGACAAGGTCAGTGCTGGCCTGGCCAGTTGGCTTTCCCAGTTGGGCCCTCTCTGCAAATGGTCTGCTCATTGAGTCGTACTGTGGGTCCAATCTCAATCCTCTCCAAACCCTTTCTCCTGACTGTCTCTGTCCCCGTGGGTCTCATGAATTCCAAATCTTATCACTTGTATTCTTTAGACGGATCTTATGGTTTCCAACCCCAGCCCAACATTTCTGCCTCATTCCAAGGACAGCTCTCAAGGGACAGCGTGGGGGATTTTCGGCACTCCCCAGTGTTTTCCATCAGCTTCACTCTCCTGCACTAAATCTCTCCAAAAAAATACAACCTGATAAAAGCAGTGCACCTCAGAGGGGTGCACTTTAAGACTCTCATTCCAACCAGTGTGTCATATCTGCTCAGGGTCTCAGTTATTCAACGCTTTGGTTTGATGGTTCTGACAAAGAGCTGCTGTCTGACCTAGTCAACCAGCAAGGATGGGCCTACAGGAGCTCAGGTCCTGACAGCTGTGAAGACTCCATAGAGACTCTTGGCTTCTTGTTGGTCTAGAGAAGCAACGTGGCAGAATCACTTTCTCTTGATAAGTCGCGGAGTGAGTGCGAGGGCAGTGTATCTCTTCCAGCTAAGAGTCTCCAAATATGGTCCCTCCCTGGACCAGGGCTTTATCACCTCCTGAGAACTTGCTGGAAATGAAGACTCTGGGGCCCACCCAGAATTACTGGGGGAAACTCGGGGGAGTCTATGCTTTAGCAAACCCTCTAGGACACAGATGCTCACTGATGGTTGGGAACCACTAGTCTGAAGCTCTCCTGCTGTGGAGGTGTCTTTAAAACTCAGGCTTGGCACCTACCTCAGTCCCTACCCAAGTCCCATCTCTAACGTGCCTGTAGGAGTTTACACTTTAATAAAAGACCACAGAAAGTTGATGGTCATCAGAGTTTGTAGTAAACACTGGTAAAAAGGTTAAGGTGATCGGAGCCTGGGGAGTGGGAGTTCTGGGTCTGGGTCACTTGGGGAAATCAGAGAATGGCTTTGAGTGCTGGAAACAGGAAAGAATATAAACTGGGAAGTAGTGGGCAGCTGGTTAGAACTAATGGGGTCAGCTTTTGATTGTCCACCTGGAGGATTTATGGTCCTACTCTCTGAATATTCCCATGCTGCCCAATTATAATACCAAAGCTCCCACAGTTGACTAGCTAGACACTGGTACCTGTCCCAACCTTTCAAATCTTTATTTTTTTCAGCACTTGGGATTGAACTCAGGGGCACCCAACCACTGAGCCACATCCCCAGCCCTATTTTGTATTTTATTTAGAGACAGGGTCTCACTGAGTTGCTTAGCATCTCACTTTTGCTGAGGCTGGCTTTGAACTCGCAATCCTCCTGCCTCAGCCTCCTGAGCTGCTGGGATTATAGGCATGAGCTCCCGCACCTGGTCCCACCTTTCAACTCTTCTTGACAACTGTCTGCTATGCCCTCATGTGCTCCAGGACAGGCCCCAAGGCCTCTGCTCTGTCTTCTTATCCTGCCACCATGTTGCTCCCTGCTTCTGGGGTCCCTGTGGAACTACTGTGCTATGCCCAGCTGTCCTACTCTAACCACAGGGTGGGAAGGGACATTGCACTCCTCAGGTATAGATCAGGTCCTTTTTCCCCTGGACAGAGGAGAGGCCATGCTGAAATTCTAACCTGGGCTCTGATGAAGGCTCTGGGATATTTGGTAGGAGTACAACCCAGAGAAGATGATCCTTGCTTTACTGATCCGACCTGCCCTGGCATCTTTACTGAGCAGGCTTCCTCTTTTCTTCTAAACTTGCCTCCAAGTGGCTGCATTAGTTAGCTTTCTATTATTGTGACAAAATACCTGAGATATCCGACTTATAAAGAGGAAAGGCTTATTTTGGCTCACAGCTTTGGAGGTTTCAGTTCATGGTCAGATGGCCCTGTGGCTTTGGACCTGTGGTGGGCAGATCATCACAGCAGGAGCACAAACATGTTGGAGGAAGCCCTCACCTCTTGGTAAGCCTGGAAGCAAAAGAGAGAGACAGGAAGGGGCCAGAGTCTCGACATCCCATCCAAGGGCAACCCCCATGACCAAGTCCTCCCACGAGGCCCCACCCCTTGAAGGTTCCACTACCTCTCAGGGTGGGGGCCGGCCCTTTTACACATGGGCCTTTGAAGGACATTTCATATCCAAATTGTAGCAGTGGCTATTGTAAACATCCCCCCAATCTCTGTGGGTCAGCAGGGGGGACAAAGTGGACCTGAGACTTTGAGGGGAGGGGGAATCATCTGACAACAGCTGAGGTTGTCCAGGAAGTCCATACCAGGATGGGTGAGATGTGCAAGGGTCCTGCTGGAAGGAGGGTATGTGGGCCGAGCTTCCAGAGAGAGGCAGGCCTGGTACCCAGGAAAGGAGAGAGGGAGCGAGTCCTGGCAGCCAGAGCCCCCACCTGCTGCACCGTTTTGAGAGAGCTTCTGGGTGTCAGAGTGAAGGCCACGACCCAAAGGTGTGATTGCTGCAGCCAGTCAGTCCCCCATGCCCCCAGCAGCAGGTGCTCTGGAAGGGGGTGCTGAATGGTACACTCACTTGGCCACTGGAGTCTACTCCTTGTGCTGAGCTGATCTATTTTTTATTCCTCTCCCCACTGTGTTTCCTGCTTTCCATTTCCTTCTTTGAGGACTCTGGTTTCTCAGGACTTTCTTCCTAAAGGGAAGCTGCGATACTGTGACTGACATGCATTGTCTTTTCTCTTCCTTGTGCATCTTAAATTCCCCTCTTTCAGCTATTGCCTCGGCAGATCTCAGTGGCTTTCCTGGTGGCTCCATGTCCCACTCCTGAGGGGCTGAGCTCTTGGTGATGGTATGCTCCTCAGACCAGGTATGCTGGGTGCTCACTCACACTTGCATTGGGCCAGAGAGGACCAAGAAGTACTGAGAGATGGAATCTGTGGCGCACATATTCCTGCCTGGCCAGCGCACAGCAACACCCCATCATCCCCCACTGATTATCGTCACTTATGAGCACAGTTCCTCTTCTTGCCTGTGGGTCAGTGGACAGGAGGTGTTCAGGGTGCCCTGGAGGCAGCTGTAACGTGGGACCCTTGTTTGCCCCTGGCAAGAGCACATTCCTTCTGGGGACTAGGATCTCTAGCCCTGCAGAGCCCAGAGCGGTGGGGGTAGGAAGCGTGAAGTCCCCAGTGGGTCAGTGGGAGCAGGACCAGCTGGGTTTTTGATTTGTCATAAGAAACTACCACAAATCCAGGGGCATAAAGCAACACACATTTATTATCTGAAGAGTTCTTCAAATTAAAAGTCAAATGTGGGTCTCGACAGTCTAGGACGGAGATGTTAGCAGGGCTGTCTTCCTTCCTGGAAGCTGTGGGGGAGGATCTCTTTGTGTGACTTTTCCAGCTTCCGGATGCAGCCTGCATTCCTTGTCTCCTGGGCCCCTCCTCCACCTTCACAGTTAGCAAGGTTGCATCTCTTAGCCACGTGTTCAGTCCCAGGTCCCTCTCACCATGACCAGGAATGCTCCAATGTCAACGATCTAGGTGATTAGAATGAGTCCACGTGCCGCAGTCTGGCTGGGCACAAAATAACCGAGCTGCCACAAGGCACCTGTAGGTTCAAACAGGAACTCCTTTATTGCCTCAACTCCACCAGCACTCCACGCGCCTTTCCCAGGAACTCTCTCACCCTCCAAGCGGGATCCGTGTGAGCTCCACGGGAACCCGTGAGAACTCAACTGGGAACTCCAAAGTAGCGGGTGCGCCAGCAGGAGCCGCCCTATTGCTGGACAGCAGGGGTCTATATACAACTGAACTCACAGCCTGTTTCAATCCAGCATCATCCAGTCACAGCAATTATATTCAGCTTAACTTAATTATCATCATCTTAATGGCTCACTGGCGTCACCTCTCAACCACTCCTTCTGGTAATGCCAGGCGCCATCCCGACTTGGCTGTGGTTCTCAACATCCATCCAGATAATCCAGGATAATCTCTAACATCTCACCAGAACTAGATCACACCAGGAAAGTCCCCTTTGCCATTTTAGATAACATATTTATAGGTTCCTGGGTTTGGGGCACGGCATCTTTGAGAAGCCCTTATTCTGCCCATCACGGTGGGGCAGATGATAGGCCTCTGTCACTTCTTGCCACATGAGCAAAGTGCTAGCTCTTTCCGTGGAGTGGTGGGCCACCGAAGGAAGCTCTGGGCACTCAGGGGCTCTGTAGAGCCTGAACTCTAGAGTACATCTACCCAGATGTCTCCATCCCTGTTTTCAGTATCTCCGATTTTCAACTGTAGCCTTGACCTTGATATAACAGACCTTCTGCAACTGAGCATCTAGATGTCTGTGGAGCTCTGTGATTCTGGAATCAAACCCAGGGTCAGCTCCTCCACTGAGATAAGGATCTTTTCCTAAGCTACCAAAGAGGTCCCCTGGCTCTCACACTTAGTCTTTGTCCCAGTGTCTCATCATCCCTCTGCAGGGTGTCAGAACAAATTAGTAACACTCAGTCAACTTTTCTGCCCTTGTAGACAGTATTCCCTGCATATGTTTCAATGCCCAGCAAGGGCAAGGGTGTCCCTCTTTGTCCAGGACATTTTTACTGGTTGTAGCCTTATGAGAGCTTCTGCAGTTGGGCTGTCATTTTGAGTCAGGTCTCTCTAGCCCTATATACACCACTCCAGTTGGGGTTCGACTTGGCAATAAGTGACCTCGTGTCCAAAATCTTAGTATCTCTTTCCCTGGTACCACCGGGGCCAGTTTGCATTCTCTGAGAAGCCAAAGGCAGGTGAGGTGAGACAAATGACATGTATTGGGGGAGAGGCTTATGAAGGTTAAAGAGGGAGAGGAGGATCAGGCAGGAGGAGCCTGCAGACAGCACGGGCAGCGTGACTCCTGAGACAAGAGAGAGGACAGGAAGGATTGGGTAGGGGCTCAGCCTGCAGCACAGTTCTGAATAAATGGTGACCAGGCTAGATGGGTGGCCCAGCTCTGGGGGTGGTGCCGCGCAAAGGCCAGGAGGCTCCAAGGTGTGGCAGCTGGAAGCTGTTGGTCCACCATGTTCCCTGCAGTAGGTGCTATTGAAGAGGGAATCAAAGGATGCACAAGTCTGCATAGCTGCCACACACTCAGGGGGTGTCAGTCCCCAGCCCCAGGGTCCCCAGAGACATTTACACAGTTAGATCCTATCAGTCATTTTCTCAGTCTGGGACATGGAGTTGTTGGAGGCCCCTCCACTGGGCTCGGTTGGCAAGTTCCTTAGCACCTCCTCAACCAGAGCTCCAGTGTGCTTGGATCTGCTCACACTCAGAGATGTCTTATTTTCTAACAAGTAACTTCATTGAAGGGGGAGTGGGATTTGCCTTGAGTCTTTTTATTTTAATAGCTGATCATCTTGTGGTGATGGGTCCTCACCCCCCCACCTCCCAATTATGATCCTGACAAATGGACACTTACACTAGCAAAATTCACTGAGTACTTGTTCACAAAGCTGCGGGCAGGCTGCAGGAAAAGTACGAGGCAGCAAGTGCAGTGTCCTGGGTCAGTAGCAGCTAAACTCTTCTCATCCCTCAGTCAAGGACAGGGAGGGAGGACAGAGTCAAACAGAGGAGAACATCTAGAAGAACACTGATCTCTGGATACAGGACACACAGGCTGAGGCAGCAACCCAGGGAACCTGGGGAGAAGCAGGCTGAGCTCACTCTTGGATCTGCCAGGGCTCCCACGGGCCACACACCACCAGAGGCCAGAGGGGCAGAAGCCCTTGACATGGTCCAAACAGGCAAGCTTCTCAGGGCAGAAAGCAGGTGCTGAGCAGCCCTGGGGTGGAGGTACCCCCTCCCCATCCTGTAAGTGAGGTACAATTCAAGGCCACACAAAGGGTTGAATAAAGAAGATAAGCAACTATTCATCCTTCATTCATCTACTCAGCAAATAGTTTTCTGGAGTCAGTGTACAGTTACAAGTGCTAACTTTGGTCCTTGTCTGAGGAGTTAAAACCATTGAATGAAATAAGGTTTGGGAGATGCTGCCATTCTATGTCCTTCGATGTCACACGGCCTCCTATTGATGACAGATAATTGACATATTAACTACAGTTGCTATCCTGAGGAAAATCCTGCCTGCCTGTGAAGATGAGCCATGTCGGGAAGGGTCCGCTGACCCACGGAAGCCTGAAGCCCATGATTTGAGTTCAGAACTGGGTCTTCAAGGGTTTTTTCACTTTTGAGAACCTTCTATGAGACCACACTCACTCCCCCACACATGAATGGGTCCAGGAGTCCGAATCCTTGTGGTTTCAGCTACCCAAGGTCAACCACAATCTAAATGGGAAATTATGTATTTTGAGAAGGCAGTGGGAGAGAGAGAGGAGCTAGAGTGCACAGTCATGTAATTTGTATCACAGTACATTGTTAAAGTTGATCCATTTTATTGTGTGATTGTTAATATCCTACTCTACCTAATTGATAAATTAATCTTTAGTACATGTCTGCCGCAGTCTGGCTGGGCACAATTCAGGAGCCACTTGTCAAAAGAAACAAACTTTATTTTTAGAACCACACAAGCCAAACAAAACAGCTCCTCAGGAAAAACCCTCAGAGCCCAACTGCCACCACCGGCTTTCCACAAGCCTCTCCACCCTCCCACTCCTCCTGCTCTTGAGGCTGATTGGCTGGGTCGTGTGGGCGGAGCCAAAAGAGTCCCCCAATGAGCAGCTCCGTGGTCTGAAAGGGCAGGGAAACAGCCTAATGAGCACCACCGCAGAGGAGCCAATCAGCTGGCAGCTGGAAGTTTACTGGGGCTGCTGTGAGCCAATCATCAGCTGGCAGCTGGAAATTTGCTGGCAGCTGGAAGTTTGCTGGGGCCCCTTCGGCTGTGGCTCTCAACACATGTCTGTTTAGGAAAAAAAAATCATTTACATAGTGTTTGGTGCTATCTGTGGTTTCAGACCTCCAATGGGGGGTCTTAGAACGTGTTCCCCCAGGATAAAAGGAGCTATTGTAATTTCTTCCATCTCTGGCTTTCCACCTTGGCTGCTCTTGGGAATCACCAGGAGAGCCTTCAAGGATACTGCTACCTGAGTTCACCCCCAAAGATTCTGTTTAACCGATGTGATCCAGGCTGCTGCCTGTTGAGACCCCTGGGCACAGGTGGGGCCAGGAACCATGAGAGCCAGACCTGAAATCTTCATCGCTTGACTTTTCGAGAAGCAGCTATGAGCAAAGTGGTGAGAAACTATTAGCGAACTGGAGGAAGAGAGTAGCATGGAGGGGGAAACGGGAGGCCAAAGCCCTGATTCCCTCAAGCGCAGCGGCACAGGGGTGGAGCTGTGTGAGCCTGCCTCGGGATTTGCTGTATTCTGGTGGGAGGCTGGGTCAGGTGCTGCTGCGTCTGATGGAATGAAGATGTTTTGCGGCTGCGAAGGGGCCAGGCCAGAGTGCACCAAGCAGCTTAGGAGAGGTGCCTTCTAGGGCAGGGCCCATCTTCGTGGGGTGAGTTGAAGGAGGACTCACCCCTGGGTTCTCCAGATACAGGGCTGGGTCCTTGATTTACAATTTTGATAGTTTCCTCATCCAGGGTATTATGCATGGATTTTGATTTACATTTGAACATTAGGTATCTGTTTTCTGGCACTTCTTTGAATTTTGCAACAAAAAGGAGTTCATGGCAATCCTGGTCCTTCTCTAGGGGAAGGGAAATGGCATTTATTTTAGTGCTATTGGGCACAGCTATTGGTTATGGGGTCAGATTTTGTTTAGGGCTGCGACAGACTTGGGGTGAACCTCAGCCTCAGCTGTGTGACCTCTGGAGATCACTCACCTCTCGGAGCCTGTTTCATTCACTGGAGATCACTTCCTGGCTGGGGGGGTCGCAGTGAGGGTGACATTCCTGAGTAGGACATAGATGCAGTGGGGGCTGCAGGGCCTAGCACCCAGGGAGCGTTTCCCATTGGGCCTCTGGGTGACTGTGACTCTGGGTGACCGCATCACACCTGGAGCCTTTGCTAGTAAGCTGGTTCCCTGGTGGGTGGAGGTTTGCTGGAGGGCTGCCCTGACACCTTGGTCCTTTGTTCCCCCTGGCCTGGCCGCTCATGGTTGTGCCTCTCCTGTTGCTAGGTGCCAGTGAGGGTCCCCCACCCCCACCCCCAGACTCCCCAACACCATTGTCCCGCTGCGCTGCCCACATCCCTGTCCCCAGGCTCACAGAGGGCCGCTTTGTCTCCCGCCCACACCTGAAGGCAGGCAGCCCAGCCAAGGGGTGACAGCGCTGCTGGCCCGCAGCCAGGGCACTTTGCAATAACATTAGTCATGCCTCTTCCAGAAACGGGCCTCACCAAGCTGCAAGGGTCTGGGAGGCTCTGGGAGGCCAAGGGGTGTGTGTGTGTGTGTGTGTGTGTGTGTGTGTGTGTGTGTGTTCATTTCCTTCCCAGGCTGGTTTTTCAACGCTGCCTGCTTTTTGGTGCCAGAGACCCTCTGGGTCAGTCTTGGGCCTGTCCCCTGAGGCTCTGGCTGGAGGAGACTGGCAGCACTGTCCTCAGCAGAGATGGACACTGAGTGGCCCCCAGTGTGAGCTGCTGGGGCTGAGGGCTGCCTGTGGTACCCAAATCCCCAGGCGCCTCCATCCATGGGTTCTCGCCACTACTGATTTTCTTATCCTCCCAGGAGGATGGGTGTTGTTGGAAAAGGCACTAGACCCAGGTGCTCCCTGTGCCTGGATGAAATGGCCTTGAACTAGAGGCCTCTTCCAGAGCACCTAGAGCACACTGGGAGAAGGTGTCCTTTGCACTGGGGACCCTGACACTGGGGGTATAGCATTGGGGTCCTGACATGGAGAAACTCTTGGCATTGGGAAACTGGCACTTGGGTCTCTGTTATTGAGGGATCCTGGCCCTGAGGATCCCCTAGCATCTAGGGATCTCTGGCTGGGGTGGGGGTGGTACTGGGGGTCCCTCTCACTGGAGGCCTCTGGCATTGGGGAGCCCTTAGCATTGGGAGCTCCTGACATTGGGGAATCCCTGATGCTGGGGGATCCCTGTGTTTTGAAGCCAGGTTGTTGGTACAACGAAAGTGAGAGCTGAGTGAAGTAGGCTTTCATGTTGTCACCAAAGATTGGTGTGTTTTTGTGCTCCCAGGCATGGGGCAGGATTGCATTTTGTGGTTTTGTTGAACTTGGGCATGTTTTGGTGTCACTTCTGAGTGTGCACTTGAAAAACCTGTGCCTTGATTGGCAGCATTCTTTTCGTTTGCCATGGTAACTGGAAATATCCTAGATAATGATCCCCTCTTCATGTCCCTTTTGTCTTTTCATCAGTCGGATCCTGGAGTGAGGACAGTGAACTGCCGACCCTGGGGATGGCTTGTTACCCCAGCATAACCCAGCACATCCCTACTGCTGCCCGGACCCACCTCCCAGCTCCTTGCAGGCCATGAAGAAATCAAATTTCTGGTCCCTTTGTAAATCTGCAAAGGATTTTCTTTGTGAGTATACAGAGGCAGGTCTCTGCAGCAGATCCAAGGAGCATTCTGAGTGAGTGGCAGCCATGATTTTTCTGCCCCTGTCTCACTTGTCTTTTTAAAACATAGATGAAATACTATTTATACCATAAAGCCCTCTATAGATAGGGTGAACCGACTTAGCACATTACAAACCCAGGACACCCTGTTATATTTGAATATCACATAAACAATGTAGACTTTTTAGTATAAATACAGTTGGCCCACGGCAACCATGCATTCTGTATCCTCGGAGTCACCCAACTACAGATAGAGAAGGTGGTTGGGCTGGTGATGGTTGTCTCTGTATTGAACATGTATAGATTTTTTTTCTTGTCATTATTCCATACACAATACAGTAGAGTAACTATTTGCATTGAATTTATATTCTAGTAGTATAAGTAATCCAGAGATCATTTGAAGTATATGGAAAGATGAGTGTAGGATCTATGCAGATGTTACACCATTTTATACAAAGGATTTGAGCATCCACAGATTTGGTATCCTTGGGGAGTCCTGGAACCAATCCCCCATTGGGACTGGTATCTCAAGCAATATTTGTGACATACTAAAAAGTTATGCAGTGTTATCTGAGATTCATTTTTAACTGTTGTCTAATCTATAAACCTTTCTTTCCTCTAAACTACCTTAGTTAGTGTTTTAACTATCACTTCTGCCTGGTATTGGTAATGATTATGCTCCTAGTCTGTCTGGCCCATTGGACTTTGGCTTCTTGAGGTTGTATCTCACCCAGCACCCAATCTAGGCCCCCCTTAGTACAGGTATTAATGCAATGAAGGAGTTGATTTTGATGTGGCAGAAGGCTTTTCCCCTCAGGAGTAGGGTAGGGGGAAAGGCAAGTTCAAAGGATTAGATATGTGTCCATTTTTTCCTTGCTCCCTTCCAAAAGTCAGCAGAATCCAGCATTTTACATTTTGCATTGACCATGGTCCTGGCAGCTGGAGAGAAAAGCTTACCTTCTTTTGTAGGTTGTTCTCCATCATCACCTAGCAGACTGTGCTAGAACTGAGTCAGTGTCTCCAAGGTTTCTGAACCTCTCTGGTAAGGTATGCTATAAATGCATCTTAATTGGTGGGAGGTAAGCTTTCTTGGAAAGTGAACATTCTTTAGAGGGTCACATGCAGGGGGCTTGCCTGAGCTTTCAGGACCTCAGTGAAGGAGGCCAACTCTGCCTAAGAGTTCTGGGAACAAAGCTGTTGATGGCCACAGCAGGAGCTTCTGGGCTGAACATGGTGGTGCCTTTGATGTGGCACGAGCCATGCTTTTGACCTCAAAAGCCCAGGTTGAGAGCCAGTTAGGTTCCTGCAGGTTGGACTTCTCTGGTTCCTGCCCAGCCCTTAGAGAAGTGTCAACTTCCCCGGAGCAGATGTCCTATACTCCTCGCTGCCAAGACACTGCTGGATGTTTATCTCACTCTCCCTTGTGAGTCTGGGCTCCTCCTCCAAGCTGTTTTCATTCATTCTCCAGTTGCAGAAGCCAGCTTCCCTTCCCACCCAATCCCCTGGTAGCCATGTTCTCCTCTTGGAGCTGGGTTGTTGTAGGGAAGGCAGAAAAAAACCCAATTTTCAGAATCTTATGAAACTTTAGGCTACGATTGTTAGTAGTAGACGACATGCTTCGAGCTTGGCTTGCAGAAGTAAACTTTCATAAACATTTTTGTAGATAGTGAATTTCACTATGAACCCAGTTTTTTTCCAGCTCAGCCTTTTCCCATCTCCAAAACAACGTGTATCTCTGAGTAAGAGCATGATCACCAGAGCTGCCACAGGGGATGTTCTTGGTGTTTCTGATGTATTTTCTTTTTAATCTTCTTCTGGAAGGTCCTTGAAGATGGTACCTGCATTTAAATCCAAAAATTGGGCCAAAAATGGAGCTAGCAACTCCCAACACGCTCCTGGGCCCTTGTGAATGTCACTCAGCAGCAACATCCATGTACCAGACACACAGAAGACAAAGCCCTGCAAAGACTAAAAGGGAAAGGAAGGGGACTTAACTCGGATTTTCCACTCATGTACTAACTCCACTCCTGCACTTTACATGTCCTGTTGGAAATGGTAAAAAGCAGTGCAATGTCATGTCACCTGGTGGAATTAGCACTGGAGGAACCAGAGTCACTATTCCAAGTTTCCTCCTGCAGGGCAGCCAGGACCCCCTCCACACAGAGGCCCAGGGGAGGTGCCTCAGGAAGCCCTGCCCCACACAACACAGAAGACTCACAGCCACAAGACCTCCCTGGGGCAAAGACAGGGGGTGCTTTTGGTGTCCATGGTCTCCCCAGCACTCGCACCGTGGAGGGCATGCGGCACAGGCCGGCTGGAGGGACACGTGGTGAAGAAATGCACAGTAAGCTCTTTCCCTGAGGCTCTTTTCTTTCCCCTGCTCCCTTTTCCTCCACAGGGAACAATTCTGGATGTGGAGACAAGGAAAGAGTCAGGGAAAGGCCCTGAGGATGGCCCTGCCCCTGTTACACATCCCCATCTCCCCCTCGCTCTTTTGAACTCTCATTTTCCTCTTGGCATCTGCAGATGTCCCTAGGTCTCTGTCCAGAGTCAACCAGAATGGGGGACAGACCCATCACTTGTGACTTCCTGCAGTGTGCCCCGTCCCCCAGGCCCTTTATCCAACACACGAGGAATTGCTGCTGGAATTGAGAAGAAAAGGCAGAAAGTAGACTTCAAATGGGTGCCTCACATGGTGGAAGGAGGACACCAGGCTTTCTGCACTTCAACTCTCTCAAGGCCTTTCCCCCAGCTCAGTCCCAGCCTCACCCTCTGGCCACCGTAGGTAACACCCCTTGACTCCCAGTGTCTTCCTTCCTTCCTTCCTTCCTTCCTTCCTTCCTTCCTTCCTTCCTTCCTTCCTTCTTTCTTTCTTTCTTTCTTTCTTTCTTTCTTTCTTTCTTTCTTTCTTTCTTTCTTTCTTTCTTTCCTGTTTAAGTTGCTATGATGCAACCAGCTCTGTGCCTGGGCTGGGTGGGGCTCCCTGGCATATAAGTCAGACATGGTCCCTATTCAGGTGGCGCTTACATCCTACTGGGCAAGGCACATAATGAACAAATACATATAAAATAAACATATGATTATAAATTGCAGTATAGAAGAGCCATGAAGGATAGAACAAAGAACACTAAAGAATAACAAGGAGGCTGAATTCAGAGACGTGTCTGTGGTTTGGTCGTGTGTGAGTGGGTTTGTGGATGTGCGTGTCATGGTGTGTGTCTGTGGCCCTGTGAGGCTGAGACAGGGATGGGTACTTTTCTGGAAGAATGAGAATCTATCAGTCACAACAGATAGTAACAGCCGACCCCCAAGTCTCAGAGGCTCAACATGAAAAAAAAAAACACATCTTTTACTTCTCCTGCACATTAGTGGGCTGAGGGTCTGGGAAATTCCTCCCGGCAGCTGCCCTCCATATGCGGCTCAGCATTCCAGGCGGCTTTGATCTCGCAGCACGTCCATGTGAACTTGTCTTCCAGCAGCACGACAGCAGGGAACAGAGTGTGGAGAAATGCAGGCGGCTCTTAGATGCCTCCGCTGGGAGGTGACACGCGTCCCTTCCACTGACATTTCTCCAACCAACGCACACCTCACACCAGGCCTGATTCCAAGGGGGATGTGAGCCTGGAATAAGAGAGGATCAGGGGTCTGGGAGAGTTCTAGTAATGTCTACCACATGGGCCAAGTGTGTGGCGAAAGGCAATCCGAGCAGGAAGGGGGCTCAGAAACTTGGGGTGGCTGGAGGGTACTGAGCCAAGGGTAAGGGGGGAGGTTGATGGAAGAGCTGAAAGGATCAGATCTCCCACAGAAAGGGTTATGGATTCTGTTCCAAGTACAACTGAAGCAAGGGAGGCAGGGTGTGTGATTTATAGTGTTTAAAAAGGTGTTTTGAGTTATCATCTGGAGAAATGGATGAGGAGGCTCTTGAAATAGTCCAGGCTAGCAATGGCCCTGGCTTAGAAGGAGGTGAGTAGAGGTGCAGAGAAATGGTAGCATGGAGAGATGTCTCAATGGCTGGGTGATGGATTGAAAGGGAAGAGAATATCAAGGAAGACAACAATTTTTCTGGAAAGAGCAATTTAACGGATGAAGAAGCCGTGTATGGAGGTGGGGAGAAATAGTTTGTGGGGTGTGTGTGTGTGTGTGTGTGTGTGTGCATGTGCGCACGTGTGTGAGTGCATGTCCGCTGAGGAGGAGAGCTCTAGGGCTCAGTTAGGGACAGTGCAATTAGAGATACCTATGAGACGTCCCAGCAGGGATGTCAGGTGGGCAGCTGGTACAGTGTTTGAATCTCAGTATCAATATTAAATGAGCAAAAAAAACCCCACACTGTCGCACTGACAGAGCAGATCCTACTACAACAAACCTGGATTCTCTCTCCTCTCACCCAAAGACCTCTCCCCAGGAGACACGCTATTGCCTGTGTTAACAGGAAAATGGAAAGAAAAGCGAAAGGCCAACAGATCAGGAATGACTGCTATTGAGAAGACAGTTGCTGTTCACAGTTCCCAACAGGAAGGGGCAAGCTGTGCATTGTGGACCCCCAGGAGTAGCCCTGAGGTCGTCGCATTGGATCATTCAGAGGCAGAGGGAAACGGAGGAGCTGCGAGCAAGAGTTTTCATCGTGGTTTCCAAGGGAGGACCAGGCAAGGCAAGGCAAGTGGGCTTAGGATGGGCTTGTGTGAACACGGAGGGCCCTGGAGCACAAGGTCTGTCTCTGGTTTTCTAATATCGGGTCCTGGGATCATTAGGACAGGTAGATAGTAGCCCTGAAAGTGAAAACCCAACAGAGCAGGCAGTTGGGGGGAGGGCCTAGAATTAGGTTTCATTTGAAAAAAAAAAAATGTTCCTGGAAGAGTTTCTGTTGCTCTCTCTAGGACTTGGCTATCTCTGGGAGGGGAGGTACTTCTAGGGTCCGCAAGTCCCCAGATGCCAAAGCATCAACAGAAAATAAAAGTTCCGTAGGGAACTGCCACCCTGTATCACAGACACCCGTACCGCGTCCCTCCAAGTGGCCCGAGATCCACCAGTGCTGAAAGGAAGAATGTTCAGTGACATTTTTAGAAGCATTTGTTGTTGAGAGCTACCCCAACACCCCACCCAACGCATTTGTTAGTCATCAGCTCCAAGAGCCACATAGAACAACAGAGCGGAGAGATCCCTCCCCCAGACAGGTACCTTTCTTGGCCTCAGTGACTCTGTAACTGAAGTCAGCTTAAACCAAACACAGGAAAACGCTGGAGAAGCCTTGATTTTATATTTAATTGAATTTGCTCTTCCGAGAAGTGTGTGTGTGTGTGTGTGTGTGTGTGTGTGTGTGTTTTATATAAGAGAGATGTGTTGCCTGGGAGACACGGTTATCAGGCCAGATTTTTAGTTGCCTGTGAAGTAACTTGGACATTATAAGAAAAGGTCTCTTACGATGGCGTGAATAGAGAAGAGAACATGGGGATGGATGGCAGGGCAAGTGTGTGGACACTGAGCGTCCCTGCATGCTCTGGCTGCGGGTGCTGGACTGCAGGGCTCACCATCTGATGCTGAGCAGCGTCCGAGCTACTCACATCAACATCTAAGTAGGTCAAGGTGCCCACAGTGTGACCCCTCTGGGGCAGGAGGCAGAACAGTTTGTTTGCTGCTTCCTACAGTGTTTGCTGCTCACTCAAAAGTGCTGGCCCTTGACCCTGAGTCCTTCCGCTACTGTGCTTCCCCATCTGTGTCTGTGTGGGCAGTACCCATCATGGTCTGTCGTGTCCTGTCATGCTGTGGGATTTGTGGCCAGACACTGGCACAAATATGCTAACACTCTGTGATACGAGGGTGTTGTGTGGAAGTCTTTCATCTCAGATCCAGGAGTCTCGTGTCTTCTGCCAGCAAAGTGAAACCTGGTAGCTCAACGATGGGGGAAATCTCAGACCCTCTGTAGGTCTTGACATACGAACTCAACAATTACGTTCTAATATAAATATTATAGTTGACAAAGCAGTCATCTGTCCAACACGGGGGCCTCATGCCTAGGTGAGAAAGGCACTTGGTAATGGACACGGATGTTGTAACAAGGAGACCAGCTTCTATTCAATTTGGTTCTTGGCTGCTGGACGTTTATATAAGATGATGTTCAGGAGAAGGAATGAAGCCAGATGTCATCAGAACACTCCACTTTTTAGCATTTCTTATGATTACAGTGTTCCTTGGGAAATTAATGTTGATCTGCTTGAAAAATAAAAAACCCTAGGGCAAGAAGTGGTAACTGGAAAGGGAAAACCTAAAATTAGCAAAGATGTGTGGAGTGATTTTTCCTGAGAGGAAACCCTACTCTGCATTAGTGGCCGTTTTCCCAGTGAATTCATTTTGAAGCCAGGGTGACCAATACCCTAAGGTCAGCCTCCACCCCAGAGCATGTCTGTCCCCATTCACTTGGGCAGGTTTTAGAGGGACCAGTGGGAATGGGGTAGGAGAATGCGGTAGTCTAGAGCTGAGTTCTTCCCTGCACCCTTCCTGCCTGACATTTCTGTCCTTCAATGGTGACAGTGACATTGTCTTTCCGTCAGCAGGGAATGCAGTCGGCTCGCCGTTCACTCTGGAGAGCGGAGAACGTCACACTCCTCATTTCCTTGTCTTCTCAGCACAGCTCCAACGCACCTGTGTCCAATTTTAGCTTCAACCTCTGTCCTGGCATTTCTGTGGGAAATTCATGACTGTGAGAGGGAGACCCCCAGGTGAAGGGATGATTCACCCTTTCCCTAGAGAATCTCAGTCTCCAACCTGCCAGTGAATGGGTCTTGATGTGGCTAAAGTAAGTGATGGAATATTTGTGCAGAAAGTCATTTAAAGTATCTTGGTTGGGGGGCTGGGGATGTGGCTCAAGGGGTAGCGCGCTCGCCTGGCATGCGTGCGGCCCGGGTTCGATCCTCAGCACCACATACAAACAAAGATGTTGTGCCCACCGAGAAACAAATATTAAAGATTCTCTCTCTCTTCTCACTCTCTCTTTAAAAAATAAATAAATAAATAAATAAATAAATAAATAAATAAATAAATAAAGTATCTTGGTTGGGAGTAAAATAATAAAAACCCCAAAACAACTCCAAAACCCAAACAAAACCCAAAAGCCTTGTTTTCCACCATGACCCGTGCAGACCAGACAAACTGGGTTTAAACGGGCTGGTTGCGACATCAAGCTAAGAAGGCGGCGGTGAAAAATCACACAACACAGAAAGTCATATCCAGAAAGTGGAGCAGGATGGCTCTTTGACCTTAAGGGTCAAACTTTCATGCTGGAAAGAGGGACCCTGAGTTTATTTTAAAATGGGGACATCAAAGGCAGGGATAAGGTTTCCAGGGCAGAGTCTTGCATCCTGATGTCTTGTGGTCAGCAGATTGATGGTCATCTTTGCAGGTCACACCCATCTCAGGTGCTGGGTGGGATCTTAGGCAGAGCCTGAGGGGGAGGTGCACCTGCATCCTGCGGTCAATCCCTGAGGGGGTGCTACAGGGAGTTCGCAAAGCCAGACCGATCCCCTCATCTGGCTGCCATGCGCCACAGTCAACACAGCCCCAGGACAGCTGTGACATCTTGTGAAGCTGCACAATAGCTCATCTTTACCTGGTTGCTAGGAGAATCAGAGTTGCAAAATACAAAGAGGACAAGCACTGAGTTCCCATGGGAACTCCCGGGAGTCCAAAAAGCCACAGCCACTGGCGAAGGGCCTTGCTAAGCCTGAAGCCACTGGCACTTTTTGCTGGGAGGTGCCTGCCCCTCTGGCTGTGTCATTCCACTCCTGTCTTCCTGGCTGGCTGTGTCTCCATGTCCTGGGTCTCCTCTTGGCTCTCTTGCTCAGGGGCCACCTTCTCTTCTTCTTGGTCACGTTTTCAATTTGTGCAGCTCTGTTTCTGACCTTTGGCGTCTCTTCCTCTCCCTTGAGTTCTTTGCACACAGGTGTGTGATATCTGTGCGAGGCGTAAGCCTTTTAAGAAACCCAATACAGTCGGCCCAAAGCCCCAGAGGGGCTTGGAGACAGATGAACAGCCTTGCCCCATTATTTGATATTTGGTACCTTGCTCACGTTGGCATCCTGTAAAGTATTAATAGACCCATTTATGGATGAGATGCTGAGCTCCCAGAAAATAAGTAACTTGCCCAAGGCCACACGGGTGACATACCGTGAAGCCAGTCTGGCTCTAAGCCTTCATCCCTCCAGCATGGTGCCTGGGTAAGGGTGGCCGCGGGGGATGTGAGCTGGGGGAGGAACTTGGTCATTGGAGGCAGCTCACCTGGGCTTGTGACTTGGCCCTGGGAGTCTCAAGAGTGGATCTCAGAGGGTCTTTGCAAGGATTAGAAGCAGCAATGGAAGTAAAAGCACGGTGGCTGGCGCACAGTGAGTGCTTGGCCTGAGACCCTGGGTCACCCCCAAGTCTTCTCTTCACCTCACACACCCCCAACCCATCAGCAGGTCCTGCCAATCTTACCTTCAAACATCCAAACTCCATCGCTCCTTACCACCTCCTCTACATCTAGGTTGCCATCTTTCACCAAGTGACAGACTTCTAACTGGCTCCCAGTGTCCGCTCTTCTTCCCTTTCAGCTTATCCTCTTCACACCAGCTGGGGGGATCCTCAGCTCATGATCCTCCAGGGCTCGAGGTCTCCATTGGTATCCCACCTTGCTCGCTGCTCAAAGCCAATAGCAGAGGCCACCATGGGCCCCTCAGGCCCTCCATCAGTGCTGGGTGAACTTCCAACTGCCCATGAGCCAAGTTCTTCCCAAGATCTTGGGAAGATGCAGCTCTGACTTGGTGCCTCTGGGGTAGAACCTAGGACTCTGCATTTCAACCAAGCTTTCAAAGGATGCTGATGTTGCCAGTCCAAGACTGGCATGGACCCTCCAGAACTCATGTGGTCTGCACACCCACCTCCCTGCTTGTCTCTTTCCCCTTGCTAAACCCACTCACCTTCACTGCCCTTCTTGCACCTCAAGACATCAGGTAAGCTCTACCTCAGGGCCTTTGCACATCCTATTTCTCTCTCTCTCTCTCTCTGGGACATTTTTTTTTTCCAGATACTCAATTGGCTCACTTTCCCTAGGTAGTGGCTCCAGTGTCACCCTCTCAGCCAAGGGTCACCTGTCTTCTGTTCATAAAATTATACTCCACCACCCTCTAGTGACACTCTCCATTAGCTGTTTTATTTTATCAGTAGAACATACAGCTGTCTAACATCCTACAAGTTTTTTATTTTTATTTTTGGCCAGTCTTTCCCAGCTAGAAAGTAAACTTCAAGAGGTCACACGATCTTTTTTTGTTCACCGCCGTATTGTCTGCTCCTAGAAGAGTGTCTGGTACATCACGCACTTAATAAATATTCATCAAATACATTAGTATTTGAATTTTGTTCTTGTTGTTGAGAAAGTGCTTGCTTAAGGTCAGTAAAAAAACAAACAAACAAAAAAACCCAAAAAGCACCTCAAAACAACAACAAAAATCCTGTGGCTAGATAGCTCACAAGAGATTCAGCAATTTCTTTATAAACTGGGAATAAGGGTGGCCGTGGGGGCTGCGAGCTGGGGGGGGAACTTGGTCTTTGGCAGGTGTCTATGGCAGGGGTTCAGGTCCCGGAGCTGTTCTGAAGCAGAACGTGTCAATCTGGAGCACAGACTGGGCGTGGGGTGCAAATGAACAGCACAGCTGGGGCGCAGGCTCAGGGCCGGCTCTTGCACACCCAGCATGCTCTCATCCTCTCCTTGGTCCTGTTCCTTTGTTGCACGTTCAGGTTCACTCCCCAGGCTGAGCCTGAGTCGCTGCGTGTGCAGGAGGCCCTTGGATCTGTCTGGTTTCTCCAGATCCTGGCCCTGAGTAGGGATCCGTCATGGGGGCAGCCCTTCGACCGCCCCAGGGAAGACAGTCCCCAGTCTCCCTCTCAAAGGCACAAGTTAGTGCCCAGCCTCTTTCTATTGTCTTGCTGGTGAGTGTTGCCTCCAAGCGTCCTTAACTGCCGGTTCTGAATATTTCTAGCTAATGATGTGGCCTCCCTAGCCGCATCAAGAGCCTGTTTATTTTTGATCATCTCACTTTGGATAATCAGCTTCCTTTTCCTTTTGAATTCATGTCTCATTTGAAGTGCACACATGCACACACACACACACAAACACACAAACACTCTCTCTTACACACACACATACACTTTTTCTCTCTCTTTTACACACACACACACACTCACACACACACTCACACACACATACACACTCATGCACTATCTTGGTATAAAGTTTCCCAAGAGAACATGCATTGGGGTTTTTCTAGGTTGGTTTGAGCCTTAATCTGCAATCCTAATCACCATAGTCCTGGATTTTGAAATCCCCAAATACATACTATCTAGAAAGAATAATTTAAAAAATATTTAAAAGACATTTATTTAGATTTTAAGAGGGAATTTATTTGAGAAGCCTATAACAACCTAACAGAGCACTTTATAGGCCACGTTACACAATAATAATGTATTTTTGCAAGCACAGGTATTCTAACAATAGTCACATAGGTATATACAATATATGGGCACATGAAAAGTATTTACAAATAAATAGGTCCAAAACTGAAATATACAGACACATATCACTAGGGTGGTAATTGTGTGTGTCCAGCTTTATAACTGTGGTCATACAAAATCCTAGGTTAAGCAACCTGAGATTTTTTGATGAGGTTGGCCCCCAGCCAGGATGGGTCACCACTCTGTATGGAGTTGTCCAAAGAGCCAAGACCTCCAGAATTTAATCTCCATAAATGTGTGTGTATGAAAAGGACATCCCCTCCTTTACTGAGGATAATTCAACATTTTCACATACATGCATCCTGCTTACTTAAAAATGTGACATTGTGGTAATGCACTTTCACAAAAAGGCACAAAAAAGTCTAGAACTCTCTAAAAGTCTTTATGCAATTTACATGGCCAGTATTTGAAATGATGCAAAGATATTTTAAAGATTATATATGTATATAATATTATATATATTATTATATATAATGATATATATCATATATATCATATATCATAGTGAATTGTGAAAAAATGATACTAACAATTTAATACTAACAATTTAAAAATTCGTGGGGAAAAAAAAACTAAAAAAAAAAAAAAGAAAAGAAAAGAAAAAGGAAGAGAAAAAGGAAACAAAACAGAATATTCTCCCTCAAAACAAAAAAAGGGAAGTTTGACATATGAAAAAGTGTATCTCAGGGATGGATGATGGGCAGGTGCATGGTGGGGGTCCTTGCAGGAGGCCAGAGGTGGCTTTTGCAGTCACATTAATTATATTCTGAAGCCTTGCATTACTATTTTTTCTTTCAATGGCTCTCCTGAGAGAACACGTTCACATTCCTGCTCCATGTGGCAGACCTGGCCCACCTGGTCTGCTCAGATTTACAAACTAATCCCCCTTCTGGAAACTCCCTTGCAAACACCCTCAAAATAAAGCTTTCTGGGTTGCTAGGTATTTGTTCAACTCCAAGAGGCAGCTATCCTGTGTCCAACAGAAGGTGCACTAATCCCTCCTCCAAGATTCAGCGCTCCACCCTTCTTACAGAGCTTCCCACCCCAATGGGAATTGATTTTTAGGATTTCAACATTTGGGATTATTCCATTTGGGATTGTGCCGTTGAGGTTTATGACCAGGTTTGACTGGACACTGTGGTCTAAGTGTTTATTGGTCTGTCTTCCCCCATTTCTGTCCAGAGGGCAGGGCCATGTGCTGATCTCTCTCACCAGTGAATTCCAAGCTCACAGCTCAGCACTTGGCACATGTGAACCAGTGGGAAGGAAGTCATGCATGGCCACTGAGAATGGTTCTGCTCTGCAGGGTGATTAGCGCTGGTCTCCATTCTCCATCACTTAGGGGACGTTGAACAGGGACCTTGCAACTTTCATCCTGTATAGATCTTCAGCTCAGATCTCAGCTGTTGGATGAGCTGCCAGCAAATGAACGAGTAGCCTGCTGCCCCTTAATGGTGAAGTCCCCGGTGCCTTCTAGGACGGCACCGCCAGAGAACCTCCCTGCAGCTCCTGGGTGGTCTCCACACGGGAAGTCTGCGCTCACTCCATGCCCCTTGGAGCATGCTGTCAGAATCAATAAACCAGGGATGGATTTGCAAAGACCTGTCATTTCACCTATTACGAGAGCAAACCTTTAGAAAATGAAGATTCCTTTAGACTCAGTAAACATCCGCAGGACAGGCAGAAACTGGCATTTAGAAAAAATCCGGCTGAGGCAGAGAGGGTGGGGAGAGCTGGGTGTCCGTCAAGTGAAAGTCAGGCTGTCACCTCCAGACAGCTGGGGAGTTGAGTGATCTGGTGTAACTTGGAAGATCATGACAGATAAAGAGAACCCTGGAATGGGAGTTGGATTACCTGGAGCTTCATTTCATAATCAGAGTCCTTGGGGACCTCCTTGGATCTTGAAATAGGATCGTCCCAAATCTCCAGTTCTCCAGCTTGAGTGTCTAAAGTCCTTGTGGAGTTTATGGAAACTTAGGAAGGTTTTTTTCTTGATTCTCTCTCTGCCTTCCTGTGGATGCCGACTCCCTTTCCCTGTGCAGCAAACTGGACCCAAACTCAGCCTCCTTGGTTGTCTTTCCCCCTGCCGGCCCCCATGGAACTCACCCCTTCTCACAAAGATCTGTAGACCACGGGATGCTTCATCGGTGAGGCCAGCAGCTTCATCTTGTTTCCATGGTGAGCGTGTGAGGTTCACAGTCAGCCTCCAGGTGTGGCTGAGGTGTCTGTGAACACAACACTGTAACCTCCAATGCCACCTCCCGTTACCCATCGCCAGTGCTGTGCCCGAGACCCTGGGACTCCAGAGGTGCCGAGGCTGCCCAACCTCCGCTCTGCCACAGGGGAAGTTCCTTGCTGCCCTTTGCACTCGTCCCCTGTGGGCTCCACTCTGTGTGCGCACATCTTTCAGGCCCCTGAAACACTGGCGCTGGAGAAAAGTCCACTGTCCACCACGAGGTCCTGCAGGGGGGGGGGGGTTCGCTTCCCTCTGACCACACAAGCAGGACCCACATGTCTTCCTCTGCTCCCAGGGCAGGATCATCTCAGGAGGTCCTTCAAGGCTGGGAGGTCTGATAAACATGGTTGTGGCTGGTTTTGATCTCTGTCATGCTGGGGGAAACCTGGAGTGGATGCAGCTCAAGGTCACCCCAGGGCCTCCGTTGCAAAAGAACAAGTGAACACCTGGCTTAGCTGTCAGGAACCTGATTCCCGGGTGAATTCCAGAACAAACCAGCCACGTGACCTTAGGCAGGCCACTCACCTTGCTGAGCTTTAGTTTCCACTTAGAGTGGCCACGAAGTCATGGATTCTCTTTCTTTCACGGGTTGTGGGAGGCTCAAGTGAGCGAACAGAGCGAGATCACAGACTTCAGTTTATAAAACATGATCTCATGATAAAGTGTTAGGAAAACAAAAAAACAGACAGAAGGAGATTGCGTCCTAGTTTTCAGATTTGGGACTCTCTCCAGAGTCTGCCCAGAATGGAGGTGTGCTGGAGATCACTAAAATTTTGCCATTTTTTATTGAGGGATCCTGGGAGTGAATTCCAGAATCGCTTACCTAAGCAGGGAGCATTCCTTACCTTTGTGAGTGTTCAGTCGCATTCTCATCAAAGAAGTGTTTAAACAGGTGACTGAACATTAGGTTTGTTTATTCTTTTTAAAGGTTGACATGTGCACCTGGTGCTGTTTTGGTGACTCTGTGTCATGGGGGCCACCTCCTTTCTTTCTCAGCTCAGGCTGTCTGTGCACCCAGTGGACAGCATCTGTGCAGGACCCTCACGGTTACCCATAGTGACCAGTCCACGTGATGTAGCCAGATAATCAGCAGGAGGTTTGACCCAGATTTCCCCTGAGTTGGGGTGCCCATGCTGGCACCCCAGACAGATTTTGTTTTCTGACTCCCCACACGAGCTATTTCCTCCTCTGAGATCTGTCACCAGGAGGGTCTGCAGAGTCCCCCTCACTATCTGCAGCATAGCGATTCCACTTGTGTCTGTGTTTCTTTTCTTTCTTCCCTCTGGTCTTATGACAGGAAATGGAGATTTGGCTTAGCAGCGAGGTGTCCCTTAGCCATCCACGTAGAGCAGACAGTCGGAGGGAGCACCGACGACCCATTACTGTGTGATAAATTACCCATAAATGTAGTGGCTTTAAACAGCACAGTTAGTATCCCACAGTCTCTACAGGTCAGGAGTCTGGGTGAAGCCTGGTTGGGTCCTGACCTCAGGTCCCTTCCCCAGAGCACGCCTGACCATCGTCTCGTAGCTTATCTGCTCAGGGCTCAGCTTGAACAGCCCGGCTCAGGGTCCCACAGCAGGCTGCCCTCTGGAGCCACCGTCTGATCCGAAGGTTCTACTGGGAAGGAGCTGTTTCTGAGCTCCTGTGGGCAGCTGTGGGCTCATGGCTTGTGCCAAGTCCTCACCAGCTGTTGGCTGGAGACTGTCCTCAGTTCCCTGCCATGGGGCAGCCCCCACTGGAGAAGATGCATGAAGAGCTGAGCACCAGGCAGGGGGTGGGGGGCCTGAGGACTGATTTTTCTTTTTCTTCTCCTTCTCCTTCTCCTTCTTCCCTTCCCAGAAGTGCTTAACCACTGAGCCACATCCCCAGCCCTCTATTTAGGAGCAGGGTCTCCCCCAGTTGCTTAGAATCTCGCTAAATTGCTAAGGCTGCCTTTGAACTCTAGATCCTCCTGCCTCAATCTCCAGAGCCACTGGGGTGGCAGGGTGAGCCTCTGCACCTGGCGGGGGGCCCATCGTGGAAGCTGCCTTGTGCAATATGCACCGTTGGTGTCCCGGGAGGGTCTGGGCTGCACTCAGACCTTATGCTGTCTGGGTCAGATCACCTACGGAGGGGTTCACCAGGAGGAGTGAGTGTGCAGAGCGATGCTCTGAGCCCTGAGCGCAGGCCCCCCCGGCCTGGAGGAAGCAGAATCCAGGAAGGAACACAAGAGCAAGAAAAGGAGGCCCACAGGTTCCCATAGGTGGGACAGGATGGGGGGTGGGCAGTGCTGCCAAAGGGACGGGGAGTGAAGGCGTCCAGACCAGGGAGCAGCTGCCCTCTCTCCATCTTTGGGTTTTAAAGAGGTGGTTTTCTAAGAAGAGGAGTCCTCAGATTTCTACAGGCCTTCCCCACCCCCAGACTGCATACAGTCCATTAGATGGCCGTCCTCCTGGGTCTCCTCTAGCTTCTGGCTGGTGGGGGAACAGGAACAGCTCAGGCAGAGGTCGGCCTGTGCACCGCAGACAGCCCCAGCCAAGGGAGAGGAGGCCGGCTGTGTCTGCACACCCCTTCCTGGGACCTTGCTCTGTGTGGCCGGCCTTTGGGTTGCTGAGTCAGTGCCAGAACTGCAGGAGCAAACAGTCTGACTGCGCGGCTCCCCCAGCTGAATTCCCAGACAGGCAGCCAAATGAGAAAAGGTGCAATTTAGCAAACAGAAACAAAGAAGAGGGGGAACGGCAGGCAGGCAAGGAATCAGCTACAGTGTGGGTTGTTTCCTGTCTTCCAGGGCATTCCCTTAGCTTGGTGTATATGGTGTTCCTTCATTCATTTATTCAGTAAATGTTTTTTATTTTTTATTTATTTTTTAAAATTGGCTTTATTTTTTAAATACATGACAGCAGAATGCATCACAATTCTTATTACACATATAGAACAATTTTCATATCTCTGTTTGTATATAAAGTATGTCACACCAATTCGTGTCTTCATACATGTACTTTGGATAATGATGTCTATTACATTCCTCCATCATTGCTAACCCCCTGTCCCCTCCCTTCCCCTTCCACTTCTCTGCCCTATCTAGAGTTTGTCTATTCCTCCCATGCTCCTTCTCCCTACCCAACTATGAGTCAGTCACCTTATATCAGAGAAAACATTCGGCATTTGTCTTTTTGGGATTGGCTAACTTCACTTAGCATTATCTTCTCCAACTCCATCCATCTGCCTGCAAATGCCATGATTTTATTCTCTTTTATTGCTGAATAATATTCCATTGTGTATATAGGCCACATTTTGCTTACCAACCAAGAAAAGCCTAGGCCTGGACGGTTACACAGCCAAGTTCTACAAGACCTTTAAAGAAGAGCTAACACCAAATACTCTTCAATTTATTTCAGGAAATAGAAAAAGAGGGGCCACTTCCAAACTCATTCTATGAGGCCAATATCACCCTGATTCCAGAACCAGGCAAAGACACATCAAAGAAAGAAAACTTTAGACCAATATCTATCTAATAAACATAAATGCAAAAATTCTCAATAAAATTCTGGCAAATCGAGTACAAAAGCATATCAAAAAGATCGTGCACCTTGATCAAGTGGGATTCATCCCAGGTATGCAAAGTTGGTTCAACATAAGGAAATCAATAAATGTAATCCATCACATCAATAGTCAGTATTGAAGAACACTTTTGACGCCTCAAGTCCAGCATAGATGCTGGGATATCATGAGGTCTTAATTCATCTTTTTGTTGCTATATCAAAAAACCCTGAAACTGGTAGCTTCTAAAGAAAATAGGTAGATTTAGATCATCGTTTTGGAAGCTGAAAGTTCAAGGTCCAGCAACCACATCTGGATAGCATCACATGGGGGAAACACGTGCAAGAGTGAGATGGCACATGGTCAGGGCAGAAGTAAGAGAGCAAGAAGAGAAAGCTGCAGGGTTTCTTCAGCTTGTAGTAACCAACCCGTTTCCTGGAGCTCTAACCAACTCCTTCCTGCTGGACAAGCATTAATCCTGCTGAGGTGGTGTCCCCCATGATGCAATTACCTTCTACTAGGCCCCACCTCTTAAAGGCTCCACCGTCTTTTAACACCCTATGCTGGTATCCCGTAGTACACCAGTCTTCCAGCGCATGAAACCACGCCCAGATCATAGCACATGGTAAGCAGAGGCAGAAGGGCCCTGTAATCAAGGAGCTCACGGTGTAGAAATGAAGACAGAATTTCACGGCCACACAAATACGTAAACATAGAGCAGGGGCACTGACAACCTTAGTTAGGCTTCTCTGTGCTCTCTCCTCAGCCAGGTCTGGAACTTAGATCACGCACTTGGCTCCTCTTCTGCCCTTACTGGGCCTGGACCACCCACTCTTTGCTATAATCCTGTTAAGTTAGTCTATTAGGCGTTCCCTGCCCTTTGATATATGATCACCCTCCTCATAAGGGATCAAACACTTCATCCCCGCTCACTCCCTGATTGCCCGGGTCTGCCATAGGTGAGAATGTTGTTCAATTGGGTTAGCAAGAAACCTCCCGTTCTCCAGGTCTCTTCTTTGTCATTTTTCATCTGCTCTCCCCTTAGCCCCGCTCATTGGCTGGAAATTTCCACTTGTCCTTCTTGTTTTGGAGGGAGCTCACTCTCCCCTCTCATGATAATCGCGACTCCTTTTGCAATAATCCTAAAGAAAGCCTTCCTGACCATTTTAGCAGGTGTCACAGAATTGACTGACATAATTGCTGCAAGGGTGAAACCTGACTTTGTCGAAGCAAATGAACAGAATGAATCTTTCAGGGAGGCCAAAAGAAGGTGGTGCTAGAGTTTGGATGTGGTTGGTCATTTCCCAAACTTGTGCTGAAATTTGGTTGTCAATGTAGCAGTGGTGGGAGGTACGGCCTTTAAGAAGGACTGATACCTTCCTCCTTTTATGGACTGATTCTTTATGAGAATTAGCTTCTTAAAATGTGTTTAGCTACTTTGTACCTTCCTCTTTTCCATGTGTGCTATGCTAGTCAGTTTTGTGTTACTGTAACAAAATATGTGAGATAATCAAATTATAAAATGGAAAGGTTTATTTTGGCTTGAATTGAGATCTAACCGCTTAAAGCAGGATGGAGAAGTTAGAACTTAACCAAAACTTAGAAATAAAGCTAAAGGATAACTGCGGGGCCTTTCAGTGTCATTCTGGAACTTGTCTAAGAGGCCTATGCAAAAGGGCCTAGCTTTTTTTTTTTTTTTTTGAACCCAGGGCCTTGCACATGCAAAGCAAGCACTCTATCAACTGAGTTATCTATATCCCCAGCCTCCAATGACATAGCTTTCTAGGGAATTGTGCCTACAATTAACTATTGAGTAGGGACCAAACAGTGCGGAGTTAGACATTAACTTGTAGAAGATTGTTAAGTTGCAAATGATTTTTTGTCCATTAGAGATGCAAACATTTCTGCCCAATAGAAAAATGGCTTAAAGGGATAGTTTTACAGCCCTGTAGGACAGTAAATATTTTTGTCTATCCAGCTTAGCAAACTTTCTTCCACATTCCTTTCCCAAGGGAGTATACAAGCGCCTGTTCCACAATCCTCTCTGAGCTGGGCTTTCCATCCTGCTGGCCCCTCGTCAGTCAGTGAAGCAAGTCTGTGTCAGGTGCTCAGTATATATTTGCATGAGAGTTATGTTTTTTTCCCCCTTCTTTATTTGTTCTTTTTAGCGCTACATGACAGTAAGAGTATTTTGACATTATACATTACATGGAATATAACATTCTCTAATTAGGGTCCCATTTTTGATATCAAAGAGAACATTCAGCCTTTGGCTTTTTGAGATTGGCTTATTTCACTTAGCACAATATTCTCCAGTTCTATCCATTTACTGGGAAATGCCGTAATTTCATTCTTCCTTATGGCTGAGTCACTTCCACTCCTAGGTTTCTATCTGAAGGACTTAATATCAGCAGACCATGATGACACAGCCACGTCGGTGTTTATAGCAGCTCCACTCACAGTAGCCACCCAGGTGCCCTTCAACAGAGGGATGGAGAGAGAGTCATGTTTTCATCCTTTAAACTCCCAGTGGGACAGAGGTGGGTCTCGTGGCCACAGCCAGTGTTTCCTGCTCAGCCAGGGTTGGGGACTGTCAGTGTCCACCACCTGGTATGGTTTAAATGTCCAGACTGGATACCCTGCCGTCTGTGCTCTTCTCATGCTGGGCTGTTTCTGTCAGGGAGGGCCCTTCCTTCCCTCCCCAGGCTTGCAGCCTTGGTGTTGTCCTTCCTCCTTGGTTGGTCAGTTACTAATCCCTGTCAATGCCCCCTGTGGCCTGTCTCTGGGAAGGACACCTTCTTCTCCAATCCATGGCCACCACTCATTCTGGGTGCCAGGACCATGAGGACCTTATCAGATCCTGGTGAGTCTTTCTGTTTCTAGGATCTTCCTCTCCAATGCATCCCCCAAAGTTTGTCTTCTGTCACCATACTGTTTAGAATCCCTGGGGACATCTACGGTTGTAATCCAGATTCGATTCCTGGTTTCCAAAAGCTTTGTGTGGGAAAGGCCATGTGAAATGCTGGCCAGTTGTGTTTCCTCCTTCTTGGAATCCTCAGAAGGAGGACCTCCCCCACCAGGGGCTCTGAGCATGGCTGGCCAAGCCGTGAGGTTCACTATTAAACTCCTTAGACCACGAGGGGGCATCTGATTCCTAGGCAGCCAGCATGGGGCCTGACATCAAGGGCTGCCCAAGAACAGCCAGGGCTGGACGAGCCTCAGAATCAATAGGATCCTCTCCTGGGAGTCTCACTCCAGATGGGAGCAGCAGAGGAGAGTCAGGGAGGGGCTGAGGATGAGTCACCCAATCTGGGCACTGCCGTGGCTGTCATGGGGATAACAACAAGATGGCTGTGTCCTGAACTGATCTCCACAGTGTTGACCATGACCATTTTCTGTATTCTGATGCTTTGAGATCTGGGGCCTCATTGACCTGACAGGGACTGCCTGTCCCACGAGTAGTCAAGTCTTAGAGATGGCAAATGGCTTGCATTCCCCATCCCATTAGAGAATGCCTTTCAGAAGCAAACCAACAAATCCAGAGTCCCTATCCCTACTACTCTAGGATTACTGTGGACCTGCCCTAATCATCCCCAGGCCAGATTCAAAACTAGGTGTAGCCCCTACACTCCGGGTCCCAGGGGAAGTATTCGACCTACAAATCCTGGGCCTGCTCAACTTGCATCCCCTTCCCACCTCTGCCTTAGGCTCCTGCCCGCGGTTCCCCACCCTTCCTCTCACCCTGGTGAGAAGGTGGTCCCCAAAGCATGGCACCCCCTGTCCTCTTGGGAACCGTAATAAACTAAAATCCCCGTCTCTGCCTGATCTGTTGGCTTTACTAGACCTTAACATCTCTAAGTATCTCTATTTTAAACCACTCAGTTCTCACACAGAGCATGCCTGTCTCTAGAGCTTGGTGACATGCCTGTCCCAACTTTTCTTAGAGGCAGGGCTAGGTTCTCTGGCTGACGTACCCCTCATTGTCTTAGTAGATTCAACCCCCTTCGCTTAAGGTAAGTCCAGTGTCCCTGTTGCTTGCAATCTTAAAAAACAAAACAAAAACAAAAAAACCAACGTCATCCACAGGGATGCCACGGCAGATCTGTATCGATTCTCCTACCTTTTATTCTACTGTGCTTCTCAGACCTTTAAATCCGGCCAGATGGACTGTCTGTGTCTTCCCCTATGTTCTGTGCTCTGGACCTTGTTAACCCAGGGTCTCCCCCTAGGCATGCCCTCCTCCAGTCCCTCTGTGGGTTCAACCCCCTCTTCCTTCTCCGAGGTCTGACTGGAGGTTCACCTGTGATGACTTTCATGACTCCACCTTCCTGGGCAATTGCCTCTTTCTGGGAACACCTGCATCACCTACTGCCCGCATTCAATATTAACTTCTCAATATTCAGGAACTCTCTCTCCTCAAGGCTTTATGTTCTCTCAGTTCAGGGGCCAAGTGTTTGATATTTTGCGTGACGACAGGATGCACTTGATACCGAATAAACCCTCACAGTCTCCCTTCTCATGAGTTGTAGGATACAATCCCCAGAGGCTGCCACAGGGGTTACCTTGGAGCCAGGGTCTGGCCAGGTAGGGAGGCCAGGACTCTGCTCACTTCCATCTGGGAGGGGGGAGCAGTCAGCCTGTCCCTAGTTTTCCTGAACTGAGAGCCTAATTCATTTCCTGTGATCCCAGGACACTTGGGAGATTTTTCTTTCTTTAGCTCCTTTTCAGGCCTAGAAGGGAAGGTAAAGCACAGTGGAAAAAAATGGAGAACCCCAAGAGGGGAGGGGGCCACCAGTGAGATGGAGGGGACCTTTCCCTGTGCAGAGGCTGGGTCTGGGCAGGAGGCTTGGCAATTAAGCGTGTTCTTCACAGTTTGGTCCTGGGCTGCCCTGTTTATAATAAAAACATTTGGCTTGAATTCCACAGGCTCCAACTCCTGTTGTAAATGTTGAAGCGTTTCAGGCTGCATTTCCCTTCGTCCCCTGAGAAATCCTTTACAAAAAGCACAAGGGCTGAACCAAAGAGTTCCTGGGATCGGCTCCAATCGGAGGCATCACATTTAGAGTCTGAACTCTGCATACAACTCAGATACTAAAAACCAAGCCCCGGATATACCTTTTAAATGGCAAACTAATTATTTGCATCCAAATCCACGGACTGTGTCTCTTTAAATGTTCTTTCCATTCCTAGTACATGCTGTAATCAGCAGATGGCCTACCTTCCCCCACCACCCCCCTTAAAACAGACCCTCCTAATAGCTAATATCCTGCAGTGACCAAAGCCATTAGAAGGATTAGCCATTACTATCCTGTCCAGCAAACACATAATGCTCATGGGAATTGCCTTTTTCCCCTTTGCTTGTTGTTTTTATGGATGAATCAGAGCCCAATGGTGGGTTGAAAAATCAAAATGAGGAGGGCAGAGGGTTATGTCCATTCTTTCCCAGGGTACCTCCCAAGCCAACTTCAGATTTGTGATTCCTTTGTTAAAATGATGGCAGATGTCAGCCTGGTGCATAGAGCAAGCTCTAAAAGGACACAGACAGTACGCAGACCTCTGTCCCTAGTTACCATAAAATCTAATACTCATCCTTTCCCAAGTGCGAAAGCAAATCTGTGCTCTGCCTGTTCACACAGTCCTATTTGTGCTGTAAAAGATGAGCAATCAGCCGCCCAACCCAAAAGCCACGTTGCAGGGCCCAGGAATGCTCTGAAACACTGCCACCCAGTGGCGTTTGGCAGCACAGCGAGTGAGCAGGGAACCCAGCTTTCCAGGCTGAGGAGGCAGCAACAGCAACAGCAGCAGCAGCAGCAGCAGCCGCCGGCATGGGGGCAAAACTGGCCCTGGAACAGGAAGTGGAGCTGCAGGAAAGCTCACTGTGTGGCACAAAGACACGAGCCAGTTTGGAGATGGCCAAATAGGGCAGGTGACAGAAACCCGGAAAAAGACAGCTGGCATATAAAGAGAGGAATTAACAAATGTAATGAGGTTGTACATCTGAGCAGTCTCTTTTCTAAAGGGAAGAAACACATGCTTTCTCTAAGCGAGAGCTGGAGAGAGATGATGGGAAGATGACTCAATGGAACTCCTTTTGGAGTCGGCCTTAATTTGGATGAGTCAGTCTTGTGCAAGTCTGGGTTCTTAAGGATCCTCAGTCTCTTCTGACTGTAGGGAAGTCACAGTACCTTGGTTTCCTCACCTGAAGAAGCTGAGTTAGACCTCGAAATGAAGCTCTAACACTGTATGAATATGTTATCTGAGACACCAAGTAGGCAAAAAATGCAGAGATACAGAAAATGCAAGAGCTGGGTGATCCTCGCATCATTTGTGTGACTGCCCACTGCTCGAAGGGAGAACCTAAAAAAAATATGTCACCCATTTTCACCTCTTGGTGGTTCAGGACTTGCTGGGACAGTGCAGGGAACAAGTCACAAGGCGTTGGGTGCAGGTGATTCTCAGAAAGAACCTGCCATCCAACCTTTCAGCATCAACAGATGTAGGCCCACTCGCTCCTGGAGATCTGGAAGCTTCCAGCATATTCAGTGCATGTGGGGGAAGGGCCGAGAGGGAACTGGCATCGAAAAGGAGGTTGTACTCCATTAAAACTGAAGCTGAACCAGAAGCTAATGGGCTAGTAATTTAATACTTCACTCTTCTCAGTCATATTTTCATTTTAAAAAGAGAATTTCTGTTTGAGGGCCAAGCAATTCCAAAGAAATTAGATTCTGCTGGTTTGAAATGTAAGAATCCAGGCAGGCGGTCAGGAAAATGCGTTTCTCGGTTCCTTCCTTCCTATCTGATCTCTCTTGCCTGCCTCAGTAGTGCATACTTCTTGGGAAAAAGCATATGTGATCACTGTTTTAAAGACGGTTAGAATCACTTCCGTAACCAAGGTCTGAAGGAAGATTTGGGCTCAGGCTCCATTTGAAGAAATCCAGGTTGTATTTCCCCCAGCATTTAGGGTTTGATGGTTTCTGCTTATCTAAAGTGCTCACATTGCAAACATGAGCAGCAGGGCTGGGGATTTAAATTCTGTCTTGATGGGAATTTGAACTGAAATACTCTGCCCAGTGCCACTTTATAAGCTGGGAATCATCAAGCTAGCTACAAATACCTCGAGGGGTCCTTGCAGTTGCTCAACATAAATCAGCAAAATGACAGGCAATTGACTTTGAAGACAGCTCTCACATGGCTGAGTGGCTGGAGCTGCTGGAAGCAGATGAGGGCATTTTCCTGTAAACATGATTGTGATTAGCACCAGAGTAAACAGTGGATTGGGTTGTATCTGTCAGACTCCAGCTTGCTCTGGATTTTTCATTAGGTAGAAATCAACATGTGCCTCTGTATAGCAAAGTTGGCAACTCCAAGAAATAAGTTTGTATTTCCACACCTGGTGAATACTTCTGATTTCCCCAGAAGGGAAGCAGGAAGGGAACTTGATTCTGCCATGTTTTCATGGAGAGTTAAAATAGAGTGTGGGAATCAGAACCGTTAATGCAAAAGCAGTTCAGCTTGTACCCTGTACTCTTATGCTGTCTAGTGAAGTTTGGCAAAGCTCAGATTTTGGCTTAAATGGAAAGGTGCATGTTGGAAAGGTTGACCTGATGCATATTGTATGAGGTCACCAACTCAAATGCTTCATAGGCCAGAAAAGTAGCATCTGTAGTTGAATTGCCCTGAGGGGCCAAAGCCAAGAGAATGGGCAGGACCTGTCCAAGGAGGCAGACTGACCTCACTCCAGCAGGCATTGTAGCCAACCAGGGCAGACAGCCCTGGGTTGTCATATCAACTGTTTTGTTCAAAAGAAGCAGAAATTAGGATTTTCATGGGAAACACTAGGCATGCCAAACCAAATAGGTCTACAAACCCAAAGCATCCACCCTGTTTGTAACCTTGTTCAGGGTTATTTCTAAGTCAGATCCTTCCCAACTCCTTCAGTTTCTACCAGAACACTGAGGCATTTGAAAAGAGGGGAGTGGGGAGTTTGCATTTAAAGACTCTCTTAGCAAGGGAGTGCAAAATCTACCAGCCACCACCCACCCACCCTCCAAATTTTGTTTTTTTGTTTTGGATACCAGGGATTGAACTCAGGGTTACTCAATCACTGAGCAACACCTCCAGCCCTATTTTGAATTTTATTAGAGACAGGGTCTCACTGAGTTGCTTAGTGCCTCACCTTTGCTGAGGCTGGCTTTGAACTTACTATCCTCCTGCCTCAACCTCCTGAGCCACTGGGATTACAGGCAATGTACCACTGTGCCCAGCTCTAGAATAATATATATATATATATATATATATATATATATATATATATATATATATATATATATAAAGCTTAGATCTTTCATACTGCAACTTAAACTGCTTTTCAGTACTGGAAATTGAACCCGGGGCCTTGCAAATGCTAGGCAAGCACTCTACCACTGAGTTATAACCGTAACTCCAAACTTCTATTTATTCTCAATCCATGGAAATGAACGGTTGCCCAGCATCACTGGGATAATCATACCTAACACATGGAAATTTTAAACTCAATAGTCACTTAACAGAAGGAAGCCCTGGCAAATGTCTTGGAGGCCCATTCCCACAAGGTAGATTGTGCTATACGAAATGAGAAGAGTAGCTCGGTGGACCTAGGATGGACAGGTTCTCTCCACCTCCTGGGGTCCCCAGCAAGGAGAGCAGGATGAGTGTAGGAAGATATGTGCGCCTCCTTCTGGTCAGCTCACACACAACAACCAATGGACTCTCTCAAGACAAAATACCAACTAGGACATTAAATTAGCCTCAAACAGTGTAGACATGGGAAGGTGTTTAGCAAAATGAAGACCCTGGAGGCTGGGAGTCAGGAACAGGTGTGTATGAGCTGGTTTTCAGGAAGGAATGAACCTGGGCCACCGCAGAGGCAAGGGAGGGGCATCTGGATCAGAGTGAGCTGGGGACCAGGACAGGACAAGAGCAAGCCCTGTTCAGAAATGATAGATGATTTCAGGCAGAAATGTTGAGACGTTTTGCTCTCTTGGGGCAAAAATAATAATAATATTTCTCCACATAGGGACTTTGTTCTCCTATTGAGTCAATTTCTCTCGTTTCAAAAGCCACTCCCTTTCGTATGGATTCCATTCCTTAGCTGTCTTCTCTCATTTGGAAGACCATTTCTCCCTACCTCTTCCCTCTGGGTAACCCCTTCTCTAGGATGTCCCAGAAGGAGAAATGAGCCATCTGGGCTGGTTTGTGTTTCCCTGGGAGCCAGGAGGGGTGGAGGGGTGCAGAATCCAAGCCCAGAGCCCTGGGCGGGAGCTGCTGTCAGTTATAAGCTGTGACCAGCAAACGGTGGTACTTGTCAGTCTCCTCTCGAAAGATGATGCTGTCCTTAGATGCTCGTGGAGGTTGTGGAGAAGCTGCCATATGGGGTCATGAAGGTGAAACCGATTGGGAACAGGGAACAGGGACATCTGAGGCATGGGAAGCCACAGGGCTCGGTGGCCCACGCTGGAGTGAACTGGTGGCCCATCTGTGGGGCGGACTCCGAGGCTCTTGGGGCTGGAGTGCAAGTGCGCCTTGGCCTGTTGTCCGCTTGCCGATGGGTCTCTGCGCATGCGCGGGGAACCTCATTGCGCAGCAAAGACCCCTTCTGCGCGTGTTCAGTGCGGAGAGTACGCGTTCCAGAGAGTGGAGAAGGGCGTGTGGGGGAGCCCCAAGTCCTGGGAGGACAGCCGAGGCCTTGGCATCTTGCTCCTTCATTCTGAGGGCATCAGAGAAGGGGCCTGGGAAGCAGAGGGGTGGTGGCTGTTGGACCCCTGCAGATGGATGGAGGGAGGCTGAGATGAAAGTCCTCGAAGGTGAAAAGGGAATGCTATTCAGAGGGGAAATCACTGGGTCCTGGAAGGCAGCTGTTGAATTTTGTTAAAAGGAGAAGGAACCTGTCAGCGCTGGAGGCTGCAGATGGGGTGCCCAGGGCGGGCGAGCATGCGCCCTGCACCCCACGGTCGGTCCATCTTTGGCTCTGGGCAGGCGGGACCAGCCCTGCTCCCCAGGGCAACAGCGAGGCTGGGGTGGCACTGCCCAGGAGGGCCATCCAGGTGCCCAGCATGGGCCCTGAGCACGGGGACAGGGACAGAGGACAGGGCTGCCTGGTGGGAACCTACCTGCTGGAAAGAGCCCAGCTCTAGAGGCAGCCGCCAAACAGCAGGGGCCCTTCCCAGGTCGCACAGGCTGCAGGGAAGCTCCAGCTGGTGATGCTTCACAACAGGCATCTGCTTCTTCACTCTCCGTGGCTCCCAGGGAACTCGAGCCCTCCGAAGCCCTAACAATAATAATAGAAACAGGTGCTGGGCAGAGGGCAGCGGCCAGGCGACCCGGAGCCTCAAAACATGCCACTTTGGTTTCTGTGCTTTCAATTTTCTCTTTCCCGCGTGAAACTGCTCAGGACCCAGGGCAGCTCCGAGATCCAACCAGGAAAATATAGCAGCGCACAATATGTTGTTTTGGCAGGAAGCTATGAATTTTAGTAAGGAATGTCTGTCACAGGGGCTCATCCAATTAACTCACTTGTCGAGAAATCAGAATAAATAGTTTAGAGGAGCCGACTGCTGCAGCGTTGGCTCAGCCCTTCCTTTCTTTCTGATTTGTTTTCGTGCTTGGGCAGGTCTGCATTCACCAGGATGTACTGATTAAGGTTAGAGAAGTAAAGAAAACATGTCTTCATGTGGGTTCTATTCTAGATGTAAAAAAAGGGGGTACTTTCCATGCATTTTGGACTAGAGAATTCTGGTGTTCCTCCTTACGGATCTGTGTTATGGAGTCAGGTGCAGTGTGGCACAGGCCTGTAATTGCAGTGGCTCAGGAGGTTGAGGCAGGGGGATGGCAAGTTAGAGGCTGGCCTCTGCAGTTTAGTAAGACCCTGTCTCAAAATAAAAAGTAAAATGATCTGGGATACCCATAGCTCAGTGATAAAGCATCCCTGGATTCTAATGCCAAAGTTCCAAAACAAAAACGAAAAAAGCAAATTAGGAAGGGTTATAGAGATAACCCTGGGAAATTCCCTTGGGTCTCAGACTCAGGGCTGTTATTGAGTCTGAGCCAAGGCCGAGGCTGACCTGAAGGGAGAACCTTCCTTGCTCTGCTCTTCTTCCTGTGTCTCTCTGACTTCAGGTCCTTGCTATGGTGGAGATAAAAGCAAAGCCATTTTCAGAGTCTGCACTCTAGAATTCAGAAGGAACCTAATGTGATGAGTGAGTCTTATGCAGCCAGAGGGTGGTCAGCCAGGAGAAGACTTCAGCTGCCCGAGGAAAACCTTGGCCCACAGTGCCTACATGCCTTTTTCTAGCCCAGAGTTTCTGAACACTGCCTCCCCTCTAATCCGGAGGCTCCCGGCCTCCCCTTTCAAGTACTCACACCTCTGGGCTTTACCTCGGTGTTTCTCCTGTAGTGGAGGACAAGGCTGATCCAAGGCAAAAGTGTTGTTTAACTTTTGCTCTGGGAAGCAGAGTGCCTCCAAATAATGAGGACTGGAAGCAGGGGAGGACATATTCTCTGAAGCCTGCCACCTTCTCTCTAGACTGTCAGCCTGGAGTCACAGGCATAGCCTTCAAGGGCTGCAGACCAAGTTCCCCTTTGTGTTCCGTGCTGCTTGCATTTCAAAGGCTTTACCAGCGGATCTGTGAGTCATTCCTGGAACCTTCAGGAGTCTCCATGGTGACGGGGTTGAGTGGGCCTGAGGGAGATAGGCATTCACTCTACAAGTTCCTCTGTGCTGATGTTTTTTTCTTCTTTTTCAATAGGGACTGGGGCTGAGGTTTGAGGGTTGTTTTTTTACTTTTTTTTTTTTAACAAATAATAAAATGGGAACTCCCCCAGCTCTTATTCTATTTTATCAAAACCCCGTTCTCTATAAATATACATTCTAGTCTTTACCTGTCTCTGTTGAGACCATAAAAAAATCATGTGTTTGTTGTGTTTATTTATTTTTTTCTTTGCAAGCATTTTAAAAAGGGATCTGGTTTTCCTGTCTCCCTCAGTGAAAAGGCTCTGGGTGAACTGCTCTGGTCTGGAATGGAGATGCCTGTGGCCTCTGCCCAGGGCATGGAGGCCTCAATAGCCAACCTTGGTACCTGTAGAGGTTGACCTGGAGTCTGCAAACGTCCACTCGTGGTCATGTATTCTTACAGTCTCCAGTGATGTCCACATGTGTAGATTATGTAGCGTGTTGCTTCATGATGAGGATGTGTTTCCAGAGGTCAGTTGTAGGTCTATTTCGTCACTGTGTGAACCTCCTAGGGTGCGCTCTTACAAACCTATGTGGTATGGGTCACTCACTCAACATGGTCTCTTGCTGCAGTTCAGAGACTCAGTAAATACAAGATGTATGAAGCTGCTGTCTTTGAACATGACATTCGGTTGAGTAAACACTTTTTAGTCATTAGAAGTGCACTCTAAAATAACCATAATAAGTACAATAAATACATAAGTCAGTAACATAGTGGCTTATCATCATTACCAAGTATCACATACTGTAAATAATTGTATGTGATGTACTTTGATACAACTGCTAGTTCAGTGGGTGTGTTTACACCAGCACACAGCAAACATGGGGGTGATGTGTTGTGCAACGTGTTGTGTTGGATACAATATCTCTGGGTGATAGTGTTACGGAGCTGGGGGCTTTCAAGAAACTGAAGCAACTTGAAGACCCTTTCCTCAAACCCTAATTCTTGTAACCAAGTCAGAAAGGTTTCAGATGTGTCACTTAGAGTAACAGGAATAAGTTTATTGAAGGGGTAGGAAAAGGGAAAGGGGACACTCCCAAGGAAGAAAGTGGGTCCTCTCACAGAGGAGAGGGACAGGGTGCCTAGCGGGCATTCCAGCTTTTCTAGGGATCCCAGAGAAGTTTCCAGAGAGTCCTGCTCAGGTCTACCTCTTGACTTTTGACGGACATCAGACTTTCAAGTACCCCACTGCCTTGGCAACCCTAGGTCACTTGAGCCCGTTCTAAGTAGATTCTTAACTATTCATTCGTATAGGTTTTAGGGTTAGGAGGAACCATCCTTATCTTCCAGAGTTTCAGGATCTGGTCACAAAAGTCTCCTCCTTCAGGGTAACCTGGATTCCTCTTATCAACACTATTTGGGGCCTGCATTTCTCCTGCAGTGAAGGGTAGTTTGCTGAGGAATGTGACATGTCCTGTCTATTGAGGCCAGACAGGGCTGCAGGTAAATTGCTTCTTGGCAAAGAAAGCATGTGGGGGTCAGCACCCTGGGCCCATTTTATAGAATTATTCTCTTAACCTCGTGTTCTCACCATTCACACCTGTCTGTTCCTTAACAATAGGAGTTTTTTAGTTCCACTATAATCTTACAGGACTACCTACATATATGCCGTCTGTTGTTGACTGAAATAAATGACTCTATTTGGGGCATGTTAGGTATAAGCATTAATCTGAAAAATATTCTTGGTGATTATTCAAGTGGGACTAAATATTAAAAGTTGCCACCAATTTAAGGTGAACTGATCTTCATAAATATATTTGTATGATTTGGGGCAGGTTCAAGTCCTGTGTCACCTTTTATAGTGAGTTTTCCAAGTATGCCCATGTCAGGGTGGCAATGAGCTCACAGTAACATTAAACCCAAATCCTGCGGATTAAAGCAGGACATTGAACCTCCTGGTCTATCTTCGTGTTTCTGGGCATCTCTGGGGCCATCTTGTTTGTACTTATTTTTCAGGGTGTGGCCATATTCCTTGGGTGACTCTGGCAGGCTCTGTGTGCCAAAGCTTTGCAGTGAACTGGCCGTGTGTGTGTGTGTGTGTGTGTGTGTGTGTGTGTGTGAGAGAGAGAGAGAGAGAGAGAGAGAGAGAGAGAGAGAGAGAGCGGGCATAAAATGCCTTACTCTGCTGTGTGAGCCCCTGAGAGGGAGCTGTATGCGAGGTTGCTTAGGTTTCCCTGGGCCAAACTTCTCATTTTTGCTTATAATGTTCTCCCTGCCTTGCCCCTAGAGTGGGCTCCTGGAATAAATCAACATTTTTTTTTTTCTAAAATATTCTCTCACCACAGTTTTTTCTAGTAGTTCAAGCTCACTTGGGCTTCCTTTGCATTCTTAGGACATAATTTCTTACATTTCTGGGAGCCGTGGAGACCTTTGGAAAGATGATAAGGGCCCAAACCCTCTCTCAGAAAAGTGCACACAGAGCTAACGTTCCATAGAGAGACCCCCGGGGTTCCTGGCCTTCTGGTGAGAATCCTGCCTTAGGAGGAATTTTCCCTCACCGGGCAGGCGACTCAGCACTTGCCAGACCCACCCAGGAAGGGCTCAACCCGCAGTGGATGTGGCCCAGGCCCAAGCCCAGGGGACACCAGCCGCACATTTATTTTCCAATCTCATATTCATTCCCCTTGAGCTGGGTTCAAGTGAGCATGGGAAAGACATGATTTTCTCCTCAAGGCTGCTCTTCTAGGTCTCTCGTGGAACTCTGAGAGGCTGAGTACCAAGGCCACATTCCAAACTCTAGAGAGCTCGGGACTCCAGCACCTGGTGTTCAAGGGTCCCAAACGCAATGACCCTGGGAAAGATATTTCTGGGAGTCTTAATCTAATTAGAGTTGTTTTTTTTTTAAATCACTCGTACAATTAAATTTTTCTTCCTATTGTTTTCTCTGTTGTGAACTAAAATCAATCTACCTAACTTTCCATTGTCCTGCTTGTTATCCTTCATCTTCTAGATGTTGGGATGCTACAGGTATTCAGATCCGGGGGCTGCTGTAGCAAAGGAAGGCAGACTTGGTGGCTTAAAACAACAAAAAAATCTCCACAGTTCTGAGGTCACACTTTGAAATCAGTGCGTGGCAGGGCTGAATTCCCACCGAAGATTCTAGCAGGATTCTCGAGTCTGTTCTAACTCTGCTGAGTCTGTCTGTCCCGTGATTGTGGCTAGGACATCACTCCTGTCTCTGTTCCTCCTTCTTCCTGTCTGTCTCTATGTGCATCTCATGGAAGGACACTTGTCATTGGATTTGTCTTCTTGGCTAATCCAGGATGATTTCATTGAAAGATCTTTAACTTTCTTACTTATGCAAAAGCCCCTCCCCGATTTTACTAGGATTGAACCCAGGTGTGCTCTTACCACTGAGCTACATTCCCAGCCCTTTTTAAATTTTTCAGACAGGGTCTCGATAAGTTGCCCAGGCAGGCAAACCTTGGATTTGTGATCCTCCTGCCTCAGCCCCCCACGTCACTGTGATTATGGGTGATCACCACGGTGCCTGGCCTGGGACCCCTTTTCTAAAAAGTAAGGTTACATTCACAGGTTCCAGGGATTAGAATGTGGAATATCTTTTCGGGGTGGGGGTTGGGGGATACCACCCAACCTTCTACAATATTGCTTCCTTACATCTCCGTGTCGGATGCTGCCTGGCGCAGAGTCAGAGTTCACCGCTCCTTCATGTATTTGTTTCTTTCTGATGGTTTGGATTTAAACTTGGACCCAAGTGCTCTATATGCTGCATTCCCAAGTCTGAATAAAGGGTGGAATGTATTTGAAATAAACTCAATGTCTTTGGCATTCCTTGACTATAAAAATAGCTGCCAGACTAATTAGAGTAAATAGTTTATTTCCCTTCGGGATTTCTGTTAGAGAGTATTTTATTTAAGTATGCAGGAATTACATAGGCATAAAGAAAATATGTTGGAAAGTCTTTTTCTTCTCAGAGCCTCAGTGTGTGAAAATAAATTGAATTTTATTTACAAGATAGCTCTCATGTATGTATTTCATTATGTTTATGAGGAAAAGCAATACATTGTGGGTGTGTATGTGTGTATGTGGTACTAGTGATTGAAGTTAGGGGTGCTTTACTGCTGAGTTACGTCTCCTGCTCTTTCTATTATTTTTTTTTTTTATTATTATTCTGAGACAGGGTCTCACTAAGTTGCTGAGGCTGACTTGTGATCCTCCCGGTTCAGCCTCCTGAGTTGCTAGAAGGATAGACATGTTCCACCTAGCTTAAAACAATATATACTTATTTATTTATTATTTTTTAATCTTTTTTTTACTTCTTTTTTTTAAGAGAGAGAGAACTTTTTTTTTTTAATATTTATTTTTTAGTTTTCAGCGGACACAACATCTTTGTTTGTATGTGGTGCTGAGGATTGAACCCAGGCCGCACGCACACCAGGCGAGCGCGCTACCGCTTGAGCCATATCCCCAGCCCCAACAATATATGTTTATAAGAGTACAATTATATGTTTATATACAGGTCACCTTATTTCGATTGTGTGGCTATTTGTTGACACCTAATAGTGACTTCCATGTGCCCATTTAGAAGATACATGTACAAAGATGTGACATGCTTTATCTTTCTTTTAAAATATATAGCATGGTATGATGTTTCTAATAGAGAATAAATGAATATAATCATGTTTTCCCCTACTTTAGAGTACAAATTCTAAGCTTTCACATTAAAACGTACCATGAAGTATTCCTGACCTCACAATCTGGAACAGTTTTATTTGACAGGGTTAGAAGTGGCAATGAGAATAAATCTGTCTTTGCAAGCCAGAATTTTTTTTTTTTTAAACAACCTCTCCCTGTGTATGTAACTCACATGGTATGTAACTTGCAATTTCCACAGCTGGTCATATTTTATTTATAAATGTTTGGAATCTGGAACCCTCAAACAGGGAAGATCTAAATTCTTTGTCCCTTATTCATAGTGAAAATTAGTTCAAGTTGCTTGATTTTCATTGTTTTTATTTCCTGTTCTCTTAAGTATAAGTCTCCTAGGCACAGGGCTTTATTAATCATTTTTGATCGTTTTATCCATTTTCCAAGGAACGCACCACAGACGAATCACAAAAAAGAGTCAGGGAAAAAGCAAGCCCCCTGTCTGCGGAGCTCAAAGCATACCACACACATTAGGGAATGGCTAAAACACATTCAGCCAATCAAAACACCTCGTCCTGCCAGCCAAGTTTAAATGGGAGTGTGCCTTGCGAGTCTTGAGGTTGAAGATGCATTAACATCATGACTTTCAACTTCCCTTAGTAATAAAACCCAGCAGCAACACAGCGTCAATCAACAAAATCAGACTTTGCTAAAAGAAAAGAGCCTGCACTTCAGCCCAAGGGAGCCAGAGTCCATGTCAGAGTTGAAAGGATGGTGGGGACAGCTGCCCTCCTGTTGATTTCTCCATTCCACAAGGACTTTGCAATTCTCTCTTTTTTCCTGGATGTATTTTTAGGTCATACACAAATAGCAAATTCATCAGCAAAAAAAAAAAGTACTAGCCAACTGATCAACCACAGAGTTAGTAAGTCTCATTGTTTCAAAGTACTTTGTGTTTTACTTTTGTGTGTGTGTGTTTTATTTTTAAACTCATTGTCAACTGTGTGTTTTTAAACTGAGTGATTTGAAATGCAAAAGTGGTCCTGTATAAAAATGAGCTATGACCTATGTTGTATCAGTGTGTTTTAACACTACATTAAGCTTTTTCTTTACTATCTGCTAATTGCAGATAGATGGGAAACTACTTAGTTATTAAGACTGGCTTTTCTTGCATATCTTTGTGAGAGAAATTTGCAACTCTTTTTTTTTTTTAAATAAAACTGGGCCCAGACAAAACAGGGTGGAGGGAAGAAAAACTGACTCTAGATTCCCAAACCAACTGTGTACAAGTACAGAAATCAGAGACCTCAGTGCTGACACATCTTTGCGGGTGTTGTGATGCAGACTTTTAAAAACATGATTTATTAAGTACCTTTAGTAAACCTGAGTTTTGGACCCTTCCTTTCAATTTGCCAGACACAAGGCAGCCATATAATTTATTGTTAGCTCTTTCAATGTGTCAGTTACAATTTCTAGCTGGCTCTTCCAATTTGCCAGGTACAGGATGGCCCTATCGTTTATTGACCATGCAAGGACCTTCCTGGGAGTGGACAGGGGTGATGGACAGCAGGTGTAAGCCAGCGCTTTCTTGCAACAGTATGAACCAGGACATCTAGATATATGCAACTCTCTGACCCCCTTGGCCACTACCACCAAGGGCTTTTGAAGACTGCATAGGTTTTGGAAATGATGCAAAATTTTACCTGCTCATTGTTCAGATAAATTCAGACATTTTTTCTTCCTGGCCCATCAACTCTTAGTAACTTCCTGTTTCTGGACCCGAGGATGCTTTATTACATCAAAGTGCTTTCTTTGCTTAGACTACTCCTGTTTGTCTTCCCCATCTCCACTGGTGGAGATCCCAGTGATTCCATGGGACCTTGCTCAACAGTGCTTCCCCTATCACTTAAGCTCCTAGAGGGATGAATTTGAATCCTTCTTAGGAAATTTACCTCCTCCTATTTTGATACATTTTTATGTATAGTATTCATCGTGTTTACTACTGAACCAAGAGGAGGGGCTGACCACAAAGCCAAGACCACACAGTTATTGAAAGAGTGCCCCTCATTTTAACTACTTTGCATGAGACTTATTTTAATTCTGGAGTTTTGGCCATTTTTTTTTTTTTTCTAAATTGCTGTAAGAAACAAACACACCAGAAGATTGAAAGTCTTGTCCTATTTGGCTCATGCAAGGAACAGGCTCATGCTATTAGGACTCAAATGCCAAATGTTTCCACTTCAGAGCTGTAAAGCCTTAGAGAAATTATTAACCTCTCTGTTGTACCTGTAAAATAGGAATAATAATAACTTTCTAGGGTTGTTACAAGGACTGAGTCCTCATGGAACAGAGACTAACAATATTAAATACTCAATATCTTAGTGATTTTTATTGTTCAGTCTGCATATTTGTTGAGGCTTTATTCACATTTTTGAATTCCATTGAAGCTAAAAGAAACCAAGAGTTATCTGCATGTATAATATAATGAGGTCATATGTCCTCTTGCTCATCAGGTACATCAAATGGTTGCCACTGGGGAACTATAGCCTTGATGACCCAGAGGACACTTGATGGGACAGAATGTAGAGTTCCCTTAAATAGGAAGGGTGGACCAGACCTTCCTCACTCTCTCAACTTGAGGTCAGAGAGTCGAGGTGCTGGTTGTCTACCCTGCTGTGTTCTTATCTGTAGAACAGGGACAATAATAATGCCTACTCGTGGGCTGAAGTAAAGATGAAGTGAGATCACCTATGGCAACCACTGGGCATAGAGTCCAGTGCACGCAAAGCGCTTGCCATCTACGAGTTGTCGTTCCTAGCAACCATCCTGAAACACGAACCCATGGCTGAAGGCGGTGTGTGCAGTGTACTGGGGAAAGTGCCCTCATATTTCCCCCAACCCCTGGAACCTGGTGACTAGCTCCACCAGGGGAGGTTCAGCCACACACTGAGAATGCAAAGCCTCCGCTCTGGTAAGGACTACCTTTCCCCTCTCTGGGAACAGGCCCTGTGGAAAAGCCAACATCAACAGCTGGGAGAGTAATTAGGTCAATTCTGATGCAAGACTGACCATTAGCAACAGAAATGATGGCAAATTAAGGCCACTGGCAGGCAGGCTGGAGAGAGCCAGGAAATTGTTAGTAATTGCCAAAGAAAGGATGTGAGCTCCCCGAGACCCTGCTGGGAGAGGAGGGCTGGAGGCACCCACAGTCCTTCTGGATGGGGGTTCAGAGCCCATGGACTTTCATTAGCATGGTTATTGCCTCCTGTATCCCTAAAATGACCCACCAGATTGTAGTCACCTAAAGAATTAAGGGACACACAGTACTGAGTTACATCTCAGGGAACAAAGTTAGTTCGATTCCAGGTGCAGCTACATCTAACTCCTACCTCTGTGCTGTTCCCACGTCTCCAAGGAGGGAAATCCCTCCCCCACCTTTTGTTGCCAATAATATGTAATTTGTCTTTATCCATATCCTTATTTTTGCCTCTTCCTTGTTCAGCTGTGTTCATGCAATGATAACTAGCGTGGTTGCTCTCTCTTACAGCAAGTGCGTCTTCAGAGAGTCCATTTTCACCTAGATCTTAACCTTCAGAGTTTATTTCCACTTGGACTGTGGCTATTAAAGTAGAAACTGTGCTTTGTGACCTTCAGTCAGGGCTCCAGCTGTGTCTCCACCCTTTCCCCTGGGGTTTGGAGAACCACACAGCCTTTCTGCAATAGCCTTGTTTCTGGAATTCAAACCTCCTTCCCAGCAGGGAGTGACTAATGTTAATAGCCACCTCATGCACCAAGGGTTACTGGGCAGAGCAAGTGCTCATTGGAGACTTTCAAACACTGACATCTGTCCTTGGAACCAAGGTTGAATATAGTTTTTTTTTTTTTTTTTAAAGTTCCAATTTTGCTCCATCTCCTTTACTTCTCCAAGGATGTGATGAGAAGATTTCAGAAGTGAGCACAATGGCGGTGTCCATTACATCCGGGCCAAGTTCCATGAGTAATAATGATGTTACAGGAGGCATGACTTCAGGGTGGAACAAACTCACCATTGGCAAAAGCTGCCCACCATCACCATTTTTTGCTCTGGCCAGAGTAGATTTCCATGGCAGCTTAGGAAGGATCCATACTGGGGATGGGAAGGCAGTGAGAGAACCTTCTCTAGCATTCCCCGAATCTGTCAGAGCCAGCTTTATTCTGTGCTACCACTTCACCCAGAAGTCTCAGTGGGACTCCGGTTTTTTGAGGCGGCCACTGCTCCTAGGTTGGTGGATTGGAGGAGGCAGGGAGCTGGACTCCCCGGCCAGGAACTAAAGAAACTTGAGACTCCTATAATAATTTGTCCTGGGATCATCACAGTCTCTACCCTCTTGGTCTGCCAAAAACATGACGTGACAGCCAAGAACAGTTGTTCTTCACTCCCTCCTCCAAAAGACAAGGACTTTGACGCTCAGTCAAGTGACAATTCTGTGATTTAAGAAAATGGACGGAGAGGGATATAGGGAGAGGAAGAGAGAGACTATGAGATGGACTCAGAATACACAGGAGAGGATGCTCTCTTAAAGTATGCTGTGGATGAGGTCCATGGACCGACTTTGGTTTTAGGAATATTGGTAAAAGATCCAAGTTATTTTGTTTGTAGGACTGTGTCTTTCTAGCAGATCCAGGAGGGTTCGAATGTGAGGGGATTATGGGAGGGTCACACATGTGAGGGGATTATGAGCCGACTCATCTCAACAGGGCAGCCTGGGACAGTTTGTGGCCTTCCTGGAGCTAAACTGAAAGGCCTGAAAGGCGGAGGAGACAGTGGGGCTGGGCACTGGGTGTACCCAACAGGTGGAGGTGGTGGGATGGGGATGGCCCTGGTTTACATTCAAACTGGGTTTGTGGTTGACTTTATAAATATATATATATTTTTTTCTGCCAGGAAACCTGGAATCTCGGTTGCCTGGCTACCTGGCCGTGGTGGGGTGGATAACTTCATTTTATTGTATTCTTGTAGTTGTCTCCATTGTGGACAATTGGAAACGGGAGGGAACAATACAGGGACAACCAGAGTTCAATGTCCTTTTGTTACTGACATCTTCCTCTTGGAAAAAGACATTGATTCATGGCTGAACAATTCCTACAGACAAAGATAAAAACATCCTTTTAGTCTCTTAATTCCTTTCTGTTTAGGGGAACTGAATGGTTTCCATAGGCTATTCAGAAAATGGCTGCTAGAAATCAGTAAAAAAAAAAAAAAAAAAAAAAAGAAAGAAAAAAAAAGTTAATGTTTTTATTTCTTTCTCCTTCTCCCCACAGACGAGTTTAACATTCTTGCTTGAGGCCATATGGAGTGGATACGCCAGGAGGAAATGACATACCTCTCTCTGTTTCTACTCAACAGGCTTTTTACTGTGTAAGTGGTCCCTTTGAAGTGGCCTTTTCCTTACCTCGGATTCTGACATGAATAATTGTTTAATTGCCTTTCAGTCTACACAAGATAAGGAACCATGTCTCAAAATTGTCTAATTCTCTTAACTGAAACAATATCCACACCACCAGAGCAGTTTTGGAAGAAAAGACTTCCTCACATGTGTTAAGCGTTTCATTCTTTCCCAAGTGCTCCGCACCACAGTATTTTGTTAAACTGGATAATGGATAGGAAAGTGCTGTGTAAATTGTATCACAGAACAACAACAACAACAACAAAAGGCAAGATTTTTAGGACAATTATCAACTTGATTTTCCATGTAGGAAACTGAGGCCCGGTGAGGGAAAGTCACAGCCCCAAGTTACAGTAGGGAGGTTGGCCCTGGCCGAGGTCTGTTTTTGAACCCTGGATGGGCTCCCTCCTCTGCAGAGGATGCCCCTGACAGGGGGTGTGAAAAGAGAAAATCACAGCAAATCTTGTTTTGCAGGTTTAATTGGCTTTCTTTGCCATTCTAGAATCCCTCAACAGTTTGGACTAAAAATGTTTCAGCATGCTCACCACATGGGCAGGTGGTGTTTACAGTGAGAGAAAAGGAAATGAGATGCAGAAAACTGAAGTGAGGTAGAGACGGCCTGATTGGTGCGTTCAAAGGAGGGACACTGGTGATTGGCTGAGATTACTTCTTCCCAGAGGAGCCTACATTCTGTTCACACATCAGTTAGGCTGTGGATTAGGCAGGAAGAAACTTTCAAACCAAACAGTTCTGTAAGAGCCTTCCCCAGTGGATGGTCTGGGTCCTCACCAGAAGCTTCCCAGAGGGTAGGGCCTGAAGCCCTGTCCTTGGGGCATTTCCTGACCTGGTTTACATCCCACTGAACCTGCTGTCTACCTTCAAACTAGTGACTTCACTTTTTAATCTAGTTCAGTTGCTGCCCATGAGTCTTCCACAGACTTATTTTTGTCAGACTGGGACAGAGGAGTTGTTGCTTTCCTGAGCGGGTGAAAATTTCATCTATCTATCTATCCATCCATCCATCCATCCATCCATCCATCTATCTTTTACTTAAAGAAAAAAAATATTGTCTCTGGAATGGGCTCACAATGCATTACCATATTTTTTAAAAGGTGCTAAAAGCCACCTCTCTTGGTGGGATATTCCATTCAGGTTCCTGTTTGTTGGGAGACAACCTGGGACAGCACCCCTGGTGGCTGCAGAAATCACAGCCACTGAAACTCCCACCACTTCCTACCCTCCCACCGCTGGGAGGATGGAGCCCACCCCAAGAGGCAGCAGGACACTTTTAAAAGAAAAAAATTCAAACAAATCAAATTGTACAGAGTTTGAGGAAAGAACGATTAGAGAATCAGGCAGCCCCTAGGACCAGAAGGGGTTCACAGCAAGTCAGCTGCTGCCATATGGTAGAACAACACTCATGAACAGAAAAAGGGAAGTGAGGTACAGTAGAGAGAATGGAAGTGGGGTATGGAGACTGCTAGTGGGTCCCCAGGCTTTTGCCATTGGCTGAGACTTAGCTATTTGTTACAAAAGCAAATTTCTAAGTTAGGTTTTCAGTTTTGCCATGTGCTTACTCGGGTGGCAGTTCATTATGCAGGACTCTAAGGAGGCTCCTAAAGCCCACATTTACTTTGACTCAACACCCCCAAGACCAGAGAACCCTGCAGGGGTTGAGACTTACCCTGGGAGAAGGGCTTCCTCACTGGAGGTAAAGACTTAAAGAGGCTTTCAAGGGCATCGAAGGACACAATCAACAGAATGGAAAGGTGACCCAGACGAATAAGAGACGATATTTGCAAATCATGTATCTGATGATGGATTCGTATTCAAAATATGAGGAACTCCTGCAGTTTAACACAAGAACCACCAACGATGAAAAAAAAAAAAAACCAGCAAAGAGTTTAGATAGACATTTCTCCAAAGAAGAAAGCTCCCACCACTTCCCACCCTCCACTTGTCAGGATGGAGCCCACCCCACTAAATAAACACATCTCTAATACTAGGGAACACAAATTGTGACTACAATGAGCTCTCACCTCAGACCCGTTAGGATGGCTATTATAAAAATAATATTAGAAAATATTGTAGAGATAAAGAAACTGGAACATTGTTAGTAGGAATGTAAAATGATGCAACTGCTGGGAAAAAAAACATATATAAGTTATACATCCAAAAAGTGAACCATAGTATTCCCTATCACTCAGCAGTTTCTTTGTGTATTTATGGCATAATTAAAAACAAGGACTCGAACAAATATTTGTACACTTATGTTCATAGTAGCATTATGCATAATAGCAAAAGGTGGAAATGAACCAAATGTCCACTGATGATGAATGAATAAACAAAATGGGGACTTGTTGTTTACCGAGACAGCATTTCCGTTGGGAAATTGTATCTAACTGAAAATAAACACTATGTAGTTTTTTTTTTTTCTAATTCATTTCACTCAACAAAATGCTTCTGAGAACCATTCATGTTTTCAAACAGTATCAGTCATACATTCCTCTGTATTACTGACTGTTCACTGTAGGGATACACACAAAAGAAAGCATCGTGTGTGACTCCTCTTATAGGAGGTACCTAGAGTCATCAAATTCATAGGGACAGAAATGAGGATGGTGGTTGACAGGGTCTGGGGGAAAAGAGGGAGTGGAGGGAATGTTTAATGAGGACAGAGTTTCAGTTTGGAATGATGAAAAAGTTCTGAGATGTTTTGGTGGTGACAGTGGCCAACAGTGGAAATGTAGCTATTGCTACTGAACCTAAAATGGTTAAGATGGTAAGAAATGAACGTTAAAAATGTATTTTTAATCACAATTTAAGTCAACTCTGAAGAGAGAGAGAGAGAGAGAGAGAGAGAGAGAGAGAGAGAGAGAGAGGAATTCCTAGTGAGATGGAGGCGTCTGGAGGAGAGAGGCTCTGGAGTCCTCTCTGGGGAGGATGCTCTCTGGGTGCTGCTCCGTCGCGGCGGAGGCCCACTTGCCCCTTGGAAGAGGAACCCACTCCTGTTCCGAGCTCTGTGACAGAAGATCCATTCAGGACCCCTTTCCAGAGGGTGCTTGGTCTGGGAGATAAAGGAGGATAGGTCTGGCCATGCTCATGTCTCAGATGGGTCATCTCTCCTGTCCCACTCAGATGGCAGAGAGGACAGACCAGGCCCATTAGGGATTGTAGGAGCAACTTCCCAATTCACATCCTCCCTCCAGAGGACAAGGGAAGGTAACAACCTGTGAACAGAGAGTTCGCTGCTCTGGTTTGGGTAGTGCCCACAAAGACCCATGTGTTAATGTTTTGGTCTTCAGTCTCGTGCTATTGGAAAGTGGTGGAATCTTTAGAATATGGGGCCTGTTGGGAGGTCTTTAGGTCCTTGGGAATGTATCTCTGAAGGGGATTGGAGGTCCTCAACTTCTCCTTTTTCTTCTGTTTCTTGGTCATCAAGTGAGCAGTTTTCTCCACCATGTGCTCCCCACCATTACTATCTAGCAGTACCATCAGCAGTCCAAAAGCAACGAGTCTGCAAGTCTTGAACTGGAAACTCCAAACCACAGGCCAAAATAAACCTTTTCTCTTTATAAGTCAACTACCTCAGGTATTTTATTATAGTGATAAAATACTGATGAACACAACCACAGAGTTGTCAAATGAAAGAAGCTTTCCTTCTTTCTTTCTTTTTTTTTTTTCCTTCTAGGACTTTTTGAACTTAAAAAAAAAAACAACAACAAAAACAAAAACAAAAACCCACCACCAACAACAAAGCAATTGCTTCCAAATCCTCACATATACTCAGTCATATGTTGCATAATGACATTTGGTCAATGATGGACTTCACATATGATGCTGACTCCATAAGATTATAATGGAGCTGGAGAACTCCTATTGTCTAGTGCTGTGGTGGCCATTGTAGCATCACATGCAGGACTCAGTGATTTCTCACGTGCTCATGGTGGTGATGTGTAAACAAACCTACTGGGCAGTAGCCACATAAAAGTGTAACTCATATGATTACATACAGTCCCTGATCATAGTGATAAACAACTAAGTTGTTGGTTTGTTTATTGACTTCTACTTATTTGCATTGTTATTTTTGCAGTGTACTCCTGTGACACATGTGCTGTGTCACATAGCAGCTGCCTCATGCACCTGTTTACTGGTCTCTGTGTCACATCATTTTCTCTTGTGCTTCTTTATAATCACGTTTCCTTCATCATGGCCTTGGCTGTATGCCAAGTAGCCTAGGTGTGTGGGTGCTGTACCCCTGGAGCTCCTGTATGCACACTCCACGATGCTCCCACAACTACAGAATTGCCCCATGGAGCGGTTCTCAGCATGTCTCCCCCTCGCCAAATGACACAGGACTGTATATAGTTTTCCACTCCATACTTACTAGCCTCAACTGTAACTTTTGCTAATTTCTTTGCCGGCCATATTGCTGCTTCTACTGTTATTCCCTTTTGATGAAGTTTTCTTCAGGATGGACTATGTCTTCTCATTGGTCGGGGAGATGCTTTCTCAGATCAGATATATCCCCCTCCAAAAAAAAACCTTAATTTTTTTTCACACCTGAATGATATTGTGACAAGGCATAGGATCCTAGGACAAAGTCGCTTTTTCTCAGCATTTCAGGAACTGACTACTCCACTGTGTTCCTGCGCTGAGTGTTGGTGATGAAGTGTGACATGAGACTGATTCACATTCTGTGGTGGTGACTTGTTTTTTTCTTCCCCTCTCTGAAGACAGAAGTCTTTCTTTATTCTTGGTATTTTGACATCTTACTCCAATGTCGTTCGGGGTGGATCTGTTTCAATTTTGTTCTTAAGTGCCTCCCGTTGTGTCTTTCCAGGGTGCTTTCAATTTGAGGGCTTCTGTTTTAGGAAATGCTTCTCTGTCACTTCTTTAAAGTTTAGTTCTGCCCTCTTCTCTTAAATCGTTCCTTCTGGAACTCTTGGAAGAGGACTTTCTGACCTCCCGAGTCCATAACCCTTAGTTTTTGTTCTGACTTTCCAGGTCTTTACCGCTGTGTGCTGTTTTCTGGGCGAGTCCCCCCTCCCTTGCCTGTGTTCTTGGGATATTGGGTTCCCCTGTTCACGATGCTGCGTACTGACACCATTTTCACAGACGGATGGCCCAGGGAGGGGTGGGCACAGCTGCCTCATGCGGTGCTCTGTTCTGTTCACAGTGACGATGGGAAGCCACCAGAGTGGCTCTGTTCTTTCTCTCCCAAATAAATACCCTGCCTCCTTGGGCCCAAGCCATCCTGCTGCTGGATCCCACCCACCAGATGGCTCACATATTGGAGGCTGTTGCTACCTTCTGCGGGACGACCCTTTGCACACATCCTAAGCTGTGTTTCCTCCTCTTCCATGTAAATCTTTTAGTGTTTGTATAGACTTCCAGCTTTTAGTTTCCCAAGCGCCTCTCCCTTCTAGTTTTCTGAGTATTGCAATGTGTATTTTCTATTATGTCTGAAACCCTAGTGCTGGCAAGGTGGCTGTGGTATGTTTCGGTCATTTTGAGAAAAAAAAAAGAAGGCTTCAGATAAAGCCTGGAGTTCAAGGTCTAAAAGAGAGAAAGTGAGGCCTAGTGGTTAAGGCAGGGGCAGAGACTCCAGAGGCCTTCTCCTTCACAGTGGCCTGTGAGGAGGTTGCAAGGAAAACCTTTAGATTTTTAGTCTGTGAGTTTATTTGCAGAGAACTGTCCAATTAAGCAGAAAACCATTGGCCTGAGGCTGCATCTCTACTGTGACTTCTTATGTAAGGAACTGTTCATCTAACCTGGTAAATCAACAAACGGAAACCTAACTTTTGTAACCCATAACCAGACTCAGCCAACCACATGCAGCTGAGCTTCAGCCAGGCTCCAACAGCCAACAGATCAGACCAGGTCCAAGTAAGGTAAATGCCCTACCTGGAACCAATCAAGTCACGTTTGCACTTTGATAAAATTCTGCAGCTCATGCTGCTGACCTGGAGCTCTCTGAATTTCTTCTGCTTCTGAGTGCTGCCCAATTCATGAATTATTCTTGGTTCAAGTAAGCTCAGTTATATTAATTTTGTCTGAAGCTTTTATTTTAATAGAACGGACATTCTCTGAGCTCAATAGATTCTCATGCTATAGCTGGCTGTGTTTACTCAGATCATCTTTCCCCCAGGTTCTAGCTAAAGACTTAGTCAGGTGGATTCCCATCCCTCCAAACCACAGTATTTAAAACATGCAGAGAGGATCGTGCCTGGGTTCTTCCTGTGGAAGAGGTGCTTTGTGATTATTTTCTGTGGAACTCTTCCGGCTGGAATAGGACCCAGATGCCAGAAGCACGGGTTGAGGGTCACTGTTGTCTCATGCACATGTAATGGAAAACGGTTGAACACAAAACCTGTTGAAGCTCCTCTGTGTGTTGCTGTAGGTACAGCCTTCCTTGGGGCCTTTGAGACAACTTCACTGGGGAGTTAGAGCACTTTAAAACTTTGAAGGATTTAGCCTTTCTTCTATTTTGGCTTCTATCCCAACCTTATTTTGGTCTTGGGGAAACACAACCATATCCAGATAACTTATTCAGAGTTAAAAGACATTTTAACTACCTAGAAAAATCACTCATCATATCTGACTAATGATTCCAGTAAGAGCTCCAAACAGGGGAAAAAAATTAAATCCTCAAAAGTGTCTATCATTAGATTGGCAAATTTTTAATGTATCAAAAATTTACTTAAACGAGATGGCCATTATTTAGAGTTGAATAATGGATTATATCAGTAAGTCTGTTTGTTTTCTTATTTTTAAGAGTCCTATTTATGTATGTAATCTTCATTGTCATAGAAAATTTAATCATGACTGTTTTTTTTTTTTCTGAATATTGAGTTTTTAAGTTGTTGCTGATCATCAAATGGACTCCTGGCAGGATTGTTGCCTGACTCTTGCCTCAAATCCAGTTAATCAGGAAGTTTGTTCATCATCCCTTCTCCAATCCTGTTCTTTTCCCAGCAGCCAACTGCTTCCCACTGGGAGGTTCCAGGAATTTCACTTCCTCTCCTGGGTGGAGCCACTCAGAGCCTTCCCTGCTTCGGAACACAGAATGGGTTGCAGGGGGAGAGGGCCCAAGCTATCAACACACGAGCATTTGGAGGACATTTAAGATCCAGACCATGAACATGTGACTCTCAGGAGGCCCGTAAGGATGAAGCTCCAGATCTGCCCTGGAGAGGTTGGGCAGGAATGTTCTCTTCCCTTCTGGACTAGAGTAGGGAAGTACACAACCCTAAGAGTGGCTGGAAGCAGAGGACGTCTTAAGGGAAGTAAGCCTGAGAATTGACCTCAAAAAGGTCCAAGGGAAGAGCTAGGGAGAAAACAGGTTAGTGCTGAGCTACTGGATCAACCCTCATCTTCCGGGACTGGAACCAATCAATCCTCTTCATCATTTGAGCCATTTTGAGTGTATTCTAACTGACGTACCGCAGTGCCATTCACCCTTTACGTTAGGGTTGTGGGCTGGGGTTTGAGATGAGGGCTGAGGAGTTGAGGGTGGGTTGAAGTCAGTGACCTTGGCCTCTGACTGTGGAGCCTGTTCTCCAGGGGAAGGTCCTTCAGGGACGGACTGATGGCTGAACGAGGAGGATGTTACTTCTGAGGCCCTTCATGCCCAGATAGCAGCACGTACCAGAGGGGTTCTGCTCCACCCACATAGGGGCCCTGATTCCTGAGCACTGTCTCATCTCCATTTGGCTGGAAGTCTGGGAAAAATCAGGCCCTCCCGGAAAAGTACAACACATCCCTTTCCCCTGAGCCTCGGAGTCCAGTCTAACCTGAGTCCACGAGGGATGAGAGGGCTGGGACAGATGGCTCCTGCTTCCCAGCCACAGCTCCACCACTGTCACAGAGAACAGATGTGACATTGCCCAGTGGCCTTTCCACTAAGCATCTGACACGTTTTCTTTTGAAGACTGCTATTCTTCTTATATTTAATATTCTTATTAATTAGGAAAATTATCTTTTGAGGATCTAACTTGCAAATATATTTGTTCAAGTGTGCCATTTGGATTTAAAATTTCTTTTTTCTTTCTTTCTTTCTTTCTTTTTTTTTTTTTTTTTGTGGTGCTGGGGATTGAACCCAGGCTTTGTGCATGGGAAGCAAGCACTCTACAAGCTGAGCTACAACCCCAGCCAAAGAATTTTTTTGTAATTTAGAAATCTACATATTTAAAAAAAATGTAAAATATCCACCTTACAGGCTCACAGATTTAAGTATGTAACATTTTTGTGTTTGGCTTCTTTAACTTAGCATAATGTTTTCAATATCCATCCTTGTTGTATCATGAATCAGTAAGTACTTTGATCCTTTTACAGCCTAATAATATCCACTGTTTATTTACGCTACTTTTTTTTAATCCATTCACAAGTTGATGGACATTTCATTTGTTTTCACCTTTAGGCCACACAACGAAAAACAAACATTCTTTTACTGATTTTGGTGTGGACAGATCCATGTTTTCCCTGGGGGACTGGGGAAAGGATGCTGAGGGTGGTGGGACACAGCCTTGCTTCCCCGAGAAGGGGTCTGGCAAGGGTCTATTTGACTTTCCGCCACCGTGAAGTTGTCCTGCTTTTGTGACCAGAGTTCTCAGCTGCCAAGTCCCCACTTGCACTCCGGGCAGGGTCACAAAACCCAGAAGTCATCCAAAGACAGCAGAGGCTCTGGGGCCTGGGGTGTCTGCTATCTCTTTTCCGTGTTACTTGGTTCCTCTTGTCGCTGTTGCCATGGGGAAGCCAGAGTACAAAAAATAAATAAATAAATGAATAAGTGAGCTGCGTGTTACCTGGGCTAAATGCACTCGCTGCTTGGTGGCAGGAAGCCAAGTATGGCACACACTTTCTTGGTTGACATTTGACTACTGCAGTCCCTCTTTGCAGCCCTTTGTCTACCTGGTCTGCACCCTGAAGATGAAGAAAAAAAAAAGGATATACATCTTTGACTTGCTGACCATCATTCTATATCTTAAGTATGGGACTAGTTATCAACAATGGAAAATAAAACTAGAAGAAATGTCCCTATGAAGCCAAATTTTGCAAAGAATAAAGAAGGGAAATTTGAAAATTCTGCTGCCTGGTGCTTTCACCATGCTCATTTCCAACCGCCCGTTGTCATGTGGCCTTCAGGACAACCAGCAACATCTACACCGATGAGGCCCTGGAGCAGCAAAGTGTCAAGGTCAAGAACTTCCGAGACAGGTGGACTGATGGGTTCTTCTACTAGCAGGACATCATCACCCTCCAGGACCTCACCAGTTTGGACAAGTTCCATGTCTCCAATTTCTTTTGTTAAAAACAATGATCATGAAAATTACAGACTCTGATAAGAAAAGGCCAAAACAAGGCCCTTCTTATTATTTGAAAAACACAAACGTGGATACCTGAGAAATCCTGCAGGGGCTCGACAAGGAGTTCAAAGCACATGAGATTCTCGAAGCCACCATGGAAGTCTCAGAAAGTGGACAACACTGTCTCTGGGTAGATGGCCTGGGGCTTTGATACACCGACAGCCTTGGAGAATGTGGAGAGTGACCCCCACCGACTGCCTCGAGGAGTAATTCCGTGCCACCACTGTGTTTGGGGCCCTATGAGGCTCAGATTGCCCCTCGGAGGTTCTGGGAACTTCCACAGTAACAGGGCCAGTCCCTGGGGAGCCTGTTAGAATCACGATGAGACCCTCACACCGGACAGAGCCAACGATTCTGCAGGATTAGCAGAGGGTTCCTCACCAACACTCTGCTGCCTCCTACTTGTGACTAAGGAGGTGGCTTTACTGCTCTCAGGGCCTGTCCTTGTGCTCAAAGACTCAGATCCACAATCAGCAACTCATCCTGCCTTCCAGGCCAACTTATCGTCCCTCCTTGACCCCCTGTCCTTTTGTTAAATGTGTCCAAAGAGTGAAAACAAAGAATACCTGGTAGCTAACAGACACACTTTATTGATGACACATTAGTGTACAACTCGACAGTTTACAAATCATATTAGTCTACTTTATTTTCACAACATCTCCATAGGATTATTCTGAAAAGCTGCTCTTCCCCTCATTTTACATGAAGAAAAGGGACCAGGAAGGCATTGCCCCTGGTTAAACAGATGGTTAAGTAGAAACAGCAAGTTAAATGCGAACGGGAAGTGTGTATATATTTAAAAGTTGTATTCTCAGCATCATTTATGGTACTTGTCACCTAGATAAAGTGCATGTTCATTGAATGAATGAACAAATCAAAGAATGGAGTTGGAATCATAAAAAGAATAATGGGTTTGTTTTTCATTATTGCTACAGTTTGAATATCACTCGTCCTTTCTGAAACTTGTGTTGAGATTTAATCTCCATTATGAGGTTTTAAGAGGTGGGATAAGGTGGAACCTTTAAAAGGTGACTTAAGGCTCTGCCCTTGTTAATGGATTGTGGCGTTCATGAGTGAATGGGTTTGGGTTATCTGGAGAGTGGGTGCACACTAAAGCCAGCTTGCCTGGGTCTCTCACCCTTCCTTTTTCTTGCTCTATGATGCCCTGCACTGCCTTGGGACTCTGCCATCATATGGCCCTTTAACTCTGGAACAGAACCATGAACCAAAATAAATGTCTTTCCTTTAAAACCTACCTTGTGTAAGTCTGTGGTACTGTGTTATTAGCGGCAGAAAATGGACTGAAGCAATGATCCACTCATTTTTTCCAGCAAATATTTACCAAATGCCTGGTATGTGCTAAGTATGAGCTTAAGTGCTCAAATTCAATATTCTTTGTGAAAGCATCCCAAACACAAAAGAAAAAAAAAAAAACAGAATTGTTGATACCTTTAATGTTCTATTGCCTTTTTTAAAGCTTCAAACAGATTATTTATATTTAAAGTCTTGAATTGACTTGCTAAGGAGGTTCCTTGTGTTAAAATCCATTTTATATAGGCTACACACAGTTTCACCTTGTTTACCTTGAGAATGGGCACTTCTCAGGTAGAAAGCCATGCCAATTGTTTTATATTATAAGTGCTTAGTACAGTCTGACCTTCTCAGAAATGTTGAATTATATTCTTGTCAATCTAAGTCTCCGGAAGTATGTTAGGTTGTCTAGTCATTCAAATTTATGGTGAGCCATTAAGAGTTGAATTTACTATTTCAGTATGCATCATAGTAGGCAAAAAAAAATCTATAATTCTAAGGTGAAGGCAATATATAGATTTGAGACTGTCAGACTGTAGAGTAACAAGAGAGTAGAAGGAAGATCAGTCTGCAGAAATGAGGGGCTAACTAATCAGGAGAATGGCCTGACTTGTAGCTCCCCAGGGATGGGGTGTAGACCAGAAAGAAGACAGGACCCAGTAATTTAGCTTCTTATATTAAATGGAAACTTTGAAAGATTAAATTCATGGAATTGATTAATAAACATTGTTTCAAGATTTAAAAACTCAGCAGGGTTCAATTTCTTCTTGCCCTGCCCTGCTCGGGAAACAGAAAAGTGAAATGCATGTTCAGTGTGTTTTGAAGGTCAAGTTTGGCAAAGTCAGCCCTGAGAAATGCGAAGAGGAAGAGTTTGGAGTGAGACCAACCAGGGTTCAAATCCTGGCTCTGGCAATTTAGGCAAGTTATTTAGTCTCTCTGAGATCCATTTTCCTCATCTGAAAAACGGATATTATTTACTTTAGTAGGGTCAGGGATGTAGAAAATGGAGGCTGTTATTTTGTACCTTTTATGAAAGTAGGAAAAATTGGGGCTCATTAGAAAAAGTGTTGTCACACTTATTTCCTGCCTTTCTCAAAAGAAAAAAGGATGTCTCCTAGAGTGTTAATGGTTCAGAAAGAAAAACGAAAATGAGGGACACATGGTACTTTTCAGAGACTCGAGATTTCTTCCTCAAATTTAATCCTAATTGCATAATAAGAATGGAACTCTGCCCTCTGGTATCTCTTATTGCTAGATTTACTAGCTTTCAGCTGAGAAAACAAGGGAGGCTTTGGTTCATATCCTTGAATGCCAACCCAAATGTCTCATGTTTCTGATAATGTTCTTTGGGGCCTTGAACAAACTAGCAATAAAAGAGATGGATGACTGTGGATTATTCATTCATCAGTTTCTATCTTTCAGAATCTTTAAGAAGAGTTTTTTTTTTTTTTTTTTTTTAAACTCTTCTCTCATAAACTTGGTTGTTTTCTCTTGGGTAATTTTTCTTGTCTTTGAAATGTCCTGTCACATGTCAATGGAATGACTTGCTCTTTGCTCACAGCGCTCCCACTGGCCACTCCCCACACCCCACACGGGAGTGAATGGCAGACAACATGCGAGTCCTAGAGCTTGACCCGGATGAGTTGAGGCTGCTCTGGGCAGAGCCCAGGACATCAGGGTGGAGCCTGGGCCTGGCCTGACACTTGGACCTGTTCCTTCTCTGCATTTTTTTTTTTTTTTTATTAAAACAGCAGGGCGAATGTTTGCAAATATTGTGCAATAGAAGTAGCAGTCTTGCAAAATACTAAAAAAGTTGGCAAGTAAACAGACAATGAAAACAACTTAGGCAATGTAAATTGTTTTCAGCTGTGAAGTACCTGATAATTAGCCACATCTTATTTTTTAATTCATAAAAACCTAACTTTTTTTTTTAAGTACATAAAAAGTCAACTCTGTGATACTCTAAATACCTAAAGTGACATTGGTATGTTTAAACCTCGTGTTTATCTTAAACATCCCTGTGCCTTATTTAGGAATCTTAGTGAGCTTATCAGTCCTTCAGAATCAGGGAAACTGACAGCTGAAGATTCTCACTTCCCTGGGTCTTGGGAGAAATTCCCAAACTTTTCACTTTTGTGTATCACTCTTTTCATATCCTGCAGTCAGTCGCAAGACATATTTATTCACAATGTAACAAGCAGAAGAATTTTTAAAAATTTTCCTGTTTTAGAGGAGAACATCGATGTTCAAGGCAATTGACAGATTTTGTTTCATATATTCATTAGTGGTTTGGATGATGATGATGAGTTTATAAAATCACTGAGTCTAGAGGAGAAACTACACGTATTGGATTCAAGTTGCAAAACAATTGAGGTAAATTTAATCTTTCAGTATAAAAATGAAATTATAAATGTGTCACAAGAAAGTAAAAAATAATGTTGCTATAATTTGGAGGGAAGGTGAAGAAGGACTTTATAATTGGGACTCCCAGAACAAAAATCATGATGGAAAATATTGGTGGAGTTGAATACTCCATACCACACTTGTGCGCATGCACGAGTGTATACACACACACACACACACACACACACACACACACATACACCTCACACACAAATTGAATGATGAAGGTATGATTTGGTATACTTCAGCATTTTTTAAAATAAAAAAGTAAATGATAAACAAACAAACAAACAAAAAAAAGGTAAATATCTTTATGAAGAGCTCTTACAAAAAAATAGATGGATCCATATGTTAACAACACACAAACAGCAAATTCACAATGGAAAAAAAATGGCTAATGAACATAAACAAAATTTTACTCTTCCTGGGACCAAAAATTTAAAATTTAAAACAATAAAATTCTTCAACCCAATAGGAAAAAATAAAATAGAATGAAAATACCCAGTGTTGTTGGCAAGGATATATGGAAAATAAGCACCTTCATATGATGGCATTGAGAATTTAAATTAATATAACCTTCTGGAGAGCAATTTGGCATTATGTATCAAACTGCTTTTAAAAAGGCATAATATCTGACTCAGCCCAGGGATGAATTCCCAGCAAGTAATTGAACGAGTTGTCAAAGATCCAAGCACAACAATTTTTCTAAATCACTATGTTTTTGTTTATAATAGTGAAAAATAAGAAACAGCTTAAAATATTGACAATATAGGGTCATATATATCATAATCAACTCATAAAAACATTACCAATGTTATGAGAAATTTAATAAAATTTTATTTAAGAAAAATGCATATACACTAGTGAATACATGCATTCACACACACACCAGGGGGTGTGTGGAGAGAGTAAGAGAGTATGTCACTGTTCTTAATGCTTTTTACTCAGCAATGCATTTAATCCTCACTGCTTTATTATAGCAGGGGATATAATAAAGTCCATTTCACTAAAGAGGACACTGAGGCAGAAAGAGGAAAGCACTTGCCTAAAGCCAGACAGCTGGCAAGTGACAGAGACAGGATTCAAATCTAGGTCCTGTGCTCTTGAGTCCTGGCCGTGGACTAACCCTGCTATCCCAGGTGAAATAATATCCTCTCTGTGCTCTGCTTGACATAGGTACAGGCTTGGGAGACACACTGGCCAAACATCGGCTGACCTTTGGTAGGGATGATTGGAGGGGTTTTCTATTAATTAAAAAAACGAAATCAATATTTTCTAATTTTTCTGCACTTAACCCAAGTTACTTAGTGGTAAAACATTACAAGTTTTTTTTTTTTAAGTTGAAAAGTTGAGGAAATATTCATTCTTCCCTGCCATCCTGTTCCATTCCTTTGGTAATTTAAAGGTCACAATAAAACTAAGGAGGCCTGGCTCAGCTTCCCTTAAACACAACTGAGCTAAGTCCTTGATTGTAAGCCTCACAAAAAACACAATATGTGTGAGAGGGATTTTTGCTTTTTCCATTTCATTTCATATCTTCCTGAACATTCTGTGCCTGTCAGTTTTTTCTCTAAAGCAATTATTCCACAAGGCCCAGCATTCCAGAGACCTGACGCCCAGACCCTGAGTTCACGCACATGGTGTGAGGCCCATCTTCCCACCACTGTCAGCCTGGCGTTGCTTAAGATCCTTGTTATTTACGCTCAGTGTTTTCTCAAATCCCAGAGGACACTGGTGTGAGGAAAATTCTTGGTTTTTTTTCCTCTAATTCAACACAATTGTGCCTCTTGAGATTGTAACAAATACCAAGAGGGACTAGAAATAGTACAGTGTTTCCTGGTATTAAAATATATAAATTTTTTAAAAGAGAGGACCGTAGGAGTTATTTTTTTCTGAAATTGGCATCAGCTTTAACAACTCCCTGTTCTCATTTGGAAGGAGGTGGACCTAATTAGATTCTTCAGCATAATAGTGATGGTGATGGCTGCTATAACTCTCTGGAGACTGGTCCTGGGCCCCACCTCATGCAAAGTGCTTTGCACACACTAGTTTAATGACTGCTCTTAGCAGGCACCAGTGAGAAGTAAGGGCATTCCCACTTTTTGCAGGGCCTGGTGGCTCAGTGGCTGGACCATAGTCACAGAACTCAGAAATGGAAGACCTATAACTCAGGTCTAGCCAATCTGCCCAAGTTCAGTCTCTGCCTGACCATTGAGAGACCAGAGGTGATTACTGATGATGTGGAGACCGAGTGTCACTTCCCACTCCTCTACCCACCCTAGAAAGCACCAGAGTCAGAGATGTGTTCTTTGTTGTTTGTGGAATGAATGAATGAATGAATCAATCAATGCATGCATGAACAGGGCCACTACCAAAAAATGTCAAAGACTGTGGACAATTAGGAAAAAAAAAAAAAGACGTGAACATACTTTATATACAGAGATACAAAAAATTGTGCTCTGTATGTGTAATAAGGATTGTAATGCATTCCACTGTTGTTGTGCATTTAAAAAATTAATAAAAATCAATCAATAAAAAGACCAGTATGTAAAGTTACTCTTTTTAATTTAGAAAAGATATTTCTCTTAAACAGCGGAGTAGGAGGTCTGGGTATTGGTGGTGGCTCTGATTCTCTTTTTAAACAGGAAGGTCCTTGAAGTTCTGGAGAGAGAAGGCGACGAGTGGTGTAGAGAAGGAACAACTCATCCTAGATCCCAGTCTGGACTCCAGAGCAGGGAATAGCAACCGTTTTCTGGAAGGGGTCAGGCAGTAAATGTTTTAGGCCTTGGCAGCTAGGAATTCTTTATTGCTACTCTGCAGTTCTGCCTCTGTAATAGGAAAGCAGCCATATGTAAATGAACATGTGCCGCTGTATTTTAATTAAACTTTATTTATGGCCATTGAAATGTGAACATCAAATAAATTTTATGTCATAAAATATGACTCTTCTTTAGATTTTTTGTGGGGTGCTGGGGATCAATCCCAGGCCCTACTCATGCTAGGCAAATGTGCATACGCTCTGCCACTGAGCTACACTTTTTTTTTTTTAATTTTTGCTATTTAAAAATGTAAAAAAAAAAAAAAAAGAAAAAGAAATTCTTCACCATGGTCATATAAATGCAAGCAGCAAGCTGGGCTTGCCTGGGGACTGTAATTTGCCCACTGCTGCTCTAGAGGCCAGGCACACAGGAAGAGGGACCTGTCTATCTTTTCTTTTATGTTGGCTCAGCTGCTGCTGTGGATAAATATTTGTGTGCCCTCAAAATTCATATGTTGAAGTTAATTACCAAAGCGATGGCATGAGGAGTTGGGGCACTTGGGAGATGACCGGGTCATGAGGATGGAGCCCTTATGATGGATTCAGCACCGATATAAAGGAGGCTAGAGGACATGTGAGGACACAGCTAGAAGGCTCCATCTATGAAGCAGAGATCAGCCTTTGCCAGACCAGGTCTGCTGGTTCCTTGACCTTTGATTTCCCAGCTTCCACCAGTGTGAAAATGTTCCTGGTTTATAATGTTACCCATGTCTAAGGTGTCTCATGAAAATAACTCACACCAAGGTAATAAGGTGTTTCATGAAAATAACTCACACCCTTGGAGTGGCAAACTTTTATGAAAAGTGTTCCATTGTCCCATATGTGTGACTTTGGAAGCCCTCTATGTATCTGTTTGCTCTTCCAGAAAATGGGGGTAAGAATAGTCCCTAGCCTGAAAGGGACTAAATTAAATAAGATCATCCTTTGAAAACACATAGAATGGCGCAGAGAACTCTCACTAAACATTAGCTATTTTATCAGCCATTACCATTATTACTCTCGTGGTTGGTGCTTTAACATGGATGCAGAAGGATGTCAAATCCCTACACCAGCTTGGCCCATTTGTTTCTTCCAGGGATAGCAATGATGTTGAGGGTATAGTTGGAGTCCCCTGGGTCCATCTCTTGTCCTTCCCATATTGCTCGTTTTAGAGTAAGAAACCCTTAGAGTTTGGAAGGGATCTCAGAGCCTTCTGGTGTACCCCTCACCATCCAAGGAGGGAATATTAACTGCAGCTGTCATTACAAAGAGCCAAACTTTTGTTTTGCATTTTTTTAAATAAGATGCTGGTTGGGTACAGCTACAAGAGGAGACACAAGGAGAAGTTCAGAAAAGAACAGACTTTATTATACTCACAGGTCCTAGAGATGGGGCCACAGCAGGCCACATAGAGCCAGCCATGTACAGTCACATGGGAAAGACACCAGGATGGTTAGCAGACAGCAGACAACAGTGAGAGGAAGCTTTGGTCATGGCCTTTATTGGCTTCTTCTCCAGAAAAGCAAGGCAGGGCAGGATAAACAGTTTAGGATGGGTTAGGATAATTATGGCAGACTTTGGGCTAACTAGACTGGTTTCTAGTTGCCTGGCATCTGGCCTTGGAATGAGTAAGGCAGAGGAAGATTGCCATCTAGGGTGCGTGGGGTAACTAGAGGAGTTCAGCTGTGCACTGGTGAGCTTGCTTATCAAAGGCATGATCCTGAGTCAAAGGCTGAGTCCAAAAAAAAAAAAATTTGAAAATATTTACAATCTACCCTCTCAAATGAAATTTCAACTGCATCTAACCTCATTAAGATTTATGGACTCACCCTGGGTTGCCTCCCATACCTAACCAACACTTCTGTTCCTTGGACTTCATTACCTTCCACCCTGACATTCTCCTACATATCTGGTTGACCTCATGTCCCCATTCTTCCTCCTTTATCACTTCCTCCAGAAGTTATTGACCACTTGTAGCTGGCCTGACTTTGAAGTCCCTGGAGACAGGTGTTAGGGGACAGACAGATGAGGATGGTGAGAACATGAGGTTAAGAGAGTAATTCTATAAAACGGGCCCACAGGCTTTCTTTGCCAAGAAGCAATTTACCCGCAGCCCTTCCTGGCCTGAGTGGACAGGAGATGTCACATTCCTCAGCAAACTACCCTTCACTGCAGGAGAAATGTAGGCCCCCAAATAATGTTGGTAAGAGGAACCCAAGTGATCCCGAAGGAGGAGACTTTTGTGACCAGATCTTGGAACTCTGTGAGGTAAGGACAGTTCCTCCTAACCCTAAAATCTGTAAGAATGTATGGATAAAAATCCAATTAGAATGGGCCAGCGTGGACCGAGGGGACCTAGAGTTGTCATGAGAGTGGGAACTTAAAAGTCTGATGTCACCATGCCAAAAGTCAAGAGGTGGATCTGGCTGGGACTCTCTAGACTTCTTCTCTAAAACTAGAGTGCAGGAGAGGCACTCTGTCCCTCTCTTCTCTGAGAGGACCCACTTTCTTCTTTGAGAGTATCCCCTCTCCCTTCCCATCCCTTCAATAAACTCATCCCCATTACTCTGAGCAACATGTCTGAAATCTTTCTGACTTGATCACAAGAATCGGGGTTCAAAGAGGGAGTCTTCACACTGCCCCCGTTTCTCGGAAGGCCCCCAGCTCCATAACACAGGAAACAGACCTTAGTCACCTTTGAGTCCCCATCTCCTTGCCTGTGCAAGCGTTCAGCCAGTGCTTGTAGGACCAGATGGTACCCTGCACGCACACTTGGCCCTCACTGACCGACTCAGTCTTCTCGTTTGCAGTTCCTTTGGACTTTCTCCATGGGACACTCATGGCTGTACCGGTATCCTAACCTACATTGGCTTCAGTGCCCCACCGCACTGAGTGTCCAACCCACCAGCAATTAAAAAACGTAACGAGGGTGCCAAAGAACATACGTGAATAGGGTCAAGCCCCTGGCCTGGGAAGGCTCCCTGATGAACCGGAGGAGTGTTTACTTGGGCTGAGAGAAAGCAGTGAACTCAGAGAATAACAGCCAGAGCCCAGTGAGGTCAGCACAGAGGGAGAGAAGGAGAATTTTCCATTCTAGTTCAGCCATGACTAAAGTTGTCAGGAATCAGTGCAACAATTACGGATTTGAACTTATTTGCATGAATAGATCTCTTTGCAAATCTGGGCCTTTATTTCTCCATATGTTCCTACTTAGGTTTTCACAAAACTTCAACAGTTACAATTGCAGAGAAAAAAAAAAAAAGATCCAAAGCATGTTCAGTAGATTTTGTTCATTTATTTAACAAACATGCAACAGTACTTATTTATGCCAGGCAACTGTTCTAGGAACTTAATATGTAACCATGATGCGATGCTGCTTATCATACATTTATTCATTCATTTAAGAAGAATAAATTGGATAACTTCTGTGAATCCACATTGTGCCGGGACCAAAAGGCACTAGATGTAGTTATTGGTGATGTTGTTTTCCTCTCATGGGTTTAGCGGGAGAGAAGAACGAGCCAATCAATAACAACACTTGTAGTAGATGGAGTGATAGCAGCAGGCACAGTGTGGGTCAAGGAAGGGGAACATCTAATTTAATCTCTAGTAGATGATGTTTAAACGGTCTTAAAAGATGAGCGAGGGTTTGTAAAATGAGGAAAAAGAGCCACAAAACAGGAACAACCTGGGCCCAGCATTGAGGGGAAGGCCAGTTTACCTTCCAGAGGACTGTAGGCAGGTCACGTTCCACAAGCCTCAAGCCCAGGGTGTGTATCTGAGGGTGAGGGGGAGTCTTGTCAGCTTGGGCTGCCATCATGAAGTACCAGAGACTGGGCAGACAAAAAAAAGTCAAACAAAACACCCAGAAATTTAATTTCTTGCAGTCCTGGAAGCTGAAAGTCCAGGATCAAGGTGCAAATTCTGTTTCTGGCTGGCCCGTGGCTGCTTCACACTGTAGCACACGTGGTCTTTTTCCTTTGTGCCCAACCCCTCCGGAGTCTTTCTCTTCTTATCGGGACACCAGTCCTATGAGATTAGGTCCACACTTTTGACCACATTTAACCTTCATTACTTCCCTAAACCATCTCCAAATAGAGTCCGATTTTGTAGTACTGGGGATGGTCAGAGCTTCAGTATATGAATTTGGAGGCAGGGGGACACCGTTTGGGCATAACACATGGGGAGGCGGATGGAGAGCAGTGAGGGCTGAAAATGTAGCTGCTGAAATAGTCCAGGCAAGAGAGATAGAAGACCCAACAAAATCAACATGGAAGGAGTGGGAAGGCAGCAGGAGATGCCTGAAATTTTTGGAAGCCAGAGCCAGCAGGTAGAGGCTGCCAGCTGGCCACAGGACTGGGGTGGAGTGTTAGGAGGATGATAGGGGAGGGAGAGGGTGGAAGGGAGAGGGTTCACTCTAGGATGCCTTCAAAGTTCTGGGTGGAGCATGGAGATGCCTCCCTGGAAGAGGAACACAGGAGAAAAAGAACTTCAGTGGCAGGAAGATGTCCCATTGGAGGTGCCCTTGGAAAGGCACAGAGAGACTGGGCAGGGAGCTGGGTAGGTCAGTCTGAGGATCTGACAAAATGTCTGGCCCGGAGCCTGGGGAATCATGGGTTTTATGGGTCACTGGAGTCAAAGGCTTAAACAGAGTCACCTAGGGAAAGGGAAGCTGGCAGGAGGATGGAATCCTGGAACTCAGGAGAAAGATCAGAAGACGGGAGCCGACACTATGAAGTGAGGGTGTGCTATGTGTCAGGCACTGTGCTAGATGCTCGGCGTGGGCTGTCACCTCACTGAACTCTTACAGAAGTCCCCTGAGGTAGGCATCGGGAACACAGTGAACATGACACTATGTGCCAGACGCTGCTCTGAATGCTTCGCAGTAGCTCATTACATCTTCACAGAGCCTGCTGTCTACACAAGAGGAAATGGAAGCACACGTGAGTGATGTGTTCAAGGTCAGAGAGCTAACGTGGAACTTGAACCCAAAGCCTGAGCTTTTCACTGTGTTGCTATTCTTCTATTCTGTGTGTATTGCACGAATTTTAGAATTGAGTAAAACCAGGATCAGAGAGTTTGGGAAATTTGTGCAAGATGGCATGGCTAGCAAATACAGAGTCGGTTTCCAACTTTAAAAGCTTTGAGCTTTTTAATAACTTGGTGCAACTTCTTCACAAGCTAAGGGAGGAGAGAATTGCAGGGACAAGTGTGTTAAAACAGAAAGCACGCATAAGATTTGACAACACGGAGGCTACTAGCACTACATAAGGTGGGTCCAGTGGTGCCATGGGAAGGGGTCAGGGTGTAAAGTCTTGGGGAATGAACGGCTGACAAGGAATGCAGACAATTCTTTCAGGGAGTTTAACCACAGAAAGAAGACAAGACATGGAAAAATAGCTATAAAAAGGAATGAGGCATGTAAAACTGTATAAAGATGAGAAAGACCTATAGGTATTTGTGTGCTGAGAGAGAATGGAAGAATGAAGTTACTGGTGGCATGGAGTTGGTTTCCAATCTGTGTGTTCAGGAGACTTCAGTTAGGGTCTCTGACTTTGACCAACTTTGAGCCTTTCAAAGCTGAGATGCAGAGCCTGTAAGTCAGTGATGTCACTAAAGCACAGCCAATAGCTGTTGAAGTCCATCTCGGCTGGGACTGGGCAGGGCTCTGTAGTAGACTTGCGTTCCTTGACCTTACTAATTGGGAAAGTAAGTTTTGTAGCCATCATGTTTTTGCTGAGGGTATACCTACCAATTGATCACAGATGTGTTGAAAGCAAAATATAACTAGATTTTAGCATCGTGTTTGGATATGGAGCCAGAAGATGAGCTTATGCTGATCTGGGCATTCCCTCTGTCATTGAAGATGAGGGCAAATCCTCTAGTCACTTCCATATATTCAGTAAAGCACTTTTCCTGGAACACAGCAGATGCTCAATTACCATCTGGTGAAATAAACTAAAGTGGGTTCAAATTCCTATCCTATCACTTATTAGCTAGTTTGAATATTAAATTTCTCTCAAAAACCCATATGCTAAAGGCTTGCTTCCCAGTCTATGGTGCTGTTGGGAGGTGTTAGAACTTTAGAGAGGTGGGACCTAGGGAAAGGAAGTGAGGTCACTGGGGATGTGCCTGTTATCAGGAGCCAGCTATGCCATCAACATGGACCACACGTGTTTGCGCCTTTCCGCAATGTCAGAATTTGCTGAATAGCAATAAATTCACAGGTTATACCACTTTCATTGGTGGCAGTTCACCAAATACTTTGTGGGTCACCTAAGTGTCACAAGCTGGGCAATCATAAGTTCTTTTATTCCAATCTTAATTTATAATAATACTCAATATAACTTAATTTGTTATAATACTCAAGTCACATATCATACTTTACAGTGTATATATATGTTACAGAAAGGTTAAGAAAGGATTAAGGCCACCATAAAGGTTCAGGAGGCTAAATTGAGAGTAAAGACAGATACAAATGCAGAGAGTCACTGTTGGTGGTCAGGTAAGTTTATGAACCAGCTAGCTTTTCAGGTAAAGAGCTGTTAAAGCACAGGAAATGAGTCTAGGTCAAGGTCCAAAAGGATGGCAGTTGCAGACCATTAGCTCGAGATATCAGCGTGGAGTGGGTCCTGCATAGTTGTCACAGGTAGGAGAAACCATGCTCTGTTGAAGCCCAAAGACAGAGATTTGGAAATTCATTGCTGGGGCAATTTTCATGGGCAAGGCTCATGAGGGGGAGTGACTAGGTGATTGGATCAGGGTGCTGCCATGTCCAGGGGTTCAGGTGCTCCTCTTTTTATGGGTCTTGAATGAGGGGTTATGGTATGTTCAATAAGGTCTTGGGCCTGGTTTTTCCAGTATGAGTTTGATACACCCATGCATGCATTCATGTGCTTCTGATTAATTCAATAAGTTCACAGGTGGCCATTTTTATTAGCATAATTGATTTATCAGTTTGTGTTTATGGTTGTGCCAGGCAGATGGTCATTTCTTACTTGTACAAACAAAGTGTGGAGTCATTCAATCTCTACACTTAAACTCAAAATGGAGTCGCTGATGGCAAACTATTGCTTTATAGAATAGAGTAACACAGTTTAGGCATAATCTGAGAACTACTGCTCTGTACATTGTGGACTAAGAGCAGGGCACAACCTGCTTTCCATACTCTTGAAAGAGATGTTAAGACCCTCTTCCAAGCCCCTTCTGGTCTTTCCCTTCACTTTCCAGATGCCATGAGCTGAGTAGATTTGCTCTACTGTGTACTCTTCACCATGATGTTCTGTCTTGCACAGATCCAAAAGCAACCAACATGTCAACCGACCATGAACTGAAACCATGAGCCAAAATAAGTCTTTCCTTCTTATAAGTTATTTAACTCAGCTATTTGTTACAGCAACAGAAGGTTAACTAATACATACCTTTCCACTTCTCTGGAAGCTAATGACCCCATCTGTGAGCTAATGACTTTCAAATCTCAATCACTAACAGTGCCATCTCTCCAAAAGTCCAGCCCTAGCTAACTAGCTAGGTGCCTCCTGGACTCTTCCACTTGGACATATCATAAGTAACTCAAAATTACAATGTCCCCACCTGAACTCATTGTCTTCTCTTCACAAACCTGCTCCTTTTCTCAGAACACTACCTTCATTAATGGTAGCACCATCTGTCTATGTACCCAAGAGGAAGACACTAAATGTCATTCTTTCCTTCCTTCCATTTATTTGCTTATGAAACCCTGCTGACTGTAGCTCAAAAATGTCCCAAATTTGTCATCTCCATTCCCATGCCTTCTGTTACTTCAGACCTTCATCATTCTTGCTAGATTATTACATCCATCTCTAAGTCTCTCTTCTTCCTTCAATCTTTTTGTTTGTTTCAAAACAGCCAGATGGCCATAACCAAATGTATCTGTCTTAACTTGGGCATAATTATATTATTTTCTTCCTTAGAAACACTGAAATCTCCCTATTGCCTTAAGGACCAAATCCCCAGACAATTCCGGGTGCCTGTCATAATCTGGCCCCAACTGCCCTTTCTAGCCTCCTGTGTTATACAACTCACCTCTCTCACTCACATGTATTCCACTTTAGCCATTAAAAATTGACCGCTCTTCTCCAAACAGAACATACCTTCTCTTTTGTGTAGAACTGGTCCAGAATCTTTCCCAACTTCTTATTGAGGGTGCTCCTTCACCTGGGAGCTCTCCAAAACCATTCAAAGTCCAGCCCCTGCCTCATCTCCCCTGAGTATCTGTCCTGGGGCCCCCCTGGCAAAATCAACCACTCTCTAGAACAGGTGAAGAGAATGGAGATCACTTAAGTATTTAAGTGAGATATGGCTGGACTTTCATTCTATTTAATTAAACCTAAATAAGGGATGATGCTGGAGGCACCCAAAGACAAAAAGATATTTTCTAAATTTCACTTAACTTTTGGGTTCTACCTTAGAGATCTAAATCACAGTAATTTGGGAAGCCTCAAAACTGGGCTAGATTCTCTTCCTATATTGTTTATGTTTATTTGAGGCACAGATTTTTCAGTTAGTGCTTTCTTCAGTTGTTGGAACACGAGCCTGCCACGCTATTAGACTGTACCTTAGGGGATGGCAGGGATTGTGTCTGCTCATTCTAGTCTCCTCAGAATTTAGCTAACTCTCTATCCACTATTAGATGCTCTGGAAATAGTTGTTTAATTAAATTGAGTGACATATTCCTCCTTTCATAACTCAGGAGGATAATGAGCACATAGCTAGCACTCAAATATTTATAGACTGATTGAACAAATGCAAGTATTCCGGGACTCAAGGAGTTCATAGACTGCTGGGGGGGCAGGGGAGGAGGAAGACATCTAGGGCCCTTCCAGCTCCAGTCTGTGGCACACATTGGTCTCGGGTCCATCAGGACAGAAACAAGAGAGGCAAGGGGTGAGGTTCATGGCGCATTCGCTCGGACCTTACCGAAAAGCGAAAAGATGAACAGTGGAATTTCTTAGTGGGAGGACATCTGGCTATGGGAACCTGAATCAGGAAAGTCTGAGAGGAAGAAAATGGAAAGCCTGATCTGGAGCGGGGAGGGCAGAAAACTGAGGCCCAAAGAGCAAGGAGGGAGGTCAACTCCAACTCACAGTGGGGATGGGCTGGGGAGGAAGCTTCAGTGCTGCTCGGGGTCAGCCCCTGGGTTCCAGAGAGAGGGTGGGCCGGGGACTGTGAGCCGCCCTCCAGTTAGTACCAGAGGGGTGGCGCCTTAGGAATGGGTGGGTGCTGCGCGCCGCCCGCTCGGGGCCAGGCCGGGGCAAGCGGGGAGCTCTCCCCACCCCTGTCCCCTCCCCCGCAGTGTCCTGCAGGCAGGGCGGGGCCCAGCGCGGGGGTTGAGTAGCTGACCCCGGAGGGATGACTAAATCTTGGCTGCCAGCAGGCAAGACAGGGCTGGAGCGTGCCAAGTTATGAGACGACGACGACGATAACTCGGCCCCCAGTGTCTGGGGTCGTGCCGGGACCGGGAGGGGCGCGGCGGATGCCTGGAGGGCCATAAAAGGGGCCGCGCGGCGCGGGGACCGCTTTCTGCTGGCAGCGCTCCTTGCGGGCGGGCGGCAGCTGGGGACAGGCAGCCGTCCCGGCGGACAGAGGCTACCTGGACGGCCACTGCGCCCGGACTCGGGCAGGCGGACAGAGCGACCCCTGTTCCAGCGGACGCGGGCAGGACGCGGGGCCCTCTCGGGGGACAGTCAGGTGCGGGCTGGGCTGGGCGGGGCCGCGACGCCAGCAGGTGGGGCAGCTCCGATTGACCCCGCATGGCGGCGGCGGCGTGCGAGCCGATGGCCAGGCCGAGTCTGACCTCCATCTCGTCGGGGGAGCTGCGCAGCCTGTGGACGTGCGACTGCGAGCTGGCCCTGTTACCTCTGGAGCAGCTGCTGCGCTTGCAGCCCGGCGCATTCCAGCTGCGCGGTGACCAGCTCGTGGTGCCAGGGCCCGAGGAGCCCGCGGTCGCGCGCGGGGGCTTCAATGTCTTTGGCGACGGCATAGTGAGACTCGACGGGCAGCTCTACCGCCTCAGCAACTACATCAAGAGGTGGGTGACCTTGCCGCGCGTCCTGGCCAGCCGCCTGATTCCCGAGTACTTCTCTGCTTTATCTTGGTCCCTGCGAGCCCTAGCTGTCCCATGTGCCCCCAATCCCGCCTGGACCCTTCCCTTTTTTTGCTTCTTTTACATGTTCTCATTGCCAACATCACCTAGAACCTGCAATCTCTCCCCACCTTGGCTTTTCTGCCCTTTGCACAGATATTTTGCAACTGTAACTTGAAACAGATGAGCACCAGGCCCAGCGCGTGGGGACGTGCAGGATGAGGGTGCTGCAGATTCTCTGGGTCCCCACCCAAAGCACATAACTGGCCATCGCTTTTTCCATTTTGGCTCCTTAACAAGGTCAGATGAGCTCAGATTGAGGTCACACCCTGAAGGGGATGTTTGTCGTGCAAAAACTCACACCCTGGCTTCAGTCTGGGGGTGTGAGTGTGGGGTGGGGAGATGCACAGTTCCAAGCACTGCTAGCTTTATCCAGTGAGAAGACCCAGTGGGGAAGCCCGCAGAAGTTCAAGGTTAGGGTTTCATCAACCACCCAACCACCCAACCAACCACCCAACCACCCAACCAACCACCCAACCACCCAACCACCCAACCACCCAACCACGGTGTGGAAGGAAACCAAGCCTGGGGAAGTCCTGCCCAGGGCTGTTGAATGGGCAGATAAATTATGAGGAAATAAGTTAGCTTCCTGGAGTCTGGTGCAGAGTTTGGGCCAGATCTGCAGTCTTAATTGAGTAGATGTGCCCAGAATGCTGAACTCTTGTGACCAAAGTGACTGAAGTACTTGGGCAGACCTGAAGCTGGTAGGGGATGTGCTCCATCTAGCTGAAGCAGGCTTTGTGTGGTGGTGTTATGGGTGGTGTGAGGACAATTCAAAGGTAATTCTATGTCATCGCAGGCCTTCAAGGGTCATCCTGTGGAAAGAGATTGCAAAGCCCTCTTCTATTCATGCTGTAGGGCCCAGTGCTCCAAAGAGCCAGGTGGTCTGCAGTTTGAGAGATGAGTGAGCCAGCAAGCTCTTAGATATAATGCCTTTGCTCTGGGAAAGAGCACTGGGCACACTGTGTGTGGGATGGAGCAATGAGGGGCAAACACAGAAAATGAGATATTTAGAGTGTGGTCTTTAAAACTGCTTGGGTGGGGGAATCAACCTTGCTTTTTCCAAACAAAGATAGTGAGGGCTTTGAATGCCTGAAAAAATCATTCGGCAGCAAGAATTTTTTCATTTTTAGTAAAATGAAAATTCCAGTCCATGAGTAAGGGATAGTGGGAGGAACTGAGTCAGAAATCAGATTTACAAAAATTTAAAAAGAAAACAATTTTTTTGGAGAAAAGGGTATGAATATTTTTAATAGGCAGAATTAATTGAAGCCATAGGATAAGGCTTTTGAAGAACCAACTGCCCCAATCTTAGCAAACAGTGCTACAAAATTTAGAACAATTTTGAAGTCTGCTTTGAATTCCTCCTACATAAAAGAAAACTAAACAGCAGTGGTCTCTAGGCAGTTTAGAGTTTAGAATAAACACCTAGGCCACAAAGACCAGGTGACACAGACTGGGATACAAACACTCCACACAATAGTTCTGCATCAGATAAGCTGGTTGGTCAGTTGTGTGAGGGCTTTTGCACCCTGGGAAATATCAAGGGGCTTCTTCCTCTGGGGGACACACTATGGCAGGGGAGAGAGATTTTATAACTGGGTGTGCAGCCCTAAGGATGACTGGGAGGGGATTTGGCCTAAATGGAGAGAAACTTCTAGAAAGAGAGGGAGGACTAGGTTGTGTGCAGAGTGAGAGAGATGTTTTGTCCTTGTGAAGCTGGAGATATCTGAAGTTGCTATTCCTCTGATCTGCAAAAGGTCCCCAGTTGTCTTTGTGGTTGCATGAACTTATTCCCTCACACACACACCACACACACACATCTCCATCTTTCTCTCTGCCCCCATTCCCTTCCCTCCCTACTTTCCTTCTCTCTTCCTTTTTTTTTTCTTCTTCTCCAGCTCTGGCAAGTTTTATTAATGAAAATACCTGCAGGATTACTTTACACCAGTCTGTTCAGGTGTACTTCAAAAAGCTCAGAATCACCTGGGTCAGTGACAGCCTGGGTACATCCTCCATACTATTCTCCACATGCTGGGCGCAGTTCCATCTCCTTCCCTCCGTGGTGTGGGAGGCACCTGTGTCCAGGGCATAGCACTCTGCATTTTCTCGAGGCTGGTAACTGGCAAAGATGATCAGTCTGGCTTTGCCTGTTCTGGTACCTTCAGAGTCTGCTTGTCCCCCAACGTGTACTTCCACTTGTCTTTATGAGCCTGGAGTCCACGGACTCCACAAAGAAGCTTCTTTGTGGCCACCCCATTCCTGCCTCAGATGTGGGATGGCCTCCAGCCAATAGTGGCTTCCTAGACTGTCAGGGATAGAGAACGGCAAAGTGCTGGTTCTTAGACATTTTGGGTCATACAGTTTTTGAAAATTGTATGCAGACCTTCTCCCCAGAAATTCAGATGAATTCCCAATGTGACCCTTCGGGTAGTTCATGAGATCCTGGGTTCAGGTTAAGAATCCTAGCTCTATTAATGAGGATTAATTAGGATTCTCCCTATTTAACACGTATTCTTGGTGTGGAATAAGCCCCCAGTGTCATCCAGGACCTCCAAACTGTGTGCTGTACCTTTTACAAGGTCCTTTCCCCGAAAAGAGTATGGCCTTTGACAGTCTCATGATTTTCTTGCTCAGAGAACAAGAGGATGATTTTGGTCCTACTTTCTTAGATTTGTTTTCTAATACTTACTCATTGATTCTAAATACATACCTGCTAAATAAACCATGGAGCCCTTGGGTGATGGGATGATTTAGTAATGGCCACCAAGAGCTATAAAGCTCCCCTGAGAGCCTGCTTTAAACATATTTGTCTTCCTTTGCAGCATTTGTGGCAAGATCTTTATAGTTATTTTTTTTTGCTTTCAAGCTCTGGACTTCCATCCATGGTATCACAAAAGCCTGCTCAGAATACCTGATGTATGTAATTCTTATCCAACAAGCTATTCATTCAAAGTCCAATTCACCATTAACCATCTCTAGAACACACACGTGCACATGTGTGCATGCATCCACAAGCACATTCCCATCCTTTTTCCTGTAATGCAGCCTCTAAGTGACATGTAACAGCCACATCTGGCAGAGAGGACCTCTAATTCCTTCTTTCGGCTGGTGCCTTGGCATGAAAGAGGTGGCTTAAGTAATCAAAATAAGTGCAAGAATCATAATCGTGGCGGCTAGTATTTACTTGAGTACCAGGAAAGGTGTAAAGTATTTCACAGATATTATCCCACAAAAGTTTACAAAGTCAGCACTATTTTGGTTGCCATTTTTTATCGACAGGAACATTAGAACTCGGAAAGATTGGGCAATTTACCTAAGTAAGATGCTGGGGGCCATAGACCCAGGCCTTCTAAGTAACCCTGTATGACTGCAAAGCCGATGCTTTCAGCAAATTGCCACTACCTTGAAATAATTCTGCCTTCCGGTAGCCCACAGCAGCTTCTCACACTTCTGGAGCCCACAAATTGATACCTGGGATTCCATTTTGTATAATCAGCCTAAAAGAGGGTGTAAGTGCTCAGGTTTTAAGGATGGTTCTTAAGAGCCGAGATTGTAACCTGTTGCTGCCCGCAGCCATGGCTGTCAGGGAGATGGATGACCATCACAAGCCCCCGCAACCCTGGGGCAAGCTGCCTGGGCAGAGTACAGCAGGACTGGAATGGGGCTTGTGCCGTAAAGTAGGGCTAGAACATGCTCAGATGGGAGCTGGGTGAAACCTCACCCCGCCTCACAGAGGGAAGTGCCTGGCTCCGTGTGCTGGCCCAGGCCCTGTTGTCACAGCTCTGGGTGGGGCTTGTGGGTGGGTGCGCTGTCCTGTAATCTCTCCTTCCCCTGGAGTCTCAGATGTGGAAAACTGCCCAGGGCAGCAGCAGCCCCTTTGCAGGACACTTCATGACACTGATGAAATAATACCCATCTGTGTATTGAGCTGTGATGTTTAACAAGCGTCCACAGGAAGTGGGGATGAGTGTGAGTGCCAGGTTGTGCACTGTCCCAGCTGAGTGAGCCTGGCGAGAGGCTTAATCACTCTTAATGTCTGTGTGACTCAGTTTCCCCAGATTTTAAATGGGAATAATAATCCCCCCAACTTTACCAGGTTGTTGGTGTAATTCAAATGTGCTGGAAAAAATATATAGAACTAGCACATGCTGACAGATGTCAGTTTTTATTTTATTATTAAGTAACTCCATAAGCCAAGTGTTTTGTCCGTGTTATTTAATCTGCTAGCCTCCTCATGGAGTATCTTTTGTTAGCTCATTTTTATAGGTGGAGAAAATGGATCTCTGTCAGGCTAAACACTTGGTGGGGGGTGCGGGTCTTGGAATGATGCTCAGGTCTGAAGATTCTGAAGCCACAGGCCATGCCGCCTCTCCTGGCTTCCTTCCTCTGGAGCCTCGCTCTGACTTCCTGCCACAGCCTGGTCTACTTCCTACTCTTAGCTCACCTTGTCATTGGCTGATGCCTGCTTGTCTTCTTGGATGCAGCCAACTCTCCAAGGCTTGGCTAAGCTGTGACTCCTCCTGGGGTTCTTGTGTTCCCTCTTGCCCAGACCTTGATGGTGTGTTTGGACTAACAGAACAATCTCTCTTCTAGCATCTGTCTCACCTTAATAAATGGCTCTCACTCCAGGCCTCTCTCCCTTGCTGTCTTGCATTTAAGTAATCAGGACACAACTCACTGGAGCTTGGACACAGAATACAAGGAACTATATATATATATATATATTTGGCATTTGCACATTTGAAGGATTTACCAGTTTGTAAGTCTCTGAGTGGCGGGAATTGCATCATACACCGGTGCTTCCCAAAGTTTAAATAAGCATGCAAGTCTCCTGGGGATCTGGATAAACATAAATTCTGATTGAATAAAACTTAGAAGGTACCCAAATTCTGCATTTCAACAGGCTCTCAGTGACTGGTGTTTTTGGTCCAAGGATCACACTATGAGCAACAAGGTTTTATACATCCATCATTTTATATTGAAATGGTATATTTTATCTGTCTCTCCAATAGAATATTGGACATAAAACTGTTTCCTTCCTCATCTTCATATCCTCGGAGCCCTACACATAGTAGGTGCTTAGTAAACACTGATGGCATGCATGAATGGATCACGTTCTGCCCCAGTGCAGTGTTTCATATACACTCCGTATCCTTAAACTGCTTCGTCAGTGAGAGAAGGAGCAGGTGTATCCTGGATTCAAGCCGCAGATGTCGTATAGTCATAAGTCTGAAAATTTTGCTTAGTTTCACTACCACTGGGGCAGAAGGAGGAGGGAAAGAAGTGAAAGGTAAGGAATTGTTGGAGAGCCTCAGGGGGTGAGGCTGTGCAGAAGGAGATCAAACAAACAAACAAAAACTGGAAATAGAAGCTTGCCCCCCAAAGTAGACTATCCCTGTAAACTTTCACTTAGTGTCCCCGCAAAGGGTTATGAACACCACAGTCAATCTGTGGGGTCCTTCACAAAAGCATTTGCCGTGTGTGCTCCTTTTTCCTCTGCTCCACTTTTCATACATTTTTGCCTTTGTCTTGCCTTCATTTTAATTGTGGTAAAATGTACACTGCATAAAGTTTCCTATTTTAAACATTTTTAGGTGTGCAGTTCAGTGGCGTGAAGTATTGTCACACCATTGGGCAACCCTGATTAAAGACCCACCTCCAGAACCTGATCTTCCCACACTGAAACTCAACACCCATAAAACTACAGCTCCCCATTCTCAGTCCCCCAGCCCCAGGCAACCACCACCATTCTACTTTCTGCCTCTATGAATTTGAATACTCCAGGTATCGAATGGAATGGAATTATGCCATATCTGTCTTTTGTGACTGGCATATTTTACTTAGTGTAATTTCTTCAAGGTTCATTGATGTAGCGTATGTCAGCATTTCCTTCCTAAGGCGAAATGATATTTCACTGGAGGTATAAACCACATTTGGTTTATCCATTCATCTGTTGGTAGACATTTGTGTTGCTTCTACCTTTTAGCTATTGTGCATAATGCTGCTACGAACATGGATGTTCAAATACCTGGTCCCTATATTTACTTTTTTTTGGGGGGGGGCAAAGTTTTTATTTAACTGATAAGTAATTATATATAATCAATATCCATATATATGTATATTATATGTGGGGTTAAAATGTGGTGTTTTTTTATATGTTTAGCTGTTTTAAAATATACACACACATGCCCACCCCCTTGGGTGGAGTTTGTGGGTTTGGATTCCTGTTTGTCTTTGAGCAATAAATTGTTAGAGTCAAAAGACATTTGGAGCAACTTTCTAGACCATGCTAGTGATGATGTGAAATTTGAAGGAGACTGAAGGTGGGTATCTTGGAGGACAGTGGATCTTTCAGACACTTCTAATTTCGCTGGAAGCAAAACACAGTGCTCTTTTTTTGGTTTTGGCTATTAGAGGTTGCCTCTTTAAGCTGTTCTGTCTAGCCTTCCAAATGGGACAGATGAGGGAAGAAGTTGGAGCAGGGAAGTGGAAATTCTTGCTCATTTACCTTTCAGATATTCATTTTGTTCTCCCTTCCTGGTAACTCAAGTGAACACAGCCCAGTTGGGAGTCAGAAACTTACAGAACTTCACCTTGGAAGCCAGCCAAGTTGGTCAGGATGAAAGATACTCATAGTGTTTGCTGAGGATCTATTATGGGCCCAAGGACATGAGTTCATGTTCCCCAACATGCATTTAAACATCAGGCTCAAGGAAATACTGTTTTGCCCCTTTGACTAATAAAGGAGCAGGTTCAGACAAGTAACTCACTCAAGGTCACAGTGAGCTTGGGACGACCCTGGGACGGAGTTCACACAGTCAGCCAGTTAGGACATGAATTAGGTCTTATTTAGAATCTCTCTGCTTCCCCTGACATTGTCTTGCCTTCCAATCTTTGCTCTCAAGTCAGACTTAGAAAGTTTTAATCTAGAAGCATTTTGGTGCTGGGGTAAAAGCAATGAAGAAATGAGAGTTTAAAGGAACTGTCTATCTTAAACTGTTTGATTTTCATCCCTAATGGTAACTTCAGCAAATATAATAAATATTCAATACACAGAGGTGATATTTGCATTACTAATTCAGAAATATTCATGATTAAAGATCAAATAACCAATCCCTAATGTACTCTCCTAAGGTTCATCTTAAACCAGTGATTAAATGTCAGATACTTGAATATCTACAGGACTTAACAACTAGATCCTCTGATCTTTTCATATTTTAGTGACTTAGGTATCCAAACTTTGTAACAGTGAATTTCAAAGGAATGTTCACATTGACTTATTTCACTGGAATGTTAAGGTATTTAACAATTGGACCATAACTGGCAGGCTGGAATTGGGGGAATTAATGAAATACAGTAGTAGTTTCCCCCCTTATTTGTGGTTTAGCTTTCTTTGATTTTAGTTGCCTGTGGTCAGAGAGTATTAAATGGAAAGCCCAACAAAAACATAACTCATAAATTTTAAATTGGACACCCATTCTGAGTAGCATGATGAAATCTCCTACTATCCATTCCTTCCAGTGCCCAGCACATGAATCATCCCTTTATCCTGTGTATCCACGCTGTATATACTACCCACCTGTTAGTCACTTAGTTACTTTCTAGGTTATAAGATCAGTTCTTGTGGGTAGGATTTGGTATTATCTGAGGTTTCAGGTATTCACTGGGGGTCTTGGAACTTATCTCTGGAGGATAAGGAGAGCCTACTCTAGTTCTTATTTGCAGTCTGGTTAGAGATAAGGAATTTATTAGGTAAGGATCTTGCCACAATCTCTTGTCTGTAAATTCTGGCATTAAAGCTCTGGGATAAGCAGATTTTCACACATGTGTGATACAGAAATAACTGACGTATTCTATGATGAGGTTTACCGCCCATTAATGTTCTTCAAATACCTCCAAATCATCAAAGGAATATCAAATTATGTCACACATACTTTTATTATTCAGGCACTTTATTAAATTCAGACTCCAAAATGAATAATTCCTATAAAGGTTATACATTAAAGTCAATATATGACTATCCAGAGGGCCCCTTTCTGTGATCATCCAAATAATCACTTGTTGAGTCTATAGCATTTAAAAAAACACATATTTTGCAGAATTCTGGTGGAAACTGATTATTCTTACAACACTGATAATTTCTTTCTTTCTTTCTTTCTTTCTTTCTTTCTTTCTTTCTTTTTTTTTTGTACCAGGGATTGAACCTTGCTTTTGCTTTATTTTATCTTTATTTGGTACTAGGGATTGATTAAACTCAGGGCGCTTAACCAGTAAGCCACATCCCCAGCCCTTATTTAAATATATATGTATATATTTTTTCAAGAGACAGGGTCTAAATAAGTTAAAGGGCCTTACTAAGTTTCTGAGGCTGGCTTTGAACTCCATGATCCTCCTGCCTCAGCCTCCCAAGCCTTTGGGATTACAGGCATGAACCACCACACCCAACTAACAATGATCATTTCTAGGTTGAGATTGCTGTATTTTTCCTTTAAGCTGTGTGCTCATTGGAAGAAAATCCAGTGAAGTCAGATTCATCAATGTCTCCAGTCAGATATCAATTGATTTCATAGGCAGAGGGAAATATTGCACTGTCATTTGGTCATCAGAAAAGTAATCGAAACTGTCGATTTTCTGAGTGCGTTGTGCAGGCACTATGCATTAGCTCTACAGAAGGACCATGGGATCATGGATGTTGACGTTTAGAGGAATCACCTTGGGGAGAGGTGCTTACGTGACTGTCAACTCCATGATAAATGGGTAGCGGGAGAATGTGCGGCCTGCCTTGGATGGGTCACAGGTGGTGTCTGTCACTCACACTGGTCACTCACACCTATCTTTTTGATATTGACACTGCCTCCCTTTGTACCGCAGACCTCAGCTGCCTCTCCTCACCCTCTTCCCAGGCCACTCTTGGCTGCCCTGTGCCCAATCACTCACTGACAGCTGAATAAGGACGAGGGTGAGTCCAGGAGGCTCTCTTCCCTGTGTGCTTCCTGGGCTCTGAGCTGCTCGGCCGTAAAGAGGCACCTGTGCCTACTGGCGCCCGGCGCACCATGGGGCTTGATGAATTGTTGAGCGGATGGATGAGTGAGATGAACCCAGAAGGCGCTGGTTTTCCTTTTCCTTCCTTCTCCTTTGCTGCTTTTCTCCAGGACCTTTTGAAGTTGGTCCATTGGGACAAACAAGGATGTCAGGATTCTCTCCCAGCTGACAGGAAACACAGCTGCTACCCTCTCAGTCTTTTGAGGATCCCTCTCCGCACCCCCTTTTCATGTTCTGCCCAGATGAGGGTGAGGATGGGGAAGGGGCAAATAAAGACATATACAACACCCTGGTCCACATTTTTGACCCCACCCATTCCCTGGGTACGTATGCTCCTTCTCCATTCCCAGCCTCTTCCTTCCTCCATCACAGACCTGCACCCCCTTTTCCTGCTCTGGAACACTCCAGTTCTTTGTCCCCCACCAACTCCAGGACCAGCCCTCCAGCCACCACCAGTGCAGAAGGGCCTAGGAGGCGGAGATGACTTTCAGAGCCTGGTGAAATAGAAGGCAGGAAACACTTCAGAGGCTCCACCAGGAGCTACAGTCTACAAGCTCTCAAAATTCAGGTCTGACAATGCAGCACAAAGAAAATGGCACAGATTTCTAAGAAATCAAGCCGGGAGACAGCCAAGCAGAAGCTGTGTTTTTCTGCCTCGGGGTGGATACTGTCCAGCGCGCTCTTGACCGGCACCTGGTCACTGTCTTGTAAGCCGGCCTCTCCGTGGGGTTGTGGGAAGTGGGTACCGGGAGGAAGGACAAGACGGCTGTGTGGCCACAGCTCCCTGCGGCCACCCTTGGCTTTCCAAGGCTGTGATTTTCATGTCAAGGCGCGGGAAGGACAACCCCTCGGAAAGAAATGCCTGGAGCTGTCTGCTCGCCACCAGATAGAAGAATCAACCACGGTGCAGGGAGCTGTCAGCTCAGCCAGCCGGTTCACTCCAGCAGATGCTCGCAGCTGTGTCCATGGGGAGCCAGCTCCGTGTTTCAGAGGGACTGTGGCAAAGGTGTCCTCCAGCCGCGGGCTGCCATTCAGCCTGTCTGCATTCACACAGCATCCGAGCTTGTAGTTAGAAAATTAGCCATCTCCTGGAGGAAGCTAATTTGCACTTGGATCTTTTTTTTTTTTTTTTTTTTTTTTAAGCAACGGAGGTAGAGACATGGAAAGGCTGCTTGGAAAATTTGTAGGGCAGGGAGACAAAGCTAACATGTTAGCTGACAGAATCGAGACTCAGATCTTTCTAGGCCGGAATAATGAACTAAAACCAAGGAGGCTAAATTTAATGAGGAGATGGGGAAAAAAAAATCCAACAGTAGTTTTATGTTTTTAATTGTACATTGTCTGAGAGTTGAGAACATGTGAATTAGGAATGGTTCATATGAATATTGGTTGATGGTGTCATCTGTAGAGGGGGCTGGGTCTATTTTGGGATTAGAGGGGGAAAGTAGGAAAGAGAAGAAAAGGAAAATCCCAAACCTACCAGTTAAATAGTGTGAATCCACTGGAGAAGACCTATCCAGTTCCACTCACTGAGTTTAGTTCTCAATCCAGAGGGACTGGGAACTTTTCAAATGAAGCTGTTACCAGTTTCTGGCCCCAAATGATAGATAGAATTGGTCATCACCTGGTAAAGACTCCCCTGCGAGCCAAGCATTGATATTAAACCACCCTAAGGACCGTGGCTACCTTTGAGTTGCACACTGGACTCTCAGCCAGTCATCTATGACCAGGAGAAGATTTACTTATACTGTCCCAAAATATGGTGACCTCTGAAATGATACATTTTATGGGACTTCCCACAAAGGGTCCGTGGCTGTGGCAGGCATATATCCAATATATTCTCATTTTAACTGAGGTGGGAGAGTATATTACAGCCCTAATTATCTCTGCTTCCTCATAGGTATGTGGAACTGACCAACTACTGTGATTATAAAGACTACAGGGAAACTATATTGAGCAAACCAATGCTGTTCTTCATTAATGTACAGACCAAAAAAGACACCTCGAAAGGTAGGTGCATCCATGATTTTGGTGTGGTTCTGTCTTGCTGGGCTATGGGCTGTTGTAGGCTGATGAGGGAAGAGCGGGCCATGGAGAAAGCAGGATAGATGTCAGCTCGTGACAAGATCAGCAGCCAGGAGCCTGGTGTCTAAAGCACTGCTCAAGCTTTTGGAACAAACCCCAGATGATCCTAGAGCAGAAGCCACCGGGTTCTGAGCTTCTTTCCTGTTTCCTGTCCAGACAAGAAGTAGTCTGACATTCTGAGCCTTCCAGGGTTTCAAGGGTTTCGAAGCCTGGCTCCATGAGGGTCATCCAACAATATGTCCGAGGCACACTCTAATGTCATTATTGACACTGTAGGTCTATAGATCTTATCATCCAAATGGGGACATTTTGAGGATGAAAGTCTTCATAGTTAGTAATTTGGGTTAAAGGCATAAACTGAGATGACTCAGAAAGGTAGGGTACATGGTTATCCTACCTATGAAGCACATAGACTCTCCCTATTTTATGGATGAGGAAACTAAGATAAAATGAATTGCAGTTGTAGATGCTTCAAGTTTCATGTTTCTGTATTTTAGACACAGAATTTCATGTTTAGACACATCTCACCATTGTTTCTTCCAAGAAAGCAGATGAACTGGTAACGACTCTACAACTCAAATTCCAATATGAGCATCTCTCCATTTTCCCATTTTCTTCCTGCTCAGAGCGACACATGGGTAGACTCATGGGAATCATGTTCTGTGGCAAGGGTAGAATTTCTTCCAACTGCTTCTAAATGTCATTCTTAAAATGAGTCCAAGGTAATAAGAAATGATCTACCAATTTCAGATGGACTTTCTCAAGCATTCACTCTCCTCAGACCCGGAGGAGTTCTCTCTGCTCATGTCATAATTCACAGTCAGGACACTCTCTCTCTGCAGGAGAGGCCAGAACAGAATGCACGTAACAAACAGCGCCTGTTTGAGTATCTGAGCCCTGCGTGTCCTTTGGCTTGGTGATGACCAGAGGGCCAGTAGTTCTCTTGGAGTATAATTCACAGCTGTGTCAAGTACACTTCCCACCTTGATCTCTCAGGAGGAAAGAATGAGTGACCTCTCCATTTTAACATTTTGAAAGTACGGGATGGTACAAAAAGGTCCTTGTGGGGAGTCCTACAGGAAGTACACAGCTGTAGGGCGATTGTTGTGGAAGAAAGTACAGAATCTGGTTAATTTTGAGAAAAGTTATAAAATGAAGATATTTTTATAGGCTAGAAACTTAAGGTGATAACGTTTAGAAACTTGTGAAAATTGCAGCTAAGGTAACTTGTCCGCCCACTGGTTTAAACTGGAATTATATGCAAATTTAAAAAGCCACCACTTCATTAAGGCAATTACTAATGATTTCCAGAATTTTGGTGTAATAAATACACAAACAGACCTGTCTGAAAATGTGAAGGGCCTCCTCTGCAGTTGTGCAGTGCACAACCTGCCCACCCAGCCCAACTGAGGAACATGGTAACCCTGGGTCTTTAGAATCTAAAGATTGTGGTTTTATTTGTATAAAATACAACAAATTACAAATGGTTTGCTTTTGCTTTATTTTATTCATTTATTTGTTTTTGGTACCAGGGATTGAAGAGGTTCTTAACCACTGAGCCACATCCCCAGCCCTTTTTTATATTTTACTTAGAGACAGGGTCTTGCTAAGTTGCTTAGGGCCTCATTAAGTTGCTGAGGCTGGCTTTGAACTCACAATCCTCATGCTTCAACCTCCAGAGCCACTAGGCTTTTATTTATCTCTTGTCTCCCAAAAGATATAAGATTATTTACATCTGAAATACCCAAAAAATAATTTGGAGTAAGGCAAACAAGTAGGAAAAATAAGAAGATTCTTTTATTGGCACTCGTTTGTTATTGCCTCCGAGCTATCTCAAAGCCAGTACCAAATGCTCAGTTCTTGAAATCACTAGGAGATTTTGTGAATGGCTGGTCCATGCCTTTAAACAGTGTGAAGTGGGTTTTCCGGTTTCTCCCTCAGATATGTGCTTGAGTAATTAAAGTCATGGAGCTTGATTCTGGGGACTAGAAAAGTAAGAGATTCCAAATTTCCTAATAAGTAAACAACCTCCCCTTTGCTTATATTATGCAAGTTGAATTGAATCAGACTTAAGGGGTTAATAATACAAAACAAGATAAAAAAAACAATAATAACAGGGGGAAGAAGTGTCTTCCAGGACAGAGATGTGGTGCTATTTAAACACTGAGAAAGATACTTTTTCTCACTTGAGATGATGTTGGGTCAGGAGCAGGAAGGAGAACCAATCATGAGTTGCTCTGATGCTTAGAACCTTAGCCTAACCATTTGGCAGGAAGAACGCTGGGGGTGGAAGGCACAGAGTACTTTTCTTCCCTGGACTTAGCTGATTTTCTGCTGTGTAAATGAGAAAGTGTTGGTGAGAGCCAAGTTGTGATTTAAATGTGCAGCAAGGCTGGGTCATAAAAACCGTTTTCTTTTCCCATGCTGGATACGTGGTGGGGGCACAGTTCTCATTTGCAATAATCATAGAGTGGGACTTTTGATTTCTGAGACATAAGTGCAAGCTGCAACTTGCTTCTTCTACAGTAGCCCAGAGCTCCCTTCAAATCTCTGGAACATTTCTAGAAATCTGGCTAGGTGTTGTGGTAAGGGTCTCAGGGAGCAGAGAGGGAAGGTTATCGATGGATAAAATCTCCAGAGAAGGTGGAGACCCCTGCTTTAGCAAATCCCGAGAAGCATGTTGATAACACAAGTACATACTTTTGAATTCTGCTTGCTGATTTCTAGAAAGGACATACGCATTTCTTGTGAACACAAGGCACCCCAAGATAAGAAGACAGATAGAACAGGGGATGGACATGGTCATCTCTTCAGTGATCGGAGAAAGTTACCGACTTCAGGTAAGATTTAGCCTGTGAATCCAGGGCTCCCAGCCACACGGAAGAGGCCCAAGAACTCCCTGCAAGAACTGCGTGTCTAGGGCCTTCTCTGAACTACAGTAAGCAGCCAAGATCACACGGATGCCTGGAACTTTACAGAAACCAGACGTTCTGTAACTGTGTTCTGTTCTCTACATACCTATGACGGAGTTTTAGTTTTAAATTAGGTTCAGAAAGAGATGAACAACAACTAATAATAAAATCCATCAATTCCAATAATAATAATAAAAGAATAGTAGTAAATAATAATAATAAAGTTATTTAAAACATAAATTATCTTTCTGGACTTTTCCATTTACTATTTTCAGACCCTAGGTAACTGCAACTGCAGAAAGCAAAACCATATTTTGTTCTTTACTACGTCATTATTGCTACCAATAAAGTGAGCTTAGTTTCTCTTTTCTTTAAATTTTCTTTTGTAGCTGTAGATGGATGGCATGCTTTTCTTTTATTGGTTCATTTGTTTATGTAGTGCTAAGGATTGAATCCAGTGCCTTACATGTGCTAGACAAGCACTCTGTCACTGAGCTACAGCCCCAGCCCCCAAACAAACTTAGTTTCTATCAACTTATTAGAAACAGAATATTAATACATGTAATTTTGGCCAAGCAGTTCAAAATCTTATGATACAAAAGCAAAGGTGTGTTTTTTTTTTTTTTTAAATAAAGACAACTGTTAAAAGGTATCTGTCAGAATGAAAGAGAGAATGTCACATTTTGGAGATTTGGGTAGTTTTCATTGATTCTAAAATGTCTACATGGTAATTATATCCACAAAGTCAATGAAATGTTTCTCTGTCTTTCAGTTTGATTTCCAAGATGTAGTGAAGAATTTTTTCCCTCCAGGAACTGAGGTGATTAATGGAGAAAATTTGAGTTTTGCGTATGAATTCAAAGCTGACGCCTTATTTGATTTCTTCTATTGGTTTGGGCTCAGCAATTCCACTGTGAAAGTGAATGGTAAAGTTCTGAATCTGTCGAGCACAAGTCCAGAAAAGAAGGAGACAATTAAGTTATTTTTGGAAAAAATGAGTGAACCTTTAATCCGAAGGAGCAGTTTCTCTGACCGAAAATTCAGTGTAACTTCCAGAGGTATGTTAAAAATCCTCAAGGACAGGAGGATGCTGACCAGTCAAAGGGTGAAAGAGGCAATGGGAGGGAGCAAGAGGCAAGACTCATTAATAAAACAGAAACATAACGTCACCTGATTCAGAAAGGACTGAAATGGCTCTCCCAAAACCAGAAGCCAGGCAGCATGCACCTGTAGTCCCAGCTACCTGGGGCGCTGTGAGGGTTGCTTGAGTCAAGAGCTGGAGACCAGGCTGGGCAAGAGAGCAAGACGCTGCTTCAAAAAAAAAAAAAAAAAAAAAAAAAGAGAGAGAGAGAGAGAGAGAGAAAAGAGAGAGAAGAGATAAAAGGACTTTTCCTTTTAGTCTTCTGACATAATAATTACATTGTGCAGCCTACCTCCAAAACAATCTTAAAGATTATCATTAATTCAAATGAATATTAATGCCCACTTAAATATTATTGGCTTCTTAACATTGTAAAATAATGCTTCTTTCCCTGTGTGCATAGTCTGGACCACAGAATGTTCACTTAAGCTGCCAGTCGGGGGAAGTCTAGATGGTCGTGGTATCTATCTTTAACAGTACGTGGAAGGGTTCTCCAGATTTTGTAAGACCACAAAAGAAAAAAGAATAACTCTTGAGAAGGTTTCATTTAATCAACTAGCCATGGCATATGGTGGATTCTTGATTTTGGTATCCACGCGGCTCACGCAGATGGCACGGATCATGTCTTGTCTGAGCGTGTCTTTTGCGGAGCCCGTTCTCTCTGCCTCATGCTCGTCTGGGCTGGAGAGCAGCTTCCTTGAATCGGGATTCTTGTTGCTAATTGCAGGAAACCAACAGTCTCTGTAAACTCGCAGTGTCCTCAAAGTGAAGATGGGAAATAGAGATTTTTCATTAATTGTGTTTAATGACAGTTGCTTTCTTCCAGTGTTTATAGCAAAAACCTCTTACTCTCAGCTGTTTCTTATTCTAGAAGTGATCCTTCTCTTAATTCCTTCATTTCTCCTTCTCTCCATCCCACTATCTGTTAACGTCTGTCTCTTCATCTCTGTTCTCTGTGTTTCTCTGAGCTTCTCTGTCTCTGTCTCTGTCTCTGTCTCTGTCTCTGTCTCTGTCTCTCTCTCTCTCTCTCTCTCTCTCTCTCTCTGTCTCCTCCCCACCCGCTCCCTCTCTGTCTCTGTTCCTCCGCAGTCCTCTGTCTCTCACGCTTTCCATGTTGTTCCAATCCCAATTTCCATATTCCTCTGTCTGGGACTTTGTCACCAATAAGCTTTGCGCTCTGCTGAATTGCAGCCACGTGGAGATGGTCCCTTACGGGACAAGATTAACTGGCCCTTCTTTGACAGCATCACCCTTGTCCAGTCCTTCTCTGGTACCCTCAGTCTCACCCACTGGCCACAGCAGCCTGGATAACTTTCCTGTTTCACTGTGGCTCTTCTCTGGCATGTAACCTCCCTCTGGTGTCCACTGTCATCTTGGGGACACCAAAGTGCATGTGAAGTTGGCAGCAGTTCTTTGAAAGTTTACCCTGGACCATCCCTGAGTCCACTTCAACTCCTGACCAGAGCTTCCTGAGAGCTGTCGCATGCACTGCAGATGGCATAGCTGAGATGTACCTGCAGGCCTGGCAGGCAGACTGAACTTGGCTCCCAGCCCCTGGGCAGAGCACCAAACCCCTGATGCTGCTAATACAGCTTCATCCTGTTCACAAACTGACCTCTGGCCTGAGCATCTATTTTTCAAATGTGAGACTTTTCTGTTAAGTGAGAGAGTGTATGAAGCCCATTGCAAATCTCCAGCCTGCAGGAAAGCAAGTGACAATCATGTCCCGCTGATAAACAAAAAAGCAACACATTTCTGTTTAGCCTTTTGAGTTTTTCCGTGGAAGCCAGGATTCTCTATTAATTATTGAAATGGTTATGTTGTATGATTTTTTTTTGCAGTGCTGGTAATAATGATTGCCTTATTTACTGTGTGTGTTTTTTTTTTTTAGGCTCAATAGATGATGTTTTTAACTGCAGTCTGTCACCCAGATCATCTCTGACAGAGCCTCTTTTGGCAGAATTACCATTTCCAAGTGTTCTGGAATCTGAAGAGACACCAAACCAATTTATCTAATTGGACTGAACATTCTAGCTGTCACTTTTATGTTGCAAGCCTGTGCCAGACTGCAGGTTGAGGGGACGAGAGGAGGTGGGAGGTGGGCACTTCCACCCCTTTGCCAACTCCTGGCGCCCCCATGGCTTCTGTGGGGGGCTCCTTTCTCCCATTTCCCTGGGTGTGATGCTGTGGCAGGCCCAACGTAGCTGGCTTCCTTCGAGGCTACAGTTCCCTGGATGGAAGGGCTTTGGCTTGTGGCATGCTTTGAACATTTCTGCAAAGAGGCAGGGGAAGCCACAGGGTCCTGCCACCCTGAACTTTGCTCAGTGCCCTGGCACCCTGGGAACTTTCCTGGAAACCTCTCTGGGAGTCCTCTGACTTGGTTGTCAACCTGGGATGCTTCATAATTCAGGGTTTGCTCTCTGCTTGAGATCTCCTTGTTTATCCCCCAACCCAGAAAGCATGGGGTTCACAGTGCTCTTCTCTTGCAAACCTGGTGGGTAAAAAACCTGTGCCATCTTCCATCCGGGAGGCAAGTTTGTTTTTCATCCTGCCTGTGTGAAACCTTATAGGAAACATTCAAGGTAAGGTTTGCTGAATGACTGGCCAGGCAGATAGGACAGCAATCCTGCCACCCACAGCCTGAAATGGGAGGTCCCTTGGCCTTTCTCTTCTCCAAGTGGCACATGGAGAATGAGGCCAGGTGTTGTAGTACCAACTATGACAGGGGAAGGATAAGGTACATGGCACTATCCTCCTTACTGAAAGTACATCATGTCAGTTGGGCATTTAAAATAAGCTTTTTGTAATCCTAACATGAAAAGAAAAATAGAAGAAATCTATATAATTACCATACTACATTTTCTATCCATATATTTTTCATCTTATAGCTATGATGGAATTCTTCAAAAAGGAAAAAAAAAACATATCCTACATATAAAAACTTGTATGAATGGATCACTACATTTGCTCATAATGAGGGAGATTTATAGATCCTGAATATCATTTTTTTTCTGTCTTTTTTTTTTAAAAAGTGTTCCTGTATTATATGTTTGATAACACTACTGATGGTCCTGACATTTATATTTGAAATGTTATGAGGTACATTTGCACAATTAAAACTTTTCCTAGCATTCAACCTCGAGGTCACCAATTCCCTTGTGTGTGTGATCATTCCCTTGTGGTTTGCAGGTGGTGTCTTTGCGTGGTGTATTTGCATTATGACTTACTAAATTACAATAAGAATTTTTTCAACAGTCACTTTCTCAAGAAGAGCCTTTGAAGAACAGGGCTGTAAAGTATGTGGAGAAAGAAAGATCTGATACTGATCTTTCAGAAAAATAGGAAGAAATGCTTCTTAGTAGCAGGAGAGGATGAGCATTAATTTCAGTAAAAAATGCAGAATATTAATAATAAAATAAGTTTAATACCAGTGCAAACAAACCTTAGGTGGATATAAAGTATTAAATGCTTCCCAAAGGAAATAGAAACTCTTCACAAAATTGACAAAGGATTTTTTTTTTAAGTAGCTGAACTGAGAAAAATGATTAGTAATTACATCAGGAATGAACTAAAGATCTGGAAGGTTTCTTTCATCATTAAAATCATTTTAGTTGACTCTGAACCAAATGCATTCAATTTCCACTTAGCCAAGTTTTATCAACTGCCTATAAGGAAATATGCACCGTGCTACCTACTGTATTTTATTAGCAAATATTACAAAGAAGTGACGTTGAGAAATCTGTAAAATTGATAAAAAGTCCAGGAAAGATCTACCTGGACAGAAAAGGCCTCAATCTCATATACATGTGGCCCAATGTGTATGTTTTAACAGTTTAAGATCCATAGAAATCTATAGGACAATGCTATGGTTGGATATGTTTTGTCCTCATCAAAACTCACGTTGAAACTTAACCCCCAAGGTCAAATGTCAATGGAATTTAGAGGTGGGCCTTTGGGGGCGGTAATTAGGATTAGATGAGGTCATGATAAAGGAGCCCTCGTGATTGTATTAGTGGATTTGTACATCCAAAAGAAACCCAAGCAAACTTGCTCTTTCTGTCCTTCTGATGTTCGGCACCTCAATACCTATAGAGTCCCCACCTGCAGGAGGCCCTCACCAGAACTCTAGAAGATGCTGGCACCATGCTCTTGGACTTCAGATCCAACTCAACCTACTTCCTTTTAGAAATTTCCTAGCCTCAGGTAGTCTATTACAGCCACACACAACTGTATAGATGAACTATATAGATGAAGACCTAAGCAATTTGTCCATTTGTTCAGTTCATTCATTCAGTACGAATAATTGAGTGTCTGTCATGATCTGTGCGTTGCATTGAGGTGATCCTGGTGTATAATGGAGCTTAAAATTGACCCTTGTTGTCAAGGAGTTTCCAATTTTATTAAAAGAAGATAGAGAACCACCATTTGACCCAGCTATCCCACTTTTCCATTTATACCTAAAGGGCTTAATATCAGCATACTATAGTGATGTAGCCACATCAATGTTCATAGCAGCTCAATTCACAATAGCTAAACTGTGGAAGCAAACTAGATGCCCTTCAAGAGATGAATGGATAAAGAAACTGTGATATATATATACACACATACATACATACAGTGGAATATTACTCAGCCTTAAAAGAGAATAAAATTATGGCCTTTGCAGGAAAATGGATGGAATTGGAGAATCTCTTGCTGATCGAAGTAAGCCAATCCCCCAAAACCAAAGGCCGAATGTTCTCTCTGATAAGTGAATGCTGATCCATAATGGGGGCGGGGCGTGGGGAGAATGGAGGAACTTTGGGCAAAGAAGAGGGAGAAGAGGGAATGGGGGTAGGAAAGATGGTGGAATGAGGTAATCATCATTACCCTAGGTGCATGTATGACTGCTAATATGGTACAATGCTATATCATGTACAACCAAAGAAATGAAAAGTTGTGCTCCGTTTATGTACAATGAACTGAAATGTATTCTGCTGTCATGTATAACTAATTAGAACAAAAAAAGAAGACAGAGCAAGGGTGTAGCTTAGTGGTAGAGCACATACTTAGCATGCACAAGGCCTTGTTTTGAATCCCCAACACCAAAACAAACAAGCAAACACACCGGGGTACAAGCTTACAAGAACAATAAAATATGTGCTACAAGAGAAGTTCCAAAGGGAAAATGCCCAAGATACCTGTGATCCAGTCTGGGCAATAAAATTAATGAAGTATAACTGCAAAATTTAGTTTAAAACAAACATGGATTGATTTACCCAAGTGATTGATTTATACAAGCTGTCAGTGTCCTTGGAGGCTATCGATTTACTCCAATAAGAATGCAAGTTCAGAAATGATTTACAGAATGAAGGAGCTGTTTTTTTCTCATTACCTGATGGAAATAATTTGATTTCTGGCTAAGGGATAACATTGCCCAACTTGGTCACCTGCCTTAATTGTCAACTTGAATGTATGCTTACAGTTTTAAATATCCAATCTGTACTTGGAGAGCAAAGTTATGACCCTAATGAAGAATTCTAAAGAATATGTGTGTCAGATTCTGAAGGGAGTTTCTAAAGAATTTTAAAAATGCTTCAAGCAATGGAAGCATCATTAAAATAAATTGCTTTGAAGAAGAGAACATTCATGTGCATGAACGAATATATACATACGTTCATTGGTAGAACAGATTTAAAACAAGCGTCAGCGCTTGCATAGGCTGATGTTCACTACTTGCATAGACCTGAAAGGAGAACTAACAATAGAAGCCATTGATAATAACCCAATGGCTGGCCCAGCCAGCTTCCTCCTTAAGAGTTCAGAGAAGAGAAAACCACAAGAACCAGGGGACCACATGGACCAGAAGGGAGGTCACATTTAAAGGGGACTGATAAGATTTTAATAGACTTAATAGTCTTAATTTGCTGTTATGGTTCTACTTGGATGAAACAGAAATAAATTTGGTGAATTGCAAGTTAGAAGCAGAGTTTAGAATGTATCCCCATTAAACTAGACTGCATGAATAAAATAGAGGATATCATAGAATTTTCTGGATTTTTCCATAAGATCCTAGTAATTACCCTGGGACTACTTATCCACAACCTCTCTGTGTGGCAGCTATGATCTGGATGACACCAAAAACATCTGAATCGGTGATGGTTAATTTTTTATGTTAACTTGGCTGGGTTACAGTGCCCAGATATTTGGTCAATCATTATTCTGGATATTTCTATGGAGGTGTTTTTGGATGAGATTGATTAATATTTAAACTGGTGGGTTTTGAGTAAAGCACTCTTCCCTCTCTACTGTGGGAGGCCTCATCCAATCAGCTGAAGGCTAGAACAGAACAAAAATCCCCTCCCCTAGGCAAAAGGGAATTCTGCCTTTGGATTTGAGATGCAACTTTAGCTTTTCCAGGTGTCTCCAGCCTGTTGGTCTATCTTACAGATTTTGGACTTGCCAACCTCCACAATTGTGTGATCTAACTCCTTAAAACGAATCTCTCAATAGGTTGGTAGATACTCCATATTGGTTCTGTTTTTCTGGAGAATCCTAACATAGTCCCTCAATGAAATTGAGAATATGTTTTGAGTTCATCAATGAGAGAGAGAGAGAGAGAGAGAGAGAGAGAGAGAGAGAGAGAGAGAGAAAGAGAGAGAGAGAGAGAACAAGCAATATTCCATTTTTTTAAACATGAGGACACTTGAAGGAAACATTGCATATTACATAGTTGTAGAAAGTCTTTTGCATAGCCAGGAATGGTGGCACATACCGGAAATCCCAGCAGCTTGGGAGGCTGAGGCAGGAGAATCCTAAATTCAAAGCCAGCCTCAGCATCTTAGTGGGACCCTCTCTTAAAATAAAAAATGAAAAGGACTGGGGATGTGGCTCAATGGTTAAGCACCTCTGAATTCAACCTCTGATACAGAGAGAGAGAGAGAGAGATATGAGAGAGAGAGAGAGAGAGAGAGAGAGAGAGAGAGAGAGAAAGTTCTTTTGCCCAAATATAAAAATTGAGGCAGAGAAACTTCACTGAGTATCTTTGTACACAAGATAGCTGGACATCACCTTCTGGGTTTTTGGAAATAGGCACCTGTTGATCTTTGTTTACACATCCTTCATTGGCTTGTTCTCCTAATTCTCCCTTCAATTATTTTCTAGTCTCCCTTTCATTCAGGAGATGACCTAGCCAGCCTCCTGTATTATCTAGAGCAATGCTTCTCAAACTGTGCCAAGGAATCTTCTGCAGGTCGTGTGACAGTGCAGATCTGGATTCAACCCCTCTAGGTGGGGCCTCAGCTTCTGCATTTATAAAAGACTCCCAGGTGAGGCCGAGGCTGCCCTCACAAGGCTCTAACTTGCTGTTATGGTTCTCCTTGGCTCTAAGTCTGTCTCTCTCTAACTTTGTGAGTCACCTAAGAGTCTTGGTAGAAATGCAGAAGCTCAGGCCCCACTGGACAGAGTCCATGTTCTCACAGATGCCCAGGTGTGAGGTGGTCAGGTGCAGGAAGGAGGTAGCTCTAGAGTATACCTGGGCCCCTCTAGTCTTTCCTGAAGCTTCAAGTTCTCTTTCCCTGCTCCTTACTCTTGCTCTGTGAACTTGTTTACTTCTTTCGGTTTTAAGTAATACTGCTTCCTACATATTTTTTTCTCTCTCCACCTGTTGGAGGCTTTCTTCTCCTCGACAGCCAGAATTTGAGTATTCTATGCTTGCTGTCTCCTCACCCTTGCCACCCATCCTTGTCTTTAGCAGTTCACATCATGTTCTGTGTGTGTGTGTGTGTGCGCGCTCGTGCGCGCGCAGAACTAAATGTATTATCATAACTTCAGTTGGAAACAACCAGTTAACTTTTTACCCATTCAATAAAACTATTCTCAATTGTTTTGGATCAATGAGAAGCTTGTACAAGGCATATTCGTAACCTAGATGTTTTGATTTCTGGATGATTAACTTATTTTGGCAGGATGATATGGAACTTTGCTGTTCCTTGCTCTGGGAAAAATGTCAGGATTTATTCAAACTTGCCACCAGGCCGGTTCACTCTGCTGCTTGACCCACTCAATGAATCCTCCACCTGCTCAGGTGAAGTCCTAGCTTCTCAGTGTGACCTGCAGGGCCTTCTTCCCCATCCAGCCTGTTCTCAGTCTCCCCCTCGATCTTCTCAACATGGCAACATCAAACTTCAGGGCTTTGGGTTCCGCAGGCTATGACTGGCTCTCCCCATATCACCTCTCCCTCTTCACCTGGTCAACCCTGCACATCCTCAAGGACTCGGCTCAAGCATCTTTTCTTGTAGGAAGTTGTCCCCAGGCTCTTATCATATCCAGGGCATTGCCCTTAATGTCCCCAGACAACTCATTTCCAGTGCACAGTCAGCATTAGTTGAAGGAAAGAAGAAATAAAAAGAAAAAAAAAAAAAAACAACCAAAACCCTGCACTCAATCATGAAAAGGGATTGCCTCGGGTGATCACAATTCAAAGGCGGCAACAGTGCCATACCACTCACAATAATGCAGACCCTCACTGAAACCACATTTTGAAGCAGAAATGGGAGACTATAAAAAGAAAAAAAAAAAAGATCAGAATAGTAATCAGACAAAAGAACAACACCTTCGGTTTGCACGGTCTCCTATAGACAGATTACGGTAAGGATCGGTATCTTGACAGCTCAGCATGGTGGTGCTAGTACATTCATTGTACAATAAGGAAAACTGAGGCTCACAGAGGTACCTGCCTTACCCTAAGGGGTCCCAGAGGGAATATGACGGTTCTTTTGCATCTCCCTTGGTTCAGTGCATACCCCACCATTTCAGCTAGCCCAAGAAGAAACAAATGTAAGATATTAATAAGAATTCACTTTTAAAATTCTATATACTAACTGCTCTATTTTAAAAACATATTTCTCTTAAATTATGCTATGCTAATTAGCTCTACCATTTCCAGACAGTTAATCTGTTATTGGGTGCGACTTTCTTTAATTTAGATGCCACTACTAAATCCTAATTTAGACATGTTCCTTTAAATAACATCGACAGAAGTCTGCCTTCTACTGAGTTTCACCATTCATTGCTCGGAGAGTCTAAGATTTATTATATTCATTTGCTGTGTGGATGGGACTCGACCCGCAGAAAATTCTAGTTTAGCTCTTCACTTCAGAGATGTTCCTTGCATATATGTTTGGGGTCTTGGTTGGATGTCTATTCTGTCTCCCTTAATAAACTCCCTTGTTACATCTCCCTCTTTACTAAGGCCTGGTGTTAGGATAACCCCTCTTAGGATGCGGGGCTGTTGTTGATTCCTTCCTAAACTGTTGCCAGCCGTCCCAGTGGGTTTCCTTCTTCTCCTCACAGGAGTGAGTGGTGGCTCTGTTTTAACCTGGAGCTTTTCAATAGTTCTTCAGCACCTGCTACGTGTCAGACTACCAGGGAGTGGCCAAGAATATGAAAATAAAGGAAGTTCCTCATCCAGTTAAGCATCCCTAACGCACATGAGGGTGGAAGACACAGCTCGGTCGATGGGGGAGGGAGAGGAAGAACAACTAAATTGATAGTCACAAAGCACTAAGGTGGGTGCCAGGATCATGGCCTGCTAAGGAGATCTGTGACACATAGGTCCTCTTCCCTTGGTCTCTAAGCACATTTTTCACTTGCTGCTTCCTCTCCTGATTTATGAGCTGGGATGCTGTGGTTGGCTCTGAATAGTGACTCCACCCCCAGGTTTCCTGGGTTAAAAGCTTGGTCTCCATGGTGGTGCTCTTGGGTCTTTCAGGAGGTGGGACCTAGTGGGAGGTTCTTAGGTCATTGGGTGATCTGTTCCCCAGAGGCACTGTAGGACTGCTGTCTCTTCCTCTGTTTCCTGGCTGGACACAGGATCGCTGGTTCTGACATCCACACCTGCCATTGGCTTTCCCAGCAATAAGGAGAGGCAGTAAAGGGGCTCCTTGCCCAGCCTGTTCTAGGCCTTTGAAACCTCCAAAACTATGAGCCAAAATATACCTCTCTTCATAGGTAGCCTTAGTCAGGTGTTTCCTTGTAGTAACCTGAAACTGACGGATACACAGGATGACCCCTTGAATAGCATGGATCATCACAGAATCGATGCTTCTCAGGCCCCACTGGTGATTTTGTCAGATCCATGACAACTTTCCCTCCATTTGCTTAAACTGAAATCTATGAATCAATGAAAATTATCAGTTGAAAGACTGACATTCCAGCAGTTGGAGAGGCTGAGGCAGGAGGATGGCAAATTCAAAGCCGGCCTCAGCAAAAGGGAGGTGCTAAGCAACTCAGTGAGACCCTGACTCTAAATAAAATATGAAATAGGGCTGGGGAATGTGGCTCAGTTGTCATGTGCCCCCTCCCCCCCCCCAAGTCTGACATTGCTTTCTGTTTAATTGCTTCCCCCTTTTTTGTTTATGTCCCCAGATAATACAACACAAGAGTCGGGAGAGCTCATTGCAAGAACTATACAAATAGACAGAAGTCAGGTATCCACAGGAGGAGGCGAGGACTAGCTTTCTGCATCGCGTCTTTGCGCGGGCCTGGTCTAGCCATCTGAGTCTCCCGACTTAAGTTGCCCGGTACCAGACCCGTGTCTCCATGGCGACGCGTCACAATGCAGCCGCGCGCCGCCTGCAGAGCCAAGTCGGGCTGCAGCCTCAGCCGGGCTCCACTGCCTCCTCGGCAGGATGGCCCAGCCTGAGTTCATGGCTTTGTGCCCCTCTTTAAACGACCACAAGCTCCAGCCAAGTAAGATTGTGTACCCTACCTGTCTGCAGACAGGGTTGGGGTCTTTCCTGGGGAAGGGGTAGCATCCAGCCAAGGGACTTCGATCTTTAATGATGCTGTCTCCCTCTTAGGGATGGGCCCCACTGAGGGACTAGGGACGGCTGGGGAGTCAGGGAGAATGACGATGTTCATGACCTTGTCCCTTTCCAGCCCTTCATACTTGTGCTAAACCTCCTCTTTGACCTGCCCATACTTCTTTCTAAAACACTCCAGGACATGCCTGCCTAGGAAGGGACCCAGGGAATGAAGGGCTGGGCCCTTTCCGAGGAGAACAGGGCCAAAAGCAAAGAAGGAGCAGAGCGACTGGGACTCCCAGAAGAGAACAAGATCGGCTTGAGCCCCGCCCCCATGGAGGGTCTGGGAAACAGCCAAGAAATAGGGTTTGTGGTTTGGGGGAGCTAGGTGGTTACAGATGGAGCTAAGGTCTTCAGCCGCAGCTTCTGAGTAGGACCATTTCTCTTTCAAAGAGACCCTGTCGGTAAAGATGGGGAGCTCTGCATCCTCGTTTTTGCTCCCAGATGCAGCAGGTTACCAGCTCAGCTTTTCGAGTCTGCGGGGGGAGAGCCGCTCTAGCTGTGATGCTAGTGGCATGATTACTGTGTAGTCAGCTACACCGTGGCCTTTCCCTTGGCAATAATGGCCCGTGGCTGCTGTCTAGCTGGGTAATTGTGGCTGCACGCTGGCTCCAGAGCAGGGAGGAATTGTTCAGCTGCAAATTCCCTAGAATTGTGCTCCCGTGAGAGTGAGTGAAATGTGTACTTTCATTTCAATTCATTCTTTGAACATGAAGAATAGAAAGAGGAAATACTTAATTAGCACAAAAATATCAAATATACTCAGTTTCCATATAATGTCAAGGTAAGCAGAAAGGAGAGAGAAGTGCTTTCTCGGGATTCCTGAGGGGTCTCCTTTTAATTTCCTCTTCCTTTTCTAGCTACTCCGTCTTGGTTTCTTTCATTGTCTCCTCTCCCTGTCCTTGGCTGGGAAATGCCAGAGTCTTCCAAGACTTTCCTTGAGAATTTGCATCCTCCATGAGTGGCCACATGCTGCCATAAAGCTTTAGGTGCTTCATAAAGGTGCCTGTGACTCTCTACTCTGTCTCTAACTTAGATCTTTCTTCCAATTTCCAGACCAAACTATCCAGCTTTCTGCTAGACTGTTCCATTTGGATGTCACAGAAAGGCCTCTAATTCAACATGTGCAAAATTATACTCCTTTCCTTCTCAAACCTTCCAAGCTTTGAGAGACCAGTTAGGAGGAGGGTCCCAGCTGCTGAAATCAGAAGGGGAGGCAGCTGCTTTGATATCTCGATGTGATCACCAGATTTCTTTGATTTAGCCATCAAGTTTTCCTTTCCATGCGCAGGTCTGACTCTGCCCTTCCAGTGTGGGGTCTCTGAGAGCCTCTGTGTGCTATTCCATCTTCCACTCTAGGACATTCACCTTCTAAAAGGTGGGCTTGATGTGGTACTGCTCAACTTTGGTCTAAAAACAGGATAAAATGGTTGACAATGATGGTTAACTGTTGATGAGCAGTCGCTGTAGACTGGACACTCAAGTGCAGTTTAGTAGTTTCTCATAGCTGCTAGACAGAACCACAAACTAGTGGCTCAAAATGACAAAAATTCATTCCCTCTTGGCTCTGAAGGCCTGACATCCCAAAACAAGGTGTGCACAGGGGTGCAACCCCTCTGGAGGCTCCAGGGCAGAATCTTTCCTACCTCCTGTTTCTGCTGGCTGTCAATATTCTTGACTTGTGGATAGATACATCAACGGGGAGGTCACATTGCCTCCCTCTTCTAAGGACATTTATAATTGCATTTCAAATCCATGAGTATGATCCATGATGACTGCTTCATTTTGCAATCCTTAATTGCATGTGCAAAAATCTCTTTTCCAAATAAGGTCAGATTCACAGGTTCTGGGATTTAGGATATACACATATCTTTTGGGGGCCATCATTCAGCACACTACAAGCATGTACACTTACCAATGCCTTTATTCCTCAAAATAAGGTAAGGTCAGGATTATTAGAGGTCATTAATACCTGCATTTTTCATCAGAATAGAACATCATAATATATATGGAAATTCTTTGTAAAGTATAATACATATACATATTAATTATATTAGTTTTATACTATTTTCAAAGCTTTATAAAATTTTTTTCATAACTGTGAACACCTTTGGTGGGTCCTAAGTTGAGCAGAGTAGGCTTAGGCACAGGGGGCCCCACTGAATTATCCTTAGTCATTTCCTCTTTATTTCAAATTTGTGTTTGAAATTTGCTGTCTCGGATTCTCATTCTGCCTGTTAAATCAGCCAAGAACATCCTTATCTCCCATGTTTCCCTGTCAAACTTCTACCAGATAAAATCCAAGTTCAGAAAGCTGTCTATGTGGTGAAATCTCTCCTTGACCTGTCCTTGCTGTCCCCTCTTCTCCTTTGAGGAAGAATCACATGCTCCTCATGGTTCCTGTGACACACAATCTTAATCTGATGTTCATAGGATACATAGCTCCTCCACTAGCTGTTAAGTTCCCCAAAGCCAGGACAGGATGTGTGTCCCAGTGCTAAGCACAGGACCTGGTCCATGGGAAGGCACGGGAAATGAGAGAGGAAGGAAACTATCAGCAAACTTCTCACTTCTCAGAAGTGAGAAGGGTACAGGGAAGTGTGATCTCTGCAGAGATCCTTCCTGGTCCTCCTAAAAGCCCAAGGCAGAGGTTCCAATCAAACTAAGGGAGGCTTCTTTAAGAGCAGCTACTCAGGATTTTTTTTCTCCCTTCTCCACATTTGCAATTCTTTTCACAAAGATCATTTAAATCCACTATTGGAATAAAATGCTTTCAAGCCTAAAGTGATTCCCACCAAAGCAGGAGTCTCCAAGGATAATGCCAAGGCAAGAGTTCTCCCTCGGGGATGCTTCTGGGTGGACGCGAAGCTTAAACCAGTGTGAAGGCAGCAGGGAAGAGTCACAGATGAGCAGATCCCATTCCCTGCCTGGGGCCAGGGCCTGTTAAATTAAAAACGACCTGGCTGGGAGAGATGGGGAGATGAATACTAAGAAGTTCACAGATGACAGAAACCGTTAATGTTTAGCCAGGGCTCTCTATGCTAGGCAGGAGGCAGATAGCTTTTAAGAATATTGGGAAATTGGAAGATAAAGGATACTTTAGTGTCATTTTAATAGGATACAGGCTTGGAAACAAATTCAACCAATGGGAATAGCTCCAGTATTCTTGGGATGAGATGATGAGATCCTAGACAGTACCTATTATTAAAAAATTAGAGACATTCCAACCCAGTTGCTTATGAAATGTAAAAATCCACAGGTAACTGCCCAGATATTAAAAAAATGAGAGAATGAGTAAATTTAAATATATATATAGTAGCCCCCCCCCCCCCTTATGCACTCCCAGTGCATAGCCCTGGGTAGTGCTGACTCTATACACGAGCATTGTGATACTGCAGCTACATGACTTAACGTGCAGGTAGTGCATACAGTGTGGACACTCTACACAAAGGGGCAATTCACATTTCCAGCAGGATGGAGCTGGATGGCATGAGATTTCATCATGGTGCTCAGAATGGTGCACAATTTAAAACTTATGAATTGTTAATTTCTGGAATTCTTCATTTCATCTTTTTGGACCGTTGGTGTTGATCACAGGTATCCGACACCATGAAAGGTGAAACTACAGATAAGGAGGGACAACTGTATTCTCAAGTAATTTGGTGATACTTTGTTAAAAATAGGGAGTTGGGGTAGATCAGCTTGGGTGCTGCTAAATTCACAGCTGGTATCTTTCTGGAGCCATCGACAGTATTTGCCATGGATGATTCCTCCCTCCTTTGGAAGCACTTTCTTCTTTGGGCTCTCAGGACACCTGAGACATGCTCCTGGTTTTTCTTCATGCCAAACTGACTGTATTTTTCTCTGGCTGTTCTTCTCCTTGACCTTCGAGTGCCCGGGCTTCAGCCCTGGACTTCTCTTCCAACTCCACTCTGCCCCTCAATGCTCTTACCCACGCACATAATTGTCAATAACTTTTACACCACTGAATGTTACAATCATTATCACAAACGGTGAATTAGCATTGCACCAGGTGAATGGGAGTGTTTTTCCCCCAAGACACTGTTAGTTGGGACACTTGGTGTAATATGAGCCCGTTTTTTTTAAAACAAAATGGTGAGAACTAAATCACAATTTGTCTCTGTAATTGTACGTACACATAAATCCTCATGTGATTGCATATGAGGATTACGTGTATACAAGTATGGCGAGAAGCAGGCAGGGTTGTTCACTCGGCCTAGCCCAGAAAAGGATAATGACGGGTGGAGAGGAAAAGCAAAGAGGTGCCCGGGGTAAGAGCTGGCATGTCTAATATGGACTCCTGTGTATACAATCATTCCGTGTGTGCACAGATATACGTGATGTAATGGAAATGGGTCACTAGAAAGCAATAATGAACAAAGATAGAATTTCCATTAACTACTTCCTTCTTTATGGATTTTTATGTTTGGCTTGAATTCTTTAAAACAGTGGGTGCTAATGTTTGGGGAAAACAATAGGCCGTTCTTATTTTGAGATAAACTCAGTTAATTAAGTTGTGCTTCCTTTCTCTCCTATTCCAGGCCACCACTTGGCCTTTATGGCTCTTTAGACTGTAATATAAAATCACTATCCAGAAGGTTCCTGTCTTTTGAGAAATTATTTTAATTGTGCAACATTCAAGTGAGAATGTTGCACAATTAAAAAAAAAAAAAAAAACGGCTTTATTGTCCTTTCAGCAGGTGGCACCGACTGGGATTCCTATGCCACCAGGACGAAGACGGATTTCACCCGCAAGACAGGAGCAGTGCCCGCTTTGATCCGGTAGATCCCCCTTCAGTCAGCCCGACAGACACTCGCGGCTTGGTTCACTTGTCTTTTCCGATTCAGAATCCATAACAAATAGAGTAACTGGAGAAGGCATTAAAAAATGCAGTGGAGTAGGGCCATTGTGCCCACGGTTCCCCTCCAAGCATCTTGAAAGCCCCTCCTCTCAAACAGCAGCCAGACCTCCCACAGGACCACAGAGAAAGTGGTCCCACTAGTTCTTTACCACTGACCCAGCATTTAGGTTCTTTGACGACGGTGCCACCTGAGCACCATGCACAAATCAAAGCCACTCCCTGTTATAGAAGCAGGCCTCGACGACTGAATGAATGGCTGAGTGGATGAATGAATGCTTGTTGTCCCTACTGTCACCAACACTCATCTCTGGAAGCTGAAGGAAGTGCACAGTCCCCCTCTCCTTACCTGCACTCCTCCAGCTACGGCAGTGTCAGCTTGGAACTTCTCCATTCCCACCCAAGCTGAGGGCTGTGGGAATTCCTAGCCACCAGCTGCCTCTCTGAGCTCAGCAGGAGGGGAGTGCCAGGATATCCCTTCCGTCCCTGTTAGGTAGGTGTGGAGTCAGCCTAGAGAGCCTTCCTTGCTGGTGTTGACTCTGAATTGTTTCCCAGAAGGAGGATCTTTTCTCCTTGTAAGTTCAAGTTAGTGAGAAGTCAGATGGATTATGGGCACGTCCAAGCCAAGGCTGACCCTCGGTAGCTCTGCCCCACCCTTACCCTCAGGCGAGTAACAAATCATCCACGGCTCAGTTTTATTGGTGGAACAGGACTGATGATCCCTAAGAGAGTGTTTTGAGGAGGAGGACACAGGTAAAGGACTAACACAGGGGGTTACTCAGTAATTTTCTTTCATTTCCCCTAGTAAAATATGATAGGCTCTCAAAAGTGCAAAGCTCCCAGACTCCCGATTTCTGAGTTACTGGTTACCCCCACGGGGCCACAACTAACTCCTTAATTGGGACATTTATCATTTGATTGAAATAAATTTGCCAGGTTCACAGGCGGTAACAGTTTTCTAAAGAAGAAGCATTTGGGTTAAAAGCCAAAAATAAAGATGTACTTGGAGAATCTAAGTCAGTGATTTTCAAACTCACATTTTTTTTAAAGTTCTCATACATTTAAATAGCTGCAGAAAATAAAACTTCCAGTCCATCCTAAATATTGACATTTTAAAATAAAAATTTTAAATGCAACCAATGCACAGTCTAAATGCCCTAGCAAATTAATACTCATTAGGATTCTTTTTTAAAAAAATACTCAAACAAGCTCTTTTTTGAAAACTCATTTCATTCCTTTTCCTTCTTCCACTCCACTTCCTCAATAGAATTTTCCCCATGCTATAAGATATTTTATGCTTGAAAGCAACTTATTGTCCACTCGTGGTTCTTTGCAACTGTTTCAATATTTTAGTTGAAGTGAATTTTTAAACATGCTATGTGACTTTAAGTATCATCACCATTATTTTTAGTACCCAACTGCTCAGAGCAATAAATAAATTACAATGTTAATAATAATAATACTAAATACAAAAAGTAATTTTTGAAACTACATCCTCCCCACCACCATATGTCTATTTATGTATGTATTTTTCTTTCCTTTTTTTTTTTTTTTTTTTTAGATGAGGTCTCCCTGTGTTGCCTAGGCTGGCCTCAACCTCCTGGACTCAATCCTCGTGTGCCTCAGGCTCCCTAGTAACAGGGAGTCTAGGTGTGCACCACTATGCCTGGCTTAGAACTGCATCCTAAAAAGATAAATGGGCTGTTTTGCTTTCAGTTAGTTCATGCATTCAACTGTGAGTGTTATTGTTTTTAGAATGACCCATATGTAGCATCAGTTTTTCTGTTTCTTTTTTCCATTTTATAGGTGTTAGACTTGAGAAAGTTTATTCATATATATGAAAAGGAATTTCAGCATAGCAGTGTCATCCAGTGCTCTGAACTTTTTTTTTTTTTTTTTTTTTTTTTTGTAGTAATAGGTAGGTATTGAACCACATAACCAGTCTTTTTTTTTTAATTATTTTTTTTTATTTGCAATTTTGCAATAGGTTCTTCCTAGCTTGCTTAGGATGACCTTGAATTTGTGATCTTACTGCCTTAGCCTCCTGGGTAACTGGGATTGCAGTTGTGTGCTACTGAACCAGGCTCAGCACTCTGAACTCTTTCTTGGTTTTTGCTGAGTCAGAAATCACAAGGTGATTTTAATGACGGATCCTCCTCCTACTTGGTGGAGTAGTACTCCTCTGATTTTATTGAAAGCAAGTAATGAGATGATTTGTCATCCACTTATTGAGTTATTCCCGATTTCAGTTTCTGAGAAATATCCCAGAAGGCATGGCTTGAACAAATGACCATTAAGTTACACCGTTACCCTCTCCCTCGAAGGTAGCTAGCTTGCTTAATATTATATGGATTGGAACACAGAAACATTAATTTCAATAAATGTTTTCCAACACAATATTCTTTGTATAAAAGACTTTTATCATCACTTACTTTAAATATATTCTTATCAAAATCTTGGAGCTGAAGATTTAGCTCATACAGTTTATATCGCCTATAACTAGTTGGTTAAGTCAGTCCTATTTGTCAAACCAATGAGCGAAATTCGGTTCACTCCCTGTCAAAATCTACCTACTCTTTCAGTTCATATAAATGTTAATATATGTTTTGAGGAATGTTATGAAAATAACTGAAAAATAAATCATTGTATATATCTTTTATAGGGAAGGTTATAAAAATAGGGGAAGTACCAAAAGATTCAAGTCTGATAAATTAATTATATCTAAGTAACAAAAATAATGCATAAAATGTGCAAGTTACCTGTGAAGCAAGGGGTCTGATAAATATATGCTTTTTTAAAAAAAAAGTTAAATGTGTTCTCATGTCTGCAGAACTCTGGTGTTTGACTTTCAGTAATCATTAAATTATAGTCACATGTGAAAGTCAGGAAGAGTTTCATTGATTTCATTAGACATCAGGCATTTCCTATGCATTTAATGAAGGAAAAAGTTATACAGTATGAAAATTAATTGGTCTGACAAGCCAGCATATGTTTTTACTTACTGTTAAGTATTTTATTTTTAAATAATTTACAGCATAAAAGGAAATAAGGATTGGCTACACTGGAGTAAATATTTAAAAAAATAAGATTTAAATACCTTACTAAGTGATGAATACAAGATCTAGAAAAAAATCCCACAAGATTTTAATCTACCAGTTTTTACCCAGTAATCTTTAAAAAGTGTGATGTCCCAGAAAAGATTCTAGTTATATTTAAAGCGATCATCATCACCAACTTGTACTGCTTCCCCACTCGACATGTTTTTCTTTCCAGCTAATGACATTTCCCAGGGATTTTTTTTTTTTAAGCTGAAAAAATGCTTATCTTTAAGTACATGAGGAAAAAAGCCATTTGGAGCATTCTACATGCTCTTAGAGCCTCTCCCTGAAGATGGATGAGTAGTTGGCAATTAGTAGGAGACAGAAAACTGGGCAGGACTTTGAAGCACGCCTACCAAAATCTGTAACACCCCACACAGGAGGCGATGCCCGGTTACAGCACCATCTCTCACTCTGCAGAAACTCCTAGATAAGACAAGCCCTGGACAAGGGTGTGGAGCTCCAATGACCAGGAGGCCTCTCTGGCCAAGCTGCCCCTTGGGTATACCCCTTTGCCTCTCTGGAGGCAATGCACCCTAGAAAGATCCTACTGATAATGTAGGAAAGAGAGCCCTGGGAAAGGGGCGTGGTAAAGAAGGAAAGGATTTGCTTACATAGTCAGCACCCACCCCTCCCCACCTATCAGGCAGACATAATTTAGGAAAAAAAATATTGAGAAATTGAGATCTGAAAACTAATTCCTTTAAAGCTATTTCTGCTGTGTCCCTTTTGGAGAATCTCCCTCCAGTTTATATCTGAATGACAGGAAAATCATCAATCATCCAGATGTGCCCAACTTCCCAGATGTTTGTTTCTTTCGAACACATGAATCTGCTTAGACTCTTAAAAAAATTTTTTTTTAAAAAAAGTCAATGTGAACTATTTTAAACACGCACAAAGGAATAAACACAATCACCATCTATGACAATAAACATACTGGATTTTGTCAAGATCAATTCAAGGCATATCATTTTAATTCTGAATATTTTCTATGTATCAAAATAGAATCCCCAAATCGGAGGCTTTAAAAATATAATTTCATTATTTCATCCTCAAAAAAAAAATCAATCCCTTAGTATCGAATAGCCAGTCAGCAATCAAATTTATTCCAAAAATTTGTCTCAAAATTTTAAAAAGGTTTGAAGTAGAATCCAAAGTCCACACATTACTTTTGGTTATTATGTCTCCTTTCTCATTTAATCTACCTCTGCACTTTTTTTTTTCTCCCTGACCATTTTTTTTTCTGAAGAAACAGAATCATTGTTTGGAATTTTTCTGATTCCATTCCCATCATGTGTTTTAAAATATTTCTCTTCTCTTCCATTTCTTGTAATTCAATATTCTGCAGACTTCATTTGATTCAGATTCCATATTTTGGCAAAAACATTTAACAGGTGGAGGTGAGTATATTCAACCAGAAGCACATCACACCCGGTGAACCCCTCCTTTTGAGTTCTAGGTGACATGGCTGATCATGGCCTAGATGCATCATTTCATTGAGGACTTGCAAGCCAAAAATGAACATCCTAATTTGCTTCTTTTTGTCTCTGGAATTAATCTTTTCCTTACCAACTCTGTGGTTAGATTGAGGTACTTTTTGTCTATGAGAGTATCTTTAAAAAATATCATAAACTTAGGTTGTTATTCTTAATTTCATTTTAGATCCCTGTACATTTGCTAAAGCCATCCTACAATTGTCACAGAATCGTTTCTTATCAGGGAACCCTCAAATTAAATTATATCTGGCATCAAGTCTTAAGTTAACCCATCTTTAAAAAATATATCATTAATCAAATGGTTTGACATGTGCACTATTGTGAGATCTGGCATTTAATCCCTTACTCTATTTTCTACTTTTTTTGTAGTCAAAAAAGTATCAGAAGATTAGGATATGCATATGCACTTAGTGATCCCATTCTGAATACACGATACAGTGACGAGTACGTTTGGAAATCATATTCTAAGGAAAATACCATAAAAAATGGGTCTTCAAGAGGACTAAGGAGACACAAAAAAGTAAGCCAATCAAGTAAGATAATAGCTCTATATGTGTCGAATTTAATACTGTGTCAACAATCCATGAGAATAAGAGTTTGAATATGTCACAAACACTCTTCACTTTCTTCTGTGATGAGCTATATGGTCCTTCTGGGACGATTTCCTTCCTACCTTCTCATCTTTATTTCTAACCATGTTATCTCTATCTCTATTTATTTCTCTGTTTTGTTGCAGAACATTTTTATGATCCCAGAAAAAAACAAAACAACACATGCCCATTAAAGAGTGACCCACCGCCCCCCCAAAAATCCCTGTCACCTTCCCCTTAGAAACCACCTATTTGCTTTCTATCTCTATGAATTACCTATTATGAGTAGTTTACATGTGGAATCATACAACAGGTAACCTTTTGTGCCTGACTTCTTTCACTTAGTATAATATTTTTGAAGTTCACCTCTGGGGTGGCAAGTACCAGTGCTTTCTGTGATGGAATACTGTTGTATGTATAGGCCACAATTTATTTGTCCATACCACCCTGTTGGATGTTTGGGTTGATTCCACCTTGTAGCTTTGGTGAAAGATGTGAAAGATGAAGAAGAGAGAGGGAAGGAGGATGTTCATATTTCTTTCTCGGAGGCTGGGTGTGTGCTGATGCTGTTTTCTGAGCTGGAACATGGTGGAAGACCAGGTTTGATGGGGAAAGGAATAAGAGGGAATGGGAGTTCTGGTGAAGATCTGTTCGGCAGGCAGGCAGCTGCACATAGAGGTCTGGAGCTCCTGTGAGTGGGAAGCTGGAGAGGTAAACTTGGGAATCCTTAGAACATACACTCATACCCCATCTAACTTGGTTCCTCGTGGCACACTTTCATTATCATCTATATGTGTCTTAAGTATTTTCCTTAAAATCCTAAAATAAATATGAAAGAGTTAATTACATTATGCTGTATTTGTATGTGTATACATACAAATAGACATGTGATTCATTTATCTAAGTGCTATCCAAGGCTCTCACCCTGAGAGCTAGCATGGCTGCCTCCCTGTGTTCTCTCAGCCAATGAGAGCTGGTGTGAGTTGGTGCGGCCGACTGTCGTTTGTGCTCTCAGCCAATGAGAGCTAGTGTTATAGATGGTCCTTTGTACTTTGAGCCAATGAGTTTTTTTTTTTTAATGAATTTTTTTAATATTTATTTTTTAGTTCTCGGTGGACACAACATCTTTGTTGGTATGTGGTGCTGAGGATCGAACCCGGGCCACACGCATGCCAGGCGAGCGCGCTACCCCTTGAGCCACATCCCCAGCCCCGAGCCAATGAGTTTTGGCAAGTCAGATTTGTTGACCCTACTGATCTGGTCACTGAGCCTCAACAACTGTTACCAAAGAGAAATAGCAATATAATTTCAATATCATTTCCCATGATCTTGCTGAACACCACTTAGAGAATGGTCCAAGAGATCCACCCTGAATCTGAATCCTAAAGACTTTTTAAATGGCACTGTGGGTATGTAATCAACAAAATCCAGACTTGGAACCTCTATGCATCAAAGAGCTGCTTCAATAGATGCTGGCATATTTACAATTGGTTTCTTCAGTAGATAAATGATAAGAGAAAGAAGGGGATTGAGAGGGAACCTGAAGATTAAAAGAGACTTAAAAGATAATTTGGAAACAGTATGAATATATAACTATTCCCAGGAACTTAGGCAAAGAGAAGGGTTTCTTTACAAGGTAGAAGAAATAAAGGCAGCCACCCAACAGAGAGGAAGACACTGAAGTTTCTAGAAGTGAGGGTCGCTGGAGCACACTACAGGGAACTGGATCTAGCTGCCCAAGTGGGTTGGGTCCTGTTGGCAGCACTGCAGGTACTCTCATCAGAGATGCCAGGGCAGGTGTGGCAGATGGGAGTTGGTGTACAGAGCTTCTCTCCTGATGGCTTCCATTTTCCTAGGGAGCTAGGGAGTGAGGTCATGAAAGAGGAAGACGGCAGCAGGGAGTGCAGGTTTCACGTTTTGTAATCCTAGAATTGCTTTGGAGGTAAAGAGGAGACAGTGCCTTTTCTCTCCTGACCCCCACAGTGTTGCTAAGGCCTCTGCCTGTGAGCCAGGGTTTCTCTCTGAGATGTTTCTCTCTAGGACTCCCAAGGGGAAAGCAGCCACTGTCTCTGCTCTTTTGGGACCAGGTAGCCAGAACTAGAATAGTATGGGTTTTCTCCTTTTTTGGTCTTATCTGTAGGAGAATTCTTTTTAGAAGCACAATTTTTTGGTGCTTGCAATCACATTTTTTTTTTTTCATCAGTGTGAAAAGTCAAAGAAATGCACAACTAACTGTGCTACAGCTAGGTAAACCAATGGATCTCATTAACAGGCTCCCTGCACTCAGGCAACCAGAGAGTTCTAACTGGATATAAAGGATTCCAGAGACTATGTCCACACCAATGCTCGTATTCTTGATTCCATTAGGTGAATCTGTATCAATTTTGTTGAAAATTGTATTTGCATTGATAGGGCTACATTGAATGGACACTACCTCCAGAGCAACCAAGTGAGACAAGAAGGGGCTGCGTTCCTTGGAAAATTCCTGCTTCTATGGAAGAAATTAAGAAGGCCATAGCAAATCAGTTTGTTTCCCACACCAAGAGAGATTTTGTGGATCTAGACAAAGGTAAACGTGTTTGTTTTCCTCTGGACCCTGATCATGTACTGGTCAATGAGTTGCAGTAGTTAGCAGCATGGTTGTGGTCCCTTCCCTTGAGGAACTCACAATCTAGACATGAAACAGGAAATGTCATGTGCAAAAAGAGTCAGGCATAAACAGGTGCATGTTTTAAGAAATGCAGGTTTCCATGGGCACAACATAAAACATCACGAGGTGGTGAAGTGGGAGGTGGAAGTGGAGGTCAGGAAAGGCTTCCCTTCTGGACCTGAAGGATGAAGAGAAATGATCCAGGTAAACATGAAGGGGGTGGGGGAGAGTGTCACTTTTGTCTTGTGAAGGCATAGAGGAACATTTGAGGAACTAAAAGGACTTCATGTGTAGAGATGAAGTCAAGGGCAAGTGGGAGGAATGAGAGAAGAAATCAGCACAGGCAAAGAGAATTCAGTTTGAAAGGGTGATCTAAAGCACAGGAATATCCCAGGAGCAATCAAAAGGTTCATATTAGAGTGGCGATATAGTTCAGATGTAGACTCTAGCATGAAGGGGGTAGTCCTGACTAGAGGAAAGAGGCCACCAAGAGGTTGTCAAAACAGTCCCCCGGGGGGGAGTAGTGCCTGAAGCAGGGCTGTGCAGTGGGGATGGAGGTGTGGCACCAGCAGGATGATGATATGGGCACTTCTGTCCACATCAGCATGGTGGAGGATGGTTTACCTGTTTAAGACAGTGTACCACCAGTGCCCACTCCAGTGTCTGATTCATCATAAGCATGAAAAGAAATATTGGTAGAACAAATGAATGAACCATAGGGTTGAGTGACTGGTGGATGACAGGGATAAGGAAGTCAAAGGAGCCAGCTAACTAAGGATGGGATGGGATGGTGTGGGACCTTTTGTACACAGGTATAAAAAACAATAGAGGGTTAATCAAGGCCCACTTCAATTTCTCTGTAGCTCAGAGGTAGAGTCTAGCACTCTTTTCATGCTGCCTCCTAGAAAAACACATGCCTCTTTCTAGAATTGGACTTTTGCTATACAAATCTTCCCCTGCAAGAATCTAGATTCTCCCATGATTCACTTGGCTCTGCCCTTTAGGATTCTGTAGCTGGGATAACATTTGCCTTGGTTTTCTGTAGGGTAAGTGGAGATGATGCCATAACTGTCGCCATTTCTCAGGGGACTCAAATCAACTTTGTGGAGTCAGACCCATTTTCCAGAAATGACATATATATACATACAGTGCAATTTTGGTCTTTTATATAGGCAAGAAGTTTGCTTTATGAGAATTCATGAAAATTGATCATAGGTGTTTTAAAACTCTTCCCTGTAGTGGAGAATGCAGTGCTCTCTGGTTGGCTGCTCCAAGCCTTGTGACAAAATGGCGGTTGGAGCCTGGTGCTCTCCCACCTCTTTGGTAAGAACACATGGCCCTGAGGAAGCTTGGCAGCCTTGTGGATTTTGAACATAAACTGTGGAGCACGGAGGGCCCCTATCTCCCTGAGACTCTGGATGTCAAGGGAGGATCATGATGCCTATGTTGTCCTCTGTCTCCACCTTCATTCCTGCCCCCTCCGTCTCAACAGCTCAGTCCACCCTGGAGAACTCAGGTTGCTCCTCCCTTCTCCCTGAACAGGAGCTACTCTGCTCCAGTTATCTGGCTTTTCCTCCTAAACCACCTTTCCGTCTGTCTCTGTGGCATCCTTGTCCCCCCCACCAGCGTTCACTCGGCTCTAGTGCAGTGTTTAAAATACCAAACAAGAACAAGAGCTTTTCCTGACTCACGTCTCTGTTTGGCAACTGTGCATTTCTCTGATTCTCTTCACAAAAACTGCTAATGTTTACTAACCCCTTAGTTTTTCATAATTTAACACATTGAATCTTCATAACAAGCGATGAAGTTATCACCCCCAATCCAAGATGAGAAATCTGACTCAGAGGGTGAAGCAACCTGCCCATGATCACCCAGCTAGTGACAGGTGCAGTCTAGGATATGAACCCTGTGTCAAACCCACATCCCTAGCTGGGCACACTGGTGCATGTCTATTGTCCTACCTACTCGAGAGGCTGAGGTGGCAGGTTTGCTTGAGTCCAGGAACTCGGGGCCAGCCTGGGCAATATAGCAAGACCCCATCTAAAACAACAAAGCCAACAAAAACAGAAACATCTGCGTCTTTCGGAGTTAAATTATATATGCTATTTCCAATTCTTAACTTGTTGATCACTATTTTTAAAAACTAAAAGTTATTTTTATTAAACAAATACATGCATATATTTAAGTGGTTACTCAGACGTATAAAGAAATCACAATGGTTCCTGACCTGCCACTTTCCACTGACACCCTTACCTGCCCTGAGTGATCAATTTTAATCCTCTTAATAGTTTCTTCTTATGTGATTCCCCATAATTTTAAATACTGCTGCTATTTTTAAGTCACCAATTTTAGGCATTATTACTGATCCTGCTGTAGGTAGTGGAGGATCTGGTACTATAACTATTTCTCTTACCTCCTCCATTCAGCCTTTCAGTAGAATTATATTCCAAATTTTTGGTTACATTACATCATTACTGCTTACATTATGATTATAATGACAGGACATATTATGATCACATAATATGATATGATTATGTAACATTTATCACTGAGCCAGTGTGTATTACACGATTATTATTTTTTATTTGTTTTTACCATTTAATATTTGACTTTGTTTCCATATACCTTATTTTCTATGTGCCTTTCACTACTTTTCCCCCAAATACTTTGTCATACACTTGCCAAGATTTTTTCCAACAGTACGTTCTGTCCATTCTAGTAGTTCTCCTGGAGATCCTCTGATCCGCCCCCGACCCCTCTCTCCGCCATCATTGTCCTCTAATCTAGGCTAGCTGAGTCTAGATTAGTTAGTCTAACCATTAAAATATATGTCTACATTTATTTAATAAAAGTAACTTTTAATTCTTAAAAATAGTGATCAACAAGAATTGGAAAATAGCATATGTAATTTGACCCTTAAAGGAATTTTAAGGGTGAAAGACATAGATGTTTCTGTTTTTGTTTGCTTCGTTTTTTTACATGGGGTCTTGCTGTATTGCCCAGGCTGGCCCCTAGCTCCTGGACTCAATTGGTCATTCCATAGGTTTGCCACCCAACTGGGCCCAGGACCTTCTTTTTCATCATTCTGGAAATTTTCTTTTGTATCTTCCCTGCAATGGATCCCCTGTTTCCTGAGTCCACATCTTTCCTTTTCTTTCCTCCTTTTATTTTGCTGAAGGGAGAAATGGTTTTGCCAATCTGGGAAAGTCTTTTTTACTTTGCTACATCTGTTTGATAGTTTGGCTGGATACAGATTCTGGGTTGATGATTATTTTCCCTCAGAACACATTCTTCCAAATATGTTCTAGCATCTAGGATACAGAAGACTGATGCTATCTTAATTTCTGATCCTTTTGTATTTTTTTTCTTGGAAACTTTTTTAAAAAGTTCAGAGCTTCTTTGGCTCAGGTTTTCAGAAGATAAATTTCTAGTTAGGAAGTGTTATGGCTCAGATATGAGGTGTCACCCGAAGGCTCCTGTGTGAACGCAGGAATGTTTGAAGTGAAGTGATTGAATCCTGAAAGCTGTCACTCATCAGTTCCTCCTAGATTGAATGGACTGAGTGATATCTGCAGGCAGGGGGGGCATGAGTGGAGGAGGTGGGTCGCTGGGGTGTGCCCTGCAAGGGTGCATCTTCCCTGTGTTCCCTTTCCTCGTCTCTTTCTGTTTTCTACCCCACCCTGAACTGTGCAGCTTTCCTCCACTGGGCTCTTCCCCCATGATGTCCTGCCTCCTCTTGGGCCTAGAGCAATGGAGTTAGCCATCTGTGGACTGAGACCTCTGCAACTGTGAGCCACAAATAAACATTTTCTAAGTTGTTCTTGTTGGGCATTTTGGTCACAGCGTTGCAAGTTGTCTTAGTCAGCTTTTCACTGCTGTGACTATAGGACCAAATCAGAACAACTGTGGAGGAGGAAAAGTTTATTTGAGGACTCACGGTTTCAGAGGTCTGAGTCCATAGAAGGTCGGCTCCATTCCCCAGGGATGAGGTGAGGCAGAACATCATGGTAGAAGTGTGTGGCAGAAGGAAGCAGCTCACATGATGATCAGAGAGCAGAGAGCGAGAGTCTCTACTGCCAGATACAAATATGCACCCCAAAAGCCACACCCCAATTCCCACCTCCTCCAGCCACACCCTACCACTTTGATTACCATTCAGTTAATTCTTATCAGGGGATTAATTCACTGATCATGTTAAGACTCTTGTAACCCAATCATTTCTCCTCTGAACCTTCTTGCATTGTCTCACATGTGAGCTTTTGGGGGACACCTCACATCCAAACCATACCATGTCGTAACTCATTTTCTGCTGCTGTAACAGAGTACCCGAGACTGGGTAAATTATAAACAAAGAAGATTTGGGGCTAGTGGTTCTGAAGGCTGGGAAGTCCAAGATTAGGGGCTGCATCTGGTGAGGGCCTGCATGACGCATCATCACGTGATGGAAGGCATTGCATGATGAAAGGACATGAAAGCAAGAGAGGAAGGGTGGTTTCCAAATTTATCAAGAGTCCACTCCTGCAATAACTAACCCAGTCCCCCATAATCTTATTAATCCTTTTCTGCCCTTGTGATTTAATCACCTCTTAAAGGTCTCACCTCTTAATACCGTCACTGTTGCAATTACATTTCAATATGAGTTCGGAGGGGACTTTCAAACCACAGTAGGAAGGGGCCATCGTCATATGACTGCATGGGTTAAGAAGGTGAAGCAAGGAACCACTCTGCATCCAAGCTTCCAGCCAGGCCTCTAAGTCCAGTCCTGAGCCTCACACCCTGTCTTCCACGGTAGCTGTCATATCCAAGTCTGAGCCTGCTGGAGTTCCATACAGTGGCTTAGCTCACTTATCTGTTATTTCCTTCTGCAGTCCCTAGGATTCCGCTTCCTCTGCTTTGCTCATTCAGTTGCTGTATCTTGTTTGCTCTTCAGCATCTGGCCAAGTGTCAGCATGTTTCCCGTACAGTCACTCTGATGACGTTTGGGCATGGAAGGGTCCTAAAGGCAGGAATACAGTGGAGACAATCCCCTGGGTTCAATGTGAGATACTGCTAACCCTTTGAATTTTCAACCCCCTCCAGGTTGGGTTTTGTCCCCATCCAGTTATTGAAACTCCTCTTGTCAAGGTGCTCGATGGCCCTTCATTAGGATCTTCCCATTTGCGTCTTTCCCAGCCCGTGAGCAGCAGTCAGTATTGCTGGCCACTCGCTCGCTCTTGGAACACCTTGGGACACCCTTCTCTTTGAACTTCTGTGTTGTCACCTTCTCCCTGTGATTTCCTATTTTTTGTCTCTTACTTTCTGGTCATTTTTCCATTTGGTATCTGCTAGAGATCCTGATTCCTTAAGTAGCAGCTATCCTGGACTCCCACATTCGGGTCTCTCCCCCAGACCTCTCAGTTCCATATATTTGGAGAAGTCTAGGAGGGTCCCAACACATGGCCTCCTTTCCCTCAACTGATCTTATGTTACCTGTTGGACCCTCCAGTCCCTCCCCCACAAGGCAGATGGATGATCTTTAAACATCTAGACTGGATCCCGTTATTCTATGGCCTCTTTCCACTGACTTTCTATCCTTCGTCTCATTTCATCTAGCCTGTTGCACTTTGAAATCATTTGTTCCTGATTCTTGTCTTTTGTTGTTCTTGTTTTACTCCTTCATCTCTGATGCAGTAAGTTGCCCACTCGGGGCTTAGTGCAGGGCCTGGTGGATAGAAGAAGCCCGGGACATATTTGTTGAAAGTCAGAGAGAATATATGGGAAATGCCCTTCTTGAGATTATAGATGGGCACGGGGTCAAAAGACCAGTGTACCTGCAGATAAACAAAAAGGATCGAGGAAAAACATTGGAAATGCCAAAATTCTTCAAGATGTCTTTGGGTTTTCATCAAAGTTGTCCATTCAGCGAATCACCATGTCCCCCAAGTGCTGGTAAATATTCAGGACCTGTCAAGACTCCCTCCTAAATTTCTCAAATCCATCTGTTTCTCTAGCTGCCCACAGCCCTGCCTTAATTACCAGTGTCTACCTTGGATGACCTCTGATCCAATTCCCTTTTCTAGTTCCTTCCCCCAACCCACTGTGCATACTACAGTCACAGTGAACTTCTGGAGGTGAAAACCAAGGTCACCTAGGCTCTACTTCCCTTTAGGGACTCCCCCATAGTCCTCTGGACAGCAGCTAAATGCCTTAATTTGCATAATGGATACCCTTGCCCCTGTCCAGCCTCCCCCCAGTCTCCCCCCGCCTGTCCCCACAACCCTCTTGAGACTGCACTGCTGCCCACACTCTCCACAGCCCCCTCCTGCCTGCACGCGTTGTTGCTTCCTGTGCAGAGTGTCCCCCTTCCTCCTGTCAGCATGTCTGCCCACCACTGGAGTCTACACGCAGGTGTCATTTCTGTCCTGGAAGCTTCTCTGGTCTCCAGTTTTGTCTCAGTGGCTGTCCCAACTGTTTTCGTAGCCCCATTCTAACCTCTTTTGGAGGACTTATCACATAGCATTGCATTTATCACATAGTGTTGCGGTTATGTTCTGTGTGCTTATTTTCTCTAAGACTTTAAGCTTCTGAGGCATGGGGACTGTGTCTTAGCTTGGTATCCTCATTATTGAATATTGAATTAAGGCAAATGAATGAGAAGCACCAAAAGGTGCTTTTTTGTTTGTTGTTTGGTTGGTTGGTACTGGGGATTGAACCCAAGGATGCTTTACTGTTGAGCTACATCCCCTGTTGTTTTCATTTTTAAAAAAATTTGAATCAGGATCTCAACTGAGTTGCTCAGGCTGGTCTCAAATTTGTAATCCTCCTGCCTCAGCCTCCCAAGTTGCTGGGATTACAGGCACATGCCACCATACCCAGCAAGATGCTTGTTTTCACATTCACACTTGGAGAACTTGGCTTTGATGAGTTAGAACAGTTGGTAAAGACACTAGAACCACATCCCACTTGGCTTTAGAGTATCGCTGCCGATGGTCCTAATTGTTTTGAATGTTCCTTGCTCTACATTCCTTTTGGCTTGAGCCTTTCTGCAGAGCCCTGCCTGATCTAAATGGGCCGGTTTCCTTTTTAGGGAAAATTTACTGGTACAGTTTTCAAGTGGAGAGAAACCAAAGGGAACTGAGCCTCTGAGGAGCACAGATGACCCCTTGGGTGAGGCCTTCAGCCAGCTTAGCTCTGGATCATGGTTACCTCATCTGTCTCTACTTCAGTACCAGGATGGGGGGGCTTCAGTCATTCATTTGGTCCCTTTGTATGAAGAACCTCCCTTCTTAGTAATGCCTGAAGGAGCTCATTAACAAGAAACTTTTATGAAGACAACAAATGTATTAGCTGAGAAACACTAAGCCCAGGCTACGGAGGAAGATGACACAGTAGACTGGGAGTTACCTGACACATATATCACAGAGGCAGTTGCCAGAGTGCGGTTCAAAAGACTTTAAGTGCTAATCCATAGCAATCATGTTTCCGGCTGGTTTTTGTCATTCACTCATAAATTTAGTAAATATTTAATGAGGCCTATTAATGTGATGAGTACAGAGAATAAATGAAGAATAAAGCTTAATCTCTGCCTTCAGAGGAACTTAAAGTATGTGTAGGTCCCGAGTTGTGCCTTTTCTAGGTCCTCATCTCCACTGATCCCACTTCTGTGCTGGTCCATCCTGGTCCATGTAAAAAGACCTCCAAGACTCTCCCCAGCCAGCTCCCAAGTCACTTCTCCGCGTCACCCTCAACTCCTCCTCCTGCCCAGGGCGCCCTGCACTCCGCCAGCCACACACCAGGGGCCCACTGTGTGTTTCGCCCCATGCTGACCCTCTGTCAGGGCCCCTCCCAGCGTCTATCTGCCATGCATGCGTCTTCCTCCTCTTTCACTCTCCTCTGGGCTTCCGTGGCACCCTGTGCAGAGCTCTGACTCAGTGATTCCTAAAAACACGGGAAGTCTGTTCACAGTGAAGAGCCTGGCACTCCCACTTCGGGAGCTGCTCAGCGTCTGAGATGAGGATCCACAGGGATCTGTTCTAGAGACCCTTCCCGGGAGATTCCGGCCTCTCCACAGTTCCTCCTGTTGTGGTTGCAAGACTTCTCGTGTCCCATATCTGTTGGTCCTGGAGAGATCTCTTTAATCACACTGGTTTGGGGTTGTCTGAAGGTAGAACGATGACTTCATTATTGATCACCTTGGCAAGCAGCACACAACACATCTGGGGAATGAAAACATTCGCTATTGAATGGTTGCCCTGGGGGACAGGGAGAGAGACACAGGCATGATGTATTTCAACATAAACTTGTTTTTCTCCTATAAAGCTATTAGTAAATGGCAAAAAACAAGTTAGAGATGCAAGTTACTGGGAACAATACCAGATGGTTTTCCAAAGTATCTCCATGGGCAGTTTCTGAGGTCATTTTGAGGCCATTGAGCACCTGCATCTTTTTTCTCCTGGGTCATCCAAAGTTAGAGGTAGCTTGGTGCAATGAACTTCACCTTCGCTGGTCTAGACAGAGAGCTTATTTTAAAAAAATCAGTATTTTAAATGTTGTCATGTGCTGGTAGATGCAATAATGTTTCCTTTGATACACAGTGTAGACCAGTAGATGCCATTGTATGAACCCTTTGACGTACAGTGTTTATTAGAATTTTATTTGGAAAAGACCTATTGAAGATTAGTTTCCAAGAGAATTGAGTTTAGTGTCAACAAGCATTTCCACTGTTTAGACATTGCTCATGAAACCCATCTTTTTAACATCTTTATCTTTCTGAATAAAGATGGTGTTTTATAATATGCCCCCGAACTAAGGCTTTGCCAGCAAAAACGAAGGGTGAACATAACTAAATGAGTTGGCTTGTGGCTCCTCTGTCATGTTTTTGAAACTCATGTTTAATCAGTGCTTCATTTAATGATGGTATACTTAATGAATGTTTTTAGTAGATTATTATTTCAAACAAATAATGTTATTATCACTAATAACAATGATGTCCCCTAGCCCTCTACCAGATAAGCTTTCAATGGTTCTTTTCCAGGTAATGAGGATGACACATACCACCCCATCTGGGGTTGACAGGTTAAGCAAATAAAGATATAAGCTGCCCAGTTAAATATGAATAATGATATGTAGTAGATAATGAGTAATTACTCATATGAAAAAAGTATTCATTGTTTGTCTGAAATTCAAATTAAACTGGGCATCCTGTGTTTCAAATGGCAACATGAGTCATATCCAAAATCTTTATCCCTTCTCCCTCTCTGCCCCTCACCCCTGCTCCAGAGACTGGCAGGGGGATAATCAACGCCTTCTGTGCTCACAGAGCAGAACAAGGGGTACTCTAAGGGGCAGACAGATATATTCATTAGGGACTGCTTATAATTATGTGAGGATACCCTATCTTCTGAGAAAGCAGAAAATAAGTTAAGTATTCATAAAAAGCACACTGACCATTCTTCTAAATACAAGAGGCGTGTGTGTGTGTGTGGGGGGGGGGTGGGGATGAGGGGTCTGTCTGACAAATTGGAAGCTACTGCCAGAAGCAAAAAGGAAAGAAATGCTACTCAGAAATAGGTTACAAGGAGTATTTTTTTTTAATTTCTTCCCTTTTCCATTCTACCCCAGTTCAGGAGATTAAGAACAGTTCTCCGGTGTGTTTGGACTGGAAAAAGTACCTTCCCCGGCCCCCAGACACTGAATTTCGACGGAATTACCAAATTCCAGCTAAACTTCCTGAGTCGCAGGATTTTAGCTTCCGATATGGATGCTACTCCAACCTGTCAGCTGCTTCTAAAGGACTAGGTAAGTACACCTGTGGTTTTAAAAATAACTCCAGAGATCCCGTAGATACCACGCAAGGGCTTGCTCCCTGGCACACACGGAAGCCGGTACCGTGGCACAGGTTTTTGCACAAAGAGAGAAATTTATTGTATATCAGTCAACAAGGGGGTGGGAGGAGGCCTACTCAGATCTGTCTCCCTGATGGCCCTTAGCAAAGGAATTGAAGTTTAGCAGGGGTGAGGAGTAAGAGGGCTGCCTGGGTGTAATGCCGAGTCTTTGTGGAGCAGTCTGCACCCTGCACACCAGGCCAGGTGTAACTTGTGGATGCTTTGTGATTGGGCCGTGATCCTGGCGGGCAGTCCGAACCTTGCTGGGTTCAGAGGGCACCCTCCCTCCCTCCAGCGTCTTCAGATTTAGCACTCATCTGTTTGAGTGTTCTTGGGCAATCTCGAAAGTGTTTAAAAGTTCCATGACCAAGTCCTCTCCAAGCTTTTGGTTAAGAAGAAAACTTGGTGTCTTCTGAAGAAGAATTGGGACCAGATGGTCCCTGAGACAGAAGAATTGCTGAGTGGAAGCCTAGCATCCTGGGGCTAAAGGGTAGTCCAGAAGATACCTCGTCTAGAGCCTCAGGGCACTCGTGAATTGCCTGCACCTCATCCTTGCTGAGGGTTGACGTGCCCCTCGCATTCAGGGTGTGCTCCATGTTCCAAGCCTTGCACTGTTCCCATAGCTGGAATATTCCCTGCTAAACTTCTAGTCATTGATTCTGCTTCTTTTCATGGGGGTTAACTAGTAGCAGAAATCTATTATTCTATATAAAGGTCATCGTAGAACTTCTTAGTCGTCTTCTTTTCCAGTTAAAGCATTTCCAGACCCTACAGACACTCATCTCAGGAAGGAGCATCAAAACCCCTCAATAGTTTGGTCCTTTTATGTGGCCAATGGCCCCTTTAATAGGGGAACCTGAGACTGGAAACAGTATTGAAGGTGTTTCCAAAGTTTACCAAAAGCTTGAGAAAGTTGTAGAAATTGGATTTTTGTATCACGTCTTCATTTTAAAAACATGTTAGCTCTATAAGTATCAGAATCCACATTAGAATAACAATATTCATTATATAAGTGCCTTGGGGTTGCCCACACCTCTTACCTCTCCTAGTCTGAACGGACAGTGAGTGCTGGCTGTAAATATCATCTTTCTTCCAAACTGCTCATCCCAAGACTGATTCCCAGGCCACCGGAAGGAGGTGTCTCAGTGTACCAACCCAAGTTTGCACAGGACATGTCCTGAAAGACAAAGGTGTTTCTAGGAAGGTGGTTGTTTATTAACCTGGTGGTGCCCACTGCCATCCCAACACACTGACCTGCATATGAGCTCACGTCAGAACAACTTCTTGTGCCCCATCCCTCCCTCTTCTAATGGCAACGGTCTGGAAGTCGCAGCAGCTTTGCACAGCCCCTAGTTACTGGAGGAAGCAGACTCACACAGCACCTTAGTTTCCAGCGTCGTGAAGTATGCAGAGTGATGCAGAGTGACCTCCAACTGCGGTCAGGGTTGCCAGGGGCAGGTTCTAACAAGCGGGACAAGAGTTCTCTGCTTGGGTGACAGCCGCTGCGTCGGTCCTTCCCTTGTGTTTCTGTAGTCCCTTCGGTGCTACACAGCTACATGAGGACCCAAGAACGTACAAAGAAGCAGACCACTTACCAAAGCGACTACGGGAAGGACCGCCTGGACTTCTTAATGATCCTGAACTCCATCACGCCCCGGCAAATCAATAACTACCTTAAGACTGTTTCTGACAAAGGTGAGATGGAGTCTGAAGTTTCCCATTTCATTTACAGATCGTAGCACATTGCTTTATACTAAAATAGCAATTGTCCCCATTTCTAGCCATAAAAAATTGCTTTAAAAAAAAAAATCCCCAAGTGTTGCGTGAACCTCAACCTATTGAGAACCTTTTCCCTAAGAGAGGCCCAGTGACTTTTTTCCCACTTATTAAAAAGGAGGTAGAGCTCTCCACTCATTCCCAATCCATTTTGCCTGCAGTTGAATGATTCCAGGATGGCTTCTCTTTTTCTTCCAGCTAATTGATTTCTCTAGTGGATGACTGTATTATCTCATGTTTTGTTTATTTTTCCCCCCACTATTTCCTATTTGGTGGCACATTTTTGTGACAGCTGTTGACAGTATCTGAGAACCTCCATTTTTCACACCTGCCAGAGAGCCATTCCATTTTCAGGATGGCAAGTCGTTCCTCCTCTTCATAACACTTACCCATCCCCAGGCTGAGCGGGGGTGGGGTGGGGATGGATTTGGGAACATCGCAGGGGTAGCTGGTTGTCCAACTGAGTGTGTATAAAATATGAACTTGGGGACTGAAGGAGTGTGAGGAAGCAGAGCTCTTCCCATGTTCCCTCTGTGAGGGGTCAGAGGTCCTGTTTAAATACATGCCCCAAGACGGATAAATATATATATTTACATGAACTAGTGTATCAGGCCATTAGAAAACTTAGAGTTGAGGAAGTAAAAAAAATATAAACAGAGGTTCTGCTGTTTTCCCCTGCACCCAAGGGTCATCTCCTGCACCCATATTTGTGCTCACGGGCATGTGGGGGTCATCAGCTCTTTCGTGCCCCTTGACCAGGCCTAAGGTCAGGACTTCCCCCAGCTCCTCTGCAGCCCTCCAGCTGCTCTGTCGTCCACCTGCTTCTCTTGGGTTCCCAGTTGTCCCCAGACAGACCCATGATTCTTCTGAAGTTTTCACTGAAACCCACCCTTTGTTTCTGGATTTTCCTGCTCCAAACAAGATTGAAAGGGAGGGGTATGTGCATGTGTGCATGCCTGTGTGTGTGCGCACACGCGTGTGTCTAGGTTGGGGAGAAAAAGCAGGTATTTTTCTACCCTTAAAAGTGCTTGAATGGTAGGTTTCAGGGAAACCCGAAAAGCAGATGTTTTGCCTCATACTGAGGCAGAAGTGGATATTTTCAGGTGGGATCCTGACGCCTCTTAACAGATGTCTCTGGGCCAGTTTGTCACATCAGAAGGAAAACAGGAGATTCCTGGAGGTCTTCTGGTCTCATCCTGAAAGCAGAGAGGAAGCTCAGAGCAAGCCCGAGCTGCTTCCTCACTCTTTGCTCAGCTTTGTGGCAGACATGTAAACCGTCCTCTGTGCTTTACAAAGAGCTCATTGCACTCCCAGGAGGCACATCTGTGGGGACCTACAGCAGGACCATTTCTGTCTTTCCCTCAGCAGATGCTTCCTTCTGCCCAGGGACTGGCCACAGAATCGCAGCCACCACTTCTGCCCCTGGGGAGCCATGGTGGCTGCTGGGCACCTGGGTCTCCTCTCTGTGTCGTATGCAGCCTGAGCCTTGGTGATGTCCCCTAAGGGTGGAACCTCTGCTCAGCCTGCATCTTCATCCTTCAAGGTGCCTGGGTTGCCTTCGGACAGCACTGGGGACAGGTACCTGAAAGCTCATGGCCCAGCCTTCAGCTATTTTGCGCTGACGTGGGCGGACGGAGGAGCTGCTTCCTGTGGGTTTCGCATCTCTCTTCACTTTAGAATGGCTCACTCATCCGTGCTGGCTGGGTCAGACACTGACTAGCAAGTAGGAGGCTACCTTTGCATCGTGCCCCAAACCTCTTGTATTTTCTAATGTCAGGGGTGACACGGATGCTTTTCAGCTGGTGAAGATCTCAGAGGTGCTTTTTTTTCCCCCCCTTTTTTTGATGGTACCGAGTGAGTAAGCAGAGAATAAAACACCTGGCAGATGTGGCGGGCTCAGTTATTATCAGCTCAGTTTGAATCATTTTACTGGATTACCCTTCATGGGTCGTAGGCCTGATGGAATAGGAGCCCAGAACAGGAATGTTTTGAGAGAGAGACAAAGGGTGGAAAGACCAGCCTTCACCTTCAGTAAAGGCCTGAGACCAGGGTGGAGAATAGTCTGGAGAGAAGGAAAGGTGAGGACGGATAGGGAAGACTCCAGGAAGATGAAAGATCCTGGGGAAGGAGAGGGGAGGAGAAAGTGGTTAAGGGGAACGAACCTTCTATTCCCATTAACTCTGTTGCCATATTTGGTACAAGTTGAGCATCCTTCATCCAAAAATCTGAACTCCAAAGCTTTGTGAGCACAGAGGTGGATGCCACAGGTGGAAAACTCCACACCTGGCTTCATGGGATGGGCTGCACTTAAAACCCAGGTGCACCAAAAACATTGTATAAAATGACCTGTGGGCTATGTGGATAAGGTGTATACGAAGCACAGGTGAATTTCATGTTTACACTCAGGTCCCATCCCCAAGATATTTCATTGTATTTATACAAATACATTCTAATTTTTTAAAAAAAAAAACAGAATTATGAAACACATCTGGTCTTAAGCATTTTTGATAAGGGATCCTCCACAGTTCATTTGTGACTTGAAGAGATTGGATTAGATCTGTTTAGTGACCAGTCTGTTTTCCAAATTGTTTTAATCCCTAGGTCTGATTCAGACCACCCTTATTACTCTCTTTGGGTGTCTGTTATCCATTGGTAAATATCGTGTAATCTACCCATTTTTCCCACTTAAAAGATAAAAATATCTGGGGCTAGAGATATAGCTCAGTTGGTAGAGTACTTGGTGCTTGCCTCACATGCACAAGGCCCTGGGTTCAATTCCCAGCACCACCAACATTTTTTTTTAAAGATAAATTTCTCTGAAGTCTGGTTTTCTATGAAATTTTAAAGCTACTACTCCTTCCCCATCTTTTTTTCCAACACAAACTCCTGTGAATACGGCTGCCAAGAAGGTATCTCTTTGTAGTATTAATTATAACGAGGTGACCAGCAACCCCAGCAGGATAGGTTCTTACTCAGGAGGTATGAGCTGCCTGGGAAAATAAAAGGTCTGAAATAATCAGTAAGAAATAAAAACAAAGCCAGAAATTAGATATAAAAAGGGGAGCATCTGATGGGTCTTCCAGTCCTGATGGGAGCTAGGACTGAATCACCGAAAAGGCCCCAGTTCTTTATTTAAGGGGGGAGTACATCAAAGGCAGGGATAAAGTTTCAGCGGGAGGAGTCTTGGTTCCGTGCTTGCTTCTTGGTATGGCGGGGGTCCTGCACTGAAGAGGTTGAATGGCGTTTTGGCAAGCCATACCCATCTCCCCATCTCTGGGAGGCTGTGTGGCTCTAACGGGTCAGTCCCATCTCCATAGCCAAGCTAGAACTTAAATGGTGAGCTAGAACAGGGTACCACATGGATTGGGAGTTCTCAAGCCAGTGGATTCTGACTGGGAGTTCCCCAAACCAGGCTTCCCTGCCTAACGGTTTCAACGTCACTCAGTTTACGCATGGGTCAGGGATGGCTCCCAGTAATGAAGAATGCACTTATTGGGCTGAGGATGTAGCTCAGTGGTAGAGCACGTGTCAGGCTTTAATCTCCAGTGCTACCCAAAATGCATTTATTTAATCACTCAACAAACTCTATTAATTGAAGACCTATAATGTTCATTTGATACAAAGATAAATGATGAGTGAAAAATAAACCCTCTTATTGGGAAGCTCCTTGCCTGGTGTGAGAGACAGACGTGTAGTTTTAATGTTGTAGGCTGTAAGCAAGGGATCTTTGGGTATATGGGAAGTCCACGTGGGGTACTCTTAACCCTGACAATGCACAGGGGTTATGGAATGAGGAAAAGCTACTCAGAAGAGATGAATCTAGATGCACAACGAGAAGAGGCAAGGCCCTTCCTAGCAAAGGGAACAGCATTGGTAAAATCATGGAGACACAAAACTGCATCTGTATATGATAAACATGGGTAGCCCTTGAGTTACAATTGGCAGTCTTTGGGGGTAGTTGTCAACTTAAGTTGACATTATATTTTACACAATCTCATCCTTTTCACTAATGCATGCCATACTTGATTCATCTTGTATGCATATCTTTGGCATTGGAAAGATATGCATACAAGATTTGCTTATTTTAAAATAAAATCTTTACTATAAAGTTTAAAACTAGAGACAGTGCTTAAACTGAAAAGAATTGATGATAGCAGTTGTGGATGACATGGAGCAATCATGGAGCAATCAGAACTCCCAGACTTTGGGGGAATATCAAATAGTATAATCACTTTGGAAACAGATCAGGCAGTGTTGAACATATGACTCTTTCATGACTCAAAAATTCCTCTTCTGGATATTCACCTTAGAGAAAAGAAAGCGCAGGTCCTCAAAAAGACTCATATGAAAATGTTTATAACCCCTTTATTCTCAGTACCCCCAAACTGGATATGACTCAAATCCCCATCAGCAGGAAAATGGATAGATCAATTATGACATATTAACATAGTGAGAACAAAAAGGAACAAATTACTAATGTATACAACAAAATTTATGAGCCATAAAAACATGCCGAATGAAAAAAGCCAGACACAAAACACCATCTATATGATTTCACTGATGGGGAAGGTCTACAACAGGCAAATCTTGTCTTTGATTAAAAGAAATCAGAACAGCAGCAGTCTTGAGGTGTAAGCTATTGACTGGGAAGAAACATGGAGGATCTTCTGGGATGGTGGGATAGTTGACATTTTCATATGGGTGTGGCACATAAGTGTGTAAGTATCAGTTGATCCAACTGTACATGAAAGATCAGTGCATTAATTTTTATAGAAAGGGTACCTCAATGGAAAAGTACTGGCATCAAAAAAAGTATGGGGAAAGGTAGAGGCTGTTCAAAATTAAACATGAGACTGCAAAGACAAATAAATGCAAATATAGTTGGAGAGAAAACACATGCATATGTGTGCATGCACGTGCACACACACACACACACACACACACACACATACCACACATATCTAGGGATCTAGGGACTCCTGCTGCCTTTTGTGACATTGAGCAGGATGATGTAAACATTGAGCTTCACATGTTATCACTTGCACTCTTCTTCTTTTTGGCTTTGGCTGCACACATGACAATTTCTAGAAGTGAACCAAATTTTACAGCTCCACTCTGTATTGCTGACAAGACATGAAAATAAAATTTGGGAATCACAGATGTTCAGAACCATAAAAGACTCCTCCATTTCATAGATGAGGAAGTGGGAACCAGGGAGCTGAAGGACATTCCCAGGGTTCAACAGTCATCTCTCAAGAATAATAAAATGTACCGGCTTTGGTGGATAGAAAAACAGGCTAGCTTCTGTGAAACTTTAGGTGTAAGTCTCAATTGTTTATCACCAATGTTTATTACGGTATAGCCAGGATAAAGGGTAGGGCTGTTAGATGTCTTTGATGGGCCAGGCATCATCTAGGTGCCTCACACACATCCTTAACCCATCCCTACGGGAGGGTAAGGTAAGTACTGTGGGCTGTGTTCCAAGATGAGGGAATAGAGAAGGGGAGAGAGAAGTTAGTGGCTTGTTAACACTGGCCAGCACAGCACTGAGACTTACTTCTGTTCCATTCTAAAATCTTTCTAATACCTTGAATATTAAATTTACTCTTCTTAACGATTATGCATCTGTACTTCTTTAGGTATTAAACATAATTATCCTTTGATTCTTTTGATTTGCCATCAAAAAAATTTGTAAATCTAGTACTATTATCAGATATTCGCCTCCTTCCTAGAATTTTTCTATTTAGCATTTAAATACTTGCATGAAATTGTCATCTGGATTTTCTTCTTCGTGATTTTCAGACAGAGAAATTCTTGATCACTTTCTCCATTCTTACTGTGGCATCAAGAAAGAAATGAAAGAGGGAAATTGCTCAGTGATGAAAACCAGAAAATCAGTGGAAGCGATGGGGCCTACCTAGAAAAATCAAGAAAAAATAGATACGTATTACTCCAAATGCATTGTGATGGTTTTGAGCCTGTGGATTTGTTTTGTTTTTTTAATAATAAAGTCATTTAAGGCTACAAATTTCCCTCTGCACATAGCTTTAGCTGTATATGATAGATTTTGATATAATGTCTTTTACCTTTGGATCTTGATTTTTTGTTTTCAGTTTTTATCTCCTCTTTGAACCATGATTTGTGTGGAACAGATTTATTAACTTCCCAATAACTAGAAGATTTTTAAAAATATTCTGATTGTTGATTTCTTTTTTGAATGGAGTAAAATAAATGCATCTGCTTTGGGAAGTTTATCAAAGTTTTCTTCAATGCCATTCATCCAATATATGATTGATTTTTGTGTTAACATGAATATGAGGGAAAATTTTAATTTGTTGTACCTTTCAAATATTTTGTATCTTTGCCTTAATTGTATGCTTGAACTGTCAAATTTTGAAAGAAAAATATTAATATTAGAAACTTTCCACAATAAATAATTTTGTCAATTTCTCCTTGTATTTCTGGGATTTTTTTAATATGCATGACAGCTACGTTGTTTATTCTATTGAGGTTTATGTCTTACACAGAGCTTCTTCACTGATTAAGTTTTTCCCTGTCTTCTTTAACCTGGTTAATGCTTTTGGGTTTGAATTGCATTTTACTTGATATTAAAATGTTGCCATTCATACTTTTTTTTTAACCTTTGCATTTGCTTAGTACCTTCTTGAACCCCTTTTACTTCCAATCTTTCTTTGTAACTTTGCTTCAATGTATTTATAGCAATACTTTAGGCCTGAGTTTTATATCATAATTAATATGAAAATTATTCTTTTGATAAAGTTAGTACACGGTTTTACATACTGGGTTTTGTGTTGTTCACAATATTTTTTGTCCTCTAGTCTTTGTTCTCCTGTTTTATTTTTCCTAATTTCCTTTTTCCCCCTCTAGTGTGAATTTTTAAAATATATTAGTTTTCTTTATACTTATAGTCTTTAACACATATAGTCATTACTAAATTTGGATTCTTCCACCATATATAAAAATTACACAATCCCTATGTTACAGTGCCTTTTACTTCCCCGTTCCTCCCACCCTTGCTTACCAAGAAGAGAACTTTTGTTTTCCCATTTAATTTTGTCCTGCCCACTCCATCATCTGCATGTAAATGCTCACACACACACACACGTGTGCATGTGCACAAACACCCACGCACACACATGCACACGCATACATAGTTTTGCACGCTGAGAGAGTGTGGAATTTTGTTTTGTTAAAGATTTATTTTTCTGTTTAAAACCTATGACATTTTAGCCACGTTACCCGTGTTGTCTAGTTATTCGTTACTGTCATGGTTTCCTGCTTCCCCAGATTTTCTGTGTCACGAGCTCCATATTCTGATTCACTCTCCTTTGGTTAGAATATTTTCTATGTACCTCCTCTGATGGGTTACAAGATGGGCAATACTCTTAAGCCTTACTTGTCAAACACATTCTTTTTCTCTACATGATGTCCTGGCTAGCTATAGAATGAGCAGGACTTTTTCTTATTTTCTCAGAGTTCCCAGTCACTGTGTTAATTTTCTTCTGGTTGAAAATATGATTTTTAAGTTTTATTCTATTACTGCTCTAAGTGGCCTGTCCCCTCCCCCAGAAGTTTATGATTTTCTCTTTCCATCATAGCATTTCAGTGTTTTTTTTTAAATTAATTTTAGTTTTTAAATACATGACAGCAGAATGCATTACAATTCTTGTTACACATATAGAGGACAATTTTCATAGCTCTGGTTGTATATAAAGTATGTTCACGCCAATTCATGTCTTCGTACATGTACTTTGGATAATATGTCCATCGTTTTTTGACATTCATCTTTATCTGAGATCTTTCTCTAGCTTTGGGAAACTTCTTTTATCTCACCTGTTTTTATTATTACTTTTCTTCCCTCTGTCTCTTTCCATGTTTCTTTCCTGAACCAACAATCACATCAGAGGTTCTCAGATTTTCTTTTTTTTTTTTGTTTACAGATTTCCATTTTTTAAGGTTTTTTTTTTTGTATGAAATTTCTTCCTTTTGTTCACTCAAAGCATCAGTTTGATTCTCAGCAGCAGCCATTCATAAACCAGGGTATCGTGTTTTATGGAGCTTGAATTTCAGAAAGTCTTTTTCTCTGTACTTGAATCCCCTTTTAGTTATCATAGTTTGTTGAAATGACTTTATTCTTTGCTTTCTCCATTGACTCTGCATTAATTGCAGCCATGTTTCTGGTGGTGGGCTCTTGTCTTCTCCATCAACTTATGGAGTACCCAGAAATGGTAGCATGGCTCGTCCTTGCTCTCATGGAAGGTGGGTCTATTGTGGTCTCTTTGGTCAGAGAAAATGCGCCTCAGGGGAAGAATGGCTGGCTTTGGCTTAGTGAGTGAGCTGCAAAGGAGCCGGGCTTAGAGAGAAGAGTTCCCTTACTTGCTGACATGCAGGTAAGAGTTCCATTCTGCTTCCTCCAAGTGGGGGATGAACAGCTCTCTCAGCTGCACAGAGTGGGAGAAGTTTATCTCATGATTTCATCCTCCACCAGGTTTTCCAGGGTCTCCAGCCTTGGACAGATCCTCCAGCAGCAAGTGGGTAGCTGTGACCCCGTAGAAGGGGTCATCCCACATCTGCCCACGTGGGGCCTGCCAGGATTTGCAAATCTGAGATCATTGCCTGGGATCCAGCAGACACCTCTCTTGCATGGCTTGGAACTGATGGCTGCAGCACAGCACCAGGGTTGAAGGAAAGTCAAGGCTTCACCCATTCAAAATCTCTGGAAAATTCACAGCTTCAGATATGCCCAGTACCTGTGTCCTAAGCTGTGTTCTGCTGCTAAGCCAACATATCCAAGATGGGGAATGTATAAAGGAGAGAGATTTACTTCTCACAGACCTGGAGGCTGGGGAGTCCAAGGTGCATATGGTGAAGGCTTTCTTATTGTGTCATATCATGGCAGAGGGCATCACATGGAGAAATAGGAGGAATATACTAGCTTGGGTCCTTATACCTTCTCTTATGTAAGCACTAAAGCCATCATGGGACCTCCACCCTCATAACTTCATTTAACCCTGATTACTTCCTGAAGGCCCCTCCTCCAAATACTGTCAAAATATGAATTGGAAGATTAAATTTCCAGCACCTGAGCATAAAGCTGCTTCTATGTCTTTCTTAGAGGGTTAGCGTTATAACAGTAGCCACCCAAGAACTTCACATGGATTCTCTCTTCGTATGCGTGGTGTAGGACTTCCCAACTGTCTTCACAGCACCCACGCTAATTCAGAGGTCCACATATTCCATCAGAATCTCAAACATTACATGAATATTTAATACCTACTGTGTGCCAGGAATTGTTTTAGGTGATGGTAAAATGCACAGAGCTTATCTCCAAGTAGAAGCCTCTTGGGAGGCTCCAACTGAGAACAAATATTGTAAGCTGAGGCTTCATGGGGAGGAAGAGTTAGCTAGGTAGAGATGGGGCAATAGCTTTCCAGAATTGGGGAGCAACAAGGAAGTGCATTGAAATAGGAAAGACCTTGAAATGTCCTAGAAACCTGCAGAAGGCAGGGTGGCTGAAGTCTAGTGAGTTGGTCAGGAACAAGGGACAGAGGGACTGTTATGCAAAAGAAGGTCAAGGAGACAGGAGTTCAGTCGGGGCCTGGGTGCCTTCATATTCCTGAGATCATGGACCCTTGTATTCTACTTGCTGTATTCTAGAATGTTTTCTAGATTTCTGTTGAGTCAAGTTGTGGATCACCCATGAACATGACTTGGGTTTTGCACTCTCTTTCAAACTCTGGGGACAAAGCTTTGTGAGGAATTCCAGTTGTTAGCCGTTGGGGACATGTCTGTGCATGCATCTTCAGCTGACCACCAACCTCCACATCCAAGTGGGATTCCCTGATCACCTAGAGGATTTTTTTAAATTCTCATACATTAATGTTCACTATTTGTACTATAAAGTTCTATGGGTCTTCACAAAATCACGGTGCCATGGTATCTACAACTGTAGCACCGTGTGGGATGACCTCACGGCCCTGAAAATCCTGCGCTCCACCATTCTCATTTTCTCCTCCTCTCGCAATATTACTCCTTGGAAGATGGTTTTTGTGCTTTCAGGAAGGAGAGCTGAGAAAAGCCAACAGCTCCTTTGCCCTGAGGCTCCCCGCCACGTGGGTGAGGATTGCCATCATCCGTCAGGATTTAGAAAGCCATCCTATAAGTAGGATTCTAGAACTCAACGATGACTGGCCAATCTGGAGCCAGAAATTCTCTTTACCATACATACAGGATTGGGTGCACACTGACATATATTTGCTTGAGGTATTGTGGTAAATTTTTTCCTATTCAATTCATCTCTCTGTATCCCTCCCCCTGGCTCTGTAACCTTGTATCCCTTCCTCATAAAGATACAGTGTATTTCTCCAGCCTTCAGTTGTGATCCTGGTCACATGACTTTCTTTGGTCAATGGATGTTAGCACCCATACCTGGGCTGCCAGTGGATCCCTGGAGGAGGATGTGACAAGTGGAGGAAAGTCACCCCAGGCTGGACCCACAGACAGTGGGAAATAAATGCTTTTGGTTTCATGCCACAGAAGTTAATGGAGCACCAGCTGACCAATGCAGTATTTGTTTAGATGAGATATCCCTGGAACACTCAAAATGAGAAGGAAGGCTTGGTGTACAAGTTCTCTTAAAAATATTAAGTAAGTCTAATCACCACTAACAAACGTGTATTTAAAAAATGATTGGGTTTCAAAGTGGGAGGGTGTGGTGCTGTTGAAAAACCTGCTACATGGTGAAGGCATTTTAAACACTGGACATCTCAAAAGTTCTCCTGAGGACAGTGGCTGATGCTTATTTTAATGTGCCAGAAGTTGTGAATGATTGGTTTAATGAGATTCCTTCTCAGAGAAGATTGGAAAGATTGGATCAGCCATGCATCTCATGTGAATTCATTGCCTACTACTAATACCTCTATGATTATATTTGACACAGTGGTTCAGAAATATTTTCTCTTATGATATCCTCCCATGGCTCCATAATTTTCTTTTTAGCCTCCTGCAAAACTTAATCCCTCAACTCACCCTATAAAATTTATATGTATTTTATTTAAAATATATACATATATATACACATACATAATGAATTACACACACATATATATGTGTGTGTGTATATGTGTGAGTATATATATATATATATATATATATATATAGAGAGAGAGAGAGAGAGAGAGAGAGAGAAAGAGAGAGAGACTGTGTTTTCTAGAAACCTCTTGAGAAAACTTAGGTAAATGTGTTTGAACTTGTTCTATTTTGTTAAAAAAATGCAAAAGTGCTTTCATGAATGGAAAAGTTGAAAACACTGTCACTTTAAACCAGAGATTGCAATAATTTGTAGATATATAAAATAAAATGGGTTATATGCAGTTGCATTCCCATTATGTATTAGAATCCCCTCTCTGTATGGGAACCATATGAGCCAGAAGCAAGGCTTCTTTCTCACTTTGGTTGCACAATAGAACGACATGGAGAGATTATGGCCTCTCCATGGACCAATTACATCAGAAATCCTGGCAATGGAGCCCAGGCAGCAGTGGATGCTAAAGGTCCCCAGGTGATTCCAGTGCCCAGCAGACAGGAAGAAGCAGTGAATTAGAGGAGTGTTCCAATGGGAAGTTCGCACCTGCTAAGGTTAAGTTGGTTTAGTCAAGGTCTTGGCAAGCAACATGATCACCCCATTTGTTCCAAATCTGGGGATCAAGTGAAGGGATCACCTACTGAGAATATAAATAAGAAAAAGCTCCCAGAGACTGGTGACAAGAAGGAAGCAGTTACTTTCTCTGGGTCTGAATGGATTGGAGCCCAGGGAGGTCCAGAGCTATGGAGGAGCTGCTGTCCCCTGGGACGGACTGAGCCACTGCTGGACACATGAGACAGGAGAGTCTGGAAAGAAATACCTCAGCTTTCCTTCACCTTCCCTCTATACAATCTCATCTCCTGCCAATGGCCAAATCTGCTGGAGGGACCAAGTCCAATGGAAGCTTTACAGCAACGTCCAGAGAGGGATGGAGTCCAAAGAGTCAGGTAGCTTTTGGTGGCACCCAACAGACTAGAGAAGGATGTTAAAGGGATGTGGAAGCCAGGCAAAATGTAACCAACACTGCTGGCCAAGCTTGCAGAAACCAAACCAACCCAGGAGTGGATGACAAATATGGTTTAGAATGTAAGGAAGCCTCCTGCTTGGGAGGGAGGGAGGAAGGCCAAGAAAGAAAAAGAAAGACTGCATTCATATCCTAGGAAATGCTAGCCGTTATACAGAAGGAAAAACAACTCGTCCCTCCTGCTATGTACCTCTGTTGGCATTTAAGTTTGAGACTGGCTTTCGCAAATAGTAACTGTAGCACCTGTGCCTTCAAAAAAGATCTGGATCTTGTCTTTTTCAGAAAACCTTTTCTGATCCTTCTGACAGGGTTAGGCAAATCTCCACAGAAATCTCACAGCACCCTGCGCGTGGCTCTGTGACTGTTCTCTTCGGATTTTACTGAAATTATTATTGCATTATTAAGAACTCTGGAGTGCATGACTATGACAACTTAGACTTTATCTAACATCTCTTTTAGAATATATTTTAAAAGATCTTTTTTTCCAGATGTCATATTGGGCCAGATATAAAGATAAAGGACACAATAACTATTCTTAAAGATATAGGAGTTTATGGCTCAAACTGACAAACAAATGTAATAAAAACGCATTCTTTAATTAGTTCAGAGCAATGTGCCTGCTTGGGGCTACCCTCTTATCCTCATCCACAGCCATATGGTGCTGAGGGCGACTGGAGATTACCATGCCCTCCCTGGACTGGTACCTCACCAAGGATGCTACCCTCTGCCTAGGATGGTCCTCAGGGGGGTGTGGGCTGAGCAGTCTTTTGTCTATTGTTAATAAGGCTGTAAGAGGACACCTTCAGAGCTACCTGTAGTCTTTCTTCCAACCTTTTAAGGACAAACAACTCAAAAGAATGGAGACATGAGAGAGAATGAATGAATGAAGGAGAGCGAAAGCTGCTGAGATTGGGGTGTCCGCTCCTGAGCCATCTGCACCCCAGGCTTGTGCAATTCATTTCTGCACTGATTCAAGCTGGACTGAGCTGGACTTCTGCCACTTGTGATCAGTGAAGTTCTTAATAGTGCAGAAAAGGTTTTCTGAACAAGGCAAGGCCTAGATCTTTTTTGAAGGCACAGGCCCTGCAGTTACTGTTTGCAAAAGCAAGTCTCAAACTTAAATGCCTACAGAGGTACATGGCAGGAGGCACGAGTTGCTTTTCCTTCTGTACAACGGCTAGCAGATCCAGGTTCTTGGGTCCAGAGGTGGCGGAAATGAGACTAGACCCAGAGGAATTCAAGCACAGGCAAGGCCTTCTAGGGGCATCCGCTCAAGTGAGAAGGGAGACAGAGAATGTGTCAGTGCCCCCCACCCCAGCCAAGAAAGGGGGCCCATTTTTATGAATCCCTGCAGCTGGTGGGAGAATGCCTAGATGGGGGGTGGGAGAAAACACATACCTGTGAGTAACAGGCGAGGGCCCTGGGAGTTGGCCAGTAGCCCTCTGTGATAGTCCCCCGATGGTTTCTTTGATCTAATTTGTCCTCAGAGACATTATGGCAAAGGCATCCTAGTTTTTGGTTTGTTTGTTGTCATTGTTGTGGTTTTTAACTTTTTTTTAGTTGTAGATGGACACAATACCTTCATTTTATTTATTATTTTTTATGTGGTGCTGAGGATTGAACTCAGTGCCTCCCATGTGCTAGGCAAGCGCTCTGCCACAACCCCAGCCCCAGCATCCTAGTTTTAATGATGGTTTTGAGGTTTGGGTGAGGGGTTAACAGAAGAATGGGTGCCATACTTGGGTAATAGCTATGTGTTAAGGCCTCAGGAATGCATCTGCCCATTGTCCCTGAGGTGGTCCCTGATGGTCTCGCCACCATCCTCATTTAACATGGAACACTGCTTTGGCTGGGTATGTGGGGATTTCCCCCCCAAACTGAGCAATTGTCCAAAACCAGATGTCCCATAGTTTGACTCAATGTTGACACTAACTGGAGGTAACTTGGACCCCCCAGGTTGAGGACATGTTCCCACAAAGCAGCCCCAACTAATGCCACTGGAAGTAATAGGTCCCCAGGTCATCTGCAAGTTCTGTCCAACTTGGCTACAGATGGGAGGTTCCCACGTCCCTCTCTGAGGTTCTGCTGTTTGCTAGAACACCTCACAGAATGCAGGGGAACACTTCCATTGCAGCTTACTATGATGATGTCACAGGACAAAGAGTCAGATGGAGAAGGACACGTGCAAGATGCATGGGAAGAGGGCTTCTGCGCTCTCTAGAAAACCACCCCTGGGCACCTCCACGTGTTGCCCAAACCTGGTCCTTTGGGTTTTTAATGGAGACTTCATTACGCAGGCATGATCCATTATTACGTCATGGGCCATTGGTGATCAACCCCCCTTCAGTCCTTCTCCCTGCCTTGGGGGTCAGGCTGGAGGTCCCCATCCTCTCTCACACGGTTGGTTCCCCTGGCACCACCCCCATCCTCAGACTGTCCAGAAGCCTCCCTCTCCCCATCAGTCATCCCATTAGCATACCAAATGATAATTATCACTTCAGGGATGTTCAGGAGCTGTGTGCCAGGAAATTGGACAAAGACCAGAATATGTATTTCCTATTTTAAATAAAAATAGCATGAGGAGCCCGAGTGAGGGAAGTGGGCCACGAGAGAACAGTGAGAACTGTGGGCAAAATTGGGAGTGCCTTTGCTTTTTAAGAGGGGCTGCTGCAATTCACAATAGCCAAACTGGGGAACCAACCTAGATGCTGGTCAGTAGATGAATGAATTAAAAAATGTGGCCTATATACACAATGGAATATTACTCAGCAATAAAGGAGAATAAAATCATGGCATTTGCAGGTAAATGGATTTAGTTGAAGAAGATAATTCTAAGTGAAGTTAGCCAATCCCCAAAAAACCGAATGCTGAATGTTTTCTCTGATATAAGGAGACTGATTCATAGTAGGGTTGGGAGCGGGAGCATGGGAGGAATAGATGAGCTCTAGATAGGGCAGAGGGGTGGGAGGGGAGGGGAGGGAGCTTGGGGGTAGGAAAGACAGTGGAATGAGATGAACATCAATCATTACCCTAAGTCATGTACGAAGACACAAATGGTGTGAATATACAATCAGAGGTATGAAAAATTGTGCTCTAGATGTGTACTATGAATTGTAATGCATTCTGCTGTCATATAGAAAATTAGCATAAAAATACAAAATAAAAAAGAGGGGCTGCTTGCCATCCTCTCTAGTTAATTCTTGCCCTCTCAGCATGTGCCAGTCATGCGGGACTTCAGGAGAAGCCAGGAATGTGTTCTTGAAATTTCCATAAAATAAAATTCACAGTTTTTGCTGGATCTCAGGTATTTTTGTCACAGTGCTAGAAAGCTAACACAGAGTATTTGGCCCAAAGGTTCATGTGCTGGGAACTTGGTCGTTAGCACTGTGATGTTGAGAGACAGTGGGATCTCTGAGAGGTGGGGCTCATTGGGAGGTTTTAACCCTGACCCTGCTCTGTGCTCTGGCTTCTTATCTTGGGATCTCTTCTTTCTGCAAGTGCTCCTATAATGATGACATCTACCATCAGGCGATACAGCCAGGGTCCTCTCACCAGAATTGGAGCTATGCTGTTTGAACTTTCTACTGCCCCAAGTGTGAGCTAAATAATTTAGTTTCTTTTCTTTATAAGTTTCCTGTCTTGGGTATTTTATTATAGTAACAGAAAAAGATTAATACAAAAAAGTTCCCTTTCTCTTGGGCACCTATCTGGGAGTGGGATTTCCATGTCATATGTATGTTTAATTATGTAAGAAACTGGCCATTCAAGGTTGTATCATTTTGTGCTTTTTTAGCACATATGATGGATTGTTACAGTTGCTTCCCGTCTACATCAGCAATTGGTATAGCTGAATTTGATTTTCTTTTTCTGTGTGTGTGCTTGTTGCTAGTCTAATAGGTGTGTGATTGTAGTTTAATTTGCATTTCCCTAATGAAAATGATGTTGATGAATTTTTATACAGGCTTTTAAAATTTATTTTATTTTGGGACGAGTTCTCACTAAGTTGCCTAGATTAGCCTTGAACTTGCAATCCTCCTGCCTGTTCCTCCTGAGGAGCTAGTATTGGAGGTGTGTGCCATGATGACCAACTTTTTAGGGTTCTTATTTTTGATTATGGGGAGTTATGTTAAAATTAATATTCTGGTTACAAGTTTTTTGACAAAAGTATGATTTGCATTTATTTTTTCTTCATCTGTGCCTTCTACCTTCATTATCTTAACAGTGTCTTTTATAATGTAAAAGTCAAAGCCAAGGTCACATAGATTTTTCTTTTCTGTTTTCCAGAAATTCACAGGTTTAGATTTTATAGTTAAGTATATGAGTGAGATGTGATTTGAGGTTCAACTTATTTTATTGTTTTGCATGGGAATGTCTACTTGTTGCAGCAACATTTATTTAAAAGACCATCCTTTCTCCATTGAATTCAGTTGTTTTTGCATCTTTGTCAAAAATCAGTTTACTGTATTGATGTGGGTTAAATTTTAACTCTGCCATTGATCTATGTTTCTCTCCTTCACTAACACCACACTGTCTGGATTTTGCAGGTATGGAAGTCTTAAAATCAGGTAGTAAGTCCTCCTTGTTCTTTTTCAAAATTATTTTTGACATCCTAGTTTGTTTTCTTTTTTATACAAATTTTATAATTAGCTTGCTGATATATATAAAAAAAACCTGTTGAGTTTTTAAAAATTGAGATTATATTGAATCCAGAGACCAAATCAGGAGGTAATTCATGTAAGATTGAGTCTTCCAATCCATGAATCCTGAGTATCTCTTTGTTTTGGTCTTTGATTTCTTTCATCAACCATTTATAACTTTTAACACATAGATTCTGCACACATTTTATATTAGAGTATTTCATTATCAAATTGCTATGGAGAATGGTACAATTTTTTGAATTTTGAATTCCAGTTGTTCACTGTTAGTGTATAGAAAAGAAATAAGATTGACTGTATAGTGTATAGAAAGAAATAAGATTGACTTCTTTTGATATTTTACCCTGTGACCTAACTAAACTTACTTGTTAGCCTAGAAGTATTTCTGTAAATTCCTTGGGATTTTCTATGTATAGAATCATGTTATCTATGGATAGAGATAGTTTTATTTCTACCTTTGCAATCTCTATACTTCAAGTTTCACTTTCTTGTATACTTGTGCTGGCAAACATCTCAAGTAAAACTCTGAATTGGAGTGATGAGAAAAAAATACTCTTGCCTTGTTCCTCAACTTTGAGAAAAACTATGCAATCTTTCAACATTAGGTATGATGTCAGTCAGCTTTCTGTAACTATAACAAAATGTATTGAGACAATCAACTTAGAAAGATGAAATGTTTATTTTGGATCATGGTTTCAGAAGTTTCAGTCCATGGTCAGTTGCTGCTGCTGTGTTTTTTTTTTTTTTTTTTTTTTTTTTAGAGAGAGAGAGAGAGAATTTTAATGTTTATTTATTTATTTTTAGTTTTCGGCGGGCACAATATCTTTGTTTGTATGTGGTGCTGAGGATCAAACCCGGGCCCCACGCATGCCAGGCGAGCGCGCTACCGCTAGAGCCACATCCCCAGCCCAACTGCTGCTGTTTTTAGCCTGTGGTGAGGCAGCATATCATGGCAGGGACATTGTAGAGCAGAGCTGGAAGCAAGGAGGCAAAAGAAAGAAAGAACATTCCTGGGCTCCCAATATCCCCCTCAAGGGCACTCTCCCAGTGACCTAACTTCCTTTCACCAAAGGTTCTGACAACTCCCAACAGTACCACAGGCTGGTGATCTCAGCACATAGGTCTTTGGGAGACACTTACCAGATTATAGCTGATGTTAGCTATGAGTGTTTTGTGGATGTCTTTTATCAGGCAAAATAGAGATGTCCTCCTATTCCTGATTGGATCAGAGTTTTGCTTAGGTTTTTCTTTTTAATATTCATGAATCTGTGCTGAATGCTGTCAAATGATTTTTCTGAATCTTGAGAAGGTCATGTGTGTTTTTTTCCTTTGTTTATTAATATGGTATTCATTGGTTGGTTTTAAAGTGCAGAAACAGTTTTATGTCCCTGGGGAAAAAGTCCTCTTCGTGGCTGAGTAGAACTCCATTGTGTACACATACCACATTGTCTTTATCCATTCATCCATCTGTTGACAGATACGTAGGATGGTTTCATAATTTAACTTATGTGAATTGTACTGAGGGACATTGGAATGTATGTTTCACTATAGTGTGCTTATTTTAGTTATTTTGAGGAGTGGAATGACTGAATCACATGGTGGTTCCATTCCTATATTTTGAGAAATCTCTGTACTGATTCCCACAGTAGTTGTAATAATTTGCAGTCCCACCAACAATGTGTAAGTGTTCCTTTCTGCCTACACCCTCATATTCATTTCTTATTATTTGTATTCTTGATGGTTGCCATTCTACTTGGGGTGAGATAAAAATCTCACTGTAGTTTTGATTTGCATTTCCCTGATTGCTAATGACATTGAACATTTTTTAATGTATTTGTTGGCCATTTACATTTCAAGACATGTCTGTATAGTTCATTTGGCCCTTTACTGATTGAGTTATTTAGTTTCTGTGTTAAACTTTTTTGAGTTCTTTATATATTCTGAATATTCACCTTATGTACAAAGAGTAACTGGTGGAGATTTTCTCTCTTAATTATTTGCTATGCATTCACAACAGCCTCAAACACACAAACAGAAAACCCTGAGAATAAATCTAAGCAAGGAGGTTAAAGACCTCTATAATGAAAATTGTAGAACACTGAAGAAAGAAATTGAAGAAGACATCAGAAGATGGAAAGACCTCCCATGTTCTTGGATAGGCAGACTTAATATCGCTAAAACAGTCATATTTCCAAAAACAATGTAGAGATTCAATGCAATCCCCATCAAAATTCCAATGACATTCTTCACAGAACTAGATGAAACAGTCTTAAAATTCATACAGAAGAATAAAAGACCCAGAATAGCCAAAGCAATCCTGAGTAAGAAGAAAAAGTCTGGAGGCATCACAATATCTGATCTCAAATTATACTACAGAGCTATAGTAACAAAAACAGCAGGGTACTGTCCCCAAACAGACATGAAGACCAGTGGAATAGAACAGAAGAAACAGAAATAAACCCACACAGATACGGTCATCTCATCTTTGACAAGGGTGCCAAAACATAAGGTGGATTAGAGACAGCTGTCTTAACAGATGCTGAGAAAACTGAGTATCTATTTGTAGAAGGATGGCACCAAATCCCCTTCAATCACTCTGGGCAAAGTCAACTCAAAATGTATGAAAGACCCAGGAATTAGACCAGAAACTGCAACTGCTAGAAGAAAACCTAGGGTCTACCCTCCAACATATAGGCACCAGCACCGACTTCCTTAACAAGACCCCTAAAGCAAAACAAGTAAAACCGAGAATCAGTAAGTAGGATGCTATCAAATTCAAAAGCTTCCCTTATTCTCTTAATGTCTTTGGGTTTCATAGGATGGCCCTCTTTTGTTCCCAATATAGGTAATTTGTACTTTCCTTCTTTATGCCTGGGTCAGCCTGGCTAGATGTTTACCAATTTTATTATCTTTTAAAGAAGTAACTTTTGTTTTCATTGCCTTTTTTGTCATTGTTTTTGTCCTTTAATATTATTGACTTCTCATATTTTTACAATTTTCTTCCTTTTGCTGTTTAGGGTCTAGTTTGCCTTTCTTCTCCATGTTCTTAAGCTCAAAGCCTAGATGACTGATTTAAGCACTTTCCTCCTTTCTGCTATAAGCACTGAATGCTGTAGTCCTACCTATTTCCCTCTATGGGGTTATTTGTATTTTTATTTTCATTCAGATTAATGCATTTTTTTTCAAATTTCCTTGGGACTTACTCTTTGCTTGTGGGTTACTTGGAAGTTAAATTTCTAAACATTAGGGGAACTTCTAGATAGATTTCTGTTATTGAATCCTAGTTTCTGTTCTCTTAAATGGTTTATTTGATGGTTGGTTTCATGGGCCAGTGTATGTTCTGTCTTGGTGAATGGTCTATGTGCTGGAAAACAATGTACGCATGCTTTGGGGCAGAGTGCTCTATGAATGTCGGTGTGTCACGTTTCTTGAAGATGTAGTTAAAATTTGTGTCTTTGCTGACTTCCTGTCTGTTTAATGATCATGAGAGAAATGTTCCAGCCTCCAACTATAAGGATAGGTTTATCTATTTTTCTTTGCATTTCTATCCATTTGTATCCCTTGTGTATCTTGAAGTTCTGTTATTAGAGGTGAACACAGGGCTGGGTCTTTTTGGACTACTGACCCCTCTTCACCATGTGACACTCTCTTTGTCCCTGATAATATTCCTGGCTCTGATGTCAACCTTGTCTTTCATTCACGTTAACTATTATATCTTCTTTTGTTTAATTTTAATGTGATACATTTTTTCCATCCTTTATTTTCAACCCATCTATGTTGGACTAAAATTTGCTGTTTTGATATTAACTTTCCATTTTTAACATTTGTTTGTTGTTGTTTTTTCCTCTTTGTGTTTTCTTTGGTTAACTAATGTTTTTATTATCCTATCTTTAATCCACTATCAACTTCTTATTTATGCTGCTTTTGTAAAATGTTTTGGTGGGTTGCCCAAGTTTTTCAATATATATCTTGAATTAAACATATTCTACTTCCAAACACCATTTTACCAGTTCATGTGTATTTTAAGATCCTTCTAAGAATATTTACCTAATTCCTCTCTCCCTGCCTTTCTGCTACTATTATCCCATGTTTTATTTTTACATATGCTATAAGTAAGCAATACATTTCCATTATTTTAAACAGTGATCTTTTAGAAAAATTAAAAATAAGAAAAATTAAGATCTATAGCACCTTAATTTATTGTCTCTCCAAAATTCCTCATTTCTTTTGGTAGATCTAAATTTCTGTCTGATGTCATATTCCTCTTCCTAAAGAATTTTACATAATATTTCTAGAAGTTTCCTGCTGATAGACCTTAGTGTAACGACTGATGTTAACCTAGTTAGAAGTCGGGCTAAGTTTTGAGTTTGATTATTAGGAGAATCTTCAGTGGAGCAGTCTTCAAACCTGTTTCACTTTACATTGGTCTAAAAAAAAGTCTCTTTATTTCTTCTTTGTTTATGGAAGACATTTTGCTAGTAATAGAATTCTCATCTGATGGTTTTTTTTCCTTTCAGTTATTTAAATGTGTCACTCCATTGCAGAATTGCTTATATCATTTGTATCCATGTGCTACAATCTTTTGTTCCTTCATTGTAATGTATTTTCTCCCTCTGGTTGAATTCAAATTTTCTCTTTTGTTTGCAGCAGTTTGAACATGATATGATATGTTTTTTATTAGGTTGACTGGGGGTATTTATCCTGCTTGGTGCTCTCTGAGCTTCTTAAATCTATAATTTGGTATCTATCATTGAGTTTGCAAATTTTTCAGCCATCGTGTCTTCAAATGTTTTATGTTCCCAGTTACTCATATATCATACTATTTGGTATTGCTCCCAGGACTTGAATGCTTTGTTCGTTTTTATGATTTTTTTTTCTGTTTCAGTTTGGTTGGCTTCTGTTGAAATGTCAACTGAAGTTCACTTCCACTAAACTTCTGTCAAGTTCACTGATTCTTTTCTTCTCTGTGTCAGGTCTACCAAAGTGTTCTTCATCTCTGAGGCTGTATTTCCATTTGCTTCCTTCTTGTGGTTTCCATCCCTGTACTTACATTTAACCTATCTGATATTACATATTGTCCATAATGTAATTAGAGACTTTAACATTTAAATCATAATTATTTAAAATTCTCCATCGGTGAATTTCACCATCTGTGCCATACTGGGGTCTGTTTCTGTTGATTGTTTTGTCTCTTGGCAGTGTGTTGATTTTTTTTTTAATCGCCTTTTCTTGTGCCTCATTATTTTTTTGCTGAAAGCTTGATATCTTGTGTAGGATGGCAGAGGAAGGGATAAATAGTTTTCATGCCTGACAATGTGTGTGCTTTCTCTCTTGGTAGATATTTAGCATGGGAGCTAATGTCACAAGTTGAGCTTGGTTTGAGATTTGTTGTTGCTATGCGTCTTACTCTAATCAAGCTGGTAAAACAAAATGACATAAACTTAGTGGCTTGTAAACAGCTGTGAGAGATTTATATCTCAAGGTTCTGAAGTCTGAGAGGTCCAAGATCAAGGTACTATCAGATCTAGTGTCTAATGAGGGCCCATGTCTTGGTTCATAGACGCCACCTTACTGGGTCCTCACATTATAAAGGTTATAAGGACACTAGTCTCATTTGATAATCCCCTTCCAATACCATTATGTGGGAGTAAGGATTTCAACACATGAATTCATGGAGTACACTAATGTTCAGACCATAGCACTGCAGTTACACTCAGTGCATATGTTTCAAATTCTCCTAACAACATGTGTGTTTAGGGTAGTGACTGGCTTTTCTCAATTTCTCCTCTATCTCAGCTTTAGATCTTTTCTATGCACCTCATTGTGGTGATATTTCTATACTCTTCTCATGTTCCGATCAGTTGTCTACTGTTATTCAAAGTTATCCCTGGGGTAGGAGATATTTGAGGTTCTAGTTAAGACTTATTCTTAAGCAGGCACTGTGCTCTGGCCCCCAGGTGTGGCCTTCTCAGGGTTTCTGCCTCTCCCTGGGCTGTAGCTGTGGGCCCAACACTCAGTGGTTTTTCACCTGTGCTCTAAGGGCAATGGTATTTCCCTTCCCCTAGAAGATTGAGGGTTGTGTTCCATAGAGGAGATGTAAGAAGGGCCTGGGTAGGGCTTCATGCTCCTCAAGCCATAGTTTTGGTCCTCATTACCTGTATCAGGAAGGCTGTTGCCTCCCAAGGATCACCAGTCCCTTTGGTGAGCTCTGGGTGAAGTCTCTGGAGAAAAGTCTGCAGAAGGCTGTGTGCTCCAACTGTGTCTGCAGGCCCAGTGGGCTCAAGCTCTCCTGCCAGCTCCACTTGGCCTCTGTCCAGGAATAAAGAATTCTTCTTTCTGGTATCCAGAAAGCTCCTGTCCAAGGTAATCAAGTGATAATGTCTTCCCTTTCCCTGCATACACCTGTATCACCTTAGATTTGGTTGCCCCGTGACTACAGCTTTCTGATAGGCACGAGATGCTTGTAAACTTTTGGTGTGGACGTTTCTCTGTTGTTCCTGTAAATGTGTGAATTTTCTGATTCTCTAAATTCCTGGGAAAGAACCCAAAGTCAGAAACATCGTTTTATTTTAAATCCTCTGACTTTTAACATTTTCAGTTAATTCAAATTTTTTTTTATACACTTCATAAGGACTCCGAGAGTCTTATCGGTTTAGGGTCAGCAAGACCTCAACTTTAATTGCTTACATCTGCAAAGACCTTCCTTCAAAATAAGATCACATCCACAGGCCCTGGAAGCTAGAAATTTAGCACATCATTTTGGTGGACACAATTCAACTCAGAGTGTAAGTAGGATACAGTCTTCCCACAGGACAGTTTGACAATGTTTCAGAGTTCTACTTTTATAAGTTTACCTTAATGGGATCTTTACACAAAAGGGAAAAGTTACATAACCTTTTTTGTTGTTGTTTTATTTTTGTTAAAGCACCATTTAAAACCACAGGAAAATGTTAATGGTCTTCATGTTGATCAACTGGGAACTGTTAGTAAATTCAGAATGAAACAAGTACACATTTGAGTCTACATTTATTGACATGGAAAAGTCTAAATATCTTGCTAAATGAAAAAAGTAGGTTACAAAATGATGTGATCCAATTTATATAAAATCATACATCTTTGCACAAATGTGTAGCCTGAAATTAACCCATTGACAGTGGTGGTGGCTAGAGAGAGGAGTGAGGCAGAGAGAGGTCAGCTCCACCTGGAATAGGATGGGCTTTCTACAGGAGTGCGTTCCTGTGAGCCAGAGATGGGAATGGAAGCTGCTGAGACAAAACAAAACAAACCAAACCTAAACTATATGGACGTCCACCACAGAGCACTTTAGCTCAATATTAGAGATTTACACGGGGTGATATATCACATGTTGTACTTAATATTGGGCATGTACATGTATTTTATAATAACTCAGGAAAGGCCATAGGTGATGCAGATTTAGTGTAGTTCTAAAGACAGAACGCTGAGCTGGCCCATCACAAAATAAATGGTTGAGTCCCTGATGAACTATAAAATTTCAGGAGATGCTCATCCCATCAGGGCTTCTTTCTTCCTATATCAAGGCACTTCAGAAGTTATTACAAGAAGGAAATAGGAACTCAAGGAGAATAGGAAAATGGCGGCGAAGGGAGTGCATCACCCCAGGGAGCCTCGTCACTAAGTGGGAGAAAGACGATGCAAAACGGCTAAAGGATATCTTTGGGAAGTTCCAGTGAAATTGAGGTGCTCCAGAATCTAGTGGACAGATTTCCATCGTGAGAAGTTCGGCTCTGAGAGCTCCATTTCCCCGCACGGAGGGTCGCATAGCCTGACAGGCGATCGCCCTGCGGCTGGAGTCTGTGGCGCGCGCCAGGGAGCGGCAGGGTGCCGGAGCGGGGGAACAGCGATACGGATCGGGGGGGCTCCCGCCAGTGGTACATCGGAGCCCTTAGTGCTGAGTTCCGGCTTTGAAACAGAGGAGAGAAGCGGCCCAGTTTGGTTCCAGACACCGGTCGGACCACAGTGGAGGACAGCAGCCGCCATTTTGGAGAGATGATGTAATCATCCCCGTGTTCTACTGATCTCAGCCCATTCAACTACGGAACAGGTGATATCAGGCTGGTATTTACCTGTGTCTAGCAGACAGATTTCTTGCTCAGGCTCGGGGCGGGGGTTCTTGTGGAGAATACTCCTAGAGGCGCGTGCTGGGCAAGGCATGCGCCGGGCACTGAGCAGCTGGATTCTGGTTCCCGGGGCTAACCTGGCCCAGGTCTGAGGAAACTGCGGAGACTGCCGGTGGAGGCCAGCTCCAAGTGGAGCGTGCGCTGAGCTTGGGGAGACTGGGTTCTGACTCCCGGAACAGTTTTGGCCTGGGGCTGGGGAACCTGTGGGGGTCGCTCCCTGGAGCCAGCTCCCAGCGGAGAGTGTATCGGGATCGGAGAGGCGGGGTTCCAGCTATCTAAGCTGCTTTGGCCCAAGGCTAGGGAACCTGCGGTGACTGCTTCTCAATCAGGGTCCGGCGGGGTGCTGTAGGGGCAGAGTGCAGCTTTCACCTGCGCCCAGAGCAGGCCAAGTGACCCGCCGGCGTGGTACCATGACACCCCAAATGCAGCTGGGGCTGAAGAAAGCAGCCGCCCACGCCTAGAATAGGACCAGCGATTCCGCGGCGCGGTAGCCAAGTAACCTCATTTGGAGTAGAGGCTGTGCAGAGCTGACATCCGAGCAAGCAGGGCAGGCAGATCTGCCGCCAACTAGCAAGACAGGCCAAGTAGCTTGCCAGCGTGGTGGACACGTAACACCGAGGCAGTAGCGTCACACTGGTTGGAGTGGGGGTGGAGCAGGGTCACCGCCCGGGTCCGGAGGGGGCTCAGCGACCCGTTGGAGAGGTAGTCAGGTACCCCCATTGGGAGTGGGGGCTGTGCAGAACTGCGACCCACCGACCTAGAGGTCTGCCAGCGCGGTAGACTCGTCACACCAATTGGAGTGGAGGCCCAGCAGAGCCGCCACCCACATCCAGATCAGGACCAACGACCCCAGGGCGTGGTAGTTACGTTACCACAATTGGAGTGGGGGCAGAGCAGAGCTGCCACCCGTGCCCGCAGGGGGGGCAGACCTGAGACCGACCAGCGTGGTAGACAGACCACCCTAATTAGAGGAGGAGCACAGCCACTACCCACGCTGCAAGGGAGACTCCCGAACTATACAAGAGCAATATAAATAAATAGGGGGTAAATTTCAAAAACACAACAGTTGCACCAAGCAGAAAGAAACGCGAGCAGTATGAAAAGACAAGGAAAGAAAGGACCACAAGCAATGCAGGTCAACTCAACTTTAGAAGAGGTAATAGCTGCAACAGATGGAATGTCAGATAAAGAGTTCAGGATATACATGCTTCAGATTATCTGGAGTCTCAAGGAAGACATGAGACAGCAAAATCAGACAATGAAAGATCACATTGACAAACAAATCCAGGAAGTAAAAGATCAATTTCACAGGGAGATAGAGGTAATAAAAAACAAACAAATAGAAATCCTAGAAATGCACGAAACAATAAACCAACTTAAAAACTCAATTGAGAATACTACCAGCAGAGTAGATCACTTAGAAGAGAGAACATCAGACAATGAAGACAAAGTATTTCAACTGGAAAAGAACATAGACAGCTCAGCAAGTCTGCTAAGAAACCATGAGCAGAACATCCAAGAATTATGGGACAATATCAAAAGACCAAATTTAAGAGTCATTGGGATACAGGAAGGCATAGATCTCCATACCAAAGGAATAAACAGTCTATTCAGTGAAATGATACGAGAAAACTTCCCAGACTTGAAGAATGAGACAGAATCCCAAATCCTAGAAGCCTACAGGACACCGAATGTACAAAATCATAAGAGATCCACACCTAGACACATTATAATGAAGATGTCCAACATACAGAATAAGGAGAGAATTTTAAAAGCTGCAAGAGAAAGAAAGCAGATTACATTTAGGGGTAAATCAATCAGGATAACAGCTGATCTCTCAACACAGACTCTGAAAGCTAGAAGATCCTGGAATAACATATTTCAAACACTGAAAGAAAATGGGTTCCAACCAAGAATCGTGTATCCAGCGAAATTAAGCTTCAGGATAGAAGATGAAATTAAAACCTTCCAAGATAAACAAAAGTTAAAAGAATTCGCAGCTAGAAAACCATCTCTTCAAAAAATCCTTGGCAAAACATTACAGGAAGAGAAAATGGAAAATAACATTGAAAACCAACAATGGGAGGTAGGACAGTAAAGGGGGGAAAGTAGTCAAAGAGGATAACAAATCAGGTTTAGTAACATCAATAAATAAATATGGCTAGAAGAACAAACCATATCTCAATAATAACCCTAAATGTTAATGGCTTAAACTCACCAATCAAGAGACACAGGCTAGCAGAATGGATCACAAAGCAAGACCCAACAATATGCTGCCTACAGGAGACGCATCTGATAGGAAAAGATATTCATAGACTGAAGGTGAAAGGTTGGGAAAAATCATACCACTCATATGGACTTCGGAAACAAGCAGGAGTGGCCATACTCATATCTAATAAAATAGATTTCAAGCCAAAGTTAATCAAAAGGGATAAAGAAGGACACGTCATACTGCTCAAGGGAACCATACACCAACAAGACATAACAATCATAAATATATATGCCCCAAATAATGGTGCAGCTGTGTTCATCAAGCAAACTCTTCTCAAGTTCAAGAGTCTAATAGACCACCATACAATAATCATGGGAGACTTCAACACACCTCTCTCACCACTGGACAGATCTTCCAAACAAAAGTTAAATAAGGAAACTATAGAACTCAATAACACAATTAACAACCTAGACTTAATTGACATATATAGACTATACCACCCAACATCAAGTAGTTACACTTTTTTCTCAGCAGCACATGGAACCTTCTCAAAAATAGACCATATATTATGTCACAGGGCAACTCTTAGACAATATAAAGGGGTAGAGATAATACCATGCATCTTATCTGATCACAATGGAATGAAACTGAAAATCAATGATAAAAGTAGGAAGGAAAAATCAAGCATCACTTGGAGAATGAACAATAGGTTGCTGAGTGATCAATGGGTTTTAGAAGACATCAAGGAGGAAATTAAAAACTTCCTAGAGTTAAATGAAAACACAGACACAACATATCGGAATCTATGGGACACATTGAAAGCAGTTCTAAGAGGAAAATTCATTGCTTGGAGTTCATTCCTCAAAAAAAGAAAAAACCAACAAATAAATGATCTCATACTTCATCTCAAAATCCTAGAAAAAGAAGAGCAAAACAACAGCAAAAGAAGTAGAAGGCAAGAAATAATTAAAATCAGAGCTGAAATTAATGAAATTGAAACAAAAGAAACAATTGAAAAAATTGACAAAACTAAAAGCTGGTTCTTTGAAAAAATAAATAAAATTGACAGACCCTTAGCCATGCTAACGAAGAGAAGAAGAGAGAGAACCCAAATTACTAGCATACGGGATGAAAAAGGCAATATCACAACAGACACTTCAGAAATACAGAAGATAATCAGAAATTATTTTGAATCCTTATACTCCAATAAAATAGAAGATAGTGAAGGCATAGATAAATTCCTTAAGTCTTATGATCTGCCCAGATTGAGTCAGGAGGATATTGACAACCTAAACAGACCAATAACAATAGAGGAAATAGAAGAAACCATCAAAAGACTACCAACTAAGAAAAGCCCAGGACTGGATGGGTATACAGCAGAGTTTTACAAAACCTTTAAGAGGAACTAACACCAATACTTTTCAAGCTATTTCAGGAAATAGAAAAAGAGGGAGAACTTCCAAATTCATTCTACGAGGCCAACATCACCCTGATTCCGAAACCAGACAAAGACACTTCAAAGAAAGAAAACTACAGACCAATATCTCTAATGAACCTTGACGCAAAAATCCTCAATAAAATTCTGGCGAATTGGATTCAAATACATATCAAAAAAATTATACACCATGATCAAGTAGGATTCATCCCTGGGATGCAAGGCTGGTTCAATATACGGAAATCAATAAATGTTATTCACCACATCAATAGACTTAAAAATAAAAACCATATGATCATCTCAATAGATGCAGAAAAAGCATTCGACAAAGTACAGCATCCCTTTATGTTCAGAACTCTAGAAAAATTAGGGATAACAGGATCATACCTCAACATTGTAAATGCAATCTATGATAAGCCACAGGCCAGCATCATTCTGAATGGAGAAAAATTGAAGGCATTCCCTCTAAGATCTGGTACAAGACAGGGATGCCCTCTCTCACCACTTCTGTTCAATATAGTCCTCGAAACACTGGCCAGAGCAATTAGACAGACGAAAGAAATTAAAGGCATAAAAATAGGAAAAGAAGAACTTAAATTATCACTATTTGCAGATGATATGATTCTATACCTAGCAGACCCAAAAGGGTCTACAAAGAAGCTATTAGAGCTAATAAATGAATTCAGCAAAGTGGCCGGATATAAGATCAACACGCATAAATCAAAGGCATTCCTGTATATCAGCGACAAATCCTCTGAAACGGAAATGAGGAAAACTACTCTGTTCACAATATCCCCCCAAAAAATAAAATACTTGGGAATCAACCTAACAAAAGAGGTGAAAGATTTATACAATGAAAATTGCAGAACCCTAAAGAAAGACATAGAAGAAGACCTTAGAAGATGGAAAAATATACCCTGCTCATGGATAGGCAGAACCAACATCATCAAAATGGCGATATTACCAAAAGTTCTCTATAAGTTCAATGCAATGCCAATCAAAATCCCAACAGCATTTCTTGTAGAAATAGATAAAAGAATCATGAAATTCATATGGAATAATAAAAGACCCAGAATAGCAAAAACAATGCTAAGCAGGAAGTGTGAATCAGGCGGTATAGTGATTCCAGACTTCAAACTATACTACAGAGCAATAGTAACAAAAACAGCATGGTACTGGTACCAAAACAGGCGGGTGGACCAATGGTACAGAATAGAGGACACAGTAACCAATCCACAAAACTACAACTACCTTATATTTGATAAAGGGGCTAAAAGCATGCAATGGAGGAAGGATAGCATCTTCAACAAATGGTGCTGGGAAAACTGGAAATCCATTTGCATCAAAAAGAAGCTGAATCCCTATCTCTCGCCATGCACAAAAGTTAACTCAAAATGGATCAAGGAGCTTGATATTAAATCAGAGACACGGCATCTGATAGAAAAAAAAGTTGGTTATGATCTACATACTGTGGGATCGGGCCCCAAATTCCTCAATAGGACACCCATAGCGCAAGAGTTAACAACTAGAATCAACAAATGGGACTTACTCAAACTAAAAAGTTTTTTCTCAGCAAAAGAAACAATAAGAGAGATAAACAGGGAGCCTACATCCTGGGAACAAATCTTTACTCCACACACTTCAGATAGAGCCCTAATAACCAGAATATACAAAGAACTCAAAAAATTAGACAATAAGATTACAAATAACCCAATCAATAAATGGGCCAAGGACCTGAACAGACACTTCTCAGAGGAGGACATGCAATCAATCAATAAGTACATGAAAAAATGCTCACCATCTCTAGCAGTCAGAGAAATGCAAATCAAAACTACCCTAAGATACCATCTCACTCCAGTAAGATTGGCAGCCATTAGGAAGTCAAACAACAATAAGTGCTGGAGAGGATTCGGGGAAAAGGGCACTCTTGTTCATTGCTGGTGGGACTGCAAATTGGTGCAGCCAATTTGGAAAGCAGTATGGAGATTTCTTGGAAAGCTGGGAATGGAACCACCATTTGACCCAGCTATTCCCCTTCTCGGTCTATTCCCTAAAGACCTAATAAGAGCATGCTACAGGGACACTGCTACATCGATGTTCATAGCAGCACAATTCACGATAGCAAGATTGTGGAATCAGCCTAGATGCCCTTCAATAGATGAATGGATAAAAAAATGTGGCATTTATACACAATGGAGTATTACTCTGCATTAAAAAATGACAAAATCATAGAATTTGGAGGGAAATGGATGGCATTAGAGCAGATTATGCTAAGTGAAGCTAGTCAATCTTTAAAAAACAAATACCAAATGACCCCTTTGATATAAGGGGAGTAAACAAGGACAGGGTAGGGACGAAGAGCTTGTGAAGAAGATGTACATTAAACAGGGATGAGAGGTGGGAGGGAAAGGGAGTGAGAAGGGAAATCGCATGGAAATGGAAGGTGATCCTCAGGGTTATACATAAGGACATATAAGAGGAAAGGAGGGGTAAGACAAGATAATACAAATCGAAGAAATGATTTATAGTAGAAGGGGTAGAGAGAGAAAAGGGGAGGGGAGGGGAGGGGAGGGGAGGGGGGATAGTAGAGAATAGGACAGACAGCAGAATACATCAGACACTAGAAAGGCAATTTGTCAATCAATGGAAGGGTAACTGATGTGATTCATCAATCTGTATATGGGGTATAATTGGGAGTTCATAACCCACTTGAATCAAATTGTGAAATATGATGTATTAAGAACTATGTAATGTTTTGAACGACCAACAATAAAAAAAAAGAATTTCTAAACTTAAGAATCTAAATAAAATAATATTTCTAACATTATTCTAAAAAAAAAAAAAAAAAAAAGAAGGAAATAGATTGCCACAACCAGTGCAGCCAAACTAGCCGGTTCCGGTGAGGGGCCGTGGGAGATTAGAAAAATAAAAACTCACATAAGCAGATTTTTGATAAGAGCTTCGATTGGGTGGAGCGCTGCTCTCTGATGGGGAAGCAGGTCTAAAGAATTATGCCAGCAATCTTTATTATATATGTCTCATCAATCAGGTGAAAGACTAGGCAAGCATTATTCTTTGTATTTATGAAATTTACAGAGTTAGCAACATAATGTAGTTTGTTCCTCAGTTACATACTATAATTGTAATGTGCAATGTTAGGAGATTTGTGTAGCTCTCAAGAAAGTCCATTGTTTAAAGTTACTGTTATGGGAGCAGGTTCAGAATCAGCAGAGCCTGTGAAACATTGTAGCTGTTTAGCAAAAGAGTTTCTTTATTCCTAGGAACTGTGTGCCGAGATCAAGGTCGAGGCTGATAAGTCTCTAGCATAGAACCTCCTTATGGAGGGCATTGCCATAGCAACGAGGAACCCTACACCTTTGTACAGAAACTTTCCCAGCACCAAGCATGCCACAGCCTTGAAGTCATCAGGGATCCCAGTCTCAGATACTGCTCTCCCATTCACTGTCACCACTGTCCACAGTAGATGACGTATTTGGGAGCAGCTGACCAGCTGGGAAGTTTATCCATTCATTCATTCTTCACCTGTGCCAGTACTAGGCTATGGGAACACATTAGGAAAAGAGGTAAAATTACATTCATGGAGTTCTTATTCTGAAGGAAGAAAATTTATAACAAACTAATAAACAAATGTATGAGACATTAAATATAGTAATATAAAAACTTAAAATACATACAAATATGTATTTCTTATATGCATAATATTCCAGGTAAATATAATATAGTGTTAAATTCAGAAATATGAAGAAAAATTCAGCAGACTAAGGAGACTGGGAAGCCCAAGGGATTATTATTTTAGGAAGGGTGTACAAGAAGGGCCTCTGTGAGATGGCATTGAGCTCCTTTTTGGTGGAAGTGAAGGATTAGGGAAGAATCTTGTACCTACTGGGGGGAAGAGTCTTTCTGGTACAGGGAAAAAGTGCAGAGTTTCACATGTTCTAAGAGAAGGTCAAGGTCGTCCCAGAGAAGTGAGTAGAGAATGATAATAGGTGAGGTAAGACGGGTAGGAAGACTGACCACAGGGTACCTCTGAGGCTATAGTAATGTCTCTGATTTTATTTCCAATGAGATGAGAAGCATACCAGGATTCTGCAGGATGGACATTATCCAACTTTTATTTTACAATGATGGCCACTGTCTACATAGACTATATTGAAAGGAAGCAGAAATCAAAACAGAGTGACAAATTAGTAAGCTGTCCCCAAGTCCAGATGAGAGACATGGGTTCCTCAGCCCCCAAGGTGTTGGTGGAAAAAGCAAGGAGTGTTAGCTTTGGGCGAATCTACTATAAAAGTAAACCCAACAGGAATTGCCGGCGGACTCAGTGAGTGCTTGGGAGAGAAAGAGAAGAAAGGGATGATTCCAAAGTTTTGCCTTGAGCAATTAGAAGAACGGAGTTAGCTGCCAAGTTTGGTGGGGAAGGTGGGGGAGGAGTGGACTGGGTGATCAGGGATTCAGTCTTGGATGGCAGGCAGATGGCACCCAGCCATTACTGATTTCACCCTGTCTGGGCAATTTCCTTCTGGCCACTCCCTAGCATTTCCTTCCCTGCTCCCATTTCACCTGAGCATCAATTACCTTCACTTGTGATGGGATTAACATACCTGGGGAGGAGGGGAGAGAGGAGAAACCCAGCCTGGTACTCCAGTTACAAACCCAGACACAGGCAGGAGCTGGCGAGCCACCACTGTGGGGAGACCTAGTCAGCACCCGCTGCTCTCCACAAGAAAACAGTGTGATTTTCTTCACGGAGATCTCTCTGATCCTTGAGAATTGCTCCAAGGGACCGAGTGGACACGATTCTAATCAGTGAAGGAATCCCTGGGAGGTTCTGCTGTCTGCTGCCATGAATTGGAGAGGGAGAAAAACAAGTTCTGCTTTGGGAAGACTAGAAACATCTCATGTTAACAGGTAAGAAAAAGTGATCTGTGATCTTCATTCCTTGATTTTTTTTTTCTTTTCTTTTTTTTTTTTTAAGAGAGAGAGGGGAGAGAGAGAGAGAGAGAGAGAGAGAGAGAATTTTTAATATTTATTTTTTAGTTCTCGGCGGACACAACATCTTTGTTTGTATGTGGTGCTGAGGATCGAACCCGGGCCGCACGCATGCCAGGCGAGCGTGCCACCGCTTGAGCCACATCCCGAGCCCCTTGATTTTTTTTTCAATGTCACAGAATTTTCTAGAAGTTCCTTAGCTTGGGGTCTAGGCATCGAGTTGTTTGCTGTAAAAATGAGCGGCATAAGATAACTATTTACATTGTCAAGGAAGTAGTCTTTGCTCCGTAGGAGAAGCTGGAGGGAGGTCTGTCCCTTTCATTGTGGAGCCTGACCACATGTCCCCTCGGGCTGGCACGGACAGCAGGTAGAGCAGTGCCACCGGCTTGGTGTGTTTAACCATCGTTGCTATGGAATTTTGTCCCTGTAATCAGAGCCTGTGCTTTGATAACTTAATTGCACTTAAAAATAACTTGAATTTGAGTAAATTCTAAGAATATCATGAGGGCTTTTGATTAAATGTAAAATTCAAGTTCTTTTAGAAGCATTAATTGAATAAAAAGAACACCATTCAAAGAGCTGTAAGAACATCCTAAACCATTTGAAGACAGACTCTACAGTCATTATCTTAGAATCTGGTTAATTAAGATACTAAATGTCATTTCAAACATTTTGACTTCGGGGTACTTTATATGTCAGTTTCTATCTAATCATCTTTTTCTCCTGACCATTAGGTTTCTTTTTTTTTTTTTTTCTTTCTCAGATTGCTCTATCATGAATCTTTTCTTTTCCATGTTAGCAGGAAAATAAATTCCAGAGTATTTCCAACTCTGCCTCTCGGTGCATCCTTCTTACTTAGCAAGTGTTGATGAAATGGTGTGATTCAGGGTGAGCCATTCCTTCAAAGGTCACTAAGCTAAAGCACGCTCTGAGCTTGGAAGAAGAATTTGGTTTCTGATGGTTGAAAGAGACTGCCAGCATAATATTAAGTTAGTGTTACAATTTAACAATATACTTCAAGGGCTGGGCAATTGCTGTTTCCTCAAATAAAGTAAGAGCCACCATCTTATGGATTAAGCATCACCTTCTGGTCTAATGAGACTACAAGTGCCAATTAACATGCTTTCTTGGAAGACACACGGTGCTTAAACATTTAGAAAGTTAATGACCTCACAACATCAATTTCGTGGTAGAGTTCTCTGCAGTTGGTTACTTCAGTGTGTGATTCAAGTCAAGTACTCTTTCCCTCCTCATTATTGGAGCTTTATCCTTACATCTGTTCAGTAGTGAGATGGCAGCATTATCTCCATCCAGAGGCCACATCTGAAGCAGAAGAGGAATTCAGTTTTCTTTTTTGTTTTGAGCATAGAAACCTTTCCCCAAAGCCACCCAGTGGGTATCTGCTCACATCTGCTTGGCCAAAGTCATGTCAAACACTCACATCTAAACCCAAACCAGTGAGGAGAGTGGTTACCATGACTGTCCCTGGGTCTGATCCACGTCCTGAGACTAGGGGAGTCCTTCCTGTCAAAAAGGGCAGGACCCCGGCACCTACCTGGAGGGGGAGTTCTGTTGGCCCCGGGAAGATGGCCGCAGGATAGAGAGCGTGGGACACACACACTCGTCCTCCACACGTTCTGCTGATTCTCCTTCTGTCTGGCTGCTCCTCTGGGGTTCCCTTGCTTACCCCTCTTCTGCCTACCCTCCCTCCGCTGACTCCTCATGACTCGGCCCCACCCTTCTTCCTTTTCCTCACTTAGGAAACATCATCCAGTTCTCATGTTTTAAATGCCACCTACATGTGGCAAACCTCCACATCGGCACCTTCAGCCTGACATCTCCTCTGAGCTCCATACCTGGACATCTAAGTGCCCACTTGACATCACTACCTTCGTGTCCCAGAAACATCTCAAATGTGATGCGCTCAAAATGGAGCTTTGTATGTTCTCCCAAACCAGCAACTCCACAGCTGTTTCCATCTTAATAAAGAGCACCTCCCTCTGCCTAGTTATTCAGGATAGATGCCCAGGGATCAGTCTTGACTCTTACATTCCTAGATACTTATCCAAATCATGTTTCGGTTGGTAAAGGACCACCCACAGTAGGTGCTCAATAAACATTCAATAAAAATTGATTGAATGTTTGTATAAGCTGTACCTTGACTGAAGAGTGGAAGCATGGAGGCTAGAAAGAGCACTGGGACAATCTTGGGTGTCATTCTGATAAGATGTTCCCTCTGGGATGGATCAAAGGCCACTATTTACCATGTTCTGAGAGGTATAATGCCATTCATTCTCCCCAGCTCCAACACGTTCCCACCAATCTTTTCACAGGACTTCTGTGAGCACAAAATGAATGGTGAGTGGAACCTTGCAACCTACTTGGGGCTTCTCACGGGTGCACTGGTCTCTCTAATGCTTCTGGTGGCAATGTCATATGTCATGGCACTGTGCACAGCGAGGGCCTGTGTTAGTCAACTTTTCTTCTCTGCGATTCAAGAAAAACTGACCAAAACAATATAGAGGAGGAAATATTTATTTTGACTCACAGTTTGAGAGGCTTCTGTCCAAGATCAACCAGCTCCAAGACAGAAGCATCATGGCGGAAGGGCACGGCAGGGAAAGCTGTTAACTCGTGGCAGAGAGGAAGCAAAGAGAGAGGGAGAGAGAGGCAGGGGCCAGGGACAGGATTCAGCCCCCAGGGAAGGCCTCCACGGACCTACCTCCTCCAACCATGCCTTCCCTGCCTATAGCTTCCACCGCCTCCCAGTAGTCCCTCTAGCTGTCCATGGATTTATCCTCTGATGAGGTTAGAGCCCCATGATCCAATCACTTCCCCAAAGGCCCACCTCTAAGCTTTGCCGTATTGAGTATCAAGACTTCAACACACGAGATCCTGGGAGACATTCCAGATCTAAACCATAACAGTGCTCAATACGTAGGAAATTGTCATGTATAAAAAAGCTTTACTTTTCTCACAGTTTTGGAGGCTAAAATTTCATACAATATAGCACAGACTCAGCAAGAACCACCCCTTGGCTATGTCACCTCATCGTGTGGATAGTAATAGTAGGAGCATGTGTGGGAGAAAGCAAGTGAGAGGAACCAGGAACAGTGAGAGGGTGGGGGATGGCTCCTTTTATAGCAGTCCTCTCTGCAGAGCTCAAGGGTCAAGTGTCAATGATTTTATGCTCCCAGTGATATAAGGACCTGCCACTGGGCCCCCATCTCCCAAAGTTCCACATGACTTCCTATTACCACCACCTCTTTGGGGACACAAACCAAAGCATTGAGTGCCATCGTGTTGGGAAGATGGTAGATTATTTCAGTCAGCTACTGCTGTGTAACAAGCACCTATACATTCTTGGTGGTGTACAACCATGAACATTTACTTCATATTCATCTGAAACTTGGTTGGAGTGATCACTGAAGGCTGGGGCCCTTCTTCAAGTTGTCCGTGAGGCTGGTGTTGTTGGGAATGACTCTGCCCCCATGTATATTAATTTGGGTCCCAGCTGGAGGGGCAGCAGCTACCCATGGCAGGATCTTCTCAGAGAGATGACAAAAGCAAAGAAGGGCAACTTTGGAGACTTTTAAAGTCCCTCCTCAAAAATGGCACACTGCCACTTGGTCTAGTTAGTCAGAGCAAGCTGTGAGACCAAGGCCACAATCAAGGGCAATACAGGATGTCTTTTGTGGGAGTGTCCACAGAGTTATAGGGCAAAGAGCATGCAGGGAGGGTGAGGAACCGGGGCAATACTTCAAAATGTTACACGTGGAAGAAAACAGAAGAGAAAGCCTGGCTCAGTGTGAACGGATCACATCCAGGTGGACCTGCATTTTCCTCTATTGGTGGCTGGTCCTCACTGCAGTTCAAACTATGCCTTATGGTCCCTTCGGACTAGATTACCCAATGCAGGTTCCATCCCTCCCAAATCCATTTGTTATTTATTCAGTAATGCCGGACTTCTTTCCGGGTGGATGCCCTGGATGTTGATTCCTCTCGTACGGTTGTTATGGGAAACATTTCATTTCACATCTGCTGACACAATTTGCTGTCTCTCTAACATAAAAATAAAAGGAGAAAGAGAGGGAGGCTCGCACTCTGATGGCTGTAAAGGATAATGAGTAATTTATGCAGAGCTATATACAAATCAGACTATCGTCTTTCAGACAGAATCAATAATACAATTTTAAGCCCACACACATTTACAAATGCTAGCACTCCAGCGCAGCTGGGTTGCCATGGGCAACCAGGGCATGCCAGCTCGTGATCTGAAACAGGCCGCTGTCTCCCAGCCTTGTAAGCACATTCTGCAGACAGAATTCCAGGGAGCCCAGGGCCTTCCTGGTGGCTCTGATCTGGCCGCCACACAAACGCACCCCTGTGATGGTTTGGATTAGTTCTTGTCTGAACTGCTTAGCTTTATTTAAACTCCTATTTGTGCAGGACTTCTTCGAGGCCCCTTCTGTGTGTCTGTGTCTCCGTGGACGGGGGGAGGAGCTGTGGAAAGAGAAAAGGTGATGAGAGCCGGTCATGGGTGCTCCTCCTATACCTGTGGGGTCACAATAGCCAAGAGCAGAGTCCAGCCAGGCAAGATGGGGGCAACTGGAAAGGTGGATTCCCAATTAGAGGCTCTAATGGGATGCTGATTGCTGACCTATGTTCACTGGGAAGATAAGAGAGAGACACAGGAGGGTGTGAAGGGGAAGGGGAGGGTGCTCTGGAAACAGGGCCAGAGGTCTGGGGGAGGGGAGGGAACACAAGAAGGAGCCGATGGATTCATTTCAGTATGTTAATACCAACTTAAATGCAGGGTCAGAGGAGCCTGAATCACATCATTTCCCAGTAGGGAAGTCACAAACATCCATAAAGACCAAGAAAAGGTTCCATCAAGAATAAGGGAATTTTAGGGCTGGGGATGTGGCTCAAGCGGTAGTGCGCTCGCCTGGCATGCGTGCGGCCCGGGTTCGATCCTCAGCACCACATACCAACAAAGATGTTGTGTCCGCCGAAAACTGAAAAATAAGTATTAAAAATTAAAAAAAAAAGGATAAAAGAATTTTTTTAAAGTTGCAGAACAGGAATGCAGGACCCTCCTCCCCACACTGGACTCAGTCTTGGAAAGGTGGAGAGGGGAGCAGGCTGACAGACACCTGGGCTCCCACATCCCGCTGACCCAGGGCCGTCCTGACCTGTAACTGAGGCCTCTGCCTCAGTTTACACACCTGCAGGGAGGGGCCTCAGGTGGGAGCCACAGGGGCAGAGGTGAGACCAGGCTGGAAAGATGGGTTTGTGTGACTGGGGACTGTGAGGAGAATCTTCAGAATAAAGCACAGAGATCATAGGAGGAAACTTGGGAATCACCTGGTTCTGCCACCTCATTTTATAGACAAGAAAATTGAGTTCACGTGAGTTAATGATGTGTCCAAGGTCAGAAAGGTAGAGAGAGGCCGGTATGAGGCTGGTATGGGGCAGAGGAAGTCCCTAAGCTTGAGGCAGAGGATGACACGAGCAATAGAGGCTTCAGGGAGGTAGATCTGGAGTCCACAAGGATCATGGAGGAAGACAGTAAAGGTCACGGAGGCCCAGAAACCACCAGGTTAAGGGTCATGATAAGAGAGGACACAGGAGGAAGAATAAGTGACTTGGGGACTGTGTGGATAAGGGGAGGGAAGATGAGAAAGAGTAAAATCATGACCAAACTTCTGAGTTTGGGCAGCTGGTCAAATGGTGGTTCCACTCTCAGGCTAGTAGGGAAGGGAAAGAGTGTACAGTGAGTGGTCAGAAGGCTGGGCAGCTGGGTGGATGGTGGGTCACCATGAGGGATGTGAGACTGCAGTAGCTCTTGGCTTGCCTAGGTAAGGAGCCAGCCAGAGGGCCCAAAGGAGAAATCCTGCCACCGGGGAAACTGGACCCTTAGGAAGAGTGGGACCCCACCCTCAACCCTCATGCAATGGAGTGGGCCACCATGTCTTTGGCTCCAGGGTTTGCCCCTTGCTTTCATGTCAACTGTTCCTTAAAGCCTCTGGTCTCATATTTCCCAATAGCTGTTCCGAAGCTATTAGGAAGTGTGCACAAGGACCGTCACCATCAGATGCTTGGTCCTTGTGCACATGGACTTCACATGGACTTCTGCACATGGACTTCAGCTGCACCCACATTTCTGAGAACAACACAACAACACAGTCTCCACCCGACCTATTCCAAGGACTCCTTCCCCTGACAAACTCACCCTTTTGTAACCTCCAGAAACAGCCTCCCAACTCTCTCAAGAGCCCCAACCCAATTTTTCCAGGTGTGTGGTAGACCTGTCCATGCGGGTATCTCAAAAGGAACTTCAATTCAACGTGTTCCCAAAGGAATTAATTTTTGGACACTGTGGGTCTTCTTTCTTTCTCGTTGGTTTCCTAAGACCCTTTCCCCGTGGGTGTCAGTCAGAACCCAGGGCCATCCTCTTTCTCCTGCAGCCTCTAGTCACAGAGGCCTGATATTTCATCCTCCTCACCTCCATTCCCTCTACCCTATCTTGGTCCAGACCCTCTGCACTTTTGTCCTGGGCTCCTGAAAAATGGTCTCTGCCCCTTCCCATCCCTTCTTCATGCTAATTTGTTGGCCTCCTTTCTTTTCCCTCCCTGGCTTGCACCAGAGTTCCCCCCAGGGTAACAATGGGCAGCTCCATGACCCCATCCAGCATCCTGCTCCTTCTTGCCTCTGTCGTGTTTTACTCTCTCTGGCACAGCCTCTCCTGTCTGCCTGGAAAACTGATAATCATTCTTCCAAAGCCTGCTCTGCCAAGGAGCATCTCCCAGCCCAGCCTCACTTGAGTTAAGTGCGTCCTCTCTGTTGTCCGAGTGCTGACCTGGCAGTGGCTCACCTGTCCGTCCTGTTTCATCTTCATTGTCTCAGTATCTGGTGCAGTTTCTGGCACAGGATCTGCAATAGGCAATATCTGGTCAAAGTAAGAGAAGGAGTGAAGAGAGACGGAGGGTCCCGCAGTGCTCCATCTCCAGGCCAGTTCCATTCAGAAGGGTCGTCTTCCAGAGAGGAACAGAGCTGGCTCTGGGGTTAACCACCCTCTGGACACTAGCTGCAGGTTTGGGGAAGAGATTCTGCTACACAGAACGATAGTTAGATCCAGAATGGAACCTAGGACTTCCTTAGGAGACCTTCTCATTTTAGGGTCAAGGCTCAGAGAGGAATGTCATGTGACTGGATAATGAGAAAGTCCCTGGAACACAGATCTGACCTCGAGGTCCTTGATCTTTCCCACACAACTTTCTTGCTGCAAATGGATGATTATAAAATAAGTACTACAAAATAGGGGGATGGTTTAAAGTGGGTGGTTATTTTCTGATTATGAAATAAGTGTGTGTTTAAGAAAAACATGAATTACATAAGGTCACTGTAGGAAATATGGATTAGAGAGAAAAACAAAGAGAATAAAATAAGAACTATAGGGAGAGTCTTCATCAGAGAGACTTCAGTGTGGCTTTTTGGATTGCAAGGAATAGAAACCCCCTTGAGGTGGCTCAAACCAGGGACCTTGGTGATGGCTTCACAGAAAATCTTATGGTAATCTTAGAAGAGGAAGCTGTCTCAGGCTGGCTCCTAAGGAATAGTTTTGGATTCAGAGGATACCTAAGATCCAGGAACCAAAAGCTCAAAATATCTCCTCTGGAGCCCACTGTTCATACAACTCAGTTCATTCCTGTGTCTGCTTTTTTCTGCTGCCACCATCCCCTGAACACTTTTCACAGGTACTAGTTTAAACACCAAGAGAAAGACTCATGCCACCCAGCTCATTTTTTCAATAGACCTCAGATTGGTGGACATCCTTTATACCTGTCTTGTGGGCAAGAGAGTCACATTTAGACCTCTTTTCTTAAGCACTGAGGATTTTTGTATCTACACTTTTTGTATCTATACAAGGCATTTTCCCTGTCTCTTATAGAACAGCCAAAGACAATTCTGGCCTAAAAATGGTGATGATGATGATGATAATAATAATAATAATAATAATAATAATAATAATATGATTTCTGTCACCATGACAAAAATACCTGAGCTAATTATCTTAAAAAGGAAGAAAGGTTTATTTTGGCTCACTATTTCAGAGGTTTCAACCTACAGACAGTTGACTATTGTTCTGGGTCCTGTAGTGAGGCAGTACATTATAGCAGGGGTGCACACGGTAGAGAAAAGCTGCTCACCTCATAGCAACCAGCAAACAAAGAGAGAGAATGTTTTCCAATATCCCATTCAAGGGTGAAACCCCAATAACCTAACTTCCTTCCATTAGGCCCCACCTCTTAAAGGTTCCACCACTTCCCAATAGTGCCACAGGCTGGTAACCAAGCTTTTAACACATGGGCCTTTAAGGGACATGGGCCTTTGAGGGACATTCAAGATACAAACTATAACAATGTCTAAAATGCACAGAACATGTACTGCTGTAAATACTGGACAGTAGCCTTTGTTTTACTTCTCACTCTACAAAGTAGACACTGTGATGATCACTGCTTCCCAGTTGAGACATCAAGTACTATTAGCCATACAGCTTCTTCTCTATACTGACCAAGGTCAAAAGGAGATACACTGTATCTCTCTCTCTCTCTCTCTCTCTCTCTCTCTCTCTCTCTCTCTCTCCCAGGCAGCCCCCATCCTGTAGAGGATCATGGGTCTCATTCTGGTTGCCCACAGTGCTCCATTTAAATGCTGCATGCTGCAAAATCAACCTTCCTCCCCTTTCTCTCCCACTCATCCAAATCCTGCTCCACTCAGTGCATCTCTGGTGTTCTTTCCTCCCCTTCACCTGACCCCAGAAAAGCCTGTTTTGGCTTGTTGGTGTGTAGAGTATGCCATTAGTGATGGGGTCTTTCCTCCAGGCAGACAATGTTCTATGCACCCAATGAAATAAAATTTCAGGGCACTAATAAGAAAGTCTTCAAAGAGTTTCATAGGCTATAGTATGTATTCTTTTCTTCAGCATCCAAGTATCATCTGGGTTTTAAGGCCTTTGAGCCTACTCTCTAATTAAGCACTCTTAATCACCTAATAATCCTGACCCCTGAAAATGGCAGTCTTCCTTATGACAGAGGACAGAAGACCATTGTTCTAGCCTTCAGTCAAGCCTCTTGGAGGGATAACTGGTCTACCCTTTGTTACGTTCCCCAGAGTCAAAATTATGGGCAAGATAAAATGAGATGACAAACTTCTTTTGCCTTATTTTTCAACCAGAGATGCGGTCCTCCAAATTTTCTGTATTTCCAAAGGATTCAGCAAACAAGATCTTTAAGTAGATGAAATTTAAACAAGGGACTAGCAGGTGACACTCTAAGTATAGATACAAAAATCCTCAGGGCTGAAGAAAAGAGGTCTAAAATCTATTATTGGTTCTATTTCCTTAAGATGGAAATATTCACATGGAAGAATCAGCAACTGCCAGCACCTTTGGGGATTTTCCTCATCAGTCCCCATAATACTATTATAAAATTAACAGTAATTTGGATTATTGCTTAAACATCCTGTCATTTATATCTAATTACCATGTACTATAATAAAAATTATCATGAAGTGCATGTCAGATTCTCTTTGTTGCAGACAATCCTTCATATCCATGAATTCTGCCTTAATACTTTCATGCTTCCTTATTACTTTGTGTGTTCAGAACAGAAAATATTTAGGGGGATGAGTATTAACTCCCCCGTTTTTTGTGGTGCTGGGGATTGAACCCAGGACTTGTGCATGGAAGGCAAGCTCTCTACCTACTAGATATATATTGGGGTGCTATGTCCCCAGCTCCCATTTCTTTTCTCATTTTTCTTTCTTCTTTCTTTTTTTAGAGGGTGGGTACCAGGGATTGAACTCAGAGACATATGACCACTGACCACATCCCCAGCCCTATTTTGTTTTTTATTTGGAGACAGGGTCTCACTGAGTTGCTTAGCGCCTTGCTTTTGCTGAGACTGGTTTGAATTTGTGATCCTTCCTGCCTCAGCCTCCCGAGCCACTGGGATTACAGGTGTGCAGTCACCACATCCAGCTCTTTTTTCTTTTCTTAAAGCAGGTGGGAAAGGCTCAACTTCTTTCCCAACTTGGCCAAGTAAGAGAGAGTGTCTGCTCACACCTCAAAAAAATCTCTCTTATCTTTAGGAGTCATCTCTGGGAAGGTGACCTCTAGGCTATTCATGAGAATTGCATGAGGAGTGGAGTGGGTCCCTTCCAGAGAGCCCTAATGGTTCCCATCTTTGGGTGGGGTCCACACAGCATCCTGAGCCCAGTAGGGATCCTGGGGGAGCCCATCGTGCTTCGAGCTCACACATGTCCAGCTGCAGTTCGGCCTGGGGAGGAGCAGGGATGGCCTGGAGCCCAGCCCCCAACCTGGCTGCTGCGGGCCTGCCTCACGCCGCAGAGCAAGCACAGTCACTCCACTGGTTTGGAAGAGCTGGCCTGGAAGAAGACACCCTCACACCACACAGACCTGGAGCAGAGGCTGAGGGCCGAAAAGGTAAGAGGGCCGTGAGCAGGCACCACATTTGCAGGCCAGGGCGGACTCTCAAGCAGGGCTCTGGACTGGGCTGGAATCTCCCAGACATGGCCAGGAGGTCAGTCACCGCATGGACCCAGTGTAAAGCTGGGGTCCCTCTCAGGTGTGTGGTGGTCTCCTCCCAGCCAGGTCCTAACCTCTGCTGTTCTGTAACCATCTCCCTCCCCTGGCACACCTTGAAGAGCATCTGTCACATCACACCTGGCTTCTACATGTTTCCTCTCTCTCTTTCCCAGGCCTATCAACATTTTCAACGTCCAATTCTTTTTCAATTCCAGGTTTTTCTTTCCAAGGTGGCAATTACCCTTGGGATGAATCAGAGTCATGATAATAGGTAATGGATATAAATCAATTCCAGTGATCCATTTCACTTGATTTCTACTGGGCAAATATTTATGGAGCAATATCATGAACTGAGCCCTGGAGAAAACTCAAACTTAACAAAATCTAGCCCCTGGAGGCTCTACCTAGCTAGCAGTTTTTTCTCAAAGGTAATGTTTTTAGGTAGTACCATGATGAGATTTTTTAAAAAATAATAGTGTATTTGTATTCACGTGCTCTAGCAGTATAACAAGCACATCAAATATATGATTTCATGTTTACTCCTATTTAGAAGGAAGCTAAAGAATATACTATGTAAAATAAGTAAGGCTATTTAAAGAAAAATAGTAATAACCCAGAAAGGGCAGAAATCTGTGCAGAAGATGAGCTCATGGCAATTTTTCAGGAGCAGGAACTCAGTAGGAGAGGAAAACTTATGTCCAAAGTCACATGTTCCTAATGGAGATATGAGGGGGAAGCTGCTTCTGCCTTGGGGGACATGGAAGGCTTCGTAGAGAAGGTGACACTGGATGTGGGCCTTGAGGGATGGTGTGTTAGTCAGCTTTTCAGAGCTGTGACCAAAATACCAGGCAAGAATAACTGGGAGGTGGAAGAGTTTATTTTGGCTCTGAGGTTCAGACCCTGGTGGGCTGACTTCTCTGCTCCTGAGGAGAGAGAGAACATGACGGTGGAAGAGCTGGCTGAGGAGGGCTGCCCTGTGCTCATGGTGGTCAAGAGGGATGTCCAGGCACCAGGAATAAAATGTAAACCGCAAAGGCACGTCCCCAGGGACCTGTGTCCTCTGGTCACATCCAACTTGCCTATCTTTACCACCCAGGACAGTAGTTCTTTCAAATTGTTAACAGACCAAATGGATCAATCGACCAACTAGGTCACAGCTCTCATTCCACCTCCGATCGCTCCTGCATTTTCTCACTCATGAGCTTTCAGGAGACAACGTATATCCCTCTTATGGCCAGGGAATTTTCTACTGTGGTGAGAAGCACATGGGGTCTGGGGAGTAGAAAGAAGGTTCATGCTGAACAATGATAAGGAGGTAAGAATTAGGTTTTTTTTTTTCTTTAGAGGACAATATATCAACAGGGCCTCTCCCCAGGGTAGGGGAAATAAATCATGGGGGAGATCAGTGGGGTCAGGAAATTGACTTGTTGGGATATGACTGGCATGTAAAACAGTTTCAGGCAACAGTTAACATTAGGGCGTGTCTCCCAGCCCAAGTGTAAGCAGCATCTTGTGAAACTTTGTTTTCTGAGTGTTGAGTCATGATGTGAAATGGGTGGTAACACAAAACAATAATCTGAAGCCTGTTGCTTTCACACCATGAGACTTCCAGCCACCGTGGACCCTCATGGGAATCTACTTCTGATCACCTCTGGAGTTAGCACCTACAGAAGGCATCCACCGAGGTTCTATTCCATTCTTCCCTTTGGCCCTGAAAACCTCTGTAGTCTGGGGTTAAGTGAGGAAGCTCTGGTAATCTTCAGAGGATGGCAGACATTTGTGGGGCATTTTGTAGATCAGGATGCAATTTTTTTTTTTTTGGTAGTCAGCCTGGTGGTTTTTTGTATAGCTTTGTTGACATATAATAATGTACAGTAAACTGCACCTGCTCAAAATATACAATTTGATTAATTTGGACATATGATCACACCTGTGGAACTAGCACCACCATCAAGGTAATAAACGTACCCATTCCCTCTGAAGGTCACCAACACTTCCTTACCGGTGCCCCATTTATGTGCATGGTAAGAACTCTGAGCATAAAATCCCCCGAAACTTCTAGTGCACAATGCAGTATAGTTGACTCTAGGCATTGTACTGTACCATGGAGCAGATATTTGTGCAATGAATCTTGTGCAACTGACACTTCATAGAGATTCCTACAATATTAAAAAATAGAACTACCATATAATCCAGCAATTCTACCCTGGGTATCAACCCAAAAGAATCGAAGTCAGGATCTCAAAGAGATACCTGAATGATCCTGTTCATAGTACCATTATTCACTATAGCCAAAATGTGGAAGTAACCCAGCCTGGGTCTGGATCCCTTGCTAATTGGATTAACCAGTAAAGGGAACAAGGTTCCCCAAGCTACATTGCTTGTTGACTGGACTGGGTTTGGCAGGGTGCCTCTGAGGCCTGAGGCTCTTCTTTGCCCTCTCAGAAGGGTGACGGGATCTGAAGCTCTTGGTGTGAGGTATGTGTGGGCTAGTGCAGAGTCCAGGCTATGTGAGAGAATGTGGGATGATTCCATTTCACAGTGAAAGGATGGCCTGAAATTGGCACGTTTAAATCAACTGCAGAAAAATAGGCACCCGGCAGCTATTTTTAATTTGCGTTAGAACATACAAGAGCCAGCGTTGCTCATAGAGCAGAATATTGGCTTTGAGTATAGGAGACGAAGATATCCTCAGCTTTCCCACTCATTTATTTGCTGACAGACAGTGGGAAAGAGCCCTGGGGATGGACCAGGCAGCAGGACTGGCTAATGTGTGAGCTGCTACATGTTCATTACCAGCATCTCCAGACTCATTTCACCTCTGAGGACCCCAAACTTGTTTCTCTACCCCCTTGGGCTGGTTCCTTCATAGAGTATTCCTCCCTTCTTCAGGGCCTGCTCCCAGGAAAAGTTCTAGAAGTTTCTTTCACAGTCTGGGGTAACAGATTGATAATTTACATTTACTTTTGCAGACACTTTTGTATTTCAGCAAGGCTGAGTACCTAAATGGACAGGAGTGCAAGTGCAGTTGAACATCTGGAACAGTCCGTGGGAAGATCATCAACTTGATGACCATTCTTGACACAGTTAAGCACCACATGTAGTGGCTGGTGATTCTACTCTCTTAGTCTGTCTTGTGTTACTGTAACAAAATACCTGATACTGGGTAATGCAGAAAGAAAAGAGGTTTTTTTGTTTCATGATTCTAGTGGTTGGAAAACTCAAATGCTATAGCCCCAGTGTCTTGTGAAGGCAGTTAGCTGCATTGTAAGGTGGCACCCCTATGACCTCATTACCTTCTATTGGGCCCCACCTCTAAAAGTTTCACCTCCTAAAAATTTTATCACCCAATGTTGCCACATTGTGGACCAAGCTTCCAGCACATGAACCTTTGGCGGATAGCTCATATCCACACCGTAGCACCCACCTGCATTGTAGGAAGTCAGGTTGGATTGACGGTGCTTAGAAATCGATTTTTAAACCTGGAAATGTCCAGGGGTCATTTCCTTCTCTTAGAGATAAACTAAAACCCGGAAGCATGAGTTCAGTTTAGTGCAGCTCAGCTGGGGTGTTTCTGAGCACCTACTGTACGCTAGATCCCAGCCCTGGCACCAGAGAGACAGGCAGGAGTTTGCTACAGTGCTGGCTCACTTCCTTCCCTCCCAAGAAAAGGGATGCGGGCACAGGTGTAGGCAGCTGGCGAGCCCTGGCAGGGCAGGGCTGGGTGCCATGGTCAGGAGAGAGGGCGTGAGGAAACCTCCCAGGAGAGGTTCAATCCATCCACTTGTTCCAAGAACAAGAACTTGGTCCATTTCTAACGTAGAAAGGAACAAGGCTCTGTGCTGCTGATGGTCAGTGGGATCTTAGACAAGTCACTTGTCATCTCTGGGCCTCCGTTTTCCCAGGGTGAAGGAAGGAGGATGACTCCGTCATTCCTCATTGCCACATCAGGGCCCATGTCCCCAGTCCTCCCTCCAGGGCCCATGATGGACAGTCCAATCCGTTCTGGCGTTTCCCCTGCCCAGTGTGAGGCCTGCCTCTGCGTCCTTCTCAACACAGTCCTCACGATGACAGTCGATGGCGTGCACATGCAGGGGGAGCCTTGCCGTACCTATTTGATAAGACTGGAGGAGGTACAGCTCCCTCCTTTTCCAGCCACCAGGAGGCCACAGAATACCCCTAAGCAGTTGGAAAAGCGTCAACACAGCCATTTCAGGTTAATTTGGGGCAGCAAGCTGAGAAGTGCCGAAGCTGCTCCTTAACAGCTCATCTGGATCCTCTCAAAAGCTTCCTGAAGCTCGGAGCTAGGCCGATGGTATGGAGTCTTACGTATTTGCCAGGGAAGGGGAAGGATGTGACTTTTCAAAGGTCACCAGTACTTTTAGCCATCTTAAAAGAACATCGAAAGTATGCTCCCAAGCAAAGAGGAATCGGAAGTTTGTTTTCTAGGGGACCAGCCTTGAGGGTTGAAACCCAAGTGATAGAGGATGTCTCAGAGGCCTTGAAGTCCACAGTCCTCCACGGCTGTCCCTCAGCTGTGTTCTCCTTGGAGCTGTCTATCCCACCCCTTTAGGCCTCAGGGAGAGGCTGGAGGGCAGAAAGGAGAGCCAGGGGTCCTGATTCTAGCACACACTAGCTGTGGGAAGCTGGGCAAGTTCACGCACCTCTCTGAGCCTCAGTTTGCTGATGTATAAAATAATAGACTCTTTCCTACAGAATTATTGTGAGCATTAATGGAAAACTGCATGTAAAATACTTTGCACCTGGAACATAAGAAACTCAATAAAAGTTAAATATTAGCAGGAGGGCTGCCTAAGCCTGCATGAATTCTTTTAAAGTCAAAGCCATGTTACTGATGTTTTGGCACCGAACATAGCAGGAAAGACAGTGTCTTCTTAAAACCTCAGCTTATTGTGGTCTTTTGTTTTGTTTGATTTTCTTTTCTTTTTTTTTTTTTTTTTTTTGTTCTTGTTACTTTTTGATGTGAGGGTGTTTTTTCTTTGTGGTTTTTGTTTTTACACGGGTGTTTTCGCAATGGTGTCAGTTAGTTTTCCATCACTGCAACAAAATAACCTGAGATAATCAACTTAAAAGGAGGAAAGATTTATTTACGCTCACAGTCTCTGAGGTTTCAGTTTATGGATGATTGGCCCATTGCTCTGGGTCTGTGATAGCAAACTACATCATGGTGGTGACCTGAGGAGGCCTGGTCATGTCATGGCAGCCAGAAAGCAAAGAGAGAGGAAAGAAGTGGCCAAAGTCTCAACAGCCAGCTTCAAGAGTACACCCACAATGACCTAGGACCCAGCTCTGTGTGTGCGTGTGTGTGTGTGTGTGTGTGTGTGTGTGTGTGTGTGTGTGTGTAGGGGTGCTGGGGATTGAACCCAGGGCCTCTAGCATGCTGTGCCAGCATTCTGACCTGGGCCCAGCCCTGGCCCCAGTTCTTAAAGGTTCTAACACCTCCAAATAGTGCCATGGACTTGGGGCCAAGACTTTAAATGTCCCCCAAGGGGGACATTTAAGAGCCAAACTCTAGCAATGATCTAAGTTCACTGAAGAATCCCTGGAGTCTCCCTATGTTCTTCTTTATCAAGAATTGGCCATAGAATCCTCCAAATTTCAACCCAGAGCCCCCCACCCCCACCCCATCCCCGGGCTTTTGAGAGCTAATCTCTAATCTCTTAAGGACACTGGATAGATTTTTTTTTTCCCCAAAGCTGTAGAGACAGCCACTCAAGAAATAGATTTTCAAAGGGATACTTTATTCGATTAATTAGTCAATTCCCTTGTCGTGAAGGAGAAATTATCTGTAAACCACCCCGACAGAGGAGACTCTTACAGGGGAAGCAAAGAAATGTTGGGTTGTAACAATAGGAGAGCTCATTTGCAATGCAAATGAGCAACCAGCAGGCAAATGAACCCTTATGGGAAAACCACTCTAATCATAAAACCCGCTCGCTTTGGGGAGACTGCGGTGTGAGGACAAGCAGAACCGTAGCTCTGTGAATCCCTGCTAATGTAGCATATTAGGAAATTATCCAGGTAGTTCTCTAGGAAATTGCCTTTGAATGAAACAAGATGCATTGCTTGGCAGTAGATAATATCTTTAAAAATCAACTCCACCATCGCAGGCTGAATTATTTATGATTGTCACTATAGCGCTATGATTGTTTGGATATAAAATAGTCAGGCTTTTCCCTCTGTTTTTATTTGTAGGAAAACAAGTCATTCAAGCTTTTTAGTGATACAATGTGACTTGCTATCGATGGCAGTTACGAATTTTCAAGCCCTGCCAAGCACAGGAGTACCCAGAAGGGACATATGTTTTCTCTGCTTTGTGTTCCAAATTTGCCTTAAAAACATGCAATTATGTGAAGGCCTGATTTATATTTGCAAGGAAAAGCACCATAATGGCCCTGTTTTGTAGTCGTCGTCGTTTCTCCAAAACGTATTTCTGTGGCTGCCTTTTCAAAAGAATTTGGCTAATGATCATTGGATTTTCCCTCTCCACCGTGACATGTGAAAATTTGATGAGGTCTGTGAGATTTAAGAACTGTTTTCTTCCGTGCAGTGGAAACTCAGTTCACATAGTTTGGGAGGCCGATGGACCTGACATCTTCTATAGTTACCTTTCATCCATGGCTATGTTTTTGTGGACAGTGGGACAAGGGGAGGCAGGGAGCTCTGCTCTGTCTAGTCAGGAAGCAAAGATGAGCAGAAGACAGAGCCCAACCAAGCCCTGCCTGGCCTGGAGGGTGTTGGGTGAGTCCCCTCAAGCCTCGGAAGTGGAGGTGCTGGGCAGGTGGTATCTGTTGGGGCCATCTCTGGGGAGTCGTAAAGGGAAAAAGGAAGGCTTTTAAGTCGCATTTTATGCTTAGAAGGAAATGACTGTGGAGCCCTTTATGAATTATATAATCACACTGGCTTTAATTTCTTGCCCTTCATTACTATTATTAATGATGGCTTTCACTCCATTCTCTTAGCTGCATTTCCAGGAAATCTATTGAGTGAAGAGTTGTTCGTCTCTTTCTGGTTTGGGGAGCCCCCTCCTGGGAGATAGGGCAATTTTTTGGGTTTTATTGTTGTTGTTAATTGTTCTTCTTTCAGTGATGAAAATAAAGTTGAGAGGCCAATGTCATATCATGAGCTGGTTCATGAACAAGTAATTATTACTATATAATATTACAGAAAATATTCATCTTCGAGAAACAGATATTTGAGAATGGTGGGAAAATAAAAGTTTGGGGGGAGGACAACATATACAGTGTGTTTTTGTTGGTTCGTTTTTCCAAGCAGGATCTCACTATGTTGCCAGGCTGCCCTTGAACTCCTGGGCTCAAGGGATCCTCGTGCCTCAGCCTCCCAGGTAGCTAGGACTACAGGTGCATGCCACTGGCAGAATGATTGCTTGGTGCAAATCTGATCACTTGGGTAGTTTAGAAATAAATCAATCTTATGTAACTTATGTACAGATGAAGCATTCCTATTGTATATTTAGAATGTACAATGTTTGGGAAAGTACTCTGTGAAAACTAAGATTATAGCATGCCTTTCCCATAACTTCCCAGTTTTAAGGAAAATAATTTTCAAATTCTTAAACAAAATTGTTTCACCTGCAAATTTACACCCAGGGCCCAGGAGGGGAAGTCACAGGTGTTTTCCCAGAGGCGCTCTTGTTAAATTTCGGCTACCAGCTGTATTCCCCTTTGTGTGGTATGAGCCTAGTAAACTTGGATCTGATTTTGTGGATCCTGGAGAAGGTTTGGTCAGAGAAAACTGGGAATTTGTTTAGGGGTAATGTCTTCTGTCTATTAATGGAAAGGGCCCCGTGTTTGATGGAATCCTCTCTTGCCTGTGTTTAAATACTGTCGAGCTCTTTCCTCCAGTCCACTTGTGACAATTAGCTCCTGGGTTCAGGTTTTCCAGAAGAATCCTAACAGGGACATGTTCAGAATAGACTTCAGGTTGGCTGTTTCTCCAGTCTAGAACTGGGTTTCCAACTTTGTTCTGAGAAACTGATGTGACTCCATTTTTTTTTTTATTTTTTATTTTTTTACATTTGAATCAGATGGGATATAATTTTTTTTTTTCTGAGTGTACAGGTTGCAGAATTATATTGGTCATGCAGTCACGGATATACCCACAGCAATAATAATGTCTATTTTATTCTGCTGCCCTTCCATTCCCCCCTTCCCTTCCCCTCCCCTCCCATCACTTCTCTCCACCCAATCTAATGTGACCTACTTCTTTTTTTTTCCTCCTCACATCATGTGACTCCATTTTTGAGAAACCAGCCTCTACCTCAGAGCAAAGCCTGCCCAAGGAAGGGGATGTGTCCCTTGTCCTTGGAAAAACCCACAGAGCACTCCTGCTGAGTTGTTTGTCTGTAAATAACAGGAGAGATCTGCTGTGCCAGGTGTCCCTGACTCAGTCAGGCTAGGTGGGGACCTGTAGCAACCCCCTAGCAACCACTAATCAGCATGAGACAGGGAAAATACCTGGGATGCCAGATGACCCTCCCAGTAGTTTATGGTGGTTGATAACATGTTGGGAAACCATGTAGTTTAGCACATACACCCCTCGAGGCTTAAACCAATCAGTTCAAACGAATCCCCCTTTTGTACTAACCAATCACCCCTACCCAACTTGTTCCTGCCAGTGAACGTGCTAAAATCAATGTTAAGAGTTATTGTTTGACTTTCCCACGGTGTAAAATGATTTGCTGTGTGATGTTGTGACGCATAGAGTATCCCCCAAAAACCTATAAAATCTCACTGAACAAAGGGTCACTCCCTGGGACCACTTCGTCGGAAATGATTGAGTCCAGGCTCCAGCTTGCAATAAAGACTCTTGTGTGATTGCATCAGATTTGGCTCCTGAAGGTCTATTGGGGTCCCATGAATTTGGCATTACAGTTCCTCCATGAAAGCAAGTTCAAAAGCAATTGTGAGATCATCCAAGAGAGCATTTGAAAGGTGCTTCCATTCTACAAAATGGTGGATCTCCCTGTAGCTTGGGGTCAGTCTGAGTTTTACAGAAGAGGCTGCCACGTTGGAGGCTGGTACATAGGAATTTCAGAAGGTGATCCTATTGGGGGAAAAGCTAATTTCCTCCTTTCCTGTTTCAGGCCTCATGAGATAGTACAAGAATATTGTGTTTAACTTCAAAGCCAGTAGTTTGGGGATTTTCATTGCTAAAAGTCAAATTCTTGAGATAGTAACTAAGAAACCATTGTGTGAAGATGTCCTCTATGATCTCTTATCAAGCAAAGGACAGGTGACTAAAAAGGAACACCAAGAGTAGCATCCAGCCACAGCTTCAGAAAATTTACCCCACAAAAAGAGATGGCCCCTTAGTTCATCCAAGATACTCCTTGGTTCAGCTTCCGGGGGTGGGGGTGGGATGGGCAGAGCAAGCTTTAATGCAAGGACCTGGACGAGAATTATGTCCCTAGAGTGTTTGGAAAAAGATGTGGCAAAATATGTTCAGTCTCCCATTTCTCATTTTAGTCCAGTTCCTGATTTTTTTTCCCTCCTCTTTTCTCTCCCAAGTCAACCCCTATCCTATCCGGTCTCACCTCCCACTCACTCTCCACCTCCTTCTTCTTTCCAGCCCAGTCCAGCCAACCATACCCCAGAATTTGGGGGCAGAGAAATAAATCAAATTGGAGTAGAGACTTGAAATATGAAGGTTAAAATAATCTGTTACTTGGGTGGTCATTGGCCTTATAAAGAGAGAAATTCTGTGTTTCTAAAAAGTACATTTTATAGGCATTACTATTAGCACTGTGTGATTTTAATTTATTTTCTTTTTGTTTCCATGAGATTGAGCATCAGTTGACCCTCGAAGAGCTACAAAACTTAAATGCACTCTTTCAGGTAGGAATTGACAAGGTAAACTTTTAAAATATTCCTGGAGGTAATCTGACTCCCTTTTCGACAGCTGATTTTTTTCAGTTACAAAGTGCAATTCTTTTAAATAAAATAGCAGTAAAAGAATAAATTTTTTTTGATTGTCACTTCTTAATGGAATTAGAAACAAATTGTGAGTGCGTCAGAGAAATGAACAAAAGAGAGAACCTGATACAAGTTGACAGAGTTTAGGGAAGTCTAATTAGACATTCAATTCTTTGGATTCCTTCTCCTAGACTAAACAAAATACAATGACTATATGTTCATAGTTAATTCTTTTTTCCCCCCTTAGGAGCATGCAAAGAAAGGAAGACAACTGCTCGATATGGAAACTTTCAAATGCATAATGAAGCAGAGTATGAGGTCACCGAAGAAAGTAAGTGGGTTTTATAAATGTTGGGTCGTTGAAGCCACAGTCAAAGCTTTAACCATGTGAACCAATTAGGTTTGATGATCAATCTATAAGATCACTTCCTCTCTAAGCTATGATTTCAACTAAGACCTATGTGATTTACTGAACAATTTATATGGAAAGATATTTTCAAATTACTTAGTATACAAGACCAACAAGACATTTAGAGACTGTTCTTAAAGAGGAGAAAAGACGATTATTCGATGACTGGTTATTTGTACACATGTTTTTGTTCCAAAGTTTGGGCAGGTTCCTTATCCCCTAGCCAGCTGGAATTAAATATTTTAAACACTCTCTCTACCATCTTGGTTAGCCCAGAATATGAAATCTTAATAAGTAAGGTGTTTCTCATAAGATAAAATACATATTATAAAGGTATGAGCTACTTAAGTTCTATTTGTCAGAGTTTTACGATTATGTCTTAAATTACAGGAAAAAAAATTGTTTAAGATGAAGCTCTACTCTATAAACCTGTCCCTGGAGTTTGAACAAAAATGCACCCTTGTCATGTAGGACTGATGAAGTCATAAGCTGCCCCTTCCAAGGGCAAGGTCCCAGGATCTGATGGCCATCGTAGAAGTTCAGATGTGCTCAGAGTCATACCTACTATGGGAAGGAAATGTTAAGTCCCATCTGTTTTGAAAACTCTGCTTCCTTAGTCCACTTGGGCTCCCATCATAAATACCTTGGGCTGTGCGGCTTATAACAACAGACATCTCTCACAGTTCTGGGGGCTGGAAGTCCAGGATGGTGGCACACTTATTGTATAGTGAGGGCCCACTTCTTGGTTCACAGAGAGAACCTGGCTGTGTCCCCACGTGGTAGAAGGGGTCAGGGGTCTCTCTGGGGCCTCTCTCGTGATGCCTCTGGCTGCACGACTTAATCGCCTCCCAAAGGTCACCTCCTAATGACCTTGGGGTTAGGATTTCAACATATGAATATTTTTGGCAAAGAAGCCTTCAGATCGTAGAACCTCCATGTGTGCAATGCTAAAACCAAAATTTCTATTGGAAAGGGAGAGGAATGTTTTAAATAGATAAATTATCAGGTGTTTTAACAACATCCCAGATAGACCTTTTAAACCAAAGCAGTCTAACGACCTATAATTTTAGAACCCGTGCCTACCTAATTATCTACTTATTCCCCCATTCGTTCATTCGCTCCTTATATAAATGTCCATGGGGGCAGGCTTACTCTCAGCCCCTGTGACTCGGAGCCCTTCAGGACCATGGTCTCTGGCCTCGGGGAGGGCAGATCTGCTGCAGAATGGAACGCAGGTGGTCTGGGAGCGTGCAACCAGACAAGGGAGTCACGAGGGCCCCTGGCCCTCTTGCATGACCCTTGTGCTGGGCTCTAAGGGGTGAAGTGAATCGCGCCATAAAAGAGGGAGAGGGAGGGAGATGAGGGCTTCCAGGCAGAGGGAACAGCATTTGCAGAAACCCAGAGAAAAGCACCTCCATGATATCTCCACCAATCACCCTGATGAGGGACCAAGACACACATCCCTTTACCTGGGACCACTTGTACTAAGCAAGATTTTACTCAGTACATCACTGCAGAGGCATGAAACCATTTTTTTAATCACTTATTTAACAGATATTGATTTCTGTCTGCTCACACTGCCTTAGGATCTTCATGTATTTTATTCCGTAAGCCTCCCTGATTGCAGAATAGACCTGTTTAGAAGACATTCCTATTTGAAAGCTGAAAAGAAAAGAGTTTTAGAGAATCTGAGTAACTTATCTGAAATTCCTTGGCAACCAAGGAATAGATTTGGGATTTGATCTCCAGTGTGACACTGGAGATCATTATGATAGGATTAGGTTTGACTGTAGTGACAGAAAACCCTCAGCCACTAAATCATGAGAGAGAAGTATTTTCCTCTATCATGTAGAAAGTCAGGATTCAGGTGTCTTCATGAAATTTGGGGGAGCTATACTCTTCCTCCTCCTCCTTTATCCTATTACCCTTAGTATGTAGATTCATTCTCATGGCCCAAGATGGCTGCTCAGACTCCAGTCAACATGTTCTCCTTCCAGCCAGCAGGAAGAGGGACAACTCCCCAAAGCTGTCCACGACACTCGCATTTTTCACGTGTTAATCAGATATGAATCACGTGTCATATCTAACTGAAGAGGAGGCAGGCAAGTGTGGTCTGTTATAGGAAATGATGGCCAAGCTAAAACTCAGAGTGCTCTACTATAAGGAAGAATGCCAAGGGGAACAACTAACACCACGTGTTTTCCACTCTTCGAGAATCTCATATTCTAGTACCTGTTAAAAGCCAGGACACATCTCCTTTGCTCTTTCTATGAAATGCTGACTTAGTAAAAATTCAGTACAAACGGGGACATCAAAGGCTACACTCAGGAAGAGCATGCCTGGCATCAGTATTTCAGACTTTGGTGGCACCTGGAGGCATGGAGGTCTCAGCCTGGGGTCATACCAAGCCCTCTGATTCCCCTGGGAAGCCAAGAAGATGTCCTTACTTTCCTGAAATACTCTGATGCTCCTCCTTATAAGCAAATAGAGGCTGCAGCTATCTGTAGCCCTGAATTTATCACATTGCCCTCCAAGTGGATGTACTTGTCTGTGGCCTCACTAGACAACAAGTGCCACGAAAATACACCTGCCACAGTGCTCGGCATACCCTGGGTGCTCAATCTTTTCCTTCAGGGAGTCGACTGATGTGTGGAGGCAGTGCCCAACGTCCCTCGGTGACCACACAATCATGCCTGCTCCCAGCTCTGGGCCAGGTGGAGAAGCTGGGTCTCTGGGCAAAGCTGGAGTTCAGCAGGGCCAGGGAGAGCCCATCTGATGGCCCCTGTCCTCTGACAGGCTCATGATACTGCATGGTCCTTGCTGCTGTCGCCTTGTCCAGAGCTCCCAGGTGCGCAGGCCTACCCACAGGCCTCCCTGGTTTACGGCCACAGGGTGGTCTGGGTGGGCAGCCTGAGGGCAGTCTGTGATGATCTCTCCCCGAGCTTTTCTATGTTCGTTCCATTTCTGATCCCAGGCTCCCCTTGGAGCCACACCTCTGGGAGTTTGGGGTTATTTGGACATTCATTCAACAATATCTGAAGCCAGAGGTGGTGGTGCATACACACTTGTAATCCCAGGGGCTCAGGAGACGGAGGCAGGAGGAACGTGAGTTCAAAGCCAGCCTCAGCAACTTAGGGAGGCCCTGAGCAACACTGTCTCTAAGTAAAATACAAAATAGGGCTGGGGATGTGGTTCAGTGTGGCCGAGTGACCCTGAGTTCAATCCCTGGTACCACCCCCCCCCAAAAAAAATATATATATACATACACATATATGTGTATGTTAAATATTGTGTTCACAGCACTGCCTGAAGCCTGGCATGTCAACCTGGGAGTGTGATGTCTCCATTGAAAACTCACGTAGAGGAAACTGATACTGAGCTTGGTCCCACATCCAGAGTATTTTTCTTCATGGCCCTGTCCCTGGTACTGTTGTTGGCTCTCTAAGAGGTAACGCCTGATCTCTTAGAGACCAGGCCTCCTCATTTCTCCATTTCACTGTTATTTCTGCTCAAATGCTGATGCTCCCACCCCTTATAAGACACTCCACAGACATATGATCCAGCTCTGTGAAAGCTACTTTCTGGATACACCATAAAATTATAGAACCCTGAGCTTCGGAAGGACCTTAGTTCCTTAATATATAATTTAATGCATGTAAGTATTCTTAATATATAACTATCCTAATTCTCAAATTCTCTTCTCTGTTAAGCCACGGGCCAGAATATTACCTTCAACCAGGGAGAACTCAGCACCGTGGAAGGCAGCCCACTTCAAGATTGGAAAGCTCTAGGTTTATTTCTTCTCCATATGAGCTAAAAGGAGTTGTCATTGACATTCTACCCATTAGCTGAATTGATGTACTTTTGAGCCACTGTATCAGTTATACATGACTCCACCATAAAGTGTCAAAAACTTAGTACCTATGTTTTATTATTCCACAGTTTTTATAAGAATTCAAGCCTTCCCTGGATCCTTGAAGTATCTCATGGGGCTGGTGGGTCTCATTGAAAAGCTGACTGAGGAAGGATCTGCTTCCAAGCTCATGAGATCGTCCCAGGTTGTTGGGCTCAGGAGCCCAGGGATCAGCTCTTTGATAGCTGTTGGCCAGCGGCTGCCCTGAGCTCCTTGCCACCTGGGCCTCTCCAAATGGCAGCTAGAATCTGGCAGCTGGCTTCATCACAGCCAGCAAGGGAGAGAGTCTTCTAGCAAGGCAGAAGTGACAGCCCCTTGACACCAAGGGGTTCTACTGGCTATAAGCAAGTTACTCCAGATGAGAAGTGAGCTAAGCCATGAGTACCAGGAGGCAGGGATGACGCGGGGCATCTGTTGCTGGCCTGCTATAGCCACACAGAAGAAATCTATTCTCTCTCACGGAGAATGATCCTTTTAATTGAAAATACTTCTCAGAATTTGCTCATCTTTTTGATGGTGTCCTCACCATCCTTGACCTCTGGGTTCACTTTGCTATATTTCTCAAAGTGGGCCCTCAGCACAGTCCCTTGGCTGACGTGGACGGGGCGGAGTGGGACTTCCTGGAAGCCCCGGCACTGCAAGCCATCCAGTTCCTCCTGAGCTGCTTAGGGCTCAATATCAAAAATAAAATTCTTAGGAGCCCAAGTCTCTCTCTGGGCAAGAGTTTGGTGTCCGCGAGCTGAGTTCTGATGAATGGTCCTATCCAGAGATCCTTGAGCATTCAACTTTTTGAATATGAGATTCATAAATTGAAAAAAGCAAAGATCTTCTTCTTCATTCTTCTTCACCCCTTTCCCCCACAATCGTGTGAAGTTTATAAACTTATTTTTTTTCCCTCTCTAGAGTACTGAACAAATAGAACAACTTTTCATGAAAATAGACTATGACGCAGTAGGCAGGATTCAGTGGGTAAGTCGGGTTATGGTTTGTGGATCTGATTTAAAGTTAGCAGAGAAGGGGCCTAACATTTAGTCCTGAGTTTGGTCCTTTCTGAGGTGCTGTTTGCCCCTCAATATCTTTGCTAGCTGGAAGTTGAACCCAGGAGACATGCTGGCTCCTAATTTTCAAATTCTAATGATGTCTGGCTGCACTTGCAGTAGTTTAGGTAGGAGTTTCAGTAGCTGAGGCAGGTTCCATGAAGGGTATCCCAAAACCAAGGTTGGAAGGACACGTCTACCACTTTACTCAAAAGCCAATGGAAAAACACCAGTGAGTAAGAAATCCTCTGAGTAGCTACAGCTGCTAATCAAGTCAGTGAACACACGTAGTATTTAGAAGTGAGACTGTCACAGAATAAATTCCCCCAAAATATCACCATCATCATTTTTCTGACCCACTTGGTAGTGTGAGGAGCTGAGGCATTTACTGTTAGTATTCATGGCTGTTGTGTCTGTCAGTGTCCTTCCATTGTTCTGGGACAAATGAAGCTCAAAAAGGACACATTCAGCAGTAAATCACCTCTACTCAGGCCTTTGGCCAGTTCCTCAGCCAAATCAAAAACAAGTGTTCTTTATCGTCACCTGATTTAAAAAGGAACATTCAGGATTCTGGGACAGAAAGGGGAAGCTTCCAGGGACAGAAAATGATTTACCAAGTTCAAAGACGCGCCCACCTTCTCCCCTCTTTGAGCACAGGGTTCTTTCCCATACGTACACTGCTGAGATTCTAAATGAGCCACATGTCCTGGTGTAAAGAGACTTTTGGAGTCAAATCAATGAGACCTCAAGCCTCTGAGCAGCACTTGCTAGTTGTTTGATCTTAGAAAAGTCATTTAAAATCTCTAAACTTGAGGGCTGGGGTTGTGGCTCGGCGTTAGAGTGCTCGCCTAGCAAGGCCCTAGGTTCGATCCTCAGCACCACATAAAAATAAATAAATAAAATCTCTAAACTTGAGTTTTCAAAATTTGTAAATGGGGTGAACAGCAGACCTTACCTCCTACAGTTTTGGTGAGAATTGAGATGAAGAACCATGTTGCACAGAACATGGTACACTCCTAACAACAATCCTCCTCCTCCTCTTCCTCCTCCTCCTCCTTCTCACCTTTAAAGAAAAATGGTGAGTGAAGGGAGGAAGCCCAGAGTGGCCGGTCCCACTGAAGGGCACACCACTTCTTTCCTACCAGGTTTTGAGAACCAAGTTCATGTGCTGACTATTATGCCATGTCCAAGAAATGAGTAATCCATTCCCTAATGGCAAAGAGAATTTTGAAAAGCCAGAAAGGCGGTGGGTATATAATGAACTGCTCTTTATTCTCCAGGATGGCTTCTGCACATATCTGCAGCTAGAATATTTGGAGCAAGCCAGGGCTTTGGCGCGACAGAAAGAGGTTTCCATCCTGCTGCCTGCTGTGCTGCAGAAGCTGTCATACGGGGGGCCCGTGCTGCGCATTCTCTCTGTGCCTGATGACACCTTAATCATGATCAGAGAAGATGGAGCTATTTATTTCTGGTCTCCGCAGCTGAAGTTGAAAAGAAAAAAGCAGATTTTTGTATGTGATTTTCATTTGATAAGGATGCTGAGTGCTACAGTTTGATTTTATTTGCTATTTTAAACTGCTCCTTAAGTGGCATGATTACATAAATTGTGCCCTTGAATATAATATATTCATGTTGGATTTTGCTGGTCTATGGAATGCAAATAAAATATGAGCTCTGCATGTAGTACAAGATAATGCTTCATTTTGCTTCTAACATCAAATGGAGTGATGAATTACATGTGGATCTATCGTGCAATTTATCATATGTCTTAATGAATGACAAATGGAGCAGAATCTTCCTTATTTTCCTTCTTTGTGGTTCCATCAGTTTAGGTGGTTGTGCTAGGATTTCTCATCAGAGAACCTATTGTATGATAGAATGAGAAATTCAGAAGGCATAAATCATTCGGGAACTACATTTGGGAATAACAATGTCTGGCCCACTTTAGGATATATTTTTCTCTTGGAAGTCATTCTTTTATTATCTCATTCAACAAATAACTGAGCCTCTGTTGTGACCCAGCTCTGGGCTGGGTGCTGGGGACGCAGAACACAGTGTCTGCCCTCAGTTAACTTACAATCTACACTAGCAGTTATAGCTAAATCTTTCAGGGTGCAGAATAAGCCATGTACCTGGAGAGAGAGAATGAAGTTAGTTCTTCAAGACTGTGTAACAAGTTCTTTATCCTTGAAGGAGAAAATCAACTTAAATAAAACTCTACAACATGAAGCATCGTTGTTATGGACAATGATGGCTTGAAATAACTGAAATTGTTCACTTCCACCCTTCAACCCTCTAGGGCAAGTCCCGAAGTCGGAAGCCCAGGTGGGCGACAGACATCATCAGCATGCCACAGTACAACAAATTGATCGTTGGGACTGGGTGAGTGAGGGAAATCTACTGGAAGAGGGTGATCACAGTGTTCCATCTGTTTCCCCTTAGTACGCACACACACGTTTGTGGTATGAGAATCAGGTCATGAAACTCAGGGAAAAAAAAAATACTAGACCTCGCATATTAGTCCAAGGTACTACACAAAGTTATCACTAGGACCTCCTGCAGTGATGTTGTCCATTGGGAAGGGAGAGCCTTCTAGTTTTGACCCCATGTCACCATCAGGAAAATGAGGGTGGAGTCTGAGCCCCTCTCCATGTGCCTCAAGTGGGGCCATGGCAAAAGGAGAGCAGCTTGATGGAAGGAAATTTGGAAGATTTGAATCAAGATTGAAACAAAAGCAATTTTGACACCGTGGGAGCATGAGCTGTGATCCGGGCGGATAGGAACAGGCTGAGAAAATGAGGCAGATTAAACTCTGGGCTCCTGGGGGCGTGGCTACAGAAGGGGGCGGAGCTTAAAGAAGTTCTCCCAGTCCCTGGACCCCTGCTGCTGGGTGTTTTCTCCTCTCCACCTGGTCGCTCCTAGAAATCTCATCAGAGAACCTATTGTATTATAGAATACTCTAGGTATTAGCTACTTCAATGAACCATCTGCTATTCTGACCTCAGAACATACATATATTTTTATTAAATATTATTTATTTCTTGTTTAATATCATTTATTAACATTTTTTATTAAATATTATTTATTGTTAAGTTCGATGACATATTAATATATTATTTTGATAATTAAGATATGTTCATTAACATCAACATAATTAATATAATTAACATTAACTATTTAAAAGCACCAAATTTGGTTCATCTCAGTTTGATTTTTAAAATTTTTAAATTGTTTTTACTTCTTATTAAGACAACATTTATATGTCTTTATGGGTTACATTATCATAATTTGATACATGTATGCAATGTGCAATGATCACATTAGGGTAATCATTTACCCCGATTCATAAAGTGTTGATCATTTTTATTGCTGGGAATTTTGTGTTTCTCTTTTCCAGTCATAGTGAAATACGTCATTACATTGTTTGAACTAGTAGTTTCTCTACGACCTTACAGAAAAGCAGAACCAATTCCTCCTGAGCTTTGGTGCCTTTCCTGGTCTCTCATGACCATTCTTCCTACTGTATGCTATGAGATCGCTTCTGTAGTCTCCACAAGTGAGTGAGAACACGTGGGTCTATCTTTCTGTTTGGCTTATTTCACTTAACATAATGGCCTCCCCGGTTGAGCGTTTAAAGTGTGCTCAGCCACCTTTCCCTGTGTGCTACACACAGGGGTTCAGAGGTGTCACAGTAGCTTATGTGAGGTTCTGAGCCGACAGGAAGACGAGGCAAAGCTCACCCTCCTGGAGGCAGGGAACCACTTTTGAACTGCAGCACAGGTGGAAAGGAAATGGAGAAAGAAGACGTTTTACACCAAGGAGGCAAAAGCAAAAGGCGTGGGACTGAAAGTGACCCCTGGGTGTCCTATGGGAACAAATCAGAGCAGGAAGTTGCTTTTCACACACCCACAAAATTGTTCCTGTCTCCATCAGCTCCAAGGTAGACCATGTAATATAGGAGAGAGGGGGGTCAAGGGTGCGGGTTTGGAAGGGGGGAAAGGAGGGAAGCACCAAATTCACTGTTTCGTGCAGAGAAAGAAGCCTCCGGCCCTCTGCTTTTCGAGTCCGATGACATTTACATTGTCCACATCCAATATTCGCTCACATTTTATGACTTGGCAGGTCCCGGGGTTGGACCTATCACTCTTTCACAGTCTTCTCATTGAACCTTCCTCACTCTTCTCTAAGGCAGGAACTGCCATGGTCCCATTTTACAGACGAGGGAACTAAGCCGTGGGCTTGGATCCGAATCCCCCACTGCTGGCACCCAGAGCCCAGGTTGTTGACAAGCCAGCCCCAGAAGGGGAAGGACTGGCTCTGTGGCAGGTTTAGAGCCAAGCTGAAGAGATGTCCCCCATGTCAGGAGCTGAGAGGGAGGCCCCAAGCTCAGCTAGAGGGTGGCCCCACAGGGTGGCTTCTTCCTGGTCAGGTAGGTGCCGCCGCTTTGTAAGCTCTGAGGAACCTAAACTATTCCTACAGAGGTGAAGCAAAAGCTGAAAGTTTGCTCCAACTGTGCTTGATTTTTAAACAGACGCTGTGAACTGCAGCTGTACGAACTCGCTAACCTGGAGCCTTACTGTCAGATCGGCAGCCTGGAAGCCATACCTCTGAAACTGGACTACTGGTAAGAAGGGGCACCCCAGGGAGGCTGGCTGGCACCCAGGCAGTGGAACCCGCCCTCCTGTCTCCTGAGGCCCACATGCTTCAATCTTTACAAGCTAGGGTTCCATCAACACACACACGACCATGGCACACCCACAGAGGGACCTTCTTGCATTTAGCAAGGCGAGGGAAGCCAGGAGGTGAAATTACTTTTAGAGTCATGCAATTATTTATTACTCTGTGTTTTAGTTGTGGCCAGATTAATGTTCCTGAAACTCAACTCTGATCATATTACTTATTATTTACCAACTTCCTGTTCAATAATATCCACAGCCTTTGAATGAGTCTACTTTCTGTTGCTGTAACAGAATGCCCAAGAGGGGGTAATTTATAAACAAAAGAAATGTATTTAGGCTTAAAATTCATGGGACTGGAGAGTCCAAAATCCTAGCAACTAGCATCTGCTCAGCTTCTGGTAAGGGCCTCGTGCTGCTTCAAGTTATGGCAGAAAGCAGAAGGGAAGCGCTAACATTCAGAAGAGATGGAATTAGAAGCAAACTGGTTTATAACAACTGGCTTTCGGGAGAAATAAACCAGTCTCCTGGGAGAAAGGCTTTAATCTATTCTCAAGGGCTCCGCCCCTAAGACCTAAACACCTCCCGCTAGGCCCCACCTCCCAATACTGCCACATTCGGAAGAAGGCTTGAGGAGAGTTTTGGTGGGGACAAACCATATTTGAACCATAGCAGATGGCATCTGAGTCTCCTCTTTCGTCCCAGCCTCCTGAACCCTCGAGCCACAGAAACACCTACCTTCTTGAACAGAGTGTCTGCCACACGTCAGGCACTGTCACCTCCACACTGTTCCTGATGCTGTCCCTTCTTCCAACCTTCTTTCCGATGTTTGTGGAGTCCCCGCTATGGAACCACATGCTGGATATGAAGGATGCAGGTAGCTCCTGCTGATTCCCACCATTTTTTGGAGTGTAAGTGTCCTTTCTCTAAAGATTCTCCTGAATCTCCTTCATGCCCAGAAGCAACCCCCCACCCAGGAGTTTCCCCAGCCTTCAACTGACCCACACCTGGCCCCTGGTGTGCAGGTCCTACACCTTAGGCTTGCTGACTACTCTCTGGCACCTACACCTGACTGACACATAGTAGGTGCTCAAGAAACATTTGTGGAATGACCAAGTTGGAAACCTCGTCTTGAAGAGGGGAAGGGAGAGTCCATTTTCTTTTTGCCTATTCCTTCCCCTGTCTTCCTTTTTTCGTCTCCTCATTATAAAATAGAGCCTCTTCAGCCACCCAGCTATTTCAGTAAAATAGATCTCTCATTCATCGCTCTCCTACTCATCATTTTATATATTGAGAAATACAGAGAAAAGTTAATAGATTTAGAAGAAAATGATTGAAAAGCAAAACTGTCAGGTTCTCATAGAACAAAAGGCGAGATCACCTGGACCCCCCTGCCCTGCGGCACCCTGCCAGCCCCTGCACTTCTCTTGCAAGGCAGAGGGAGCCTCCTCTTGCCTTCCCAACTCCTGCCCCCAGGGCCTGTCCGCCCAGCCCATCAGAGGCCCTGACTGCTCTGTGCCTGCACTACACAACAAGGGCTGCAGGGGGCGCTGCAATGCTCTCCGCACCAAGGGGGCCCAGGTTCCCGCTCTGGGGAAGGCAGGATGGGGTGGTGGCGGCTCTGGAGCCTGAGAAATATGGCTCACATCTCAATCCCTTTATTCATCTCCGGGGACCTGGACATGTCACATCTTCTTCATCTTCGACTTAGAAGTCTCATCTGCAAACCACAAGTAATAAGACCTGCTTCCCTGCACAGTGGTGACGGTGAACCACGTGGTGTAGATCAAGTCCCTAACACAGCATGCAACAGCAAGCACCCCACACATGGAACTCCCCTTCTCATCTCCTCCCCATGCTCTGTGGCCCTTGACGCTTCTGTTCCCTCTCTTTGCCCTTAAAGTCCCCGAGACTCCTCCCTGCCCAGTCTCTCCCTGGCTTGAAGCCACTCTGGCTTTGTTCAGCTCTTCAGATCCATCAGCTCCTTCCTGTCTCAGGGCCTTTGCACACACTGTTTCTGCTGCCTGAAAAACCATGGTCTGATCTCAGTTTAAATCTCACCTTCTCTGACGCTCCTCTCCTAAGCATTAATGGTGTCCCCTCCAGCCCTGTTCTTTTCTTTGTTGCACATATTATAGCCCAAGTATAAGGTTCTTTGTCTATTAGCTGGGAGGACAGGAGTAACCAACTTTGTTCCCCACCCTACCCAGTAATTAATTTGATATTTAAAAAAAATGAAAAATCAAAAGCTTAGACTAGTCTATAAAACTGGTAAAATAAAAAGAGTACCCACATCCCTGGTTGGTGGGAGGATTTCCTGAGATAATATTTCTCCGTTATAGTGACTGGAGAACACTCCAATTTGATAAGTTCTAGGGAGACTATGGTCCCAGGAGGTCATGAGGACCCTGTTCTGGGCTGAAAAGTATGTGTGTGTGTGTGTGTGTGTGTGTGTGTGTGTGTGTACGCGTGCGCTCATGTGCATGTCCTTTGCCACAGACTAAAGATTCAGAGGCTAAACACATGCACACTTAGCCTTGAGGAGACCAGTTTGGTGGGTGTCTTAGTCCACTCTGATGGAGTAGTTTAACCTACAGAAATGTACCTGCTTATAGCTCTGGAGGTGGAAGCCCAAGGTCAAGGTGGCCACCAATTCTTTCTCTGGTGAGACTTCTCTTCCTGGTTTGCAGATGGCTGCCGCCTCTTCACTGTGTGCTCATGGGGTCTTTCCTTGGTGTGTGCATGCAGAGAGAATGAGTGAGCTCTCTGGAGTCTTATAAGAACCCTAGTCCTGTCATGAGGGCCTCACTCTCCCAACCTCTTCTAACCACTAAGCCCTGTCTCCAGATACCATCCGCATGGGGTGAGGGCCTCAGTGCATGAGGGCTGGGGGCTGCACACAAGCAGCTCTACTAACACACTGCCTGTCTGGCTGAGGACTTCCTCTGGGATGGAGCCAATGGCACTGTCTGATGAGTCAGCCAATGGAACTGCCTGTGGATGACGTCATCCCTAGACCCCCCCTCCTCCAGGGCCAGTGTCCTGTTGGAGGACTGACCCAAGAGACTAGGAGTAGACTCTGAAGCGGAGATGAGTTCCCTCCCTCTCTGTTTCTCTCTCTCTCTCTCTCTCTCTCTCTCTCTCTCTCTCTCTCTCTCATGTCTAGCTTCCAGACACACCCAACAGAAACCCACTTCAAATCCGCACTTCAGAATCCATTATGACCCCACAGACTGGGCATGGCGTGCATACGTGTGGGAGGGACTGGGGGTCCTGCCCCTACCTCACCCTTGCAACCTCCTGCGAAGTTGCCTGGCTTGTTCTTTACTGAGTCCCCGTGAAGCAACCAGAGCCCAAACTTTGCATTTTATCTCCATTTCATCTTACCACCCCTCTCACACCCAGACCTAATCACTTAAAGCAATAGTACAGCCAAGGTGGTATTTATCATAATCTGCTTGGAGAGCAGAGCCCTGGTAAGCGCAGTGATAGTTAGTTACAGGGACCGCAAGCTCCAGGGAGCATTAATCACGGTGTCTGAGTGCATCTGTGGGAGCACATTGTAAACTAATTACCAGGTACCGTGCCACTCTATCATTACCTCTAATATATGATTTCAAATATAATACAACTTCTATTTTGCTGCTTTCACACCACTGTAGCCAAACTCTGAGGTATGCCTAGCCTGAAAAAATTTAGGTACAAATATAAAACAGAGAGGCAAGAGTTTTATTGTGGGGTGTGTGTGTGTGTGTGTGTGTGTGTGTGTGTCTCTCTAGCCATGGAACCCAGGGCCTCGAGCATTCTAGGCAAACACTCTATCACTAAGCCACACCCCCAGCCCAGAAATATTTTTGACAAATGACAAATGGAGTTCTTGGATCACAGAAGACATCCAATGGCTATTTTTTAACAAAACAAATAAACACATTAACAAACAAGTGATTTCTTTTTATCCCAGCCTTGACCTGCTGCTGATTTGTCTACTCACCCAAAACAAGACATTGTCTTCTTTGAATATAAAGTAAAATAAAATACTAAACAACAGAATTTTTTTTTCTTTTTTAATTAAGGGACATGACATCAACCTCCTGCAGAGGATTTCTTGGACAAGAACTTAAAATTTTAGAGCTTTTTCTTAAGACAACATATAAGGAAGAGAACAAATAGAGATTGATTTCATTTGCTAAATTAAACATTCCTGTTCTGTTCTGTATAAAAGGGATATTTGTATCTTGAATCCTGATTAACCCAGGAAATGAGCTCTTAAAATATAGATTTAGGAAACAATGCTTTTCTTTCTCAAAATTTTTGCATGCTGGAGGGAGAAGCAGACCAGCCGAGCCATTGCTGCACGTGGGGACCCAGAGCTGGGGGGAGCTGAGCTGGGTGGCTGGGGGCAGGGGGAGTCAGAGAGAATCCTCTCCCCTTCAGGCAGCAGCAGGATGGGGGCTGACAGCAGAGCCTTCCCAGGGGAATCACCTTTGAGTTGGAGGACAAGAGGGAGGTGCAGACCTAGGGTCCTCCCAGGCCCCCTAAGCTGGGATGACCAGCATGAGCAGGGCTGGTGGAGGGAGGGGGGGGGAGGCACTGACGTCTCTGGAGAAGACAGTGTGTTCTGGAGCGGGACTGCCTTGCAGGAGAGAAATGAGAGAGGGTGAGGCAGGACCATCAGGGTGTCCTCATTTGCCATCTCGTCCCTGCTAGGGACTTCCACCTGTGTTCTATACACCGTGGAGATTTTAAGCAAATATTTAAGGAGACTTACTCAGGAACAGAAATGGGGGTAGGTTAAACCTGATCAGAGACCAATGGTGAGAGAATTGCAGAAGTTCAGATGCTTCATGCACCTCCTGAAGCCAGGGTTTTCTTTCTAATGAATGAACAATTGAATGAACGAACACACTATACGGCCTTCAAGTCGTTTAGTGACTGGCATACAGTATGTGCTCACTAAACAGTGATGAGAATGATGATGATGATCCAGGTGGGGGATGGAGGAGGAAGCCAAGGAAGGGCTGATTCAACAGACAGGGGAGACAAGGAAGGTTCCAGCCCTCTGCAGGAGGCCAAGTCTGCTGCTCCTGTGATCGACAGGAGAATACTGGAGTCTGGGGATGATGCAGTCAGTACCCACTCAGGGGTCACCGTGTCGTTCTGTTTGGTTCAATCTGGATGAGATGCTCTTAAAGATCCCTCCTGTCACCTCTCCAACACTGTATCTGCCACCATAACAGAGAAGGGACAGCACCTTGGAAGCTCCCACTGCTATGCCCCTTAGTCTGCCTGGGCACTGAAGTGCTTCTCCTATGACTTCCCTGGAGACTTCCTTCAGATGCTACAGACCCCAGGGCCACATGGCAAACCTGTGGGAAGCTGGCTGAGCCCCAGCCCGCCCAGGGTCATGCCCTCAGCTCTGAACGGAAGGCAGTGAAGGAGATGAGCCTGAGTACACCTCAGCCACACTCAGGGGACACGTTTGAGATTCCTATGGACCCCTGAGTGCCGTAGTAGTTGCCCACAAGTCCCAAGTGCCTCTGCTCCCCTTGGGGCCAAAATGATCACACTGTTTCTCTTCAGATCCCCGAGCCCTCCCCACTTCATCTCAGCCACGACCCTGTTTCTTTCCTCCGGAGGACACTGGGACAATCAGGACAGAGCTTCCTCAAGCATCCCCTCTGCCCACAGCACCTGACCTCATGCTCTGCCTTCTCACCCGCTGCACCAGCTGGCCTGTCCCTGTCTCTTTGCAAATCTCTCTACTTAGGTACCAGATTTCAGCCTCTCTCACCTACTCAAGGACACCCCTCCTAAAAATCCCCCATCATTTTCCGAGAAGATCCTTCCCATGAGCTAATAAAAATGGTGGTGTTTCTTCCATATTGAACAAACAAAAAAATTATTTTTTATACCCCACTTGTTCTGCCAGCTCATATCCCTGTCTTAGACCATTTTCTGTTGCTATAACAAAATACCTGAGTCTGAGTGATTTATATAAAGAACCGAGGTTTGTTTGGCTCACAGTTGGGGGGAGGGGGCTGGGAAATCCAAGAGTATGGTGCCGACTTTTGCTTAGCACCTGGTGAGGGCCTCGAGTTTCATCAAAATATGGCAGAGGGCATCACAGAGTGAGATGGCAATAAAGAAATCACGCCAGCTCAGGTCTCTTCCTCTTCTTGCATGTCGCTAACACCATGACAGGGCTCCACCCTCGTGATCTTATCTAACCCTAATGACCTCCTGACGGCCCCACCTACAAATAGCACTAACAGATGAATGTGAGGATTAAATTTCCAGCACATGAATTCTGGGGGTGGGGGCATATTCAAACTAAGCAGCCCCACTTCTTTGCGGTAAAATCCCTGAAACAAATCAAAATCATATACGTTTTTGTCGTTCCCATCTGCCCCAACCACTCTCCCCGACCCACCTCCACCAAGTGTTCCCCCCAGGTTGCCAACAACACCCGCACTGAGCATGCGCCGGTCAGCGCGCACCCACGTGACCCGTCAGCGGCCTCGTTGGATCTAGTCGATCCTCACTTGCCTTCCGAACACTCCACCTGGTTTTTCTTTTTTCTTTCTTTCTTTCTTTTTTTTTTTTTTTTTTTCTGGTATTCCTTCTTGGTCTCCTTAGCAGGTTCCCCCTGACCCACGATCTTCTTCCTGACCTCGTGCCCTTGAAGCACCCCAGCTCCACCCTTGGTCCTCTTCTCTCTCAATACCCATCACCCTTGGTCCTCTTCTCTCTCAATACCCATCCGCCCTTGGTCCTCTTCTCTCTCAACACCCATCACCCTGGTCCTCTTCTCTCTCAATACCCATCACCCTGGTCCTCTTCTCTCTCAATACCCATCCACCCTTGGTCCTCTTCTCTCTCAATACCCATCACCCTGGTCCTCTTCTCTCTCAATACCCATCACCCTGGTCCTCTTCTCTCTCAATACCCATCCACCCTTGGTCCTCTTCTCTCTCAATACCCATCACCCTGGTCCTCTTCTCTCTCAATACCCATCCACCCTTGGTCCTCTTCTCTCTCAATACCCATCACCCTGGTCCTCTTCTCTCTCAATACCCATCACCCTGGTCCTCTTCTCTCTCAATACCCATCCACCCTTGGTCCTCTTCTCTCTCAATACCCATCCACCCTTCGTCCTCTTCTCTCTCAATACCCATCCGCCCTTGGTCCTCTTCTCTCTCAATACCCATCCACCCTTGGTCCTCTTCTCTCTCAATACCCATCCGCCCTTGGTCCTCTTCTCTCTCAATACCCATCCGCCCTTGGTCCTCTTCTCTCTCAATACCCATCACCCTGGTCCTCTTCTCTCTCAATACCCATCCACCCTTGGTCCTCTTCTCTCTCAATACCCATCCACCCTTGGTCCTCTTCTCTCTCAATACCCATCACACTGGTCCTCTTCTCTCTCAATACCCATCACCCTTGGTCCTCTTCTCTCTCAATACCCATCCACCCTTGGTCCTCTTCTCTCTCAATACCCATCACCCTGGTCCTCTTCTCTCTCAATACCCATCACCCTGGTCCTCTTCTCTCTCAATACCCATCCACCCTTGGTCCTCTTCTCTCTCAATACCCATCACCCTGGTCCTCTTCTCTCTCAATACCCATCCACCCTTGGTCCTCTTCTCTCTCAATACCCATCACCCTGGTCCTCTTCTCTCTCAATACCCATCACCCTGGTCCTCTTCTCTCTCAATACCCATCCACCCTTGGTCCTCTTCTCTCTCAATACCCATCCACCCTTCGTCCTCTTCTCTCTCAATACCCATCCGCCCTTGGTCCTCTTCTCTCTCAATACCCATCCACCCTTGGTCCTCTTCTCTCTCAATACCCATCCGCCCTTGGTCCTCTTCTCTCTCAATACCCATCCGCCCTTGGTCCTCTTCTCTCTCAATACCCATCACCCTGGTCCTCTTCTCTCTCAATACCCATCCACCCTTGGTCCTCTTCTCTCTCAATACCCATCCACCCTTGGTCCTCTTCTCTCTCAATACCCATCACACTGGTCCTCTTCTCTCTCAATACCCATCACCCTTGGTCCTCTTCTCTCTCAATACCCATCCACCCTTGGTCCTCTTCTCTCTCAATACCCATCACCCTGGTCCTCTTCTCTCTCAATACCCATCACCCTGGTCCTCTTCTCTCTCAATACCCATCCACCCTTGGTCCTCTTCTCTCTCAATACCCATCCACCCTTGGTCCTCTTCTCTCTCAATACCCATCACCCTGGTCCTCTTCTCTCTCAATACCTATCCACTCTTGGTCCTCTTCTCTCTCAATACCCATCACCCTTGGTCCTCTTCTCTCTCAATACCCATCACCCTTGGTCCTCTTCTCTCTCAATACCCATCACCCTGGTCCTCTTCTCTCTCAATACCCATCACTCTTGGTCCTCTTCTCTCTCAATACCCATCACCCTGGTCCTCTTCTCTCTCAATACCCATCCACCCTTGGTCCTCTTCTCCCTCAATACCCATCCACCCTTGGTCCTCTTCTCTCTCAATACCCATCCACCCTTCGTCCTCTTCTCTCTCAATACCCATCCACCCTTGGTCCTCTTCTCTCTCAATACCCATCCACCCTTGGTCCTCTTCTCTCTCAATACCCATCCACCCTTGGTCCTCTTCTCTCTCAATACCCATCCACCCTTGGTCCTCTTCTCTCTCAATACCCATCCACCCTTGGTCCTCTTCTCTCTCAATACCCATCACCCTGGTCCTCTTCTCTCTCAACACCCATCCACCCTTGGTCCTCTTCTCTCTCAATACCCATCCACCCTTGGTCCTCTTCTCTCTCAATACCCATCACCCTGGTCCTCTTCTCTCTCAATACCCATCACCCTGGTCCTCTTCTCTCTCAATACCCATCCACCCTTGGTCCTCTTCTCTCTCAATACCCATCACCCTGGTCCTCTTCTCTCTCAATACCCATCCACCCTTGGTCCTCTTCTCTCTCAATACCCATCACCCTGGTCATCTTCTCTCTCAATACCCATCACCCTTGGTCCTCTTCTCTCTCAATACCCATCCACCCTTGGTCCTCTTCTCTCTCAATACGCATCCACCCTTGGTCCTCTTCTCTCTCAATACCCATCACCCTGGTCATCTTCTCTCTCAATACCCATCCATCCTTGGTCCTCTTCTCTCTCAATACCCATCTACCCTTGGTCCTCTTCTCTCTCAATACCCATCCACCCTTGGTCCTCTTCTCTCTCAATACCCATCCACCCTTGGTCCTCTTCTCTCTCAATACCCATCCACCCTTGGTCCTCTTCTCCCTCAATACCCATCCACCCTTGGTCCTCTTCTCCCTCAATACCCATCCACCCTTGGTCCTCTTCTCTCTCAATACCCATCCACCCTTCGTCCTCTTCTCTCTCAATACCCATCCACCCTTGGTCCTCTTCTCTCTCAATACCCATCCACCCTTGGTCCTCTTCTCTCTCAATACCCATCCACCCTTGGTCCTCTTCTCTCTCAATACCCATCCACCCTTGGTCCTCTTCTCTCTCAATACCCATCCACCCTTGGTCCTCTTCTCTCTCAACACCCATCACCCTGGTCCTCTTCTCTCTCAACACCCATCCACCCTTGGTCCTCTTCTCTCTCAATACCCATCCACCCTTGGTCCTCTTCTCTCTCAATACCCATCACCCTGGTCCTCTTCTCTCTCAATACCCATCACCCTGGTCCTCTTCTCTCTCAATACCCATCCACCCTTGGTCCTCTTCTCTCTCAATACCCATCACCCTGGTCCTCTTCTCTCTCAATACCCATCCACCCTTGGTCCTCTTCTCTCTCAATACCCATCACCCTGGTCATCTTCTCTCTCAATACCCATCACCCTTGGTCCTCTTCTCTCTCAATACGCATCCACCCTTGGTCCTCTTCTCTCTCAATACGCATCCACCCTTGGTCCTCTTCTCTCTCAATACCCATCACCCTGGTCATCTTCTCTCTCAATACCCATCCATCCTTGGTCCTCTTCTCTCTCAATACCCATCTACCCTTGGTCCTCTTCTCTCTCAATACCCATCCACCCTTGGTCCTCTTCTCTCTCAATACCCATCCACCCTTGGTCCTCTTCTCTCTCAATACCCATCCACCCTTGGTCCTCTTCTCTCTCAATACCCATCACCCTGGTCCTCTTCTCTCTCAATACCCATCACCCTGGTCCTCTTCTCTCTCAATACCCATCCATCCTTGGTCCTCTTCTCTCTCAATACCCATCACCCTGGTCATCTACTCTAGTCTCCTGGTTTTAAATATCACCACGATGCGATAGCGAGGACTCTTCCAAGGCTGTGTGTCAACCAGGAGCTCTGGCCATGCTCTGGTCCTTTGAACATTCCACTACATTCTTGCCCTTTCCATCTTGAGGTCTGGCGGGCGCCTACCAACACCTTGGCAGTGACCGGGGACATCTCTTTCCTGCCTACGCTCTAAGCCCTGTAGCCCTCCTCCTAGGGCTCATCCAGGGTCACTCGTAGCTCCCTGCCCACCCAGGAACCTGCTCTCTGTCCTCCCTGCACACCCATCTACTTCTGATGCTTACCGTCCTGCGGGTCCCCAAGACCCAGGTCCCATGTCATTCTTGTCAAAGCCTTTGTGAATCCTCTGATCCGGAGTTAATTTATCCTTTTCTGGGTCTCTGGAGTGTTTTATTATGATTTCTGTTCCCGACATTAGTACCCACCGTCCTGTGTCCTACTCAGCGATGTCCATGTACTCAGTGAATCCTGCGCTCCAGGCGCTATTCAGGCTGCAGAGGAAACGTCGATGCACAAAGCAATCCTCAAGGAGATGGCAAGGCGTGATTGTTCAGGTGGGGAGAGGTTGGTCATAAATAAGACCTATTATAAAGGCATCAGTTACTAGAAGTGTCGCGGCTGTGGGGAAATGACAAAGGATGCCAGGATGGATGTGTGGGGGCTGCTGGGAAGGGCTGGGGGCTGTTTGTGGCAGTATTAAGTAGGGTGGGCAGGGCTCAATGGGAAGGGGGTTTTGAGCTAAGACCTGAAGGGGGCGAGAGAGGGAGTCAAAGGCACCACAGGGCCACATGGGAGCCAGCACTCAGCTAGAAGCCTGGAGGGCTGCACCGTGGTGCCCACCCATCAGGGAACCACAGCATCCTGTCTGGTCCCCCAACACATGCCCACGACACCAGCCCAACCCATTTATGACTCCCCGATCTCTCACTGGACCTAAGGTAGCAACCTCCCAAGAGGCAAATCCCCCCAACTTTTTTTTGGGGGGGGAGTCTTCATTATGCCCACTTACTAACAGGGTTCTGTTCCCTTGACCTTGGCAACAATGACCCTTCTGTGTTTCTCCTACTCTGCTTCTCACCTGTGCCACCTCGGCCTGCTCCTGGTTCCACATTCTCTAGTACTGTCTCTCCTTTTTATAACTTTAAAACTTACTTCTTGATGCCTGCGCTCTGAACACCAGTGTCACATCCACATGGCTGCCCGGGAGGCCTTGCACCCCAACTGTGCAAACGCAGCTGTATCACCCCAGATCCTGCGGCTTTCCTGGTGGTGGCTACCCTGAGGCGTTGGATCAGCCTGGCCTTCCTCATCCAAGTGAGAAACCTTGGAATTCTCTGGGGCTGCCGCCTTTCTTCCTCGACTTCCACTTCCGATCAATCAATGATGTCATGTCCCTTCAGTCCCCTCATTTCTGTGAACACTGCCTCAGAGTGGGTCCCTGTCGTTTCTCAAACGTGCTATTTGATCATCTTATGGCTTCCAGTATCTCTCTTTGCGGCTGAGCCTGTGAGCTCTGAGCACATCTGATTATACTCTGCTCAAGAATCTTCAGCAGAGCCCTGTGGGCCTTGGCCCCTGTCCGAGTGGTCAAGGCCTTTCTGTACACGGATGCTCTTCATACAGTCTGTGCTCGCTCCTAGCTTCTTTGATGTGCAAAAGCGCTCAGCATCTCTATTGTTTTATGGTTTTCACCCAATTTGATGTTAAGACATTGGTTGGCTGTCTCAAAACACAGCAATTCTTATGATGACCCAAGTGAGACTTCTTACGTACGTGACAAAATCCTGGCTTCCTTCAATGCACTAGTACAATTAATTTGGTGCAAATCAAGCACAGGCTAAGTAAAAATGACCTGCATTCTCTCCTTAGCTGGTACTGTAGGGGCAGGAAGCCCTGAGGATCCATTAACTTTCCTTCCGGAAAGCTGAAATCTAGAGGAGATTGAACATCAATAACTAGAGACACTTCAGTGTGAGCTATCATTTGACTGGTCTTTCCCTTTTCATATCTTAAAAAAGAAAGAAGGAAAAGAAAACCCACAATGATTTGCCCCTGGTAGACAGTTTTCATCCATCTCAATCTCGCTGTCACCTTTCATAACTGAGAGTCAATTATTCTCTCCATTTTGAAGGGGGAAACACAATTTGCTCTGCGCTTTACGCTACTGCATTCTGTAGGGGGAAAAAAGAGAAGAAAGGTTCTTTTAAAATCAAAAGTAGCTCCATTATGGAGATGATGAGATCATTAGGATTTAGAATACCAAGATTTGTCAGAAATTGACTCACTTCTAAGGCTCTGCAATTTAGAAAAAGTTCAAAGAAACAGAATCTGGAGCCCATCCAAACATCCCGGGGATTTCCAATTTCCCAGCTCCCTTGTTCTTCCCCCAGGCCTTGGGCTGAGTTTGCCCTGCGCCTGGAGCCCTGTCCTAGGCACTGGATGAAAACTTCAGGTTATTTGATGTGGCGAAATGCTCTCTGGAATCACTGGCTTTTCAAGTCAGTTGGGTTCAACTTCACTTTCTTATCCCTCCCTCCCAAACAAGATGCTCTCCTTTGCTTCCTTGATGGATATTTACACACACAGACACACACACACACACACACACACACACACACACATTAATGAGAAATGAGAAATTCCCTGCAGGAAAAAAAAAAAAAGATATATCAATCCTAAATTGGTCTTTAAAAGAAATCAAAGACGGCCTGTTTGGAAATCTCTGTGCTTTTAGCTTGTTAGTGCCTGTGTGGACAGCCATTGCTGTGTTTCAGATGCCCCAAAGAAATGTTTCAGATGCCTGAATCCCCAGAATCTGGTCTCTCGCCAGAGCTGCAGAGCAGTATGAATAATTTCTGGGCTATCTTACTCAGGATTGATGCATTTCTGGATTTTTTTTTTTTTGGCAGAAATGCCATTGAAATCTCTATCTCTATAAAAAGTCCATGATTTTGCACTTTGAAGCACAACCGGAGACTCCTTTCAGGGTGAGCAACCGCAGAGCAGAAGATCTCCACTCTGGACCATTCTTCCCATTTTTTTCCAACAGTCCTGTGAGGAAAACATGTCAGCATCCTGGGGCAAAGATTCCTAAAAGACGAGCCAGGGATATGACTGCCGTATGCTGTGCCTTATTTTAACGTACTTAGAATAGTGCAGCAAGTGAGACTCTTAGTCCCTAACTCCAGATACGCAATAAATAGAACTTACTTCACTTTCCAAAACTCAAGTTCATTGCTATTTTGAGCTCCCGCTACCCACCATAATCTCAGTCACTTCAGGGTTTCCCTCACCAATATCCTGCCCTGCTTCTGGGGCCCTTTGCTGGGACACCTCTGATCATGACCATGTAAGGTATATTCGTTAACTTTCCATTAATTTAACAAAATGCCTGAGATAATCGACTTGTAAAGAGAAAGGAGTTATTGGGGTTCAATTTTAGAGGTTCTGGTCCTTGATCCGTTAACCCTGGTGCTTTGGGTCAGCAGCAAGGTAGCATATCATGGAGGAAGTGTGTGGTGGAGCAAAATTGCTTGCCTCATGAGCCAGGGAGCAAAGAAAGAGGAAGAATCTAGGGTTGCACAATCCCCCTTGAGGGCATGCTCCCAATGACCTGAAGACCTGCCAGCAGGCCCACTTCCCAAAGGTTCTGCCACCTCCTAACAGCCTTACCCTGGGAATAAGCCTTTAACACGTGGGGCTCTGGAGGACGTTTAAGATCCACACCGTAGTCTATGCACTCGGCTCCCAGGGCACCATCTGCCTGCAGCCCCTGCAGCCGCTCTTCCTTGGGGGCTCCCTGTCCTCACACTCCTGGTAACTAGGCCTGGCCCCCTCAGCCTTTCTCCTTCTCACTCCCCTGCAGTTCTTCTCTGCCTAATATCTCCCCAACTTAGGGGGCGCATTTTTAGCTGTGGGGAAAATCTTCCTCCACACCAGTCTGTCCTTACCTGCTGCCCCCTCCCCTCACTCGCGCTCTGCACTTCAGGACAATGAATTCCTTGATGTTCTTTGAGCACCTGATGAGTGCTGCCACCTCAGGGCCTCTGCATTCACCGTTCCCTCCTCGAGGAGTGCCCTTCCTTTCTGGAGTCCATGTGGCTCACTCCAATGTCACCTCCTCAGCCCGGCCTTCTCCTCCCACTCTCTACAAAGACGTTCTCACATCTACCCACCCCCAGACCCAGACGTCTGCTTTATTGACCTCCTGGGCACTTCCCAGCAGCTGACATGTGAGGTGTTCATTTGGTCTTTGTTGATTCTCCCTTTCCCCCATTAGAACGTAAGTGCATGGAGGTGGGGGTTTCACCTGTCACATCCCAGTGGGATACACAACACCAGGCACATAGATGTCGTCCGTTGGTATTTGCAGAATGCCGGAGGAGATGGGTCTGGGGGACGTGTCCTGACTTGGCCAGGCTCTTGCTACACCCTACATTCATTCAACTGGAAGGAAACTGGGCAAGGAGGGTGAGGCGGCAGCCCCAAGCTTGGCTGAGTGGTGACTGGGGCTCAGAAGGAATCATGGGAATACCAGGACTGAGAGAGGAGGTCCTGTGGCCTCCAGGATCGATGGTGCTAAGAACTGAGGCTGGCCATGGCCCGGGGCTTGGAGGCCAGGAGGCTAAAGGTGAAAGGCAGCCACCTGAGCAACCCGGGTGCAGCATTCAGGCAGACACCGTACAGGCCACAAGCACTGACATCAGCTAGGACACGCTCGTGACGATGAAGTTCTGTCCCAAAATTTGATAGGGACCTGCTGTAAACACAGAGAGCTTTATCAAGTGTGATTTCTAGGTGGATAACCAACCCCCTCCACCATAAACAGGTGCAGGGACGTGTCCTGGATAGATAAGGGAAGAGATCAACACTGGGCTCTCGGGGGATTCACACTGGGGTGGAAGGAGTCAGGCATTATGGGAGAGCGAGGGTTAATGTGGAAATATGGCACAGGAGTGACTAGACAGCTAGTAGATGGGGGAACTGGGCATAGCACACTGGGGACCTGGACAAGAATGGCCCACAGAGCTTCCAGACTGCAGGATGGGGCACACCTGGAGTGTGCAAGAAGTGTGTGTGGTGCCTGGAAGTGCAAAATGCAACAAGGACAAGGCTCAGTGTAGCTCACTATGGGCCTGGCACTGTTCTGGGCACTTGGGATATATTGGTAAAGAAAATAGGCAAAACTCCTGCCCCAGTGAACTGGGCTCCTAGACAATAACCATACAATGCATGATCATGCAGGTTAGAAAGGCACAGGTGCTAGGGATAAAGAAGGGTCGGGTAAGGTCTTAAGAAATTCAGGATGGCCAGCGAGTGAGCATTGGGGGAGTCCAAGCCATTAGTGCAGACAGATGGCGTTAACTCCATGAAGCTGAGGCATGTGCTCACCAGTGACTTACAAGGACTCACAAGCAGGTAGTGAGGACAGAGCCAGGCACTTGAACTTGGGGAGAACAGAGTCATAGGCAGCTGCTAGAAAAATAAGAACCCAGCATTTCCACCGGCTTCAGCCTGGAGGTGGCTGCTGACTGGTGAGACAGCTTCTGTGAGAGTTGCAGGCAGAAGCTCTGTGGGGATGTTGTCAAAAGACACCAGGGAGGGAAAACTAGAGACAGCAGCGTGAAGTTCTCTTTCAAGTCACTTTGCTGTAAAAGAAAGGAGAAAAATAGGGCAATAGAGAGAAAAAGGGGATTGAGAAAAATTCCCAAAGCTGTATGCTCTTGGGAATGATCCAGTAAAAATTGGAAAACTGAGGATACAGGAGAGATGCCAAATGATATCCTTGGGTGAACGAGAAGGGTTGGGACCTAGGGCACTGGCTTCATGGGGAGCATGGGCAGCTCATCTGGTGGGACCCAAGGGAGGGCTGAGCAGGTGGGTTCAGATGCAAGTGTGCATGCGCCATGTGGTGGAGGGAGGGTCTTTTTGGAGCAGCTTTCTTTGCGACTTAGGAATTTCTCATCTGAGACTGGCAATTGGGGAAAAGATATTGGAGATTTGCAGAGAAAGGAAGAAGTGAGTTGGTCTTGGAGAGTGGGAGATGGGGGGTGGCTGCCAGGAAGCACTAACAACTCATTAGTGGTTTGTGGTCATGAATTTGAAGTGAGACCACTCAGCACAGTTTGGTGGTTCATCTCCAGCCACATTTCTCACATGGCTGCAGGCAGGAGGTAGGTAAGAAGTCAAGTCAGGCTTAACTCAGGGTATGGTTTTTCCATGCAAGAGCCAAAAACAGAGAGCGTGAGCAAGGAGATTGAGGGGGGATATGAGGAAGTGGTAATAATTGTCCACGAAGCTCAAGCCACACAAGAAGGAAAATGGAGCCTGGAAGGATCCGGGGCTGTAAAAATGTGTTGAAGTGTCAACCCCAGCTGCGGAGTCGGTGAATTGGAATGGTTGGAGGTAGAACATGTGAAATTGAGATGTAGTGTGGGGTGGAGAGTGTACCAGTTAATACTAGCAAGGTCAAGGCCATGACCATGGCCGTGAGTGACAGAAGCAAGGAGGAAGACAAGAAGACAAGGTGACTCTGAAGTTCACTGGACAGTTATTTACAATCAATATTAAAATCGCCAAGAATTATGGAAAAGAAAGTGTTGGGGAGAATGGTAGTGGCACAAGGACCTTTTCAAAATCTTCTGTGAAAATATTAACTACAGAAACACACACACACACACACACACATATACACACATACACTTTTTTTTTTATTCAAATAGGCCTTGTGATAGCTTGTCAGCCTCAGATCTTGGGCTTCATGAAGGCCAGGCATGAGTCCTACATGGACCACACGTGATTCTGCTAGGATATGTTCTGTCAGATCTTTTCAAGTGAATATAACTTCACGGTGGAACCTCTGGGCTACCGGGAACCTGGCTCTTCACTATCTTTCTCACTTCCTTTCCGTCTAAAGACAAAATCAATTGACCGATTATACAGGACATCCAGAAATAAACTTAACAATAACCTTTCTAAAGATATAAAAGAAAATCCAAATATAGGAGAAGGATCTATGTTCCTAGATGAAAAAAATTCCATGTGGTGAAGATGTCCCCAAATCAAATGCCAAATTCAATGTCCAGTTGGAATCTTGATGAGACAGTTTTGGAGCTTAACAAGGCGACTCTAAAGTTCACCTGGAAGAGTAAATATGTGGGCTGGCGCTGCAGCTCAGTGATACAGCATTTGCCTAACATGTGTGAGGCCCTGGGTTCAATCCTCAGCACCCCATAAAAATAAATAAACAAAATAAAGGTATTGTGTCCATCTACAACTGAAAAATAAAAATTAAAAAAAGAGTAAATATGTGATGAGAGTCGAGAAAATGTTGTAAAGGAGTCATGAGGAAGGCCTTGAATTACAGATGTCGAGTCATCTATTAAGTTATAGTAAATGAGAGAAGTGACATACTGGGGCAGAAAGGAGCCCACAGATCCATGATAGAAGTCTGTACACCCAGAAAAGAGCACTGGATGAAACTGATATTTCAAATTAGTGTGGTAACAATCTAGCAAATAACTTGTTGGTTTTCATTTAGGGAAAAAGTTTAGTCTTTGCATCATACCATGTATAAAAATAAATTCTAGGAACAGCAAAACCGAAATGTTTTTAAAGGATATACTAGAAGAAAATATAAGAGACACCTTAATAAAAACAGAGGTGAAAGAGTCCTCTGCAAAAGCAAGACTCTGAAGCCCGGAGTGAGGAGCAGAATTGACTACAACACAGCCAGAAGAGTATCTCTGCACAGTAAAAGATAGAGGTCTGAGAACTTTTGGGATAGGCAAAATGTATTTATTTATGTTTTGGGCTATTAAGGACAACATTGTCTAAAAAAGGATTTGGATATTGACAATAATGAATATAGAACAAAATAAAAGATGACATACACTTGCATATTTATGACTGGAGATGAAGGTGAAATGTGTGTATGTGTGCATGTGTGTGTGTATAAATGAAGATAAAAATCAGTGAGCAAAATATCTCCCATAATACCCTAAATAAACCTTTTTCTTTGAGCTTCCTAGGTGCCAGAAAAAAAAAAAAAACAACAGATAAGCAACCTTTGTAGTAGGCTTCGTACTGTCTGTAAGGAAATTATAACTAAGGCATTTAGAAGACATAGGTGTGTCCAATACTGACATGAGAAAAGTCTTGAGTAGATTCCCTTGTCTTTGGAAATAAAATCAATATATAAATCTGATAGAAGCTGGAAAGTTATTCACCAAATTTAAGGTAGCCACACAACATCCAACGAGCCTTGTGGTGGTAAACTGATAATCTCCAGATTATCAGTGGGGCTTCCACCGTTAGCATCCACCCAACCCCTTCAGTTTTTTGATGGGAAATCCAGCCATAGGAAGCATTTCTGTGTTTGTTTGTTTTTTTTTTTTTAGATAGTACTGAGGTTTGAAGGTACACCGGTCAAAGTCACACCACTCAATGTCCTGGTCCCCCTCTCCCCCTCCCTCTTGGCCTCTTTTTTTTTTCTGCCTGTCACCTCTGCCCTCCTACCAGGCCCCCATGTTCAAATCTCTCACCATCAAGGAGCATTGCTGCCCCCAGCTCTGGTCCTGGCACAAGTGGCATCCAAACCCTTGGAACCCAACACCCCACCCACGGCTGTGGGGTTGCAGCCATTCCTCATAAAAATCGAGTGTCTCAGAGGAATGTCCTCACTGTCCCCTCATGCACTGGGTTCAGGGATCTGGTCTCCCCTGACTTCCCTCCATAATGCCCTGAACAGTTTTGAGAAACAAACAGCATCTTTCTCTTGGAGCTTCCTGGACGATGGAAGAAAAAGAGGGAAGCAACATCTATCGGGGGCTCTGGAGTGTCTACAGTTAAGGTATTTAAAGGATAGCGACATCTCTGCTACCCACACAAGAAAGGTCTCTAGTCGATGCGAGAGTGGGGAGGGTGGGGCCCCCTCCTTCCAGCGGCTAAGGTGGCACCGAGTCTGCTTCCCGGAGGGCTCATCGGCCCGGGCATCTCCTTACAGCTCGCTCTCAGCTCCCGCACTGGTTTTTAAATCAGTTTCTTATTTTAACCATGAATCTGCACCGTGGAAGTAGGCGATCAAAGGAAGAGAGTTGGAAATCACGAAGTAAACAAGTGTCTATTTCCAAGAATGTTCTACAGATCGAGCATGACCTGAAGGGCCTTTGCCAGATCCCCCCTCAATCCCGCCTGTGGTTTTGATGCCATATCTGAAGATGGTGTTTCGTGTCCATGTTCTTTGCTTCAGCTTCCTGGATTCTGACCAGTGCCTGATTCTCTACGGCGATGACCAGGTAGGTGTGGGGGTGGAACGGAGTCAGGAACCAGAAGACCATCTTCTGTCCTTTGCAGAAGAAGCAAGGGGGAGGGAAGAGGCTGGGAGCATCTGCGTCTCCAAGCTGAGCTGGAATGAAGAGGAAGAGAGACGCAGAAACGCAGGCGTCGTGAGAACACACACACTCAGGGGTCACACGTGAGTAAGGCTAGCGGGCGTACCTGGTGCTCTTGGCACTGTCCTCTCACCTTGCTGCACCCTAAGAGGTGGTTATTGTCACTGCCATTTGTGAGAATGGGGAAGGTGAGCCACAGAAGAGTTATTTAATTGGCCCAAGGATCTGTGATTCCTAGAGGTGGCAGAAATAGGATTTGAACCCAAGCAGGTTGACATGAGGAAACTAGACTTAATGATTATCAAGGGAACAAAAGAAACACTCCAGGTAAGTGAATGTATGCAGAAATGCACCTGGGAATGGAGGAGTCACCCTGAAAGCATGGATTAGAAATAAGGCTTACATGCAAATTACCCTAGGAAAGAACACAATCTGCGTAAACAACTGAAGCTGAATGATTGGCTATTCTAGAATTTTCTGGAGAACAGGTTTGGACAGGGTAATGACAGGAGGATATCTGATTCTTGCATCAAGGAGGGAGAAGAGGAAGTTATATAAGCAAGGAACAGAGGAATTGAACTTCACCTGGTCTTGCATCCTAACATCACAGAGATGTTGCTTTTTTCTCCGTTCTCCTTAAAGCCTTTTAATGCAGATGTTATTAATTATGAGGAGCCTCAGGAGAGAGCAAGTGCCAGGCATTTGCCTCTACAGAGACACACAGCCCAAGGACCCATGGGGTGGGAGCAGGAGAGGATCTACGCATGCCCAGCTCTAGGGGGCGCCATTCACACAGGCTACAATATGAATGGTGCCCTGGATGTGTGCCACGCAGCCCCCAGGCAGGAATTCCTCCAAAAGAATATAAGGCACAGGGACCGGATGGCAAAGGGAAGCCCTCTTGATCAGTAGTGTCCTGTGGTGGCCAGCCACTGTAAACAGGGCTCCCTGGCTGGGCCTCTCCCTGGCTGCTCTCCTGGTTCTTCTCCTCCTGCAAAAGCCAGAGAGGGAAGCCAAGGGCAGGTCCCAACGACACGACACTGCCTGTTCATTAGAATGCAGGTTCATTGGTAAAAATGCAAATGATTCATTTCACTTTATCCTTCCGACAGACCGTGCGGTAGTAATAACTGACTGCTCCCTACACCTGTCATCGCTGCCGCACTGCTCACTTTGTGTAAAGGGCCTGCCACCCTTCAGGTGTATATATAGTAACCGTCATTAGAGGCCGCAGGCTGGAGACCCGATCATCCACTGCCCCCTAGTGGACACCACGCGAATGAACCCGTACACGTAGCGTGTTCCTGCTCTGATTTAGTTTCTACGCAAATGAGGGTTGCATTTATCTCAGGAATAGTTTGCAGCTTCTGCTGCTTTCATCTCTTGCTAGTATCTGTGGTTCTTAATTAACATGCCTAAAATGGAATAAAATGTCAATCAGGGGTGACTCTTTGTAGAGCTATATTTGAATGTTAAAAAGTCATGACATTTTCAAACAGTATTTAAGACTTCATTTGATGCTCATTTTGAAAATCAAATTTCTTTAGGTTGGGAAAAGGCTTAAAGTGAGCATAGCATTGAAGATCAGGTTGCCATTTAGCATAGCTGCAGGTTGTGTGTGAGAGAAACAGGTTTATTTATGAGACAGAAGCTCTGGATTCTGCCTGCCTTGTCACCTAATCTGTCATCCAATCATCCTTTGGCAGCTTGCAAGGTTTTCATGATTTGCATACTTCTTGGTTGTCATGTGTCCCTGGAATCCGGGGCCCAATCATACTCAGAAGACGGAGAGCCACATTTGCAATGTGCTGACAAAGGCCAGAGGAACTTGCTCATCAATGGCTACTACAAAGGCTGCCATTGTAGTAGTCACTCAAAGATGAGTGACTGTCCTTGCAGCTTCTCTAGGTTTGCACTCAGCCCAGGATCAGGTACTTAAAAGATACTTCAAAAAATATTCACCAGTGTTACAGTTGGCATTACAGGAAAAGTATTTCTTAAGAAGGTTAAGGCATAACTTCTATACCTGTTTGGAGCTGTTTCCTCATTGCCAGGACTTGAATAGATTTGAAACTACCCCAGAGTTCAATTACTGTTGTTCTAACCATATGGCATGTCTATGGACTAGAACAAGTCCCTTTTCATAGACTGGACTCTTGCCCTCAAGATCTCTATCAATAAGTCTGGACCAGCGGTGTCCCAAAGCATTCCTCACATATATGGACCAGCACTTCATCTCCATTTGTAGAATGTTGCTAGTTTTGTACCACCCTTGGAAGAATTGAAAAAAATCTGTCTCAAGTAACGTTCCGTGCATCATGGTTCAGATAAGGAAACTAGGCTCAGAGCAGTCATGAAAAAAGTGATATCTGGTGAGATAGCCCAGGGAATAATGCTACAAGTCCCCAAGTCCCCTGATAATATAGCAGACTCTGCCCTGATGGTAGGAAAGTTCCAAGACAGAAAAATGTTGGTGAAAAAGCTTTGGTGTATCAACACAAAGCAGAACTCAAAATTTTCCATCCTGTGTAGATCAGAAACCACAATAAGTGAAGCGCTTTGAGGTTCTTTCTAAACCAACTGTAGTTTTCCCCAGGGTGTCACAGGAAGTGCTGCTGGTGATTCATGGGGTTAAACTTTTTCTCTTGAGTTAAAAATAAATGGAAGCTGCTGCTTAGTGTGGAGGGGGAAGGGCCCTCTAGCATAGGGTGAGTTCTAGCATAGGGTGAGTTCTAGCATAGGGTGAGTTCTAGCATAGGGTGGGACAGTACGCCTTACCTGATCAGACTCGAAGGGCTACTGAAGAACATGGCCAAATTCCTGCCCATGGAAACTTTTTATTATGATAATAAAAATAAAATAAGCATGGGATATAAATAACTCACCAGAGTGAAACCAGTGGATAGAGTTGCCTTTCCTATATATCCACATGATAGCCCAGGGCAGTTTTGGGGCTGACTATTTTGTTAGTTGGGTCAAATGGCCCTCAAGTGGCTCCATTTGACCTAACTCACTTCAGTTAGGCAATGTGTGTCATAGACCTTGAGGCTGCAGAACCAAACGGTTATCTCATCTACCCCGTGGCGTCTACAGCCAGTATCATTTCTAGCAAAGTCCTCAAACTGAATTAAGTTCCAGGAAAGGGGAGAAGGCAAGGCAGAGAGGAGGCATGGCTGAAAGCTAAGCATATTCTTTCATGGGTCTTGGAAATTTTAAAATGACATAGACAAAATCAAGCCAAAACACAGGTATGCAAAACAATGAAGAAGGGCCCATTAAGAACAGCAACATAGAAGATGCCAGTATTTTCTGCTGTCTGGCCTGCTTCATCCTAAGGTCTCCTGCCTGCCCCAGTGACCTGATTGGTGTGTAAAGTGACACAGGGGGCAGTCATGCACAGAGAGAGCCCCTCTTCCAAACTGGCCGTCATTCAGCCAGGAGGTAGCTTGCGCTATGCCACCACACCCGCCCCGGCTGATCTCTGGCCAAGCTGCCTCATTGGCCATACGGATCATGTTTTATGCAAGGGTTTCAAAGCTGCTGCTGCCGTTGCTGCCGTGGTGGCTCTAACCTGGCCTTTCGTGTCTCAGTCTAGACAGATGCATGATTGAATAAAGGATTCATCCAAGCCCCGTGTCACATTGGCCATCTGGAAAGTAGCCAACCACTCATTTAGCAAATTGCTCTGTTTAAATGCAGCTGCTGTGCCTCAGCGTTTACGCTACCAAGACAGATCGCACGATTCCTCTGCCTTCATTTATCTAAGCCTCTCCTCTCAATCTGCCTAGGAACTTAAAAAGCCTGTTAATGCATGACAAGGCACTTGACCCGCATGATTTCCAAGCCAAGGGGGAGCATCCGTCTTGTGCTGGGCCCGTCCTTTCCTCAAAAGCAAGGGCACGTTGCCTGTGCTCCCTGTCTTAATGAAGGCTGCCTTTATTAAGAATTCCATTAGCTCCACAGCACCCAGCCATCCAACACTGTAAATATTACCCTTTAGAAATGCACCCAGGGGCCTGGTGCAGGCGGCTGGCCCGGTACCAAGTGCCCGCCCTGGCAGTCGGGAGGCGACCTCAGACCTCAGATCTCTGCAGAGGGAAGGGTGTCCTTTGATGGGTTGGTGCCTCTCTCTTTAGAAAGATGGATTACAGTCGTTAGCAGATAATGTCAACAAAGCCCCTGAGATGATGTGAATAAGAGTTGGAAACAAAATGACTTCAGAATAGTAATGAGCTCTGAGGTGTTTTACCTGCAGGTTTTTTTGTTTTGTTTTGTTTTGTTTCCTGGAGTGGGCAATGGAAGAAAGGAGACCACTAAGGCTAAACAGGTTGCTATCTGGATGTCCCTGGTCACATTGGAATGGTGCTGATTGTCACCTGTTATTTACCAGGGCCAATAATCCTGGTGACCATTGCTTCTATAAATTGCTTAACTCATTTGGGGTCCCGGTATTATTAAGTCTGGCAGCTAGAAGTCAAAATCAGTGAGTTCATCAAATAAATATCATGTGCTCACCTCTTAGCTAGGCTCCTTGGAAAAGAATGGTACAATAAATCATCTCTGCAATCAAATGTTTTGGGGCAGGATAGAAAAACACAAAAACAAAGCAAGATAAAACCAATGGGAATATTTGTGGGTAGGACTGCATGCGAGCTTTAATCCCAGTGCAGTCTTGGGCAAGTTCACCTTCTGAACCTCAGTTTCCACATCTCAAAATCAGATACACATTTACCTTTTGGATTATTTTTAGGAGTGGTCACCTCAGTCCTTACATATGGTAACAGCTCAACAAATCCTACTAGTGATAGTTAAAAGATACACCATCTCAACTTTTAATATTAGAGGAATTCAGAGGACACAACATTTTGGACTAGAGCAACTGAAGCAACCTTTATGGACCAGTTTGATCCTGAAGGGAAGATAAAGCCTGGGTAGGGAAAGGGCATTGGATGAGTGGAATAATGTGAGCCAGACACAAAGATGGCAGGCAGGGAAGGAGGTGGGCAGCTGAGTGGACCAGAGGAAAGAGCTCCAAATTTGGAGCATAGGAATGAAATGGTTGAAGGAATGAGAGGACCCACTGCTGAAAGACCTTGAAAGTCAAGGAAATGCATCCTGACCTAATCTGTGTGATAACACGGTACCATTTTTATTTCTTTAGCAGGAAAGTGGCAGAGTGAGAGTTGGGAAGATTTACTTGGTGCCAGTGAATAGGGTAGTTTCCTGCAGAAATGCAGGGCTGGGAGATGGACTCCGAGGCCAGGCACTATTGCAGGCCTGATGGACAAGAGGTTCCTTCTAGGTGCCACAGGACGAATGGGATGGAATAAAGCTGGTCTCCCCTTCCACAGAGACAGATCTGATGCCTACATAGATATCAGACAGACAGAAGGCAAAGGGAAGAGCAACGAGTTTTGGGGGGCACCTTTTCCATGTCAGACACTAGGCTAAGATGCTATCTCAACCATTCTCATTTATCTAGTTGCAAGCATTGGACTCCAGGGAAAGAATGGGCCCTGGAAACCAGTGGACCCATTCAGTTTTCTAACTGGTGAACTAAGGCCACAAATATGATGGTGTAAGTGTTGAGAGGGAGGTGACTAAAGAGCCATCTATGTCCTCCATGTGCAAGGTCCTGACAGGTGAGGTGAGTCCCAGTTTGGAGTTCAGGAGGAAGATACAGGCATGCACATCACTGGCTTAGAGGAGGCAGCTCAGCAGTAAGAATCCAAGAACTCCGCAGGACTGGAGTGTTGGCAGAAAAGAGCAGAGGGCTGAGAGCCCAACTTTAGGGACCCAGGGTCAGAACTAAGAGCCAGCAGAAGCCAAGGGGGAGATATGTCCAGGAGGGAATATGTGACTATCAGCCAAACATCCAGGGAACTCGAGGAAGAGAAGAGACTGAGAAATTCCACATGATTGATTAGAAATGGAAGTGTGGTGAGAAAAAACCGCAGTGGAGAGACAGGGAGAGAGGAAAAGATGCATGGACTAAGAGGAGAGACCCGGAGGGAGGGAACAGTCCATGGTGATTCCTTGAAATAAAATGAGTTTCTAAACGGAACTGCGACGGCATGAAAAATTGACAGAAGCCAATGAAGCGGATGCAACTCCCATTAATAGACTCCGCACTGGAAAAATCTTACGGAAGACACACTCGACACAGAATTTTTAGTGTATGTCAAACTGGCGTTAAAAAAAGCCTAGCAGACGGAGATTCCATTTGTACCCGCACTGAGGTCATTTAGCAAGAAGATGACACTACCTACCATGGCGGCCACATGCTGTGGACTCAGCTGAGGTCACACTTGTTCCAGGGCTTACCTCCCCAAGCTCAAAAGACACAAAATTCTGTTTTGGTGAGCTTTCTTCACTGCTGTGACCAAAAGACCTGACGAGAACAATTTTAGTGGAGGAAAAGTTTATTTGGTGCTCCCAGGTTTAGAGGTCTCAGTCCATCAAGAGCCAGATCTGTTGTTCTGGGCTGGAGGTGAGACAGAACATCATGGCGAAAGAGGAAAGCAGCTCAGAAAGCTCACAGAGACTAACCTTGGCTCACCAGGGACAAAATAAACACTCCATAGGGAACTTCCCCGCAATCTGCCTCCTCCAGCCACACCCTAGCTGCCCATGTCACCACCTAGTTAATCCCTGTCGTTGGATTAGCACCCTGATGAGGATAAGGCTCTCCTGACCCAAGCATTTCACATCTCAGTGTTCTGGTATTGTCTCACACGTGAGTTTTGGGGGGACACCTTATACCTACACCATAACAACACAGGAAGTCTTAGTAAGTTCTGCACTGCTGCTAAAACCTCTGTCACCTGGGCCATGTCATTCAACTCCAGTCTCTTCATGTGTCATATGGAAATTTAAAAGTTGCTGGCCCCAGAAGACTATTTTGAGGCTTTAATGAAATAAAATATGCAAATCCTTTAGTTAGGGCAGGGTCAGGCCTATTTAGAGATATATCCTCTGGTCACACTAATACTGAAAAATAGCACCAAGTGCTACCAAGAAATTAACAGAATGTACTTGACGGGGCGGGGGTGAGGGGCGGCAGCAGGTTTCCTCCTGTGCATGCCCTGTTGTTATGCCGTGTTTCCCACCATATCAAATGCTACTCCCAGGGCCGATCACTGTGAAAAGTGTGCTGGAGTGGTCAAGGTCCTCCAGGTGTCCAGCCAAGTGCCACGGGGAACTCCCCTGTGATTGCGAGTCCTGGCACCTGGACAGTGTGGTCTGGCCAAGCGCATGTCCCACCCAAGGTTATAGCAGCTCCAATGTCTCTTGAATGTGAAAGCCCATCTGTTTAGGGAGGAACAGGGAAGCCTAAAAAAACCCTTTTAAATAGAGAAACTCTATTTGCTGCTTCTGCTGAGAGAGTACAAGCTTTTACTGTGTGAGAAACAAATGTGTGGCCTTTTTACTTATGGAGGAAATTTATTAATTTTTTTTTCTTTTTTAAACTGTATTGCAGGGATGTGTGAACATTCTGTTTCTGGCATCTGTAGGTGAACTATTAAGGTAAATATTAAAATTCAAATGCAATTTCAAAAGAAGGGGAAAGCACTTTTTTAAAAAAAGTGAAAACATAATCTCTTTATATAACTATTGCCATGGACAAATTATTCTCAAGATAGTTTGGGATTGGGATTTTCTTTTCCTTCTCATTTCTCAGATGGTAACTTAATATTCTCACCCCATTTAGCTCTGATATTCCTATTATGACTATAATACTGCTGCAGACCTCCAAAGTTGTTGTGTTTATTCATTTAGGAAATGTTTCTGGTGATATAATGGAGCATTCTATTTGATTGAGATAGAACAGTAAAAACAAAACTAATTGCAGAAAAAGCCAGGGTGGACATTTCAATTAAATATAAGATGTTCAGAGGATCAGGTATAATATGATCATCCTGTATAAGTCAGGGTAGGCAAACCGCATAACAAACATCCCCCCATCCCAGTTCAGTGTCTTCTCAAAATAGAAATTTGTTTCCTGCTTAAGTAGCAGTTCTTTGCAGGCATTTGATGGGTGGCCTCCATATGGTGATTTGGGATCTAGGCTCTCCTAGGGCTTTGGGTCCTCTGTATCCAGACGGCAAACTGAGGGAGAGGCATGCGGGAGGAATTTATGGGTAATGGCTGCAGAGGCTCTATGTCACTTTTGCCAATATTCCAGAACTCAGTCTTGGGAACACCCTGATTGCCACTTTGCATCAGGAACATTCCTGAATTGAATTCCTCTCCTTTACTGTGGTCAGATCCAATGCTGTCTCTTCCGGCAAGCTCTCTGATCACAGCATGTAGCGGCAAGCTCTCTGATCACAGCATGTAGCCATGTGTCTCTAAAACTCATGGTTTGCACCCCCACCAAGGGCCATGCCCATTCACCACCTCACTGCCAGATTTTGTCGACGTGCCTCTTATTTCCAACAGAATGTGCATTAGTGAGAGGAGAGCATCCAGTCTCTAGTGGGCACTCAGTACACAGTTGCTGGGAGAAAGTGGGAGAATGTGCCACACCCACCTCTGATCCCTGCTGAAAGCTCCCTGTGACTTGGCTTCAGCCAGGTATTTACCCCTTTCTCAGTGTCCTCGTTCCCAATCCTAGGATAATCATGCCTGCACCACCTGTGTCCCCAGAGGGCTTGAGATTGGCACAGGTAATTCAGGTGAATCCAGAAGGTGGAGCAGGTGAGATTAGTCACCTGGCTCACCCACACAGAGCATTCTGGTGGCCTCAGATGGAAAACCCAGGCCCTGCCAGGAGGTGAACAAAATCCTGCCTTGTGTTGGCAGGACAGAGAGGTGGAGGAGGGGTCCCCATGCTGTTTCTCAAAAAATGATAAGTTTTCCTGCAACGAATAGGAGAGGGCAAGTCGGGAATGAACATTCCTGGCTTTATCTTTGAAGTTCTAAAGAAGTCCTTTCTTAAACCCAAAAGAAAGACTGGCTAAAATTATTCTGTGTTTGCAATGTAAGCTCTACTTGAAAGAATATTTAGCTGCTCTGAAGATTAGTTGTTCCTCAGTATTCTCTGGGGATTGGTTCTAGACCCCTGAGGATACCAAAAATCAAGAGTGCTCAAGTCCCTTACATAAAATGGCACAGTATTTATACAAAATCTATATCACATCCTCCTGCAGATTTTAATCGACCTCTAGATGCAATGCAAATGCTATGCAAATAATTGTTGTGCTGTATTGTTTAGGGAATAATGACCAAAAATGTTTGTGCATGTTCAGTACAGATGCAATTGTTTCCAAATATCTTTTTTGTCTGCATTTGCTTGAATCAGAGGATGCAGACCTGCAGGTACAGAGAGCTGACTGCAGCTGTCAGGCTCAGGACCTTAATAAACCCATCCACTTGCCTCCTGGTGAATTTTGCTCTTGCTTGGGACTCTCATTGGCTCCTGGAATGTGGTTCAAGTTGAGTGGGAGCGAGCACAGACGCTCTGGGTGGCTTGCTCAGTGGAGGAGCCCCGGGGATCCCCACGCTGAGAGGTGGCTCGGTGTCATGACCTCCTTTGGCTCCAGCTTCCCCGATTCTGAACCCAAGAGCAAACACAAGCTGTGTCTTTAAAGTGCTAAGAGAAGCTCACTGCTAATCTGAGCACCAGCACCACACACTAAAAACAGATTCTGATGCCTCCAAAATGGTCTCTTGGTGAGAGCTCGGATTCCTCCGGATGAAAGTGTCTTTGGAGCTTTTCAGCTGTTGGATAAAGTTGAAAGCACCCTCTCTGTGGACCCCTCATTTCCATTTAAGAGGAAGGCAGGAAATTCCCCCTGGAGACAGTGGGTAGGAGTCCAAGTGCTTCTTGCTCTCTGGTGTCACTTCTGGAAGCTGGCAGGCAGGAAGGGCCCTCAACACACTTCCTGCTCCGTCTCCCCCAGATTAGTTCTGAGATGACAAGTGTGTGCTTTTACGGGCTGACACAGTCACAGAGGTGTTCGCAGGTGCCCTGAGAACAGGTGTGATTGCCGTAAGGCACATGTCTGCACACACAGTGTCAGCAACAACTGATGTCCCCTACCAGGGAGCTGCCGCCTACATCCAGCCATCAGCCAAGGGCTGCTCATTTCTGTAGGGACTTTTGCAAATAGTTCTTGGTGAACAGGAGCCCCGAGGAGAGGGCTGCTGTGGCCTAGGAAGGCTCAGGACCCTGTGAAGTACCAAGATAGAATTTGCTAGTGAAATATGCAGAGGTCTTTTATGAACCACAAGCTCACAGACACAGATATCCACAGAGAGAGTGCTCCCCACATGGCACCCAGCACCATCCGTGACAACAGCAGATACCTGACATCACCCTCACAAACCCCCCTTACACACTACACACCACACAGAAACCCACTCAGAGACTTTAATGATACCCTGAGCTGTCCCCCAAAAAATCTCAAGTACAACCCTGGTACCCTGGCAGATACCTCCAACACATCCTCCTCGGATCTACTCGTGTTACAAGCCCAAATGCATTTCCTAACTCTAACCCACGGATACCTCTGCTGACACACAAATCACATGCCGTGATCACACTCCAAGCATCCCTCCTGGTGCCTGACATACACACATGTGCACACGTTCCCTGGGTGCACACAGAGTTACCCACACAAATCCTCTATGCACATACACACACGATCACCAACACTAACCCTTTAGACACACAAGGTCACCCACATACATGCATATGTACACACACACACACGTACACAGAATCCGGGAGCTACCACAGAACGTAGATTCTCTGTGCATACACACACATGGTCACCAACACACATCGCCTATGCAGACATACAGTAACCCCCCTGTGCACACACATCCATCCACTCACATGAACTTCCTGGCCGCACACACTCAGTCACCCACAATGGTTTCATGTGCACGCACAGTCACTCACTGGGATCCCTGTGCACACAGAGGCACAGACACAACTCAGACACACTAGCTGCCCCCGCCCTGCCCTGGCAATGTCCCACCCCCCCCCCACCCATGCAGACGTGCGCCACTCAGAAACCATGCCCCTGCACAGAGCCCCCACAGGGACCCCATAGAAACGCCCTCAGTCAGCTGGGTACAGACACTTACTGGCCTGACAAACTCGGATGAAGACGCAGACACACAGACATCCCCCTCCCTTCTACCATTTGTCATTTCAAGCAATCTTCTAGCTACAATCTGGAAAATCAATAAGAGCCATTTATTGTGAACAACCAGGACTGCAGTACAGTGCTCCAGTCCCACAATGATGGAACAAAAGAGTGCTCAAGTGAGATCAGATGGCGCGTCCTCCTGTCACTCTGGCTGGCCCTTGAGGAAGCAGGCAGCACAGACCTCTCCTTGCCATGATTTCAAAGAAAAAGCAGCGCAGCTCCCAGGCTGAAGCGTGGCTTCTGCAGAAGGCTGGGTCCATGGTGTTGCCAGCAAGTAGTCTGTTCTGACCCCTGCGAGGTAGGCGGGTCCTGGGCCAGCTCTCAGGGACAGCTGTCCCTCTGCTGATGAGCAGAGCTGGGGCCTCTCTGCCCAGCTCTGCAGCTGGCTGTCCTCACCATCCAATTTTTTTTTTTTTTTTTTTTTTTTAGAAAGGGAAAATAATGCCTCCCAAAAATCCTCAGGATTTTCTTAGAAAATAGGTTCTTCCAAAGAGGGCATAGGATGGTGGGTGTTCGAAGGAGGAGGGGACAGACGTGGGAGATCAAAAAGGGATGGATAAAGGGATTAGAAAGCAAGAAATAGCCCTGACCAGCTGGCGGCCATCTGGGAACCGTGAAGGAAGGGAAGAACAGAGTCGTGGGGCTTCTAGCAAGTGGGCACAGTTTCCCCCGAGAGGCTGCTGCCGCTTTGCACGACAGGGAGGAAGTCAGAGTCTTGCCAGCTATTAAAGAAATAGATATGTCTATAAAAAACCCCAAACCCAGCGGCTTCCCCAGGGTGGACTGCAGTGCGATTGCTCCCATCTGCAGTGAACTAGCCGAGGACACCCTGGTTGCAGGGTTCCATGGTGTTCTTACTCACTATGTGTCCTACAAACAGACCGTGGGCAAAGAGAGATATATATATTTAGCTTGCACAGAGGTTTTCAGAAAGCTTCAGATAAGACCATAAGGAAGGTCAATGGCCACTGGATAAGCAGCAAACGACTGGAATAGGTCATCTCTGTTTTAGTGAGTATTCAGTCTCTTATGCTGAGGAGTGGCCACCACAGGGGGAGATAAAATAGTCACAAAGTCAAACCACGCTGTAATATTTAAGGACATTGTGTCCCCATCCAGTGTCCCACAGAGAAATGAAGCAGATCTTGTCATGTGTTTGCCATCCACCAAAAGGAGCCTCTCTTCTCTCTTCTCGACTCTGAATGTCACCACTGTCCCCCCCATGGCCTGTGCCGGTTGAACCAGTGTACCTGGCTGGACCTAAAGTTCATCTCCCAGGTCGAGACAGTGGCCCTCAAGTCCTGACTATTCTGTCTCCCCAACAACTCTACCCTGAGCCTTCCTGTCCTTCCCTGTGGCCACGGTCCTCTCACAGGCTGGTGTCATCGTCATAGCCACAGAACTCTAACCAGCCCCCTCAATCCCAGTTTTGAACGTGACTTTTCTTCTTTTCATGATGTTTTTATGAGAAAACAAAATCTATCTTATGTCCCTTCACTCCCCAAACACGTCAGAGCACCTACTACGTGTGGGTGTTTGTTCCAAGGGCTTGGGATACCTCAGTGGGCCACAGAGATCTCTGCCCTCGAGGAGTGAGAGTCCAGTTGAAAGAAAAAGACAGCAAACAGAATAAGTTGTATGATATTCTCAAAGCTGGGGAATGCTCTGGAAGAACAAGGTAAGGGGATGAAGAATGGGCAGTGTGGACAGAGCTTCAATAGGTGGTCACCGTGGGCCATTGAGAGGTTGGTGTGTGATCAAAGGAAGTGGAAAGACAGTGGACAGACAGGGGTGGCTAGGGCAGAACAGGGCACAGGGTAGAGGACATGAGATCGGAGCACCCGGGGAGGGCAGATGACATGGGGCTTTGTGTTGGCATTTCAGGGTTTATGGCTGTGGGTGACTTGCTCTGGCTTCAGTGTTGAAGGATCCCTCTGGTGATGATGGTGACACCGACCAAGGGGTTGTAGAGGAGGGGTGAGAGATAGTGATGACTTCTCCTGCTCAAAATCCTTCAGTGACTCCCCCTGAGCTCACAGAGAAAATCTCAACTCTTTTGCGTGACCCACAAAACGTTTCAGGATTGGGGTGCTGCTTCATTTTCTTGGTTTGTTTCTTGATGATACCGTCATATTCCAATGATTTGGAGCAGGTGGGCTTCCAACAAATATCTTCATCTCTCATGTCCCAACGCATCTATCTGCCTTGGTGGCTTTCTCTGCCTGGCTGAGGTCCTCTCTGACCCTCGGCTGAGCATCTTCCTCATGGGGAGGCTGTCTTCTCCTTTTATACCATGTGTCCTTCATGCGGTCTGTATACACCGCCAGATTTGGAATTACAGCCCTGAACCTCAATGTTCTGTCCACAATCTGTCTCTCTCACTAGTCTTTGGTCTCCATGGCAAAGGAACAATGATTTTTATTTATGAATCCCTAGTATACTGTGGATAGTTGGATGGATGGAGGATGAATGGATGGAGGGAGAGAGGGGAGACAGATGGAGGATGGATGGGTGGTTGGGTAGTGGGTGGATGGATGCTGACCTGGAATTCAAGGGGTTTTATCTTTAGGTATTCATTATGAAGTGTTCAAACCCTATTAGGAAGACATTAACTTCTCTGTTACTGAGGAGATGATGAAGGAGCACGTTCAGGAAACTTGTAAGCAAATGTGCACATCCATGGCATTTGATGACTGTGTTGCCAGAAAGCTGGGGAAAAAGGGTAATTTTGATAAATGGCATCTTATTTGCTCATTGACCAAATGTAATTTCAGACATGATTTACGTTTTTGACATGTGATTCAATTAGCAGTCGTTCATGTTAGAATGTTAAGTCCTTTAGACGTCTTTCCCTACCAATCTCTGTCACACACATCATTCAGCTGAAAGTGATTGACTTATGTTTGGTGAAGTGCTTGGGGAAAATCCTTTCAGAAAACGGAACCTTTTTGCATTGCATAAGTATCTCTGGTTTCTTTCTTTATTTTTTTTTCTTTTCCTAGTGTTGTCCTTGTCTAGTTTGAAAAGGCTTTCTTTTCTTATCTTGAGAAACACTTAAACATGTTGACTGCATGTATTATTCAAGAAGCAGATTTCTTACCATTTCCTATTGTCTTAGGAAGGCACTAGGAGCAGCTCCGGCAATAAGGAGACTGACTTCTTGTCACTGTAACTTTTTTTTTCTTTTCTGTGGTACTAGGGATTGTACGCAGTGTGTTATATCACTGAGATACATTCCCAGCCCTTTGTAATTTTTATTTTGAGGCAAAGTCTTGCTAAATCGTTGAGACTGGCCTTGAATTTATGACCCTCCTATCTCAGCCTCCTGAGTAGCTAGGATTACAGTATGTGTCACCACATCCAGCCCATTATTACTTGCAACTTTTTTGGGGGTGGGGTACTGGGGATTGAAATCAGAGGCACTCAACTCCTGAGCCACATCCTCAATTTTATTTTGTATTTTAATTACAGACAGGGTCTCACTGAGTTGCTTAGCACCTCACTGTGGCTGAGGCTGGCTTTGAACTCATGATTCTCCTGTCTCAACCTCCTGAGCCACTGAGATTATAGGTGTGAGCCACTGTGCCTGGCTGTTACTTGCAGCTTTTTAATGACAACCAAGAGAGGCAAATTCTTCCCCAAAGTGTCACCTCTTCTAAAAGATTTTTCTCCACAAAAGCACTCAGCAGGAGGAGAAATCAATCATAAAACAAACAAAAGAGTACATTTTTTTTCCGAGATACCTGGAACTGAACATCACTCCAAGCCTAGAATAAGCACCGTTTAATCAGAGGTTTAAATGACAGATTCAAAGAATTCTGAATGGAAGGCCCCACAGGTAGCTTATCTAACTTGTACTAACTTGTAATTCAATAGAATTTGGATTCTTTCTGCTGCTTCTCTGAGAAATGGACATCTCAAACAGATGAGAGAGTTCCCAGAAGACAGAGTTTCTGCCTCACAAGGCAGTTTGTTCACAGGACTAAGATTCACAGTGGATCAGGACTTCCCCCCCAGCAATCCTGGAGGCTCAAAGACAACAGAACCAGGCCTGAAAAAAACCCGAAGAAAATTGATCTGCATTGCTGAATTCTGTACCCAGATAAAATGGGCTTTTTATTTTTTTTATTTTTTTTTAATCATGGAGAACAATAAAGGCATTTTCAAAGAACCAAGATTTTAAAAATTTACTTCTCAAAATGATGAAGGGCTTTTTCTATAGAAAATGAGAAAACCAGAGGAAGAACCAGGGTACAGAGAGCAGAAGATACAGCAGAGAAGAGGAGCAGATGGCATCCCCAGGGCAGCAGTGAAAGGCCACCCCGGATGACAACTGTGTACCAGGCAGGAGACGGCCGGGCCTCCAGAAGATGAAATCGATGGTACAAACACTCCAGTGTGGCTGCATGTCTCAAGAGGAGATGTGGACAGCTGGCGAGGAACGCTAAGCACACAGAAGGCCAGTGAAAACAGGGAGTCAAAAAATAAGAACCTACACTGAAAAGCTAAGAATCAGCGAGGCAAGCATGCCACCTGAGACCCGACAGATACCCAGATCCTCATCCACAGGCGGGGATGGTGGGGGCCTGGGGGCCTGGAAATGGGAAGAAGAGTCAAGTTTCTTAAAAACATCGAGCTGTTCGATTCTTTAACCAAGGACACATAGCTTCAACAAAAACCAAAATAATAACTCAAAACATAAAAGGAAAAGGAGGGCAAACAAAACAAAAATTCTCGGAAAGTTCCAGTCTTCAGGCACCTGAACATGACAAGTAGGTCTCCCTGCTCTCAGGGGACATGGCTGGTTTTTCCAAGATATCTGGTCATCCTGACATTCTCAAAGTGACCAGAGTGCTCAGGACCAGACACCACTGACACCCCACGGACCACCGAGGCCTGTCCTCTGACACATTGCCATCATTCAAACCACGCACCCCTCATCCTTCACTTACACAGGATGTTTGGAACCTAAATCCATGGCTTTTGTTCTTGCTAAATTTCATTCTATTGATTTTTTTTTGCACCCTCATTTTATTAACATAATTTTTAATTTTTGTTAACATAATATCAAATGCTGATACTGGCATCCAGTCGACTATCCATCTCTCTGAGCATTGCGTCATCAGTAAATTATTAGGGCTTAGATAGATTCATCCAAATTTTAGAGAAGAATGTTGAACAGAGCCAGCTGAGAACAGAGTCTTGGTTCCTGTCACTCAAAATCTCCCCCAGGGTGGGATTCACCCCATAATATTCAATTGCAGTGTTCTCAAAAGATATAACCCACGTACCTCTTCAGGCAGGGGAACAGAAAAGCAGAGATACGGGGATTAGCGGTTCCAGGAACCCTGGAGAGTCACAGCAGGACAATTCACAGTATCCTTTCATTGTATCTGGAGGAAAAATCTTAGAGTTTTGTCTTAAAAGGGCCAGGCTGCTTCTCCCCTAACACACACACACACACACACACACACACACACACACACACACACACTGCTCTCTGCATCTGCCAGGACCAGGAGTCCCAAGTAGAAGACACCTTTTGTTGCTAGGGAGCTGAGGTTTCTGGACACCCCTGCTTTTCTGGAGTGTGGGATTGGGCTCTCAAGACTACAGGAAGAGCCCTGCACCACTTCTTGGGATCCTCGGCAGGAACAGGGACTTGGGGTCCCAGTTGCATAAATGACCTCTTCCAGTCTATGTGCCCAAGGATCCATGTTGGTGCTCAGGTAAGGGTTAGAGTAACTTTTGATCAGCTGAAGGATGAAGTTTAAAGGATGAAGATTGGCTGATGTCACAAACGTGCTCAAAGTCACCAAGGCTGCATCATGGAGAAGGACTGTTCAGATGTCACTGAACCGATTTCAAGTAGATGAAACTATGGAGAGAAGAAAGACCTATGGATTTCTCCTATAGCTGCTCTCCCATAGAAACAGCTTTTGTCCTAAGTCCCAAGAAGTCCATCTGCTTCATGTTTCCAGGAAACTAAAAACATATTAAGAAGGGACTAGGGGTGTGGTTTGTGGGTAGAGTGTCTGCTTAGCATGTGTAAGGTTTGAGTTTTACCCCCAGCACCACCAGGGCCACAGCAAAACAGATTGTGAGTTTGTCTAACACTAGGAAAATATCAAGGGACAACAAGGAAACTGTATCAGAGTGAACAAAAAATATAATCCAGTTTTTAGAGACTTTGTTCCCTTCTGTTAATTTGGACACAAATTGAATCTTTTCAAGTAGTAACTTCAGAGTTTAACGGCTTCTCTAGTTTTATCTCCTGAAACGTCAATGCGCGTTTCACATCAGTTACCTTTGATTGCTGATCACCATTACCATCTCCTTAATCCCACCAAGTCTGTACATTTCTCTGGTGTTTCTCTTCTGTCCCGTTCAGAAATCTCATCTCAGAAATTACATGTAACCGGAGAAAGGCAACATAATTGGTAAATGATATTATGATGGTATTACATTAATGGAAGAGTGTCAGAAAGTTTTTATTTGAGGGAAAATTAAGCAAAAGAAGACTAATTGACAAAGTGAGGTGAAAGATTCTCAAAGCACCACAGAGGAAGGAGCAAGCTGAGATATTTGCTCTCCTCTTGGGGAAGAAACACTTCATAAAGTAATAACACCAGCTTTTTAAACTGTTTCTTGAGCATTGCTCTTCAAAAAAAAAAAAAAAAGATTTTCCATTTTAACCAGTGAGATCAGATGCTGCATTGGAATATTGTTATGAAAGCCAAGTAAATTTATAGACACAGGCACACACACACAAAAATAAAATACTTTAAAGGACAGTTTCACATGTGTTAGTCAACTTACTGTTACTGTGACAAAATACTTGAGATAACTGACTTGAAAGGAAGGTTTGCTGTGGTTGTGGTTTTAGAGGTTTCAGTGCATGGTTGCTTGGTACCAATGCTCTGGGCCTGTGGCGACAGAATACAGCATGGTGGGAGCTCCTTGCAAAAGAAGACAATATCTTCCCTTCCTCATGGAGGCTAGGAAACAAAAGAGAGGGGGAAAAAAAAGAGAAATGGGCTGGGATCTCAATATTCCCAGTAGTGCCCCCAGGCTGGTGACCAGGCCTTTAGCATGTGGGCCCTTAGGGCAAAATCAAGATGGCCAAATAATCAGTATTTATTTCTCAGGCATCATTGTGTGAAACTGGGAATAAGACAAGGAATAGATTCTATGAACTCTGAAGTTTGGAGATTAAAATCTATTTAATCTACTAACTTTCTGGACTCTCGGGCTGAGCGGGTGAAGGACGCAGGAACTTGTGTGGGAAGTTGGAGAAAACTCAGCAATAAAGAGCTTCACCAGGGGCCGGGGCTGGGGCTCAGTGGTGGAGCACTTGCCCAGCATGCAGGAGGCACTGGGTTGGATCCCCAGCACCGCATTAAAAAATAAATAAAGTAGAAATATTGTGTCTATCTATACTAAAAAGAAACATTAAAAACAAAACAAAGCAAGATCTTCACCAGGCAAAGGAGGGTGTGGTGTCAATGCCTGTCCAAGGTGTGGGGAACCTGGTGGGGGAGGGCCACCTGAAAACCAGGGAGTCCTCACATTGACCTCCCCCTCTCCTCCAAGACGTCCGGAAGTCCAGCTACGGTCATGATCAAACCAAAACTTTGTGCAAGTTTTTGTGCCCAGTGATGGTTGATTTAGGTGTCAAGACTATTTTTTTTAATTAGTCTGATAGAATGACTTATTTATAGAGGATTCTCAAGAAATCACTTGGAGCAGGTTGAAAACATACAAGCCTAATACTTTTCTAGTGCTGGGGATCAAACCCAGGGCACCCCAGGTAAGCACCCTACCACTGAGCCTTATGCCCAGCCAAAACTAATATTTGATAAGTAGTGAAAAATAATAAATATTTTAAACAAAAAGTACACTTCTGGGCTAGTAATTAAAAATACACAGGAAGAAAGCTTTATTATGTCATACCAAATGCAGTGAGACAACAATGATCACCTGAGCATCAATAATCCAAACTTCCAAAGTCTGAAAAGCTCCAAATCCAAAACATTTTGAATGCCAATGAGATGCCACAGTGGAAAATTCCACAGCTGACCTCATATGATGGTTGGTGTCAAAACACAGGTGCACTAACAATAATGCAGAAAGTTACATTCAGGCTACGTGTGGAAGGTGTTGATGAAACAAGTGAATTTCATGTTTAGACTTGGGTCCTATCTACAAAATAGCTCATTATGCATATGCAAATATTCCAAAATCTGAAATATGAAACATTTCCACTCTATGCTTTTCTGATAAGGGCTACTGAATCTTCATGAGGGAAAGATCTGATGTTGGGGCTGCTTTGGGGAATCCAGTGCACTTGCATGGTTGCTGGAAGTATAAATGGAAGCATCTTGCCTACAGGCTTCCGTGCGGCATGGGTCACCATTCCAGATTACACCTACTCTAATATTTAATTGAAGTCACAATGGTGTGATTTGTGGAAGCACGAGAGCATCAATGATCACTGTTGTGGACAGTTGGTCTCTCCATTGAGTATGGCTCGTGCCACAATCCAGGATGCCTGGGTTTGAACCCCAACTCCCCTATTTGATAACTTTGGCAAGTTATTTATCTTTCTGTGCCTCCATTCCCTCATCCTTAAAAAGAGAATAACTATAGTGCCCATCCACAGGGTCACGTGGAGGAGTAAATGGGTTCCTAGGTACAGAGCACTTGGAACAGTACTTCACACATAGTGAGAACTTAATCAATGTTTGCTGTCACCAAAACAGAAAAAAAAAATGACTAAGAGAATACCATGGTTTATATCTTTCTTTGACAAAGTATCAGGTGCAGTGGTTCATGTCTGTAGTCCCAGCTATGAGGGAGGCTGAAGCACAAGTGCTGGAGCCCAAGAGTTCCAGGACAGCCTGGGTGACATAATGAGATCCCACCCCAAAACAATAAAAAAATGTCAATGGCTGAGGCTTTAGCTCAGTAGCAAAGCACTCACTGAACCCTGGTTTCCATCCCTAGCATCACACACACAAAAGTATACATTCGGGTGGTTCCCGGCATTGGTTTAATTGTTAATGGTGTTGAGAAGAACCTCCAATCTCCCTCCTGTCACTTCACCATCCTTAACATGTGGGCTTTTTGTCCTTCAATCCATGGCCTCATGGTATCAAAAAGGTATCTCAACTGTGTTGGAAATCAAGAAGAAGAGGGCCATCCAGAGGAGAGGAAAAACAAAGACAGAAAGGGGCAGGGGAAAGAGGGAGAGAAGGAGGGGGGGGAGGGAGGGAGGGAGGCTGTTTCATACTACTTTTACATTTTCCTAGGGAGCAAAAAATTTTCTCCAGGCTCCTCTGCTGATCTCACTTTATTTCATTGGCCAGAACTGTTACACATCTAGTCCATTTTCATTGCAATACCAAAATACCTGAAGCTGGATAATATGTAAATAAAGGAGGTCTATTTTAACTCATAGATTGGGGGCTGTAAGTCCACACAGCATAGCACCAGCCCTGGCAAGGCCCCTACTCAGCTGCCGCACCTTGTGGAGGGTGGTGTCATGGCAGGCAGGCTTGTGAGAAGAGGGATCATGTGGCGAGACGGACACCCGAGAGAAGGGGAAGGGGTCAGACTTGTTCTTTTAAAACATGGTGAGAACTAACCAAAGTCCTGGAAGAACTGCTTTCATTTCTCCTGAGGAGGACAACTCCAGGGACTCCCACCCAACCACCTCTTAGAGGCTCCACTAACCTTGCTATGGCCATACTGGGGACCAAGCTCCCAACGCTGCACCCTCTGGGACAAACCACATGCAGACCCTAGGCACTGGGCTTTGCTGGAGGGAAGAGGGGAGAATGACCTTGGGGACACAACCACTGTGTCTCCATGTGCCATCTCCCCAGTGGTGCCAACTGCTCTGTTACTGTCTCAGCCGTGGAAAGGACAGCCGAGCCCAGAGCACTGTGTGAATGACCCCATTATGCAAGAGCCTTTATAACACAGAAGGTCACGGATGCCCCCATCTGACTTCAAGGATGATGGCTAGGAGCAAGGTCCCCTTCTTTGTGGGGCTGAATTAAAAAACCCAATATCTTCTTTTAAAGACTATTGTAGTTCCAACTGGAACACACAGGGTAGTCCTAGGAGTCTCACCCAGGCCGTAATTTTTTGTTTGTTTGTTCTTTTTAGGTATACGCGACAGTAGAATGCATGTTGACATATTATACATACATGGAGTATAACTTCCCATTTTTGTGGTTGAACATGATGTGGGGTTACACTGGCCATGCATTCATGTAAGAACATAGAAAAGTTATGTCGGATTCAGTCTACTGTGTTTCCCCTTCCCATCCCCCTCCCTCCCCTTCATTCCCCTTTGTCTAATCCAGTGAACTTCTATTCTTCCATCCCCCACCTCCACTTTTTGTGAGTCAGCATCCAGATATCAGAGAGAACATCCAGCCTTTGGTTTTTTGGGATTGGCTTGTTGCACTTAGCAAAATAGTCTCCAGTTCCATCCATTTACCAGCAAATGCCATAATTTCATTCTTCTTTATGGCTGAGTAACATTCCACTGTGTATTGTACCACATTTTCTTTCTCCATTCATCTGTTGAAGGGCACCAAATTTGGTTCCATTGCTTAGCTATTGTAAATTGAACTGCTATGAACATTGATGTGGCCGCATAACTATAGTACGCTGATTTTAAGTCCTTTGGAATATGTCAAGGAGTGGGATAACTCAGTCAAATGATAGTTCCATTCCAAGTTTTCTGACAATCTCCATACTGATTTCCAGAGTGGTTGCATGAATTTGCAGTCCCACTAGCAATGTATAAGTGTAACTTTTTCCCCCTATCTCCTCGCCAACATTTATTGTTACTTGTATTCTTGAAAATTGCCATTCAGACTAGAGTGAGATAGAATCTCAGTGTAATTTTAATTTGCATTTCTCTAATTGCTAGAGATGTTGAACATTTTTTCTTATATTTGTGGACTGATCATTTTTCTTCTTGTGTGAAGTGTCTGTTCAGTTTCTTTGCGCATTTATTGATTGGGCTATTTGGGTTTTTGGTGTTAAGATTTTTGAGTTCTTTATATATCCTAGAGATTAATGATGTATCTGAGGTGTATATGGTAAAGATTTTCTCCCATTCTGTAGGCTCTCTCTTCATGTTCTTGATTGTTTCATTTGCTGTGAAGAAGTTCGCTAGTTTGATGTCATCCCATTTATCGAGTCTTGATTTTACTTCTTGTGCTTTAGGAGTCTTTTTGAGGAATGTGGTTCCTTGGCTGATACGATGGAGATTTGGGCTTATTTTTTCTTCTGTTAGGCACAGGGTCTCTGGTCTAATGCCTAAGTTCTTGATCCACTTTGAGTTGAATTTTTTGCAGGGTCAGAGATAGGGGTCTGATTTCAATGGATTTCCAGATTTCCATTTGTTGAAGAGGCTATCTTTTCTCCATTGTATGTTTATGGCACCTTTGTCTAGTAGGAGGTAAATGAATTTATGTGGGTTTGTCTCTGTGTCTTATATCGTGTACCATTGGTCTTCATGTCTTTTTGGTGCCAATACTATGCTTTTTTGTTACTATAGCTTTGTGTGTGGTATAATTTAAGGTCTGGTATTGTGATGCCTCCTGCTTCACTTTTCTTGCTGAGGATTGTTTTGGCTATTCTGGGTTTCTTTATTTTTCCCTCAAATGAATTTCATGATGGCTTTTTCTATTTTTATGAAGAATCTCATCAGAAACTTAATAGGAATTGCATTAAATTGGTATAGTACTTTTGGTAGTACAGCCATTTTGACGATATTAATTCTGCCTATCCAAAAACATGGGAGATCTTCCCATCTTCTAAAGTCTTCTTCAGTTTCTTTCTTGAGTTCTCTGTAGTTTTCATGGTAGAGGTCTTTCACCTCTTTTGTTAGATTGAATCCCATAATTTATTTTCTTCGAGGCTATTGTGAATGGAATACTTTTCCTAATTTCTCTTTCAGTTGATTCATCGCTGTTGTATAGGAACGAAACTGTTTTATGGATGTTAATTTTATATCCTGCTTTTGGCTGAATTAATTTATGAGTTCTAGAAATTTTCTGGTGGAGTTTTTTTGATTCTTCTAAATATAGAATCATGTTATTGGCAAACAGAGATTGTTTGAGCTCTTCTTTTCCTATTCATAGTCCTTTAATTTCTTCTTTCTGTCTAATTGTTCGGGCTCAGCCAGGAGTTTCTGAGTCCTGACTCCCTTCTGGGACTCGTGGGGCTTTAAAAGAAGCACCGATGCCTTCAGATGTCCACGTCTCATGAAAACAAATAAATAAATAAAAGCAGCACACACCAACTCGATGATCACACCCTCAACTTTTCGGGAATCCAGGAAAGGGAGAACTCAAATGGTCTGGCCTATTCAGAGGGGTCCCCATGGATGAGGTAGGGAGGCTCTGGAGAAGGGGCAGATGGATATGAGTGAAGAGATGAGGGAGTGGGGGATGCCTGACCCCAATGTAACCCAAGAAAAGGCTCCTGGTTGGAAGAGCAGGTCGTAGGAGGGTCGGCTGTTCTCCTCCTTTTGATGGTTTAATGCTTTTCTCCTTAGAACTTGGAAGAAGATGCCCAGAGTTGAGAACATGCCAAACATCACCATTCAGAATGTGATAACCTCTCCACACGTAAACTACATCCGCTGGAAAGTACATGGAGACTGGGTTACTCAGGTAAGATAAAGACATGAGCAAACTAGGGTTTGCTAGCCTGCCCTCCCCCTCTGCAGGTGCGTCACTCCAATCGCCAAACAGTGTACATTTTATCATAAGTCATCACTGGTCCTGAGACAACTTCAGAAACCCAGCTGAAAACAAAAATAACAGTTACACGAAATGTGTAGATTAGTCCTGAGAATGGCAAACACTTGGTTTCTAGTGGAATTAATCCGTTTGAACTTCCTGGTGGGATCAGTTTGGGGGACCTTGTCCCAGGTATCCTTTGGGTCAGAAGATAGTGCATGGGTGGTCCTTCCTCTTGTTGGAGTAAAAGCCAACTCAAGTGACCAGAGTGTCTTAGGACCGTTAGTGGATTATGGACATGACATTGAGTCCCTGAGCCTTCCTCTGAGGAGCTGAACTGGGGTTTATCAGTGGATAACAAAGCCAGGCATTGTCATTTATGTTAAGAGAGCCCAGAGACCAAATGGCAGAGTGGACACATCAGCCCAAGGGACAGGCAGGGGAGCAGGAGTCTTCAGGGTCATATGACGAGGCCATCGGAGGCAGGAACACAGGCTTGTGTCAGCGGCTGTTTCCTCCCTCTGAAAACACCAGGCTTCAAGCGGGTAGAGAAGCTTCCGAATTAAGAAGACTTATGTGAGAAAGAACAGTAAGAAATCCTACTGAGTGACAGTGAGGGGCACCACCAAACGTGTGTGAATGTGAAAAGGAAAATTAGAGGGGAAGGAAACTGGGACCACGAAACCACATTTGTTTAAAAGACAAATACCAACAAAGTTTCAAACACAGATTGGAGAAGACCAAATACCAATCTGGCTGCAGAACAGAAACGAGAGTTAAGAAAGCTAAAAAAGCAAAAAGAAAACAATGATTTGACCAAATCAGCAGATGTAATACTACGATGTGTTTCTCAAAAGCTGTTGAAATAAGATTCTTTTTATTTCCTTCTCCTTTATTGGTTACAATTTATATATCATAAGTTCATCCTACATGTACGACTTATTGAGAGTAACTCTACTGAGTTGTAAAGTGATCACCAGGATCCGGTTTTAGAATGTTTCGGCCACTGGGTAACATCCCTCCAGCCCATTCCCATGCCCAGCTGTAGGCCTCCACCAATCGACTTTCTGTCCCCGTTGGTTTGCCTTTGGAAGCCCAGCTCACAAAAATGGCATCATACAAAGCCTGGCCCTGATGCCTGGCTTTCTCCACGTAGCATAACGGAGCCACACTTCTTGTTGACCTTGACCTCTTGTGGAGGTCTGGGTTGGGGACACAGAGTTCACACCATGCTTCCAATACTAGTGTGACTATATCCACTCTGTATGTTCAGATTCTGAATCAGGACTTCTGCTGGGGAAGGTGGCCTGAGAGGAGAACTCAAATCCCTCCAAATCTCATTCCTTGTACCTAAGATTGACCTTGGCGGTCCATCAGGGTCCTGCCCCAAAACCCTGGTTACCCAATCCCCACACACCTATCTCAGGACCCCATTCTCAGTTCTCAAAGACAGGGGAAGAGCCTATGCCTCCCAGGATCTATTCAGTATTGCTTCCAATTTAAAGATGATTTCTAGGGAAACATAAATTGTTTTCTCTGTCAAACCCCCTGTAGCTCTGCAGGCAGCATTCAGCTTTTCTCGGAAAAGTCTAAAATAGGCAATAGGAGCTGCAGCAGACAGGGTGCCCAGGAATTGCTTGTTCTGGTGTTAGCCTCGAGCGGTTTGGAGGGAAGAGACCACCGTACACACTGCACTACCCCAGGAACACACATGGGTGCTTGAATTTTTTTTCCCTATCCTCCGCACAGTGGTTCCTTCATGAAATATGTTTGGGAAGAATGTTTTAAACATTATTAGAAACTCTTCCTTGACCTGGTGCGTGATCTTTGTATTAATTAGTGTTTTCTCACTTATTTTTTTCTTTTAGCTGAACTACTGTGATTCTCTGAAAGCTGTCATTTCCAGCTCCAACCACGAGCCCACAGCTCTGGTAATAGGTACTGCGGACGCTCCTATCATGAGCGCAGTTGTTCTCTCTCTGGGCGGCGAATCTCTGGAGGCCCCCCACCCTTTTCTTTTCTGTTTTGCGGTGGGCATCCGGCACTCTGCTAGTAACTCCTGATGCCATTCAAACATTAGGCCTCCTCCGCAGCTGAGTGTGTTTTTAATTTCATGAGCCTCATGCCCTGGGGCTGCTGGAGAGGCAGTGAGGGACAGCATGTCTGGCACTGAATTTGCACACACCAAGAGCTCCGTCAATATGTGTTGAGTTGAAATAAGCAAAATCCATTCTAAGCAATGCCAGGCTCTACTGTGTGAGCACCTCTAATGTGCTACATGGTATTGAATATATAATGATATCCGTAGGAAACTGTTGAAATGGGGCATTTGTAGGATTGGGGACTTTTAAGGAATTCTAAAGATGGGAAGATCCAGCATGTGTAGTTTCTAGAAGCTGGACATAGACCAAGTGAAATCCAAGAAAGGCCAAGGGAATACCTATCTCCCAATACATCCCTCAATCTTAGGGGATGACCCCAGTATCTTAGTCATTTGCTGTTGCAACTGTATACCACAGACTAGGGTAACTTATAAAGAAAAGAGTTTTATCTGGGTTATGATTCTGGGGGCTGGGAAGTCCAAGGACATGGTATCAGCATCTGAAGATGGCTCTCACACAGCTTGATCTCACGATGGAAATGTGAACAGACAAGTGAGTACATTTGGAAGTGTTCAATTTTGTAACAATCATTCCCTTGAAAAGTAACCCATACCTATGGGTGGAGCCCTCATGACCTAAACACCTCCCTTTAGGCCCCACCTCCCAATACTGCTGCCCAGTGAAATAAGTTTCTAACACATGAATTTTGGGGAAACACATTCAAACCATAGTCCCTAATAAACAGCTAAGTCTGGGCATGAACTTGACCAAGCTGATCTTGGGTTTATGGTGTAGGGGAGTCTGTGCTATTGATGGGGGAGTCATTTTTTGTTGGCTAGACTGAAGACATACATCCAGCATTGGATGGACTTGGAGAGGTCTAGCTGACCCAAATTTTTTTGGGAGGGGTGCATACTGGGGATTGAATTCAGCAGTACTCAACCACTGAGCCACATCCCAGCCCTAATTTGTATTTTAATCTAGAGACAGTGTCTCAATGAGTTGCTTAGTGCTTTGCTTTTGCCGAGGCTGGCTTTGAACTTGGGATCCTCCTGCCTCAGCCTCCTAAGTCACTGGGATTACAGGCATGTGCCACCACACCTGGCTGACTGACCAAAATCTGAACCAGGAATCCACTCCCTTTATGATGGACGAGTCCCAGGGTATCAGCTCGTGGTCTGCTGTGGATGTAGTCTTCTGCCTGCCCTGGAGCTTCCCAACTGGAACACTTCCCTAAGGTCGGGCTCTGCCTTAAGTGCCTTACATGTGTGGCCCTGTTTAACCACCGTCACAACCTTATGGTTTGCACCTCGCTGCCTGCCCCATCTTAGAGATGAGTCGGCTAAAGCACAGAATGACCAGGCGATTGGTCGAGGTCTTTTTTACTACACTGAAAGAAGTTCAACTCAAACTGATGGAAGCAGGAAGGAGAATCCTGGGGGTGGCTTAGGCAACACAGGAAGGGCAGGAAAACAAAGCAGCTCCTTATTGGGAAATCCTGGGAAAAGAGACTCAAATGCTTCTCCATCTCAGAAAGTCTCGTCTGTACACCAGTCCCCTCAGAGGGTAGTGAGCCCATGCCTCACATAGCTTTGTCACCAACAGAGACTGGGGACTGACTGACACTCTTGGTCCCCAGTCCAGCCAAACTGGGAAGTATCTTATTAAATTAGTTTGGCCCATTGTTGGGACAATCATGATCCAGCCAACCCAGGAAGAGCAGGGGCCATCAGAACCTGGCAGTACTCATTAAAATTATAGCATCAGAGTGAGGGAGGACCTGATTTCCAAGCAGGAACTGGGAGGAGAGGTTTACTAATGGCCAAAAAAGTAGAGAATGACTACTACCCTGTGTCACACAACTCAGAATGGAAGGCCAAGGCTGGAATCCAGGCTGTGCCCAAAGCCTTTGCTTCTAACCCTCAGACCCATAGCCAGGGAATTGCTTAGGAGTGTGTTGGAAATTCAGAATCTCAGGCTTCTTCCTAGAACGACAGAATCCGAGTCTGCATTGAAAAGGACTGTGGTGAGTTGTGTGCCCCTCAAAGCCCAAGAAACATTCTTTCCCCACAATGACGTAATAACATTTGTTAATAACCCACCCCTTGAAGACCTTCTTAACTCTTCATACTTACTTCATTAAACTTCATAATTATTCTGTGAAGGCCTCAAGATTATGTTGGAAAGCCCCTTCCAATTATTCAACGTCACCATCATCATCTTTAATGTTCAAGTTGATACTGATGATGATAACTTACACGTGTTTGGCACTTACTCATTCACACTAATTTTCATATTTGATATTTTTCAGTGGTTCTCAGTTTGGGGTACCCATTGGAATCACCTGGGAGACTTTGTAAAATCTGCTTACCTTGGGTTTTACCCTCGGAGATTCTGATTTAATTGGTGTGAGATGAAGCCTGGGCATTGCAGCTTTTAAAAATTTCTGCAGTGATTCCAATATGCAGCTAAAAGTAAAAACCTCTTTTCAAAGAGAGACTGCCCAGGCATCTGTATTTTAGATGTGACTTTATTTTGCAGCAAAGATCACGAGCCAATCACATGCATGACACTATTTGATCTTCACAGTGGTCAGGGAAGGTGTGAATTCTATGTAAACATATTTTATAGATGAGGACATATAAGCTTAGGTAAGTTTGCTCACCAGGTCACTTAGGTACAAGAGACCCAAAGGGACTGGGCTCTGGTTTTCCTGACTCCAAAGCCAATGTACCACTGCCATTCCCTACAATTGGGCTTGTAAATCCCTTCACATCCTGGGACCTGTTCTGGGACAGCTTCTCACCTTGGGATAAAATAAGGCTGTAACCTGAGGGGGGAAAATAATGGAATCATTTATTCCCAGGGCATCGAGAAGTTTGTTGCCAATAGATTCTGCCCGGGATCTCTGCATGGATCCCCTACGTACCTTAAGCAGCAGCAGTTTAAGAAAGGAATCCATGAATACCCAAATACCCTGAGTCAGAGTCAGGGATGGCAGATTCTCCTGTCTGCTGCCCTGACAGGCCCACCTGATAGGGAAGAGGGATAATCAAGAAGTGTCAGAGTTGTAGGCGGCCACGTGCCACAGTACAAGATTCTAGTCGAGAACAGGCTGCATACACAATAGTGATCTTTGAAGATTATAATAGAACTCAAAAATTCCTGTTGCTTAGTGACATGATAGCTGTCATGATGTCATAATGCAATACAGTACTCAGGCGGCAATACCAGTGTAAACAAAACCTACTTCACGGCCAGCCGCATAAAAGTGCAGAACATGCAATTGTGCCCAGTACAGAATATTTGATAATGATAGTAAATGCTGTGTTACTGATTTCATGTATGTACACTATATTCTGTCTTGTTATGTTAGAGGGTACTCTTGCACTTATAAGAAAAATTGACTGTGAACGGTATGCTGGGTTTTCTTGGGAACAGTCTTATGCATCTGGGTTTGTCTATCATTTCTTGATCATATAAGAGATCCCGTGAGTGACCTACACACTCTATGGTGTTCACACGATAATGAAATGCCTGAGGAAGCATCTCTTAGAACATATCCCTGCTGTTAGGTGACACATGCTAACTAACATCTCTCCCTCCTCCCAAGCTCCACCCTCCATCCCACCTCTGGACTTTAATTAGGAGCTTGGTTGGAGCTCACCACAGTGCATTGGGGATGCATAAAACATTTAACACACTTTACAGCAACTCAGAAGTCAGCCACCCACAGAACAACGTAAGCTTCTCCTTTTTTGATGTCTTCTAGCCTCACTGTGCCTGAACACTTCTGAGCCTTTGGGAAGTCTGAAATTCTAGTTTCCCCCTTCTTTTATCCTTGAAAAATCTAATTCCATTTGCCACTGAACATCATGGAAAAATCAATAAAAACTTGTGCCCAGGTCTCAGCCTAGTATGAAATACCATCTTGCTTCTTTCTTGCTAGGAATCTTCCCCGAGGCCTTTCATAGCCCAAGAGCTCACATTATCTTTCAAGGAAAGTTTCCTTTATAAATTTCTGATACACTGACATTTAAATCACCAAAGTATTAGGAAAAAAGAGGTACAAGTGCTTCAGTTTCTTGGGAACTTCCATTAGACTTTCTCGGAACTAGGAAATTTGGCTTTCTAGAACAATAATGAATATGAATTCTAAGAAACCGAAATAGCCTTTGGAGATTGAAATAGCTCAAAATTCAGTATTTGAGCAGATCAAAAGCAATGACTCTAGAAGAAGGAACAGTGAGTTTTAACTGTGGCTCAGCTACTAATAAAACTGTGATCTGGAGTCTCCATTTCCCCTCCAGTTCAATATGTGCTAAGGTTTGGATATTATTTGAATTTATGCCCCAAAAGTTCACATGGGAGAGGCTTGGCCCCAATGTCACAGTACTAAGAGATCACGGAACTTTTGAGGTGTGGCCTGGTGAAACTGTTTAGGCTATTGAGGGCACTAATCCTTGCAAGGAAATAATGTAGCTCTTGTGAGACCCTGGTTAGTTCCAAGAGAGTAGATTCTTATAAAAAGAGCAAGCTTGGCCCTTCCCTATTCTCTGGCTTCCTGTCTCTCCATGCAATCTCTCTCACATGTGCTCCCTCCATGATGTGACCTGCTATGTTGTAATGCAATCCAACAGATCCTTCATCAGAGGTTGTGCAGACAGATACCCAATCTCGGGTTTTCAGCCTCCAATACTGTAAACTAAATAAACCTCTTTACTTGCTAAGTACCCAGCTTCAGGTGTTTTGTTATAGCAATAGAAAACAGACTAATACAACAAGAAAGTTGGGTACAAGTTCTATAGATCCTTCCAGCTCAGATTCAGAGGCCTCATTATGCTAAGAGTCCTGTCCATCCTTCCTCACATCACAGAAAAGGAAGCCACCAGAATTGCTTGTAGCTCTAAACTACTATGATTTCACCAATTAAATCTCTCTTAATAGCTAGATATCCATATAATCAAAGGATCAGCCCCCACATCTATATCAATCTAATGATCTTTATTTGGTATTTGTAATGTGCCAACCATAACAGTAAGATGAGAATGTGAAAGTTCAGAGAGCCTCTGGAATGAAACTTCTGAGAAAAGTTACCTGGACTTGCTTTTCCATTTCTTTCCCTCCCATTCTCTCCAAGAACCCTCCAACCTGGCCTTGGTCCCCAAGACAGCGCCTAAACCACTCGTATAAGGGTCCACAATGCCTGTCATGTTGCCGATGCCACTGGCCAATCTTCATCTCATTTTCTCTTTCTACCTTTGAAGAAACTGACCGCTCTGGCTTCCTGAATGAACTTCTCTCACTTGGCTTCAAAATCCCAATCCTTTCTCTCTTGCTTGTTCCTCCACGTCTGTCTGATTTAATGTTGGAGCCCCAAGAGTTTAGTTCTTGGTCATCTCCTCCACATCTGCATCATTCCCTTGGTGATCCCTTCCAGTTCCACTGTACGCTGTCCACTCCCAAATTTTTATTTCTATCCCAGTTCTTTCTGGCATTTCCAACTGCCCCGGCTCACTAATGGACATCTTCACTAGGGTAGATAATGGAGATCAAAATTAAGTCCAGATCTGAATCCAGATCTTTTCCGCACACCTGTCCCACCATCTTCCCGATCTCAGTGATACTAAGTCCATCTTTCCAGTTGCTCAGGACAAAAGCCATGACTCCTCTCAAAACCCACCTCCCACCTACTGGCTCTGTGTTCATAGTACACCTCACATCGGGCCACTTCTCACCAGCCCCACTTCTCCCACTCAGTAAGAATCACTATCTTGTCTTTCCTGCATTACCGAGAGAGTCTCCTAGGTGGTCTCCTTGATTCCATCTATTCTCTGCACTTTCTATTTTCTGCACATCAGCAAGAGAGACCTCATAAAATTAGGAGTCAGACCTCTGCAGATCCTGCTGTAGGCCCCTATCTCCACTCAGTAAAAGCCAGAGTCTCCTGGTCCCCAACCCTGACTTGACCCCACACCTTACCACTCTGGCCTCATCCTCTTTCCCATCCCCTCCCCCTCTAGTACCACCAACCTTCATGGATGCTCCCCTCTTCCTGGAAGGCTCTCCACAGATGTCCACATATCTTACTCCTTTTCCAAGTCTTTTCTCAAACATCACTCCTTCTTGAACCTTACCCTGCCTGATTTATTATATTCTGGAAAAGTCCAACCTTACTCCTGGCATACCCCATCCTCCTTCTTGTTCTGCCCTGATTTAAATCCATACATCTAATCAGACTCTATAATTCAGACAGACTCTATACTTCACCCATTGTGTTTGGTTTTCATGGTCTGTCTTCCCCTAGAGGTAGGGATTCGTGAGTGCTGTGTTCACTGTTGTGCCGCATGGACTTAGAACAGTGCATGGCACCTACTAGGTGCTCAATAAATATTTATGAATATATTTGTGAAGTTCAGAATTCAGACTCACATTGACCTCTCTCCCAAGAGTGCCGTGTAGTGTCCGTTCCAGGAGAAGCAGAGGACGATACAGTAGGACAGCAGGAACAAGTGTGTTCTATGTTTTCCTCCTGTGCCTTTCTCCTTATAGCTCCCCCACTCCGCGGCCTCCGGCATCTCTCCTTGGTTCCCCATGCCCACATGACTGCTGTGGTCAGGGTGTGTGTCAAAACTGTGGACCCTAGTACCAACCCCCACCCCAAATTGGCTTCCAGAGAATCATTACTTAGGAAACAAGGAGGGAATTTCCCCCATTCCTGAGACTCCCCTTGACATACTTCTCATCTCCACTTTGGGAAAGAGCTCCTCACAACACCTTGGAGATCCACCTTGACATACTTCTGGACTTCAAAACTTGACTCACAGTCAGCCACTTATTCCCAAGAAGACTTGCCTTGGCCAAGGAGGAAAACCATCATACAAAAACCAACGATTGCCTAAAGAGCTCCGCAGTTAGGAAGTGCTTGACTTTGCCTTTCTTTATTTGAGAGAGAAATCTCTGGCTTCATTTTTGCTATTAATGAATATGCAAAGAGGATGCATCTTGGTCAAGGCCACAGAAACCCCAGCTGGACCTTGAGTGTCTTGCCTCCTGCAAATAAGAAACTGGCTCAATTTTGTGACTCCAAATCCATGAGCTCTTGCCATACTGAGAAATTGGTGGAGAAAAGCATCAGGTAAAGGTGGGCAAGCCTGGCCACAGAATCCAGGTTGAATCAGGAAGAGTGAAATCCTGAGCTTCCGGGCACACACACACACCCAGCTGCCAACTCTGGGGGACGCTCTGAGCCCACAACTGTGGAGGTGGCCTCTGGACCAGCTCTGATGGAAAAAGCCATAATGGATAGTCTGAATTAAACTTCCACCATGACCTCAGTGCCTGAAGGCTTACCTGCTAGTTAGTGTGCTGGGGATCTGAACCCGCCTGGAATCAGCTCCAGGTTTCCATGGAGATTACTTAAACTTTTCATCATCCTTCTTTCAGACCTTGGAGAAGAGCTATGCACTCTGGTTTCCATGACAACCACTTAAAACGTGTATCTCTGTCTGGCTCTGTTGGAAAAGAACTGCTAGCGATCATGCAAATGAACCGGCTGCTCTCCCCTTTACTTGAAAAAAAAAAAAAAACTAAAATAAAAATAAAGTGACACACCTGCTTAGAAGTTTCAGATCTCTGTTCACAACACGAAGGATGAATGTGTCAAACTGCTGTTTGAGGCAGGTTTGCTGCATCTCTTTGACCTTAAAGTGCTCACCCAGATTCTTTAGCTCATTCCATCATCTCCTATAAATATCTACACTCACCAAATACCATCTCTCCCCTCCACCTGGTGGCCGTCTACCTTCCTACTGCATGTTCAAGGATGGGGGGGGGGGACAGAGCCAGAGTGACAAGCCAGCCTCTCTACACCACTATGGAAAGACACATGCAGAGCAGGGTTGTCACCTCAGTTCTCGTCATTGGGAAAATGATCCCATGTTCTCTAGTGGTACTCCTTCAGTGGAGGGCAGCCACTCTCAGCATCAGGGCTTTGGGCCACTCGAAAGGACAGAGCTCAGGAGAAGTCCAAAGGTGATGGGTGCCCTTCCCGCTCCCTGGACGTGTCTCTGAACTCCACTGCAGGACGAGCCCCTAAAACAAGGGTCCCCAGAGGCAGCAGTGGTGTGTAGTCAGCTCTTTTTGCTGCGGTGACTTAAAAACCTGACAAGAACAATTAGAGGAGGATCCGTTTATTTGGGGGCTCACGGTTTCAGAGGACTCAGTCCATAAACAGCCAGCTGCATTCCTCGGGGCTCAAGGTGAGGCAGAACAACATGGCGGAAGAGTGTGGCCGAGGGAAACAGCTCACATGATGATCAGGAAGCAGAGAGAGAGACTCCTCTGGCCAGATGTGAAATATATTCCCCAGAGGCACTCACCCAGGGACCCAGCTCCTCCAGCCACACCCTACCCGCCTTCAGCCACCACTGAGTTCATCCCGATCAGCAAACTAAGGCACTGATTGGGACTCTCATAACCCAATCATTTCTCCTCGAAACCTTCTTGCATTGTCTCACACTTGAGCTTTGGGGGAAACCTCAAGCCCAAATCATAACAAGTGGGCTAAGGGAGCCACCAACAAGCAGACTATTTAAAACATGTTTGGAAACTGATACTGACATTCTAAATCCTGGAAATGTCCAAGAAAAATGAAGATTTCCCACTTCTCTTGAAAGGTTATAAGGTCTTTTTGTTGTTGTTAATTTGTGTGTATGTGTGTGTGTGTGTGTGTGTATGTGTGTGTTTGTGTATATGGTCCTGAGGATCAAATCCAGAGCCTTGCACGTGCTACATTCACAGCCCCCCAAAATTATAAGGCCCATGTTGGAGTTCTACAGGACAAAGGTCTAGTGAATAGAGCACCACGTGATCTTGCAGATGAAGCATGCACTTGCCTGAGTGGAACTTATTTGAATTGCAAATTCCTCTCTCTAATTCTGGGAAAATAGTTGGCCTCATAACTTGGGGTAACAGGCAGAGATCTCAAACATAACTATCCTTCAACTCATCGATGAGGCCATGAGCAACAAAAGAAAGTTCTTCCTTGGGGGATAGGAAGTGGAAGCTGAAGACGATTCTTTGTCCTTCCTCCAAGATCCCTTGGACATGGTTGAGGTTGGTGATCAGGGGAAGCCAGGCCGTAGGGATAGGACAGGCTCTGGTGAATGTATCGAGGATTTCTTTCATTGATTTTCTGGTGAAACCCATGTCTGAAACCTACCAGAGGACCACTAATTGCTACTAAATGATGTGACCATTATCATTCTATTGTTCAGTGGATTCATAAACTGTTGTAAGTATTTGGCTGAAAATATCTGTCAATTGTAGGACAAAATTTTCTGGTTGATTTTAGAACTGATAGGTCAACTGGATGAGTCCCAATGTCAGAGTCAGTGCTGAATTGGATGCTTGCTCCATTCCCTCCATGACAAGTCTCTTAACTTCTCCATACACGTTTTCTCACCCCTAAGACGGAGGTAAATGTGCTTGAATCAGTGAATCTGTGTTCGGATCAAATAAGATCCTTGTTGGTGCTGGGTTTCCTCCAAATAGGATGGCCTTCATGATACCTCTGTTCCCAGGTGACTCTTCTTGTCTCTGTTTAGAAAAGGAGGGGGGAAATCTTACTTTTCTCACACACACCGCTTTTCTTCTTCAGACTGTTTATAGTTAACACCTGGAGGTGGAGGAAGAAGAAAATACCAGTTGTTGTTGAAAATGAATCAGGGACCTTTAGTGATCAGCAACCCTGTCGGGAAATTGACTGATCTTATTAAGAAACTGTGTTTTGCTTTTCTGTGAATATTTTCAGGGTGCACAGTGGGAACAACAAATGTCAAGCAAAGGATGAAAGAGATAAGGAACATCAGGAAAGATGTCAAGACAAGAAAAGGCCACGCATCCCTGGCTCTGCCCCAGAGGCGAGCAGAATATGATCAAACAGTTTTTCGTATCCATAAAGGAGTGAAGGCATTCTTCTTCTGCCGGAGAAAGAACTTACTGCTGACAGGTGGCCTGGATCAAATCATTCGAGTCTGGAATCCTCATCTGCCTGGGTAAGTTGTCTTTCTCCCATCAGGAGGGCCATCGGTGTAGGAAGATAATTGGAAGCAGGACTGGGGATTCCCTATTAGAATGACTTAAGAACCTCTGACCCAAATTAATACCCCTTACACACCGTCTGGGAAACTTCTGTCTGTAGCCTGTAAAGGGATTATTTTTGGAGTTCATTACAAGTCGTTTAAAAATGTAAATACCTTACAAGGACAGAGAGACTGTGTGGAGCTACCGTTCACCTGCATCTCAGCGGGTCCCTTTAATCACATTGCTGCCTGCCCTACCAAGAACCCCTCACCCTCTTGGTCACAGAGAGCTATCAGGGATTTTGATGTGTCATGGATGTTTTTAGTGCACCTTACTCAGCCCCCAAGTGTACACTCAGTTCTCCACAGAGGTTGTTTAGCCCTGTCAGAATTAATGGCTCTACAGAATTAATGGTAACACCCCTCAGGCACAGCAGAATTGACATGAAAGGCAAGTATAATTGACATAAGAAATGAGAATTGTTCTGGGAAGCCTGGAATTTGGGTAGCGGGGTACTGAGCAGTGTGACCACTGAAGGTACATTCCCATCTCCTCCTCAGTGGTGATCATTATACTCTAGAATCAGATACATCCCTTTCATGGAACAAGTGCTCAAGGAACACTTTCTTGATAACAAAAAAAAAGACCATTTTATTGAGCACCTACTCTGTACTGGGTACCATACAGCACAGACGGCCTCTCTGATCCTCACATTAAGCCCATTTACAAATGAAGAAACTGGAGCCCAGAGAAATTAAGTGACTTCTTGCAAGTAATGGCAGAGTAGAGGATCAAAGTCAGTTTGTCATTCCCACTGAGAGGAGTTGAAGACGGAGACTGGGAGATGGGGAGCCGGTTCTCCTGTGCTGGGCAGTGGAGATTTAGGGATGAGCACAAGTCACGTGGGACATGCCAGGATTCCGGGCCTAGCCAATCTCCCAGGCATCTTCAGGGATCCGCAGGTGACCCTGTGCCCTTCAGTCATGCAGAGGCACCCAAGTTGGTGCCCAGCAGCGGTTGAGCACGTGGCTCAGCTGGTGCCTCACTTCCTGGCCAAGCCACGCTGACCAAGAGCTACAGCTGCCATTTCCTCGTCTACAGTGGTGATCACTAAAGGACCCACCTCCTAGAACAATAAGGAAAATCAAAAAAATGAGATAATCCACATAACACCCTCAGCACAGTGTCAGAGACATGACAAGAAAGAAAAATCATTTTCCATCGACTTCTGTTACCTTAGGTTCCCATTTGTCTGGTAATTGAGAACAAGTTGCTTCCTGTCTTGGTTATGTAAATGCATGGGCTCTCCCTCCTGAACCCCAGTCCTGCCTCTCTTCTCCCCACCTCCTCACCCTCTCACGGGACCCAGCCCTGAGATCCTCCAAGGACACTGTGATCCCTCCTATTACAAAGCCCTCCCACCCAGGTTTTAATGCTGTTCACCCCAGCCCTCAGAAAGCCACCACCTGCCACGGAATCCGTTCCAGCCCCACCCTGGACGGTTCCCGGCGGGTTCCTTTTATAGTGTGATTGTTAACAGAGGCAGAAATGAGGCCCAGGGCCTCATCTCACCGCGAGTCCTGTCACTCTCACTGGGTATTATTTGCTTCAGTCCTTTTATCTCACAAGATCTGTACTTGTGCAATTTCAGAGGGAAACATCACCCTCTTCCAGGCTGAATAGAACTGCCAGATCTGGGCCAAGTTTAGTTTTGCATTTTTATTTAGAAATAGCAGACAGAACTGCTTTGTGTTCATCTGTTCTGTTTTCATCCTAGAAAACCCACAGGTCTGCTGAGAAGCCACACGGCTCCGGTGATCTACATCCACTTATCTTCAGAGGATAACAAAATATTCTCCGTGTCCACGGACAACACGGTCAAGGTCTTTCCCTTTCTGTGTTTGGTTGCATGTCTCCTCTAAGCCGGGTTTAGCAGAGGGGTGATTATTTTTTTCATGGTTACCTTGCCCTCTTTGACAGCATGAGGGGCCTCTGCCTGGGTAAGCGCTCACATGGTGCTTATATGTGTGAGTCTGCCCTGGCGAGGGAGGTTATGCCAGCAATTGAAGGCTCAGGGAGGCCTGGTGTTCAGTGTTGGGATGAGTAGACCTTCCAGAATTTAGGCCCCTGCTTGCACACTTCAAATATTCTGTGTCCCGAGTATTCTGAGTGTTTAGAGGATGGACAAGGGGAGCTGGGAATGGAACAGGAACCTTAGGGATACAGCAGCCCCTTGCCACAATGGTTGTCTCTTATTTTTTAATACACACAGGGCAAGTGGACCCATTCCAAAAAGTCACCTCTAAGCCTTACAATGGTAACATTGCTGCTTCATTTTGCTTGCCTGCACATCTCTCTTTATACCAAAGGTCCTGTTGACCTCTAAAGTTTGGTTATTGTACAGCCTTTGTCACGTACTCTTTATATATATATATACAAAAGAAGTCTCACTGATTTTCTCTGCTCATCATTTCCCTTGCTCATTAAGTGAATAGGACAAGTTTTCATGATCTTTCTACCTTCTCTACTGGGCTGTCCTGGGGCCAGAGGGAGGGAATTTGGAGTGAATCTGTGGAATGTGGAAGGAAACCAATGTCACTGCTTTGTGTGGATATATATGCCAGCTTGCTGACCACTCGTAGCATAAGTGATTGATGGGTACCATGGATTGAATTGTGGCTCCTTCAAAAATTCATCTATTTAAATCCCAACCCTCAGTGCCTAGAATGTGACTACATTTAGGTTCAGGGCCTTTAAAAAATTTTAATTGAGGTCATTACAGTCGGCCCTAATTCAAGATGACTGGTGTCCTTATAAAAAAGGGGGATTAGGGAAAACATAGACCAAGAGGTGGCCATATATGGTCACAGCAATAGACTTATAAGACAAACATCTTGCCATCTTGCAAGCCAAAGACAGAAGCATCACAAGAACTCAATCCTACAGACACACCTTGATCTTGGACTTTCAATCCCTATAACTGTGAGAAAATACATTTTTGTTGGTTATGTCTCCCGGCAGAAATATTATAGTGGCTGTAGTAAGCTAATAAAATAGATTTGCCTTCTCTGTGATCACAAGAAACAGGCCTCATTCATACGATCGTTCATTTAACAAAGCTACTGAGTGCCTATCATGTATCAAGCAGTCTTCCAGGTACAGGAGACACAGCAAAGACACAGCCCAAGTGTCCCATTTCATGGAGGTTACAATCTGGGGTGGAAGAAAGGCATGCAGAAAATAATCAAAATAAAATGAAATACTGATATGTCAGGTGATAACAAGTGCTATGGGGAAGGCAGGTAATGGGGAAACAAAGAGCAGGAAAATTCGGTTTCTGTTCCCTATGGGTTTATTAGGAATGAACGCACCAACGTGACATTTAAGGAAAGGTCTGAAAGAAATGAAGAGACAAGCCACACACTTATCTGAAAAAAAAAAAAAAAAGGAGGTGGGAGCCACCTAGGACATGAGACTGAAGCAAAAATGGAGTAGCACGGGGAGGGGGGTTTGAAGGGCCAGACAGTCCTGGGTAAGGGCTTTGGCTCAGAAGGTAAAACTATGAATAATTTCAATGTCAACACTTTAGGTAACCTAGATGAAATGTGCACATTTCTAGAAAGAGCCGAGCTATAGTAACTGGCTTAAGAAGAAAAAAATCAGAATATACCTATAACATGTAAAGACATCGAGTTATAAAATAATAAAAATTTACTCAAAGAACAGTTAGGCTCAGATGGAAACACTGGTGAATTCTGCCAAACACTTTGAAGAATTAGCATACCAATCCTTCACAAACTTCCAAGAGAGAGAAAGGAGAAGACTTCCCAACTGACTCTAGGAGTCCAGTCCATCACCTGATGCCAGACTCAGATAAGTACATTCCAAGAAAATTCTAAGCCAGTATCTTTGGTGAATATGAATGCAAAAGTCCTCATCAAAATGCCAGCAAACTGAATCCAGCAACATATCAAAATACTTCTATCATAGGACCAAGTAGGATTTATCCTAGGAAGGCCAGGGTTGTTCAATACATGAAAATCAATGTAATAAACCATATCAGCACATCAAAGGGCAAGATATGATATCTCAATGAATGCAGAATTCAAAATGCAAAATTTATGCTCCCAAATCCACAAAATACTTTGGAAAGAAATTACAAAGAAGACATAAATACATGAAAAGGCATTCTGCTTTTAAGATGGGAAGATTTAATCTAGTTAAGATGGCAATGCTTTGCAAATCAATAAACATATTCAATGTATTTTTTTAATCAAAACCTCGGGTGCCTTTTTTTTCCCCAGAAATTGGTTCAATACTGAGATTCATATGGGAATGCAAGAAACTCAGAATAGCCAAAACAAACTTGAAGAAGAAGAAAATTGAAGAACTCACATTTCCCAACTTTAAAACTTATTACAAAATGATAGTGAATAACACAGTGTGTGGAGATGGTATGAAGTAGATGTATAGCAATAGGGAGTTAAGAAATAATTGGGACTCAAGAAATAAACCATCATCTTTATGGTCATTTGACTTTCAACAAAAATGTGAAGACCACTCAATGGGAAAAGAATAATCTCTTCAGTAAATTTGCTGGGTCAGCTGGTTATCCACATTAAAAAAAAAAAAGAACAAGATAAAGTTGGATTCCTGCCTCTTACCATATGTAAAAACGAGCTTAAATGGATCATAGACCTGACTATAAGTGCAAAACCATAAAACTCCGAGTGAAACATATGAGTAAATCTTCATGATGTTGGCTCGGGAATGATTTCTTGGATATGACACCAAAAGCACAAGAAACAAAAGAAAAAACATTAGACTTCATCAAAATTAGAAACATCAGTGCTTCAAAAGGCATACCATTAATAAAAAGAATAGACAACCTACATAAATGGGGAAAATATTGTGAGTCACATATCTGATGAGGAACTTGCATCTAGGATATAAAGAAGTCTTAATGCTCAGCCATATAAAAAATAACCCAATTAAAATGGACAAAGGATTTGAATGAACATTTCTTCAAAAGTAGGCATAAGTAGATGACGAGATGCTCAACCTCATTAGCCATAGGATTCATTAGCCATGAGGAAGGCTAAAATCAAAATATAGGCAATAACAAATGTTGATAAGAATGAGAAGAAATTTCAAACCTTACACGTTGCTAGTAGGAATTTTGAATTATTTTGAAAAACATTTTGGCAGTTCCCACATGTTAATCACTGAGTGACCATGTAACCAGCAATTCTAGTCCCAGGGTTATAACCCTCTGAATTGAAAACATGTTCACACCAATATTTGTATTTGAATCCTCATAGCAGCATTGTTTATAATAGCCAAGAAGAAGAAATAAAATGCATGTCCATCACCTGGTGAATGAGTAAACAAAATGTGGAACATCTAGACATTGGCCAAGTTTAACAACAACAACAAAAAAATACTGATACGTGTTACAACGTGGGTGGACCTTGAAGATGTTGTGTTAAGCCAAAGCAAGCCATAAAAAGCCTTCTATTATATTAGTCCATTTATATGAAATGTCTAGAAGAAGCCAAGACATAGTGACAGAAAGAAGTTTACTAGTTGGCAGAGGCTGGAATGAGGTACGAATAGGGGTGACTGGTAATGGGTAAGGTTTTAGAGGAGGGTGGTAAAAATGCTTAAAAATTAGGTAGTGGTGATGCTCGCACAACTCTGTGAATACACTGAAGACCACTGAACAGCACACCTTAACAATGTGTTGTGATATGTCAATTCTATCTCAATAAGGCCATTTTTTGAAGAGTAGGACAAGAGTCAAGATCAGCAGCAAGGCTTGGGGTCTGAGCCAAAAATTGAGACAGGGATTATGGTGGGCAAGAGAGACCTGAGACCGGGAGCTCAATTGTGGATGTGTTGGATAGAGTCGTCCTGTGTCTAGGGGAGATGTCAGGGCCAGAGATATAAATTTGGGAGTCATTAGCATTTAGATGGAATTTGAAGCCATGAATCGGAACTGAGATCACAAGGGAATGAGAATCAACAGAGGAGGAAAAAACTCTCTAAAGACCAAGTGCTGGGGCCCTATGATGTGCTAGGATTTTCCACTGGCGGGGGGTGGGGGGGGGTGTCCAATATGGCTCCTGTATAGGGAGCTTGGAATCCATCTCATGATGATGATGAGATATTCTAAATAAAACCAGCTGTCAAGATCATAGTCAGCGACATTCAGGGCCCAAACTCAATTCAGTCTTCTGAGCAAACTTGATTAAAATGGTAAGATTTATGAACTTTGGCTTTTGATTTATTTTGAAAAATCAAATTAATCCAAAGGCATCATCCAGAGTCACAAAGTTGGGAGGCTTCATATTTTTAATGAGCTTTTTTTATATTTTCCCCCAAACTTATGGCCCTCAGATAATCATAATTCTGTATGTGGGGACACGTCTTCTATCCTATTTTCTTTTCCTAGTGCTTCTCCATTTTCTTCCAATCTAAACTCATGATTACAAGATTAGCATCTTGCCTGTGATGATTCAGACATATTGAATCACTTCCCAATGTGTATTTAAAATATATTGAAATCCTATCTTGGAAATATGGTGTGTAAGTTATTTCAGAATATATTATTCCTATCAAATAAAAACTAATCAAGTAAGAGCCAAACAGCTAGATTTCTAGCATGCCTGATCAGATAGTCCTCATTCTTTGAATTGATTTTTCAACCCAAATATTTTACTCCTTTAAATCATGGGGACACACAAGACATTTGAGGAATCTGCTGGTTTCTGGCACTCTGTAAACGAGAGTAAAGTGACAGATTCAGATTTTCCTTTTTCACTTGTTGTTTTCTGTAGTTCTAACATTGAAAATCACAAAGAGGGCTGTTTTGAGTCGACTGGAATTAGGATGGAAAGTTATTTCTCAAAAAGAAATTAGCATGGTGTATTACTTAGCATAAGCAGGATGGAATAAGTCAATGCCTTATTTTCTATAGGTTAAAACAACAGAAGTTTGTTTCTGCAGCAAACTGTGGCCAATGATCCTGGTGAGTGGGTGCTTTTTCTCCCACTCAAGGGACAGGCTCCCTCTAGCTGGTGGCCCCACCCTGACTTAGGTTCTCAGGACTCTTCATCCCCATGCCAGGGGTGTAAGAACAGAGAAGGCACACCTTCTTCTAGATCCCAGCCAGAAATGACACACATCACCTCTCCCAGTCCATGACCACCCTTGGATGAATGGGAGACTGGGAAATGCCTTAATTTGGAAACCATCTTCCAGCAATAACTCCACCTGTGGATAAAGAACTATGGATTGAGGGGATGGAGGGTAGAAAGCTTTGGAGACATGCAACTTTTGAGTTTAAAGTACGAACCTAGCACAAACCATGTTACTGTGGGTGAATGATTGGATCCTTCTGAACTCAGCAAATGAATTTTGAACATTGGCTTATTCGTCTCCAAAATGGGAGAAAGATCCACCTTGTAGGGTGGTCATGCTCATGAAAAGCAATGCAGAAATCGTACTCGCCCAAGAGTAGCTTTACCAGGTAAGACTCTTTTGAGCCTGAGAGACACATCTAATGCAAATAGGTTAAGCTTTAAAGGGAGAATTCGATGGTTGTTGAACTCAGATTATTGGACAGACAGCCTCTTACAGAGATGATACTCACTGCCTGTGCTTCTCACTTCTGCTGTTGGTACACCTTGACCTCATTGGCTCCTACTGCAGAAATCTTTTCTCCCTCCAAATGGTAAGGAACAGAGATGCCCATAATCTAAAATTTACATTCAGACTCCAGTTTTACTACCAGGCCCATCCAGGAAAATCAGATGGAATGACACAAATTGGCCAGAGGTGAGTGCCATGTCTCTTGCCTGCAGTCAGAGAGGCCAATCTCTGGACAGGAAGATGCTGGACAGACACCAAGCAAGTCAGTGATAGCCAAGTTGTGGTAGCTATTTTTATCCTCTGGGGATTTGATGCCAATTTGGTAGGTCAACCTCAACTTCAGATTGAAGAGTTTAGACCTTCTTAGACCTTAGCAGGCAACCTTGTGCATCATCCCACCTGAGATAACTGTTCCTGAACACCAGAATTATCTATGTGCTCCTTCCCATCATCAAAATCTCTTCTTCCGTAAATTTATGTGTTAGTGTATTTTCTGTTGCCATAATAAAATACTTGATATTAGATAATTTATAAAGCATAGAGGTTTTCCTATCTCATGCTTGTGAGGTTAGGAAGCCCAAGAACATGGCACTTGCATCTGATAAAGGCCTTCTTGCTGCACAACACGGTGGAGGGTATCATATAGTGAGACAGAGCAAGCATGCTAACATGGGTCTCTCTCTCTCTCATTAGGAAGTCACTAATGCTTTATAAGAACCTCATGATCATGCCTAATCCTAATTACCTCCCAAGTCGTACCTCCAAGTACCATTAACATACTAATTTAGGGATTAAGTTTGGAACACAAATTTTGGGAGAAGCATTCAAACCCCAGCTACTGATGTCATGAGGCGAGAAGAAATCAACGGATAAGTGGGTTCCCATGGAGACGTAAGTGACTGATAACAGCTGCACGGCTTACCTTTCTATCAAGGAAAATGAGCATCTTCAACCAACCAACCAATGTTACAGAAAGGAGAGAGGATGCCCCTTGAACGAGCTGGCCCTCGGGGACACCTTTTCTGTGGGATCGTTTGATCTTGGTCGCCATTGTGGCTCCCATGCTGACCCCCTAGGGGACACAGCTCCCCACTCTTATGCCAGATGAAAAGACAGGCTGGAACTTTGATAATCCGTTTGCTAACTGCTGGGAGAACCAATGGGAAGACAGCACAGAGTGTAAATGCAGCAGTGTAGACTCTGGTGGAGGAGGTAGAGGCTTAAACTGCATCATAGCTAACTGGCTTCCTGGAACTCCATGGAGAGAAGAAGCCCCGTCCAAGCACATCCCACCCTCTCTCAACCTTGGGTGTCTCTGTGCACATCCCACCCTCTCTCAACCTTGGGTGTCTCTGTGCACATCCCACCCTCTCTCAACCTTGGGTGTCTCTGTGCTGCTCTGAAGGCCGATGGGCCTGCGGGTGATTTCTGGTTTAGCTATTTATTAGTTCTATAAATTCCGGAGAGTTCTTTAACTTCCCTGGGACTCAACAGTTAACCTTTGCCTCCCAGAGTGGGTTTATGAGAGCATGGATTCACTAGAGCTGTGCTGGAGTTTGGGCCCTAAGTGTCCAGCAACAGTTCATGTGTTAAATTCCCGTTCCCAGAATGCCATAGGAGGAGGGGAACCTTTAAGAGGGGTGCCTCGTGGGAGGTCTTTCGTTATTGGAGGGATGTGCCATGGAAGGGATTGGGGGACCCACCCTCCTCCTTCCTCCCTTTTGTTCCACCACACACCCCTGTGATGAGGTGCTGCCTCGCACAGTTCTTAAAAACAGCAAGGCCAACCTATGATGGACAAGAACCTTCCAAACTGTGAGCCAGGATACACATTTCCTCTTTAGAAGTTGATTTTCTCGGGTGTCTGTGACAGTGATGGAACCTAACATGGGTTGACTAACAAGGTACCACAGATTAGGTCGCTTAAACACGAGAAATGTCTGGTCTCGCAATGAAGGAGGCTGGAAGTCCAAGATCGAGGTGTCTCGATAGGGTTGGTTCCTCCTGGGGGCTGTGGAGAGAGAGTTCCAGGACTCTTGTCTAGCTTCTGGCAGCTTGCTGGTAATCTCTGGCGTTCTTTGGCTTAGAGATGCGTCTCCCCAATCTCTGCCTTCATCTTTACGTGACTTTCTCCCTCTCTACACTTCCCTCTTCTTACAAAGACACCAGTCATATTGGTTTAGGGGCCCAGCAGGACCTCATCTCAACTGATTTTATTTGCAATGACCCCGTTTCCCAATAAGACTCTAGTCAAATATAAATTTGGGAGGGACACAATTCAGCCTATAACAGAGCAACTAAGAAAATGCACGTCAAGCAGCCGACAGAACATCAGATGCGTGTTAGCTGACGAATCACCATGGCCTTCATGACAATTATGATCTTCCCAGTTTTATGCCTGGCCCCTCTGCTCCTCCCCAGCCCCCACGGCTCTCACAGACCTTGCCAGGTCACAGTACACTAAGATAATACAAGAGCCACGGCATGATTTACACACCCACCTTAATAAAGGACAGACGATAACGTTATCATTTTAATCATGTTACACCATTACTGTGTTTAAACCTTGACGGTAAACATTGTGTCTTTAAATTTTTTTTTTTAATTTCTTGCAACAGCTGTATAAGGGAAGTGCCATCATTAATTTTCCCATTTTGCAGATGAAGAAATGGAGGGGAAAAAAATGGTAGGAACTTGCCCAAGGCCCCATGGCCATTTGGTGGGCTTTGAAACCCCGTGTCCTCAACCCTGAAGTTTGTCCCCTGTGTCTTCCAAATGTCTGTCCAGTGACTGGTTTTGAGGATCTGCATTAAGAAATGGGGATGAAGATTGTTGTGTAGCACAAATTGGACTCATGATTTCAGCTCCACTCTGACAGTTGGGTCCCTGGGAAGAGAGGTGACTGGTCATCCCTTGTAGGGGGAATAAATCACAGTCCCCCTCCCCAGGTCACTCCAGCATGGATCAGGAACACGGGCCTCACTCTGCCTCCTGGAGAAGCAACAAAAAAACTTCTCTTTGGTGTGTGTGGGGGGGGCGTCTGGGGCAGTGTTTCGAGTTGGTGGGACCAAACCAGACCCCCCAGCAGACAGCAGCTGGGCACACAGCACAGAAGGCAACTCAAGCTCTGTTGCTTGTCCCCTTTCCTCCTCAGATCTGGGATCTGGAGACCCACAGCTGCTTGTTTACAGCCTCCTCCAGAGCCAGTGGCATTCAGGGGACGCTCGCAGCCTGCCTCTATCTCCCGGGTCCCCGAGCTCTGTGCGTGGCCGCCGACACCGTGGCACTCTTACACCTCAGAATGAGGTATGAAGCTGTTCTCTCAGAGCCAGCTGTGGTCAGCCCCCTCTTAGCACTCTGTTGGGTCTCCACGGGGCCTCCCCACTGCAGGCCAGACCTGGGTCTGTAGCTCACAGTGAGTATTTGGTGAGCCCTCTTGAGTATTTCCCGTTAATTACTCCAGCACCCCCTTCTCATATTATCCAGAAGTCTGTGATCTATCTCTTAGGCCTGTCCCACCCACCTTTGTATTAAATTGTTCAAAAATTGATGATACAGGGGCTGCTTATCCAGACCAAAGGCAGCGTCAGCCAAGCAGAGCCAGTCCTGGGGGCGCTGCTCAGCTCACCAGCACTGTGGACGGTGGCCTCCGCTGTGCCCCATATCCCAGGCCCGTAAAGTGGGACAGCCATGCAGGGCAGCACCTGCCCACATGAGATGGATCTGTATGGAGAAGCCCCTGAGTGGGCTTCTCCTGGCCAAGGCCTTGGTGTCCAGGAGTGTTAATGCCTCAGGACGCAAGTCTTTTTGATTCTTCTGCAAACGAGTGCACTTGGTTTCTTTGGCACAGCTTTGCCGGGACACATTGCCTTGGCAAGGAAGACAGGTGCCTACCTGCCTGCCCTTCCACGCTCATGAAGCCCACTTAGCATTGAAACTGAGTCAGCTCCAGGTGTCTTTTTCTGCCCTTCCTGGGCTGAGATGAGTTTGGAGTTCTGCTTCTAACTCCAACCCTGAAGATGAGCAAGCAGGATACTAGAGAGGCTTTTCCCCAGGGCACAGGGGAGCCAGGAACAGAGCAGGGACTAGACTTCCAGTCTTTGGGTACCTGGTCTTTTCCCTGCCACGCCCACTGACACAATGAAGATCTCTAAGACATCAAAGGGGAGAGGGGCCTTATGTTTAGACAACACCAACAGCAATCAGACAACTGGAGTCCTACTTCCTGGTTCCCTTCCCCAGGGCCTGCATAGAAGGCTGCCTTAGAGGGCCCTAAAAGGCCTTGCAGGCACGGGATAAGTGGCTTCCCTCCTCTCGGGCTCTGCAGGGGAGGAACTGTACCCTGCAGCAGGCAGGGACAGCAGGGTGCAGCACCTGCACTGTGCTTTGAGAGCTGACAGGCCCTCTGCATCCCAAAAGTACAGACATCATGACAGCCAGCTCCTGGAGCTAGTGAGGCCCACTCTTACTCCCCCATTATTTCTCTCTGACTGCACCAACAAAACATTCCTCATGGGCACTTTCTCCCTCAGTGTTCAGCAATCCTGAGTCCAAAGTCAGTCTTATGTGTAATGCAAGACAAGGATGCAGGAAAGCTTTTCGAGTAAATATCGTAGTTCACATATTTCAAATCCTCTCTCTCTCATCAGGGTAACTGAATTTCCTGAGCCCAAAATCATGATGTGTGGCCTCACAAATATTTTTTTTTTTCCTTGACTTGTGAACATAGAGTCTCAAAGACATTCTCTGGACTCAGCGATCGAATCACATGTTCAGAATTCACATTATAGAAAAGTGATCCCTTTTGCACAATACCAGAATGCCATGCAGAAGGCCAAAATGTGTGTCTCTGGTCTGTGGCCTTCCAAATGTGCTCACTGAGGCGGTGAAGCAGGCTTGCATGGACCAGGAGCGCCCAGGCAGGGCAACTGCCAAGTGATTGTTACCACTGGGCACGGAAGCAATCTCAGGCTCTTCACTCAAGATGCCAAAACAACCAGCCCCAAACGGAAGCTTCAGTCAATCAAACTGCTGTTTGTTCTACATGATAGCACTGTGTAGAACAAACAGCCGGCTTGATTGATTTCTTTTGGAGCGAGTCACTGAAATTCCAATTCACGGCAAACACAGGCTCCATCTCCAGCGCCAGCACTTAGGAGCCAGACAATGTCCCTCCCACTACCCCCTAGCCCCGTTCCCTGCTGTCACTCAGGAGCTGTGTGACCTGGATTGAGTTACTTAGCTCTCATCAGTGAAGTGGGGAGCGTAGCTCTCTCTTCCCAAGGCTGGAAAGGGAAATGAGGCTCTCTGCCAGGCCCAGAACTTTCTGTTTGCCCTGGGCTCCCTGCGGACCTCCCTCTTCCCACCTTCACTTCCCAAGCCCAGGGACCCTTCATGGAGAGGTTTTCAACATCCTTGTGCCAAATCCTAGTTTCCTTGAAGAGGTTTTGGGGCATGATGTCTAGGGCTTCAGATCCATGGAGGGCTCAGCAGCAGTGCCTTGGGGCTACACAGCAGAGGGACAATAAAGAGAGATGGCAGAACAATGGCATGCAGCACAGACATTCTGTATAAGTGCTCTCTGTGTGCCAAGCCCCTCCAGACTCTTCTATCCTCTTACCCCATTTATTTCTCACAAAATTTCCACGAGGGATTCCATTTTGCAAAAGAAGAAATTCGTCCAAAGGGGCCAGGGTACTTAAGCCTGGGGGCTCTCTGTTCTATGTTCTGACCTCCCCAAGGTGGCTCACAGGACAAGGCTCTGAGTGTTCAGATGTGCCCTTTGTACCTGGTACCCTTGGAGTTGTGCCACGGGGCTTCCCAGGATCTGCCTGGCCTCTGCCCCCTTGTGAGTAAGAAGTGCTGTTTTCTGGGCACAAGGATTTACAAGAGGGATAATCCCTATGTGTTTTTTTGGGGGAAAGATCTGAGTTATTAGTGAAAAAGACCCATTCTGTAGTGCCACAAAATCACATTTCTCCTGCTCTCAACAGGAGACATGCGCTCTCAGTTTTCCTGTTTAGCAGCTGCTGTGGCTTACTGCTCCCAATTTTATATGTGCCATTTTGTGCTAATGACATTATGTTTTCTCATTGAATCCTCAAAACAACCCTTTAAAGTAGGTGCCATTATCCTTACTTTACAGATAAGATTGGGATTCTAAGCAGTTAAGTGATTTTGACCTAAAAGCAACTTTGTAGCCATTTCTTAATGTGCCCTCCTGGGTTCCTGTGTCACGAAGTGGCCTTAGGTTTTCACTGTCTCTCTTTTACATGAGCAAGATCTGCCCCAGAGCCCCACCTGGCACTTTCCCACCAAGAACCCGTGGTGTGTTGCGGGTACAACTCGGCCTTCAGGCATGTGGTCAGCTGCTCAGAAGCATCTGTAAGTACCACTCCTGCTCTTCTAGGAATAATGTATTTGTGGGTGTGGGCCGGGCCTCTGTGTCTTCCCCTTAGAACTGAACAGTATGTTCTGGGGATTTTCCATCTCTGTAATAAACAAGGAGAGGCTAACTCTTTTCTGCGAATGCTCTGGTACCCTCAAGACATTCTCCCAGGAGAGTCAGATGGAGGAGCCTGCAGTTTCACCAGTGGCTTGTAGCATGAGCTATTCAGAAGGACCATTCTGGTAATATGGTTTCATTGAGATTCTCTTCCATGGTGTAAGACAATGACTACCCAACCCCGTACTATCCCCCAATCCGTGTTGGTAGGGACAGACTTCTATGTCCACTTCCCCTCCTAAAGGGTTCCTAAGGACCATATCATCTATATCCTTGATGAGTGGCACAGTATGAGCCCCCTGGAGATGGGGACAATCAGTACTCATCGAATAAGGAAAAGACACACATCCTGTGATTCATCTTCTTATGTCCTTGTGCTAATGGGAGGGTACAGGCACACTCCAATTCCATGCATGATGTTTTAGTGTTCTGAATCTCCTAATATATCCATGTGTCATTGAATGACGGGATGTGTTCTTAGAAAAGGGGGGATGGCTATTTTATCACGGTGCAAACATATAATTGCCCAAAACTAGGGGGTAGAGCTCCTACATGCCCAGCCTGTGTGGGTTTACATTTATACGTGTATGTATGTGTGTGTGATCGCCTATTTTTTTCCGCAAAGATGTGTCCCCTATTTGGTCACAATAAACAAACTTCATACGACTGGATCAATCACAGGAGAAAATGATGGTGTTGAGAGAGGTGGTGAACGCGAGATAATGAGGCTGCCGCAGTGTCATCTGGCACGATCTTGTACAACAAACGTTTTTTATAAGTAAGAATACACACTAAAATAACCACCAAATGTGGCACAGTATATACAGAAGCCAGTAACGTAGTCATTTATCATCATCAGAAACATCATTTTCTGCACATAATTGCATTTTCTATGCTTTTATATGTCTGGTGGCACAGGGGTTGTTATACCTGTGTCACCACAAACATGTGAGTCACGTGTTACCCTAGGACTTTACAACCGCTGTGATGTCACTGTGGGAGACAGGAATTTTTCGGCTCCATTACAATCTTATGAGACCTATACTGGGCACGCAGTGGGGCAGGGGGTTGATGGAAACGTCATTATGAAGCGCATGACTGTATTAGTTCAGTGGCTTTTTGAATCAATGACCTGGGTAGCAGTACAGGTGAGTGGCCAAGGCATGTGGCCTCGCCTTCTTTCCTGCTTCCTTCCAGAGCCAGGCCCACCAGTCTTCAGGGATTACGGCCTCAGGTGTATGCCCACGCCACCCCGAAAGTCCACTCCACACTCTGCATTTTCCTCCCCAGAGAGACTTTGTGGACCTCACCCAGGTTTTTGCCTGGTGATAAGTGATCACTATGATTTTAAGTATCAAAAAACTAAATTACCTGATCTGTGGGTCAGAAAGTGTTTACAATGACTCAGTCTCAATACATCTGAAAGAAGAGGAGTTCCTGTGTATTTGGGGTGCACACCCACCAGGGAGTATTCATCTTGCATATTTATCAGAACTTCCTGAGACTCCCTGAAGCACCCCATTTTACCTCCTCAGTAGCCTGCTCATCAGGTCCAAGCTTTTCTACGTCTACCCCAGGATTTTCCTGCTTTTCCTACACGCTCCGCAGCCTTCACCCCCTTCCTGACCACCCATGTTCAGTACCCCCCACGATGGTGCAGGATTGTTTCAGATACGAGAGCCTCCTCCTCTTCGGCAAGACAGCGAGGGAGCTTGAGCCCAGGGATCAGAGCCCCTGTGTCTCGTCCTTCTTCTTCAAGGCAAATACCAGCTCCTCTGAGAAAAGTCCTCAATCTCCCCCGCCTCACCCTACAGCTTGGGCTTCTAATTCTACGGGAACGCAGGCTGCCTCTTTCAATAACTTTGCTTTTAATAAGAATCCCTCCCCCTGGCAGTAGGTGGTAAGTAGATGTTGAATTGAGATATAAATATGCTTACAGCTATTGTAGTAGACACATGCTGGTAATAAACTCTCCAACGCTGAGTGAATTAAATTACTGATCTCAGTATGTGCGCACCTTGCGGATATGTTGCTGAGTGAAATCCTTGTAATGTCATTATGCCACTGTCACCATCCATAGCATCTAAACCACGTTACACACTTGACAATTATGGAGTAGGGAATATAACCCTAGATCTTCCCAGAGCCAGATTTATGAACATGGTGATACCACCTTTTGTCCACTCGTTCATATAAGCAGAAGCACTAAAGACCACCAAATTTTGGCACCTCTGAAAATGTTTGAAAACGGCACAATGAAAATTCATAAATGTTTAATTCAATGCTATGTCATATTACATTCCAACTACGACTTAACTTATGTATATATAGTTATAGATATATGATATGGAAACTTACTTTATGAGTTACAGATAAATTGTCATCAACAGACCTTGAAACTATAACTGTTTTAAAATTTAATATGAAAATTTTATTAAGCCATGCATGGTGGTACTCACCTGTAATCCCAGCAGCCCAAGAGGCTGAGGCAGGAGGATCAAAGCCAGCCTCGGGAACTTAGCAAAACCCTAAGCAACTCACTGAGACCCTGTCTCAAAAAAAAAAAAAAAAAAAAAAAAAATATATATATATATATATATATATAAAGGGATGTAGATGTGGCTCAGTGTTTAAGCACCCCTGGGTTCAGTTCTAGTACCAAAAAAAATTTTTCATTTAATTTTAATTAAGTTTTTAAATAAAAGATTAAAATTTTATATAACTTGGAATATGGTTGCATTTTACTATGTGTGATTTGATGGTGTTTCCAAAAGGAAGAATAACTTGGGTTGATGAGATTCTCAAAGGACCTGCTATGTATGAAATTTTTCTTACAAAGAGCAAGTAGGCATACCTGAAAACATGTGACTTTTCTTTAGACTTTTCTTGATTCTATAAATAAAACCCTGAAGTCATTTGGAGGGATATTTCCATTTTTCACTTCAGTCTTTTCACTTTCAGATAGCTTTCTTTGAGGGGCTTTGACAATTTTCTCTCAAAGATGGGTCTTTTTAATTGTAGAATGGGAGTCCAAGAGGTGGATGAAGAAGGAGGGTCCCCCTTGGGTGTGGGTCCTGGGCTTTCTGCTTCATTCTTCCAAGCCAGGGCCTCACCACCAGCTGATAGGTACTTCGTTCAAATCTGGTCCCCAGCCATATTACTGAGGAATGCAGGCTGTGGGACTCTGGTTTACATGCAAATGGTGGACAGCTGAAAATGAATCCCAGCTGCACCAAGGGTCTCTTGCAATGTTCTGGGGAAGAGATGAATGTACCTGAGTGGCAGGCACCTCTAGGGGCCTCGACCTTGCAGGGGGAAAGAAGCAGAGCGTTCGCCACTGGAAATCTGTTCTCAGGCATTTAAAATCCTGAGACAGTGGGAGGACAACGCCTTCTGGCTTCTGGCTTCTGGCTTGGAGACCTAGAACTTTCTCTCAAATGAAGGGCAACTTCCTCTTTTACAAAGTAGCAAGTTAGAAGAAATATTCCCTAGTCCTGAGAAAGGATGCACCCCCTTGGGATTTCTGTCCCCTCAATCACATGGTCTGGTAGAGATTTTGCAAGTCAGAGGACTCTGGGTGAGTCTCCAGGAAGGCTACCCCAGGGGAAGCCTGCCTGAGGGGGCGTTCACATCAACCAGTCACAAAAGATGCCCCGGGGCTCTCTTGAGGAGGATGGGGCTGAAGGAAAGTAATTGCAAGACTGAAACTCATCCGACCAAGTAACACAGTAAGTCCCAGGGCTTAGAAGATGTAGCCACCCCCAAAAAGGTCACTTTCTTGTTGACCTTTGCCCTCATGGTGAATAAATTTTGCTCCTTAAAATTCAATGCACGCCTATATTCTCTGAGCCTGGATGGTTAGAGTTGTAACCTATGCTTTTGAAATCTTCCAAACTTCTCACTGAGATATGGGCTGAACTGCATAACCTCAAGTTCATGTTGAAGTTCTAATCCCAGTCCCTCAGAATGTGACTGTATTTGGAGGAAGGACCTTTATTTTATATTTATCTTTTTATTTTGAACTGAGACATAAAACATAAAACTTTTTAGAGTAATATAGCAACATGTGATATTTTAAATTCCTCTCTCTTTAAACATGTATCTTTTTTTTTTTTCCTGGTGAAAACACTCAAACTCCTTCTAGCTTTTGGAAATGTACATCAGATTATTCTTATCTGTAGTCACCCTACTGTGCAACAGCACTCCAGAACTTCTTGCTTCTAACTGTAACTCAGTACCCCCATCCCTCCATTCCCTCTCTTTTCTCCAACCTTGGTACCCACCATTCTACTCTCAACTCCTAGATCTACATTTTTAGATTCCACATACAAATCATGTGGTACTTGTGTTTCAGTGCCTGACTTGCTTCACCTAGTATAATGATCTCCAGTTCCATCCATGTTGTCACAAATGATAGAATTTCATTCCTTTTTATGGCTGAATAGTATCCCATTTTATAGATGTACCACATTTTCTTTATTTATCCATCAATAAATGAACACTTGAGCTGATTCCTTATCTTGGCAATCATGAATAGTGCTGCAGTAAAATGGGAGTCAGAGATCTCTTCAACATACTGATGTCCATTCATATATGCATATACACATATATACATACATATATACATATGTGTATATATAAATAAATAAATATATATAAACACCTAGTCACCTAGTAGTGGCATTGCTAGATCATTTGGCAGTTCCGGTTTTAATTTTTTAAGGAACATACGTATTGTTTGTCATAATGGGTGTACTGATTTTCATTCCCACCAACAGTATGCAAAGGTTCCCTTTCAGAGATAGGATCTTTCATGAAGTGACAAAAGAAAGCCATCAGGGTGGATCAGTCTGACTAGTATCCTTTTAAGAGGAGACTGGAACCTAGAAAGAGATCAGATATGTGCATGCACAGGGACACAGCAAGGAGGTGCTTCTCTGAGCCAAGGAGAGAGGCCTCCGAGAAACCAACCTTGCTGGTACCTGGACCTTGAACACCCAGCCTCCAGACTGAGACAGTAAATGTCTATTGTAGAAGCCGCCTAGTCTGAGGTGCTTTGTCATGGCAGCCACAGCAAAGGAATACACTGGGGTGAGCCAACTTGGGCTGGAAATACAGATACCTTCAGAGTCAATTTGTATCTTTTATATCTATGATGTTAAACTTCTGAATACAAATTCCCTTCCATTTTGATAGCCATTATCTCTCAGTTACTTTTTCCCCCCAATTTTTAAATCCAGATAGTGAAAGTATGGGACTTTGAAACAGGAAGACAGTTGTCTGAATTTTTGGGGGCTCACGGCAATGCTGGGATTACTTGTCTGACCTTTGACTCCAGCAGAAGAAGGTACGTGCCTTCTCCAGTGTTGTTGACCATGGGGCAGGTGACCCCTACCATGTCCTCCTAAGGGACCACTCTGTTTTCTAGGCTAGTGACCGGGGGCAGAGATGGCTGTCTGAAAATATGGAGCTACAATAATGGACACTGTCTACACACCCTGAAACACGGTAAGTGATGCTGGGGTATTCCAAGTGGTCCCCCTAAAATATGGATGCAAGATTAGTTGTAAATGTAAAAGAAATCAAATGAGATCCATCTAGAATTTGTATACCAACCCACACCCTTTTTCTCAGGCATATTACAATACTCGATGACTCGGAACTCATGCTTCATAGGGATGCAACCCCATAAGTCAAAATCTAGATTCACAAATTATAGGCAAGTATCTTGTTGGATTTCCTCCTTCCCAAGGCTGCTCACTCCGTCCATTCATTCATTCTGTCTGGTCTTGGCAAAATTTCCCTGCTTCTGGCTTTGAAATTTCCTGCGATGTCGATAAAACGCAAACATTCTTCAACTATCGCTGGAGAATAAATGAAGTCCAAGTAAAAGAGACAAAAAGTGATCAAAGCCATGATACTGAAGCCACAAGTCTGTGTTTTCTAGCCCTGTGGTGACTTCTGTGCATTCACTCATTCGTTCCCCCACTAGGAAGTGCCACGTTCTCCTAGGGACCTATCGGGAGAGGCTGGCCCCTTCCCATAGCTGAGCAATGGGCAGCCTCAGAATCATAGGACAAGGAGGGCAGCAATGAACCAACAGTGCTTAAACGACTTCAAAGACATTTAACTATGATCTGGAAGCTAGAAAGTCAATGCTAAAATCTCCCCCAGCATCAGTAAGAGTAGGTCAACATAAATCAGCCAATTCAAGAATTGGTCAAGAAAACTCTTCACTATAAAATAGTATTATTTTCTTTCTAGATGAAAAACAAAGTGAAGTCTGCGATTGTACCTACATGGAGGTGAACCAAAATAAGTGAGTTAAACTCAGCTGTCGTAGGAGAGGGGTTCTCTTTAGTGGGGTATCATTTTCTGGCTTAAAATTTCGTCCTAGGGGAAGACATCAAAACCGTGCAGGGAATTTTCCAGAAGGAAACATGTCAAAACATTTCTGAGGACTCTGGTTGTCTTTCTGGCGCCAATTTAGGCAATAAGGCTTTTTCTAGAACATGGGAGCAATTCTCTGCACATTTTGACAACTGTTTAGAAATACAGGTAGAAAGCACAACACCTCCCTACCTAATGCTTTATGAAGGAATAAATCAGAGACTGGAGCAATTAAATTCAACTGTCACAAATCAAAGAACAAAAATTCAATAAAAATTCCCTCCGGAACACTACAAGGTGAAGCAGTTTCCATTCACACCCTTGTCTCCAGGGATCCACTGTGCTCTGGGGACCAGGTCATCCTCGGGAAGGCAGCTGTGCATGGAGGAGCATTTGTTGATCTCAGAAATGATGGGATGTCCTATTTCTATTTCCTGATCTTTCAAGCACCAGTTCAAAGACAGACCCTAATTTATTAAATCACATTTCCTCTTGTTCTCAAAAGAAACAGAAGCGCTTATATTCTTCTTTTAATGATTCTTTTTTATTGGTTCTTTTTAGTTATACATGAGAGTGGAATTAATTTTGATATAATGATACGAGCATGGAATATATCTTATTCTAATTAGGACCTCATTCTTGTGGCTGTATGTGATGGTGGGATTCACCGTGTGCATATTCATTTATGTATATAGGAAAGTTATGTCAGATTTATTCCCCTCCCTTCCCTTCATTTCCCTTAGTCTAATCTACTAAACTTATCTTCTCCCCCACCCCGCCCATTGTGGGTTAGCATCCACATATCAGCAAGAATATTCAACCTTTGTTTTGGGGGGGATTAGCTTACTTCACTTAGCATGATAGTCTCCAGAGCCATCCATTTACTGGCAAATGTTATAAAGTCATTCTTTAGTAGCTGAGTAATACTCCATTGTGTGTATATATCACATTTTCTTTATACATTCATGAACTGACGGGCACCTAGATTGGCTTCAGAGCTTAGTATTGTGAACTGAGCTGCTATAAACATTGATGTGGCTGTGTCACTGGAATATGCTGATTTTAAATCCTTTGGATATATACTGAAGAATGGGATAGCTGGGCCAAATAAATGGTGGTTCCATGCCTAGTTTTATGAAGAATCTCCATACTTCTTTTCAGCGTGGTTGCACCAAATTGCAGTCCCATCAACAAGGTATGAGTGAACCCTTTTCCCCACATCCTCATCAATATTCACTGTTACTTGTACTCTTGATAATTGTCACTCCGACAGGAGTGAGATGGAATCTCAGTGTAGTTTTAATTTGAATTTGTCTAATTGCTAGAGAGGTTGAACATTTTTTTTCATATATTTGTGGACCGATTGTGTTTCTTCTTGTGTGAAGTGTTTGTTCAGTTCCTTTGTCCACTTATTGATTGTGTTATTTGGGTTTTTTGCTGTTATGTTTTTTGAGTTTTCTGTATACCTGGAGATTAATGCCCTATCTGAGGTGCAGGTGGCAAAGATTTTCTCCATTCTGTATGTAGGCTCTCTTCACACTCTTGATTGTTTCCTTTGCTGTGAAGAAAATTTTTAGTTTGATGCCATCCCATTTATTGATTTTTTATTTTGCTTCTTGTGCTTTAGGAGTTTTGTTAAGGAAGTCGGTTCCTAAGCTGACACGTTGGAGAATTGGGCCTACATTTTCTTCTAGCAGGTGCACGGTTTCTGGTCTAATGCCTAGGTCTTTGATGCACTTTGAGTTGATTTTTGTGCAAGGGTTAAATTTCCTTCTCTTACATATGGACTTCCAGTTTTCCCAGAAGCATTTGTTGAAGAGGCTATCTTTTCTCCAATGAATGTTCATTGAGCCTTTTTCTAGTATGAGATAAATGTATAAGGTATGTTTGTCTCTGAGTCCTCTATTCTGTTCCACTGGTCTTCAGGCCTCTTCTGGTGCCAATACCATGCTGTTCTTGTTACTGTAGCTCTGTAGTACAATTTAAGGTCTGATATTGTGATGCTTCCTGCTTCAATTTTCTTTCTGAGGATGCCTTTGGCGATTCTGGGTCTCTTATTTTCACAAATGAATTTTATGACTGCTGTTTCTATTTCTATGAAGAATGTCACTGGAATTTTAGTGGGAATTGTGTTGAATCCATACCGTGCTTTCAGTAGTATGGACATTTTGACAATATTAATTCTGCCTACCCAAGAACATGGGAGGTATTTCCATCTTCCCAGGTCTTCCTCAATTCCTTTTTTTAGTGTTCCATAGTTTTTATTATATAAGTCCTTCACCTCTCTATTTTAGATTGATTCTGAATTTCTTTGGGGCTATTGTAAATGGGATAGTTTTCCTAATTTCTCTTTTGGCTGACTCATCATTGATTTACGGGTGTTCATTTTATATCGTGCTACTTGGCTGAATTCATTTATGAGTTCTAGAAGTTTTCTGGTGGAGTCTTCCAAATATAGAATCTTTTTGGATCTTCTAAATATAGAGTCATGTCACCGGCAAACAGACCTAGTTTGAGCTAGAAGACCTTATATTCTTGCTGTCTTCATTTATCACCTGGATTAAATTAAAGCACAATATTCGTTTCACATCAAACATATAACAGATGGAAATGTGAAATTCTGTTATCGTCCTAGGTGTATCATAGCTGTTGGATGGGACAGAAGAATAAACGTGTATTTTGTAAGTGAAACATACAAAATGATGATATTTCAAAGTCTTCCTTCAGATCTCTCTCTCTCTCTCTCTCTCTCTCTCTCTCTCTCTCTCTCCCTCTTTCTCTCCCTCCCTCTCTTCCTCCCTCCCTCTCTCCCTCCCTCCCTCTTTCTCTCCCTCTCCTTTTTCTTTTAAATATAGATTTTGCAGTACCTTTGCTGTCTTTCACAAGTTGAGTTGTGGCATGGACAGAGGGTTTTCTCTCTTTATTCCTTTTGCTGTATTCTTGCACCTAAAAATATTTTTGCCTTCTTTGTTTCCCAGTTTTTCTCATGTTGCTCCTTCCATGGGCAAAAGCTTAGCTAGAAAACTTGGTTGGGGCTGCAGAGGGTGTCCTGGGAATCCAAAGTAGGCTCTTCCCTGAACACCTGCAGTTCTGCACCTTGACCCTCACACCTTGTCCAGCGTCCTCACACCTCATGTGGTCCCTCCTCCCAGTCTGTGGGATCTCAGCTGCATGCCTGCTCTCCTGAATGAAGGTTAACCAGTCTGTCAATTGCTCAGCTTTATTTTCTCCCTCTTCCTCCTTTCCTGTCCTTATGTCCCATTTTTCACTAAATGGAAAGAGGAAATGAAATGCCATCCATAAGCTGCTCTCAGAGAGACCATTCTTTTTTTTTTTTTTTTAATGGCTGAGAGGTGGGGGAGGGGCTTACAGACAGGGGGAGTTGAAAGCGTTGACTACAGCGAAGTTTCCAATTTACCTGTGGCATTATATTTGCCCTGCTTGCTACGCTGGGTAGTCATAGATTTCTGAATGTCTTTAAACACTCTGAATTCTTTATTCATTTGAAAGTGCACTATATTTCGCAGCCCAAGCCTTGCCTACTCAGAATGATTTGAGAGATGACTACCTGTGAAGTCTTGGCATTGAATTTGTCCTTTGGTATTACAGGTTCCTGGGCTGATGGCTTTGGTTTTAGCGTGTGCAACAGCTCTGGGTTTTATTATGAAGGCGAAGCTAGGCAGCCCATCTGAGGCGAGCTTGTCAGTTGACATATGATTTGCTGAAATGCAATCACCCAGACGTCAGAAGTGGATTGCTTTTTATTCCCACTGGCACTGGGGAAATTTGCTTTGACATTTCAAAAATCTGCATCACCGGTGGGGTGAGGGGTAGGGTTACGAAATGTGCCAACACCTTCTCTCTGAAATTGTGAGTGCGTTGGCAGCTCATTTTATTGCTTGTACAATGTGTCCTCTTCGGCTTTGGATACAGGATGCACCATGTGACTTTCATCACTTCTGGAAACCACAGCCACACTGGCAGGATGACCTGGTAAGCCTTGATCTCTTGTCTGACTCTCAGTCCTCAGAGTGGCACGTGACTTGGGTCTTCTTCATTCTGGGAGCTCTCTTGCTGCATCTCCTGGGACTTCCTTGGGTGGTCACAGCAACCCAGAAGCTTCTGTGATGGCAGGATTCATGATTGGCATCCAGGTAGAGCCAGGAACACTGAGGTCCAGACAGCCACTTCCTCTCCAGGAAGGGTGAAGGCCCCATGTTTATGCTTGGGTGTGAGACCAGAGGGCCAAAGTCCATGCAGCTCTCCATGAGCCCAACTGGGAGTCCTGAAATGTAGGAAGAGCAGCTCAGGATGGGGTGGGCTCCATTTTCCTCAAAGATGCACCCAATCACTTCCTGCCTGTGCTTGGTGGGCCAAACTCTCTGAATCCACTACACTGTCCTTGGATAGCCAGAGAGCCTAGGAGGTACCATTCCTCCTCCCCGGTGACTTGTTGTGCATCTTACTGGGATTCAAAATGCCTCCAATTTTCTACACCTTCTCAGGACCAAATGGCCTCCATCAAAATTGTCATTATGCTAAGCCAATAAGACAAGTGTCAAGAAAGCAAGGCCACCTCATCCACATATCTGCCAGTGCCCCACTACCTTAAGTCCCCTGTAAATATTCTAAAGTACAAGGCACTAGAATACAAACTCCAAGGAGAGAGACCTCATCAGTCTTCTCACTATGGTCTTCCCAGGACCTAGCCCAGTGCCTGGCCTGTTCTAGTTGCCCTGTAAATATGTGTTCACTCCACCAGTATCTGTTAAGTGCCTCCTGAGGGCCAGGTGTGTGCTGTTCACTGAAGACGCAATAATGAGCAAACCCAGGCACAGTTACTGCCTTCCTGGAGCTTTGGGATTGGTGAAAATTAAGTGACAATAAAGAGCCTTGCCCAAAATGCCCCAAGGAAGCCACGACCACTGCAAGAGCAAAAGTCACCTGTGAGTGGTTCATTCCCCCACTCTATGCACTAGCATAGGGTTGCCCCTGGTGGACAGGCACAGAAGATGCAAATGTGAATCAAAATATGATTTCTGGCCTCAACCATCTCACAGACTGACAAGGAGATAAGCAACTCCTTGGAAATAAGAATGTGCAAGGTAACTGAGGACATAACAATGTATAAATGTTGAGGGAACACAGATGTGGGAACCACTGACTTTGCTCTCCCATCATATGGGGGTATTAAAGAATACTAGGATTTTTCCAGCAGGGCAAGGTAGAGAAAGACTGTCTCAATGAGGGAGAAAGGGAATCATGAGCAAAGCCTGGAAGCACAGAAGTGTGTTGCTTAGAAGGACCGTGGAGAGTCTGCAGGGCGGGTGCATCTGGTACAGGAGGAAAATGGGGCTGAAGAACTAAATTAGAGCTTGAAAGTTATGCCAAAGTATTCTCTTGGCCTGCTTGGGCTGCCTCAATGAAAACCAGACTGTGCGGCTGGAACAACAGAAATGTATTCCTCACAGTTCTGGAGACTGAGGTCCACTATGAGGGTGCCAGCAGGGTTGGGATCCCTAAGAGGTCTCCTCCTGCCTGGCAGACAGCTGCCTTCTCCGTGTGCTCACATGGCAGAGAGGGTGAGCTGCCTGTCTCTTCCTGACACGAAACTCACCATAGGGACCCCATCCTCATGACCTCCCGAAGGACCTGTCTCCAAACACTATCACTTTGGGGATTAAGGCTTCAACTTACGGATTTGGGAGGAATACAGACGTTCAGTCCATACAGCTATATAAAATGTATTCAGCAGGCAGGGGGCCACGGAAAGAGGAGCCCAGACCTAAGTGGTTTCAAACTGGGAGGAGTGGGGTGGGAGCAGGTATCTGGCAGCAAAGGATCATGGGAAGGCAATGACCACTGGTCTTCTCTTTTCCAACATTTCGCAATGCCACCTTCTCATAAGGGGCAGAAAGGGCATTTTAGGTGATCACAGACAGGTCCTCAAGGGACACTCTGTAGCAAGTACATGAGGGCAAGGGTAAAATAATATCTTCATAGTAATTGCCCCATAAGGAAAGGGGTGAAATGCTTGTGGCCAGGGACTCTGTACCCATAGCACTGGCCTTCAAACATCTATTTTGGGTTCTTATCTTTCCTAAGGTTGCACATCCAAGGCTCCTCCTTTTGAAGGGAGCATATGATTCAATTCCTAACAGAATAGGTCAACCACAGTGGGGGGGGGGGTACATGGGAGCCCCAGAGAGACTGAGTCACAGCAAATCCTAGAGTGTTGTTCTAGTCAGCTCTTTCACTGCTGTGACTAAAGGACCCGACCAGCACAACGGTAGAGGAAGAGAAGTTTATTTAGGGGCTCATGGTTTCAGAGGTCTCAGTCCACAGACAGCAGACTCCATTCTTTGGGGCTTAAGGTGAAGCTGAACGTCGTGGAGGAAGAGTGTGGTGGAGGGAAGCAGCTCACTTGATGATCAGGAAGCAGAGAGAGATCTCCACTTGCCAGATACAAATATATACCCCAAAGCCACGCTCCCAATGTCCCACCTCCTCCAGTTACCACTCAGTGAATCCCACTGGGGGATTAATTCACTGATTGGGTTAAGTTTCTCACAACCAAATCATTTCTTCTCTGAACTTTCTTGCATTGTCTCACACGTGAGCTTTGGGAGACACCTCATATGCAAGCCATGACAGACTTGCCTATGACAAACGTAGACCTCTGGCTGATGGGAAACCAAACCACCTAGGCCAGAGCTTGGGTTCTGTTTTTCCCATTTCCATCAACATTTCAGCCCCAGTGAGGGCACCTTGTCAATAATCTGCCTTCCAGCAGTGTGGTGAGGGACGAAAGCTCCCAGAAGTAGCACTGTCCTGGGAAAGGTAAGGTCCACGAAAAGGATAAAACTCACCTAAGGAGAGGCAGCACCTCCCCGGCTGACCTTGAGAAGGATTCCTGCCCAGAGAGATGGAGGTTCCAGCTGAGTCCTGGCAGCCCCAGAAAGAAGAGCCCCCTGTGTCCCATCTCAGGACAGATGAAGGAAAGTTAGCTGTGGGTGACTTGGCACTTGATATCTTACTCCTCTCTCTCTCTCTTTTTCTCAGAACAATGGGCACAAGGAGGACATCCTCTGTGTGGCTCAATGCCCACCTTTCCTTCTGGCCACCTCCAGCTACGATGGAGAGATTATCATTTGGAATGTCGTCTCAGGCCATGTGTACTGCAAGCTGAACACTCCCAGCCCCTCAGATGGGCCAAACCATAGGGAAGGTAGGTGAAGGGCCAGGCTCTGCCGCCACACTGCATGGCTCCTGCCATGTTCCATCTGGCAGGTTGACGGAGTCCCAATCCTGGACCACCTCCCACTTAGAAGGGATTGGACTCATTTCCGGTTTGCTTGGTCTGATGAGGATTCCCAAAGCTGAAGCTCAAGGGTTGGATTAGCTGAGCTCACATTCCTGGGCACCTGTCCATCGAAGCCCATCTCCCAGTCAGCCCCAACCTCCAGGGTCCTTTCCTCATCCACTGTCAACCTGGAAAATGCCGAGTCCCCTGGGCTTTGTTGGTACATCTCATAATTTTCTTCCTCTGTTTTCTGTGACCACTCACCATGTGCTTCTTCCACCCGGCTGGCCAGTCTGCTCCCCCAGCCCAAGACTTCACCCCTGGATGTCTCTTCCAACAGCAAGTCTTCAGGTTTCTATGCTGTCCCCATCTTCAGTCCTTTCTGGTGACCCATGATCCACAACACCCCTACTTGGATCTGTCCTTACTGCTTGCATAGGGTGATACAAAATTTCCCCGCCCTCCCACTCCACTCTTCCTAATTGTTCTGTCCTGGTTTCCTGTCTTCAAATTCTCTCTCTCTCTCTCTCTCTCTCTCTCTCTCTCTCTCTCTCTCGTGTGATCATGGTTTTTTCCATTCATTTATTTATTCATTCAAAAAATATTGATAAGCACCGCCAAGGACTAGGCACTGTGCTAGGTGTTGGGGCTTGGGGCTGGTAATCACATCTCTGTCCCTCCAAGTCCTGAACCATTTAAGAAACACACACGGGAAACAATCTCAGGGTTCAGATATCTTCCAGTTTCACTGCTGGATGTGCAGGACTGGAAAGTGGCTGGAGTCCACAGCCAAGTGAGCTTTCTTCCTACTACTCCATCCCACCTCCAGAGTCTAGGCCCACCCTCCCAAAGAAGCAGCCTGAAGACACTCATCCACCATGGAGCCCCAATAGAAGAGATATAGGGAGTTGGAAAATTTTGCATGAAATAAGAAAGTTTCTACATTTCCTAAGGCCCAAATACCAAATCCTTAAAAACCATGAGGCCCAGATCAGGATCCCTTTGCTTTGGGCATTTGTTAAAACAGTAGCCAGAAAAGAAAACAAAGGTCCTAATGAGTCCTTCAATCAGAAAATATCTGAGCTGCTCTCATGGGTCTAATGCTGTGGTAGATAAAGGGTAGGTAGATTGGAGGCCTGTACTACCCTCAAGGCCTACATTCAGAAAAAGATGTGTGTGTGACAACCAGGTAGAACAGTAGTACTGCCATTCAGGGAGTCTCAGTGCTGCTTGAGAGTCACCTGGAGGACAAGGGTCAGAAATTGAAGCCACTGGAAACCAAGAGATCAAAAAGAGATTCATACCTGTAGATTTATCTTCAAGTACACATTCCCCCTGCCAAAAAAACGTTATCCTATGAAACTCTTTCTCAGCATGTCTAAGTTTTCAAGACCTTTATGGGGAGAGTGGTGGTATTTCTTTCCAAAGGTTTATTTCCATTGCCATTAAAATGAAAATAAAGTCATTGGCCAAGAATGCAATGTTGACTTTTCAGCCAGCAGTTGGGAGATAAATCCCCATTTGCAGCAGCATTTTTTGCTCAAAGTTATGTGACTGTTTGGTGGTTTCAAGAAATCTTCTTCTTCATCATTTTTTTTGCCCACAAATGCAAAGCCAGCCATTGCCGCCAATAACTTACATTGTGAAAATTACAAAAATGAGATGAGACTAGGTGGAGTCCCATACCCTTCCAGGAAAGAGCAGCCCTGGCTCGTCTTCCAAACCAAAACAAAGTGGTCCTTCTCTCAAGGGCCTGGTGAAGAGGTTGCCTTCTGATATGGAAAACCACCTGGAGGGTTCTTCTGAAGCCATCCTCAGGAAAATGGAGAGTGAAGGGAGAAAGGCAAAGCTGGATGAGCTGAGAACATATTTTTTCTGCTTTTAGCTTCATTCTTTCTCATAATGGGAATTGTTAATTTTTCTATTACATCAAACAGAAAAAAAAAATCGATTGTGAAAGAGAAAGATCAAGAGATACCAACCAGGCGAAAATGAAGGAAATCTGTGTGTTCACTTGGAGACAAAGGCTTTTTTTTTTTTAATCTAGGAAAACAACGTAAAGCTATTTGTTAGCTACCTCTAAACATCAGTAATTTTCCTACATGCTTTTAAAATTTTCTCTCATTTAGTGCTCACCTTGACCCTGTTGTACCCATTTTCATAAATGAGGAAACTGAGGCTAGAGTTAAGTGACAATAATTGTAACAGCTGCCGTTGTTGAGTGACGCTTCCAGGCACCGTAGGGTCATAACCCTTCTCAGCCTTCACTGAAAGGGAATGGAGGACTATTCACATAGGGGCCTCCTTTGGTTCACTCGAAAACCCTGAGGAGTAGGTCACCGCCTTATCACAGATGAAGACAGCTGAGGTGTAGGGAATGGAATTCTCCCCCAGACCCTGGTTGAGTAGCTCTCTGAGGTCTCTCACCCACTCCCCTGTGCCCGGCAGTAGGATGAGTGTGGGCGGGAAGGGAGGCTGTCTGCTGCATCTTCCCTCTTCTACTTCTTTCCACCCGATTCCCCAAGTTCAAAACTCCTAGGAGCTCAGTAACTGAGGGTGACACCATGCTTAGCCCAAATCACCAGCAATGTCTTCCAAGCATCAGAGAAGGACTGGAACCCCAGAGCCTGGCAGGAGCCACACCAACAGGAATGTAGGAAATCCTCCCTCCTCCCTCTGAGAGGACTCAGCTCCCTGAGGACCACCACGAAGTGCATGGTCAAGGGCACCGTCTTTGGAGGCAAAAATCTGGGTTTGAATCTTCTCCCTTATATTAGTAGCTATATAATTGGGGGCACATTGTGTTTCTTTCTAAATGGTGGACTCTCCTGTAAGATCAGAGTTATAACCCCTGCCTGGGATCCTGGTCACGGAAGTTGAGAAAGTGCCCAGCTGGAATTGTGATCGACATCCCCTAGAAGGAAAGGCTGAGTCAGCTGTGTCCACCATGGTTCCCTGAGTGTAAGTCCCAGGGCCAAGTTCACAGTCAGGCTGAAACAAGTATTGTTGAATGATTAACAACCTGAGTCACAAAGGTGGGGCCTGGAGGCATGGCTTCCTGTATGTAACTGCAATACCCACGGATCTTGCCATTTATAGAATTACTGTCTTAGTCTGTTCAGGCGGCCACCACAGAGTACCATAAACTGAATGGCTTTTAAATAACCAAAATTTATTTCTGATAGTTCTAGAACTTGGAAATCTGAGATCAAGATGGTTGGGTTCTGGGTTCTGGGGAGGGCTGTCTTCCAAGGTACAAATTGCTGACTTCTTGTGTCCCCACATGAGGAAAGAGAACAAGGGAGCTCTCTGAGGTCTCTTTATAAAGCACTAAACCATGAATGAGGGCTCCACCTTAATGAGCTCACTCCCTGCTAAAGGTCTCATCTCCTAACACCATTATGTTGAGGATCAGGATTTCAACACGTGAATATTGCAGGGACACAAACAGTGCCTAACAAGGGATATGTCCATCCATTTTCCCTCCAGGAGAGCAGTTTGTCTCTGGAGCCCCCTCAGAAAGGAGAGCTCTTTTCCCCAGGCTCCTTAAGTTCAAGTAGCAATCTTCTTTGCAGTTCTTAGGGATTTGGATCTAAGTAGGTGGGTAGGATTTCTATTCAGTTCTATATTATCTGAGTTCTATAAGAAGTAAAAGGAGTCAGGTATGGTGGCCCACGACTGTAATCCCAGCGACTTGGGAGTCTGAGAAAGGAGGATCACAAAAGTTCAAGGGCAGCCTCAGCAACTTAGCAAGGCCCTCCAACTTAAGTGAGACCCTGTCTCAAAGTAGAAAAGTGAAAATGGGCTGGGCATGTAACTTAGTGGTAAAGCACCCCTGGGTTAAGTCCTCAGTACCAAAAAAAAAAAAAAAGAAGAAGAAGAAGAAGGAGGAGGAGGAGGAGGAGGAGGAGGAGGAGGAGAAGTAGTAGTAGCAATAGTAAAAGGATAGATGTGGGCTCTGTGTGGATGGTGCCTGAAACTTAGCAGGTGAGCAGAAGCCTGGGCAGGTGGGCTGGGTTCAGTTGCTCAGGACTGAGCTGCGTTGTGGTGATGGAGGTTTGACACCTGCCTTCCTGAAGGTTCTTCTCCACCTTGGGGTGGTCCAGAGTAAATGCAGACCTCCCAGACCTCCCTCCTCTGACCCTCCCCGCTGCTGCATGTGCCCGTGGTGGTATATTCATTTCTTGGGGGTTGTTCTTGTGGGTTTTCTTCTGATCGTTGCTTCCCCTTCTTTACACCCCACCCAGCACGATGCCTTCACCCTACCACATGCTTAGATAGAGATGAAAAATAAATGAAGGAATAAACATCAACTTATGGTCCCGAGCCAATCTTTTAACTTGTCTAAATTTCCATCTCCTCTTCTGACGATGGGAATGATATTCCATCACCGTGTCTGTGAAAGCCCGTGGTTAATGTAGGTGCCATAAAGGTTCATCAGAATTATTCCAAGCCAGGGGCTCCGAAGAGGGGCATCTTTGGGGAGGTGTCTGCAGAGTCCCAGGCCAAGCCCCCCCACACCCACCTGCGTGGGTTTCTCAGATGCCTCAGGTCTCCCCCGACCACCACCACCACCGCGAGGCCAAGTTCCCAAAGTCCAAGGTTCCTGGGGCAATGTTGGGGCTCCCTGGGCCACCAGAGCTTTTAGCCTGCCCAGCTGACTTTGACCATCATCTAGGTTGGTGGGGTGCTGAGCCAGTCAGGCCACTTTGCTCCATTTGGTTTCCAAATGCTGCGTGGGCAGCCGCCTGAGAGAGGGCTGAGAGTGTGAGAGTAACAGTGAACCCCGAGTGAGCCATGAGCTATGTAGGGAGCCCCCAAAATCAACTAAACGGGCTCTCCTTCACCCCCCAGGCCCAGACCCAAGTGTCTCTCGCCTCGCCTTCCTGAAGACTCGGGCAGCCAGGTTGGACTCAGTGGCTGCTTCCCTCGTCGCCAATGGGCCAGGAGGTGAGGTCAGAGCGCCATGGTGGGCAGTGCCCCAGGGTCCAAGACATGTCCATTCCAGGCTTAACCGACACCCCAAGCTGCTCTGGCCCCATTCCTGCTCTCCAGGGAGGCAGTCAGGTGGGGAGTAGGAACTCCAGCTCCACTTCCTTTAAATCAAGCCCCCCCAGAAGGTTTATAGGTACCAAGTGCCCTTGGATGCCCACCCCCCTACCGTTCCCTCTCTGCCCTCCTCTCTGAGAGGCACCCATCTCCTCTGCTTTACTTGAGCAGGAACACAGAGCACTCCTCTTCCCTGGGAGGAGAAGGAGTCCACATTGTGTGACTCAGGGAACTTGCAAGAGGATTGATATACTTGAGGTCCCCACCTCACCAAAGCTAGCACCTATATACCCACATGTAAACCCAGGCAAGACTGTAACTGTTAGGCCACGCAAAACCCCCGTCCCCTCCCTCTGACTAGGCGAGTTTCATAGTGTGTTACATAAATGTGTGCATGCAGGCACACACTCACACTCCCTGGTGGGAAGGCATTCATCACCACCATGTCGTAGTGGTATGACATACTTTTCTCTACAGCTGAAGCTAGATCCCTCCCCTGTCAAGAATCCTGCCCTGATTAGTAAAAAAGGGAGAGGATTTTGAGTCATAGAAATCCACAAAGAGGAAGGACCTTGTTCCCCAGGATATGCTGAGAATCCCAATTGATCCAAAGCAACCAAATAGAAAAGATGTCCCACTCCCACTGTTGTGAGGTGGCAGCGGCTGCAATGGCTTCTCAGCACAGGCTCAGAGACACCCCGGGGTGGGCTCAGGAACCAGGGTTAAAGAGCAAACCATCCCTCCTGATCGCTTTCCTCCCTCCCAGGTTCTGTCACCTTCTGGAGGCTGTTCGGTGGAGCTGGCCTCATTGCAAACTTCACTCCTGTAAGTTGAGCAGCCAGTTGGATAACTGGCCCCCTCGGGCTTGGGTTTTTTTGTTGTTGTTGTTGTTGTTTTTTAATGCTAGACCACCCAACAGAGTAGCTCTGCCATTCTCCAAGCTCTTAGCTTTGTTCGTCTTTGTGGCATTTCTAATTTGCTCAGGGATTCACACAGGCACAGCCACTAGTCCTTACCGTCAATCAAGTACAGCATTTCACGTGCCATTGTGTGTGTGTGTGTCTCAGTCCAGAGAGAAAGCCCAGGTCAGCAGCATTGCAGTGACAACGGAAGATGCCCTCGCCTACCTGGCTGACCAGCAAGGCTTTGTACACGTCTGTGACATCAAGGAGTACGGCCTGCAGGGACCGGAACTGCAGCCGCCCAAGAGTAGGCTATGCACTTCTTCCTATTAAATACTATGGTGAACACAGATTTGGTTACAGTGCAATATCCTGGCCGGTAAAATTAAATTGTACCAGTGTGGGGAGGGAGTTCTCTTAACACTCTTTGAAAGTAGATATATTAAAAAATATATATATTTTAGTGAAAAGTTGGCAAGGGTGCAGGAAAAGAGGCGCATGTACAGTCTTGAATAGAGGGTATTTGCTGTGTGCTAACTGAAGGGCGAGTTGATATTTAGGATGCATCAAAAGCTGTAAGTGGCAATTCTACTTCTAGAAATTTGGCTGAAAGAAATAATAAATGTGCACAGAGATTTAATTATAAGATTACGCATCAGCACAATGTTTATGAGAGAGAGAGAGAGAGAAGAGAGACAACCTATATGCACAATATAAAAGAAAATGATTGAATACCTGAGGGTATAGTACATTGGAATATATAGTCATTAAATAATGATACTGTAAATGAAATGCATTCATGGGAAAATATTCATGATAAATGGTTAAATGAAAAAAAAATCAGATCATGAAGGAATATTACATTACAATTCTATCTTTGTTAAAGCAAAGAGGATTAAAAGACGAAAGACATACACCAAAGTTTTAACAAACATTATTTCTTTGTAGATGAAGTTAGGGGTATTTTTAATTTTCTTCTCTTTGGAAAGCCGTCTTTTGAAAATTTTATGCATCCATACTGCTTTAGTAACAAAAAATATGTTTAAAAATGTATAACCCTTTCACACAATTATAAAAGTACTCATGTTTATAAAAAAAAAAAAAGATTAAACGGTAGGAAGTAATGAAAAATGAAGGTGTTTTTCTGATCTTCCCTACCTCCCTAACCTCCATTAAACCTGTTAATGGGGGGCTGGGGTTGTGGCTCAGTGGTAGAGCGCTTGCCTCACATGTGTGAGGCCCTGGGTTCAATCCTCAGCACCACATAAAAAGTAAATAAATCAATAAAGGTATTGTCTACAAATAAAAAAAAAACTTTTAAAAAACTGTTAATGAATTTGAATTTATTTCCAGATATACACACATTCATACCTGTATATAAGGGCACACACACATTTATAATACGTTAATTTTAGAACTTATTTTTAAAAGTTGTATCTCTTAAACAACTTTCCAAATAAGTATATTTGGCTCTACCTCATTTTTAAGTAGTTTTATAATCCCATCAAATATTTCTCAAAAGCCTATTTAGAGATAAATGATCACATATTTATTTCTGTTCCCCACTAAGAGAAATGAGAATGTATAGATAAAAATAATCTGCCTTGTTATTGTTTTAATTCCAAATATTAGAGGTATGTGAGTCAACTTTCCATTACTGTAACAAATAGTTTGGCTAATCAAATTACAAAGACAAAAAGATGGTTTGGTTCACAGTTTTTGAGCTTTCCATTCTGGACCAATTGGCCCTGTTGCTTTGGGCCTATGGTGGCACATTGTAGCAGGACCACATGGCAGACCATGTGTTTCGCCTTCTGGCCAGGAAGAAGAAAGAGAAAAGAAAGAAATGAGAGGGGTCCCTTTGGGGGTATGCCCCCAAGGACTTAAAACCTCCTCTAAGCCCCATTTCTTAAAGGTTCTTTAAGCCCTTAACACATTTTGAGATTTAGGGGGCATTCCAAATCCCAGTGTAACTTTCACAAGCCTATTATAAAATCATTTTTAGGGTTGGGAGTGAGCTCCGTGGTAGAGTGCTTGTCTGGCATGTGTAAAGCCCTTGGCCAGATTTCCCACTGCAATAAATGAAGAAATATGTTTTTAAAAAATCACTTTTTACTACTTGCATATTCCTGTACACTTACCAAACCCTCAGCACTGAAGGAAATCACAGCATAAGTATTTTGCATGGGTCCCATTTCACATGCCTTCGGACCTGGTACGGGGTCTGACACACAGTAGTGGCTCCGTCACTGATTTTGGAACCCACGCAGCAAGGCGGATGACTCACCACACCCATGCCTCTCTGCCAGCCCTGACCTGCAGAGACAATCCTGCAGCTCCATGGTAGGTGTGCCAATTCCCCATTCCACTCAGATTGTGCTCTTTCTTTGCATTTAGAAGTGACCTTCTGGAGGGCTCATGTCAGCATGGTGACATGGTGAGTACCACCATCACTTTTAGAGTTCAAGAATTTGTAAAAGAGTGAAGATGATTTCCCCAGGGTTGATTAGATCAATCTTCTCAAAAGCCCTCTGAGAGAGTCAAAAGAGAAAAGCTATTCTGCTATTGATGAAAACAAGGACAGACATGGCCACACACAACTGAAGGAAGAGACTGGAAATCATTTTTCTCATAAACAGATGATGGTTTTCCTTGACTTGGCCTGCTGTTGTGCAAAGTTATAAGCTTAGTAGGTTTAAGATTTTTTTGGTTGGAGGAATTCTAACTCTTGCTAAATAGATCCTTTCAACCTCTTGGTCTTCCACTCGGACTGATCCTCCACAGGGTGGTTTCCAGGATATCTCATTTGATATCTTGGGGCTTCAGTTGGGGAATTTAGAGAGAGTGTGGTAAGGAAGAAGGCAGCGAAAGAATGGTTCCCAGAAGAATCGAGAAGAACCTGGCTTCCATGTTCCAACTTTAACGGAGTACACACATATTGATCCGACGGCCCTTCAATGCGGAAGCTTGAATCTCTTCTCCTCTCTTACCTCTTTAGTTTGGAGCTGATAGAGGAAGAAAATATTCTGCTATCATCCTCCCTGGACCACACTGTGCGCCTGTGGAGCATGGACGGAGCATACGTAGGTAGGGAATGTACACCTGGCTTCCATCTCAGCCCCACTTTAGAACCAATCTAACCGCCATGGAGTCATTAATTCTCTGAGGTAAGGTGTATGAGTCAGCTCTGGCTGCCATAACAAAATATCATAGATGGGGAAGCTTAAGGAACAGAGGTTTATTTTCTCTTTGTTCTGGAGGCTGGAAGTCCAAGACGAGGGTCCCTGTGTGGTTGGATTCTGGTGATGGCTCTCTACCTGGCTTTCAGAAGGTCTCCTTCTTGTATGCACACATACTGGAGAGAGAGCGCTCTGGTGTCTTACTGTAAGGACACTAACCTTGTCCAATCAGGGATCCTCTCTTATGACCTTATTTAACCTTCATTACCCCTCTAATGGGTCATTGGCAGTTAGAGCTTCAACATAAGAATTTGGGGGAAACAATTCAGTCCATAGTATAATCTAAGCTTATTTTCCCCACAATTAGTGAAATCAAAAACATTTGAAATTAGAGAACTCAGTGAAATTGAAGGCAGTGAGTTTGGTAAGGAGCTGTCTCATAAGGATCATGTCTTGGCAGGGAAAATTCAAAACTGGAGGAAATTATGTTGCCTGGCACATGTGGGCCACTGTAACTAGAATACCCTGACCTACTACTGCTCAGAGGGCCTGTGGACCTATTCTAGTAGTCCATCTTGTCCTGTAGCTTATGTTTCTTGAAACAGGTCTGGAACTATTTTGAACTTATCCTGCAAGTCCTTAGTATCTCTGAGTAGCCTCCGCACCCAGGTAATACATTGTGTAGATGCCGTCCCAGGCTTCAGCCTCCAAGACCAATTGCCCTGGAATATTTTCTTATGAAACTAGAGAGGCATAAAATAGCTTGATGAAGGTGACCTCTTCAGGATTAAGAAGTCCTATCCATTTTCGTAGTAAGCTTTGCTCTGATTGGAAGACAGCTTACCTGCCATCATATGCATATTATATTTCAATTTATCTCTATTGTTTCAGGGACCTTTGGGCAGAGTAGCCCCTGGGATATTTTTACTCCTGCTTCTTGGGGTCATCCACGAGTCCCCTATGAAATTTTGACAGATCCCCGGAGTACGCCTGCTCACTCCGTGCTGGAAGGAGATGCTCCTCCTGGGTGCACGGTGGGAAGGGAGGAGCAGGACCAAGTGATGGAGGAGGAGACTTGTACTGAGGTTGGTGCTGGTACATCGAGCTCAGCTGTGTTTCCTTTGTAGCTTGCAGGTGGATCATCAACAAAAACTGCAGCCTGAGACAGCCGAGGCATGACCCAGGAATGCAGGAATAAGTGTGTTCCCCACACCCCAAGCTCATGTTACTGACCAGGACCAGGAGGATGTGTCTTTCTATCTATGAGAAGGCAGGACCTGGTCTCCCAGCATCTCCCACATTTTGACCCACAAACCTGGGAACACCAGGAGACTTCACACCATGCTCAACCCAGCTGTCACATCTGAGAACAGACCCTGCCCATTCACAGGCTCATGGTTCTGAGGTGCACTTAAAAGCAGAGGGTCCTAATGACCAAAAGGAAGAAATAATTAGCTTAATGCCCAAGTCTATGAAAGTCAAAGTCAGAACAAGAGATTCAGAGAGGGCCCTGGTCGATGCAGTCTTGATTTACAGCTCCATGAAATATATGGATTTCCAAGAAATGCTCGCCCTTTAATAAATTGAAAAGAAGGTCATTTCATGAGCTATTGCTCACCAGCTATGTTACAACTCAAAGCAGGACACCTGCTCTGCCAGCAAAATCATGTGTCGTGGGTTTTTCCTTGGCAGCCTCACAGAATACTGATCACGCAGTCTAACCGAGGCACTAGCTCTGACTTAGAGTTCCAAACACGTTCAAAATAGGAAATAAAGGAACCAGGCAAGCACCAATCAGGAAAAGCTCTGTCTCATCTGGGCCTCCTGCATCTCCTGGATCCTGTTCCCAAGGTTATCAACAGCACCCCGGTGGCTCTCTCACGTGCAACTATTGGCTCATTTGGAAATAACAGTCATTTCCCTGTGCTTCTGATACGGAGAAAACAAATGCCTTCATTAATTGTGATAGAACTGCAATTTGCGAAACAAAAGCTCAGTGGGAGGTGGAAAGAAAGGAAGGAGGAGAACAAATAGGGTACATGTGCTGATGGGGAAAATGGGCTTGTTGGATCTTTTGCTCTGGGGCAGACCTAGAGGAAAATCAGGCTGCAAGTTCAAATGCAGGTGGGAGGACACTCAGGAGGGCAAGGTGGGAGGAAGAGGAGAGGGGCAGGCAAAGCAAGAAGGAGGAGTGAAATGCATTTGTTCAACAGATGTAAAACACTGTAATTCATAGGACACTTGCTCTCCAAGGGTGGAAAAGGGCGAGCAAATGCTTCAGGAGTGAACTTGATCTTGTGTAAGGAAATCAGAGGGTGATTCTTTGCTTATTTATTCTTCTGCCCTATTTAAATGCAGTCACCTCAGGAAGCAGCCTAAATTTTTTTCCAAGAACAAAACAGAGAAAATAGGAACCTCAGCTTTCACATACTGTATCTGGGCCATTCAATAGGAACCCGAATTGTCAAATTACAGAATAAAATGTTTCAGCTCCTGTTTATAAGTTGGGGATCCTGAGTTCCACTCTCGAGTTCACCTTAATTATCCAGAAGACATCCTCCAGCAATCACTTCTGCTGAGCTCTAAGACGAGGGGTGGGATTAGACGATCTCTTAAGTTTCATTCCAGCCCTGCAAAATTGTGTGTTTCTCTGAATGCCTGTCTCGCAAAAACAGGATGTGTTGATTGGACCCTGGATGTCAGTAGTGATTCTTCCAGGATGCCAGCAGATCAAACACCCCCAGAGCTGAAAGCTAAAATAAGCTGACTGAATGCAGAAAAGCATTCACCTGGAAAATATCACATCAAGTTGGTAGTTGGAAAAAGCAAGCCAAAGCTCGGGGGAAAATGCTCTTGTTATCTTACTGATTCAGTCAGCTTGAATTTTGTTCTAACACAGAAAACCCATGTAATCTACGGGTGGTCTTTACGCCCTGCTACCAGTGCAGTCCTAGGGTTCCCATTCTCATATCCACTCCTTCTTCTTCCAGCCGGAAAGGACCTCTAGCCTTCGTACTCCAGAAGGTTCCATCCTTGAAGTTGAGATGAAAGAAGATATACACCGGTGGTGTGCACTTGACCATGGCAGGTGAGTCTGAAAGAAATGGCCCGCCACCCCCTACCCCCATCAAAGAAGCAGCCTTCCTGAAATAACACTATGTGAGGCATCCTAGGCCAACCCTGTCATCTGCATATGTCACTTGTCTCCAAAGTCCCCTAGTCTGTGAGTATAACTGAGATCACAGCTCAAGTCTCACCAGTTGAATGACCTACCTGCATGACTCAGGACACTCCAAGGAGCCCACCTCACCCCGTTTTGTCTGGCCAGTTGCACAAGGTCAAGGGCCTTACTCAGTTCTTTACTGGCTGATGTTGCCGTGCTCTGCACTGATTGAGGCAAGACAGCCTTGCTGTCTCCCCCCAAGAGCCTTGTGCATTCTCTGACTTCCAGAGGGCCTGGGGTAGGGTTCTGGGCCCTGGTACTCCCAAAGCTGTAAAACTCCAGAGTACTTCAAAGACTCAGTGTGTGCCCCAGGTCACCAGAGAAGCAGGGCCAACGAAGGCCTCTCCCTCCAGCTCTGTGGGGTGTTCGGTTCCCTAGGTCTCACACTGGCTGTCTTGGGGCTCAGTCCCAAGAGGCCCAAAGCATCACCTTCAGTGTCACCTGCTGCTCCTGTCATCACAGGATGTGGGTCTAGACCATGGGGTCTAGACCATGGGAATGACTACAGCACTTCCACCTCTCCAGCTCTTGGCTGCAGAGGCTCCATGGTCACCAAGAGCCCAGGAACCTTCCCTGCATGGCTGCCCCACTATCTTAGCTCTTAGGTCCATTTTCAAGGTCACCTAATGGTACAAATAGCTCCAGGAGCTTCCTGCCTTCCACCTGCACACTAGGAAATGCAAACAGGGATATATGGAGTGGGGGGTCTTGGCAAAGGGTGCACCCGTATGGAACTTTCCTGTAAGCTTCCACTCACTTCTGTTCACATCTCGTTGGCCAGCACTCCAATGGCCACACCTAATTGCAAAAGAAGCTGTGAATGCCATGAGTAAGCAAGGAAGGGCACAAAAGGATTTGGGGTAGGCAACTAGCAAATTCTGCCTCAGCAGATCAACAAGGAAAAGGCTTTGGCTGTTGTGAGAATCAGAGGGCTTCTCACATAGAAAGGCCACAGATCATGCTATGCCATGCCAGAAAATACCTGAGAGCCAAGAATCTAAAGTTTGGTTGGAGAAAACAATTGGCCTAAGAGACAATGACATGGGCTTGGGTTATAGTCACAGATTTGTCTTTGAAAACAATGTGTGACTTTGGGCAAGTCATTGAAACTTCCTGGTGGATGTGGAATCCAACAAGATGATGAACAGGATGGTGTACTGGGGATGGAGATTGGAGAGAGGGGGCTCCTTCTCTGCCCGCTGACATCTGAGGACAGACTTCATGAGCATCTTCCTCAGTGTGGCTAACAGTGTCACCGACAGCAGAATGGGCGCCTCCTTATTAACCACCTTCACAGGACCCGTTTGGGTTTTAAGTGCCTCTTTCCTCAGCAGGCTTGCATGCTGCAGGGTGTGGGATGGGGAAAGGCTTCAAAACAAAGTAACTGATGAGGCAGGAGGTAATCAAAATAAGATGTTGTGTGACTGATCGTCTCTTGGGTCCAATAACGGCAGCATAAAATGGTATACAAAAAGTTGGGCTTGAAACTCAGAACTGGTTTTGGTTCCCCATTGGTTGACAACTGAGTGGAATGCAAAGTGAGAACGTCAACCAATGGAGAAGAAATGGGTATGAGTGGGTCAGCTTAGAGGGTCCCAGGTAGGAGCCACAGAAACCAACTCAGTCAACACCAGTGGTTGTTGGGTTAACTTAAAAATAGGTACATTGCCAGGTGTGGTTGTCACGCCTATAATCCCAGTGGCTTGGGAGGCTGAGGCAGGAGGATCTTGGATCTTGAGTTCAAAGCCAGCCTCAGTAACTTAGCTTAGGTCCTAAGCAACTTAGTGAGACCCTGTCTCTAAATAAAATATTTAAAAGGGCTGGGAATGTGGCTCAGTGGTTAAATGCCCCTGGTTTCAAGCCCCAGTACCAAGAAAAAAGATATCTTGTAAAGCATGGAAATATTAAAAAAAAATGACCCATTCTACAAGCATTTTATTTCAATTTTAAGATGTTCATTCAAATTTCAACATTAAGCTGTACATTCATTCATCCATCCTCTGATGATGCCTTCCATAATAATTATGTGTGATTTTCAATTTTAGATGTGTGTTTGTGTGTGTGTGTGTATGTGTGTGTGTGTGTGCGTGCATGCTGAGGATTGAATCCAGAGGTACTTTATCACTGAGCTACATCCCTATTGCTTTTGTATATTTTATTTTAAAATGTGGTTTCACTAAGTTGCTAAAGGCCTTGCTAAGTTGCTGAGGCTGGTCTCAAACTTGTGATCCTCCAACTTCGGTTTTCCAAGCCACTGGGATTACAGGCATGCGCCACCACGTCTGGTTAATTTCTGATTTTTTTTAAAGTAGAGTAAGAGCTTATGGATATTTTCAAAGCAATAAGAGTGCAGTATACATCCAGATTTTTATAATCTTTCCCAAGCTTTAACAGTTGTTTCATCTCTCCTCAACTCAATATTACCCCTCAAACAAAGTGTCCATTTTAGCCTTCATAAAGATTTTTAAATTATTTTTACTTTAATTTCATCAATTTTTCTTTGGTTTCCATACAGTCATACAGTTATGATCAAAAAAAAGCATACAATAGGCATAAGCAGGTTTGAAAACAAACAGTCGATTCTAGTTGAGCAAGTACTTGACTCCTCAATTCTTGGGGCAGAAGCTCAAGTATACTCCAGTTGTTTGCCAAATATGAATGCTCAGAGGGCTGTGGGCGTTTGCAGGGTATTGACAGATAATCCATTAAACCATTTAGTCAGTTAGGAGAGCACCTTCTGCAGCAATTCCATTGAGCAATAGGGATTCCCTAGAAATCAAATAAATCTTTCCCTGGGCTGCTTGGCTCCAGGCCCCAGGACATGGAGAGAAACCACTGGAAGGGGGAAGGCCGTGACCCTGTTGTCTACCTACGGATGTTCATCTTACAAGATACCTTCCCTGCATTGTCTTAATGGGGCCCCACTTTCTTAAATAACACATGCCTTATTTGATGTTAAAAACAAAAATGTTGAGGATTTTCCACCTGGGAGGATCTCGGACATTAGATAAAGAATTCTACAATTACTTTGTTGAGTTCTCACATCTCTGGAGATATTCCATTTATTATCTCCATCTTACAGATAAGGAAAGTGAGTCTTAGGGAGTACATATGATTTGCCCAAAGTCAGACCACAAGCAGGTGACAAGGCAAATACAGGTCCCCCTGCTCTTTCTGCCACCCTACCATGCTTTGGAGAACAGCTTTTGTATGAGCATTGAAACAAAGGGCATGTCTTACTCTTGTCCCCCACACACGGAAGCTATGGGCAAGTGGCAGATTATTTTCCCTGCAAAACTCAAATCTGACTGATGCCATTTGTGAGTTAACACAGCAATGTTGTCTGGGGCCAGCTTAAACAGAAAGGTCTGGAGGTAGCTGGGAGTAGGTGTTTCCCAGGTTGTGTGTGGTGAAGTGAGACATGGACAGGCAGATTTGACATCATCTCCAGAGAAATGGTGTCAGAAAGGTCCATGGGTGACCCCAGGGGCTGTGCATGGAGAAAAGGGGGCATAGAATACCTCCAGCCAGAGACTGTAGAACAGACCAGCAAAGAACAGAACAAGTAGACACCAGGGCCATGGAGACACAGCATGCTACAGGAAAGCATGGTTAAGTACACCCCATCCCTCTGATGTATCTAGAGCATTCAGATTTTAGGTCTCAAGTTTTGATTAGATAATTGTCCATGAATACCACCAGGGTCAGTTTATTTAACATTCCATCTTCAATATTTCTTGAGGACCACTCTGTGCCAGGCACTGTACTGTGATACAAAACTGGGCAAACAATCATGAGGGCAGAGGAATCTGTGTCCTGAAGGAGCTCACACCCCACTGAGGGACCAAGGGGTCTTCAGGACCCAGCACTTTAGTGCTTGGCTCCCTTCCCCTTGACAGGAGGGGCACAAAGCATTGTGGGAACTTGGCCAGGGAGGTTGGGAGGGAGGCTCCCCACAGGGAGGAAATTCGTGCACCTAGGACATGGAAGAGCTGCTGCCATATAGATTAACCCTGAGAATATTACGCTAAGTACAGTGAGCCAGTCACTAAAAAACAAGCTGCACCATTCCACATACACAAAGTTTCTAAAATAGTCCGTCCTAGAGATGAAAGTAGAATGGTCTTTGCTAGGGGAGAGGGGAATGAGAGGTGGTGGTTTAATGGATACAGAGTTTCAGTTTTGCAAGATGCAAAGAGTTCCAGGAGGGAAGTTCATGATGGCTGCACCAAGGTATGAAGATGTTTTTAATGCTCCTGAATTATGCACTTAAAGTGATTGAGATGGCCAATTTATACAATGCATATTTTACCACAATTAAAAATAAAGAGTCGGGGCAGCACATGAAAGAGCAAGGACCCTGGGCAAGGTGGGGATGGGAGAAAGTCCTGGGAACTTTGAGGAGTTCCTTGTAGATGAAACAAGTCAGGGGGGTGGGGGTTGGGGGGCAGGGGGAAGTGACAGCAGTAAGAACAGAACTATGAAGGGAGAGACTTGCAGGAGAGAAGCAGATGGCTTTCTAAGGTGTTTAGAAATAGCCAGGAGGAAGGGAAGAGTCAGTGCAGCAGACCAAGTAGAAGGGATCAACATAGTCTGTGTTTTTGCTAACGGAAAACTGCTGTGATGCTCAATTTGAGGTTTCCATTGAAGCTGATGGTGGCAGGGAGACCCCGGGTTACCGGAGAATCTGCACACTAACTTGGCTCTTTTCCACCAGGCTGCTGCCAGCACAGAGCAAGCCTTACCAGCAAGTGCCAGAGCCTGCATGGCCCAGCATTTACCAGACCCTCCGGTGCCACGAGATCGCCTGCCTGTCAGCTCCTGGGGAGAAGCCAGATTTGTCTATCATTGGCTCGGAAATGTCTGAGGTCAATTTTCTCATGCAGGAAAGAGAAGGAAGTGGAGCTGCCCAGAAGGAGCACGGGTCCCGGGGCACGTTCCTTGTCTGAGCTCTCAGGGTCTCAGCTGCTATTTTCTCTTCTTGGCAAAAATTCTTCTTCCCTGTGTAATCATAAGGTCTGAATGAGATTAAGCTTTGCCCAAGAGGAGCAGAGAAGAGTGAAACAAGGAATGATTTCAGCCAACATGGGCTTCTTCCCAAAGCAATTAGACCTTGAATTTAGGAGAACAAATCGGATTTGAGGTTTTCCTTCCTTGGAGGCCCTTATTTCACAGAGTGGGAGAATAGCTGCAGCGAGTGGCTCCAGAAGCAGGTCCACCACAACCCAAAATATCACGGACACCATCTGCTTACAGGTGGCCAATGACAGGAAGAGAGTAAAATAAAAACAGAGTTTTGCGAGTTTGCTCTGTGCCGGGTAGGCCCTGTTGAAGAGTTTAGAGGTACTATCTCATCCATTCCTAAGAACAGCCCTCTGAATAGATACTGCTGTCCTCTATCTTACCAACAAGGAAACGGAGGCTCTGAGAAGTCAAGTGACTTGCTGGGGGTTAGCAAGTAAATGACACTGGAGAATCCAGAGTTCACCAACGATGCTGACTCTCAGCCTGAGAATAAAACCAGAGAGCCAAAATCGTCTCCTTTCTAAAGAGCATCCTGGAGCAGCTGTTTAAGCTGGGAATGATCTCATAGATCTCAACAGCAGTAGAGAAAGAATAAGAACAGAGTTTAGGATAATAGGCACTTCCTGAACTCATCTCTTTACCAAAGTTGTTTTAATCCTCACAGCAAGCCGAAGGAGGTGCATCCTATTAGACAGATGAGAAGACTGATCCTCAGGGAGATTAAGGATTTTGCCCAAAGTTACACAAACAAAAAATTCAACACATGAGCAAGGCCCTGGGGTTCAATCCATGGCACCACCAAAAAAAAAAAAAAAACCCTCAAAATTGAAACTGTAGTTTGACCTCAACTCTGGACTAGAAATCTCTACCCCTAACTCAAAATCATCATATTGGCAAGTAGAGGTTTTGAGGTCCAGAGACCCAGACTGCAAAGATAGGAAGTTTCTTGGTTCCTGCCCCAGTCCAGAACTTTCCAGTACCTTCTTCCTATTCTCTGGTTGGACCCACCTTAGACCTGGGCACAGGGCAAGGAGTCCACACAACCCAGAAGAAGTGTCCACCCAACTGCACACCCTTCTAGACCACAGTCCTGGTCCTGGAATCTGGAAATCTATGCCCAAAGTTCACCTCCAGAGTCTGTGCAGGCTCCTCCCAGACCCATCCATTCAAGGAAGGACCACAGATCCCCAGGCCCAGAGACTAAGAAGCAAGGGTTTGCTGAGGAGCAGCAGAACTGGACAGTCTGGCTGGGGTGGGGGTGTCCCTGCAGTGCACATGAAGCCCCCCGTGGCCCAGAAAGCAGTTAGGCGTGGAGAAGAAGAACAACGTGGGGGCTGAGAGCCAGGGCTGGCTCTCCCTGCATTTGCGATGGAGCTTTGAGGACTCTGAGAATTCAACATCCCGCTGGCCTCCTGGGGCCTTCAGGTATCTCTGGTGTAGGAGGAGAGAACCTTCTGCATCTGATAAATATTTATTGAACAGTTTGTTAACTTGATATTTAACTTTTAAATACTGGGCCTCCATTCATACCAGTCCTCTTTGGGGGCTTTTAAAATCTTAAAAATGAACCCACCTCTACTTCCCTTTCACTGCTGAGATTCTGCTGATCTCTCACTCCACGGCCCCTATAAACACCCCCTTGCCAAGAACGCAGGATTCTCACTGGGCACACGTTAGGAGCCCCCACACCCACCCGAAGTGTGACCGACTTTCAACAGACCTCTGTATTTCCAGCAGTCCATGGTGAGATACAGCCCTCCTTCCCGGCAAAATTGCTCATTTTTTCCCCAGGGATTTGTCAGACCCAACTGGCTTAGAATGCAGCTCCTGGCTTCCCAGAGGGGTATTCGTGGGGCAGCCTCCACATCGGGGGGGACTCACTGCAACCTGTGAGGGAACATCAACAAAACAGCCTAGGCAAGATGAGAAAGCTTCCAAAACCATCAGAAAGCTCCCCCCAGGGACACAAACCCCGTGGGGACCATCTTTCTGTCGCTTGCCTTGTGATACTCTTTCTCTCTGCAGACCAGTTCTCTCCACAGAGCAGAAAACATGGCCACAAATGTCTCCAGGTGTCTTTGGCAGCTTTGGCTCCACGGAGAGACTGGGTTTGAGTTCTCCTGGGTTCCAAGTTCCAAATCCCTGGCCAGAGGACTTGCTGGCACATCTTGGGTCAGTACTTCACTTGACCCAGCCAACTGAGGGCTCCTGAAAAACGGCTGCCCTCAAAGAGCCACGGGGATGTGGGGACCCTGACTTTGTTGGGAGAAGAGGAGGATGGGCGCGTAGATAGTCGTGTACATTTCTCCTGAGGCTGGACAATTGATCTCCATCGCCACAAGACAGCCAGACCGTCCCTCCCTCTCCCCTTCCAACCCTTCTTTCTTCCTTTCTTTTCTTTGTTCCTTCCTGCTTTGTTTTGCATGTGGTTTGAGCGGGTCCCTGTGTTGATGTTTTGAAATTTAACTTCATTGTGAAGTATTGAGAGGGTGGAAACGGAATCTGACTATGGGGATTGGAAGTGGAGCTTTGGCAAGCTGCTTAGGATTGGAGAAGATCTTTAGAGTCCCATAATGGGGTCCGGTAGCTTTATGAGAAGAGGGAACAAGGGGCTGGGGTTGTGGCTCAGTGGTAGAGCACTCGCCTAGCACATGTGAGGCCCCGGGCTTGATCCTTGGCGTCACACAAAAATAAATAAAATAAAATTGTGTCCAACTACAACTAAAAAAATAAATGCAAAAAAAAAAAAAAAGACAATGGAGAAGAGGGAACGAGATCAGAAAGCACTCTTAGGTTTGTGTACAGGCATGTTCTTCCTGTTTCTTGCCATATGATGTCCTGTGTCACCTTAGGATTCTGCCAGCAGAAAGCTGTCACCAGATGTGGTCTCTCACCTTTGGACAGGAATTATGAGCTAAAATAATTTTTTTTTCTTTCTCACTTACCCAGGCTGTGATATTGTGTCACTAGAAAACAGACTAGTACCCTTCCTTCTCCCTCCCTCCTTCCCACATGCCTTCCTGGTTTGGATTTGAATCCTGGCTTTTCTCCTTGCTGAATCCACACTCCAGAGGCCTAGGAAGGACCTGACCCAGGATTGCCACCAACTTGCTGATGAGCCTGAGCACATTCCTTTCCCCTGAGCCTTAATTCCCTCCGCAGTTGGTTCTATAGCAGGTCTCCCTCTCTCGCCAGACTTCAAGCCTGCTCAATATCAACCTAACTTTTCCTTCCCTCCTTCTCCTAAACCTCTAACCAGTGGGTTTCTCTCTGTCCTATGAGGTGTGTGTCCATTTCCAATCCTTGATCGTGGACCATGGCTCTTAGAGTTCTATCCTCGGGTCATGGCTGCCCACCAGGACGATTTTCAGCTGAGAGACCCGTGTGGAGGCTGTTTTGCAGGGGCCACTGTTCTCTCCACTCGCTGGTCTTTGGAGGAAATAAAACCATTATGGGAAGCCAGTGATGTTCAAATCAAAACCCACATCTGTAAATCATGCCAAGTGGAATTCTAGGTAGCTCCAGATCCAGGTCCAGCCTTGAGGGAAGAAATTGCAGCCAAATAGTGAAATGTCTGACTTTTCCTTCTTCCTGCCCCCTTCCCACTCTCTGCTGCTGCCATCCAGCTGCCAGCGTCCTGCTTTCTCACCTACCCTCATGTCCATCAAAACAGGGGCGGGAGCAAAGTCCAACTATTATCCTCAGTTCCCCGAGTCAAAGTGGAGGTTTGTGGGTAGAAGTGGGGTTCTCTGGAGAAATGAGTTTGGGAAATGAAGGATTAAAGAAATTTCAATAGTTTTCATTTACCTCAGTACTTCTCTGAGCTCTTTATATCTTCTGAACTCTTTGTATGTGGGAAACCACTAGGTAAAGAACAGTTTCCCAAATTTACTTGGCCAGAGAACCCCTTCTCCAAGGTGCATCTTGTAGGATGAGTGTTCCAGGGACTAGGCTTGGGAAATACTATTTGAACTGCAGCCCATCTGCATTTGGAGCAGTATCCAAGTGCAGATGGGTTGCAGGTCACATAGTATTTCCTGCTCAGGCTGCGAGCCTATGATAACTCCAGCTCACTCCCTGGGAAGGCACCTACCACAAGTTACCCTAGAATTCACTGACCCAGTGAGGTGTGTGGCAGCACAGCCTGTGTGCACGGTGGTGAGGTGTCCCAGTGTTCCAGAAGCCCAGTTGTCCTGAGTTATCCACAGACTGGTTACTCAATGCTTCCCAATTGCATGCAATCGTCCTCTCTGCAATTCCCCTCTTTGGATCCAAGTACTTTCAGGTGGGTTTTCTTACATTTTACAACGGAGTGACCTGGTCAGTAGAGGGAAGGCAATACCTCCCCTCTGAGGACCAGGGATAAAGGTAGAAAAGAATGTCAGATAAGTAGGTGCCCTCAGGGAGCAGGTCCAGACCCCAGCAGCTGGTGTGGGAATATATCATCTCAACTGTGTGCACATGAAGGACACACATGCCATACACAGGAGGAACAGCACAACTGTAGATTCCAGGTGTGCTATTCTAGATTTTATTCTTGAGGCTCTTAAGCAGGGGGAAATATTTGCTCCTAGATATATGCCATCTAATTCTGGAAGGACAGTACGGCTCTAATCAGTAGATCACCTCTGTAGCTGTTTTAAAAGTTAGTTGACAAATACTCTCTACATAATCTATATTAACCTTCTGGTTGATGGCCATATTTAGTGCTGCGTTCTGATATAAATGGATAGGCATTCTTTCTGGCTAGAACTTGTTTATTACTAAAGAACCATCTTCTAATTTCTTTGACAAAGCTATCCTTAAGGTAAAATGCTTATGTTTAGTAACTTAAAACTTGCAGTATTTTAAAAGTGTCAGGCTAATCAGGGCAAATGAAACATACAATCTTTGGTTGTACCCCAGAATTTTTAAAAAAAATGTTGTAAAGTACATTTCATGGAACAATTGAACCTGTTAATAGTATTGGGTCAACGAGAGACTTCTTGGGTGTAATGATGGCCTCTGTTTCCGAAGGAGAAGGTCCCTATTCTGGGAAGGCACATGATGGGGTGGGAGCCTGGTGACTGGTCACATGTCCACCACACTATTTTTTTTTCAGCTTCTGTGAATAAAAAGGTGGTAGTATTAAAATAAGAATGCTGTTGTGGCATCTGCTGTTGTTTAAAGGGATAGGGATATTACTAAAAGTTGCAGAGAGGTTTTCTCATGTTTGTGTGCAAATTGTCAGAATCAAAATGGAGTTGCTTCTGTCAAACCATAACCCAAATCTAAGCAAATAAACCCAGGAGGTCATGAGGAGGGATCTCGTGCATGCAAACTTGACACCAAGAACTATCACAAAAGACTCTACTGGAACCACGTCCTTGCACAAAGGCTACTGCAACCTTATACAGAAAATACTTCTGGGATGTTTGTCCAGTAACTCTCTTCAACCATGGACTGACACCACCCCTGTTATTGATCCCTGGACTCCCTGGTTATAAATCCCTGTGGCTTCAGATTCATGTTTCAAAACTAACTTATGGAAGCCTCTTTGTTTTGCCTCCAGAAGTTTCCTCTCCTTAGAATACACCCATCATTTCCATGGCACGCATGATACTCATTGCTCTGCTCCCAAATTATTCCCAGATAAATACTATTATTCTTTAGGGACTCTGTTTCTTGGGCTGACTCTAGTAAACCAAATGATTCACAAGCCCCACTGGTAGTTAGCATATCTTTGGGATTGGGAAAAATATTGCCATTTGCTCTGGACTATGAAGTCACGATTCTCCAGAGATGTTGTTGGCACAGTTTGTCTTCCAGAATGTTCCCAGACCCAGAAGTGAGCAACAAAGAGGTAGCCCGGGGTACCCAACAATGATAAAGAGACCTCGGATTTCCAGTAAACCCACAGCGGCTGGTTGGTTCACTGAGCAGGAAAAAAGGCATGCTCTGACTGCTTGGTGGTGTCAATTTAAAAAGTCACATTTTCACAGAACACATAAAAGGGGGGAGGCGGTAAAAACAAAACAAACCAAACAAAACACAGTGTGCTTGTTTGCAGTGGTATCAGGGAGGAGTGAAGATTAAACACGGATGATGTTGGGAAGCAAAACTAGTGACAGACAAGGAGCTGGAGCAGTGAGCCGCTCTCCAGGGACAGTCATCCTAAACCTGGGTTGGGTGTCCACTCTGGGCTAAGATCACAAGCTCTTATCGCACATATGTCTTCAATCTTCAATAACTAACTTGAGGAGGCAGCTGGGGGGTGGCTAATGCCAAGGCCACGTGGATTGGGAAAAGTGGAGCCAAATGTAAACCCATGTGTGTTTGATTTTAAAACCAGGCAAGCTTGATCTACTGCCCAGTACTCCCTCCTACTTAGTTGGGCCAGTACTGGGCACATAGGGAGTTGTTTCTCCCTTCTCTGTACTTGTCTGTATTTTATGAAGTATAAAGGCAAAAGTGACTATCATGGGCACATTGGTAGGTGCACTAGTTTGGACGTGGTTTGTCCCCCCCAGCGTTCGTGTGTTGGAGGCTTGGTCCCCAGAGTGGAGATTAAGAGGTGGTGGACCCCTAAGAGGCAGAGCCTATGGGACGTCACTGGAGGTGCTGTTCTGAGAAGGGATTGCTGTAGTTCTTGTGGGACCCTAGTTAGGTTCTCAAGAGAGGGTTGTTACAAAAGAACGAGATAGGTGCCGTGTTGGTTTCTCTCTGGCTTCTGGTCTCAACAGTGATCTCTGCCTCTCGCACATGCTCCTGCCGTGACACCATCTACCATGATGTAATACAGCCAGTGGGGTTCTTGCCAGCTCTGGTGCCACACTGCTTGGACTTTCTGTCTCCAAAACTGTGAGCTAATTAAAGATCATTTACTTTTTTTAGAAATGCTTCTTTATTATTGCATTATAGTTCTACATAAGAGTGGGGTCCATTTTTATATAATCATATTTGCATGGAATATAATCTGCTCCATTTCAGTCCCCAGCACTGCCTCTTTCCCTCTCCTCCTCCCTACCTGTTCTCCTACTCTTCTTGTCTTCTGTTTATTACTTATTTATTTTTAACGGGAGCTTTGTAGACGTGGCGTTGAAACGCACTGTGATATATTCACCTACGTACATGGCATAATTGGATTTCACTCTGAGGTTCCTCCCTTTCCCCATCCTTCCTCCTTCCCCCTCAATTCCCTTCCTCCACTACACTGTGATCTCTCTTCTATTTTCATGGGATACCCCCGCCTACTTTTCTTTCTTAATTTTGCTCTAGCTTCCAAATATGGGAAAAAACATTTAACCCTTGACTTTCTGAGTCTGGGTTATTTCACTTAGCGTGATGTTCTCTAGCAATTCCATCCATTTATCTGCAAATGTCATAATTTCAATCTTTACAGCTGAGTTAAACTCCATCATGTATTTATACCACATTATTTTAATCCATTCATCTGATGCCAGGCACCTGGGCTGGCTTCATAACTTGGCTATTGTGAGTTGCACTGCTGTAAACATTGATGGGACTGTACAACTAGAGTATGCTGATTTTAGTTCTTTGGATAAATACCAAGGACTGGCATAGCTGGGTCACATGTTGGTTCCATTCCTAGTCCTTCATTCAAAGAATCTCCACGCTGCTTTTTGAAGTGGTTATTCTAAGTTGCAGTCCCACCAACAATGTAGGAAGATATACCTTTTCCCTGACATTCTCACCAGCATTTACTATTATTTGTATTCTTCATTATTGTCATTCTTACTATAGTGAAATGAAATCTCAGTGCATTTCACTCATTGCTAGGGATATTGAACATTTGTTTCATGTATTTATTGGCCATTGTATTTCTTCTTTTGAGAAATATCTTTTTAGAGCTTTTACCAATTTATTGGGTTATTTTTTTTTGGTATTAAATTTTTTGAGTTCTTTACATATTCTAAATCCTATGAGGAGTAGCTGGCAATGATTTTCTTCCATTCTGTAGCGTCTCTCTTCATGCTTCTTTCTTTTGCTTTGCAGAAGCTTTAAAATTTGATGCCATCCCACTTACTGATTCTTAAATCTCTTTTCTTTATAATGCACCCAGCATCAGGTATTTTGTTATAGAAACAGAATTCTTGTTCTTGTAGGAAATCTCTAGGATAGTATGTCTGTGCAGATAGTGGGGAATATGTTAGTCAGCTTCATATCATTAAAATGAAATACCTAAGATTAACTAATAAAGAGAAAAGGGTTATTTTTGCTCAGTTTTAGAGGTTCCTGTCCAAGATTGGGTGAACCCATTGCTTTTGGTCTCTGGTGGGAATTCCAGATGGTAATGGTGGGAAGCATGTGGCAGAGCAAACTGCTACCTTATGAGCCAGGAAGCAAAGGGAAAAAGGAAGAAGGGGCTGGCTCCCAATCTCCTTCAAGGGCATGCCACAATGACTTATGGACCTACTGCCAAGACCCATCATCTAAAGGCCCCGCCACCTCCCAATGCACCCACCTAGGGACCAAACCTTTAATAGTTAGACCTTTGGGGAACATGTATCCTAAACAGAGTGGGCAAGAGGTGATATTGGTGCAGGGAAGATTTCCCCAAGCAGAGCAGCAGTCCAACAGCCTTCACTCCACTGGCTGCACAGTGGTTCACTCAAGGCTTCAGTGAAGAATTACAGAAGCCAATAAACCAAAATACACAGATCTATGCAAAGGGGAAGTGGCCATTTGACATAAATCTCTCTAGTGAGGAGCTAAAAGACATATAATGAAATTGGGTAACTTAAAACATCTATAGCCAACATGAAAAGGCTAAGTATGGAAAAAGTGTAAATAAATGAGTGCAGCATTCATTTATATGTAGAACTGAACCTTCAGAAAAGAAAACCTCAAGTTCTTAGATCAAAGTCACCACATGGGACACCCACCTAGGGTCAACAGTTCTGTGGTTCTTGATCTTGCATGTCAGACCCATCTAGGGAGCTTTCAGAATCCGGATTCCCAAGTCCCATGCCAGATCAATCAAATTGCAATCTCGGAAAGTAGATGTCGGAATTTTTAAATTGGCTCCTGAGAAACTCTCACATGCAGTCAGCCAGTACGGACAAACAGCTCCTAGTCTAGTGCTATACTCGTTTTGATATTTTGTTTTATCTATTTTCTTTAAAGAAAAATACTGGTCTCAATCAGGTTTACAAAACAACAAAAACACTGTACTAAGAATCTATATTTGGGGAAGAAAAGCTTTGGCATTTCATATAAGCATGAGTTTAGAAAACTGGATACAGCTGGGTGAAGAAATAGCAAATCTTTACGTGGTCCAATTTTATGGGTGATTTCAGAGACTTTGAACCTCCCATGAAGTTCTCAATGATGTATTTTAGTCAACTTTTATCATTCCCCTACCAGAAAGTACTAGACCAGGGCTTTGGAGACAGTCAGACCTAAGGTCTTCTTAACTTTATTTTAACTTGTCTGATCATGTCCCACCTGTAAGACAAAAATAATACCCTCTGGAGATTATTGTAAGGGCACCATGAAACCATAGCATTTGAGGGGCAGAATAGTTTGGACTCTTGTAAGGAAATTAAGCAACCTAAGAACTGTTAAATATTAGTCTAAGAAAACGGAATCATCAAATGACTGGAGAAACTAACGTATCATACAAACTTATGGACAAACCACATGCTAATAAGAGACGCAAACATTAATTTAAAAAAAAATTTATTTATTTGTTCTAATCAGTTATACATGACAGCAGAATGCTCTTCTATTCATTGCCAAACCTTAATTTTGACAGGTTGACTTATGGGAAGTTCCCAAGGTAAGAACAACTAGACAACTACAGCACATGTACCAGGGCCAAGAAAGACTTCTCATCCTGCCCACAAGAAGAGCTTAATCATGTCCTAATTATACAGTATTCTGAGACAGTGAACCCCTCTCTCCAAATATTAAAATTCAGTCTACCCAGAAAAGTGTAATGTGGTCTCTGCTTTGATTTCATGAAAGTAAGCAATACTCATTCTCAGCAACCAAATACCATCGGCAAGACAGAAGTCTAGACATAAATTGACAAAGGCTTATAATGTAGAAAAAATATTTTGAATGTGGCTCACAAAAAAGTAAATTATTGAGCTAAAGTTTAGTTTGGGGCCTTAACTAACTTCGGATAGGCAATTTTGTAAAGAGTCATTAGTCAAATAATTACACATGACACTTTTTGATGAACCAGGACAACCAAAATCAAGTAAGCACTGGGGATTTTACCCCCTAAAACTAGTTAATCATGACTTGGACACAACCAAGTAGTCCATAGTCAGAAAGGACAAGACTACAAGTTCAATTGTGTTTACTGTGGTTACTAAAATGACTGGCCATTTTTAGAAATTTTGAAAATTAAATACAAAATTGAATCCTTTTCTAAGCAGAGCATTTATATAAACTGGCATACATCTGGGGGATTCTAGGTGATAACTACACATCACAATTGAGCCAGTGATATTGTTATCACCCACTTGAGGATATATTTTTCCCCACATCCCAAAATGCAGTTCTTTGTTCTCCAAACTATAGCCAGTTGTCATTTTTTTGAAACACTAATTCATCTTCACAGAGAAGCAATGCTGCAGTTTCTAACATTTAACAAGGACCAATTTAGGCCAGATTCTTCCTTCATTATCATCAGATCCTATTTTGGATTGTCATGTATAATAAAATTCAGACATCTTCTCATCTATTCAGTTTTTTTTTGTTTTTGTTTTAAAAATGGTATCATTTTTTAAAAATACCTTTATTTATTTTTATGTGGTACTGGGGATCAAACCCAGTGCCTCCCATGTGCCAGGTAAGCGCTCTACCACTGAGCCACAACCCCAGCCCATCATGCATCCAGTTTTATAAAAACCTTTTTTGTTACAATTCTGGATCCTACATGACCGCTGACGGCCTTGCACCCAAGGCTTGGTTCCAGCCTGTCCATGCTATTGGAAAGTGGTACAACTTTTAATATGGTGGGGCCTGATGGAAGTTAGGTCACTGGGGGTGGCCTTTGAAGAATCTACATTGGGACCCGAGCTGCTCCCATGCCTCTGCCTTGCCACAGGCTCAAAGGCAATAGGGCCACGTGACCATAGGATACTTTGAGCCAGAAAAACCCTTCTTTTTAAGCTGACTTTCTCAACTATTTTGCCACCGTGACTAAATGGTTAACAGTAAGCTTCCCAGCTGTGGTCAGAACTAATAATCTATTTTTACACTGGGTAAAGTATTAATCTGAGTATATTATTAATGTGCATTAAAAAATGAAGCAAGAACTTACATCAGACACATATATGACCAGTTGCTTGGCCTAGAGGCATAGATTTTTAAATTTTGAGTAGATGATTTGGGGTTATTTCAGTGTCATCCTATAATTCCTAAACCTCACTGCTTGTTTTAAAGATTAGTTATTCTGTTTTACGTGAATTACATGATGAAGTAGTTATGAGAGACTGGCTATAGTTACAAGATAAGGGAGAGTTGACTTTAGTAAGTAGCACACACTGCACACCATGGCATGGTCATCTAACCTAGAAGTAGGTGTCTGCTTCCCACCCCATGCAACACTTCAACTTTGTCCTTAGAAAATGACCAGATAGACAAAATTCACTGCAGCGTTATTTAGAATAGCAAAGTTGAGAAATACCTAAATCCAACAATAGTGGGATTGGTTAAAATAATTTTAGGTTATGTGTTAATAATGGAATTCATCCAGCTGTGAAATTATAATGCTGAACTATACTTACTGAAAACTCTTCCGATATTTAGTTTTTCAAAAAACACCACCTTGCTGGATCTTGTTGTGCATGCCTGTAATCTTTGTGGCTTGGGAAGCTAAGGTAGGAAGATCACAGGTTTGCAGCCAGCCTCAGCAACTTAGTGAGACAAGGTCTCAAAAAAAAAAGGGGGGGGGGGTTGGGGATGAGGCTTAATTGTTAAGCACCTCTGGGTTTATTCCCTGGTACCAAAACAAAAAACCACCATCATGACCATCATGTATAATAAATATTCACACACAAAAAAAGAGTCAGTTTTTTAAAGAAATTTTAAATGTGATAAACAGATGCTACTTTTCTTGCAGGAGAAAGTGATTTTCATTTAAAGGAGAAATATTTATAGTAAGTAACTTAATTTCTGATACAATAATTGATACTTTTCTTCTCTTATCCCATTTTTAAGTCAGTGACAAAACTAACAGTTTAGAAATGACACCATAGGATGAACTTTATTTTAAAGCTCATAAAGTTTTCACAATCAGTTACAACGGGATCAACATTTCTTCCATTTCACGCCTTCACATGACAATGTACTGTGTAATGAGAGAACTTTAAGTTTTTGTTTTGCATGCTGCTAAACACATTTCACTAGCTTTGTTATTCACTGGATTTTTTAATAATGAAAGCAAAATCATTCTATTGGACAGAATTAATTTTTGAAAGCCCTTATAAAATCAGACTTAGTCTTGTTTATAAACATCCACACCCACACACATGCTGAAATAGAGAGCAAAATGCAAGAAAACTACCTTGGCAGAACAAATGCTTAGATTTTAATCCCAGCCCTCTTGAATAAGCAGTACAGTTTTGTTTCTCCAAAAGACAGAAGTCAGTTTCATCCTCAGTGATGCAAATGGTAATACTGCACAGAAGCTTAGTATGAATTCACAATTCCACAGGAATCTCAAAGTTACCAAGGCAATTTTCCCTTTTAGGATCATAAAGACTACAGACTTAAGCTTTTTTCTTTTCCATATAATACACAAAATCTCTAGACATCCTTAAAAAAGAAAATATAAATAGTCTCAGTATGTTATGTAGAATCACATACTATGACAAAAATATTTCATTAATTGAAGGAATATACCGATTTAATGTCACCTAGTCCAAGTCCATATTGACAGAGCTTTTCTCATTAGGGTAACATTCACCATTCTGATGTGGAGGTTCAGCACCAAAATTATTTTTGCCTTCTAAATCTTCTTCCTTTTTATCAATATTTGGGCCGTTTGGAGTTCTTTCCAGTTTGGGTGATTCGATTTTTGGTTTTGGTTGTGTTACAACAGGCTCACAAGCATTGTTCAATTCCTAAGAAAACAAATAATCAGATTTACTCGGATCCTATCAGTTTACTTTCAATTATTTCTCCAAATACCTGACCCAGCATTTTTCTATTAATTCCAATTATCCATATAAGAATTTCATTTTATTACATTTGCCCCAAACCATATAGCTCGCAGTCCAATCAAAAGAAAAGTGGGCATTCTTCTGAATCTCAGAAAGTTATCGTATATTCACCTGGGTCCTCTCCACAGCATGGGATTTCCTAGCCCTTCTTTACCCTAAAGTGTCTTCCAAAAACTCACGTGTGGAACAACGCAGGAAGGTTCAGGAGAAATGAATGGGTTGTTAGAGTCTTAACCCAATCAGTGAATTGATCCCTGATGGGATTAATTGAAAGGTAGGGTGTGGCTAGAGGATGGTGGCTTTGGAGTATATTTTTATCTGGCAAGTGGAGTCTCTCTGCTTCTTGATCACCACAATGTGAGCTGCTTCCCTCTGCTACTCTCTCCTGACATGATGTTCAGCCTCACCTTGAGCCCTGAGGAATGGAGCCAGCTTTCTAGGGACTAAGACCTCTAAAACCATGAGCCCTCAAATAAACGCTTCCTCCTCATAGTTGTTCTGGTCAGATCCTTTAGTCACAGCAGCACAAATGCTGACTGAAACACCCGTCTTCATTTCCCCCCTCAGCATGTAACACCATCTGACACGTCATGTACCTGGTACTACTGGTCCTCCTGCCCTAAGAACATGAGTGCCACAGAGGTGGGGATATTACTTTGTATACAGAATATTTTAAGTCCTAGAAAAACTGTTGACACGTGACATGAACTCTACAAACACACAGTTGAACTCAATCAATAAATGGAACTCAACTGAAATCTATGAAGCCATCTAAATTTTGTGATAGCAATAATGAACTAAGAAAGTCCGTCTTACGAAATCCGTAAGAGAACCCAGTAGTACACATGAGACATTAACACTTACCTTGACTTTTGCTTTTATTTCATGAGCCCGTACAACTGGATCCTGGTCAAGACTCTTCTTGGCCTGAGCATTCATGATACTGTTCATCCACTCCATCACCTCGTTAACTGACTTCTCAACCTTTTTCATTTCAGATTCATCAATATGGTTATATTTCTCATCCTAAACAGAAAAAAAATATACACTATAAAATTACATATTTAATAGTAAAAAAAAAAAAATTGAATTTGGCCCAATTTTCCACAAAGTTCAAATCTACTACCTGGTCTCAAATACCAAAATTTCCTCACTTATGAATATTTAACCCTTGAATCAGAATCCAAGTTAACCCTCAGTATGTACAAAAAGCTGGACTACCTTGTTTCTGAAGTCAGCAGCTATCTTGGCATAGTGCTGCAGCCTCTGTCCCAGTTCCTCAAACAATTTTGGTCGTTCTTCAGCTTCTTGAAATCGGACTTTAACTGGTGTGCCAATTTTCTAATATAAAATACAATAAATTAATAGTTGCTACAATTGTACTTTACACATCTGCTGTTTATAACACAAGTACCACCTTTTTAGGGGAGAACAGCCTACCATCAACTCTTCCAACTTGTCAACATATGCTTGCTTAGCCTGGTCCTCTCCTTCTTCATAAAGCCAGTCCTCAGTCTCTGTGAGGAGTCTCAAAAAATTTTGGTGTTCCTTATAAGGAAAACACAAGATTAGAGGCAGTCCCGCTTCAGGAGTCTTTACAACAAAACAAAAAAGCATCTAAGAAACACTGAAGACCAGTCAGCTCCTCATCCAGGAAGACACTCGAGTTAGCCTGGCCTCCCTTCACTGAAAAATACCAACACTCCGTTTAGCTCTAAATATTTGACATGAGGAACTCACAGCTATTGTGTAGCTTCTGTCTGGATACATAGGGACTTTTCAGTGTTTTTGGTAACCAGTCTCCTAACTTAACATACTGCATCTTAGAAGCCCATTTTTAGGCAATTTATATATTGAACTACACTGGTCATAAATGAGCAATTACGTGATTATTCTCCAAAATAATGATGTCTCAATTATTCATTTTCTATTCACTTCCCAAACTCTCAAATATTGAAAGGGAAGCTATACCAGTTATTAATCCAATCACTGAACACATTTAAAAAGATCATTACCAACCAATTCATACTAGGTATGTACTTCTAGCCTCCGGAGATGTAGCTTGTTGGGTCACCCCTAGTTCAGAATCCCAATGTAAAAACCCCAGGAAAGGCCAGGGCAGGGCCAAGAAGTGAACTACACTAGAAAAGCCCACAGACCTTCAGACTAGTACTTCAGAATTAACCCCTCACACTATTTTAAAGTCTCCTCCTTCTCAGTCGTGCTTCCGGGATTTACTCAGAGCCACACTGACCAGGAAGAGGGCAAAGGGCTAAGAAGAGCAATGATGCTGATGACATGGTGAACGGCTGGGCAAGTCTTAGGGGAGAGAGAAGGCTGCTAGAGCATGGTGTCCTCTAAAACCCTGATAAAAAGGTCTGAGGCCTTTGAAACAAGGGTTATCTTCTTTATCTTTTTAGCCTCTGTAACTGAAATGCCACAGAAGTGAAGTGAATATCTGACAGGTTCTCTTATGGATGGTAAAAGCAAGTTACTAAACTCGCCGGGGTAAACCAGAATAACATGAAACTGCACAACACTAGAGAGCCTCGCTTCTCTACAACTTTGTTTACATAATTTCTACTTTTGTATTAATTTCTATTTTTGAAAAGCTGAAGTTACATAACCTAGAAGTATAAATGTCAGAATCTGATTATAAACACTTTACATGAGACTATCTGAATAAAACAGCTCTAAAACTTACTTGCTCACATATAAATTTTTCATATGGTCCACACAGCTTGTCCCTGAACTCATACACATATTCCTCCACTGCATTTTTAGCATCATTTCTTTCTTTTTCCAATTTATCCTGCATTATCATCTTCCCCTGTCAGCAAACAGAAAAGGTTATTATTATCTTGCAATAACCAAGTTAATTTTTTAACTAGTTAATAACAGTTGTTATTTTTATGGTGTTGGAGATGGAACCCAGGGCCTTCCTTGCACATGCTAGACAAGTGCTCCACCACTGAGCTACACCCTGGCCCCAACTCTAGTGTGAAGTTGTTTCCTTTTTAGCATATAATAAATACAATTTTGTCTTCCTGTATGGTTGTACCGTGTTGGAATTAATACCAGCCATGTATGATCACACCACTTTGCACTACATTTAAAAATGTAAACAGACTATAATTTACTGGTAAGATTTCTAATCATGATGCTTCAACTCAATAAAAGGGTATTTATTTACATATTATATATCATTTACACAGAATCCTAGAGTTTCAGACTACAAAAAAGCACCAAATGTTGTTAACAGAACTATTTCATGTGGACTAGATTTCTCCCTACTACATGCACTCTGTGGGATAGTCTCATCCAATTTCTTCAAAAGAACAGAGGCAATCTTACAGGAAGAACAACAACCCAGGAGCTCAATTAAGTACGCAAATTGATTTTTATTTCATCCCTAAAACCATATAAAACTTGAGATATGGGAAAGAATTGTAATCCTTTATCAATTAGCAATGAGTAGTAACAGGGCCAAAACAGATACATATACTCCAAAATAAAAAGGATTTAGTACTTACTTCTGTCTCAATATACATGTTAAGAAGGTCCTTCCCTAACTGCCAGACCAGGTTGGCTTCAATAGGTAGTTCTACATTCACCACCTTTATTTTGGGTTTTTTAGCTTCTGGAGGCTGGTCAACTTTCTTTTCATTTGCCTTGGAAAGAGGTAGAAAAAAGAAATGGAAAAATTCTTAAACAATTCTTGAAAAACAAAAATCCTCGTACTTACTGATAAAACAAAATCCCTAAAATCACCAAGATTATCTATTCCAAACTGCCCATTTTAAATCAGGGCTTCAAGTAAACTTAAATATGCCCTCCTTTATAGATTGGGATTTTTTTTTCTTCTTCTTAAATCTTTGCTGTTAATGTTTTTCTACACAGGTTTTTACTTTCCAATCCTTTTAAAGCAGGTTTGTGAATCTCAATAGTTAAAATTTTTAAATTACCAGTAACTTTACAGTCTAGAATCTGACAATAACAAACTTTTTACCTTTACTTTTTTGATGTTAAGATTTACTCAACATTTACTAACATTGTATTTTGGTCACTATATTCCAGTATTAGCACTACACTGAATGCCTTTAAAAATTCATTATGTAGACACATACTTGTATTATTTCCACCATTTGCCTTTGAGTTATGTGATTCCTTAGCAATTCTGCAAAGTGACAAGACATTCTTAAAAGTTTTAAAGTAATGAATAGGATGATGATGCAAATAATACAGGCCGAACATCCCTAATCTGAACTGATCCCTAATCTGAATAGGATGATGATGCAAATAATACTGAACATCCCTAATCTGAAGTTTCAAAATCTGAAACTCTTTCAGTATCCACATGATGCCTGCCACAAGTGGAAAATTCCATAGCTGATTTTATGTGACAAGTCACAGTCAAAACAGATGCACTTCAAATACTGAATACAATTAACTTTAGGCCACAGGTATTAAGTATATATGAAACACATATTTAGTGTTAGATTTGAGTCCCCCAAATATTTCATCATGTACACGAAATAGTGCGGGTATTCTAAAACCCCAAATCCCATGCTTTTCAGATAACGGATACTGTAGGTTTTTCAAAATATGTAAATACAGGGCTAAAGAAGTATTTCCTGGGACATTCAATTTTCCAAGCCTTTTCTATGTATTTCCATTTCTTCAGGTGCATAGCACATTTCCTGCCACAAATGACAAACAACATAATTGAGAAGATTCGACCATAAAACAAATTAGATGATAACCAAGGTGTTCAACATGTATCCAAATGGCTAGAACTGGAAAATGGGAAAAGCACAGCCCATGAGATACAATAATCACTGTCATGAGATGATTCATGTTATAGAGGACATTAAAACAGTAGGCACTTGACTCAAGAAACTGGGACTAGGACGGTCAATAACTTGACTAAAATTATTGATGGGACTATAATCACGTCTGCCAGACTCGTGTTCCGGCGTTCCCTAGAGATCACTCATCCACTAAATGCCATAAGCTGAATCACCAGTGGTGTTCTCGTCAGCCAGCCTGTGGGCCTAGGTCTTCTTCCTTCCAGTGGATATGCGACCCCTCACGCAGTGAGCACGCTGAGGGCATATTCCACAAGAAGGAAAAGTGAATCAGATGATCCCCAAACCTGGCAAGACATACGAATGCAACAGATCCTCAGGGAACAAAATAGATGACAGGACACAAATGGCAGCTGAGTAGAGGGAAGGCAGAACAAAACAGACCAATTACCCACGAAACCAAGATAATCACAAAATGGCATCCCAACACGGAGCGGAAGAGGAAACTCCAATTGAGTGTGATAATGTTCTAAAGGGCTGAGACTGTGACCCCAGCTACCACTAAGAACACAAGATTCTACCCAATTCCATCTGCTAGACAGGTACTGAGACTATTTATCAGCACAAGCTAGTTAATGCTCAACTCTAATCTAGGGGATTAGTTGAAATTAAGTAGGTATTTTTCCAAATAATCACCCATCACCACATGACTTGTTAACAGGGGAAAAAGGCAGCAGTTGTTAGAAATCAGTCAGAACCTACAGAGCATATTAAGAGCCCCAGAGATTAATCACAGCAAATTAAAAACTGGAAACTTTTAATTCATATAAAATTCATCTTAACCCCTACAAACAATTCTGTGATGTGCCCGAGTTAAAAAAACAAAACAAAACAAAAAAAAACAAAAAACACCTTATCTTCAGAAAGGAAGAAAATCCAAACTACCAACAATAGACTGGTAATTTACATGCCACCTGGAAAGAATGAACTTCTGCAAAGTAAAAGGGTGTTTATTTCTGGATATCCATCAGACCATGAGCTTGAAAGGTTTTATTAGGAAGCTGTCATTTTCAAGGGATACTATACAACTATTTAATTTAGCTTCCAATACCTATGTGGAAGAAGGGAAGAATAATTTCTTTGAAAATGCAATCTGGTTATTTAATTACTCAAATTTGACAGATAACTTGAAAGGAGAAAAAAGATTTAACTCCTATAGCCCATGTATTTATCATCTGATTAATTCAAGTGAGACTGATCATCCACAGTGGGATGTATCTTTCTGCCTCTGGCCTTAGCAAATACCTCTCCACCCTTTAGAAGACAACAGACACTTTGCATTAGTCTCTTGTTACTTTGAGTAGCAGTTAATCAAGAGACACTTTTAGGTCTAAAGCAGAATATTCAATTTTCCTAGCTGAGCTTGAATACCTCTATATCTGGTTTTAGATGAATAACACAGAAAATGAACAGAAAAAAATCTACACAGAATAAAATCATTTGGAGCTTGCTCTTAAAACTTCAGATTTAATATCATTAACGATTACATGTTGCAACATCGTCTAATGGAATGAACTAGAAGAGTCACTCACTTTGTCAGCATCTGGGATTTTGTTTTCTTCTGAGGTAAGTTCAGGTGAAGGGGGAGACTGTGAGGTTTGTTGACCATCAGTTTGTACCTGGGGCTGTGTTCCAGCTTCACTGTTGTCTTGCTGGATATTTTTCTGAAATGAAAGCCCAGGCACAAAGGATGTAGAAAGCAGGTGTACTTGTATGAATTTATAAAGTCACAGGGCACCAAAGACAGTACACTCAATTTCTGAACTCATAACAGGTGGGCAGAAAAAGTACCGGATAAAAGCAAAACGAACACAAAATACCCGGAAACTTCTTAGAAAATTTTAACCTGTAAGAAATTCTGTGAATAACAGCAGTTAATACAGTTAAGTAACACAGCTAAGCATTTGACTGATGGTGACAATCAAGAACTCCCCTCCAAGAAACTTTCACCTAACTGTATACAGATACTAGTTCTCAGAAGCACAGGCAACAGGCTTTCCACTCAAGGCCTCTTTCCCAGAAACAAGATTTCCAAAACCTAGTTTCACCAGCAGCCGTCATGCATCGACATTACCTCTATTTCCATTTAGTAAATAGCTTCATAAAATGGCCAACTGTCAGTTATTCCAGGGCTTATCATTCAGCTTACAGAGATGAGACCCTCTCCATCCCACTTTCATCTTGTGACTCAGACATTTGTACCTCAAAGACTCTTTAGGATAAAGAATAAATGCTACATGCTACATGTTACCAATCCTGATTAAAACTCTGCTAAAAGGAAGAAAAATGAAGCCTACTGATTTTCCGATCTTTCTGTAGTAGCCCCCATCTCCGAACAATCAGTGCTTGTTATGATCTTTGGGAGAAGCTTAAAATTCTAAGTTAACATTTTCTGTCTGATCTTGAAGTCATCCATATTTTTCTTTCAAAGCTTCAAAAATCTAAAGCAGACACTGAAGTACTGAGAAGCAAGGCACCACTGATATCCAAAAGGTACTAAGAGACTGAGACAGTACGTGACACTAGCCATACAACTCATTACTGTAAAGAGTTTCTAGATGAGACTAAAACTAAGGTTTAGATGTTGCTTCAATGTTGTGGGAATGATTTAACAGTGACCGCTTGATACCAACACTGCCCTTTATCTTAACCGAAACACTACACTACCTGTTCATTAAAGTGATTTCTAATTAAAGCCCAGAAATAAACAAGTTCAAGTTCTGGAACACCGAAGACAAATTTGCCATACAATTAAAAATATTTTCTTTTTCAGCTTTACAATTCTGCCAAATAGATTAAGTAGTAGTCTTTTTTTGATATCCATCAGTTGACATTTGACTTAATGTATAGTCTTAAAAAAAAAACTAAGGAAACTTTACTTCAATTAAATTATATATCAGTTATTTTAAATTCAGTTATAAAGAACTTAATCATAATACCCTAAATTCTTGTATATTACCATAAACTGGCAAACTATTATTACAGAAAATTCTGATCAAAATTATTCATGAAGAGAAAAACATTTTGACCCTTCTCTGACAGCTTAGAATTAAGTCCATTCTATATTCAAATGCAAAGATTTATCAGCTAACTTACATCAGTGTCCAAGTTTTCTGGTGGTCTCTGATTTGGACACTCCATGTCTGTTTCAACAGAAGATACTTCATTCTCCTCAGTTGGGACTTTCTCCACCATAGATGCTGTAGAGATGGTAAAAATGCCATGGGTGTTGACTCGCACTTTGACTTTCACTCTAGATTTTTCTCCATCCTTCTGTGCAGAAACATTCTGAACTACAAAGCGTCCTAAAACAAAAAGAAATAAGACAATTTTAGAGTTCAACCTAAACCTCTATAGAGTAGGCAAATGCTAAGAAATATAGCTTAGAAGTACAATTTCAAAATCTTCTCCCTTGACCCAACCTGTAAGGTACTACGATCTCAAAATACACGTATTAATTGCACAGCATACATACAATTCTTAAGATTAGTCTTGAAATAAAATCTCACAGGGAAGGGTCTTCTCTTGGCTATTCAAGCATATACTAGGCAGATAGTTTCAGATAACAGTAATGAAAAGCAATTTCTGTTTCCTTCTATCCAATTTCTGTAGATGGATAAGCACAAACAAGACTTGAAAATTTTTCAGGTTTAACATATATGCTGATTTTTAATCCCATGATGTGTTTTTACTATTTTTCTGATTAAAAAAACAAATATTTTAAATATGGAAAGCAAGCTAAAACTTGTATCCATGCCTAAAATTATTATATGTAATAGAATGATTCCACATCTTTATTTAGTTAATGCTTTAGAGTGAATCCTGGTTGTGTGACCTGCAACAAGTTACCTAACCATCGATGATTTCTGAGGACCAAGTTAATTTTTAAATGAGCACTTTACTACAGAACCAAGTGTTTATCATCTGCAGCAATAGTATGGTTACTACAGATACCACTGAACTTTTGGGAAGTAGTATGAAGCTATTATGTGCAAAGCATCAAATTAGTTGAGTATTAAATTTAAGGTGCTATCTACACAAAAACACAGAAAGTTACAGATTTAATTACTAGGTCAGTGAAAGATGCCAGATTAGACCTTGATCAACTGTCATATCACTAGTTCAGGAAGTAACATTTACTCTCAGGCATCCAAGAAGACTCTCAGGAGAGTGGGATGTAACATGGCTCTTCCCATGTGTACAAGGTTTTCAGTTTGGGTAAACATGAAAATTTAGATATGCCAAATTTAAAGGTTAGATTTTATCTTCTGCACAATGGAAAAATAATGCACAGAATTCAACCTACCAAAATCTTACAGTATAATTTCTCATGCTATTTTGCTACCAATAAATTTGTGACAAATGTTTAAAAATAAAACAAACTGTGGGTCAGAACATTTTAGTCTTTAGTCAAGAAACAAAACACAACTGGTCAGGTTGGACCCTTCAAAGAGTTTCTTCAAAAAAAGGGATGAGGGCAAGGTTAAACCCTAAAGAGGACCTAGCAATACTGCAAATTTTATCTGCAGTCTGGGAAACAGAATTTACTATGAGCAAAAGTGGATGGACAGTGTCCAACCTCCCAAAGAAAAATGCTTCTCTAGAAAAGGTTACAGTACAAAATCCTTAACAAGCTGAGTGATATTCTGCATTGGAAGTGTCAACCTGAAATAAATTTCACCTAGAAGAAAGGTTAACAGTAGGAGCTGGGATTGTTGCTCAGGGGTAGAGCACTTGCCTAGCACGTGTAGGGCCCTGGCTTTGATCCTCAGCACCATATATAAATAAGCAAACAAATAAATAAATGTATTGTGTCCAACTACTACTAAAAAAATAAAAATTAAAAAAGAAGGTTAACAGTAAAAGTAGCCAGTAATCCTTTTAAGTATGGCCTACGTTAGAAGTAGGAAAATACCTGACATGTTCCTCAATCATTACTTGAACACAACAGAACATGCAAGTCATCCTATCTGTATAGGCCAGTGTGGCGATCAGTAAAATGAACCCATTTCACCCATCAACATGATTCTAAACTGAAAATGTTTTCACATGGAATTCTCTTTCACTGAATATTACTAAGAAAAAATTTAAGTGTCTACACTGAATGGTAAGCTACATCTTCAACAAAGAGCAAAATATATAGAATTAACATCTTACCTATTTTTGCTTCTGGATATGGGACTCCTAGTGGATCAGAATAGAAAGCTTCTAGCTCAAAAGGCCCCCTTCTCAAGAAGGTGAGAACTTTGGAGAAAGGAGCAGCATGGTTTCGACTAAAAACTTCATGAACACTAGAGAAGAAAGGAAAAAATACTCAGTATTTCAAATATGTGAACTTATTTTGCCATATAAACAGAGAAGAGACATTCTAAAATCTGTCAATTTTATCTTAAAGTACCAAAATTAGAGATGTTTTAATAGATTTGGTTGTTGAAAATCACAGGTAAGCACTCTACCATAAAAGTTATTTGTTCATTTACCTTTTATATATTAAAGACAACAACTACTACATACCCTTCAGTATCTTCCGAGTCGTGGTTCCAGACCAGAGATATTGGAAAAGGAACTGCATCTGTGACGGAAAATTCTCTAACTTTAAATGCTGGGGAAAGGATCGCACACTTGAGGGAAAGATATGAAAAGAATTATCATGAGCTTATGATTAATTTCCACTCATCTTTTAAAATAAAACTCAATTCTAATGGGATGGACAGGTTTTAGGTGAAATTCAAAACTACTTACAGCATATGTCATCTTAAGCACAAATAATTTATTTACTACCCAAATACTATGCCAACCACTAGAAAGGCAAATCATACCTTAGGACAGTAAATATTAATCAATACCAAGCTTTATAGGATTAAAAAAAAAAAATTTTTCCAAAAATGCCTTGCTTATAGCAATGTCACTTAAAAGCTGTTTCTCTTTTGAATGTGTAGATGCACAATGGAATGTGTAAATACACAGACAATTCTGTCCACATTGCTTTTCAAATGTTTAAAAACTGAAAAGAGGACTAAGGAGTGGTAGCAATTACTTGAGATGCTAAAGTAGGCGGATTATTTCAAGTTTGAGACCAACCAGGGCAACTTTTACCCTTTCTCAAAATATAAAATAAAAAAGGGCTAGAGATGTTGCTCAGTGGTAGAGCACCCCAGGGTTCAATCCCCAGTACTACAAAGAACCAAACAAAACTGAAAAGGGTAAAACTAAAAATGTTCATATTTTCTAGTAGTTTTATGAATGAAATGAATAATTTCAAAATTGGGACCAATAACATCCAAGTCAGGTGGAAGGTTCACATTTAGACAAAGTATATAAAAATCATAAATAGATGAACCAAATATCTAATTAGTATGCTAGCCTTCCAAAGAGATGCCAAAATTAGGTCTTTTTGGGGGGCGGAGGGGGAGTGAACTCAGGAGTACTCAACTACTGAGCCTCATTCCAGCCCTATTTTGTGTTTTATTTGGAGACAGGGTCTCACTGAGTTGCTTAGCGCCTTGCCATTGCTAAAGCTGGCTTTGGACTGCGATCCTCCTGTCTCATGTATCAGCCTGCCGAGCCACTGGGATTACAGGAGTGTGTCACCACACTGGGCTCAGAATTAGCTTTAAGAAAACTAGGAACCTCCAACATTTGGGGGAATCCGTTAAGGAGGCTTATTCCATTACTAAGTTTTGAAAAAAACCAAAAATCCAATAAAACATACTAGAACAATACAAAGGGTATCATTACTAAGTATCTACATGTTTTTCCTAAGTAAGGCAGACACTCTGAAGATCTTTGTTTACAGAATCTCATTTTATGTTATAAAAAAAGGAAGAAAGCCTTCTAACTACATCACAGTTAATCCAATGTGTTAACTTTAGTTAAAACTATTTGATTATTCATATTGCCTATCAATACTCTAAATATATGTTTTTATTGTACTAATAATGTCTAGGTTTGGTGCTTTTGCTTCACTAAACTAACTTTATACTTCTGGGCTGCCTTCTTATTCTACAAGCAGGTTAAAAATCAATTTGGGGTGTAAGAGTGTCCCTATTTTCTAAAACCATGTGAAAATCTATTCCTTGTGACATCTCCCTTAATTCTCTCCCGTGTTTTACCATTAACTGTCACTGCCACACTGCTAATTAGTGCTTTACAGCTATGTTTTCTATGATCCCCTCAGAAACATATCTTTTCTAATTCTTGTTTGAGAAACACCAACTTAGTTGTTCTTCGAAAGTTTATTGGCTCTTCCAGATTTGAATGTCCTTGTCTCCTCCACAGCCTATGGATTCACTGAAAAGTAACTTCCTTCTGCAATCTAATTAGATACAAGGCTCTGTTTATTAAATTACCCATCGTGATGAAAATCAAGTGGGAACTGTTTAAGGAACGCACACCAAGAGCAAGCAGGGTGAGAAAATACCTGTAGCGCACATCCTCTGGCTACTGCTTCATCGGCATTGAGCGTTGTGCTAATATCTTTTCCAAAGAATTTGGCAATTTTTTCTTTCACTGCTGGAATTCGTGTAGTGCCTCCAACTATCTCAACAGCACTCACATCTTCTACTTTGAGCTGGGTTTGTTCCATCAATGAATAAAGGGGTACTTCTATTTTTTGCAGGAGTTCAGCACAGAGTTCTTCAAATTGTGACCTTAGCAAATAAGAGAAACACTTTTTCATTCTTTCCTCCAAATACCCTAGATAAACCTAAATTAAATGCTACCATAGTTTGTAACCCTTCTTCCTTTGTAAATATATAAAACAGGTACAGGAAAGGGGCTAGGAAAAAAGTCAGATCTATAGTTATTATTAGAAGAAATTACTTTAATATTCTTACAATTGCCATGTTAGTTCCCAAATGTTTTATGTGATCTGATTCTCATTAACTTAAATATTTATTTCCATTCACATCAAAATATCTATGAAACTATTATTTAATTATTGGTCCAGGACTACCAAAAAGTGGAGAACAAAAACAAAAAAACTTTCTCAGAGTACTTAGAAGATATTTTTGAAAACCCTCTTTGCAGAAGTGTCCCTAAGTTCTAATGGTGATAAAACACTGACCCTTCAGTCATAAGCCATGTAGCACAGGATCCTGAAATGTAAGCTAAGAATCCCAGTTACAAGTGACACCTGGGCTATAATTTCAGCAAGAAGTTACATTGATTTCATCTGCAGAATTCAAGACACACCTGTTCATCTTTCCTGAAACATCTTTGTCATTCATAAAGCATTCAATATTCAGTGGTAGGTCCGTGCTGTTAGAGCTCATTAGCTTTTTCAATTTTTCACATTCCTGATACAGACGAAGGAGTGCTCGAATTTTGGATTTTGCATCCAACTTGTACTTAGTTTTAAACTCTGCACAAAAATGTTCCACTAACTTTTCATCAAAGTTCTTTCCTCCTAGGAAAGGATCAAAAGCTGTTCCCAGTACCTAAATTAGTTAAAACAAATAATCTGGTCATTTCCCATCATTTGTAATTAGAATCCTAAATATTGCTACTTAAACAACTGAAGGCTAACAGGTTCACAACTTCTCATTTAAATTACAATAACATGAAATTCATCAATTGAAAGTAATGTAACTACAAAATACTAACAAAACAAAACAAAAAAAACCCCACTAAATTTCTAAGGTACTCTTTACTTTTAATTACTATGCACATAGATAAAACCTAGAAGTATGCTAAAATAATTACATCATTTATATGTAGATCAATCTTCATTACCAAGAATAGTCTAGGCTCATTAACTTAAAAATCACAACAAATTCAACACTTCGAATATCTGGTCACACAGTTCCAATATATGCTTACCTTCAATTTTCCCTTGTTAAAAGCACAGGCAGACACTTGAAAAGCTGAGTGTCCCATATCAACAAAGACCACTATCCGAGGTTTCTCATCTGGGCTTGGGAGATCCTGCTTATAAATTCCATAATTCAAAGCAACTACAAAAAGTAAACTATGTTTCAATTCTTTGGTTTATACTTAGATAGTTCATTGTTACAAATAATTACAAATGCAGGAAAATTGACTATAAAACAATTTCAGTGAAACCTTTTTTTATCTGACTTTACAATGACTTTCTGCAATCTGTTATTCTCTTTCTGACTTTAGAACCATGAATGCTCTATCCTTTCTCCTTATATGGAAAACAATAATGGACTTACTTACATGGATACAGTATCGGACTCATTACACAATACTTACTTTTAACCATAACCTGCAGTGAGATTACTTATCAAAAAAAATTAAAAATAAAAAAAAACCTTACATAATTACAGCAACTGCAGTGCTTCTTGTTTCCTGAAGACTGGAGCATTAAAGGGTCTGTTATTTTCTGAACTTTGAAATCACTATACTTCTAAACAGGTATACCTAATAGCCTTTTAAAAACCTATTAGAAGTACACTGAAAATAACTCAAGTGTAAAAACTACTCTCCCTTTTTAGTTGATCAATAATAGTAATAAACTGATACAGGAGGAAATAACAGTGACTGCTTTGCCTACTACTATTATCTACTGCATCTAGCACAATGCCTAACAGAATGTGCTTAAATCAATACCTGACAAATAATCAACTCCTAACTACAGTTCTGAAAATATGAGGAAAAAATGTTACCATAATCAATTATTTGTACTCAAGGTAGCTTTGATGCCTAAACGTTAGGATTTGGGGGAAAAACTTGTTTCTTAACTATAAAAGCAATGTAAGGAAATAGTAAGTTAAATCCAACCTGCCTAATTAAAAAAATTATATAGGCCAGGCATGGTGTATGTACTCCATCGTTATATTCCAAACACCTGCATTCAGAGGCAGAAGGATCCCAAGTTCCAGCCAGCCTTGGCAATTTACAAGACACTACCTCAAAATAAAAAATACAAGGGGCTGAGAGTGTTTATTCAGTGGTAAACTGCCCCTGGGCTCAATCTTTAGCACCAAAGAAATGACGTAAAAAATAATTTAAACACACGCTTATATTTTATATACATATGAAATAATTTTCTAATAAGACTCATAAATTTAACAAAGCACCAAACTCTCATTAATGATAAGAACCTAAAAAAGCTGAATTTTTGCTTTCAGATCTAACGTTTTTTATAAAAGTGTTTTTACTTCTACATGAAAGTGTTTAGTAATAGCACCCAGAGTGTCATAACTTTTATGGGTTTTGTCACTTCTACAGACACACTTTCTTACCAGCTGTCATGTCATTCATGAGTCTTAAGCAGTTTAGGCCAACAATCTGTGCAGCATCTAATACAGATCGCCTCTCAGCATCTGTGAAGAAGGAGGGAACCTATAAACAAGAAAAAAATCTTTTAGCTCACCTAGAACACAAAAATATTTAAATTCTTCACAAACCACTTGTAATAAATTCAGAGGAGTCCAAATAAGTAGGTGCCTAGCCAGGTCCCAAAACAGAAATAGAACTTTACACTTAATTTCCAGCAAGTTCCTTAACTTATAGAAACAGTAACTACTTTTGAAAAGATTGCCTTAAAATTATAACAGATTCTGAGTTACTTTATAATTCAGTAGATCGGTTAAGATTACAAAAGTGCTTTTTGGCAAAGCATGTTGATGCTCCTGAAAGATAAAAGAACCAAAAGAGCAAAGGCTGAAGTTTCTGATGGTACTGGCTTATACCTCTAGCTGTAAGTAATTCCTTTTGACTGTCTTCAAGGACATCATTTTAACTAGGACATTGATGAGGAAGAAAAATCAATACATTCATAGGATCACTCTAAAGTGATATATTTCATTAATAAAGGAAAACACCTAACACAAAACTTCCACATTTTTTCCAAGTATGCATTGATATTTCAGAAAGAAATACCTCAATGACTATTGACTTAATTCTTTATTTTTACCAGAGATTAGTGATTATTACTCTAAGCAACAGAGACAGGACTCAGCGTTACAGGAAAAATTCTAGCTGTTCTGCCATACACTTTCACATCCTAGGATATGCTCCATAAAGGCTTCTGACTGGTCTGGGCAAGTCACAAGGTTTGCTATAATGCAGACACCATGCTGAAATTAAGACCATTATAGACAATCCTACTGGAGAACATAACCACAGCAGACCAGTGATCCTAGTCATTTGTGAAAGCAGAATTTACAAAAGCCTTTCTGGTATCAAAATAAAAGACTTTATCCTCTTCAAGTATTCTCTGATAATTTGCCTCTCCACTGAAGCTAGCAGAATTGGCAGTGATAAAAATCTAGGTTTTAACAACACCACTAGGCTACAGTTTAAAACTCCTAAAGCACTGGTTCTCAACTTTGAGTTCTTTCACCTGTGGAAAGCTGAAAAGTACTAAAGCTGTCTGATACTGTTGCATTTAACTGCTACAATATGTGACAGTCAATCTATATTTTCTAAATGCTCCACAGATTTCCACCTCCAGTTAAAACCTGTGTAGCTTCGAGCAGGGTGTGGTGGCACATACCTGTAATCCCAGAAGCTCAGGAGGCTGAAGCAGGAGGATCACAAGTTCAAAGCCAGCCTGAACAAAAGCAAGGTGCTAAGCAACTCAGTGAGACCCTGTCTCTAAATACAAAATAGGACTGGCGATATAGCTCAGTGGTGGGGTGTTTGGGAGTTCAATCTCTGGTACCAACAAACCCCAAAACAAGCTTTGTAGCCTCTAGCTAAAATACCACTCAGACCTACTTTAAAACAGTCCAGAACATTATTATCAATAGTAGAATTTTGATCCCTAGTAATAAACCAGTTTTCACACATTTGATACTTCAATACAGAAGGCAAATTAAAACACAATTCCTTGCTGAATTCTACTTACTGAAATAACACAATCTGTGACTGGTTTTTTGAGGTTGTTTTCAGCAGTTTCCTTTAACTTAGTCAACAACATAGCTGTTATCTGTTCAACACTAAATAGATGTTCTTCATCCATGTACATTACCTATGTAAAGGGAAAAAAAGGTTGTGAACGCTGTAATACTTAATGGTAAATGCTAATATTAACACAAAACATTCTTTCCTACAAAATCTGTTTTGTTGTTTCAAAAGGAGGAATAAAGGAAGGAGGAAGGGGTAAGAAAACCACCAAGACAGATTTCCCAAAGTTCTAGTCAAACCATTATAGATGGTAGTAAATTTCCATTGAAAAGATGAATCATTAGAATAAATATTGTCTGCTGATCATAAGACAAGAATGCATCTGGTAGTTAAAAAAAGATTCCTGGTTGTATTACACTATTGCTCTTCAAACTCCAGCTGGATTGTCTTTGAACAGACATTTGTTTGATTCATGAACACCGTTTAGACTAAACACTATCAAATAAACCTAAAGTTTCCAACTGCCAAAAAGTTAGAACACAAATTATGTTATAGCAATATAATTATTGTCTGAATAATTCTCAATTTAGCACATACTTAACTATACTTTAAAAGGAATTATATGAAAAACAAAACAAAAAGCCCCACCTTAACCAATTAAGATATCTGAGGCACTCTTAAGAGCTAGTACTTTTCTCAATAGATTAAACAGTCTTCTTATTTAGAAACCAGTGGTTGCTCAGTTATATTACCTTTATTCCAACTCCACCATTTTTCATTGGAACCAAATCGTAACTTAAATTTTCCTTCTCCTTCTGAATGAAGGGGTCATTGAAAGTTCGACCATGAAATCTCTTAAAGTTAGACACGGTATTATTTGCATGAGTGATTTGCTGCAAAAGAAATTTTGAGATTTTAAATTTCTCTAATTTGCTATCTACCAGCACCTACAGCAATTTAGCCATTTATACAACTCACACCAACCCTAGGTATGGACACAAACCCTCTCTAGGACCCTACATTCCCATCATTGAATAGCTTATTTGAACTTTCTTCTCTTATAGAAAACATCTAAGGAAAACAGACGAGGGCAACCATGTCAGAACACACTTTAAAGCAGATTTTTTAAATCTACAAGATAAATTCCGAGACAGTGCCAGTAACCCAGTAACTTTATTATCACTTTATTTTATTCCCCCCTAACTAAACTTGTTAATTTTTATATTCAATGAATGAATGAAAAGGAGATTTGGAAGCACTATGGTCAAATCACATTTTTTTTAAAGTTCACTTATTACACCAGGATACACGTTACTCCAGAATACATATGGATGGCTACTCTTCCTAGCAATAGTATGAGATAATAACTATACCAAAAGATGTAAGTTAGGATCATTCAAAATGTTTTAAAATGACAATATTTTCAACTGCATGTGCTTATTTTTTTTTCATTTGGGAGCCACAGTTTTTAAGCATGAGACTAAATTCATAGTATCTTACACAACTGATACATGTTTATTAAATCAGAGCATACTTAAAATTTGCTCAGTTTCTTTTAGCAACTTATTTACTTATATCTCAGATACAGAGGTTAAACAGAAATATTTGGTCAGAAATAGAAGAGAACCGGAGGGAAACATGCCAAATTGTTATAAGATGGTTATTTTTTAAATCCACTGTTTCAGTTAAATATTTTAGTTAAACTCTGGATTAAAAATTCTACTTTAAAGTATTTATCATGCAAAGAAAAAAAAAACTGGGACCCTTGTTTACACTAAATAGTTAAGAGACAAGAGCTATGACTTCTGTTAGCTTGAAGACACTTTGGATTATTACTCCATTGAAGTTCCCCCTCCTTGTGAGTACCTCATTTTAAGTATGTATAACTATTTTTCTTCCCTATTCCCCTGTCATGTATCTCTTCCAACCTAATTAGCCACAATATAGTATTAAAACATATTTCAGGGTTTAGGGTTTTGTTTCTTTTTAGCAATATTATTTTCTGTAATTAGACTTGTTTATGTTATTTCCTAAAGTCCCTGAAAAAGTATTTCATATATTTTTATTTTCTCTCTACCCCCAAAGGATTAAAATCAATGTTGTTCCAAAAAAATGTAAATTTTTTGAACAACATTGTTCAAAAAAATTTTTCTAAAAAATTGTTCAAAACAATGTAAACCATAAATGAGAGCTTTATATATAACATTAAAAACTAATTAATAGGCGATTAAAAAAAAGGAATGAAAAGTCTTCAAAATCTCTTCTATCTTATATACTTCCTATTTCAATTCAGACCAGCCACATTTCAAGTACTGACTAGGCAGCTACAAGTAGCAAACAGCTACCATATGAGCACAGGTTTGGACAAAAAGTTCTCCTAGTCCCACTGAATTATTAAGTAACCTCAAAAAGCTTTTAAATACAGAAGCTTAGAGGTTTCTTCTATAAAAAGAATATTTAATTCTTAAATGAATATTGAGAAAAATGTCACCAAAAAATTTCAAGTGTCTTATTGGCAGGCTGGGAGGTTAAAGCAGATCTTATTCAATAGGTCAAAAGAAAAGGAACACAACAGGAAAATAATCACATAAGGTTTCAAAAAGAATACCTAAATTACATTTTTAAAACTCAAAAACAGGTAAACTTAAGACACTTGATACTCTTGTATGTATCTTTCAAACTCCTCCCCTTAAAAAAATGGGCCAGAATTCTCCTAAGGAACATACCTGATTTTTGGCTGCAACTCCAATTGTTCTGTTTTTTGATCCAAATGATATGACTGATCTAGAAGAAATAAAAACCAAATGTTTCAAAACTGTTAAAAAAGCACAAGTGTGGACATTTTTAACTGACAAGGAAAATTCTAATAAAAATTGCCTCAAGGGTTATGTGTGGGTGTTTTGGAGGAAAGGTTCCCTTGAACTCTGTTCTGAGAATAAAATCTGGGTTGCAATCCTACTGCCCCAAGTCTGCTCACATCTTAAGAGATATTTCTCCCCACCTCAAGTACTAGTTTCATCTGTGTGGTTCCCAATTACTAAGAACTAACATTAATTCAGGAAGTATTCTGCATACTTAAAGAATATTATTAAACTTCGCCCTATACAAAAATAACATAAATGTCACTGTCATACCCGTTTTTGTGCTCATATACCATCTGCCTCTCTAAGATTCAAAAGCTTTTATGTAAACCCAAGTAATGGACCTAAGTTTATGACTTAGTTGAAAGAGCACAAAAGAGGTTCCTATCTGGAGACTCTACTTAAAAAGTTACAGCAGAATGGAATATAAATGTTTGAGAGAAGAGATTAAATGAGTTACATTAATTTAAATCTGCTCTGAAGAGATGAAAATGATTTGTAACCATGAGACAGCTTTCTCCGTAACAAGAAATGGAAATGCATAGTAACACAACAGAGACAAGATCAAGAAAAGTCTTTTGAGGAGGAGGTAGTGATTCAGGTTTTGGATTAGAAAAGAGATCTAATTGTGCATTACTAATCCAAATCTAATCTAATTTTGGATTACACTTACTCCTACCTAGGTAAATGAGAGGAGTAAAATGGGAACACACTGAGGAAGTTTCAACTTGCTGAAACAGAATCATCCTGGACCTAGATTATTCCACCAGGTGCTAAATAGCATCCTAAAAGCCAGGGAGACATTCAAACAGAAGACAGACCTTTACAGTAGAGTCCAAACTGGTATCCTTCTAAACTCACTTGCAGACTGGATCTACTCATTTTCCAAGGGAATAATCAAATTGAAATAAATAGTAATTAACAGTAGTCAATGCACTTGAATCAACAATCTGGTTTAACAAACATTCCCTCCTAGAATAGCTTTTGAATAGCTTTTCTTTTATTGGATCAAAGAGAACAAAGATGTAAACCAAACCTAGGGCTGAAAGTCTGAAATACTGTAATCTTTCTTACTAACCTCCAATTAAGAGTCCTGCACTGGCAAAAAATAGACCACTATGGTTTTGCAACTTAGATGCAAGGGAATAAGTCATCAGCAATATTAGCTTTTTTCCTCATTTCCCATTCACTTTAATAAGCATTCATCTGCCCGCAAATAACTGTATAAACTCATTTTACCTTTAGGTTTAATGTTCCATTTTACAAATCTCTAGAAGACTTTAGTACATTTGAAAAAAAAAATAATTTCCTTGAAAAGCAAACAAATATTTTCATCAATGCAAAAATGCAGGTATGTTTGCATACATTTTCTTCAGAAAATAAGCCCATGACATAGTTGCTTTTTTAGTGTTTGTTGGCCACCCCACGCTGCTGTGGAATATTAACATTTAAGTCAGAGAAAACATCCTTCCTTCTCGTGGAGTTCCAGCTACAAAAGCAGGCAATTTTTATTGTCTCTTATTTCAACTCCGAAATTAAGAAATAAAAACTCGGGTCTAGAATTCTTATGAATGGCTCCGATAATGAACAAAAAAAGGACGTTTACATCTCCCCAAAACGATTCTGGGGACTTGGACACACAACATTAGCAACCGTGACAGTGGGTAAGGAGAGGTGGATTTATCTTTCACAACAGTGTTTCTGCGGTCGCTAACAACAGACTGCCGGCTCCCCGGCCAAGCAGCGGCACCCAGGCTCTGGAAGCTTCCAGTTCATTTCGAGATTCATGGTGCGGAAGAAACGGCTCGGCCGCCCGGGCTCCGCGGTGTGCACAGAGAGGCGCGGAGGGAGGAGGACTGCCGGGGGCGGCTCAGCCAGCGCCGAGAAGCCGGGTGGGGAACCGGGGGCGGCTGCGGAAGGAGCCGGGCGCAGGCTGCCAAGTAAGCGGGGCGAAGTCGCGGGCTTTGCCGCCGCCGGACCCCTAGAAATTCTACCCAAATTGGCGACCCCGGGAGACCCGAGTTCCGGAGCGTCTAGTCCCGGCGAATCCCCGAGGCACCCCTTCCTCTCCCTCGGCGGCGGCGAGCCTACACCCCTTCCCAGCCCCCACGAGGGGCGCGCCACTCCCCACGCCGCCTCCATCTGCCCGCGAGCTCCGGGTCCCCGGCGCTCTCCAGCCCCAGAACCTGTCCCCAGCGCCCTGCAAACTCCCACTTACGGGGTGCACCGGTCGCTGAATTCGTTGGCGATGGTCTCGATGCCCCCGGCCCGGGCCACCGCGATGTAGCAGCTCTGGGAGCCCACGTCCAGCCCCACCACCGACATGGCCGGCTCGCGGTCCGCCTCCGCCTCGGGTCTGGGTCTGCGTCCTCCGGCTGTCTGCGCGCTGCTCCTTCTCGGCCGCTGCCGCCGCCTCTAGCTCCAGCCGCGGGGCCGACTGCGCTTCTGTCACTCGGACAGACACACGGACACTCGGCCGGACGGGCGCCTCCGGATACCCGGGGACCGCGGCGGCTGCAGGAGAGATGCCCCGGGAGAACGCGGCGCTGGGCCTCCGCAGGTCGCTGCACAGCTCGGGCTGACTGTCTTGCTCGGCCGCCGCCGTTCGCTAGCACACCGGAGCCGGCTCCCAACAACAGACCCAAAAGGGGAGGTCCCTGTTCCTCAGCCTTATGTATCGCACTGATCAGAACTTTCCAGAATCTGCGGCATTTACTCACCGGCGCCTCCACCGGCCTCTCCACGTGCCACTTCCGCTTCCTTCTCGAGCCTTCTCGAAAGATTCTACCCAATGAGTGGCTGGTCCCCCGGGGAACGGCTGCCGTTGCCATGGTGGCAGGACAGCAGCGGCGATGCCATTGGCTGTAGTCAACCAGGTTGACCCTCCTCCGTCCCCGCCCACCCTAATCAAGGGCTCCTGATTGTCTTAATATCAGGGACAGAAAAAAATGACTCGGAAACTCGCAGCATTCGTAACTGGCTACTGGGCGGTGATGCCCACCCTTAGACTATAAAGGGAAGCTAATCCGGCGGACGTGGACCCCACTTTGGCTTAGCCCCCAGACCTCGAGGCTCTGGGGAGGCCAACCTGCTGTCGGGAGAGCATGCCGGGAAGTGTAGTCCGCCCGGGAGATGAGGGCGCCTTGCATGCTGGGATGTGTAGTCCCGGCCGCAGTGCGTGCTGGGACCTGGCTTTGTCTTGGGGGCTCCGGGGAGAGGCCGAGTTCTGTCTAGTGCTTTCGCGCGCCTTCTCTGGCGGGGAACGTTGTTTTGTTTATGTGTCTGTTAGTTTTGTGTTCTGTGCTGTTCTGCCTTAGATTGCCCCGACAGCTGACCCATTCCGACTTTAGAAGAAGGAACGTCAGTTTAAACCGCTTATTATTAAGCACAGGGTTGTGTTTACTGTTTTGCATTTATTCATCACCAGGCAAGATATGTTTTTGTAGAATAAAATGTGAGAGGTTGTGGGGGGGGGCGGGGGGGTGGTTTTTTAAGAAATTGGTTTTTAGTTGTGGTATAACTTGGAAGGCTGTCCATGGTGTCACTTTATGCTTTTTAAATATTATTTTTGGTTGTTGATAGACCTTTATTTATATGTGGTGCTGAAAATCGAACCCAGCGCCTCACATATGCCAGGCAAGTGTGCTACCGCTGAGCTGTAGCCCCAGCCCTGTGCTTATTTTTGATAGACCTGATTGAAGCTGACATTTTTCCGCCCTGCCACTCCTAACCACGAATTGATACCTAAGTTCTACTTCTTTGATCTGAAACAGCTTTTTTTTTTTTTTTTTTTCTCCTTTCCCGGGAAAGCAATGCCCACTTTACCTTTTGTTCAGTGAAGTGACAAGCAGAGAAGGGAAAGGTGGAATGATGCTGCTGGTATCTTCAGGTCTTTCTACCCTTTTGTGTCTTTTTAAGGTCGCCTCAGATCTAAGTGTTTTTCCTACCCTCAGGCACATAATTCAAATGCGAGTCATTGAATAAGTGTGTAATTTTGTGATCTAAAGTTAGAAATTTCTTAACTGCTCATCCAGAGTGTGGCGATTCCTCATTAACACAGACAGGAGTGTAAGTCAGAGGCAAAGACAGAGTTCCATGTTTATGTTAGTGTAATCTAAACTGCTTTTTGATAGTTTGTCTACCACTTAAGACTTAAGTTACCGGACCTTAACACTTAACACACCTTTAAAATGGTCATGATAATAGTAGCCATCTCAGGGTTGTTGTATTCTTAAATCTGAAAAAATCGTAGCTGTAAAGAGTTTTGTTATGCATCCCCAATACCTAGATGACCCCCCCCCCCAAACCCTCTTTGCGTATAAAAACATTGCAGTCCATGGAAAGGTAACAGTTTTGAACAGAAAGGACCTTTGAAATTATTATTTGGTCAGTTTCCCACATTTTATATGAGGAAGCTGCAGAGAGGAGAGCAGCCAGACTGATTTGGGTCAGGTTCAAATCCTGGCATGCACTGCTAAGATGCTTTATATAAAGTGCAGCTTATAAGAGTACCAGCCCTCCTGGAGTTGAAGTTCAAGGGCTTGAGTCCTAGCTGTCCTTATTAATTTGTGAGCTGTGTGATCTTGAGATAATTACTAACCCTGCCTGTGTTCTACCTCATAGGGTTTATGTAATGATCAAAATATATGTGAAGTACTAAACATAAGCCATTATTCTATAGTATTACTGTTTAATCCTGGGCAAATTTGTAAAATGGAAATAATAGCATACTTTTGCTGGGATTTTGGAAGTATTAAATATACACAAAACATCTAGTATGGTAATAAGCCTTTGACAAATTATACTAAGAATAGTAATATTATTCAAGAAATGTTGGTACCGGGCACTTCAATCTCAACTCATACTGCTGTGGATGCTGAGTTGTATAGTCATGTTTTAGCCCTCTTGTGTTTAATCAGTTCACCTTAACTATTTACAGAACAGATAAATAAAGGCCATAAGAACGCCACATTTATTATATAATGAAAATGCTTCTTGTTTTAACTTGACCACATTTCATTGCTCTGCATATTTCATTGTATTTTTGTCACACAGAATTTCCCACACTATTTTTGTCATAGTGTCAGAAGTTTTAGATTGAAACTTACCAGATAAAAACAATCTCCACAAATCCTTGTTGTGTAATTATGAGGTAAACATAGAATGAAGGTGAGTTTATCTTGTCTGCTGGGAACCACCATTGCAGTCATTGAATTTTATCCCATATTTGTTTTAGAGAGAGCAAGAAGGTCCTCAAAATTGGAAGCAGAGACAGCTCCCAAAGAACAATAAAACGAAAATGTGAAATTGAAAGTTGACAACCCAGAACAAAAACACTATCCAATGCAATAATGAATGTGCAGTAGCTATAAAAAGCTGCGACTAAGCTTCCTTGAAAGGAAGAGAGAGACGGGCATAGGAACAGGTAAATAGATGAACATGAAAGTGCACATGACCTTTGACTTTTAGTGTGAGTCAGTATTTTGGTGCCCCTATCTGTATTCAGCATAGTGACAAGTGCTGGAGGGTTATAGAAGTAGCATAAAATTTTGTTCCAAATAAAGGCATGTACTGAATGGCCTCTCTATAATGCCAATGCATTATGAATGTTCAAATAAGTAAAATCTTGTCAATTTGAGCATCTTTCAATATTTGCTTATTAAAGGGTTTTGGTTTTCTTTTATTTAAACTTGCTTTTTGAAAGGTAATGAGTTCTGCTAAGATCTGTTTTGTCCTTATTTTAACTTATATTAGAATGAGCACCTAAAAATAGCAATGCATAAGGATATTGTGCTGGGAGCAGAGACTTATAAAAAGATAGATATAAAATTGGGGGACTTTTATCCCATCTGCTAGCAGCCAGCATATAGGGAAAATATATAAAAAGGTTTTTTTCTTCTAAAGAGGGGTTTTCTATTTTATTATAAATGTGGATAACAAAAACAATGCATAGGAAACCATTCATGCTTGCTGCTCCAGACTCCCTATAAACCACTTTCCCACTGAAACACCATATTAAGGCAACCGGCCTTCCTCCTAAATCAAAGGGTGTGTGTTTGTATTTATTCCCGTTCCCAGGAAGCTCTTCCTCAGGCTATCAACGAGGCCAGCTTCTTCACGTCCTTTCAGGTTCAGTTTGAATCATACCATTACATAAGGGAAGTTTCTAAATGCTTACCCAGGAAGCAGATTGTCTTTCCCAAAGGTACACCCAATATTTTACTCTTACTAAAGGAGAAACTGGTGCCATCCCCAGTGCCAAGGACAGTCACATTGGATTGAGCCAATCAGCACATCCTATTTCCCTTGGCCTCAGGGGTCATTGATTCAGGGATGAGCATATGATCTAGGCAGCCCAGTCAGATTCTCAGGACTGTGGCTTAGAATGCTGGGACTTGAGGGTTCTCTCTGTGCCCTCTCCATTGCCCTTTCCTTCCCCCTTCCTCCATGTCCTTCTTCCTCCAGGCTCTATTTTATGAGATTACCTTACTACCATCCTAAAAAGGAAACTGACCTGCAAAGGTGGATAGAACTAAGAACTAATTGTAGCTGGGGCTAAGGATTTTGTTCAGTCCTGAGACCTACCCTATCTCAGGATTTAAGTTGTATGAACCATATTTCCTCACTGTGTAAGCCAGCTTGAACCAGGGTTTCTGTTTCTGGCTGCCAAGAAAGAAACAGAAACCTCCTTTAAAAAAAAAAAAAAAAAAAAAAAAAAGCAAATAACCTCCTTAGAGAAAGTCTTCCTTAACCGTATTATCTAAAGGTTTTGTCTTTTGTTACCCACTTATTTACTTCACAAATATATACCACAGTCTGCAGTGATCATGGTGGTGGGGAACAGTGTTTTACTTCCTTGTTCTTGATTATATGGCTCAGGGGCCCAGTGGCTGTTTTGTTTTGTTCATAGTGTTCTATAGATGCTCAAAAAAAAAACATTTGTTTAATGATTGAATGTAAAAGCTATCATAAACTTATTAGGAAAAGGAACATTGATTCACTTTCCTCTAATATGACTTTATCAACCCTGGCACTCTTGACATCTTGAGCTAGATAATTCTTGGTTGTACAGGCTGATCTGCACATTGTAGAATATTTAATTTCATCACTAACCAGATCCACTAGATGCCAGTAGTAATATCCGCTTTTCCCCTGCCCCATTGCAACAAAAAAGTCTCCAGACATTGCCAAATGGCCCTATGGGACATACTTGTCTCTGGATCAGGGTTCCTACTCTCAATCTAGAAGCTTTGATTTATGCTTTAGTGGTACAGAAGGGCATAGTCTTAGGACATGTTTTTAGAGAAATCAGAACCCTTTTTGCACCACAGAGGCTAAGAGATGAGGAGATAACCCAGCTCTGAACAAATCAGACAATAGCCAGTATAGATCCCATAAAAGAGGAAAGACAGATGTCTCTCATTGGACTATAGGACATGCCCACTGATATGAAATGTGCTTACTCCAAGGAGATAATGCTGACTGTAGTTGAGAAGTATTTTGTGTGATTTTAAATTATTTCTTCCAGAAATGTACATATAACTCATTTCTTTTTGTTAGCGTCCTTTATTATGACATAATAATTAGAAAGGCCGCACAGGTAAAGAAATTAAGAAATTCTTACCTTTCTGCCACCTTACCCATTCTATCATAGAGAAAGAAAGCACTCAGATAACCAGGATCATTGTTGCCCTACATAATACTCTCGATTTTCCACCCTGAGAACTAAATTCATGTCCAGAAATAGATTCTTCTTTTCTTTGTTTCTTCAGTGCATGTGAGAAAAAGGGAAAGGGAGGAAGACTTAGTATCCTGTGTCTTTTCTATTCTGAATTCTAACAGGGTAAATTCAAAGTCCTTAAACATAGAGATGAGTCATTTGAGTACAGTCTTTGGGTTTGCCCTATCAAAAGGAAGCACCTACATTTTGATGGGAAAGTAACCACCAAAGTGTTAAAGTTTTGGTGTACTTTACTGTGGGTCAGATAGATTTTGGAGCTTGGCTGTCTGAGCTCTAGGATGTGAACATCATTACAGATGCCGGTGTTGGATGACATTAAGTCTTGGAACCTAAGTTGTTTTACTTCCCCAGACTAATTAACAACTATCCACTCAGGAGCATGACAATGGTAGGATTTTTTTTTTTTTTTTAAAGAAAGGCAGGCTGCCACATGCAGCACCTCATTTGGATGTGTCAGAGTCTTGGAAGTCTGACTACCTTATGTTCGCTCACAACAGCACTTGGGAAGCTTGTTTGGAGGCTCTAGAAGAAAAGAAAGTGATTTGTATACTCTTGACCAAAGAACAGTCTCCTCTGTTGTGAAGGTGGTTCTCTTCAACCTAGCATGAAGCTTTAGGAGTGACACTTGTGGAGCATGTGGAGCAGTGAGGGAGGAAGGGGACACCCCCACCCCCAACAGCCAGCCAGATCAGTCAAATCAACCCTGGCAATGAACAGGTTGATAGATGTTGCAGCCAGATTACCCTCTCATCCAGAGACGCAAGTCAGACTGTTCTTACCTGACTTGTTCCAAGTAAAATGAAATTCCTCCTTCCATTCACTTCAAGAGAGCTGACTACCTGATTGCAGAAATGATGAATATAATCACAAAGTCTTGTATCTATTGAGTACAGCTAGGATAATGGGGAAAAGAGAGATAACTAAAAGCCCCATAAATTTGAGTTGTTTTTATTCCTTGACCTAAAGGGGAAATAGCAAAAGGAGAATTTCTTGCTAATTCTGAATAATTAAGCATTCTAAAATAATTTCATGTGCCTTTCACCTCCTTTTGTCACCAGAAACACAAGGTAAGGAAGTAAAACATCAGAGAAGATGTATAACTCTGACTTTCTAGGAAAAAAACACAGTTAACTCTTGGAAAGCTGATGCACATTGAATATCTCTTCTTCAAACTGCCTGGGACTGCAAGTGTTTCAGATTTCAGATTTTTGAAGTATTTGTATGTACACATTCGATATCTTGGGGATGAAAACCAAGTTTAAACATGGAATTCATTTATGTTTTATATACACCTTATATACATAGACTGGAAGTAATTTCATACAATTTTGTGATTTTGTGCATGAAACAAAGTTTCATAGTATGGAATTCTTCCACTGTATCATGTCACTGCTCAAAAACCTCTGGATTTTGGATTTTGGGATTAGGAATACTCAACCTGCACTGCTGACCAAAAACCCTAGCCATTAAAACTAACCATTGGAATTCTGAAATGTAAGTCACATTCTGTTTTTCCTGGAGTTTATAAGTTGTTGTTTTTCATTTTTTAAATGTGTATTGTCAGGCTGGGAATACAGCTCAGTTGGTAGAGTGCTTGCTTCTCATGTGCCTACCAAGGGGGCCCCTGGCTGTTCAGTCCCCCCAAAGCATACTGTAATGTGTAGTATGTGAGCCCACCTAATTTCCTGCTTGCCAATGTTCTCTTAGCAGTTCATCACTTACCAGCTCTCTCTATAGTTTAACAATATACACTTCCTCACTTGTCTCTGAAGAAAAAGGACCCCCCCCTCCTCCGCCAAGGCAAAAGGTCAGGAAAGCAGCGTCCTCTTCTTTCCCCTGCTTTTCTTTGCTTGTCTCCATCTTCCCCCATTTTTCTCTTCCAGTCCCAGGCAAACATCTGGATCCAGACTTCTGCCTCCCAGCTCCCCAAAGTCCTTGCCTCTGGGCTCCTCTTTACCTTCCCTGAGCATCTTTTGTGCTCTGCCTTGACTACACCCAGTGCAGGCAGACTGCCATCCGGCCACTCCAGTCTGCCACACCTGCTCCCAACACTAGCACTGCTGCCTCTTATAATAGGTGCTCTCCATTGTTCCAGGCCCTGTGAAGAAGCGCTCATGGGGATTTAAATGTCCCCTCTCAGAATGGAGATATTTTAATTAAGTAAATTCCACCCAAATCTCTTCCTAGTTGATCACCTTAGAGAATTCCTAGGGAAGAAATCCATGGAGCTTGTGCTTTTATGGTGCCCCCTCCTACACCATGTTAAGCCTGGCTGGGCATGTGGATGATCTTTGAGTCTCCCTTCTGACCCCACCCCCTGTTCCTCTTCTAGAAGGAGGGGGGTGAGGTGGGGTGGGGGGACACCATTCCACATACTCTGCTTTCCCTAGCTGCCTCAGGTTGCAGAGTCCCTGGACTTTAGGGCCTGTTTGCTGATTTCCCCAGAGGCTGAGAGCTCCCTGAACACTGCTTTCTCTTGTTCTTTACAGACACTTGATAACTGTTTATAGAAGGCAGGAGGAAAAAAAGAAAGGCATTTCCTTATTCTTTCTTCCTTCCTCCCTTCTTCTTTTCGTCATTTGTTAGTCATTGGCTTTTGGTTGTCTCTCTGAAGGTCCCCGAATGCAATCCCTGCCCTACCTCTGCCAAGGCTCTTAAGTGATGTGCTTTCTTTTTGGCCTGCCAAGGGCTGAGACCTAACCAGCAAAAGGCAACCCAAGCCTTCTGACATCACCAGCTGCAAGGCTGTAAACAAACCATGAAAAACTGCTTCCTGTGGGTTCTGGCTTGGCTTTCCAAGCCAGCATTTTAGAAGAGGGAAGTACCAAGTAGGCATATCATTTTGGGGGCAGACATGAAGGAAAAGGATTTTTCTGCTCCTCTGAAGTACTAAAAACATAACCCCTACTGCTGGGACTGATAGCATGTCCTTGGGGACCTCATTTCTCCTGGAACAGATTTAGAACTCTTCCCCAGGGACAGAGAACAGTGTGTCTGCTCTTGTGGGTAAGGGGATGTGGGGTGCTTGGTAGGGATGGTAGGGAGGGGCCTGAAACATCGAGAATGCTCTGGCTGCTCCTAGGAAGGGTTCCAAGGTCCTTACTGGCCTCTTTCATATGTCTCCATGAAATCAGTCACAATAAATAAAACCAATATGGCCAAATTTTTATGCTTTTAAGTTCATCTTTATAGATTACATAATGAAAATGCCCCCATTAACCTTCAAGTTGAAGCAATTTTTTTTTTCCAATATCAGTCCATTTTGTGTTGCTGCAATCAAAGATAACCCAGGCTGGGTGCTTCATCAAGAAAAGAGGTTAATGAAGCTCACAGTTTTAGAGGTCCTAGAGCATGGGGCCCCTGGCTGCATCACATATGGCAGAGAAGTAGAAAGAGAAAGCACATGGGGTGGCCTTACTTGTAACAACTTGCTCTCGTAGAACTGATCCTGTCACACGAAACCCAACCCACTGTCACGAGGCAGCATTCATCCATGCAAGAAGGAGGAGCCCCCATGACCTAATTATCTTCTCCCAGGCCCCATTGTTTAAAGTTCTCAGCACCTCCACACTGGGGACCAAGCCTCTGGCACTTGAATCTTTGCGTGAGGGGCCAACACTGAAACCACATCCAAACCATGGCACAGTTGAACTCCACACTTTTCAAGCAGAGTGACCTGGGTGAGCTCTTCCAATGTGGTGGAACCTCACTTTGTGCCTGGGAGACCATGACAAATAGCCTTCGGGGTGCCACAGGGGAACCAGCTCTTAGAACTGCAGTAAGGCTAAGAGCCAGGCCTACCTGACTGCGTGTTTGATGTTACAGTGACAGGCATAAGGTAACACCCTGGACACTGTGTCTGGAGCAGACGGAGCTGAGTGGGAAGCCTGGCAGCTGCACTCTCTTGGGCAAATTACCTAACTCCTGTGAAACCTTACCTGTAAAATATGGATGAGAAATCCCACTTCCTGGTGGTGGTATAGGGACCAATAATGAAATAGTGTGACATAAGGAACATGATACTACAAAAAGGCAGCTCAAGAAGTGGCGGCTATGGTTACTAATCTCTTGGTTACCTCAGGATTATAGGAAGACTCCGAAGCCATTTACTTTATCTTTCATAGTGTGTTGTTCAAATGCATGACTGCTTAGGTAATCAACAGTCCACAAATTTTAAAAATGGTTCTGTGTTAATATCTTTGCAGCTAATTCTACATCAGAGAATGCAATTTAAAAGGGAAGTTAAGCTGAGTGTTGTGGGGCATATCTCTAATTCCAACAGCTCAGGAGGCTGAAGCAGGAGGATCACAAGTTTGAGGCCAGCCTCAGCAGCTAAGTAAGGCCCTAAGCAACTTGGCAAGACCCTGTCTCAAAAATAAAAATAATAAAATAAAAAGGGATGGGGATGTGGCTCAGTGGTTAAGCACCCCTGGATTCAATCTCTAGTACAAAAAGAAAAGAAAAAGGGGAAAATAGGAAGTTAAAATGTCTCCTTTGTTTTATGAAAGATTCATAGGAATATTCTAAATACCACAAATTTTAAATGTGTCATCATCCTGGAAAGGTTTACTTTATTTTATTTACTTTGTCTCTATAACATTGTTCTTATGGCCCTCTCCTCTCCGCATGATGTGCTGTAACACACTATGGGTTGCTATTGAGATCTTGGTACGTCTTTCAAAGGAGTATTATGGTATCATGCATTAAATAGAGGAGCCACCTACCTTTGTTCATTTGGCACTGGAAGTTTCCCAAGTTTATTCATTTATCCATTCATGCAACAAATATTTGTGGAATTCCTCCCATGAAAATCTATTATGTAAAAGAAGTGTCACAGTGGTTTCAAAGATCATTATCAACGGCCACAAAAAAATGTTTGGCCTGCCTGCTGGGACGAGGACCATAAAGAGGTTTAATAAGGAAGACTACAGAGAAGCATAGCTGAAGCCAAGGGATTCGGGACCAGAGGGCTATGTTCAAATCTCACTTCCTCATTTTAACTGTGTGACTTTAGGAAGTAGCTAAACTCCCTGAGCTCCGTTGTTTTCATCTTCAAAATGTGGGTTCTCCCATCTTTCATTCAACACACTTTTCTACTTTGGGGTACATCTCCCTCTCATTTTTTTTTGTTCTTCTTCTTGTTAAATTCTCATTCCAGTGCTATAAGCTATAAGCCTCTGAATAGCATCTCCTCAATTATTACTATGTTATCTTCCCGTTATACTTCCAATTTGTTTTTTGAGTTTCTGCTATGGGCCAAACCCTGTGCTAGGAGGCACTTATTTTAAAGAAAAGAAAAAAAAAAAAAGAAAGATAGAGATTATGCCTCAAGTTTCTCAGTCTAGTTGGGTACTGTCTTAGTCTGTTTCTGTTGCTATAATAGAATACCTGAAACTGGGTAATATGTAAAGAAAAGAGTTTTTTTGGCTCATGATTTTGGAGGCTGGAAAGCTCAAGGTAGCCACATCTGGTAAGGGCCATGTGCTGCTGTGGCTTATGGTGGAAACTGGAAGGGCAAATGGGCATGTGCAGAAGAGGCAAAATGTGAGGCGTCACGCTGCTTTACAACAACTCACTCTCAAGGTAACTAATCCGGTCCTCTGAGAACAAGAACTCAGTGACTCCTGAACATAGCATTCATCTATTCACCAGGTCTTCATCCCCATGACCCAACACCTCCCCCTGAGCCCCACCTCCCAACACTGCCACAGTGAGAAATTAAATTTCAACACGAGTTTCAGAGGGGACAAACCGTATTCAGACAATAGCAGGGACAGAGGCCATCAACAAATAATTATTCACTGTAATCATTGTAATGACAGCTCTGAGCACAGGGCATTACTGGAAAGGGAAGTAGGACACCTAGTTCAGCTTGGGCCAAGGGTGTGGAATCGGGGATCAGGTCCATGATACTGGAGCTGAGGTGAGTAGGATGGACTCCATTTCTCTGCCAGAGCATGTGAATACAGAGGAGATAGATGATACGTGTTAGGAGAATCACCTCGGTGTTTCTGATGTGCAAGGGTTGAAATGAGAAATGAGCAACTCTTGTAAACGAGTGAGCGCAACACAGAGTGGCATATGCCAAAGATGCCTTTCCAGGGTGTCTCTGAGTGCTAAAAGGTTGGTAAGAGTTCCAAGGGTCTCTTTTGCAGTAGAAGTGACTCCTCAGGATATTAATCCTGATAAAATAACCCAATATGGACAAACTTTTGTTTGTTTGGTGCTGGGGACTGAACCCAGGGGTGCTTTACCACCAAAGCATATTCCCAGTCTTTTTTTTTTTTTTTTTTTTAATTCTAAGACAGTGTCTTGCTAAGTTGCTGAGCATAGCTTTGAACTTATGATCCTCCTGCCTCAGCCACTTGAGCTGCTGGGATTACAGATATGCACCACCACACCCAGCCAAACTTTTGTTTTTAAATATGTTCTTACAAATAACATAATGAAAATGCCTATCAGTCTATAGTTTTTAAAATAGTCCAGTCTTCCTCCAATAGAGTAATCTGGAACAGCTCGATTCCCATGGCTAGGACATCTAAAAGGCTGTTGGAGTCTGAACTGGTTCCTGTAGCTGCCTAAAACAACCTTCTACTAATATCAAGATGGTGCTTTGGGGTGTCTGCTGCTTCAGGAGGAAGAATGACCTGCTGCCCCTCTGACTCAGGCCGAATGGCCACTTACAACAGGACACCTAGCTTGCTGCAGTTCCAGAACCACCACAACTGGAAAAGCAGATTAAAAAAGAAATCCCTGTGGAAGCACTCTTGAGCCAAGTAAAACAGTCTATTTGAGAGTAGAGGAGTAGAAAGGTAAATAAATTGTAGAAATGAGCATGCTTATGCAGAGAGCAGGAATCCTGGAGATGTGAATTTATTCTCTTTGCCACCCAGGGGAGCCAGAGATTCATGAAAATCTTATATGAAGCTGCCAAAGTTAAGAACCTGGCCAGGGAAAAGCAGTATTTTAGTTTGGTCTTATGAAGTTGCAGGTGACAAAGACCCAAACAACCAACGAAACCAAATAAATCAAAAACAGGAAATTTATTGCTTCATATAACTTGGAGTTTGGGGGTGCATCTGGTTTGGGCTCAATCATATCCAGGGGCTCACAACTTGCTCTCTTTCTCTGTTTCTCTCTCAGATGAGCGGAGCTGTTCTCTGCGTTAGTTTCCTTTGCAAGGTGGCAAAGACAGACCTTTGGAGGTCCCGAGAGACAATGTTCTTAAGGCCTGGAAGAGAAGAGCGAGTAGGCGTGACCTGGAAACTCCCCCTGATGTCATTGTGTAGGGTCACCTGTCCATGCTGCCAGTGAGGCTCAGACCTCACAAGCCACCAGGACCTCAGGATTCCCGCAGAATGGGTAGGCGTGGTACCCCAGAGACAAGCCTGGCAGACAAATAGAAAGCCATCCACAGCTGGGGAGGAGGGACTCCCATTTACAGAACAATTCTGTTCTGCACAGTGCGGGGTGTCAGGTGTGCTTTCTCAGGTAACCTCCCCAGGGCCCTCTGAGATAAGTACCCTCCATTATCATCCCCATTTTACAAAGAATAAGGCTCAGCTGTGCTAAGTAATTTCCCTGAAGACCACCAGGTAAGTAGTGGAGCCAGGATGTACTAAGGAAGCTGTTGCTCGATCAAAAGGGGAAGGGAGGGTGAAGGGGAAGGGCAGACCCTGGGTGGGGATGAGGCAGGACAGAGTGCTTTCAAATAATGGGTCCCTTTCTTTGGGTGGAGCCTCAGCCACAGACTCCCTGACAGGTAAGTGCCAGAGAATGAGACGATTTTTTTTGTTTCGTCAGAGGCAGAAATTGATAACTGGAGCTGGGCAAATTAGGATGGGTTGGAATGATGCTGGTGGAATCTGGGTGGGACAGTCCCGTGTCCAACTCACCCAAAGCAGACATTAAGCCACCCCTTGGCAGGGCCCAGAAGGGTCTGGAGGCTGCTGCCAGATGGTGTGTTCAATCCCAAGAGGCTCTCTGTTCACAGGGCCCTTAGCCTCCTTATCCCCTCTCCCAGAGGAGCTGCACTGTGTCCCCCGGGGCAGGGGCAGCCCACAGAGATGAATCTGGAAGCCAGGTGGGACAGGGAAAGGGGACTGACTGGAAGAAATAGGGATTAACCCTGCTTAGAGCATTTGATTATGAACCATGAACTTCAGGGGTCTTTGGAAAGCAAGAGTCTATAACAAAAGAAGTTGGCATTTCTGTTTCTCCTTGAGTTGAGAGTATTCAAGAGGACACTAAGCAATGGGAAATGAGATAGAACATTCAGGGCCTGTGACCTGAAGACAGATGAAAGCCGAAGCCAGAGGAACGCTGTTCTCTTAAAAATTTAATCAGATTGCGACTTGACTCTAGTTGTCGTAAGATCATGGTTCAAGCCCTACAGGAATTGGTTTTATGCTATCTGTAATTCTCATCATCCGGTTTTGATTTTACTTAAAAGATTTTAAAATATTATATTCTATTTTAGTTGGGCTAAAAAAAAAAAGAAAAAAAATGAACGCTGTAGGGTCGTGGGTATTTGGATCGGGCCAAGCACCTTCAGTCTTGTCTTGCCACCTCCTCCAGTTTCTATGGAGAACAAAGCCAGGCAAAAGAATCCTGTTACTAGGAAACTTCTGCTGCAAACCACAACATAGACATCTGGTGTGGGACTGGCAGGGATCTTCTGTTTAGGCTAACGGCATCCTGGACTTTTTACCACTGGACCTACACTCATTTCTGCTGTGGTAATTCATGCATGTGATAATCATGTGAGAGTCTATTGAGTATCCACTGAGTGCCAGGCACTGGGGATCTAGCAGTGAATAACACAGACAAAGTCCCTGCTCTCGTGAAGTTCATATTCTAATTGAGGGAGCTCAACAACAATAACACAAAGAGAAAAGAAAAAAGAAAGGGTAGCTTGTGTTAAGCACTATGAAGACACTGAAGTGAATAGGGAGATGGGAGGACAAGGGAGTGTATATGTATGTGTATGCACTCCTATTATGTGCACTCCTACTTTAAATAGGAAGGTAACAAATGAGAAAATTAAGAAAATAGGGTAATGACATGCAGATACCTGGGGAAAGGGAATCTGAGCAGAGGGGAATACATATGCAAAGGTCCTGGGGGTAGAAACATGGTTGTCATGTTCCATGGAATAGAAAGGAGGTCAGGCTACCTTGAATGGAGAGTCAAAGGTAAGAGCGATAGGAGGCGAGTCAGAAAGCTAGTTAGGATCATCCAAGTTCCTCTAAGCTCTGAAGGGCTGCAATAAAGTCTTTTATTTGCTTCTGAGTGAAATGCAAAGTCATGAGACAGTTTTGAACAGAGGAGTGACATGAGATTCTTGATTTTTCATGTTACATGATATCTAGAAAAGCACTAAATAGAATGTGAGCCAGAAATGTGAGTCATATGTCACTTAAGAAGTCTCAGAGTAGTCATGTTAAGAGAAAAAAAAAGATGTGAACTCTTTGATTTAGCATCATATATCTAAATCATTAACAGGTCCATGTTAATGCTTTGAAATCAGGTGTGATTTTAGTCTTATGCATCTTAACTTAGAATAGTCACAGTTCAAGCATTTCCTGGTTCTATGTGGTTGACCATATGGTACAGCCCAAGTCCACTACAGGAGGCAAGGGTGGAACTGGGGTCACTGGAAGAACATTCTTGGAAGAAGCCTCTTGCACTGTCCAGATGAGGGACAATGGTGAGGAAAAGCAAGGCCAAGTGCAAAAGCTCTCTCAGGATGAGCAATGGGAGAAAGAACTGCTTCTGTCGAGGCCTGAGGTAGAACACGCTGACTTGCTCACCCCTGCTCCCTGGAGGGAGATGGAAGGACTGTTGAGAACAGCTCCAGGCTTGACAGGTAACAATCACATGGAAGAAAGTAAGCCAAAGGGGACCGCATTCTGGAGAGCACTGCAATATTTTCCTCATGACACATACGCCCTCACCCAGCAGGCCCCACCACCTCATCACCCCTGGTTGTCACATAGGAGTTGGGCGACCTTATCAGCACTCTTCCTCAGGCTGTGCCTGGGGAGGGGAGCCGGGGAGGCCCTATCTTACCCCAGACACCATACTTTTCTCATTTCTTGCTTGTCAACCTCGATGGTTCTGATGATCAGGTGGAGTTCAACATCTTTTCATGGCTTTCCTGAGGCACTGGGGGAGAGTCCTGGGGATCGCTTCTAGGGCTGCATAAGGTCTTTCACTTGTGTCTTCATTGATCACTTTCTCCATTCAAATTTCTTTAAAACTATGTAATTTTACAAAAACTCTAAAAATATATAATATGTATGTGTATATATGTATGCATATATGTGTGTACATATACACCTTCACATAAATATACATTCTCATATATATATATTTTGCTTGATGGGTAACAAGCACACTGAAGAGAAGACTCTGAAAGGAGACCTCCTGGAATCCTTTCCTTGTGACAGCCCCCACGTCCAGCAGGCTCACCACCTCTTCACCCCCAGATTACCAGGGAGAATGGAACCTGGCCATCCTTATCAGCACTGTTCCTTGTGCTGTGCCCTGGGGTGGGGAACTGGGCCTATGTGTGCTTATCTATTATATCCTCCTCTGCTGTGGTTTACATGTGTCCTCTAAAAGTTCATGTGTTGGAAACATAATCCTCAAATTCACTTGTTGATGGTGTTTGGAGGTGGAGCCTTTGGGAGCTCACTAGGATTAGATGAGGTCATGAGCATGAGGCCTCCATGATGACATTAGTGAGTGGCTTTAACAGAAGAGTAGAGACCCACCCTAGCATACTTGCTGGGTCTTATCACATGGTGCACTCTGCCATGTTATGATGCAGCAAGGTGCCAGTGAAGTGGCACCCCCTTTTCTCCACTTCACCTGATTTTAGGACTGTCAGCAAAAGAGTCTCTGCAAAAGAGTCCGTTGTAGATAACCTTCCTATTTTCGTGTCGCCCTGTTTACCTGGCCAGTGGCAGAGAAGATACCAGCACTCCAGGTGCTGGACACCCCCTTACTAGTTTTCACAAACGTATCCAGTATAGTACTTTGAAGAAATGTGCAAACAAGGCCTCTGGCCTTGAGCTGGGGCTTCACAGAGATGTCTACATTTTTAAGATAAGTTACAAATGGGCTCCATGGTAACAGCTGGCAGGGGGAGTAAAAAAAGGGGAGAAGATGCTCTCCCCTTCTCAGGTGCTGTCCTTGAAGGGGTAACATACCCAGAACAGTGAATCAAAAACTGCTTTTATGTGATCTTCTTCAGACTGTGAACATCTGAGCCCCTCCCCTTACATGCTCGGTATAAAACTCTGAAACTCCCTGAACTCTGGGTTCAGGGGATTAATTGATTACAGCCAAAGCTGTGCCCTCTGAACCTGGCTGCAGCCAAATAAAACTGTTTCCTGCTGTCTTTGGTGCCTTGCCTCGTTTGTCCCTACAACACCAGCACCACATCACATTCTTTCTCTTCCATCCTCCAGAATCGGGAGCCAAATAAGCGCCTCTATTTTGTTGTTGCTGTTGTTGTTGTTTGTTTTTTTGTATCAGGGATTGAACCCAGGGGTCCTTAACCACTGAGCCAATTCTCCAGTCCTTTTTATTTTGAAACTGTGTTTCACTAAATTGCTCACAGCCTCGATGAGTTGCTGAGTTTGGCCCTGAACCTCCCAAGCCACTGGGATTACTAAGCCTCTATTCTTTTTTTTTTTTTTTTAATATTTACTTTTTAGTTTTCGATGGACACAACATCTTTATTTTATTTTTATATGGTGCTGAGGATTGAACCCAGCACCCCACGCATGCCAGGCGAGCGTGTTACCGCTTGAGCCACATCCCTAACCCAAAGCCTCTAATCTTTATAAATTACCCATTCTGTGGTATTCAGTTATAGCAACAGAAAACAAACTAAGATACCCTTTGTGTTGGACTCATATGTGGCCACGCAACTTACTTTGCCTAATGAAATCTGAAAAAAAAATGGTGTGTAGTTTTCTGTAGTTTTTTTTCCCTTCTGCCACAGAAACTGCTAATGTTCCAGGAAGACGTTGTCTGGGGTGGGTCCTAGAGTCAAGATGACATGAAAAGAGCTATGCCTAATCCTTGATAGTTAAGTAGCATAAAGGAGAAATAAATCTTTATTATATAAGCCTCTGAGAGTTGTGAGCTCATTTGTCACTGAAGCATAACATAGCCTAACCTGACAGATACATACATAACACTACCGCAAACTCTCACTATTCTAAAAACTCTAGTACATCATAGAACTGAATATTACCTTTACCGGGAAAGGAGATTTTTCAGATCTTCTCATTTTAGGCCTCACTCCCTGCTGTGGATGGAATATTTAACCCATCTTGCTTCTTCTGCCCATTCCATTTAATTAATGCTTTCCCAGGAGAGCTGCTGATCAGATTGGTAAGACTTGAGACCTTCCCTGAACTGTGCTTTGCTAATTGTCTTAAAGGTCAGAACTGATAGGAGTCATATGCTTCTTTACTTCCTGCATGCACAGAACCTTGCTTCTGAGGGTGTGTGCCCTTCCTGGCTACTAGATTTTCTGGGCAGGTACATTTCCTCTGCTCCATGGAGCCACATTCCCAGATTTGGAAGGAAGGAATGGGAAGCAAGAGTCTTCCTGGCCTCAGGAAGCCATGCTTATCTAATTTACTGGAGCACAACAATGTGGACCATAGGTGATTGGCCTGCCCAGTTTTTGTTCAAGTATGACTTTGGCTATCCTTGTGATACTACATAGGTGTCTGCATGTAGGAATGAATCCCTAGAGGGAAGGATGAATGAGTGGTCTCATCACCCTAAACCAGCTCAAACCCTAACTCCTATAGGGAAATTCAAACTTTTCCTCTCAAAGTTCAATAATTTTTGTCTATAAAATAAAATTGACAATAGATTAAGTAAGAGGAGAAAAAAAAACAACCCAAAATTTGTTAACCTGCTCATGTGCATGGGAACCATGTAAAACATGAAAACTCAAAGAAGGGCCAGATGGTTGAAGCTTAAATATCTTCTCAAAAGGAAGAGCAAAGTGGGGTGAGTTGAGGCTGCAGGCAATTCTGGAGGATAGTAAATGATTTTCAGAGAAATGAATGAGCCTGAAGAATACATCACGGCCTGAGACAAAGTTCCCTGGGTCTGAGTGTGGTGTTTGATTTTCGTTCTCCCTCTTGTGTTGAGTTTAATTCTTGATTAATGACATTTTGGTAAGAAGAGTTGAAGGCAATTGTGTTCTTTGGCAGATGTGGCCCATAGGTAGGTAGGGGGGAAAGCTCTTTGCTGCTTATTATGCTGCTTAGGTGCTCCAAAATGGCAGATTTTGGGGGTATCATTTTCTGAGTCCTAATACTGCTTTAACAGTATTCAGTACATGTATTAATTTCCTTATCAATATGTTTCCCCAACAAAAGCAGCATTCCAAAGGGCCGACATATGTATTCATCCATATTATTTTCACCAAGTAGCCTTTAGCAGAAACATAATGTTGTCTTCAGGGAGACGTGAACAGAGAACAACAAAAAGAGTAAGTGCTCAGCGGAGACCTCTTACAGACATATTTCAAATTCTTCTTTTTTTATTCAAATTAAAAAGGTTTATGTTTTGGGAATTCATTGGAGAGATGCTGAGCAATGAAGCTCTAGTTCATCACAGTCAACATAGCCCCCCCCACGGCCACCTTGCCATCAGGTAGTCACGTGGCAAGCCAGGATTTGGTCACCCTTGTGGAACTTCCCCATCTAATTATTAACACATTAATGCATTGCTGCCTATGTAGCAGGGTGACTTAAAAAACTAAAGGGAATGCTGTGGAGGACCACAACATAATGGTATTTTTTTTAAAGATCCTATTTTCTACAAGAATTTCACAGTCAGATGATTCTCATAAGAAAAAGCATTGAGCCTTGAATGCTCAAAGTGAATAGAATTTCAGAAATGGGAATTGAGACCATTTAAAGTGCATTTTCATTGTTTATTTCTCCCTTTCATTCAAAATCTGCACAAATAACAGGGCTTTTGGCTTGTTTGGGAAAGACTTTCAAATCTGCAAATTAATAACCCAGACCTCGCTGAGATGGTAATATCCAAATACTTCTTTTAAAAAACAAACCCAGAACTGAATTTTTAATAACCTGAGACTGTGAACTGGAGTGTCATTGTTTTAAATTGCATGCTGTTCAGAGTAGAGGGATGAAATCTCCACCACCCTGCCCCTGTTGCCTGGGACATGAATCATCCCTTTTTCCAGCACTGTTTATGTTTTCTGTTATAGTTTGGAGGTGATGCACTCCCCCCAAGCTCCTGTGCTAATGCAGAAATATTCATAGGTGAACGATTAGATTACGAGAGCTGTAGTCTAATGGGTACATCCCAGTTTGAATGAACTCAGTGATAACTGTAGGCGATGGGATGTGACTGAAGGAGGAGGGTGGTGTCACTGGGGGCATACCCTGGAAGGGCACAGCTTCCCTGTGGGCTCCCTTTCTCTCTTTCCTTTCTCTGCTTCTTGACTGCCAGGTGAAGTCTTGACTCCTCTTCCTGGTACAATCTGGACTCTGCCACAGTCTCTTTAATGGAATACTTAGATGAGTATCCATCCCTGGACAATACAATGGTTCCTTACTGACCATAGGCACTAAGCGAGCTTTCTGCTACTGTATCAAATACTTGAGAAAAAAATTTGTAAAAAGAAAAGGGGCAGGGGTTGTGGCTCAGCAGTAGAGTGCTCACCTAGCATGTGTGAGGCCCTGGGTTCGATCCTCAGCACCACATACAAATAAATCAATAAAATAAAGGTATTGTGTCCAACTACAACTAAAATATATATATAATTAAAAACAAAAGATTAATTTTTGGCTCAGGGTTTTGGAGATTCCGGTCCATGATGGATTAGTCCCTTTACTTTGTGTGGGACAAAAGGGATTAGTCCCTTTGCCTGTTTGGAGGCAGCACATCATGGTGGCAACATGTGGTGGAACAAGACTGCTCACCTCGTGGCCAGGAAGCAAAAGACCAAAAAAGACTGGGATCCCACAATTCCCTTCAAAGATACACCCCTAGACCTAAAGCTCTCCCACTAGGCCCCACCCCTTAAAGATACCACCACTTCCTAATAGAACCTCAGGCTTTGGTCTAAGCCTTTAATGGGATTTGGGGGAACTTTCTAGATGCAACTATAGCACTTTAGGAGAAATTAAAGCTTTGTAAGCCTGCCCTTCAAGGCCTTCACAATCTTGCTTCAAGGACTTCACAATCTTGTTTCAGCTTCCTACCTGACTCTAGCAGTATGTAGTCTAAGGTTTGCTTCAACTATTTAAACAAACTAAGAATTGTTATCTCATGGGGACAATAGAAAGGAGAATCTGTTGATTCCAATCATTCAAATGTCCTTTAAATTCTGCACTTGCAATGTTTGTCCTTGTTAATCTTATCCCTTCTATTCCCATTGCTCTCCTTCTGTTTATGTCTATTCCTTATTGGCCCCCAAGTCATTTCAATTAATCATGGCAGCTTCCCTGAACAAACACATAAAATGCATCTCAAGATTTGAGGTTTTCTTCCTCTTTTTTATGTCCTCTCCAGAAGTAGACATCAATGCACAAAGCAGAAAAACACAAAACAGGATTTGCCTACTCTTGCTTAAAAGCCAAAAAAAAAAAAAAAAAAACCACAATTTAATTTAAGCAAGATACTTCCAACATTCACTTGACTTAATGCTAGTAAAATGCTATTTCTGAAGATTGTGTTTTCGTTTGTGAAAGACTATTATAGCACAGTTATTTTATTGTTATTGAAGTTGAGAAATTATGAAGAAAATAAATTTTTAGGAAAAAAAAAAGACATAAAGCATGTTTTGGCTCTGGCTTCTTCAATTAAAATAAATGGCTGTATCTCCAAGCCTAACATTTCCTTCAGATGAAAAGAACGTTCTCAAGGGTGATCTCCTTCCCTGAGGGCCTAGGTGGCTGCATGCTCTCTCCCTGGAGACTTAGTCCCTCCCAGGGCCAGAGCCCCACTCCTGATCTTGCTGCTATCTTCTCCAGACAGCTTTCTGCCCCTCTTCCCTGACGCCGTCTTTGTGTGCAATATTTTTTCCCAACATGCTTCATTGTCGTCACTCTGGTCTATTGGCCATCCTGTAAATCTTTTGCTGATTTTACTGACTTTATATCTCCTTAGCCCCCCTTCCCTTTTCCATTTCTGCCAATTTGGATGCTTCCCTCATTTCATGACCTTTACTCAAATCCCATCTCTCCCCTGAAGTCATCCTTGATCATGGAAATCAGAGTTTTTCTTTTCTGCTATGAACACTCAAAACAATTCATCTGGACTTCTCTTGACTAATTATTTCTGTGGCTCCTGGGTAAATCGTACAACAGTAAGGTGCCATTCTTGTCCTTTTATCCTTTCAAATATTCTGTGAGGTCCTGAAGGGTAGATGATAAATTCTCAACCCTGCTTTCTGCACCAGTATTTAGCATAGAATCTTTTCAGAGGGAAAATAGTTTTAGGTTGTGCTATAATTTGGATGTTGACTGTTCCCCAGAGGCCTGTGTGTTAAAGCCTTGTCCATGGGTTGGAGCTATTGGGAGGTGAGGCCTAGAGAGAGGTTTTAGGTCAGTGAGGGTGTGTTCTTGAAGGGGATTGTGGGATGCTGGTCTCTCCCTTTTGTGTCCCCACCGAGAGGTAAACAGGCCTTCAACCTGCATTCCTATCATGGTGTACTGTGCTGCCACAGGCCTAAAGAAATGGAGTAAATTGGTGAAAGCCTGAAGCCTCTGAAACTTTCTTGTTTGTAAATTGATATCATAGGTATTTTGTTATAGTAACGGAAAGCTGATTAATGCAGATTGGAAGGGTGGTGTGGGGGCAGAAGCAAGGTGATTGGCAGTACTGTGTTCACCAGTAGCCAGCTCTCCTCTATTCTGGGCTACACAGCATAGCAATCTTTGAACCTTTTGATGAAACATGAAGTGACCTGTGACATTTCTGCTGGTAACTTTTGATGTTGGTGCTTGGCTTTCCACTATACCCTTCCCCTGCAACAATGATTGTGAAGGACTTGAGTGAATTGGCCAGTAGCCTGCTCATTAACAATGGGGAACAGCTGGACTGGAGGGTGACCCAGGCCTGCTGCAGATTTGGCAAGAAAGACTTTGTTATGTTAAACTATGGAAATCTGGGGATTGTTGCCACAGTATTACTTGTCCCTCAACTGATTCTTATTTTTTAAAATCTCTAATGACTGGGGATTTAATTAGGTGACTGAGACAGAATGGATTTCCTGGAAATCTGGCTCCTGGAATATAATAGATCTGAAATTGGACACGGAGTGACCCAGTGGGGCTGATAAGAGAAAGGATTCTGGGGTCAGATTGATCAGCATTTTCATTTTGGCTTCCACAATTTAGAAGTTCTATGTTGTGAGCTGGCTCTTTTTAATGTTTTTTTTTTTTTTTTTTTTTTTTTTTTTTTTTTTTTTGCCTTAGCACCGCTTCACACCCTGAAAAATTAATGAGGATTTCACAGAGCTCTTGCTCAGGTGGGCTGTGCCTATGATTATATACTCAGTTGGAAATAAAAAAAAAAATTCAATATGCTTATTAACTCATTTAAAATTATTAATAATAAACCTATCACATTAACATGCTGTATTTTAATGAAAATTGCATTTTATAAGAGGAAACAATTAGTGAGGATGGCACCATTGTTTTATACCTTTGTAAATCTCTTCAATGTCTGGTTTAATAGAAGACTAATGGATTCTCACATCTGTGTCTTTATTCTATCTGTTGGGATAATAAATAAATGAAGAAAATCCAGCCTCACACAAATAAGCAGTTCATAAAGGGAGTTAAAAGTATTTTAACAGTCTTCTCATATAGTTGGGGACATTCTTTGATATTAACCCAAAATTTGGTACAATTGAGAGTTTAGTAAAGGTTTGTTGCAATGTGGAATCTAAAATCATATTGGTTTTTGTACTTACATTAAAACCCACTATCTAAAACTTTGAATGAAAATTTTACCCATGCCTGCTTTGGCAACATCATCCCTAGGTCATCTGGACAATATTCCACTGAAGTACGCAGATCTTCCAAATATGGATGCATTTCCTTACACAACATCTGGGGGAAAACCATACTTGTTAACACCACCATTCATCCTGGAAGCTGTTAAGCTCACAGCAGCAGATACAATGTTTCAAAATTCTAATTTTAGGTGAAAGTTTGAATTTTATCCTTGGCAACATATTATATCAGTTGTTTCTTTGAAGTGACAGGCTCACTTTGCCTTAGACTTGAGAAAATGTTTGCCCAGATTCTAAGCCTGAATGACTATAGTTTGTTGGCTTTTCTATCAATCAAACATGGTGTTCCCTGAACTAAGCAACTGGTTTGGCTAGCAACTCAAGCAAACTCAGGTGTGTTTTTCTTGACACAATATCTTACTATGATATGCAGAATTGCCTTTATGCTTACCCCTCAATTCATCATGTAAATTATAAAAAATGACGCATATTCAAGGATGTAATAAACAGTAAAATTTTCACTGCTTCATCATGGACCCTTTTAAGTAAACCCCCTCTCCCTGATGCAGGTATGGTTTGGTGTCCTACCTTGATTAATGCTGTGATTCTAGATAGCATTTGTATCCATAATTGCTTTTGTACCATTTGTAGAAATTTCACAGACAGAAAAAAAGCATGAAACATTTTAGTATTGCTATAAAAACAGTTTTGACCTTGCAAACCTGGAGAGTCTCAGAGACCCTCTAATAGAATTGTAGTCCTTAGTGAAGCTACTTGACCTCGCTAAAATAAGGATGATACTAATAAAACTATTTTGGAGAGTTAAATGAAAGATTACCTAACAGGAAAGAATGCATGCGAAGCACTTAGAACAGTGGCCTGTACATAATAGGTGCCCAGATTGCGGCTATTAATCTATTGATATTGTGAGGGTATAGGAATCATTTGTTCTAGTAGTCAAGATAATAATCTTTCATTTTTCTCCACCAACCCTTTCCTCTGGCAGATCTCCATTTTAATTAATTGCTTCACGGGTCCCCGTCTGTGATCTCTCTCTTAGCTCCAGCCAGTATTGACGCACAAGTACAATTGGTTTGGCCTCTGTTGCACTTTGATGGTGATCCTTTCCTCCAATTCCCTCTTGCAACAATTTCCACTGTAGGCAGTTCTGGTTGTTGGTATTTGACCTGCCTGAAACTCAGTTTACTAATGTGTAAAGTGGGGGGTTGGGGCCGTAGCTCAGTGGCAAAGCGCTTGCCTAGTATGTGTGTGAGGCACCGGGTTCGATCCTCAGCACCACATAAAAATTAACAAATAAAATAAAGGCATTCTGCCTGTCTACAACTATAAAAATTAAAAAAAATCATCTTACTAATGTGTAAAGTGGGAATAAGAACAGTTCTTTTATGTTTGTATGTTGAGTAGGCTTGAATGTAGAATATAGCAGTGCTGAGTTAGAGCATGCATTTCTTGTATTTTTTTAAATCCAGTCTTTTTTCTTTTGTTCCCCCTCTCTAATCTATCAGAACATTACCATCAAATTAGCCATTAATTTATTAAATCACAACATACATGAACTGGGCGCTTATCCTGTGACTTCATCACGTGTTGAAATATTCTTTATTTCTCCATGAGGGTCACAGGGAGGTCACAAGATAGGCCTCAAGGGCTACAGTCTTGGAGTGGAGGATGGGTTGTTACCTGCTGAAACCTTCTCCCTGTCTCTCCACGGCCCTCACTGCCCACACTGAAGATCAGTCTGCTGACTGTGCACCTGAGGTCCTCCTCTATGGGGATTGAGCTGCTTCCCCATGGACAGCAACCAGAACTCTGAACAATTCCACCTCCCAGCTTCCGCACCAACCCCCACCTGTCCCTTTTGCATGGAATGCCTTTCTCCATCTGCCAGCAGCCTGTCTGCAGCTGTCCCTTCTCTGTTGCTGCCTTCTCTAGCCCTCTGATGGATGTTCCTAGGCTTCTTAGGGCACGGATACTATTTGGATCTGAAACATCTCTCAAAAGCTCATTGAGGTTTGGTACCCAATGCAGCAATGTTCAGAGGTGGAGCTTTTAGGAAAGGATTGGATCATGAGGGTTCTAACTCCATCAGTGGATTAATCCATTGATGAAGTCATTTTTACTTTGGGGAGGTGGTAGAAACTGTAGGTAGTGGGACCTAGTTGAAGGGAGTGTTTCCTTGGGCTCATGCCTTTAGAGATTTTATCTTGTCTTTGATCCTTCGTGTTTGTTCTCCCCCCCCTCTCTCCCTCTCTCTCTCCTTCTCAACCACTATGAGATGAGTGTCTTTGCCATGATGCTTGCCATAGACCCAGAAACAATAGAGACAGCAATCATCACTGAAGCCTTTGAAACTATGTGCCAAAATAACTCTTTCCTCCTTTAAGTCATTTTCCTCAGGTGTTTTATCACAGCAATGAAAAGCTGATTAACACAGGGACATATATGTTTATGTACGTGTTGGCCCTCCTAACTAGACATAATAGTGTTAAGGTCTGTAAACAAGTCAGGATGGCACCTGACAAATGTTAGAGTCTGTAAACACGTCTGAATGGCGCCTGGCATTTTGCCAGAGGGAGTGGTTTGTGAAGTAACGCCAGCAAGCCATTAAGGGTGGAGATTCCTTATTGGTTGACTGCTGTATCGAGTTTATGCTAATTAAGATAAGCTGTGTGGAATGTATAAATACCTCTGTTGTCCTACAATAAATGGCTCCTACTCCTGCTGTATCAATGTACACAAGTTGTTCATCACCCCCACCCCCCCCACCCCCCCACCCCCGTTATTTTGCTGCAGCCGGACTGCGGCATAATAGCTCCCAGGAAAGTGTAATTTCTTCCTAACCCTGCGTCATAGGAAGGTCTCACACACACAGTTCCTTGGTGACATTTGTCCATGGATATACAAAAAGAGTTTTTATTTATTTTGTTAAGTGTATTAACAAGGATCCTACATCTGAAAGCAACTGTTGCAAAATAAACAATTACTTATTAGCAATAGCACCAGAAACGCCCATGGGTTTGGTGTCAGCTGTTGAGAGGTCGTGCCCCACCCTTCTCTTCTTGACAAAGTCACATGCAGACAGTTCCTTCCTATGGCTTTGTGGATACACCTGCTCTGAGTGATTTCTTATCTTCAGGAAGATGCCTGACTCTAGAGGAGAGAACAAAATAGCCAAGTAGATCATCTACTTCTGACTACAAGCTTCTAGGCAATTGTTTCTTCTCATCGAGGGGCTGCACGCTATTCACTGTCTTTCAAAGAATGGAAAAACCAAATTTTGATGAATTCAGGTTTCTGGGCTTGTCCCGAAGGCCTGCTATGGTGGTGTAACCTGTGTTTTATTTCCTGGACTTGGTTCAGGGTTGACAGTCTGGAGGTTCCTCAGTTAAGCCTCAGGGTAAAAATCTTAGTTGAAAATCTGATTCGACAATGGGTTTTGCCTATAATTTCTTAATAGCTTTGGAAACAAAATGAACCAAGCTCCTTGAAGTCACTGAAGACACTCCATTAAGTCATCAAGTTATTTTTCTCAGCACCTGCAGGAGGTTATGGAACCTGGATTTGCTAGGAGTGATAGGAGTTTTTGCTTGGTCTCTTTTCTTCCTATCTCACTCTTCCTCTATGGAAGATAAAGATCCCCCTGTTTCCTTAAAGGTTAATGCATCCGGTGAAATGATCAGTTACTCTCCTGTTGTCCAGGGTGCAAATTCTGGGGGTGAGGGGATGGTTAGCCCAGGGTTGAAGTTCTGCATTGCAGGTCTGGTATCATAATGACTTGCCGGGTTTCTGTTCTCGAAACTAAAAGGCTCAGGGGTCACTCCAGATAAACTGGGCTAAGTGGGCAGCATGAAATAACCACGCAAGAGACACAAATAACTTTTTCTTTGGGGTCGCTATGATGGCTCCTCTGACCTTAAGAGTCCGCAGAAAGAGAGAGAGCAAGAGCATGCGCTGACCCCTTTTATTGAGGAGAAGCTATTCAAATAAGGCAAGGGGTCAGGTTTCAGGGGGCTGAGTATCTTCATGATGTGCATTGTCAGCAGGTTGACTGACACCTGGGTAGGCCACACCCAAGGGCACAGTAAGAGAAGGGGACACTCACAAGGCACTTCCATGGAAGATTCTATCCTAAACAGGGCAAGGGGTTATATTACAAAGGAACAGGTGAGCGTAGCTTCACCCATGGGGCTGTAGCAATATATACCCATGCATGAGACAACGACCTTGGAACTCAAGAAGGGTGGGAAAAGTTCTGCCACATTTCTGCAACTGATCGCCTCAGCATCCAGCCAGGGAGTGTACTCAGTCGTGTATAAGGTTGGTCTCCCCCATGACCTTAAGCCCTAGGAAGACAGTTTTAGGCAACATATCCCACTGTCAGACTCTAGGCCTTATTTTAGATTTGGGAAACAATCCCCAAGATCACTTGTAATTTATAAAACCACTCCCCACTGTGGGAAGAGAATGGTTCTCCTGGAATGTCTCTATTTCTAATTTGCTTTAAGTCTGAAACTAAGTGACAAGGTCCCAAGAGGGTGGGAGAGTTGGAACCAGGTTCTCGGTCTTTGTTAGAATGGGAATAGGATGTGCAGGGTGCTCCTTCCAAGTCACAGGTGGGAGCCAACCAAGAAGCCACTCTGCTGCCCCTCCTCCAGCCCACTGTGCTGCTTAGGGCTGATTTGCCATGTGCTTACTGGGCCTGTGCCTGGAACTGGATCCCTTCATTTTTTTTTTTTTCAGCCCAGACACCCACTATCTCTCCTTGAAGACCTTGCACTAATGTCACTTCTACTTTTCTGATCCATTCCAAAGCACCTGATAGACTCATTTTTCTTCTTTGTGTTCCAAAGTGTTCCCATCCACCTGTGCTTTAGCATTTACTGCACAGCAGTAAAAAGTCAGTTATGAACATTTTGTCTCCCCAAATGGACTATGAGTTCTGAGGCTCAGTATCATGTTTTGCACTTCTCTCTACCTGCCTCACAGCTTGTCAATGGGCATGTCAACCAGGAGTTCACCATCAGTTGATTGACTGGAGTTCTGCCTTTTGGGCCCAAAGTAAAGTTGTTATAAAGACAGAAACCATCCATATGGAACTTGATAATTAGATTATTTGGCTCTCAATGACATAATGAATATGTCTTTATGTTCTCCTTTTGCATTTATAAAATTACTTTAAAAGCTGCGAGGCTGATTTGATGATGTTACTTTAGGGTTCCCCCAAAGAGGCAGCAGCCTGCTTCCTCCACTGTCTGGGAAGTGGTGCATTCCCAGGAGCCAGCGAGGGGACACACCTGGGATTAAGGTGAATAAATCACAAGAAGACAGCTATAGTCTGCTCTTCTTCATTTCCCAATCTTAAGAATTGATGAGATTTAGTTTTTCCTACCGAAAGTTGTCCCTTCACAGTTGGGTGTTAGAGGCAAGCAGTGCCTTATTGTGTATCTGTTAATGTTCTCATGAGCATGTTTGCTCCAGGAAACTCCCTTCTTAACTTGTGATAGGGGAGAGAACTCCCAGCACGTCCATTTATCATATGCCTAGAGTAACTGGGAAGTGATCTTTTCTCAAACATGAGTTACAGAGCTTCCTATGTGCCGTTTATCAATGTCTACTGTGGAAGGGGAGAACACAGGGTAAGTTTATTACTTAAAGAATGTGCTCTCTGTTGTCCTTAGAGCCCAATTTCCCACACCTTGTTCTAGAACATAATGATACTGAATCTTGATGAATATTGATGAAAACATTGATTAGGTTAGTTCCTAGAGTTACCTGCTACCAAACACGGAATAGGCGTTTAGATTGGCTTTACTTTTAGGCTTCTGTGTCTACCTAAACACATCTTGGTTAGATGTTTAATATCTAACGTAGGCAAGGGATATTTCCTCAGATGAAAGCTCAACCACTTTGAAGTTGGAAACAATCTAGAACTCTGAACTAGGCAAATTGAGTTTTAGAATTTTCTCTGCCACTTCTCAAGAAGGAAAAAAAGGACCAAAGCTTCACTAAAAAACAAAATGGAGGGTTGAGATTTTGGCTCAGTGGTAGAAAACTTGCCTGGCACATGTGAGGCACTCGGTTCAATCTTCAGTACCAAATAAAATAAACAAAATTAACACATCGTGACATATATATATATATATATATATATATATATATATATATATATATATATATAATTTTTTTTTTAAAGGAAAGAGTCCTACATTTCTTTCCCCTCCCATCAAAATGTTCCTTACATGGGGCTACAAACCTTGGCTGAATGGGAAAGAATGTCACTACTTGCATTCACATGAAATAGTTAACACAGGAAATACTTCCCACTTTTAAGGAGTCAATATAAACAAAAAACTCATTGCCTCCAGATTTCCTTTTCAAAAAGCTGGTAGCAGTGTGTGCCTGTGGTATGAGTACGTGGGAGGCTAAGGTGGAAGGATCACTTGAACCCAGAAGTTCAAGACTAGCCTGGGAAAATTAGTGCGACCCCCAACTCAGAAATAAACCAAACCCAAACAAAAATCCAACAGCTGTTGTGTGGACAGATGATAATTTCAAGCTAAACTCCCTCATGCCACTCAAGCTTATGGGTTCACCTCAACAAACATTCATTTACCACCTACTTCTTTATCTCCCTCTCACATCCTACTTATACCCCTGGGGCCCGGGCCCTCATTAATGTTGAACAAGAGTGAATGTTGAGGTTTGTGGAGAAGAGACTCCGGTTAGTAGGTACTTAGTGGAGTGGCAGAAACATAGAAGATGTCTGAAACATATGATTAAATATGAATGACCATATGGACAGTACCTCCAGGAGGTCAAGGTCTAAACATAGGCCAGGGGAGTGCACTTGGAGACACATGAGAGAAAGTTTGGGGGAGGCCCCAGGGTTAAAGGGGGGGTTCCTAGTTCTACATTGTAACTGTTTTCCTTCTTCAGTTCACCATACAAGGTAACTGGGTCAGCCCCCTGTTAGGACTATGACTCTTCTAGCAGGGAAGGGAGACACTTGATAGTCCTTTGGAGACAGAGGGACTCCCTCATTGAGGTTTTCTGACAGATGTCATTCCCCTGCTCTGTATTCCAGTTTATTTTCATCAGATGTTTGTTGAGAGCCACAGAAGTGGCCCCAGCAAAATTCCAGCTGATTGGCTCCTCTGTGGTGCCGCTCATTGGGCTGTTTCCCCGCCCTTTCAGACCACGGAGCTGTTCATTGGGGGACTCTTTTGGCTCCGCCCATGAGACCCAGCCAATCGGCCCTTAGGGCGGGAAGACCACCGGTTGAGAGGTTCCTGGAAGAGAAGGTGGAGGCAGTTGGGCTCTGAGGGAATTCCTGGAGAGCTTGGTGGTGTGCTTGACAAGTGGCTAGTGAATTGTGCCCAGCCAGACTGTGGCAGATGTTTTGAATAACATCATACCCTTTCTCTTTCATGATGGGGGACGCTTAAAATCACAGTCCCGGAAAATCACCTTTACACAAACATCTTTTAAAAGCAAACTCCAGGCCCAAGCCAGTGGTCCAATTCCATTTTTAAAAAGGTTATTAATATTAAGTAAAATAGTTGATCTGATTAAAAACACTTTCATCGAAGCACAACATTCCTGCCAACAATATTAAGAGTTGAATTATTGATTTTTTTTTTAAACAGCAGATAGTCCATTAGCAAGGAAGAAAAGAAAAAAAAAAAAAAAGAAAAGTGATTCCTCCTCCTTCACTTTTGGTGTAACAGGGTGAAAGTAGTGACCTACTGTTAGGGACCCAAGCAAGAGGATGGCTAAGTGTGGGAGGGCGAGAAGGCAGAGGAAGGGGCCTGGCCTGGGGGCTGTTGGGGAGAAGGGACGGTAGCAGAGGCAGGAGAGGTGAGACGCCTAGTGGAGCCAAGGGGCCCCTGGTGCCCGCAGCCCGTCGGGCGCCCCGCGGCCACAGCCGCAGCAGCGCTCACCGGGGTGCTGCCGCTCCCGGCCACCAGAGGGCGCGGCCGGAGCCAGCGCGGCGGAGCCCGAGAAGGGAGGAGGGGAGCCGGTGGAGAAGGGTCAGCCGCGGCGGCAGGGCGGCGGCAGCGGCGCAGCTCTGCTCCCAGTGCGTCTCGGTCCCCGCGTCCAGGCAGGACGCTCAGCCCCGGCGACCGGGATGCAGCCGCCAGCCTGCCGTGTCCGCCGCCTCGCGTCCCCCGCGCTGCTGGCGCTCCTCGCGTGCTCCGCTGGTAAGTAGCGGGCGGCCCGGGCGTGCGCTGGCGAGGCTTGGGGCTTCTCGGGCGCAGCTGCCCGAGCCCCAATGAGCCCCAGGAGGGAGGTGCTGGGTGGCCCAGCCTGGCCCCGCTGGTTTCCGCGTCCCGCTGCCCCGTCGTCGCCGCGCCGCCTCTCAGCAGCGCCATCTCCCGGCGCCCAGGCGGGACCCGGGGCGTGCCCGCCCGGTGCCTTTCTGTCCCGGGTCCCCGCCGCCCCTGCCGGGCCCCAGACTCGCGTCTCTCCGCCTCCTTCCGCCTGGAACAGGCGGGCTGGCGGGCGGCCGAGCAGCCGGGGCGCAGCGCCCATCCCCACAGGAAGCGGAGGGAGCTGTGCAACTGCGAGAAACTTTGAAAGAGGTTGGCTGCGGCCCCTCCCCCCGAGTCCCGCCGCTGTTCGCCAGTCCCGAGCCCCGAGCGTCCGCGCTGCGCCCTGGCTGCGCCCTGGCTGCGCCCGCGTGGGATGCCAGGCGGCAGCTGCCCCGCGCGCACTCCGCGACCGGGCGTCCCTCCCTCTGCGCGGCCTCGGACTTGCCCCGGCTCGCTAGGATGTGCGGCCAACTTGGCACCCTCCCTACTCTGATTCTGGGAGGGAGGACGGGGTGCCGGGCCGGGCCTCGGTGTGAGCGGGAGTGGTGTGGGGACACCATGGGGAAGCTGTCTGAAGTCTGGGATCTTCACTGGGCAAATTAGAAAACCCGTCTGAAAACAATGCTCTCCGACTCTCCTGCTGTGGTAGAGGTTTTCTCAGAGCGCAGGAAAGGATAGCAGAGAATTCGGCAACATTTCTTAGCGGCTCCTCTGGGATTCCAAGATGTTGATTGTCACTGGGGTGTGGGCCCCCCAGGCTGGGAGAGGTGACCTTGACTGGCATCAGCCAACTGATCCATAGGAGACAAGTCCTCCTGGTATGCCAGGGCAAGGACCCTAGGAGCAAAAAGGAACCCTGGGCCCAGGAACCAGTGCAGGGAGCAACGCGCACAGGACAGGTGGGAACCTGGGTTCAAGAGGTAGACCTGCTCCTAAATGGCAGAAAGGGAGACTATCACTGCCCAGGTAGTGTTGATTGTGCAAGATGAAACTGCAACTCTAAGGTACTGGGCCGCGGGCTGAAGACATGTTTGAATTCGAGTAAATGGGGGGACCAAATGAGATGGGCAGAACCTGAAGCGAGTGGAGAGACCTGATCCTTGATTCCAAGAGGATCCTCTTATGGCTTAGGGCAGCGCCAGACTCTCCTCTACCGGCCTGCTCTGGCTCCAGAGTTTATGCTGACCTGCCAATGTTAAGAGGCATTCCCGCTAGGAAAACAGCTGGAAATGGACAGAGCAGTTGCTCGCCCCTTCCCCATTCCCTTTTTTTTTGCTTGTGATTGTCATCTTTTGGGGGCAGGAAATGGGTGATAAACAGAGTTAGGTCACCCCCCTAGAGTGTATGGTAAAGAATTTAAGAGGGGGGGGTACGCTGGAGATTATGGAACTAAATTGACTCCTGGAGAACTTCAGACCTTCTGTGAAATAGATTGGTCTTCATTTGGAGTAAGTGGGCCCTCTGAGGGATCACTAGGTAAAGAGCTACATGAGCAGGTGCCCAAATTAGTTTGAGATCAGAGAGGAGAAAAAGTGTCACTTTTAAATCCAAGCTGCTGTGGGACATAAATGGCTGTTTTATCTGTTCTTGTGCTCTGGGATTCTGCCAAGTTCCTTCCTAATGCTAGAAAATAGGAGAGGCAAATGGAGGGGATCTGGAAAGGCCAGGTAGACCAGGTCCTGGACATTTTAAGGATGCTCAGGAGGTCTGCATTCTGCCTTCCAACAATTTAGGTGTTGCCCCAAGCCACAGAGGTTAGCTCTGCAATTTTCTGCAAATGCCTGATAGGAGAGTCTGATGGGCCCAGGAATATCAGGGATGCTCTACCTCCTGGAATGTTTTCCTCTTTGCTGCAGTTGGGCACAAGGTGGGATTGAGCCATGACTCAGAAACAGAGGACTATAAGCAGGAGAGTGGCATGGGGAAAAGTGCAAGAAACCACCAGTTTGGTGGTGGTGGTGGTGGATGGTTGCACCTTTACATTAAAACAAAAAAAAAAAAAAACCCCAAAAACTCTAGTCTAGAGAAAGAGGATGCTGTCAGGGGGAAAAACACTGAAAAAACCCCAGATAGCTCTCTGGGGCTTAAGTTAAAATATTAAAAAGAGTCCTAAGATAAAAAGGAAAAAGAAGCCATGATATGATAGACACTGTTGTTTCATTTGGACTCAGGAAGCTATCCTAAAGCCTTCACTATTTCTGGCTCAAACTTTAGGCCTCCTCAAGGCCCAGACTCCCCCGACTTCTGCCTCTGGAAATGATGCCAACAGTAGGGCAGAGCGGGGATCTGAGCCAGCTGCAGTGGCTCCCGCTTCTCCACTGCTCTGTCTCCTTTACTATCCAAGTTAAGGAAGGAGTTCAAACAATGCCAAAAGGATATTCAGATCTTATTTTCTGGGGAGGCGCTAGAAATGAATTGGAGAACAACAAAGGCAGGTTGGGAGTAATTATGGTCATATCATTTTTTCCTTCAAAACCTCTGTCTTGAGCTCATGGTTTCTGTGTTGCATTCACACTTGGTCCTGTGCATCTAAATTTATAGTGTTTTGCTCCGATCAGTCTTGTTTTGTCCAACTTGAGTTTTTAGTCCTTTGTCTTTCCTTCTTCTGTCTTTATTCAGAGATCAATTATTCAAGGAGAAGCTGTAAAATCTTTGTTTCCTGTTAGTTTTTATGTTTATTTCTGTGCATCTGTGTACTATATGTTGTGTCTCTATAGAATATCTATCATGTACCTGGTATCAAAATTGGTTTATAGATAAATGAGTACTCATAAATTTAGTAAATGGATCCAAATGTTTTTTAGTTCACATGACTTAAACGTTTCAGAAAAAGTTCAATTTAAATTGGCTAAACAGATAAGAATTACTAACCCACATGTTTTTCTAGGTGGTCAAGCAATCAATAGTGTTGCTTTCTATAAGATGTTTAAAGTATAATATCCATTGCTTCTAGAATTTTTCTTTAGCAGAAACTGATGGCATGTACCTGTAAACTACACTTGTCTCATAGCTTGGTTTTCATGAGTAACCTAAAGTTAACAATTAAAAATGAGTAAACTAGATTAAACATAAATGGGATTAGTTTTCATAAATGTGTTAGAGGAGACATTTGATCAATTTTCAAAATTAAAATAGTAAAACATCAATTGCTAAATATTAATTCAGGTACTCTTCTTAAATTCCATAAGATAATATATACTTTAGTATTATATTGTTTTTATAAATTGGTAAATGAAAAAAAGGGGGAATTTCATATTGCTTTGTTTCTGCATCTTCACTAAAGCAAGGTTACAAAGGATAAGATTCTAATACATGTAATTCTATGTGCAAAGAGTACAAAAGGTTTCAGCTGTGTTTAATTAAAGTACTGCAAAAAGCATATAAAGAATTTCATGCTATTAAAATGGAGTAATTTGTCTAAATTTAGAAATTTCATAAGGATTGTTCCAAAAGGTAAATTTAAGAGTCAGCAACTAAAAAGATATAAAAGGTATGGAAATATATTTTAATGTAAAAATGTTTCTGGAGGAAAAAATATTTCATGTGGTGAAATAAACAAGTCATAAAATGTCCATGTAAGTTATGCAAGGATTTTGGAGGATGAATCTCAAAAAAATTGGGTGTGGTTAAGTTGGCTGTTATGAACATGATCAGTTAATGTATTTAAGGGTTTTTCCTGAGGTCAAATATTAATGTGCTAATAGAAACCAGAATTTAATTCTGTATGTGTTAAAGTAACAAGGGTTTCTTAAAACATTGGTCTGGTCTTATCTAGCAGGATAATTTTTTATGTCTTTTAGGTTCTATTATTTAGGAGAGATAGTCTTAGAGGAATTAGGGGTTGTACAAATCAAATTGAATATACAACTAATTTTTAGATTATTACACTACATTGAACATTCTATTTTTTTTAAGCTTAAACTTGGTTAATCTGAGGACATCATTGTAATTGTGATTCTGTTACTAGCTTCTTTATATATCAGATATATTTATGTCCTCCAAGTATATAAGTCTTTTTTACAGCATTTTACTAAGCTGGTGTTCTCCAAAATAAAGCCTATAATAATAGTTTATTTTAGGCTTATTTAAAAAATAACAAATTTATTTATTTATTTATATCAGTTACTATTTTATAGTCAGATAAAAATGACTATCATAATAATTATACATGTATATGGTTTTCTGATAATCCTTACACTGGGGTGGGAATTTAATGTATTTTTAGAAGATAATAAGGAGAGCCTGGTTTGTTTAATTGTTGACAGTATGAAACATAAGACATTTTGCCACTTTTCCCAAAAAGAAAGTTGGAAGCTCTCTAATTGCTTTTTAAAAAAATTATTATTATTATTCATGTTCCTGATAAGATGATACATTGTGTTAATTGATATTCATATAATCTCAGGAAATAATATACAAAAACTTTATAAAATGACATCTAAGAGATAAAACACTTTTCTTGTCAAGAGGCCACCTCATCTGTGTTAAGACTCTGCCTCTTATTCCATGTTAGAACAACTCCAAAGAGGGCTAAATTTAACTTTATTTAAAGTTAAGTTCAAAAGATAGATTTCTTGTTGTTAAGATTACTGTGATCTCAAAATAAATAAGGGATGTAATATATAACTAAGTAAAGGTTTGAGATTATAAAAATTATGCTTCTTGGTTTATAGCTATTATACAAACTACATGTTTTTGTTCTTGTCAATTCATTATGTATTTTCCTTGTAAACTTTATAACTGCTGTTAGTGGTTTACAGAAGTACAACTTTTAATATAACAATCTGAATTATTTGAGACAAAAAGCTATCACCTATAGGACAGATAGGATATAAGGCTCACTTCTAGCACTAACACTAGCCCCTATTAAATAGAAATGTTAAGTAACTATAAAATTATAGACATTAATAGTACTCCTACTCTAGGACTGGTAAAATTGGCCTGCTAGGTGTTTAAAACCAAAATTGGAGACTAAAGTTAATGAAATAAAGGTCAAGAAAAAAAATTGCCAATATTTTGGCACTTACCCTTTAAGTCAACCAGAACCTAGAACAATGAGACCCTATTATTATTATTATTATTATTATTATTCATGTTCCCAATAAAATGATATATTGTGTTAATTGATATTGGCCTTGCACTTCTGGTGAGTCACTCTGAACTCCTCATCAGGGAGACTGAGAGGACCCTAGAGAACAAGAAGCCAACCAATGCACATGCTGCAAAGAAGAGGGTCATTGGAGAGGGGAATGTCCCAATGTTTCCAAGGGAAGCCAAATGTAGTCAGCAAGACCCTCACCTATTCTGGCAGATGGCACACTGGTAGAAGAAACTAGAGGAGGTCAGAGGCTTCTCACTCATCCCAAAGAGTAACCCCCAGAGGAATCTCAGCTGATTTTTAACAGTAGTAGGAACAAGGTCAATTCTGACCAACTTGGTCTTAAACACCTGGTAGGGAAATTATAACCGAAGTATAGCCATACATGGGCTGGTGTTCATGGCTAAGGAGGTACAACTGGTGCAAAGGGGTTGGAGATCACCTGGAAGTTACAACTAAGCAAACTGTGTCAGGAAACCCACCCTCACTGGATCAAGTGTTGTCAATTATCTTGTTAATGCTTAGGTCTAGCCATACTAGATACTCAGGATTCTCCACTTATCAGATTCTTTATGGACCTCCTCCTCCTAGTATAAGAGGTATACAAGAAGCTCTTTTAAATATTGGAACACATTTCTCTGAGGTAGCAGAGGCAGGCTCTAGATTCAGCCTTGACCACTATACACCATTGGGTTCGGGAAAAGCTGCTTGTGAGCCTGACCACAGATGCCTACCTGTTTAAACCAGGAGATGCTATTTGGGTAAAAGAGTGGAATGTCCAACCCCTAAAGCCTCTTTGGAGGAGTCTGCTCACCATCATTTTGTCCACCCCTACTGCAGTAAAAGTGGCCAGTGTGGCCCCTTGGACTCATCACAGCAGAGTGCAACCAACCTTATGATTGGGTGTACCTTCCCAGTCCAGCTACACCATGTAAGTTGACCATCCAAAACGAGCAAGCTACACCCCGAGAGGCTCCCAAGGACTACAGCCCTGCTTTAGTCACTTCGGACGCTGACTAATCTATGCATGGCAGAAGCTTGAGGAATCAACCGCTGGCTGGGATAAATGGACAGGTCTTATTTTCTATGTACAGGGAGGCTTTGGTGCTGCCCCCCGCCCCACCCCCGCCACTTTATTCCTCTCTGTTGCCACACTCTTAGCCTTAGTTTTCACTGTAGGATCAACAGCAACTGCTCCAGCCAGCTGGCACTGGGTTGAAAAGCTTCTATTAGCAGTCTCTCACCTCCTTTTGACAGGATGCTTTGTTACTCTTGGTTGTGTTTGATCTGGCTCCCGACTGTGGGCTTGAGTCTCTTACCCCGTGACCCATGTCTTCATATGACTCAACAGGCCAAGTTGTAGCCACAACCCTACTTGATCATAACCATTTCTCCTACTAGGAAACTATCTCAGGAATCTGCAGGTTGGATAAAAAGGTCACCCACATCTCAGTCCAGACCTGTGAAAGGTTAGAATCCCAGGGAATTATTTGGAGGATAGTTTTCAACTTTGGGGGGGGGGATTCAAGAGTCTCCTAAGTATTGTGGTTTTTATGTTAAGGGGTCTGCCTTCTCCTGCCTTGCCTGTTACCCCTGGTTATAAGATCTATTTCTAGTTTCATAGAGGCTCTGGTTAAAAGGAAAATGGTCACTTATGTCATGATGTTATGGAAATATAAACCATTAAAACTCTTTGATCCTGAAAGAATCTTAGCATCAAAGTGGGAAATGTGGTAGAGATTTTATCAGGGCGCAGAAAAAGATAACTTGGCACCATCAGTATCAATGTGAACCTTCCCCAACTCAGTTGCAACACTGTGGCTACTCTGTAGTGTAGAAAATAGAAGTCCTAACCTGAAATATGTACTACCTCACACGGGAAACAAGGAACTACTATGTAAAAGGAAACTGACAAGCACATATAAAGCTATACCTCCCTATGCTAAATTCTCAGCCTTTGGATGAGAATCCACTGAGCCTCTGTTGGCACAAATAAACACTTCCTGCTGAACGCCCTGGGGTCCTGTGTCTCTGAGCGCGAATCCTGCTTCCACAATGTCCATTTCTTTTTCCAATCTCCTCACAAAGGCCTATGACCCCACCCCTTTCTCATAAAAGGATGTGGTAAAAGTCTTTTTTTTTTTTTTAATCGTTATGATTGACTATGATGTGATTTGTTCAAATTGAAAAGCTTGGCTGAAAAAGTTATTTCCTTTCAGAGTGTTATAATGACACTGTCCTCTCAGGCTTGCTTGAGTTTCTAGGCTCCAAAAAGGCAGTAATTTCAAATTTTTAGAAATGGTAGAATGTTGCAGTTGAGGAAGAGGCGTAGCATTATTGCACACTGCTTTCGTTAGCCACTGGAACCTTGACAGTCTGTGTGTAATTGTATCGAAGTTCTCCAAATAGGGGCCTTATTTGCTGTTTCTGTACATCCCAGACATTTCTGTAGGTGCTCTGTAAGTGTGGGAAAATCGAATCACATTAGTTGGTAATTGTTCACACACATGATTAATTTGCCGACTCTGTAATTAAAATTGTTAGGGCACCTTGGACAGAGAAGGCTGTAATTGATCATCTTTGGTGGAAGAAAGCATTGTTGGGTGGTAGCCCTAGGGAGAAGGGGAAGTTGAAGATTTACGAGCAGGTGACGACTGCTGGCTGTATCAGTTGGCTTATTGCCTGGAAGTTTGTAACTCACCAAATGAGTGGGTGGTAGCAGAAACTGGCATTCTATTTACAGCACTGCACTTAATAATGCTGTACTGGGGATATTATGCTTGTACATGATGCCCACAATGTATAGGCTGAAATGTACATTTGCATTTCTATGTGTAATCCTTTATTACCGTTAGGGGAATATTTGCACAGTCCAAACTTGATATTACACTGAAGGACATTCAGAATGAACTAAATGTCAACACATTTCTAGAGATGTCGATTAGCCTTGTGAAGTTGTCAGATAAGCACAATAAATAAGACATAAAACCCATTAAAAGGTCCCTGTGAGACATTTGGGCTTTGTGAACTGGCTTTCATGGGTTGGTAGAGACGGGAGGCTGTATTCTCTGGGGTCGGAAGTAAATCATGACTATGTTTTATTGAGGTTTAGTTTGATGTTAAGGGAGGGACATCGAAACATATGAAAACAAAGAAACATATAAGGATATCATGAGTGGGGCCTGATGATTGCCTTAAAATTCTGCTAAAACAGTGTAATAAGAGTCCTGAGATGGGATCAATCCTGAAAGTTTATGAATACCTTAAATATTCCCTTACAAGATTGGTTCAGCTATGGATAGTTTCTTGACAGACTTAACATTTATTTAAAAATTTTTTGGCAGGGTGGTGGGGGGAGGTCAAGATAGCACACATCTGTAATCTCAATGTCTCTGGAGGCTGAGGCAGGAGGATTGTGAGTTCAAAGGCAGCCTCAGCAATGTTGAGGGGCTGAGCAACTCAGGGAGACCCTGTCTTAAATAAAATACAAAATAGGGCTGGGATGTGGCTCAGTGGTTGAGTGCTCCTGAGTTCAATCCCCAGTACCCAAAAAAAAAAAAAAAACCCAGAATAAGAAAAATAAAAAGATAAAGAAAGAAACATTTGTTTTAAATCCATATGCATATACAGACAAAATTCACAGTAACTTCTGTCCTAATGTCTGGCACCAGTTGTGGAGTCAGATTTATTCAAGCCTTTTGGTCACTACTTATTTATTAGCTGAATGACTTTGAAGCCTCATTTTTTTCATATAAAACTGAAGACATGTATTGGTTGGGAACCTGGAAACTTTTCTGTCTCTTATAGTTTTAAGAAAATGATTCCACAGAGGCAGAAACTGCTAATTGCCTACACAAGAGTCCTTTGAACCCTCTTTTCCTAGCAAAACTCAATGGGATTATACTGAGGTTGAGGGGATGGTTGGAGGAATGGTGTCAGTGGTGGCAATGTGAAGCATTTTCAGTAGCTCTTGCAAATAGGGGTGTCTAGTGATGAATCCATAAAGATTATTGGACAGAACAATCCAGTAATCCTGCTCGAATGCAGGCCCTTTTTGCCATGTTTCATTCCCCCTTCTCCCTATTGCTTGTTCCATGGATCTGATGGCTGGAGCTGTGGAGGCCATGTTGTGGCTAGGAGGTGACCTTGAAGACAGAGGCAGGCAGTAGTAAGGATGATAGAATGGAAAGAGAAGAAGTCTGGGTGCCAGGAAGGTGTGGAGCATCCTGTCAGTCCTGTCTATCACCTATTTGCAGTTTTGCCTTGTATGAGACTCTATGCAGCCAAACAGTCCTAATTGATACATCTGTGAAGAAGCTGATTCAAACCAATGGTAAAATAATAGGTATTAGCTTGTATCTTTCACATCCCTGTCTCCTCTCGGTAGGAGCCAAGATTGTATTTCTTAGCGCCTGCCAAAATTAGGAATGATTTTTTGTTCTGAGCCAATTCTTGCTCAGATTCCTTTCATTGCAGCGAGTCAGAAGTTTTAAAACAGCAAGTCAGACCTAATTCCAGGCTGTGTGTGTGTGTGTGTGTGTGTGTGTGTGTGTGTGTGTGTGTTAAACCCTCCCTTTATTACTGAGGCAGTACACAGCTATCACCGGTACAAATTTAATCTTACAGGTGCATTCTTTGTCATTCAGGACCCCCAAGTTAGCATAGCCTCCTTGGTCCTGAACTTGATCCATGGGGGTTTGCCTGCAGTTGACAGTCAACCTCTGGGGTACAAGGAGCATCTTCTGCAAGTGGGACAGGGGATAGAGAGAAGATGTTTGTACCCTTTTTAAAATTTCCTTGGAACTGAACATTTTGGGGCACATAATATAGCACGTCCTAATAATTAACCTCATTTGAAGCATCAAGGTCAAAGATTTTTGCAGCTGGTTAGATACATTGTAAGAAAATAAGCAAGCATAATGTCTAGGCATAAAGATAGTACGTATAAGGACTTTGCAACTGATTTTCCTCTTGTAGAACAATGCATTTGGCATTGTTCAGGTTCCTGCTTAAAAATAATGTACCGGAGTCCCCATAGGTTTACCCCACCTCTCCCACGATAAAGGAAAGTTGTGGTGAGTGTCAAACTCCTTGTGCCTAGTATTGATTGAGAGTCTCCCTTGCGGCCGTGATTTCAAAGTATTGTTCACTAAGAGACTCCCAGAGAAACACCATTGTTATTGTACAGGCTCACTTGAATTGCTAGACCGTGTTGATTTCCAAACAGTAAAAAGAACATTACAAGGAAAAACTACCCAAAGTTTGCTTCATTTATTAAAAAGTAATTGTTGAGGACCTACTATGTGTCAAGCATCGGGATATTGCTGGAACAAGACGGATCTGCCTGTCTCCCCCCTTGTAGAGCTGGCAGAGTAGGAGGGAAGGAGACAAAAAACAATAACTACATAGAAGCTCACTGCAGCTTCTGTGGAAGACGCTTTGAGAACATGTTGCAGAAAGATCTATGGCTTTCAGCAAGTCTGGGGCAGGGGTTTTCTACTGAGAAAGATCTTGTACTCAGGGAACATTCATCAATGTCTTGAGACCTTTCGGATGTCACTGGATGGTGTGGCAGTGGTTGCTGCTAGCATCCAGAGCCAGGGACATAGCTGGGTGACCTACAATGCACAGGACAGCTGTGCCCCACCACCAAACAATTGATTATTGGGCCCCAAATCTCAACAGAACCAGGGTTGAGAAACCTTGGAATGAGAGCTTAAAGAAGGCCTCCATGAGGAAGTGACACGACCTCCCAGACGCGAAGGGGAAGTGGAACCCGTGAAGTGGAGGGGAAAAGAGCGAGCCATCTGAGGGACCCAGCTAGGCTGTGAAGGAATCCTGTGGAGGAAGGACAGAGCCCCAGCGAGTGTGAGAAAGGGGCAGGCGACATCAGCAGGGGCCAGCTTGGACAGGGCTTGCAGACTGGGTAATGCATTCAGGGCTGTGTTGAAGGGCTGTCATGGGACAGTGCGTGACTTGACTTGATGGAGCTCGATCTGGTCGTCCTGTGGAATGGGGGTCGGAGGTTGTCGGTGTGGACCTGGGGAACCAACCGTGAGGAGGCGGCCATAGCAAACTAGTTGAGAGATGATTACGAATCTCTAAGCCGCTGTGATAGATTGGGCACAGTGGGCTGGGAGAGAGGGTGGGGGCAGGGATGAGTCATGGATTTCTGTCAGGAGCTGCCTGTGTGTTGTGTACCGACTTAGGCACTAATGAGGAAGACCAGATTTAAAAAAAAAAGTTCTTATGGTTAAATATGCATAGCGTAAGATTTATTCAGCCTCATAAATCTTAGGCATATAATTTTGTGGCATGAAATACCAGACTTTTTTTTTTCAGATATATTTTTTGGGGGAAGTGAAGCTGATCAGTTCTGGACAAATTCAGGTTATGAACTGTTAGATATTTGGGTGAGGAGCTCAGAGGAGAGGTCCTGCTGGAGAGGTATTTGGGCTTGGAAGTCCCTGCACTATGTGGCAATTTGAAAGTTTTTTTTTTTCTTTTCTTTCTTTTTTTTTGAAGAGAGACTTGATTGACAGAATAAATTCACCTAAGCTTTTATTCCAAATGTATGTGTACAGAGATTTGGTAGAAGTTGGGGGAAGAAAGCAGTCTTTATCTGTATGGTGGAAAGCTGAGAATTCAGACAAAAAAAGAAAAAAGATTTTCGTCTCATCAAAGAAGATTTGCATGGATTTGAAGTCTAGCAATACCATTTCCTCCTAGGGATATATAACTTATCTTTATTCCTAAAAGACTATGTTATGAAATGGAAAAGGTGATATATTTTAGTTTACATCATTACTTCCCATAAGCAGCTCAAGGCTTTTTATGCATCATGTTAAATTTATCTCCTCTAGGTCCTTGAGGGGTTTATGCAGGAGGGCTGCACTTTTTACAAAATAAAGGAAGTTAAGTGGACAAGGCCAGCTGTGAAAATAGCCTCGTTATTTCCCTAGATTTCCTGTCTAGCTGTCCGTCCCTGTGCTAAGACTTTGCTGTTGGTAACAGGAGCAAAGGGCTCTTTGCCTTTTACTGTAGGCCAGGTACTGTTCTGAACCTGAACGTACACTGCCCTCTTTTTGATTCTTATTTCATTTTCCCCTCTGAAGGGAGAAAAGCAGGCTCAGAGAGGTCAAGTCACGAACCTGAGATTGCTGAACTACTAAACGGCACAGCTGGATTTGAACCCAGTTGGTTTGAGTCTAGGGTTTGTGTTTTGACCCTGTGCTGTTCTATTTCTTGTAGTCAGGTAAGGCTGGGGTCTCAGGTCTCTTGGACTGTGACATCTTTCTGTTGCATTATGAAGCTTTAAGGACACAGCTCCTGGAAAGAACTTGAAGATTCCTTCAAGAACCGAGTTCCCTCCTGTTTCCTTCCCTGCCTGGGCATTCCTTTTTGTCTTCTTAGAGTTTTTTTCCCTGAGATGTTGTGGTCCCCTGCCCTGATTTGGCTCCCCATGTCGTTCCTGCAGGTGCACCCTGTCTTGTGACTTTGTCCTCTGGTACTGCACTCCATGCCGGGCTCCCCATCTGGAGGCTGGCTGCTGTGGGAGACTTCCACTTGAACGTCCTCAGGATCTGGGGAACCAGACGGAGGTTTCCCACACACCTGCTCTCCCACCCTGAGGATTAGCCTGTGTGTGATGTCCCAGGCAAGGTGCCCTCTCCCTCCCGCCCTCAGCAGTATGATCTGTCAAAGGCTCCAGCTTCTGTATCTTCAGCCTCAGTCCTCTGTGCCTGGACACTGCCCCACCTCGGTTCAGGCCTGGATCTGCCCTTGCCTGACTCCAGTAGCTTCCTAGCTGGCCTGTTGGAATCCTTTTTGTCTCCCCACAGCCGCTCTCCACACTAGCTCCAGAACATGCCTGGGACACAGCTTAATATGGTATTTTCCCTCTTTGAATACTTCAAATGATTTTCCAGATTCCCTAACACTAACCCCTTTCATGATATGGCTCCTGCTAATCTCAGCCTCATCTCTAGCCCTAGTCAGTCTCCCTTAGATGTCTCCACCCTAGACTACCCTACCTTAGCCAGGTGTTCCTGCCTCTGAAGTCCTAGGCTGTGCTGGAGGAGTGGTGAATTCAGGGAACTCTGACAGATCAGGTCTGGCCTCTTGCCTCAAAAATCAAATGGAGAAAATATTCAGCATTTGTTTTTTGGGGATTGGGTAACTTTACTTAGCATTATCTTCTCCAACGCCATCCATTTACCTGCAAATGCCATGATTTTATTCTCTTTTATTGCTGAGTAATATTCCATTGTGTATATAGGCCACATTTTTTTAAAATACATTCATTCACTGAAGGGATCTGGATTGGCTCCACAGTTTAGCTATTGTGAATTGTGCTGCTATAAACATTGATGTGGCTGCGTCCCTGTAGTATGCTGTTTTAAAGTCTTTCGGGTATAGTTGGAGGAGAGGGATAGCTGGGTCAAATGGTGGTTCCATTCCCAGATTTCCAAGGAATCTCCATACTGCTTTCCATATTGGCTGCACCAATTTGCAGTCCCACCAGCAGTGTATGAGTGTGCCTTTTCCCCCACATCCTTGCCAACATTTATTGTTGTTTGTCTTCATAATAGCTGCCATTCTGACTGGGGTGAGATGATAGAGTAGTTTTGATATCTCTGATATAAGGAGGCTGACTCATGGAGAGGGAGCATGGGAGGAATAGATGAATTCTAGATAGGGCAGAGGGGTGGGAGGGAAAGGGAGGGAGCAGGGGATTAACAAGGATGGAGGAATGTGATGGACATCATTATCCAAAGTACAAGTATAAAGACACGAATTGGTGTATATAGTAGGTGTCAACCTACTATATGCAACCAGAGATATGAAAAATTGTGCTGTATGTGTGTAATAAGAATTGTAATGCATTCTGCTGTCATTTAGTTTTTAAAAAATCAATAAAAAATGAAAAAAAAATCAAATGGAAAAAGTAATGGTAAGGTAGGGAAGGGATTCAATCAGTATAGCTATATCAGAAAGCAGAGGGACTTGCAGGCATCCTTAGTCCTGTTCAGACAAGGGCTTCAGGTTTAAATGGGGGTAGGGACAAAAGTGGAGGGGAGGAGGAAAGAAGGAGAGGGGTGGGAGTGTGCACAGATACGCAGCCTTGGTCAAACTGGGATCTGGTTGGTTATTTTCCCAGGTCTGGTTCTGATGGCTCCAGGGAAGTCATTTTTGCTTGAGGGGATAAGCTGGTTCCCATCATGAGGTGATGGCTCCTGCTGAGGGGGACAGCCTTGGTTCCTGTCATGGGGTAATTGTTCCCTTCAGAGGGCCAGTCCCATCATGGGGTGATCTGTCTGCAAGGCTTGCTGTTCCTGGGATCTTGAAAACATCTTATTTCCTCTTATCTGGGTGCCTTCAGCCTTCAAGGGGGAGGATTATCAGCTTTAGACAGACACTCCTTAAATAATTAACATGTCTACCTGCAGAGTGGAGCAGGAATCTGACCCACAGTTTAAGACAGAAAGGAGACAGATACAAAGTGAAGGCAGAGACGCCAAGCTTTAAATTACCCCTCGGACATCTGCAGGCCAAGTGCAGAGTCAGTGCTTTCAGCAGAAGCAACCTCTAAGCCCCGTCACAGCCTCACCCCAGCAACTCTCCTCAAGTGTCCTGCCTCACTCACTCCCCCTCTCAGCAGTCCTTGCCTCCCCTCAGCTTCCTTTCCCGGTTACATTTTTCTCTTGCAGATGTTCATGCCCCGGGCACACGGGACTGTTGACCCTGCTTTGTGTGTGGAGGTCTGTTTCCAGGTCTCCTTGGCTTTGCACTTGAAGTCCCTGTTGCACCTGCATTGGATCTGCTGCCCCAAGCAGGGCATTGAGCTCACACCAAGCCCTGCTTCCCTCCCTGGTAGCCTCCCTTCTGCTCCCTCCGCTGGGGCTCCCTCGTGACTGCCATTAGAATGAGCTTCTCTCTACTTGTTTTTTTGACTGACTGGCTCCTCTCCTCCATTAGCGGGTAAGCTCCTGGGGAGCTGCACATACATCTCCAGTTTCCCCACTTTTAGCATAATGTGTGACACCTGATACACACACAGCAACTCTAGTCTATTGAACTCAAATGATAATCTGAGTGAGTAATGATAAGGACAATAGCTGCTGACACCTACAGCACTTAGTATGTGCCAGGCCCTATTCTCAATATTACACTAGCTAAGCCATTGGGTCCTTAGACACTTTGTGGGCTGGTTCTGTCATTTAGCCCCAGAATGGAGTGACAAGGCCCTGCACTCTGGGGAAGTGGCTGGAGCTGCTACCCTGCGTGTCTGCAACTGCAAGGCCAGTGGATGAAGGGAAGCGAGGCAGGCTCTCTCCCTTGTCACAGGGCCACACTTTTTTCCTTCTGTTCCCTTCAACCTCTGTGGATGACCTCCAAAGCATGTAATTGGAAACAAATAAACTGGCCTTGGGCCACATGTGCATCCTGGAGCTTAAGGACCCTTCTAGAGGACCTGGAATTAAACCTGGAAAGCTCCCGGGATGGGGAGAGCCTGGAGGCTGGAGCGGCACTTGGTGAAATATTTTGTAAGTAGGTCACAGAAAAGAAAGTGAAGCCAAGGGTTTCCCCCCACAGTGCATTAGAAGAAAAAGTCTGTGTGACATCCTAGCCAGAGCCAGAGCCAGAGCCAGGCTGGGCACCTGCTGCAGATTTCCAGGATGTGTCCCTGTGCTGGGTGGCAGTGCCACAGCAATAGGTTTAACCCACCCTCTGGCTTTTATGCAGGGCACACACTGACAGACTGACGGTCATTTCCCTGGTCATCTGTATGACCTCAGCTGTTGCCTGAGCTTTTACACACAAGGGCTTTATGCTTCATTGAATTTACAACCCCTCTGAGGTGGAGTTATTTGGTGACTTTGTGAGTTCTTTTTTTTTTTTTTTTTGTGCATTGGGCTGGTTTCTATGTAGATGCTCCTGGGAGAGAGTTCGGGAAGACAATTCAGGAGAATAAAATCGAGTCGGGAATTAGGAAGCAAAATTATCTTCCCTGTCTGGATACAGGGGTCCCTTGCCCCCTCTCAGGAACCAGAAAAGAAAGTTGATTAGTGTTGCTTAAATGCATTGCAATTACCTCCTCGAGTTTTCGTACACTCTGGGGTTTAGGGTAGTCTATAAATCTTAGTCCCGGGTTAGTTGTAAAATCTTGATTTATCCTTCCGTATAGGTGTGCTAACACATTCATCAGCTTGAATTATTTAGAGTTATCATGAAAAGGATCTGATTTCTATTGCCTTCCTGATTTGCACTTTAAATATAGTTCCCTGTCTCCAGAATTCATGTTGAAAATAGAAAGAGAATATTACTTTTAAGCAGTAGTTTGGCATATAACAGCATGATTTACCTTAGAGTATTTCTCCAATTGCTTGTTAAGGCACTCAGACCAAGTTTGTAAGAATCTGAATCTGGAAATTACCATGAAACCAACACCAAACATGGAGCCCCAGGTGGCCACTGCTGTTTGCTCCTTTGATCTGGGTCCCTGAATTGGGGGACTCTTCCTCCCTCCCTCTGTCCCCCATTGGATAGCCCAGGCCCACGTGGGTGTTCAATTCACAGTGTGAACTCCCCCTCTTTTTCTTTTAGCACTGGGGAGACTTTAATTTTTGAGAAAAATTAAGCCCATCATATACATAAGAAATATATGACATTTCATGCAGGCTTGAAATTAACAATTCAGCTTTTGTGACAACGTATAGAATGAGAATTACCTATAAATACAGCATACTTACAGTTCTCATGCATCATAATCTTATACTGTGATTTATACAGCTTCTCTTTATATTTTATATATCCCACCATGCTCACATGATTAATGTACCCTAAATCTGTGCCACTTTGGGATTTAGAAATTTAAAGAGAGAGAAAAAGCAAGCACAATAACCTATCTCATCTTGCTTTACGAAAATGAAAACATTTATGTAATGAACTAATTTAAGAAATTGAGGACTTACACACTTTAGTAGCTAGGATTAAACATAAGCAATACAAAATTGAATAAATCGTGTTAGAGTTGTGGAAAGGAAAAGGAATAAGTTCTTCCTTGCAAATTTTTTTTTCTCATTTTCCTCATTTATTTGCACCATTTCTACTTCATTTCCATGAAACCGGGATATTGTTGGTAGGAATTCTGCAAATGATTCATTATTTTAACATTAGATTTATTAGTGGCAGAGCCTGTTCTGTACCTTCAGAATACATTTAGGTCCTTGATGATTTCTTTTGTTTGATGGAGATTTTGTAAATGTAACAATAAAACCAACTGGCATTTTAAAAATACATATTTAAAAAAATATTCTTCTAACGAGGACTGTCTTGCCGTATGATGGGTTCTTAGGAAAGCACTGATGGATTTCTTATGCCATTGCTTTAAATATTATATAATTTGTATCTATCATGAGAAAAGGGAGTTTGTAATTTAACATCAGAATGATAGGGAGAATTTTTTTTTTAAAGGATTTTAAAACTCTACATCTGTGTATTTTGGATGGAACTAGAATCTAGTTTAACATTAGCTCAGTTAAGCCTTGCCTGAATGAAGGAGTGGTGTCTTGATTTCAACAAACAGGATTGCTGGAACTCGCTTGATTTATTAGCAGTATCTTTCCTCTGGGTAATTCCCACTTTAAACATTTCGTTGTCAAATGATATTTGCTGCTTACTTATGAAAGGCGATGTGTGAGTAATTTTCAGTACTTAAGAGGCATCTTTCCCGCACCTGGCTCTACATTCTGAGGGCCAGTGGCTTTCTTGTGGACAAGTGCTTCCTTGTCTGACCTTGCAAAGAAGTCAGGTGAAAGTCAACGCTGGTTATTAGATGATGTCTCCAAAGCTGTTAAATTAAGAAAGCAATTTTACTTCCTTAAAGAGGAAATTCTAACCCCTAGATCTTTGTCCATGTTTGGAGTAGGAGTGGATTGGGGTGAGGAAGACATAGTTTTTGAATTATAGTCATGTATTAGTCTGGTCATACTAATTCAAATTTTTACAATTCTCAGAATGTTCTGTTTTCCGAAATTCTGTGGCACTAAGGTTACAACAACCTTAGTTGTAACCTCCCTGGAAGATGCTTCTCATTTATTTATTCATTTTTGGTGCCTGGGATCCATCCCAGGGCCTTGCACAAAGGAAGCACATGCTCTATCGCTGAGCTATGCCCCTAGCTCCTGATGTTTCTTAAATAATTCTATTTCAATATCTTCTTAGGGGATTTAAGTGTGCAGAGTACACTAAATGCAAATGGAATAAAACAAAACAAAAATATTAAGTATGCTGAAACAGAATTTAAATGGCATTTGAGGTTACATCTTGCCTCTGTTCTTAGACCTTGATGGATAAATATTTGGATTTTGCTTTTCCTCTGTGTGTGCACGAATCTGTGAGCATGCATCAGTGAGAGCATGGATCAGACCCTGGTAAAAAATAAGCACAGGGTTTGGGAGTGGACCACGAAACTCCTTCCCTCTACTGATTAGGTGCTACTGTTTTAGGAGTAGGCAGCCCTTGAGTGATATGAACCCAGGACTATAATGAAGACTTACATTCTTTCATCCAAAATTATTGAGCTGCTTCTATGTTCTAGCTATGCTCTTGGTGTATGGGGCAAATAGTCCATAAAACTATTTCTGGATAAGTAAACTGATGTATAAGTTGAAAAGACATGTGATAATTCTCTGATGAAAAGGGTGAGGGGATGAGGTGGGTGTGGAGTTGGGGATTTATTGTTTTAGACGAGGAGGTCTCAGAGAGGCCTCCTGTTCTATCTGCTCGTATCTAAATTCCACTTGCAGAGGTTCATTTGGCTTGCATTTCAATTTTGCCCTGCCTTTTGAAATGTCATTCTGGAACTGGAAACGATTAAACCATGTTATTCATTTGCTCTTTAGTGTGAGTATGTTTTAGATTATTTCCTTTGCGCAAATGTTAATGGGGAATTTGAGGCAATGGATGTCTGGGGGCAAGGAGGTATTAGGTGGAAGGGACCCAAATGGGTGGAGTTGTCTCTCCCCTCTGAGTGGGGTCTCCCTGCCCTCAGGGTGCTCTACCTCTGACACTTCTTGGACTACATCACTGCTCCATGGTATCGCTGCTCTGATTCTTTAAGTGCATTCCTGCACCTTGGCATTGCCCATTCTCCCCAGGAATGCTGACTGGAGAAAGCTAAGGCTTTGCAATGCTTGCCGCTGGGCTCTTTAGGAAAAGTGCACTGTACAATGAAGGTATTATTTTTTTGTTCATTAACCTTCTTGACTGTTTGGATTATCATTTTGCTTTATATTTTTAATGCAGAGCCCAAGTGTGTCTCTCGGGAGATCTTTGTCTATTTATGGGCTCTGACTCAAAACATTAAATCATTCTGAATGGGGAGTGATTTTAATTCTCCTCACTCCTGCCCTGTGGCTTTAGTGGGTTCTCTACACTCTCCTTGCCCACTAACAGCGGCATCTGTGTTACACTTCTAACCCTGCAGCACCCCCCCACCACCACCACTACCACCACCAAAAAAACAAAACAAAAAACTCCAAAATTAGTTCTGTTGCCTGCCAGGCTCTGGTAGTGGTGGCAAGGGTGGGAATTTGTACTTCCCCCTGGATTCTCAGGAATTTTCCTTTGCTTGTGAAGTCACCAGAATCAAGGTTTCTAAGAAATATTTTGTATACATATTGTGTGTGTTTGTGTGTGTGTATGTGTGGTTTATGAACACAAATGGCATACACAGATTTTAATTTCTTTGATGTCATATTTCTTTTGCTTGGTAGTGCAAGCAGGTTGACTTCACATCAATGAATAATTCTAGGTCTGAGATGAAAAAAACAAACAATACTACTTTGCAGAGATGCAGCTGCTTAAAAATGAGCAAAATGTATCTTGTGAAAGTCTCTTTTTTTCCCCTCATTATAAACAAAACTATTGAATGTGAGAGCAAACCTAGATTGCTATTTTAATTTTAAAATATTCCTTTTTTTTCTCTTTTTTTTTTCAGCTTTTGCTTCGATGTCAGAAGATGTAAAGAAAGAGGTCAAGGTACTGATTCTAATGTTGTCTGCCCCTCATCTCAGAGACTCTTTTATATTTAATGGGAACTGTAAAGATTTTATCCTTCAGTAGTTGATGTGTTTCTTTTGTTGTACAAATTAATGTAATGTTGACTCACATAGATTTGAAACCCTAACAGCAGCCTACAGGTAGACTTGCTTAAAAAAAAATCATTTCATAGTCATAGTAGATCCATTAGGTTTTGAAATCATTTTAGGATCAAAGGTAGTTGGCATGGCAGTAGACGTTTTAGAAGTCTTGCTTGAGCACCAGTTTTCTCCAGTCTTACTCTATCCTAACATTACACTTAGTATTTTTCAGTCTGTGAAAGGATTTGGCTTTGTCACTTAGTCCAAATCCATGCATATCATTTCTTCATGATAGTTCAGTGAACATTTTTCGGGTCTGAAAAAAAAAAGTTAGCACTTTAGTTGTTATTGATTAGTACATTAGTACATTAGACTGTCAAGAGCCTGATTCCTGTTACCTTGAAGGTGGGAGGGGATGCTGGGTTTTAGACCCCCAAAGGCAACCAAGCTGCCATAATCTTTGCATGCTCAGAATCAAAAACCAGACTGGGGGACCAGCAGAGAGGGGGCAACAAATCTCAGAGCTGCTTTGCTTTGATCATTGGTTGTGTTCAAGAACCTCATCTAAGTGTTTACCATTTGCACTTTGCAAGGGACCAATTTAGCACACGAGAAAGAGAAGAAGCAGTATTTCCATTGAAACAGTATTTCAGAACAATTTGTTTTTGTCATATTAATTATGGTTTTGTTGAGTCTGACTTACCCCACAATTTGTATAAATGTGTTTTATCAAGAGTATTATCTCGTCTAACTATACTGTGAGGTTCTGCCACAGGGGAACTGATAACAATGATGTCTTATGATTTTAAAACTCTTTATGGCTAATAAAGCATCTTCACACATTTCACTTAATTTGATCTTCTCAATGATTCTGTTATTGCAAAGTAAATATTTCCAGATATAACAGAGAAAATAAAGCCTTAGAGAAGTTAAGTGATTTTTACGAAGGTCACATGATTATTAAGAAATGAAGTTAAAAGTTTCTGAATCCTTGAATTTTTCACCCTTTACTATTTTATGTTATATAGTCCTGCGCATTCTAATACGTATTTGGCAATTGTGAGGTTATTTAATGACAAATTTACTATAATTTGCCATATAATCATTGCAGATTTTATAACAATTTATTTTTTCATAAAAAAGTGAGTTGTGACCATTATGTGAAGCTTTTCTTTCTTTCTTTTTTTTTTAATATGCTGGTGTTACTTAAAAATAATTTATCACAAAACTCCCCTTTGTATAAGATTAGGATGCACGGAATACTTATGGATAAATAATAACAAAATCGCATAGTCCAAATCCATGCATATAATTTCTTTATGATAGTTTAGTGAACATTTTTCTGGTCTGAAAAAAAAGTTAATACATTAGTTGTTATTGATTAGTACATTGTAGCTGAAATATTGCACTTGAGAAAATTTAGTACAGTGTTACAAATCGTGGACTTCGAAAATTTAATCTTCCGTGTCTGAGGATTTGCACCACTATTTTCTTATCTTATATTAGACCTGTGTACTGTTAGTACTGCAACACTCTAAAGCCATGCAAGTGGCCTTTTTCTAATGTTCTGATGATGTGCTTGTGCTGAGCATTCTAGGCAGTGGGTGAGAAGACAAATGCTCATCCATGTGCCACTGGTGAATACATCTCTGCTCTGTTCACCTTTTAAGCAGGTGAGGAACAGAAGTAGACCATGCAATGATTATATGGTGAAAGGGTATAAACCAATTTTTTGATTAAAAAACAGGAGTGGTATGGTTATGCAGTGGTGACGATTATGTGGGGAAATATGGTAAAGTGCTACCTAATGATTATTAATAGGGAATTAAAGTTTTGTTTAATAAATTTAGAAATTATAGTGCAGTCTTTTAAATATAAGTTTAAGGTATTTTTTCAAATATTATATATGTATATATTGCTTTAAGTATATATGTAAATATAAATAAAGATAAACAAGCCCTATATTTTAATGTCATCTTTCGTTCAAAGGTATTGATGCACTTGAAAGATGTCATTAATTGCACCTATGCATGGGCTTCCCAGCCAAAATAGCTGTTATTCCCATGAGCAGAGACTATGATAACATGTCTATGCTATAATCAATACACCTGAAACTGGTAGACGGAGAAAAATTAGTTTGTACAATGTTGTTCAAAATCTTTAGTTGAACCTGGAGATAAAGTTTAAGGCTCTGAATATTGACCACTTGAATTTTGTTGTCATTAATTTGTCACCCAAGCAGTACTGATGGAGGTCTTTCCCGCCACTGTGGCCCAAGGCAGCTGCCTCCAGTTCACCTCACCTCATGCTTGCCTTAGTCAAAGGCCCCATGTTAGACTTTTTGTCCCATGCAGGCTATCTTAGTTGGGCTGGGTTCTGCCCCCAAGCAATATGTACACTCACTGTTGGTATTGAGTTTGGCTCCCTATCAAAATCCTGAGAGCTGCCGGTGACCTCAGGTACATTTGTGGCCTGACCTCTGGGCTCTCTCCTCTGTCAGGTTCCTAATGCCTGAACCACCTTGGATTCTGACCTATGGACAGTTTCAGGGAAGCCTGCCCACTCCAGGCTGTAGGTGCTGCCTCAGTTGTGACTGTCCACCTGCCTTCAGACTGTGCTGTGGTAGCCTGTGGTGGCAGGTGTCTTTGCATCCTGTGTGGTGTGAGGTTAATTGTGTACGCTGGAGGCAAAGTGCCATAGTTCATCTATTCTCCATCACATTGTGGGACTTAGACTCCCTGTTTCTCAGCTTGCTCATCTCTAAGATGGGGTAAGAGGATCTACTTCAAAGGGCTGTTATGAAGGTGTGTGTGTGTGTGTGTGTGTGTGTGTGTTTGTGTAACTCAGAATAGTACCAGTCCTAATGGTTTACCTAATAGTAAGAAATGTCTTATGCAACCTTTCAAGGGGTTGCTTAAATAATCTCTTCTGCCTAGGCAAGTCAAAGCAACAAAGTAAAAGACCTGATTACTTTCACTAGTTAAATTTCTTTTTGTGGTAGCAGCTGAAGTCATATGAAATAGATGATGATGGTGACAAGAATTGGAGCCAGATGAGAAACTGAGGCCTGACCCAGTAATTGGTAGAGGCAGATTTAGAGAACAGCACCAGCTTACAACTGGTTACAATAATGAGAACACATCTGGAATAATGTACTTGAAATCTAGAGTGAGGTGGTGAGGACAGAGTTGGAAGATGGCATTTTATTTCTCTTTCTTCATCAAAAATTACATACCAAATATTTTGAGCATGTTATACTTTGTTTTTGTGAAGAAGTTTCAAATTAAGCATTGCATATTTCGATTGCATGTGTTCAAATCTGTTGTGGCTTAAAAACATCAAACCCATGTAAAAGAGTGACACAGGTGTCTGTTCCTGGCTAGGGTGGGAGCTGTTGGCAGAGTAAATGCATTAATAACCAATGTCTTTCCTATCTGAATGGTAATTCAGTTGACTTATACAACCTTGACTGTGAGCACATTCTGATTAATATTGATAGTCAGTATAAGAAATGTGGCAGCAGAGATAATAAAACAAACCATGTGTTTCTTTCTTCTTAGAAAGAGCTAAGACTATTCACGAGGGGCGCTGAAGACAGAATTTTAAATGTTCTGTCAGTTTGTTCATTTACTCTCATTTTCTATCTCAAAGGGGAGATGACTCAAGACCATTCTGGTTCCATTTCAGTTCACCTAATTCAGCAACCGTTCCTTGGGTGTTTTATTTTAACAGTTTACAGATTGAGTCATTTGAAATAGCTAATCATTTCCTAGCTATTGTGTCAGCCAATCTGAGCTACAGTGCTTAATAACAACTAGAGATACATAATTTGGGTTCCTGTTTTTAGGTTTCACAAAGCTATCCGGTAGAAAGTTCAGCTGGTATCCCAGTTTGTTGAAGTCGGTCTGGAAGCACTGCATTCTGCTCTTTTTTTTTTTTTTTTTGTCTTTCAATGTGTTGTTAAAGGTGACTTCTGTTGTAGATGTTAGTTTTAGCTTACTCTCAAAATACATTCATATCTAAAGGATGCCTCTGGGCAAGGCTGTGCGTGCATGGTGGTGTGAGGAAGGGGCATTACAGAGGGCTTGACTTTCACCCGGGTTTTGTGGCTAGTGACTTGGGTCCTGGAAAATTCCTTTATCTTCCTTATGATAAAGGATTGTCTTGTTGGTGAAAGGGCTGTGTTGGATTTAATCAGCTCCAGTGCTCTTTCTAGATGGTAACATTGGACCTTTCTGTGAGCCTTTTCTGGCAGCCAAGTTTGTGGCCTTGCAAGGAGCTGACAGCTTTGGTTCAAGGGCAAACATAAGGTTAATGGTGGGAAGCAGTGATGCCCTGGAGCCAAGGTCAGTGCTCCCAGCCCCCACAGCAGGTGGTTCTGATCAGGTGTGGCATTTAGGGGATTTCGTGCAGGGAGTCTATTATCACTAACTTAAGATCTAACCTGGCTTTGGCTCCCTACAGTTAGAGATGTAGGTTAAACTCTCTGGGCTTTTCAAGTGGGTTCTTCCAAAAGCCTCTTTTATCAGGATTAAGTGACATTAGATCCTGAGATCTAACAAATAAGCACCTAACCGTGAATTCTTCCCTGGCTCAGTGGCATTTCTAGTCTTGAGACAAAGATAATAATTTTGTAAAATGCCATGTGCAGTTGTCATTCCCCTGCATTTAGCTCTCCCTCCTCCCTGCCTATTGTCCCTGCCTCTTTGGCATTCTTAAAGGACACATTGCTTTGTGGCTGTATCTTGGCTTTTAAGCTGCTCCCGGTTTTGATGGTAGAGGCTCACAATCAATCCTTAGTGCAGTGTGTGAAGGAAATTGAGGGATATTTGCCACCATCCAGGTAATTACAGCATGTGGCTGTTGAGAGTGGAAAGGGCGATTAAGAAGAAAACAAGAAGAAAACGCCTTTTCAGTCTGTGGAGGAGATAACAGAAATGGCAGATTCAGCTGCTGATTCCTTGTACTTTGTCAAAGAATCTCTTGAGAGTTCCTCCTTGAATCGCATAGGGTCAGAACCAGGTATTTCCGTGGCAGCATCTAGATTTCTGTGTCTGGAGATTGCCAGCTCCGAGGTTCCTCTTTTATATTTGTGACTGTGTGTGGTACTATCTTAACAAAATACCTGAGACTGGTCATTTGTAAAGAACTAAGGTTAATTTCTTACAGTTCTGGAGGCTTTGAAGTCCAAGGTGGGGGCATCCTGTGAGGGCTTTTTTTTTTTTTTTTTTTTTGCTAGAATCATCCCATGGTGGAAGGCAGAAGGGCAAGAGAGCATGTGTGAGAGCAGAGGACTGAACCAGGATTTATAACAACTCACTCTTAATGACATGAACCCACTTGTGAGGGCTGAGCCCTAATCACCTGTTAAGGGTTCCATCTCTCAACACTGTTGCACTGAGGATGAAGTTTTCAACATGTGCTTTTGGGGGAGCATATTCAAGCCATAGCCACTACCATCAGCTGACCTCCTCTGCAGCCCTGTGCAGGCCCCTAGGGCTGCTTTGCAGGAAGCAGAGAATGTGGTGGGAACCTTCCTGGTGACAGTAGGTCCAAACTCCCAAAGAGCACTTTTTAATGAGGAATACCCTGCCAGTAAGGGGACTGTCTCTAATCGGTTTGTGATGCTTTAGAGTTGACAAGGTTTCTAAAATTAACTTTCAAAGAACATCATCCTACACAGGAGGAAAGAGCTTCAGCTCAGTTAAGCGATTTGCCCAGGATCATGTAAGAGAAGCGCAGTTCTGATTCAGCGCTTCTGGTATGAGGCGGAAGTACTCCGTTGCTGCTTTCCCACCTTATGTTGTGGCCTTCTTTCTTTAGGAAAGTGTTTCCAAGCTTCTGTCTTCAAGTCTTCCCCCTAAGTGTTAATAGGTACCATACATATTTATCCATAGATTGCTAGCTCTTGTTATTCGATGAGATTTATCATTTTCTCTTTCATTTTAAACATAGGATTTGAAGAAAAGTGGGATATCAAGAAAAAATGGCATAGGTAAGTGATTTTTTTTAAACCTAAGATGTATGTATTTAGGCAAATTTTTTGTACATTATATTTCATAAAGTAGATTTTTTTTTCTTTTTACTTATGGGATAAATTTTGTTGTTCAAATACTCTTTCCTATTATGCAGAGGTGGGGAGAACACTTTTCAGACTGGCATATTGGTATATGATAGGTGTTAGAGGTAACAATTAAAGTCTTAGATTTAATTCCCTCAGCCATCACTCACTGAGCTTTCATGAGGGTATAGCATCATGCCTGGTGGGTGCTGTGGGGGGTGCAGAGCAGGACAAGACATAGTCTCTGTTCTTAGGGGCTGTGTTAGTTCATTTTCTGTTGCTATAACAAATACCTGAGGATGAGTATTTATGGAGAAAAAATTTTTATTTAGTTTATAGTTCTGGAGGCCGAAAGTCCAAGTACATGAGGTTCCATTTGTTCTGACTCTGGTGAGGGCCCCCCTGTTGGCTGCATCAGATCATGGCAGATGGCATCATGGCAGGGATGAGTGGGAGAGGCAAATGTCACATGGCAAGACAGGAAGCCAGAGAGATTCAGGAGTCAGGCTTGTTCTTTTATAGCAGCTCATTCTCAGAGGAATTAACTGGGCCCTCAGGAGAGCTACGTTGATCTCTTCTGAGGGCAGCACCCCAATGACCTAACCACCTCCCATGAGGCTCCACCTCTGAAAGATCCCACCACTTCACAGCCCTGCCTCTCTGGGGACCAAGCCTCCAGATCATAAACCTTTGAGGGACACATTCAAAAGATATCCACACCATAGCAGAGACTTGTACTTTGTGGGAAAAGAGGACCAGCTGTGGCCTTTGCTCATGCTGTGTTCTTCTAGAGCCAGGCTCTGTCCTTAACTGGTGGGTGGATGGCTGTGTGCCCTTTAGGGTCAGTTCAGTCACATCCTCAGACTCATCTGGGGGACTCTGGCCCGAAAGCTGCTCCTCCCTCCTTTGTGACACACCGCCCTTCTGTCACAGCCCATCTACACGTTGTTGGTACTTCCCATCCCAGCATGTTGTAATCATCCTTAGGGATGTGACCATGAGTTAGTCACTTGTTAATGTCATTTCGTGTGCAGACAGAGGGCAAGGCTGCACCTCTTGAAGTTGGAGTGGGCCTGACCTCCAGGAGTGTGAATTTTGTCCTTGTCCTTCATCCCAGGATAGGCCATAGAGACCTGGAAGACAAGCTTTGGATAACAGGGAGAGGGAACACTCTCCTTTCTAGGCCTTTCCTTCCTGAGCCTGGATTCTGAGGATGCAGAAGAGCAGGAAGCTACCTCCCCAACCCTGCACATGGAAGGGGAGGTGCATCTGGGGCCTGTGAGGGCAAGGTTCAGGGTCTGTGGGCTCTGAGAGTAGCTGCATTTAAGGGGCCATGTCTATTCATTGTTTTTTCTTCTATTACAACACCGGCTTTGGTTCAGCTGCTCCTTCCCACGAGGAGATTTCTCTCTGCTGCCCCCACTGGTGGTTTTGGATATTTGTAGGTTTATTTCATGGGAGCTGTTGGGTCTCCTCCTAGTGCTTGTATTTAGAGACCTGAGTCTGCAACATGAGCTTGAAACTACCCAGGGGAAGTTACCTTGGACAAGTAAATTGACAATCTTACAACTGCAAACTGCAAGTCATGGTGATACCCAACTTGGTATCAGTTCATCTGAAAAAGACCCAGGGGGCTTCTTTCTCCCAAGTCTTCCTGTGCACCTACAGGAATAGGAGGCTACTAAAAAGCAATACCTTCATAGTCATGGTGTCATCAGAAAAGCCAGAGTGCCACAACTCTGGGCTCACAGTACTCAGAGCAGATCACAGCCTTCACACACCGGTTGGTCATTTTTCCTCTTTTGGCTCACTGCCTAATCAGTCAACTCACTAGTGTGCAATTGCTCTTGCTAAGAAGACACACTTGGAGTGGCTCTTCCTGTGTATGGGTGTGTATGTCTGTATGCACGTTTACCCCTCAGTTATAGATCATAAGGCTACTTGTTAGTCACCTTTTTCAGAAGAAACTGTATTGATTTCTCATCAGAAAAGCACCAGTATGATGAAATCCATTCTACGGGGTCATTTCTGAGTGCTTGGCCCCTCTCCAATGGGTGCTCAGCAACAGATGAAGTTGTTTCTCTTCCAGGCATCCTTTTCTAACTTTACCCTTGGCCCTGTTGCCTTTCCTGAATCTTCTCTGCAGCACACCGTTAGCTGCAGTATCTCCTTGGTCCTTTCCGTATCCTTGACTAATTTCTTTATATTCCCCTTCTTCTAGCCTGTCACATTGATAGTCATTGTCAGGCACTTAACATGCCACCCATTTATTACACATTGTTGTAGGAGAAATGATGGCAGTCTGTCACGGGTTGTGCCAGTGTTTGCTGAAGGTGAGTTGCAGTGAGTTCAGAGATGTGCTACTAAGATGCAAAGAAAATAGTGCAATCGTCTTATTCAGCTGTGTCCAGTGGGCAGTGGGAACCTGAGAGTCCGGCGGCTGAATGGCATCAACAGAGAAAACGGCTGCCCAGATAAACTCTGGGATCTGGACTTGGCCAGAATGTGATTTGGCTGAGGGAGGGACTAGGTTGTATGTCAGAAAATAGTTCTTGGTTCTGATGTGAAGAACTGCTGTGATTTAAGCATGTAAGTTGTTTTTAGCTGTAGCAGCCTGATTATTCCCTGGAGTGGGTTGGGACTGAAGAACATGTTAGTGATCTTCTTTATTCATTAATGTCAGGTGTCCCCTTCCTCTTTAGCCTTGGCCCCGAAATATCTCCAACATGCATCCTATTTCTTAGCCAGTTCCAACTGTTAATATTTTCAGAGTCCTAAATTCAACTCTCTGTTCCAAGCCTTCGCTGCTCTCTCTGCAGGGAAGGTCTCCCCCCATCCTTTCTTTTTGTGCCTGTCCCCAGGACATAGTGGCCTCATTCCCTCCTATTGGCAGACCCTGCTGCCTGCAGCCACACTTAGCTCCTAAGACCCTAGTCAGTTTGAAGGCAGTTCATTTGCATTCCAAGCCTCATAGCACAGCATATAAGTCCTTCATGATCTGGTGGGGCTGAGTCTGACTCTCTCTCTAACTTTATCACCCATAGTGCTTCTCATTCTTTTTTCAGAGGGCCTGCCAGATTCTCTGGGTAGGTACTCAGGAATGCTACAGAAGTAAGGCAGGCTGCCAGCTCTGTAATAACCCCTTGTCTTCATTCCCTAATGATCTGCTACCCTCTGTGTGTGAGACAGCAGAACACTGCAGCCTTTTGAAGGGAATGGTGGAAATCTCTCTTTCCAGGATCGTTTCTTGACCCAGCCTCACCTGCTTCCCATGCTCCCCTAGTACCCTGGTCTTAGCTCTGGCTTTCCACCTCCTGGTTTGGTTATCACAGCCTGACTTCTGAGCTATAGGCTCCAACATTTCATTGCTGTGACTGTGCTCATTCATCTGTGCATTCCAGAGCCTTGCACTTAGTGGGCACTTGGAAGATGGTTGCTGAATAAATGCATGTAGCATGCAAGATTGGAGTACATAAAAAGGAAGGGGTGAGGGTGGTTTCTTAGTAGTTGTGTTAAAAAATGAATGGCAGAAATTCACAGGCATGACTCAGATATATGAAAAGGGGAAGAATTTGCTTTTGTTCTTATAAGATCTCTTCCCTGCATGGAAGAACTGTGGTCTTTGTGAGAACAATGAGAAATTTGCTAAGCTGGTAGAAGCATCAAGAGTCAGTTACCATGGTGCAGGTAGGGTCAACTTTTTGACAGACAGATCTTCTATTCTTTTAAAGATTTTATTATGAAGCAATTTGAACACATGAAAAGGCATAAATACAGAGATACTGAATATCCATGTATCTTCCACTTAGATTAAGAAACACAGCACTACTGCTACAGCCAAAGCCTGTTAACCGTTATCCTCATGCAGTGTTTATCATTCTCATATAATCTTTTATATTTTTACATGATATGTATGCCTACATATAATATAGATCCACTTTATGAGTATTTCTTGTTCTATATTTGCAAACTGTTGATTTATATAGTTATTCTTATGCAATTTGTTTTTTTTCCCCCAGGATTATCTTTTTGGTATTCAGCCACAGTATTTGGATTGATACATATCATGCTAGTTAGTTTTTACATGTGGCTACTTTATGTTCAGAGTACTAGTTACTTTTTACTGCTATGTAGTATTCTGATTTATATATCTTGTTAGTGGATATTTGGGTTGCTTTCTTTCTTTTTTTCCTTTTATACAATGCCACTGTGAACACTCTTTTTATATGTCCTTGTATACACATGAGAGATTTTCAAGGATGATTAATAGGAGTGGAATTTCTGGGTCATGTGCATCTTCAACCTTATTAAATATGGAAAAAAATTATCCCCTGAAGCTCCATTCTTATAAAAATAAATCTTTATCACTTCTGTTTTGATATACCACCTTATATTAGTGTTTTAGATATAGTGGATCGAAGATAACATTTCAGTTGAAATGTAAAACACCCCTTTAAGCTTTATCCATGTGTTTGGTGCACAGAGCCAAGAAGTCGATTTAAAGTAGATGGAATGGTTATGTTTACCTAAACTCCTAAAGGGAAGGAATTAGGTCATATTCAGTAGGTTGTTCAGCATTTCCTTTTAAATTTTTTATTGAGTTTTAACCAAGGAACATTTCAGATTATTTTTAGGAACTAGGTGGCTCTCTGCGGAGCTGTCTGTTGTCTGAATATTTGAGTGAGTGAAGAAATGAATGGAATTATAGAACCAAACATAAGAACAAAACGACACAGTGGAATACAGTTAAAACCAAATTGGGCCTGGTGGTGACATCCCTGTAATCCCAGCTACGTAGGAGGCTGAGGCAGGAGGATCGTGAGTTCAAAGCCAGGCTCAGCAACTTAGGCTTTAAGCAACTCATCAAGGCCCTCTTTCTATTAAAATATAAAAAAGGGCCAGAATTGTGGCTTGGTGGCTAAGCATCCCTGGGTTCAATCCATGGTCCAAAACAAAACAAAACAAAACAACAAATTAGTGTCCTTGAGCAGATGTGTTAAGGAGATAGGCTTGTGGTGGGAAGAAGGTCCCTGTATTGGTCTGCTATACATGTGGCTGGAGGTCACAATATATGTGACATCTTCTTTCTGCCCACACCCTTGTTTGGTGGCAGGGTGATGCCACTGTGGCTGTTTCTATCTATTCCTGTATTATGAGTTCAGAGACCCAATGTGCTTCTTAAGTATGTGGCTTGAACATCTGCCTCTAGTGGCAGGACCTCTGGGAATTGCCCCCGCTAGGTGGGCATGACATCCTAGGGTTTTGCTTGCTATTATAAAAGACTGGACCCTCTTAAAGTGGGCCCTCGCGGGCTGGCAGATGCTCCTTGGGTGTGGTCATAAGTGGGCTTTTGTGTGGCACTTTGGCCAGCGCCTGCGGTTGTTCATGTTTTGCAGCCATCTTCCTGGGGAGAACCTCTAATCTGGCTAAATTCCTTGTGATGTATGGTAGGGATGATTGAGGCATTTATTTGCAAATACTTGTGAACTCATGGGACATATGTATTCACTGTTAAGTGTCACTGTAAAGGGCTCCAGAACATTCTCAAAATGGCATAGTAGTGGTTCATTAGGGCTATGTTCTACTTTAGGTATGAACTGTCTTCCACAGGCCCCTGTGTTAGACTTGGTCCCCAGACTCTGGTGCCACTGGGAGGTGGTGGGACCTTTGAGAGGTGGAGAAGGAAGGTAGGTTATTGGAGGCATGTCCTTCAAGGGGATAGTCTCTCTTTGTTTCCTGGATGTCATGATGTACTGTGCCACCAGAGGTCCAGAGCAACAGGGGCAGGCGGCCATGGGCTGAAGTTTTCAAAACTATGAGCCCAAATAAATCCTTCCTCCTATAAGTTTGTTATCTCAGGTGTTTTGTCACCGAAACAGAAAGATAACATAGACTATATAACAGAGTGTCCCAGAATGGGTGGCTTAATCAGATATTTATCATCTCCCAATTCTGGAGGCTGCAAGTCCGAGACCAAGGTGTTGACGGGGCTGGTTTCCTCTGTGGGCTCTGAGGAAGAGTCTGTCCCAGGCCTCTCTCCCTGGATTGTGGATGGTCATCTTCTCCACATGTTTTCACACCACTTTTCTCCACATGTCACCTCAGTGTCCAGATTTTCACTTTTTATAAGGACCCTGACCCACACTAACGACCTCATTTAACTTGATTGCCTCTGTAAAGGTTCAATGCCATAAGGTCACATTCTGGGTACTGAGGGTGAGAACTTCAACCCATGACAATAGCAGCACAGCGCGGGAGTATGTGGTTGTGGGATTTTCAGTCACTAGGGAAGTGGTTATTCTAGTCACTTTCGAACTCTGGCACATTCTTTTTGACAGATGCAGGAGCACATTCTCCGTTTGTTACCACAGCCTTGGTCTAGTACAGTGAGCTTATTTACTTGCTAACTTCTAGGAAGTTCATTTCGGAAACCAGTTTAAAAGCTTTGTCTCTGAAATTTTATATAAATAGATTTCCCCTGCTGAGAGTTCATTGCCTGAAGGATTATTTTGTAGTTGATGCTGGGTTTTCCCCCCCCTTACTTATTTTCAAGTTTATTTCAAACATTGTTTTAAAATACCTGAAAAAAATTTTTTTTTGTTTTTTTTTTTTTTTTTGGTTCTAGGCTTAAAAGAAATTGTATTTGTCATCCAGAGCCAAAGTTATTCTTTTCATGCAAAGAAAGCAGAGCAATTGAAAAAGATCATCTTAAAAGAGGCTGCAAATCTTACACAGGTATGTGGAGATGGTTTGGAGTGTCTGTAATTATGTATTTCTTCATATATTTTATGTTTTCCCAAACACCAAATCTGTAGAAAATCAATTTTATTCAGACGAGAGTAACTCATCTGACTCATTTGGCTTATTTAATATTGTCTCTTTGTTGTTGAAAATGCTCTTCTTAATTCCTAATGCTCAAAGCATCATATACTAAATTATTGTGCATGTGTGTGTGTATAATATTTATATATGTATTTAACTTAGAATTATACAATCGTGTAGGGCTTTGTATGGCTTTGCCATGAAGTCTGATAAAACAAAGTAGAAGAAATGACTTTTTAAAGGCAGGACTTAAAATAGAGATAATTAATATTCAGCATTTTGGTAACAAGTTCTAAAGGCAATTTTCATGTTGAAATAACATTTTCATTAATCTTAGTGTGGTGCTCTCTCTGTGAGCCTCTTAATCTGTTTTTTAATTGGATGTCATTAATTGAACTTTGATTTGATTTATAATGTAATATCCCAGGAGGATTATGGAGAGGAAAATCTACACATACAGGTACATTTTAATGACATTTAAAATAGACATGAGCTGAATCTAAAGTTGCTATGAATAATGGTGAGGTTTCACACAAAGGAAGATCTACTTTCTTGTTCAGGAGTCCCCTTTTATTTGTGGGAATGTGTTCCAAGACCCCCAGTGGATGCCTGAAACTGCAAATAGTACCAAATTACATACTATGTTTTCCCTATACATACATATTTAGGATGAAGTTTAGTTTGTAAATTAGGCACAGTAAGAGATTAACAACAAAAACTAACAATAAAATAGAATAATTAGAGCAATGCATTGTAATAATATTGTCAGCACCACTGTTGTTTTAAATTGTGCACCATTTTGAGTAGTATGATAAAATCTTGGGCTTTTTTGCTTAGTCCTTCCCAGGACATGAACCATCTCTTTGTTCAGTGTGTCCTTGCTATATATGCTACCTGCTCACTAGTCACTTAATAGTTATAAGTAAAATAAGGGTTACTTGGACATAAACACTATAATTCCACAGCAGTCAGTCTGATAACTAAGTTGACTGTTGTGACTAGTGGGTGGGTAGCATGTAAAACAAGGATACACTGGACAAAGCGATGATTTATGTCCTAGGAAGGACTCAGGAAGACAGCCCAAGATTTCATCATACTACTCAAAATGGTGCACAATTTAAAACTTCAGGAATCTTTTTTTTTTTTAAATAGAGTTTTTCATGTAACATTTTAATATTGTGGTTGATCTCCAGTAATTTAGATCATAGTTAAAGGGGGATTCATGTATTGCTGTATATGTGCTTTCTTCTTTAACCAAGTGAAAAAAACTTCCTTTAGGGCCTTTGCACCAGATTGCTATGGTGCTTCAAGACAGTATATTTGTCTGTATTCAAATGCTATTTCTTGGTTTTCTTAGGAAATGACTTTTTTTGCCAAGAGACATGCATGTTTGACGGATTGCTTTCTTCTCTTGGTGGGGGCTGGAAAATAAAGGATCAGAAATATCAATGGAGTTAAGCATCCTTAACAATATTTGAGACAAAGACATTGCTGAGAGTAAAGTTTACTGTATCTTGTCTTTAAATGATTGACATAAACTTCAAAAACCTCCCAGCATCCCTACAAGAGCAAGCTCTCTAGGTTGCCCCATTTGGAACATTATAATTTCTCAGGGAGAGAAAAGAATTGCATGCTTTTGACAGATTATTGTTTTTGGTAATCAGAGATTAGATGAGCCTCATAGGTTTAAAGTTCATCTTTGTCCAGAAACTTAACTTTTAATTTTTTTTTTTTTAAACTGGGTCTTCCTGATCTCATGAGAGGGGCAGACACACAGCAACCTTGACTAGCTAAGTTCCATCTGTTCTGGTGGAGGCATTAGTGGGGGGGCCAAATGCAGGCTGCTGCAAAGAGAGGAGCACAGTATCCTGAATAGTCTTTCCGTTGTGTCCACACAAACATGAACTGGATTTAGGTTAACTGGACCTTGGCCACTAACCTAAATTATGTGACCACAATTACACAATATTGGCAGGTCAGTACACAGTTAGGCATCACTTACTCATATATGAATTAAGGGTACCCTTTTTCCTGTGTGCCTGCCTGTTCCCTACTCCCAGAAATGCCTTCCGTCTTGCAGAGAAAGACTCGTGTGTGGATTATGTGTCATCCCCATGTATTTAACCCACAGGAGTAACTTTTGCCATTAATGTGGATAATAACATTCTTTGCCAACAAAATCTAGTTGGTTGAATTTACCCCCATACTTTCTCTGCTATTTGTCTACTCTTATTTTTCTTCTTCTTTTGTGTAGATGAGTACACATCATTGACTCTCCTACCTTTCCTCTTTACTCATCTGGGAAGCTTAGTTTACAGGGCACCTTGGAGCAGAACAATGTTCCTGAGACTTGGTCTGCAGTGAGGATAAGGCATGAGAGTACTTTTTTTGTGGGAAGTAATAGAAATTATATAAAAAATTATACAAAGGAAATTCTTTTTTTTCTCATTAGGACAAAAGAGACTTGGGAGGGTTATTCTAGGGGCTGGATGTGCCTACCTTTCTTTGGAGGCTCTGCAAAAAGTAGGGCCTAGAGGTGCAAGATTGCTGGGTGATTTAAACTGACCATAGACCCTATGGGAGGGTGGTTAAGGTTCTCATTGAAACAGAACATGACAAATTTTTATTTAGGAATGAAAAATGTGTGTTGGCTGGAGCTTCTTGGTGTCTCTCAGTGTTTTATTTTGTTAGTTTTTTGGTACTGGGGATTGAACCCAGGGCCTCGTGCATGCTAAACACATGCTCTACCACTGAGCTTCATTCCCAGCCCTTTCCAGGAGTTGAGGCAGGATGGCAGGCAGCTGAGAGGGATTAGATCCAGCCGAGTGGAGGAAGCCTTCCGTGTTTCTTCCCCTTTGCCTGGATAATTATACCAAAGCTTATGGACTGATGTTTCTGCCCCTGGATCCCAGCATTGTCTCCTGTCACTCAATTCTTTGAGCTTTGCTTCCCAGCAATTTCAAACTTCTTCTGCCCACCTTGTGCCTCTGTGGCTCTGCAGGAGTTGAGCTTATCTTTCTCCTATCCCCAGGAGGCCTTTCTGTGTCCCTTCCTGACCCTCCCTTGCAAAGCACTTTCTCTGTGGTCCCGCTTCTGTATCTTGTACAAATTCTATTGTGTACTTTTTCACTTTGTATTATTGCTTGTTATCATTTTGTCTTTCCTACAAATTTTGAGAGCAGAGAAAAGAATGTGTCTTATTAAGTTTTTGATTTCTCAGAACCAAGCGCAGTGTTGTGTACTTAGCCTGAGTTTTCGGTGAATGTTAATTGAATTGCATCCTGAAATTCATTATCTCTTCTTTCCCAGAGCTGCTTTCTTTTCTATTGTAATAGGATTTCCTTTTCACTTCTCTTCCAGACAGCATAGATACCTTTGGTCATGCGCAGGCACACACATGCACCCAGGTGTACACATACACACACACACACACACACACACACACGCATGCACACACATTGCATTAAGTCACAGGTTCTCTGAAGACAGACACTTCTTTGGATCTCTTCACAGCACTTTAGACAAAGGAAGTATCAATATGTGGTAGTCAGATTGCAAAAAATTCCCTTGACTTTTTTAACATAGACAACATAAAAATGGTTTAAGGAAGGTAGATTTACTTTCCCTCCCAAACAGCCCAGTCAGTGGTCAGGCTGGGGTAGGAGGCTCTACTCCAGGTTTCTTGCTCCAAGTTTCTTGTCCTTTTCCACCCTGCAATGTGTGGAGGACAAGTATGAGGACCTTGAAGTTATATATGTCCCTTTTCCTTATGTACCACTGTCCCGAACATAATCAGGTAGGCATACCAAGGCTGGAAATGCAGTGTCTGGTTCAGTGGCCTTAGGTCCAGGCAGAACTCAGGGGGTCTAACCCTTAATAGGAAGATGGTAGGATGGGTTCTGGGGAACAAACTGATGTCTCTGCTAAATTTAGGATTTTGTTTACACTTCAAGGACTCGCCTAGTCTGTAGAAGAATTTATCTATGCATATCTCATCATTCAGTATTTACAGATTTACTATGGGCAAAGTACTGGGAAGATGAAGATCAGGAAGATAAAGTCCAAGAGAGGAGACAGGCCCATCAGCAGGCAATCTTATAGCAACGTGGGAGTGCTGTGATGGAAGGGTGCATAAAAGAGGGGTCCCCATCATGGCCGGGAGGGGAAGTGGGCAGCTAAAGAGGAGATACAGGGCATAAAAAGGGACTTGTGAGAGCCAAGTCCTGCATATCAGGCTCCAGTTAGGTTGAGGTCAGGGATGGGAGAGGAGGCCAGCAGGTAGGACAGCCAGGTGAGAGGTGTGGAATGTGAGGGCCTGCCATTCTGAGAGGGTATCAGCTGGGATTCAGCCATGTGGGAAGCCAGCCTGGGAAGGGAGATGGAGACATGGTCACAAGGAACTGTGTGTACCCTGGAGAGCCAGGCCTTACTCAGGGCTTCTTAGGGGGCACCACTGGCGTTTTGAGAACCATCCCTTTGATGCCTGAGATGTTTGGTGTCTCTGGCTCCTGGCATCCTCCAGTTACTGTTACAGCTAGAGTGACCCCTGGTTGAAGCTTCCTGCTAGAGAGGACCGTCGGGAGTAGACCTGGTTGGATATGCGTCTTAAGCCCAGCCTCTGTTAACTGTGGGAGGATGGCAGTAGGAGAGCCAAGACCAGGGTAGGGGCTTCACTCTGAGGCCGTCAGATTAGCCTGGGGCAGGGCTGCTCAGGTGCATGGCCCATGCTGCTGGGCCCTCACCATGGCCAGTGGGGAAGCACTGGATCTGCACAGGGGGGGATATGGAGGTTTATGGGCCAGATGGTAGGATTTAGGCATGGGCTAGAGGAGAAGGAAGGATTGCTTCCAGCTAGGACTCAGGTGAGGTAGTGCTACTAGGTGAGGCCGAGGATGGCTCTTTGCAGGTTCAGCAGGGGAAGCTGACTGCGTGTTTACAGAGGTCACATCCTCAATGGTATTGTCAGTGGCCAGAGGCTGGGTATTTGTTTGAAGCTCATGAAAAAGGCTTGGCCAGGAGCTGGTGAACTTGAGCTTTATAAAGCAGCACATAGGGCTGGGATCTGGAAGCTGGAAGGGCAGTGGACCCTAGGGAAGACGGGTGTCTAGGGGCCAGGTCGATCAAGGGCAGCCCTCTAGGAAGGCTGAGGGGTGGACAGAGAGGTGCAGAGAGAAGGGTGAAGTGTGATGCAGGGAACCCCAGGTTCATTCTTTCAAATAGTGTCCAGTCCTGTGATGTTCTCCAGAGAGGCCTCTTAGGGCATCTCAAGCTGCCCATCTTACAGGGCTTTCTCCTGGGACTCCTGCCTGTGCGCTTACCTCAGGAAGCATCACAAACCAGTGTGTTGTAGCTGGCTCATGATACTGTCATTATTATCTCCATTCTAATCTTTAATTGTGGTTCAAAAGCACCTATCACAAAATCAAACTCTTAAGTGTGCAGTTTGGTAGTGTCAAGTACATTCAGGTTGGCAACCCATCTTCAGAACTTTTCATCCTGCCACACTGAGGCTCTGAACCCATCAAACAACAACTGCCCATTTCTCTTTCCCACAGCCCTTGACCACCACCATTCTACTTCCTGTCTCTGTGAGTTTGGATACTCTGGGTCCTTCACATGATGGAGCCATACAGTATTTGCCCTTTAGTAATGGGTTTATTTCACTTAATATTGTCTTCAAGGCTCACTTGTGTTATAATGAATGTCTAAATATCCTTTTTAAAAAATGTCCAATATTATTATTTTATTTTGACAGACTATGTTGTTACTGGTAACCCCAGCGTACCATAATGGAAAATTTTGTCTTCTGAAACCTGGTTTCTGGGGTGCCCTTTGACATTTTTCAAGGACTCCCGCATGGTTAACTTGATACTGTGCATCTGTCCTGCCTTCAGACAGCAAACTGCCTTCATATTTCCCATGGCACCTAGTAGAATGTCAAACGTACAGTGTTAGAAACTGTATTTACATGGATGCATTTTTCTCAGCTTTCAAAACTCAGGAAAAACTTCATTCCTCAAAGTATTTTTCTTATACTTTATTTGATGCTTCTACTCAGTTTTGGTATGCATGCACTATATTGTCTTTTATTTATATTTACACTTTGCAGCTTGGACAACCTGTTGAGTTAGGGGACTTAGATGGCCACTAGGTGGCGATATTGATATTACTTTTAAAGACGTGTAATTAAGTATTATCATTAAGCGACCCCCTCCAACATTTAATTTTTGTGATAGTAAACAGTCTATACTAAAGGGATAAGGAACCCTCCCTCTAATTACAAGATAGTCTGTTGTTATTTCAAAATTCTTTGCTTGCATGGAAGTCAGCTATGAGTACTGAAGGAGTTATCACAAATTTGAGCGCTGGGATTTAATTCATTCAAAACATGCTGAGTGTACTGTCAAGGCCTAAGTAGTTTCATATTTGGATCAAGTCTTTAGGAAGTTAAAATGGCCAGAAAGATTTTAAAATTTGAAACTATACTTGATACTCCATCATTTTTTTCTCTTTGTAGAGATTTTTATCATGTGATGAAAAGTCTAGTTTTCTAGTCTAGTAGCTCAGTGATAGAGTGCTTGCCTTGCATGTGTGAGGCACTGGGTCTGATCCTAAGCACCACATAAAAAATAAACAAATAAAATAAAGGCATTCTGTCCGGACACAACTATAAATTTTTTTTTAAAACAATTCTAGTTTATTCCACAAATAGCATTTTAGAGATCTAAAAATTGTTGATAGTTAACAGAGGACAAGCAGACAATTCTGGGGGGCAATGATGATATGTCCTGCCCTGGAACTGCATGAAGATAGAGAAACAATATCAACTTGTGAGAAATAAATGCTGAAATGCATAGGTTGGTGGGGGGGGGGCATGCAGTGTCATCTTAAAGAGACAGAATGACCCCCTAATTGAGGTTTAACTGGGACCTTTTTCAAGAAATTGATATGCTCTTGAGAAAGAATTGACAGCCCAGTCTGCTGTGGAAGCTGGGATAAGGGAAATCTAAGAGGCAGATACTATCTCTTCCAGGGAGGACCACAGGGTGTGGCAGTGTGTGCTGTACTAATGTGTGAGATGTATGGGGCCCTCCTGTCACAGGGTCCTGAATTAGGACGCCTTCAGATTGCAAATTTTGGTTTCTCCATAGATTTGCCCATTGTGAGCATTCACAAATGTTGCTGGGTGAGGGGGGGGAAATCAGTAGTTAATTTTAACCATTTGCATATTTATTTGATAGCTCAAAATATCTATGCCTCCCACAATACCAGATGTCTAGAACTGCTGTTTATTTATTCATTACTCCTGTCAGGTTGCACTTGACTAGAAAGTCTGCCAAAAAATTAAGGTGCAAAAATTTAATGGATTCTGTGATTATGCATCTGCTTCTAGATATTCTCTTTGCTTTGGCAAGTCATTACCTGTGCCTGTTTTGCCTGAAGGTGCTAAAATGCAGTCTTATTATAAACACAAACATTTTTCATCCTTACAGTGGGAACAAAAAAGACCAAAAAAAAAAAAAACCAAAAAAACCCCCCAAAACAGGAGCCTAAACTAACATTCTATCTGAAATTTAATCTGTATTTGTTGTTGTTACAAGAGGGGTGAAACTTTTCCTCATTTTCTGAGATAGTTTGGGTCCTTATGGGTTGTCATTCCCATCTCCAGTTTTGAAGCTTGTAATGTAGTATATAGTCACTTGAAGTTTACATGTTACATGTTTTTGTAATTCTTTCTAGTCATTAAGTCAGCAGACTTTATTGACTATTATTCTACATGGAGAAGGCTGTTCTAGATAGCTGTGGTACAAAGGCTTAAAAAGGAATTTAGAAAGGATATTTCAGTTGTGTGAATTACTTATAAGATGGCACATTTTTCATACCATAAGTGAGGTTTTCTTACATGGAAATTAGAAGTACAGAATAAGTGTACTAATGTATTTAATCAATAATTGGTAATTGAGCATTGGTAGTTGTATTAGGCCCTTTTGTCAATAGTAAAAGAACACCTGTAGATAATACACAAGGTCCTTGGGAATTCTGATACATATCTGAAGCCATTTAAGAAGTGTAACATTTTGTAAAAATATGAGTTGATATCATGCTAATTGTGCATGTGAAGCCAGAAAGGATAAAGAGAAGACTTTGGTGAAATCAAAGAAAAGGAAAAATTAGAATATAGTTCTGGAAGGTGAAGACCTGAGTTGCTGTGGAGGTCAACTTTTGGGATGCCAATGGAGACTGGAGTTTGTGCAGGCACCACTTGCCTGGTTTCACATGCATAATTCACATGATACTAACTCATGTCTTGACACAGTGGTGTACATCGTGGCTTCAAATAGATATCACAATTGTCGAGAGCCTCATGGATTGTCTTCTCAAGTCTTTTTACTATAAAATTTTTACAGACTTTGCATGCACAAAGTATTGTGTTTGGAGCACTAGTGATCCTTTTAGTTTACCATGAAGGAAAAAGAAGGTTGAGAAGATGGGGCGTGTGGCTGATGAACAGGGGGTTCCCAAATGCAAGTCTTCAGATAGAGGAAGAGAAATTTTGAAGAAGTGCCATTTTTTCCCTGAGTTCTTTTTTTAAAAAATTTTATGTTTTTTTTTCTTTTTAAAATTTTTGTTCTAATTATTTATACATGACAGTAGAATGCATTTTGACACATCCCACATAAATGGAGTATAACTTCTCATTCTTCTGGTTCCTGAGTTCTTTTTTTCCCCCCTCCCTCCATTACAGATGACAGGGTAATGTGAAATTTTAAAGATTGATCATTTTAAGAGATACACAGTCAAAAAGCAAATTGGAGGTGAAATCTGACAGCAGAGTTTGTGGGACACTCTTTTAATAAGTCAGGCACTTGGATTTATTTTGTTTTAAATGTCTATTATGTGAACAGCACCTGTGTGCCAATTATGATTTGACTTCTATGTTTTGAGTGTAACAGAATCCTTCCTGAAGGGATGTTTAGGTGTCAGCTCTTATTTTTTGTTACATGAAATGGGAGAAAACAGCTCAGTCTTGGGGGACGACTCTTTGGAGTGTCTTGAATTTTCGTTAGGGTGGAAAGAAAGGCTGTCATCTGCGACTCTTTAGTTTTTCCTTCTTATCCTACACTGAAATAACCTTTCCTGGAGCTTCAGAAGTATATGAATCACCTGCCTAAAATGATCAAAACCCATTATTGTACTCCAAAGGAATTTCCCAATAAGATTAAATTGGGAATAATAAAGGGAAGAAAATGAAGGGCTTAATTGTGTTGTTTTGGGTAGGCACTAGTAAAACAGCGATCCAGGCACCCTTTGAAGAGTCTGAAATGGGAACTTTGACCTTAGCACAAGTTGAAGGTCGTGTGTGGTCAGGGAATTGCGTGGGGACAGGGAGGTAAAGGCCCTGCGGAATGAGGAGTTAGAGGCAGAGGACAGAGTGTGGAATTAAGGTAGGACTGGGGAAATGGGCAGAACCATGGATACATTATGTTTCTGTTTTTTTTTAAATTTTTATTTTAGTTGTAGATGGACACAATGCCTTTGTTTTATTTATTTATCTTTTTATGTGGTGCTGAAGATTGAACCCAGGACCTCAAATATCCTAGGCAAGCATGCTACCATGAGCTCTAGCTCCAGCTCTATATTTCTGTTTTTTTAAGGCAATTTGCCAAAAACATAAAATAATTCCAAAAGTGGGAGATGATTAAAAGTTTATTTGTGGGGCGGGGGGGGTGGGACGGGGGGCGGAGGGAAGGCAGGGAATGAGGAACAAATATTAGATGACCTGTTCAGCTTTAGGACAAATGGAGCTAACATAGCTGCTTAGAAACCTCTCCATCCTCCCTACCCCTAAGTATATAACTTTTGAAGGGAACAGACATTTCTAATTTTGTTGCCTTCTATTGCAAGGAGACTCTAATCCTTATTTAAAATCTGGCAGAATCTCAACCTTACAAATAAATCATACTTTTTTTGCTTGTTCGCAGGAAAGTTTTGGAAATCACCATGTTCTGGAGATGAGTTCATCAAGCCTTGGCTCATTAGATCTAAAAAAAAAAAAACCACAAAAAACCTAATTTCCATAAAATAAGCCAGGAGAGCTGGCAAAGCCTTTAATAAATTAGTGTGAAGAAGCTTGAGAAAGGTGGGCTGGTGCTTTCTATTTTTAGAAATTTGCTTTATTGGAGACAGTGTGAAGTACTTCATTAAAAGGTTAGCTTTGAGAATCATGTATGTGATTTATGGCCTCATCTTTTTGAGGCTATCATTAAACTTTCCTTTTGAGATGAAAGCAATTGAATATTTAATTACTTACTAAAAGTCCTTTGTAGGGAGGTACAAATTGTCAGGTGTTACGTAGTCATATTCATAGTTTTTTTTATTAAACTGGATACTTTATTATATTGCTGTTGAATAAGAATTTATTCAGGTATTCACTTAATAAATATCTGTCAAACATTCACTTTGTGAAAGGGCATGGGCAGGATGCCCCAGGAGCAAACAGATTGTTTTTACACATTCTTTCACTAAAATAACACTGTTGCTTTTCACATATACAACTGGCATTCTTAGAAGCATCTTCTGTGCATGTGTCTTTACCTAGTATACTCTGTGCAGCACAGGAAACAGAACATTGCAACTCAAGGTAGGTTTGCCCAGCAATGATGACATCTTTGTGCTATTTGAAAGACCATGTTATGAACTCATGAGTCTATTTTGGCTGCCCAGTCTTTGAACCCCTTCCTTATCCTGGAGACTCTTCTTGTGACTTTGGAGGGAGCCAGAGCTTGACTACTAAGGGGGCAAAGGCCAGATGTTGTCTCCCTGAGTGCCAAGGGGGGAGGCCCTGCAATGGGTCGGCATGGTCAGTTGGATGTTGTCAAGCGGGGTTTTGAATCTGGAGCTAGGGTCCCAAAGAAGAAGGTCACTTTAGAACTCTCTTCTGGTGGTGACATAGGGGCTAGTGGTGACAGTGGGGTCAAGTTAAGAGCCAGAGCATGCAAGTGTATAGAGGAGACAGGTGCTTCATGCAGGTACAGATGGGACCTTGAGTGTGATGTCCAGCAGAGGTGGCCTCCCCAGGCTGTGGGTCACTGTAGACGGCCACACCCTGTGCCAGGTGCTGGACATGGCACTTGCCTTCCCTCCAGGATTCCCATTCTCATCAGGGGAACAGGCCGTTCCAGCAGCTGCATTGCTGCTTAAATCCCTGCAGACTTGAGAACACAGGCAAGCACACCTCCACCCCTGCCTCGAAAGGCAAGGGTTTATGGCATTTGAACTAAGCCTTGAAAGAGTTAAGAGCCTGCAAGAGTCCTCCCGCAGGCAGCTGTGAGAACTCCCATGGATGGAGGCAGTGAACCAGGGGTCCCACCGAATGTGAGTGAGTGCATGAAAGGAAGGAGGATGAGCTCTTTGGAGAGTTTGAGGAGCTGGGGAAGAATCTAGTTTATGGGGCTGGAGTTGGGAGTGGAGACAGAGTTGGAAAGTGGAGTCAGAATCAAAGCCGACTTTTATTGATTCTCATCAGCATCATTTTTATTTCATGCTCACGTTGTTGCCCTGTTGTCTGCTGTTTCCAAGCATGAGCTCATTTAACTGTGAGTGACTGTTATTCTTCCCGATTTGCAACGAGGAAGCTGAGACATAGATTAAGTGATTTTCTCATGCTCACATCACTCCTGTGTGGTGGATCCAGGCCAGCATCTGTTCTGATGGGCTCCAAAGCCTCTTCTCTGCACTGCTGGTGGGGCTGGAATCACCCGCACAGCAGATCAGCCTAGCAGATGTGTGGAAGTGATTTCTTTGTCGGTCAGTAAACTGTGACCTTTCATCCCATCCCTTCACCTGGCTTTATGTCTTTATGGCATTTGTCCCTGACATTTTTCTGGTAGATTTATTTACTTACTATTTGTCTCCTTCCTTAGAACATGAGATCCAGGAGGACAGGGACTCTGTTTTTATCACAACTGTTCACTTTGTCCCTAGAACAATGTCGGCCACATAGTAGCTGCTCAACAAATATTGTAAAACAGTAGGAGTCTTCACACCATTACCATGTGAGAAGTGTTTGGCCGGTACTAACTTATTTGATTTTGTTATCTCATTAGAAATTGAGATAGAGCCACAGCTGGGTTAAGGAACTTCTTCAACATCACAAGCCTAGAAAAAAAATAAAAGCTAGGATTCAGATGCAAGTACTTAATCTTCAGAAATCAGGTCCTTAAATGCTAAGCTTTACTGCTATTCTGAGAGAATGAATGATTAGTTAAGACAGATTTATATAAGCCATAAAATGTACTTAGTAATGTATTTCAAAGTAAATAGTTTGTCAAGTAAAATTTATAAATAAAGATGCCATATTTTTCTTTTTTAGGAAAGGACAATTAATGAGTAAGACAGGGGTCTGGAAAAAGCAAAATAGTACATATATTTTTAAATGTAGACTCAGATTCCTGGAAAGTGTATTATTATAGCATCACTTATAATCTAAGACCATAAATGGACCATAAATGAATACTGGATTTTAATGGCTAGTAAATCTGTCTCCAGTATGTTCCAAACAGCATTTTACACATCCCTTATCTTCATAAGATGTACTTACCTCTTATGGAAGAAACTGTAATAATAAACAGATGTTAATTTTCATCATAATTTATTTGTTAGTTTTAAAAGCTCAGTTCAGTGCCTCAGAACTATATGATAGTTGGAATTTGTAATTACAGTTTAACTGGAATCAGTCTTGAAATAGAATTCAGTCTTTTAGAACCTCTGCCTAATACTTAACAAATGTATTGGCTTTTGCTTTCTAATTTAGCATTCAGTCTGAACGAGACAGTCCATACATCCATATTCTTCTAAGTATAGAGGTTAGATTAAGGTAAGTCCAAATTGCAAATACTAGGAAATTGTCTCCTGACCAAAGGAGAGATCAACAGCTAAATCGTTGAATTCTTTCCAGACACAGGCAAAAGTGTTTCAAAGTCAATTGTAACCAATAATTAAAGTTATCTATGATATTTTAAATATTCATGTTTGAATCCATTTTCAAGCATTGACTTTTTCATTCCTGCAATCAACATTTCATTTGCTTTCCCTTTTCTGTCACCTGCTCACATTTTATCATTTAATTTCTAGCCCTTTCATGCTTGCAACAGTTAGGACATTTTCTCATTATGGGTGGAATTTTGCATCACCTTTTAGATTTGAAATAGTAGCAAGGTCTGGTGCTTAGGCATCATTTAGATTGATATCAGATGATTGCTGCATACAGGAGTGCCTTTACCATCTTCCAAACAGCTCCCGATAATGTGCATAGAACATTTTCTTACTCTTCCCTTGATTTTTTTTTCATTTGAAAAATCTCTTCATCCCTATCCAATGACTTAATGAAAACACTTGCTTTGAAGCTTGAAGTGTTGCAAGATGGTGGCATAGCACTTTTATAGGAGGTCTCAATCATATAGAACATCTGTGACTTTAACTCCAAGTGGTAAGAAGTAAGATCCGATCATCTGATAGAAGATTTAATTGTGACCTTTTTGATTTTTTATCTCAGAGGCTCTAATACATCTCCATATGTGTGTGTGTATGTGTGTGTGTGTGTTTGTGTCTGTGTGTGTGTGTTTGTGTGTATGTGTGTGTGTGTGTTTGTGTCTGTGTGTGTGTGTATGGGAAGAATAAAAGTTCTTGGGCCTTTTGAGGATTAGTAGATTAACATTTATTTATACTTAAGATGACTATGGCTTACTCTATGGTAAATCAAAATTAGGATTCTGAGTGTGAAGGTGGAACCTACTTTGTGTTTTGGAGTGCTCACACACCTTTGGAGTCTATTCCTGACAAATGTGCAAGTTTTTGAAGTGTTTCTATTTGGAGATACAAGGAGAAGAACCTCAGTGGCCCTTGTTGTGGTCACAAATAGAAGCCTTTATGAAATCCATTGTACACTTTAGTGAATAAAAGGTAACAAAGCCAGGGATGATTTTAATCCACTAATAATCCACAGGGGTTATTTCATTCTAGGATTTGACTCCTTTGTTCTGAAGAAACCATTGTGGCATTTTTATTGTGGTGGGGGAAGTTATTTATAGACCTATCTCCTGGTGTCCCTCAGGAAAGCAGCCTTGCAGTGGAAGAGGGAAGCCAGTTAATATCTGAGTTAATATTTGTTAATATTATACATGTCCTATAAGTAGGACGTGCATACTTGTTTGGAAGTCACATTTTGAGTTGCATTTATTTTCCCTCAATTTTTAAAGAAAATTAACTATATTGTAACTCCCAAAAGACTCTTAAAATGTATATCTCATCATTCTATCATCTGGATACAAATATTTTCATTTTCTCGTTCCCTTAGTTCCTGTTCATATATGAATTTGTTTTAATGTCGAAATCGTGTCTATTTTTTCCCATTTAACATAAAGATATTTCCACTGTTAAAAAGTTTTCATCATAATTTTGGTTCCTACTTTGTAACTCATTAGCACTTATCTTTATGTAAAACTTTAAAAAGTACTTGCTAAATTTCTTTTCTTGTCTAGTTCACATTAGCATCCACTCATCATTATTTCAATTTTATGCAAATAGTAATATCATTAGTTTCTTTACACATGAATGTTTGCTCTTATATAATCCTTCATGAATATGTGTGTGTGTGTGTATGTGTGTGTGTATACACACACATATATATAGCAAGTTTTAAAAGACAATGAAAATTACTGCATAATTCAGAAGTGACAGTAGGAAAGGCCTGAATTATTTATCTTGTACTCTCTTGGGTAAATGCTAATTTATCCTTTAAGTTTGCTTTTTTCTAATGTGCCATATTGTTTGCCTGATTTAATTTGATTACTGTTTTTACATTTCATATTTGTACTTTAAAGTTGAAATAAATACTACATAAATGAAAGCAACGAGGTTTATTTGATATTTGATTCCAGTGATTTATGATAAAAACTATCTTTAATAAAATATATATAAACTTGAAGATTGATGTGGAACCCACATTGGTGCACTAACTAAATATTTAAGATTTATTCTTAAATTATGTCTGTGTTGATGGTTACCTGGAACATAATCTTATAACTAGTATAAACACAGGATATAATAAGTTTGTTGGAAGAGGAGGTGTAGTCATATCAGATATGAAGACTTGGCTTTTGTAATGACTTGAAACATAGTGAATAGTGCTTTCCTTCAAAGCGAACACCCATATCCTTAAAACATTACTCTCTGAACATATATATGCGTATTTATTTCTGTAAACCACAACCACACTTGTGCCTGATTTCTGAATCTTAGTTCCTTCTATATTTATAAATTTGAAGATTCCAACATTATGTTATCCCTTTTTTTGCTTGAGTAATTAAGGAGTATAGGTCTAGTATTCAGGACCAACTTTTCATTTCTGTGGTGCTTTCAAGCACTTTAAAATGTTATTTTTAAATTGCTTTAAACAAATAGTTGTTTTTTTTTTAAACATGAAATAGATTAGATATTGTATCCTCTTGTTTAGCCACAGGGTTTTACTTAACCCATTTTACATATCTTGTGTATAAACAAAAAACTGAGTTATCCTGACTGCTTCCCCTGGGCTCTTGCCTTCTAGTTACCTTTGCAAATCTGCCATTTTCCAGTTAGTACCGAGTGTCCCTGAAGACCCTCCTTGTGTTTCTTGAGCACTGTCGGGTGTCTGCGTGGTTGTTTAGATTCATCCAAGATACTTCACTTGCAGTAGCTTCTGAAGAAAACCAGAAAGAAGAGAACATTGTGAAGAGTAACCTGTTGGGTCTCTAGATGTACTTGTATCTTATGCTTTTGGGCAGGGGAACTTGTCAGTTGCATTTTTTTTTTTTTTTTGAACACGGTGGTCAAGAATCTGATCAGTTGTATTTATTTTCTTCGTTCCTGTGTTTTTAGGAGCTGCCTACAGTCCTCCTTCTTCATGAGCTGGCTAAGCAGGAAGGAGCATGGACCATACTCCCCCTGTTACCGCAGTAGGTGCATTTAACGCCAACATGTCAATTACTGACATTTCAACCTGACCACTTTTGTGCTCCCTGGTTTTCTTATTAAGAAGGTGCTTTTCCTCAGTCAACAAGTGAAGTAAATTTGAGTTTTACTTTTTATGATTACCATATTAAACAGATTTCTTGATTGGTTCTTATTCATACATAGCTTTTAATTTTAAATGTGCTTTATTCTTAAAAGATTGAATGCTTCAAGTTGATATTTGAAAATTATTTTTCTTGTGAACTGGTGTTGTTATGGAGATAATTGACTTTAAGAACTCTGGCTGCTCTGTAGACCATTGGTGTATGGCTTTACTATAAGTCGAAACTCTAGACGTTGAAGAAGAGTTGAGAGGAAAAACCCTCTATTGTCGGCCGTTCTATTTGAACTTCATCCATTCCTTACCTACCAGTTTTAAGTCTTACTATAAACTCATTTTACACAGATGATGACTGTAACTTATTTCTTTTTGTTAGCTTTTCTGGAACATATAGCCGCAATTCATCATGGATTTTCTTCTGTGAAGAGGAGACAAGGATAGAGATTCCCAAACTCTTAGAAACACTCAGACGATACGATCCATCTAAGGTGAGTACAACTTCAGTGCTGGTATGTATACTTTCCAGCTAATGCTTCAGAGAAAAAGTTTAATTTCGATTAAGAGGCGTTAGAATAAAGACAATTAATAATTGTAATAAATTCTAATAAAGACAATTTAAAGTGAAAAGGAATGAAGGAATAGGTGAATATCTGGAAGCTATGTTAAAAAAATTCTCTGGGAGGCTTATGGGTTATGGAGAGATGGAATGTAGAGTGAGCATCCCCAATGAAAAAAATCCCCAATGAAAAAAATCTATTTATATGTGCTAAAAATTTCAGTCAAAAAATTACACACAGAAGAGTTCATAAACAGTTTCCCATAGAAATAAACTTAAATTGGTTATTTTTACTTTTTATCATTCAGAAAATATATGTATTATTTTATATAGAAGTATTTTTGAGTACCAGCAGTGTGTTAGGCACCCTGGACAGCAGGAGCTAGGATAACACAGACAAGGATCCTGACCACATGGATGGTATAGAACAGGAGCCTTTAGTGAATCAATTACAGTTAAAAGAGATCTAAAATAAGGAGAAGATTGAGAGGCGCTTAGAAGCATATAACAAGGTGTTGAGCCTAATCTAGGAGGGTCAGGGCAGCAAAGGATGCTTACTCTCATCTAAGTCCTATAGGATGAGCAGGAATTAGCAGAAGAGGATATCCAGGCAGAAGGAACTTATTTGAGAAGGACTGAAGTGAGAAGGAATGGTTCTTGCATTAGAGGGATTCAGTGAAGTTCACAACCACTTTCGTATTTTTAGGTCTTATTTTGTGTGTACATTTGATACAGCAACAGGATTTTGTTTCCCTCTGAATCCCTAGCTTTGAGCAGAGGGTTGAACATTTAGGAGGGGTCAATGACCCCTTTGTGAATGGCTGAAAACCCTAAAATATCATCTTTCCTTCCAGATTGTGGTCAAAGGCTCAGAGTGCTTAGAAGGCTGCCCTGGACATAGGTCAAGAGTCAATCAAGGGACTGGGGATATAGCTCAGTTGGTAGAGTGCTTGCCTTGCATGCACAAGGGACTGGGGATATAGCTCAGTTGGTAGAGCGCTTGCCATGCATGCACTAGGCCCTGGGTTCAATCCCCAGCACCACATTCAGTTCTCTTAGAAAAGCCTAGGTTGCAACCTGGTTGCTTTATGGGATCCTTTAGACTTGGGATAAGCAGAGTTGGACCCTTTCTGGTACCGCTAGTTACCTACGCCACCTGGAAGCCCACTCCAGAAAAGTATGTGGTTTAATGACTTTCTGGGGAATGAAAGGCCAGTTATGGCTTCCTGCTTGGTTTGTTGATATAGATGTAAAGAAGGGCAGCGGGCGGTAGTCATTAGATTAAGTTCTCAAATATAGGGGTAGTCTGTTACTGTAATATAAACCACTGATTTTGATGATCTTTAAATGCTGGAAGGATCTACATGGTTTCTCTTTTTTGCTTTTGATTCTGGGAAGGTATAGATATAATTGGATGAGAAGGTTGTTAGGTGAAAAAACAAAGTCTTCAAAGAAGAGAAAAGTTATGAACCCAACTCCTCCAGTCTTTTGAAATGAAGCTAACTAGCATCTATGTACTTGGTTGCCATGTTTTATATAAATCCTTCATTAAGCTTTTATGCTTTTTTTTTTTTTTTTTTGACTTGAGAAAAACTCCCAAATCTTTCTTAGGATGTAGGAGTTTCAGTCTCCTCCTGGTGTTCGGTTCACCTGAAGATTATTTTTCCATTATCCATGGCTCTAATTCTGTACAGGAGATGGTGACTCACTGTGCTTTTTAATGAAAATTGGGATGATAAATGTAAAAGTTCAAAACAAGTTCATGAAAAGCAAGTACAGAACAGAGGTGAAATGAGATGTTTTTTCCCTCTTTTCTGAACTCTGCCTCTGGGGAGAAAAATGTCTATGATGCTTTATTTCTTTTGAAACTAACATTGAGGAATAAAGATTACATAATTTAAAGTGAGCTCAATCCCATATGATTTTTTTAACCCCTTTATTCTTTTTTCCTAAGATTTAAAGATCTTAGGAAAAAAAGCACAAAGCAAGCCTGACTTTGATATTGACACAAATAAGCCACATTCAAACAATAACTATATAATGTGTTAGAAATCAGGTCTTTTGTTTGCTTCTGATATTTTCCTTTAATATCATTCAGCCATTCTTACAAATGCAAATTTATATTGTTTATATAGTATTTTAAATATAAAAATAAATCTTTATTAAATGATCTCTGCTAAATGGCCTTCCTAGGTGGTTTCTGTAATTTTTCATATCTCATTTGTTGTCTTTTTTTTTCTCATAGTATGCTTTTCATGGGTGTGTGTTTGATGAAGTGTGTTGACTTCTTGTATTTATTTTTAATAGAGGTGAAATATCCTACAGTGTGTATCACTACTGTGAAGCCATTAAAGTCATGAAAAAAATAGGGGGTTTGGCTCTTTCCATAGATTCTATATTAGTTACTTCCTTAAAGTTGTGTATAGCCTGCACAAAAATATTGAAAAACATTCTTACATAGTTTATAATAGCTAGACACTGCAGTTAGGAGACAAAATATGACAACATGTTTTACATAAAATTATGTTTGGAATGAGAGGTTTTAGTAGTAAAAGATTGGTAAGAAGGTTGCCAAAATATACCAAGGTGTTTATTTTCTTTATAGGCTATAGAGGCATGGTATGATAAATGGGTGATTTTCTTTTTTTAAAAAAAAATTGTTCTAATTAGTTATACATGACAGTAGAATGCACTTTGATACATCATATATAGATGGAGTATGATTTCTCATTCTTCTGGTTGTACATGTTGTAGAATCCCACCAGTCAAATAGTTCTATATGTACATAGGATAATAATGTCTGATTCATTCTACTATCTTTCCTATTCTTATAACCCCCCCTCTCCCTTCACTCACTTCTACCTAAAGTAACTCTGTTCTTCTCTAGCACCCCACCTTCTTATTGTGAATTAACATCCATATATCAGAGAAAATATTTGGCCTTTGATTGTTTAGGATTGGCTTATTTTGCTTAGCATCATATTCTCCAGCTCCATCCGTTTACCAGCAAATACCATAATTTCATTCTTCTTTAAGGCTGAGTAATATTCTATCATGTGTGTATGTATATATATATATATATATATATATATATATATATATATATATAAAATACATATAATATATACTATATGTAGCATATAATACATATATATATTATATGTATTTTATATATATATATTTATATATATCACATTTTTTAACTCCATTCATCTATTGGAGGACACCTAGTTCCATAGTTTAGCTATTGTGAATTGAGCTGCTATGAGCATTAATGTAGCTGCAAAACTATAGTATGCTGATTTGAAGTCCTTTGTGTATAAACCGAGACGTGGGATAGCTGGGTCAAATGGTGGTTCTATTCCAAGTTATCTGAGGAATCTCCATACTGCTTTCCATAGTGGTTGCACCAATTGGCAGTCCCACCAGCAATGTAAGAGTGTGCCTTTCCCCCCACATTCTTGCCAACATTTATTGTTGCTTGTATTCTTGATAATTGCCATTCTGACTAGAGTGAGATGGAATCTTAGTTTAGTTTTGATTTGCATTTCTGTAATTGCTAAAGATTTTGAACATGTATTTGTTGATCGATTGGATTTCTTCTGTGAAGTGTCTCTTCAGTTTCTTAGCCCATTTATTGATTGGGTTATTTGTTGTTATTTTGGTGTTAAGTTTTCTTTAGCTCTTTATATAACCTGGAGATTAGTGCTGTATCGGAGGTGCATATGGTAAAATTTTCTTCCATTCTTAGGCTCTCTCTTCATGTTATTGTTTCCTTTGCTGAGAAGAAGCTTTTTAGTTTGAATCCATCCCATTTGTTGATTCTTGATTTTATTTCTTGCAATATAGGAGTCTTGTTAAGGAAGTCAGATCCTAAACTGACATGGTGAAGATCTGGGCCTATGTTTTCTTCAATTAGGCGCAGGGTCTCTGCTCTAGTGCCTAAGTCTTTGATCCACTTTGAGTTGATTTTTGTGCAGGGTGAGAGATAGGGGTTTAATTTCATTTTGTTACATGTAACTTTCCAATTTTCCCAGCATTGGAAAGAGTTTGATAGTTTTGATAAAGAGCTAAGTTATTGACTTTTTAAAAAGCTATTGAAATCCATCTGAAGCTGAGGTTATTTGCCTTGATCATTACTGGGCATTCTTCTCACCTCGTAATGACTTAAACTAGGGCTCTGGGAGTTATTTGGGATACAACCACAAGCACAGTAAGACTCTTAAAAGTTGTTGAAGGGTACATAAGCACTATATCCCTCCCACTTTTATATTTGTATAAGGGATAGAATAAGGTGGCATTAGTTGAATCAGAAAGAAAATACATCAAAATTTTTAGAACTTAGGGTAACTTGATTTGTTATGTTCTAGTTTCTTCAGTCTGTCCCCAGGGCTTTCTCCATTTAACAAAATGTTAAATTTCTTTCATTTAACAAAAAGCAACTCAGTGCCCATTACATGTTAGAGATACTAGAGGGATAGCAGTGAACAAAATAGATGACATCCATGCCCCCAAGGAGATGATGCTGTGTTTCAGAGAAGGATGTGATCAAAATGAAAACAAATATATAATACATCAGATGCCAACAAGTGTTATGGAGAAAAAGCAGAATGGGGGTACAAGAGATTGAGAATGGGCTTCCTAGTCCATGTAGGGTGTTCAGAGAGTACCTCACTGATCAGGGCTCACTGGAGCAGACTGAGAAGGAAGTGAGGGAGTGAACCAGGTCTTCCCCACTCCTGTATCAGACCTGCCACTTCATACCTCTGCTTATCTAAAGAAACTTCAGACTCAATACGTTCAAAACTGAGCTTTTCATGCCCTCCAGTGTCCCTTCCATGCTCAGTCCTCCTATTCTCAGAAATGGCATCACTGTCTATCGAGTTGCTCATAAAACAAACAAACAAACAAAACAAAATAAAAAAAAACTAGGACTTGTGATAGTTTCCTCTTTTTTATCTTCAGCTCCACGTTTGTCTGTCCAGCTGGATCTACTTTCAGAATATCTCAGTCAACCATCTTCTCTCTAGTACTAGTACTGTGGTCCAAGCCACCACCATCTCTTGCCTTGACCACTAATAGAGCCTCCAAATTGTTCTCCTCATTTCTGTTCTCCCCATCCTAATAATCTAGCTCCTCTATGATTCAGATCTTACCACTTACCTGCTCAGAAACTTCCAGTGGTTTCCCATTTCACCAAAGATATTTTCATTGGGTATAGTTTCCTAGATGGGCGAAGTCATTCTTTAGTCTTTGGTCACTCTAAGGATGTTGTACCATCGTCTTAACCTCCCATTATTTCACTTGAGAAATCAACTGTTTATCTTTTTTTTTTTTATTCTGTTGAAATAGATGTTGTACACATTTGCCTCCTTCCTTGAACACTCTTCACTAGCTGCTTTTTAAATTTCTCTATCTTTGGATTTCGATAGTTTTACCGTTATGTGCTTGTGTGTTGTTTGCTTTTGTTCATCCTGATTTGAATTTATAGAGATTCTTAAATCTATGGCTTGATGACTTTTGTTAGTTTTAGAAAGTTCTAAGCCTGTATTCAACTATTGCTTCATTTTCCTCCCCTCTCTTTTCATATCCTTGGTTTCAAATTTCATGAATTTTTCTGTCTTTTCAATAGTGCCTCAAAAGGAGGAAAATACAGAAAAGCACTTAAGGCTTTACTGACTTGCCTTCAAGATCACAAATCTTCTCTTCCATTGTGTTTAATATCCTTTTGAATTCCTAACTTCAGTCCTTGAATCATTCAGTGTTAGTATTTCCATTTGACTCCTGTTTATAGATTCTAGTTCTTTGATACGGTTCTCCATCCTTTCATCTATTTTCTTAAACATATTAATAATGTTTAAAGTTTTGCTCGATAGCTACAAAATTGAATTTCCCTGTGCATCTGTGTTTTTCACTTAATCTCTTTGTTTTTGATTTGGCCTTATTTCTTGTCTTGCCTTTTAGTTTTTGACTGAATGCTACATATTTAATGTGAAAAATTAAGGGGGCTGTGGATGATAGAAACTTTCTTTGGGAGAATATAATATTCTTCTGTGTCACAGGCCTGGTTTGGGTAAGTCTGTTTACAGATCACCCTTACTCTTAGCATCCTTTCATCCTGGTAGGGTCTTCCCAGAACCATAGACCACTGAAGACTTTGCTCAGCTTTTTAGCCTTTCCACTTCTGCTTCCTGTTTGGTTCTGGGCCAATCTTGGGTTCCCAGAGATGGGTTTTTCAATTGTGAAATTTTAGCCTTCACATCCTGTCTGCCTTTGTTGTTTTCCAAGGACTTCAATCATTTGTGTTACATATTTCTCCAGCATTCATACCTGTTTTTAATAGTGACATAGATCTAATCCAGGCTATTCTGTTGTGGCCAAAAGTGGAAGTCTTTTATTGCCCTTAGAATAAATCTTATGTTCCTTTCCTCTGATTCAGAAAACCAATCTGGTCTGTCTTCTGCCTGTCTCTTTCATACCATGTTCCCCAAATCCAGCATCTGCTAGCCAACCTAGATGTATTTTGTCATCAAGTTTTTTCTTACCTCAGGGACTTTTGCGTTAACTTCCTCAGATTTCTGCAGAGTGGGCTCCTTGGTATTATTTCATTTCCATTTATTTGTTACATGAGGTATTTCCCTTTTGATCCAGGACAGCCCCCAGTCAATTGCTGTATTTATTTGTTAATTCCTATCTCCCTGCTATAGTGTAAGCTATATTGCTGCCTGCTGGAGATTCTCAATAAATATTAATTGAATGAATGAATGAATGAATGCATAAAATAGACACTGGATTCTCAAAAGAATCTTTCAGATCTTTCTTTGAAAACCTTAGTGAAGCATAGGAGCTACTATTCTCTTTGCTTTCATAATATTTTTATATGGAATATTCTATAAAATACCACTTTTATATACTTATGGTATAATGATGACTCACATTTTGTTCATCCCGATGATCTGATCTTGAACTACATATATATACATAGATATAGATATATTCATTGTCATAGTGGTTTAATTATATTTTTGTTCCAATTCTGCCAAAGTACATAATCTGTGTTAACTCTATCTCCCATGATATTTAATTAATTAAAACTAATGGTACGACTTTGCTTTGGGTTTTACATGAAATGGCCTTTCTATAAAATGACATTTTATATTTCTATTTAACAGGAATGGTTTTTAGGAAAAGCATTACATGATGAAGAATCTTCAGTAATTCACCATTATGCCTTTTCTGAAAATCCTACGGTTTTTAAATATCCAGACTTTGCTGCCGGCTGGGCCCTTAGTATTCCACTTGTAAACAAGTAAGAATTGATTATTCGACTTTTTTTTTTTTTTTTTTTTGGTGTATGTACCAACTTTTACTTTGCTGAGTTCTGTTCCTGCTGGATCTCAGGATCTCAAATGAGTTTTTCAGCCAGAGGCAGTGGGTGGTAAAATGAAAAAAAAGGGACATGGAGCGAGAGCCCTGAGGGCTGTTGCTTCAAGTCTGTCACTTATGAGTCCCCTCAGACAAATCACTCCATTTCTCTGTACTTCCTCTTACTCACCTGCAAAGTAAAGCAGGCAATAAATTGTGAGACCAAGGAGAGCACGTAAGGGCCCTGAGAACTGTGTACAAGGAAGCAACACGACTCTTTTGAAGGGACTTGGTTTGCTTCTCAGTATTACATTGATTGCAAGTAAGAAAGCGAATCAGTAGCATGCTGAGGTGGGGGGCGGATGGCTTGTTTTCTGCGTGGTTATGCATGTTAAACAGGGGCCCGGCAGGAGGGACGGCCAGCAGAAGGTGCTGTCGGTGGTCATACCCAGGTGTGTGTGTGCACAGCTGCAGCGGTGCTTGATTACATATGGAAAGTGAAGATGATTAAGTTGCAATTCAGGAGAAGTGTGATTGTCGAAAGGCTCTTGTCAATCTGAATACTTCATGCTCCTTAAAGAATGAAAAGTTGACAAAACACTTGTAACCTTTATATCTTCAGAGATGAAAGGGTTTTCGCTTCTCATTCAGTGTCCTGCTTCTAGGGCTTGGGGTTTGAAAAGAGACTGTGTTGCCCCTAGCTGGCCAAAACTTGTTCACTATTCTCTTCACTTTTGAAAGTTCTGTAGAGTATAATATCCTTCTTCCCCGTGTAGAATCCACACCACCACCACCACTAGAGCAAGACTTCCTCTGTTGGGCGAGGGGTCTAGTTCAGGAGTAGAGTTCTTGCCTAGCATGCATGAGGCCCTGATTATATTCCCAGCGCCACACACACAAAACAAACAAACAAACAAAAAACCAGTAGCAGCAAGACCTATTTTTTTTCTATTTCAATTTATTTTTAACTGATATATAAATACATAAAGTTGTATGTATTAATGGGATACCATGTGCTATATGATATACATTATACAGTGTGTAAAATTTAAATCATTATACAAGTTATACATGTCTCTGACTTCAAACATTTATCACATGTTTATGGTGAAAACATTCACACTCCTTTCTTGTAGCTTTTGATTGACAGCACATAATTACCTGATTATAGTGAAATCACACCAGAACTTCTTTCTCCCATCTAACTGTAACTCAGCACCCATTGATCTACCTTTTTCTCTCCCTTCCTCTCACTTCTCTTCCCAGTCTCTAGTAACCACTATTCTACTCTCATATTCTATAAGATCAAATTTTTAGGTTCCAAATATGAGTGAAATCATACAGTACATGTCTTTCTGTGCCTGGCTTATTTTATTTAACATAATGATCTCTAGTTTCATCTACGTTGTGGCAATTGACAGGATTTCATTCTTTTTTTATGACTGACTGGTATACATATATACCACAATTTGTTTTTTGTCTGTTTATCACTTGATGGACACTTAGGTTGTTTTCATTTCTTGGCTATTGTGAAAATAGTGAGCTGTTTCAGCCTTTCCCCATTCAGCATTATGCTAGCTATTAGTTTATTATACATGACCTTTATGATGTTCATCTGTATAGATGATCATCTAGTTTTCAACCTTCATTCTATTAATGTGTTATATCATGGTTATTGATTCATGTATGTCAAACCTTCCTTGAATTCCTGGGAGGAATCCCACTTGATCATGGTGAATAATTGTTTCAATATGCTGTTGAATTTGTATTGCCAATATTTTGTTGACGATTTTTGCATTAATACCCATCAAGGATATTGGCTTATAGCTTTCTATTTTGTTGTATCCTTGTCTGGTTTTGGTATCAGAGTGATGCTGACATTGTATAATGAATTTGGGGAAATTCCTCTCTTTAGTTTCTTAGAACAACTTAAGAAAAATTGGTATTAGTTCTTTTTATATTGGGTAGAACTCAGAACTGAAGCCATCTGATCCTAGGCTTTTGTTTGATGGGAGACTTTATTCCAGTTCTATCTTGTTGTTCATTATTGGTCTGTATAGTGTTTCTTTTTCTTCGTGGTTCAGTCTTGGTATGGTGTGTGTGTCCGGCAATCTATTTCTTCCTCGCTATCCCCCCTAGTTTTTCTAACCTTCCTTGCTCCTGGGGAACAGCTATGTGATGTATCAGGAAGTTGTGTCACATACAATTCCTTTTGGGAACTGAGTTATGTGGGAAGGAGGCATCCTCACAGAGGAGGATGTGGCTTGAGGGATCTTAGCAGGGGACGAGGCTGGCAGCTAAAGCAGTGAGCTGCTGATATAGTAGCTCCCTGGTGAAGCTCCTTGGCTGCTTATTTCTGTGCAAATCTGGGTTTCGTTCTTGGAGTCTCGGCCTAGAGTTTCTTTACTCAGACATTCCAGCAATTCTTTGAGCCTGAATAAATGCAGCCTGTGTTTCAACTATCCAGAGTGGATTCTTTTGTCTCCAACAAAGACCCCTGACTCTGTACCCTGTCCTTAGGCTGCTGGGCAAGAATGCCCTTCTCCCAGCTGGGGCCAAGCATGCCTAAGAGAGTCTGCCTGGTTTCCCTGCTCTTGTCTTGGGAGTGTCAGGAAGGAAGGGAAAAGAAGATAAGAAGAGACAGTATCATTCCCTCTCACCCTCCACTGTTTCACCTGGCTCTGCTCCCTGTGGGGGAGAGGGGAGAGTGTCTTCCTTCACCTGCTCAAGGTCATATTTATTCTTACATTAAATCACTTTTGGTTTGTTGCAAATTATAGGCCAGGAGCTGCCAGCAACCTTGTGTTTGGAGCCCAGTTTAGTGACCTTCTTTTTGGTCTGAACTCTTAAAAAAAAAAAAAATGAGCTCTAAGCTGCACGTCCTCATCCAAAGCACTGTGCCTTGTTGCTCCAGATTCCGTCCAGCCCCCAGTCAAGAAGGCTTCCCTCATCCTTCCTTGCTCTCTTGACTTTGCTCCCTAGTGTGGAAGGCTCAGGACTGATTTCTCCATGGGAAGAGGCCAGTGTGGCTGTGATTTCTTTGACTTGGGGTTATAAGCTCTTCATAAGCTTGTTTGTCTCCTGTTCCCCATAGTTCAACCATGTCCCTTTAGAAAGGCACAAGCACCGCTCCCTCTGCCTGGTGAAGCGCTGTGACACACCACTCCTTCTCCCTCCAGGGCTATGGAGCAACCTGGTGGACCTAGGAGCCCAAGTACAGTGGACATGGGGACGTAGCTATTTCTCTGAGGCCAGTAGATCTTCTTTCCCCATCCCTGCCCTCTGACTGCTTGGTCTCTCATCCTGAGGGCAAATCCTGGTTGTCTAGAGAGTTCTGCCCATCAGTTCCCCCATCTTCCTCTGGCAGACTTTCATAGAGGCCTCTTGGTGCTGAATTCAGTTTTGAGTTAGGTGTAGAAGTAACTGTTTTTTGCTTCTCTTTTGAGTTTTTTTTTTTTTTTTAAACCAGGTGGATGGAATTAATCTCTTTGAACACCTCTTTGATTCCTAGTATCCTCTTCTAGGACTGGCTCAGCCAACTCTTATTGCCTGACTGGCTGGCTTGAGAGTACGACTTTTTCTACAGATCCTCGTGGGTCTCCCTCTGCCCATACTCCTCATCAGGCTTGAAGACACCAAAGCCCCGGCTGGTTCCATTGGCTCTGGCGGATGCCAGCTTCCTAACTACTTCACGTTTCCCATGCAAGTAGCTGCCCAGGGCTTTGCCAACTAGGGCTGTAGGTTGTACACTAGCCCAGGTGCGAGTCCTGTTTGTGGGAGGACTTTTTGTTATGGATTTTCTGGCATTGTGCAGGCAAGTCCCACAGGAGACCACAGTCATGACTCCCTTCTCTCATGTTCTCGAGGCTGTTGAACACATCGGTTGACAAGGGACAGAGCCACGTACACAGCTTCCATAGGAGGCTCAGGTCTCTTTGTGGTCATGCTTACCGATATTTTCCACTGAGATGTGAGAGAGAACTGAGGGCCTCATCACCGCAGCAGGGTGGGTAGGTGTCTTAGTCGTTTTGGGCTGTCTGAACAAAGAACCATGAACTGGTGGCTTATAAATTACAGGTTTGTTTCTCAGAGTCCTGGAGGCCAGGAAGTCTAAGATCAAGGCACCTGAAGATTCGGTGTCTAGTGAGGCCCCCTTTCTGGTTCACTGATAACACATCACGGTTGTCCTCACATGGTAGAAGGGTCACACAAGCTCCCTCAGGCCTCTATTATTAGAATTCTGTTGCCATTCCTGAGATCTCTCTCCCTATGAGCTAATCACCTCCCCATGCCCCCAAATCCAGTCTCCTAATAACATCATCTTGAGGGTTAGATTTCAGCATATGGATTTTAGGGGAATGTAGACATCTAGATCCTAGGAATAGCGAACTATGGCTAAGGAATTTAGGGCCAAGAGACTAATCTTTTGCACAAAGTTCTTTCCCCATAACTTAACACCATAGAGGAATGAGGTACCAGATAACCTGAATCGGTCTCATCTGCTCTTCACAACACTGAACAGTGATCCATAAACTATAGCATGCTTTTAGTGGATTAATTCCCATGATCTTCTCCCTGTTTTGCCTCCCTTTCCCCTGCCAGCAAAAACAAACCAAAACTTTAGATTCTACTATAGTAAAAGATTCAAATTCCAGTTTTTTTAGACCATGTTTATTCTTTTCCCCTGATGCAGACAAGTAATCAAACCAAATGATATAACACCTCTGGCATAGCAACTCTCTCGTGACCAAGGTATACTGTTAAGTGATTTTCTAACAGGAGTTCCTTATTCTATAAGTAATTGGTATTGCACTTAGAACTAAAGGGGAACAGAGGATCTCGATTAGTCCCATCAACTGCAAAAATTTCCTAGTTGTTTTTTCTCAGTTCTGAACTGAAGCACTGACCTATTTCCTCCTGTTATTAGGAACTATGTGAGTTGGCACGCTTTGGGGTGCAAATAACAGTAAACAACTCAAAGTGGATTAAGGAAATGTTATTGCTGTAACTGGAGGTGAGGTCTCTGGTTGGTTGACACGAGTTCAGCAGCATGATTGAGGACTCAAGTTCTCTCTGTCTCTTGCCTATAGGTCACAGTGTCTGTTTATCCTAAATCTGTTTCCTTTTGTGGTTTCAAGACAGTAAGGACTTGATGTTTCCTTTTTCTCTCCACCAGCAGAGAACCTCTCCCCCAGGGGAAGCTAAGCCCTTATCCTGAGTCTGGTTGGGCTCTTTTAAGGCACACACCAACCTTGGACTGACCGTTAATAATTACCAGGGATTGCAGTGTTTTGATTGGTCCAGAATTTTCAGGTTCTGATCTTGAAGCTTATTTAATTCTTTGGCTTAATAATTAATCAAAATCAAAATTTGTTTAGGAAGAAGGAAGGGGGAACTGCAATGCATAAGCAAGGAGCAATGCCCATTACAGGGACACTGATTCCTTTGTCTGATGTTATGCCCACTTCAGAGATAAGGCAACAATTTAGAGATACTAAGTGCTTCTTTTGCCTAAGTCACTGTGACAACTGGTTACTTAAACACATTTCATGACACACACTTCCTTAGACTTTTTCCTAGGAGAAATAATATCTGTTTTAATGATCCTACAACAATGCGTTTTGAATTAACACGGCTCAACGTTTCTAACAGTCCATCTGTGGGATCCTCTGACATGCCCTGGTGCTCTATCCACATGATCTCTTGAAAAAAAAATTGTATCTTTGGAGAAACTCTAATAATTAAATTTCCAATAAGATGATTTCTTCAAATGTATGTTATTATAGAAAATTGTTACTGGTTTTCTCCATTGTTTTTCTACCTTTTACCTTAGATTTCCTGTAATATCTTGCTCTGCTGACTGATTCCCAAGTGATACTAGAAAAGTCAACTTAGAAGTTTGCCTGTTATTGAGTTGAAGGGGCCCATGATCTTTTACACATCCTCAGTCTAGCTGGCTGTGTCATTAGAACTGTGCTATTAGGTGTGTGGTTTAACAGCTTCTAAAAATTAGGAAAACTGAGTTTCAAATATCATAGATATAAAGAACTGAATATTTAATGAGAAGACATTGTATACAAGTAGAATTTCTGGCCTTCATTGTTTGTTTAGCATTGTTTGGTACTAAAATTGACATTTGAAAACCCTTGTGCTATGATGCTTACTGCATGAGAAAATGAAAGATAGTTCCCAATATTAGGGGTTGCCTTTTAAAATAGATGAGCATCCTATATATTCTTAGGACTTGTATATATTTGCAAATAACTGACTTAGGCCCCAGGCAGCACTAGAAGCTGATTTCATGATGTTGGGGTAATCATAGCTTGGTTTGTGTGGACTCCCTGGGCTGCAAGAGATAGCCACTTAAACCCTATAGGTTATGTTTTTATTTGTTCTCTAATCCATCATTGTATGTTTCAAAGAAATTCTATCAGTGTTTTTTATTTTTTATCCCTCTGAGCTGTCCCTCAAAAAAAAAAAAAAAAGAATTCAAGAATTGAATGAGAAAGAAACTTGAAAAATAAAGCATATATTTAAAGCAACAATTCAAAGGTCGATTGTCTATTGAGAAGGGGAAGTATGAAATAACCATCTAACAATGGCTGTCGCACACCACTTGGATTCTGATCCCTTCTGTGTCCCTTGTCTCTGGCAATAAGCCTGGGTATGACATTTTTTGTCTTTGGAGTTGAAATGAGCTGAATATTTACTGTATGTGGTCTGATTAGCTTTTGAAGGCCTGTGGTGTGACTCTAAATCCCAAAGTTACCTTGATATAGTTTATTTGGGAAATCAGTCTCCAACTGAGCAGAATTCAAATTGAAATAAGATCCTGCTTGCCAGAGCAGGTTTTTTTCTTTCCTCTTACTGTACATCAGGAATGTATTGGAGGATGTAGTTTCTCTATGAATTCTCACCCACTCTTACTGACAGATCTGTGGGCAGATATTGAACAGGATTTTGACAGATACCACCTGGGTCTTCTTTTGTTGCTACCTGCTCTTAATACATTCATATCAACCATGAGACAAATGCTTTATAACTAAACTTAAATAATAAGCTTTCTCTTCCTCCTTTATCTTCTAATCAGAAATGAATTTTTAAAAATAAAAAATTAAGAGTTCAATTGGTACATAATTGTACATATTCATGGAGTATAGTGTAATATTTTGATACATGTATATAATGTATAATAATCATATCAGGGTAATATGGCATATCAATCACCTCAAACATGTATTTTTTTGTGTGTTCAAATATTGAAAATCCTCTCTTCTAATTATTTTTAAATTCAATTATTACTTGCTGTAGTTACCTGGCTGGGTTATAGAACACTAGAACTTAATTCTCTTATTGAATGTATCTTTATACCTGTTAACCATCCCTTCTCTATCCCTTCCTGCTCCCTACTCTTCATAGTGCCTGGTAACCACTATTTTTTTTTTAAATATTTATTTATTTTCTTTAGTTTTTGGTGGACACAACATCTTTGTTTGTATGTGGTGCTGAGGATCGAACCCGGGCCGCACGCATGCTAGGCAAGCGCGCTACCGCTTGAGCCACATCCCCAACCCTGGTAACCACTATTTTACTGAAAAGCGTTTTGGGGCATTTTTTTACACCAGGTTTGAGGCTCAAACCCAGGGTCTTATGCATGCTAGGCAAGCATTTTGTCACTGAGATACTGCCCCAGCCCTCTAAGAAGTAAATATTTGTAAAGCAAAAAAATCTTTCATGACCCAAATGGAATAAGATGTAATTATAAGCACAGTAAAAAAAAATGTTTGAAACTTAGTACTATTGTTCCTTTTAAATCACTATTATTTCTTGATAGTTAAAATATGTATCAGGAGGTTTATAATTACACTGGGGGAATATTCAGCTATAAAAACTAATATGAAACCATATGGTATTTAGGTGACCTTGGTAAATATGTAATTCTGTCTTGGCCAGTTTGCCATCAAAATATATATCCCCTCATTCCTTCAGGGAGCCTGTTAGTGATCATTCTGTCCATGTAGGGTGGATAGTGCCGTTGAGAGCAGCACAGAGAGGGATATGTCCATGACAGATGTGAATGCATGTGATAGTGCTGTGTTTGTTTGGAGCAAAGGAACTTTCCATTCTGGTGGGCAGGTCTGGTAAAGTTTCCCAGGGAAGCTGTCCTTGGGTTTGGTCTTGAAGTAGAAAAGGTTGTCAAGTGAAGATTGGGTATAGACACAGTAGGCAGATATCCGTGGGAAAGAATAGTGGGAAGGCAAGTTCTCCTTAGAGTAGGTGGGCACTAAAGCCCTGGGTTGGGGGCAAGGTAGGATTTTCAAGACGAGCCAGGTATGTAGGAATGTAGCTTCTTTTATTTTTGCTACTGGGGATTGAACCCAGGGGCACTTAACCATTGAGCCACATCCCCAGCCCATTTTATTTTTTATTTTGAGACAGGGTCTCACTAAGGTGCTCAGGGCCTTGCTAAGTTGCTAAGGCTGGCTTTGAACTCACAATCCTGCCTCAGTTGCCCGAGTACAGGCATGTGCCTCCACACCCAGCAAGGACTTTATTTTATATGAAAGGAACTGTGGGGGATTTCTTTTGAGTAGAAAACTGTCTTAAAAAATGTTGTTATTCTTCCTTGAAACCACATGCTTTTTCTAAGACCCCACTACCTAATAATTCATTAGGATTATTAAAATTTTAAAATTTTGTAGGAACTTTGGTTTCTTTGTCACGCACACATCTTTCTTTTATTCTCTGGAGTCAGTATTTAATGCAAGGCTTATCACAGCCGAACCTCGTGGCTTTTTTTCCTAAGGCATTTTAATTATTATATTTTATATTATTGGCAGATGTTGAAATAATAAATGCGACATCTGCAGCAAGTGTTGCGTTCTTGTTCCTGTCGACAAACCATTGCATTTTTCTCAATCCTTTCCCTCAAGGAAATTAGACTCTTGCTTTTATCTTAAAATTTATATTTTTCTGTTTTCAAATATTAGAAAGTCTCAGGAATGTCTTATTCTCATTGGAAATGTCTTTTGATTAAAAAAAAATAATCAACGTGTCTCTATTTTCTAGGCTCAACAAGAGGTTAAAGAGTGAACCCCTAAAATCTGACTTCACAATAGATTTACAACATGAGGTATGTCATGGTTGGTTTGATTAAAAGTTTCAGTAGTCAAAAATATTGTGTATTTTGATATAAAAGCTATTTTGTATTCCCGAAGAGTGCATTTTTCTCTACTCACAACCATTTTCTCTCCACTGAAGTAATTTGACAGCACTCCAATAAACTAGGTTCTTCTATTTTTAAGCTGATTTAATTATTTAGGTAGAGAACGAGAAGTGAAAAAAATTGTATCTTATGATTCATGATTCTCTGTTTTTAAAGTAGATGGAAAGGTCCGGAGGTGAATTTTTTAAAGTATGCAAAAATGTCATTCAAAGCACTGATAGTCTTACTTGTTTTTTTTTTTTCTTTTTTTGGTACTGGGTATTGAACCCAGAGGTGCTTAAATACTGAGCCACATCCCAAGCCCTTTTTTTTGTATTATATTAGGGACAGGGTCTCACTGAGTTGCTTAGTGCTTCACTAAATTGCTGAGACTGGCTTTGAACATGCAATCCTCCGGCCTCAGCTTCTCGAGCTACTGGGATTACAGGCGTGTGCCACCATGTCCAGCTTACTTGGTGTTTTGGTTGTACACTTGCTGTTATGAACTGAATGTTTGTGTCTGTGCCCCCAAATTCATATGTTGAAACCTAGTCCTTAATGCTGTATTCTATGGGGAGGTTATTAGGTCATGAAGGTGGAGCCCTAGAAATGAAATTAGGGCCCTCATAAAAGAGACCCCAGAGAGCCTACTCACTCCTTCTACCATATGAAGACAAGAAAGGGGCCATCCATGAACCAGGAAGCAGGCTTTTATTGGACACTGATCTTGAACTTCCCAGCCTCCAAAGCTGTGAGACATTAATTTCTGTTGCTTATTAGCCAGTCTATGGTACCAGCCCTAATGGACTAAGACGTGTGCCTTTGTTGTGTGTCTATTTTGCTGTCTGGAACAGATTTGAGCCAACTAGTCCTAAGCAGGCAGCTGTAGTGTGCCATGCTGGGCAACAGCACCTATTGTTCCCTTGGCCTTTAGTGGATATCTGTGATGAGTTGTCGTGGAAGCACCTTGGACACCTATAAGAATGTCCCTTTTGACATTTCTTCCATGGGCCTGAAACAGACCTGAACCATGGAGGTAAATCTGGATGTGCTTTTCAGGCCAGCAGTACTGGCAGCCATCCAGGGGTGAAAAGGCACCACCCCCGTGAGCTGGGGCTTCGGCTCAGTGGTAGAGCACTCGCCCCGCATGTGTGAGCCCCTGGGTTTGATCCTCAGCACCACATAAAAATAAATAAAATAAAGATATTGTGTCCATCACAGCATATATATATATATATATTTTTTTTTCATATATATATATATGAAAAAAGAAAGGCACATCCATGACCCTTTAACATCTTGGGTGTTTCTAGACAATGAAATGGCTTAGTTGAGAGAAATATACTTTTTTTAAAAAAAGTCATTTTTCTCTTCTACAGAAAGGAAAGAATGACTTAAAAACCAGGTCTGTCTCGATATGTTTAATGAGAAGTAAGTCCTGGAACAGATATCCAAGCTTGAGTAGATATCTAAACATCGAAGGGTAGTTTTAAATACCTGTGAAGCATACCTGGTTTATCAGAGAAAAATGACATCACTTGCCCTGAGGCTACCTGTTCACTTCTCCCAGTTGTAGTCCCCTTTGGAAATAGATAATATTATGTCCCAAATTAGAGAATACAGACCATTTCTCCACTTCCAAAAGTTAAGCATGAACTAGGCCATAAAGTGTGCCTAAAAAGATTTCCTATGACTGTCTTATAGACTAAAATAATACTAAGTTAGACATTGGTAACAAGAGCACAGTAATAACACACACAGGTATATTTGGTCATAATGAAAAAAAAATTTAAGTGGGTCATTCTTAAAAATTAAAACCCAGAGTGAACACTCTTGAATTTTCTCTCTCCCTTACTTTTCTTCATGCTTTATGACATTTTGCATAGTTTTGCATCCTTTTGGACTTTATATAAACAGAAATGCACCAGGAATATTGTTCTAATTTGAGACGGATCCATGTTGATTCTGCAGCTCTAATGAGCTTACTTCACACACTGTGGCTCTCTTCTATGGCCTTACCACAATTAATTTGTTCTTCCTCCTGTTAGTGGGCTTCTGAGTGGCTCCTGGCTTTTTGCTCTTAGGATCATTGTTCCTATGAATATTTTTGACATGTGCCATAAAGATCATCTGCAGGTTTCTCTAAGGCAGAGGCTTATAAACATTTTTTTTTTTTTACTGTGACCCACTTTAAAAAAATATATTTTTCATTGTGACCCATATTTGTGTGTGTTGTTACTGATGTCTAAGTTTAGTATCATTGCAGTCTATATCACAGTCATTTGAAAAAATTTTAGGTTTACTTTATGGCCTAGTTCATGTTCGATTTTTATAAACAGAGAAAAAGATGCATATTTTCTAATTTGGTGTATAATTCTCCATCAGTCTGATCAAAGAAGGTATTAATTGTTCCTTTAAGATATTTTACTTCCTCTTCCTTTGTTGCTTCATTTCATTTGTTTTGTCTGCTTGATTTATCATTTACTAGGGGAGCAGTGTGGTGCTCTTCCATAATAATGGTGAATTTGACTGTGTGTCCTTGTGGAACTGCAGGCTCTTGCTCTTTGTACTTTGAGGATATGTTATTTGGTGCATGCTATTTTAGAATTGTTGTATCTTCTTAGTGAATTTATCATCTTTAGTGATGCTCTTTGTCATAATGCATATTTGTCGACATGATACTTGTACACTAGCTTTCTTTTGTTTCATAATCATTTTTCAAGTTTTTTCTTTCAACTTTGTTTTGTACTTTTCTTTAGGATAAGGACATGCTTTTAAAGAGGACATGCTTTTTTCCCCTCTTCCTGGTTTGATCATCTTTATGCCACATAGCAAATTTATACTTACATTGATTTTCATTACTAATAATATTTGAATTGATTTCCATCACTTTATCTCTCCTCCATTTCTCTCTATTTTTCTTGTTAAAAACTTCTTTTTTATCTTTCTTATTGCTCCCTATTTTTTCTGCTTTATTATTTAGGAAATTCAATCCCTCTGTCTTCTATACTTTAAAGGTTAAAATGTTTTAACATGCTTTCCTAACCTAATAATGGCTAATTAGTATTCAGAGAACTGAAGGGCTTGACAGTAATTTAACTCAAATTGTGGCACTGTTTATATGCTATTATTATCCAGTATCTCTGTGCCTTCTCCCTTTTTACCCTGAACCTTGGCTGTGGTCATTTCTTCATGCAGTTAACCTTTGTGTTACCATCATTGTGTGTTTGCCACCTTTGGTACCATCCCATCTTGCTTTGTAGACCTCCTAACTGGGGGCACCTTTATTCTTCCTGAAACACATATAACTCTTTTAGTGAGGTGGTAATCCTGTTAATTCTTTTTTTTTTTTTTTTTTTAGTATTCATTTTTAACTTCATTCATGAGATACACTTACATCATGTGTACAATCCTAGGTTGTCAGTCATTTTTCTCTCATCTTAATGATGTAATTCCATTGTATTCTGGCTTCTGTTGCTGAAGTGATAAGAAATCAGTCCTTAGACTAATGTGGTTCCTTTGTATATAATATGTTATTTTCTGTTTGCTTTTAAGATTCTTGGATTTCTGTTCTGTAGATTCACTATGACATGTGTGGCTGGGACCCTTTCCTGTTTAGGATTCATTAGACCTCTCTATAATAGGATTGTTAAGCATCTTTTGAAAATTCCCAGCCATTGTCTTGTGAACTATCTTCTCATTCCTATTCTCTTTGTTCCATTCTCCTGGAACTTTAGATGGAGCCTAGAGTTATGAACTTCTCTTTTACATATTTCATCTCAATTTCTTATTATACTATCTTTTTAGATTATTTGAACAGTTTATTCTTTAGTTCTCTAATTTTTTATTCAGCTGTATGTAAAATGCCATTTATCCTAACCATTAAATTTTTCATTTTAATTATTGTTTTTATTTCCAGAATCTCTATTCAGTTATTTTTCAAATTTGTTTTCGTGCTCTGTATACTCTTTTTAAACAAGTTGCTCATGTTTTAAATTTTTTAAAATAAAAATTTATTAAATATAGTACTTTTATAATTTGTAGTTAATAATTTTAATATCTGAAGTTTTGGATGTGACCTAATTTTGTCTGTGGGCTCTTTTTACTTATTGTGATTTTCCTCTTGTTTTTCTGGAACTTTGTGGTAGGGGTCCTCTGAGGCCTGTATTAAGGTCGTTTCTCAGCACAAGGATTGACATGAGCTTCTGCTTGCTGATAGCACCTTTTACTGACTTGGGACTACTTGGCTCCATTTCACATGTATTTAGACCTTTCCAGGTGCACAAATCATGGAGGCCTGCCTTTTGGTTACACAATTCCCAAAGAGAGTTGGAGATGACTTTTCACCTCTGCCTGGCTTCCAGGCCCCAGCTCTGGGTGGCCGTTTGGACCTAGCCCCATCCTACCTGGGCAGTCCTAGGCCTCACGCTCTTCCCTGCATCAGAAACTCAGCATTTCCAAAAGTTTTCAAAAGTCAGTTGACACTAAATGGGCAAAGCCACCCTGGGTGCTTTTCCCCTGGGTTCTTACTACCATAGTTTGTCCTCGGAGGCTCCATACTCTTGGGACCATTTAGCAGTACACTTCAGATGACTTTAAAGGCATTTAGCCAACATTTTGATTTGTTCTCCACAAGTTGGCTGCTCCGTGTAGGTAAACAGTAGGTTGAAGGAAACCAGAGCCATGATACCACGACCTTACCTTTGTCTCTGTGACATTCTGGAATGTGTTCCTTCCCTCTAATTGCTTATTGACAACTTTGATTTTTCTTTTTTTTTATTTGGAGGGCTGAATATTGACTCATGGCTTTCCCATTTTGTTTAAGTTAAAAAAAATCCCATTGAATATTGACACCTTGATCCATTTCAATCTAACGCTCTTCTGAGAAGGCGTGTTACACTGACCCTTGAGATATTTTGTACCTTCTTACACTTGTGGCGTTGGCTGAGTTCCTTCCTCACCGCTGATCTCCTGTCTCCCACAGATTGCCCTCTACATCTGGGACAAAGGCGGAGGACCTCCCCTAACCCCTGTGCCTGAGTTTTGTACAGACCGTGTGGATTCCCACTGTGCTACCCAATTCCGTTCTTTTCTACCGCTTTGTGTAAGTAATAGAAGAAAGACTTCCTTGCAGATCAAAGGAAAATACATGCTGTATATAACATTGTCCTAGTATACTTTAAATACTAATGTGTGTGTGTGTGTGTGTGTGTGTGTGTGTGTGTGTGTGTGTATGTATATATCAACCTTGCCCAGGGCCAGGCATTTTTATTCCATGCTCTGGAAAGGCAGTTTCAAACATTTTCTTGGGTACGTAGGCCTTGCCCACAAGCCCATCCCCTTTCCTCTCTCAGCAGGTAACCCTGCTCTTGACCTCACCTGAGACTATCCAGAACTTCTCTTGTCAGATCTGTGGCCCAGTCCCCAGGAGGAGCCTGAGGACCCCAAAACTCACTAGACTGTTAACAGTTTTTTTCTCATGAGGGAAAATATACTCAAAACACTCAAATGGTGTATGTTGCTCTTAGCTCAGTCACCCAGAAGCGGGTGTGTGGCATCTTAAAAGGTACACAGACACAGCACAGTGCAACCGTGGAGGGAATCCGCACTGTTTACAGTCCCTGAGGAGGAAACTGTTTACTGGATGGTACCAGAACTACCCAGGGAGGGGCTGGGGGAAAGGTTAGGCTGGGCTACAATCTCACTGTTCCAGAAACATTCTAAGAGTGAAACTGATAGGAAAATAGGTTTTATTCAACACTACCTTTAAGGGAAGATAGAAGAAACTTACTGTTTTCAAAGTTCCATCTTCAGCTGGGTGTAGTGGCCCACGCCTATAATCCCAGCAATTTGGGAGCTGAGCCAGGAGGATTATAAGTTTGAGGCCAGCCTCTGCAATTCAGTGAGACCCTGTCTCAAAATTTAAAAAGGGCTGGGGATGTAGCTCAGTGGTCCATGGTAAAGCACCCTGGGTTAAATCCCTGGTACAAAAAGAAGAAAAAATAAAAGTTCCATCTTCAAAATCTCTGAAGGTACACAGAGCTTCCAAAGGAGAGGAGACAGTGAAGTGTGACAAAGGGCAAGAAAAGTAGCCGTGGGGATTCACTTGCCCAGTGCTCCTGCAGGGTGATCTCACTCTCAACTCCCTTGGCACTTGAGAGAGAGAGAGAGAGAGAGAGTGAGTGTGTGTGTGTGTATGTGTGTGTGTGTGTGTGTGTGTGTGTAGGGGGGTTTGCCGTCATTTAGTTTCCATTCTTGGATTGAGGAAATTGTTCTTAATTCGGGGAGGGGGGAGTTCAAATTCAAATTCATCCTGTTTAAAAGCCAGTCTTTCTAAACATAATGCCTGCTTGCTCTTTAATGATACTGGTGCTCTGAGTGACATGTCAGGGTTGGGGTTAGGTGTCACTATAAATCAGCCCCAAATGATTGAGGAAGTGTGTCTGAATGTTATTACAGGCCTAAGACAGGAACAAAGGGGTCAGAACACCTGCCCCCAGGAAGCAGAAGGTGTGCTGTGTGCTGTGTGTTGACAGATCCCCCTGTGTGCCCCTTTCTTCTGCATGATCCTCCCTACGTTTGAAGTGATCCATCTTTGGCAGAGGGCAGAACATCCTTGGCTCAGACCTGGGAAGCCAGTAAAAAGGTCGTAAAAATAACTTTCAACATCAAACTAAGGCCAGGCCCAGAAAACAGAGTCATCACTGGTTTTGTACTAAATCATCTGTCTTCTTTCTCCTTTTGTCAAAATCTTCACCAGCTGGGGAAAGAAAAGGAAACACAAGTAACATTTATTAATCACCTGCTATGTGCTTAATTATTACAGTATCAATGACAGCCATAAGGGCTTATTATTTCTCTTTTCTAAATGAACAGACAGAAGTTCAGAGAGCTTAAGAGTCTTAAACATGGCACACAGTCTATAAATGCTCCAGCTGTGACCTAGGTCCAGAGATTATGCTGTCAGCTGGATGACAGTTTTGGAATTTTTTTTTTTTTGTAGGTGTGTGTGTGTGTGTGTCCCTAAAACTTTACCTTCAATATAGGCTTGACATTCCTGATATTGGTTACCTTGAGCTCTAGCACTTGTGAGATCTAATGTGGGCATGATTAAGGTAACGCTGACTCATATGTATTCTTTTTCTTTTTTTTTTTTAGGGACAACCTGTGAAGAAGGAGGATATTTTTGTTGCAGTAAAAACATGCAAGCAATTTCATGGTGAAAGAAGTATGTTTTGGGTTATTCATTTTTATTGAATTTTTAAATCCAAACTGCCTTTGAAATAAAGTACAAACCGGGTATAAATTCAAGAAAGGCGCAGGATGCTGAAATGATAGCAGTTACCTAATCAGCATTCTTCATCCTACCCCTACAATCACTGAGCTCAATTAGGAAGGACAACTCTGTATTTAAACACGAGTGGCCAGTGCCCTTCTAAATACCGTTTAGAGCAATATTTTAATTAGAATGGAAAAGCTCAGCTGTGGCAATCTTGGAGACAATGTGTGCACTTTGTATGTCCATTTTGTCCTACTGTGTCCATTCTCTGAACTACATGAAGAATATCAGAGAGAGGGGATCTCAAATAACAGAACCAACAAGAATATCTTCTTTAAGGCTCTGCCTTTAAAAAATACTTATTCCAAATGCACATGTTGGCACTTTTTAATAAAGGTATATATTTGCTCATGAGTAGATTTATTGGAGAAAAAGGAAACAGCTACTTTTGGAACAGGGGCCCTTAAGGAAATCCTGGCATGCAAATGAAGGTTGTTTTGATTCTCTCTTGGTGTCATTACAGAATTGCGCTAGTTATGGTGCTAATGTTTTTTTTTAAAACCCGTCCTAAATATAAATAGACATAATTTCTCTCTTTTTACACCTCACTTCAAGCAGCACTTTTCTGATATTGAAAATTAGGCAGTCTTTTGCATTTTCTAATTTTAACATATATTTTAATTTTTTTTCCCATGAAAAGACTGTCGATTTCACCCAGGGTGTGATATTTATGTAGGAGAGGCTTCTAAACCAGCTGTCATGTTCATGGGATGCAGCAGTGGGGGAAATTCACTTACATATTTTCTGTGATAACATTATGCATACAAATTATATTTTAAAGGGTAAGATGTTTTCCAAACAAAGGAATATAATAACTTGGGATTATAGTATTGCCTAAGACATCAAGATAAATTAAAATCTTACAATCAGCAAATCTCTTAAAATATCTTAAAAACCTTCATATTTGCCAAAAACAGTCATGTCAAATTTCAGATCCTATTAAATCTGACTAAATTTATGCATTCATTATGCAAGAAGTTCTAAAATAGTCATTCTTAAATATTAGTTCTTAATTCTAAAATATTCTTAAAATATTAAGAGTGACTATAGCATTAAAATAAGATTTTTGTTTATTATACTTCTAATCTAAATTTATTTTCTTTTAAAATGCTTTTTTCATAGTTCAGAAGGGCTCTTTGTGGGTTGTCTTGTGAATAAGTATCTTTTCAAAAAGGTGATTGGGAAGTGAACTATTCTTTTTTGTTTTATTTTGTAGTAAGCAGAAATAGTTGAATTGATGTCATTGATCTTGAAGCTGCTCTGGAATAGTGACTATTTTTGTAATAGAGATGTTAAGAATGCTGGTGTTGAGGGGTTGGGGCGGGGGTAGTATTCTCCTTTGAAACACATTTTTTTCAGGTTACAGTGAAGCAGTGAAATTAGGGACTCTCTCTGTTGTATTTTTCCTGTTCTACAGAAATGGGAGAAAAGTTTGTTAATTTTTATTTAGTAATTTTGAGTAATTTCGTTTTCTGATTCCTTTGTTTATATAAAGTTGAGATAATCTTTTCAGGTATCTGGCATGCAAATGAAGGTTGTTTTGATTCTCTCTTGGTGTCATTACAGAATCGTGCTAGTTATGGTGCTAATGTTTTGTTTTTTTTTTAAACCCATCCTAAATATAAATAGACATAATTTCTCTCTTTTTACACCTCACTTCAAGCAGCACTTTTCTGATATTGAAAATTCGGCAGTCTTTTGCATTTTCTAATTTTAACATTATGTTTTAATTTTTTTCCCATGAAAAGACTGTTGATTAGGGACCCTCTCTGTTGTATTTTTATATTTGAATTTTTTAATATTATTTTTTTATATTATTTTTATTTTTATATTTTTTATATTAAAATTCTCCTGAATTTTATATTTGAATTTTGAGTCAAAGATCTTTAAAAATTACAACATCTTAAAAACCTTTTAGAAACATTAGAAACAAACCTCCCAGATACATTTAGCTTTTTTCTTTTTTTTTTGTACCAGGAATTGAACCCAGGGGCACTTAACCTCTGAGCTACGTACCCAGCCTTTCTTTTCTTTTCTTTTTAATTTTGAGTCAGGGTCTTACTAAGTTGCTTAGGGCCTCAGTAAGTTGCTGAGGCTGGTTTTGAACTTGTGATCCTCCTGCTTCAACCTCCCCCAATTGCCAGGATTATAGGAATGCACCACCATGTCCCACTTATGAGGCTTTTGTAGTTGGGTTTCTCTCACCAGACATCTGTCAACTTAGGTGCATGTATTTGAAAAGGTAGCCTAAGGTGCAGCATAAGGATCTTTGGTCTCCATTTTGCTCTGTGGAAATGAAGCCTGCCTCACCAGTGGGTTAGAGTCTAAGTAACCACTCATTGGCCCGAAGAATGAACCATCCAGTCATCGTATCAGTGACAAGGCCAATGCTGAGGTAATGGCTTCAAACTGCTGAACCTGTTTATGTCTTCGGTTGTGTTTTTTCTTATATATTCGATCTTCTAATTTCATGTGGACAATTCCTCAAGATGTGATAATGGTTGGGAATTATCATTGGATATTGTAGAGAAAGCTGAACATGGAATGATCTACAAGTGGTCAAATCCTCGAAGCCCATTGCGTAGGGGGACAGGACTCGGATTTCCTGGCTCCTGAATCCCTGTGTTCTTTCTACCAGAGCACAACTATGCTGTAATCTCCTTGGATGTAGGACAAGCTCACCTTGATAAGTTGTCTTTAATATTCATGTTGATGCCCTTCGGGGTTCAAGGTCAGTTTGGAGTTTGCAGGAAGCTAAGAAAGTTCAGGCCTTTCATTTTCAGGGGCAAGGAATTGAAACCCGAGAGGTCTGCAGTACACCTAGGGCTGGGAATTTAGGCTGCCCTCTTCCAAGCACGTTACTGCTAACATCAAGCCCAATACATGGTTTAGGATATTTTTAGCTTTTTCCTATTCTCTGTGCACTCTGGTAGAAATGCTTGAAAGAACATCAGGCCAAATGGCACCAGAGGGGGAATAAAATAGAAAAGAAACTCTATTTATCTTTGAAAAATTGAGAGTGGGCTATACTGTGATTGATGAGCACTCCCTTTTCTTTCATTAGCATTGATTACCTCCCTGGATGAGGATGGGGAATGGACAAGCAAGGAAAAATACATGTTGGATTCTTTTTTTTTTTTTTAATACTCTCATGGACAAATTGATAATATAAGCAAGTTCCAAGTTTTTAAAAAAATATTTTACACATTGTTTTTGTTTTTTGCCTAACCATGAAACATCTATGTTATGGCATTTGTCCGGATTCTGATATAAATGAAATAGAATAATCTTAGAACACAGAAAAAAAATGCATTTAATATTTTGGTTCCAGAAAGTAATTCATGTTGACCCTGTTGAAATCGAACTCTCTCAGAGAGGCAAACATTTAGCAGGATTTTAAAGAACTTTCAAAGTGTTACGTATGCTGATGAATTGGGTATAGCGGGCAACATTATATGTAAGCAAGAAAAGATTTCTGGAGTTTTAATATGCAGCTGGATTACTTCCTGTGGGGTCTGTGTTTTTCACTGCATGGTGACATGAGCCGTCTGAGAACCTCAAGCACGTTCCTGACACCTTCTGCTCTGGGGTGCATGAGTCTCACCTACCTCATGGCGGACACCAATTTTGCTCATCAACTGATGGATCGTGAACCTCTCCCCTCCTGCAGTTTTGCTCTAATTAAAGAAGTTAAATTGCTATTTGCTCGGCCTTTAGTTCCTTATCACAGCTTCCTGAACTCTTAAAAATATACACCTTATTCCTTTCAGATTTAAAGAAAATACAAAACCCATTTGCTATCTTTACTGCTGTGATCTTGTCTAAAAGAGGCCTGTTGGAACTAATTTATTAAGGGGAATGTTGGGTAGCTGGCGTTTTCTTTGATGAAAGAAGCTGCAGGTACCAGGCACAATATGCTTATGTGAAAGGTGAGGCTTGCACTGAAATGCAGCCAGATGGAAGGCCCTGCTGGGGTCAGAAGAGGGGATGGGATGGAATGAGCTGTTGAAGAGCGGCAGGAGAGTCAGGCGAAGGCTGGCTGTGTTCTTGCCCCGAAGTTGAATAGCTGATGATCCAAATTGCCTAAAAATGTTGTTTTCAACCAGCCAGGAGGGCGGATTCCCAGTCTTAAGTATGCCTCAGTGTTAAAATGAGGAATTAGAGCACACTCCTGTGTGTCCCTCTCTCTCCTGGGAAGCACAGCCAGGGTTTCATTTGCGGTCACTGAATCATACACAGGGACACAAGGTTCATTTACCAATCAAAAGTAGCAGATTCCTCTAAATCAAAATAGCCATTCACAGTCGATTGATTGAACATTTATAAAACATTCAAGGATCAAATTCATTTTCATTCATAATATGATACAGTTTTGCAAGTGAATTCTCCAGGGGTAGAAACATGTGTTTCTGTACCTCATAGCGAGACACATCTTCTGCTTGGAAGATTTATGCCATCTGTGCAGCTAGGATTTGTTTTTAATAGCAGAATTTTTACTTTGCCCCTATGCTAAGTTATCCTGTGGCAAACTTTTTTGAAAGAGGCATTCATTACTATTTTGTTATGTGGTAGAAAGTATGGTTTTCTTTCTTGCAAGCAAGATATGTAGTTATCTTGAAGGGTTCTTTTTTTGTGTGTTTTAAAATTTTTTTTTTAATTTAATATTTTTAGGAGTGCAGTGCCTTGGTAGAATGTATGATATTTTGTAATAGTAGGATAAATTCATTTTAGAATTCAAACAGTTCTAATAAAATAGGCCAGTATTCTAAAAGTTTATTTAGAATCAAAGTAGGAAATAAAGCTGTAATTTGTTATTATAGAAGACTTAACTTAGTTTCAAATTCTTTATGGCTAGAATCTATGATAAAAACAGAGGAAATATATTGATGAGGGCATCGACAGAACAAATTGTTTAATGCTTTGGCATTATAGAATCATAGTATATTACAACATTAGAATGTTTGGCCTGTTTTTTAATGATTGATAATGATGGTACCATCCTTGTATCATAGGATGTATTGTCATTATGCATAAAATCATCCTTTTTTAACTAGTTTCTAAAAAACAGTCTTAGGCCTTTTATAGAGACACCTATACCTACAAAATTCAGACCTCCTTCAACTGTTTATTGAGCAACTACTATGTCCTAGGCACTGTGTCAGGCATTGGGGAATAAGTCACAGACACACAGTAGCCCTTACCATTATGAAATTTCTATTTCAAACTAAAACCAAAAGTACACAGGGACACAAATTTCATAGTCAGGTAGTTAGTAGAGCAGAAGTAGTTAGGTAGAGCAGAGAGCTAAGTCACACTTGATTTTTATTTCAATTTCACTTAAATCAAGTAATTGAGAATAAATACCTGTGCTGTTTAATAAAGCTCTTAGAGTAAAAAAAGACTGGAGGCTAAAGTCTGAGGAAATTGAAAGCAGAATTTGCACTGCCTGCTAGGCCCATGCTGGGGTCTGAGGAAAGTTCTTGACCTTACCTCACAGCTTCTTCCTGGTTACGCAATAGGCATTTTACCCAAGAGAATGAAATTTTAGTGAAGGCAAACTGCAGGGTGCCTTTCTCGGGTAAGCCCTCTTACTTATTATATGCAAAGCAAACTGGGGCTTGCCTGGGTTAAGATTTTTGTTGTGCTAGAATTTGGGAAGTAGAAGTGTAAGGTGTTTAAATTTTTTTTTTTTTGTCCTCCAGCATCTTTCTCTATTATTTATGACATCTTTGACCATTTTGGCAGCGAAAAATCTTTACAACTATGTGCCTTTCTATAGTTGCAAAACAGTTACACTTTAATGTTTAAAAATATTTAGTGGATAATTTGGCGATTATTTTATAAATATTCAGAATTCATAATCATTTTTCTTTCATAAAAGTTGGTGGATAGTGGATTTTAAAAGAACACACTTTTATATTTTGTATATAAATGTTGTCTGAGCTGGGTTCTACATTTGCTGATTTCCATAACTAAACATTTGAATTTTACATTGCACTGAGAGTTTTTGCATATAATGGGCTTTAATTTGGGTTGGGAAAAGGGAAGAGAGGTAAGATCTGATAAAGTCTCAAAAAAGGAAGTGAAGCTGGATGTGCACAAGCCACACCTGTAATCCCAGTGGCTTGGGAGGCTGAGACAGGAGGATCATGAGTTCAAAGCCAGCCTCAGCAAAAAGAGAGGAGCTAAGCAACTCAGTGAGACTTTGTCTCTAAATAAAATACAAAAATAAAAAAGTGGGGGGCTAGGGATGTGGGATGTGGCTCAGTGGTCGAGTGCTCCTGAGTTCAATCCCTGGTACCAAAAAAAAAAAGCAAGTGAAGATTTGCTTCATTAGTTAAAGATCTTAAATTAACATGGTCTAAAATCTGTTAAAACAACAACAGAGCTGGATTTGGTGGCAGACACATGTAATCCCAGCAGCTCAGAAGCTGAGGCAGGAGGATTGCAAGTTTGAGGCCAGCCTCAGCAACTTAGTGAGACCCTATCTCAAAAAAAAAAAAAAAAAAAAAAAAAGGAAAGGACCAGGGATGTGGCTCAGTGGTTAAGTGTGCCTGGGTTCAATCCCAGTACCAACAGAAACAACAGCAGAAACCCCTTTCTCAAGGTTCAGAGATGCTCAGATAGTAATTAAAAAAAATTTTTTTTTTATGTATTTTTTTTAATTTATTGTTGGTCGTTCAAAACATTACATAGTTCTTAATACATCATATTTCACAGTTTGATTCAGGTGGGTTATGAACTCCCAATTTTACCCCGTATACAGATTGCTGTATCACATCAGTTACCCTTCCATTGATTGACATATTGCCTTTCTAGTGTCTGATGTATTCTGCTGTCTGTCCTATTCTCTACTATCCCCCCTCCCCTCCCCTCCCCTCCCCTCCCCTTTTCTCTCTCTACCCCTTCTACTGTAAATCATTTCTTCCATTTGTATTATCTTGTCTTACCCCTCCTTTCCTCTTATATGTCATTTTGTATAACCCTGAGGATCGCCTTCCATTTCCATGCGATTTCCCTTCTCACTCCCTTTCCCACCCACCTCTCTTCCCTGTTTAATGTACATCTTCTTCTCAAGCTCTTTGTCCCTACCCTGTCCTTGTTTACTCCCCTTATATCAAAGGAGTCATTTGGTATTTGTTTTTTAAAGATTGACTGGCTTCACTTAGCATAATCTGCTCTAATGCCATCCATTTCCCTCCAAATTCTATGATTTTGTCATTTTTTAATGCAGAATAATACTCCATTGTGTATAAATGCCACATTTTTCTTTATCCACTCATCTATTGAAGGGCATCTAGGCTGATTCCACAATCTTGCTATGGTGAATTGTGCTGCTATGAACATCGATGTAGCAGTGTCCCTGTAGCATGCTCTTTTTAGGTCTTTTGGGAATAGACCGAGAAGGGGAATAGCTGGGTCAAATGGTGGTTCCATTCCCAGCTTTCCAAGAAATCTCCATACTGCTTTCCAAATTGGCTGCACCAATTTGCAGTCCCACCAGCAATGAACAAGAGTGCCCTTTTCCCCGCATCCTCTCCAGCACTTATTGTTGTCTGACTTCCTAATGGCTGCCAATCTTACTGGAGTGAGATGGTATCTTAGGGTAGTTTTGATTTGCATTTCTCTGACTGCTAGTGATGGTGAGCATTTTTTCATGTACTTATTGATTGATTGTATGTCCTCCTCTGAGAAGTGTCTGTTCAGGTCCTTGGCCCATTTATTGATTGGGTTATTTGTTATCTTATTGTCTAATTTTTTGAGTTCTTTGTATATTCTGGTTATTAGGGCTCTATCTGAAGTGTGTGGAGTAAAGATTTGTTCCCAGGATGTAGGCTCCCTGTTTATCTCTCTTATTGTTTCTTTTGCTGAGAAAAAACTTTTTAGTTTGAGTAAGTCCCATTTGTTGATTCTAGTTGTTAACTCTTGCGCTATGGGTGTCCTATTGAGGAATTTGGAGCCTGATCCCACAGTATGTAGATCATAACCAACTTTTTCTTCTATCAGATGCCGTGTCTCTGATTTAATATCAAGCTCCTTGATCCATTTTGAGTTAACTTTTGTGGATGGCGAGAGATAGGGATTCAGATTCATTTTGATGCAAATGGATTTCCAGTTTTCCCAGCACCATTTGTTGAAGATGCTATCCTTCCTCCATTGCATGCTTTTAGCCCCTTTATCAAATATAAGATAGTTGTAGTTTTGTGGATTGGTTACTGTATCCTCTATTCTGTACCATTGGTCCACCCGCCTGTTTTGGTACCAGTACCATGCTGTTTTTGTTACTATTGCTCTGTAGTATAGTTTGAAGTCTGGTATCGCTATACCGCCTGATTCACACTTCCTGCTTAGCATTGTTTTTGCTATTCTGGGTCTTTTATTATTCCATATGAATTTCATGATTCTCTTTTCTATTTCTGCAAGAAATGCTGTTGGGATTTTGATTGGTATTGCATTGAACTTATAGAGAACTTTTGGTAATATTGCCATTTTGATGATGTTAGTTCTGCCTATCCATGAGCAGGGTATATTTTTCCATCTTCTAAGGTCTTCTTCTATATCTTTCTTTAGGGTTCTGTAATTTTCATTGTATAAATCTTTCACCTCTTTTGTTAGGTTGATTCCCAAGTATTTTATTTTTTGGGGGGATATTGTGAATGGAGTAGTTGTCCTCATTTCCCTTTCAGAGGATTTGTCGCTGATATACAGGAATGCCTTTGATTTATGCGTGTTGATCTTATATCCTGCCACTTTGCTGAATTCATTTATTAGCTCTAATAGCTTCTTTGTAGACCCTTTTGGGTCTGCTAGGTATAGAATCATATCATCTGCAAACAGTGATAATTTAAGTTCTTCTTTTCCTATTTTTATGCCTTTAATTTCTTTCATCTGTCTAATTGCTCTGGCCAGTGTTTCGAGGACTATGTTGAACAGAAGTGGTGAGAGAGGGCATCCCTGTCTTGTACCCGATCTTAGTGGGAATGCCTTCAATTTTTCTCCATTCAGAGTGATGCTGGCCTGTGGCTTATCATAGATGGCTTTTACAATGTTGAGGTATGATCCAGTTATCCCTAATTTTTCTAGAGTTTTGAACATAAAGGGATGCTGTACTTTGTCTAATGCTTTTTCTGCATCTATCGAGATGATCATATGGTTCTTATTTTTAAGTCTATTGATGTGGTGAATAACATTTATTGATTTCCGTATATTGAACCAGCCTTGCCTCCCAGGGATGAATCCTACTTGATCATGGTGTATAATTTTTTTGATATGTATTTGAATCCGATTCGCCAGAATTTTGTTGAGGATTTTTGCGTCAAGGTTCATTAGAGATATTGGTCTGTAGTTTTCTTTCTTTGAAGTGTCTTTGTCTGGTTTCGGAATCAGGGTGATGTTGGCCTCGTAGAATGAATTTGGAAGTTCTCCCTCTTTTTTTATTTCTTGAAATAGCTTGAAAAGTATTGGTGTTAGTTCCTCTTTAAATGTTTTGTAAAACTCTGCTGTATACCCATCCGGTCCTGGGCTTTTCTTAGTTGGTAATCTTTTGATGGTTTCTTCTATTTCCTCTATTGTTATTGGTCTGTTTAGGTTGTCTATATCCTCCTGACTCAATCTGGGCAGATCATAAGACTTAAGGAATTTATCTATGCCTTCACTATCTTCTATTTTATTGGAGTATAAGGATTCAAAATAATTTCTGATTATCATCTGTATTTCTGAAGTGTCTGTTGTGATATTGCCTTTTTCATCCCGTATGCTAGTAATTTGGGTTCTCTCTCTTCTTCTCTTCGTTAGCATGGCTAAGGGTCTGTCAATTTTATTTATTTTTTCAAAAAACCAACTTTTAGTTTTGTCGATTTTTTCAATTGTTTCTTTTGTTTCAATTTCATTAATTTCAGCTCTGATTTTAATTATTTCTTGCCTTCTACTTCTTTTGCTGTTGTTTAAAAAAATTTTTTTTAAGAGAATAATTACTTGGATAGTCAGCCAGGTGAATTAATGCAAACTTGGGATCAGTTTACACATAAGATATGCAGACCACTACCATTGAGCATCTAAACCTAAAATACAAAAATCCAGGAAAGTTCTCCATTGTTTGTATTTATTGTGGTATAGAAAAACAATTTGTTGTCAACAAGAATTTTAAAGTCTTCAGTGACTCTCAATTTTATTTCTCTCATGTTTTTCAAAAGTGTGACACTAATATAAGTCACCACACACAGCTTCTCAGAGGCAAGGCCGTGCTTTCTCTGGGGTTGAGGGATCCTGGTGGTGTCTTGCGTGGGGACATGCACGGCTTGACGGGGTCCTCCCATGCTCCATTGTAAGAGGGTCGAATTTGCATCTCAACCAGAACCACAGTGAATATTCCAGTCCTTAAAAGCATTTCTCTTTCCTACCTGCCCACAACACATTTAAAAAATCCATTTGTAGGTAGACTAAGCTATTGGGAAAAGAGAGACATTAGTTAAAATTCTCTGAAACACAAGAGTAGTATTAGACTAGAAAATTGGTCATTGTAGGGAAGTAAGTGCATTTATCACAGGAAATGAGAACTGCTTGGTTCTAGGGGACGTTGAAAATGCTCTAAGAAGAGGGTTTTGGTTGTGTGCAGTTAGCAGTGAACAGTGCTGAGACTTCTCAGGGCCCTGGGACACCTGTAGAGGAGGAAGTCACCTTTGTCCTACGCAGGTGATCCTGCTGCCATTTTGAGTTTTCAAGCTTCCCATTATTACTGTGCCAGTGACTGTCACCTCTGTTTTTTTCAGTACCCATCATAAAGCTGACTTGGGAGGGACAGGCGAGCCTCATCGAGTACTACAGTGACTATGCGGAAAGTTCCATCCCCACCGTGGATTTGGGAATTCCCAATACAGAGAGAGGTGAGAGCTTCCTTCTTACTCTTCCCCTTAAATCAAATCCTTATTCTGAAATATAGCAAATAAGGATAAAGATAAGATATTTTTAAGTACTGAAATTTTTACTTCTTGTCAGTTTGTTTTTTCTTTTCTTTCTTTTTTTTTTTTTCTTCTTATTCTAACAGCCAACATCTATACCCACAGATGCAGTCTGGTTCCTCAAATTAAAGATTCTGTAGTACAGACAAGGACCTTGCAGTCTATTTTGGGTCTGTTCCATTGCTGTGATCCAGTGCACGTCCGTTCCAATAGAGCTGAGCACTAGGTCTTTCATTCTGCCACAGTGCAGCCCGGACATATGGGACGTGCAAAGTTAACTTGTCATCTTCCCACAGACAGCCTCCATCTTTTTAAGCCGATGGTCCAGTTCACATCTCGTGTGCCTCTCTGAGTAGCTCCTGTCCCTGTTCTGCACTGTTAGCTGTAGAGTAAGCTCTATGTTATTTTTTAGTATTTTGATTAGCAAAGCGTTGGAAATATACCGGCTTTTCTCTTCAGATGGCAGGTTTTCTAGTTAAAAAATTCTTATTTTTTTAAAAAAGGAAAGTAGACATTTGGCCACCTCATTATAAGATGCTTTTAGTCCATCTGACTGTTAATCTAGTATTTCCCCCATCCATATTATTTTGGTCCCCCACCTCCTTTTATGAATAAAACAAAAAAATTGCAGCCTGTAATTGCTGTGAGATTGAAAACTTTCTTATTTGTCTGGACTGAAGGTACTAATTTTCTACTGCAAATTATCTGTGTGACCTCATGTAATTCCCCTAAGCTCTCCCACTTTCCATTTTCATTTTCTCATGTGTGAAATGAATGGCTTAGACTTCGTGGCCTCTGAAGTTTTTCCTTGTTCTCTATGTCTGTGAAAATTAGAGAATGCTGCTTTCTAGGAAAATGTCCAATTTTTAAGATCCATGGTAACATCCAAGCTTGTAATTACTTATGAGAGTTTCAAACTAAAAACTTTTAAAAGATGAATTTACCTAGGTTAGAGAAAATAATGCATCGTAAATTTTCTTCTTACCTTTCCCAGGTCATTGTGGAAAAACATTTGCCATTTTAGAAAGATTTCTGAATCACAATCGGAACAAAATACCATGGCTCCTCATTGTGGATGATGATACATTAATTAGGTAAGGAGTTGTTCTCATCCCAAGTGCTTTAAATTCTACATATATCCATATTTGAAAGCTGTGGTGCCTTTGGAGTGTTCCAAGCCACTACTTAATGAGAGGGCAGCAGGAACCTACAGACTCTTGGTTGAAGAGATGGGGCTGAGAGACTCAGGAGACAAAGTTGTTAGAGTTTTTAGGACAGAGCATCAGAGAGGAGAGAGCACTGAAGATGGTCTAAGGAAGCTTTCAGAGTAATTAGAGGGAGGAGGGAGTTGTGGTAGATGCCCAAAGGGGCTGGGCTTGGGGCCCGTTGCCACCAGCCACACTGGAAAGTCCACGATTGGCAGAGTATTGGGTAGAGTACACAGGAGAGTCTAGCTTCAATAGCAAGGACTAGTTAACCCTAGACCAAACACCACTCTAGTCCCACTTAGCAAATCTGAAAAAGAAAGAAGAGAGATGTAGGTATAAATAAGTCTGAAATAATCTTCTAGTCTTTCACCTTCTACAGCTGAAAATTACATGATCTGGTGTGCAAAAACCCACTGGATTGGATTAACAGCAAATTAGGCATTGTGGAGGACAGTGGTGAAATTCAAAACAGTACAGAAGAAAATGGTGAACTTAGAAGCATTGCAGTAAGAAGTACCCAAAATGAATGAAACACAAAAGTAAAATATAAATTTAGAAAATGCACAGAGCATCAGTGAGACAGTTTCAAAGGCATTTGGAGTCCCCCGAAAAAAGGGAAACAACTTATATTTAAGGAAATATTTCCCAAATTTGATGAAAATCATAAACCCACAAATCCAAGAAGCTCAGTGAACCCAAGCCCCAAAGCAGAGCAGTAGTGCCTCTAACACTGCAGGAGGGATGTCCTCTTCAATAACATCTCAGATAGCAGTTATTGTACCCATAGCCGCGTCACTTAGGTCCCCGGTCTTTACCACTCCACTGGAAATGTTGCCATATGATCAATTTGAACCTTGTTACTGTTCCTTTCAAAACTCTGATATCATCCTTGGTAACAATCATTATTGTCCTTAGTCCTGAGACTGAGTAATCTGCAGGATTCAGGGCCAACCCCTCTTCTCCATGGAAAACAACAGCACAGAGGTAGTCTTTCTGTTGTCATAGAAACACGGAGCTTTGACTTGTGGAAGATCAACACGTATTTGGAGACATGAAAAAATGCCATGAATGCAAAATTTTTTTAAAAAAGGACAAAACAGAGAAGAGAGGAAACTAGAATTTAATACACTCAAGAAAGAAATAGAAGGCAAATTCATATCAGCAATTATAGCTAAATTATAAAACAGTCCAAAGTAAACAAATTACAATGAAATTTTAATAAGAATTATTAGAATCCTAGGTGTTTGTCTTTTTTCGAGTTGTTTATTTCACTTAGTGTAATATCATCAAAGCTCATCTGTGTTGGAGCACATTGTTCAATTTTTTTCCCTTTTTAAGGCTGAATGATATTTCATTGAATGGATGTATCATGTTCTGCTTCTCTATCCATCTGCTGATGGACGCTCAGGTTACTTGCACAGTTGAGCTTTTGGGAATAATGCTGCTATGAATTTGAGTGTGTAGGTGGCTCTTCAAGACCCTGGTCTCAATTCTTTGGGGTGTATAATGAGAAGTGGCATTCCTGGATCATAGGACAATTTAGTGTTGACTTCAGGGAAGCATTCTAATATGTTACACATTTAGAAATTAGTTAACTTAGATAGAAAAAAAAAATCAACGAGGATGGGGCGAAAATGAAAACAAACTGGACCCAACTGTACTTCATGTGAAAATATAATCACGCTAAGAATGAAAAAAATATAACGAATGCAAGTAATTTTTGAAGATAGTATTTAAATATATACCTTCAGTCAAGAGTGAGAAGAAGGGAGGAACTACAAACAAATCCTGATGTTTTAGTATGGGTCTGATTTTGGAAGTGGTGTGGGCAAAGCAATTCTGAAATTATTTTAGGTATATTATAGACTTGAATAGATGTTGATATTGTGGGGAGCCAGTTTTCTGAGTATGGAAGAGAATATGAATAAAGAACAGAGGAGGTCAAGGGAAAGCTTTGTGGGAAGGGCCTGAAATTGAAAGAATTTATAATTTTGGTAAGAACTCACGATTTCTGAATTTTGTGTGTGTGTGTGTGTTCACATATCTGTTTCCTGGCTTTTTCTTCTGCAAGAGGCTAGAAGCAAAGATACTCCAGAGTATTGAGACACTATTGCCTAGAGTTAGTAGTACGGCTTTCCTCACTCAAAGGAATCAGGGCTGGCTTCTCGGAGAGATGGCAAATGCCAGGGCCAAGGCAAGGCAGGCACAAAATTCATTCCAGGACATCTTTTTATATTAGAAAGCCAGGAGGTGCTAGGAGAAAGAAGTTGGGGGCAGAGTGGCAAAGAGGACGAGGAAGAAAAGAACATGTTATGAGGACACAGAGGCAGCTTGAATGGGTTCCATTGGCTAAATCTGGGACATGTAAAGCATCAGTGTAATTGAAGACAGTAATGAATTATGAGCCATTAGAATTAAAAATCATGAGTCCATCCTTATAATACATACATACACATGTACATAAATGGAGAGAAGGTGGGCTCTTGCTCGCAGGATGACAGTGAGTTCTGGTCGATAAAGGTGCAGGGAGGGTTGGTGTTGGAAAAGTCATCACTTAGTAACCATCATAGTGAAGTTTGATTCAGGCAAGAATCGCTAATGCAAAACTAGAGCCCGTTTTGATGAGGACTGGGATATTTGTCTATGTTAAAGTTTCTACACAGAGATGCCTAGTAATGGCAGGGGAAATATAGATACTGTCCCGTGGGGCAACCAGACAGTGCCTTACTTGGATGATCAAGTAAGTCTTACCAAGGATGGGCAGATGGACACATCTGTGCCACACACACACAGAGTCACTCATGTTATACCGTGACTGGGCTGCGAAACATCCGACAAGCCCAACATGCAAATGGTTCTGTTTGAGGAAAGGTGAGGGGCTTGCAGCATTGAAAACTACCAATGTTTCAAAAGATAAAGCATAGCTATGGAGCTGGTTCTAGATTAAAGAAGATTAAAGTGAAATGATTAATACATACAATAAGGGATCCTGGCCTTCATTCTGATGCTATACATGACATTACTGAGTTAATTGTAAAATTAGACTAGTGATTGGCTTAGTAGAAGCACTGTGTCAGTGGTTCAGTTTTGAGTCATTATAACTAAGGCTTCTGTCTGTATTTCTGTACAAGTCCATATAGACACCCGCCTTCTTTTCAGCTAAAATGCATAGGAGTGGACCATCTGGGACATAGAGCAGGTGGAAGTTTAACTCTTTCAATAACTCATTGTACCTATGTTAATTTTCCTGAAGTTGCTTGCTTTTACCATTCTTAGGAAATATGCATGGATGCATATTGGAGGAAAGGACCATGATATATACAACTTGCTTTCTAATATTTCAGAAGAGGGAAATATGCATGTACATATAATCAACATGTATGTGTTGTGGGAGGGTATACACCTGCAGAATCCATAGAATGATAAAACCGATAGGGTAAGTGTTAAGCACTGGTTAAGTCTGGGTAAGGGATATAGGAATTCTTTGTCCCAGTCTTGTAACTTTTCTGTAATCTTGAAATTATTCCCAAGGAAAAAGTTCAAAAATAAAAACCATAATAGGTCAGGTTGGAACATCCTCTTTATTTTAAAGATCAATATTTAACAGTTAAAATCTGTCTACGCTACTAAGAAGCATCAGTGTAACTCTGATCACACTTGCTGTCGAGCGTCTCCATGCTGTTTTTCTTCATTTCTGTGCCTCAAAATTGCCTGAAATGGGAACAGATTGTTAAATGAAGTTCTTTTCCTGGATCAGTAGCCAAATCTCCATAGATAGAATTGGAGATCTATCTGCTTTATCCACATTTCCACTTTTTAGCGAATATGAAGTATGTGATAATTATCAGACTCCATTTGTGATCCTTCGGCTTTAAAGTAATATTGTGAATATGGAAATAGTGTTATAAAGAAAAGAAACCCAGAGATGTTAAATTCCCATTATTTTAACCTTACAATTGAAGAAATTGAAGGTTTCGGTTTAAATCGACAGTTTCACAATATGCAGGAAAAAGAGAAATATCACAAAGCTCTTTTTCTTTTTTTCAGGTCCAGAAGTAGACATAAATTTGCCCTAGAAAGCTCTGGGTTTTTGCAGAACCTTTTTTCAAACAAAAGGCTACAATTTCCTTACAGATATTTATGAGTATATTTTCCGTCACTGAATAGTATCAGCATACTTATTTGCCTTTCTCTGTGGAGCTATTTATCAGATGACTTGAAGACTGATTTCAAATTAGGTGTTTAGCATGTTTAACATGTATATTGAATATAGCATAGTGTCCAGAGATGGTGTTCTCTGGTCACTCAGAAACTGCCAACATTTTCAGAAGCCTTGACCTTCAGACAGAATGTAAACCTGGTCTGCAGACTTATAGACCCTTTGAGCACCAGCACTTGCAGGAGGTTTTTTTAAATATATATACACGTTCAATATTTTCTTTGCTTTCACCTTCAACTTTATCAGCTGGGGCATTTCTGTAGGATGCCATGAGTATGGATGGAAAAGGGACCTCTTTTGTACCTCTCCACTAGTTACTGAAGGGGGTCCAAGGAGATAGATATCAGCAAAGGGAGACCTCAACTCCAGATGATGGGGTCCTTGACAAATGACTCAGAAAGGAATTTTAAGATGTGTCAGATAGAGGCATCAACAGAGATTTACTGGGAAAGCAAGGAGTACACATTCAAAGAGAGTGCAGGCTGTCTGAAGAGTGAAAAGCAGCCTTTTGGGGTCTCTGGCTTTTCTCTTCAAAGGAAACTTTGTGCGATCCTTGGTTGTATCTTCTTCATTATTTGATCAATAGTTAGTGTGGGGAAAGTATCCAATATATAGGTTTCCTCTCTCCCCTTGCTCAATCTAGTCTAAAAATACATGGATGAGTGGGCTCATTAATAGTGCACAGGGCAGTGTTCATAAGTGGGTGAATTTTCAGTAACTTTAAGGTCAGGAGTGACAGGCCTGGAGAACAATTGGCTAGGGGAGTATTAAAATTACAGTATCCTCGTCTTCCTTTTGTCTCCTTTCTATCTTTTTATTCTACCTCATTATCACTACCCCATCCCCTTACAGAGAAGAGAAATTAGTCTTTAGAAAACTGGTGTGCTCAAGTTAACACTGCTTGTGGGAAAAGCTTTCACGGTTAGAGATTTAGAGAAACGCCTCATATCAACCCACCTCTTGGAGATTCATGATGCTTATGAATCACAGGCTGAGACACATGCCAAAGTTTGGCCCATTAGAAATTTTTGCAAAGTTATTGACCATGGAAACTTTGTTTTTAAGGATTAGTAATTAATATCTTAAGGAATGCTATGACCTGGTGATGTGGGACCTCAAAATCTCCAGATGCAACAGTAGGAAGACTTTATAAGGCATCTCTAAGTGATGGAAGTTCTTAGAAGAGAAAACTTGCCTTTTCTCACCAACCTTTGCCACTACATTAAAAAATGATTTCTAGTTTTTATTTTTCTGGGAAATCTTTTTATTTCATCCTCAAAGTAGCTATAGTTGCAGGCATTGTTCTGTCCAGCTCATGGATATTCTCACTGCCCTTTGTGAGCTGTTTAGACACATAACAAAGACTGATGGGGGCAAAGGGCATTTAAAGGGATGCACAGAGACCAAAAGTTCATGCCCTGGGGTGGTCTTACTGAGTATTGGTGGGTGTGTGTCATACTCACTGTCCCAATTCTTTCCTTATCTTCCAGCTACATGTCCCTGAACACATTTACACCTCACAGTTCTTTTTGGAACATTTAAGGATTTAAAAAATAGAAACAACCAAGTCCACCTGAAAAGGTGTGAGGATTAGTCCATACTCACCTGCAGGTAGGACGGGTGGAAGTGAGGTTTATAGCACACTGGCCACCTCAGGCCACTGACCCGCCACCTACTCCCCCAAATGAGGCAACCAGGTCCTGGCAGAGGCTGCTTCAAACTGGGTAGTGAGCATCTGGTTTCTCAGTTTCTCTTTTGCTTCCGGTAATGTACAGTGTTCATACATTTCTTTTTTTTTTTGGGAGGGGGGTCTTTAGTAAATCCATTTATTCCATAAATCACTTGAATTTCATCCCAGCATTTTCCTTATATAGAGCTATGTAACAAAAAGAGGGAGATGTAAGAACTATGAAATATTTATTTTGAGACTACACATGAATTAAATAATTATTACTTATGTTCCCTTTGGTATCTCAGCATCTCCAGGCTCCGGCACTTGCTTAGCTGCTACGACTCCAGTAAACCCATAGTCCTGGGAGAGCGCTACGGATATGGCCTGGGCACTGATGGCTACAGCTATGTCACAGGAGGAGGAGGGTAAGTGTAAGCATGGCTTTTTACAAATACAGAGAACTCTCAGTGTCTGTGGGGGATTTGGGTCCAGGACCCCAGCACGATATTCAAGTCCCTTATATAAGTTGAAGTATTTGCATATAATCTATGTACATCCTACTGTATACTTTAACCTCTGGATTGCTTGTAATACCTATTACTATGTAAATGCCATGGACGTAGTTCTTATATTGTGTTATTTAGAAAATAATGACAAGTAAAAATGTCTATGTCACCCAAAGAGGTTGGAGGGGTTCCCAGTTGGGAGACCTTAATTCAGCTCCAGTGGGTTCCTTATGCAGAAGAATTTCAGCACTTCAGTCAGAGACACAGAGATTTATTTAGAAAAGAAATGTATATTTAAGGGAGAATGCAGACTATCCAGAGCGAGAGATGCACTTTTGGGCCCCTGTCTCTTCTTTGGAAGAAAACTTGGTAAGAGGTGATTGTGGGGAGGTGTATGGGGATCATGTCAGTCTGGTGCTGAGAGACAATTTATGATGGTCTGGCCATTTTCAGGATCTTAGGCTGCTGTGGTCTCCATTATCTGATCAGTTATAGGTTTCTTAGTATATCATATCTCTTGGCTTAATTGATTTGTTTGTGGGTTAGTTAACAGTGCCTAAGGTAATTATCATGAGTGAGTGAATTTTCAGTAACTTCAAGATTTGCAGATTTCCAAAAAATTTGGGAGTCACAGGCCTGGGAGAGAGGTAGGCTCAAGGAGTGACAGGCCTGGAAAGATATGAGGAATCTTAAATTAAAATTATATTTCCTTGTTCTTCCTTTATTTGTCCTGTCTACCTGTCTCATTTCCTTTATCCTACCTCATATTACATGTTCAGTACAGGTGCATTTTTTTAAAAAAAATTTTTGATTTATGATCAGTTGGATCCATGAACGTGGAGCCTGCAGGTAGAGAGGACTGAACTTCCCATTCTACAAGGCAGAGGAGGGTCTGTGGAACTGGGATCTATACTGACATACGAGTCTCTTTAAATAGTAGCTGTTCCTCTAATAGGAAAGTGAATATTATATTTGTGAAACCTGAACATGAAAAGAACCCACAATAAAGAAAATTTACCCCTTGAAGAGACAATATGAAAATATTTTTCAAAGTACTTGCTAGAAATGGCCCTATAATAACTAGTGCTTCTAGGCAGCCAGTTACTTTGGATTGTCTATTTAAAAAAATTACTTATAGATTTTAATTTTAAAAAATAAGCCATTATACTTTAAAATTATCCAATGCTTAATAAATCACATTTAGAAAAAGAGTAGTATAGAAACTTAGACAATTGAATAACATTTGTGTAGGATTTATAGGTTTTAAATAACAGTAAAAAATCAATCTTTTTAAATGAAGCACCTGCCTCATCTCTTATGGGGAAAGATTTTAATTTGATTTATATGGGTAAATCAATTGAGCAGTTAGTTGTTTCTATTACTGCTATAGTCTTTGCTACTAGGGTGTTTAGGGAGAATGTTAACTTGTCTTCCACTCTAGTCATTTAAATTCATTCAACTGATTTTTTTTTGAATGTTCATTATACACCGGGCAGCATTATATTCAGTGATTATATATACCTCTTAAAGACTAGGACCTTTTATTTCTATTTTTTAATCCCTTAGATCAGAACATGTCTCTCTCACCATTTTTTTCTCTCACTTTAACAAAATACCTGAGACTGGGTAACTTATATTTATTTAGTTTAAGTTTTGGAAGTCCAAAACCATAGTGCTCACACCTGCTCAGCACTGGCGAGGCCCTTCTGGATATATCACAACATGGCTGATAGCGCCATGACAGGAATATGTGCAAGAGGGAGAGGTCACATATTTAGTCAGGAAACAGGAGATTAAAGGGTCAGGCTTGATCTTTTTATAATAATCCTCCCTTGTGGTAACTAACTACAGGGTCCCTTAAGAATAAAATTAGCCTCTTCACCTTCCACCAGGCCCCACCCCTTAAATATTTCACTCTCTCTCAACACTGAGACTCTGGAAACCAAGCTTTCAACACATGAATCTTTAGAGGATGCATTAAAGTCTTATCCATATCACAGCAGGTTTCTTCTGCAGGTTCTCAAGTGTCTTACTGCAGGTGTTCTGGTTAGATCTAGCCCATCCAGTGGTGAATACAGAATGGTTATGGAGTGAGGTCTGCTGTGGTAGGATCACTGAGCCTGAGCAGGAGCACTGATCTTTAAGTAGTGTCCTGCACCTATCAGAAGGCACTAGCAATGGGAAATGGGGGTCCAGGGAAGTCAAGAAAGGTTGACCTTTTTGTTAAAAAAGGGTTTAAGCTGTTTTCAGCCACAAAGTGATGTGTGTAGCTTTCTGGGTAAGGTATTAGGTCCAATTAAGGATGAGGGCATGACATACATTGAGCCAGAACTTGTCACTTTTGGCAGGGTCCTGCTGTCTGTACATGGGTTTATATATTTTGTAGCTCAGTAATATTCATATACTCTTAATAAAGAATTGCCTTTTTGTGTGATTTCTGAGAGCATGTGGTTTCGTTGTCCTTCTTGCTTATTGGATTTAACTGTTATTTGTGGGACCAGCACTTGAGACCTTCTGAAACCTCACTTTATGTTACCTAACCAGAGTGGTCTTTTATGATGCCTGGTGGGGGCTGGTGCTTATTCACTCCACTAGCCGAGTATGTGCCAAGCACTGGCCACGCATAGGTGAGAGCCCCACCGCACATCCCATGCAGGAGGCAGATACATTGCATAATTGCATCTACTCCCTTTCTCTTGTCTGTGACAGGCTCTGATAGGCCACCAAGGTAGCCCCTTTAACCTTTTCTGTGTTCAGCCTCTACCTACCTGGCTGGTGGATATTTCCCGCCACCTCTTGTTTTCATACCTTGTAACCTCTTCCCCTCACCAGACATCTTCCTCATTCGCTTGGGAACATCGTGGGCATTCTCTACTCTTGCTACCTGCATTTCCTCAGCTCCTTACTCACCCTTCTGCCTAATTCACCTTGTCAAGGTCTCATGGAACCACACTGTGGTCAAATCAAATGAATCGTTTCCAGTCTTCATCTGTTTTTTCCCCCTGAGCAGCCTTTGACAGATCTCACAGTTTACTTGAAACACTTTTTCTCTTGCTTTCCAGAGCAACATCCGGACCTTTTCCATTCCTGTCTTTCTGGTCAGACCTTCTCAGTTCTTTTTGTCTGTCCATTTAAAGTCTGTCTTTCTTAGCCATCTTTTCTAATTTCTCTTATCTTCTCCCTCTACATTCTTCCAGAGTGATTTTATCCACCTCCATGTACCCAGATCCCTGTCTCCAGCCCAGGATTCTCTCCCACTCCTGATGCATACATCCGCCTACCAAAGGACACCTCCACTTGGTGATTCACAGGCACATCACCTCCCATGCTGAACTCATCATTTATGACATTAGCTCCTAACCTGGTCCCTTTCCATTGGCCCTCTCTCAGAGAAGGCACTAAGATGTACGATTTCCTACCCTGGAGCCTGTAAGGCAGCTCTCTCCCTTCTCTTTATCTTTCCCACTCTCTGGCTGTGGACTGAATTCCTGAGTTGTGTCATGTCCTGAATCTCTCTCTCTTCAGTACTTCTCTCCACCTCCTCCACCATCATGGCTGCTACCATCTCTGCTCAGGCTTCCTGCTCTCCCACTTTCTTGTGTTCATCCATCCCACGTGGTCATGCACACCGTAGTTAGAGAGCCCATTCTAATAGGCAGATCTCATCCTATCTCCCCTGCTCGCAAGCCATCAGCTGCTTCTCCTCACCTTATCTTCCCCCAAAGACACGAACCATTTTTTAACATCTGGCATCTAAGACAAGGAAATGACCAATCACATTTCACCAAGAGTCAAGCTGGTCTTGGATGAGGCCTCAGTTTTGACCACCTAGAGATCACCTAAGCTGCAGATCTAGGTGCTGCTGAACCCTCTGCAGCCGGGCCAAAGGTTCGAGCAGGGCCTCTCTTCCACCTGCAGGCCCCGGTCACCCCTGAAAGTTGCTTGGCCCCTGCTCATCTGGTGGAGATTCCACTCTAGAAATTTGTTCATCGGTTTCATCGTGTCCAGCTCTCTTCAAAAATTCCATAAATGAGTCTGATTTTTACTTTATTTATGTTTCCATGTATGACTGCAGCGTGAAAATCTCTTTCATCCTTTTATATCCTGAGTGGACCTACAACTTTTACCCTCACCTGTAGGACAAAACCTGACCAAGGCTCCCAAGGCCCCATCTGGTCTTGGCAGATGAATTGCCATCCTGGCTCTCAGCCTGAAGAATTCATGCAGAACTTATTGCTCTTTCTCAGGAACACTGTCTTCCCCACATTCCCCCCCCCACCATATATGGCATCTGTGGGTCTCTACAGTTTCAGATTTCTGTCTGCCTATTTCCTTCTCATTTTTTTTGGACTCAATCTAGCTGTTATTTTTCTACTCCTAGAAGCCTGTAGCCCACCTTAGCCCCTGAAATCTGGGCTTAATGCCTTTCTAATGTACTTTCATAGCATATTATATAAACTGTTATCATTTAATTGTCTATTTACATTCCTATTTTCTACTTAAATTAAGAATTATTTGCAGGTAGCACCTGTGTCTTATTTCTCATTATATCCCCACTTCAGAGCAGAGGGGCTTGTTTTTATCAAGGTACGGTGAATAAATGGATAAACAAACCACGAAAACCGGGCATTTGGGTTTTACCTAAGCAACATGACCCATGGTATATTTGGGTTTTTAAAGTACTTTTATACTTTTATACAGAAACATTCTTCATGAGATTGCTTCTTCTGCCAACCTTTGACAAAAGTTGCCTATACAATGTGATATAGTTCCTCCAGCACTACAATAGGATTTACTGATGTTCTAGATGGAGAACCAATGTACTTTTTTTTTGCAATAGTAAGTCAGGATCAGTGGTTAGGAAAATCTGTTCATAGACAGTAACAGCATTTTTAAATAATGAAATATAGAGCAGAATAGAATAAAATGGTATCGGTGTCTTGTGAAATGTTTCACTTCTATTCTCTCTCTCTCTCTCTCTCTCATGCACACACAACACACACACACACACACACACACACACATACATAAATGGTTGCAGTGTAAAGTTCTGGGTTTTCTAATTATGCTACCATCAAGTACGTTCTTCACATTCACACCCTCGAGCCCGAGCCCCTTCACCTCCCTTCCCCATCCCAGGTCCCTCATGACAGGGCAGGGCAGGTCAGAGGCGTGGACTGCAGTGAAGTGTGTGTGTGTGCTGTGTTTGGAAGGTACGACCTTTATAGTGTTTGAATGCAAGTGTCTCCTTTTTCCTTTCTTTTTTTGCTCTGTGGGAGTTTGGCTATTTGGAGAAAATGAGTCAAGTGGCTCTTTTCTTTTTTGAACTTGTTTATTTTTATATATATGAGTTTGGGCAGGAAGCTGTCCCTGGGGAGGTCATAACCTCTTGGAAAAATGACTTCACCCTTGGAAGAGGCCATAGGCAGTGTTACCCAGAGACATCCGTGACCTGCCCGTCTGCTGGAGGCTGGAAGACAGGTGTGGTCTTGATGCGTGTCATCTTCTGTGTGTGCTCTTCTGTATCTACGGGCATGATGTTTTTTGGGTGAGCCCTCACCTCCCGTTTCATTTTTTTCTCATTTTTAAAATTCATGGATTATGTAGTAAAGGCAATGGAACCATTTACCTTGCAGCTTTTCTTGCCTTTTTTCCCCCTCCAGGGCTGGGGATTGAACCCAGGGCCTCCTGCGGGTCAGGCAAGCACTCTTGAGCCACATCCCCAGCCCTTAAACTTGTAGTTTTTTATCATCTTCTTAATATTTAAAAGGTGGTGGATAGAGCAGACCAGTGTTCTTTTCTACCATCCTATGATTGGTAATTTCTCCTTTGGGGAGACAACTTGGCTTGGAAAGAACTCAGGAGCTTACTAATAATTCAATATTATTAACGGCCCATGTGCACATAGCTGATGTGAATAATTAATGTGAGGCTGTTCCGAGTGAGTAGGCAAAAGCACAAACTAATAAGAAATTTCACGCTGACAGTTTATCTTCCTGTGAAGCTGGTTTTTCAGAGAGTGGACCAGAATCAAAGGCTGTCTTTTTCTTTCTCATCCTACCAGGAGCTGGCAAAATTAAAAAAGAAAGCATTGTTCACTGTGTTCTGTCAGCACCTCCCCCACACAGGCCATTTTTTCAGGGTGGGGTAGGTTGAGGCCAACCTGGGGGACTTGGCACAGGTGTTTGACTCAGCCCCAAAGATATGTGACCTGGGAAGTGTTCACTGGTGGACAGTAGACTTTCCAAGGTAAAGGGCATTTCTGGTGGGTTTTCAAAGTTGCAGTTTACCTTTCTGTGTGATTGAATATTTCTTCTTTCTAAACACTTGTATTTCCCTGTACCATCTAAAATAAAGAACTTTAGTTATCTTGAGTAAGTCCCATGCCATTGTGACATCTGGTATCTTGCAAGGGCAAGGGGCAAATGTTCTGTGTGGTTGCTTCCTCAGTACTTGGTCTCAGATATGAAACTGCATTGTACTGGTCTCAGATCGCTGTGGAAACTCCATTTTTGAATTAGATTGTATTCCAATCTGTCCCTTTTTTCCCTTCCTACCAGACTGACTCAGAACTCTTCCTCCCCTGGGAAGATCTGTGCAAAGGCAGCTTTGTTCTCTCTTGTTTGCTACATCAAACTTTTATTGAGTGCCTACTGTATGTGTGCAAGGCCGTATGTTTGGCTTTGGAATGTGTGCTTGAATTTTAGGTAGTTTTGCCTTGGAGAAAGTCTTCAGCGATTGGGAATAAACTGGTGAACTATATTAATCCCTTTAGACCTGTCAGCTTTGGGGCTATTCCAAATCTGAAAAGATTTATTACATTATAGGACCAGAAACCTATATGGAAACCAGAAACCAATCAATATTTTTAAAAGAAGAGAATTTATTGTGGGAACTTGGTACCAAACTGTTAGAATGGGCCAGAGGGCTAAAAGAGAGCTGGTGGTTTTCCCTAGAGATTAGTAGCTGTAGAAAACTGCTATTGCCCCTAACGGAGGAGCAGAGAAAACTATTTGCTGGGCCCATTTCTGCAGCGTTGCTATAACTGTTGCCACTGTTGAATCACCACCTTGCATAAGAGCCAGGCCCAAGGACTCACATCCTGCATATCTCCAGAGCACGCAGCTGCCCCTGCTACCTGCCTCTGCTGCAGAGACCAGAACCAGGAGCAGATGGTCTCTGCTAGCATTGGGCCCATTGTTGTGTGTCAAAAGCAGGACTCAGATGGCAAAGGAGGCTGGAAAGGGATATTTCAAAATATTTTAGCAAGAGCACAGAAAGACTGGAATGAGGCTCGAGTTCCACCAGGATGCCTGTTTTTTTTTTTCCTCTATTTCTCCCTCCATCACCTTAAAGAAGCTTCTGTAAAATAGAATCGCTGGTACAATGATGGTTTTTTCAATCACATTTTATCTCCTTGTTAGCCGTGACCTGTGAGTAAGATTCAGTGTTTCTGAGTCCATCTCTCTGATGGGAACATTGGCAGAGTTTGTTATTCGTCTCACTGAGGATTTTGAAATTCTGGGACTATTCTAATATTCCAAATGTCATATTAAAACAAGAACATTGCCTAGTGTGAGTTTGCAGGAAATACACCTAAAGTCACCTAGTAGGTAGATAAACATCTCTTAGAAGTGATTTTGCTTTTCACAGAAGGCACAAAAACATTTTCCCAGAGTCACTACTAAATGGAAGTCAGCTGATCCCCGTCTCCTGCCTTCCCCAGCAGTGTGGCTCTGAAGCAGAGTTCTCTGTTGAGATTGATGGGCTCCGTGGAGTTGCTCTAACCCACTTCTCTGTCTGCTCTGGCTCCCACTAGCATGGTCTTCAGCCGAGAAGCCGTCAGGAGACTTCTCGCGAGCAAATGCCGATGCCACAGCATTGATTCCCCTGACGACATGGTCCTGGGCATGTGCTTTAGTGGGCTGGGCATCCCTATGATACACAGCCCTCTCTTCCATCAGGTGAGACCATGGGTTCTATTCTTACCACAGGGGGAAGGGGGGATTTCCCTCCCATTTAAGGGCTCTACTCCTTTCTCTTCTTATATTTTGGGAATGATCTTAAGAACTATATCGACAAGCCCCAGGGGACATTCTTAACGAACCTTGTGTCCTCCATGAATGCTATGAAGATGGAAAGCAAATACATCTAGGAACCCAAATGGTGCTGGGCTAGTGTCTTTGTGTGTAGGACCTGGCAAAAGCTTCTCTCTCTTTCTCTTTGTTTTCAGTTAAAACAAACTGATGACATTTAAAAAATTTTGGATGTTATCTAAAAATATATAGGACTGACCTAATTTTGTCCTAGTGGTCATCAACTGTGTGTAGTTCAACACTATCCTCAGGTTTTATACTATCCACCTCGCTTTGATTTTACCTGGACTTCTCCCTTTTGATTGTCATTAAACCAACTGGCTAACATCTATTAATTTCCAATATGCTACCTGAATATATTTTGAGGGCTACAGAAAAGAAGAGATGATATTTATCAGGCATGATTAGTTGTTATAGTGTCACCGTATGCATTTTGGGGTTGGAGAAAGGAATCCTTCTGCATTGTTTTTAGTACTATTTCATGAATCTAGTCAGTGAATGTCCTTCTATTCTAAGACTAATAGCAGGTGTACATAAACTAAAAATAACCATAGATCTATACCCATCTAATGTACTCCTTCAAGAAATTCAAAGCCTTTTGAAATCTGAATGTCTTTTAAGTGCTCTTCCTTACATCGAAAATATATTCTTCATGCTTTATTTAATAATAGGAGGAAATGCTATCATAGCAATTTAGAAAATGGAGCATGAGAAAAACAACACTATAGAAAACAACTTGAACAAAGCAAAGAAAGTGTTGCATTATCAAGAAAGGCAGACTCCATTTCTATGTCCTTGAGACGGTAAGGGAGTATAAAAGTAGACCTTTACTAAAAAGAAATTCATGGTAAACCTCCTTGCTGGTACCAGAATGAAGGCACTTATCCATCCTCGAGAAGTCTGACCCATTTTAAGCCAATGAATTGTGTTCTGATGACTCAGAAAAGCAAGATATTCTCTGTCTCTTCCTCTTTTGCTTTATCTCATGATGTTTCACTCATAGAAAAGGAAGGTTAATTAAATCTGCTGGTGTATAAGGAAAGTAATTTGTCAAGGTTATATAGTGTGACAGGTCTTAGATTGTTAGGGTCACTTTTTCTCTTAGGAAAGAACACATTAGTATATAAACTAATAAGAAGAAAAGAGAGAAGGAAAACAATCTAACCCTTAAGCAAAAGTCCTTTGAAGGTAATTTTTTAAAAAGTTTGGTTTTTTTTCCCACACTTTAAAACCCTTCTCTAAATCACATAATCAATTTTAAACTTTTCCAAAATCATAAAATATGTTTAAAACCTATCCTCCCCTAAAGAGACTGCTGTATCTTCCAATCCTTAAGCCTCTTTTAGAGTTTGACATTATTTGGACAGTACTTTCTGTTTGTAATGTTTGAACACAGATCCAAACAGCTCTTTTATTCATATTGACAGTGACATAAGAGGCAAAGTAATAAAGTCTAAGAGTGCTGATGAGTCAGAGGGAGAGAGATTATTTGGAAACAGCCTGGCACTGTTTCCTGGGCCATATTCCTTCTGTTTCCAGTCAGGGGATATAACCGTGAAATCATAGATTTAGAAGGGGACTCCAAGGGATGTCTCGTACATCCATTCAGTAAAAGCAAAGTATCTAGAGTGCATGGTTTTGTTCTTCCAAAATTATATGCCACTAATGGATCTGGTGGTGTCAATGGTATTGAATTCCCTGCACAAAGTACAAGCAAGCTGGGCAAAATTGTCAAAATAACGATTTCAAGCCTCTGGAAATCAAATAAAAGCTAACAATAAATTGAGAAACATTGATTTCTGAAAAATTGCTACACTTCAAGGTAAGAACAGTAGATCTGAGGCTTTCTTGCCTGAAACCACTACCATCCTTAAGTCCTCCCCAGCCCCTTAACTTAGTTAGAACAGCAGTTTTACCAGAATGGACCTGGATGGAATAAACAACACTTTGCTGCCAGAGGGGGAGGGACTTGATTGGGGAAGGGGAGATGAACACCCACAGGTATATCAGCTAAAAATGTTAATGTTGGTAGGAAACAAAGAAAAGCAACCTGCATCTTTACTGGTCTGAAGTTGCAGTCTGAGTTAAGGTGAGGAAATGTGACATCTTATGCCCTAGAAATAAGAGTAGCTACATGGTTAGATAAACTCTTTACACTTATCCCTAGCCCGTTTGAAAACTGTGCAAATGTGTAAGAGTGGGGTTGAGTCCAGCGGAAAGCAAAGTCAAGGCATGTTTGAAAACTGGCTGAAGCTGTAGATTGCTTTCCAGCCCACACACAGATGGAAGCCCTGCAGACTGGAGATGTTTAAGCACAACTTCTGTGCATATGTTAGTCCAACTAAGTTATTCAGGGGCAGAGATGACTTGATTCAGGCCAGGTCAAAACTAAAAGTAAGAACTCTAACTAATCAGCATTTGTACATGATAGGGAGAAAGAGTCCATAGTATAAGTCCAGGCAAGTTACTTTAAAAGGAAAGCAATAAAAATGAATCAGATTTGTGGGTTGATATAATACACTATCTAAAAATTACCAGTTTTGATTAAATAATCCTGAGACATATACAAAGAAACATCATCGGGGAAAATGCAATGAATAGAAACTAACTCTTGAGTAGGACCAGATGTTGGATTTGATAAGTGAATACTTCAGAGCACTAATAAAAATACAGTCATAGAATTAAAGGAAACTCTGCTCAAAGAACTAAAGACAAATATAATGACAATGACAATAAATAGGGGTTCTTTTTAAAATACCTTTATTTTGTTTATTTGTTTATTTTTATGTGGTGCTGAGGATCAAACCCAGTGAATGCCTCATGCACGTGAGCCAAGCGGTCTACCACTGAGTCACAAGCCCAGCCCTAAATAGGGATTCTTAATAGGAAAAAATAGAAATCAACATAAAGAACCCAATGAAGTCTATAATTACAAAATCCAATAACTGAAATTAGAAATCATATAGCTTAATTTAACAGTATGTTTGAGATGGCAGAAGAAAAATCTCAGTGAATTCGATGAATGATCAATAGAAATTACCAAATCTAAAGGAAACTGAGGACAAAAAACTGTAGAAAAATGAACAGACCTCCTAGACATGATGAACCACAGAGTGCACCAACATTCACTTGAGGGCAGTCCTGGAGAGAGAGGGTAGGGAAAATGGGACCACAGAAATTTCTTTTTAAGAAGTAACTGTTGGAACTTTCTAAACGTAGTAAGAAAGAATCTGTGGAGCCAAGAAACTCAACAAATTCCAAAAAGGGTAATAATGAAAAGAATCACATGACAAACTTTGAAAAGACCAAAACAAACAGAAAATCTTGAGAGCAACAAGCCTGATCATCGTGAAGAGCGGGACAAATATGATGATTAGGTGAGTTCTCATAAATAATGAGGCAAAAAGAAAAAAACAACAACTGTCAATCAATCATCCTCTATTCAGTAAAATTATGCTTCCAAATGAAAGTGAAATAAAGACATTCTCAGATGAACAAAAAAGATTTCTTTTGCTAGTACACATTCCCTTCAAGAACGAGCTGGAAAAAGTCCTTCAGGCTGAAAGGAGATGGCATGAAATGGTAACTGGAATATACAGGTAGGAATGAAGAACACTGAAAAGGGTTTTGTTGGTAAATATGAAAGACGTGTGTGCTTCTGTGTGTGTGTGGGGGGGGGTTGTGTGTGTTTGCATGAATATGTGTGATTAAGAGAAGAGGACAGAACATACATGTATGTTTATATGTGTGTCTATAAATTAAGAGAAGGAATGTGTATGTGTATAAAGCAAGGGAAGGAATTTGAGCTGTTGTAGCAAAGTTGATTTTGTTAGAATTATCTGTAATCTGATAAGTTACAGATGCATGTTGTCCCTGGAGCAACCTCTAAGAACCACCATTTGACCCTGTTATCCCACTCCTTGGTACACATCCAAAGGATTTAAAATCAACATACTATAGTGATGCAGCCACAGTTCACAACAGCTAAGCTATGGAAACAACCTAGATGCCCTTAAACAGATGAATGGAGTGGCATATATACTCAATGGAGTATTACTCAGCCATAAAGAATGACTTTATGACATGTGCCAGTAAATAAATACATATTTAAAGTTAGTTTTCTGTTTGCTAATCATAGCATGAATCTTTGACGTATTAGGTTTCTATTGGTCTCGTGGGTTGTAATTCAGTTTCTTCAGTAAATACATTTGTTTAAACAGATTTTCTGTTTCTTCTTGAAACAGTTTTGCTAATGAATATGATTTCAGTAACTTTTCCATTTTGTTTAAAATGTTGGCATGATTTCGGTAAAGTAATGATATCCCCTCTTGCATTCCTGATTTGGTGATGTGTATTGTCTCTCTTTTTTTCTTGACCAACTTAGCTAAGCTTCTGCCAGTTTCATGCCAAAAAATCATACCAAAATCATAGCAGTTTTCTCTAGTGAAACCAACAAGTTAGTGCTAAAATTTCTATGGAAAGGCGGAATGATTTTTTAAAAGATTCAAAATTAGAGAAATTATACTAGCTGATTTCAAACCTTACTATAAATATATAATAATAAAGACAATGTAAAATTGTGTGAAGTTAAACATACATCTGTGGAATAGGATAAAGATTCTAGAAATAAGCCCTCCCATTGATGTAAACTGATTTTTATCCAGGGCATTTCAGTGGTGGAAAGAAACAAATGGTGCTGGAACAATTGTATATCAATATACCATGAGAAAACTTTGAATCTTGCCTTACACCATGCAAAAAAAATTAATTCAAAATGGGTGAGAGTTCACAATGTGGGAAGTAAAGCTTAAACTTTTAGAAAGTTAGGGATAATTTGCTGTGACCTGAATTTAGGCAAGGATTTTTTATTAAAATTAAAAGCATGACCCAAAAAGGAAGAATTAATAAGTCAAACTTCATATAACCTTTATTCCTTAAGAGATATTGGAAAAACCAAACCAAACCACAGTGTAGGATAAAATATTTACAAATTATATATCTGATAGGGGACACGGGTCTAGAATATAATGTCCTTTTACAACTCAATGAGAAATGAAATCTTTAAGTTTGGAGTGGGCAAAAAAAAATTTGAATGGACATTTCACTAAAGAAGATAAGTGAATGACTAATAAGCAAAAAAATTCTTATTATTATTCACAATAATCTAAAATTGAAAGCAATCAGAATGTTTATCAACTAATGACTAGGTGAATAGAATATGGTATCTTTGTTTTGGTCAGTTTTTTCAATGCTGAGAGAAAGGACCTGACCAGAACAATTTTGGAGGAGGAAAGGTTTATTTGAGGGCTCGTGATTTCAGAGGTTAGCCCATAGAAGGCTGCCTCCATTTCTCAGGGCTCCAGGAGAGACTGGACATCATGGTGGGAGAGTGTGGTGGAGGGAAGTGGCTCACATCATGGTGATCAGCAAGTAGAAAGAGAAACTCCATTTCCAGATACAAAATATGTACCCCAAAACCATGTCCCCTAGTCCCACCTCCTCCAGCCACACCCTATCACTTCAGTTACCACTCAGTTAATCCCTATCAGGGGATTAATCCACTGATTGGGTTAAGCTTCTTACAACTGGATCATTTCTCCTCTGAACCTTGCATTGTCTTACAATTGGGGGGCACCTCACATCCAAACCATAACAGTGTTCATGCATGGTAGCATTAGTCAGTAGCACAAAGGTATGAACTACCGATACTTGCAACAGTGCTGAGCCAGGAACAAAATATTCACATTGTGTGATTCCATTCTTAAGAGAAAGGCGACACTGTAGAGATGAGACAAATCAGGGGTTTCTTGGGGCTGCCAGTAGGAGTGGGGATTAATTGCAATTATACACAAGGAGATTGGTGGTGGTGGTGAAATTGTAATGTTCTAAAACTGGTTTTATGGTTGCCCCCAAATCATTTTTTTCTTTATTTGTTTTTGGAAATTTTTAAAGTGTTTCAAACACTGTTTCTCTGGGTGAACTGTATAGTGTATAAACCATTCTTTTTGGGTGTATTGTATGTCTAAGGAGGTACAATTTTAATCTCTATTTGTGGAACTGCTCATTGAGCTCTAAAGAGGGATAAGAAGGTTTTAATGGTTCTCAATTTATGTCCTTGTACAGTTGAAGCAGTCTCTCTTGCCTATCACATTCAAGGTTGCCCTTCCCCACCCCTGTACCTGCCTGTTTGGGATTTCCTTTTGGCATTTTGGACAGAGATGGGATAAGAGGTTCTATAGACTTCTCTGTGTTATGGATGCTTCTGGGGATGGATTTTTTTTTCTAGTTTTGCCTTATTCTTTTCTGTGACCTCATGCATTGAAAATGACAGCACATTCTAATGCTTAATGAGCCAACTGTTCACAGGTATGCATGGGCTTGCTGAGATGCTATTAATCACTCTTGGAATCCGTGTTAACAGAGGGATTTTTTCCCTCCTGTTCGATGCATTAGTATCTCTGGCAATTCATTTTCACTTGTGAAAAATAAGCCAGGATTTCTTTTCTTTGCTTTTACTTCTTTCTTCTGAGAACACTGTGGGAATTACCCCAGAAATGAATTGAGAGCCTGTTTCTCTCTGGTTTTCTTTCCTGCTGGTAAACTCTCACAGGGCCTCACAAATAAGCATTATCTAATATATGAATTCCTTCAACTAATATTTGAAACTTTCCCAGTGCAATTAGACTATATTCCGGTATGTATTTTTATTGGTCTATCTTCCCTCTTAAAATTCCCTTCTTAGACTTTTAAACTCCATGAGTCCTTAGAATCCTTAAAGGGTAATACAGTAGCAATTGTGAGAGTTCTTCCCCCACATTATTTTAACTTTTCCTCACATTTGAGCTGTGTCTTTGTGTCACTCCGAGGAGCATCCCAATGAGGCTAGGCTCGTTGAGGCATTGTTGGGTGTGTGGCTGGAGCAGTGGGCCAAGGACGGGCAGCAGGTGTCCTGGTGCAACCTTAATGGGAGCTGGCCACCTCTTTCTTGTCCCCATTCCAACATTTGCTAATTTGATTACTTCTGAGAGCTCCAGTTTCCTCATTTCAATAATATTCTGTCCTTCTTGGAAGGTTTCAAGGATTAAATGAGATAAAATTTAACAAAGGTAACACCATTTAAGAGAGTTTATTTAAGTATCCACATCAAAAATGTAGGCAGATTATACTAAAATACTAGCCTAGAAAAGACTTGTTTTTAAAATGTATTATATTTAATTTTAATAGTCAAGATGATTTTCTGTTGATAAACCAATGAATTACTCTATAAAACAGATGGGCCATATAAATTCATAAGCAAATTAAGAAAATCGAGAGAACATGATTGCTCTGTTTAGAGCAAACGAAATTGTCTAGCTCTGATTTTCCTTCTAACATTATAGTTTGTAACTTCAGTCTCTAAAACATTCTAGGTTATATCTGATCCTGCTTATGGTTTCTAAGTTCTAGAGAATTCTGAAATGATGATAACACAGAAAAACTTTACAGTCCTCTTGCAAAGTGCTTTGGTTAACTCACATTTTTGAAAATTCATATTTCTGGAACTAGAATTATATAACTTCTCTCTGATGGACCCCATGTTGTCTTTCTTTGGAAGATATCACTCCATTATGGTAGAGAACTAGATAGGCCGAGGGACCCTGAGAACTCCTCACCCCAGTGAACTGCATAACCCATGTGTGATGGGGTTTCCCGAGAGGGACCTGGGAATTAATTTTGCTGCTTTTATTCGGAGATCATAATACTAAGTTAAATGACTTACCTAGGAAAACTTTTCACGCTTACTGCCATGCTTAAAGACTCTTCCACAGACAAAACTATGGGATCTCCAAGTAAAAATCAAAGCATCTGGGATATTAAAGTAATTGGAGACTCAAAAGCAAGGAACCTGGAGTTAGAAGAAGATGGTAGAAAATAAGGTTCCCTCTTGCTTTTTGATTCCCGTAACCAGTAACAAATATTGAAATGAAGCATTTGCTATTTAAATTCAAATGTTATTTGGAAACAGTTATTTTTGATCACCAAAAGAGCATAATTCTTTGTTCTTCATGCAGGCTCGGCCAACAGATTACTCAAAGGACTTACTTTCTCATCAGGTTCCTATATCATTTCACAAATATTGGAACATCGATCCAGTGAAGGTGTATTTCACGTGGTTGGCACCCAATGAGGAGGAAAAAGCCACACAAAAGACACAAAATGTTTTTAGAGAAGAGTTGTGAAGCCTGGCAGCCAGGGAGCATGGATTGGGGAAGGGAGCAGAAATGGAGACTTGACATTGATGAGAGCTGCAGCCAAGTCAGGATGGCACCTGGCGTTTTGCCAGGGGGAGTGGTTGAGAGGTGGCGCCAGCAAGCCATTAGGATGGTGATGGTTGAATTCTCGCGGAGTTCCCGTTGAGTTCCTGTTGAGCTCTCGTGGAATTCCTAGAGAGTTCGTGTGGGTTCGCGGAGTTCCCGTTGAGTTCCAGTAGAGCTCTCGCGGAGTTCCTGGAGAGTTCGCGGGGGTGGCGTTCACGGGGTTCGGAAATAAAGTTTGTTCCTGCTTGAATCTACAAGTGGCTCATGACATCCCGGTTATTTGTGCCCAGCCAGACTGCGGCATTTGGTGGCCCATGCGGGGAGCGCCTGAAGCTTGGGGGTAAGTGAAACTGCTTGCCACTGAGGGCAGGGCGAGAGAATGGGTGACCATTTCAAAAAACAATGTGTTCTTGTTTTGATTTGTTTTGTTTTTGTTTCAAGCTGCCTGTCCCTAGAACTTTCTCAGGCAAACTGGGGAAAGTGGTTGGCTCAAGGTTTGAAGTTGTTCGGCCCTGAGGAAGAGATAGAGATAGACCACGGATACACATGTCAAGAAAATAGAAAATCTGATACAAATTTTTGTTCCATTTTTGTTTCATTCTGTTTTGGTTTTGTTTTGTGTTATCTTGTTGGGTTGCGTTATCTTTGTAGCAGAAATATGGGGTCAGAAATTAGCAAAAAACAAACCGAAAGAGTGTTAAGTAAATTGCTAGAGGAAGGAGGCACCTCAGTAAAACCGAGAACAGTTCGGGCATACGTTGATACCATACAAAAATGTAGGAGGGCAGTGAATTCCCCATGCTTTAGATTTCAAAACAGTGAAGCAGCTGAAAGAGGCTGTAACAACCTATGGTCCTCAAGCACCCTTCACTGTAAGCATGGTCGAATCCATTACCAACTTGAACATAATACCAGCATATTGGGCTAGTATGTGCAAAGCTGTGCTAAAGGAGGACATTATCTGTTATGGAAGGTTGCTAATCAGGAATTTTGCATGGAGACGGCTAGGCAAAATGCAGCAGCCAGTTATACTCAGAGAAATCTAGATGTGTTGTTAGGAAAGGGACCTTATGAGGGTCAGCTGCAACAAATTAGATATGATCCTGCCATATACTCACAAATCGCTTTAGCTGCGGTTAGGGCATGGAAAACTTTACAGGGGCATGGAGATTTACAAGGTCAATTATCTAAGATAATACAAAGAGCTAATGAACCTTAGGCTGAATTTGTAGATAGGCTTATACAAACAGCTACCAGAATCTTTGGGGATGTAGAACAAGCGATGCCATTAATAAAACAACTAGCCTATGAACAGGCAAATAGATGGTGCAGGGGTGCCATTAGACCATGGAAACATGGAGATTTAAACACACATATTAAATTATGCAGAGACATTAATGAACAAGGACAAGTCTTGGCAGCTGCAGTACAACAGGCTTTAGGTGCCAGGCCAAAAACATGCTACAATTGTGAACAAACAGGACATTTTAAAAGGAGTTGCCCCATAGGAGGAGGGTTTAACAAAACTAGGTATCAAAGGGGTAGAATACCGGGTATTTGCCCACGATGCTGTAGAGGGAGACATTGGGCTAATGAATGCCATTCTCAAACCACTATAGAGGGTACTCCGTTATAAAAAAACGGACAAGGACCAGGTGTTTACCCATGATATCATGAAGAAAAACATTGGGCTCCATTGCCAAAAAACGGACAGGGGGTCCCCATGCTCCGGGGCCCATGACTACAAATATACGGGGCACTGGAAGAACCCAGCAACACCATCAGGGTAGTGCCCAGGACACATTATCCATTAGATCTCTCATCAGACAAACCATAGGGAGTGCAGGGTTGGACATCTGTGCCTCCACCAGAACAGTACTCCAGAGATGGGAGTTCAAATCATTCCCACAGGGGTAAAAGGACCTCTTCCCCAAGGAACAGTAGGCTTATTATTAGGATGCAGTTCTTCTACTCTAAAAGGACTTATGATAAGTCCTGGGGTATTGATTCCGATTATGAAGGTGAAATAAAAATTATAGCCAGTTCTCCAAGGGGTATATCAGCAATTTCACCAGGAGATAGAATAGCACAGTTATTAATAATACCCAGCCTACATGATAAATTTTCCAGTTGTACTATAGAAAGAGGTTCCAGGGGATTAGGCTCCACAGGTGTAGATTAGGCTATGCTTTCTTTAAATTTAGATTCTCCCCCCCATGCTAAAACTAAATATTCAAGGACATGAATTTAATGGGCTACTGGATACAGGTGCAGACCTTGGCATTATCTCTCTTCAAGAATGGCCAAAACATTGGCCATTACAACAAGCCACTCAAACGCTTTGAGGCCTAGGAGTAGCAACTAATCCCCATAGAAGTGCAATGGTATTAGATTGGAAGGATCCTGAAGGATGTGAAGGAACTATACAGCCCTATGTATTGGATCATCTTCCCGTAAATTTATGGGGACGAGATGTCCTAGATCAACTAGGTTTGACGTTAACAAATAACATAAATTCAAATGCGCCCACTATTATGGCTAGACAAAGTTTTAGGAAAGGAAAAGGATTAGGAGAAAAAGGATAAAGTATAGTGGCACCAATACAAATAGATCAAGAAATAGATAGACATGGATTGGGTTTTCAGGAGGGGTCACTGAGACAATAAAAATTACTTGGAAATCAGAAAGACCAGTGTGGGTTCCTCAGTGGCCCCTGACTAAAGAAAAGATACAAGCAGCCCATGACCTGGTCAAACAACAATTAGCGGAAGGACATATACAACCCTCTGTATCTCCCAATATTACTCCCATTTTTGTCATAAAAAAGAAATCTGGTAAATGGAGATTATTGCAAGATTTAAGAGCCATTAATAATGAGATGGTTATTATGGGACCTGCTCAATCGGGGATTCCTCAATTGTCTGCTTTGCCAAAAACCTGGTATGTTTTAGTTACAGATATTAAAGATTTTTTTTTTCAATTCCAATTCATCCTGAGGATAGTCCACGTTTTGCATTTACTATCCCTGCGCTGAATCATGAAGGTCCCAATCAGAGATATGAATGGAAAGTACTCCCTCAAGGGATGGCTAGTAGCCCGACTATGTATCAAATTTATGTTAACAAAGCAATCCAGCCACTTAGAAATCAAAATCCTGAACTACAAATATTTCACTGTATGGACGATGTATTATTAGAATGTTATGCCACACTTACAAATTTATTAAAAAATTATAATCTAGAGATAGCAATAGATAAAGTACAATTAAATTTTCCAATTAATTATTTAAGAGTTCTATTATCCTCGACCATGGTCCGTCCACCAAAAATTCAAATACGAGTAGATCAACTCAAATCACTTAACGACTTTCAAAAGTTATTAGGACACATAAATTGGATAAGGCCTTATCTAGGTATATCAACAGGAGAGTTGGGACCTTTATTTGATATCTTAAAAGGTCCATCAGATCCAAATTCACCCCGAATGTTAACGCCTGAAGCAAGAAAGGCATTAAAAATCATTGAAACATATATGGAAAATATGCATTTTGATAGAATTGATATGTTTGCCTTTATTATTTATTGTACTACCAACAAAAAATATTTCTACAGGAGTATTTTGGCAAGAAGGTCCATTATTGTGGATACATTTATCTTACTCTCCTAACACTATTCTTACTAGGTATCCTGAAGTTGTAGGACAATTAATACTCAAAGGAATAAAAGCAGCAAAGGGAGTGTTTGGAATTTCTCCCAATAAAATTATTACTCCATATACTATGAATCAAATTGATGAGCTAGCTAATGAGTTAAATACTTGGGCAATAATCATGTGCAAATCTAATGTTTCATTTGATAATCACTTACCATCTAATCCTTTGTTGTCTTTTTAGTCTTCACATCCTGTAGTTTTTCCAAAAATGACAAAAAAAAAAAAACAAAAAACACCTATCGTGAATGCTCCAAATGTATTCACTGATGGGTCAAATAATGGTACAGCAGCAGTACTTACACCTAATCAAACTTTTACATTTTTAGTACCCAAACAATCAGCTCAAAAGGTAGAGCTTAATGCAGTATTACAAGCTTTTGTGATGGTTAAAGATTCTGTATTTAATTTATTTTCCGATAGTCAGTATATAGTTAATGCTATAGTATCCCTTGAAGATGCTGGTAGGGTTTCCCCTTCCTCTACTGTTTTCTCTTTGTTTTCCACTACACAAAGTCTAATCTGGGACAGAAAAGATCCATTCTTTATAGGACATATCAGGGAACATACAGGATTGCCTGGAGCCCTTAGTTTGGGCAATGATTTAGCAGATAAAACTACACATGACATATTTTTTTCTACGCTAGAAGAAGCTACAAATTTTCATAAATCCTTCCATGTCAATGCAAATACTTTAAAAAGGCATTTTAAAATAACTAAGGAACAAGCTAGATAAATAATAAAACAATGTCAAAATTGTGTGACCTTTTTACCACAAGTTAATCTTGGAGTCAATCCTAGAGGACTGATACCTAACCATATTTGGCAGATGGACGTCACACACTTGCCAGAATTTGGAAAGTTAAAGTATTTGCATGTTACAGTTGATACTTCTTCCGGATTTTTGATGGGCTCCCTTCATGCCGGAGAAAAAACTAGAGATGTTATAGCTCATTGCTTACAAAACTTTGCCACTGTGGGCGTTCCAAAACAGTTAAAAACAGATAATGGCCCTGGCTATACTTCTACCTCTTTTAAGCAATTTTGCTCATCATTTGGCAATACTCATATAACAGGAATCCCATACAATCCACAGGGACAAGGCATAGTTGAAAGAGCTCATCAAACTATTAAAATGTACTTATTAAAGCAAAAGGAGGGAATTAGGAAGGGGTATATATCCCCCAAAGATAAACTTAAAATAACCCTTTTTACTCTAAACTTTTCAAATTTGGATTCATCAGGGCTTAGTGCTGCGGAAAGGCACATGTGTCCAAAAAATGTACATAAGCCCAAGGTACTTTGGAAGGATAAACTAACAGGACAATGGAAAGGTCCTGACCCAGTGATTTTCTGGAGTCGGGGGGGGGGGGGTGTCTGTTTGTGTGTTTCCACAGGGCAAACAGCAGCCAATTTGGATTCCAGAAAGACTAACTCAAGTGATTTCTACAGACCAAAAAGAAGATGATTTGGCTCAAATCCATAACAGCTGATAACCAGAACTCCAGTTTGGCTATCTTTACATATGTGACAGTGGTTCTCCCACACCTGGAGGCTAATGAATAATGAACACCATTAAGGCCTATTTCAAATGTAAGAAACCTTGGGACTTGCTTGTGGGAATACCTTCAGACCCATATGCAAGTTACAGGAAGAAGGATGGGATATCAAAAGAAGAGTCAAACCCAGGTGGTAACCAGGATGCTTTTTTCAGTATCTATTTTATTATTGCCCTTTCCCACATCATGAAGTTCTATTTTGTTTTTTGAGCTCATACAGACCTAGGTTAATGTTTTTCTGATCAGTTCTATTTTTTGGCTGGAGTTTTTGAGCATTGCAATGGGGATTTCACCTGTGAAAAGCTACAAGGCCTTTACTATTATGTTATGTGTTGTATGTATTGTGTTATGTGTGCACACTTGTGTTATGTGTTGTATGTCTGTATGTGCGTATGTCCATATATCATATATGAGGAGCGCTCATGAAAAAATGGATCCAAATATTTTTTTTTTATTCACGTGATTTAAATGGTTTAATTTAAATTAGGTAAACAGCTGTTGAGGATTGTTTTAAAAGGTGGTTAACAGATCTGTTTGTTTACTTTCACCTTTCCTTTTCATTATATCTAATTCTATTCAGGATACTTAATTGTTTAGAAAATTGTTTATTTTTTTTTTAGTGCCTGCTGGAATGTTACATAATTTTTTTTAGCCATCACTACCAGAATTTCTATCTTTATCCCAGTGCCAGTGAAGACAAAGATAAAACCAAACTACAGCTTCTACGCTAGCTATCACAACAAACTGTATAAACTGATGCATCAATGAATAATGTAACTCAACAAGTGATACTCAATCAAGGAGTCGATTTACTTTGGGAGGAAATGGACATATTCATGGATTCCTCTGCTTTGAACTACTTGCAAAACTTGCCTGGACTAGGTATCACTTGTATGCATTGTGAATTATCTGTTGGTGCAGCGAATTGTGGTAGTGCCGGGGTATCTTTGCTGATGGTGTCATCGATGGTACAATTTTTCCAAAAGGAGTTGTCAATGGCTTGATATCATGGCGTTTTGTATCCTCCCCTTTCTGCTTGTAGCAGGTTATTTATGGTGTTTGTGTAAAAACCACTATCCACAAGTATGGCTAAATGCTGGGCCGGTAGTCAATGACGGGTAAGATCCAATTACAATGGTACCAACCTAAGACAGGAGGCTGACACCTTGAGGTCAGCTCATCCAATGATGGGTAAGGACCATATATAGTATTGGACAACCTAAGACAGGCATAGTCCCTAAGCCACATGCTTGTTGTTTAATTAAATAGAAGGTGGGAGATGTTGAGAGCCACAGCCGAGTAGGGATGGTGCCTGGCGTTTTGCCAGGGGGAGTGGTTGAGAGGTGGCGCCAGCAAGCCATTAGGATGGTGATGGTTGAGTTCTCTCGGAGTTCCCGTTGAGTTCCGGTTGAGCTCTTGCGGAGTTCCTGGAGAGTTTGCGGGGGTGGCGTAGGCGGGGTTCGGAAGTAAAGTTCATTCCTGCTTGAATCTACAAGTGGCTCCTGACCTCCCAGTTTCTCATCAAGATCCTGTATAATTTCACAAACATTGGAACATCGATCCAGTGAAGGTGTGTTTCACGTGGTTGGCACCCAATGAGGAGGAAAAAGCCACACAAAAGGCTTTAGAGAAGAATTGTGAAGCCTGGCGTCCAGGGAGCATGGATTGGGGTAGGGAGCAGAAATGGAGACTTGACATTGTCCCACTCTACTGAGCTCATACTGCCACTGTGTGCCACCTGGCATTGGATACTTCCTGACTTTAGGTGCAAATCATGTATATGGCATATTTTTTTTTTTTGATGGGGGAAGAGAAGGAATGATGGGTGAAAACAATGTTGTTGTTGTTGTTTTCCTGAGAAAATCATGTGTTTTTTGACTTATGCAATTATTGTAATACAGTGATTACTGTGCATTTTTTAGGCTGTGATATAGCAGCTTTATTACTGTCACAGGAAAATAAATGGTACCAGAAGTCCCTTTCCTGTTCTTTCTCTTCATTAAATGAGTTTCAGTTGGGCAAGGCACTGAAGAGAAGTGATTATCGTTCTGTATAAAGAAGAGTGACTGTCATTTGACATGGATACTGCCAATGATATGAACTTTTAAACCTTTTTATTGAAGGTGAAAATTATTTCCTGGGAACTCAGTAGAAATAATGTTGTATTAAGGATCATTCAAGAGAGCATCATAAAAGTGTAGCTCTGCAATTCCCTGTAGTCTATATGATCATGTTGTTTTATCTATTCTTTTACTGTTTGTACTTCATAAAGAGAGAATGTGAGGTCCGCTAGAGCTTCCTATTTCTTTAGAAGTTCATCTGTGCTCCCCTTTGACCCCAAAGCCCTATCTTTATGGCTACCTGTAACAAAAGTATTGGGTGCTAACAGAAAAGTGTTAAAGTATTTAAAAACAAAATGCTGATGTGTCATTCAAGTTAATAAGCCCCATGTGAGTCTCAGGAAGTGATATTTGAATCTGATGTTTTTACTCTTGTTTTTCTTTTCATGTTACTTAATGATTCTCTTCTGGCTCGGAATAAACATCCCTAGCCCCAACCAGTGCCCAATGAGACCCTCCTGGAAGGACATTATGGTGATTTGGCAATTTAGCTGGGATTTTAAAGAATGAAATTTAAACATAGCATTTTAAAACGGCTCTAATTTTCAGATCATATCTTCAATATATAGTGATTTAGCATTCAGTGTGGATGTACAAAAGGTATTCTGTTTTTCATGTTTAATTATATAATTCAGTTTTATAATGATATTTGCATAAGATATGATTTTAATATGTCAAACTTATTTTTGTATAATAGAACACCTTCTTTTTCTTTATTTTTTTAATACCTGCTAATCATTAATTTTGCTTATAATGTTTTTTATATAGTTCAACACAGGGTTTTAAAGTCATACCACCAAAAGAAGCTTTGTGTCTTTTATGCTAATTAATTTCAATAGGAAATCAATTTTATTTTAATTAAAGTAATGTAAATAGTTGGAATAGATATCTGATTTCAAGATATTGGGGAACTTCTTTATGTTTTTATGAGTGCATTATGCATATGCATCATATTCATACTTGAGTGGAATATAATTTGCTGTATTGCAATCCCCACTCCTTCCACTTTCCCTCCACTCCCGTCTGCCCCTTCTCCCCTTCCTCTGCTCTACTGATCTTCTTTCTATTTATTTATTCTTTTTTAAATTGGTGCTTTAGAGATATACATGAAGGTGGAATTCATGGTGGTATATTCGTATCTGTACACGGCATAATTTGTTTGATTTCATTCAGCGGTTCTTCCTTTTTCTTGTCCCACCTCCCTCCCTCTCCTCAATTTCCTCCTTTCTACTAGGGTAATCTCTCTTCTAATTTCATGGGATTCCCCATTCTTTTTTTAATTCCTTATTTTTCTCTACCTTCCAAATCTGAGAGAAAACATTTGACCTATGACTTTCTGAGTCAGGTTTATTTCATTGAGCATGTTCTCCAGTTCCAACCACTTACCAGCAAATGCCATAATTTCATTCTTTTTTTTTTTTATATAGCTGAAAGACCTCCATTGTATTTCTTTATCACATTTTTCTTGATCCGTTCATCTGTCGACAGGTATCTGTCTGGCTCCACAAGTTGGCTATTGTGAATTGCACTGCCATAAACACTGACGTCCCTGGATCACTATAATATGCTGAGTTTTAGATCCTTTAGATAAAATACCAAGGAATGGAACAGCTGGGTCTGTGCTTCCATGACTTGCCTTTGAGGAATCATCATACTGCTTTCCAAAGTGGTTTTGCAGTCCCATCAAAAATGTCTATCTTTTTCACCAAATCCTTACCGACATTTATTATTATTTGTATTTTTCTTTTGACAGATGTCTGTTTACTTCTTTTGCACACCTTATTGATTGGATTATTTCTTTTTCTGGTGTTAAGTTTTTTGAGTTCTTTATATATTCAACATATTAATCCACTGTTGGGAGAGTAGCTGGCTGGCAAAGATTTTCTCCCATTCTGTTGACTCTCTTTACACTCTTATTTCCTTCCTGTGCAAAAGCTTTTTAATTTGATGCCATCCCACTTATTGATACTTGGTTTTATTTTTTGAGCTTTAGGGGTCTTTTTGAGGAAGTTGGTTTCTGTACCAGTATGTTGGAGTGTTGATGTTTTCTTCCAGCAGTTACAAAATGTTTGATCTAATTCCTAGGTCTTGAGTTCACTTTGAGTTGACTTTTGTGCAGGGGGAGAAATAGGGATCTAATTTCAATCTTCCACTTATGGATATCCATTTTTTTCCCACACCATTTCTTAAAAAGGCTATCTTTTCTGCAATGTATGTTTTTGACAACATTTCCCTGATGTCTATGTATGTGAGTTTCTCTCTGGGTCTTCTAGTCCATTTCTCTTCATGTCTGTTTGATGCCATTACCATGCTATTTTTTTTTAGTATTTATTTTTTAGTTATAAGTGGACCCAATGTCTTTATTTGTATGTGGTGCTGAGAATCGAACCCAGTGCCCCACACATGCTAGGCAAGCATTCTACCACTGAGCCACAACCCCAGCCCCCATGCTATTTTTGTTACTATAGCAAGGTGGTATAATTTGAGATCAGGTGTTGTCAGATGATCAGGTGATGCCTCCTGCATCACTCTTCTTGCTCAGTATTGCTTGGGGTAATCCAGGTCTGTTCCATATGAATTTTAGTACTATTTTTTTTTCTAATTTCTGTGAAGAATGTCATTGGTATTTTGATGGGGATTACATTGAATCTGTATATCACTTTTGGTAATGCAGACAATATTAATTCTGCCTATCTAAGAACATAGGGGGTCTTTCCATCTCCTAGTCTTTCTTTCCATCTTCAATTTCTTTCTTCAGTCTTCTGAAGTTTTCATTGTAGAAGTTAGATTTATTCTTAAATTTTTTTTTTTTAGGTTATTGGGATAGTTTTCCTGATTTTTTTTCTCGGCAAATTCACTATTGGAGTATAGAGAAGCTATTGCTTTTTAATTTTTTAATATCTTCTTTTTTAAAGATATTTTAAATTAATTTTTAAATTTGTTTTAATTAGTTATACATGACAGTAGAATGCATTTATGCACTTTGATATATCATACATAGATGGGATATAATTTCTCATATTTCTGAGTGTACCTGTTGCAGAATTATATTGGTCATGGAGTCACATATATACATACAGTAGTTATGTCTGTTTCAATTTACTATTTTTCCTATCCCTATAGCCCCTCCCCTCTCCTCCCTTAAGTTCCCTTTATCTAATCTAAGGTAACACTATTCTTCTCTAGTGCTCCCTACCTTATTGTGAATTAGCATCTGCATTTTAGAGAAAACATTCAGCCTTTGATTTTTTGGGGATTGGCTTATTTCATGTAGCATGATATTCTCCAACTCCCATCTACTTACTGGCAAATGCCATAATTTATCTCTTCTTCAAATCTTAGTAATATTCCATTTATATATATATATATATATATATATATATATATATATATATATTACATTTTCTTTATCTATTCATCTATTGAAGGACATCTACATTGGTTCCATAGTTAAGCTATCGTCAATTGAGATGCTATAAATATCGATATGGCTGCATTACTACAATATGCTGATTTTATGTCCTTTGGGTACATACCGAGGAGTGGGATACCTGGGTCAAATGGTGGTTCTATTCCAAGTTTTCTGAGGAATCTCCATACTGCTTTCCATAATGGTTGCACCAATTGACAGTCCTACCAGCAATGTATGAGTGTGCCTTTTTCTGTACATCCTCGCCAACATTTATTGTTGCCTGTATTTTTGATGATTGCCATTCTGACAGGAGTGAGATGAAATCTTTTTTTTTTTTTAAATATTTATTTATTTTTGCTTGAGCCACATCCCCAGCCCCGAGATGAAATCTTAAAGTAGTTTTGATTTGCATTTCTCTAATTGCTAGAGATGTTGAACACTTTTTCATATATTTATTGATTGGTCATATTCTTTTTCTGTGAAGTATCTGTTCAGTTCCTTAGCCCATTTATTGATTGGGTTATTTGGTTTTTTTTTTTTTTGGTGATAAGTTTTTTTGAGTTCTTTATATATCCTAGAGATTAATGCTTTATCAGAGGTGCATGTGGTAAAGATTTTCTCCCAGTCTGTAGGCTCTCTTATCATATTATTGATTGTTTCCTTTGCTGAGAATAAGCTTTTTAATTTGAATCCATCCCATTTATTGATTCTTGGTTTTACTTCTTGCTCTGTAAAAGTCTTGTTAAGGAAGTCTGATCCTAGGCTGACATGGTGAAGATTTGGGCCTATTTTTTCTTCTATTAGGCACAGGATCTCTGTTCTAGTGCTTAATATTTGATCCACTTTGAATTGATTTTTGTGCAGGGTGAGAGATAGAGGTTTAATTTCATTTTGCTGCAAAGGGATTTCCAGTTTTGCCAGCACCATTTGTTGAATGGGCTATCTTTTCTCCAGTGAATGTTTTTAGCACCTTTGTCTAGTATGACATAACTGTATTTATGTGAGTTTGTCTCTGTGTCCTCTATTCTGTACCACTGGTCTACAAGTCTATTTGGTGCCAATACCATGGTGTTTTTGTTACTATAGCTCTGTAGTATAGTTTAAGGTCTGGTATTGTGAGGCTTCCTGCTTCACTTTTCTTGCTAAGGATTGCTTTAGCTATTCTCTTATTTTTCCAAATAAATTTTATGATTGCTTTTTCTATTTCTATGAAGAATGACATTGGGATTTTGATAGGAATTGCATTAAATCTATATAATGCTTTTGGTAGTATGGCTATTTTGAAATATTAATTCTACCAATCCAGGATCATGGGAGATCTTTCCACTTCTGAGGTTTTCTTCATTATTTGAAAATTTTTTCTGATATAATTTTACTGAAAGGCTGTGCATTCCTTTAGTTTGTATTTCAGTGCCTACTTCTGTGCCAGTGATTCTTACATTTGGTCTCTTAGGGTTATCCCAGATTTCTTATATATTCTGATCATTGTCTCTTATCATATTTTTTGTTATTATTGTTGACTTTGTTTTCAAGATTATGTATTTTGTCTTCAGGATTGAAATTCTGGCATTGTGGTCTAATCTATTAGTGATATCTTCAATTGAATTTTTAATTTGATTTGTCGAGTCATTCATTTTCAGGAATTCTGTTTTGTTGTTTTTCAGAATCCCTGTATCATTTCAATAAATGTTCTTTCACTTCCTGGATTTTTTTCTCTTAGTTCATCAGTTTCCTAAATTCTTTTTCTGGCATTTCTTCTACGGCGGTATCAGTTGTGTTGTGAGCTGTTTGGAGGAGGCTTGTTCCCTTGCTTTTTCATATTGTCAGTATTTCTTCCAATCGGCTGGGATGATTATCTCTTCTACTTTTATATGTGAGTTTTTAGTGAGCTGATTTCTCTTTATTATGTGTCCTAGGTTGGGTAAATGTCTTGGTGTCAATATTTTCACCCACTTTGCTCTTATATTCAGTCTGGAACAACACACTGAGAGGAGACATGAATCCCCAATAATTACAGCCACTTCAGGACAGAGCCTTCTACTAATAAATTTAAAATAAAAACTTACTAAAATGTTCTTCAGCAATCTACTAATCTGAGAGGTAAATGGCAGCAATTTTCTTGAATTGGTTGAGAAACTGAATAATAAGAAAAGTGAAATTGCTCTTGAGCTCTGCTTGGCTCTCTGGTCAGCTATTCTCTCACTGCCTCAATCTGGGCTGGGGAAGAGTTCAGACTTACGTCTGTTTCACCTCCACCAACTTATGGGAGCCAGGTTATTTATTTATTTTATTTTTCTTGCTGAGGTTTTTGAAACAGAGTTCTCCTTTTTTCCTGGGGTTTAAGTTGTTGTGCCATTTATTTATTCTCAACTCTGACCCACAGTGGTCAAATTTATTAGGAGAGTCTATACAGAGTTTCAGTCCCTTTTTGGCTGGCCAACTCTGATAAGCCCCTCTCTCTGGAAGTCTCAGTCCATATACAGCAGAGAAGATATGGAATGTGTCAACCTATTCTCTAGCCCTTTCTAGGCTTGAAAGATGTGACTTAGGGATCACCAGATTTGCTCTGAATTTAATTGGTCTCAGTTCCCCAACCCCCACCATGAAAGGTTTTTTTTTTTTTTTTTTTTTAGGCTCAGTTTGCCAGTGTGAATTGCTGTCTTGACTGAGTCTTTGGGAGATGCTGTGATAGTGATGCTTCCTTTGAACCACCTTACTCCTTTCCCCCAAAGGATAAACAACATAGATTAAATGAATGTTAAAAAATATAGCTCACTAGTATAGTAAAAATATAGTAAAGAAATATAGTAAAAAAATATAGTAAAGAAGTTGGGGTATGAAAGCAGAAGGAAGGTTGGAGTATTAAAAAGGTGAGAAGAGAGAAAGTGGAAGAGAGGTGATACATGAAGGCTTTAAAGAGGGAGGAATTGAAGAAGAAGAAAAAGGGAGAGAACAAGATATTTTGCTATTAGAGCTTGGGGCGAGAAGAGTAAGAGTAATAAAACAAGTAGAGCAAACAATACCAACCCTGCCCCTATCCTGAATTTTTTTAAAAAAAATCTATTAAAAAATCAAACAAATCACTGCCTCTTAGAAAAACAAAACCAAATAGTAAAAGGTTAATAAAAGGAAAAAACATGATAAAATAGGGGGGAAATTATGTATATATGTATGTACTCATATATACAAATATAACCACAACAACTCAAAGAATAATAGAAAAAGAATTTAAAAATTCTTAATTAAAATGCTGGAATTTTTTTTCACTGAGATGTCTCTACCTCTTAGAGCAAGCCAACCTCCTTTTGTGGTTTTGACCACTTCACTCGCTGGAATGGACTGGAAGTGTAGCTGGTTGAAATAGCTCTCAGCTTCTCTGCTCACCAGCATGGGGGTGGGGATAAAACTGGAAGTAACTTCTATTGGGATTTTGTTCAGATGTCTTAGATCTGTGCTCTTCCTATTTGGATGTGGTGCAGAGATATATTTGTGTAGTTCTTTTTGCTGGGGTAGTGTTCTAAATGGAACTTTGGACCATCATTTGGAGCAATACTCTGGACATATTACATCCTTGTACCCCCCCACCCCACCCCGCCAGGGTAGAGTAGATGAGTATCTCGGCAGAACCTCAGGATTCTAGCAGCTCCCCAGACTTCTACTCATAGGCAGGGTACCCGCCACTCTGGGTGGATGTTGCATGGTACCCCACCATTAAACATGAACTTCCAAGTCTCCATCCCTAAATATAATCTGATTCTTTTCAGCTGGTCATTTGCTCCAGTGTTCAAAGGGATAGCTGGTTGTCTTCCCCTATAACACATTGACTTGTTCAGTGTCCTTAATCCTCTTTAGCTGGTCATTCATATCACAGAGCCCAGAGGGAGAGCAGGTTGCACTCTCCCCCGTATCTCTGTCTTGAATCTCCTGTATCTACCACTGTTCTCTATAACTGCTTTGGGATCCTGGTTTGCCAGGTGCACTTTAAGTCACTTTGTTATCATTGGCCAAGGCAGAGTGGAAGTATTTGCCAAGAACCCTTGGGTTCCCATAGGAACAAGATTCATTATAAACCCCTCAAGCTGGACGTCCATCTCAGTTCTTCACTTTTCAGTTGAGAATCATGGAGCACAAACAACTCTGCTGCGAGTCTTTGTTTCAGCTAATTACAGGCTGCCTTCTTCAGGTTTTTATGTGCCAAATTTGTTCACCACGTTTCTCTTTCCCTTTGTGTTGCGCTTCCCTTGTCAGTGACAGAGCAGCCCGGCTGCTGCTGGGCTCTGGTGTATTTCCTTAGACCCTTTGTTCACAACACCAGACTCTCTGGGCTTCTCCTAATCTCTGCCAGACAAATATTGACTCACATTGATTTTCTCCAGATGCCTACCTTGTTAGGAAGCAGTATTCCTGTTGTTTCAATTCCAGACAGCAGAGTGTGGGAAGTGCCTTCTACTTCACCGTTTCAGACCCTTCCCGTGTGTATTTTAACAATTTCTTTTTCAAGTAGCTTAAGTTTAACTCATTTTTCAGAGTGATGCAAGAGCATTGACTATTCTTTCAAAATAGCAAGTACCAGATCTAGTGTGTTGCCGTCCGGTGCGTACCTGGTGTCTCAGTCCTACAACAAAATCCACTGGACTCAGTGTTGTGGGAATGGGTTTTGTGACTCAACCAAGGAGTGGATCACGGACAGTCAGTTGGACGAGAGGCACCATGAGGATTTCAGATGGCATCAGCATGGTTGTCTTTACAGCTGGAATGGTGGTCACTGCCACCTTTGTGTTTCTGCAGTGACACCCCTGGAGGACCCTGTCTTTCTATACCAGTGAACAGTCTTCAGTTCTTTCTACTCCTGTCGACTACTTGTTACCAGCCCGAGAACTGCATTTAGCTTATCGGGATGGAACCCGCCTGTCTGCACATGGAGGTCCATCTCAAGCTTTCTTCTGCGTTATGATCAGTGCCTTCTGCTGATCCTGGAGAACCTCCTCTCGTATTTTTAGGTGTTTTGTTAATTATATTTACTTTTTTGGAACTATGTAAGCCTGACCACAAATAAAACATTGTTGCCTAAATTTCTGATTTCTCAAGTGTTCTATGTGTTGGTCCACACCTAGAGTGAAAGTTAGGAGGATTGTGAGGAAAAGGGATCAATGAAATCAGGGTGGAAAGTTGGCAATTCAGTAAATACTATTTTAAGAGAGAAAAATTAATAAAAGCTATGCTTTTTAGAAAAAAAAAACCAGAGGTTGAAAGTACAGGTTATAAAGTCATTTTCCTTTACTATATAACAAATCAGAAATGCTATTTGAGAGATGATCCCCATTTAGTTCATATCTAAAGAATCAGTTTTGAGTCTGAACTTTCCAGGACAGCTACTGTCTGTCCTCTTCACCTTTCCTTTGGCTTTTAAACAGAGATTTCTTTCCAAATGGCTATTTTTATCTTATGGAAGTTAACCTCAAGGATTTAGGTATGGAAGGTCATTTTTACTGTTAAGCCATTGCTGATGATATAGCTAAAGCAAGGATTTTTTTTATATCTTTCTTAAATCAGAAATTCATTGATACCAGGCTGGGGATGTGGCTCAAGTGGTAGCGCGCTCGCCTGGCATGCGTGCTGCCCGGGTTCGATCCTAAGCACCACATACAAACAAAGATGTTGTGTCCAATGAAAACTAAAAAATAAATATTAAAAAATTCTCTCTCTGTCTCTCTCTCAAAAAAAAAAAAAAAGAAATTCATTGATACCAAAATAACCCTTATAGATTGCTTGGGAACCGAAAACAATAGTATGTACATGGATATTTGAATAGTGCTCTCTACCTTTCCTGATTTATTGAAAACCTTTAAGTGTTTCCACATAATAGTTGACTATATATGGATATTTCCCAAAAAATTAACATGTAGATGTTTGTAAAAATGTTTTTGATGTCTTTCATTCATAATTAGAGTTGTAATTTCTATGGAATAAGATGAACCAGTCAAGAAGTCATTCAAACACTGTTTAGTGAACACACCACTCACCACTCTATCACTCTATTCCTGCCATCTTTGAGTGGCTACGATATGTAACTATTACTACTTGCAAACTATGTTTTCCTTCTACCTACAGAGTGAAGATTTTAGCTCATGGTTTTACTTTAAAGGCACTGATATTCTAAGAGGGGTGTTCACCCCTTTTCCTACATTAATGGGAGTTTTTTTTTGGGGGGGCACATCATGGACAAACCATAATATTCTATCTACCCTTTGACCGCCAGAGCTTATGTCCACTTCACAATGCAACATGCATTTTGTTCACCTCCAAGAGACCTGTAGTCTTGGTTTTAGTCAGCTTTTGTGTTTCTGTTGAACAAAAGACATGAAAAGAACACTGTGGAGGAGGAAAGGTGTATTTTAACACACAGTGCCCGAGGTTTAGTCCATGGCTGGCTGACTCCATGACACTAGTCCTTAGGGGAGGCAGAAAGATACCTTCAAGATATCTTTCCTATTGTGTCTGTGCATCTTAGCATCTCTTCAGAGCCTGTGAGCTCTTCAACAAGCTTACCTTTCTTGTCCCCAGCTTTACACATAGTTTTCTGGCCAAACCAGAAATTTTTTTTAAAAAATCCTTTAGCTGTTTTCTGCTCCTGATTCTCAGAGTAAACCTGGCTGAAAGCTTTCGGCAATATCCACTGATTGAATGCTGTGCTGCTTTTGAAAATTTTTCTGCCAGATTAATTAGTCCATCACTTTTAAATTGAGCCTCATACAGTGAATGTCTCAGGACATGGGCTTAACGTAGCCAAGTTCTTTAGTAGAATATAACACCAGTGGCCTCGTCATTTTTTTCTAAAAGCTCATGAGCACAGACTGCATTCTTACTATAATCTGGTTTTCTGAACTCCCACCAGAATTTCCCATTAAGCTTCCACTTACAACATTATAAAGCTTCTGCAGCCGGTAACTTTAAACTTTTAAAAATTTCCCCCACAAACCAGTTCCAAAGGCTTTTGAAACTCATGGCCAGGTTAGTCACAGCAAAGATCCCAATTCTAAATACCAATTTCTGTTTTAGTCAGAGTTTGAGTTATGACCAAAAGTACCTGACAAGACCAACTTAAAGGACAAAGAGTTTATTTGGGGATCATGGTTTCAGAGGTCTCAATCCATAGATGGCAGCTCCCTTGCTCAGGCCCAAGGTGAGTGAACCCTGGGGGACAGACCCAGTGGAGGAAAGCCGTTCAGCTCATGATAGGGCTCAGGAAGCAGAGAGAGGGAGAGGGGATAAGGAGCCACAGGAAACATGCACTCTTTCAGGGCATGACCATAGCGATTTGCTTCCTCCAGCCCCACTCTCCTGCCTACAAGTTACCACCTCATTCATTTGAACTAGGATGAACTGATTAGGATGCAACTCTCACAGTTCAGTCATTTCACCTCTGAACATTCCTGCATTAACAGGAGCTTTGGGAGGGACTTCTTAGATCCAAACCATAACAAAGGGATAGAGGGAGAAGGGACATTAATGAACACGATGGTTTCTGATAACAATGATGCTACAAAGACACTAAGAACAGAGTAGTGTGATGGTGAGAACAGGGTAGGGGTTAGTTCTACTTTGGGAGGAGTGGGCAGAGAGGTCCTATCTGAGACAAAGGAAGCAGGAATATAGAGATCTATGGCAGGAAAAGGGAACAGCCAACATTAAGGCTCCACTGTGGGGACAAGCTTAGATGTCTGAGCAAAGAAAGCAAGTCTGTGTGATTATTTCTTCGATGGGAGAATTCACCATCAAATGAAAGAAGGGGGTAAGCACTGATATAGGAAGATTTTTTTAGATTTGTTGACATGAACACATGAGTGTTTACATCTGGTCATTTCTAATGTGAGATAATGTTATCTATAGTGTCTTAACTTTTTATATATGCTTGCTTTTATGGAGAAAAGCAGCATGAATTTTAGTAACAGCAATGACCAACACTTACATCATGCTCTCTATATTTGGCATTAAGTATCTCCTATGTTAACTTAATTAATCTTCATAATAATCCTTTTAAGTGGCTATGTTTGTTTTCTCCAAACTATGTTGGAGTAATTGAGACATTCAGAGATTCTATCACCAACTGAAGATTACCTATCCAGTAAGTGGCAGTGCTAGGTGAACTCAGACATTTTTGACCCCAGGGTCGATGCTTTTAATCCCTTTTCTCTTTCACCTCTATCAACAACATGTAGCCCCCTCCCAGATGGAGTGTATATCCAGCTCTAAACACCTGCACAAGTAAAGATGATGGAGAATACAAGGATTAACCATGCAGTAAGCGAAGAGAGATTACATGACAAAAACAAATTATAAAAGTGGTATGTGCTGGGAGATTGAAAAAGGAAGAAACTGGCTAACTGGGGTTGGATTTTAAACATTTGTACTACTCCTTTTGAAAATAACATATCTGGTAAAGGTAAATATATTCATACCCACCGACTTGGTAGTTTTTCTCAGATACTCACCCTAGTGAGTTCTTCCATCCATGATTCAGGAAGCACGCACAAGAACTTTCACAGCCACAAATGTTGTTTGTCAGAGCTGAAAGCTGAAACCAACCTATGCGTCCATTCCTTGAGGAATGGATAAATAAGTTGTGGCATATCTTTTATAGTATCTTTATATTGTACATATGTATATCTTTACAGTGTAGTAACTAACATGAATGACCTGCAGCTAAATGCAATATCTGAATGTGAAACAAACTAAAAAGTCAGAATTTGATTAAAATCAAATTCTATGCATGTATTATTTATCAAAATAAACCCAATTACCATGCATAACTAATTCTTTAATAAGAATAAATATTTTAAAATAAGACTTTTGTAGTATTTCAATTACATAACAAAATATCCAAGATGAAAAATAAGTATGCATATACAGACGTACACATATATCTTACATACACATATCTAAAAAATCATAAAGTTAGAGACAAAAAGCACAGAATTAAAGATATTGGTTACGTCCACCACAAAGAAAGGGGTATAGAGTAAGCTCTGAGAGTGACACCAGGGGGACTCAAAGGTTATGGTCATATTAAAACAGGAGTGGAGGGCCATGCCCTCCGGGGTTGTAGCAGACCCCAGCAGTTCACCATGAGATTCTTCTTCCTTCAGGATTCTTGTCTGGTGAATTTGAAGAATGAAATCCACAGACCAGGATGAGTGAGTGTAAGGGTAGGATTTATTGACTAGAAACAGGAATAGAACTCTTACGCTGAAGAGGGAACCCCAGAGCAGGCTTTTCCCCTCTGGGTGTGCCAGTCTAGGGGTTAAGCTAGCACTTGGGTCACTGCTATTGGACCAAACTTATGCTCATTAGGGTTTGAAAAAGTGCTAATGCTATCCATCCAAAATTATGCTAATTAGAGTTTGGAAAGGAAATCGCGCTATTGATTACTCCTGGATCCCATTTAGGTTTGCCTTGCTTCCATTTTCTCCCCCTTACCAGGAGAGGGAGAAGTCATTGAATTGCGCATGCTCAGAGGGAAGGCTGGCGGGGCAGTGCGCTTCTACAACGGGCATCCCTACTGTGTGCAGGCCTGGGCTGCTGTGGGGTGACAGGGTAGACTTGTCCCCACTCATCTCATTGCTTCAGGACCACCATGCAGGCTCCACGCCCCGGTGGACTGTGCTTGCCACCTGCGCTCCAACCCACCAGGGTTGCCACTTGGCTGCTCCACAGCTCTGCGGCTGCTGCTTTGCAGGAATCAGAAGGCCGGCTACCAAGCTTGGCAGCCCGGGAGGAGTGTCAATTTCTATTTCTTAAACAGGTTGGTGTGTGTGTTTTATAAGTACTCTTTACACTATATCTATGTGTATGTTTGTGTGTTTATAAGTGCTCTTTATACTATATATATGAGTATGTGCATATATATGCATGTGTGTACATTCTGAATATCACTGGAAGTTCGTTCAACACTTAATTTTAATGTAATTAGTGTTAATAGTGACTGATCTAATTTTCTTAAAAAGTCTCATTTTGCACCTAGTGTGCATAAATGTATTTCCTGTGGCTGCTGTAACATTTATCACAAACTGGTTGGAATTATCACTGTTTTGTGTTTGTTAAAATTGTGAGAGTCCAATAGCCTTATTGCATGCTCTTCCACTTCTTTCCCTTTCCGTCCAAGCTGGCATGGTTTCTGCTGATATAACAATCTCAAAAACTTTGTGAGTCTCCTATGAACATTAAAGGGATCTATGTCATTATATAAGGGGTTGCTTCACAGATGGTTCTGATCATATCATCTCTATTCCTGAGTTCTACCCAGTTTATTGGGGAATTCATGAGCCATGCACTCCAAAAGAACCCTTCATGTGAAGGAATATCTAACTTTTTGTTCCTTTTCAAGGTACTATCTTGATTGTCTAGATATATCCTTAGAGTTTTTCTCAGAGCATGCTTTCCTAATAGTGAATCTCCTCATTTTAACATTTTTTACAATCAGGATCACCTAAGACTTTGCCAAATTGTCAAGGCAGGTTCCTTTTTTGCTGAACAATTATTCACTTAATTTATCTCTTTCCTCTCAAATTTTATTATGGATTGAGTATCTCAGATTCCCAAATGCTTAAGAACAGAAATGTTTCAGAATTTGGAGTTTTTCAGATTTGGGGATATTTGAATGGACTTTACCAGTTGGTACTCAAAGAGTTTCAGATTTCAGAACATTTCAAATTTCTGATTTTCGGTTTAGAGAAGTTTGACCAGTGCAGCTGTAAGAATAAACCAGATTGTAACTTCAGTACTTTGCTTTTGCACCAAGTATGCAAAAGTTCATGGCTTACAAGCTCTTCTTTCCAAAAACTGTAGGGCATAATTAAGCTAGATGCTCTCACTAGCATCCCCTTTCTTCCAGTTTCGAAAACCATTTTCTTTTCTTCAAAGCTCTCACCAACAGTGTTGTTAAGGTTTAAATTTTGCCAACACTCGGTTTCTGTTGTGGCATTTTCTACATGCTCCTCCCTTCTCTTGCATCTTCCCCTGAACCATTAAGGTCCTTTCACAACAGTCTGTTTAAAGGAAAGTAGGCTTTTTGTCACCAGGGACTGCAAACATTTTCCAAGATTTTATTCATTACCCAGTTCCAAAGCCACTTCCACATTTTGAGGCCTCCGTTATAGTAGTACCTCATTCCCCAGCATCAAAATGGGTATTTTGGGTTGCTATAACAAATTACCCGCAATGTTGGTTGCTTAAAACAATGGAAATTAATTTGCTTAGAGTTCTGGAGGCCAGAAATCTGAAGTCAGCATCGTTGCACCAAAAATCAAGGAGTTGGTGGGCAGTGCTCCCTCCAGATATGTGGCTTATCTCTAGCGGCTTCTGGTGGCTGCAGCATTCAGCCATTCATGGCCACATTGCTCTAGACTCTGTGGTCACATGACTCACTTTGCTCTGTGTGCAAATCTGCCTCTCATAAGCAAATATGATTATGATAATGATAATCCCCTTCTATCTCTAGATCGTTTACTTAAACACATCCACAGATTCCCATGCCCCTTTTTTTGCCATCGAGTTCGTAGGTTACAAGGACTAACGTGTGGATTTGCGGGGCGGAGGAATGGGAGTAGCATTCAACCTACTACAGGATGCTCTCCTTGTTGAAGCTCATGAGGGAATTAGGGGAGGCTAGGGAAGACATGCTCATTTATTCATTCATTGGACAAATGTTCTTTGAGTGACTTAATTGTGCCCAGCAACGTACTAGACACTGTGCATTGTACTGGGGACTCAGTGGTTCCACCTAAATCATCCCACACCAAGAAAAACCACATGTTTTCTTTCTTTTTTAATTTTAAATATAAGCCTAGTTCTTTGGACAGAGAAGAAGTTAAAGACCTGCCTTGTGGCATTCCGGGCTTCTTTGCACACCTCTGCTGGACATTTACACACGTCTCTAAGTGTAGAATTCCTTCCACACTCTTACCTTCCTGCTCTATTCCTTCTCTGGGTTTTTCTTAATCCCTCACCCAGCCTGGAAGCTGTTCTGCTTCTCTGTATTGAGGTGGAAGAGCCCTGGATTAGAAGGAGCCAGTGCTAACTTTCCTAAGCAATTTCGGGAAGTTTCACTTTGTGTCTTTGGGTGTCTATTTTGTAATCAAATGAAGCGGTTTGAACTTTAAAACATTATTATTTTACCATCTAAATATAGGACCTGCATCACATCGCTAAATATTCCCCATAGGTGCAATTTCTGCATCTGTACTGCTTTATAAAAAGACTTTAATTTCAAGACTTCAAGATTCTCTAATTAAAATGAATTATCTGCTCTATCACCTTGGAAAAATCTTGTCATACTGAGTTTAATCAATTTGAATATAACTGATTTTGATTCATGGATGCACAAACATAGAAAAATTCTGTAAGAAGAAAAATTTAAGACAACATGTTTTTATGGATGCAAAAGTTAACTTTGGCTCTCTCAATAACAATTTCTTCAGCATCTATTATCTTCCAGTTTTTGGACATGTAAGAGTGAGCAAAAGCAGAAAGTTTATGTCTTTGTTGAATTTATAATGTAGAGCATGGGTAGGAATTAAGAATGACTACTACTAATGAAATGCATAAACTTTAATAAGTGAATATTAGGAACTGTGATTTTAAAATTTTTTAATAAAGCAATTATCCAGGGGGGTCGGGGAAAGTGTTCCAAGATACATCATGTACAAATGCCCTGTGGCTGGAATGTTCAAGGATCACACTTTACATACCCCTCGTGTCTTGCTTTCTTCATTTAATGTATCGTTGACATCTCACATTGTATGTTTATAATAGAATTTATCTAAAGAAGTCTGTAACATTACTTTAATTCTTTGCTCTTTTCACACTTTGAATCAATTTGTATAAGAGATTTGATTGAAGCAAGAGAAGGATGATTTAGCTAAGATTAGACATTACGGAAATGATTTTGACTTAGATTAGTTACATTGATCATATTAGGTGGGTGAACTATAGAACTTTTTTTTTTTTTTTTTGGTACCAGGGATTGGACTTAACCACCAGGGAAATTAACCACTGAGCTGCTGCAGTCCGGCTGCAGCAAAATAACCGGAGGTGGGGAGGTGGGGTATATATCCATTCCACACAGCTTATCTTAATTAACATAAACTAGATACAGCAGTCAACCAATAAGGAATCTCCACACTTAATGGCTCACTGGCGCCACCTCACAAACCACTCCCCCTGGCAAAATGCCAGGTGCCATCCCGACTTGTTTACAGACTCTAACACTGAACCACATCCCCAACTTCTTTAATTGTTAAATTTTGAGTCAATGACTCACTAAGTTGCGTAAGTCCTGGGTATGTTTCTGAGGCTGGCTTTGAACTTGCAATACTCCTGCCTCAGCCTCCTGAACTTTTTTCCTTTGAATATATTACTTTGAAATAAGTAAAAACAAAATAATAAAAACATCTGAAATCCAACTCTTGAAGATGAACCCATCTCCTAACTTCCTTCTCTCCTGCCCTCTCTCTTGCTTTATGTATTTACATGTGTTCGCATAAACACACACACACACACACACACACACAAATGCAGTTGCTTTGTACATACCGATAGCAAAATTTTGTATATCTGTTCAGGATTATTTATTTAGACTAAATCCCTACTTGTGAAATAGTACATAGAATAATATAAACATTTTAATGCATTTATTATCAATCACCGAAGAGCACTCTAGCAATATACCAAGTTCTACTCCACCAGTTCTGTAGAAATTTTCATATTTCATGATAATCTTCTTTATGAGAGCCTTCTGTCTTCTTCTATGTTTCATTCTTCATTTTGATTTAAATCTAACTGTTAATTATTATACTGGAAAGTTCCCAAATGAAGGGACTTCAGCTCACTCATTTTTAGGCCCTTGACTGAGAGCGTGTTCTCAAATAAAACACTGAAGAGTACTACTCTGTAGGTCAGCCAGAATGGTCAATACAGGGCTGACTACCTGCTCCTTTTACCCTGAGGATGCTCTCTCTGTGCTTTATTTATTAGCTAATGTAAGGGGTTTTCCCCCACGTATTTCCGCAACACATGATCTAAAGTATTCCTCTTTTTGAGATTCTAAGGGTATTACGTACTGAAGTTAAGAGGGCAGTTTATAGCCTTCCAAAAATAAGTGGAGCAGATTTTTTGTTTTTTTTTTTATTGCTGTCTGGAACGAAAGTCCATCAGAACAACGCACTGTGGGCAGGATTTGTTTCTACCAGGGACAGTGCCTCTCCATCTCTCTTCTCTCATTACCTACCCCAGGCAGACCAGCTGCGCCCAGTCCTCCATCAACTGTGAGACTCCTTTCAGCGCTTGTCACCTGTGGAGAGGTGAGACACACAAATAGGGCAGAAGAGATGGTTGGCCACCCGTTGACCACCTGTAAAGCTGCTGCCCGCTGTGACGGCTTTCATCTCCTTTGTAGACAGGCTTTGTCCCTTCCTCTGTTGTGTGTCTCCACAGGGCCTGGCTGGCACCCTGCACACGCATCAGACTTGTCAATTAACTTTATATATGGCTTTTTCCCTCTGGTCTTTACCCAGATATCTGGATGGTCAGGAGGGGATTTTCTGTTTTGATCTAGAAAGAATTTTGTCTTTCTTCTCTTGCCAACTTCTTCCTGCCTCGGGTTAGATGAGATTTGTACCTAATTATTGTTGTTCCTCCTGCTATCCCAGCTCACAGAACAGGGCCAACCCCTCCGTCCAGGCTCAGGAAGTACCTTGGAAGAGAGCATAAATAAGGGGCTGGACCTCTTTAGTGCTTCCCATGTCAGCTCAGCAAAAAAGGGAAAGGAAAAGGGGCACCCAGGACCCCCCAGAAGAAGGCAGGGTAGCTGGCTGCAGCAGCCATGTGGAAGGGGGGCAGAGACACCTCCTGCTGGCTGCAGGTCTGACTTCAGAGGGGACACATCCTTCCCCATGTAAAGCAGGTCAGGAAAGGACTTCTTGGGAGCTGGGTCATTCCTAATCTTCAACCGTGTTTCCCAGGGGCTTTAAGACCCAAATGTCCACAGTGGTCAAGAACCCAGTCTCAAGGTTCAATGTCCTGATTTACAGATCTCTAGATATATTCTGGAGATTTTGAGAGATCTCTGTGATAATGTTTGAATTTTCCCCCCCTTGTGGTTAGATAACACGATGAAAATAAACCTTAGCATCTGGACAACCAGTAACAACTACAATTTATTGTGCCTATGATTGTGTTGGTACCAATCACCCACCAATGCCAAAATGAAAACTATCGTGTTCTTTTACCAACTACAAAGGTAAAATTTTCCTTTATCAGAGATAATCAACTATTGAAAGTCATTTCACAAAACATTATTTGATAGATTAATGGTTTGAGTTGATGCGGAAACAATACAGTAGTTTAGGGTGAGTAATATTAAACCGTGTCATTAATTTGTCCAAAAAATTGGGGATGGATTGGTCCATAGATGCATTTGTGTATGGCAAAGTCCAAGTGAAGTCATGATACATTGCAAAAAGTAGGGTTTGCATTAAAGACAAAATAGAAACAATAACAATAAAATTAGATGTATTGTTTACACGGAGTGAATAAGCCATTTCCCTTATTACTGTTTTCCTTAAAGAATCTGAATGTTTTAATTATCTATAAGCTTGAAAATAAACTTTAGTTTCTAGGTCTTTAATTCCCCTAATAATTTGATTAGAAATATTAATTGAAAGTGGATTTCAATAATATCAGAAAGCTAACCTTGTCTTCAAAAGATCTAATTGCTGTAACAGTGTTGTCATATGGTCCTATTAGTGTTGTTTGGGTTACCTGAGACATTTAATTACTGGGAACCAGCAAACAAGGTGTTTGCAGAGAGACAGATGGGACGGTGTGCACAGGATCCCAGAGGTCCTCCTCAGGTTGCCAGATGTGCTAGATACTTTCTGGTTGCCTTTCAGATCCACTCCCCACACTTCTTTGCATCCTCGGGCTAGGTAGTCGAGTGGGCCACGAACAGATGGGTGGGAAAAGGACAATGAAGGATGGACCTTAGGTGTGTGCATCGAGGAAAATCCGGGAGTCATAAACTGAGACTGCAGGGAACTTTCTCGGAACAGGCAGGCATCTGGGGAATGAGAATGCCCAACTTTCCCCCAAGCGGCAGGTAATTATAATCCCTGAGGGAAATGTAATTTAAAATCAAGGGGAACCTTAATGGAAGCAGAAAAAGCAGGGTCTGGTATGTTAAAACCTCCCCCAGCCAAAGTTAATTATAACCCCTACTGCTACCAGGCCATGTCATTATCTCTTGGAAGCAGGCCACCATGACCCTCTATTATCACCAGAACTGCCCAATCACACTGCCGACCAGACCATGAAGACCCTCGCAAAGAAAGTTTGCTGAGGGCTAGTCAAAGGGTAATAAACTGACTGAGGAGGCAGGAATATTGAAGCAAGAACAGGGAGACTCAATCTCCTTAAAAACTCCAACTTTGTGAGTGCCACAGGGCCCTCTGTTCCAGGTGGTTCGAAAGGTTCCTAGGCTGTATATCACCCTTGCTTATCACTCTAATTGTTGTTATTACTAATTCTTACTAGATAATTATCTAGTTGCCATGGTAATCAGGACCAAAGTGGCTGCCTCCGTTCTGGAATGGGCCCATGTCCTGTAACCCTTGAAGGGTCACTGGATCTCTGGCTTCCTCTTGGGTTTGGCCACTATAGGGAGGTAGTGGGGAGTGAGGCATCTCACCTCTGGCTCCCTCTCTGCTGGTCAGATGAGGGTTGATATGCCACCTGTCAAGGGCCTTTGTACCTGTCGGGGAGCCTTTCCCATACAGCTTCTCTGTATCTGGTCCTGGAGCAGCTGCTGCCCTGCCCCTTCAGGTGAGGGGGTGTTAAGTAGCTCCTCACAGTTGCTCATATAGAAGTGCTGCATGATTCCTGGTCATGTCCCTAAGCTCTGCATGCTCCTTTGCAAAATACACAGTCCTTTTCTAACACTGCTTAGTTCTCTGATTTGACTGTTGCATGCTTATCAAATTTCTTCCCTGGCAGAAAGACCAGCGAGTTAGCTGGGCCCAGGGGGCTCCCCTCTCCTCAGCAGGAGAGGCTGTATTTCCACAAGATGCTCTCAATTCTGTCTCCAGCATGCAGCTCCCCTGAGCAGCTGCCACTCAAACCCAGGCTGTTCCCAGCTTGCAATCCAACTTGCATGTATGCAACAGAGAGCCAGGACCAACTGGGGAGGAGGGTGTGGGGTGAGCTGGTGGGTAACCTTCCTTCCTCTCCTGGAGTACAGCTTCAGGGCCCTCATGCATCCAGCTGTGCTCTGCCCAAGCACATGTTCCCATGGGATGCCAGGAGGTTAGGGAAACAGTTAGGATCTGCTGTCCCTGTGCCTGTGATTTCCAGCCAGCACTGTGGGACAGTTCTTGGTGTCTGCCTGAACCCTTTTGCTCAAAGTCTTGAAGTTATTGATAACATTTTGTAGATCTATGTGAACAAGAATCTTAGGTAATAGCATTATTAGAGTCAGACTATGAAACATTCACAACAAAACAAATCTGAGGTTCTGTTTTCTGCTATTAAACCTAACCCCAGCAACTTAGTTTTAAAACAAGAACTAAAGCAAAGCAAGCAAATAAAAAAAAAACATCACATTTAATCAATGTTGTAGTTCACTTTATTGGCTTGAGGATGCTGTTTGTATTTTCTTTGCAAATTAGTTTTGCTTTTATGGATGTATAAGAAATGTACAATAAGAAATGTATATAAGAGATGTACAATCATTCTTACATTTGTACATGCTTAATAAAAATAATAATGAAAGTAATTTAAGCTAATGGTCAGAATCCATGAGCAACATTACTTGGGAAAGTGCCTCATATTATTCAAATTTGATAGACATGGATTGTCGTTATAATATGAGAGTGCTGGGAATCACAGTCTATGGATTTTAATCCTGTTTCTACAACTCACTATGAGACAATGGACAAGTTAATTATAATTCTACAACTCACTATGAGACAATGGACAAGTTAATTGATCTCTCTGCACCACAGGTTTCTGTAAAATGTGTACGATGATTATAGTTCCTGTCTTTTAGGGCTGTTGTGAGGAAGAAATGAGTTCAATAATATAATATCAAAATACATAGCATGCTGTATACAATTCGACTTGAAAGTGATGTATGGTCTTTAGAAATTACTCATGCTATCTTGCTCCTAATCTTCCAAATTCTAATAAATTTCCCTAGTCACACAAAAATGTATTGATGGTACCACATATCTATTTGTAATCCATGTGGGTGCTATTAGCTAATAACTTTCATTACTGAAAAATGAATAAACATCAATAAAGGATATAGACCATTCTGAAATTTCCCTGCACAAGGGATTTAGGAAGGTTGCCAATAAAAAATTCTGAAAAAAAGAGGGCATGAGATGTGTGCCTGGGGAGGATTTTCTGATTATAACAGGTATTAATTATTTGATTATGAGCTTGCACATGCTCTTTTGGTATAGAAAAGGTGTCCTGGCTTGCTTTAATTGATGAGTTTCTCAAGAACCCAAAGATTGATTAAAATTTTTGATTTGTTTTCATATTAGGCACCATAATCATGAAACTACCTAAAGATACTTCACATTTAAAAAAAAAACATATTTTGGGGAAGGTTTATCTCTCTAAAGAATATGCTCAAGGTTTCAGATTGCAATTGGGAGAACCATGAAAATAAACGTGGAAACTTTTCACTGAGCCAGAGATTTCCAGGTGCCGTGACTACTAGCTTTCCCAATATATCACAATTTGGTGGCTTCACACAACTCAGATTAATTATCTGACACCTCTGAGGTCATAAGTCTGAAATAGGTCTTACTGAGCTGAAAAGCAAGTGGTCTGCAAGGCTGCATTCCTTTGGGAAGTCCTGGGGAGAGTTCATATCCTTACCTTTTCCATCTTCTACAGTTCACCAATATTCCTGGGCTCCTGGGTCCTTCCTCCTGGATTAACCTTTGCTTTGCTGAACATCCCTGTTGAAATCACAATCTACTTTCTTGCTCTGGAGGAATTGCTTGCTATTGGATTCATCTCTCAGACGAGAATCCCCCCTGGAAAACAGCAACGAGCTCAATTTTACCACAGCTTCTAAAACTGTTTGTTGGAAATTTATATGACTATAGTTTTGATTTCCTTCATGAAATTATTTTCCCTTATGTGTATTTCCTATAAAGAGTCACTGTGGAAATTGACTTAGCAGAAGCTGAGTATCTTAAGTGTGAGTCCAAAGATCCTATTATTTGAAAGCACCAGCTTAATGGAGGAGGTTGGCTTCCAACTCCTTCTGGTCAGGTCAAGACCTCAAATCACTGCACATTTCTTTGATGAGTTGCCCTGCTTTCCATGATGAAGTGTGAGAACACCAAGGAGTGATCATATGCAAACAGACACGTTGATGAGCTGTTATAGAAATGTTAGTGGTCTCTGGTGTGTAGATTCTCAATCTTCTGTGCAATATCAGGGTTTACAGATATTATTAAAAAGGATAGGATAATACCAGTTGCATTCAAGCTGCACATAAATACATGTGGTATTGATTTAGCAGAGAAAGTACTGGCCAGACACATAACATAATCAAATGTGTAACCCAAAGCAGCATTTAATAGAAGTACACCCAAGTAAATTTGACTTCCAGCCACTGAAAACACCAACCTCATCCTAGGGACTTGTAAATGCATTACTTTTCATAGCAAAAGGGACTTGTCATTAAGAATCCTGAGATGGGGAGAGAATCTTGAATTATTTTGGTTGCATGGCATCCTTGTGATTACAATGGACCTTATAAGAGGGAGGCTTGAAGATGCTAACACTGCTGGCTTTGAGGATAGAAGAAGGAGCCAAGGAATATGGGTGGCCTGTAGATGCTGGAAAAGGTAAGGAAGCAGATTCTCCCCTAGGACCTCTGGAAGGAATGCAGCCCTGTGGGCCACTTGATTTTCAACCTAGAAATACCTATATCAGACTTGTGACCTCCAGAGATGTCAGAGAATTAATTCGTGTTAAGGCACCAAATGCAGCTGTGTTAAGCCAGTTCTGTTTTTATGTGCTGATCAAAACACACATCCTCACTGCAAGACTAATGAATGTGTTTCCCTGGAAGGGGAACTTGGGGGTGCTGAAGAGGAAGCTTTCAAATGATCCTGTGTTATATCAATTGCACTTTGAGGGAATAAAGAATCAAATGCATTTTTGAAGAAACGGAAAGCTGCTATGGGCAATGTGTTATCAAACATCAGAGCAAAGAGGCCTACAGAGAAGTAGGAAGTTTTAATCCACAAAAATGAACAGTTAGAGGGGGAAAATACAAGTCAGAAAAATATCGTGCATGTTAGTCAATTTTCTGTCACTATAACAAAATACCTGAGATACAAAGAGAAAAGGTTTATTTGGGCTCAAGTTTTGAAGGTGCTAGTCTATGAACAGTTGACCCCTATTGTTTTGTGCTTGTGGCTTGGCAGCACATTGTGATGGGAGTTCATGGTAGAGCAAAACTTCTCACCTCATGACCAAAATGTAAAGAGAAAGAAGCAGCTAACAGTTCCACAGTCCCCTTTCTGGGCATGCTCCCTAGGTACCTCCCAACAGGATTCACCTTCTTAAGATTCCATCTCCTCACAATAGCACCCCAATAGCTGGGGACTAACCCTTTAACACATGGACCTTTGGGGACATTGATACCTAAACCACAGCACTGTGCATTTCAGTCAGAACCATTCCTTGGAGGTACGACTTCTACAGGAAATGAAGGGGGTGGAATCTTGCAGTATCTGTGCAGAAAGAAGGTGGTTAGTCATGATCGAATGCTAATGAAACCACTCCTGAAAGAGGAAATTCCACATCAAGCAGGGAAATTCTAGAACAGCTCTGAGGCTTGGTACACCTAAGCACTGATGAATGAGGACTTTTTTTTTTTTTTTTTTTAATGTTGGTGTTTTTCCTGAGATCTGGCAGATGGTTTTCACTTCTACCCAATGCCAACTCTGAGTCAGGCAATTTTTCTTAGGGATAGGGTAGAGAAGTTCTACTTCTATACTGAAGTTATAGCCTTTTGTGGTCCCAGATTTATTGGGGGTGTTTTTTTTGTTTTTTGTTTTTTTGGTTTTGTTTTTGTATTAGATTCCCCAACCTGAGCGTGCCCTGGGATTTGTCTCCTATGCCCTTCAGAAAGGAGGAGGATGCCTGAAAACCAATATCAAGTTAATCCAGTTGGGACAAGATCCCTCAGTGTGAAAACAACCTGCTCCATTCCATTGACTTCTTCAGTTCCCATCTCCAGTTAGTTTTCATCTTGTACCTTCTTTACTTATTTCCATTCACCTTTGTATTTAAGGAGATGTAAAAAAAAATATTTTATCCATTCCATCCTAGTTATTTTCAGCAGTGTGGCTGACACCATTCCACTATCCTCCTGGGAACAGAAATTCCTCATTTTTCTTAAATATTGCAAAGACTTTAAAAAATAAATGCAGATAGGTTAACATTATTATTCTAAAATGTAAAAAAAACAAAGTTATGGCTTTTGTTTGCTTTGAATCGATATAATGATTTGTATAAAGGTTTGGCATGGCAATGCCATTTGCCAAACCAAAGGGAGCAGGTTTGCCATCATGGGCTGGTTGAAGTTACCAGGCTAGAGGTTTACACTAGGAACTGGTTACTCGGATTCAAGATGAAGACACAAGAATTATGTGAGCTACAGAGGAAGACTCTGACAACCAAGTCATTGTAGATTGTTACCATTGTAGATGGTTACCCCCAAATGGCCATGTCTCTTGGCTTGGCTAAAGTATGTCATTGGGATCATTGATGAAATCTGAATATGAACTGTGGATCAGCTAATACAATTATGTTAAATTTTCTGAGTCTTGACTCTTATTCTTGTGATTATTTATATTATTTTTCTTAGAAAATACACACTGGGCAAAATAGCCTACCAATCTTTTAAAACATAGCTAAAAATGAATCGCATGCATGTATCAGCAGCCGCATTGTTTATGCAATCCCTAAAGGAATTTTGAAAATTTGTTTCTCTTCTTACCTTTTAAAACTGACATTTAAAATATTTCATCATCACTTTTACTGAGGGGAATTATACAAAACTTGTCAATAATAAAAAAAAAAGTTGATTATGTGACATTTCAATGTCTTGCTGAGAGCATTCCCTAACATGTACATTTCAGGATAATCTAACTTTCAGGGAATGTAACTTTGTTAGACTTGGCTTTGTGCTTGATTAGGGCACAGTCCTTTTACGCTTCTGTAAATGCAAAGGTTAGCTTGTAGGAAAATGCTAAGTCATGTTGATTTTTCTTCTCTGTTAGAGCAGATAACTTTAAAGGTTACGATTTTATTGCCCTGTGGTTTATTAGTTTTGCTTCCAATTTAGCAATCTTACTTCAGCATCACCTCCACCCTTGACTTCATAAACTCTCCTTTCTCACATCCTCTTTTAAACGGTTTTGTCTCCTGCTGGTTCCTTACTGAAACGTTGGCTCATTTATTTGTATGATATTTGACATCTATTTGTATGGTAATTATATTTTTAACATTTTGTGAGTTATGCTTTGACAGTTCAAATAGTCATAAAACTTGTAATTATAGTATCTTGAAAAAAGCATTTAAATAAAACTGTTAAATCACTCTCTTGGTCCATCCACACAAATCTAAATACCATGGTGATTTAATATCCACAATCATTCATTTAAAAAAACACAGGAACTAGCTCTTCCTGAAAAATCAAAAGTTTTAAATTTTTGCTTTTTCTCCTTGAACTCATGCCCAAGATTCTTTCAAGAATCATATATTAATAAATCCTATCATACCTTTTGGTAAAACAGTGTGAAAAAGACAATGAGAATTTGAAAATTATCTTCTGGCTCTGAGGTTTTTAAATATTAAAAAAATTCTGGGTTGATTTACCATTAAAATTATTAAGAATGTATAAGTTGATCCAAACTACAGTTGTATTAGATTATTTGAAAACTATTAAATATAAAAAGCTTTTTTGGGGAAATGCAACTCAGTAAGATTGACATATTAAAATATATTTTAATATATTCATGGATGAATGTTATTTATAGCTCTTGTAATTTTTTATTGATAAAAGCACATCAGTAAGTGGATGGGGATGAAAACAATATTGCTATAGCATTGTCATTTAATCCTTGGAAATCCTCCTGAGTTATGAGCAAAGACTACAAAATGTTATTTTTTTTTCATCTGAAATAATTTGTAGTAATTTATTAGCTAGTTACTCTGTCACCCTTCAATTTTGTTGGTAGCAAAGAATTGCAAACTATCCGACTTACATCAGGATTTTTACTTAACCATTTCTTTCTCATCACCGAACCCAAGATTTGAAATAGGTCCTTTGGCACCCAGAGTTTTGTCCCTCTCGCGCGTGATGGATGACAAAACCAGGCCCGGATGTAAAATAAACTCTAAGAACTAGTGCCTGGGAAAGGGAGAGTTTTCTTCCTCATTTAGTCAGCCCTTCTTCAGAAAACCTAATTAACACCTTTTGTATTATAAATAAATACCTCTAGGAATCTAAGGACCTCCCTTTGAAGTAAGGAGTCAGGTTTTCCCCTTATCACCCTGGGCTTCTGTAAACCCCATCCCCCCAACACACACACACACACACACACACACACACACACACACCCTTCTGTAGTGTAGACTCAGAAATTTTAAGGCATCAGATAGCCTATAAAGGTTGTGAGAAACTGGAGATGGGGGCTCAGAATTTGGAGTTTGATCTCCCCTGGGCTTGAGTTCTCTCACTCTCTGAGTGCCCTTTGATGCCTCTTGACCAGTCTGATTCCTGCAACATCAGAACATTATAGTTATCCTCTCGTATCTGTGGGGTTTGGTTCCAGGACCTCTTCCTCCACAGATACACAACTCATGGATGCTCAAGCCCCTTGCACAGGATGCTGTAGTATTTGCATAGACTTTATGTGTGTGCTCCCCTACTGCTCCTCTAAATCCTCTCTAGGTGTTTACTGTACCTAATACATCATAAATCCTATGTAAATAAATAGTTGTTATACTGTTTTGTTTACAGAATAATGGCAAGAAAAAAAATCTGTATATGTTCAGTACAGATGCAGTTTTAGAAAATATTTTTGATCCAAGGTTGGTTGAATCTGTAGTTGCAGAACCCACAGATTCAGAGGGCTGAGTCTATGCTACGCTGAGATTAGGGGTTGGAGGGATGTAGACCTTTCTCTTGTTGAGTGAGAAAGGAGATGAGGAAGGAAATCCTGTACCTGTAGCACAAAGTTCAGAATGTGTGTGCAAGTGCAGGTTTGCAAGTGGATGCGATTAAACAGCCATAGCTACTTACTAGATTTGAAGACTGAGGCTCAAGGGGATTTGGTTCATGATCTTGTGATATGTGAAGTAGAATTCTTTTTGCCACCGATGCCACCTGTCAGTGGATTTAAGTAACTTCCCAGTACTGATGCACTGGATCCACCATATCTGCTGTGTATTTAACCCAAATATGCCTACCAGTAACAATAGTCCCAAAGAAATGTACAAAATAAAGAAAATACAACTTATAAATTTATATCTGCTTTTGGCAAAAAAACAAAAAAACAACACTAGAAACTTTTTTTTTTTTTTTACTTAAAGCGCTTTATAAAAATGAAAACTACTCCTTTTATCAGATGGTGATATTTTATTCTGAGGTATCAATAGAGAAACTTGCCTTGACTCACTTGCCTGGAATTAAGATTCAGAGACACTTCGTTTCCCCAAATGATACGAAAAAGGCATTCAACCACAGACAGTTAGCTGAACACATTGATGTCTGAATGGTCTAATCGGAAATGTATCATCCTTTGCCGGATACTCGGTTCAAACAACACAAAAGGAAAAAATTGTGTTTTCTCCCTTCCTTTCCCTTCTTCCTCTCTCAAAATGCTTCCAAGAAGTTTAAACCTAAATTCCAGTAAGCGATCAGCTTGTAATTCTCTCTCCAAAACTAGAAAGGTTTTCTCTTTCTCTTGTCACAATTCATTCCCAAATCATTTTATCCTATAACCTCACTTGGAAGCCAGGCTTGATTTCATTAACTGGAAAAAAAGAAAATACACATAAACCCCCCCTGAACCCATCAGAAGGCATGCTATGTGAACTCGTCAGCTCTCTTTCCTCTTAATGTCTTGCTAATGAGGTCCTACATGTATATTCCAGGATTCCAGATTGTGAGATTTATCTGCCTAGTTATTTTAAGAAAGTTAATTGATCCAAGAAGATGAAGAGGCTTCCCTACCACGGAAGCCTCATTCCTGGACAATTCAAGACTAAAATAGGTATGGGGTGGGAACAGACTGCTGTGGCAAGAGGGATGCTCTATGGCATCTATGAGGGGCTAGTGAGCAATATACTCTCATTCACTTCTTTCTTTTTCTTGTGACTCCTGGGTGGTTGCATAAGTCCAGCTGGGAGAGCAATGAGGCTGCGGAGCCTCCGGCTGTGATAGTAACTGGCTGAACCTCCTGTGGTTTAGCAGTGAGGATGGAGGGGCTCACAGTAGTAGCCCATGGCTCAGGGGCAGAAGTGAAGTCAAGATACCCCCCCTGGGATCCCATTGCAGAATGCCCCCTCCTACCCACCTCTGACTCAGGGAGCAGGGAATTAGGGAGGGGGTGGTATAACTTTTCAAGCATGTAGAATTGAGCTGGAAGGGAGAAGAGGACAGATGGTTCTCATAACTCTTGCTTTCCTTACCTCTAGATGGGACTAGGAAGGGAAATTATCCATTCTGACCAGCCTTCCATTCACCCATCTGAACAAATGATCTGGCTAGAGACAGAGGATAAAAACAAACAAACAAACAAAAACAAAACTGTTACCCAAAAGCTTTTTTTTTTCTCTTTCTCAAATAATTTTTTCTTTAATACCTGTTAGTCCATCTAGAACTCTGAATCGGACAATGCAGGAGGGTAGAAGAGGAGGTGATATGAGAGAGGGCAGAAGACCAGGAATATGACTTTGTCTTGAAGAATACCCTCCTCTATTTAGTTACCGATGTCTTTTCTTTTTTTTTAATGTTTCTTTAATTTAGAGATTCAAATTCTTTGGATAATTAAAAGGGTTTCCTGTATGGCTTTCTTTACAGATTCCCCGGCCTCATTCCTGGATAATTTAAGACGAAAACAGACCACGGTGGCAAGAGGGATGCTCTATGGCATAGCAAGGACTTGAGACTATAGATTAGGTCCCTTTGGTACTTTCCCTGACATGACTTGGGTGGCAGGAGGGGGACCTGCTCTTCACTCCTGGAAAGTTAGGTCCATGGCCTGACATTGCCTAATGGTGTTGAGTTTGTTTTGGGCGATCTTGTCCCACTTAATAATAAAAAGACTTTTCTTCTCTTCTGAAATAGTTCCCAGCTACTCCAGGAATGACAATCTCCTAAATTTATAAGAAATATTTTGTTTTCTATTAAAAAAAAGAAGCATTGCCATGGACTGGAATTTTTTGTCCACTCAAAAAATTGAGACCCCTGTGATATTATTAGTGGGCGGGTGATTTGGGAGGAAGTTTGGTCATGTGGGCAGAGCACTTACTGGTGTGTATGACTAGTGCCAGCATAAGAGGGGCCCAGGGTGTTCTAGCTGTCTTCCCGGCCAGTGGGGATACGAGGAGCCTGGAGTCTGCATTCCAGCAGGGGACCCTGGCATGAACCTGGCTGTGCTCTCCTCTGAGCTCAGCATTCTGGCCCCTAGAACTGGGAGGAAGAAATTGCTTTTGTTTACATGGCATTTAGTCGACGGTACTTTGTTATTACAACCCTGAGGCCAGCATCTTGCTTTTCTTTCTGTTCCATTACTAAACAATTGGAAAATATAGAATATGGAATGGAGGAAAAAGACTCTGGAGATAATAAAAATCAGAAGTAATATCCCTACCTGTAGAGACTACAGTCCGTATATGTTGTACAGCTTACTTTACGTTCATTGTATAAAATTATGATGGTATGATATATGTGGTGCACAATGGTTTATTACTTATTTCACCTGACAGAATATCAGGAATATATGTAAAGCCAAGAGATGCATACATGCACGTGTGAGTAAGTGTGTGAGTGTGTGTGTACGTGTGTGTGTGTTTGTGTGTGTGTGTTGGATTTACCTGAATGATTACATAATATTCCATTGTATGGATATACTACAATTTATTCCACCTTTTATCTTGTTGGATTTTTCATTATTTCCAAGGATTAATATTCTGTTTTTATTAGTGCCTTATAGTTGTACAGACTGGTGAGACTTGTTGTTACATATTAGTACATGCCCACAATAGAACAGTAGAGCTTGGCTAATGTCCCTCCCATCCTCCTTGTCCCTTTCCCCTATCTATGGATCTTCCTTTCTTTCCCGTGTGATCATCTTCTGCCTTTCTTTTCCTTTTTCCTCCCTAGCTTCCTCATATGAGAGAAAACATACAACCTTGATGGCTTATTTTGCTTAATGTAATGTTCTCGAGTTCCGTCCATTTTTCCTGTGAGTGAAATGACTTCACTTTCCTTTATGTCTCTATGAACTCCACCGTGTATAAATGCCACATTTTCTTTGTTCAGTCATACATTGATGGACATCTAGGCTGGTTCCATAGTTTGGCTATTGGGGGATTTTGTCAAGGTGAATAATAAAAACACTTATATCCTGCTAAATAAAACATAAAGACCCTTATGTCCTGCTGTAAACATGGGTATGCATGTATCACTGTAGTAGATGACTTTGATTCTTCAGGATAAACACTGAGGAATTAGCTGGGCCATATGGTAGTACCCTGCCTAGGCTTTTGAGCAACATCCGTACTGATTTCCACAGTGGTCGTAATAATTTGCAATCCCATCAAGAGTGTAAAAGTGTTCCCTTTGCTCCACATTCCATCCAGCATTTATTTTCGTTTGTATTCTTGATGACTGACATTCAGACTGGTCTGAGATGAAATCTCAGTGTAGTTCTGATTTACATTTCCCTAAATGAATATGATGTTGAACAAGTTCTTTTACATATTTGTCAGCCATTTGTATTTCTTTTGAGAAATGCCTGTTTGATTCATTTGCCTATTTATCAGTTGAGCTATTTGTCTTCTTAGTGTTATATTTTTTGAGTTCTTTATATTTCTAGATCTTAATCTGCTGTAAGAAGAGTAGCTAGCAAAGATTTGTTCACATTCTATAGGTTCTCTCTTTGCATTATTAATTTTCCTTTTCTGTACAGAAGTTTTTAATTTGACACCATTCCATTTCTTAACTTTTGGCATTGTCTTCTGAGCTTTTAGGGCTCCATCTTCTTGTTTCTTCTTCAGTGTTACACAGTTTTCATTGTAGAGGTCTCTCACCAGATTCTTGGTTACATTAATTTTTAGTTAGCTTTTTTTGAGGCCATTGTGAATGGGATTGTTTTCCTGATTCCTTTCTCAAGGAAATAGGAAAAGCTAGAATATAGTATATAGGAAAGCTAGAAATTTTTTGATTTTTAAATTTATTTTTGTTTGTTATTTTTGGGTATAAGTGACAGTAGAATATATTTTGACACATTATACATGCATGGAGTATATCATTCTAATTAGAATCCCATTCTTGTAGTTGTACATGATGTACATTCATTGTGGTATATTGATTTATGAGCATAAAAATTTATGTTTGATTCAGTTTATTATCTTTGCTATTTCTAATCCCACCTCCCTTCCATTTATTCCCCCATTTTCTAATCCACTGAACTTCTATTTTTGTCCTCCCCGATTCCCTTGTTTGGGGTTAGCATCCACATAACAGAAAGAACATTCGACCTCACGTGTTTTGGGATCGGCTTATTTCACTTAGCATGATAGTCTCTGGATAGATAGTCCATCATGATAGTCCATTAATTCAATGGCAAAATTCATAAAGTCATTCTTTTTTATGGCTGAGTAATATTCCATCGTGTACATACATTTTCTGTAACCATTCATCTGTTGAAGCACACCTAGGAAAGTTCCATAGCTCAGGAATTGTGAGTTGAGCTCCTGTAAACATTGATGTGGCTGCGTCGCTGTAGTATATCTTATTCTAATTAGAATCTGATTTATTGATTCTTGATTTTACTTCTTGAGCTTTAGGGGTCTTGTTGAGGAATTTATTTCCTAAGCCAACATGATGTAGAGTTGGACCTTTATTTTTTTCTAGTAGGTGCAGGGTCTTTGGTCTAATGCATATGTACTTGATCCAGTTTGAGTTGATTTTTGTGCAGGGTGAGAGATAGGGGTTAAATTTCATTCTGCTACATATGGATTTCCAGTTTTCCCAGCACCATTTGTTGAAGAGGATATCTTTTTTTTTTTAAGAGAGAGAGAGAGAATTTTTTAAATATTTATTTTTTAGTTTTTGGTGGACACAACATCTTTATTCTATTTTTATGTGGTGCTGAGGATCGAACCCAGCACCCTGTGCATGCCAGGAGAGCGTGCTATGGCTTGAGCCACATCTCCAGCCCTGAAGAGGATATGTTATGTACATTGTATGTTTATGGCACCTTTGTCTAGTACGAGATAACTGTATTTATGTAGGTTTGTCTGTGTCTTCTAGTCTGTTCCACTGGTCTTCATGTCTTCTGGTGCCAATACCATGGTGTTTTTGTTACTCTAGCTCTGTAGTGTGACTTAATGTCTGTCATTGTGATGCCTCCTGCTTCACTCTTCTCACAATGAATTGCTTTGGCTGTTCTGGGTCTCTTATTTTTCCAAATGAATTTCATGACTGTTTTTTCTATTTTTATGAAAAATGTCATTGGAATTTTAATAGGAATTGCATTAAATCTGTATAATGCTTTTGGTAGTCTGGCCATTTTGACAATATTAATTCTGTCTATCTAAGAACATGGGAGATCTTTCCATCTTCTAATCAATTTCTTTCCATCTTCTAATCAATTTCTTTCTTCATTGTTTTGTAGTTTTCACTGTGGTTTTTTGTAGTTTTCACTGAGGTATGTTCTATTCTCCCTGGTTTTTGTTAGATTGATTCCTAAGTATTTTTTTAAGGCTATTGTGAATGGGATAGTTTTCCTAATTTCTCTTTCAGCTGATTGATTCATCACTGATGTATAGGAACACAATTGATCTATGGGTGTTAATTCTACGTCCTGTCACTTAGCTGAATTCATTTATGAGTTTAGAAGTTTTCTGGTGGAGTGTTGTTTTTTTTGGGGGGGTGGGAGAGGAGGTCTTCTAAATATAGAATCATGTTGTTGGCAAATAGGGATATTTTGAGCTCTTCCTTTCCTATTTGTGTCTCTTTAATTTCTTTCTTTTGCCTAATTTCTCTGGCTAGAGTTTCAAGTCTATGCTTATAGAAGTAGTGAAAGATGGCATCTTTGTCTTGTTCCAGGTACTAGAGGAAATGTGTTCAATTTTTCTCCATTTAGAATGATGTTGGCTTTGGGTTTAACAAATATGGCTTTTACGGTGTTGAGGTATGTTCCCACTATCCCTGGTTTTCCGTGTTTTGAACATGAATGGATACTGTATTTTGTCCAATGCTTTTTCTTCATCTCTTGAGATAATCATGTGATCATAGTCTTTACAATCGTGCACTCCCAGGGTAGGGTTCTAGGAGTTCCCACAGGTGGGCTCTATGTCTCACCAGGTCTTAGGGACTTGGCTGGGTGGCATCTGCTCTGGGGAGACTGGCACTTGTCAATCTCTGCTGGGAGTCTGGATCTCAGGAGCTTTCCAGAAACTCCACTCACTGGGCAGGGGCACTAATCCTCCACCCCCTCTGGCTGCTCACACACAGAGCCTTCTGCAGCCCCTGAGGGTATTCACACCCACCAGTTCAGATTCCTGACCTGCTTCTGCTAGGTACCACCTAGGCCACACAGTAGGTGCTTGAAAGACAGTGTGGCAGTGACCTCCCTGCTGTGCCCAGGCCCTGCCGTAGGGCCACCTCAAGATGGTGTCGCCTCAGCTCTCGGTGGACTGGTGGGAAACAGCACTTTTCAAACCCCAATTCACGGGGCAGCTCCTAGATCAGTGATTTCAGGTTGCTTTTCTGCTGAGGTTTTCTGCACCGAATCTGCCCGTTTCCTTTCTCTCTGTGTTTCCCCCTCCCAAGGGGTGAACCAGCCCTGCTACAGCTGCTGCAGCCATATCTAACTGGGCTGCTCTACTCCATCTTCTTTGTACTCTTCCTTCTTTGCTCTATGCACCCAGATTTGAGTCTCTAAGACCCTCTGACTGGACCATATAGAATTCTGGCGATTCCTTCTTTCCCCTACCTCACGGTGAAACTACTGCCCTGCTGAGACCCCAGCCACGGAGCCACTGGGAAGTCAGCCTTCCTCAAACCTGCCACCTTCCCAGGGATCAGCATTCTATACAAATGGTTTCACACGGCTGTCCAGTTATGTTCTCAGCGTGAATTCATAATCACTAGGGCAGCTTGTGATATTTGTGGCCAAATTGTACTCCAGAATGTATTCATGACTGTACCCATTTCTCCAAAGATTACCTAATTCGAGTATTGCCATACATTCATTTAATTTGAGTAATTAAATTTGAGTAATTAAATTGAGTAATCCGTGCCTTTTAGTCTGATGGGTGAAATTGGTGATTCTACATAATTATTGCATATGTACATTTCTTCTGTGAGTTACCTTGAAAGGGTAAAGTTTCTAAGCTGCAAAGCCTGAGTTAAAATGTAAAGGACTAGGTATTGTAAAGTTTCTGAACTGCACACAGAACCTGAAATTCCTGAGGCAGTTAAGACAATGCCCGGTACTGACCATTTAGTTGTTAAATAACCTAGACCCTGTGCAGTTTGGCACGTAGGCATTCAGGGCCCAAACCAATCAGTTTGAATGTATCCCCCTCCTTAGGACTGACCTATCACCCCCGCCTGACCTGTTCCCGCCAATGAATGGACTAATCATGTTTGAGAGTTATTGTTCAATTTTCCCGTGCCTCATGATGATTTGCTCTGATGTATGCAAAGCCCCCCCCCCCCTAAAAAAGTATACTTAAGCACTGCTCAACCCCTGCTCGGGGCTCTTGGCCGCTCTCCCCTCTTGAGTGTGCACGGAGCCCCAGCGCGCTGGATTGGATCCTCAATAAACCCCCTTTTTCTGTTGCATGAGTCGGTTTCTTGGTGGTCTCTTCCTCCGACGTTCGCCGGACCCTTACAACCTGTTTGTGACCTTTGCCGTTTTTCCATAGGCTTATAATTATCAATGCATAACTAATAAGATGTCTTTGAATGTTCTAGACATGAATATTTTATGTCATATACTTTCACTAGTTTGATGTTTAACTTTTGTATGGGATCTATTTGCTTTTATTTTGCCATAGGGAAATTTTAATTTGTATGTAGTTAGACTTATATTTTTCCCTATTTCTCCTTTACTTTCGCTCTGTTCTTGGAAAGGCCAAACACATGAAAATTGTTCATCTCTTATGTTTTCCTCTTCTTTACTTTGCTTGCAATTGTCAGGCAGACAGGCATCTAATCCCTTCTGTCCCCATTCCTCATTACTAGTCCCCCTCGTCCATAACCTTGTCAACACTTGCTATTTTCAGTCTTTATTTTAGGCATTATAAAGAGTATTAGTTAATTATATCTGTTGTTTAAATTTGCATTTGTGAGGATGAGCACATTTATTGACCATTTGGATAATCTCTTTTTTGAAGTGCTTATTTAAAATTTTGCTTGTATTTGAAAAATGTAGTTATATCTATTTTCTTCTTCTTGGTTCTCAGGAATGTGTTATATGTTCTGGGCATGAACAGAGGTTGACTCAGCATTGATCTTATATCTAGACACTTGTCTAAATTCACATATTAATTCTAAAATTATTTATATGGATTTAAAATATTTACTATGTGTGTGTGTTCAAGTCCTTTTAAAATAATGAGTATAATTTTTAAATTAATTTTTAAAATTAATTTTTTCTTATTTTTTCCTTTTCTTGCCTTACTGTACTGGTTAGGACCTCCAATGTAGTGTTGAATAGAAGTAGTAAAAGTGGACATCCTTATTTCTTTCCTAACATCAAGGGCAAAGAAAGCCTTCACAATTTTATAAGTATTTATTGGTGTTTACTGTTGTGTATGTGTGTATGTGAACATGTATATACTTTCCATTAGATTAAGTTTTCAATATAAGCAAAGTTTTCTTATTCCTTACACATAGCTTTAAAAATAACTAGACATTTGGAGAAAGTAATAGCTGTCAGAACCATCCAGACATTAAATCCACCTGAAACATACAAAGAGTGATAATGTTTTCACAGAAACCAATTACTGCTGCATCTTCTCCTGGTCACCAAGATTGGGAGAACTGGAGACTTAAAAAACAAAGTAAAAATTTGTATGACAGAAGGGTCATAAATATCACGTGCATTCTCTCAGTGGTGGCATGAATTCTCCTGCAAGATGATCTATACCCCAAACACTCGGACACGCAGTTTCTACATGTCAAATGTTACATGATGGCTTTTCTCCCATTAGCCAAACTCAGCCTCTGGCCTTATTACGGTAGACTCAATTTGACGAATAATGTTCCCTTCGTTATTTTATAGAACTTGATTTATACATTTCCATCTTAAACAAACCTACAGAGATACTGGTTTAAATCATTTTGACGATCTGAGACTGAAAGATACATCATTTAGGTCAATGCACACTCACACACACACACACACACACACACACACAATAGTAGCACAAAAACTCACATCTACAGTCAGTACAGCCATCCCCAAAGAACCCACTATAGAAATTCATTTGGCATTAAGTAAGTCAAATGTAATTATGTAAGTTTTCCCACAGAGGAGCAACTATTTTTTAGACGGCTCTAGACCGAAATATTCTAACTATGAGGTTTTGAGTGTGGCAAAACTAAATGAGAAAGTCCATGCAGGAGACTATGGGAGGTGTGACCTTTATTAATAGGGTCTTGGCTTGCTTTCATGTTCCTTCAGAGATCCCTTTTGGGATTAGGTGCTTTCTGGCTAAATTTTAAACATTTTATAATTTCACATTTATGAGGGGACATTAGCCTACGTTGTGGTTTGAGATACCGAATTACAACTGTCTTTCCATAGTAAAATAACTAGAAACTAAATGCCGCAGTCTGTCTGGGCACAAAATAACCAAGCCGCCACAAAGCCTTGTAGGTTCAAACAGCAACTCTTTATTCCCGAACTCTCACGGGCACTCTACTCACACTTCCCCGGGAACACACTCCCCCAACACTGCGCTCCCAGAGCCAATTGTCCCGGAACCCGGCGAGTGCCCGAGGCAGCAGGATCCACCCTAATCCGGGAGCAGCCCCATTCCTGGAGCAGGGTCACCTTTCAACCATTCCCTTTGGCAAAAATGCCAGGCGTCATTCCAACTAAACTGTGGCTCTCAACAATTCACTTTTAGAAATCCAGAAATATTTCCTCATGAAACCAGGAACCATTTGGGGCATAGGGAATGTTGTCTTGGGGAAGAAATGCAATGAAAGTCAGCAAGATCGATCCCCAACTCTAATTCTTTTTCAATATCTGTTTGCTGTTACTTCGTCCCATTTGGTCTTCTGATGCACTGTGCTCACAGAGAGCAGCAGCAGCTTCCGGACGCATGAACACTATTTGCGAGAGAAAAATCTAGAATTGAGGAAATGCTTCCCATCCACCTAGGCCCGCCCTCAGGTCATTGGAAAAGACCTGTTGTAATTTTAGCAGTTGAACACATTTGCTGGTCTTAACTCTAAAGTACCTTCTTGAGCATTGCTACTTCAGCCACTAGGGAGAGCGGTGCCTGGTGTCAGAAGTGTGTGACTCCACTGCCCTTCTTTCCTGCTGGAGACATTTGCTCAGCTCCCTTAGGAGAAGCTATCGAATCTTCAATTTCTTTGTCATTGTTGCTGTCATAGCCAGCAAATTCTGTCTATATGAAATGGTTGAAATAATAGAAAAATATATCACCTTGCTTTAGAAATTCAAAACACTTGGGTTCCTGCTGTGCCTTAAAGTAAATAAGTAAAAGTAAATCAGAAACTGCCATCACCCTCCCCACGCCGGTTTGCAATACCTAGAATTCAGGTGAGAGGGAGATGACAGTCTGTATAAGGTAAATGCAGTAGATCTCAGGTGAAATGGTGTGGAAAGCTGGCTACGTGAAGACTAAGAAAGGAAGGGAGGAATACGAAGAGCACAAGAGAGAACAAAAAAATGCACAAGAGGTTCTGAGTTTTGGAAAGAGATTAAAAAAAATTGTCAAATTTCCCTTTAACAAAATGTTACCTTTTTTTGGTCTCCCCTTCAAATCTGGCAGGGCAAGGAAACAAGGGAACATGATCTTGGAACTAAACATTATAGGATTCATCAGACTGGAAATCAAATCCACAGAAAGCACAGTCTCAAAGCACCTTAAAAAGTCCATGCAAGGGTGAGAAGCAAATCCAAGACAAACCCTGGTCCCTGATCCTCCCTCCTGCTTCACGCCTGGGCAGGGCCATGTGCTATAAGTCCTCTCCTTGGACTGTCAGGGTTGGCTCTGCAGTGCTGAGGGGCTCTAGCAAACTCACACGGGGCCAGACAATGTCTATACTCACAAATGTCTACACCCGTCCTCAGGAGAAATCTTCAGGATGGTCATCTGGATGGAAATAGGCCCAGTGTTCTCTTCCTGGTGGGAGAACCTTCACTAAGCCTGGGAAGACTTTATGGCTACGCTCTCCTGAAGGCTTGGCCAACCCCTTTGGTCAAGTCTTTGGAGTGTGCTAGAACACTGGAGCTAGGCAGAAATACTCAGGCCAGATGGTGGGGTAAGCACACCCCACATTTTTTTTTCTCTTTTTCTTTTAAAGTAGGAATCGTGCCTTCCTATGTGTTAGGCCACTGTCCTTGATACTGGAGATGGTGTGTAAAGTCTCAAGGATTTTGCATTCATAAGGAGGGAAAAGGAAACGTAAGATATACAATTGAAATTTTTTTCCAGACGTACATTTCTGTGAAGGAAATGGGATCACGTAGTAGACAGATGAGTCATGAACGCCCTTTCTGGTTAAATGACAGGAATGAAAGTGGCCTGATATGTAAACCCTGCGACAGTGGAGACCTCCCTTGATTTACGACTTAGTCTGTTAGTTTCACGGATGCTGACAGAAGACATGAGACTCTGGTTCAGAGACAAAGGACTTTATTTTTCACAAGACAAATGGCAGCATGCAATGCACATTTGAATCAATTCCCCTTGTCAACAGTTCCAAAGGAGGATGTGGGTGTTGCATACACAGTGGAGTTGTATCCTGGGTAAGGAACTCAAGAGTTTAGGGAATCCCAAGATGTTTAATGGGATCTAGGAAAACTGGTCCATCTATTGCCTCAGAACAAGTCAAAAAAAATTTTCTGCTATGCTAGATGATAAACAAACCTGTCCCAGGATCCATAAAGAAATAAAGACATTTAACTGTTCAGAATAGCCCTTCTCTTTCCTTAAGATTGAACAACGTTCTAGCTACAAGGATTCCCCCTTTTGGCAATCTGCCTTCCATTCATTCTTTTCTGCCTTGCCCCCTCTGTTCTCTTAGCCAGATATGATTTCAGACACAGTGTAAGACATGTATGCCTCTTCCCAGGGCTGTCCCTGGCACACCTCTTGTCTATGTAAACAAATTACTTTAAATATGTATTACAAAATTAATGGGCTTGTGCAAGTTGTAGTGACTTATCAATGAAGATTTAGATTGATGGGTAGAAAAGAGGTACTTACATATTTGTGTGTCTTCCGGTATGTGTATATGAACATCCCTTGTCCTGTGTCCTCTGTGAGTAAGAATCTCCAAAAATCAGCCATGACATCTCCATTCTGGTGACCCAAGCTCATGTGATCCTATGGGAGAAATACTATAGCAGCCAGCCAGTGAGAGGAGCATGCTCTCCAGGTGGCCCTCCTGGAACTGGGTCCCACTAGTGGGCCCTCGCATAGTTCCAGAAATGTAAGTTTTGACCTCCGCAGGGATTTTGGTCTACTCTACATGTGAGGTACAGGACTGGGGAGAAGGCTTCTGAGAGATAAAATCCCACCCGGGCCATTGTCTGGGTTTGGGGTACGATGTACAGATACATGGCTGGTTCTAGAAACTGCCAGCACTCAAAAGGGAGCCTCTTTCATAGAAGGCACCCCCAAAACACTGAGTCCCAAGGCCTGGGGGCCTCTGTGTTCCTTATCTATGGGCTGTGGTGCCTCCATTCATGTCTGTCTCATTATATCTTACATCACGGGAGATTATCCATTAATTCTTTTCATTTTAACTGAACATGTGCAAAGCATTTAAGCCGCACTTCACCACACACTACCTTGTGGTAGGACTAGACCAGAACTCTGGTCCCCAAACCCCTACTCTTTTCTTTATGCCACATTGCTTCTATATGCTTTTCTCTTGCTCCTTTCTCCTTGATATTTGGCACTCAATTCGGTTCCCTGGTGTTATGGAATGATTGTGTTGTCTCCCCATTCACATGTTGAAGTGCTAACCCCCAGTATGACTGAATTTGAAAATGGAGTCTCTGTGGAAGTAATTAAGGTGAAATGAAGGCATGTGGGTAAAGTCCTGATATGGTAGGATTAGTGTCCTTTTATGAAGATTCTACACCAGAGAGTCCTCACTCTCTTTCTTGATATACCTACACCCAGGAAGGGCCCTGTGAGGATACATTAAAAAGGTTTCTAAGATCCAGGAAGAGAGCCTATACCAGGAATTGAATTTTCTGGCCCATCGAACTTGGACTTCCAGCCTGTAGCACTGGGATCAAAGCCACCCCATCTATTGTATTTTATCATGGTAGCCTAAAGAATATTATTTTCCTTCCAAAACCTCCTTTTTTTCAATATTTATTTTTCAATATTTATTTTTAGTTGTCACTGAACTCCATACTTTTATTTATTTTTATGTGGTGCCGAGGATTGAACCATGGGTCTCGTACATGCTGAGCGAATGTTCTACTGCTGAGCTACGACCCCAGCCCTCCAAAACCTCCTTCTAACCCCCCCTTTGAAACATGGTTCAGATTCTGCCTGTTGGTCATCTAAATACTTCCAAGACTTGCTTTCAGATCAGACTCTTGTATACAAACCCACAAGGGTGGTCATGGATGTTTTGCCTTAGATTTGCTCACACAGTGTTTCCAGTGGACCTTCAATCCCTCCATGAAAACAGCTGCCCCTCTGTGTTCACTTTCCATCATTGTGACAAAATAATCCAACTAAAAAGAGGCAAGGTTTATTCTCTTCTCAGAGAAGACTTTTCAGTAGACTTTGAACTTTTCAGTAGTACTGTGAAGTGTGTTAAGACGATAGAAACTTGTGAGATGGGCTGAATGCATTCTGAATGGTGAGATGGAGATGAGTCTTTGGGGGCCAGAGATAGAATTTTATGGTTTGGATCTAAAATATTCCCCAGAAGCTCGTGTATGGAAGGCTTGGGCCTCAGCGGATGGGTTTATTTGTAACTGGTGGAAACTTTGAGGTCTAGCTGGAGGAAGTAGGTTTTGGGGGGGTATTCCCTTTAAGAGTATTCTGGCTGCGTCTTCTCTCTCTCTTTCTCCTCCCCCCATCTCTTCCTGGCTATCATGAGCAGACAACTTTGCTCCGCCACGTGCTCTCTGATCTTCTGCCTTGCCGCAGGCCCAAAGAAGTGAGGCCCAAGTGACCATGGACCAAACACTCTGAAACCATGAGTCAAAATAAACCTTGCCTCTTTTTAGTTGGATTATTTTGTCACAATGATGGAAACGAGACTTCCAGATATCATGTGTTCACTTTCACTTTTATTGACATTTTCTCTTTGAAAGATGGTGTTGTAGTTCTTCAGGGTAAGACTCGGGTTGTGAACTCCTTTCACTAGTTAAAGAAGTGATGTAAAATCCTCTGTATGACAGGTGTCAAAAATAATCTGCTGACTAAATAACTGAAGCTGAACTGAAGTATCAGTCATTCAGTGAGTTGTAAGAAATAAAATTAAAACTTACAAGATCTTAATTGAGCTTTGTCTCACATATAAAGTATTCTTGAAGTAAGAGTGTTTGGATTTGAATTAGGTGTTCAAAAATGTCACCGGGGAAACATATATTTTACCCTGTAACCCTTAGTATGCTGACTTTTCATTTGTACTTTATGATAAAAACAAACAAAAGCCCCCCAAACAAACAAACAAACAAAAACATCATCGTCTGCAAACACAGATTTCATGCCTGCCACATCTGTGATCAGTAGCTATTAGTTACTAAGGAGACTTGGAAGTTTTTTTTTTTGGTACTGGAAATTGAACTCAGGGGCACTTGACCACTGAGCCAAATCCCCAGCCCTACTTTGTATTTTATTTAGAGACAGGGTCTCACAGAGCTGCTTAGCACCTTGCTTTTGCTGAGGCTGGCTTTGAACTCACAATCCTCCAGTCTCAGCGCTCCAAGCCGCTGGGATTACAGGTGTGCACCACCACACCCGGCAGAAGATGGGTATTTTTTTTTTTAAACTGTTAAGAGGCAGCAAGAGCAGAAGATAGCTAGAAGTGGGTGTTGAGTGAGCCACAATTGGGAGCAATCAATTTGTGTTTAGAAATAAGGATGTTCTCAAAAGTAATAGCTTTTGTACATGATGTTTCAGAAGTTTTCTCTAAATTAACAGAGAATTTTTTTTCATATTTATTTTTTGGTTATAGGTGGACACAATATCTTTATATTATTTTATTTTATGTGGTGCTGAGGATCAAACTCAGTGCCTCATGCAAGGTAGGCGAGCGCTCTTCCTCTGAGCTACAACCCCAGCCCTTATTTTCTTATCTTTGAATGAAAAACTAATATTTTTGACCTCTGCCTTGAGTTAAGATGTAGAAAGTAGCAGCACATCATGATTTCTACTATAGCAAATAGAAAATATTGGAGGAATTACAAAATTTGGTGTTTATTGATACTGTTGATAGAGATCTAGAGGGAGAAATGCCTCCTAAATCAGTATAGATCTATAGCTTTTTTTCCCCCTTTTCAGGCATTTGACAAGTGTGAGCATGTCTGAGAACTGGACTTATGTATGGAGGATTACCAATTACTAAGTTATATTCCCAGATCTTTTTTTTTTTTTTTAATCTTGCTATTTGTCTCATCCGTTCTTTGTTCCCAGATCATTTAAAAAATATATTTATTTATATTTTGAGACAGAGTCTTGCTAAGTTGCTTAGGGCCTTACCAAGTTGCTGAGACTGCCTTTGAACTCACAATCCTCCTGCCTTAGCCTCTCGAGCTACTATGGTAGGGTACATCGTTGTGTCTGGCTTTCTCATAGACATTTAAATGAGTGTTTTTTTGGTAAGAAGTATAGGAGCTTGAAAGGTAGAATATAAGTTTTTACATTCTCATGGAGTTTAAAAGCCAAGATCATTCTAGACAGGAGTCCACAATAAACAAATCACACATTTCACCTTCAAAGTATTTAAAACCAGAAATGAATTGAATTTGACAGTATCTGTAACCTTAGCCCCACTATCTTCTTGATTGGATCAGAGTGACTCAGCATCTCCTGCTGTCTTCCTGAGGAAGGAAAGGGCAAGCCTTCTTTGAGGGAAATAGTATCTACTTGGTCCTTATGCAACTTCTATACACAATTTCTGGCACAAAAATTTTTAATACATGAAAAAAGCAAGAAAAAATGTAACCAAAAACAAGAGACATAATAATCTAGAGAGAACAGGTGACTAAGATATTGAATTTATCAAACAAAGTTTTTAAAATATTATTAATGAAACTATTTTAAATATTGTCTAATGAAACTAGGGGTTAATAATGAGCGAAAATGATAACAAGACAGATATATGGAATCTACCACTATCCATCCATCCAACCATCCCAGATATATGATCTAAACCTTAAAATTTCAAAAATAATATAAAAAGGATATATAATAATATAAAATTAAACGGGCTTAAATAACAGACTAAGCATGTGAGAATATAGCATGAATTTCTCTGAATGAAATGGCAGTCAATAAAAATCATCCAAATGCAATTGCAAAGAGACAAAGACATTTAAAATAAAAATTGGTGTGTAAGAAATGTGAAGAACACAGTCAAATATTTATCTAACACATGTAGTTAAAGTCCTAAAGGCCAGGCAAAATACTTGAATTTTTCAAATTTGATGAGAGACAGTAACGCACAGATTTAAGAATATCAGTGTACTCCTATCAAGAAAAGTGCTAAATACATCAAAGTTAAGTACATCATAGAATGATGACAACTAACGATACAAGGAGAATATCTTAAAAGAAACAAGAATAAAATGATACATTAACTTCAAAGAAGCAACATGGGACTGACACTAGACTTTTCAGTGAAACTCTGGATTCCAGATGACAATGGAATCTATTAAAAGGGAAAAAGAGGGTGGGGTGGTGGGGAATCCTGCCATTTAGAATTGTTACCTCAGTGAAAATAATTATTAGACGTAAATGGAAAATAGAAATGTGAAGAAATCTAGATATACCATTGCGAATACTTACAGAGTTACTAAAGAAATAATTTGTCTAGATAGATGAATTGTGAAGAAAATAGCACTGCAGAAAAAGGAGAGAACACTTAAAACAGTAATTATAAAACACTATGAAATACTATTGACTGCTTAAACAACAATAATAATGTCTTATGACTTTTAAAATTGCCACAGAAATAAAATATATGACAGCCAACATTCAAAGAACAGAAGAGAATGAAGGAAATTATACTGTAAGATTCTTGCATTATTTATGAAGAGCTGAAGTGCTAATTTATTGTACATGTGAATAAATTAAGGGAGCATATCGGAATTGTTAGAATAAACATTAAAATTGAAAAGTGAAACTAGAAAAAGCTAGTAGAGGAGATAAAAATGGAATATGAAAACAATTTATCACCATAAAAGAAAATATGAACAAAGAACAGATGTGATAAATATAAATGAAATAAAAAGATCCAAGCCTAACTATATCAGTAATTCCCTATGTGCAAATCAACTAAAAATGTTCATTAAAAGACAAAGATTCTTATACAGTATTAAAAATAAATTTCCAACTTAATACTGCTTAAAAGGATCGTACTTTTAACTAAAGGACTCATAATAAATTGAAAATAAAACTATGTAAAAATATGCCAGGCACATATTAACCAAGAAAATAAAACCTTATTTGCTATATTATTATCAACACAGTGAATTCTGAGGCAAAATAATACTGATATTTCATAACTATAAAAGGGGAAATTAATTGGAGTGCATAACCATCCTAATTATGAATGTGTCTAACAACATAGCCTGAGAACATACAAAGCAAAAATTGAAATGAAAGAATAGATAAATTCATAATTATAGCAAGTAATTTCAGCAAAATCATTTTAGTGATTTATAGTACTAGCAGACAAAAAATAAAAGTGAATAAAACTACTACCAAACTTAGCCCAACTGAGGTTTGTAGACTCCCCCCTCCAACAGCAGATACAGGTTCTTTTCAAACAGAAACATTATGGAACATTAACCAACATAGGTCCCAGTAAGTCATATGATAAAGAAGTTGATCATGCAATTAACCCATTAAGTCCCATGCTTTTGAGTCTGCAAATTTATCAAAGACACTAGTGTATTAAAATACATTGGAAGTCAATCATAATCTACAACTTTTATATTATCAGAACAAAAATACAGGCTATCCAAGGGACACTGGAACAATATATCTTTTACACATTTATAACAGGACTTATGCCAATAAAACAAGAGATGGGCATTCATTATGTAATATACAAAGAAGTGACTTTCACAACCAAAGATGAATTTTGGTGTACAGACCAAATGAGAAGGGCAACTGGAAGTTACTTCTGTGGCCCAGAATAGCCAGGTAGTATACTGCACCTTGCTTTGCAGTATATCTTGTCTCAGTATCTCTCATTCACAGCACAGCTATTTTTCACCATCAATCATTTAAAATACAGTGCATTTTAAAAATTGATTTTCTAAAAATAAATGACAGCAGAATGTATTACAATTCTTATTACACATATGCAGTACAATTTTTCATATCTCTGGTTGCATGTACAGTATGTTCACACCAATTCATGTCTTGGATAATGATGTCCATCACATTCCACCATCCTTGCTAATCCTCTGCCCCTTCCCTTTCCCTCTGACCTCTCTGCCCTATCTAGAGTTTGTCTATTCCTCCCATGCTCCTTGTCCCTACCCCACTATGAATCATCCTCCTTATATCAGAGAAAATTATTCGGCATTTGTTGTTTTGAGATTGTCTAACTTCACTTAGCATTATCATCTCTAACTCCATCCATTTACCTGAAAATGCCATGATTTTATTCTCTTTTATTTCTGAGTAATATTCCATTGTGTATCTATGCCACATTTTTTTATCCATTATCTACTGAAGGACATCTAAGTTGGTTCCACAGTTGAGCTATTATGAATAGTGCTGCTATAAACATTGATGTGGCTGTGTCCCTGGAGTATAACTCCTTTGGGTATAGGCTGAGGAGAGAGATAGCTGGGTCAAATGGTGGTTCCATTTCCAGATTTCTAAGGAATCTCCATACTTTTTTCCATATTGGCTGCACCATTTTGAAGTTCCACCAGCAATGTACGAGTGTGCCTTTTCCCCCACATCCTCGCCAACACTTGTTGTTTGTCTTCATAATAGCTGCCTTTTTTTGAATAAAATGACAACCTGGTTTCCCGTTCTATAAAATGCTTTCATGAATGCATTTCTTATATATCAGATATTTATGTAATATTTTGTTTGGTTGAACATTTAACAGAAGGAATTTTTTTATTAGTTGCTCAAGATAATACAATGATCTTGACATATCATACATTTGATTCAAATAGTTTATGCCATTTTCATAATGAATTTAACAATATTTTCAAACACTCTAATCATTCACTTATTATTTTTCTCAAAAGAGTAGGCCTCTGACAACAATGGTCATCTCAGAATTATATCAATTCGATATTGTTGCTCAATGTAAGTTTTTATAAGTGTTTCACGTCTTCGACGATGGGACAAAATGGATTATCAATTTTCTGACGAAAACTCCAGCCCCAAGTGGCTTCATCGGTGACTTTCCCCAGGCATTTGAGGATGAGGAATTACCTAAGGTTTATGTCACGGAAACTCTACTGGAGCAGAATGAGAAAGGAATAATTTTCCTACGTGGTTTATGAAAGCCAGAATTTCCCTGATACCCAAACTGGACAAATAGAAAGAAAATCACAGACCCTTGTCTTTTGTGAACATGAGAACAATGATCCTAAACAAAATGAAATTTGGCAATGTATAAAAAGGATATAAATCACAGCCAAAGGATTTATTCCAAGGGTATAATACTGGTGGCAGCATTCAAAAATCAAGTAATTCACCACAGAAACAGAATAAAGGAGAAAATGTGACCATTTTAATAGCTGAAAGAGAGCAAGAGAAAGAAGTGTTTGCTAGAATTCAATAGCCAATTGTGATAAAAAGTCTCAGAAAGTAAGAATTAAAGGTAAATTCTTCACTGTAATAGAGTGTTATTAAGTATAATCCTACTTAATGTTGTCATATTGAGTTCTATTGAGTTCTTTCTTTACTAAGTTTTGGGAAAAGACTCTGATGTTAACAATCCACACTCTTAGGAGATCCCTGTCAAAGCAAAAAAGACAGAGAAAAGAAATAATAAAAAGAAGTAAGACTCATTTTCAGAGCAGCATGTGATCAATATAAAAATATTGTGTTTCTACATATTAGCAACAAACAATTGGAAAAATAATTAGGAAAATAATGTAATTACGTGCCATCAAAAATAAGAAATATTGAGGTCTTAAATTTTTTCATCATCCAAAAACAATGGATATATTAGTTTAATTGTGGTAAGCATTTCAGAATGTATACATGCACAAAATCATCCTGTTGTATACTGTAACTATACACAATTTTCATCTGTCAGGTTGATTTCAATAAAGCTGGAAAAATGATCAAACATCGAGAAATAATTTAATGAAATAATTGAAAGGCTTCTACACTGAAAACTATGTTGAGAAATATTAAAGAGGAACTCAATTAAAAAGGGGGTTATCGCCTCCTATACCAAAATATTCCATATTCTATGTTATTCTATGATCACAAGTTGATCTATATATTCAGTTCCAATAAAAAATCTTAACATTGTGTATGTGTAAAAATAGACAAATTGATTCTAAATATATATGGAAATGTAAAGGATAGCCAGGTCAATCTTGATGGCAAAATTTCAAGATTTACATTAATAAGTTTCAACACTTCTCAGAACCACACTGTGTTTTATTGGCATAACTCCTGTTACATGAATCCAACAGAACAGCATTCATATGTAGACCTTTTCATTTGAGAAAAAGACAATGAACGCAACTCACGAAGGAAATGATGGTCTTTTCAATAAACATCATGGAGAAATCTGATATCAATATTGAATTCATTATGGAACAACCACAAACTTTGATGAACTGCAGACAGATTGAAAGAATAAGGTGTAAAACATCCAGAAGAGTAGTTATCAAGTATTTATTTATTTATTTATTTTTAACACCAGGAGGCATTTGGCAAGGCTTTTTCTTGTCAGGACGAGGGAGGAGATGCTGCTGAACTCCAGCGGGCGGAGGTCAGAGATACTGTCAAACACGTTACAATGCACAGGAGAGTTCCCCACGACAAAAGTTACCCAGCCCACAATATCAATACTGCCTGCCGAGGTGGAGAAACCCTAGTCAAGAAGAAAACTAGACCAGGAGAATATCTTTGTGATTCTGTAGGTAATGAGTCATTAAGCAGGCCATGAAAAGCACTCTTTGTAAGATTAAAAAAAATAATAATAATAAAAATACAATAAAAAATAGGTAAGCTTTAATGTATTCTAAATGAAACCACTTATTTTTCTATCAAAGCAAAGGAAAAGGCAAGTTATAGATTGGCAAACTATGTATGATATACAAATTATGTATCATACAAATTATGTATGATCATGTGTATATGCAGGCACAATCTAAAATATTCCCCATATCAGGACCCCTGAACTCCTGGTACTTGTGACCCTAGGCAGTCCTGTCACCTGTGATTTGCTTCTTAGAAGAACCTGGCAAGCGTGAAGAGTTAAGTATCATTGTATTCCCTGAGCCTGTAATGTCCATCTCATGAGCAGGCATTCTCCCTAGATAGCTTTGAGAAAACAAGCAGTCATGTTGGGAAAGCCGTGTGGCAAGAAAGTGAGGGCACCTTCCTGGCAATAGTCAGCAAGACACTGAGGCTCAGAAACTGACAGTCCACAGGAACGAAAGGTTGCAATTAAACATGTGGGCTCGCCAGCAGATCCTTCCCCGTTTGAAATACATCAGAGACCAGAGTCCTGGCCTACGTTCTGATGGCAACCTGTGACAGGCCCTCAAGCAGAGTGCCCAGCTGAGCTGTGCTCAGACTCTTGACCCACAGAAACTGTCAGATAATAAATGTATGTTGTTTCGCACTACAGGGTTTGTGGTGACATGGCCATGCAGCAATCGATAATATGGATTTATAGCCAGGTTGTCTCCTAAAAATCTAAGACAAACACATCCCAGTCAAAAAAGTCCCAAAGATGTGAACAAGCACGTCCCGAGAGAGGACATTTAAGTGGCTCACACATAGATTTTAAGTGCTCATCATCAGTAGCATCGCGGAATCACAAGTTAAAACCCACAACTAGATATACCACACGCACATGGCAACGACTGAAACTAAAACTAAAACGACTGACAATTCTCTGGAAAGCAGATGAAGCAAAGACTGAATTCTTGTAAAGTGTTGCTTAGAGTGTTAGGTGAACAGACCCAGGGAAAAACTAGTTAGCATTTTTCTATTAAAGCAAAACAAACATCTACACCAGGGCTCAGGATACAGTAGCCCCTGGACAGAATTCAACCAACTATCTGCTTCTGTAAATGAAATTTTATTACATAGGCATATGTATTGTCTATGGCAAAGTTAAGTCATTATGACAGAGAATATATGGCTTGTAAAATGTGTGTAATTTACCATCAGTCTTTTAACAGAAAAAAAAAGTTTACTCACCCTGGACTTCATATTTTTCTGGACTCTACATTTTCAAGAGAGATCATGACGCTTTATGATAATAGCCCCCAAACTGAGAAAACAAATTCCTCCATGGAGAGAATGGATGAATTATGATATATCCACACAGTGGCCGACTTCATAGCAATTAAAAGGAGCAAACTATCAGTAGACATAATAACAAATAAGAAGGCAGACTCAAAAGAGAACATATTATATGATTCCATTTATATGAAATTCACAAAGAGTTAAAAAATAGTTGATAAAAGTTGATTAAAGACTGGTAGTTGTATATAAACAGGGAAACCACCTCAGGGACTCTTCTAAGGTGTTGGAATTAATTGTTCAATGTTGTGATCGGTGTGCACATGCAAATAATCAAGTCATATACTTTATATATATTACTATAATATTCCTCAACTAGAAAGTGCATATCTATTGTAGGATATTTGGAAAGTATTGTGAAGTTTTAACAAAGTGTTTTTCAAAAAGTCATACATCATCCTAGCTCTCAGGCCAGCTACTCTTAATATTTTGGGTTATTTTTTTTCCAGTCTTTGTTCTAGTGCTCCCAAACCTACTGAAAAATTGCAAAAGCAGAACAAACATCTATCTCCTACACCCAGATTACTTACTACCATGAAAGTATTCTGGGAATGCTATGGTTTGAATGTGACCCCAAAATTATGTGGGTTGGAAATAGGATTCCCAAAGTAGGAACTTTAATGACTGATTAGCTCCCAAGGGATCTGCCCTCATGAAAGGATTAAGGCCATTGTGGTGGGGTTGGGGATGGGTTCCTTATTGTGGAAATGTTCCCTTAGGAAGGATCGGCCCCCTTTCTTATCATTCTCCACTGCCCACCCCACCCCACCCCACCCCACCCCGCCGCCTTCCCTACAGCTATGGGATGATGCAACAAGAAGGCCCTCCTGCCAGACGCCAGCACCCTGACCTTGGACTTCCCAGCCTCCAGAACTCTGAGGAACAAATTTCTGTTCCTTCTAAGTTACCCAGTCTGTGGTATTCCATTATAGCAGCACCAAACAGGCTAAAGAGGGTGGTACTTCCCAAACAAAGGCACTAACTTAACTTACATCACCACTGTGCAAACTTCTGAGAATCAGGAAATAGACCTTGGCACACACGACCCTGCCGTCCAGACCACAGACCCCATGCAGGTCTCCCCAGCTAACCTGCTTGTGCCTCTCATTTCCCTTTCTGGCCCAGAATCCTAACTGGTAACACGTGCTGTATTTCACTGCCTTGTCACAGCAGTGTCCCTCAACCTCAGTCTTTTTGTGTCACCTTAGAGAATACAAGTGATCTGTATTTTATTTACATTAATGTGGATTCTTTTATTCAATAGTTTGTAACCCCATCTTATGTGTGTATTTCAAGAGAGGAAACTAATTACTGACTGAATTCATTTGGACTATTTCAAAAGGTGAAATACCTTTCTTCATTTGTCAGTAAACAAAATTAAACTTTCAAAACAGCAAACCAATTGCTTTAAAGGTCACAGATACATATCTGGCCCATTCTAGCAAAGAGGAGAGGTGAGACAGTTCCATCCACTTTTACAGGTTTCATCCAGCCCTGGACCCACTCCAGGTTGGAGAGAACAGGAAACTTTCAAAAATGAGTAGGTGCATTAGCCTACGAAGCCCCAAGTTTTCAATTCTGTGAATATTTCAGTGACACAGGTGCATTAAAATAGATTGGAAATCAATCTGTAGCTTATATATCCTTTATCAGCAGTGAGGGCAAAAATACAATCCTATAAATAGGTACATTGGGACAGTATAGCCACTTTTACAAGTACAAGCTGTTCTGTTAATAGGACACTAGGCACTCTTTACCTAAGTGACTTTCATGAACTGTTCAACAATTATTTTTGGTGGAAAGGGGCAAAGCACTTCAAAGGGTTGCATTACATTTTTGACAACCTGCTGCCTGTTTCCCAAAACGTGGCTTGCTTTGTCTGACCTGGTCACCCAGGCTGCCCAGCCCGTTGCTGTGCAGTGTACATCGTCCACTATGTAGGACTATGTCCCTATGTAGGACACCTGTTTTTTACCATTGAAACTTTGACATATAGTGCCTTCTTTGAAATAAAATGACCTAGTTCTAGAAAACACTTCCAATAATGCATTTCTTCTATTACATATCAGTTATGTATGTGATATCTTGTTCAGTTGAACATTTAGTGGAAGCCCTTTTGGCAGCCAAGTTTATTATCATTTTTAAACACTCTAATCATTCACCCATGTATTTTTTTTTTTTTACTCAAAAGGAATAGATCTCTAAAAATATATTATTTCAAAGTGTCCAATTTAATTTTTCTAAGTGTTTCATGTCTGGGCGATGGGATACAATGGGTTAAATGACACATTGTATTTTATTTTTTTCTTAACAACACCTTCCTGATGGCAAGTAATAGCATCAGGTGAAGATAGTATATCCCAAACTAGATCCAGGAAGTGGCACTGAGTGCTCAGTCCTTCCTCCTCTCTACATCTACCAGTTAATTTAAAAATAAGTAAAAAAAAATCCGTTTCAACAATTCAAAGCCAAGATTTTCTCTATTATGAGTCATCGCAAGCGTGCCTTGCTTTGAAACCAGGAAAACTCTTTGTAATAAACAACAAATGGTCATGGCCGCTCTTCTCACCATCCACAGCAGGGCAACATTTGCTAGTGTGTGTGGACTGGAGGCGGGGACCCCACGCCTGTGGGGCTTGTCTGACAGGAGTGCGTGGAGATGGGGGTAGGGGAGACTATGTCAACATCACGAGAGAAAATTTGTGACCTTCAGTTTGATTGAACCATGGCTTCTAGTGCGATACTGACAGTATCCTGCAGCAGGGCTCTGGGGGAGGCTGGCAGAAGCACCCTCTCATGGCTCCTGTGTTTTGGAGCCTCAGGGGCAGCCAGGGGGCGTTTGTCAAATGGACTCTGGGGCCTTTATATACTAGAGCAGAGCACTCCACCTGCTTCATAGCCTTCAGGTCAGGGCCAGGAGCTGTTGCCAGGGCGACAGGCTTTTCTTTGTTCTTAGGAAGTTTTCCAGTAGTAGGGGGGGTCATCTTCAAGTTCAGTGGAGGTCCCAACAAGCAACCAAGGAGTTTCTGCACAGTGGGGTCCCAGGTACCCCCATTTCTTTCATAGTTTCTCATGAGGACGGAGAGAAAACTGAAAAACAGACTAGAAATACGTCTGTGTGTGGATAGGTGAGAGGTGACCATTTGTCTCCACCTCGCCTGGTAGTATCAAAAAAGCCCAAGAGGGCCTCGTTGTCCAGCGGCCGAGACTGTGACCGCATGACTGTCTCATTTAGGTGAGGACTTGCACGTCAGATGGGCTGTCACTTCAGGGGACGTGCCTTACCAACGGCTCTTTCAGTGACATGTTTCAAATTCAGTATTGGCCTGAACTTCTCCGCCAAGTCCTTAGCATCCCTGTGGGCATTTTTCAGCGGCTGGACAGAGGCTTGCTCATTACAGACTCAAGACTCTCACATTATTCTAGATTTGACCAACTTTCTTGTCATGACAAATCTCCACAAAGCTTGTGCTTTTCCTAAGCCAGCAACGCAAACCACCAATTGCTCTGAGGAACTCTGGTTCCTTCTAGTGAAGGTTAGTATTTAGAAACCAAGTTTGAGTACTCAGTGTACACATTGCTACTGGACCGTCATTCCTTCCCTACGTCTATACATATCCAGGAACACATATGTGACATGTGTAACTGTTTGTATGTCTAGAAAACATTAAAAATTACTGAGTTAATACTAATACATCTAATCCTAACTGGGTACTACAGTTATTTCAGCCTTTCCCTTCTCAGACCCAATATGAAGGTTATTTTTTTTTCCCCAAGTGAGATTTAAGGAAGAGGGAGAAAAGTCAAAGTCAAGTCTATTTATCGTAGATGGTTTATCTCACATGGAAATTAATTATTATTGGCTTTCTGTAACTCACTTATATACCTAGTATAAGCACTTGCTGAAGACATAAAGGCTCAGAATTGTACTGACTGCTACACAGAGTAAAGGCAAGACCCCTAGAAAACTAATGTGGGGCAGGGTGTGGCAGGAGGTACGAGGTCATACCAGGTAGAAGGTTGACCTTCTCCAGCCTAACCTTTGTATGCTCTAGATTGCATGCGCACCCACCTGCAGCCGCCCAGAAGTGGTGTCTGGTTTCCTGTACTTTTTGTGTATCACCCAACATCTGAAGTCTTACTTTAAGGTCAGGTTGATCAGAGGTGCACCTGGGTGCATTTTCCCTCTGCCCCGTCCTCTCCCTTCCTTTGATGCTGGCTGTTCAGGAGGTGCCCAAGACTGACCTCCTCTTCTATCTTATCAGATGCACAATGGTGATGAGGTTAGAGTTCCTGGAGTCACATTCCAGAATGCAAGTTAAAGATAACATGGTTGGCTATTGGTGGAATTTGGCTCACACAAAACTTTTGCTTGAGCCAAGTTTTTAAAACACGGAGTGTGTTTTCAAGTAAAAAAAAAAAAAAAAAAAGGGACAATCTAGCAATAAGGGGCCCACATTTGCATGCACTGAAGGGCAAGTATTCTGCAGTGTCCCCTGGTTTCCTGACTTCGCTACTCACCGATATCCCTTAAATGACCACCTTTGCCAGAACTGCCACACAGGGGAGCCTCCACAGGAGGCATGGTGCTTCCTCTTGTTCAGTGTTTCCTTTGATCCCATGATCACTTCTCTCATTTCAGGGCCAACAGAGGACCACCAGTTTCCTTGAAGGCAGAGCTCCAGCAGCACTGCAGGTCGAGGCCAATTCTGGGCCAGTCAGGAGAGGAGGTGGATCAGGGGAGAGATGATGAGAGGCTATATCAGGACTGAACTTCAAGTTCATCTTTGAGACAAAAGAAACAAAGAAACCAAGAGGTTTGTATCTGAACCGCTTCATTAGTGAGCAGAGAAACAACAAAGGGTCATGACGGAGGGGCTCAAAGAGAGGGGTCACTGTGTGTTACTTCTCTTCACATTTCCCAGAGTGCTCTCTGGTGAGAACTCAACTCACGTTGGAGTAGCAGCCAGACACCCAGGAATGGAAGGGATGGACATCATCTCTAAGCCCAGCCCTCACTCCACCCTTGCGCATCCTTGTCTTCTACTCCCAACTTGTTCCCTTGCTTAAAGAGTAAGAGATTCAACAGAGAGAAGGTTCTGAGTTCTTAGGAGATGCCTGGGCAATCCTCCTGTTAGAAGGAGCCCAGTTCCCTGAATGACTGTGTGGAGCAGAATGCTCTCCCTTCACAAGCCTGGCTAGACTCTAATGAGAGCAAGAAATAAATGTCTGCGGTTCAAAGTATTTGGGGGTGTGTGTGTTAGATATTTGGGGACCTATTAAAGCATCTAATTTTTTTTTTTCCTTATCTGGTTCACTGGCCTCGACCAAGGATTACTAAGATAATTCCAGAAAATTCAGTTTCCTTTGAGATCAAATTTCTCAAATAAATGTTACATACCCAACTGCTTCCAAGTCCTTTTCATCCAATTACTGCCTCATTACTAGTAATTTGGTTTCTGCTTCTGCAATTCAACTTGAAGTGCACTTTCCAAATATTTTCACTGCCAAATCAAAAATAGCTCCCAGCCCTCATCTCACTTGTGTTCCCGTGTATTTGACACCATTGACCACACTCTGCTTCCCGAAGCCCTTCCCTCAACCTTGGTACCTCCACACACAATTCTAGAGTTGCACTCTTTGATCTTCCAATGCCACCGCCACTTACTTGCTGTGTGACCTTGACTAATTCCTTAACCTTACTATGCTCATTTGGAGGCTCTGGTGAACATTCAATAACGTCAGCCTTCTAGGAGAGACCAGGGCTTGCTAACAGTTAGCTACTGCTGCTATTAATAATTCCGTGTCTTGGGTTTCTTTTCTGTTTTTTTTTTTTCTCTGCAATACATAATGAGAAATCTCCCCTTTCTCATTAAGTATTGATTCTTCCAAAGGTTATTGCCTTGGATCTTTTCCCATCTCACTCCTTCTCTGTGTCTGACAAACCTCTGTCAGATTCTCCCAAACTTTATTTCCGATGTGCCTCCTCTATTCCTCCTTCCCTCACATGTCGTCAAAGTCATCATCCATATGTAAGAGTTGATTAACTAGGTCTCTTTCCTCATGGCCTGGGAGATAGGCCCCAGCAGAGACAGGAACCAAAGGAAGGATTACTTGAGGCAATGAATATTGTGCCAGGTATTCTGTTTATAGAACCAAGTGACTAAGCCGCTGTATACCCTAATGATCCCAATGACCCCATTGACATCAACAAATGAGATCGTTGATGGAGAGAACTTTATGTGCCAAAACATCAAAAATTCTCATTCATGGTCCTTGAAGAGTTTCTCTCTTCTAAATACAGCTCAATCTAGAATTGACTCTAGTTGGATTTTTTTTTTTTTTTTTTTTTTTAGAAAATGGGTTTCCCGGGGTGTCATCACCAGAATATTTGACCCTTAAAGATATTTTTCTCAAAATGTTATTTTCATAGTTAAAGTGATTTTGAAGTACTCCTCTGAAAACTCACGGAGCATGCTACCATATGAGAGGTTCTAACAAGTCCACTATAAAGAAACCTAGAACCTAAGTCAGCCTACCATCTTCCACCCATGTTTGGCCACAGAACCCTACCGATATTGGTCTAGGGTTGAGCCCAGTGTGTAGAGGTTCTTTAGTTGTCACTGGAGGGCTCAAGAGGGGTAGGAAGAAAATAGCTGGAATTGCCTAGGAATCCTGAGCAAACAGGACACCTGTGGAGGATCCACGTCCGTGAGACGCAAAGATTAAGCAATGTCCTGGAAGTCCAAGGTATCTGAGTTTAACAAAAGACTATGTGGTCAATCATGGAAAGTGCCACAGACGTCAAAGAGAATTAGTTCACTCCTGCATCAAGCTGTTGTGAAAGAAGAGCCAGAGTACTAGCCCCGGGAGTTTGTGCTGGACCCCTGGCTAAGGTTTAGCTGAGTCACATTGGATAAGAGGAGATGGGGCTCCAGCTCCTCCCATAGGGGAGGCTGGTGGCACTGTGGGTACCAGGGACAGGCTGAAACCCAGTGTGACAGCCCAGACTGAGGTGAACCACTGTTCTGGGGATCCCTTAGAGCTCCAGAAATGGGGCACCATCGTGCAAAGCTAGAGGGGCACCAGGTTCCCCAGAGTGAAGGGGGTGACCCAGGCACAATGGCTGCCCGAGAAGAAATCTAAGAAGTGTTGAGCATAATCTTGCCTCTTGATCACTGGTTCACGGGGGTGATTCTGGGGAACGGTTATAGAGTATACTCTTTATTTCCTCTCACTTTTCCCAGGAACAAATAAAGCAGGCATCATCCAAGAAGTGTTTTCAAAATGTCTTCAAAGAAACTCCAAAGAGGAGAATGTCCTCTGTGCTCACTGTGGCTCGCCAGAGGGAATGTGACCCACCACCAGGCTGGAGCCCTTGATATGCTGCTTCTCTGATTTTCACAATGCCCGGCCCTTGCAGAGATCTGGGCTTATGACGTTGATCATAAAGCATTGTTGGGATTAATACTGAGATGGCTCCCATATCTATATTTTTAATCAACTTTTCAGTGCCATTCTTAAGCCCCCTAGAACTAAAACTACAAATTTTAAACTAAAACTACAAATTTTAAAGTAGGGGCCAACCTAGCCCCTTAGAAAAATCTTCTCAAATATTTTCGAGATCTCTTTGCAGATGGTTGTATGTAACACAACAGTTAACATTTTTTCTTTCTTGTCCTGACTCGCAGGGCCCAGAGCTATAGAAGCTATGACTCATGTCTCCCATCTGAAGTAGAGATTTCAATAATATCCATGTCACAATCATTAGGACAAATGAATTCATGTTTGCAAAGTGCTTCATTCAAACAGGGCGCCATCTTCTGCACCCTGAATCTCCATGGAGACTTTGATGACAGTGGCTAGCAAATAACCAGAATTATCCTTCGAGGCTTTATTTTGTATGTTGGACACTCCACGTGGATAAATATATATTCGTATGTTCCGGAAGCCAGAAGAGGCACAGATAGGGTAGGCCTGGTATTGTGGAATTTAAGACATGCTTGTATCCAGTGTTCTTTCACAATTAGGGGACAACCGCAGCTGGGAGAGAACATGGGTGGTAGAAGGTGTAATCAAATAACACATCGGGGTCCCACTGATCAGCCAGTGTATTAGAAGCCTATGGGTCGAGGGATCCAGGGTCAGAGAGGTGCACAGTCTCCACTTGGGCCTTCCTAGGTGCCTGAGTGCTCTTCCGTGGTGAATGGGCTGAGATGGAGGTAACTTTGCAACCGTGGACCAGGTTGCCCTGAGCTGCCCTGGCAGGGTTGAGAGAACTGGAGGAGTTTCAGCACAGTGGGAGAAGACACCCGGGCCACGATGGAGATCGTCCAGTGGGGAAGCTAAGTCCTACTGAAGAGGAACTCTGCACCGGCTCCCAATGGGGACATTCTTAATGGATATTATTAGGATGTAGAGGGTCACAGGGTAGTTCCATACTCTAGTGGCTTTTTTGCATTTGGCATGAGAGGGCTTCTTTGTCAAGAAAGGGACCAGGCAAATGGAAAGTCTCACCATGGGAGGTTCCCCCTGGGAAGCTGCAGGAGGCTGAAGACAGAACAATTAATGAAGCAGTTGGAGATAACAGCAGAAACGTTGCTACCTCCAGTCTTGTCTTCAAAAGAATTTGAAGTGGAAATTGGATAAAGTTTTTACAAAAGAAATGAGTGAGTCCACGAGTCTCTGTTGCATGGAATTTGGGAACATTTCCAGGAACTTCTTTTGGTGTCAAAGCTGTCGCCCAGTGCTACAAACTCTGTAGAAAGACAGCCCCACGAACACGTTGCTGCTGCCCCCTCAGAGAAGAGGGATGCCTGTACATGGGTTTGGAGGGAACTTCTGGCACAGAAGTGGCAGGTTATAGATGGCTTCTGTGGCCATGCGCCTACCAGCCTGATACAGGGACTTGACAGTTTTTTGAAATGGGTGTAATAATAGCTCTACCTGCCATTTGGACTGAGGCTCTTCTTAATCTAGGTAGTCAATGTATTGAATTCAAATTCTTGCCAAGGAAACTTGACTCAAAAGCTGTTCTCTAGGAGGTTTACTAAAGGCTTGGCAGATTGTGGTCTCTGCAATGGCAACCATCACTTCTGCCACATGCCCCACTCTCCAAACCACCAAAACCTATGGAGAACCTTCTCTTTAAGATGGAAGGGAGGCTTTGAGAAAGAACACTGCTCATGCTCCAATGGGGCCTGCATGCTGAGTTGCACCCTAGCTTATACCCTAGTTGGGGGCTCTGCTTACCAGTATGACCCTTCATGTGATCCGTGAGAAACCAGGAAGAAATCAGGAATCTATCCTCCTGTTTGGACATTGAATGGAGGCCCTGGAGTTTGTACATTAAGCTTGTTGATTAAATCCCAGGAGAACCACCGGCTCGCCTCTTTTGACTCTGAAAACGCAGTAAAAGTACAAAGAAGAGTTTTCCCTCCAAGGTTTATTTACTGTACACTTGAGTTTTCTTCCTTGGTTTCTCTTGCATAATTGACAAGCCTGACTGTTCATTATATTCTCAACTTAAGGTTTAAGTGATCCAAAATTGGGAAGGGACTCAGGGACTGACAGGCCACCAGAGAGGGCAATCCCGTTAATCCTGATGAAATACCACATCAGCCCCACCCAGCATCACAGCATCTATAGAGAACAAAAAAAATGACATTTCCATTAGCAAGCTGAGTTTTCATTGAGGGTTAACTTGGAAAACGATTCTCTTAACTGCAAATGCATTGGCAAGTCACTGAGACTTACAGAAATTGTCAGTTTGCCTGGTAGTTGATTGATTGTTCAGTGAACCCTTGGTGGTTTCAGCTGGCAGGGAAACATCTGACTGAGGTGGCCTTTGGGATATGTGGGATCGAAGTTTTTAATTTCTCCAGAATAGCTCTTCTGTGGGGAAAGAGCAAGTAGTGAAAAGTGGAATGACAATTCCTTGACTGCAGTAGAATATCTGTTGTGACAGAGCTGGCCCTTGTATCACACAACAGGAAGCCATTCCCATTTTTTTGTTCTCTTTCTCCCTCTTAGTAAGAATCAAATTGACTATTTGTACAGAAAAACAAAATGTCCAATAGAGATGGATTTTTAGAAAACATCCCCTAGTTCTTCTTGACACCCAAGCTGAAATCTCGTCCCTTGTTGCAGGCGGCATAGAAGAGGCCCAGGTCTGTTCGTCCAGTGGATTTCTTCTCTCCCCTGGTGTCCCTGCTCCTTCCATTTCTGTCTGCATGGTTAGGGAAAACAAGGTAATGCTTACTATTTAAAAGCAACATTTTATGTCAATGCAGTAAAACTATGCAGACTGCACATCAGTGTTGAGCAGGTGTAAACTACTTCAACTCGGGGGTGGATGTAAGCTGTACTTCTCCAGAATGAGTTTAAAAAGCTCCTGCCTCAAGGTCAGTATTTTGTAGAACCAACTTTCAAAGGTTTTTTTCAGAGCTAAAAACTTATTTCAGACAACTTATGTTTTTCTAGATTCTTTGAGATTTTCATTGGCTCTAAATTCAATGAAACACTCAGAAACAGGTAATGAGCCTCTAGTCTATCTGATCTGTATTCCTGTTTTACCCCCCTTTGTTTGCATGGTTCCCTGTGCACCATGACGGTTGCCCGTATTTACAAATTTTGTAATGAAGTATCTTGCTTCAGGAGCACATCTTTCTGTCTTTATGCTGTTAGAAAAGCTGAAAAGAACCAATGTCATTCTTACAAACTCTTCAGAGTACTACAAAGCTTGGAGAAACATTCCTCCTTCTACCAGATGACTTTCTGTAATTTGTCCATGTGTGTTGTCCTGATCACCCTTTGGCTTGCTACATCCTCTAGATAGAAAATAAATTTATAATATAAGTAGAAATTAAATTTGTATAAAAGATGCGGGGGGGGGGGGGGGAGAAACCCCTCATTTTAGTACTAGAGCGCCTGTCCAGTGAGAGTTAGGGTAGAAAGTGTGATGGTGACTTCCTAAAACATGACTAAAACACAATACCGTTCCTATGGAATCTAGGACAACTGTTGGACAGGCCTCTGAACAAAGGCCTGTACAACTTGAAGGAGGAAAGAAGGATCTCCAAACAAGACTGTCACTCTGTAGCTACAGGGAGGAGCCAAGGAAGATTATTACTGTCCAGACAAAATTTGTTTCAGGTGTCTTTTTCTAACATGACATTTATTTTCTGCCAGAAAATAATTGTCTTTTTGCATGTTTTTGCGAAAGGTGATTTCCTTCTTCCTGTGATATTTTGCTCATTTATTTCATATTTCATTTAGGTATGACTTCTGAAGCATAGATTTGTGCCTGAAGAAAAAAATATATCAAAAACAGATAAAGAAAGTTTAAGTATGGGAGCAGGACTTTTTTGTGGGGAGGGGTTGTTTTTATTTTTTGGTAATATGAGAAAAGTGAGCTCAGTTCTCTGAAATAGAAAAGGAGAAACAGCTACTTATTCTTGTACAGGCTACAGATGCAAACCTTGGAAAAATAATTAGGCTTGTAGCCAGAGCTACAAGAAGAAGGTCTACTAGTATTTGTTTTTGAGTTGTAAAACTGTTCTTTTAAAAATACTAACTAGAATTGTTAGTAGTAGGGAAATTCGGAAGATCCTGTCATTCTTTAAAATGAAAATGTCACATTTCTGTATGTTACATTTTTCGATGAAACTTTATATAAAGATTTGGACTAGTTGAGTTTCAATATCATCTTTGCTGATTGTTTCAAACACACATGAGGGATAGCTGTATTCTTTAATTTTAGGTTAAAACTGGAGTATTCTGGAATCCAGACAAGAGTCTTGGATCTGACTGAGTCGCTAGCTAGAACAGACAGCCTCAAGAGTATCTGAGCTTGTTTCTTCTTAAGTGTCACTTAAGTGTTGAGTATTGTCGATTTCTGTATATTCTATAGACTGGTACTATCATCAGCACCACTCGTTCTTTCTGATGCTCAATGTCCCAAATTTGACCCAATGGTGGGGCTCAAGCTGGCTTTTGTGTCCTTTTTGACATGACCCATTATTATCTGGGGACTTGCATGTTTTCTGGAATAAGATTCCCCATCCCACACCTGGATTTAGATTTCTCCTAGTGGCCAAGGAGTAGGATGGTGGCTTGAAACCAACATCTTGGCACTGACGGTATATGATATGAATGATCCAGCATCACCAATGACATGCATTTTTCAAAATCTTGAGCTCAAATCTGATTAAACCTTTAGAACTTAATTTTAGCTTACTAGAAATGGGATGTGTGGAAGGAATAAGGCATGATCTGGAATGAAGCAAGCAGACAAATGCAGACTCTCAGGCATTCTACAAGTTACCTGGTTTGGTTTCTTTGATGATAATGTCATAAAAAATGTGGGGTGTACTGTAGCACATTTAAAGGGAATTTTGAGACAATAAAAGCAAAATGGTATCATCATGGGAACGCTGTTTTGAAAAAATAGTATAAAATGAAATTCTGGAGAGTTAGGGAAATTTTAACTTGGACTCATTATTAGATGCCAAGAGGCAATGGTTAATTTTTTCAAAGTGTTATTATGATTACTTGGCTAAATATATTTTGGTGCTACATGCAAAGTATTTAAGGGTAAAAGTAATGATGTCCACAGTTTAAATTTGACAATTACCCCCCCCCTTAAAATATTGTGTAACTATATGTTATGTAGATGTGAAGCCGACATGGCAAACTTTATAGTTATGGAACAATTACTGAATCTAGGTGATGGGTAGTTTTGGGTAATATTTCTTCTATTTTTCTATGTGTTTAAATTTTTTATTGAAAAACAAAGATATAAAGAACGGGATAAGGAACTCTGGGACAAAGGCAGCTTCTTGCTCCTGAGAGCCTCAAGCCAACTCTTCTTTCCACAATTCCTGCCTGGGAGACGGACGACATTTTCCCCAGCTCCACATGAGAAGTCTGGGAGACTTTCTCCTTCTTCCCTATCAGTCTTTTCGCTCAACCGGCACCAGTTTCTTTCAATTCTACCTTTTAAATATGTTGTGAATCTGTCTGCATTAGGGGGCATGATCCTAGGGGCACCGGGTGGAAGTCAGAGGTCAAAGATTGGGAGTCAGCTTGCCGACTGACTTCCCTGGTTCCTGGTCATCTTCCCCAAGTCAGTTCAAGCCTCAAGAGAAATCCTACTAGAGTGCACTTCCCGTCACACTGCTTCCCTGTGACTCCCCATTGCTTAGAGGATAAAGTCCAAGCCCCTAGCATGGTGCCCCATGCTGCATGACCCGCACCAGCCTGCTGTTTTGCTAACTCGAAGCCGCTCACCCGCGCCTCCTAGCTCTGTTCACCTTTTCTTTCTGCTGCCCTTTGCCACCTCCTCCAGAGCATGCCGAGATTCCCAAATGCAGAAGTCACCCTTCCTCGGCCTCCCCGTAATAGCATGTGCGCCTGATGGCCGTCCCATTTGCTCACTCTTGTGGCAGCAGAGTGCAGCGATCGGAGCCAGCTTTGCATTAATTCACTTTACGCGTGAGTGACCTTTGGCAAGTCCCTCAATCCTTCCATGCCTGGAATTCTCATCTCTGGAGTCGGGATTAAAAAAAAAAAAGTCTCTGCGCGTATAAGGTTTAGTGCAGTACCCGGCACATTATAAGCACTCAATAAATATTAACCATCATCTGAACTGCATTTCTCTTCCTCACTGGATGGCGAGCTCTTCAAGGGCTGTGTGTCAGGGTTTGCATTCCATCCAGTCATTCCAAATGCAGTAAGAACCAATTCTTTCTTCCTCCTTCCTTCCCCTCTCCCTCCTCCTTCCCTTCCCTCTTCCCACTTTCCCTCTCTCCTTCCTTCCATGACTAATTTCCTGCCAAGCCTGTGTTAATCATCCCCATTTTACAGATGAAAACTGAGTTGCGCAGACTCTTGTCCCTTTTGCACATAGCTGGTTAAGCAGCAGCCCTTTGGGTTGAATTTCCACCTGCTTAACTCTGAGGTTGGTACATACATGCCCGCACTATATTACTACTCTTCTAACACCACAGCATGTAGCATCCAGACTGCCATTAGTGCATATTAAGTATTTGTGAAATAAATGAAGGAATGTGTAAATTAAAATAAGGGACATTTGACAGGGGGGGGAGTACAATGAACTTGGGTTTGGACATAGGCCTCCCGTGTTCTGAACACCCATGTCAGTGGCCTGCAGTGCAGGTATTTGGGTTTGGGGGACTCAATGTCAAGTTGACAGTCTGCTGAGCGGGCCAGGGGATCCCCGAGGACATAAGCACTAGTTCCTCACAAGCCAGTCCTGCATTTGGCTGAGAATTCTCATTCATGCCTGCAACCTGGACCAAACTTCTTCATTCTCTTCCCCTGTGGGGAATAATCAAGCATAATTGTTTTGGGCTCCCCTCTTGTCTTCCCTAATTCCTCAAAATCACGCAGTTTCCAGGATTATGTCTGTGAATTCCCTCCAGATCTTAGCTCTTCTGAAGAAGGATTTAAATCATTAGCTGCTGGGGCTCTTCTCCTACTTCCACGGTCCACCGTCTTCTTCACTGCCTCTGCTGGGAGTCTCCATTCTCCTCCACCGCCCTACCTGGGGAAAGGGAGGCTCATTTCCATGTTGGTTGTAGGCCAGTGACCAATGCCACTTCATTTGGAAAGCCTCCCTTGAATGTCTTTCCCAAAGTTGTCCCCAGGTCCCATGGCTGACTACGTTATCACATCCTACCTTACGGCCTTGAGAACATCTAATTTCTTATCAATCATCTTAAGCCATTAAAATGGTGTGATTTCAGTCCCTTCCCATCAGAATGTAAGCTCTTTGAGGGCAGAGACTGGAATGTCCTGTTCACTGCAGGTGTGTCCCGGAAGCACCCAATAAATACTTGTTGAATGAGTGACACGGTGGTATCTGGGGCCAGGACGGTGGTGTCTGGGCTGGGGATGCAGAAGGGCCTATGCAGAAGGGAAGGGCAGGCAATGAAGCTTTTCCATGGGCTCCCAGGGTGCTGTGTTTATTGCAGCTAAAGCCCTTTCCTTCTCTATTAGAATTTTCCCTTTTATTCTATTATGTTTCTATAGTCTTCTGTCTCCCCTACAGGATCTTGGTAATGTATGCTCACTTTCTCATTCATTTCATTCATTTCTTTTAATGCACTCATAAAAGGTCTATGGACCGTGACTATGGGCAAAGCAATGTTCAGCTCACAAAGAGGGACCAGATGTTGTAGGACCCTCTTCTGACTTCATACTTTTGTTTCTGGCTAGGCCTGTGGTATCACAGAATTAAAACCTGCCCACCACCCCTTTGGGACAGGAAGGCTAGGTTTAGAGACTGTTAGCTATAGGAACGCCATCAACTCCCTGTACCCAAACTCAGCTCCCGAGGAAGCTATAATCAACCTGTTTGAGTTGAGAGGATTATGTTTTTAAAATTAATCTAACTTAATCACTTCTGCAGACACCACACATATGAGGGTAGCAGTTTATATTCCTTTGCAATTTATGTGTATCAAATTTAAGCATAGGTTAACAGTCCAAACTCAATGATGACAATAAAGTACTTTCCTTTTTCATGTTTTGTTGTAAAAAATATTTAGAAGTTACTTTTATGTTGGGGGGATGGTTAAATGACATGCCATGCTTAGAATATATGAAATATGGAAAAATTACTTCTAAGAAATCAACTACTCATGTGAAACAATACTCTCAGCTATGAGATTCATGAGTGTCAGGTGAGGACCCGACGACGATGTTGACACGTGTTGAGAAGAGCCTAGGCCTGCAGTGTCTCTCAGCAATGGTCCTGTAACTTCTTTTTATTTTCTACCATCACCTCCATCTGGACCTCCAGAGTCTCCATCTCCACCCCAGCCTCCTCCTCCCTCGTCACTACCTCCCGTTTTGGAAAACTCAACACATTCTTTCCATCACTTTCTCTTCCTACCGTCCTCCTCCCTGTGGTCCAAGCCACCTCTTTTCCGCCCATCCCCTCTCCCACCTCCACCACCACCCAAACACCTGTTTGGTGTCTTCCTCATCTCTACCAATGGCCAATCACTTTCCCTCAGCCTTCTCCCGGGTCATGCACCTTTCTCCCTAACTAATTCCTTAAAAATGGAGTGTGGAAACCTCCCCTAGTCAGTGCCACTAGGTGTCCCTGTGACTGACTCAGTGTCCACTAGGTGTCCAGGAACACACAGAGGGGCCAGCAGCGTTGTCTCAGTTGGCTCCATGGACACTGGTAAATTCCTCCCAGGTTCACCTTTGCTCTGGGCCAGGGGCCACACCCTCACATCTGTTTCATTAACATCTGAAAATGGCATTCATTTCCACCCACGTGAAAAGACAAACATTGATTTCTTCCACTTGTTCCATTTCTGTTGGATTTAAATAATTTGTGTGTTGGATTTAAATAATTTGTGTGTATGTGTATCTGTGTCTGTGTGCACACGCACACATGCTGGTTTTCCCACTTAGTTTTTCTGGACTCCTGAGAGAGAGCTGTCTCTTTCATTCCACATGGTTTAGGATGAGAGGAGTTCAGAAATGGGTGATTTGGGTTTATCACAGATCGCTAAAATACTTGCTCCTGCATTGCATTTTCAAATTTTAATTGGATTTTTTGTTTCTTATTCCATAACATCTGTAAGGTATAAACCTTTGCTTTTGAAAGCAAAGTTTGAAACATTCTTCAAAAATTATCTTTGATGTCTTCTGATGTGAGGGCAGAACATGGACATGTCATCTCTTTTTATATAGACCACTCTGCTCAAGCTTTGAGCTTTCTGGATCATCTCTTCCAGGTGAAGTGATCCTTCTTCCTCTTCCACATAACAGGCGCACTCAAGAGGATAACCAAATACGGTGCCTCCCATACGGGTGGCAACAATCGTCCTTTGCTGTTCTGTGGTGGCCCTTCTAGTATGTCCAAAATGATACTGTCCATCAGAGGGTCAGCACTCGACTCTACCAACTCCTGTTCCTTTTGAGAAGTGACATTTTAAATGGGGAAAAAAAAAAGTTCATGTGTAGGAGGGAGTTGAAAGGAGATCCATCACCACCATAAATATCCAGAAATCCCTTACCAGTGGGCAGAGAGGGAACTCAAGCTGAATTGAAGTCTTTAAATATTCCTCTTTTCTTGCACAGTGCCCTTATGGCAGTGCCAGTGGAGTCATCCCAACATATCTGAGGCCCGAGTCCAAGTCAAAACCCAGGAAATTTCAATGCAAGAAACTACAAACGAGCATGAAACTTCCATAACAAGGCTATGCAGATGGCTGTATCAAGCAATGTGTCATAGGAGGCAATGTTTCAGAACAAGGGAGAGCGAACAGGAAGGGACCAGCAGCACTGGTTCAGAATTCATGCCTTCTCCAATTTCAAGACATGAAAAATGGTCGTTTTAATTCCAAGTCTAAGCATCCATCTTTGTGAAGAATAGTGTTAGAGCTATGACATCCGGGGCTGGGGTTGTGGCTCAGTGGCAGAGCGCTTGCCTTGCTTGTGTGAGGCACTGGGTTCGATTCTCAGCACCACATAAAAATAAATTAATAAATAAATTAAAGGTCCATCAACAATTTTAAAAATATTTTTAAAAAAACAACAAATATGACGTCCCAAAGATAGGATGGGTGAGCCCTGCCCTAAGCCATGTCTTCCCTGCCTGTGCCCTGCAAATTCACTCAAGTCAGGGTCTTCCAAAGGTCTTTCTAAATCAAAACCTCATCCATTACTCCACTGACTAACATCCTTCCCACAGTTCCCCATAGCCTTCTGGGTAAAGTCTGAACTCTTGTCCCCTGACGGGCCAGGCCCACCTGGTCCACCTCTGCTCTCTGCTCTGACCCCTTGAGGCATCACCCAACCCAGATCCCCAGGGTTGTTCTGAGGGATCACACTCCCTGCTGGGCTTGGCTCGTACTCCTTATCACACCACTCCTTCCTGTCTCTTCCTCTTCCACCCCAATCATTATTTTTCTCTTTAAAGACAGTTTTATGGAGGTATAATTGACGTCCCTCAAGCTGCATGTTTAGATAGTTTAGTCAGTTCTGACACATGTGTTATGCATGAACCTGTCACCACCATAAGGAGCAGGAACATATCCACAACCTCCCTGGGTGTCCTCGTACCACTTGGTCATCCTATCCTCATGGTCCTCTGTCCCTACTACAGGCAACCACTCATTCACTTTCTATCATTTATAGATTGGCTTATCTGTTCAGCAGTTTTATATAAATACAGTTGCATTATGTGTACTCTTTTTTTGTTTGGTTTCTGTCATTCAGCATCTAACTTTTAACATATATTGTACAAATTAATGGGCATCATTGTGATATCCCCATACATGCACACATGGTACAGTGACCATGGCCAGCCGGCCAGCCTTCGAACTTTCCCCACCTCCCTTCTTTTCTTCCCTCCAGTCTTCTTCCCAGTCCATAGCTATCCCTCTCTTACTTTCATATCACTTTATTTTTTTGGAGGGTGGAGGGTACCAGAGACTGAACTCAGGGGCACTCAGCCACTGAGCCACATCCCCAGCCCGATTTTGTGCTTTATTTAGACACAGGGTCTCACTGAGTTGCTCAGTGTCTTGCTGTTGCTGAGGCTGGGGTTGAACTCACGACCCTCCTGTCTCAGCCTCCTGAGCCTCTGGGATTACAGGCGTGTGCCACCACGCCCAGCTCATATCCCTTTAATTTTTTGGTTTCCACATATGAAAGAAAACACTCCTTGTCTTTCTGCATCTGGCTTGTTTTACTTAACATAATGTCCTCTAGTTCCATCCATTTTCCTGCAAATGATAAGAGTTTATTCTTCTTTCACGCTATACTTTAGACATTCTTCAGGAAACCTCGACTGTCAATGATAAGGCCATACACCTTTCTCACCATGTGACAGCATGTTTATCACTGCGTCATTACGTCTTCTCTCATCTGTCTCCATCAGGAGACTGTCAGCCCCAGGAAGGCAATAACATTTTATTCGTTGTATTTCAGAATCTGGCAAGAAAATAGTTGTTGAATGGATGAACCCATTAGATGCCATAAAGGAAGTTGTGTGGTGGGTTCAGTGCTTCCTGAGGGTCTCTTGAGAATAAAAAGAAAAAGGCTATGAATATGATCTATGATCGTGCAACAAAATAAGTTTAAGAGTTTGGTTGATCAGAGTTTCCGTTCTGGTAGGGCAAGTTGTACCGCAATCAAGAAAACCTTGGGGGTGAAATCAATGAGCATCCCAGAACGCCCTGGAGACACACCAACCACCACGCTTCCTGGGGCTGAGGCCCTCCGAAACAGCATGGAGCTGAGTTGACACCCGAGGGTCTTCTTCAGTCCCTGCAACCGGATCGAGTTGAGGAGAAGACCAGAACTGAGGATGGTCATCGTTGAAGCCCTACCCACACACACCACCCCTTTTCGAGGATTATACAGAGGAGGGTTTCATGAACCCATTCCGTTTCCATTTGTGACTGAAGAACTGTGATTCGGAATACACCAGAGGACCCATGCAGTGGGATACAAGAGGAACAGAAGTTTATATGGGCCTGGAAATCAAGTTTATATGAGTCTGGAAATCAAGTTTATATGGGTCTGGAAATCAAGACAAAATAAGCACTGAGTACCACTGACTCCCACAGAGACAAACAGCCGTAGGAAATATGTAGAAATTCAAACATTTGAAGCCTACATCTACTCTGTATGTGGGGTGCTGTAAGGAAAGAGCCCTCTATAGCCTGGTAGGGGTCTCAATTCTCCACGTTCTGCTTCTGGATATAGGAAATTCTTATCACTCCAAAGTATTTTGGAGGCGCTTAGAGACTCCAGCCTTTGTAATTTAGGGAAGATACTGAAAAGACGAAAGTCTCACGGGAACAGTGGGGCTGGGGATCCGTGCCGAAGGTCGGAGTCAACTCCAAACAGTTCTTGCCATCCTGCCATCCCCTTGAGCAGGTTTGATTGTTCTTAGCTAAATCGGGCGAGCAGTGGGAGAAAAACAAACAAAATCCCTCCTTGATGGTCACTTCCGCCAGGCAGTGTACAGCCGCCTCAATCGTGCCACCCTAATGTTAGGGTGAGGGTCAGGGAAGACCTGCAGAAATAGAGTCACGTGGGGCCTCTGACTCCACAGTTGCCAGCTTACCAGGCTCCTCTGGGAATCTGAATCAGTTTCCCACTTCCTCTTGAAAGCCTCCATTCATTTCCCCAAATTGTCATCATGATCATCTTCCCCTCTCCTGGTTCACTTCCCGATCCTTTGGCAGGTCATCCCCAGTGCTCACCGTGGGGTCTTGGTACTCCGTCCAATGTCCAGCCTCCCTGCCTCTCTGCTCCTGAGATCATTTTCTCTTTTCACTCTCTATTTTTGGCTCCTGGGCCACCTCACACACAGTCCAACTTCAGCTGCCACCTGCATGTTGATGCCTCCCAATATTTTGTTTCCTTTTTAGATCTCTGCGCTAGTCCCTGGCTAGCAGAAGTATTCAACAGAATGTTCCCAGGAACCTCATATCCAGCATGTCCACTCCCCGCCGCTCCCCATGCTCCCTCAGCGCTCACTGCCTTTCCTAGTAAAACTAGCTAATGGCACTTCCATAGGCTCAAAACGTCCACCTGAGCCGGCAGCAGATTCTCCCGAACCTCTCGCCTGCTCTTTAGTCAAGTATTGCACGCAGTGCTCTTTTGCTTTCACCTTCCAAATTTCTCTAGAATTCATCCATTCCTCTGAGTTTTGTTGACTCATGTGGCCTGGATGGGTAAGTAGCTTCCTTTCTGGTTTCTCTACTTCCATTATCACCACCTTCCAACTTGTCTTTCTTGCTATCTTTGTGAATTTTCTAACTTGAAATTCATTAAGTGGTTTCCTAGCTTCAGGATAGTGTTGTCCCACTATAGACCCCACTTGCAGGACCAAACCCCCCGGCGGGTGGATTCCCACTTCTGTAGAAGCCTGCTGCTTTCTGCTCCACACCCCTGAAATGTTGCTACAATACTATTTTCTTTGACCTCCCTTACCAAATAAACATCTGTCAGACCATCGTGGACTGAAGGGTGAGCAAACACGACATTATTTTCAAATACTCAACCTTGTAAAACAGAACTCATTCTTTCCCATTGTAGCATATTCAATCTAATCCATTTTTTTTTCCCAGCCACACTTAATGTGACTTTCTCAATCACTGTCAAGTTCAAAGCCTATCTTTACAGGATAAATGCTCTGTGTTTTGGGGTTTTTTTTTTTAACCCCTTTGCCACTTTCTCCTGTTTTTCTTCCCAGAAGTTACATAAGTGCCAAAGGATACCACAGAAAACTGAAGTATTTTTATAGCATTGAAAAAGAGGTGCCTGGCCATCTGTGGGCACTCTTGGAGGTGCTCTGTCCTGCTCAGTCCCTGCGCATGACTCTCTGTTTCTGCACTGTCCACTGCAGCATGATTCAGTCGCCTGGGCCTCAGGGGTCTAATCATGGGATCCACCAGGATATAGCTCTCCTCTCTCCTGGTGATGACCAAAATCTCCACCATTGTCCTCTACAACTTCCTCCAAGTCTCAGGCCCCCACTAGTCACTCTTCCTCTCGAAATTCCAATCGGGGAATCCAAAATGGGAATCTGGGAACATTTTTCACCTTTCTCCATACCCCGTGAGGACAGGGAAGGAGGGATTGCGAAGGTCCCCTTTGGCCCCCTCTTAGCTGTGGCTGCTCTCCTGTTCTGTCATGGCATGGGCAGTGCACGCCAAACATGGAATAAGCCCTCAGAATAATCAACCCAGAACAAACTTGACTATTCTTGCATAAGATTGTTAATCTCCCTTTTGAAGAGATGTCTTCAGCAGTGACAACCCAGGCTCAATGGTTTACACAAAACACCACGCACACGCGTAGGATGCACGTGTATCACAGACCACTCAGAAATATGTCTTCCAAAAAATGCAAAGCTCAGTGTGTCCTGTAAGCTGCCAGTCTGACAGGGGGATAGAAAATTAATCTCTTCCAAATCAAGGATTCTTGTCCTCTTACCCAGGGTCTTGGCTAAGGCCCAGAGGCTTTACAGAAGGGACAGGAAGACGCACGGTATGCCTGTGCGTACAGTGTCTGTACAGTGTCCACTGTGATGTCCATTGTTGCATTAGCCCACAGTTGTCAGAGTGCACAGGGAGCTGTGGGGGTGTCCCTGGGTCCCAAGCCCAGACACCCTTCCAGTTTCATTGATACATACCATGTCTCAGGCACACAGAATCAGCTTCTGATTTGCAGCTAATCTGAGCTGCATGGAAGTTTCTGGAGGCCATCTGAGGACCATCCATCTTTGTGGATACTCCTTTTACCCATCAATTTTTTGGAGTCTGGCCATTTCTCTAGGGATTTGTCTGGGAAATAAGGCACAGGTCCCCTCCTCCTCTGGTCCCAGTAGTAGTCCCCGAAGGGCTTTACCGGGATTGTAGGGTGTCTTCCAGAGACACCCAGGCTCAAGTCCTCACACCTCTTCCTCACTCCTCCACTGCCAGGAGAGGTCTCCAGCTATCGTAGGAGTTATGGGGTGTGGGGTGGAAAAGTCTGCTTCCTACTTAACCAGGTTTACTCCTGAATCTTTTCAGCCAAAGGTTTTGTCATTCCCACAAATAGGCTTTTGAAACTCAAAAAAAAAAAAAAAAAAGAAATAGGAAGACGTTTTCTCCCTCCCTGCTATCTATCCATGGTCCCTTGTCCTTGCCCAGTGCTTTGGGTCAGGATTAGATGCTGCAGCTGGGAAGCCACAGTGGGCCAGCACTGCCCAGAACCCTGCTCTGTGAGCTTCTGGGCCTCTACCCTTGGTATGGTCCGTGAGGAGGCTGCTCTGCCAGTTTTGATGCCTGGCTTGGAAAACAGCTCCAGGGATATCTTTGAAGTGGGGGGGTGTGTGTTCTAGATGTGACCTACAATGGCTGGTCACACCGTTGAGACTGAACCGTGTAGCCTGCCCTGCATCTGGGGAAGACATTTCCAGATCCAGAGGAAAAAGCTGTGCATTTGGCTTTTTCTCTTTGGTCTGGAAGCTCTGAGTATCGATCAAGGTGACAACCCCAGGCCTGGCTTGCCCCCTTCCAGCCTGATGTCTCCTCTGCTCACCTGGGAGAGGCGAGTCTGGAAACCATGTGCTTCAGGAAAGAGAAAAGAGAAGTAGTTATGGCGTGGCCCTGGGGGTGCCGGTAACTGTTTCTTTTCTGCAAGTCCCTGCCATCGCTCACAGGCTGAAAAACACGAGCAAGAGCCTCAAAGCCATTGAAAACAAATGGACTCCAGTTCAGAGAGGAGAAGCTTCTGACAAGAAGATGAGTCGGCGTCCCTGGAGGCCCAGGCTGAAGTGTCTGCAGAGGACAGCAACTTTCCCTCCGGCCACTCCTCCTGTCTGTGCTCCAAGACCTCCTCCTGCTGCTGCTGGCCAGCACTTACTGAGTGCAGACTCTCTGCCAGGCACGTTCCAAGACTCTCACACAATTTAACCCATTTAATCTTCACAACAACTCTATGAGGTAGGTGCTGTTATCGTCATCCTCACTCCCCGCCCCCCCCCCCCAGACGGGACTCATTTCACATCTGATTTGCCCCAGTTGATGCAGTAGGTGACATGAGCTGGGACATGACCCCAGGCAGGGTGTGCACACAGTTGCTCATCTTAATTCTGTGACAACAGCCTCAGTGGCTTTCATGGGTGGGCATCTTAAGATGCCCCTCAACTTTATTCCCCGGAGGCCGAGCTGAACTTGGGGAATCTGAGCTCAAAGCTGAGATTCACCAAAGTGTTCAGAGGTGAATGGATTCATATCATCTCTCCTTCCCCGGCACCAACCGTACTCTTACAAATCCTACTCTGTGCCAGCCCAAAGCTGCCCCAAAGCATTGACTCTGTTTCTTAAATCTTATATTTTAATGTTTTAAAACTTCAGGCAGCTTTATAACTTACTCTATGTTTAGTTTTCTACTTCTACTATATTGACAGGTGACAACCAGAGGTCCAGGTTGATAGGCTGGGCACAAGCCTAACAATAAGATCTGCTTCTCTAAAGGACAAAGAAGAAATCTGGGCCAATAGAGCAGAGCGCAGAGAGAAGAGCTGTATCCTCTTGTGAAGGAAGTCTGACTTCCAGGGCCTCAGGTGGGCTTCCAACTGCAGATACATAGCGCTTGAAGCCTCTCCCTCAAGGCGGGCCTCAGAGGCTGGGGCTGTGTGCTGAGGACCCTCCCCTGAGCAAGGTGCATGTCATCACTGTCACATGATGCCATACAAGGGGCCAGGGCAATGCTCACGGGCATGAACGGCACCCTAACTCGCCATCCTCAGTGCCCCCAGGCCTTTTAATGCCGCCTGCGATCTTTCCTGATTTCAGAGCTGTGAACTCGAGCAAGAGTCTGATGCCTGGGGATCCCTTGGAATCAGATTAGGGGAACAGTCCTTGACTGTTTCAGGAAAACGGACATGCTTTATCTTGTGGCTTGTGTACTCCACGATCTTCAGCTCTGCCACTTATTCCAAGCCTGAGCTTTTCTAGAGAAGCATGGAAGTGGTACTATAATATCCGAGTCATGAGCTTTGAGGGTTTTTGGAAACCAGAGGGAACACTGTGGAGTAACAATTTCCTCAGGACCCATGGACTTTGGATGGAGGACCCTGGGGATCATTTATAGTCACGCATGGCCCCTCTATCCTGGACCTCCACTCCATGTGTGCGTATGCCAGTCTTGCCCGGGAGCAGGTGATGGTGCCTGGGAAAATATCCCCACATCTTGACACCTACACACTGAGTCATGTTTCACACCAGGAAAGCTTGAGCTCCCAAGGCTGGGTGTGCTCCCCACGCCCAGGGTCTGCTCAAGTTACTTCTCCTCATAGGCAGAAGGTCAGTCACACAGGGACTTTAAAGTATCGACTGGTGCATTTCACTGGGCAGCCAGAGGTTGAACAGGAAGACAGAGGGAGTCAGTCTCGTATTTGTATTTTGATACATACGTGAGCAAAAATAAAAGCCACTCCAATCACTTGAAACTGTTCCAGCCACAATGCATTTCACACAGGGAACCTAACAGGCATTTTTCTTTAGACACCCAGCAGAAACCTCAGTTACATCAACTGGAAGTACACCCTTAAAAGCCATCACAATCGTTGTGCTTCATTAGGCAGATCATGCCAATGCAGACTTGAAAGGATGCCGTCAGGAACGATCACAATCTTTCAAGGTGACCTTTTTCTGGACTCAACTCCAAGGAGGACATGACAATGTGGCTGCACGCCTATCAAGCCTGCCAGCAACGAGCTGGCCTCAGAAGGCACAATCCACGTTGATGCAGAGGGCAAGACGGGGGGACACCTTCAGGGACCTTAACATGTCCCCAAGTGGCACAGCCTCTCAAGTGTGGTGTGACACTCACTGGTGGCCTCCTGAACCTGCTGGGGCACTTTCTTTCACTGTGGAACGGACTACAGCATCATCTCACTTGTGGGACTGTTGCATAGGCAAGTTTAGGACGGGGACACAGTCGGCATCTCGTAACTTCTATTCAGACTTCTACTGCCCAAAGTCCTATGGTTACTAAGGTGCAAGGAGGTGTCTCCCTGTTTTGCTCATGTGCTCTCTTCTGTTTGAACATTTTTTTAAAAATGTAAAATAAAATGGCAGACAGGAAAGTGCGCAAATCCATTCAAGGAAAGGACATCAGTGATATCCAAGGAAAGAGTCTCTTGGGAGCCCCATCCTCCTCCTCTCTTCTTGTCCTCTCCCCACCTCTTTCCTGCCTGACAGGAGCCCCTCCCCACTCCTAGGACCGGGGGTTGCCTTTCTCTCACACAGCTTCCACACAGAGCTGGTGTGGCTCTTTGAAAGCAGCCCTTCGCTGGCCATGAGCAGTTGTCCCTGCTGCACAAAGGAACCATACCCCCACCTACCTGCCTTTCCATCCCATCATACAGTCGGTGCCCAAGTCAGGACCTCACAGGATGTGGCTCCTCCCCAGGGGCGAAGGGGACAGCCGTGCGTGCATACTGGGCTGAGAGTCATAGTCCAATCCTTTTTGTTTGTTTCTATGTCTCCCGACTATCTTCTAATCCATTTGGAGACCAAGTTCCCTTGGTTCTTTTTCTCCTGATGCATTTTGTCGCTTTCCTGTTGCCCCTCATACCGCACTTGGAGAGTAGCTCTGGTGACTTGACCTTTGCTGAATTGCTTAGGTTTTAGGTCTGTCCTATTAGGACTTCAGTCCCTTTTTGTATCCATTCTTGAGTTTGGTTTCAAGCCTTTCAAAAAGGGGCTGGCTTGATTATTTAGGACAAACTGGTCTCTTTTGAAAACCTTTCCACTTCATTTACGAAGTCAGGATTAACGGAGGGCCTCTGTGAATGCCGGAGTAGGATGGGATGCAACAAGGCCTGCCACAGGGAGTAATGTCTTCCAGGTGGGGAAGGGGCAGTGGGTGATCTCTCAGGAACACCCCAGCCCACCCAGTGCACAGTCCCCAGCAATCACTTCATCAATATGCCAGTTCAACTCCAGGAGCTCTTGGGTAACTTGAAACTGGGGATGCTGAGTAAATATTGTCTGGAAACTACACCTTGGTTGGACTGACCTTGGTTTGAAGAACTACGTAAGACGTCGTCTCGTGAACTTAATGCCACGAACTCCTCATTCCTGTGGCCCATCCAGGTAGCATTTTTACAAAAGCACTGAGAGACGGGCGACATCAGCCACACAGCCTCTCAGGAAGAGGCACCCAAAACAAAAGCATTGGGAGGCTTGGAGGTGGCCTGCCCTTCAGACATCCTGCCACCTTCCAGAGGAGTCCCGTATCAAGGTCAGTATTTGAGCATTCACTCTGATGTGTCCTGGACACACCTTGTAGTCATTCACAGAGGTCCATGGAAATGAGGGTATTTTTAAGGGATGAAGTCATGAAATACAGTAAGTCCTTAGCAAAAACTCACAGAGTCAAAGTTGGGTTATGTCAAGGTGATGCTTTGGGGGCATTAAAACACCTGAATACCAAATTCAGATCATTAACCAGGTTGTTTTTGCAATAACCAATCGCCAACCCCAATTTTTAACTCCTACTACATACGTGGGCCTGCATTTCAGTAATCGAGAGTATAGGCTGAAGGGTTGAGAGATAGAAATCATTTTACCTGAGCAAGCAGAAAGTACTATGAGGCTTTTTCTAAGGGCCTGAGGAAACTCTGTCCAATCTATTAAAAATCGGGCAGGCAAATTATATTTCATCATTTCTCAAGATTATCTTCCTGCTAATTTAGAAAATGAGACAAATGACCTCCCTCTTTGGTGAATTAAACATTTTGTCAAGGTTACTGTATACTCTTAGTCAACACCGAGCCGTATCCAACACCAGACAGATGGGGCCATCACATCTTATCTCATGAGGGTACAATTAAAGGCATCCAGAGAGGTGGCTAGAACACGCTCCGGAGTAGAGTTGCTTTTAATTTGCAACAGAATTTATTTTGTAATGCACACGTCAAACATTCAAACTGATTTGGCAAGGGCGGGAGAGGCGAGAAGGCAAAAATATCAACAGTGTTTAGAATTAGGAGTCAGTTACTCGTGGACCTGTAACATCACTACAGAATCGTAGTGTGGAAGAGTGAAATCTTATTCAACATTTAATGTACAGCTGTACGGATGGGTTCTGTGTCACCACCCAATGCGCTCATTCTTACCCGGGCTTATGCAAACATGTATGTCTATACAGTGTTTGTGCGTGCAAAGTCACGTCCACAAAGTAGAGAGCAGAGGAGGAGGGATGAAACACTGGAGGCACAGAAACAACAGAGTGATTCTGAATGTCGCTGGCGAGCAGGGAGGATGTGTGATGGTGGTAGTTAGTGAGAGCTGGGGAAGATAAGAAAATCAGAGAGGGGCGTGAACCAGGACCCAAGCCTCTGCAGGGTCTCGTAAGCCAAAATAAGGAATTTGGACTTCATCCTAGGAGCAATGGAGGACCTCTGAGCAATTTTTAGTACAAAAGTGACATGATCAGATTTACATTAGGCAGAGATGCTTTGGTGTGTCCCGTATAGGAGGACCGATGAGAGGGCCAAGGGGCAGGGCAGCTGGGGAGAGCACTAAGAGTGTTGTGGGCAAGGGCGAGGAGAGAATATTTGCCATCCCTCAGTGACTCTAGGCCTGCAAGTCTCCAACCCACATGGCGAAAAATAAGGTGGAAATTATAAACTGGAAATCCTCTGGATGATTTAAACCTCATCCAGCAGATCCTCACTTCATCAAAACCCCTGTCAGCACGCACTCTTTCAACAGTGCTATCCAGTATCTGTCCCGAAGGGGATTATTTAAGGATGAAATGATCATGTGTGTGACTACCTCTCTCAAAGTGCCTCTGGATTAAATAGGTTTTAATTCGGTTAAAGAAAGTGCACAACGATTTATTTTGATGTGCATGGCAAGCCACTAACTGCCTAAGAACCAGGAACTTTCAGAAACCCCAGACCAGAGGGGTCACACACAAAATACTAAAGTGTACACTGGAACATAAACACAGTGTGTACTGTCAGTTTCCCCTTAAATTAGAAAAAAAAATATATAAGAGCCTTTCAGTGAAGTCTGCTTTTCTTGATTGAAGAAAATCTTCAATCCCCAAACTAAAATATCCTAAAAAAATCCTTCACGTTGTACTGGGGTGACCTTGTCTCACACTCTGTTAATATCGAGATCAAGATCTTTTAAGATAGGGCAAATGGTGTGAGCCCTCCTGGTTAAGGTAAGTTCATCCTGCTCAGCAATAAAAATATAGTTGAGATTGCTATGATGTATAAATATTTATAAAAAGTGTCCTGGGAATAGCTGGTAAGAATGATCTAAAATACTATCAGTGGCTCTGCTCTAATTTCAAACATCATTCTGCTTTCAATTTTCAATTGCTTTCAATTTCCCATAATAAACCCTCCTCCCGTCTTCTACCTCAGAGAAATCACTGGAGAAGAGACTCTTTTTTTTTTTTTTTAAGAGGTATATAAACCAAAACTTTTAGGGCATCATTTGGCACCCAGGAGAAGGCATAGAGGTCTCAATTTTTGTCCATTTTCTCAAAATCTCTATTTTGATCTTTGAAAAAAAAACACAGTTTGCCTCTTTAAGATCAGAGGAGCTGGATGGATTCTCACTCTCCACTTCCCTCTCTGAAGGCAAGAGCTTCAAGGCTGCCCCTTTGCTTTTCTTCCTCCCGTGACTTCTCAGTCCACATTGGTCTGGCAGATTCAGGCATCCAGAAAGCCACGTGCACAAGCTTTCCCCTCTCCTGTGGTTTACACCCGGAGAGCCGGCTTCTGTCCCCTCTGATTCCTGCCTGTTAAATCGTGGAAGGGTTAGGGTCAACTCCTGTGGGTCCACTGACCCGCAGGCGGAGAGAGTGAGAACATAAGAACGTGGGAGAGGGCCCGGCCAGCACAGAGATGGGGCAGGCCCTAGCAGGAAAATGTAAGGTTGGCACATCTGCAGGGGGGTTGGTTGGTGGGCTGTGGACTCCAGTGTGTTTCAACATTTAGTGCACAGCTCCATGGGTGGGTCCTGGGTCACGCCAGGTGGGGAGTATGAATGAAATTTAAATAAAAAAACCTGTCCCTATCATCCTGAAAGAACGTTGGGAAGATAAGACACGGAGAAAAAGCTTGCATACGAAAATGAGAAGGACATGGACTGACATGAGAGGGCCGTGGGCAACCAGCGGGGCTGCAGGCGCCTCTCCAGGAAGACCGAGATGGGAGGGCTGTCAGATGATGTGGTTGAGGATGTGGGAGCCGGGACGTTGCCCAGGAGAGGAGGAGAGCAACCTAAGCAAGAGCACAGTGGCACGGCTCCCTGATGAGCCTGGGGCAGTGGAGCCGCAGAAAGTGCTGGGGATAATGTGGAAGAAGAAGGTCGGGCCAGGCCACAGAGAATCAAGTGTCCCACACCGACGAGTTCAATCTGTGGACGATGGGGACACCATCTAGGGTTTTAAGTGCAGGGAATGTCATATGCCTGAGAGAATATATCTCTTTTCTAATAAATAAAATTAAGGATGATTTTAAATAGTCAAAAGAGGAAAAGATGACAACGTGGGGCTGCTCTGGTCCCAGACTTCAGGGGGAAGTGTCTACTCAGTGCTGTTCGACGTGCTAGGGGACATGATGATGGTAAGGACAGACGTGGAGAAGTAGCCTTCTCTGGGCCAGCTTTTTAAGAGGTTCCGAGGATCTTGGAAGCAAGCAACTTAATGAGCTACTGAAGTCAGGAGACACAGGGACAGGTCAGCTTCAAGGGCTGTCACAGGCCTTGTACAAGCGGCAGGTCTTAGAGAACCGAGCGCTGCAACCTGAGACCTGCCCGCACCCTTCCGCTGGTCTCTCTCTCCCCTCCCTCTGCATCTGCAGAGACTCCAAGAGCCCAGGGACTACCCTCTTTGAGCTTTCCTCCAATCTCCAATCTGAGTAAAGAACGGAGGTTTAAAGATCAGCAGCCTGCCCAAATTCACCCAGCAGATGACAGCAGAATAAGAACTGGAGCTCTTAGTGTCGTGGGGCTTTTGCCAAAAAAGAGTGAGCTTCACTCGCCCTAGAGGACTATGGGAAACCTGCATTTCCACACTCTGAACCCGTCTCTGTACACTCTCGGTGTCAACATTTCTCTTTTTAACTGCTGCAACCAGTTTTGGAGTTCAGTGTCCTAACAGCACCTTCCAGATCTTTCTTCATGTGAGCTAACTCCTTGTTAGCTGGGTCCTGTCTGCCCTCGGAAGGGGACAACAAGGAGGAACAGCAAGAGTCTAGTCCAGATCACGGTTGTCAAAGGGTTAGCTATCAGGATAAGGGATGGCAAGTTAAGAAGCAAAGAAGCAAAATGATCAGAAGTGGGCAGCAAAGTCTCAGAGCTGTTCTTAAGACCCCCAACTAGGTTCATCACATCACAGGCACAAAATCCGCAAAATGTTTGCCATTAGCTGCTATGACAGGGGTATGAGACCAGAGGCTGGAGAGACTCCTGTTGCCTTTTGTTGCATGAGGAATAAATTGGTATTCATCTTTTGGACTAACAGGGAAAATTTTCACCACCAATTTCAACTAGGAACTGACATTCTGTACTAAAGTTTCAAATCCTATACCCATTTTTTTTTTTTTTGTCTAATAGCATATCCTTTCAGGATTATGTTCCACTGTTGAGATAGGTTTAAAAGACCCTTGTGATTACTAGAGTGTGTAGGAAGAAGCAGGATCCCAAAGCGAGAATGCAGTCACCAAAGAGAACACAGAAACAGGCAAAGCAAGGGCGGGGGGCTAGCCAGAGAGGGCAGCCTGCCACGGCCATCGCCAACCTCAGCATAGTGGAGGGAGCAGAGCCTGCCATCAAGTAATCCACAGAGACATCACAGAGACTGTTCTTCCAGCAACTGCCTGAGCAAAATTCAGGTCTCAGAAATAAGGACCCAAAGCAAGAAGAGGATCCCCAGTGAAGATCAGATCTATGGTAGGGTACATGGACACATCACATGGGACATGAGGAAGAGGAGCCAGACTGGACCAGGATGATTCCCTTGTCCACCCCAGCAACATCACCATGGATGCCTGAAGAGGAAGATTTCCAGGTTCACAGCAGCACCCACAGCACCACCTTTTGAGTGCATGGCCACTTTCTTTTGCCCAGTGAGCACGTGCGCATTCACACGGGACCTGTAGTGGCTCCTACCACTTCCTTTCCCAGCAAAAATTCTATTTTGTCTCCTTCATGATCCCTCTTTCCAAAATATTCCTCAGGATTTCTAAGCATGTTTCTGTTTGTAATTCTGAGTACCCCCTCACTTCGAAGTTAGATCACTTTGCTACCAAGAACCCCTGCAGGGAGACACGGTAGACCACCAGGAAAGCAGACCCTCTGCCTCCTGACCAGCCTCTGCACCCCTCACTGAGGTGGCTGCTCCCACACTGCTGCCCCACACTGGATCGCCACTCCAGACTGTTCCTTTATATCCTAACCCCCTCCCCTCCTCCCTGAAAACACTCCTCCTCTGGAGAAAGGGGAGACAGGAAGGACAGCTGGGGCGGCCAGGTCCAGGCTGAACTTCTCCTGAGCCTAGATGTCTGGTGGACAGGCATTGCTGCTCTGTGACACGCAGCAGCTTTATTCATAGGCTCGTTTCTCAGGACTCCTACACTCTCCACCTTCCGTCTGGTTTCTTTGGGAGTTGCTCGATCCAGCAGAAATATCTCAATATACAGGAGTTTCAAAAGTCATTCTGGGCCTCCTGCTCCTTCTGGTACATCAAGAGATGTGGCTGGACATGCTGTTAGTGACAGTTAAGAACTTTCCCAGTGTTCTGTGACAGTTAAGTTGCAGGTCTGTCTGGAGCTTTGAAGCTGACCTCTTGGTCAGAGGTCAAAGCCTTGGATTTCTTTGGTTCTGGCCTGGATAAAATGCCCTATTGAGTATATAAGCAAACTATATATCATTTTCATTTCAAAATATATCAAATCATTTTAAACATATTCTCCTTATTTTTTCATAAAAAGTGCTAATTTTAAAAGTTCTTAGTCTTTTTTTTTCTTTTCGTTTTTACATCAACACTTGACACTTGTATTGGGTGGATCTCAAGACTAGAATTTTAGAGTTTATAAGCCTCAGTGACTCTCAAAGTTTAGGAAAATGAGGTTCATCTCTGCATGACATAGATTGTGTAGCATGGAGTCTGGTAGGAGAATTTAATCAGAGAGGGTGGCTGACCTGAGAGCAGGATCAGGGACCTGGGTGAAGGGGTCAAGGCCTGCCAACAAATATAGGCAAGGAAGGAATGAACTTTCAAAAAATGGAAGGGTGAAAGTTAACATTTCTCTCATCATGGAACGTTTTCTTCATTTTTTACTTTTTTGAAGCTATAATACTGAAGAACACTGAACACTGTCTGTACATCTTAAAGAATATTGAGCAAACAACTGTGTGACTTCAATATGTGTTTACTGAGGCCGAATCTTGTCCTTGACTGTCATGCAACTTGCAGGGTGGTTAGCAGGAAAGGGCCACAGAATGTAATCGTGCAGTGGTATGATTTGGAGTGCAGATAGGAGGGGAGAGCAGTGGGTGCCCTCTCTGTGGTGCATGCCTTTAGAGGCCTGACAGATGAGCCTCAGCGGGTACTGTGTCCCAGGAAGGGCAGCAGGGTTGAACTTTTGGTCCTGGCTTCTGAGCCCTGTCAGTAACTGATCAAGGCATGGGATTCCACGGAGCCCAGCTTTCTTCATCTAGAAAACAAGGCAACAGGATTGCCTCTTCCTGTTCCATAGGATGGTTGTGAACAGGAACAAATAACCTACTGCTGCTTTGTGAAGACGGAAATAGTATATGACATATAAACGCCACTGTCCACTCTTACCTTCCCATGATGTCTTTTACAGTTGTTTAATACTGCAGGAAGGTGACTTTTGGAATCTGATAATAGATCTTAACCGTCTTGGGGAACTGGGATCCACATGAAGAATTTTGGTAATCTCTCAAAACTTCGGGTAGGGGTTAGCTGAGGGGTAGCTGAGAGAATTAGAACAGCTGTCAAGATGGGAATCTGGCTTTGAGCTTTTCCACCTAACACAAACGTACCTCTCGCCTACCTTGGGAAGGGCCATATTTGCTCTTTAACTTTCGAGTTTTCTCCTTTCTCTCTTTCTCTTTAAACACAGATCACAAGATATTCCCTTGTATTTGCTCTCAAAGGGCTGTTTATTTTTATTCCACCAGGGTTTGTTGGATTGGAGCCTCCATAGTCTGCCTTAGACCGAAGGGAGGGTGATTCCAGTTCTCTATTTTGGCAGGCATTTTGTTAGAACTATCACACCCCTTAGTTTTATTCCCAATTTTATAATTAAATAGGGTGTAATTGTAAAGGGAAAAAAAAAGACATTGCAATTCCATCTCAATTGTTTGTAGTCCAGAGACCAATTGGTGAAATGTGTAGTTTTAATGTGGTTTCCTGGGCTGATATGTAGGCTGTTATCCCCTGGGTTCCATAGAAGTCCACCTGAGAGGGTCCACACCCATCTCCACAGAGTGGTGAACACCCTGGGCTTTGACTTCAGACCCACCAGGGGCAAATGTTGCTATACCTCGTGTATATCCTTCTGATTACTTTTCAGTGTACCAACCCACATAGGCAAAATTAATCCACTTTTTTCTTTTTATAAAAGTAAGACCAGATTTTATCATTTCTTTTATAATCTATATTTTCCCCGCTTAATTTATAATATTCTTACATTGCTAAATATTTATTAGCAGCTTATAGTGACTGCATGATATTTTGTATGTATTTAATCAATTGTCTATGATTTAGATTTTTTACATTGTTGTCTTTTGTAAATAAATCTGCAATTTGTAACTGTGTTGGTACTACTTAGTGCTGATTTCTGATAACTTCATAAGTATTAAGGACAGGCCTAGGAGTTTTGTAGATGTGAGAAGGTTGATAGGGTAGAAATAAGAGTCATAAGTTCTTGTCTGATTGCTCCAGTCTTCCTAGTGAATTAGGAAACCAGGTCATGACTTTGAGGGTAGAAGACAAGATGTTGAAGGTTTGAGGTGAAGAGATGAAAATACAATAGATTTCCATCACTTCTGAATTTACAAATGCGTAAATTTGCCTACTTGTTAAAATTCATCCACAATCCCCAAATCAACACTAGCACTGATTTTGGGGTTATTCACAGGTGTGTGCATGCTCAGGGCTGCAAAATAATTTGATTCCTATGTGCATGTTTCCCAGCTGAGGTTGAACAAGGCCACAACCCATCTTCTTGTGGCTGCTCTTCTGCAATAAATAAGTGCCATTTTTTTCTGGTCTCTTTAGGGCCATGATTTTTATTTTTACATTTTTGTAGTTTGTATTGGTGATCTAGCTATTTAAAATGTTCCCCAAGTATAATGCTGGAGTGCTGTCCAGGATTCCCAAACATAAGGAGGCTGAGACGTGCCTTATGGAGAAAAGACACAGGTTAGAGAAACTTCATTCAAGAATGAGTTATAATGCAGCTGACCTTGAGAGTTCAATGGTAACAAATCAATAATATGTATTCAATAAGGCGTCTTACACAGAAACTCACATAACCCACGCCTAAGTACTTGCCTGTTGATGAAAATGCCGTGTCAAGAAGCTCATGAGAACCTAACTCTATTTTCCATGGGAATGATAATCTAGTGTTTGCTAATTCAGCACTTGTAAAAAGTTTCTAGATCCTAACTATGGTATATAACTATGGTATATAATCAATGATACTTGTATAGAAAGATAGGAGAGTGAACTAGAGAAGTAAAATATGGTTTGGGGGCAGCGAGTAGGGACCTCTTAACTTTAAAGATCATAAATTTTCAGTATGATCAGTCAGTGTGATAGTGTGTTTTCACTGTTGAGAATGGAGGAGGCTCGAGCCAGCATGGGAGTTGAGTATGTCTGTAGGGGAGAGAAGATGATGATTATCCCTATGGTTTATGTCTCTGTGTGTACATGTGTGACATATATGGCAAAAAAAAATTGTTTGTGTAGCAGGAGCCAAGAGTATCTTTTGTTCCAAATGTAAATGAGTTTTAAAAATTACTTATTTCCATGGCATGTCTCCTAAAACACATAAACTGTGACCAATATACTTGATTAGTAGAGACTAGAATTTGGCAGCACCTACTGATGGACAGCTTAGCTTTCATTGTGTGCTTTGTACACAGTGAGAACTTTCTGCCACATCCGTCACAGTACCATTTCTTGCCTCTTTTCCTGTGCAGAGTTTAGGAGTTTGTGCTTCCAGGGTCAGGACTGGAATCCATGTTCTTCCAAATAGCTTTAAGATAATAACCTCTTTTAATTTTCTCATCTAGAGAGAATGTTGGAAGTAGTGCCAAACATATAGTCAGTACCCACAAAATATTAGCCATTGTGATTGTGCTGATGATATGGGAAGCTAGTCAATGGTGAGGAATGTAGGAAAGTGGTAGCTGCCAGTTTTTTTTAACTGCTTTTATTTTTAAAATACATGACAGTGGAATGCTTCACCAATTCTTACTGCACATATAGAACACAATTTTTCATATTTCTGGTTGTATATAAAGTATGTTCACACCAATTCATGTCTTCATACTTGTACTTTGGATAATGATGTCCATCACATTCCACCATCATTGCTAACCTCCTGCCCCCTCCCCTCCCCTCCCACCCCTCTGCCCTATCTAGAGTTCGTCTATTCCTCCCATGCTCCCTCTCTCTACCCAACTATGAGTCAGTCACCTTATATCAGAGAAAACATTTACCATTTGTTTTTGGGGGGTTGGCTAACTTCACTCAGCATTATCTTCTCCAACTGCATTCATTTACCTGCAAATGCCATGATTTTATTCTCTTTTATTGTTGAGTAAAATTCCATTGTGTATATATGCCACATTTTTTAATCCATTCATCTACTGAAGGGCATCTAGGTTGGTTCCACAGTTTAGCTATTGTGAATTGTGGTAGCTGCCAGTTTTTACTTCAGAAAATAGAGACTAGATTCTTACTGGAGAAGAGACAGTCTTGGCCCAGATTTTGGAAACATCAAGTTCACAACGGGACTCTTTGGTATCTCAATATCACAAAAGAAGAAGATGCCAGTAAAAGGGACATCCTAAGTGTGTGTGTGTGTGTGTGTGTGTGTGTGTGTGTGTGTGTATAGTGGCCTAGAACTCTGGGCCAGGTCTCAGCCTGCCTTTGGGTCAGTCCACAAAGACATACAGAGAAAGAAGAAAAGAGAGGAACCCCCTGGCTGGGTCCAGAGGCCAATCCTGAAACAACTGTCAGCAGAAATTTTTTGGCAAAGTGAGGTGATAAGTCACAGATTAAGCTATGGAAAAAGCCAGAGAATGAGCTTTGGAACCACATGGGCTCAACTAGGGCACCCAAGGAGGTAGAGGGAGACGAGTGGGTTGAGCAAAGACAGATATTCCCCATGAGACAGTGGGGATGGGATGAGATGCGGAACTGGGTTCCAACTTGTTGGCATGGGTCCCCTGAGCCCAGGCTGCAGTGGAAGGGAATTCCCTTTTTCTCATGTGGAATTTGGCACTATCACTATCAGACTAGAGGCCAGTGGTCAAAATGAGAGGGCCTATTTGGATGCCAGTAGCTACCTGCCACCCTCTCTCCTTCAGAGTAGCTTGACAACACTTTGCATACTATTATGTCCCAAGCTTTATTATTAAAAACTATTGTTTTAATACAGATTTGGGATGGTTAGAAAAATTAAGGTGAAGAGATTTTTAAATTTCCTTCGAGTTAGTCAGGAAGGGTTCATGGAGGAAGGAAGAGGGCAAAAGGATCTAATAAGAGGGCAGATGCAATTGGACTCCAAAAGAGAACTCTGTTGCAGGTGAAGAAAGATCTGGAGAGGGTTTGGGACAAGAATGGAAGACAGGAAATAAAGACAGAGCTCTTAAGCTTAGGGTAGCTTGACATCCAAAGTCTGTAAAAATAGAATTCACAACTGGCAAGATAGTTAGGGGAAGGGACTGGCAGCCCAAGGAGGCGTGATGAACTGAAATGCTAGCACTGGATCTGCAGAGATGGAAGTCAGAGAAACTGAGGAGGGAGCAATCTGACCCACACCATGGAGCCTTACAAAAATATCTTTCTTAACTACACAGACAAGTAAAAGCAGAAGGAGAAGCTTGCTCCGCTGGGGCTCTCTGGAGTGTGGTTGAGGCCTGAGCCTCCTGTGTCAGCCAGGACAGGTCTCTGATCTGTCTGCTAAAAACAAAGTTCACTGTGCCAACACGCATACTCTGCAGAATGCAGACTTGAGCAGAAGCCAAGGAGAAAACCTCTTCTTAATTTTTCCTTAGCTTTGTAATACACCATATCTGAGGTGTACAGGACCATACTTGTGTTTAATACAAGTTCTCTCTCTCTCTCTCTCTCTCTCTCTCTCTCTCTCTCTCTCTCTCCCAGGGAGAGAACCCACGGGGTTCACATACTTAGTGCCCCTTTTTTAAAGTTTTATTTTGAACAGGGTCTCACTAATCCATAATCATAAGGAATAACGCATACATGAGGAGTTGCAGAATGGTAACTGGAACATTAGCAATACCACTTGAGTGGTCTGGGCTCCTCTTGGATTCCACTTTCGCCCTGGCTGGGGCACCCACGCTGTTCTCATCAATGTCTGGCTTCCATCACTGAGTTCAAAGCAACTTCTCCAGTTCTGTCCCCTGCCATTGGGATAGGAGACAGAAAGTCTAGAGCCAATGTCTTCAAAGAGTTGACCTGAAAGTTGTACAAGTCAGTTGTTCTCACATCCTCTTGTCTGAAGTTGGTCACTTAGCCACACCTATTTGAAGAGACTAGGAAACCTACGTAGTTGAATGATCATGTGTCCAATCAGAACCTGGAGGTGTTCTATTCCTAAAAAAGAAGAATGGACACTGGGGGACACTTGGCAGCCAGTTACCACCATGTCGTGTATTCCATGCCCAATTGCTCTTCAGAATACTTACAATAACTTACACCCATCAACGGGACATAAAAATCTCCATTAATGCACATCCTTAACCATCATTGTTATTGTCAAATGTCTTATTTCTTACTCATTTAAAGGTGTAAAGTGGCATTTCATTATGATCTTCAGTTGCATTTTCCTGATTACTAATGAGGCTGGGTGCCTGATGTCCACGCCTTTGGTGAAATGAATATCTATTCAAATCTTTTGCCCATTAACCTGTTAGTCTATGTATCTTTTTTGATTTGTAAGAGGTTTTAAGATTTTTGTATAAACTTTCCATAATGACCACTTATCAATGTCTCACCCACAGCCCAGTGTGCCAGGGCAGTGGGGTAGGTTGTAGAGAGACCAAAGACAGTGCCCCCAGACAGCACGGGGGACATAAGGTATACTGGGGAAAGCTTTCAAAGATCAGAGGCTGCTCCAGAAAGAATTCAGTGACCGCAGGCTGACAGCACTTCCATTTCTCACAGCGCTTTGCCAAGCACAAGTGCCTCTTCTCCCTCACGTTGTTTTTGTACAGTAGCCACCAGCTGGACAAGTATCACATGTCCTTTCCACAGTGCCCTCCGTTCCATGCCCGTTTTATGTGTCAGGCTGCAGAAGGAGTGACATCACCAGCATTGGCTTCCTCCATTTGCTTATAGGACCAGGGCCCCAAGGAGCAACTATCCCAGTGTAGGTGGAAGAAAGCTTTTACAGATAACAATAACTTGCCCTGGCTCCCAGCAGGGTGCATTAGAGGAAGACAATCTCTCTCTCTCTCTCTCTCCCTCTCTCTCTCTCCCAGGGAGTGAACCCACAGAATTCACATACTCAGCCCTTTTTTAAAAGTTTTATTTTGAAACAGGGTCTCACTAAGTTGCTTAGGGTCTTGCTAAGCTGCTGAGGCTGGCTTTGAACTTGGAATCCTCTTGCCTCAGCCTCTGGAGGCGCTGGGGTGACAGGAGTGTGCCACCACACCTGGCTAATTCAAATTCTTAATCTTAAAGTCATAATAATGTTAGAGCACACAGAATCCTGTGAAACCGTCATACCCATCTTTCCCCAAAGATGACATCTTACAGAACTAACCCTAAACGCAATATCAAAACCAGGAAATTGGTGCTGGTACAACACTGTTGACTAGATTATACACCCTATTCAATTTCCACCAGTTTGGATGCCAAATCATTGTGGTTTTATGGGCAAGTTCCACCAAACCTTTAAGAAACAAATTATCCCAATCGTGCGTTAGACTGCACCACATGAAACATCAGTATTCAATCAGTTGAAAATTGACTATGAGTAATAAATTTGATATAAGTATGACTCGAGTTATACTGGGATTTGCAATATTGTGTTCTTTGATTTTGTTTGGTTGTCGAGTTGATTCTTTTATTGCTTTTCCACCAGAGAAAATAGTGTATCTCTGAAAGAAATGCAAATATATTTTATATCAATTTAAACTGGAACGGTGTAGATCTGTGGCAGATGCAAGCATCATGTGGCCTTTGGGAAAGCTCTTTTAGTAGAGGGATTATTCAATGGCAGTTTGAAATTTTAATTCTGGAAATTCTTATTTCCCATACTGAGCCTGAATAGAAATCTGAGTCTGTTTGAGTAAAAATCAGTGAAAAGTTAACCCACCAAAAAATAATTGAAATATCTATAGCACATCTAAGGAGAGTCCACTGAGGCAGTAAATCAACACCTGGGTACAACAGAAGAGGAAAAATATTGGCCAAGGGGTTCTAAAATTATTTCAAAACAGAAAGTTCAAAGCACAGATGGGTCTGTCTTTTCCTACTTTTATTTTCACATCATTGATTTTTGTTGTGACTTTAAACTATTTAAAAATAAAAGTTAAAAAGCACAAACCCATTTCCTACTTTGATTTTCATTTTGTTCTTTATTTATTATTTTTTTGTGTGTGAACCCTATGCAAAGCAGGTAGCACTCAATCTATCTCATTGCTGCGCATGTTGAATAGGATTGGAGTCTTTAAAAAGCCTGTGTCAAAAAAGCAAAGTTTTCACATTCATCGTTCTCAAACTTTGCTCTACAGAATTTGACGTCTATGACATTAAGAATCAAGAGAATCCATGATGGTTGGCTGTGAAAACATCCCAAGAAAGTTACACAGAGCTCTCTTAACCCCAAGATAGTCTAGGTAATCTACTTTTAATTATAATTTCAGAGACAAGGATAGATGGTGCCGTCCACTTCATGAGGTCCAAAGAGCCCCGCAGAGAGGAGAGTTTAATGGCAACTCATCCAGAGGAGGTAATAGCTGGAGCACTCTGGCAGCAAGTCCTTTTACAAGGTTCACATTCTAAGGTTTCTAATACGGGTTTGGAACCACTTTGATGTCTCTGGCACTTTCACAGTTCCATTTCTAATCTCTATAGCGTGTGGAAGATGACTCCATGCTCTGACTTGAAAGGTTTTTCTGTTCCCAGGGGGAGAGGTGGCTCTGCAAAGGACTAGAGGAAACCTTCTATTGTCATCTCTCCTGCTAGTGATGCATTAAGTGCACTCGGCCCACCACGCGGCCCTGGACCTGTCCTTTTGATGGACCACTGGGCAGCTGTTATAAGGGCGTTGTCCAAGAAGCACTGTGATTGGAGACCACATTCACAAGAAGCTCCAAGAGGAGGGATGAATAGGAAGCTTTAGCTCTTATTGAACATCATCCGATTTTAAAGTGGATTGTCCAAGGCTTTGGAAATACGCTGCGTGCTGAAACGACAGTTTTGTCCGCCCCTATTTGAGCAATAAAGAGTCCATTTCATTTATGCAGTTTGTTACAAAACTCATACTCCCTAGCCATTGGGTCACTCTTGGTGTTTAAAGTCTTCCTAGTATTCTAAAATTATAATGCAGGAATATATCTGCACACTTTGTAATTTCTTTTTCTACCATGGGTGTCTTTGAGCAACTCAGGCTGGTCAACATTTTCACTGTCCATTTGTCTGTTGATGGACACGTAAGTTGCTTCTTATGTTGCTTCTGTGAATGATGCTTCAATGACTATGAGAGTGCAGACCCCTCCTACACATTGGGATCTTATTTCCTTTGGGCATGTACCCAGAAGTGAGACTGTTATATCTTATGGTAGTTATTTAAAAATTTTTTTGAGGAACAACCCCTATGCAATTTTCCATAATGGCTGTGCCAATTTACAGTCTCTCCAGCAGGGTGCCGGGGTCCCTATGCTCTGTATTCTCATTATTTTTCTGACTTTCTGATAATAACTATTCTAGCAGGTGTGAGGTGATATTTCATTATGGTTCTTATTTGCATTTCCCTGCTGATTATTGATGGTTGAGAAAATATTCCCTAGCTTTATCCTATAAACATATCATCTTATTTCTTATATTAACTCATCCTTGAGAAATAGGTCATACTTTATCAATAAATAAACCAATAGACCAATGTCCTTCCCTTTCTCCTGATCTTTTTTCAAAAGGTCACCTGAGGATCAGAAAATAAAAGAGTAGAATTCCTGACTGGCTTTTAAGTGTGACAAGCAGAAATTGATATTGCTGGCTCTTACCTTCATTGGTCTTCTCTCTGCTTTATTAATAGCAACTGCAGGTAAAAACAGGCAAGCAAGGGAGGGTTCCCATCAGTGAAGGGCCGAGAGCGCATGGTGTCTTCTATAACCACGTAAGGAGCAGAGCTCAGTGACAGTGAAGCCAAACAGGAGAACTCCTGGTGTCTTTGTCCTGGTTAGCAATCCTCAACATTGTCAACGATCAGATTACTGCTCTGTGCAGTTTTGTTCCACTGACTCTGAATATGATTGTTTGGTGTCTGAATCACTTTGTTTGCGTGATCACAATAAAAATAGTAAATATTCACATAAATGACCCAACCACACTAAGTAAAATGCAGGGATCACTGTATGGGACAAAACAAAGCAAAACAGAACAGATCAAACCCTGCTCCCCACCAAGAAACCAAATATGTACTATGGAGAAACCCAGTTTAAATGTAATATTACAGGTAGGTTAGAAGTAAAAGAAGGGAAACATATATGCTGTGCAAACACTTACCCTAAAGAAAGCTTGAGTTTCTATTGATATTACACAAAGTAGATGATAGTACAAGGAAAAGTGTCAGGAATACAGAGGCATTGCAGCATGATAATAAAAAGGTCAAGAGACTAAAAGGGCATGCAATCCTTGATATGCATGAGCATACTCTCTTTGTTCACCCAAGTATTTAAAATACAACCAGCAGAACTGCAGGGAGTAGGAAACAAATCCACACTTATAGTCAGAGATTTTCAGTTTACTTCTTTACTAAAAACAAACAAGACCCAAAACAATAACAAGGGCATAGAAGAACTGCCATCCCCACTACAGCAACCTACAGCAGAATACATGTGGTTTCAAGTGCATGTGGAACACTTATCACCATAGGTTGTACCCTAGGTCATAAAACAACATAGTTAAAAGAACAAAAGTCATACAAAGTAAATTCTCTGACTGTAATAAAATTAATGTAGAAATTGATAATTGAAAGATATTTGAAAAATCCTCAAATTGTTAGAAACTAAATTGTATACTTCTAAATAATCCATAGGCCAAAAACAAGTCTCAAATTCAGAAAATATTTTGAACTGGATAAAAGTAAAAATAGAACATATCAAAATTTGTAGGATGAAGCCAAAGCAGTACATAGAGAAAAATAGGTCATTAAATGCATCTATTAGAAAATAAGTGAGGCCTCAAATTAATAGTCTGTCATTCCACCCCACCCCAGGAACCAGAAGAAGATCAAAATAAACCAGAGTTATCAGATGCAAGTAAATAACAAGGATGAGAGCAGAAATCCATAAAGTCGAAATAAAAAACAATGGATCTATAAAACCAGAAGTTAATTCTTAGAAAATTCAATAAAATTGGAAAACCTTTAAGTAGACAAAGAAAATGAGAAGAAACAAATGATAAAGCTTGAGAGATTTTTATTGCAGACATTAAATGTTCAATGAAGAAATGCCATGGAAAACCCTATGCACACACATTCAACAACTTAGATGAAATGGAGTAATTGCTTGCAAGAAGAAATTACTACAACTCAAGAAGAAATAGATCTCCTCAATAGATTATGTCTATTGAAAAAATTGAATTCATAGTTAACTTGTGCAGGTCAGTACATGCGAAGAAAATCAGACCAACTCCGTGGTGCAGAGCCCCACATTTTGCTTCTGTTGAGGAGTGGCTTGTCCTCACAGCTGACACTTTCTGTTGTTGTTAATCTTTATTTTATAAGAAATGTAATACACATATAAAACATCATTTTAAATCTATAGTTAGTAGACTTTATGTGGATTCACATTATTGTGTGACCTTTAAAAAGGTTGCACAAATTCACATTATAGTTGTACATAATGATGGCATTTGTTGTTGCCTATTTGTACCTGCACACAATGTAACAATATAATTTGGCCAATATCACCCCTGCCCACCTGCCCTCCCTGCCTCTATATTCCCTATCTCTGTGCACTTGTTTCTTCTAGGTACTTTTAAATGAAATTATGCAACATTTGTCCATATTGCACTTAGCATATCTTCAAGGTTTATCATGTTGTAGCATGTGTCAGAATCTTTTTCTTTTTAAAGGGATGATATATATATATATTAGAGTTCTTTATATATTTTGGATGTTAGCCCTTTATCAGATGAATAATTTGTAAATACTTCCTCCCAGTCTATAGCGAGATAGACACACACACACACACACACACACACATATATATGTACACATACATTTATATCCAACATTTTGTTTATCAATTCACCTATAAATGGATACTTGAGTTGGTTCCACCTTTTGGCTATTGTAAATAATCTACAATGATTTGGAGTGTACAAATATCTACTTGAGTCCCTGATTTCACAGTTCGGGGGTATATACTCAGAAGTAGAATTTTTGCACAATTGCCATTCCACTTTTATGTTTTGAGGAATTGCTGTACTGTTTTTTATAGCACTCTTACTATTTTACAATCTCAACATCAGTACACAGGGTTCCAGTTTCTCTGCATCCTGCCAACACTTGTTATTTTCTGGGTTTTGTTTGTTTTGTTTTATTTTTATGTAGACAAACAAATCCACCTAATGGATGTGAAATGGTATCCCGCTGTCTTAATTTAACTTTATTTATTTATTTGGGTTGAATTCAGGGCACTCAACCACTGAGCCACATCCCCAGCCCCTTTGCATGTTTTATTTTGAAACAGGTCTCACTAAGTTGCTTACGGCCTTGCTAAGTTGCTGAAGCTGGCTTTGAGTTTGAAATCCTGTCTCAACCTCTCAAGCTGCTGGGATTATACATATGTGCGCCCCCGCTCCCATCTAACTTTATTTTTAATTGAGAAATAATAATTCTGTATACTTGTAAGAGACAGTATGGTGTTTTAATATATTCACACTATGTGGCTGATTAAGTTGAGCTAATTAATATATACAAGAGTTCACATACCTATGTGTGATGAAAACATTTGAATCTATCATTTTAGCTATTTTGAAATACACAATTCATTATTGTTGATTGTAGTTAATATGTAACTATGTGCAATCTCTCCCTGCCAATGTAAATCTCCTGTCTAACTGAAGTTTTGTACACTTTGACCAATATGTCCCCTTTCCCCATTCCCCATTCCCCCAAGCCTCTGGAAGTCACCATTGTACTCTGTACTTTTATGAGTCAATATTTTAGATTCCACATACATATATGAGATCATGGAATTTGAGTCTTTCTGTTATTCTGGTTTATTTCACTTCATCAAGTCCTCTAAATGGGTCATCCATGTTGTCACATGATAGAATTTCTTTCTTTTTAAAGGCTGAATGGTATTCCATAATGCCTGCATCTATCTCATTTTCTTTATCCACCTGTTGATAGACACTTAGGTTCCTCCTCTATCTTGGATTTTGTAAATAATTCAGCAATGAACATAGGAATGCAGATGCCTCCTCTACATACTGATTTCAATTTCTTTGAATATATGCCTGAAAATAAAATAGCTAGATAAATGGGTAGCTCTATTTTTAATTTTTAAAGAAAGCTTCATACTGTTTTCCATAGGGACTGTACTAATTTACATCCCTACCAATAGTATAAAAGGGTTCCTTTTTCACAGTCTTATAAATACTTTTTATCTTCATCTTTTTTGTAATCGCCATATTAAGAAGAATGAAGTAAGTGCATAGTGATTTGAATTAGCATTACCCTGATACCTAGTGATGGTGAACATTTTTTTTTCATATATCTTTTGTCCATTTGGATGTTGTCTTTTGAAAATGTCTATTTTGGGTGCTTTGCTCATTTTCCTCAATTGGATTATTTGTTTCCAAACTATTGAATTACTGGAGTTTTTAAATTTATTTATCAGATTAGGTTTGCAAATACTTTCTCCCAATCTGTAGGTCATATTTTCACTTTGCAAATTGTTTAATTGTTTGTTTTTTTTTTTCTGTATGAAAACCTTTCCACTTGATGTAATGTTTTTTTTTGTTTTGTTTTGTTTTTGCTTTTTGTTTTTTGCCTGTGCTTTTGGTGTTGCATTCAAAATACCATCACCTAGACAATGTCAGAATTCTTTTAGTATTTATAGTTTCAGGTATTACAGGCCAGTCTTTGTCCATTTGAGTTGGTTTTTGTATATAGTGTGAGAAAATGGTCCAATTTATTCTTCTACATGTGGATTTGTGGTTTTCCCAACACCATTTACTGAAAGACTGTCTTTTCCCTGTTAAATATTCTTAGCACCTTTATAAAAAAATCAATTTACTATATATGTATGGTTTATTTGGGGGATTTCTATTCTGCTCCATTGGTTAATACAGCTGTCTTTATGCAAGTACCATACTGATTTGATTGCTATGTCTTTGCAATATATTTTAAAATCAGAGAGTATGATCCTCCAGCTTTTTTCTTTTTTTTCAAAGAGTGCTTTGGGGTCTTTTGTGGCATCATACGAAGTTAGAATTGTTTTCTCTATTTCTATGAAAAATTAAATAAAATTTGGATAGGGATTGCCTTAAATTGGTAGATTTTGTTTGGGTTGTATGGACTTTTTTTAACAATATTAATTTTTATTTATCCATAAATATCCATAAATATGGTATATATTTCTATTTATTTGTATTATCTCCATTTTTCATCAACATTTTATAGTTTTCAGTGGTTACATATTTTGCCTCTTTGGTTAATTTACTCCTGAATATTTTATTTTTTGATGTGATCATAAATGGGATCATTCTCCTGATGTATTTTTCAGATTTTAGTATAAAAATGCTGCTGATTTTTGTTTGCTGATTTTTTAAAATTTTGCAACTTTACTGAATTTGTTTATCATTTTCAACATTTTTGGTGAAGTTTATAGGGTTTTTCATATATAACGTCTTGTTATCATAAAACAGAAAATTTTACTTGTTCTCTATTTGGAAGCTTTTCATTTCTTTCTTTCCTTTTCTTCTTCCTCCCCCTCCTTCTCCCCCTCTTCTTCTTCTTCTTCTTCCTCCTCCTTTTTTTTCCTTTGCCTAATTGCTCTATCTAGGACTTATAGTACTATGTAGAATAGAAGTATAGAAGTGGTGAAAGTGAGTACCCTGTCTTGTTTTTGATCTTAGAGGAAAAGCTTTCAACTTTTCATTATTGAGTATGTTATTTATAAGCACATCATTTTTGATCTTCATTGCATTGAGGGACCTCCCTTCTACAGCTAATTTGTGGAGAATTATTTATAATCAAAAACGGATGTTGGATTTGGCGTATGCTTTTTTGCATTTATTTAGATGATCACATGGATTTTGTCCTTCCTTCTATTAATATGGTGAATCACATTTATTGAGTTTGTATGTGTTGAACTGTCCTTGTGTATCTGGAATAAATCTCACTTGATCTTGGTGAATGATTCTTTTGATGTGCTGTTAAATTTAGATTGCTGGTATTTTTGCATCTATGTTCTTTAGGGATATCAGCCTATAATTTTCCTTAATGTGTTCATCTGGCTTGATATCAGGATAATGCTGTCCTTGTAAAATGAGTTTAGAAATATTCCTTCCCCTTCAATGTTTTAGAAGAATTTGAAAATGATTAATATTACTTGTTAAAAATGTTGAACAGAATTCAGTGGTGAATCCAATCTGGTTCTAGGCATTTCTTTGATGGAAGACATTTTTTAAAAATTTGGGAATTTTTCTGCAATTATTTCTTTGACTATGTTTTTCCCTCTTTTTCTTTCTCTTTCTGTAACTCCTGAATTGCATATATTATTCTGCTTGATGGTTCCCAATGGGTACCTTAAGGTATCTTCACTCTTCCAAATATTTTGCTTCTCAGATTGAATTATTTCCCGTAGCCTGTCTTTGAGATCACTAATCCTTTCTTCTGTGAGAACCAGTCCTTGCTGCTGAACCTCCTATTGAATTTTTAAGTTCAGTTATTATAGGCTTTAGATCCACAGTTTCAGTTTGGTTTAATATTCTTTCTTGAAATACTCAGTTTGTTCACGCATTGCTTTTCTGATGTCATTGAGCCTTCTTTGAGTGTTGAATCTTCTGTAAGGAAAATCACATATATTTATGATTTAGATTTTGCAGTTTTTTTTATTTTATTTAGAATAATTTTTTTCTGGTATTGTTTTCCATGTATTAGCTGAGACAATGTTTCTCCAAGTTGTGTTAAGCTGACTTTGTAGGAGATGCTTCCTATTAATTAGCTCAACAAGCAACTCTTGAGTCCCTCTCAAGTTCATACCCTTAAATAAATGAGTTAGAAGCCAGTTTCTTGGGATGTAGTTAGAACATTGGGTTGTTAGATGCACATTCTTGTTCCTTTGTTTCTCATGGGAAGCTGAGAGCTAGTTTATCTCCTACTCATTCTTCCTTACACCAAGGAGAGGATCTACTCCAGAAGCTTGCACTTTCACTCAGCCTGCACCTTCTGAGACTGGGGAGATAACTATGTACACAAATCTAAAAACTACCTCTTTGTTCTCTACAACCTAGGGAAATTGAGGAATGCAGAGGGTCATCAGTTCCTAGTACGGGGTGATTTAGGAATTAGTCCCTCAGTGGGAACTTTAAAAGTTGGGGCACTTGAAGTATGCACAGACTCTTTCTGGGGAGAGAATAATTACCTGGATTAATTGCTGGAGCAAGCCGGAGAATGAGATCCCATGAGTGCCCATCCTATCCTTCAGGCTAACAGAGGTCTCTCAAACTCCTCCCAGATTCAGGGAGAATCTGAAGGCCTATGTTTATTGCTGGAACAAACACAGGAAGAAGGTGCAGGGATTGCCCTCCTTTCCAGGCAGACTCTTTTCTCTGTCCTAAAGGCTGTCAGATGCAAGGTAGCTAGAACCCAGAATCCCAGGGAACTGCTGGATATATGCGGACAAACTCCTTCCAGGGAGAATCTGGATGCTGGACCGAACTTGAATGCTTATGTGGTTCAGCCCCACTTCATGGTTCCTTGTATTTCAGAGAAATTCCCCAGTGCTGAGCCCTAGCCATTCCCATAAGCAGGGTGATGTTAGTGTCAAACGCTTTGGCAGGTATTGTAAAAACGAGGCACTGTGCTTGGGATATAGTCCTTTTACTCCTAAGGAGGAAGCTGGGAATTGGGTGATCTTTCCTGGTTATAAGAAGCTCTGCCCAAGGTGGAGTGTATGGGAGTAGGGGCTTTCCCTACCTGTTTAGATGTGAGGGTTCTCTTGCTATTTGGTGTGCAGAGGTCTTTCTCCTGGTTTTTTACTTACTCTTGGAGGAAATTGATCCATGTTGCGTGTGTATTTGTGGAAGGATGAATAGTCGGGAACTTCCTATTCTTTAATGTTGCTAATATTACCCTCCAGGGCTCTGGGTTTTGAGCAAATACTTTGAGATAGGAGAACATAAAAAATGTTAAAAGTCTTAGTCTCCTTGAATTAAGGAGATTGTTCTGGAAAATGTATTTGGCTATAGATATCTATTTATAGTAGACAGCATCTAAAGATAGGAATACCACCAAGAGGACGTTCTGGAAATGCAGGTGGAAAATATTCGATCTAGGAAAGTCATTTTCAAAAATGAACATAAAGTATAAGTTCAAGAATTAGCATACTTTATATGTAACATAGTGTTTATATTTATTTTCCTCCAAATAAGATATTTTTCTATGAAAGATAATACACAGTTATATTTCTTGCATAAAATGAAATATATATTAAGCATTCCTAAGGCATCTAGAAAAATACCCTCTTGCCCCATCTACTGTCATTGGTTAAACATGCTGTGGACCAGTTGATTTTTCCACAATAGTTTCTTTGGACATTAAAATGACTGAAATTCTCCAAGCAGAAAATGAAAACCCTGAAATAGAGGCAGAATAACAAGTATTACTTCTATTCAATCAAATATATAATTTAAATATACAATTAAACTGCTTCTGTTTATGTGCCTTAACATTTAAATCTTTCTATCCTGTGCAATAATTGAAACTGCTCAGTGGAAAAGAGCCAATTTGAGACCAAATAAAATGAGCCTGGTGGTCTCAGGGACAAGTAGATTTAGTGAAGTAGTGCTGGAAGAAATCCATTTTTAGGTATAATATTGAGAGTAAGCCATTAGTGCTTTGCATTTGTGTTTGTGCTGACGGCGAAAGCAACATCGCCCCCGAGAACAGCAAAAACCTGATGTTTCCGGTTCTAACTTCAGCCCCATCTGGCTGATAATTTCTGCAGTGTCCCTCAGAACAACCTGGAGGTAAAATCAGAGCATCCCTAGGGGTCAATGTTTCTAAGGACCAAGTAATCTCCACTTCTCTCAAGAAAAACATCAAACGATATTCTTTTTTATTTTTATTTTTTGGTTCTCTTTAGTTATACATAACATTAGGATTCATTTTGACATAATTATAAAAACATGGAATACAATTTGCTCGAATTCAGTCCCCAGGATTTCCCCCTTTACCTCCCCCTTCCCTCCCCCTGTTCCCTGCCCTCTACTGATCTTTCTGCTATTTACTTTAAGTTTTTTTTTTTTTAATTAGTGTCTTGTGGATATACGTGATGGTGACATTCACTGTGGCATAGTCACATGTATGTACACAGATCAGATTCATTCCCCTCTTCTTTCCTATCCCGTCCCTCCTCCCTACTCCTTAATTCCCTTCATCTAGTTCACTGATTTTTCTTCTATATTGATGTAATCCTCCCTTTTCTTTTCTTTCCTTATTTTGGATTAACTTTTGCATATCAAAGAAAACAAATTTGACCTTTGACTTTCTGGACCTGACTTATTGTACTTATGATAGTCTCCATTTCCATCCATTTACCAGCAAATGCCATAATTTCATTCTTCCTTATGGCTGAGGAATACTCCATTGTGTATCTAGACTACATTTGCTTAATCCATCCATCTGTTGAAGGGCACCTAGATTGGCTCCACAGTTTGGCTACTGTGAATTGACCTGCTATATACATCCACATGGCTACAACCCTATGGTTAGCTGATTTTAGATCTTTTGGGTGTACACAGAGTAGTGGGATAGCTGAGTCATCTGGTGGTTCCAGTCTTAATTTTTTGAGGAATCTTCATATTGCTTTCCATAATGTTTGCACTAATTTGCAGTCCCACCAACAGTGTATGAGTGTACCTTCTCCTCCCACATCTTCACCAACACTTTTTAGTATTGTATTCTTGATAATTGTCATTCTGATTTCAGTAAGATGAAATCTTTATTCTGATTTACACTTCCCTATTGTTAGAGATATTGAACTTTTTTCATATATTTGTTGGCCATTTGCATTTCTTTTGAAAAGCTTCTGTTCTTTTGCCCATTGGTTTTTTTTATTGATTTTATTTGTTAAAATACATGATAGCAGAATGCATTATAATTCTTATTACACCTATGGAGCACAATTTCTCATATCTTTGTATATAAAGTATGTTCATGCCAATTCATGCCTTTATATGTGTACTTTGTTTTTTTCTTTTGCATTACAATTCTTATTATACATATATACCACAATTTTTCATATCTCTGTGCCCTCTGGTTTTTGAGGGTTTATTTTGGTGTTCAGTTTTTTGAGTTCTTTGTACATCCTGCTTATTAATGTCCTATCTAAGGAGCAGGTGGCAAAGATTTTCCCCCATTCCATGGGTACTGCCTTCACACTCTTGTTTCTTTTATTGTGGATAAGTTTTTTTAATTTGATGGTATCATCCTTATTGATTCTTGGTTTTATATTTTGAGCTTAAGGAATCTTGTTAAGGAAGTTGGTTCCTGTGCCAACATATTGGAGTATTGGGCCTACATTTTCTTTTAGCAGTTGCAGATTTTCGGTTCTAATTCCTAGGTCTTTGATCCACTTGGAGTTGACTTTGGGCAGGTTGAGAGATAGGGATCAATTTTAATTCTTCTACATTTGGAGACCCAGTTTCCCAAGCACCATCAAACGGTATTTTGAGACCTTGCTATGCAAAATGTAGTTCATGGACCAACGGCATTGACATATCCTGGGAGCTTCTTAGACGTGCAGAATCTCAGACCTCACCCAGACTTACTGAATCAGATGTGCATTTAACAAGACCCCTAGGTGATTTCTATTCAAGTTCAAGACATGATGGATTTTAGGCTCTTTGAACAGGTTTTTTGGAGTGTGGATTGGAGGGTGAGAGGATTCTGTGTTTCAAGAGATGAATGTTGATACTTTGGGAGGAGGTTTTGGCACTATAGTTATATAACTGAAAAGCACACAGGGAAAGTGCACAGGAGAAAAAGGCCTCTTGGAGGACAGAGACTGTGCTGGAAAGTATTCTCTGAGGACCAAGGCATCGTGTGGCACAGACAAGCTTCTGTGTCAGATATTACTGATACCTTCTCCATGAATACACAAATCCACTTGTTTTTGTAGCAATGCATTTATAGATTAATAACCACCCATAAGGGGCTAATCTTTTTTACCACCCAACTGGACCAAAGGAAAATGATTAGACCTGCAATCAGTATAACTTTTCAATTGCACAGAAACATCTCCCTTCTTCCACAGGAGAGACAGAGTGCAAAGGCTTGCTCAAACTACAAGAACTGGAGAGATGCTAACTGAATGGAGTGACGGGATCCAAATTCAATTTTGGGGTTTTTTTCTTCCAATTTTCCAGAATGGAATCATGGCCCAAACCTCTGGACACACTTAGAACTTGCCAGTTACCACTCTGTGCAGTATGAAGAAACCATCTCCATTTCAGTCTGGCAGTCAGGAGCCCTCTATTTTGTTTCAAAATTAATTATCTGGATGAAACTTTGTACTTTTTGTTCCCAAAGATCTTTACTGGAGGAACAAACTGATCTTGACCCTATAGACAAGGAGAGGTCCAGGTTGCCAAGAGGTTTCACACTACATGGGGATCATGGAGGTGGGCTTGAGTGGGTGGGTCTCGGTGTCTTCTTTCCAAACCCTTCATGTCCTCATTCTTGCAAAAGTAACTTTCATAATCTGTTGTTGGCTCATTAATGTGATTCCGTTCGGAAATGTCTATATAAAATGATATCTAAATGTCACACAATAGCTAAACTGTGGAACCAACCTAGATGCCCTTCAACAGATGGATGGATAAAGAAACAGTGGTCTATATACACAGTGGAATACTACTCAGTATTAAAATAGAATAAAATTATGGCATTTTCAGGTAAATGGATGGAGTTGGAGATATCATGTTAAGCTAAGTAAGCCAATCCCAAAAATCCAAAGACCAAATGTTCACTCTGATAAGTGGATGCTGATCCATAATGAGGAGTGAGGCTGAGGGGAATGGGAGAACTTTGATTGACTGAGCAAAGGGGAGGAGAGGGAAGGAAGGAGAGGGGGAATGTGGCCAGGAATGATGGTGGAATGAGATGAACATCATTACCCTAGGTACATGTGTGGCTGCACCTGTGGTACAACTCCACATGGTGTACAACCAGAGAAATGAAAAGTTGTGCTCCATTTGTGTACAATGAATGGAAATGCATTCTGCTATCATGTATAACTAATTAGAACAAATTAAGAAAAGAAATAGAACTAAAAAATAAATGTCAGATAATAATGGTAGTTCAACTATCTGCTTTAATTGATTACTCATCCTGTCATTGTTGAACTTTACCATGCTCTGCTTTGACATTTAAAATATTGTTCACTACTTCATTCTAAATCTTCTGAAAATCCCACTTCAAGGAATTCCCCAGCCCCAATGTCCTGATGTTAGAGACAGTCAGGAATGGTGGAGAAGAGGAGAAGAATACTCTCTCTGAAACAAGACACACCAGAGTTAGCATCTTAGCTCTCCCCCTTCCAGCCGTGTCCTCATGGGTGAGTTATTTACACCTCAGTGAGCCTCAGGCCCTTATTATAATAGGAGGAAAATCATACCTATTTCATAGTTTTCTATGAGATTGGAAAGAGATAGCGGATGTAAGTCACTTAGTAAAATCACTGGTACTCAGAGGAACCAAGAGGGTCTGTCCCCTTTCCTTTTCTTGATGAATGGTCTCTCTAACCTGATTTCTCTAGAAAGCAGAGCCTAAGTCAAAACTGAAGGGGTTCTTGTTTGTTTGTCTTTAGGGCACAATCCAGGGAAGCAAATGGGAAAGGGCCACGGAGGTGAGGTAGAGGAAGAGGCAGCACCTACCAAGTAGTCATCATCAGGCCCTCCAGCCTTGACCAGAAAGCATGCTGCCTGCTCCATCACACCAGGCATCTCCAGAGGGACAGATGGGACCAGCCCTCAGGGAAGGGGAATGGAGGAAAAGCTACCTGTTGGCTTCTTTCTGTCTCCTGTTGCTGGTTGGTCAAAGCTGCCCCACTCTGACACTGGAGTGTTACTCGCCCACGATTCCAGCTTCCTCTGCCACTTGGGCATGAGCCAGGGGTATTTTAGGCCTGCAACCTGCAGCCTTGTGTGGGTGGGCGGGGGAGTGTAGGAAGCCCTGACAGCTGCATGTCAGCAGAGACAGCTCAAGGGCTGCAGTTGAGAGCCCTGCAGTGTGAGGGTGGAGGGGGCGAGTGAGGAGTAGCCTGGTCTTGCCTTGAGCAGCATAGGTATCAGGAGTGGCCACTGCCTACAGCAGGGCCCACTGCTGGGTGGCCTGAGCCTCTCTCCAGACATCTGTACGTACTGACAAGAATGCTGTTAACGCTGTGCTCTTCCTGGAGAGTCCCTTCCACAGCACTGAGTAGAAACATCATGGCGGAGGAAACTTGAGAAACTCAGAAACTGGATCTGGTATTGTGAGAACAGGATGTGGACTTTCAACAACTCGTGGATGTGAATGGATGCAAAATTGGCTCACAGCATAGTTATGACCTGGGTCAAGATTATTTTCAGTGCTTCTTTGATTAAAATGTAGAAGAAAGGAAGGATTGGGGGGATTTTGATTTGCAGAGTTCGATTGTCACCTCTCTGACTTCAAAATCCATGCTGAACCAGGTCACTATACCAGTGGCCTCAGCACACATTTGGTACTGAAGCCATGGGACTGAATACCATCCATCAGTCAGCATGAGCAGAGGTGAGGTCCCAGGGCACCAGAGGCCTGAAATGACAGAACAGGAAAATCACAGAAGAAAAACCACTGAAGAGCAAAGTTGTAGCAACACGAGGAGAACCAAGAGAAAGAAATTAAGAACTTAGATGCCCGAAATTTACATAATGAAAAGGTTAAATTAGGTATCATAAAGCAAAAAAGAAAAAAAGAACAAAGATTTTCAGGTTTGCAGTTCAATGTCAGAGAAGAATAGAGGCCAACCAAGCCGGAGAATAAAAACCAAGACAATAGAGTGCTGTCACTGCTGTCCCAGCCAGAAAAACTTCAGGGAATAAGACAGGAGCAATGGAGGTGAGGAAACAGAACTACCACTTTTTTTATTTTATTATGTTTTTTCACCTGAAATGTTTTTCTTAAAATTGGTAGATAAGGAAACAAAGAGAAATTTTTGGTAGCTTGAAGAGGAAGCAGAGTTGAAGCAAGTGTTCTTTTTGTTTTTTATTTTAATATTACACTTTTTTTTAAGAGAGAAAGAGAGAGAGAGAGAGAGAGAGAGAGAGAGAGAGAGAGAGAGAGAGAGAATATTAATATTTATTTTTTAGTTCTCGGCGGACACAACATCTTTGTTGGTATGTGGTGCTGAGGATCGAACCCAGGCCGCACACATGCCAGGCAAGCACGCTACCGCTTGAGCCACATCCCCAGCTCCCTAATATTACACTTTTTATATTCAATGTGCCATGATACCTGAGGGCTATATTCAGGTTTTGACAATTACAAATAATGCTGCTATAAACAGTCTCATAAACGTCTTTGGTTTTATCTGTGTGACTAGTTCAGTTGAGTGTGTCTCTAGCATGCACTTCAGTATTACCCTAGGTAGCCCAATTTTGATTTGTTAGATCTCATTGATTAAAAGGTTGATTATCTTCTTATTTCAGTGTGAGAAGGTCCTGGTGGTCCTGTAAGTCACTGATGAAGGTGTGTTAGAGCCCACGCAGCGTTATTGATGGCTGTCAATAATGTTCATTTTTGCTATTCATATTTAGAAAAATACACAAATTTTAAAGTATATATTTAAGCATATATAGAACTAGAATTTTCTGTATATTCCCTGGTAAGTTGAATTTTTATATCACTGTGAAACGTCCTCCTTTATCTCTAGTTAACATGTCTTGTCATAAATTTTCCTTTATATGATATCCACTGTCTTAGGGAATTTGGAAGGAATAGCTTTCTCTGTACTTTTTAATCTTTCTATGCTCTTGATTAAGATATGTCTCTTGGAATCAAATAGAGTTGATTTTCAACCTATCTACTCAGATCAAATGTTCCCATTTCTAACGCACCAGCACAGGTCTGCAGAGGAATCCTGGGAGGGTCGGTACAGACCCAGGCTTAGTGGCTGTGCAGAGAGATATTTAGGAGAGTTCTTTCTGCTGACCTCCATTTTTCTCCTAAGGTGGGAATAACATGGTTGGCTTATAACAGCTATTTTTTCTCACAGTTCTGGAGGCCATGAGTCCACACAGCCTGGCACTGGCCTGGCAAGGGCTACCCTGGCTGAGTCACCTCATGGTGGATGACATTTTTGTGGGAATTCTTAGGTGGGCAAGAGATCACATAGTGAGACAGGAAAGCAGATGGACCTCCAGGGTTCAGGTTTGCTCTTTTATAACAACTTACGTTCATGAGGTCCTAGGAGGACTACATCAATTCTTTTTTGGAGTGGGTAGGTGGGTACTGGGGATTGTACTCAGGGGCACTCAACCACTGAGCCACATCCACAGGCCTGTTTTGTATTTTATTTAGAGACAGGGTCTCACTGAGTTGCTTAGCGCCTCACTTTTGCTGAGGCTGGCTTTGAACACATGATACCAACATTCACTCTATAAAGGTCTTCTGCTAAGATGTCTATAAATAGCTAAGAGCTTTAGGGACATGGGAAAAAATTTAGATGCACAACTGTGGAGTATGGCAAAATGAAGAAGACGAGGGAGACGCTTTGGTTTGGGGATAAGGGAGCATCCTTTGGCAAATCCCACCTCATCAATCTGCCGCTGGGATAACAAGCGAGTGCCACTGTGCCCGGCCATCAATTTATGAAGACAGCACTTCTTTCCATGTCCCTGATGTCACAGCTCCAAGGGGGAACCGTTACCTGCTGCTGCTAATACTACTTCAGCTGAACTGAGATTTTGGAAGCAGGCTATTTGAAATGGCAGAAAAAGTGACAATTTCATCAATCTCCTGACTTTCCATATAGGATCCTGTTTGATCTGAGTTTCTTTCTTGCACATAAGCTGGTACGTGTGTATCCACCATATTATAAGCTTCCCTATATTCATAGAGTGGCTCATTTGCTAAGTACTCACGCTTGTTGCATGGTCGGGAGGGAGGGGAGGGTCAGGAAGGAGGCTGGATGTATGAGTTGAGCACTTAACTGTCCAGCCTCTGGCAATGGAGAGCTTGAGAGTATCTGATGCACAAAAGCCAATGCTGACCTGCTCTTGGCTTTGCTGTTTGCCTAGGTTTCATCACTCAACTCCCAAATAAGAACATCTTTAGCAGGAAATCCTTGCTCCTTGCTGCTTGATGAAACAGGAAATCCCGGTTGTTAAACCCACAGGCCCTAAAGTCCTTGGTTTCATTGCTTGACTCCATCCTTTTGCAATCTCTGTGACCCTGAACAAATTATTTTACCTTCTTGAGCCTTTTCTCCGTCTGTCAAATAGGGACAAAATGAAACTTCTCATTGATTTTTTTTTCATGAGGTTAATAATAAGCATGTACACTGTGATTGCTGATTTTGTCTGTTGACTTGGTCAGCCCATATCGTCCAGTTATTCAGTAAAACACCAATCTAGGTGTTGCCCTGAAGGCATTTTTGTAGGTCTGGGTAATGTCTATAGAGTTGTTAAGTAGAAGAAATTATCTTCCATAATCTGAGTTGGCATCATCTAATCAGCTTAAAAGCCTTAAAAGCAAGATTAAGGTTTCCTAAGGAAAGAAAATTTTGCCTCAAGATGGCAGCATCCTAGGACACAGTGGCACAGGGCTGTAATCCCAGCAACAACGCAGGAGGTGGAGGCAGAAGGATTCCAAGTTCAAGGTCAGCCTCAACAATTTAGCAAGACCATCAGCAACCTTGTATCAAAATAAAAAATAAAAAAGGACTGGGGATGCAGCTCAGTGGTAAAACACCCATGGGTTCAATCCCCAGTACCTGGTCCCCTCCTAAGAGATGGCAGCAGCATCTCAAGATGACTTATAATAAGGACTACAGTGCTGGACAGTTCCCAGCCTGTTGGTCTGTCCTGTGGATTTTGAACTTGGCAGCTTCACAATTGCTGTGGCAAACGTGAAATAAATCTCAACAGTTCTGTGGTTCTGGAGACCCTGATGGAATCCAACACTTAGCATGACGTCTTGCTGGTCATCAGTCCTCAGGAAGTGTTTGTATACATTTTTATGTATATCCGCTTTGTATAGAGAATGCTTCGGGGGAACATGGGCAGTCAGAGGATGATCCCTAGGAAGAGGCCAGCTCAGCAATCACTCATTCTTGACATACGTCCTGCAGTTGTCAGGTGCCTCCGTGGTGGTGACACTCAGCATGCTCTTCATGTCTTAGGTCTTGTACCACGCCCTAGTCAACAAGCCTAGTTCCACCCTGTCCTGCTTTGCCATTTCTGTGGGGGGATCCCAGCCACCAATCCGCACTTCAGCTTCAGCCTCCACCCTCCCACCCTGCAGCACCCATGCCTTTGTTATCTGCACACCCTTGGGAGCTATTTTAAAAGTGAGTCAAAATTGAAGCCCAGATTATGTCATAATGGGGGGGGGGTGGAAAGAGGCTAGAGGAAGTAGAATTTCATTCCAGCTGAGCAAAGCACCCCGTGAGAGTTCATGAGCTTTGGACAACACTTGATTTCCTGCACTCATTTTGCTTAATACATTTGTGTAGGCCAAAGGGTTGGATATTGGTAATTCCACATGCCTCACTTTAATAATTGCGCTCTTCCTCATGGGAATGGATTTATATTGTCTATATTTTCCGTAAAAATTGTTTCTATGATGAGAGTATTCTAACAAGTCACTGTTGTATAAGGCAGTGCTGAGCATCTGCCGTAAATGTGTATTATTGTTTTTATTATTACTTCAAGGAGCAACCCAGAAACAAGCACCATCTTTAACAAGCTACTTTCCTGGTGCTGGTCTCCTGGAGATGGTGGGGTGGGCTAAACATGGAGGCTTGGAGTTGGAGAAGATAATGCTAAGTGAAGTTAGCCAATCCCAAAAAAACAAATTCTGAATATTTTCTCTGATCTAAGGAGGCTAATTCATAGTGGGGTTGGGAGGGGGAACATGGGAGGAATAGACGAACTCTAGATAGGGCAAAGGGGTAAAAAAGATGGTGGAATGAGATGGACATCATTACCCCAAGTACATGTATGAAGACACGAAGGGTGTGAATATATTTTGTATACAACCAGAGATATGAAAAAGCATATCTATGTGTGTAATATGAATTGTAATGCATTCTGCTATCATATATAACAAATTAGAATACAAATAAATAAATAAAAATGGAAACAAACAAACAAACATGGAGGTTTGGGAAATTCTCTGGTTGTTGTCACAGACAGGTAGACTCGGAGCAAGCTGTGCCTCTGGCCCAGAGAGAGAATTACAGAGCTATTCATTTTCTCTGGCCCAAGTATTCACCGCAGGGATGGTTGAGCACAGTCAGTCCTCTCTATGTTCAGATCTGCTCAAACCAAATGTGAATCAAAATATTTTTTAAAAATTGCATCTGTACTGTCCCTGTATGGATTTTTTTCTTGTCATTATTTTCTCGACCATACTGTATAATACCTATTTGTTTAACATTTACAATGTATTAGGTATTATGTCATCTAGAGAGGGCTTAATGTATACAGGAGGATGTTTCTGGGTTTATTCTAAGCCATTTTATTTAAGAGCTTTGAACATCCATGGATGTAAGATTCCACAAAAGACCCTTGGAGCAGCCCCCCGTGGATACCAAGGCATGACTGCATTAGCTGCCGTATTATCCACTCTTCTCTGCCAGTGGGCTGTTTTCACTGTTTCACGGATTTTTAGTACAAATGACTTCAAAGACCATGTGGCAAAATGCTAAGCATAAGTGCATTGGCTTTTGGGAAGGAGAAAAATGCTTAATCTTGTTTGTTAAAAATTGTAAATGCTGTCTTGTACATCACGCCATCTCTATTGCGTGCATGACCTTAATAGATACTCAATAAAATATCAGCTGCAATGTGATGTGGTAGTTTCAAAGTTTGGAATTTCAGCTGGGCTAACTGGGCTTAAGTCCTAATTCTGTCACTGCCTAGTTGTATAACCTTGGGTAAGATAACCTCTCTGTTAGAGTGGAAACTCGGTTTTCTCATCTATAACATAGGGGTAGAAATGATTCCCTTAAAGGGTAATAATGGGATGACATCTGTAAACCGTGATGCAAATATATAAAAATTATGGTATCTGCTGACTAGTGTTAAATAAATGACTTTGGTGTATAAGAGACATCTCCCCCACACACAGTTATAAGAGGCATCTTAAAGTTCAAATTGTACTACAGAGCAGCAAAAAAACAAATCCTAAAAACAATCCACAAAATGCCCCAAGAGCTTCAGGCTTTGTTCTTGTTTTAGAATACTATTGGTTGTTGTGGTCTATGCTGTAGGTCATAGATCATCTTGTGGCTTCCAGAGGACTTTCATCATAACTTTTTACCCTAACTCATTTCTTCCTCCTGGTACCTGGTGCTTCTGTGAAGAATGCTTGCAGTGCCAAGGGCCATATTCTTTCCTAATGGTGGTGACATTGGAATTTCTCACTAAAGCCAGCCAACAATACATATCTTGACTGGTACATCCAAGTCCACCCACTTATCCTGAAATTAGACATTAAGACTCTTACCTATGTATTTTGTCCATAATGAGTTAGAAATGAAATCTTTTTGCTTCTTTTTGCTCTTAAATTGCTATGTAACATTTCAGAAGCTAACAGTGTATAATCATAGAGAAGTAGACCAACTTCTTTGAATGCCACATCTCACAAGGAGTCAGTGGAAACCTAAGCATCTTCATCTGTTATTTTCAAAAGATTCCCTAGAGGAAGCCTGGGATCTCAACTCTGCATGACTTTTCTCACCACTCTGAAAACTGCATTCAGATTCACTGCAAAGCTACTGAACTTGCATCAAAGAATTTTACCTAAGAGGAGAGAAATGGTCTTTTCAATAAAAGTGATAAAAACAAATTTCCAGGGTGCCTTTCTTCTGAAGAACTCCTAAAGCTTTACATGATTTGGTCAAAGTTTTTCTCTCGCTTATTTTTTTTAAGTTTAGGTTTCTTTTCTCGGATAGCATTTGATTGATCAAGTTTCTCAAAGTTTTAATATATTTTTAAATGTCTTATTGCATTTTTTTTGGCCTTTTAAGCTTTCGTACATCTGAGGTTAATGGACATCTATTCCATTAACCATAATTTAAAAACCACTGAGAAGCTGAGTCACCTTTCTTTGTCCCCTTATCATTCAATTTCTCTGGAAAGCATTTTTGTTCAAAGTCCTTGCCTCTGGTCCAATCTCTCCTACCTTCATCCTTTTTTATGTGGGAGCCCATGAGCTGACAGCCGTAGTGCAGTCCAGGGTCCTGGGCTCTGGTTGATGCTTCATGTTTACATCAAGAGCTGTGTCCTGCCATCTAATAAGTCTTTTGCTGCCTTACCCCCTCCCCCCCACCAATTATGCCACAGTTAATTCTATTGCCCATAATTCCTCTGTCTTCCTGTGCATTTATTTCTTTGTGGTGTTAGAGGCATCAGCTTACATTCCCACACCCCTGAGTTATCAACTTCTTAATATTTTTCAGTGATCCTTTAATCCCATCTGCATTACCCAAATTTTCCAGCTCTCTTTTATTTGCATATTATAAAGCCAAGTATTGTGTTTTTTTCTCTATAACAGCTACTTAGGTTCCTTATTTAAAAAAAAAAAAAGTTGGTGAAAACGTTTTGCATAAAATCCCACCTCAGAGAGATTATCAATACCGACTTTCCTCCCAGCTTTATTTTTATTCTTTGATTGCTTTTAAAAAATCAAAATTGGGGTCATACTTCCCCAGAATGAAATTTTAAAGCCACAGAACTTAAAGGCATGGCATACCTGTCATGATGCACCAATTACTTATAAACTTTTGAATCTTGAGTTTTTAAAGTTTACATTATTTTGTGAGCAATTTACCAGGTCTTATTACTTAAAAAAATTATTCTCCCAAACTGCATGAGTTTATTGTTTGAATGGTTTAGGTTCTCCTCAGTGTTCATAAAACTGTGGTCCCTAAATGATGGATGTCACATGTAAAATGATGGATGTGGTCTCTAAATGATGGATGTTGCATATAACTTCAAAGGAAGAAAGTTCATAACAGGCATTGGTCTCTGGAAGCTAAAGGGACAGTTATACCTGTAACCAACTTGGGGTATGTATATCCATCGGGGTTCTCCAGAACAGACCCCTGATTGATAGATTAATTACAAGAAGTTGGTTCAGGTGCTTTGGGGCCTGTCGAGTCTGGAATTGGTGAGGCCTGCAGAATAGAAACTCCGGCAAGAGATGGTTTGCTGTGTTGAGCCTGAAACCCACAGGGCAAGCAGGCAGGCTGAAAATTTGGCAGGGTTTTGTGTTGCAGCTGTGGGGTGAGGGAGGTGGAGGCCTGTACCCAAGTGAGTCACTCGGCAATGTCTCAGATAATGGTGCTCATTTGAAGTCCTCAACTAGCCGCTCATTCAACACCAAAGGCTCAGAATACACTGCCTTGACTTAGATAGTAAATAATAGAACAACAATGCAGGAGCCAAAGAAGCTCTTAAAGTCAAACGTTCCTTCCTGATTCTACTACTGGGTCCGTGTCCACTTAAGTAACCTGCATTTCCTAATGATTTTCACTTTCAAAGGCCAAAACTCCACGTTAAAACCAACCAGCATGAATCATTATAAGACTTTTAAAGGATTGCTAATTCCCCTGCTAAAATTCTTTAACGGCATGAAAAGATGAAACTCTTCCCAATTTATTTTACAATTTATTTTATCTGCAGCCAAAGCTTTAGGAAAGTCTGTGGCCAGGTCAGTGTTGTTACTGCAATAATTAGAGTGTGGATCAAATCAGACCCTCCTATGGATACGTATTGATCTGAAAACTTCAGAATCATCTGTCTCATAAAATGCACAGAAAAAGCCTGTATACACCTTAGCAAATTGAATCCAAGTTTACCTGCTCAGGTGTTGGCACAGAGAAGGCAGAGTCAAGGTTAATGGATAAGAGGAAGCATTCAGGAGTCAGAGCCCTGTCGTCAGCTCTAGGGCAATGGCCCAGGTAGCACCTGCCCCACAGTGTTATGGGTCTTCACCACAAGAGGGAGGAACAGTGAGTGCTCTAGAAAATATTTTGAAGGAGTGTGGAGGTCAATGACCCTCCCCTCCTGACCTGAGAATAACAATGACAATTATAATGGTGGAACGTTGATAGTTGACCATTTCTGGGGACTTTCCTAGGAATCAAATTGTGGGCTGCATATTTTATATATCCTATCTCATTTAACAAGGATGTGAAAAAATGAGCCACTTGTTGAGGATTGGTGTCCTCAAGAGAGAGCTAGTGACAGCTGAGGTGGAGAGGCAGGGGAGGTTGAGAGAGCCATCTGAGAACTCCGGGAGTTTGTAGACCCTGGGGAGTAGGATGCAAGGGTTTGTAAGGACAGGCAGGAGAGGAAGTGGGACAAAGCGTTACAAGAATGGCAGTATTGGAGGGGACGAAGAGCAGGGACCTGGGGCACAAGGACAAAAGATTTGTATGATGGCTCCAATGTGTTTGCTTTAGTATAGAAACTGAATGTTCCCTGGAGTTTAGGGATCCACAAGAAGAGACTGGACAGGGCAGGTGGTGACAGCTGTGTGGTTTAAAGAATCAGGGCGGGTGAGATGTGTTTGACAGATCGGGTCTGGGTGAGTTCTTGTGGCTTTCAGTCGGGCGGGCCTCACACTCTGGCTTCAAGCCCATCGTGTGATAAAACTCTCGAGGTCTGTCATCCCAACCAGGAATGATGACATCACAACTTCCTCCTTGTGCACTTAGTTTGCTTTTATGGACACAGGGCCATAGGAAGAAGGAATTGTGTGCACACGTAGGTATTAAAATAATTCTTGACAATGGCTGAGGCTTGACCTGAACTTGGACTGTGCAAGTCAAAGCAGACCCTCTGAGGAGTCAAGGAATGTTGAGTGAAGACAAAACGCCCACTTAATGTGTGGATTTAATTACAGGAAAAAGAATGTCCATCGCCTCTCCCACACACCTCCTTAAATTTCCTCACAACTTTCGGTCATTGCCGTATTTCTATAAGCATGTTTTCATCATAAGCCCCTTGCATTCTGATTCCTAAAAGACAATGGAAATCATGCAATCTGGAACAAAGCTCTCAGAGTCCCACCTCACTTCTACATCCTATGAGAATGTTTGGAATCTGTTTTTCTATTCCTTTTTTGGAGGGGGAGGTACTGGGGATTGAACTCAGGGGCACTCGACCACTGAGTCACATCCCCAGCCCTATTTTGTATTTTATTTAGAGACAGGGCCTCACTGAGTTCCTTAGTGCCTCGCTGTTGCTGAGGCTGGCTTTGAACTCGTGATCCTCCTGCCTCAGCCTCCCGAACTGCTGGGATTACAGGCATGCGCCACCATGCCTGGCTGTTTTTCTATTACTTTGTCACCAGAGCCTTTTCATTCATCCTAACCTCTTCTATTAACAGAAGAATTATTGGGGGAAAAATATACATGTAAAATTGAGGAAACTAATTTATAAGGATATGAAAGAGGGAAGTTCACTAATCAAGCCTGCTTATTTATTAAAGCCTTGTCCCTTACAGATGATATAAACGTGTACCTCAATTTTGTACCTTGTACTCAAGCTACCATAAGAAAGTGCCACAGGTTAGGTAGTTTAAATGGCAGAAATTTATTCTCTCACAATTCTAGAGGCTTGAAGCACAAGATCAAAAATGTCTGCAGAGTGGTTTTCCCTGAGGTCTCCCTGCCTCCTTGGCTTACAGATGACCATCTTCCCCCTGTGTCTTCACATGCCTGTGTGTCTGTGTCTTAGTCCCTTCCTTATAAGGAGACCATCACATTGAATTGGAGCCCACCCTGATGGCCTCCTATTTTTCTGAACCTTCACTGTCTTTTTGAAGGCCTTAAGTCCAGATTAAGTCACATTGTGAAGTACTGGGGGTTAGAATGTCAACAAATGAATTTTGGGAAGGATACAATCCAGCCTATAACAGTGATCTTCTAAAAAAAACTCTGAATTTTAAGCTAGTGTAGACTTTTTTGAAATCACTTGAGCTTTAACAATAAGGTTTCCTTGGAAACAGAAATGCGGAGAGCAGGGTCAGGTCTCTTTAGCATCCCTATCCTTGCTCTGGGAATGCTGGATACATCACCAACCCAAGAAAAGCCATCAGTGAGCTCCTCAGAAGATGTCTAGACCCTGTAGAAAAGGCACTTGGGGAAGAAGCAGATTCTCATATGGTCCAAATTGTTGCCACTTGACAAAGGGCAGAGAAATACACAATCACAACTACATGAATCCATGACTGAGCACCATCTTGTGGGTCACTCCCAAGCTGTTTCTCAAAAGAGTTTGGGACCTGAGATCTAGATTTCTGTCATCATATTAGGTTTTTAGCCATAAGATGAACCTAGCATCTATTTAATGAGCCACTAGGCTGGGCCTTGGAGTTGTTCCTGACCTTGGTCTCTAGACAAACAGTGGAGGTGAGCCCTGCGTCGTGTGAAACTAATAGACCTCACCCTCTGAGATGGGAATAACCTTAGGGCTGGAAAAGGGAAGCCAATTTTGAACATTCCCAGTTTAATACAAATAAGGGACAAAGGTATGTGATTGGAGTAGAGGGTGGTGGGTCTGGAGGCTTTAGGGAGAGTAGGAGGTAAGCTCTCAGAGAAGGCCCAAGGTGATATATTTAGTTTCCAAAGGTGAAATTACTACCTGTCTTCCAGGAAGTGGGTCAAGGATTGGAAGAAGAGGTGAGAGCTTTATGTCTTTCAGCAAAAGGAACGAGCTTAATGAACTGTGATGGAGGATGTCAAGAGATGTTCCAGGCAAACATTCACAAAGTGAATCTCTTGGGACTAAAGAGCTCCATCCAGTATTAACTGTCCCAATATAACTTAAGCATTGCTCAACACTCAGAACACATTGTTCTCTTTGTTTGAAAGGACAGTTTCATTTACCCACTTCCTGCCCTCCAGGAAGCCACTTCCCTCTCCTCCTTTCCAGAATCCCATTTCCCCATTCTTCAGAGACCCTGGGCGGCTCCATGCATGGACACACACTTCCGGCATTTTCTCTGCACATGCTCCTGTGGGTATCATGTCCTCTCTTGAAACTTCTTTCTCTTTGATCCTTTGTGAGCCTCCCTCTGTGTCGACTCCTTTATAAAGATCATCCCGATTCTCCAGATTGGAATGCTTTTTTCTTCTTCTTCTGGACACATTATCATTTTACACTTATGACGAAGTTCAACCTGTTTCCTCATCTATTAGGATTATTTTACCCTCATCTATTTTCATTTCTGGTGGATTCTTTAACTTCAAGAAGATAAGGATTTAAAATTTTTTTTCCATTGTTATCTTATCAACACCTTGTTATTGTTACAAAGGGAACGTGAGGTATTGAGGACATAGAATATGGGTCATGCATATGGGTGACACAGGATCTCTTGAGATCTTGGGAAGCAGTGAGTACCTGGTGGGCCTTTTGGAAAATAGAAAAATATGGAAATCCAGTAAAGAGGCCAGTTTAAGAGAGACAAAAAGATGCCAAGAGCTGCAGAATCTACCTGGAGCATAACAGAGGCTAAATGAGGTAATCATTTCACCTTTGTTTTGGGGGAGGGGGTAGTACTGGGGATGGACCCCAGTGGATCTCTACCACTGAGCTGCATCCCCAGACCTTTGTATTTTTTATTTTGAAAGAGTCTAAGTTGATGCTGACCTCAAAATGTGATCTTCCTGCCTCAGCCTCCCAAGTAGAGAGAATTATAGGCATGTATCGGTGGGCCCAGCTCAAAAGACATTGATTTTTATTTTTATTTTTTGGCCGTGTCTACCATACATTCTATATACATAAATGTGCATAAATAAACACTTATGGAATTAAACAGAATCAGCATTTGTTGAATGACCTTGAATCAGGCTGGGAAAATGACTCCCTTTCTGTGGGAACACCCTTTTGGGAAAGGGAGGCCAGGTTTCTATACAGCGTGGGGTTCTGGGCGGTAGAAGTGCTGGGGAGAGTTTGGTGCGAGGGTTATAGAATGTGGTGTTGAGGTCATTCACAAGACATTATTTCAGAGTGAAGCCAGAATTGAGAATGAAGCACTCCAAAAGAAGCACGGCAACTGAGGAGACAGCAGCCAACAGTTCACCAAGACAGCATAACCTGGTTGGGCGGAGGAATGGACAGGAAGTTTGTTGGAAAGTCTTTTAAGAGGCACTTACAGAGAAAGATTGGGACTTGGCTGGTGAAGAACTGTTGATGAAGTAAGAAGTCTTTAAGACACTTTCCTCTTTTATTTTCCTATCCAAGGAGATTTTTAAACCCTTCTTTGCCTTGGTCCTAGTTAAGGTCATCAGCAAAGTTTGGGAGACAATCTGTAGTGGGTTATCTGCATCTTTTTTCATATCATTTCCTTCAACAGTGATCCTTCAAAGTGTTCTTCCAATGCCTTGTTATCTGCAAGTTAATATAATCCTGCAAACCGGGTGAAGTGTGGGGATTTCTCTAACCCTCCTTCATTCAGTGGGTGGGGCAAACCACAGGGACCCATCCTCTCAGTGATGCTCAGCCTGAGCTTCTCCAGGCTCCTGGAATACGATGGTCAGGTGGTGTCTTTTTTTTTTTTTTTTTTTTTACTTTTTTTTTCTGGGTTCCAGATCTAGTGGATACTGTGAGGTATGTTGAAAAGGGTTCTGAAACTACACAAATACCTAGCCCATATTCCACTTTTTACTCTGACATTTGTGTCTCTGGGCTTTAGATTACTTGCAGTTAGAATGAGATGATAATCCCAAGTAGCCCCTTTTTAAAATCATTGATGATGGGGAACAGGATACAATAGGTTCTTAAGGTTCCTTTTTTTCTCTAATTAGTTAAGTTAGTTAACATTTCTTGAGCAGTTATTGGTAGGGGCTGGGGTTAGAGACTGAATAATAAATAGATAGCTATTTTTCCTAAATGCCTACTCTTTGGACTACTGATCTCATGGGATCAATTAGTCTTGAGAAATAGATGCTTTCCATGATTCTGTCAAGTCTCTGTTCTAGAGAAGTATTGACAGTGAAATCAAATATATTTGTCCCATTATTTTGTAAGTATTTTTTTTAATGAGGATAAAAATAAACTTGACAAGGCTATGCCAAGGACCAAAAGAAATGTGACTTAGAAGGGGCTCATGGCCTGTGAAGCGCTGTGGAAATGTAGTGGTCATTACTCTCATTTGTTCTGCAGACCCAGGGATGTTCTGAGGGAGGTCCAGAAAGCCAAGGGAAGGGCGAGGTTCCTGGGTGCCCTGGTGACTTTTCATGTCATGCTGCCCTCTAGTGGCCACAATCCACAGCCACTTTGCCGAAGGGGTTGCAGGAGATGGATGGAGAAAGCAGACCCTGAAGGCAAGATGTTCAGTTGGGAAACCAGCCTAGTCCTTAGCCTCATCCGGGGTGGGACCCAGGGCCTGTGGGCCTTCCACCTGGCTCAGTACCTGGTATAATGAAAGGCGCGAGGCTTGGGAGGTATGTAAGCTCGATCCTGACCCTTGACACTGATCAGAGTCAATTCGCCTAACCTTTCATTTGCATAATTGGGAAGAATAATACCTAATTTGAGAATTATTAAGATTAAATGAACTAATTGAAGTTAGTAATATTCCCAAGACCTGGCACATTTTGTGCATTTTAAAAAAGGCTTTTATTTTCTTTAAACTTCATTCATATTTCAGGGTTCATATTGTCAGACCATGACTATATATTGAATTCCTATTCAGATTATTTTACTTGCTTCTCCAAGATGCAGAATATTCTCTTTATAATCTTTGATAGAGAAAACAGTTGCCTTGGAACCGCTATGTTCTACAATTACAGAGTTGGATAAATCTGCTCATCTCATTTAGCTCTCATTTCTCTGTTCAGATTTGTGGGTCTACTTACTGCTTTGAGTGGGGACTGCTTTTTGATCAGCAAGACTTTTGACTAGAACATCCCATGATCTGGCTTCTCAGGTTAAAAAAAAAAGTCTTATTATGCAGGTACATGTCCAGAACAAGTATTCTTATAAAGTGTGCATGACATGTACTTCGTAATGACTCTCTCTGCTTCACCTCTGATCCACACCCAACACCAAAGGGTTGAAATAAATCACATTGTTCTGCGCTGTTGAGAGCCACAGCAGAAGGGGCCCCAGCAAACTTCCAGCTGATTGGCTCACAGCGACCCCAGCAAACTTCCAGCTGATTGGCTCACCTGGCCCCAGCAAACTTCCAGCTGCCAGCTGATTGGCTCCTCTGCAGTGATGCTCATTGGGCTGTTTCCCCGCCCTTTCAGACCATGGAGCTGCTCATTGGGGGACTTTTTTTTGGCTCCGCCCATGCTACCCAGCCAATCGGCCTCAAGAGCGGGAGGAGTGGGGGTTGAGAGGCTCACTGGAAGCCCGTGGTGGCAGTTGGGCTCTGAGGGAAATCCTGAAGAGCTCTGTGGTGCAGCGTGTGTTCTAAAAATAAAGTTTGCTTCTGCTTGACAAGTGGCTCGTGAATTGTGCCCAGCCAGACTGCGGCATGTGGTGGCCCAGACGGGGAAACAGCCCAATGAGCATCACCACAGAGGAGCCAATCAGCTGACAGCTGGAAGTTTGCTGGGGCCCCTTCAGCTGTGGCTCTCAACATCATCATCAAGACATAGTTTGGTATCTCCAAGGTGGATTGTTTTAGTGTTCTCAGAAATTTTTAGGCACTTGTAGGGATGGATCCTAAAACATCAGAGATAACAAATTGACGTAGGCAAAATAAACTTGGGTGCTATGCTGTTCCGTGCTGGGAGTAGTCCAAGGGAGCCACTGTGCCTCTCCCCAACCCCACATTGGAGCAAAGATACAAAGTAGAGAAGGGAAGGAGCCATTTCAGTTGAAAGGAGCAAACAGGTGCCTGGCATGTTCCACAGACCTCAAGGAGGCTGGTGCTCCTGGAGCAGGGTGGGAGCACTGGTGGAAGAAGCAGTTAGGCCTTGTAAAGCCTCTGGCCTCTTCCCCTAGTGAGGTGGAAGTCGGGTCTGAGCCGAGGAGGGATGTGTTTTACTGGATCATCCGGTTTCTCCTCTGGTTTGATAAGGCTGGAGAAGGGCAGGTGTAGAGGTGGGGAACAGTTAGGAATTCTGGCAGCTCTCCAAGTAAGAGATGGCCATGGCAGGGGTGAGTTTGGTAGTTGCTATCATTTAGATCCCAGTGTCCCTCCAAAGGTTCACAGGCTTGTCACCGGCCTGTGGCACTACAGGGAGGTGGTCGAATCTTTAGAAGGTGGGACCTGGTGGAAGGAAGTTAGTTCATGGGGCAACGGTGGTGGGGTGCTCAAGGGGACATTAGGACCCCAGCACCTTCCTATCTCTTTCTTTGCTTTTTAGCCACCATGAGGTGGACAGGCCTCTTCTGCCACAGTGTACTGCACCACCACAGGTCGAGAGCAGCAGGGCCAAGTGACCATGAATTGAAATCTCTGAAACTGTGAGTCCAATCAAACCTTGTCCTTTATTGTTTTTCTCAGGTGTTCTGTCACTGTGACAGAAAGCTGACTGCCATGGTAGTGGTGAAGAGGATGAGCTCTTGGGTACAACGTGACACAAAATCCTAAAGACTGTCTGATAGATTGTGTGGTGTGAGAGACGGAGGGCAGCTCCATGTGCAGCTAAGAATTTGGGCCTGAGCAACTAGAGGTCAAGTTGCCATTACTAAGTTGGAATGATTGTGGGAGGAGCTGTTTTTCGGAGAATAGTCAAGAGCTGGATTTTGGATATGTTATGATTGACATGCAAGAGCAGATGTCAATTTGCTATTTGTTTACATGACCTGGAAGTCAGGAAAGATGTTCAGGTTTGAGGTAAAAATGTGAACAAGTTTAGCATTCAGATAGTATTTCAGGCCAAGACATTAGATGAGATCACCAAGGAGGGGCGTATAGATATAGCACTCCGAATACTGAGCTCTGAGGGAGTCCTTGTTTAGAGTTCATAGGGATGAAGAAAAATCGTCAGGGAGACTTAAAGAGGTATAGCTGGTAAAGCAGAAAAGAATCCAGGGAGACTGGGAAGGAGGATTTACAAAAGTAGCAAGTAATCAACTATTTCAAATGGTATTGACAGGTTAAGTAAGAGGAAGACATAGAATCGACTATTTAATTTAGCCTCATCGCCGTTATTACTGACCTTGACAAAGCCATTTCGATAGAGCCCCACATCTAGATTATAAAATCAATTTTGAAGCTTGTTAATCTGTTCAGACCTCTTTCTGTAATACTGATATGTGCACTTCTTAGAGAGAAGGAATATGACGTCTCACTCATTTCCGTGTCCCAGCATGCTAAGTGACTATTTATAGAATGAACATGTAAATACGTGAAAGGAAATATTCTAGGATTGGCCTACCATGACCAGAGCAAAGAGGCCATCAGTCCCAGGACTATTGGGCCAGAAAGAGATCTGTCACCAGACAAGACTCTACTTGAATCACCTGGGGGTATAGAAGATCATTATCTTATTCTTTTTTTAAAAAAAAATGTTTTTAGTTGTAAATGGACACAATATATTTTTTAAATTCGTTCTAATCAGTTATACATGACAGCAGAATGCATTTCAATTTATTGTACACAAATGGAGCACAACTTTTTATTTACGATACCTTTTTATGAATTTATTTTTATGTGGTGCTGAGGATGGAACCCAGTGCCAACACGTGTGTGAGGCAAGTGCTCTGCCACCGAGAGCTACGGCCCCAGCCCTCATTATCTTCTTCTTACTGACATTATCCTTCCTTACATGTCATTTTTGCAGATGACCATCACCACCACCACCACCACCACCACCACCACCATCATCCAATAATGACCATATTTTGTCTATTCTTTCCCCTGGTTCTTCTCAGCTGACTCTTCTACTTTCACCCGCCACCTTCTCATGCACTCCATTCCTGTAAGCTTCCTCATACCTCTGCCTATTTCTACAAGGCAACTAACTGTCTGTATGCTTTCCAGGATCTTTGGTGTTTTCTTCTTGCTCTAGATCGTATTGTTAGCCTTTTCTTGATTCACAGCATGCCAGTCACTGAATCACTCAACTGGGGATATTCATTGAGTGGGGTTTGTGTGTCAGCTGGATGTGCCTCTTTGGAGATGAGCAAGCGAGACATGAGACACGCTCTCAGGGGGCTCTTGGTCTGATGGAGTTAAATGATGGAGACGTTAAACAAGCAATTACAATAGCAGGTGATCAATGCCTGCGGAGGGGAAGTGTGCTCTCCTCTGTGTGCTCCAGGGCTCTACCCCAGGTCCTCCTTGGCTCACTGTGGTCCCTTCATTCACTCTCTTGCACTCAGCTAATGACTCTCTAATATCTAATATCTCTAATATCTAATAATTGCCCCAGGTCAAGTCTCTCTAAAGAGGCCCTGACAATGACCACTGGATCTCTCTTCTGGGGAGTTTCACAGTCACCCTCAAAATCAACAGGATAAAAATCAAACCAATCACCACCCTCGCCCTCATCCTCCAACACACAGAGAAGCCCTGGTGTTCCTGTGTCCTGGTCACCACGGTGTCATCATGGTGTCATGAAGCCAGCAGCCACCCACACACAGGAGCTCTGGCCTGGGCGTCCTGGTCAATCTCACCCCATTTTTTTTTTTTTAGCAACTGTCCCTAGTTCATCTTATGTTCATCTCCTCAATTTCTCTTGCATTCTTAACTGTGGATTCTTTTCTTTTTAAATTTTTAAGTAATGGTGTTAGCAATAATGTGTATATTTATAGAGCGTCTTGTGATATTTAAAAAAAATATATGCAGACATTGTGGGAATGACTCAGTCGAGCTAATTATCCTAGTCATCCCCTCACGCTTTTGTGATAAAACATTGAAAATTTCCTCTCTTGGCAATTTTCAAATGTATAACACATTGCTATTAATTAGAGCCACCCTGCTGTGCAGCAGAGCTCTGTAACTCTGTCTTCCGAACTGCGACTTCATACCCTTTGGCCAGCCTCCCCGACCCTGTTCTACCCACCTCCAGGTCTAGGATTGGCCTACCAATCTACCAACTTACTCTCTGCTTGAGTGAGTTGGACTGTTTTAGATTCCCCATATCAGGAAGGTCATGTGGTATTTGTCCTCCTGCGCCTCGCTGGTTTTATGCAGTACAGGGTCTTCCATATGGGTCTGTTTTGTCACAGGTGACAGGATTTTCTTCTTCTAGGCCACCTTCTCCAGGGCATCCCATCGTGTGTGCATGCCACACTTTCTTGACACATTTATCTGTGGATGGACATGCAGGTTGCTTCCCCAGCTTCATGGCAATTATGAATAACAGTGCAAGGAGGAGGAGAGTGCAGGTTTCTCTTCAAGAAGCTCATTTCATTTTCTTTGGAAGTGAAATGTATTTCCCAATAGTGGGGGTCGCTGCATCATGTGATATTTCAATTCTCAGTTTTTTTAAAGACTCTCTGTACTGTTTTCCATAATGGCCAACCAACAACCTACAGTGGATAAGGGCTTCCTGTTTTCTAAATGCTTTGCGCTTTTCATCTTTTGGATAATCGTCATGCTCATGGGTGTGAGGTGATAACTCATAGCTGTTTAAATTTGCATTTCCCTGACAATAGTGATATCGAGCATTTTTTAAATATACCCATTTGAATGCTTTTATATCTTCTTTTGAGAAAAGTCTATTCAGGTACTTTAACCATTTTTAATTGGGTCCTTGTTTCTTTCTGTTAAATTCTTTGGATTCCTCGTATAGTTCAGATAAGAACCCTTTGACAGAGATACAGTTTGCAAATAGATTCTCTCAAGGGCATCAACTCTTCGCTCTGTTAATTGTTCTCTTTGCTGTGCGGAAGCTTTGCAGTTTGCTGTGGCTCCATTGGTCTATTTTTGCTTTTGGTTCCTGTGCTGTTGAGTTTATATCTAAAAAAATCATTGCCCAGACCAATGTTTTTCTTCCTGTGTTTTTTCTTGTAGTTGTACAGATTCAGGTATTATGAATATTCTTACTGAATATGAATATTAGACTTTAATTCATTTTGAGTTGGTTCATTTATGTGGTGTGAGAAAAGGATCGAATTTCACTCTTTGGCATGAGGAGATCCAGTTTTTGCCAATACCATTTATTGAAAACACTGTCCTTTTTCCATTGTGTGTTTTGGCACCTTTTTTTTTTTTTTTTTTTTTTGAAAATCAATCAACTCTAAATGTGTGTGTTTATTTCAGGCTAAAGCATTTTCTTTTCTACAAATGTTATTTCTTTCACCTCGGAGTCTTCTCATGGGTTTACTTTTGGAGAACATCTTTTTCTCTCTATGACTGACCTGCTTTCTTTACTTTTCATCTGGAAATACAATTTGTTATCAGTTAAATTTTAGCCCAGATATCACTTCCTCTGGGAAGCCTCCTCGGTCCCCCAAGTCCGGGTGAGATGGTGTGTTAGAAGAATGGTATCCATGTTGTAATGTTCAAGTCCTGTAAATGTATTACCTTACATGGTTATTAGTCAGTTTTCATGACTATAATAGAATACCTGAGGCAGGTTAACTTTATAAAGAATAGAGATTTATTTAGCTCATAAACTTGTTTGGGTTATGGTTCTGGGGATCAAATGCAGGGCCTTGAGCATGAAAGTTAAGTGCTCTACCACAGAGCTCTGTCTGCAGTCTAGATTGCAGTTTTGGAAGCTGAAAAGCCAAACAGCATGTCATAGGCTCTGGTGAGGGCCCCCAACTAAAGACAGGAGTTTGTGCAAGAAAGAAAACTCACATCTCCAAACAGAAAGGCAGAGAGACTGCATGGGGCCAGGCTCAGGCTTTGGTAACAGCCATTATCACGAGAACTAACCAGGGTTAGTTTCCATCATTTCTGATGGCATGCCCCAACTGACCCAAGGACTCTTATCAGACCCCACCCCTTAAAGGTCCCACCATTCCCTAATACCACCACCCTAGGTGCCACCCTCCAACTCACAGACTTTTGGGGGACACCCAATCAAACCATAGCACCTGGCAAATGGTACTTTGCAGATATGATTAAGTTAAAGATATGAGGCAGGCAGATGATTTGAGATTATCCAGATGTGCCGAATAAAAAAATGTCACAATGGAAGGCACCAGAAGCTGGAAAACGCAGGAAAACATTCTTCCCTAGAGCTGCCAAAGGAACACAGCTCTGCAAACAACTTGATCTAGTCCTGTTAAGACGCATTTTGGACTTCCAAACTCTGAAACTGTAGGATATTAAGTTTTTGTTGTTTATAAAATTTTGTTTTCTTAAGCCTCCGGACTTGTGGTCATTTGTTACAGTAGCAGGAAACTCACAGAGAGCTTTCTGTTCCTCGTATACCTCCCTCTCCTTTCTGTGTCTTAACATTCATCAGATTCTGTTTTTATTTATTTATTTATTACTGTTCATCTCTCTGGTATCCTATAAGGTCAGTAAAAGAATCAGTCTTATTCAACTCATAGTACGAAGAACCAGCATTGCTCTTGGAACATAACTGGCGGCAAATTAATGTTTGTTGTCCAATGTATGGAAAAGCTGTCGTTGATTTCCTGTGTTACCCAGAACACCTTGTGGTGAGAGGGTAAGGGTCGTGTTTCTTGGTGGCTTGCCTGGCTCTTGAGCAGATGTTGTAGTCAGCTTTTCCATCACTGTCACCACAAGACCTAACAAGAGCAGTGCAGAGGAGGAGGAGTGTGCTTGGCCCTCATGGTGTCAGAGGTCTCAATCTGTAGATGGCCCACTCCACAGCTCTGGGCCCAGGATGAGGCAGAATGTCTTGGCCAGAGGCCTGGTGGAGGAATTAGCTCAGGACAAGGCAAGCAGACAGCAGGAAGAGCCAGCTTTGCTCACCAGGGACAAAATAGAAACCCCCAAGGCACGCCCCCAGGGACCTCCTCTTCCAGCCACACCCTGCCCACCCACAGTGATTGATTGATGCACTGATGAAGTTAAGGCTCTCATCACCTGATGGTTTCACCTTTGGGAATTCTTGCATTGTCTCTGGGGAGCTTTTGGGGAACACCACACATCCAAACCCAATGGCATGTTTACCTAGACGGAGCCACAGTGACTGCTTTTTCTCCCTGAAATCATTCTGATCTCAGGTTGGATTAGGTTTGGTTGGCTTTGCACCCCTGGAAATTGAGTTGAATAACATAATAGCTTGTCTTTGCACCCCTGCAAAACACAGATCCCTTTTTATGAAGAGCTTAAAATCAAGACCTTTTATTCCAGCCAGGCTCTCTTCTTTGAACTCTCAGGTGAGAGGCCTCAAACTATACTTACAACTGGCAGGTGACATAAGAACCACGTTGGAGATCTCTTAAAACTAAATACTCACTGGCCTGAATGTGTAATCACAACACCTCCAGGAGAGGAATCAGTTCTCCAAGGTGATTCTAATGCAAACCCAGGTTTGGGAACCCCTGTGACAACCCTGCAGCAGCAAGAGGTGCAGTTGTTGCTTTGGCCACTAGATGTCAGGCTTTACTCTCTACCCTGGGGTTGTAGCACAATACATTTGCCAACCTGACCCCCCCCACACCCACACACACCCCCCAAAAGACTCGTCATGCTCTGGGCCAAGTGCTAGGACAGGCATTGCCACATGCGTTATTCTATTGAGCTTCAAAAACACGGTTAGGAACTGTTATCCCAGTTTACAGGTGAGGAAACTGAGGCCCAGTGAGATAACAGTAACTGGTTGGATTAGAATAACTCCAAAGGTCATGCTATTTCCTTTCAGTCTTAGTCCCTTAATTTAGATGACTTAGGTAACTAACTGTCTTGAATGTAGGATATGAGTTTAGTAAATATTTGTCTAACACATTAAAAAAAGCAAACAAACCCCCAAACTCAAGTCTAGGAGCCGAACCAGGGTGAAATTCTTAAGTTCCATTTTAAAGCAACTTTATTTATTTATTTTTTTTTTCTTTTTTTTTTTTTTTTTTTTATTGGTCGTTCATAACATTACATAGTTCTTAATACATCATATTACACGGTTTGATTCAAGTGGATTATGAACTCCCGCTTTTACCCCGTATACAAATTGCTGTATCACATCAGTTACCCTTCCATTGATTGACATATTGCCTGACAGCAGAATACATCAGACACTAGAAAGGCAATATGTCAATTAAAGCAACTTTATAGTGTTGTAATTTATTATTATTTTTATTCTGTTTTCACAAAAGGGAAAGGAGAAATAAAAGAGGGTTAAATATAATGTCTTTTAGGTTTCCCAAATAGTCTCTGAATGAGTAAGTCAAAGACTCCTTTGGGGTAGACTGAAAAGGTCATCATCTTCAAGACACCCAGCGTGGCCACCTGTAGTAGAATGTGCTCTGTGAGACAAGGAAAAATGAGGCCCCTCAAGAACTTTGGTTCTAAAATGATGTGTCTTGGAGCCGGGAACTCAGGGCCTGTAACGTAGGTGTGTGTCTTCTGTGAGCAGTGTGGTGGGGGTGGGTGGGAGGGGTGTGCTGTATGAAAGGCAGGGAGCAGGGGGGATGGGGGAGAGAGAGGACAGGAGCCCTTCAGATCCTCAACACCCAAATATTACTGACTCTATGTGTTGATGTTTTATACAAGATTCTGCCTGGAAAAAGAGTCTCCACACCATTATAAAGTAGACACTGTCGACTAGCGTCTCTTCCAGACTGGAAGCCAATTGTAATTTTGTGAGTAGTATTTTTATCGACATTTGTAATACAGATGAGATAAATAAAACACTTTTAATTTATTTTCAAGATGCTTCAAGTTAAGGAAAAAATAGCTAAGGTCCTCAAGAACAGAAAAGAAATGAAACACATTATCTTGAAATTCCAAAAGCTGTTTAAGAAAGAAAAGACCAAAAGAGACATATTCTCTAACCTAGTCTTCTTTTTCTTTTTTTTTTTTCTGTTAAAGGCCAATAGGGCCTGGTACAGTGGTCCATGCGTATAATCCCAGTGACTTGGGAGGCTGAGACAGGAGGATGGCAAGTTTGTGGCTAGCCACAGCATCTTAGTGAGACCCTCGGGCAGCTTAGTAAGACTCTGTCTCAAAATAAGAATAAAAGGACTTAGGATGTTGCTCAATGGTAAAGCACCTCTGGGTTCACTACTCTGTACGTCCCCCACCCCCACCCCCACTTGTACACAAAAGAAAACCAAGTCAATAGGATGTTATCATTGCAAATGATGGGACTAAAAACGACAAATGTCACTTTTTGGTGGTGGTGGTGGGGGTTTATCAGGGATTGAATTCAGGGGAACTCCACCACTGAGCCACATCCCCAGCCCTATTCTGTATTTTATTTAGAGACAGGGTCTCACTGAGTTGCTTAGCGCCTCACTAAGTTAGGAAAAAATAGTTGCTAGGGTTGGCTTTGAACTCTTGATCCTCTTGTCTCGGCCTCCTGAGCTGCTGGGATTATATGCGTGTGCCACCATGCCCAGCCAAATGTCACTTTTTTTTTTTTTTTAAAGCAACTTGCCCTAAGCCAAGGACTTGATAATGTGTCCAAGGACCCTGTGAAGGTCTACAAAATGGGCCCTGTGTGATCCAAATCATTGTAAGCGGGCAAGTGGCTTGGCAGGCTTATATGCTGGTGACTGAAGATTCCCTAAACCTCCCTCCTGACACCCTGCCCAGATTTTAAAGCTTGTTAGGAAGCATGTGGAATAAAGATGGTGATGAGTTACCATGGTTCCCCTTTTTGTTCTGCTTAAGATCAACGACAATGAATCAGAAAAAGTCAGCTTCAGGTGATGGGGTACTGTCAAGTCTCTGCTGGGCCTCCGCTCCTGAAGCCCCTTCAGCTACACCCATCTCATCTCTTCACAGGGAACTGTGACCTTTAGGGGCAGAAGTTAATGGTAGCATTCCCTGGCAATTTTGTATACACACCAAACCTCCCCTGGTGAGTGTATAGGTACCTTATCATCCCTTGGGACCGAAAGGGGGCACAATCAAGACCCTTGTGTTGAAAGGAAGAGAGCCCACTTTTAAAATGTCGTGTGACAGCTCTGTTTAGAATATACTTATTTTCCCTCTTGTTTAAGTTCTCCAGTGATTTACCTTACAAGCGTGCATATCTGAATATTTGTGCACATTTGATTATTGCTTAACAAAGCTTTTTATTTTGCAGAAATGGGAGACCTGGTTTCTGAGCCATAGCATAGCCGAGGAAGAACAGTTGACCTGGGACAGAAGCTTGCCTGAAGGGCCTTCCCTGACTTCCTTTCTGACACCCAGCAAGGTCACTGCCTTCACAACATCTTATTTCCTTTTTATTTGTAGCACTTAACTCTTGAGGTAAAGAGATGTCTCTCTTTTCCCCTCAGTTAGGACGTGCATTCCATGAAAGTGAGGACCTAAGATAGTTCCTGGCGTATAATTGTTGTTCCATAAATTTGCTGGACAGTGAGGAAGGGGATTATTCAGGTAGAGAACTGGAGGGTGGTGGTGAGCAGCCCGCTGCCCGGGTGCCATCTGGGGAAGGGAGGGCAGGTCAGGGGCATCCTGGGTCTCAGGCAGGATGTAGGAGTCTCAAGGTCACGCTCTTAACATCTGGATGGGTTTGGGATGTTGGATGACGGTGTCACCTCCTCCCCCGGGTCCCAGTATTATCAGATCTAGGTCAGTGAGTCAGTAGGCTCATGAGCACCCCTCTCTCTCAGAACACCAAAGCCGTACAGGGTACAGGAAAAGGCTCAGCAAGTGCAGTTGTGCATGCAGAAGCTGAGAGTCATAAAAATTGTGAAATTTTTTACTGAAGTCTATAATTGCTAGATCTCTCTTTTCTCCTCTTCCCCTTCTATTTTCAAGGTTCTGGGGGGGGGGAAGGAGGAAAAATTTAAGTACACAGAGATGAGGCGAAGAGGAAATGTAAATATTTAGGTCTTGTGGAAGTGAAATGGATTTTTTTCTTTTTGGTCTTTTTTTTGTGTGAAGTGGATTTTTCAGGAGAGAGAGAGAGAGAGAATTTCCAGTTTAAAAGCATGGAGTAAAAAGACAATGAAGCAAATAAAAGTCTTACTTTTTGAACTCAAAGTAGTGATGGTTCATTGACTGGATATTCAACTCGACAAAATTGCTTTTTAAAAACAACAACTAATGCTGTCTTTCTTGTGACAAGTGTTTTTAAATTTTTTTTTCAACTTAGTTTTTTTTTTTTTTTTTTTTTTAATAAGCCACAGAGTTTATTTCCCTTTAGGCAGCCTTCTGTAGAAGGCTTTTGGTGTGAATGAAAACAGTTCTTAAATTTCTGTATCCCAACTGCTATTCAGGGCTTTTTTCTTTTTATTTTTAATTTATAGTGCTTCTTTCTTAAGCATGCTCTGAGCTGGACCCGATGACTTTTATTTATAGTATTTCATCAAAGCCAAAGCAATGTGACCGACTCTTCAAAACTGTCTTTGTAACAGTGGGAATATTGAATTCACCCAGCCACCAAGGGCAAAGGGAATCCAGTTGGTAGAAGAAGCAACTCTTGCCTGGTTACAATTGTGGCTGCAGCGGGGGGCCCTGGTTGGCATCACATATAAACTGCTGTTTATATGAAACAGAGGGTCTGTTTCCTACCTTGGAGTGTTAGGTGAGGTTGTTCCAGAAAGTTCTTTGTGCCAATTTTACAGTTTGCCCTGGTGCCTTCCTGGCAGCATGGTGTTCTTGCCAGGAGGGGTGAGCTCTCAGTGACCCCTGGGGGAGGCAGAAGGAAACCTAGGAGCCCTAAAGCAGAATCCTTGAGATGTGGTTGAGCAGACAGGTACGCTGGCATTGTGGCTCAAGGGATGGGACACGTACAGATCTTAAAGTTGCTTTGGGTTGGACAGAAACTCTGTGATAGACACCTTTCATGAACTTTGTAAAAAAAGAAATTTGATGGCATTCTGTTTACATATTTCTAGCACTGCTGGAAATGTTCATTATCACAGCTACAGGAAGACTGACGAGCTTCATTCTGCACCTGGATAACCCGAGTGTCTGGTGGGAAAACCCGTCATTTCTAAATGGTGGCACTTAGGCAGTCCGGAGTCCATATCTGCATGTGAATCCACACTGCGGTTAAGCAGACCCTGTCTGATTTTTATTAATATTTTATTGTTTATTTGGAGGCTCTTCCCCTAAGGAGATAAAATTATTATTTTTGAAACATTTATGCGATATCATAGGAAACAGACAAGCAGTAACAATTAGCTCTGCCCTCCCCACCTCCCACCTCACCCCCTCTTCCAAAACAGACAGAAGGAGTCTTAAATGTACATTATATCACTCAAAAGACAGAATAGAAGGACAGGGGTGGCTTTGTATGTATTGTGACAAGCACTGGCCTGCAGGTGGGAGAAGTGGCAGGGCACCCTTACCACCCCCTGACAGCAGTGTAATGTGGATAAACCTTAGTTCCCCTCTCAGGGCCATGATTCCCCCACTGACAAGACAAGAAGGGCAGTGGTCAGAGGATGCCTGTGGCCTCTCCAAGTTCAAAGGCTAGACTTTGTGTTCAGAGGACACCAGAGAGCCACAGTAAGGGCGTATGTAGCATACCGCAGACAGACAGTGTGCACACTATGAATTGCAAAATAGAACATTCCACGGACAGACATGTTGTCCTCTGTGTGAATGTAGTTCCTAGAGGAAGAGAGGGAAGGAGGGGAGGGAGCGGGGGAGGAGGAGGGGAGCCAGAGAAGGAGGACAGCCTAACCCAAGGAAAAGAGTTTGTGATTGAGAGAGAGAAAGGAAATTTATGATGAGTTGAAAAATTAAGTTGTTTGTGTATCAGAAATCAATCTCATGGTGTATGGATAGATAAGGAAGGGAGAAAATATTTACATATAATCCAAGACAGTCCACAGAGTGCTTTATTTCAAGTATCCCATGACCCAGAATGCTTAAGAAATGAGAGTTTATGGATGGCCAAGTTCACCCAGATACTAACGGTGAATAATACTTTAAAATGTTGTGATTCCTTTTCAATAGAAAACTTCTTAAAGCGCACATTTCCTTGCATCCGAGATGAAGTCGACTAAGGGGGATGTATCATTCCAGTATAATCTGTGTATTGGAAATATCCATCATTTCTCAATTTGTAGCTCCGATACAGGGCCAGCTGTAGACATGGGTTTGGTTAGACTGCAGGCCGAAGGAGGACCGATGCAATCGTGGTTCTGAAATGTGTTTTTGTTGTTATTACTGCTTTGGAAATTTCCTGATATTCAATTTCTATCATAGTCATCTGCTTCCCTCTCATGGGTGACCCGAGGCTACCAAAGCTGGGTGGATTCCCCAGTTCAACTTAGTTGCCTCAGAACATTAATGACCTAATTAGGCTAGTCCTTCTAATTACTGCTATCTGGCCCTTCTACTGGTAAGCACTGTTCAGTTCGTTGTTATTCACGTCCTGGACCACAGGCTCTTTGTCAGCGTGCCTGCCACCATGTGCCTTATCATGCTTCTTTCTAGTCCATTCTGCCAGGGTTTGCTTTCTTTGTTGGGGTACCAACGTAAAGGCCAATCAGGATTCTATTTTCCTTCTGGTCTGTAAATCAACCTGTTAAAATATGTTAGGAAAGTCTTTTCTGGTATTTGACTAAAGAGTTGGGTTTACTGGCTGCTGGGTATTTAAGACCCCTAAAGAAGCAATTCAAAGTTGGGCATGGTGGCCCACACCTGCAATCCTAGCGGCTCAGGATACTGAAGCAGGAACATCATAAGTTCAAAGCCAGCCCTCAGCAACTTAGGGAGGCCCTAGGAAACTTAGAGATACATTGTCTCAAAATAAAAAATAATAAAATAAAGAGAGCTGAGGATGCGGCTCAGTGGTTGAGCACCTGTGGGCTCAATCCCTGGTACCAATAAACAAACAAATAAATAAATAAAGCAATTCAGTTGATTAACAGAATACCTCTTTAGTATGTCAGGCATTACTATAGTTCTCCAGGTACACTGAATTTGTTGGCTTATGACATATATCACTTCCCCTCTACCTCAAATATGAAAAGCTTTCCCTACACCCAATGGGCTTCTATTATAATTCTCAGGCCAGGTACGCATGGGGCAAGGGGTGGTGGACAGCAGGTGACTCTGCCACTCCAGGTGGTGGAGCCAGGCACTCCTGGGGAGCGCTTTGCTATTTCTTTGTGTGTTAAACCATAGCAACTACTCCACCAAAACCCAAACCTCCCAATAACAAAAGCAAACCAAACACAAACAAACAAAATGAGGCCCAATCCTACAGCTAACAGGCAGTAGACTTGGAGTTATTTCACTAACCTCTTAGATACAAACTTGCCTTAACATAAATTGTGACTCAAAACCCATATAGAACCATTACCATTAGCAATGGGCCCAGGGACATCTATTTAAATTCATGTTTTACCTGGTTTTCTTATTGCTGACTCCTAGTCAGGGAAATATTTGGTTTTGTTGCATGTATAAGCATGATATTGGAATTCTTTCAAATTTATTATTGAGCTCAAGTTCTCTATTAATTATAGTTTTTGTTTATGTCCACTAAAATTCTGTATCTAGGAATTAATTTCAAATTTATTATATCCTGTTAGTTGTTTTTTTTCAATTTTTGCTGATATATTTACTCTGTCCAGAGTACTAGATGAGAATCCATTCCCATATATTTTATATTATGGCTGGCTTTTCAGGTACCAGCATTTTCTGAAAAGCAAGACTGTTATTTGCATTTATAGTATCACATAAAAGATGTAAGATCTCATTCAGCAATGTATTCATTGCATTTTATATTTATTGATGCCAGTACAGTTCTCTTTAGCCACCTGGTTTTATTCCTTTCGCCCAGAATTGTTGGAACATAGCCTCATCTTCTGCAGATTATGATTTTTTTGTACCGGTTTCAATGAATATATACCACATTTTTAGGAACAAAATAATATTTCTCCAACAAAGCCACAATGAAATTGCTTTCAACACTTACATATGATCAAAGGGATTTTAGTTTTAATCCACAAATTCTTCATAAAATTGAAAAGTATCTTATAGGCATAAGATGTCTTAGATGTGTCTATCTGGCATGTGCAGATGTTCACCGTGTCAAAATTTCTTTAGCATCTTCTAAGCATCCTGTGAGATACACCCCCACTTCAACAGCAGGCTAGTTCAGCTTCCCTCTGGTTACATTTTGAGAACTGATACTGAAATGAACTTGCAAAATACATATGTGTGGGGGTTTCTGGGTCCACAAAGGTCTCTCCTCATACTTTACCTTCCAACTTCCACCACAGTTTCTTTAGCTAGATGACTTACTATAGGAAGGACACTTGTATAAGCTTGCCCTGTTAAGTGAATTCAAGTGTGAAATATCATCCAACAAAGTAGAAGAGGTTCATTAGTCCTGGACATTTTTGTGACGTTGTGATTTGGGTTCTTCACTAGCTACTATGTGTGACATCCCTGAGATAGTGATTTTTAAATTCCTGGTTCAAATTCACTTTCATTTAGTAATTATTTGTGTGTGTGTGTGTGTGTGTGTGTGTGTGTGTGTTTGTGTTTCTTGAACCATTTTTGCTTCTGATTCAAATTTGGACACAGTTAGAAATGAAAAAAACAACTAGTGGCTTGTGTTTTATGAGGTTAGTATAACGCGGTGCAGAAATGTCTCATTTATTTATAACTTGAGATTTATACCACCATCTAATTCCAAAAGGGATTTGAGGTGGTACGTGGGGATGTTGACTTTGCTCTTATCTGAGAGTCTTAAAATGTAATTTATGCTGGTTGTTTTGTCTCATCTATCTGCCTCCTCTTGGCATTTGGTGATTAATGCCTGTGAGTGGAACAAAACTTATTCTGGAGGTATAAAACATCCTCTCATCTGTGGGATTTTGGCAAGCACTGAGAAAACTGCAAGAGAAAATCATTTGAAATTGCACACCAGGAGCAAGAGAGTCAAATGGCTATTTTAATTTTAAAGAGGAACTCCACTCTGACTGAAAGATAAAATCACTTTTTAAAAGGCATTTTCATTTAGAAAACTGTTAATGCGTCCCTGTGGACACTCTCTGTGGATGTGACACCCGATCCTCAGTTTCCCTTTGAGAATAGGAAATGCAAACCGAGGCCAAGAAGTCAGGACTGTGCTGCTGCATCATTGCTTTTGGATCCAGGTGACATCTTTCCAGATTTTTGTTTGCACAAGGTCACATGAAAGAGCTCGGTGAAAGCCAGGTGTGGTGGCGCACATCTCTGTAATCCCAGGGGGTCAGGAGGCTGAGGCAGGAGGATCGCAACTTTAAGGCTAGCCTCAGCAACTTAGCAAGGCCCTGTCTCAAAATGAAAAATAATATAAAAGGGGCTGAGGATATGGCTCAGTGGTTTTAGTGCCCCTGGGTTCAGTCCCTGGCATGTGCGCGCGCGCACACACACACACAAACAAAAGTTTAATCAAGTTTAATGTCAGTCAAGAATACAACTTTTGAACTTGTCTCTCTTCACATCCTGGTTTTCCTATTACACACAGGGGAGTAAAAACAAGGAAGAAAGGGGGAGCATGAGGACAGAGGAGGAGGAAGATGCAGCTGGAAGAAGAAATAGCAGAATGTGTGGAGCCTGATGAGCTGAATGACCGGAGCGTCTCCTGGCCACACATGTGCTGGGCTGGCAGATGGCTGATGTCTGCTCAGCAACATAGTTGAATGTTTTGGCTCAGTCATGACCTCTGGCAAAATTAGGTGTCCATGAAGGCTGTCTATACGACTCGTTCAGACTCGTTCAGTCCCCCTGAGCCACTCCCACCTCACATGGTTGGCTTTCTGTCTGCCCTCCACGTGGGCACTTTTCTGGGAGCACAGCCCAGCTCACTAAGCCAGGCAGGAAGACACAGAGGGAGAATCGCAGAAACCAGAGGAGATGAGGCCATGTGGGGAGAGCCAGAGGGAGGCTCCTCTCTGCCTGGGGGAGCCACAGCCTTCTCAACCGAATGGAAGACACGCGGAGTCCACCTTCAGCAGTACAGGGAGCCGCACAGGGGAAGGGAACTCAGAGTCACAGGTGTTTATTAAAAAGCCACTCTCCCGGGTTCTGTTGTGCACCAAGGAAATCACAAGGCCTGTAAGGGGGTCCCAGGAATCTGAACTTTTAACAATCCACCAAAGTGACTTGGATGGATCTGGATGGATCTTAAATCTGATACCCCCTGGGCTCTCATCTAGATTAGGCCTCACCATTCTGCACTAACATTTTCTGGTTCGAAGGCCACTTAAGTTTGTCTCTCTTTGTTTCTCTAAAGACCTGGGTCACAGATGTCCAGCAGGAACTCTGAGATCCTCATCCTCATCAGCCCTAAGATCTGCAGATGACTCGCTCAGCGCGTCATGCCTTGGCAAGCACAGTGTGCAGGTGTGGATGGCTCATCAGTCCCCGTGGAGATGGAAACAAAGCAAGGAGATGCCACTGGGGGCTGGTCCAAACGACGCCTGGCCACGGATCCCAGGTGGCATCCCAAGGCACTGGGAGGGGCAGGATGGGGTCCCCTGCTGCTGGATCAAATCCCCTGGCAAGGAGAGGAGCATCACAGGCCACAAGAGAGAGAATCAGGTCAGGCTAGAGGGAGAACATTCTGGATGACATCAAGATTGCCAGGAAGCTGGAGAGGAGAATGCTCGGTGAGACCACGCCAAGAATCTGAAAGGGTCAGAGGCAGAGCCAGCCTATCCCCGAGGGAGCACAGATCCTCTCACCATGACCTGTGCGGCTGGACTCCTGGGGCACTGCGGTGGTGCAGGAATCGCCTGCCACCCTGAGACACGCCATGGACGTCAAGTCCTAGAGACACCGCCAGTTCTCTGAGAGGAGCCAGGTCCTTTTCCTGAGGATCCCCCCCACCCCACCCCGAAAACTTAATCTCTCCGGGTCTCAGTTTTCCCGTCTGTGAGATGTGAGTGTTGAACAAGTTAATCCCCATAGCATCTTCTAGATCCATGTTTCCATGGAAATAAAACAAAATGAATAACAGAGAGAAAGGAAAAATAATGAAAACAAATTGTTAAGTAAGATGTGAACAGACTTTTCTGGAGAGGTAAAAGTTTCTAGTGTCAGCAGGAAGTCTTAAACAGAAAGGGGAGGAATTTGGCAGGCCAGGTGTGGGTCAGGGATCATACACACTTGGATGTCACAGGGGAGTCAGGTGCTCAGCTTGGGGCCTGTAAGATCAAGGTATAAGCAAAATTACTCAATGCATCAACTGCTAAAAATATCCTCCAAACAAAATCACTCAAACTCCTCAATTTACTTTTATGGCTCCATTGTTGCTTTCTGTAAAAGATGTTCATGCATCAAGGCTTCAGGGAATAGGCACTTTGCTTAAATCCTAAGGAGTGGTAGGTATCAATCTTGCAAATGGAAAGTATTGTGTGTGTGAGTGTGTGTGTGTGTGTGTGTGTGTGTGTGTGTGTACTGGAGATTGAACTCAGGGGCACTCAATCACTGACCACACACCCAGCCCTATTTTGTATTTTATTTAGAGACAGGGTCTCATTGAATTGCTTAGCACCTTGCTTTTGCCGAGGCTGGCTTTGAACTCATGATCTTCCTTCCTCAGCCTCCCGAGCTGCTGGGATTCCAGGCGTGTGCCACCACACCTGGCTCAAATGGAAAGTATTTTTTTTTAAATGCACATAAACTGAAAGAAAATTCAATAAATGTATTCCATCCTACAGTCTCAGTCCTACAGCATCCCTCAATTTCCTGGCCATCCTTTTAGGATCTGAGCAAAGAATGCCTTTTGGGGAGAACCACTGTCCCAGGTGAGGTATATCAAGATGAGCCCTCTCAGTTGGGAAGAAAGTAGTTTTGTTAGCAGGCGATATGCTTCTAGAATGTAGCACCAGAAACGATGCTCTTTCTGCTACATCCTATTTTCCATGTACTTAGAGACTCAGCCAAGAATGGGATCACAAAGTCACATACACAATCTTTGTTTAGGGGCACAAAACCCATTAGCACTGTATGAATGTATCTTCTGTTGCTATAATAAAATACTTGAGGCTGAAAACTTTATAAAGAAAAGAGGTTTAGGGCTGGGGATGTGGCTCAAGCGGTAGCGCGCTCGCCTGGCATGCATGCGGCCGGGGTTTGATCCTCAGCACCACATACAAACAAAGATGTTGTGTCCGCCGAAATCTAAAAAATAAATATTAAAATTCTCTCTTTCTCTCTCTCTCTCTCTTAAAAAAAGAGGTTTATTTAGTTCACAGCTTTGGAGGCTGAAAGGCCTAAGTCAAAAGGCCCATTGGTTTGGTCATAGGTGAAGGCCTTCTTGCTGCATCATAACATGGCTCACAGCATCATGGTTGAAGAAGATGTGAGAGGGAGAGATCACACAACAAGACAGGAAGCAAGAGAGATTCAGGATCCAGGCTTCCTCTTTTGGTGACCGTCTTGGGATCCTGCAAACGCTACATCCATTCCTCTAACAGCAGTGCCCCCAGTGACCTGACCATCTCCTACTAATCTCCATCTCTTCAAAGTCCCACCCCCCGACACCTCCATGCTAAGGACCAAGTTTCCACCAGGGAAACCTTGGAGGGACACAGCGACACCCGATGTGAATCCGGGAAATCACCCAAGGCTCTCTCTTGTCTCGGTAACCCAAACTTCTAATTCTCAAACTCACTCCTCCACATCTTCTGGCAACAGACCAATGCTCCAACTTGGTGTTGAAGAGTCTTCCAGGCCAGGTCCCTTCCACCAGGGGCTCCCATTAGAACATGAGGATTTGGCAGGACAGCAGTGGTGCACACCTGTGATCCCAGCGGCTCCGAAGGCTGAGGCAGGAGGATCACGAGTTCAAGGCCAACCTCAGCCAAAGCAAAGCGCCAAGCAACTCAGTGAGACCCTGTCTCTAAATACAATACCAAAAAAAAAAAAAGGGCTGGGGATGTGGTTCCGTGGTTCAGTGCCCTGAGTTCAATCCAGGGTACCAAAAAATAAATAAATAAATGTGAGGATTTGATGATTGAGTCACTCAGGCCTGCAGTCTCCCATCCCCAGTCTCTAAAATGGGCCTGTGGAGAGTAGCGTGGGCAAATCACTTCTCACTAGAATTCTTAGTCTAGGAAAGTGGGGCTGTGGGCACTTGTACAATGTCTGAGCCGCCCTAAGGTACAGAAAACAGAATGCCTTTGCTCTTAGAAAGGTATGGCTGCTCAACTGAGGCTGGGAGCTCAGCTGGGCCCAGGGGGTCACCTCAAGACCAGGTCTGTTAAGTATTGCTTCCTGCTGCAAACTGAAAAGCAGTCTTTGCCTTCTCTGTTCTTATCCAAATAACCCATCTTTCTCCAACTCTGTCCCATCTGAAATTTATCTGTTTTATTTCATTTCCATTTTGATAACTTCACTTTTCATTTCCAAGTTTTCAGTTCGTCCTCTGGCCTTGCCACTTGTTGCTTGTGTTTTATGGAGTCTTTTTCTGGTTAAAAGAAGTTAGGCCTCATTTATCTTCTTAGACACATGTTAGCCTGCTTATTTAAAGGCTTTGCCAAACATACTCTATCAAATTCAGTCTGGGGTGAATTCACATTTTTACCATGGATTTTGTTGGCTGTCTCTTTTTGTAATAGATTTGTCGTGCATCGGTCTCTCCTTAGACTAGCAGATTTGCGATTGCTTCTTCCTTGTTCTCTGAGCCTCCAGAATCAAGAGGTCTCAGAGCACCTTCAGATGCCACCCCACCTGTGACATGGAGAGAGGAGAGTCCTTGGAAGTCAGCAGGCACCTTGACCTACTGTCTCAATTCAGATGAAATCTATGAGCTGCTTTGTCCAGTTTCCAGCTCTCAAGAAAGCCAGACCTTCTAGAAGGTCTTTGCTGTATTATTTGTTACTTATTATTTAGTCTCCTTTCATGAGAGGGAGATCCACTCCTTGGCCCCGGCCTTCACACCACGAGCTTGGCTCCTGCCCTGCTTTTGATGGAGAACTTCCAGTCCCCTTTATTCCTTGGAACATTATCTCCTGGTAGCTACTGCCTTAAATTTTCCAGAAGAGTCTCAGTCTTAAAAGCAGGTAGAGCACCCCAAATCCATGTTAGGTATGAAAATAAACTTGATTTTAAAGGATTCAACTATGAAGAAGGTAGGAACTCACCAGCACCTGGGCATGTTGCTGTATACCTCTAGTCCCAGCTACCTGGGAGGCTGAGGCAGGAGGATCACTTGAGCCCAGGAGTTGGAGGCCAAGACCAATCTGGGCAATGTTTTAAGACTCTGTCTCAAAACAAAAACAAAAAAGCCCAAAACCAAAACCAGAATTTGTCCTTCACACTTTCGGTGAAACCAAGGATGGGGTTCCCAGGGCTCAGATACAGGATCAGTGACACAGGAAGTCCTGGGTGAACAGAGGTAGAAAAGGAAAGAAGAAAGGAAACCAAGGGAGAGGAAGGAGAGGAACTCTGTGTGAGCCCATCGGAGAGAACTTTTGCATATTTGAGAAGTGACCCAATGAACAAAGTGAAAAGATATTTTCTACCAACCTCTGGATTCTAAGAATATGATTGGCTATGAGCATAAGGAGACTTTTTTTTTTCCTGGTAATGAGCTACCCTGGATCCACTGCAAAAGATGGTTATTGCTCATTTTTACAAGAATGAAAGCTTCATCCCTAGCTGGACGCCCTGGGATACCAGATGTCAGAGGATGCCCTAGGTCACCACAAGCAAAGTTAATTGTGAAGACTGGTGAGACAGTGCCTATACCACACATTTCTATCACCCATTTATGAATGTTGGTTCAACTGTCCTGGGGTTTCTACTACACACCAGTGTTTTACTGCAACTGAAAGACACAGTACAGGCTGAATATCCTTTATCTGAAAACCTGGGATCAGAAGTGTTTTAGGTTCTGCACTTTTTTGGATTTTGTAATATTTGCATGTATAGCTGTGTGCCATATAACATTTCACTCAATGACAGGCAGCATTTATGACCGTAGTGGTACATGACCATAATCCCTAGTGACATCATAGCCATCTTCGTTGTATAAGCACACTCTTTGATGTTTGCACAACAATGATATCACCTTAAGGTGCATCTGTCAGAACATAGCCGTATGAGGTTAAGCAGTACATGAAAATACATAATGAGATACGTTGGGAATGGGACCCAATTCTAAATGTGAAATTTGCTTGTGATTCATTTATAACTTATATTCATAGCACACATTTCATAATTTTGTTTATGAAACAAAGTTTCCTAATGGGGAATTTTCCACCATGAAATCTTCCTTGGGGACATATCATACATGTCAGTGCCCAAAGTTTGAGATTTTGGAGAACTTTGAATTTTTGATGTCCAGATGAGTGCTTCTCCACCTGTAGTTAAGACTGAGATACTTCTGGAAAACCTAAGCTGAGTGGACACAGAGTAGGGTAAATGCTCCACAAATTGTTAGACCAGAGAAAACCTTATGTGGACCGGAAAAGGCCTATGCATACAGTACCTGCAAGGTCTTCCTAAGCAAACTTAGCAATTTAAAATTGGAACATTGATGGACAAGGCCCTGAGAGGTATGATCCATTTATTTATTTCCAGTTTTTATAACTACAAGTAGAATATGGGCTGGTGGCCCATTTTGGTGATTAAAGTGAGAAAACTGAAATGAAGGTTAAAAAAAAAACATGCATCTGTAGCTAAGTGCAGCTGGAATCCTGCCACCACTTCAAGATCATTTGGGAGAGCACAGAAAATCAGGAAACCTTGAACAGAGGCCAAGATTTAGCATGGATTTGAAGAAAAAAATACCAATAGACACTTTCTTTTTTTTTTTTTTTACTCTGGGTGTCAGTGCAATAATTTTTTTTGACATGTTAAAGCTTCTATAAGTTAAAACAGCCCTTTTGAGCAGTCATTTTTATTTTAGCAGGAACAAAGTGGTGTTGAGAGTCTTTGTTAATGTGCTCTCTGGTGTGGAGTAGATGGGAGGTAATAATGGCTGTGAGTTTTGCGGAATTTCCGAGAGTGTTTGCTGAGTCCACCCAACTCTTAGGTATTAGGCAATGTCCCAAGACATCTCCAGGTGTGAAGTGATTTCCTTGTCCCCCAAATGAAAGATGCTGAAGTTAGGACTTTACTAATATTCTCAAACAAGGAGCTGGAAAATTTGTTTTGTTTCCTTCAAAATTTGTCTTCTTCCCCACAATGCAAATTAGAAAATTTGTAAAAGTGGTTTACTGCTTTCCAGAGTTTTGACTGGGCAATAACCTCTGAGGCTGGGAGGACCTGGCATCCTGCTCCATCGTCAGGGCAGACACGGGTTCACTGGTGTCTGGGTGGTCTGTAAATGTGGCTTCATGGTTTAGGTTCAGTTTTATGTTTCTATCCTGGAGTTTAAAAAATAAGACCCAGTTGAAATAAAGCATGGTCACTTCCATCAATCTAAATGGAAAGGAGAGAAATTGGAAAATCATTAAAGTTTGTGTTCAGAGTAGATCTGAGGGTCCGAAAATGCCTGGCTCTGCCAAACCCAAATCCAAAGTAGAGTAATGTTGAGATGTTTTTGGTCAAACCCAGGTCCAGAACATTCATGCCTGGGATGGCTCAGAGTTTGTTTTCAAATTTGATCTGTTTTTCAAATATCAAATTCATATAATGTCAAAAGAGAACCAAATTCTTAAGCTGCAATAATGAAGACTTCCAGTAGAAAAGCAGGTAATTTTCCACATAATGGTTTTAGCCGACTAGTCCCTCATAGCATCTGGTTCAAGTTACAGTCTTACAGAATCAGGATTTAAAACATTTCTGTGTTACTTTTAAAATAGAAATTTGATAATTTTCTTAATTTCTCCAACTTTCCTCTTCACAACTTTATTTATACATCCATTCTTCTCATTCCTACTTTTTTGATTCCTTCATTCTTAGTCTGGGCCACTTTCTGGATATCATTACATTTTGATGGCCTCTTTCCCATAGTTTTGATGGATATCTTTGTTCCTGTATCTGGTCGCTGTGTCGAATGCTCTCTGTGCTCCTTTCCTAATAGGTCGTTTTTGGAAAACTGGGTTTTAACATTTTCCAACTCTTTAAAAATGCTGTTTTACTATTTCATGTTTTCAGAATGATCCTGTTCTCAAGTATTGCCAGAAGAAATCAATTCATATTTTCTCTAGACTTCATCTAACGTGATATAAATGCCCTTCAACTTGTTGAAGTGTTCTTCCTGGTAGTTACTCCCTGGTTCTAAATAACATTTGATGCTCTTTTCCGTTTATCTTCACTCTCAGGCATCTCTCGCTCCTCTGTTAAATGCCAGGTTTTGGACCTCATGCCTTTCCATTTTTCCTTCTTCTTCTTCTCTGGTGGAACAATGTCACACCTGTGTTTTTGCAAGAAGCTGTCTTTTCTCAAAGGAGAACTCAGCTGTGTATTTCTTCACTGTAGTGTCAGTTCAAAAACTTCTGGAGGTATGTTCAATTTCAGAAGTCCTGACTTAAAGGTAGGTCCACTGTTCAAGGTTTGCCATGGGTTTCAGAGGTGCCATCCCAGGTCAGCTGGCTCCATGGCTCTGGGCCCAAGATGAGGCAGAACATCATGGCAATAAGGTAGGGTAGAGGAAAACTGTGCAGCCTCACGGCAGCCAGCAAGCAGAAAGCAAACACGCACTTTTTATGCTCGTATATAAATATCCCAATGTCTGTTGGCAAATGTCATCACAAGGAATTATTAAAACATGAGAATGGTGGTCATTTTATATGAAGTTCCCACGTCTTCCTCTATAATAACATCTCCTTTGGTTTAGTGTGAAAATATATAGTCATATATTATACATAGTGTGAAAATATATATCTTAAATGTATTAATATGTATATTAACATTAATGAGACATAGCTTGCTTATTTTTTTTCTCCAGGGTATCATCTTTTTCATACTAAAATTTTTAAATTAATTTCTTTTTTCATTATGGGCACCCCAAAGCTATAAAATCAGATATTAGCAAGGGTGAAGATTTATTACAAAAGTTAAGCAATAAATTCCAAGAGACATAATGAAGTGAAATTCCCAGTAGAATGAAATTCTTGTATAATTATCTTGGAGATTTTTTATATTTCCATAAAAATCAACACTATTTCATTTATCTGAATATAAAATAAAGCCTAGCAAGCAGATTTAGAAATATTTCCATCTTTTGTAAGCATCCATATGTACTTGAAAATCCTTAGTACTTATGAGATCTCCTGTTCTTCTCCCTATAATTTATTTTAAAATAATATTATATGCATCTTTAAATTACATGTTAAAATAATAATACATTCTGTAAAAAATTCAGACAGTATGGGTTAATTTAGTGTCCCTGCAACCCTCTGCTTCCAGTCTAGGTTTCCTTCCTAGAATTAACCACTATTATCAGCTCATTGTATATAATTACGATGGGTAATTACATTTTCCCCTATTTTGCAAATGTTTCCTGGTATGTATGAGAGTTATTGAAAAGTCATAGCTAATTTCAAAGTAAATGAATTACTTATAACCAAATCCATTCAATAATCGGAACAGTGTGTCCTGATTTTTAGAACAAAATTTTTACATTTAATTTAGGGAAAAAGTTCTCAAGCAGGTGGAAAACAGTGCCTTCAAATTTTCAGATTGTCTATAACTTACAAGCTTCTTAAAACAGCACTGTAGAAATACAAAGCATTCTTTTGGGCAAGTATTTTTGTTAAAACTCGCTTTGCTCACCCAAATGCTTTAGAGATGTTCAGGGTAAGTAGATATATATCCATCTCCTTGTTTGGTAACCAAGTGCTGATATTTCACAGCACTCCTCAGAATAAGGAGGTATGGATGGAGGATAGCTGTCAGTGGACATCAGTGGATAAAGGTGATACTGATCTCCTGGATTTGCTCTATTAATTTGTTCCTTAGATCTTCTTTTAGTTCATTAAAACTCTAATAATCAGTTTTTAAATTATCTTTCTTAGGAACTTCATCCTCTTCCATATCTGTGGGATTCTTTCTGAAGGACTGGGAGTTTGGGGGGCGGGGATCTGTTTGCCTGTTTCCCATGTTTTCAGAGGTCTTGGACTTGTGCATCGGTGGAGATGGATTCCCCCTCCTCTTGTACACACGTGTCCTTTTTTGTGTAGCTTTTTTGTTCTGGGACTTCTTTGTTTTTGACAGATGAGCAGATATCCAGGAATGAGATTTGCTGTCCCCACCCCCATTGTTCCTACTTGGGGCCTGGTTGTTGATTAAAAGTCTTTTTCTCCCCAGTTCCATGTGTTGAAATATTTCTGAGGCTCGGGTGGGGCTAGATCATGTGTCACGTGAGAGTTGCTGTTACTTGATTAAGCTGTGAATATTTCTTAGCAGTAGGATCTTTACTCTGTGAATTTGAAGTGTCCCAATTACTTTCCAGCCACTCTTAGATGAAGGAGGGAGCCAGGAATAGCAATGTTAGTGATAAATACCAAGTGTCTACTTGGACACATATAACATTAATTGTCACCTATATTGGAATGGTGGGATCAGTATTTGACATCAGCAAAAACAAAACAAAACAAACAAAACAAAAAACCCATGAACTAGATCAGGTATAAGCAACAGGTGCCTTCTATGCTGTCCACTATATTAATAATTACAACAACATGAATGGGGTGGGAATTACATACACAATATAATTCTCTTAGATAGTGTCATCCCAGTTCCTTAAGTGAAGGGAATATACAGTAGGAAGACAAGAAAAAGCTGAAATATTTAAAAAGTGAACAGAGAAAAGGCAGGAGCTAGGTAGCAAATGACAGTCATAAAGAAGGAGGAATAAAAAAAAACTAAAGGTAATTTTTAAAAAAAGGAAGAGGGAACAGAAAAAATTGACTAGTAGTGGGGGAAGAGAGGAAGAAGGGACCATAAGAGGGACAAAAACAAAGGTTCAAATAAACAAATGTAAGATTAAAACAGCTCAAGTCCACATATAATTATTCCCCACCCAAGTCAAACAAGGTTAAATACTAAATGGGTGAAGAGGAGAGAAATTAAAATGGAAGTAAAATTATGTGAAGATGTGTGTGTATTAGATAATACACATATATGTATAATATATGTACATCTCTATATATCATATAATATATGATAACATATGTGTATATACAAACATATATATTAGAACCTACATGCACAGTGAGAACACACACACACATACACACACAACCTTGCAAATGGAAAAAAAGTGAAAAAAATACAATAAAATAATTTTTGAAAAAATTTAAATTAAAAAAGTAAAAAATAATTGAGGGGACTTGAGGGAAAAAAGAGAAAGATTAAAATATCTTAATGAGGGCTGGGGCTGTAGCTCAGTGGTAAAGTGCTCACCTCCCATATGGGAGGCACTGGATTTGATCCTCAGCACCACATAAAAATAAAGATACTTGTGTCCATCTACAACATATTTAACATAATCTGAATGAGAAATAAAGGGCTTTTTTCCACTGGGGTGGTCACAGCTGTTGGAAGGGAGGATTTTCATTCTTTGTGTTTTTTGGGGGGATCTCTAACTGTGGGCCAAGGGCTGGGAGTTGTTAAGTCCAATGTCTTTGTGTTCCTCATCTATCTGCCCGGCATTGTAGCCCAGACCTAAAGCTGGTTACAGTAGCTCTCAGTTTCCTGTCTCTGGACAGACTGGGAAGTGCTGACAAATTGTATATTGTTGAAGTGGGGCTGGTGCAGAGTTCTACCCTGGAAGTCTCACAGTAGCTAGGGTTGGTCCTGGCTGACCCTTGGAACTTTGTTAGTGGGTATTTGATCCACACCTGCTGCTGATAGGGAGATGCCAATATCAGCTGGATTTCTGGGGCACCAGCCACAAAGAGAGGTCTTTTGGGTATCAGGGCCCATATGCCCTAGGCACAATTTTATTTGCAACAATTTCAGTCACACTGGTCCAGGACGTGATGGACCTCATACGAGGCAACTTCTGGGCAAGCTAGCAACTTCCTTTACCTGTTCCCAATCTACTCACTGTCATGCGGAGCTTACAAATTGTTTGTTCACCTGCTGGTGACCCCAGCTCCTACAGAACTCTCTGCCCATGGGCCAAGCAATTTTGGTTACTTTCCACTCAATGGCTTCCTTCCCCCCCACAACCCTGGATCCTTTCAGGTCATCCTCCCTCTCTGTTCTACGGGTTCCCCCTGGCCAATTTTCTCATTCCTCAGTGATTTCCTCTCTCTCCCTGTGCTCCTCCCTCTCCTCGGCAGTCAGCTGCCTGCTGAGCTGGCATATCTCTAATGTATTATTTCTTATGTTCAAAGTTTCTGACTTTCTGTGACTGTGTCCAGTATTGGTTTTTAGTGAGTTTTCTGGGTTACCCACTGTTATGGTTTGGATGTGAGGCGTTCCCCAAAAGTGTGAGACAATGCAAAAGGTTTGGAGGAGAAAAAATTGAATTACAAGAGCCTTAACCCAATCTGAACCAATCACCTGAGTGGTAACCGGAGGCAGGTGGGGTATGGCTGGAGGAGGTGGAGCATTGGGATGTGGCTTTGGGGTGTATATTTGGGTTTGGCAAGTGGAGATCTCTCTCTGCTTCCTGATCATCAAGTGAGCTGCTTCCCCTGCCACACTCTTCTGCCATGATGTTCTGCCTCCCCTTGAGCCCAGAGGAATAGAGCCTGCTGTCTATGGATTGAGACCTCTGAAACCGTGAGCTCCCAAATAAACTTTTCCTCCTCTACAATTGTGCTGGTCGGGTCTTTTAGTCGCAGCGGCAAAAAAGCTGACTAAAATACCCACCTTGTTGAGGAGCAGTCGTCCCCCTTTTTAAGTCTGGTGTTAAGGAGCTGCTGGGAAATGGACCCTTCCTCTAATCAGCCATCTTCCCATCCTCCAGGTAAGAGATTTGACTTTCCTCTGGTGTCTACAGGGGAAAACTCAAAGCATGGAGCTTCATCAGAGCATGGCCTGCCAGATAAGAAATAGGTGATATGTTGCATGTGCTGAACAAAATCATTTACTAAACAGTCCTATTTCATGTACCAACTCCTATGTATTACATCCACAGAATGTCAATCAAATTATACATGTTCCCTCAAGAATGATCTCAAATATGTAGTCAACATAAGACCTGTAAGTTTGCGCAACATAGCTTCCCCTTTCCTGTCCTCTCCCTTCAGACTGCTCTGGGAAGAGGCTTAAGATAAACTTAGTGATCATTTTGATTAGAGAGCATTTCATGGTCAATTTAGAGTGCATAGCCTTGTTGCTTTTCCTAATTATAAAATGTCAAGCCAATTACCTGGTTTTGAAGCTGCAGAGCCTGACAACAGGGCACATCTGTGCTATCTCTTCTTGGTTCTGGTAGGTCTTGGATTAAAATGAAGGTCCTGAACCATCTGGTCCTCAGATGCTCCATATTTGGAGGATGGTGCCACACAAAGAGGAGGTCCCATGTTATACAGGAAAAATGGGGGGGGGCTGTGTTCCTTTTTCCATGCAGAGTTGGCTAGAAGTGTTCTTGTGCATCTAGGCCAGGCATGTAGTAACTGGCATCCTGAGAGCCCCCACAGAAAGATTTGTTTTATCCAGACAATGTTTTTCTTTATAAAATGAATTAACCATCAGTATTTTAATACTGTCACATCTTATATTGAAATCTGCATTTTGAACCTCTAGAAACATCAGATCTAGCTACTTGGCTTTCTTCTCCTACCTGGTGTCATCCAGCCCATTTAGATGAGGCTGATGCTCTTTCTTGTGCCACATTCTGAATGTCATTTACTAATGATGGTGCCTCTGTGGTTTTGCATTTCTCACATCTATCCTGGATTACCTCATTGGCATTTTATGTTTACATCTACAGGCATTTAAATTTGTGCTTCTTATTCTAGTATATTTTATTTAAAACCTCTGATTTTTAAAATTTGTTCTAGTGAGTTATACATGATAGTAGAATGCATTTTGACACATCACACATAAATGGAGTATAACTTCTCATTCTTCTGATTGTACATGATGTAGAATCATACTGGTTTTGTAACATGTATGTACATAAGGTAATAATGTCCAATTCATTCTATTATTTTCCTACCCCCATACCCTCTCTCCTCCCTTTGCTCCCCTCTCCCTAATCCAAAGTACTTCTATTCTTCCCTAGTGCCCCCCACACACACACTTTATTGTGAATTAGCATCCACATATCACAGGAAACATTTGGCCTTTGGTTTTTGAGATTGGCTTATTTCACTTAGCATGATATTTTCCAGCTTCATTCCTTTACTTGCAAATGTCACGATATTATTCTCTTTTAATGCTGAATAGTATTCCATTGTGAATATATGCCAAAGTTTCCCTATCCATTCATCTACTGAAGGGCATCTAGGTTGGTTCCACAATTTAGCTATTGTGACTTGTGCTGCTATAAACATTGATATGGTTGTGTCCCTGTAGTAAGCTGTTTTTAAGTCCTTTGGGTATAAAATGTTCAGTGATTTCCTACAGCCTCCACCAAGGAGTGGGATAGCTGGGTCAAATGGTGGTTCCTTTCCAAGTAATCTCCATACTGCTTTCCATATTGGCTGCACCAATTTGCAGTCCCACCAGTAGTTTATGAGTGTGCCTTTTTCCCCCACATCCTGTGACCCAGCTATCCCACTCCTTGATTTATATAGCATATTATAGGGACACAGCCACAACAATGTTTATAGCAGGACAATTTACAAGAGCTAAATTGTGCAACCAACCTAGATGCCCCTCAATAGTTGAATGGATAAAGAAACTGATATATACATACATTGGACTATTACTCAGCATTAAAAGAGAATTAAATCATGGCATTTGCAGGTAAATGGATGGAGTTGCAGAATATAATGCTAAGTGAAGCAAGCCAATCCCTCAAACCAAATGCTGAATGTTTTCTCTGATATAAGGATGCTGATTCATATGGGGATGGTGGGGGGGCATAGGAGGAATGGAGGAACTTTAAATAGGGCAAAGGGGAAGGAGGGGGAAGGAGAGGCCAAAGGGGTAGAAAAGATGGTAGAATGAGATGGACACCATTACCCTATGTACATGTATGAAGACACAAATGGTGTGACTCTAGTTTGTGTACAACCAGAAACATGAAATATTGTGCCCTCTAATATGAATTGAAATGCATTCTGCTGTCATATGTAACAAATTAGAATAAATAAAAAATAAAACAATTATGTTAATAAAAGCAAAAAAATACAAAATAGGGCTGGAGATGTGGTTCAGTGGTCGAGTACCCCTGAGTTCAATCCCCAGTACCAAAAAAAAAAAAAAATCTGAAAAACAAGGCATTAAAACACTGCAACCAACAACCCATGCTTTATTGGGCTTTGCCATATTGGAGGGGTATTCCACTTGCTTTGAGAGGCAGGATAAAGGTTTAATCTATGCAAGCAGAACTTTTTTTTTTTTAAATTGCAATTTAAATGTAATAAGAGAGAATCTACTAGAAGAATTCTACCCTTTGGTTTATTCTATCATCTCTAAAATGATCTTTTTCTAAAAAAGAAAATTACAAATCCGAGCATGCCACTCCTGTTCGTGCTAAAAATGTTCAGTGATTTCCTACATCCTCCACTTGACCTGCCTTCAGGGCCTTCAATGTCCCCACTCCAGTTGCAACAATGAACTTCTCGGGCCTGATAAAATGAGGATCACTGCTAATCACACAGGAGGCCTTCAGTTACTCTATCTAAGAGGTGATTTAAGTTGGAAGACCATGGCCACGTATGCAGAGGAAACCATGGCAACGCTGCTTTGTTTGTTTTTGTTTTTTTAACATACACTGACCTCTCCAATTTGTCCCGCCTGAGGAGAGCTCTATTTTTGTCTAGTGAACTGGTGCATTTCCACTCGAAGCATCACCACCTTTTTGTCAACTGGCCCAATACCTGCAACCGTTAACGGTTCTCATCCGTCATCCTCAAGGATTTCCACTTCTATTGTAACAACTGAGTGTGACTGTCATTAGCCAGATCTGTGGGGGCTGTGGGACCTGTTTTGAATCTACAGTGCCTGAAACAGTATTTAACTGAAGGCCTGTTGAAAAAAAAAAATCATTTCATAGAACAATGGTGCATCCTCTTCTACAACGAAAAGCTGTTTTTGTGGTGCATATAACCTTACCCCAATCCATTCGGTTCCGAGTCAGAACATTGGTCTGCTAGGATTCCCTTAAATGGGGTACAAGACAACATCGTGGAGCTTTTCAGGGAACAACAGGAAAATTAGCTCAGACATTACTATAGCTGTTCAGATATTCCCGTGACTGCTACGGTGGTTTACCCACCAGAGTGTCAAATATGACGAAGGAAAGTGATGGAAAGGAAAGGGAAAGCCCCAGGCTTCAGTCTGTTTTGTGACTAATTTCAAGTGCTGTCTTTTTAACAGACTGGAAGAAGTGAAACATTGTCTGGGCCCAGCTTCTCCCCCATCCCTGGAGGAGCTCCATCATCTAGAGCTCTGTCCAGAGGCTGGAGGTTCAGCACTTCTAGGAAGGAGGCTGTTGCTCAGTCCTCCTGGGTGCCAGGTGTCAATGTCCTATCCTCTCCTTGTCGGCACTGCAGGTTTAGGGACACCTGCCAGACACACCTCAAATTTCACTCCTTCTAGGAGGCTTCCTGGACCCCCAGGCAAAAATTGCAAATATTTTTGGGAAATATTCTGTTTTATTTTTATTTTTGGTCTACGTATTGAACCTAGCAGGGCTCTACCACTGAGCTACATCCCGGTGCTTTTTATGTTTTGAGACAGGGGTCTTGCTAAATTGTCCAGGTTGGCCTCGAACTTGTGAACCTCCTATCTCAGCTGACCCAGTGGTTGGAATGACAGACTTGTGCCACCGCACCAGGGTTTTGTAAACATCCTTAAGCATCCCAGATGTCTGTTTAAGATTCTAATTAGAGTGAAATCTTCCTAGAAAAAAGTGAGCATATTTCTTTTTTTTAAAATATTCCCTTTCCACACACCAAAGCAATCAGCACAGGATTCACCTCGTGTTGACGAATGTAATATTTATGTCTGCAGGAGATTTTGCTATGTCTTCATCTCCTCCCCATCCTGCCCACCAAGTGATCAAGATGCAGATATAGACACAGATATCATCTAAGTTAAATTACATACATCCAAATTATTATATATAAGTCCTCCAAATTATTATTTATTAAATAGCATATGTAATTTAACTAGATGATTCCTTTCCTCCTTTCCCTTCCTTCCCCAGCCCTCCCCCAACCTCTTTTATAAAATATTGTAGCACTTCTTAAAATTAATTGGGGATCTCTAACTCCTGGGATGCTGTATTTCAAAATCGGGAGAGAACAAGCGTGGAGCTAATTCTGGACACCTGGTTTTAGTCCTTGTTCTGCTCTGATAGTTAATTTGAATTAATTACTGAACATCATTGTTTGTTTCCTGATATGTAAAACAGGATTGATAATACTCGGCTACTGCCATAGAATCGGTGTAAAGATTATTTAGTTTGGATAGAAACACACTTTGGTAAAAAGAAGCTACTGATTTTGACACATGAGCACCTCCTCCACACATGTGCTGCTCATCCCCTCTCTGGGAACAAAGAAAAACCTCAATTTGTACTGCTTGCCAATTTCTGTGGCATAAATACTCCCACCCTTGTTGATTTCAAGCCATCCATGGCTTAATATTTGATTTGCAAAATTACTGAATTGGTTCTTGATACAGACTGGCTTTATCACAAGGCTGCATAGATCTCAGACTCTGAGGCCATTAATCAGATTAGGTCATTGTAAAACAGCATCATAAAATAACAGATCAACTGTTTGCAATGTGATGAAGTAAAGATGGCGCCTGACCCTTCCACTGTTAAACGTAAGCCATCTTCCAGGTGCGGATACCTTGAATACAGGGAAAACATGGCGACACATCAAGATTTAAAAACACTTGCGTATCCTTCTATTTTACAACAGATAACAAAATAAGATTTATCGTAGCCACCCAGTTGGAGCTCAGTGGCTGCAGCATTCCTTGCCCAGCTAATTATTTTATGTTTTAAGTGAAGTGCAGAAACCATATTAACAGTGATTACCACAGCTAATGTTTAATGGAGGCCATTCGGCTCTTCTTCACAACCACCTCGTGTGGCATCATTATCATTCCCTGTGTAGCACAGCAGGAAAGTGAAGCCCAAGTGCACATCGGGCAGAGGGAGGAGCAGGAAGGCAATTTCAGGCAGCTTGGTGTCAGTTAGGGCCCTTCACTCTGATTTCCCTGTGAACTATCTTCTGCACAGCACTGAGGTAAGTAAAATAGTCAACATTTCAAACTCTATTCTACCAACAAGAATAGCTAGTTTCATTTTTTTTTTTTTTGCAACACAATTACATTTCATTTTCACTCAACTTTACAACAGGAAGCCTTCTTGGAAAATTCTGCCCATTAAGGAAGTTAATTTGTTACTATTAATGGCTCAGATATTTATCTCATCATCTGATTTTAATTTAGACTAATTTTTTTCTGTATAGTGACCGCAGAGTCCCCCATACCCAATATGTAGTAGGATAAGAATTTTCTCCATAACAGTGGAAATGTACAGCAGAGTGCAAACCCATTGACATGAAGTGAACAGTGCTTTGCTTCTTTACTGCCAATGCAATGCCTCTGTCTCTGTCCCTAAATGAAGTTCCACTTTGTAGGATTCTTAATGTCTACAAATAGAACTTCACGTTTTCCCTTAACTACACTGAATAAGAGGGGAATACCGTTTAACATTGAGTGCCCTTTAGGTTGGGAAGGAGCATCAGTTATGGAGAATTTGGGAGGGAAGTCTGGTTTCTAAGTGAACAGTGGCTTTCAGAGAGAAGGAAAAGAGGCATGCAGGCTGGAGCTAATGTTCACAGCAGAGCAAAAACTATGACAGTCTAAGCTGCAGCTGGGTTCTCCCGGAGAAACAGCAGGGAATAAAAGCATAAACCAGTTCCATTTAGTTACCACTCATTTTGGTTAGCTTCTAAAGGGGAAGAATTCTGTTGGGCAGAAGTGTTTATTGTCATGGTATACCGTGCCATATTTGGAGGTTTTCTATATAGAAATGGAAAGAAGGGTGAGGCACCTGGAGTCCCATGGGAGAGTCCTACCCATCTTCTTTGTTATGGAAGGCTTCCCCAAATTTCTTCCTCAGTGCACCCCAGGGAAAACGTTTCCCTGCCTGTGCATTTCTTGAGTCTATACATAACATGTGGCACTATGAGGCCACAGTTCAAAAAGCATGATTTGCCCTGTGACCTGTTAGCACCTGCCTTGAACAAGCAAACCAGAGCCACATTCGATGCTATCACTATTTTTTAAAATGTCCTCTTCCAGATAACGATTTCCTCTTCCTTCCTTTTCTCTCTTTGTTACCAATCTCATTTTAGAGAAACTCCTTAGATTATTTCTGAAAATAAATGATGGTAAACACAATCAATAAATACTTAAGTCAGTTTTGGGCCATTTTTCTCTCTTGACTTAGACTCAAAGTTCTAGACATACTTGAATAGCTACAAATGGAAATAAATCGCAAATATAATTAAGCATTCATGATATGAAAACCTGTAATGCTAAATGAACAATGAAATTCAGAAGCATGGGTAAACATGAATGCTCTATTTCAGGTTTAGTTTGGTACAAAAGCTACATAAGTAGTAATTCAGGTATAACCAAAGTTGTACATTCTGGTGCTACCTAACAAGGAGAAGTTTAAAAACATTCCCACTTATAGGAGAGATGCTCATATGAATGCTTCATTATGTTTGTCATTTATTTCTATATTTCATTTATTTAGCTTTCTTCATTGTAATTTTTATTAGTACATGTAACCATATTAACAATAGAATAATAAAGGAGGTCTGCTCCACAGTTGGTGCTTAATGAAGTCCTATAAATGAATGCATGGGTTAAAGAATTATGCTCTGGTCATAGCCCATTTCAGTTCTCCTATAAATGAATGCATGGGTTAAAGAATTATGCTCTGGTCATAGCCCATTTCAGTTCTCAAAGACAATTACTTTTAACAGTTTGTGTTATCTTCCCATACTTCAAATAGCATGTTGATATGATTTATGCATTTGACAGACTTATATTAACTTCTCACTAGGGAAGAGGAGGATTTACCCCATAACTTCTCCCAATTTCTATCTTTCGATTCCAGTTTTTGATGGTTATTGTTTTAGTTGTTGTTTGCACTTATAACTTTAAATGTCATATTTAAACTAGTGTTTCTTGACTCACCAGCTTTAGATATTACATCTTGACTTGTGTGCCCAGTTCCCTCCACCTTCTCTACCCTCTCTGTTTTGATGACAAATTATGATGTTTATATCCTGTTTTGTAACTACACGTAAATCTTGAAGGTTTATTCAATGAGTTATCCCTAAAAGTTCAAAGATAATAAATACATTTACATAAGTCTAACTGCTTTCACTTGTTCACTGCCAAGCAAACAGAGCAGCAAGACCATATCGCAATTATTTGAGATTATTTGCAGGAGACATCTCACAGCATCCAAGTTAATTTCCTTTCCTTTTCTTATATTTCCCTTATTCAAAGTCATGCATAGCTTACTTTGCAGTGCTTTTGAACGTGCCCTTCTTATACAGTTTTATAGTTTCCTAGGCTGTTCTGCTCACTTCCTCCTCCTCCTATGGACAGTAGAAACGTGTTTTTGTTTGTTTTTATTCTCACCACTTTTTACTAATGTAAAATCATTCTGCAATCATTGATACTGCATGGAATGCATCCTGTCTCTTTTTCTTCTTAGAGTGCAATGGCTTCTTATTTTGAGTGAGTCACTTACTAGAAATTTTATATAACTCTTATTCTGGGAAATATTTTCATTGAGCTTTTCAGAAAGGTTTATTATTTTTTGTTTGACTTCCTTTCTCTTTACTCTTGTTACTCTCCCCAGAAAACTTGCATGAGAGATAATGTCCTGAGTTTTTTATTGTCTAAAAAGTTATTTTATCTTAACTTTTGTTGAAAAGCTGGGTAAGGGCAGTAGTCAAGATTTAAAATCTTTTCCTCTCAAGACTTAAATGCCATTGCTCCATTTTCTTATGACATTTAATGCTGTCTGAACCCCATTTTCTGGGTTTTACTTGTGGAAATGTGAGGTCCTTCTCCTTTCCTCTAGTGTTATGAAATTTCATAGTAATATGTCCAGAGGGTTTTTCATTTTTTCATTACTTTTTCTTGGATCTCTACAGACTCTTTAATATGAAGAACTCATGCTTCTTTTTAGCCCAGGGAAAACTTTTGCTCTTATTTATTATAAAATTTCCCCTCTCCATTTCTCCCCCTCTGTGTCTGGAATACTTGGTGTTGTAATCCATGATTACATTCTCTTTTATGTTTCAGTCTTTCAGTTTCATATTCTAGGATATTTCTTGACTTTACTGTTTCAAACTTCTATGCTATTTTTGAAAATTCCCAAATCATGTTTGCTTTCTATGAATTCTTTTTGTTCTTCCCATTTCTACTGATAGTGTCCTGCTCTTGTTTCATGAATGGAATATGTTCTTTCTTTGAGCAAGTTTATTAAGGCATACTTCAACAACTTTAGAATTCACCCAATTTAAGTATAGAATTCATTTTTCTTGACTACAAGCTCATCAATTTGTTGCATGTTTTTACTGTATGGTAGGTACTTAAATGGTCCATTTAAACAATTTTATCAGTTTTATGATTGCTTTCTGGGGACAGGGTAAGCTGCCCTGGGGTCCTGTTTTATGTTGCTACATAACTTTGTGTCTTTCTAGTAATCTTTTGCTACTTATTCATGGTTAACCATGGAAACTCCTCCTACCCCCATTTTTTATGACATTGTTACTTGTCCTTTCCCTCTCCTGCAACCTCCCATTGGGACCCTCATTGGGACCTCAGGCCTTTATTCGCTCCTTCCCCCTCCTCCAGAGATAGATGTCACTCCAACCTGCCCCTTCTAATCAAAGGTTGCCAAGCCAGGAGACAGGGGTCCCAACAGACACAGTGGAAACTCCGGTGGATTGCTTTGTCCCATGGCAGTCACTTGTCTCCTAAGTCCCTCCATCAAAGGGCGATTGGTCTCCAAGGAGGAATCTGATCAAATAGGGACATTTTTGATTTTCATGCACAGAATCACAAGCCAAGTTTCCAAGACTTCCCCACACTGTTGACCAAAGCAGCATCAGATCCTCCTTCCTGATGACGCTAAGTGTGCTCTCCCCAGTCCTTCATGTAGAGAGCAAACAGCAAATGTGGCCCACTGGGGCAGTGAGGTTCAACCTTACATCTTGCTGCTCAGTCCCTACCCTGTATCTGTTCATTACCAACAATGACAGCGGGAACCACTTGGTCCCTTCTGTCCTTGAACTGCTTGGAGTTTCCTTATATCCTTGAAACCTGACCTCAGGGTACCTGCTTTATCCCTTCATAAATAGTCATTGCTTATTTGTTTACCGCACCAATCTCTGTTGAGAAAAAAATCTCAACTTCACAGAGGAAGGAGAGGAAGCTTGCCTCAGCTCCATGAGTCCTCCATGAAAGTAGATAATAAACTTCATGAACTAGAGCAGGAGTTGTACATGGAAACATATGGAGCAAACTTGTGCCAGTTTGCCTTGTCCTCAAGTCCCATGGATAATGTGATGGACCTGGATAGGAGCTCTGCCTGCAGGGGACTGCACAGTGGTTAAGGAACACAGGTGTGGGGACCCAGAATATTTTGAAGCAAGCAGCAAACATGAGTCTCCATGCCCTGACGGGCAAGTAGTTATATAGTGATGAAGCAATGGTTGTCTTACGTATTAGATATCTTCTCTTCTGACTGTGGAAACTACTCAGATTCAAAGGATGAACAATTCTTATAGTTTGCCACATGCAGCAAGAATGCAGGGCTACTCAGAGCCCAGAGTAGACCATCTTGCCCAACAATGGTAGCAGTGTAGCTTGTGGAAAATTTGTTGGATTTAGCGTATATTTAAAGCTAGAGTTGATAGGATTGTCTGAAGGATTTTACTATCATTTTAAAAAATCTGTGCATTAAGAACTCAGCACTAAAGAATAACAAGATCATGGCATTTGCAGGGAAATGGATGGCATTAGAGCAGATTATGCTAAGTGAAGTTAGACAATCCCTAAAAGACAAATGCCAAATGTCTTCTCTGATATAAGGGGGGGGGGTGACTCAAAATGGGATAGGGAGGAAGAGCATGAGAAGAAGACTACCACTAAATAGGGAAGAGAGGTGGGAGGGAAAAAGAGGGAGAAGGGGAGTTGCACAGAAGATGGAAGGAGACCCTCATCGTTATACAGAATACATGTATGATGATGTGAGGAGAAAAAGAAAAAAAAAAAGTGTGTCACATTAGATTGGATAGAGAGAAATGATGGGAGGGTAGAGGAGGAGTAGGGGGGATAGGAAGGGCAGCAGAATAGAATAGACATTATTATTGCTGTATGTATGTAGGTGACTCTATGACCAGAGTGATTCTGCAATCTGTACGATTAGAAAAATGAGAAATTATACCCCAATGATTTAAATGTATGAATTGCCAAGATCATTGTAATGTCATGTGGAGCTAATAAAAAAAATTAAATCAAATTAAAATAATATATTCACAACATGTTGCATGTTCATGGCCTAATTTAGCCCCTGGGCATCAAGCAAGCATTCAGTAAATATCTTAGAACTGACCAAATGAGCAGGGTGCAGTAGAATATGCTTGTGATCCCAGCAGCTCAGGAGGCTGAGGCAAGAAGATGGCAAGTTCTAGGCCAGCCACAGCAAGTTAGTGAGGCCCTAAGCAACTTAGTGTGACCCTGTCCCAAAATAAATACAAAAAGGGCTGGAATGTGGCTCAGTGGTGAAGTGCCCCAGGGTTCAATCTCTCATACCAAAAACAGACCAAAAAGAACCTAACCAAATAAAATGAATTTAACTGTCAACCTTATTAATATGTAAATATTATTCCCAGTAACATCATGTAGTGTACTGTGATTATATTTCTTTTACATGAAACATTTTGCTTCTGTTTGGGTTTGTCACTGCTTCATTTCTTGTTTGCTTACATAACTGGAACTGTCATTCATCCCCAGACTGTCTTCCAGATGTCCGATGTAACCTTTCATATTCATTTTCTTAGAGACACCCATACTGTCCTCTAGCACCCGTGAGCACACCTTGCTCTCTGGATTTCTTTTCAGTTGTTTTCTGTGGCCCTCATGGGAGGAACCCCTTGTTTCTTCTGGATTTACATCCTTCAGAACATGAGTGGAAAATGGCCCAAGGGAGGGACACTTTTGAGATCGTCTATGTCTGAAGTGTCTTTTTAATATGCTAACCCTTGACACACCTGAGATTGGTTGGCTAGAACAGCAATATGGAAAGAAGTCTTCCCCCAAATTCCAAGGTATGTCTCCTCTGTCTTTTAGCTTCTACTGTTGCTAATGACAGGTCCTCTGCTGTGTAGTGACATTCCTTCTACGTGACCTGTTTTCCCCCTCTGGATTATCTGTCGATCATCTCTATACTAACAGTTCACAAAGACATTCCATTCTGTGTGCTGAGCACTCAGTCAATTATTCCTTTTGTAATTCCATACCATCTGGTATTTAAATAGGAGAGGGTCTGCACTTGTCCTCAGTTCTGACTTTTACTTCTGCTTTTCATCTCCTCTGCTTTTTCTTTTCTGCGGCCATACATGACATGCACAATGTTATGGGTAACATTATGTCCCCTATGAAGTGACAATGAAATCCTAACATCCAGTACCTCAACATGAGACTTTCTTTGGAAGCATTATCTTTGCAGAGTAGTTGAGATGTAAGGAGGTCAGTAGGGTGGGCTGTAATCCAACACGACTGGTATCCTCACGGGGGACAGAGGCACCAAGAAGAACAGTACGTAATGACAGAAGCAGAGACTCTGGTGGCACAGCTGGGAGCCAGTGCATGCCGAGGATCAGATGCCATCAGAAGCGGTGGGACAGGCAGGAAGGTTTCTACGCAGAGTCTCAGAGGGAGCACAGCCCTACGTACTCCCTGGTTTCAGAATTCTAACTTCCAAAACGTAGAGAATAATTTTCTGTTGCTTTCAGTCCACTCATTTGTGGTAATTTGTTATGGAAATAAATACATAGGTTTAAGGTCCAAGATCTTTCCCCAAATTCTTTTGTTTATTCATACTATATATTTCCTCGAAGTTCTTTCATTTTCATTCTAATTTATTTGTCTGATTTCTTTCTCCTGCGGTTAGTAACATTTGAAAATGTCCAGCGCTCCTAGCTATCTGTCTCATTTCAAAATTATGATGCTGAAACACTGATTGGAAAGCTTCTCCTACTGAGTGGCAGCCCCACCAGCAACATATGAGTGTGCTCTCTCCCCCACGTCCTCGCCAACACTTACTGTTACTTGTATTCTTGAAAATCGCCATTCTGATTGGAGGGAGATGGAATCTCAGTGTGGTTTTACTTTAAATTTCTCTAACTGCTAGAGATATTGAACATGTTTTCATATATTTATTAGCCATTTGTATTTCTTCTGATGAGAAATGTCTGTTTAGTTCCTTTGCCCATTTATTGATTGGGTTATTTGTTTATTTGGTGTTCATTTTTTGAGTTCTTTATATATTCTGGATATTAATGCTCTGAGAAGCAGGTGGCAAAGATTTTTTCCCATTCTTTAGGCTTCTCTTCACACACTCCATTGTTTCTTTTGCTGTAAAAAAGTGTTTTAATTTTTCATCCCATTTATTGACTTTAAAAAATTTTACTTCTTGCACATCAGGAGTCTTGTAAGGAAGTCAGTTCCTGAGCTGACATGTTGAATAATTCAGCCCACCTTTTCTTCTAGTATGTGTAGGGGTTTTGGTCTAATTCCTATGTCTTCGATCCACTTTGAGTTGATTTTTGAGCATGGTGAGAGAGAGGGATTAAATTTCATTCTCCTAAACATGGATTTCCAGTTTTCCCAGCACCATTTGTTGAAGAGCTATTTTTTTCTCCAATGTACTTTTTTGGCACCGTTGTCTAGTATGAGATAACACAGAGACAAACCCACTTAAATACAGTTTTCTTTTCTACTCCATTGGTGGTCTTGCCTGTTTGGGTGCCAATACCATGCTGTTTCTGTTACTATAGCTCTATAGTGTAACTTAAGGTCTGGGTTTGTGATTCCTCCTACTTCACTTTTCTCATAAAAGATTATTTGGGCTATTCTGGGCCTCTATATTTCCAGATGAATTTCATGACTGCTTTTTCTATTTCTATGAAGAACTTCATTGGAATTTTGATGGGAATTGCATTGAATCTGTATAGAACTTTCGGTAGTATGGCCATTTTGACAATATTAATTCTTCCTATTCAAGAACATGGGAGGTCTTTCTATCTTCTAAAGTCTTCTTCAATTTCTTTCTTTAGTGTTCTTTAGTTTTAACTGTAGAAGTCCTTTACAACCAGTCTGGAAAGTAATATGGAGAATCCTCAAAAAAACTAGCAGTGGAACCATCATTTGACCCAGTAAGCTCAGTCCTTGGTCTCTATCCAAAGGGTCTAATATCAGCATACTACAGTGACACAGCCACATCAGTGTTCATAGCAGCACAATCAACAGCTAAGCTATGGAGCCAACCTAGGTGCCCTTCAACAGATGAGTGGATAAATAAAATGTGGTGTATATATACTACTTGTATTCACTTGTAATAAATTGATGTAGAACGACTTTATGACATTTGCGGGTAAAATGGATGGTTCTGGAAACTATCATGCTAACTGAAATAAATCAATCCCCCAAAACCAAAGGGCAAATGTTTTCTCTGATGCCTGGTAGCTCATCCACAAAAGAGGGCAAGTATGCAGATTAAAAAAAATAGAAATTCAGTGGAGTAAACAAAGGGGAATAAAGGGAAGGGAGGGGTATGGGAAAGGAAAGACAGTGGAATGAAACTGACTTATAATATGACTTACCACAGTGAACCTCACCATGTGTACATCCACAAGAAATTAATTTAAAAAATAACTATGGGTAAATGGCAGAAAGATCAGTAGAGGGAGGGAAGCAGGGGGTGTGGGAAGGGAGAGGCACTGAGAACTGAATTATAACAAGATATAGTCTGTGCTTTTATAATTATGTCAAATGGATTCTACTCTCATGTATAATTAAAAGGAACCAATTTTTTTTTTTTTTTTAAAAAAAGCTCTTTGTATATGGATGGGACACATGGACAGTGGTGCATTGAATGGTTGGTTCCCTGGAGGACCACTGGGTGGTGTGTCTGAAGTATCAGTTACTAGTAGCTTTCTTGGTCAATTTCCCTGGAATGTAGCTCTTTAATTTCCTGTATGGGAGTGGGGTGGGGATTGGGGTTGGGATTGGGGTTGAGGGTCTCCTTGCTTAGTGTATAAACCTTTGCTTCGATGTTTTCTCTGATATCAGGAGGCTGATTCACAATGGGGTTGGGAGCTGGAGCATGGGAGGATTAAAGTTCTTTTTAAAGCAGCATTGTACAAAAAAGAGGAAAGCTTGTGCATTGAACACTCCATGTTTACCCAAACATTCATTATTTCATTTTTGTCATTATATCTTCAGTATTTTTTTATAAGTAGTAAATTGTCTTTATTGAAAATAATCCAATATGGAGGTTCCATTAAATAACAATGTGATTACCAATATACTTGGATTTATTTTTTTCCATTTTATTTTTTTCTTATTCACTGTGTCTCCCTCCTTTTTTGATCAATTAATATCGTTGTGTTAGTATTGAGTTTATAGAGTTCCCCTCGTTCCTTTTAATGCCTTCTACTTTTTACTTCCGGTCTTCAGTGCTGACCATTCTGTGGCTCATCTGTGCACTTAACAACATTCCAAGTCAATCAACACCTCTGCCCTTCTTCTTAGCAACATACACCCTTGACCATGTCAGCTCAGGTATTCTTTCACATGACTCATGCTTCTTTATCCTACTCTGTAACAGCCATTCGTAATTATTGTCATTATTCTTAAAGCTTATTTAGAATTACTCATAAATTGATTATGCTTACCATTGCTTCTTACATCCTCTTATTTCTTTCTGTTTTAAGTTTTATCTCATATATTTTTTTTTCTTTTTTTCTTTTTATATTTAATTGTCCTTCTCTTCTGAAGTTTTAGGCAGAGAGACTCTGCTTGAACTTCACATCTTAAGTTGTCTTTTGAAATCTTTTCTGGAAATCGTTTTCCCCTCCAGGAACATTCTAGATACATTAAATTTTGTTTTATTTACACATATATTACTGTGTTAAAGATAAATGGATAATGCCCATACTTCATTTGTTATTTGACAAGAAGATAAGTGCAAGTTTCAGGAAGAAAAAAAAAAAAGGAGGAGGAGGAGGAGAGGAAAAGAAAAGACACAAGACGGAAGGAAGGAAGGGAAAGAAAGGGAGGAAGCAACATTCCTCTTTATAATTTTAGGAAATGATTAAGTTTCTTTATGAATCTTTCTTCTGACACTGTATTCAAGAGACCCTAAGAACATGTGGACTTTCTTCGTGTCAACAGAAGGAAGCTTAAGATTTTCTTGGGGAAAAAAAATTATGAAGACAGAAAAGAAAGGAGCCTGTTGTTAGAGGACTGAAGCTCTGGTGGTCCCATGAACAGCTGGGTGGGCCTCCCGGGCCTCCCACCCTCCTCTACTGAACTCCAGATCTTCTGGAATAAGGAGAAAACAGGTTGAATAATGGCAGAATCAGTACATAAAATAACTTTTGAACAGCTTCTTAGTCCTGACACACAAGAACTTCTTCAGTAATGCATTCAACTGAGTTCCAGTTCAGTAGTTCAAATACACTTATCTCAAAAACCAAACCAAACCAAACAAAAACACATTTACTGGCTGGTGATACAATTGCTCCTCGAGAGAAAGCCCTTGACCAAGAGAAAAGGTTCTGTAGGTTCCCAGAACAGATTTGTAGCCTAACCCTCTTTTGTGCTATACTCAGAAGTGTCCTTGACTGGACCCTTAGTAGACAGTCAAGAAAAACAAACACACAAGAAATCTGTGGAAGGCGGGTCTGGAGTCTTGGCCAGAGCTTCGGTTGGAGGAGCCAATGTGATGGATGGACCTCTGTACTGGGGGGCTGTTCCAGTCACCTTGCTTTGTCTTCAGTGACTCATACACAGAAGAAATGCAGAGCAAATACTCCAACCCCAAAGGGTTCATGCATTTTATCTTCATGTGTGTCAGGATGAGTGATACTGCTCAGGAAACCCATTTCTCTGAGCATCAGCTTCCTCATCACTTAACAAAACACAGTGAAATAAGATGCAGTGACAGATATGAGATTGAGATCAGACACAGTTGGAATCTTGCTCCACCATTCACAAATGATGCGTGAAAAAAATGTTTACTGTGAAAGGCACTGAGGTAATGGGGTTGTTTGTTACAGCTGCATTGCCCAGGTTGTCCTAACTAATACACTGTTATAAAACTTGAGGTTACTCTTCACTTCTCAGAATTTAAATTTAGAGAAAACAGGGATCACCCAGTTAGTGGCACAGCTAGGACCAAAATCCTATTTCAGGATTTCTCTCTACTACATTGATATTTTGTACCCCACACCTAATTTTTAGGAGTTCGATGAAGAATAGAGACACCATCAGTAAAGTGACTGGCTCAAGATCTGTCCCCATAGTGGGAAGTGTAAAAAATGGTAACTAATGTTTTGATTCTCTATGTTTAAAAAAAACAATAGCTGTTGCTCCACACTTCTACCTGTGCCAAGTGTGCTGATTAATGCCCTTTAATTGTGAACCAATATTAAAGTAGAAATTGATAATGTGTCTTGATTTGGGAGCAATTACATTTTTATAGCTTAGGCTGCTGGCACCGAATCTATATTTCACTCCATTTACATCCATTTAATATAAGAGAAATGCCTATTCATTTTTCAAACAATGACAGAAAATTCATTCATAGTGTTGTTTTGTTAAATGTAGAAACAATTTATAAAAGCAGAAGCCAGACTCCTAGAAATCATTTTTTTTAATCATCCCTTCTTGGTCTATTCATTCATTTATTCTAATCCTTAGCCTCCCCTTTAGAAAGATTGTTTGAAAGGAGTATCACATCATTATAAATTTCTCATGGCAGACCTAAGATGACTTCTGGCTTTGACATAATTCAAGGGCACCAGGATACAGTACCTTCAGTTTCAAAAGAGCCTTAGAGCTGATCCAGTCCAGAGGGTTCTAATCTCCCAGGACCCTCAAAATTGCCTGAAGTGCACCTTAACAGTGAGGATGTTTAGCTCCACTCCAAGCCTTCAGAATCATAAGCCTGTGATTACAGTGGGTATGGTAACTTTTAGGTTTTCAAAACATTTTTATTTTCCTCCTACCCGTCTCCCCAGGTGACTTTTCCCCCTATTAGTTCATTTCAGTATACAGTCTCATTTGGGAAATATTGACTAAGTCTTGGTTCCTATCTGATTTTGAAATCATCTCTACAAACTCTGGCCAGTTTTTCCTACTCATATACATATATCGTTCCCAACTTACTAGTATTGTTACTAAATCTGCGATATTTTCCTACTAAGACCACTAGAAGATAACTGGACAGGTCTGGGAACAGACAAATTTTTTTCAAATACTTTTTTTTAGTTTTCAATGTACCTTTATTTTATTTATTTATATGTGATGCTGAGAATTGAATCCAGTGCCTCACACATGCTAGGCAAGTGCTCTACCACTGAGCCACAACCCCAGCCGCAGACAGGAAATTTTATTCAAAGGCCACTGAATGGAGAAGGAAGCTCCCACTCTAAAAGCATCTTCTCCCAGCAGGTCTGGAGACTAGATTTTTACCAGGGCTGGGTATATGGATGCTGTCATCAGCGCTTTTCATGGAGAAGGGAGAGGATTTCCAGGAATCGGATTACCATCTATTTTCTTCCCTAATTTGGGTGAAGTTGGATCTGCCATGGCACTGGTAAGTGTGTTTTTATTCATATGAGATTAAAATGAGGTCAAGGATGTCTGGAGTGTCAACATGGCATCTGAACCAGATCCCACGGGTCTGCAGCACCCCTTCTATGTTTGGGAAAGTGCAGTCACTCCATGGTTGGCAGGGGAACGTGTGGTTATCAGCATCCATGGTGTAACTTTTGAATACAGGCAGAATAGTTGACAACAGGCTATCAGTAATTTCAGGGTTCAACCCAGTGACATTATTATACACTGTATGAGCTATCAGTCCCTTTATCTGCATCTACCTGTTTTCTATATAAACAATATACAAGAATGCTTTGTCTTCATTCCTAAGATGTGGAACTGGGGAGGGTACCTAACCCAGGGAGGATGAAGGACATGTATGTACATATAATTCCATAGAGACCTCCCTTCTGATTGCTATTGTTAATGCTTACTGAGCAAACATTTTTTTCATCTAAACATTTTCCACTTTTAATGGTCACTTATTCCTATTTTTGAAATTCATAGCAGCAGCATTTAAAATTAATATTAATACTAAGCCACTTTGAATAGTTTTATTGTGCTTTTTGAAGACAGATGAAATCTTTCAGAGCTGAATGACAAACAGTTGTTCTTAGAAAGTCAACAGAAGCAAGATGGATGGCTTGGACATGTTTACTGCAGTCTCTCACTCATTCTGGCCAAAAATTAAAAACAAATATCTATCATCAGGAGATGGATTTTGAGAACCTGATATAGTCAAACACTGGAATATTACTCAGTCATAAAAAGGAACAACTAATGACACTTGTAACAACATGGGTAAGTTTTAATGGTGTAATGTTGCAGGAAATTTCATTGGCATGAGTTCTAAGAAGAGGCAAACAGTTTCTGGTAATAGAAGTCAGAAAGCTGTAGCCTTAGCTTGAGGAAGATTAGAGAGAAGGAGGCAAAGGGAGCTTTTGGAGTTAATAGAAGATGCTGTATCTTGATTTTGGTTGGTGTTTACATGACTATAGGCATCTGTTAAACCTCTTCCCACTGAGCACTTGGGAACTATGCATTGTGTGCAAATTATACCTCAACAACAACAAAGCAACAGCAGCAGAACATGCAAATTTGGGAAACCTGTATCAAAGATACAAATTAAGGATAAAATTGACATATCATAACCTTCATAGAATTTCCATATAATGTATAGTTTGGATGGTACAACATATAGACCATAAAGGCTTTATACACCATCCTCAACTTGAAAGAGATAAGTTTTGCTTGGAGTTGGGTGAAGGTATAGTAGACCTGCACTGTTGCCGGGTTCCTACTAGGAGTATTAGTAAGAACAGATGGTGAACCTTCAGGGATTTACCACTAACCTTGAAGAGCCCAACAGCTCTAGCGATTCCAGGATGCAATCCAAGTATGGAAACCACCATTGTTTCCTCAGATTTTTAGGAAGCTCAGGTCATGGTGGAGGCAGAAGTGTGTCTCTGCTATAGAGCAAAGAACTGGTTAGGCTGTAATTCTCACCTGTGAAGATTTGGATGGGCCTCTCAACTGATCTTATGACTTCAGTTCAATTACAAAATAAATATGAGCCAATATTTAGTATATTGGTTGCATTCATGTTCCCAAATAATGGCTCCTATATGCATAGCCTTGTCCTACTCTGTAGTCCCCTCCCACTCTGACACTAAGCTTTGCGATTTGTCTTGACTAAGGAGACAATAGCCAACTTGATGTGAGCAGAGATGTGAAAAGGTGTTTTCATATTTCTGATTGCTCTCTTGGGCCACTTTCCCTCCTACAACAGCATGCTCAGGCTACTGTGGTGGGAAAAGAGAGGCTCTGGAAGCTGAAGTGCTCTACCAAATAGCCAGTTGACTACCAGAGGCAGAGTCACCTAACTGTCCTGCAGTTGACCACAGGTGTATGAAGGAGCCCACTGAAACCAGAACTCTTCTGTTCAGTTCATTCTAAATTGTGGCTCCACAGAATCATGAAAGAATGTTTTTTGGTTTTGGCTAACAAGATTGGAGTGTTTTGTTATGCAGAAATAGCTAACTAATACACAATAATACCTCCTCTTTAAGGAAAGGAGAGATAATAAAAATCATGTGCCAATAAAGAGGTGCCGTAGTTCAAAGCAATCTCCTTTTGAAATACATTAACCAAAAGGGTTAGGATTAGGGTTAGGGTTAGGGAGAGGAAAGTGAAAAATCTTAGAAAACATTTGAGTATTTTATGTTCTTCAATGAAGTTAAAACCATCAGTCATAAATAATAATTCACAATTTGAAAGGACATGGAAAATACGATTACCAAATTGTAAACTACCTTAAGACATGCATAATAGGTTTTATACTGAAAAAAATAAATTTTGAATACAAAACTATCCTTCTAGAAATAGGCAAAAGTCTAAAAGAGTCCCAAAAAAGGGGGGGTCTCAATTTGAGACATCTAAATTACAGATGACAGGAACTCTAAAGAGAATGAATATTTGGCTTAGAAACAGCAATCAATGATCAAATAAGTCATATGAGATTAAAATGAGGTCAAGGATGTCTGGAGTGTCAACATGGCATCTGAACCAGATCCCACGGGTCTGCAGTGTTTCTATGTTTGGGAAAGTGCAATCACTGCATGGTTGACAGCTGGGAACATGTGGTTATCAGCATCCAGGCAGAATAGTTGACAACAGGCCATCAGTAATTTCAGGGTTCAACCCAGTGACCTTATACTGTATGAGCTATCTGTCCCTTTATCTGCATCTACCTGTTTTCTATATAAACAACACACAAGAATGCTTTGTCTTCATTCCTAAGATGTGGAACTGGGGAGGGTCCCTAACCCAGGGAAGATGAAGGACATGTATGTCCTTCCTGTTCTAAATAAATAAAACTTTAATCTGAAAACTCATAAGTAAAACAATAAAAAGATACAATAAAAAGATACATTCTGATGGAATTTTCAAAGATTAAAGGACGCTTCTAAAGCGATCAGGAGAAAATGCTCCAGTTACTCACGACGAGAAACAAAATGAGTTTGGGGAGCTAAAAGGGGCTGGTAAGGGTTAACAGGGAAATCTGAGGCCAGGTGAAATTATGAGGGAGACACGTGTGCGGTTCAAATGCTCACATAATTGATTCCATAGACATTTTTTTTAAATTTAGGTTGTAAAGTGGGGTGCTGATGATCTCAGATTCCTAAGGACCAATGGGATGGAAAAGAAAGGTATTTACTGAAAAAGTATGCAACCAATTTTATTTGTATTAGGGTCCTTCAGAGAAATAATTATATACCATATATATAATTATATGTTTTAATTATATATCCTATATAATGTCATATGTTATGTACTATATAGCCTTATTAAATATTATGTATTATATATTATATTTTTATCACGTGTATGATATATATCCTATATATCAATTATATGTTATCCTATATATCTGTATCTGATTAGAAGTTAGTTCATGCAGGATGGAGACTGAGCGGTCCCAAGATCTGCAGTCAGCCGGCTAGAAACCCAGCATTACTGACAATGTAAGTTTCAGTGTGTGAGTCTGGTAGAAGAATGCTAATGTCTCAGTTCAAAGGCAATCAGGTAGACAGAGGGGATTTCCTTACTAGCTCTTTGTTGTTTTATTCAGTTCCTCAAAAGGCTGGGTGAGGTGTACCCACATTGGTGCAGGGATTCTTTACCCCATCTGCTGACTCCAATGTTAATGTCATCCAGAAACCCTCAAGGTGTAACCAGAATAATGTGAAAACAAATATCTGGGCAACCTGCAGCCTAGGTAAGTTGGCACATAAAATTAACATCACAATCTTTTCCTCTTTAAGCTTGAAATACAGTTTAATGTATGAACAACAACTTCCTTGATAAGACTAGTGCTTCATGCAAGTAAACCCAGGAGCAAGATGTTCCAAATGTAGGACAGAAACAATGTTCAGAAAAACATTCTGCACAGCAAGACTGAAAAAGGAAAGTATCATATCAAGGGAAAATTGCCAAAACTAATAAGGGTGCAATAGTGTATCTACCTATGAGATAGGGAAACTCAAATCCACATATTTCCCATTACTGTATTGCCATGGTCTGAATGTGCCCCCCCCATTCATGTGCTATAAACTTAATTTTTAATGTAACAGTATCGGTACGTGGGGCTTCTTGGAATTGACCGGTGTGAATAGATTAGTGTTACTATAAAAACAGCTCACATGGCTGCATTTGATCTCTCTTGCCATTTTACCTTCCATTCTCTGAGAATATAGCAAGAAAGTCTAAAGCAAGACAGCCCATTCCAGGTGCTGGCCCTGTGATATTGGACTTCCCAGCTTTTGGAACCGGAGGAGTAAGTTGCTGTTCTTTACATATAAATTATCTAGTATTGAGTATTCTGTTATAACAACCTAGGTAGATTAAGTATATGTATTAGCAACTAATTAAAAACCATCATGGGAAACAGGGGTACTTTTCACAAAACAACATTTCTGGGAATAGTTTAACAAGAACTGCATGGACCTTAGATAATTTAGACAAAATATTACTGTGATATTTATGAAAATATAAATAAAGGTATACCATATTTTTGAGTGAGGAGTTCTAATAGCAAGCTTAATAAAGCACAACATCTTAATTCAAAGTCCTAAAGGTAGGATGTACAAAGAAAAGCTATGAAATTTTGAGAGTAAGAGGCCTTTTTTTTCTGAAAGATGCCAATTGGTATAAACCTACATGTGCCGTGGACATATGCTGTATCACTCAATGCCGATTTCAATCCCTCTGCCATGCCTTTTAGTTACAGAAGCTAGCAAAACAAACAACAGAGACAAAACTACCCCCTCCAAACCTCTATTACTTCCAAGACACTCTTGCAACTAAAGATGACCCAAGAACACAGATACTGCCTCCTCCTTGTTTCCCTCTTTCTGTAAACGAGTGTTTGGAGGATGGAGTTGCAGTAGTCATTGCTGAGTTCAGTGAAGCAAGAAGAAAGATGAATTCTGAGTTCCTGGTGGTATTTTCAGCAACTGAATCAACCTCAGGCTTCCAATCCCTTAACTCTTATTGAGTGAAAAAAAATAAATAATGCTTTCCTCATCATAAGGATTTGATTACAGTTGAACGCAATTCAAAGTGATATACTACAAAATTTAAAAATTAAAATTTAAAATTAAAATTATGCACTACTATGCAAGAAAAGATATGTAAACCTATGGGGCAGAAATGAAATTCAGAAACATATCTTATTATGTAATCTGTCAAATAATAATGTTTGACACAATAAATCAATCAAGATATTAGGAAAACATTTCCCTCAAATGTGATAAGCAAAAGGCTACTTTCCTTCATATTTGCACACACAGAAAAAAAAAAAAAAGGAAATTTGAACAGAGGAGTTTCCAGGGCCATTCACAGGGGGTGAAATGTAAATAGCTGGCCAGTAAGCACAAAGCATGTTCAATGTCAATGATAATCAAGGACATTCAAGATAAAACAACACAAGACACTTTGGATTTAGCTTATCAAAGAATGTACCAAGAGAAAATAACCAGAAACAGGAATCCAAATTTATGTACAGATAATGTTCTTTTGATTGCCACCTCTGATGGGCTATTTACATTGTAGTAGAACAAATATTTAACATAAATTTGAATTGCAAATTATTATTTTTAATGCCTTAAAATTATTATAGGTGCAAACTTCAAACAAAGATTATCTTTGTAATGCAGAAGATTATCCGCCATGCATTTAGTTGGTCACATAATAGGTAATAGCATTAAATGCTTTAGAAATTTTCAAAGCTAGAAGAGGTGGCATGACCAGTTTGAGCATGGTGAAGGACATTTACTCAAGCCTTAATATCTCTATATGAAAAGCACTGGCTATATTACAGATAAGGAAAAGCCAAGACTAAATCTAACCAAATAGAAAATGTGGAAAAATCTTGGTATTTCTCAATATCTCAAATGTATATTTTCACTTACATAAGGGAGGAAGAAGTCATGATTGCAGGTGTGGATTTTGAAAATCATCATGTCATGATGCAGCAGTGACAGCTGCTGACGACTGAAAGCATTTTGTGACAACATTTAGACAAATACAAGGCTGGAAAGAATGCATAATGTGTTTTATGTATTGCTTATTGTTTAAAAATTACATGGTTTTCATTTCCTGGTAAAAATGTTATTAAATCTACTAAAATCTACTTCCAAGATCAAAGAAATATGACATACACAGAAAGAATATAACATAACACTAAACATAGAATCTCTGTTTTATGCAATTATGAGTACTTTGGGTTTTCCTTTTTTCCATTTTTCTCCTCTTTCCCAATTTTCCATAATGAACTTTTTAAAAATATGTCAGGGTATATAAAAATATTTCACAAGTGATTAAATGTCATAGACAATCCCTAAAAACTCCCAACTGACCTGAGTATAGTTATTATTTAATCTTATTTATTTTCCCAGGCCAAGTCTACATCTCTTAGCTTACATTTTTGATTTGTAAATGCTAACTTCCCAACTCCAGTAATTTACTTTACCTCCTTGCAATTTCCCAAAACACTTCCTTTCTGTAATCTCCTTATGTTGGTGTTAGTCTTCAACCTGTTCCAAATATTTTCTATTTTAACCAAATTGCTTTTTACATTCTTTAAATCACATCTGAAGTTTCCAATTTCTTACACAGACCCTAGTCTCATTGATGTCATCCTATATTCAATCAAATGTTCTTTTATGCCAGGGAGATGTGAATTCACCGTGTACCACTGATGTGGTAATTGAGTCTTCATACAGCACGGGGCCTCAGTTCTCAATCTGTATCTCAGTGGGTCTGCATTTAATTGGATTAGTTTTTATGGGGTTTGGGAATCAATATTTTTCAAAGGACTTTAGGTAAATCTGTCACACCCAGTGTTCAAGAATCATTGAACTGGCCCTGGGCACAGTGGTGCATGCCTATAATCCCACAGCTTGGGAGGTGGAGGCAGGAGGATCAAGAGTTCAAAACTAGCCTTAGCAAAAGTGAGGCACTGAGCAACTCAGTGAGATCCTGTCTCTGAATAAAATATGAAATAGGGCTGGGATGTGGCTCAGTGACCACACACACACACAAAAAATCATTTAACTGATTAACCTCCATCAAGGGAGCCTCCACACCCTACAGCAATACTTATTACATGTGCAGAAATCACCTGGAGATATTCTTAAAATGCAGAATCTAATTCAGTCCAGCTGCAGCCAGACCTGAAATTCCACATGTCTAATAATCTTCTGGGTTTTGCTGATGACACTGGTCAATAGACCGCACTTTGCAAGGATGTAGACCACACTACAGAAATGTAAAGAAATTGAGTCAGAGTGAAATGGTCTGTCACATTTTTGACAAGTGTAAAGTCATTATTATATCAAATACCATTGAATAATATCCTACTTAGTCATTGGTTGAGTCTTTGAAGACCTAACTTGTGCCAGACCCTGTGCCAGCTCATGTCTAATATAACTAGTTGGAAGATTTTCTCTAAGTTTTTACCCAAATTACCAAATTATGAATGATGGCATATGTAGATTTGCCTACTACATTATTTGTTACTTATTTGGTTGGCAGAACCAAAGTCTCTTCATACTGGCTTACACGTGTTAGGAAGCGATAATGAGGGATAGATTGTGTTAATCCACTAACAGAAGTGTAGGGTGGGGCTTGCAGTCGGCTCTGTGCTCCATGTACCTCGGCACTATCCTTAAGCTTTCCTATTAGAAACTTTCCTCCCTGTGTCTCAGTTCAGTTTTCTGAGAGACGAATGTGACCAATTCCTCTATCTTTGAGCCAGGCCACACACATCCTAGGATGCTGTCTAGACTATGGACAGACCAACCTTGGGCCAACTGGCTATTCCTTCCAATAGTCCTCAGCCATAATCCTAGCTGTGACTCAGTCTGCCCATGAATGGGAGCAGAGGAGAGGTCACCAAACTTTTGGAAAATTTTAAAAATTTGCTTTTTCACAAACATAAGTTGTTTCAACATTTTTCAGCTAGACACAAAGAAAACATAAATCCTGAGGATTTATTTTTTGTAGTTAAACTTTATATGGAAAATGGGGTCTCAAAAGCATTTGGTTTCTCAAATGATTTTTTTAAATGCTTGGAACTAATTAAATGATTGCCCTGCGACTTCAGGAATTCTAAAGTTTCTGTTATCATTAGTGTCAGAGTAGTTTAATGCATTCCAAAGCTTTGGGTGAAAATTACATACTTATATTATTAGGTATATTTATCCAAAATCAGAAAGTTTCCAATATATGAAATTGCTTAAACATAGGGAAGACTATGACAAGCCTTATTCTTCATTAAGCACTTCTAAACCCAATTTTAGCATATGACAATAACTGAGGAAAGATCAATAAGTACTTTCCTCTTAATGAGAAGACTTTGATGGAAAACATGCTTTAAGCACTTTAAGAAGAAATCACTAAGTTTCAATTCAGTTCAGAAGCCCTTCTAACTTAGGAATGATCTTCTGTTTCTTAACCAAAAGTAGATACCTTTCCATTGCTATGACAAAATAACTGAGAAAAACAACTTAAAGGAGGAAAGATTTATTTTGGCTCACAATTTCAGAAGTTTAGTCCATGATTGTCTGGCTCCACTGTTTCTGGGCCTGTGGTGGGGCAGAACATCGTAGCAGAAGGCATGACAGAACAAAGCTGCTCACCTCAGTGTAGCTGATCAGCATAGAGAGCCTGCCTCATAATAAAGCACCTCCCCCAATTCATTATGTATGAATCTATCAATGGACTAATCCATGCATGAGGTCAGAGCCCTCGTGATCCAATCATCTCTCAAAGGCCCCATATCTGAACACTCCTTCACTGGGGACCAAGCCTTTACTACTAATGTGTTTTGGGGGCACATTTCAGATCCAAATCTTAACAGCACTGTATAATGGACTTTGGAGTAAAGAACTTACAAAGCTGGAAGGAGAGACTGTCATGAGAGATCCACATGGGAATGTGAAAGGATTTAGAGTCATAAGATAACAGAACCTCCTTTGGGGAAGGGCTCTCCTGTATGGATTTCCTTTCTCACATCTTAGCCAATGGTCCTACCCCTTTATCTAAGGACCTCAGAGATACAGAACCCGCCCCCCACCAGCTGCAGAATAGTATTGTATCACAAAGCAGAAAGCCTGGAATCGTCAAGACAAGTTAGAAGTTGACCATGGTAGACAGGAGTTGTGAGCCAGGGCAGGGGCTGGGCAGGGGAAGGGAAGGGGAGGAAGAAGAAGTGTATGAGGCAGAGTCAAAAAGGGAGAAGCAATCGAGTTTGGCAACTGACAGTCGGTAAGGTTTCCAGAAAAGTGGGAGACAGGATGGCTCAGAATTTGCAATGTGAATGCCTAGGAAACGGAAATAGCATGGCCTTCACCCTGGTGGTAGAGGGAGAGATAATGAGGTTATTTTGGAAACATGCTGAGTCTGAGCAGGCCAGGGATTCATGGGATGAATGTCTATTGATTATTTTCCTATTTTTAGCCTCAGGACTGTCCATTTTCTTATATAGTCTTAAGTACAACTCAGAGAAATCTTTTGTTTTCCCCTAGAAATGGAGCACATTAAAGTGATCTGTTATAGGAAAAAAAGTACCCTAACACAATATGCTTGAACATGTTTTTAAAATAATGAAAAATATTATTGACAAGAGGAAAATAAATCAACCCAAACCACTATTTTCACATCCTTTTATTTTCTAGTGAGGTGTTTAATCAGAAATCGATTTGCTGTGTTGCAGCAGCTGGTAACTATCTACTGCTCATAAACAGAGAGAAGCAAAAATCTAATTGATGGCGAGTTGACAGAATCTTCTGTACAGGTAAAAACCAAAGTGATGATAAAAGAAAACAAGTGCCTGGAGTGAGAGGAAATCTTGATGTGGTTTGAAGTTGCATTTGCGTTTCTCTAATTGCTAGAGATATCAACAAACTAAAAAGAACCAATAAAAAATAAATAAATGAAATGATAATTTTAATTCTAAAAAAATGATGCTAATTCGTAATAAAGGGGTCTAGGGAAGAATACAGTTACTTTAGGTTGAGGGGAATGAAGGGAGGGGAGGGCGTATGGGGGTAGGAAGGAGAATAGAATGAATCAAACTTTATCACCCTATGTACCTGTGTATGAGTGGTGGGATCCTACATCATGTACAACCAGAATGAGAAATAATACTCCATTATATATGATGTCTCAAAGAGCATTCTATTATAATGAATTAAATCAAATTTATAAATAAAAAAGAAAAGGAGTACCTCTTTGTGGCTACAGAGGCTGACAAAAATATTTTTTTGCATAAAATTAATATAAAATTTTAAAATGTTTAGGATTTAAATTAATATTCTTAATTCTCAGAGGTGTAACTATTAACAGATAATTAATAATTTTATGCCATAATGAATTATAGTTTCCAAAGCAAGTTAATGTCTTTTATCTTAAGTAAACATCTCTAAAATGTGACAAGATAAGGATCATTATATCTCCATAAGACCTTTAGAATTCAGACAGTCTAGTTGATAGGTGCAGGTCTGACCCATTATGATTACATTATGATTTCTGAATTCAATATTCTTTTCATTATAAATGTCTTTTTAAGTGACAAAATGTGTATACACATTTGTGGGAAATAATAAGTTTTCTAATTTCTTTTTAATCAGTAAGATGAAAACCTAGGGTAGATATTATTAAAGCATAGTATATATGGGAGGCCAGGGCAGAAGGATTACAGTTCAAGGTCAGTCTCAGCAAGTTAGTGAGACCATCAGCAACTTGGGGAGAACTGGTCTCAAAATAAAAAATAAAAAGAACTGGGATGTAGCTCAGTGTTAAAGTACTGGCTTCAATCCCCAGTACTAAATAAACAAGTCACAATATATGCATGCATGAAAATGTCACAGTGAAACCCATCAATTTGTACGATTAATATGAGTTAATTCTTGAAATAAAGGTGAGTTGGGCATGGTGGTGCACTCCTGTAATCCCAGCAGCGAGGGAGGAAGATCATAAATTCAAAGATTCTGGAAAATAGTGGTGCAAAGTCCAACTTTGTGAGGCAACTTAGTGAGGCCCTCCCTAAGCAAATTAGAGATACTTTGTCTCAATATATTAAAAAAAAATTAAAAAGGGCTGAGGATGTGGCTCAGTGGGTAAGTGCCTCTGGTTTCAATCCCCAGTATTAAAAAAAAAAAAAAAAAAAGGAAAGAAAGAAAGTTTGTATTTTGAAAAATTTTGTTTCACATTTGAGATGCTCTATCAAGATCCATTCAGGAAAACAGAAATGGGTACTAGTTATTTTAACAAAAATAATTAAACATAGGGTTTGGTTAACACACATTGGAGAACAGAAAAGGTAATACAGAAATAGTAACTATAGGAAGAGGTCACCCCCCTGCCACACCCCGAGGCTGGCTGGGACAATAAAGGTGTACTGGCGTGCATGGAAACCGGAAATGACTCTGTTAGTCTGTTTTTCATTGCCATTACAAATACCTGAGAAAAAAATAATTCTAAGGAGGAAAAATTTATTTTGCCTTAAGGTTTCAGAGGATTCAGTCCATGGCTGGCTGACGTGAAAGCAGAAACATCATGGTGATTGTATGTGGTAGAGGAAAGCTGTTTGACTCACAGAAGCTCCAAGAAGCAGTGAGAGAAGGCAGTGAGGGCCAGGGACAACACAGAGTCCCCAAGGACATGCCCCCATTGACCTACTTCCTCCAACTGTGTCCCACCTGCCTATAGTTTCCACCCCTCCCAGAAGTCCACTCAAATTACTAATCCATTAAATGGTTGAATCCATTAAGGAAATTAGAGCTCTCAAGACTGAATAATTTCCTAAATATCTCAGCTCTGAACATTGCTTCATCGAGGACCAAGACTTCAACAGATAAGACTTTGGGGAACTTTCCAAACTGTAACAATGGTTAAGGGAATATTGGCATCATCTGCTAAAGGTATTTGCAAAGAATAATTCATTTTCTTGGTATTACTAGTTTCAGTTAGTTTGTTTTATCAAATGCCACTAAAAATTCAACTTGATCTTCTCAGAGATTTGAGCGATTCTGGAAAATAGTGGTGTAAAGTCCAATCAGGTCAAGTCAGAGGCATATGTTGGGTGGATTGTTGGAATAAACCACCTGGTTTAGGCAGTCAGGAGATAATTGAGTGGAGAGAGTTTTAGGCAATAATAAAATTGATTAAAAGTCAGTTTGCTTTTCATTATTGCCATGCATTCTCAATTCTAAACAATAGTAATAAAATAGTAAGAAAATATAAATGTTGTGGTTTAGATATTAGGCGTCCCCCAAAGACTCAGGTGTGAGACAATGTAAGAAAGTTTAGAGGTGAAATGATAGGTTTATGAGAGTCTTGACCTAATCAGTGCATTAATCCCCTGGTCGGGATCAATTGGGTGGTAACTGTAGGCAGGTGGGGTGTGGCGGGTGGCGGGAGGTGGTAGGTCACTAGGGGTATGGCTTTAGGGTATATATTTTGTCCCTAGTTTGCCGTCTCTTTCTGCTTCCTGGTGGCTTTTTTTCTGAGCCACTTTCCTCCTCTACACTCTTTCACCATGATTTCCTGCCTCACTTCAGGCCCCAAAGAATGCAGTTTGTCATTATTGACCTGAGACCTCTGAAACTGTGAGTGCAAAATAACCCCCCCCCCCCCCCCCCGTTGCTCTGGTCAGTTCTTTCAGCAAGAGCAACGAAAGGGCTGCCGAAGACACTCAAAAGTGGACCATATGCCCCCTCCCCATAAGCCTGGCCACTGCAGTCAGTTGCTATAGCTTCTAGAAGAATATGTTTGGGATCAAATTGTTTTTAGAAACCATGCTTTTTGTCTGCTTTGGATTTTGCAAGTCCTCTGCTGAACGAGGAAGGCTTCACCTTAACATTCTGGACCATTCGCAGAAGGAGCCCTGGTTTCAGTAGCAATTCTGAAACCAACTACGAGGGTTCAGCACTACCCTTGAACACACGGACTGAGAGTTGGAGCTGGCCAGACAAAAGAACTCTATGTCTTCCACTGACGGTGTTTAGCTCTTTTGCAGAGCCGTGGCCCCTGAATACTCTATTTTTTTGAAAAAGGTGAGGATTGACAAATTCTAACCCTTCTGTTCCTGGAGATCCAAGCTCCACATGATCATGCATAGGCCCCAGGCAGGAATTGCTTCTATCTTATTGTTTTACCATTCTCCAGGGTCTGAATCCCATCTCTCTGTGGGAGTTGAATCACTGCCTTGCTGTATTAGCCCACAGAATGAGGAAGGCAAATGATTTCTATTTTTTTTTTAAAGCAAGTGACACACAGATCACTTTCACTCATATTCCTTAATCTAAAATATCCTCTGGGAGAACTGAGTATAATATAATGTCACAACACCCACTTCAAAAAAGATTAAACACATACATACTCTGGATCTATCAAGCAAGAGAAGGACACAGAAATGTCATTTCTTCCGATTTCTGCCTACTCTTCATAGTCCATTGCCAAGTGTGAGGAAACTGCTTGCTTAAAGAAGCCAGCTCTGCAGAATTGACTTACAGGAAGCTGAGAAATGTCATCATCTCCAACTAGGTGGCCATGGACTCAGCTTAAATTGAATTAATATGGGAGAAAGGAAAAACAAGTTGTGGGGAACAGTTAGCAGTTAGCTGCAAACAAACAGAATGTATTCAGATTTTTATATGCAAGCTTTTCTCTCAGCTAAGAAGATTAGACAGCCCTTAGCCAAGAGAGCAAGGTTTAGTCCCAGTTTCTAGAAACTGGGAAGCTGATTTATTAGTAACTATGTATTCACACAGACATAATGAGATCATGATGTTCTGATGAAATCAGAACTCTGTATTTGACTTTTATTTTAACATGATATTTTTTCTTGCCAAATAGTAGAAAGCTCATTTATTCTTCCAGGTGTAAGAACAATGCAAACTATTAAAATATAGCAATTTGCTTAACATTTGGAAGACCTATTTTAAACAACATGATCATTATTCATTTAAACACTTAGGTTTCCTTGGAGACTTTTACCCCAAGATCTACACAAATTAAAAAAAAAACATTTTTACACGGAACAATATTATATTAAAAACCTAGAACAAGTCTTCCTGTTCTAACACCATTCAGTCAAATATGCAATGGTTGATAGAATCACTGAGTGAAGCCACCATCTATGGTCAAGGCCAGTATTGTCTTCATTAATGGCAAATCAGCAATCAACAAGTCAAACTCATCTTGTCTACTTTATAACTAGATGTATGGCATTCACTAATAGGCATGATCCTGAATATACTGCCAAGTACAAGTTGTCAGAATTATCCGGGACCTCAATTCCTATTGATTTATCTGTCATTCACTGTTTTATGGGCAGAACTGTAGTTGGCATATAATTGTCTGCATATGATAGTTCATAGAAGAATAGGGACATGTTTTCTTCTCACAAAAAGAGATTATTTAAAACATGGAATTGCAAGTGTTAACTCTATTTGAAAATATCGATACAATACTATTTGCATAAGCTGCAGATCACACCAAAAAGAAAGCACAAATTGCAAGTCTGTCTTACTACATATTACCAGATCTTTTATTACAACACAGAGGTCCAACTGACATCACTGTATAAATGGATCAGTGTGTTAAAGAACAAATAGGATAAATGCAGTCTATATACTATGTAGCACAGGGAAATGAAATAATTTATTTGGTATAAATGTCAGAAATGGATTTTTTTTTCATTAAAGCATGTCTGTTCCAAGGGAAAGATGAATATACAAGCCTTGGAGTTACAGAATTATCCCTTTTGAAAGCAATCTTGGAGGGCATCTAGTCAAATATTTCCCCAAGGCACATGTTACTTCTTTGTCATCCCTGACAGGGTACCCTTCATTCACCTTGATTTGAATGTTCCTGGTGAGGCATATTTCACTCCTTTCTATCATTTCATTAATGGACAGCTCTAAAGGGTCTCTTAAACGTCTTTCTTATTCTCGTTGTCCTTCTCTGAAACAACAGAGTGTAAATCTGTTCTCATTTCTTTGCGATTATCTATTAACTATTTGAGGTGTTTTATTTTCCTCCGGAGACTTTTCCAGGCTAAATATTTCCAATCCGTGTCAGTAGTTCTCTATTGAAATGGTTTCTTGCCCCAGTATGATCTGACAACTTTCCTCTGGATACACTTCTGTTTTTCATTGTCCTCCAAATAGGACAGAAGAGTTGTGATCAGTCCAGAGAGAACAAAGTCCAGTAAAACAATCTTTTATAAACCAGTATTATGCATTTGTTGATCAAAGGAACACAACATTAGCTTTTTCATCAGCTGGGCCACTTATTAGTTCTATCTGAATGACACGTAGTAGCCTCCTCACCCCCACCATGGTCTTTTGAAGAATCTACATGTCAGTAAATCAAAGATTTCATTTTTAGGTTACTGCCATGTAGATTTTTTAAATTAGAGCATTAGATTTATACATAGTAGTTGGGCTCCTCTCAACAAATTCATGCATGAACAGAATTCAGTTTTATTCATGTTCTCTGCCCCTTTCCTTCTCCTCTTCTCTCCCCCCATTTTTCTTTCTCTACTGATCCTCATTTCACTCATCTATTTATTTATTTGTGATTAGTTCTATCTATTTACACATAAAGGTGAAATGCCCAATGGTATATTTACATATGTAAATAGCATGATTTTAAAAAATTCATTCCGAATTTCTTCCTCTTTCCATTCTTCTCTCTCCCTACATCCTTATTCTATTCTAGTTATCGTCTCATTATTTTTATGATATCTTATGGTCCCCTTCTCCTTTCCTTTATTTTGCTCTAGCAGCTACATGTGAGAGAAAAAAAAATTGACCCTTGATTTTCTGAGGCTGGTTTATTTCACTGAGCATGATGTTCTCCATTTCCATCTGTTTACCAGCAAATGCTACAGTTCATTCTTCTTCATGGCTGGATAAAACTCCGTTGTGTATATAGTTGTGTATATATATACACAATTTCTTTAACCATTCGCCTATTGACAGGAGTCTGGGTTGATTCCATAATTTGGCTATTGTGAATTGTGCAGCTGTAAATATTGAGGTGGCTGTATCACTGTGGCATGCTCATTTTAGTTCTTTTGGATACATACCAAGCAATGGGATAGCTGGGTCATAGGGTGGTTCCATTCCTAGTTTTTGAAGGAATCTCCATACTGCTTTTCAGAGTGTCAAACAATGATTTTTTTATCCCTTTGTTATTGAAGTGGGGTTTCTCCCGATTTAAGAAATGCCTAGAATCACCTAATAACGTATGTCACCTGGTATAGGCAATATTAAATATTTTGCAACAGATACTTAGAATTGGTTCACAACTAGATGAGAACAGGAGAAGGAGAAAAGCTGGGGTCGGATAGTTCATAAAATGAGGGGCAACATGAGCACCATCCCATGAAGACAGTAATGGGGAATTGGGAAGATACCAAAGAGTAGACTCTGCCTACTACAAAACTTCCCTCACTCTTAGTACTTTGTACCGTATTTGCTTATTTTTAGTGTAAGGATTGCACTTGTCAATTACTTTGTGTTTCAAACACCTAAAACTACAAAAGGTCTAAAGATCTTTGGAAAAAAAATGAAATAATATATACAACTTTTGATTTTACATCTGGGATCAAAATCTGTGTCCACAGTAAATGAGTATTATTTTTCTCATTTATTCTATGCATTTATAGTCAAACTTGGGTTCTTGCACACAGCATATCATTTGGTCTTCTTTTTTTATCCTGATGATCCCTGACCTTTAATTGGAATGTTCAGACAGAGCTGTCAGAAAAAATTACAATGTAAGGCATGTATGTATTTTTAACTTTTTCTAGTATTCACATTATAAAACAAAATGTACAACTAATTTCAAGTATATAATTAACACAATATTTTTAACACAATATTTTTAAATATTTAAAAGTAATTGGTATAAAATCATTGTTTAGATGTTACTTTTTTTTTTGACTAAGTTTTCAAAATCCAGTAGTTCAGACCAATCATTTAAAAAATGTTTACCAGCTACATGTAACTAGGAGCTACCATATTGAATAGCACAGGATGTTGTTTAAACAATTTCTTTTTATTATCATTGTTAGATTTACTAGTTGTTTATTTACCTAGGACTCTTCTTTCTTCCTTTATCTCTCTCTTTTGTGGACTTAATTTTTATCAGTTTAGTGGATTTTTCTTTTATTCCATCTATCCCCACCATTGGCTTATTAGCTAGACCTTATGGTTTTACTTTGTAGTGTTGCTTTGGAATTCATGGAAGACATCTTTAAACTCACCATTGTCTTTCTTTAACTAATATTATACAAGTTTCTGCAAAGCATAAAAGGTTTTATCCTCATGTCTTCCTACTATTTTTTCACACAGACACATAAATAATGCACTACATAATACATTGTTGTTATTGTTTTTAAACTTGACCATATATTTTAAGGATGTTGGTAAATGAGAAAAAAATATTATCCAGATGTTTGCATTTTTAATCACCTTTAAGTGTTTTTTTTTGTATGGTGTGAATTTCCACATGATTATTACTTTTATTTCTTCAAGAAAAAATCTATTTAACTTGAAGTTCTTTCTCTGATGATTATTTTCTCAATTTTGCTTATTAATAAAGCCTTTGATTTCTCTTTCATTTTTGAAGTGTATTTTTGCTAGAGACAGTGCTTATACCTTGATAGATTTTTAAATTTTTCTTTCAATATTTTGAAGATGTCATTCCACTTTCTTCTGCACATCTCTGAATAGAAATATGCAATCATTCTATCATTATCCCTCTAAATGAAAGCTTTCTTTGAGTACTTTTGAGATTTTTATCTTTATCAAGAGTTTTTTTTATCAACTTGGTTATAGTGTGCCTACATGTGCTTTTCTTTGTGTTTCTTTTGCATAGGACCTTATTAAGGTTGCTGGATTTGGGGTTATAGAACATTATCAAGTTTAGAAAACCTTCTGTCATTATTTCTTCGATTGTCTATCTTCCCCATAGAACCTATATTTATTTCTGTTAGTAAAAATCCATTGGCTGAATGGAACCCTAAAATATATAGGAGTCTGATTTAAACAAATGGCTAACAAAGTGTAAAATAAAGAACCAGGGAAGAAAAAAAAAGTGTTCTTGTCTTCATATTTAGAATTTAGGCCTTTATTTTTAAGTTAGAATGTTAGGAAATGGGAGGACAGTGTTTTATTTTACATCTTCATGGAAATAAAATAAGGAAAGCCATATTGCACCATTTTGAGACTTTTTATATTATTGGCCTTGTGTTACTGTTTATCTTTATTCTGTCATTTGCACTTTACTAGAGGCCTGAGAAACACTTGAGTTGGAAAACAAAAATGAATGCACTTGCAGTCTGCATTATGGAATGACCTTGGGAGTTGACCTGATTGAGGACAAAAGTGGAACTGCTTCCTGTGGTCTCAGGAAGAAATAAAGAGAGCAGCCAGCGGTTGGTGACATGATGACATTGGCAGAAGGGTGCTGGACAGTGACTGACCTCACCCTTGAGGGAAGAGCCGCAGCCCTCGTCACATCAGCCTGGGTTGTTAAGCCTGAGGGTTGGAAGACTTAAATACCGAATCCCTGTTTGCTGTCTTTTCACGATGGTGTGTCCTTGGACAGTCCTTTTTTCCTTCCTCTCCCTTATATGATGTGCCAGTGCCTGCTATTGGTGGATGCCCATAGCCAGCTTTGTTTCTGGGAAATTTTACTTATGGTGTGGTGATGAGAGTGGCCAAAGTTTTAATTTGTTGGTAACAGAGATGGTGCTTTACTCTGAATATTTCCAATTATTACATCTTATAGAGATAAGAAACTGGATTAGAATATGTGCAGGGAGATTGGGGCATTAATAATTGTCATCTCTACCAGCCCAGTAGCTATCACGGATATGGCAGACGGATGCCCATAGGTGGCACAATCTCTCTTCTTCTTGTACAGTCCCTCCTTTGGAGTGTGAATGAGACCTGTGACTTGCTTCTTATCAGTGAACTATGACAAAGTTGATGGGGTGAATGTGACTGTGTGTATGATTCTCTGACATTGACTTCAATGACCACGCTGACAGTTTCTCTCTCCCTTCCTGGCTTTGAAGAGGAAGCTGTCTTATGAGCTGGCTGTGTAGGGTGAAGAAGTGAGAGGGATCTTAGTTCTACCCCTGCCAGGAAACAAATTCTGCTAATGCAAGTAGACACCTCCCCATCTGAGCCTCAGGTGAGATTGCCACTCTGGTCTATACCTTGACTGCAAACCTGTGAAACCATGAGTGCCAGATAAGTGTGTCCAGATTTGTGACCCACAGAATCCGTGAGATGATAAACATTATATTTTTTTTTCATTAAAAATACATTAAATTGATATGTAATCATTGTACATATTGATAGGGTACAGTGTGATAATTCAGTACATATATACTGTGTGTGATGATCACATTAGAGTCATTAGCATTTCCATCTCCTTAAATATTTATTATTTCTTTGTGTTGGGAACCTTCAAAAGCCTCTTTTCTAGTTCTTTATAAAATATGTAGTAAATTCTTGTGAACTAGAGTTGCCCTAAGGGGCTGAGGAACACTGACTTTTGTTGAACACCATTTGCTATAGAACACTGTAATAAACACAACATTATATTTTGGTACCTATTTTTCAACCTCTCTCTAGTTCCCTGTTTCCTAACCTCTAGTGGCCACTATTCTACTTCTAATTCTGTAAAATAAACATTTTTTAGCTTCTATGTTTGAATGAGATTATGTAGTATTTGTCTTTCTGTCCCTAACATATCGCCTAACATAATGTTCTTCAATTCCACCTATGTTGTGTGTTTCAAGTTGCTACTTTGAGGCAATTTGTTATACAGCAACATAAAACCAATATAGTTACTGACATCATTTTCTTAGGAACAAACTTCTAGACAATTTAAGTAATGGGTTCAAGTTCCCATGGTTAATGAGTGGCTTGGACCCAAGCAGTCCCAGGAAGAGCTAAGTATTTTAACCACCAATATAGGCTGTTCCTCAAAACTAATTATTAGAAAAGCAAAGACATTGGTTCATTTTCAAAGAATTAGAAAGGTTATTTACTTTTCTAATAATATATAAACTTTAGGACTTGATATTGAACAGATTTTGATCAGCCTTGAATTCTTTCGTATCTACTTATTCATGAGGGTGAGCATTTTAAATTTGTAACATTAGTTTCTTTATTTTGTTTCCATAGGACATTACCCATGATAGGACTCAGTAATGCTAAAACACTGCATTTTTAAAAATACTAGTTGGATAATGAAATGAAAGCCATTACCAAATGTAACTGCCAGATGTTTTAGAATGAATTGCCTCTAATCACACAAGGAATAAAATTCCTAAAGTGTTTACACAGTACAGAAGCATATCCTAAAAGCCTTCAGTAGATCCCCACTGCACACAGAAATAAGTGCAATTCCCTAGCTTTATTTTCTACTTCTCAACATCATAGCTCTTTACTCCTACTAATGGTTTCAAATGGTTTTTACTTCTACCCACACTGCATCCAAATGAAATATCTTCCTCTTCCTCATTGCCTCTATAATGTTAACTCATCCTTTCATGGAGAATTCAAATTCCACTGCATTGGTCAAATTTTATCATGAAACACTTGTCTTTTCTGTGTCTACATTGCTGTTTATTGTCTGCATAAATTCATCATTTACTTTCTAGAATTATCAGTATTCATTCAACTCCTTAAATATTTATGGAATGTGAGGTATTATACCAGGCTTTGGAGAGAAAACAGTGGAATAAAACAGAGCCCCTGACTTGGAAAATGTAGTTTCTCAATTGAATAATAGCTATTTGAATGACATGTACCTCTCTAAGACCCCAAATAAATGTATGAAGCCTAAATTATGCTTTCAGAAAGGGAAGTCTCTCAAAGTTTCATGGGAGAGTAAAGATATGTTTGAAAATTAAACTTTAAATTTTAAACAAAAATTAACACATTTTCTTTCAAATAGAGAAACAGGTCCCAGGCTCTGAAGCTAAGCTTGTAAGATCAACATCCTCCTCAGAGTGAACAAAATGGAAAAGCGAATTACTTGATACGGGAACACAAAATTTGAACAGGTTATGGTTGAGGCAGAAAATGTCATTTGAGACAATGAATTGTGAAAAGAAAACATGCTTCTTTATTATAAGTGATAAAAGTGAAAGAGGGAAGATTCATTATCAAAGTACTCCAGACTTCTGAAGTATGTGTGTGTGTGTGTTTATTTCTCACACACAGAAGAGAATGAGAAGGAAACCAAAAGGGTACACCACACAATAAAAAAAGGATACACTGCAAATGAATGAAAAAACAAACAACAGAACAAAACAAGCCAGTGATAGAGGAAATGAGAAACAGAAATAGTATAAAATATACAGAAAACAAATTGCAAAATGGAAGAAGTCCTTCTTTATCAGTAATTGCTTTAAATGTAAATGAATTAAACTCTCCAATCAAAAGGAGATATGGGAAAAATGAGTTGAAGAAAATACATGATCCAACTACATGCTACTGAAAAGAGAATCATATTATACATGAAGATTCAAAACGGTGAAAAGTGAAAGGATGAAAATATTTCAATCAAACAGTACCCAAAAGAGAGCTGAGGCCTCATCCCAACAGTGGTGGTGCTTTGGTTTGGATGCATTTGTCCCCTCCAAAATTTAAGTTGAGACTTAATCCCCAATGCAACAACATTGGGAGCTATGGCCTTTGTAAGGTGATTAAGTCATGAGGGGTCTGTCCTCATCAGTGGGATTAGGTGCCTTTATAAAAGGGTCTGACTGAAGAAGCTTATATCCTCGCTCTCTGCCTTCCTCTGTATGTGCACACAGCATTTCTCCTCTCCAGAGGACTCAGCATCGAGGCACCACTTGGAAGCAGAGAGCAGCCCTCACCAGCCCCTAGACCTGACATAGCCTTGATATTACACTTCCCAGACTCCAGTAGGGTAAGACATAAATCTCAAATCAATAATCCATATTTACCCCTTAAGGAATCAGAAAAAGAATAACAAATACATGACAGCAATAATGTGTTGGGAGAGGCATATATCAATTTACTCAACCACTTTGAGAAATCTCATCTTCTCTAATGACTACAATGATTGCTTAAACTCTCACGTCACCAAAATCCAGCTTGAGATCTATTCCATCTTTAATTCTCTCTATAAAAATTCTACTTGGATGTGTCATCAATCACAGCAGGTTAGATCAGTGGCTGGCAAACACCACAGTCTATTTTGTGTGATACTTGAGATAAGATTGGATTTTACATTTAAAAGATTGTTAAAAACAAACAACAAGCAAGCCAAATGAAAGAAGTGCATGTACCAGAGAGTGTCTTCAGTGTGGTTGTGAAAAAATTAATATTATGAGACATCTGTATTCTTTTTGCCCATGATGAAAATGAAAGCAGACACTTATTAATCCCTTTCTACCAGGCTCTATACTTTAAAATGCCCTATCTTATCTTCACAACAACCCTATGAAGTTATCATTCCTATTGTATAATGAATAAAGTGAGATCCTTGTCCATTTCCACTCCCAGCATGTAGGACAAGTTTTGAGGTCAATCACTCTGCTCAAGAGCTCATAATATTGCCAGCAGGCTTTGCTGCTAAGGTATTATCTCTGTGCCTGGTTCTCAGACTTGAATGTGCATCAGCATCCCGCAGAAGATGTGCTTGAAACACAGATTGAGGGGCCATGCCCCAAAGTTTCTGATTCGGTAGGTTTGCAGTAGGTCTGAGAATCTCAGTTTCCATCAAGTTCCCGGAGATGCTGATGCTCCTGGTCCAAGTGCCACACACTCGGCTGCTCTAAAGGATGTTTTGGGGGGAGAAAGTGAGTGCTACTTCAGGTCAGTGATTTGCCCTTAGAATTCTTACTCAGGTATCTGTATAGTCATTGTAACCCTCCTAGGCCTCCAGCTAACTATAAACCAGGCAAGACAACCATACACTTTTTCATCCCCCTTTTAAAGTTCTGGCAACTCTACTCCCCCAACCCTGAATTCCAATACCAAGTCACCCCTAAGGGTTGAAGCGTGCTTTATCTGGTATAAGGGGGGCATTTCTCTTACTCTCCCTCCTCCTCTCCCACAGTGCCTATTGCTTCTCTTTTCCAGGGGTGATGAGGCCTCATCTCAACAGGGGTTCCCGGGTTACTTTTGTAATCATGGACTTGAAATGAGTTGGCAAAAAGCTTTTCTTTCTGGTTTCTACCCTTTTGCTAGCTCCACTGGTTACTCTGACACCTTGTCCCCCACTATTTTTCATTTCTTCTCTCTTCTGGGAAAGAAAGAAGTCATAGCAAAAAGATTTATTGAGCTCACCTCTGCATGTGGTCACCTTCACCTCTGGAAATTTGGAAACCGTTTCCTAACTGTGCTGCTTAAGGGAGACCATCCTTTTTGTTGAGTGGATCCTTTGCTCACATGATGAACAGATGGACTGCAAAGCAGTTTCAGTGTAGACACTCAGGCACAGACAAGTTTTCCTTTTAAGACTCATGATACCAGGTATGGTGGGGTGAAAACTTGTGGTGCCGCCGACTTGGGAGATTGAGGCAGGAGGATTATTGGAGCCCAGTAGACTGAGGTCAGCCTCGGCAACATAGTGAAATCCCTTTAAAAATAAAATCAAATAAAGGACTGGTAAATATTGTATGATCCAGCAAGCAGTTACCATAGACTGAATATTTCTTGTGTGCTGACCTATGTGCTGAATGCTTTTCATGACTTTCGTAATTGAATTCTCAGAACTAACTACCCTATAAGATAAGAACTGATACTATGCCAAATGCACAGATAAAGAAAACAAGGATTAGAAAGGTTAAGTAACCAAGGTCCAATAACTAAGTAGTAAAGCAAGGATTAAACCCAATTAAAACTCAAATACCTTTATTCCAGAACCTTCTACTACTCCCCCCCCTTTTCTTGCCTTCCCTGTTATCAACAAATTAACACAATTCACATTAACTACACACTGTCTTAAAACCACCTTCTCTTTTTCTTGCCATTTCCATTCCTCTGAAGGAAGGGTTAGGTTAGGGTTAGGGTTAGGGTTAGGTTAGGGTTAGGGTTAGGAAGCCTCTGAAGGCTTCATTTGGTCATGACAAGGAAATTGCTAATTTTTTTGTTGCCTTCAAGTTTCTTGTAGGCCACATGGGTCAAGGCCTTTGGTATTCTTGCAGTACTTTTTGTTTGTTTGTTTGTTTGTTGCTCTGCAAATCCTGTTTACTGGTGCATCTTTATACAGGGAAGAGAGGGAATCTACCCTGACTTTCTACAAGGACCTTTAGTTTCAAGTTGAAGCTTCTAGTGTTACTTTAGCAAAATTACATTTCTCTGAAACTCATATATTTGAAAGAAGGAGGTTGGGTATTTCATTATTGTTTCTTTTCTGTTTCCCAGAGATCCAGATTCGTGTTTTAGAAACTTTAGCAATAAAATCAAACCAACCGGAAAGGGTACTAAACACTCTGAAAAGACAAGAATCAGGGAAAATTTAATAACTCCTTTCTGTGGGGCTTGCCCAGTTTTCTTGATTATGTTTGATTTCAAATTTCAATCATATTTTCTCTCTTTATTTTCCACCTTTCCATCTACAGCACATGAACCTCATTTGGGTATTTGGGTGAAAAAATGAGGTTCATTCCATGTTCCTTTGAACAATCCCCTTTCTGACACTATAGAAGAAAAATGAAGAAAAAAAGTTACAATCAAAACTGAGAACATACACAAAATAATTTTATATGAGCTTGTATTCCCAAATTATCATAAATCAGAAGATAATCACTATCCTTACTTCTGCCAATATAATTCAGTTTTGATTGTTTTGAGCTCTCAATAATTTGAATTTATAGTTCTTCTGCATCTGACTCCTCTCTATCTATAGTATATTTATAAGATATTTCCAAGTTGTTGTGTTGTAGTAATTCATTCACTTTTTATTACCTTATAGAATTTTTGGATAATTATGTTATCATATGTTTATTTGATCTTATTACAGTTTAGATGTGAATGGTTCCCCCAAAGCTCATGTGTGAGACAATGTAAGAAGAAAGTTCAGAGGTAAAATGATTGGGTTGTGAGAACCTTAACCCAATCAGTGCATTCATCTGTTAATAGGGATTAACTGGGTGATAACTATTGACAGGAAGGATGTGGCTAGAGGAGATAGGTCAATGGAGACATACCTTTGGGGTTTGCATTTTTTTTTTCCTGGTAAATAGAGTGCATTCCCCGCCCCCTTCCTGGTACCTCGTCCTGAGCTGATTTCCTCCACCATACCCTTTCACCTTGATGTTCTACCTTAACTTGGGCCCAGGGCAAGGGTGTTGGCCATCCATGGACTGAGACCTCTGAAACCAGGAACACTACATAAACTTATCCTCCTCTAAAATTGTTCTTGTCAGGTCTTTTGATCACAGCAGTGAAAAAACTGACTAAATCAGATCTCTTGTTGCATGATGTTAGAGATGTTCCTGTTTGAGGCACGGGCTAGCAAGGCCACCATGAACACTGTTTTACGTTTCCTTGATGCAGTGGACACGAGGAGTGGAATCAGAGGGTATAGAGAATCTGTGTGTCCCACTTTACGAAATAATATCAAACTCTTTTCCAAAATAAGTAGACCAATTTATACCCCCCTGCAAGTAGTGTACGAGGGTTCCTGTTGTTCCAACAATTGGTGTCGTCACTTGATGTCTGAAGGGATCCTTGCTCTTAATGCCTCTGCTTTATGAAGCTTCTTCCTGTGAGACTTATAGGGAGTCCAGCCTTTTTAGGGGTCCTTCTTCCAAGTAATTTCAGAGTTTCTCCAGAGAACCATGTCTATAGACCTCTCGAGGGTATCGACTGGCATAAACTCTTGTTGCTTTACCCCCTGCAGGTCACTTCTTGCCCATGTATGTCCTCAAAGCCCTGCTGAGGAACCACAGTGAATGGGAATCTTCCAATGGGGGACTTCGTGAGTACTTTGCAAGAGATAGGTTTAGGGGGATAATGAGTAAGTGATATATTCTAAAAGCTGTGATAGACATTATCCAGACAAATATTTTCAGCACAGCTGAATGTAAACCACTAGAGGCGAGCGCTCGAGGTGATCAGCACTGGGAAAATGGAGAAGTATCTTCCAGCTGATTTGCTGGGGACACAACCTTCTACCTTACTTAGGTCATTTGACTCATTTAGGCTCTTCTGGCTATGGATATCCCTCTTCTATGTTCCCACTGAAGTTGGGAAAGAGGAGATCTAGCCCTGGGCCCAGCCTTTCTGCTCGGGCCCTCCTTGGGCTGTGTTTCACCCCCAGGTGTTAAGATAGTGTGTAGCTGTGTGAATTGTGGGACCATGATGATAACTGGGCAGGCAAATAAATGGGAAGCAGTAGAAAGGCAAGCAGTGCTCAAGGTCAAGGAGACACAACACACGTCTACACACCATTTTCCAGCTCCTCAGAATCCCATGGTCAAACGGTCCCAAGCCCACTTTCAAAGCATGTGTGGACTTCATCCCTGGGTCTCTTGTCCTTAGGCAAATATGACCTATGAGTGTACCTTTAGGCCCAGCAGCAAAGAGGCAGCTACTGGGGAGTATGACTATTGTGTGGGATGTGAGGGCTAGGGTGTCCCCAAGCATGTGTGCAAGTCCTTTTCTCCTTAGAGACTGAGCTTGGGGTGAGAAGAGAGGGTGAAGGAGCTAGGAACCTGGATCCACTCTCTCTGAACTGCCATTATTAGTAAAATTCTAAGGAATTTGAGAGCTTTGGATTGACCAGGGAGATCATTGTAGGCTTTCTGATTTAGTCAAAGAAATGTCTTAGATTATAAAATGAAGAATTGCCTACCTTTTTAATGACTTGGATAAATCAAGATGAAACAAACCCCTATTTCCAGGAATCTTTCCCGGATAACACTTTACAATAAATACCCTAAAGTTAAGTTTTCATTACTCTGTGCCACTGACAGTTGGAGAAAATCCTTGTGCTGATTTTCAGAAAGAAGCTAAAGGGAAAATGTGGAACATTTATATAAATGAAATTTTGTCCCTGCAATCTAATAACCAGCTCTGAAAACAAGTAATTGCCCACCAGCTCCAGGCACTTAAGGTAAAAGAAAACATCAACAAAGTGATATAACTTATATATCAATTTTTGCAATATGTACAATCAGAAAAATGAGAAATTTTACCCCAATTGATTCAAATATATGAATTGCCAAGATCATTGTAATGTCAAGCGTAGCTAATAAAAAAATGAAAAAATAATGAAGGCAGAATTCATCCCAGTATGGGGACCACATTGAACACGGATGGCTTTCTCCTTGTGGGAAGGAAAGGTGGCTCAGGGTGGGTGGGGCCCATGGAATTCTAATGATCCAGGTCAGCCTGTGAAGGAGGAAATTTGTGAGGACATAAAAGGAAACAGCAAGCTAAGGGTGGTCAGGGAATGGAAGAAGAAATCCCACCAGGTGAGACTTCCAAGAGTAGTGAGAATGGCTTAGAGGGATCTGTGACTGAGGTTGGTCACAGATAATTTCTAATTATCTCCTATTCTTTGTGATGTTACTTACCTGCCTTCGCCCTAGAAATTTTTAAATAAACTGTATGTGCATAAAACGGTCTCATGTAAGTAATATCTGTGAGAATCAAGAAGGGGAAATTTTGCTTATTTAGGTCAATCTAAAATGAAAAGCAAGCATCAATCACAAGAGGAGAAACAAACATGAAGGGGATAAGACTACAGAGGTAAGAAATGAGAACAAGGTATGTGGTAGAGATGCATAACGTCCTCTAGAATTCCTGGGAGCTGTGATGAAGGTGCCATTTCTCCTCATTTGTGGCACAGGTGCTGAGCCGCTTCCTTCAACATTTCATGCCTCTGTAAGGCTGGAGGATCTGGGGACATCCGTATGCTGGCACCTGAGCCATCTTTACCAACTTCACCTGTCTTTATTTTGCAGAAGGACCTTTTACAGAAGGCAGGACGTAGATTAGAAATTATTTCATTCATTATGGAACAGGAGATTTCAACATGCATAGGTTCATGGAGTCGTAGACATGATGTATTAGACATGAACTTCAGCCTAGCAGTATTATATCTCGTTTGTTCTCAGCATCACGCCTGTGCCATGGGAGACTCCAGGGATTTGTGTCTGACTGAGTTCCTGCACTACCGGAGGTAACGTGAGTGAGTCCCATGAGCATTAGGAAAGTTGGGTTCTTAGGCACGTGCTATAAAGACAGAGTGCAGAGAGAGGAAAGAACGGCTGAGTTGCCAACATGCAGAGAGGGAGAGCTGGCTGTGAGGGAGGGCCAGGTAGAAGGCTGGGAGGAGGTGCTGTTCTGGGTACGGGCACAGGTGCAAAATTTCAGTATGGCATGAGTGCCACAGTCTGGCTGGGCAAAATAACCGGGAGGTGACAAGCAAGTTGAAGGTTGAAGTGGGAACTGCTTTATTGTGGGGGAACTGAGTGGGCACTCAAGGTAGCGAGCACCCAAGGTAGCAGGAGCCGCTTTATTGCAGAACAGCAGAGGTATATATACCTTACTGATTACACACAGCTTGTCTCAATTAGCATCATCTAGATACAGCAGTCAGCCAATAAGGAATCCTCATCATCTTAATGGCTCGGTGGCGTTACTTCTCAAACCACTCCTCCTGGCAAACTGCCAGGTGCCATCTTGACTTGGTTTTGGTCCTCAACACATGAGGAGCACCCTGTGGACTATGAAATGAGTGAATCAAAGGCTCCTCCTGGGGTGGAGAGTGGGGGACATCCTGAGATGCCACTGCTTATAGAGCAGGGAAGACAATGAGAGTCTATAAGAAGCGATGAGGAGTTGCTATTTATTATTGAGAGACATTTAATAAAAGACATCTTAGAGAGATGGTCTGACAGCAGGCTATAGGATGTCCCCATAAATGGGAACTAAGGACAGGAAGGAAAGAGTGGTCGAAATCCAGACATGATTGACAAGTGACTGACATGATTGACAGCCTAATTGGAGGAGCCCAGGAGATGATCCCCATTTGTAGCCCAGCTCTGTTTAGCATTATACTGAAACGGGAGTTTTGAGATAAAACTGGGCTCACTGCTTCTGCTGGCAGGTGGGGTCTGCACAAACCGCAGGCCTCTGCAGACAGGAAGAGTTACAGCTGTGTATGGTTGGCCATGCCCTCCAGTTACAGCAGACCCCAGCAGCTCACCATCGATTGCTCCTCCTTTCAGGGTTCTTGTCTCATGAACTCAAAGAATGAAATCCACAGACCAGGATGAATGAGTCTTTTAGTCAGCTTTTTCACTGCTGAGACCGAAGGACCTGACCAGAACAATTACAGAGGAGGAAAGGTTTATCTGAGGGCTCGAGGTTTCAGAGGTCTCAGTCCGTAGAAGGCCAGTTCCATTCCTCAGGGCTTGAGGTGAAGCAGAAACTCATGACTGAGTGAGAGGTGGAGGGAAGCAGCTCCCATCATGGTGATCAAGAAGCAGAGAGAGAGACTCCACCAGATACAAATACCAAAGCCACATCCTAATTCCCACTCCTCCAGCCACACCCCACCACTCAGTTCCCACTCAGTTAATCCCTATCAGGGGACTAATTCACTGGTTGGGTTTAGACTCACAACCCAATCATTTTTCCAATAAACCTTCTTGCATTGTCTTACACATGAGCCTTGGGGGACACCTCATATTCAAACCATAAGAATGAGTGTGAGGGTAAGATTCACTGAAGAATACAGACAGGAATAGAACTCTTGCAATGCAAGAGGGGACCCCTGAGCAGGTTTTCTTCATCTGAGTGTGCTAGTCTAGGGATTTATATAGCACTTGGTTTACTGCTATTGGTCTAATCTTGTGCTAATTAGGGTTTGGAAATGTACTGATGCTATTGGTCCAAATTTATGCTAATTAGGTCTCAGGGACATATTAAGTCTATTGGTCAATTCTTGAGTCCCAACTTTCATTTGCTGTTCCCCAGGCCTGCCACACAGGCGTGGCAGGTTCCATGCATGGCCTTGATTGCCAATACACTCCAACCCACCGGACTGCTGTTTCTCAGCACAGACTAGTAGGCTGGCTGCACAGCTTGACAGCTGGGGAACCATATCAATTTCTTTAAAAATATCTTCCTGAGACAGAAATATAATATTTTATACCCATCCATCACTGTCATCCTATACTCACCTTTTGTGTGTGCATGGTATTGGGGATTTAACCCAGGGCTGCTGATGTACCACTGAGCTACATCCTCAGTCCTTTTTGAAATTTTTTTTCAATTTTGGAGACAAGGTCTCACTAAATTGCTGAGGCTGGCCTCTAAATTGTGATCCTCCTGCCTCAGCCTCCAAGTTATAAGGATTACAGGTGTGCACCACCATACCAGGCTCAACATATATTTTAAACTTTCTTCAACTCGAATGAATTCTTCATTCAACTTTATAATAGAAACCCCCCTCTAAAGCTTTTTACTTTCTGTTTTTGGTAACTTTTCTGTTCATGCATTCTTAGAAACTTGAGAGAGCCAATTTATTTCCTAGAACTCTGATACATGATAGACACTTGGTGGAAGTGAAGATTAAACCCATTATTATTTTACTTTCATGGTTTTGAATACATGGTACAAGATGAAAATGGCGCACTGTTGATAATAGCAGGTGCTCTGCTGAACATAACTCTGGGCTTCCAGGGCTGGTCACTGTTGTGGTTTTGCAATGATATTTAAAATTTGATGAATGGATACAAAATGTATAACTAGTGTTGTCTAAGTGATTTTTGTGGCACAATTTATGCTTCTACTGTGAAACTCCAATAAACCAATAAATCTACGCTGATGTCAAGGAAATCCCAGACTTAGTAAAGGGCCTCAGTGAATTTATGATCTCTGTATTTCTGACCCCTTTCTCACATTTTGGAGATTTGTCCCCCTTTAACTCTATCCTGCAAGATGTGCAAGCTCAAATTGCCTCACAAACCTTCAACCATTAATCCTGAGACTAATCTCAGCATTTGAAAAGGCTAAGATGTCAGAACTTTTTTTAAATAATGGGACTTTGCTGTCTGTTTTATTAATCACTCATATCTTTGTACCCAGAGATAAGTGCAACATTCATCAGGAATTCAGGGAAGCATTTTCCATGTTGATTTAAGTGGGTTTCTGGGGTTACTTTTTAAAAACCATAAAACATGTGCTCATTATTCTGCATAGACTAAGTTACTAAAAGGTTACTTCTCATTTTCAGATCTTATAATTCAAGCTATAATTTTTGTTTTTAATTTAAAAGGGTTAGGAAACATAGAAGCTACTTTGTAGGAAAAAGGCTTTATTATACTTGTATGAAATCGTTTTATAAAGGCAAATAGTGCTAAGACTAAGGCAGAAAACAGGAAAAAATTCAAAAACATATTTTCAAAGCACCAGGGCACCAGAGAGTCTTATAGAACAAATATTTAACAAATAAATAAATGAAAGAAAACCTCGTGACAACATTAGCTATAGATCTGTGAGTGTTCAGCTGAGCAAAGCTACACGTGGCATGTCAGGTTTTTTTCTTGGTAGCCCTTAAGCCTGTGACTTGGTATTAGTGTCTGATGAATGACACAGGCAGAGGGGTTTTCCATAGGTGTATTTGTTGGAGTGAAGATAATTTAATAAATATAATTGGGCTCAAATAGCTCAGTATAAGCAATTATCCCTAATTACTGTTAGAGTCTCTCTCATTTCTAATGAAGGGTACAGAAGGAGGATAGCTTATCTCCAGGCACCAATTTAATTTAAAAGTTAATGGGAATACTTTGGGCTCTGCCTGAAAGATTTTGATGAAGCTCATCTGACTGCAGTTCCAGCAGGAACTGCTGTTGTCTTCATCATTAGCGTTACTCCGTCCTTCCTGTGGGTGTCCAAATCCTCCTTACAGTCCACACACCAAGCAGCTCAGAGGGCTCCTGGGCATCCGTGCGCCCCCCCTGCACAGTGTTGTAGAAGACAGTGAGATTGGGCTTCTGTGGATTTCAGATGGTTCCTGCAATCAATCAGGATCTGAGAGCATGGCTGATTGGAGGTGTTAGTGGCTCACTGGTATTCTAAGAAGCACCCAACACAAAGCCCAGTTAATGCTGAGTAGATGTTTATTGAGAGAAGAGGCCAATGCAGGTTTTTAGGTATATTTGGTTTGGGGCCATTGGTTTCTTTTTTCTTTCTGTGCATATGAGTAAGAGGCTGTAATCATTTGATGCTTGAACAAAATCAATGGTTTAAAGCAATGAGGCATGGAATTGTCTGCTGCCCCAACCCTCAACACCAAAGCCACTTCTGGTCTCAGTACAGGGCTGTGAGAAGTCGGAGGGCCCATCAGTCTCTGCCAAAAGCCCCAGAGTGATTCATGGTTAGATTCTTCCTCTGTATAATATTCATTGGGACAGATTTGCCTACCCATGGACAAAAGAAAAGTCATGTTGCAGTTTTTTTACAAATCAAGAAGGAATCCTTTTAATTCTAACCATGCTTCTTCGTGAAGCTATTTACTTTTTGTATTTAATATCTTTTTTAAAAAGTCTGAAGAAAGATGCAAAATATTGATTATAGGAGAGACAGAATAACATAGCAAATAAGAACGAAAAATCGTAGGTTTAAATATGGTTCTGCTGTGTGGCCCTGGGTGAATTAATAAACTTCTTGGTGGTGCAAATTCTTTTTTGTTTTTTTCTTGGTACCAGGATGGAAACCAGGGGCACTTAACCACTGAGCCACATCCCCAGCCCTTTTTATTTTTTATTTTGAGACAGGGTCTTGCTAAGTTGCGTAGGCGCTCGCTAAGTGGCTGAGCCTGGCTTTGTACTGGTGATTCTCCTGCCTCAGCCTCCTGCACCTCCACTGGGATCACAGGCGTGTGCCACCATGCCCAGCCTGAAATTTTTATTTGAAAAATGCAGATGATAATACTACTCCTTAACTGCAGGTGTTGTGGAGGACTGAAGGAATGTATATAAGGCGTTTAGACAGCAGTTGGTACATAAATGGGTAATGGGCTGTCTATGAAAAGTGTCCATGCTGGAGAAACTAATGCCCTTGCCAAGAGCTGCAACAATTTCATGAAAGTGAGCACAGTGTTCCAGAAAGAAATACAGGAGAGGTACAGTCCAACAGCATGGGGAAAGGAAAAATAAAACCTTAAAAATCATTGAATTTATTATCCTACCATCAGGAGTACTGGTGGCATATTGAATTGGAGGAAGAGCACTCCAGGGGGAGTTGGGGGAGCCTGTGATTTAAAACAGTGATTTTCAACTGTGCCTCATGTTAGGATCACCTCGGGAAGCGTGTTCACTCCTACTGGGGCCCCGGGGCTCCATATTTTTGAGGAAACTCCCCCGGTGATTCTAACTCAAAATGACAGTAGAAATGGGACTTAGAGAATGAAGGGGAGCCAGGCCCCCGAGCGGGGTGAGAGTAGGGCAGGCAGTTCTGCAGGGGGCGGCCTTGGGAGTCCACTCACCATCACTAAGACAGGAATGAGAGGGATGCTCTGGTTGATAGATGAGCCAGGGCCCATCTGCACATCCACCGTTAGTGTTTCTGTTCTTTGTTCACACGATAACCTGTTTGTTTTCAGATCTGCTGCAATCTTTTGCTCTGACATCCAGTGGGAATAATTGGTTTCCATAAAGGAAGTCAAAGTCACAGGCAGCAATTCTTTACTCACAGAGATTCTGCTTTCAAGACTATTAACAAAGAGTGCCATTTTCTTATGGTTGAAAAATCTGTCATCTATCACCTCTCAATCTGTCTGTCTATCTCTACTGATCCATGCATTCCAAACCTTTTAGCAGTCGATATTTCCAAGTATTATAAAAACAAACAAAAATAAAAGCCGACATTTAGAGCCACCAAGCCCAGACCTTTCTCACTTGTTAAACCACTTTGGTAGGATAAAGTAGAGACAAAATAAGAAAAAGGTTTAGTTTGGTAGAAGAAAAAATTAAAACTTTATAGAAGTTTGAAAATTTGAAAAGCTGAACCAGATTTCTGTGTCTTGTGCATGAGAAGTTTAAAACAAGTTATTCCATTTCCTGGGATCAGGTCTCATCCAAACAGAAAACTGAATTTTCCTGAAAACTTAGTGAATACTCCACCAACTCCCCCTGGAGTGTTCTTCTTCCAATTCAATATACTACCAGTACTCCTGATTTTAGGATAATAAATTACTGCATAAGAAGAAATTTTGGAAATGATAGAGAAAACTTGACATCAGGCATTTTCATTCTCCATACATCAGAAAAGCCAGATCAGGATCAGGGAATATTTGATAATAGGTATGTTGTGTCTTTTGAAGTTTGGACACTCAGAAGTGAGCTATTCCAGTGTTCTCTACATCGGATCATTTTTGTCCCCACATCTCTAACCAAGAATCAATTATTATATTTTTTAAAAACTTTTGTTTCCTTTCCAATTCATGATGTAATTTGGAATATATATATATATACATACACACACAAATATCCATATATATTTTTATATATGTATATTATGTATCATATATATATATGTGCGTGTGTGTATATATATACACACACAGTAAAGTATAATATATAATATATATAAAGTAACAATGTTAATCTCCCATATATATATATATATATATATATATATATATAGAGAGAGAGAGAGAGAGAGAGAGAGAGAGAGAGAGAGAGAGAGAGATACAGGCATACATACACACATTGCGGGGAGGTTACACTGTTACTTTAAATTCATGTATGTTGGGTTATTCCAGGACTCCTCGCTTTGTGACATTGATTTATCTCTTTTTTTTTTCATCAGTATCAAGTTTGGTAATTGAATTTCTAAAATATATCTTAGCAGCTGGCAAGATTACTTCCTTGCCTCCTCTTCCTTTAAAAACGTACTTAGCTGTTATACCTGTTTTAAAGCATTAGTACTTGAAAAAAAAAGTACTAACATTTTTTAAAAGGCTGTTGGGATGTTATTGAAACCACAATAAATGTAGGCATTATTTTGGAAGCAATTGATATTTTAATTATCATATCTGCTATTAAAAGATATGTCACACCTCTTCTTGGAAGCAGATGTTCTGGCTCAACTCTATTTGAATGACTGAAGCCCTGGCCTCATACCGCACAGTAAAGTATAATTTGTTTATTGCTTAGGATAGTTTTGGCTTCTTGATGATTTTTGTTTGCTATCACAAATGGCATATTCTCACTGCTTATTGCTGGCATAAATGATTTTTCTACTTATACAGCCATATGGCTTGCAAATAAGTGCAACTCTTTATTTCAACAAATGTACTTCTTATTTCTGTTTTGTGTCTTGCATTAGCTAACACTTTCAGAACACTCTGAATAATATTACATCAGGCATCTCGATTTTATTCTCAATTTTGTTGGAATTCCTCTAGTGTTTCCATTCTAAGTGTGATGTTTTCTGTGGCTCAGAATAGATGTTATTTATAGCATCATGTGAGAAGTGATCTGGGGTAGCCAGGCTCTCAGATGCCCCTGGTTCCTGCCCCTTGGTAGTCACTCCTGTGTGAAATGTCTTCTCATACTGAATAGAGCTGGTGTGGTTTAGCCATAGAAATATTATAGACATCATGCTTTGGGACTTCTGGGGATAGTTCATTAAAGACATTGTGGTTCTGCCTGGTGATTTTTCCCTAATTACTCACTCTGGGAAAGCTAGTTGCCATCGACTCAAACAATCTATACTGGTAGGAATTGAAGCTTCCTGTCAACAGCCAGTTCTAAGTTTCTAGGTATGAGAAGGCTCCTTAGAAGCAGATGCTCTGGCCCCACTCTATTTAGACGACGGAAGCCCTGGCCAATAACTTGATTTCAACCTCATGAAAGACCCTGAACCATAATCATCTGGCCAAGCCACTCACAAATTCCTCACCCACAAAAAATATATATAAGATAGTAAATGCCTATTGTTTGAAAGTACTAATTTTGGAGTGACTTGTTATGCAGCAATAGATAACTAACACACTTTCAAAATCGATTTAAAAGAATTTATTGAAACCATTGGGTTGGGTATATAGCTTAGTAGTTGGGTGCTTTCCTATCATGCATGAGGTCCTGGGAGATATATATGTATGTATGTTGGACTTGCTTTAGTAATTCTTCTAATTCAGTCGCTGGGGGAAGTAAGGACAGACGCAGAACTAGAGTTTAGGCAAAGCAGCAGGTGACCTTAATCAACTAAGCTTCTTGTACTTGAAGCTATGAAGGGACTCACAGATATCACAGATAATTTCTCATGAAGATGATTTGACAAATTCCAATAGAGTAACTAAGCAACATCTGAATCGGAGTTATGCATTATCCATTTAGTTTGCTAATCATCATCATTATTAATACTTAATAGAAGTGCCACATGTACAATATGCCTGGAATGTGTGTGTGTGTGTGCGTGCATGTGTGTGTGTGTGTGCGTGCGTGTGTGTGTGTGTGTATGTGTGTATATATATATATACATATATATATATCACATACACAAAACAAAATGAAAAATAGAAGTTAATTAATTAATTCATGGAAATCATTAAGGTAACAATTACATAGAATACCTTTTCAAAATCAATCAGATGATTCATTTTTTTTCTTCTTATTTGATCTGTCAGGGTGGTGCTTAATTTTATTAGCTTTCCTAATATTACTGCGCCCTTGTCTTCCTAGATAAAATCTTCTTGAACAAGAAGATTATTATTTTCATACACTGGTTTTATTTTCTAGTCATTTGTTTGGAAATTTGGGATATGCAAACTAATGAGATTGGCTTATGTTTTTCTTTTTATTAAAAATAAAGACTATTCTACTTTTACAAGATTATCTGGTATTTTTAAAACCATGTTTAGTTACAACTTAAAGGGAATTATCCACCCCTTGAAAGCTTAAGGAAACTAGAGCATGAAATCCCTAGAGCCCAGAGACTTTAGGTTGTACTTTCTTTGATAACTTTATCAAATCCCTTCATATTTATTGGTCTATCCAGGTTTTGTTCTTGAATCAGTTGTTAAGGTTTATTAAGCCTTGAACTTAATAAGAAAGTGTTAACTAAATCACCAGATTATTAGCCTATATATTTGCGTTTGGTACTACTTTTCTTATGGTTTTCAAAAATCTGGCTGAACTAAGAAATGAATATAGAGAACTTAAATCTGTTAGTGGAATTAAACATGCAATAGAATGGATCACTATTTCTTGACACTCTGTAGTAGGAACTTGTTTGGGGGAATGACTAGGTGACTTTTCCAGTATGGAGGTGCAGCCAATGTACACTAGAAAGATTTAGAAGGAATTGAATTGGGGAGATCCAAGGAAAGCTGGGAAGCTAAATTAAGAAGGAAACATATTCATGGATCTTGCTTACAACTCCCCCAATGAAATACAATTGTTGACAGTTGAAGTAACTTATGTGGAAACATTAGGCCACTAACAAGGGATTAATTGTATGATGGCCATCATATTTACTACCATGGGGTACCAAAGTCAGAGGAAAATAGAAAGTAAATTTGATTGCTCAGTAGCTCCCCTCATCCACAGATAATATATTCCAAGACCTCTAATAGATACCTTTAGCTAATACGGAACTCTACATATACTTATTTTTTTCCTATATATACATACCTATGATAAAATTTAATTCATAGATCAGGCACTATAAGAGATTAGCCACAATAATCAATAGTACTATAGAACAATTCCAAATATATAATGTAAAAAATTATATGAATGTCCTCTCTCTTTCTTTCTCTCTTAAAATATTTTATTGTATTTACTTTTATGATGATGTGAGATGATTCAATGCCTAGGTGATGAGATGACGAAGGTACAAGACAGACATTGTGAAGTAGTGTAGGTGAATGCATAAATGTTATATGAACACACTGTGATAAAGTAACAACCTGATAACTCAGATGAATACTAAGTGACTAAAGAGCAAGTAGCATATACAATGTGGATACGCTGGACAGAGGGATGATTCATATCTTGTGGAGGACAAAAACTTATAGGGCAAGCAGGATTTCATCCTAAAACCAGAATGTCACTTGATCTAAAACATGAATTGTTTGTTTCTGGAATGAATTTTCTATTTAATATTTTGGGACTACAGTTGATCATGACTCGCTGAAGCCCACGGAAAGCACAACCACAGATAACAGAGAACTACTGTATTCCTTGATAGGAATCCTGATGCTTGCCTGTCTTATCAGCATGCTATTCACAGCTCAATCTTGGCTGCAACTTCTACCAGGTTCATTATTCTCACTAACTTCTCAGTTGACATGAAATAAAGGTTTCCCCTTGGCCTATGAAGCTTAGAGCTATTCACTTTCTGAATGGCTTGAACTGACTGAACTCTGTAGCTAGCTCAGCACTTGGCGTTATAGTCAGAGAGGGATTTTTGACAGAGTCAGTACAATTTTTCTCCTTTAGAACATCCTAAAAATTCTATCAAAGGAAAAGTTCAATTCAGATATAAGGTTTTTCCCCCCTTCACTCTCGTAAGTTATTAGCACTTGGGGAAGGCTTTGCTCATCTTTGTTGGTTTCATGTCATTGTGTTAAATTACATAGGAACTTACACATGGACTGCACACTCTAGAAACCCCTTAATCCTGTGGGGGCTTCTCCATCATTTTCTGTGACAACTTCTTCCTTCACCAAAATAGAAAGGGCAGGACAGGTCGTCACCTGCCTATTTGGCTTCAACTAACTAGCCAGCCACGGACACTGATTGATGCTTCTCTGTTCCCCTGTTCTACCGGCATTCCCAAACATCTGACTGAGGTATCTCTTATGTTTTTGCTCACGGCTGCAGTGGAAATGTAACAGTGTTCTTCCTCTTTGCTAAGTGTTTTCCTGAGGCCGTAAGTGACAGGGATATTCTCTGATCAGGAGGTCCAGCATCCATAGAAAAGCTGTAGTTAGAACTTTCCAGATCAATGAGTGGTTAAAAGATCAGCAGTGTAGGGCTCCTGGAGGTAGCACATCAAATGCTAATGACATTCTTCAGCCCACCATCCCTTAAGAACTTTAAATGCTGACACTTGGCATCAAACACATGCCATGACTCTTCTAAAGATTTTCTGAAGGATTCAGGACCTGTTCATTTCTTCAGTGCCCCTATCCATTAGCTTGATTAGTGTGATTAGGGGTTGGATGTGAGGTGTCGCCCAAAAGCTATGTGTGAGACAATGCAAGAAGGTTCAGAAGAGAAATGATTGGGTCATGAGAACCTTAACCTAATCGGTGAATTAATCTCCTGGTGGGATTAACTGGGTGGTAACTGGAGACAGGTAGGGTGTGGCTGGAGGAGTTGGACATTGGGAATGTACCTTTGGGTTATATATATTTGTATATGGTAAGTGGAGTATTTCTCTTCTCTCTGATCATCATGTGAGCCGCTTCCCTCCGCCACACTCGTCTGTCATGATGTGCAGCCCCACCCCAAGCCCTGAGAAGCTGGCTGCCTGTGGACTGCGACCTCTGAAACCATGAGCCCCCAAATAAGCTTTTTCCTCTTCTAAAATTGTTCTTGTCAGGGCTTTTTGTCGCTTGCAGAGAAAAAGCTGACTCAACAGTGTGTTTGGGGGGAACTACCATTTTTAAAGAGCTTGTCATTGCAAACTGTGGTAAATAGTCTCTGGAAATAAGATTTTTTTTCCTCCTTCCAGTTCAAATCATCTATCTGACCTATGGACTCTTAAAATATTTATTAATTAAAAAAATGTCATTGCAACTGGGATTTTTGAATTGTTCTCCGGTGACAGTAAAGCTGCAGAGGAACATGGTACTTTATCAAAGCAGAGGACGGTGAGTTTGACCCAAGTCAGCCTCCACCATTCGGTGACAGGTGTGCTTGGGTGAGGGTTGACCTTCCTTTTGGATCCTGACTTCTCAGGATGGTAAAGATGATGGTGACTGTAATGCCTACCTCTCAAAAGATTTTTTTTTAGTATCAAATGTCACACTAAAGAGTGTTCTGTAAATGTAATACATCAGAGGATATTATGAAATGTACAATCTTTGTTTTTTTGGTTTTTCTTTTGTTTTTACTTTTTTTTAACTGTATAGAAAGATTCTATACAATGCACTTGCACTCCTGCCTGTGCTTTGGAAAAACTAGCCACAGAATGTCCACTTATTAATTCTTTATGATCTCTAGTTTGGTCTCATTTTCTCAACTCTTGAGTTTTTTTCTTTTGTGTTGGTTGTTGCTTACTAGAAATTTTATTATTTTAATGAAATGGTTTAAAATTGACTTTGGATTCTATTTCACTATTTTCAGTTTTTCAACTTAAAATTTTAAATTTCTTTTTCATTTTTAAATTTTTTTTCCCCATTACATGAGTTGAATTTTTAATTACACCCCCCCCCATACGTATATCCAAAAGCATGTGGTCTTTGCTGTGCTGACTAATAAATACGCTTAACTACACATTGGACCCTCATCTCTGCTCATCATTGCTCTTGCCTGGTCCAGACATAAGACGTCACATATTATTATCATCCCTGTTGCCTTGTAGTCTTAAGAAATTCATAGGGTGTGTGAAAGTGAATTCCACATGATCTCTGTCAAGGTCATTGCTTAAATTTGTTCCTTGTGCAATGCTTTTTTAGTTTTGAAAAAAAAATAGGAAAGTAAAGGAATATTTTGTAAAACTGCATCTCTCCCCTCTTTCTTTTCTTCTGTGTCAAATTTACTTTTTGTTGCCAAATTCGTAGTCCCTCATACATGAATACCACTTATGAATGGCAAAGGTAGATCAAACGTGTATTGCCATAAAAGGGAGCAGGGATGTGCTAATTCTCATTGCTGGTTATTAGGAAAATACAATGTTAGCCTGTTTGGGTTCACTTACATTGATCTCTGACCTCATTACCACCAGATGAGCCCGATGAAAATGTTGATTCATTGGAGTGGATTTGTGCCAATGTCACATAGTTAAAAAGGTGTAAGAGTGTCATTAGCAAAAAAGCTCTGCTCCTCAGCCTTCAAGGGGGCAGAGACTTTGATTTAATTCCTGTGCATGTGACTTTGCCCTGGCTGTGTAATTTACTGATATCACCGTGACATGCCTTGTAGTTTGAGCATAAACAGAACTTTCCATGTCTTATGCTTTTGATTCTTTTTTGCTCAGACAGGTGTTAAGTGGCACACTTGCACACACACAGGATGGGGCAGACTTCTGCCCTTGTTTACCCGTCATCCTAGACACACTGGATTATTTGTGTCTACATGATTAGACATACTAGGATCACTTGTGTGTCTGGTGTAGCTTCTAAAATCTTCACAAGATCAGAGAGAATTGCTTGCATCCCACTGAGTCCAGAGAGTACGGAGATGTAGAATGAAAAGATGTCTGACTTATAAAGATAGAAAGATGGAAGAATGGGAAGGAGACAGTCATGAGAGAAGGAAGAGAGAGGTTTCCCTTATCAAAGGCCTATGGCTCCACCAGGCAGCGCTGCTGACCCCAGGGAGCAAGCAGAAGAGCCGGTGGGTTCTTCTGCCTTGTGTGCACATCTGGTCTCTGTATGCTCACACAGCTGATAATTTTAGAACTGGGATCACTGTGGACTTTTTTTCCTTTCTAGGCTGCACCCTGCATTTGCATCCAGGGTAGCAAGAAGTCTCTTATTCAGATTCCTCCTTGGAATAAAGAATCTGCTGCAGTTGTTATTTCCCAGGAGAGCTGTATCTGTGGTTTCTTCTGAGAAACATAAACAGGTCCTCTGGCTCCACAATATCCCTCACACTGACCTGTAAATATGCCTGAGAAGTTTGAACTGAATTCAGACCTTACAGTATCTGGCAGAGCGAATGAGACCAGAGTAGAGACATTTCCAGGGAAGGAGAAGAGGAGAGGCCCAGAGCTCAGCTCCATGATGCCTGGCCTGCAAGCTGTTCAGTATTTGCTTAGTAATCACGCGTTACCCATCTAGCACATGGCGGGCACCATGCCAGGTGATGGGGTTGCAATGTTGAGCAAGTGCCATTGGGCCACTGCAAGAGCTTGGGTAATGGAGGGAGATGAGAGTTGGCAGGACTGGGTTGAGGGGCAGGGGATGTCCTGAAATTCTTTGCCTAGGACCTGTGGGCACTTGATCAGCTACGGCTCACCACAATCACCTCTTTCCATCAGCAAGTACTTTCTGGCTGCTGGACCCCCAGCATGATTGGTTGCAATGCCTCTCTGTGCCCACTCACTCACCCACCAACAGCAACTTCGACTGCAGTCTTCCAGGAGTGCAGCTTTCTTCCCAGGCTCCGGGTTCATCTCAAGAATGACAGAGTTGAAATGAACCTATTAGATATCCTGTCTAGATAGCTCACCAGAGAATGGTGCTAATTCTCCCCTCACCTTCAGAAAGCAAAAGAACTCTGATTTCAACTGAATTAAAAATAAATTCCAGTGAAATATTTCATACGAATGCAGAAGTACCTGTTGGCAAAATTCACTCCGTGCTTTGAAATTAATTCCAAAGTGCGCTGGCATTTATCTTTGATTTAGAAAGGGGAAAATTGCTTTCCTTTTTGTTCTTTAAAATTTATGTAACCATTACGGGGGGAAATTAGAGTACATGAAATATAGAAATTGAATTATAATCCAGTGCAATGTATTTCCTTTTCTAGAAAGTCAAATGTCATTTGCATTTGAGCTGATGAGCCTCCTTTGGGATCCTTAGACTTTCCCCCTTTCTTCCTCTTACATGCTTCAAATTAAATTTTTGTCATTTTCCTTTTATGCACACTGTGCTATTATAATAATCAGGTTCCCTAAGACAAAAGTGGGTCATGTGAATGTATTTAAAAATAGGATTTGGTGCTCACAAAAAAAAAAACAAAAAAAAACAATCATATGGAAGTTACTGAAGAAACAAATTCAGGCATTTGATGATGATAGTAAAAGCCCTATTTTTCCTAAAGTGAAATGTGAGTCATTGGGTTTAGGAATTAGAGGGTAACTGGTGATTTTTCTAAGACCAATGAAGGTATTTACTTCTTTGTAGGGTCTTCTGAACATTGATAATTACTACATTTTATTTTTTTCTGACTGCAATTGGCATTTTAAAAAAAAAGTATCCAAAGGCCTCTTGGCTCATGATATAGTAGGGCCACAGGAGAAAACTTAGGAAATTTCAGTTTCTGTCCTCATAGGGTTAGGGCTCCCTCCCTGGCCTGGCCTGTGATTTCACATAACAATATATGTCTCCTGGGATAGAGTTTTATTCATGTCTGACCAAGGTGTGTCAGAGAGAACGAGAGCAGTAAGGAAGGCAATAAAGACATTTTTTTCCAGTACCATACCATAGTAGAGAGCGGCTTCAGTAAAACCAAATGAACTCCAAATGGGGAAGAGACAGCTGGGGACTTATAGCCAGAAACAGTGAGCAGACAGTGGGTGGAAAATTACTAAAAGAAAACATCAAGAGTAGGGGAATTCTTGATAGATTGATGTAATTGGGGTCTTGCTGAAAGCAGACCAAGGACTTGGACATAAGGAGTCGGGGATGAGGAATTTGATGACCTCAAGGATGACGGGAGTCTCCCTAAATTGACTTAGCAAAATTCTTGCTGAAATTGGAGACCAAGACTTGTTGAGAAGAGGGCTCAGAGGAACCTGCCTCGTGTTTGGTCAAGGAAAGAGATCATTAGGTGACACATAATTATCACCCCACAAGCTACTCTAATCAATTGGTAGGGGTTGTCTGGCAACTCTTTGGAAGACGGCTGGCTTTTTATCTGGGTTTGTAGTCAGTGACAGGTGCCAGCCATGGTGGAGCAGGGTGGGTGTAACTTACACACCCCATGTGTGCCAAACAAGGTTAGCAGGTGGACTTCTGCTTGAAAAGAATGTGAGATCTCCTTGTATAGTGCTTGTGGGACTACAAATTGGTGCAACCACTATGGAAAGCAGTATAGAGATTCCTCAGAAAACTTGGAATGGAACCACCATTTAACCCAGTTATCCCACTCCTTGGTTTATACCCGAAGGACTTAAAATCAGCATACTACAGTGACACAGCCGTATTAATGTTTATAGAAGTTCAATTCATAATAGCTAAGCTATGGAGCCAAACTAGATGCCCTTCAATAGATAAATGGATACAGAAAATGTGGTGTATATACATAATGGAGTATTACTCAGCCTTAAAGAAGAATGAAATGTGGTATTTGCCAGTAAATAGAAGGATCTGGAGAATATTATGCTAAGTAAAATAAGCCAATCCCCAAGGAACCAAAGGCTGAATGTTTTCTCTGATATGTGGATGCTAATTCACAATGAGGAGGGAGGGCTAGGGAAGAATAGAGGTACTTTGGATTAGAAGGAGGGGAGTGAAGGGAGGAGAGGGAGTATGGGAGGAAGAAGGATAGTAGAATGAATCAACATTGTTAACCTATGTACATATATGATTACAAGACCAGTGAGATTCTACATCAGGTACAACCAGGAGAATGAGAAGTTATACTCCATTTATGTATGATATGTCAAAATGCATTCTACTGCCAGGTATAACTAATTAAAACAAATTTTAAAAAAAAGAATATGAGATCTCTTCATTCTGAAGGTAACCAAAGAGCAGTTCTAATCGGGTTCTTCTCAAACTTGAGTGAGAATGAGAGTCACCAGGAGGCTTGCTGCAGCCTGACGGTGGTCCTATTCCAAAGTTTCTGATTCAGGTGATCTGACTGGGACCTAAGGGTTTTGCATTTCTAAGAAGTTTCAGGTGAGCATGATGCTGGTTTTGCCCAGGGAAGCACACAGGAGATTAGCTACCCTAAGTATCTTTCTCAGTCACTGCCTCCCTTTGAAGGGGCTGTTGGGAGCTCAAGAACATCCATCTCTCTCATTCCACCATCTTTCCTACTCCCATGTCCCCTTCCCACTCCTCCCTCCCCTTTGCCCCATCAAAGTTCCTCCATTTTTCCCATGCCCTATCCCCATTATGGATCAGCATGCACTTATCAGAGAGAACATTCAGTCTTTTTGGTTTGGGGGGGATTAGCTAACTTCACTTAGCATTATGTTCTCCAACCCCATCCATTTACATGCAAATGCCATAATTTTATTCTCTTTTAATGCTGAGTAATATTTCATTGTGTATATATACCACATTTTCTTTATCCATTCATCTATTAAAAGGCATCTAGGTTGCTTCCACATTTAGCTATTGTGAATTGTGCTGCAATAAACATTAATGTGGCTGTGTCCCTGTAGTATGCTGATTTTAAGTCCTTTGGGTAGAGATTGAGGAGTGGGATAGCTGTGTCAAATGGTGGTTCCATTCCAAGTTTTCTAAGGAATTTCCATACTGTTTTCCAGATTGGTTGCACCAATTTGCAGTCCCACCAGCAACGTTTGAGAGTGCCTTTTCCCCCACATCCTTGCCAACATTTATTGTTGTCTATGTTCTTGATAATTGCCATTCTGAATGGCATAAGATGAAATCTCAAAGTAGTTTTGATTTGCATTTCTCTACCTGCTGCAGATGTTGAAACATTTTTTCATATATTTGTTGATTAAATGTATATCTTCTTCTGAAAAGTGTCTGTTCAGCTCTTTAGTCCATTTATTGATTGGGTTGTTTGGTTTTTTTGGTGTTAAATTTTTTGAGTTCTTTATATATCCTGGAGATTAGTACTCTCTCTGATGTGCACATGGCAAAAATTTCTTCCCAAAATGTAGGCTCTCTCTTCATCTCATTGATTGTTTCTTTTGCCAAGAAGAAGCTTTTTAATTTGAGTCCATTCCATTTATTCTTGATTTCATTTTTTGTGCTTTAAGAGTCTTGTTAAGGAGGGGCTGGGGATGTGGCTCAAGCGGTAGCGCGCTCGCCTGGCATGCGTGCGGCCTGGGTTCGATCCTCAGCACCACAAACCAACAAAGATGTTGTGTCCGCCGAGAACTAAAAAATAAATATTTAAAAAAAAAAAAAAAAAGAGTCTTGTTAAGGAAGTTGGGGCCTAATCCAACATGATGAAGATTTGGGCCTACTTTTTCCTCTACTTGACCCACTTTGAGTTGAGTTTTGTGCATGGTGAGAGATAGGGTTTTTTGTTTTGTTTTTTTCATTTTGCTGCATATGGATTTCCAGTTCTCCCAGCACCATTTATTGAAGAGGCCATCTTTATCCTGTACAACCATAGAAATGTAAAGTTGTGCTGCAATTGTGTACAATGAATCAAAATGCATTCTGCTGTCATATATACCTAATTAAATTAAAAATTTAAAAGTTCTGATTTAAATTTAATTTAAATTTGAATTTCAAATTTAAATTTAAATTCTGATTCATTACACAAATGGCTTAAATCATCTATGTTGTTTTGTTCTATCCACTCAGGAAACAAAACCTAGACATATTAATTATTTTTGAATAGTATTTCACACTTAATATAGACTTCCAGAGCTAGCTAGTGCAGATTTTGACTCCCAGATGGTGACTGCACGCTGTGTTTTCAAGTGTGGGAGAAAGCAGACCCCATCAGGCTCTGATTACCTTCCAAAAGGACAAAAAGGGAGGTCTCTTTGCCCACGAAAGAAACAAGTGCCAATTAGTGTTGCATTTTTTAAAAAGTTTTCTTTTTAATTTAAAGACATTTTGAATAAAAATTGTGGTACAATCAAAGAACTAGAAATTAGTTGCTCTAGGCTCAAATTTTGATTGTTTTCTACTGAGTCTAAGTCCTGGGACAAGTTTTTTGTTGTTATTGTTTGCTTGTTTTTACATAACTTTTTACTTTGAAATAATGTAAGATAAGGTGTTGCAAAAATAGTACAGAGAGTTTCCAGGTACCCTTCATTCAGTTTCTCCTGATGATAACATTATGTTGTCAAAACCAGGACATTGACATCGATACAATACTAGCCTCTCAAGAGCAGACCTTATTGGGATCATTTTTACATGTATTCTGTGTGTGTGTGTGTGTGTGTGTGTGTGTGTAAAATTCTGTATTATATGTTTAAATTTACAAAAGAATATTCATCTCTCTCAACAAACAACAACCCTGCCCAGTAACTTCCAGGCGGGAGAGGGCATGTGCTGGGGGATAATAGTGATTGGCGAGAGCTGATCTTTGCCAACAAACCAATCTCCTTTAGTGGGCAGAGATCTATGGGTGAAGCAGAAGGACATGGAATTCGCTACGGAGTGGGGAGGAGGCCACACACCAATTCCTCTTCAAGTGTTTTGGAGAGGATAAATATCTAAAAATTAGGAAATAAATAAAATATGTGTCAGTTTAAAACAAATGTTTTTGTCAGATGTTTTCCACATGAAGTCAATGGGACTTGCTGCCTGCAGAATGGAGAACACTGGTTCTTTTGAAAAGGAGACAGGTTTAAAGCTGAGCTCCTGATGGCTTCTATGGGAATTTTACTGATGTCCCCCTTCACATATGGCTCCTGGACCTTTTATACTGATTTATCACTTGTTAGTCACAGACATAACAGTGTGACAAGGTCAAGCTGTCTCAGTTAATCCTTCTGCCACATGTATGACTCTTTTTGCGGGGGTGGTGGGGACCAGGGATTGAGCCCAGTGATGCTTAACCACTGAGCCACATACCCAGCCCTTTTTATTTTTTATTTTGAGGCAGAGTCTCATTAAATTGCTCAGGACCTCTCTATTGCTGAGGCTGGCTTTGAACTTCATGGTCTTTCTGCCTCAGCCTCCCAAGTCACTGGGATTGCAGGCATATGCCACTGCCCTGGGCCATTTAAGACTATTTTAAGTTCGTTTTGTTAAAATATTGTTGCCTATTATGTCTTAGAGTAGATGCTGCCTGTAGTGGTCTTAGGCAAAAATGTCTGTGGTGTTGTCCTATTTCATTATTAAATGTTAGAACTCTTGTTCTGGAGCTATTTCTACCCTATGTATTTAATAACAAGACTGATTACTAGATTTTATTTCAATACCTAAGCATTTACTGATCATTTCAAGGAATCCTTATGATGAGCCTACCATGTTCTGGGTGCAGGGATTTGGCAGGCACAGTGAACAGGATGACAGGCAATGATAAGTGCTGTAAAGAGTAACAGAAGAGGTGACATGAATGATGTGAGAGAAAGGTCCCAGGGAAGAGCCCAGGCAGAGAACAGCAGTCCAAACCATCTTCAAGCAACCCAAAATGTGGCTGGAAAACAATCTATCTTACTTGATCTTAACATCCCCGTGGAGAATGTTTTACCCCCATTTTATAGGTGGGGAAATACATCTAGACTTGTACCGAATCCTGGCTATTATTTGAAGGAAGGCCCATGACGTTTTTATATACAGTTAACCAAATTTCATCTAAAAGCACTGTTTTTTTTTTTTTAATCTATAAAATTTACTTTCCACACTTGCATGGAACAGACCATCAGGGTTACTGTATACTTGCACGTGAAGAGCCAGTGTCTAATCTGCAGGTGTTACTGAAGCAGGTTCGATTTGCCTCCTGCACAGTGAGACAATCACAGAAACAGTCTTGCAAAGGAGAAAGAACTTATTCATGAGGTGCAACCAGGTGGAGATAGGAGAACACACCTCCATCTGCCTCTCCAGGGATAGGGTTTGGGGTGTTTATGGGGTAAAGAAGAAGAGTTGTGTTACGTTTTCTGAGTTCTTTATTTATCCTAGAGATGAATGCTCTATCGGAGGTGCATGTGCTAAAGATTTTCTCCCAATCTGTAGGCTCTCTCCTTGCATTATTGTTTCCTTTGCTGAGAAGAAGCTTTTTAATTTGAATCCATTCCATTTATTGATTCTTGATTTTACTTCTTGCACTTTAGGAGTCTTGTTAAGGAAGTCAGATCCTAGGCCTACGTGGTACAGATTTGGGCCTATTATTTCTTCTATTAGGCACAGGGTCTGTGCTCTAGTGCCTAAGTCTTTGATCCACTTTGAGTTGATTTTTGTGCAGGGTGAGAGATAGAGGTTTAATTTCACTTTGCTGCAAATGGATTTCCAGTTTTGCCAGCACCATTTGTTGAATAGGCTATCTTTTCTCCAATGAATGTTTTAGCACCTTTGTCTAGTATGACACACTGTATTTATGTGAGTTTGTCTCTGTGTCCTCTGTTCTGTACCATTGGTCTACAAGTCTATTTTGGTGCCAATACCATGCCATTTTTGTTACTATAGCTCTGTAGTATAGTTTAAGTTCTGGTAATATGATGCCTCCTACTTCACTTTTCTTGCTAAGGATTGCTTCAAACTGAATATCTTAATTTTCAAAATAAATTTCATGATTGCTTTTTCTATTTCTAGGAGGAATGTCATTGGGATTTTGATTAGAATTGCATTAAATCTGTATAGTGCTTTGGTAGCATGGCCATTTTGACAATATTAATTCTGCCTATCCAGGAGCATGGGAGATCTTTCCATCTTCTGAGGTTTTCTTCAATTTCTTTCTGTAGTTTTCATTGTAGAGGTCTTTCACCTCTTTTGTTAGATTGATTCCTGGGTATTTTACTTTTTTTTTTGAGGCTATTGTGAATGGAGTAGTTTTCCTAATTTCTCAGTGGATTCATCACTGATGTATAGGAATGCATTTTATTTATGGGTATTGAGTTTATATCCTGAAACTTTGCTAAATGTATTTATTAGTTCTAAAAGTTTTCTGGTGGAATTTTTTTTTAATTTTCTAGGTATATAATTATGTTATCAACAAATAGTGATAGCTTGAGTTCTTTTTATCTATTTAAATCCCTTTAATTTCTTTCTTTTGTCCAATTGCTCTGGCTAGAGTTTCAAAGATGGTGTTGAATAAAAGAGGACATCTTTGTCTTATTCCAGTTTTTAGCAGGAATGCTTTCAATTTTTCTCCATTTAGAATGATGCTGGCCTTGGGTTTAGCATATATAGCTTTTACAATGTTGAGGTATATTCCTACTATCCCTAGTTTTTCTAGTGATTTGAACTTGAAGGTGTGCTGCATTTTGTCAAAGGCTTTTTCTGCATCTATTGAGATGATCATATGATTCTTGTTTTTAAGTGTATTCATAAGATAAATTACATTTATTCATTTCCATATGTTGAACCAGCCCTGCATCCCTAGGATGAATATCACTTGATTGTGGTGCACTATCTTTTTAATATGTTTTGTATGTGATTTGCTAGAATTTTCTTGAGAATTTTTGCATCTATGTTCATCAGGGATATTGGTCTGAAGTTTTCTTTCCTTGATGTGTCTTTGTCTGGTTTTGGTGTCAGGGTGATATTGACCTCATAGAATGAGTTTGGAAGGGTTCCCTCCTTTTCTATTTCATAGATTGAGGAGTATTGGTGTTAATTCTTCTTTGAAAGTCTTGTAGAACTTGGCTGAGCATCCATCTGATTCTGGGCTTTTCTTGGTTGGTAGACTTTTGATGGCATTTTCTATTTCATTACTTGAAATTTATCTGTTTAAATCATGTATGACCTCCTAAAACAAATAACCCAATCAATAAATGGGCTAAGGAACTGAACAGATACTCCACTAAAGTAGAAATACAATTGATCAACAAATTTATGAAAATGTGTTCAACATCTCTAGCTATTAGAGAAATGCAAAGCGAAACTACTCTAAGATTTCATCTCACTCCTGTCAGAATGGCAATCATCAAAAATACAGGCAACAATAAATGTTGGCAAGGATGTGGTAAAAAAGGTACACTCATACATTGCTGGTGGGACTGCAAATTGGTGCAACCACTATGGAAAGCAGTATGGAGATTCCTCAGAAAATTGGGAATGGAACCACCATTTGATCCAGCTATCCCACTCCTGGGTTTATACCCAAAGAAGTTAAAATCAGCACACTATCGATACACAGCCACATCAATGTTTATAACATCTCAATTCTCAATAGCTAGACTATGGAACCAACATAAGTGTCCCTCAATAGATGAATGAATAAAGAAAATGTGGTATATATACTCAATGGAATATTATTTAGCTTTAAAGAAGAGTGAAATTATAGCATTTGCCAGTAAATGGTTGGAGTTGGAGAATATCATGGTATGTGAAATAATCCAATCATACAAAACTAAAGGCCCAATGTTTTCTCTAATATGTGTATGCTAATGCACAATAAGGTGGAGGGCACTAGGGAAGAATAGTGTTACCTTAGATCAGGTAGAGAGAAGTGATGGGAGGGAAGAGGAGGGGATGTAGGGATTGGAAAGATAGAAAAATGAAACAGACATTATTACTATATATATATAATATATATATTATATATATAATATATATATATATCTGCATGACCAATATGATTCTGCAACATGTACACTCAGAAAAATGAGAAATTATATCCCATCTATGTATATCAAAGTGTATAAATGCATTCTACTGTCATGTATAACTAATTAAACAAATAAAAAATTTAAACAAAAAAGAATAGTCTAAGACATGGGGAAAAGCGACTGAGAGCAAGGAGTGAAGTAATGGGTGCTCTGCACATGCATTATGAAACTCTGTGGCTCTTCACAGCACACACATTCAGGAAATGGTAGGGCTAGCCTGATCTTGGATGGAGTTTTGGCCCTCTGTAGGCTGTGTGTGGACTGTTAGGCATAGTAGCCTCCCACAGGGATTGACTGCTTCATGCAAGTGGCCTTCCCCCTCAAGCTCTGCCAACCTTCCCACACAGCACCTGAGGTGAGTGTGACCTGCCAAGATGTCAATCAACCTGCTGACTCCCAGAGGTCAAGAAGCAAGACTCCGCCCTTGAAACCTTATCTCTGCCTTAGATGTACCCCCTTAAATAAACCACGGAGCCATTTTGTCTTTTGTCTAGTTCCAGAACCCACGTGAACCAGATCTATCGGGAGCTTTGTTTTCTGTAAATATTTCTGAGTATTTGTGCTTTGTTATTTACTGGTTCTTTGAGATTGTAAGTCTTAGGGTGGCTTGGATTATCCTGGGCAGGAGGAAGTATCCCTTAACGAGACACTAGCCCTTGTCCCTCTGATAACCTTTCATTTCAAAAGTCCACCCACCTGGCCATTGGCACAGTGAAGAGGTTGGTGGTTTTACCAGTTGAGCTAAACAAGGCGACCTCTATATCCCCCCCAAACAATCTAAGCAACCCTTACCATAATGACCATATATCAGTGGGGTTATCCCTAGTAAAGCTATCAATGCTTTATTTTTTACCTAAGCAACTTCTAAAGTCAGTGATGCAAACAACTGAAACCAGGCTTTTATCTAGGTTTCTTTAGTACAAAATTGGTCTTCGTTAATCCATGTGCTCAGAGATCTCTGCTGGTTCTGAGTCCCTTCTCTCTCACGGGTCCTGTGCTCTGAAGACTCTGCACTGAACAGCCTGCAGTGTGAGCATCTGATTCAGGGCCTGTTTCCTCAATGAGCTTCTTTCCTGCCCCCCTTCCATCCTCCCTTCCTTCTTTCTTTCCTTCTGATTCAGAGGGGGTTTTGTTGGGTTGGATTTAGTTTTGTTTTCACAGAAACAGGCCCTACAGATAACATTACGGTCCTCTTTGATCATTAGGCTTGTACCATCCACTCTCTTTCCAGGGAGCCAGCCACCAGGGTGAATCTTATACATGTTCTTCCAGGTGCATACGTGTGTGTGTGTGTGTGTGTGTGTGTGTGTGTGTGTTCAAGTATGGTGTGGTTTGTGTAGTTTTTAAGTGAGCACCAGTATTATCCGATTTTTATCTATTAGTCTACCATTTCCTTTTTTCATTCACTATTTTTGTTTTCCAGGTTTTTCTGTGTTGACACATTATTATATGTGTCAATATATTAGTCAATAACTTCATTGTTATTTTGTGAGTTCTATTTGCTAGATTTTTCCATGTGTTTTAAGTACATCCGATAGTTATTTTGAAGTCTCTTTACCTGCAGGGCGGGGGAAGGCACATCTCCCAGCAATGTCTCTTCCCTGGATCTCTTTGTTTTATCTTTTGCTTTTACCATGTTTATTATTCTTTAGCATGACCTCTCTCTTTATTGGGTTGTCTTCTGTAGGAAACTGTGTGATGGTTGTGGTCTTGTCTTTAAAGAGGGGGTTTATGTTTCTCTTTGTCTGATGCACAATGAGCTTCACCTGCACCAGATGGTGTTCCTGTTAAATCCTTAACTTGCTGTCCTTTCACCATGCTGGTATAGTGAATCCAGACCTCTTAAAAAGCGTGTGCACAGTGCCAGAGTCAGGTCTGACTTCCCGGGAGTGGCTCTTTTCCCCTTCTTCCTCAGGGCAAGGCAAACTTCCTGTGACTTTCCAAGGGGAAGTGTTTTGTCAACTCCTTTCTTTGGGCATGCATGATGGGGACAGGAATCCCTCCCATGTCCCCTGTTGTCCCCAGGTGTCGGGTCCTACATATGGGGAGCCCCTAGGCTTCAACATCCACTCACTATTCCGAGTTTCTGTTTACTGGTTGGTTTTGGGCTGGGCCACACGCTAAATGCTTCTTTGTTATTGTCAGCATTTCTATGTTCTAGAAGTTTAAAAGTATATTTTGGGGTTTGGGGCTTTTTTTTAACAGCATAAATTCAGTGAATTTCATTGACCTCAAAGACATGAAGTACAGGATTTTTATCAATGTCAGCCCTAATGAGGTTTGCTTCATTTAATACAAAGAGAAAAAACCCTGCCACTGGCTAGAGATGAGCTACAAATGACTTTTCCTTCTGTCTGATTGGCTATAACAATAGGCTCTTTGGAGACAGTTGGCTCTTTTGTGTTCCATCCACATCACCACAACTGGAGGCCTTTTGCCCTCATGTTTCTTTTCACAAAGATAAAGATTTTCATTAATTAAGATTTTTATTATGTCCTCTATGGTGCATTTTAATGATACATAATAGTGGATTCGTTCAGACATACTCATACATGCACATAACTTGTTCTCCAGTATTTCCATTTCGTTCCCCAGTATTTCCCCTTTCCCTTCTCTCTCCCTCCTCCAATTTCCTTCTTCTACTCTATTAGTCTCCTATTTTTAATTAGTGCATTATAATTATACATAAAAGTAGGATTCATTGTGATACATTCGAACCTACACATAGCATAGTTTGGTCCCATTTCATTCCCAAGTACCTCCCTGTCCCTCCCCTCCTCATGATTTTCAGTTTTTGTCTGGGTTAGGATGGGTCTGCCCTGTGCCAAAGCACAAATGCATTATCTTCCCTATTTGAAATACACATCTTTCTTGGTGGCAGCAACTCAGAATTTTTGACATTTCATCTTTTCATAGCCAGTGTTGAGTGGATCATACTTTGACCTGCATTATCTCATATGATCCTCTTAAAATCTAAAGTAGCTAATATCATCTTAATTTTATAGCTGAGAAAACTGAGGTGTAGGGGATGATTAACTCATTATGATTAACTCATTCTGGGATAGTAATTCATGAAGGTCCTGCTCATACCTTTTCCTCCATGGAGGAGCGACTCCTCCAGAAGTCGTGGCCCATGTGGAGCTTGTTGGCTTATTTCCTCCCCTCTCCTGCCATCACAGTGGGCAGAACCCACAGGGCTCCTCTAAGCCCAAGAACCTTATTTGTGAACCCACCCAGAGATACCTTGGATGATCTTGCCCTTTTTTTTGCATGTCTGAATCAACACCAGAATTCCTTGAAGATGATTATGATAACAGAAACAAAACTGATTCTGTTATCATAATTTGCTATTCATTCGCTCTCTGAAAAGCTGTGCATTGCAATATTACACATCTTAGATCCATTGACTGAAATTTGGGGGGGTATATTTTTTGGCACCGACAGCTATGAAAATATAGCAAATGTCTTTGTAGATCCAATATATTTATATGGTGATGTGTTAATCTGATAATGTTCTATCATGGAACATTACATATTTTTATCTTCATGAATGCAATTGGTATACTGATTGCTTTGCTTGGGCTTTGATCTTTGTGATGGAAGTTTTGTGATACCTTTTTTTTTTAAAAAAAAAGTATTAATATTCCACCTTTAGGGCATCAGTTCTTTATCATCCTTACCTCTCCTACAAAAGGTGGCTGCCTGAAATCACTGTGCGTTCTGTGCTACCTCGATTGCCTTAATAACAAAGAAACTATTGGCAGCTTTTGTAGACAAATTCCCTTTTGTGCCTGGTTTTGGTTTTGTCTTTGCAGAGGGAGTTTGTGTTTCAACCCCTTGCCAGGGAGTGGGGGGAAGGGACTCTCAGCACATAATGAGCCTTCCCCTCAGTCCTCTTCTTTCTTGCTTTCTCCATGGAGAAGAGAATTGAAAGGCATTTTCACTCACCCTGAATTTCTCATATGACTTCAGGAATGGAAATGATCAAAAGTGGAAATTGCAGCTTTTCATAACATCTAGCAGCAGGAGTCTTTAAAGAGACAGAAAGAAGAAAATGAGACAGAAACATACAAATTGACAGTTCAACCCACAGGGAGCAGAAATCTTCAAAGTTTCATCTCTTGGGTCTTTTAAAAAGAGGAGGCCTGTGCTCTGGAGGCTTTCACCTCTGGAATTTAATGTACAAAGATGCTTTTGACGCCTAGAAGGGTTTGATGTCTCACAGTGATGGGCAAATTTCCTCAAAGTTGCATTTTGCCTGATGCCATTTTCAATATCACTCTTCACATCAGCGATTTCATCCAGAGCCCTACTTTAACATCTTTCAGATCTTGAAATCATTCATCCTGCTACTCCAGGGAATTCTAATCTTCCCACACCTGAAAACGTCCCCTAAACACCACTGGCTGGCTGAAGAGAAGAAATAGATGATGATCTTTGATGCCTGCCTGGAGTTAGATAGATGACCAGTGAGATCTGTCTACTCTCCGCCCTGCAGATGTTTCTGGGGAGCAGACGGATTATTTCAGACTTATGTTTATTTTGCTCAGTAAGGGCTAGTGTGTGTGTGTGTGTGTGTGTGTGTGTGTGTGTGTGTGTGTGGCTTTATTCCCTAGGTCTTCTGTAAGTTTCTATATCACTTTCATCTTTCATCAGTTTGGCAGTATTTGATCTCAAAAAGGAAATTTGAGACACCTGAATTTTGCTGTTTTTATTGTCCTACTGTTGTTAATCTTTGTTCCTCTCCCTCTCAGTACAGTTGTCCTTCAGTATCCACAGGAAATTGGTTCTAGGACATACCCTCCCACCCCCTGGACACCAGAGTTTGCACATGCTCAAGCCCCTTTTGTAAAATGATACAGTATTTGCATATAATCTACGTACATCCTGCCATATACTTTAAATCATCTCAAGGTGACTTATAATACCTAATACAATGCAAATGCTATGTAAATTCCTGTTACACTGTATTGTTTAGTGAATGATGGGGAAAAAAACTACTGAACATGTTCAATACAGATGCAACTTTTCTTTTGGATATTTTTGATCTGCATTTGGTTGAATCCACGGATGAAGAATTCATGGATATGGAGGACTGACAGCATAGACTACAAATATCACGTATCATATTTGGAACCAAGGACAATGTCAAAACCTGTTTAATATTGCTGAGAGAATTCTTTAAATCCCCCAGAGAAAGCATTGAAAACACACACACACACACACACACACACACACACACATCTTAAGCTTCATTCATAATAGGAAAAATAACCCCTTGAAGAAAAGTGAAAAAACACTGAAAAAGAAATAGGATTTGGTGTTTTGCCCAAAACAAACTGAATCAGAGAGGTTGATTTTAAAAGACTTCTATGATTTCCACACAACTCAGTGTGGAAGGAATGACCAAGTCAGGAAAGTTTCTTGTTTTTAGTAAATTGACAGGATGCTTGGTAATCAGTGACCTGCTGTGATTTTCTATTATCTTTCTAAGTACTTGTTTTAGGAAATCTCCATACTCTGCTCCACAGGACTTCTTTCCTCCATCCTGGTCCCTGGCAGCAGACAGGGCAAGATTCAAGCACATTGTGGCCGCTGCCTTCAGCTGCAGATTAGTGAAGCAGCTGCAGGGCCAGATCCAGGATTTATTGCCTTGAAATCACAGTCTGACTGATCTACTGCTGGAGAGCTCAGTCTTGCCACCACCAGATACAAACTATTGATTTGCAAACCAATATCTCAATAATTAACCAAGACATAATTATTCAAGGAGCACCTTTAACTTGCTTTTGACTCCTTGGGAATATCCTTTTCCTGTCCTCCCATAAATGATGCTAATCTGATTGGGGAGATGCACTGTTCAATATGTATGAGACACTAAGCAGTAAGCAAGCTGTGCCAGTCAATAGTATCAATATAATTAATGTTGTAGAGGTGAAACTTTCTTTTAGATTTGCAGAAGAGGAAGGTCTATGAAGATAGAAGTTATTTAGGAAGACTTCAATCCAAAAGGAAGTTGAGTGAACCAAAAGGAAAAGGAAGTTCATGATCAGTTAAAGAATAGGTACAAATATATGGAAGAAAAATTTGTGGAGTTTGGTGGTAAAACACAAAATAGAAGAGCCTACTTAGGGGAAATAAGATTGAAAGAGAAGTGTAGAGCCATCCTGCATCTCTACATCCTGTTCCTATACACATCTCTACACATCCTAACCGGTCACCTTTTGTTACTATTATTATCTTTATTCACCTTTTCATTCAATCACCCAAGTAATATGTATGGAGTACCTACCTTACACTTATAGTGTACTAATAACAGGGTTGCAGTTGCAAGCATGGATTTTGTAGTCAAATAGACATGACTTTAGACCTGTCTCTGCCAATTACCAAGTGAACAAATTATACTCAGCCATCTGTATTCATTGGGGTGTTCATGATAAATTCAATCACAAATCAGTGTTTTATTTGATCTGTACTGAACATTAGTTGGCTTTTTTTTTTTTTTAACCAAGCACTCAGTAAATATTGAGTTAACATCGATGGTAACTCCTATTGAGTGAAACTTTATGGAGAGTGTCTTTTGATCTGATCTTTGAAAGATGAGCAGGATGTTTATACATGGAAGGGAATGAAAACTAGAACATTCCAGATGAGAGAATGTACAATGTGATATTAACAAAATCACCAAGTTGAAGTTCCTGCTCCTCTGAGGCTGGTGATTTTTGTCTATACGTCCTTCAATTCCTCTAATTGGCATCACTCATTCACTCACTGAGCACCTGATTTGACATCTTTATCTCTATCCCCAAATTTGTCATTGTCCTGGGTGTTTTAAGCATCAATGCCTTTCACTCAACCAATGTCCTATTGGCATTTTAAGAATTCCCATTTAACACAAGAATAACATAAGTCTCAAAAGAGTCCCATAAGGCTCCCAAAATTTTAGAATTGCTACCTAAAGCTAGGTCTTTCTGTCTCTTACATGCCACAATGGCATTTTCTGTCCCAAGGATCAAGGTCAGATCAGAACCAAGAATGTAGAGTTGCTTTTGGTGCTGGTAGATACTTTGAGCAAGCAACAAGTCAGATGACGCTATTTCTCCCATAGCCAATACATGCAATCTGGATCCAAGGGATGGAGCTGGATGTGGCTGTTCCATAATACATCATAGCACACTCTTAGAATTTTTTTTTCTTTATATTCCTGTAATCAAGGAAGGAGTGCTTCTACCAAGGGATGCAACAATGATCCCAGTGAACTGGAATGGAGACAGTTTCTGGGCTATTTGGGCTTCTCATATTCTGGTACCCACAGAAAGAAGGTTGCTTTATTGGCTCTGATGAATGATCTCATTTTCCAAGGGGCAATCAGATTATTACTATATAATTATAAATGAGACGACCAAGTGTGAACTTTAGGTCATTGTCTTGCATGACAGGGAGGCAGGCCACTACAAGGAGTCTGAGAAGCACTAGGTAGGGGATAGACAGAAGAGTTCAGGAAAGAGAGAATGAGGGTCTTTCTCCCCATCCCTGTCTGTTTGGGGTGATGTCTCCAGCAGTGTCTGTGTCACTCTGTGGCTCCAGTTTTCACTGAAGTGTAGCTTCTGCCAATCATCCTCTAGGTTCTGGCTATACAATGTCCTCTCTTTGTTCTTCCAGCCAATGGAGATGGTGGCTTCCCACCACTGTTAATCTTGGGATCGTATCACCATCCTGTGATTTGACTTTTTAGCTCTTCTATTACTCATGCACCAAATTCTTTGAATTAAATATTTTTGTTTTTAATACCCACAGTGTTTCTCTATTTCTGATTTGACCTTCACTGATATGAATTCCCTTCTCTTATTAATCTGTATATAATCTCTAGAAAATATCATCATTTCAAACTCCCCAACCTGGGCTCCCCAGTCATGGAATGTCACCATCACTCAGTTATCTAAGATAGAATCTTAATGAGATCTCTAGTCTCATTTTTTCCTCAATACCCTTTCCCAACAAATCACCAAGTTCTCTTGAATCTGTCTCCTAAGTACTTCTCAAATACATTTCCATTTCCACTATTTACATTCAGATGAACATCATCTCCAAACTGCCTCTGATCTTGTATGTTTTCAGTCAGTTCTCTACTGTGTAACTGATGAAGGGAATCTAGAAGGATCCCTTTAAACTTTGGCTGACTTTGGGTATGGGGCAGGAAGTTACAAAGATATTCAGTATAAGGCCTTGTAAAAAAAAAGTGGAAGTAATCTTGTGGGATACATACATGAAGGATTGTTAATGCTGTGCTGAAGTTGACCTTCTGGGAGTGATGATAAAAATGTAATGACATGTTTACATTCCTGTGGCCACAAAAGCACTGTAAGTTAGAAGCACTATTGAAATCCAGCCAAAAGGGGGCTGAGTTCCAAAGATTACAATTATACAGCATCTTCTTATTATCACTTCTGTTTTTCTATTTGTTATAGAAGATTATTTTTTTCCACTTAAGATATAAAAAGACAGGAACTGATTTCTCCTATAACTAATTCCAACCTATAAATGTAGCATGATTGCTTTGTTTATCAAGTACATTTTTTACTACTCATTCTGACTCTCCATGGGCCGATAGCAATATTAGAGAGGTTATGGCTGGTTTTGACAGTTGCAATCCAAGCAAAATATGAAGCTTTATTTCATCCACATCAGAGAAATATTTCTAAGGTATGTGAGCATGACTGTGTCACTCTTATGCTTTAAACCCTTCAATAATTCTTCCTTATTCTTAGCATAGAGTCAAATTTTCTAAGCCTGATTTAGGAAGTTCTGCATATTTTGACACTGGTTACTTTTCCAGTGTTAATCAACCAGTTTCTATTACATTAGGATGCTCCAGTTTTGTTTCCACTCCAGGTCTTCATGTACATTGATCTTTTGCTTTAAATAATTTTTCCCACCACTTCTGCTCGTCTTGTTGTTGTTTTCTTTGTTTGTTTCAGTACCAGGAATCGAACCTAGGAGCACTTCACCTCTGAGCTACATCCTCAGCCTTTCTTTTATTTTTTTATTTTGATACAGGGTCTCACTTAGTTGCTTAAGGCCTTGCTAAATTGCTGAGGCTGGCTTGAACTTGAGATCCTTTTGCCACAGCCTCCAAAGCCATTGAGATTTACAGGCCTGTGCCACTGTGCCAGCCCCTCCCTAGTTTTCTAAGAAACTGCCATAATGTCTTCCAAAGTATCTGGTGCCATGTTGGCATTCTTAGGGACAATGAATGAAAGCTCACCTTGCTCCACACTCTGCCAGCATTTGTAACATTTTTAATTTTAGCTCTTCTAATAGCTTTATAGTAGCATCTCATTGCTAGTTTAATTTGCAGTTCTCTAATGACATACAATGGTGAACATTTTTATATGCTTATTTGTCATTCACATATCTTTTTTGGTGAAGTGTTGAGTTTTCAGAGTTATTTGTATAAATAGTTTCTCCCAGTCTGTGGCTTGCATTTTCTCTTTGATTTCTTTCATCTCAACAGTGTCTTTTGTAGAGCAGAAAATTTTAATTTGAATAAAGTCCAAATTACCAATATTCTTTCTTTCATTGATTGTGCTTTTGGTATTTTCCCTAAAAAGGTTGTCAACTCAAGTTCAACTAAGTTTTTATCCTTTGCATTCTTCCTGGAGCTTTAGAGTTTTACATTTTATATGTAGGTATTAGATCCATTTTGAGTTGATTTTTATGAAAAATGTGAGTCTGCATGTGGGGAGTGGAAATGTGGATGTCCAATTGGTCCAGCACCATTTGTTGGAAAAGCTTATTTTATTTTCCTCCACGGAGTTGCCTTTACTCCTTTGTCAAAGATCAGTTGACTGCATCTATGTGGGTTTATTTCTGGATTTGCTATTTTGTTCCGTTTGTCAATTTGCCGGTTCTGTTACCAACACCACACACTGTCTTGATTACGGGAGCTTTATGCTAAGTCTTGAAGTCAAGTAGTTTCACTCCTTTAACTTTGTTCTCCTTGAATATTATGCCACCTATTCTGGGTCTTTTGCCTTTTCATATAAACTTCAAAATCAGTTGGTCAGTTTCCAAAATAACCTTCTAGGATTTTGATTGAGATTATATTGAGTCTACAGATCAAGTTGGGTAAAATCGACATCTTGACAATATTTAATCTCCTCTTCATGTATATGGCGTATCTCTCAACTTATCTTGGATTTCTTTCACCAGAGTTTTGTTTTCCTCATAGATGTTGAATGTATTTTGTTAGATTTATACCTAAGAATTTCTCTTTTTTGTTTGATGCTAATGTAAATGGTATTGTGTTCTTTATTTCAAATTCCAATTGTTTGCTGGTGTACAAGAAAGCAATTAACATTTGTATGTTACCTTATGTCCTACGACCTTTCAATAATTGCTTATTAGATCAAGGAGTTTCAGATTTTCTACTTAGATGCCCACGTTATACCTATATAGGTTTGTATTATGTACTTGAACAAAGACAGTTTTCTTTCTTTAGTCCCAATAGTAGATATTTTGTTTCCTTCTGTTATAATTTTACATTAGTTAGGACCTCCAGTATGAGATTGAATCCTTGCCTGGCTCTGGATCTTACCAGGAAAACATCTATTGTCTTAGCATTAAGTATGATGTCAGCTATAGGTGTTTTATGGGTGTCTTTATCAAGTGGAGAAAATTCCCTTCTCTTCCTAATCCGCTGAGGGTTTTTATCATGGATGAGCGTTGGATTTTGTCAAACAACAACTTTCTCTTCGTTTCATAATGGATGACATTAATTATCTTTTTCTTTTTTTATTAGTGCATAATAGGTATACATGATATTGGGGTTCATTTTGACACCCAGGGAATTGCTTTTTGAAAGCTGAACCAGCCTACATACCCTGGGAAAAAATTCCACTTGATTTATTGTATTGTGATTGTGCTGTATAATTACAACTTTATCATTCTTTTTGTGAATTATTGCATTTGATTTGCTAACATTTTCTTGAGGATTTTTATATCCATACTTATGACAGCTATTGAAATATTTTTGGTAGAGTAATGCTGACTTTCTCTTCATAAAACAAAGCTGGAAATATCCCCTTGGATTCTATTTTATGGAAGAGATTGGTAAGATACTGGAATAATTTTTCCTTAAACGTTTATCAGAATTCACTAATGACATAAATGTGCTTTCTGTTTTAGGAGGGTATTAATTATTAACTCCACTTTTTTACTCGACATGAATGTATTCAGATGGTCTGTTGCTTCTGTGAATTTCAGTAGGTTGTGTCTGTCAATGAATTGGTTCTCCACATTTGTGAGAATAGAGTTGCTCATACTATTCCTTTATTATCCTTTTAATATCCATGGGATTATTAGTGATGGTCCCCTTTTCATTTCTGGCATTACTAATTTGTATATTCTTTATTTTCTTCTTAGTTAATCTGGCTAGGGTTTTGTATTTTGTCATTGTCATTGTTGTTTGTTCCTAATCAATCTTATTGAGCTTTTCCAAAAAAACAGGTTTGGGCTTAGCTGATTGTCTCTATTGATTTCCTGTTTTCTGCTCTAATTTTTATTATTTTTTTTTCTGCTTACTTTGGGCTTAATTTGCTCTTCTTTTTCTAGTTTATTAAGGTAGAAATTCAGGTTATTGATTTTAGATCTTTCTTCTTTGCTAATATATGCATTTAGTATTTTAAATTTCTGTCTGAAAATTTGGTAATTTGGGTAATTTGTATTTCTATTTTTATTCAGTTAAAAATATTTTAAAATTTATTTTGAAGCTTCCTCTTTAACCCTTGTGTTACTTTAAAGTATATTATTTAATCTCTGAGTATTCCATAATTTTCCAGCTATCTTTCTATTACTGATTTGTGAATAAGTTCTATTATAACCAGGAACATTCCTAGTTTGATTTATATTCATTTAAATTTGGGGAGAGTACCAGGGATTGAACTCAGCGTCACTTGACCACTGAGTCACATCTCTATCCCTATTTTGTATTTTATTAGGAGATAGGATATCACTGAGTTCCTTAGTGTCTCACTTTTGCTGAGGCTGGCTTTGAACTTGCCATCCTCCTGCCTCAGCCTCCAGAGCCACGCCAGCCTTCATTTAAATTCGTTAAGATGTGATTTTTGACTCAGAATATGCTCTGTATTGGTGAATGATCCACATGTACTTGAGAAGAATGTGTATTTTCTATAATTGAAGGCAGTCTTCTCAAATGTCAATTAGTTCAGTTGATTGATAGTGCTCTTGTGTTCATCTATGTCCTTACTGAGTTTTTGCCTGCTGTATCTGTAAATTATAGATACATGAGTGTTGAAGACTCCAACAATAATAGTGGATTTGTCTATTTCTTCTTTCAGTTCTATCAGTTTTTTGCCTCACATATCTGAATTCTGTAATTAGGTGCATGCACATGAAGGATTATTATGTATTTTTGGAGAATTGTCCCTTTATTTTTTCATAATGCCTGTATTTATTCCTGATAATTTTCCTTGTTCTAAATTTTACATATCTACTTCTGCTTTCTTTTGATTATTGTTGGTATGGTATAATTTTCTCTGTCCCTCTACTTTTAATCTAACTTTTCTTTATATATCAAGTGGAATTTTTTATAAGCAACATTTAGTTGGTTTTCCTTTATTATTCCTTCTGAAAGCCTGTCTTTAATTGTGGCATTTATACTACTCACATTTAAAGGGACTATTGATAGAGCTGAATTCATGACTACTGTATTTGTTTATGTTTTCTATTCTTTGCTTTTGGGGTGTATGTGTGTGTGTGTGTGTGTGTTCTTCTTTTAGTTCTATTCTTTCTGACTGCTCTGGTTTGTATTGGGCCTTTTTTGATTCAATTTTCTCACCTAACTTAAGATCAGTTGAGAAAAATAAAAATAGCATTCTAACATTCTTCCTTCCTTTCAAGTTTCTGGCACAATTTTCTTCTACTTTGAATAGCTTCTTTAACAAGGCAAAACTATTAAAAACAAATTTTCTCAATTTTTTGCTTGTCTGAGAAAGTCAATTTTTTTTCTTCTTTTGGAATTCTAGATTGACAGCTTTTCCTTTCAAAACTTTAAATATCTCATTCCAATCTCTTCTTGCTTGCATGTTTTCTGAATAGAAGTCGGATGTAATTCTGTCCTTTGCTCCTCTATAGATAAAGAATTATTTTCTTTGGGATTCTTCCAATATTTTCTCTTTGATTTTATTATCTTCTGCTAGAAGCAATGTGTCTATCTTTATTATTTGGTGTTTACTTACTTTGTGTTCCTCAAACTGAGAGTCCTGGAACTGTGGTTTCGTGTCTGTTAATGAACAATTTCAGCCATTATTATTTCAAACATTTTCTATAATCTCCTTTTTCTCCTTTTCCTTTTGTGGATATTATTTTCCTCTTGAAACTGTCTCACGTCTTTTGAATATTCTGTTCTTTTTTTTTCCACTCATTTTTTTCTCTTTGCTTTTCAGTTCTAGAAGTTTCTAATGACATGCTTTCATGTTCCCTGATTCTTTCCCTGGCCATGTCCAGTCTATTAAGGACACAATCAAAGGCATTTTTCATTTCTGTGAAGGGAAGGTCTTGTTAAGAACAGAATGTTCTGGGTGAATTTCAAAGTGGCTACTTACCCCTCTCCCTGCCAGGACCACTATAATCCTCAGTATGAGAACCTGTTAGGACTCTGGGAAGTAAGACTAATAAAGTATAGACACAAACTCTTAAGAGTTGGCTTCCTAGAGTTTTTAACACTCAATCTTATTGACATTAAACATCCAGCCATCTGCTAATTACAAGTTACATTTTCCTAACTCTAGTGGTTGTTTCTGTTCCTGGGTTTCTGCTCAAATAAGTTTGATTATTTCTATTAGCTTCACCAATTTGGAGGACCATCAGTAGTTTTCCCTATGACCTAATTTCCTAATGGATCTAAGAAGAGTTGTTGATTTTCAGTTTCTTCAATCTTTTTTCTTATTGAAAGGACTGCATTCCTGACTTCCAACCTCCTCATGTGCCAGACCAGAAACTTCTATTTGATTTTGAAAGAGCCTCTTCTAAAAGGGAACCTGGAGCTAGGCATTGTGTGAAGACACTGTGATGTTCAAAACTAGCTAATAACTTAGCAATACTTTATAACACTATTTAAAAAAATATTTGTTCAACATTTACCTTTTGGGAGGTGACAGCAATGAGGAATGTTTTATTTTTTTCTTAAGGCATTTCCTTCTTGAGTCATGGTGAAACCAATTTATATTTGGCTGGCTATGTAAGGAGACTACATGAGTTAATGGGTGTCTTATTTCTGATTTCTTCCAAGAATATTTTTTTGTATCTCTTACATATTGTAATCTCATATTATAAGATTACATCACTATTGTGTTTCCCATTGCACTTAAACTTTTAACTTCTTACTATACCTATGAGGTTCTATATTACCTTAATCTTTCTGATATTTTGCCCCATTTTCTGTGTGTAGTACCACTCTCTTCTTTTCCCACTCCACTGCAATCAAATAGACTAATCTCTTTCTCAGGTTATTACCTCTGCCTCCAAATTTGGTACTCCAGATCTTTCATGACTAGTGCTTTTGAGACTCATGTCTCCAATCAACAGTCACCTTCCCAGGGAATGCTTCCCTATCCTATCTGAAATTCTCAATATCAGTGCTGATTCTTGTTTTATTTCTAGGTAGGCTCTGATCTAATTATTTACTTTACTTTCCTTATAGTTCATAACACTGTTGAGATTGTTTATTCACTAATATCTTTGTTAATTTTCTGCCTAGCCACATCCTGCAAACTATGATTACTGAATGCACATCCTTTCTTCTAATATATCTCTGTAGCCACCTTTGGTAGGCTTCATTTTCAGATATGGACCCGAAAAGGAGATAGAGAATATCAAACTTATCTGTTATGATTTAAATATGAGGTGTCTGCCAAAAGCTCATGTGAGAGAAAATGCAAGAATGTTCTGATGTGACATAATTAGATCACGAGAGTTATAACCTAATCAGTGGCTTAATCCACTGGTATGGATTAAGTGGGTGGTATGGCTTGAGGAAGTGTGCTACTGGGGACATGCCTTTGCAGTCTGTCTTTTGTCCCTGGGATTCTTCTGCTTTTCTGGTGCTGCACCAAACTCTTTTAATATCAATGAGGTCACAATCCTGAGGTCAAAAGTTTCAACACTGACAGTGATGCAGACACAGGCAGAAAGAGTCTGTCTGAGTTTCTGATGGCATCACTTGACAGCTGAGCCAATATCATCAACAAGCTATTCCTATATTTGTTATATCCTGCAGCTGAGGCATTCATCATATTCAACCTCTATATATCCATAGCCAATAGTATGTAATTCTCGGAAGCAGAGGTACTACAAGTTGGGTAAAATCCATAAAATGTTGAAAATGGCTGAAAAGAGGAGCTGGAGCTATGATGGTTGAGGATTCAACCATCCCAATCAAGAAAGTGGCTGAATCCTACTATGCATTTGAAACATTTGGTCAAACTGTCACTTGAAGATTCCTGATGCTCTTGCTAACCCAGAGTAAAGTGCCAGTAGAAATGTTAGGAAGATATAAGACAAAGGAAGACTCTGAAAAATGGTGGATAACACTTCCTCTGATTCGTAAGTCATCATTCAAGTTTAATCTGATTGAATTAGTGCATGATACATATACAAAATTATACAAATTACTATCAGAAGCACTATTTTTTTAAAATTTAAGTTAAAAATCATAATATGAAATTGCTTTCAGGGATACCTTAGGTTAATAAATTAGTGTGTTCAGTTTGCCATTAAGCAGATAATTGCTTATCCGATTATTGGTATCTAATAAGCATATTGATGCTAAGTTACTATCAAAGGTTAAACAAAAATATTTTAGTGGTTTATCAACATTTTAGAAGAGTGAGTCTTGGGACAAAGTAATTTACCATTTTGGCTTTCTATGAACCTTGAATGTGACAAGATTTAGTTCATTTCACTTGCCTATTTCTTTGTCTCTAGACACCTCTCAAAAATATAATATGTATGTTGACTGCACTCAAATATGATAAATGTGAATATCCATCAAATTTACTTTAAGTCTGTCCTTTGAAAGAAGTAACTTACAGCAGACATAGTTGAAATCCCATGTCCTTGTCTGTCAAATGAGGATGACAAGAATTGCACTTCTATTACCAGGTTGTTATCAGGGAGAATGCTTGAACACATTTAGAACATCGACTAGCAAGAAAGAAGCACTGAAAAAATGTTAGCAACACCCTCTCCTCTTCTGTTTCTTCCTCTTTCTTTCCTTCCTCTACCTTGCCCTCTTCAGAGATTATCAGAGGTTCTATAATTTCTGAGTTCCGTGGCTTTCATATATGAAATAATATTACTATGTATAGTATTATATATCATCCCTTGTATGAATGCATTATATGCCATATGTCGTATATATTATGTATCACTATCATGATATTAATTATTCATATGAATCAATATACATGTTATATATATATTATTATCAATACATACATTATATATCATCCATTGTATGAACACTTTCCAATTTCATTTCTATATTCTCTTGCTGTTGGACAGTTGGGGAAGCTAAGCATTTTCAATTATAAAAGATGCTACAGAAATATTCTTGAATATGTTTTCTTCTCTACAGATATGGGAGTTATCTTAGAGTAACTACAAGTGGAACTGTTGGGCCATATGACATGTGTGCATGATTTTAATTTTGCCTACTGATGCCGAAATGTATTTTGTGGTAGCTGTATATAATTACATACTCCCTAGTGGTGTTGAAAGTTTTCCATTGTTTTTTTACCCTTGCTTAGCAAAGTCACACACATTAAAATTCACCAATCTGAAGGAAGCAAGATGACATTTGCGTTTTCCTGATTACTTGTAATGCTGTACAGATTTTCATGTCTTTGGCTACTAATATTTCTTCTACGAATTGCCTGCTTTTCTTTACTTACTTTTTCTTTTGCATTGTTCATCTTTTTCAGTGTCATTTGATATAATTTTTTTGTTGTTTAGGAATACTACCAATGTCCTCTCCCAATCTTATAAGTTTAACTTTACAACTTTTTTTCTATCTTTGGCCTACAACAGTGTCTCAAATGCAGTCAAATTTGTTGACTTTTCCTTCATACTTTGAATTTTACAACTTCCTTAAGTCATGTCCTTATCCTAGATGCTACGATCTGTTTGATTTTACTCTAAATTTCTTTTTAGTTTTGCCAACCATGCTCAGCCTGTATGCCTGGTGCTCTGCTGTGGATTGTTGTGCTGTCAGTAGCACCAGCCACAGAATATACAATTCACCCAGGAGTTTTCTCAAGAGAGGCAGAGAAGACAGTTTCAATATAGAGCATCCCTTCCTCCCCCTGGCTTGTGCAGTGTAATCCAGGAGACGCAGCATGCTGCAGTGCTTGACCAATGGGTGACCTCAGTAACCTGCATCTTAAGTACTGTGAAAATCGGGTGTAGGGTACAACAGAAGGGAGGGGGAGCTTTCTCCCAAAAGGACTGCAGGGCATGTCCAGAGCTCAATTACCAGCCTCAAATGACATTGGATACACATTTATTCTAGTTATAACTGGTTGATCTTAACCTGGACATTTCAGTCTGTCACTTTGTCCTTCTATTTGAATGAATCTCTTATACACTTGGTACTTATTACACTGCACAGTATTAAAAGGTTACTGTGTTCTTTCATTCTCATCTTCATGGAAATTTAATCTCTTTAAAAATTTTTTGATGAAGCAGTGATATGAATCCATGATGAGGAGAAAAGTCAGGGGCAGTCCTCAGGAATGTTAGAGAAAGGAAATCTGAACCCAATCTGCTCACAATTGCATATGTTTAATTTTGGTACATGTTACAAAATGTTGCATCAGCTAATACCAAAGGATATTTCCTTAGCCCTGTTAATGATATTTCTGTCCTTCACCCATCTTAGCCACTAGCAGAGCAAAAATTCCTATCCATTTTCAAAGGGATACTGAAGTACCTTGGTCAGGGTTTGAAAATTTTCTGACCAGGAAATAATTTGTGTATGCTTCAGAGAAGGCTGACCAGAGGACCAGAGGCAGGAGTCTGGTGACCCAGTGCCAAGTCAATAATACAAGATGAGAATCTCATTTCTGACAGCTGGAATTCCAATTGCCAGTGGCATCAAACCAGCAGCAACACGAACCCTGTGATAACACTGAACCCTTTAGAGTCAAGGCAATCCTTGGGATGAGCAAGAAATGCTCAAAACACCTCCTGGGACCATTTTTAAACAGAGGTGATTATGAGCCCATTGTAGTATTTATTTAAGAAAAAGAATATCTGAGTGTCCATCTCCCTAAGTTGAATGTGTTCCCCACAGTTCATGTATTGAAACTTCTTCCCAGTGCAACCGTGGTGAGAAGGGGTGTTGAGAGCCACAGCCAAAGGGGCCCCAGCAAACTTCCAGCTGCCAGCAAACTTCCAGCTGCCGGCTGATGATTGGCTCACAGTGGCCCCAGCAACATCTAGCTGATTGGCTCCTCTGCGGTGATGTTCATTGGGCTGTTTCCCTGCCCTTCAGACTGCCAGCTGATGATTGGCTCACAGCGGCCCCAGCAACATCTAGCTGATTGGCTCCTCCACGAGCTGCTCATTGGGCTGTTTCCCTGCCCTTTCAGACCACGGACCTGCTCATTGGGGGACTTCTTTGGCTCCGCCCATGCGACCCAGCCAATCGGCCTCAAGAGCAGGAGGATGGTGGGAGGTGGTGAGTTTTGTGTGGGTGAGAGGCTTGTGGAAGCCGGTGGTGGCAGTTGGGCTCTGAGGGTTTTTCCTGAGGAGCTGTTTTGTTTGGCGTTTGTAGTTCTAAAAATAAAGTTAGTTTCTTTTGACAAGTGGCTCCTGAATTGTGCCCAGCCAGACTGCGGCAAAGGGGGACTTTAAGAGGTGATTAAAAGACCCTGCATGCCTGGATTAATGCCATTATCAAGGAGTGGGTTCCTGATGAAAGGATAAATTCAGCCTCTTTCCCTGTTGCCTCTCTAGTGCACTCAGGCCATATAATAATCTACTCCATGTAATGGTAAAGCACAATAGAAAGGCCCTCAGCAGATATGACCTCTTGATCTCAGACTTTTCAGCCTCCATAACTGTAAGAAATAAACCTTTTCTCTTTACAAATTATCCACTCTCATATATGCTATTATAGCAGCACAAAATGGACCAAGGCATCTATGAACTCAAATTTTAAATGGAGTCTGATTTTCCAAGAGGCAGAAAGTTACAGAATGGTAAAGTATTAGGATAGTACTTTTAGACATTAATCGTTGGATATTTTGTCCTTTATTTTCCCTTTGTCCTCCTCTCAATTTCTAGATATGACCCTGCACTTACAACTCCCTTTGGAATTACGGTAGGAAACTTAACAATCTTGGCAATTAAGATTGCCTGATAAACATGTCTTCTCTTGGTTTGTATTTCCAAGAGCCTGAATCCAATAGGAGGAAAGGATTTGTGCCTATAGGAAAAGAGGCATTTTGGAGAAGGAGAAGTGAATGTAGGGACCCCCACTCCTAGCCTGACGCATTCTCCTGGAAGAGAGAGAGGTAGAGACATCTGAGGGTCCACAGAGAAGAGGAACCTGGACTCATTGTCAAATTCTCTAGAAAGATTGCTCAATTCTGGCAGTGATGATATAGTCATAATTAGGAAATGGGACCACACAGTCAAGGGGGTGCAGAAGTATCAGGAGGATCATGCAGTCAGGGGCAATGTCTGTGACAAATGACCAATGGACAGTGTGTCCCTGGCTCCCAGTGCCTTGGTGTTTCCTTAGAACCTGGTGCCATGGCAAAACCCCAAATGAAGGAAGGAGATTTTAGGAATGCCTGGGTCAACGAGTTAAAAATGAAATTGCATGAAAGGAAAAATGTTAAAGTTTTATTTCTCCCATTTCTAAGCTTTTCAGTGAATTTTTACATATTATGTAAATATGTAAATTCTACATATTAATGGAGTGTGATGTGATGTTTTGATACATGTATACATTGTGTAATGTTTGAAGCAGGTTAAAAGTATCTATTGCCTCAAACATTCATCATTTCTTTATGGTGAAAACTTTCAAGAGTCTCTAACTTTTTGAAATAAACAGTACATTATTGTTATCTAGGGTCACCCTATTGTACTACTGCACACCAACCTTTTCTAGTTTCTTTGGATTTTTATCATGAAAGGGTGTTGAGTTGTAACAAAGGCCTCTTATTCATCTATTGAGATAATCATATGGGCTTTGTTCTATCTATATGGTGGTTTACATTTATTGATTTGTGTGTGTTGAACCATCCTAGCATCTCAAGAATGAAACCAACTTGATCAAGGTATATGATCTTATAAATTTGACTTATTAATATTTTATAAAGATCTACATGTTCTTTTTTTAAGAGAGAGAGAGAGAGAGAGAGAGAGAGAGAGAGAGAGAGACTTTTTTAATATTTATTTTTTAGTTTTCGGCGGACACAACATCTTTGTTGGTATGTGGTGCTGAGGATCGAACCCGGGCCACACACATGCCAGGCAAGCGCGCTACCGCTTGAGCCATATCCCCAGCCCAATCTACATGTTCTTGATTCAGTTTTTAAAGGTCATGTGTGTTTTAGAAATTTATCCACTTCTTCTAAATTTTTCAATTTATTGGAATCTAAGTTTTCAAAACTAATGATGCTCTGAATTTCACTTGTGTCTGTTATAATATTCCCATTTTCATCTCTAATTTTATTCATTTGGGTCTTCTTTCTCTTTCTTTTGGTTCATTTGGTTCATTTATCAATCTTGTTTATTTTTTTTCAGAGGACCAACTCTTTCTTTTATTGATCCTTTTTATTGTTCTTTTAGTTTCTATTTCAGTAATTTCATCTCTGATATTGTCTGTTTCCTTCTACAAAGTTTTTGAATTAGTTTTGTTTCTATCTTTCTAAGACCTTAAGATATATCATTAGTTGTGTATTGTATTAGAGAATTTAATCCATTCAAAGTAACTATCAATAGATAAAGTCTTACTGTAGTCTTATTTTATCTTACCTTTTGGTTTTATTAGAGTTCCTTTCTTTATCCCTCTCTGACAGTCTTCCTTTATGGTTAAATGATTTATGACAATAGTATGTTTGGATTTCTTTCTTATTATTTCTGGTTTGTCTATTAAGGATTTTTGCTTTGTGGTTACCATGAAGTTTACAGAAATATCTTTTGATTATAATAAGCTATTTTGAAACAAGAGCTACTTAATGTTATCAGAAAGATTTAAAAAGAGATAAAATTTTCTAATTTTAAAAACTCTAAAAACCCTCTATACTTGAACTCATTCCTCCCCACATATTGAATTTTGATGTCTTATCTTACATTTTTCTATACTACCATCTCTTATTAATGCAGTTAACATTTTTAATTGTTTTTTAGTCTTCATAGTAAAGATGATATTAATGGTTTACTCACCAAGTTTACAATATCTTATGAATGAGTTTTATACCTATCAGTCTTTTCTTCTTACTCAGTAACAGCTCCTTTCAATTTGAAGAACTTCCTTTGGCATTTCTTGTAGGACAGTTTGGGTGGAGATATATTCTCTCAGCTCTTATTTGGGAACATCTTTCTCTCTCCTTCTATTCTAAAGGGTTCTTTTGCCAGTTTTAGTCCTCTCAGTTGGCAGATATTTTTCCTCCAGTACTATGAAAATCTCACACTACTACTCTCTACTGAGAAGTCTGCTGTCAGGCAACTTGTGCCGCAGTCTAGCTGGGCAAAATAACCGGGGGGTGACAAGCAACTTGTGAAGATTGAAACAGCGGGAGCCCCTTTATTACAGGACAGCAAAGGTATATATACCCAACTAATTACACACAGCTTAACTTAATTAACATCATCTAGACACAGCAGTCAGTCATTAAGGAATCCTCATCATCTTAATGGCTCACAAACCACTCCTCCTGGCATACTGCCAGGCACCATCTTAACTTGGTTGTGGCCCTCAACAAACTTGGAACATTCTTATGTGCTATTAGTTTCTTGTCTCTTGATACCTTGAGAATCATCTCTCTATTTTTCACCTTTAAGGTCTTTATTGTAATATGTCTTAGCTTAGACTTGGTTGAACTAAATCTACTTGTGTTTGTTGTAATATGTAATATGAAAGTGACCTTTGACCTACCTGTACCTGCATATTTTTCTCTAGGTTTAGGAAGATTTCTTTGAATAAGTTTTGTTTTGTTTTTGTTTTGGCTTTTTTTGGCACATTCTAGTCCCTATTCAACCTCAATAACCCAAATATTTGCTCTTTTAATGCAGTCCCAATGTTCTTGTAAACATTCTTAATTCATTTTCATTTTTTTTCTCTTTTGTGTATCTTCAAATAGCCTATTTTCAAGATCACCAATTCTCTGTTTACTCTTTCTTGCTATTGATGTCTTCTATTGCATTTAAATTTCACTTAGTATATTTTCTATCTCAAGGATTTCTGTTTGATTGTTTAAAACTTGTTTTCACCTCTCTGTTTAGTCTTTCTGTTAGTTTATTAAATCATTTATTTAGGTTTTCTTAAAGTTCGCTGAGTTTTCTTAAAGCAACTATTTTAAATTCTCCAACTGAGAATTCACCCACATGGTTACATCTGATTTTGGCCATTAGGTGAGCTCATGTTTTCCTGAAAGTTCGTAATTCTTTTTGGTATGTGAGACCATTTGAACATTGAAGGATTAAAAATTTGATTGTGTTTCTGCCTCTCTTTCCAGAAACTCTAAGAAGGCTGCTTATTTTCTGAGTCTGTTGTCACTTTTACTATTATACTACTAGATTTGCTGCAAATCTGCTATTTATGTATTGTAACTATTTCAACCCTAGAGGGATACCCAAGCCTGGTTTGTCCCAAATTTGCATTTGCTGTGGGTTGTTCAGCATGAGTCATGGCTATACCTTCCCCTAAGTCTTTTCACAGAGCTTATCCCACTAATCTGTTTCTTTTTAGTCAATTATTATACCTCTTTTCCCCTAGTTGTGACTAGTACTTCTGATTTCTAAAGGCACACATTAGTTTTGATGTTTTCCAGACTTTTCTATTAATTGGAACCATATTATGTGTTCTCTTTTCTGTTTGGCATCAAAACATGTTTTGGGGTTTTGTCCATAGGGCTACATATTTGAGAACTCTGTTTTTTTTGATGCTAAGTAGAATTCCATTGCATACAGATACAACAAATTGTTTGCCCATTCTTTTGTGGATGATCATCCAGGTTGTTTTGGGTTTTGACTTTAACAAATAAAATGCTATGAAAATTTATGCCCATGTCTTTCACTAAGAAAATATAATTCTAAATAGGCCCTATATTTAAGAAGAAACTATAATGAACAATGGGAAAGGGAAAACTTGAAATTGAACTATACCAAAAGTGTTATCAAATAAAATTTGGAAGAATGCAATGAAATTAGTCCTTTGAATGAAATCAATAGCCTAAAATTTATCATATATAGACCATTAAAGGCAACTATAGACAAAAAGTTAATAAATCAGAACTTAGTACCTCCCATGAGGATATAACAAATAATTTCTCTTTTGGCTACACAACTATAACCTCCTATAAAATATCTGAAGCAACCATTTTTAAGTGATGGACAATAGGTAGCACTCGGTTATGATCTTCAAGATTAAATGTTGAGGTGAGCTCAACATCTGTCTGGGAAGCTTTTTGGATTGCATCAAAGAGATGTGGAACCCAAATAGAAAGCAGTGGTGTTGCAGATGGAAAAAAGCAGATCTGCTTTTAGTGCTGCCAAAGTACCTGGAGTTTGTGCAGCAAGCTACTGGTAGTTGAGAATTGCACAAAAAAGAACCTCAGAAATGTATGTGGAAATTTTATTGAGACTATGAACAAATATCAAGCAGAGCATCTACAAGATAAAACTTTGTGAGGCGAGGGGGAAAGGGCTGCTGGGGTCTGTGAGAAGAGCAAAGATCCCAATGTTGACACAGTTGGGGCAGATAGTGGAATTCTGAACTGAGTTTTAAAGTTTTTTAATGAACATCCAAATTTTAGGCACGCAATTCTTAGGGCTTACTAACTTCTTTTGTATGAGTTTTTCTTTCATTTCAGCCTATCTTTCTAGAATCATTTACCTTGTTTCTGAAGGAAATGAATTTAAGATTGTTTTGAAGTAAGTCTCTTGGTAGTAGACTCTCCAATTTTATTTATAGTTATATAAATATATAAATTCTATTCCTGAATAACAACTATGTAGAACACAGGATTGTAGACTGAATATTTGTCTCCATATTTTACAATTATCATTCCCTTGTATTTTAACTTACATTTTTTTCCTGTTGAAAAGTCTGCTCTTGTGTTACCAGAATCTCTTTCTCCATGGTGGTTTTTAAGATCTTCTCTTTTATCTTTGGCATTTTTTAGGTCCTCTGCCGTGTCTTTTTAGTATCCTGCTTGTGATATACTGTATTAACTGGGTCTTTCTGGATTCATGCAGTGATTTTATTAAGGCTTGCAAAATTCTTAGTCATTTTCATTGGAAATATTTCCAAATATTCTTCATTTAACCCTCCTGAGACATCAATCATCCCCATGATAGTTTTTCTCCATTCTATTTTTCTTGTCGTTTAACTTCTCTTTCATATTTTCCATCTTACTGTCTTGCTTAAGTAAATGCTAGTTAAATTCTTCTGACATTCCTTCTCTTGGTCTCTGCCTAATCTGCAGCTGAATACATCCATTGTATCTTAACATCAATAATTTTATTATCAAGATTTTCTGTTAATCCTTATTATAGCATTTATATCTTTGGCTTACAGCATTCTAATCTGATTGTTCTATTATTCACAGATTTGGGGGTCTTCAAGTGACTGTTTGTTTATTTGTTTATTGTGGTGCTAGGGATTGAACCCAGAGCCTTTTGCATATGAGGTAAGCACTCTACCAAATGAGCTATATCCCCAGCCCCTGGACTGTTTGTTGCTTCTATAATTTCCAGTCATAGTTTGTCTTCTCGTGTATGTGATCTTTTCTGTTTCTCAAGTCACACTTGATTTCATTCCTTTAGACCTAAGTGGGGAAGCTTTACTCATATAGGAGACAGTCTCTTCTCTTTTTTAAAATATTTTTTAGTTGTAGTTGGACACAATACCGTTATTTATTTATTTTTATTCTGTGCTGAGGATCGAACCCAGAGACCTGCACTTGCTAGGTAAGCGCTCTACGGCTGAGCCACAACCCCAGCCCGACAGTCTCTTCTTTTAAAGGTTGTTCTTGCCCTCAGGATCCCCATCATTCCAATGTTCCCATTGGAAGGATACACAGTAATCTTTCCAGGAATGCATTGATAATCATTCAACCAATACGTATTAGGCAACCATTATATCCCTGGCACAGTGGCACAGTTGTAGGTGCTTGGGATAAACATTTTTTTTTTTAAACAAAACTCTGAGAAAGATGAGGGAGTCAAGCAGGTGGAGAGTAGAGGCATGAGTTTTCCAGATGAGAGCAGAAACAGTTGCTAAGACCCAGAGGTAGGAGTACACCTCATATGTTAGAAGAAATACAAAGATACACAACATGGCTGAAGGTCAAGGCGAACGGGGAGCAGGAGTAGGAGAGGAAGTCAGAGAAGAAAGGGTATCGAATCCTCAGGGCTTGGTAAGCCATTGTAAGAATTTCAGCTTTTGCTTTATAGAAGATGGAACATGTGCTAGGTAGTGACATATTTGCCTTTGGATCGAACCAGATCCAAAGGCAAATATGTTACTGTGTTAAGAATAAATTGTAGGAAGAGCAAAGGGGCAAAGCAGAAAGATCAGTCAGAAGGTGGTTGAGATAATCCAGGTGAGAGGGGATGGTGGCTTTGAGCAGTGTGACAGCAGTAGAGCCCTTCATACACAATCAGATTCTGGGCAGTCTGAAGGCTGAGCCAGCAGGATTTACTGGTGGATGGATATAGGATGAAAGGATAAAAGAAAACCTCCAAACCGGCTCTGAGGGTCTGAGCAGTCAGCAAAATGTCTCAACATTTTTTGAGACAGTAAAGTCTGTTGGAGGAGCAGATATTGTGGGAGAGGGAGAGGAACAATAAATTTTGAATATAAGTTTGAGATATTTAGTAGATATCCAAATAGAGATGTCAAATAACTCGTCAGATATATGAATGTGAAGTTCAAGGAGAGGTCTGGGCTGGAGATATGAGTTGGGAGTTTACTATATTTTAGTATCTAAACTCATGGAACTAAATGAGCTTATCTTGTAAGTGAATGTGGCTTGGAATGGGGAATATAAGGATTAACTCTTGCATAGTCCAACATTTAAGAGGTTGGGGAGATGAGCGGCAACAGGTCAAGAAGACAGAAAACGAGCAACTCGTAACGGTGAGAGGAAAGCAAATGGTTCAAACAGGGGATAGTAATCAACGACTTCAAACTCGGAGCTGAAGTACAGGCTTGAGCTGATCCGGCTGATTGAAGTGGGCTCAAAGAGCCTGGGAGAAGAGAAACTGGAAAATGAATTTAGAGGATTTAAAACACTCGCTATGCTTTAAAGGGCAGCAGAGAAATAGGGCCAATCCGAATGCAGGTTAAGAAAGGGTTGTACATTTTAACTAGGTGAAATAAGAGCATAGTTCATGCCGATGAGAATGATCCCGTAGAGAGGAAGGGAGGGCAAGAGAGTAGGGAGAGCTTCTGAAGTGATGATATTTACAAAGGAGGAGATGGGCACCCATGCCTAGGGAGGAGCCATCGCTAGGGACACAAATGGTTAATTCCTAGTTGCAGGAGGGAAAGCTGGTATTGGGATAGATAGTGAAAGAAACTAGTGGCAGTTCTCCTTTGCTTACTGCAAGTAGAAGCAGTCTCAAGGGAGGAGTCACTTTCTTTTACCAAATATTAAGGACAACAAATTCCACCAAAAAAACCCACAAAACCTCATATTCATTGGCCAGATCAACAGAGACTCCACCTCGTTGCTTCTTTTAATACTAGGAACTCTCAAATGTGATGTGGATATCTCTAATATTAGGAGAAAGCACCAGTGGTGAGAAAACATGAGAGAGTGGATAGCAACTTGATCGTTTGGGGTCTAGAAGAAATTGAACAGGTTCTGTGCTTTCGTAAGGAAGGATTAGAGGAAATCAATTCAACCATTTATTGTGGCTCTTCGTACACTGGAGGAAGCAAGGTTAATGAGATGGTTATGCATAGGATATTGCTTCTCTTCTTCTTAATAAAACTTTAATCTCCTACTTTGTCATCAGCATATTTGCAAAAAAATATATTCTATGACCAGGATGTGGGGATGTGTCATTTTTTTTTCTTTTCTGGGCTAGGTTTAATCCCAAAGAAGCAATATTCAAAAAAAGGTAATTTAATATTTTCAGGGTGCCGTGACATCTCCAATTCAGATGAGATATAGGATTACAACTTAATGTGAAAATAAGCAGAGATAACTTTCGTTGTCATTAATTTTTTAAAAAAAATCTTGTTCATAATTTTTCTAATAAAACATTTAACTTAATTTTCTCCTTTGGGGAGATAACTCAAATATGGTTAAATTATTTCTGCCCTTGTTTTTCTTTGTCTCATATATTTCACTATTTCTTATATGTACCACAGGATCTGTACATTGTAGACAGTCAATTCTTTTTAAAATGAATGAAACCAATTAGAGTTTTAAACTTTGAAATTTCTTCTCTGCTGTATCATAAAACATCATTTCTTGAATTCTGTTAACTATAAGGATCTTTTTTTTTTTTGTGGTTATTGGTATTGAGGGTTTAACCCAGGGGTGCTTAACCACTGAGCCACATCCCCAACCCTTTTTTATGTCTTATTCAGAGACAGGGTCTCTCTGAGTTGCCAAATGCCTCTCTAAGTTGCTGAGGCTGGCTTTGACTTGCAATCCTCCTGTCTTGGCCTCTGGAGGCGCTGGGATTATAGACTTGCACCACTGCACCCAACAAATAGAAGGATTTTAAGATTAACAACATAAAACAAAAATCTAATTAGAGTATTAACAGTCCAAATAAATTTGCATAATCTGATTTATGCACAAATAGATGCTTAGTTCATTTGTGATAATAAATATAAATAATTCAGGGCCAGAACTATGAAAAAATTTAGCCTAAATTATTTAGGTTGGTTGTCAGAGTGTTTCCCAACCACAACTTTGTGGGTTTTTTTTTTCTCTACCAGATTTGCACAAACAAATCCCTACATTTCCTAACTTTTTTAGCACCAGAAGGAAAATATTTAAGTGACTAGGTGACAGTGGTATTCAGTTCAAGTGTCACCTTTCCCTTAGGTGACATTTTTTCTAGATCAAACACATGTCTCTGGGGCTTAGGTATATGTTTCTTCCTCTAATACTCTATCCTCTCTTATCTAGCTTTAAGAAAAAATCTCTTTCTTGATGTGCTATAGTACAGTAGAGTTGACTGCCATTTTCAAAAGTTAAAAAAAAAAACAGAAATAATTTTTAAAATAATCACAGAGAACTTCATATACAAATCCAGTTTAGTATTTCAATCTGTTTCTGATTTTGCAGTACTAGATTAGTGGAGCTGACTTCTGGAATGGTAGGATAAGGGCTTAGGAAAATTTGATTCTCCATACAAGCAGTGAGAACACTGACAAAAATAATAAAAAGAAGGTTTTTTTTCCAGAAATCTGGAAATTAGCCAAAGACTTGCAAAAAAAAAAAAAAATGTCAGTTTTGTTCAAGTTAAACAGTTGGATGTTGGTAACAGTAGCAAGCTTTCTGGTTCTGAACTTGCCCTATTCCCACCAACCTCATCCCTGCTTTGCAGTACCCTTAACACAATAAAACAGCCTTAAAAGTGTGATAACTGTGAAAACCATTAGCCTGGCAGCCATAGAAGGACCAAGAATAGACTTAAGCTCCCCCAAAGTCCCATCTTGAGAGAACTGTCACTATGTGACCTGTGTGGCAGCTTCCCTAAAAGCTCTTTGCTCGGTGGCTATCTCACTTTGACCTCACCTAGAACTGCTTTGTCCCAACAGCATTTTCCAAAAACAATCAGAGCTGGCTAAGAAGGAAATAGCCCTTGGGAGCAACAAAAGGCTGACCAGAAACTTAAAAGGAAAAATCGTGGAAGGACAGGCCCACAAGAAGCTTTGAAAAGCTCTGACCTATTCCTGAGGCTATGGAAAACCATGTTCACAGCAGGGCTGTGAGCGTTCCCGGGACTCACCTTGGAAGGCCCTAGTCTCCCACCTCTGGCTGATTTTCAAGCTTCAGGCAGGCAGTAAGTGCTAAGGAAGAGCAGCAGACTTCCTGCCAGGAGGCTGGCAACATCCAACACCCACAAAGAGCCCCTCTGCAGAGGATCCATGCAGGTAAGGAGAACACTTTCCAAGTATTAGCTGATCACTGAGCTAACTAAAAAGACAGAGATTTTAGCAAACAGCAGCAGCAACATAAAAACCTTGGAGGGAGGGAATCTGATTTCTCAAGTTCTCACGTTTGATTACATAAAATGTTTATTTTTCCACAAAAAAAAAAACATAAGAAATACAAAGGGATGCAGGAAAATAATGTATGTCCACCAGAAAAAAAAAAAGCTGTCAACAGAAGCTGTCTCCAGGGAAGGCCAGATGTTACACTAACTAGAAAAAGAATTTAAATTGGCCTTTACTAGTATGTTCAAAGAACTCAAGGAAAGTATGGCAGTGATGCTTACCAAATAGAGAATATCTACAAAGGAACAGAAGATTTAAAACAGAAACAAACAGAAGTTGGGGAGTTGGCAGGACAATAACTGAGACGAAAATTTCGCTAGAAGGGCTCATAGCAGCCTGAAATGGCAGAACTAAAAAAAAAAATCAGAGAACTTGAAAATGAATCAAATGAGATGATCTAGTCTGAGGAACATAAATAAAAATTTTAGTAAAGAAAAATGAACAGAGCTTCAGAGCCCTATCTGCAATATCATAAAGCATACTAACATTTACAAAATGTGAATTCAAAAAAAGAAAGAAAAGAAAGAGGAAGAATGCCACAGGCCTATCTTATTTCTCATTCTATCTCCTTAGAATTTTTTTTATCATTTTTATTTCTTTATTTATTTTGGTACCAGGAATTGAACCCAGGGGCAATTAACCACTGAACCACATCCCCCAGCCCTTTTAAATTTCATTCTGAGACAGGGTCTTGCTAAGTTGCTTAGGACCTCACTAAGCTACTGAAGGCTTTGAACTTGTAATCCTCCTACTTCAGTCTCCCAAGCCACTGGGATTACAGGTGTGCACATGGCACCCAGGATAAATTTATATTTTTGCCTTAAAAGACAGTAGCTTGCCTGATTCTTACCTTTTGGCTTCTGCCTTTCTTCCCAGCAAAAATTAAAAACAAAAACTCTTAGACATCTTGAATACTTTCGTGTTAGGAAAAGCAAGCAGTCTGAGGACCGTATTATAAATGTGAATTCCAGCTATATCATTTATTCACTAGAAGAGCTGGAGAGTTACTTGTCTTTTCTAAGCTTCAGTTTCTTAGATTAGTGAAATGCAGATAGTGGTACCTTCTTCATAGGATTGTTGTGAGGTTAAAAATAAGATCTAAAGGCCATCACTTACTGAGTTGGAGTAATGGGGATAAAACCTAGGCAATGAATCTGAAGGTTCCAATAGAATGGGAAGAGAGGGAGTATGCTCCCCAATAGAAGTCACAAAGAAATCCAGAGCCAGGAGCAGCTGAGGAGCTGAGATCCGACTGAATGACTGAGACCATAAGCTACAAATAGCAGCTTGAATGATCCCACAAAATTGAAGATGTCCAGAGTTAAAAAAAAATTTAAAATGCCACCATCATGATAAAAGCAAGAGCAGTATCTTGGGCATAAAAGAGAAGTGAACCAGGGTATAGACCTGGAAGTAGCAATGGTGAATTTTCTTTTCAAGTGTTGCACACAGATATTAATTTACTGACCTGACAAAAGTGAGCATTGCATTATTTCAATTAGAGCATAATTCTCAAACTTCCTGGATTCTCCAGAGAATATGTGCCAAATGCCAATGTCTCGGCTTGGCACAGAATCAAGAGCCACCACACCGCTTTGTAGGTTCAAGCAGCAATTCTTTATTCCGGATCTCACACCAGCCTCCACATACGTTCAGGGGCAATTCTAAATCTGCCCCACAATACACGTCCTAAATACTTTTTCTCCACGAGAACTCAGCGGGAACTCCGGCAGCAGGGACGCCCTACTCCCAGCAGCAATAATCTTCAACCTCTAACTTCCCTAAAACTCCTATTGTCACGCCCTAAACCCAAGGACGGAGATACTTCCTGCAGGAATACACTCTAATCCTGGATCCACCCTGGTGATTGAGCAGGGTCACCTTTCTCAAACACACAAACAAGGTCGCAGCAAATTTCCAAGGCAAGTCCATTTAACATGGGGTGCACTGGCAAGGATACGATGCGTCATTCCTACTTGGTAATGGCCCTCAGCAAATATGTCTTGCGTGTTTTTAATGCTCACACCATTACTCCTTCTCCTGGGTCTCTGTTCTGCATCCATAAGGCTAGTGCTACCCCCAGTTAAAAAGGGACTTAGGCCTTGCATGAGGTCTAAATCTCTGAGGTCTATAAACAGGTGATGAAGCCTGTAACTAAAGACGCCATTCCGAGTTTCTCATCTTTTGCCCAGTCTTTCCCAATAACTCACCTCTGTAGCTAAGTCTAAGGGCAATCTCAACTAATTAAATATACCAAAAGCCTCAGTCCCATGTCCAGAATGAATCTCATTGTAGACCTGGTATTTTATAGTGATGGACATGGGGTGTCTACTAAGCCTACAAGTCACCATACTTCACTATACTTGACTCATCCAAGCCACTTAGTTAGGCCTCTTATTCTTTATCACTCAGCTTATCTCCTTCCATGATCTTCTCTACAGGAGATCCTGTCCTGATTTTCTCCCCATTCCCTAATGAGGGTTCTGCTAGGAGCCAGCACCCATCATTCTGGATCTGCTTGCCTGCCTTTCAGCAATCCCCAAAGTATGAACTGCTCTGCCCACTGGTCTAGAGCTGCTTGAACCCTGCTGGAGTTTGTCATACTGTAGTAGTGTGTTAGTCTCTCCAGAGAAACAGAACCAATAGGATGTATGAAGATATGTAGGAAGGAATATATTATGGGAATGGGTCCACATGATCATGAAGGCTGAAAAGTCCCACATTCTGCTCTCTACACACCAGAGAACCAGGAAAGCCAGTGGTGAAATTCAGTCTGAATCTGATAGCCTGAGAAGATAGGGGAATGCTGGGTTAAGTCCCCAGATCAAAGGCCTAGAACCTGGAGCTCTTATATCCAAAGGCAGAAGATGACTATCCCAGATCCAGAGAGAAAACTCACTCTTTCCACATATTTTTGCTCTGTTTGGGCCCTCAAAGAGTTGAACAATGCCCACCCATATTGGTGAGGGCAGATTTTCTTTCCTCAGTCCACCAGTTCAAATGCTAATCTCTTCCATACACACCCAGAAATGATATTTTATTACCTATCTAGGTACCCTTTAATCCGGTCAAGTTGACCTATAAAATAAAACATCATGGATGCTGCTGATTGCCTTCTGAGTATCCTTCCCATTTTATATTCAGGTTCCTGCCTCTTTCCCCCACAATCCATGTAGTTCTGGGAAAACTGGCCCACTACCTCCTCAGCTCCGAGGATTGGTGTACCGATTGCCCACACTGTGCATTTAACATGTAGGGAGGCTTTAAAACAAACCAATCCTATTCAGCCTTTGGTTCCTGGGACACTTGCTAAGAGACTCTAACTTAATTGGTGAAGATTTTTTTTTCTTTAAAGCTTCTCAGATGATTACAATGGGCATCTGTTGTGGGTTGAATTATGTCCCCTCAAAATTTATATATTAAAGTCCTAACCTTCAGGACCTGAGAATATGACCTTATTTGGAAAAAAGAGTACTAACAGATGAATTAGTTAACATGAAATCATATTATAGTGGCTCTTAATCCATTGTGACTCTAATTTCTATTAAAAAAGGGAGTTGGACTAAGAAACATATAAATAGAACATCATGGTGAGATCAGAGTGACACTTTATGAGCCAAAGAACACCAAATATCACCATCAAACTATCAGAAGCTAGGGAGACACCAGGAGGAGATTCATCCTCAATATCCTCAGGAAGAACCAATCCTGTTGTCACTTCAGTCTTTGACATCACATCTCCAGAACTGAAAGACAATGAATCTATGCTGTATAAACCACCCAGTTTGTGAATCTTGGTTATACAACAGCCTTGCAAAACTGATAGAGCCCCCGAGGTTGTGAACCACTTGTTGAATTGAACACAAACCCAGATGCAAGCCAGTCAACACTATTCCCAGAGCCATACAGACTCCCTCCAAAGGTATAGCGGTGAGACACAAGGGCAGATAAGCCCAAGACCTCTGTGAATGCTGTCACTATGATCTTAAAAGAGAGCCACCAGCTTAACCTCTCCTCCCTTTCTAGATGTTGTGGTGTCATGATACAAACCCTGGAACTGTGGCAGCTTATGAGAAGCCAGCTTATGAATGAAGTTGACACAAAGATGTAATCAGGATGGCCGCCGGCGAAGAGGCAGCACATTCAATGCCTCCGTGGTAAGGGGATCAGAGAGACTCATTAAGACACCCACATGCGTCAGGCTGAGAAACTTCAAGCAAAATCCCACTGAAAGGAGACCTACCGGGAACTAGTAAGTTTAATTGGAGGTGTCATCTTGTCACAGACTACTGAATCTCGGCAACGCAGAGCAGGGGCACAGCCCCTCCAGCCGCCGCCAAATGGCTGCTGCTCACACGTAGCAGCAATCTTAGGAAAAGGCGCAGCCTGCCTGGGCCCACACCGGCCTGGCTCTGTGAACCGCTGCTGGCCGCTGCCAGACGAGCGGCCCACACGGTGCACCGAGCTTAGGAGCGGGCACGGCCTGCCTGGGCCCACACCAGCCTGGCTCCGTGATCCACCACCGGCCGCTGCCGGGTGGCTGCAGCCCACACATTGCAGCGAACGTAGGAGCAGACATTGACCGCCTGGGCCCCCACCACCCAGCTCTGTGAACCCCTGCCGCCGGCCGCCGCCCACACGCTGCAGCAAACTTAGGAGCAGGCGGTGGCCTGCCAGGGCCCACGCCCGCCGCAGCTCTGTGAACCGCCGCCGGCTGGCGCCAAGCAGCCGCTGCCTACACCCTTGCAGTGAGTGGGGGACCGGGCGCTGCCTGCTCGGCCCCGGCCGGCCCGACTCTGTGAACCTCCTCGGGTGGTTTGGAGCTGCAGACGACCACCCCACACCTGCCAGCCAAGTGCTGCAAACGACCCCTGACCAGCTCTGGGAAAGGCCCCGCCCACACGGCGAACAGCAGGAGTGGAGACTCGCCCAGTCCGGGAGGAAGAACTGCTGCACAGTGATTGACTCCCGCCTACTGAGAGGAGAAACTTGGCCCGGTAGGCATAGCTCCATCTACTGGAAGAGCAGTTAATCGAACTCTAGGACTACATTTATTTTTTTTTGTTTTTCTTTTATTTATTTATTTATTTATTTATTTTTTAGGACTACATTTATAAATTTTTGATTTGCTGTCTTTTTAAATGTTTTTTAATCCATCTTATTTTATTTTATTCTATTTTTTTAATTTCATTTTTCATTTCTACTATTATTATTTTTCTTTAAATTCTTTTAAATTTTCTATTTTTTTCTTTCCTTCTTTTCTCCTGCCTTTACATTTCTTTTCAATTTTCTTATTCCCCCTTCCTTGAATTCTACCTGCTTACTCTCATTCTCTTTAGTGACTTCTTCCCATCCCTTCTAATACCTTTCCTCCCAAGCATCAAATAAATTTATAGGGGTAAACAGTAACTCAGCAGTCAAACAGAACAAGAAACAATATGAACAGCATGAAAAAGCAAGGAAGAAAAGGAGTGCAAACAATGCAGGGCAGCCCAAATATTCAGGAGGATATAGAGTCACCAGAAAAATGGTCATATAAAGAACTCATGGAACACCTGAGACAGATGGAACGGAACCTTAAAGAGGATACAAGACAGCAAATTCAAGCAGCGAAAGAACACATTGAGAATGAATTACATAAACAGATAAAAGAAGAAGTTAAGCATCTTTATCAGGAGATAGAGATTATAAAAAAGAATCAAACAATGATCTTAGAAATGAGGGAAATTATAAACCAAATTAAAAACTCAAATGAGAGTATCATTAATAGAGTGGAGCAAGTAGAAGCCAGAACGTCAGATAATGAAGACAAAATATATCATCTGGAAAAGAGTCTAGCCAACTCAGATAGGCTGGTTAAAAATCACGAGAGAAACCTACAAGAGATATGTGATAATATAAAAAAACCAAATTTAAGAGTCATTGGGATAGAGTAAGGGATAGAGATTCAAACCAGGGGAATGAGTAATCTACTAGATGAAATAATTACAGAAAACTTTCCAGAAATAAAAAAGGAAACAGATATACAAATTGTAGATGCATACAGGACACCGAGCATACAAAATCACAGTAGACCAACGCCAAGACACATTGTTATGAAGATATCCAATATACAGAACAAAGAGAAAATATTAAAAGCTACAAGAGAAAAGAGAAAGATTACATTCAGGGGTAAACCAATAAGGTTAACAACGGACTTTTCAACTCAGACGCTGAAAGTGAGAAGATCCTGGAACAACGTATTTCAAACACTGAAAGACAATGGATGCCAACCAAGAATTCTGTACCCAGCAAAATTAAGCTTCAGATACGACAACGAAATAAAAATCTTTCACGATGAACAAAAACTAAAAGAATTTGCAGCGAGAAAACCAGCGTTGCAAAGCATCTTGAGCAAAACACTTCACGAGGAAGAAATGGAAAACAATAACCAAAGCCAACAGTGGGAAGTACCTCAGTAAAGACAGACGGAGGGGGGAAAGCTAATCATGGAGAAACAAACGAAATTAAAAAAAAAAAAAGAGATAAATAATCAAACATGGCTGGAAGTACAAACCATATATCAATAGTAACTCTAAACATTAATGGTTTAAACACTCCAATAAAGCGACATAGGCTGGTAACATGGATTAAAAAAACAAATCCAACAATATGCTGCCTCCAGGAGACACACCTGACTGGAAAAGACATACACAGGCTGAAGGTGAAAGGTTGGGAAAAAATATAGCACGCACACGATCCGCGCAAGCAAGCAGGGGTGGCCATCCTCATATCGAATAAAATCGACTTCAAGACTAAGTTAATCCAAAGGGATAAGGAAGGACATTATATACTGTTAAAAGGAACCATTAAACAACAAGATATAACAATTATCAATATTTATGCACCAAATAATGGTGCTGCGAAGTACATAAAACAAATTCTCCTCAAGTTCAAGAATCAAATAGATCACAACACACCTCTCTCACCATTGGACAGATCCTCCAAGCAAAAGTTGAGTAAAGAAACTATAGAATTCAATACCATAATCAATAACCTAGACTTAACTGACATATATAGAATATACCAACCATCATCGAATGGATATACTTTTTTCTCAGCAGCACATGGATCCTTCTCAAAAATAGACCATATATTATGCCATAGGGCAACCCTCAATAAATATAAAGGGGTGGAGATTATACCATGCATTTTATCTGATCATAATGGATTGAAACTGGAAATTAATGATAAAAGAAGGAAGGGAAAATCCAATATCACATGGAAAATGAACAATATGTTACTGAATGATCAAGGGGTTACAGAAGACATAAAGGAGGAAATCAAAAAATTCTTAGAGATAAATGAAAATGCAGACACAACATATCGGAATCTATAGGACACAAGGAAAGCAGTTTTTTTTTTTTTTTTTCTTCTCAGTGCCTTTTATTTTTTTTTTATTTATTTTTTTTTATTGTTGGTCGTTCAAAACATTACATAGTTCCTCATACATCATATTTCACAGTTTGATTCAAATGAGTTATGAACTCCCAATTTTATCCCGTATACAGATTGCTGTATCACATCAGTTACCCTTCCATTGATTGACATATTGCCTTTCTAGTGTCTGATGTATTCTGCTGTCTGTCCTATTCTCTACTATCCCCCCTCCCCTCCCCTCCCCTCCCCTCCCCTTTTCTCTCTCTACCCCTTCTACTGTAAATCACTTCTTCCATTTGAATTATCTTGTCTTACCCCTCCTTTCCTCTTATATGTCATTTTGTATAACCCTGAGGATCACCTTCCATTTCCATGCGATTCCCCTTCTCGTTTCCTTTCCCTCCCACCTCTCAACCCTGTTAATAAAAATCTTCGTCTCAAGCTCTTCGTCCCTACCCTGTCCTTGTTTCCTCCCCTTATATCAGAGGAGTCATTTGGTATTTGTTTTTTAAAGATTGACTAGCTTCACTTAGCATAATCTGCTCTAATGCCATCCATTTCCCTCCAAATTCTATGATTTTGTCATTTTTAAATGCAGAGTAATACTCCATTGTGTATAAATGCCACATTTTTTTAATCCATTCATCTATTGAAGGGCATCTAGGCTGATTCCACAATCTTGCTATCGTGAATTGTGCTGCTATGAACATCGATGTAGCAGTGTCCCTGTAGCATGCTCTTATTAGGTCTTTAGGGAATAGACCGAGAAGGGGAATAGCTGGGTCAAATGGTGGTTCCATTCCCAGCTTTCCAAGAAATCTCCATACTGCTTTCCAAATTGGCTGCACCAATTCAGCAAAGTGGCAGGATATAAGATCAACACGCATAAATCAAAGGCATTCCTGTATATCAGTGACAAATCCTCTGAAACGGAAATGAGGACAACTACTCCATTCACAATATCCCCCAAAAAAATAAAATACTTGGGAATCAACCTAACAAAAGAGGTGAAAGATTTATACAATGAAAATTACAAAACCCTAAAGAAAGACATAGAAGAAGACCTTAGAAGATGGAAAAATATACCCTGCTCATGGATAGGCAGATCCAACATCATCAAAATGGCGATATTACCAAAAGTTCTCTATAAGTTCAATGCAATGCCAATCAAAATCCCAGCTGCATTTCTTGTAGAAATAGATAAAAGAATCATGAAATTCATATGGAATAATAAAAGACCCAGAATAGCAAAAACAATACTAAGCAGGAAGTGTGAATCAGGCGGTATAGCGATACCAGACTTCAAACTATACTACAGAGCAATAGTAACGAAAACAGCATGGTACTGGTACCAAAACAGGCGGGTGGACCAATGGTACAGAATAGAGGACACAGTAACCAGTCCACAAAACTACAACTATCTTATATTTGATAAAGGGAAAGCAGTTTTAAGAGGGAAATTCATCGCCTGGAGGTCATTCCTCAAAAAAAGGAAAAACCAACAAATAAATGAGCTCACACTTCATCTCAAAGCCCTAGAAAAGGAAGAGCAAAACAACAGTAAATGCAGCAGAAAGCAAGAAATAATTAAAATCAGAGCGGAAATCAATGAAATTGAAACAAAAGAAACTATTGAAAAAATTAACAAAACTAAAACTTGGTTCTTTGAAAAAATAAACAAGATTGACAGACCCTTAGCCATGCTAACGAAGAGAAGAAGAGAGAGAACTCAAATTACTAACATACGGGATGAAAAAGGCAATATCACAACAGACGCCACAGAAATACAGAAGACAATTAGAAATTATTTTGAAAACCTTTATTCCAATAAAATAGAAGATAGTGAAGACATCGATAAATTTCTTAAGACATATGACTTGCCCAGACTGAGTCAGGAGGACACACACGATTTGAACAGACCAATATCAATGGATGAAATTGAAGAAGTAATCAAAAGACTACCAACCAAGAAAAGCCCAGGACCGGATGGGTATACAGCGGAGTTTTACAAAACCTTTAAAGAAGAATTAATACCAATACTTTTCAAGTTATTTCAGGAAACAGAAAAAGAGGGAGTTCTTCCAAATTTATTCTATGAGGCCAACATCACATTGATTCCGAAACCAGACAAAGACACTTCAAAGAAAGAAAACTACAGACCAATATCTCTGATGAACCTAGACGCAAAAATCCTCAATAAAATTCTGGCGAATCGGATACAAAGACACATCAAAAAAATTGTGCATCATGATCAAGTAGGATTCATCCCTGGGATGCAGGGATGGTTCAATATACGGAAATCAATAATGTTATTCACCATATCAATAGACTTAAAGATAAGAACCATATGATCATCTCGATAGACGCAGAAAAAGCATTCGACAAAGTACAGCATCCCTTCATGTTCAAAACATTAGAAAAACTAGGGATAACAGGAACTTACCTTGATATTGTAAAAGCTATCTACGCTAAGCCCCAGGCTAGCATCATTCTGAATGGAGAAAAATTGGAGGCATTCCCTCTAAAATCTGGAACAAGACAGGGATGCCCTTTATCACCACTTCTATTCAATATAGTTCTCGAAACACTGGCCAGAGCAATTAGACAAACGAAAGAAATTAAAAGCATAAAAATTGGAAAAGAAGAACTTAAATTATCACTATTTGCAGATGACATGATTCTATACATAGAAGACCCAAAAGGGTCTACAAAAAAACTACTAGAACTAATAAATGAATTCGGCAAAGTGGCAGGATATAAAATCCACACGCACAAATCAAAGGCATTTCTGTATATCAGTGACAAAACTTCTGAAACGGAAATGAGGAAAAACACTCCATTCACAATATCCTCAAAAAAAAAATAAAATACTTGGGAATCAACCTAACAAAAGAGGTGAAAGATTTATACAATGAAAACTACAGAACCCTAAAAAGAGAAGTAGAAGAAGATCTTAGAAGATGGAAAGATATACCCTGTTCATGGATAGGCAGAACTAACATCATCAAAATGGCGATATTACCAAAAGTCCTCTATAGGTTTAATGCAATGCCAATCAAAATCCCAATGGCATTGCTTGTAGAAATAGATAAAGCAATCATGAAATTCATATGGAAAAATAAAAGACCCAGAATAGCAAAAGCAATTCTGAGCAGGAAGTGTGAATCAGGTGGTATAGCAATACCAGATTTCAAACTATACTACAGAGCAATAGTAGCAAAAACAGCATGGTACTGGTACCAAAACAGGCGGGTGGACCAATGGTACAGAATAGAGGATACAGAAACTAATCCACAAAGTTACAACTATCTTATATTTGATAAAGGGGCTAAAAGCATGCAATGGAGGAAGGATAGCATCTTCAACAAATGGTGTTGGGAAAACTGGAAATCCATATGCAACAAAATGAAACTGAATCCCCTCCTCTCACCATGCACAAAAGTGAGCTCAAAATGGTTCAAGGACCTTGATATCAAATCAGAGACTCTGCTTATGATAGAAGAAAAAGTTGGCTACGATCTACATATTGTGGGATCAGGCTCCAAATTCCTTAACAGGACACCCATAGCACAAGAGTTAATAGCAAGAATCAACAAATGGGACTTACTTAAACTAAAAAGTTTTTTCACAGCAAGAGAAACAATAAGAGAAGTAAATCGGGAGCCTACATCATGGGAACAAATTTTTACTTCTCACACTTCAGACAGAGCCTTAATATCCAGAGTATACAAACAACTCAAAAAATTAGACAATAAGACAACAAATAACCCAATCAACAAATGGGCCAAGGACCTGAACAGACACTTCTCAGAGGAGGACATACAATCAATCAACAAATACATGAAAAAATGCTCACCATCTCTAGCAGTCAGAGAAATGCAAATCAAAACTACCCTAAGATACCATCTCACTCCAGTAAGATTGGCAGCCATTATGAAGTCAAACAATAACAAGTGCTGGAGAGGATGTGGGGAAAAAGGTACTCTTGTACATTGCTGGTGGGACTGCAAATTGGTTCAGCCAATTTGGAAAGCAGTATGGAGATTCCTGGGAAAGCTGGGAATGGAACCACCATTTGACCCAGTTATTGCCCTTCTTGGTCTATTCCCTGAAGACCTTAAGAGAGCGTACTACAGGGATACTGCCACATCAATGTTCACAGCAGCACAATTCACAATAGCTAGACTGTGGAACCAACCCAGATGCCCTTCAATGGATGAATGGATTAAAAATGTGTCAGTTATATACCATGGAGTATTATGCAGCACTAAAAAATGACAAAATCATGGAATTTGCAGGAAATGGATGGCACTAGAGCAGATTATGCTTAGTGAAGCCAGCCAATCCCTAAAAAACAAATACCAAATGTCTTCTTTGATATAATGAGAGCAACTAAGAATAGAGCAGGGAGGAAGAGCAGGAAGAAAAGATTGATATTAAACAGAGACACGAGATGGGAGGGAAAGAGAGAGAAAAGGGGAATTGCATGGAAATGGAAAGAGACCCTCATTGTTATAAAAAACTACATAAAAGAGGTTGTGAGGGGAATTGGAAGGAAAAACAAGGAAAGAAATGAATTACAGTAGATGGGGTAGAGAGAGAAGATGGGAGGGGAGGGGAGGGGGGATAGTAGAGGATAGGAAAGGTAGCAGAATACAACAGTCACTAGTATGGCATTATGTAAAAAGGTGAATATGTAACTGATGTGATTCTGCAATCTGTATTTGGGGTAAAAATGGGAGTTCATAACTCACTTGAAACTAATGTTTGAAATATGATATGTCAAGAGCTTTGTAAGGTTTTGAACAACCAATTAAAAAAAAAAAAGATGTAATCAGAGTGAATCACAGCCCTGACTGCCCATCAAGTCAGACCCATTATATGAGGGATAAGAATGCTAATTAAAATACTTTGAATTACTTTTGTATCTTTTTGTCTTATATCTTGATACTAATTCCATATTATCTTATTTCTAAAGCAGTACATGTTCATGATAAAAAGTTTAATCACTACCAAAAGTCATAAGTGCCTTCCTGCCTTCCCATAGCCCATCTCCACACCCTGGAGGTAAATTCCATCTACAACCCATTTTGTATTGTTCCAGAAATTTCTTATCTATCTACCATGGTAACTTATATCTACTTTTCTTTACCCTATTCTTACTCTGTTCTCTCTCACTTGGTATCACTTTACATAAATTTGCATGATTAGGTTAAATAAATTCCTGATTTTGCTGATGAATTTTTTCCAGTTCTATCAATGACAGCAGGGTAAAGGTTTAGGCCCAGCAGGGGTGAACTTTAATGGCTGGTATAATCAGCATCAGGAGGAAACTTTATTTTAAAACCATAACACTAGATCAGGGGAGCAATCATGGTTTGGTTTAAAAGGCTAGCTTTGAAAACAAGGAGATCGTGATCTGAGGTAGAGCAGGGCTTCTCAAACTTACATACAAATCACTTGAGGATGTTGTTGAAATGCTGATTTCGATTCAGAAGTGGTTTGTAATTCTGCTTTTCTAACAGAGCCCCTGGTTCACATTTAGGATGAGGCAAGGCAGGCACAATTATAAGTGGCAAAGTCAGTGTGCAAGCCCCGGATTCTGACCCGCAGAGAGTTTTAGAGATGCTTAGTGTAACCTGGCAACTGTAGGGAGGCTAATAGGCTGCTAACAACATGTTTCTCCATCCATACCACCAAAAAGAAATCAAGAAAGGATAACCAGGAGGATAGTGGAAGTTTCCCCAAATAAACATCATCATTCTTTGCCCAGTTTTCAGACCAAAAGGCCATTTGACCAAGAAATGATGCCCCCGGAGGAAGGAAAGTCCAGTCCTATGACAGTGACAATTTATCCACACCTTCCACAAGAGATCTCAGCCTGGGTGATCCTGCTGTGAAAGGGTCAGTGCCTAGACATTTGAGTTGATGTTGGGACCTAGGACCCTACCACATCAAGGTCTGCCTCATGCAAGTACAGCCCATGCAGGACAGGTAGTGAGTGGAGTCTTATCCCAGATTCAGCTCACAATAGGACCAATGACCCGATGGCCACTCGGTCATTTCCCCAGTCTCCCAATTATCATTGGGATGGAAGTACACATAGCTCACACAGTTATTCTTTTGAGGATAATAGCTTTACTATTTGAGAAGCCCAAGTGGAAGCCTCTGAAAATGACCCTCTTTCAACCAAAAGTTAAGCCACAGGGCAAATGGCAGAAATTGGGGTCATTGTTAAACATCTAAAGTATGAGAAGTGTTGGTGGTTTTCTTCAGATCTCTGTTTAATTTGCCAGACTGATCTCTATGAAAGCATGATGTATCCTGGGAGGTGAACATGGACTACTTTTAACCCAACTAAACTTTAACCTTAATTGCTGCTTCTGTACCAGATATATGTGGGAATACCACTCTACATTGTTTACTGAGTGACCTGGATAGCTATCAACTCCCAGTGTGCCCCAGAGGAAGAAAGAATTCTGCAGCAGGTCCAGGCTGTGGTGCAAGTAGCTGACCACTAAGGTCATACAACCAGCACAGATATAGAATCAGAGGAATCTGTGAAGGAACAAGATGCCATGTAGAACTCATTGCAACCCAAGTGGGTGAATCACTATGTAGACACCTAATATTTTGGAGATATCTGTAATACATTTTGGAACATAAATCTTGGCATACTGTTAGGACATTTGATGGAGACAGAGTACCCGGCATACAGCATCATGCAGTCAGAACCACCCATCATGATCTGCTTCCTGTCTGACCCATAAAATCAGAAGATCCAGTGAGTCCAGAAAAAAAAATCTAATGTAAAATAGAAGTGAGAAGCAGTTGAATGTGTCACAGCGATGGACATATGATTATAGAATTCATCGTTTCTTTCATATGCCATGTTCCCTGGAGGCTGCCAACCTGAATGGCAAAGAAGCTTTTTAAAAGTTCAACGGAAGAACCAACTTGGAGACAATAAAAGTGTGATGATGGTGTGTCATCCTCCAGGATTCAGTACATACCCTGAATCATTTATAATAGATAGTAATGTGTCCCCAGTAGATGAATACGTGCCTCTGGGGAAAAAAACATGAAAGTCCAAGTTGTCCTGGTACCATCACTCAGTGGCCACCTGGGGGATTTGTTCTTTCATCTGCACACTTGAGCTCTACAGATCCAGAGGTTCTGCCTTATAGGGGGAATGCCTGAAAATTCTCAGAAAAAGTCCTATTGAGTTTCAAGTGTGGCAGCGGCAGAGTCACTTAGGCTTCTTATGCCAAGGGACCAGAAGGGGAGGAAGGCTAATAATCTGATCATTAGGAGGAAAAAAATAATCTCCTTACACAGTAACCAGAGGAAACATCTTTGGCACTAAGATATTTAGTAAGATCTCTAAGACAGCTCTTTGTGCTCCCTGGCCCAGTTTTCATATTAAATGAACAAGAATGATAGTCATGGTCTTAAAAGGGCAAGGTGACTGGGAGCTTAGACACCTCTAAAGAAGGATGAGTTTCTGGGACACCCCACCATGTGAGTTCCTGTACCAGCAGAGGAACTATCCAAGGGAAAGGGGAATCTGAAATGGGTACATCAGGAGGGTGATCGTGAGGACCAACTGTGGACTTGATCTGGTTGCAACATGAAACTAGAGTTCTTTCTCTTAAAAATTTCCTAGGAAAGCAGATTCGCAGGATCTTGGAGGAGCTATACCTAAATTTACCAGATTTATTATATAAAACAAGTACATTCGAATAGTGCAAATGGTGAATGGTAATTTGTACTCTGCATATCACCAGACTCATATCCATTACCTGGAAATTCTTCTTGGCAGAAAGAGCTGCCCCATTCATGGTTATCCCCTGTTCCTAGGGGCAGCCACCAACCAATAATTAAGGAGTGGCCAGACCCCCTTATCATGATTTTGGGTTGATCTAAAGCTACTATTCCAGCTGAATCACAGTTTGAATTCTTCTGCTGCTCATTCCTTCCTCCTGTATTTCTTTATTGGTCAGTTTTCCCCCAGGATGACTCCCTAATAAACCCCTCAATTCAATGATCAGAGTCCCAAAGCTGTTTCGAAGGGAAACACATGCTCCATTATGATAGCAGAAGTCATGATAGCACAGATACTCCATCCATTAAAGGACACAGACAAGTTCTAATCTGAGACTCTAGACGGTGGTCATTGGCTAGCAATTCGGAAACAGCGTATCAAGCTAGACAGACCTCTGGAACAGAAGATTTAGATTAAACCTAAAGGTTAACACTTCAGTTTGGGACTCTATACCTTAACTCAGCTATCAACCTCTTTCAAACATTCTCCTGTAATAAGGTACAGGAAATTGTGGGCAGAGATAATATCCCCTTGGAAGTTTCCAAAGACCACGTGGAATACACAAAGAGAATCTGCAACAACATCTAGGTGTCTGCTTTCCATAAATCAATCCACACAAACTACTTCAGGCTTGGACACAGGGCTAAGGGTAGAGGGACTGCTGCTTGATCCTACTTTAGTTTTAAGATTTCTTTTAGGCAGGGAAGATAGGAGTCGACAGTGTGTGCTGCTCAGATCAAGATGGATTTTTTTCACTTGTTTATGTCTAATGGATGCTGAAAAGGGCTAAGAAGTCCTAAGGTGGAGAGAGGGTAAACTGAACACAGCAAAAAGTGAACTTGAGAACACAGACTGAAAAAACTTTCCCTCATCACATGTCAGGAAAAAAAAAAAAAAAAGAAAAAACAATGTACAGACACCAAGCATCTTGGTTGAGTCTCTGTATCCATGGGTAAGGGGGTGGGGGGAGTAGTAAAGGGGAGTTAAAAGTGCAAAAGAGGATACTGAGGTCATTCAGAGATTAGTAACACAGAACCAATATCAATAATGTAGAAGAAGACTTGGTGTTACCAAAAATCTAGGAGTCTGAAGTGAGAACCTGACTTGGAAAAGGTGATGCTTTAATGCGATAGGACTTTGAGGGTCTGTGGGAAGAGTCTAAATTATTTGTGGCCAGAGAGAAGACCACAGCACATGAAAGATTCTTGACACTCTTCCGTAGGAAAGTGAGATGGCTTCCCCACTCTTTGCAGGGAGGCTGGCCTGTGATTACTTTGACCGGTGGAGTATGGTAGAAGCAATAGCCCTTCTGGACCTCACTTTTAAACTGACCAGTATCTTCTGCCTCTATCTCTAGGATCCCTAATCTGCCATGCGAGATGTCCAACTATCCACGTGAGAGGTCATGAGACTATCTGACGAGGAAAATTCCGCATGGCAAGACCCCCACCAAGCATCAGGTATATGAAGAGGCCAGCTGGACCCTTCAGATAAGACCAGCCACCAGCTAGGTACCAAAAAGTGACCCTATGGGTATCACATAGAGCAGAAGATCTCGAAGCCCAGTTTTATCGAAAGACCCAATGGTGATTGTTTTAAACCAGAATTTTTGAAAACAGTTTTTGTTGCAACAATAGGCAACCCATTCATTTATATTTGGCCTATTAGCATCCACTAGTTAGCATCCACTTGATAACCCTCCCAAACACACACGGTGGGGGATATCCCACCTACTCTGGACTTATTCTCTCCCTAAACAGAAAATGATTTAGTACCTTCAAAAGTGACCTCTCTATAATAGACATCCATACAACATTGGGAAGACCCTAAGTGGACTGCAGTATTCTGACTCTTCTACGATTCTGGCGATAATGTCTTTATCCCAAAGGCTAAAACATTTAACTTGGTCATTGTGATTGAAGACACATTATGGTAAAATATGATTTTCCTTTAAAAGAGAAGAATGTGCGTTGCAAAACAGAATAATTCAACTCCAGAGAATGTTCTTTTAACTTGGCCATGTGGTCAAATGCACTTCTGCTGTGGAAACCTCACGGTTTAGTGCGGCAGTGGAGAAGTTATATTTAGAAAGCATTTCGTTGGGACAAACACGCCAAATTTGTGCAGTTTCACACCATATGTTTTTCATTTCGCAGTGATCCATTCTGAGATGTCTAGTTTTCCTCTCATTCTAAGGTGGTCTTTCCTGAATGACAGCATCAAAAAATGTGGTCGCCATCTTTAGTGGCTTAGGAAACTCTTTTGCTCTGGTTTTAGATATTGGTTTCCTGGTATTTATTAAAACCTTTCACTTTAGATGTTATCGTCAAGTTCTGTACAATGTCTTTTCCTTTGTTTTTTGTTTTTGTTTTGTTTTCAGCACTAGGGATTGAATTCAGGGCCTGGCGTATGCTAGATAATTACTCTACCTCTGAGCTACATCTCCAAGTTGTCCAGGCTGGACTCAAACTTGGGATCCTCATGCCCCAGTTTCCCAAGTAGCTGGGATTATAGATGAACACCACTACACCTGGCTTCCTTTGGGTTTTTATCACTATATATTTAGGTTTCATCTATTATTAAAAATGTTAAGTGTAGATTTCCAAATGGATTCCTGGGCTCTCCTACATGTAGTTACTATGGTTTGGATTGAGCATGTTCCCCAAAGTTTTTTGGAAGTTTGGTTGCCACTGTTGTGTATTAAGAGGTTGGGGTCTTTAACAAATAGGGACTAGCATGGGGTACGATGGTCAGAAGGGATTTATGTAGCTCTCATAAGACCAGGTTAGGTCTTCAAAGTGAGCCTGAACCCCCCCACACACACCACCACCACCACCATCCTCTTGTTTCCTTTCTCATGTGTAAGTTGTCTTGTATGCTCTTCCTCCAGGTAATGCCACCTGCTATGTGGTTCTCACCAGATGGAGCCACCAGAACTTAGGTTTTCAGTCTCCAAAACTCTGAGCTTCAAAACCCTCTTTACTTTATAAAGTACTGAGCCTCGGCTATTTTATTATAGCAACATAAAACAGACTAAGACAATAGTGATTAATCAACCATTGTAATAAGTTTTGTTGGTAATTTAGAGGCAGGCAATAGAGGATCATTTTGGAACAGAAGGGAGAGCCTCATTCTCATTCCTATATTCCTATTGGGGAGTAGACATAAGAAGTCTGTTTATCACAAGATAGAGATGGGATTTAACCACAAATGATTTAACTTGTGCTGACTCTAGAAATACATAGGAAATGTGGGCAACTGTATTTTGTCTGATCCAACAGCAGGATATTATTTATAGAATCAGTGCTATTAACAAGGATCTCAAAGTACCTTTAATGCAGTAGTTCTCAGCACATGCTACAGCATAGAATCATCTAGCGAGCTTTGAAAGTTCTCCATATCCAGAATATACCTGAGAATAACTAAATCACAATCCCTGGGGTGGAACATTTGTATTTCTAAAGCTCCCCTGGGTATTATAATGAGAAGTCAAAGTTGAGAACCACCTTAATGTCAGCCTTAAGGCACTACACCATCCGGTCTCAATTTTTGGAATTACTAATAAAGAAAGATGACATGGCATTTCAGTCCATGGTATGAACTGGCTATTTGAAGAGCATACATTCTAGAGAGAAAAATGGCCAAGAGGTCAAAGCTGGGGAAGTGATATCTCAGAGGGCCCTGTGTTTTCAGGAAGTATCATAGATATTTAAGAAGGATCTTTGGTGACTGTATTTTTTCTGGCTGATTTTACAAACCAGAAAAACCACATGAGATTACAGTGAGTCTGTGGCAGAAGCAGACGACAACCAGGGTCTCTCTCTTCCGAGGCCAGTCTCTTTCCACTAGCTCCATTTGTGGAAGCTCATCCCTCACTTAGGGAACTCACGTAGCCCATGTGTTCCAGGAACCCAGAATGGCTGGATTCAGTTCTCCTAAAACTCCTTCCCAGAGAAAAACTTTGATACATGGAACCTACGGGTCAACATTTCATTCAAGTCTCTAATTTTCCATCTATAAAGTTTACATCTTCTCATTATTAGTTTGGGGATATGTGATATTTGGTCCTTATAATCGTCCATTATAACTCAGAAATGATTTCCCTTCTTTTCTGGTCATGTAAGGAACATGTCTCATGTTTTCTGATCCTCATATTTTACTTCCCCACATTAGTATCTATCTGTCCACATGTCCATATATTTTTTCCTCTAATAAATTTCAGTACCTCAAAATGTCACACAAAGTTTGTATTCAATATAGGCTTCCAGATTATTGGATTATATCTTTTTTTTTAACTTATTCATCTAAATTTATTTATTCAAGTAATGGAACACAAATTATGAACTTAAACCATTTAGCCTTACATTAGAAAGGTTTTTACTCATTTAATTTATATGAGACAGCAGAATGCATTACAATTCTTATTATCACATATAGAGCACAATTTTTCATGTCTCTGGTTGTATACAAAGTATATTCACACCAATTCGTTTCTCCATACATGTACTTTGGATAATAATGACCATCAGATTCCACCATCATTTCTAACCCCATACCCCCTCCCTAGCCCTCCAACCCCTCTGTCCTATCTAGAGTTCATCTATTCCTCCCATGCTCCCTCTCCCTATTCCACTATAAATCAGCCTCCTTATATTAAAGAAAACATTTGGCATTTGGTTTTTGGGGATTGGATAACTTCACTTAGCCCCGTACGGGCCACCAAATGCCGCAGTCTGGCTGGGCACAATTCAGGAGCCACTTGTCAAAAGAAACAAACTTTATTTTTAAAACTACAAACGCCAAACAAAACAGCTCCTCAGGAAAAACCCTCAGAGCCCAACTGCCACCACCGGCTTCCACAAGCCTCTCCCACACACCAACAACCACCTCCCACAATCCTCCTGCTCTTGAGGCCGATTGGCTAGGTCGCGTGGGCGGAGCCAAAGAAGTCCCCCAATGAGCAGTTCCGTAGTCTGAAGGGCAGGGAAACAGCCCAATGAACATGACCGCAGAGGAGCCAATCAGCTAGATGTTGCTGGGGCCACTGTGAGCCAATCATCAGCTGGCAGTCTGAAGGGCAGGGAAACAGCCCAATGAACATGACTGCAAAGGAGCCAATCAGCTAGATGTTGCTGGGGCCACTGTGAGCCAATCATCAGCCGGCAGCTGGAAGTTTGCTGGCAGCTGGAAGTTTGCTGGGGCCCCTTTGGCTGTGGCTCTCAACAATTATCTTCTCTAACTCCATCCATCTACCTGCAAATGCCATGATTTTAGTCTCTTTTATTGCTGAGTAATATTCCATTATGTATAAATGCCATATTTTTTATCCATTCATCTACTGAAGGGCATCTATTATGAGCTATTATGAATCATGCTGGTATAAACATTGATGTGTCTGTGTCCCTGTAGTATGCTGTTTTTAAATCCTTTGGGTTCAGACCGAAGAGAGGGATAGCTGGGTCAAATGATGGTTCCATTCCCAATTTCCCAAGAAATCTCCATACTGCTTTCCATATTGGCTGCACCAGTTTGCAGTCCCACCAGTAGTGTATGAGTGTGCCTTTTCCCCCACATCCTCACCAACACTTATTGTTGTTTGTATTCATAATAGCTGGCATTCTGACTGGAGTGAGATGAGATCTTCCAGTGGTTTTGATTTGCATTTCTCTAATTGCTTAGCAATGATGAACATTTTTTCATATATTTGTTGATTGATTGTATATCATCATCTGAGAAGTATCTGTTTAGGTCCTTGGTTCATTTATTGATTAGGTTATTTGGGTTTGTGTGTGTGTGTGTGTGTGTGTGTGTGCGTGTGTTTAACTTTTTGAGTTCTTTATATAACCCTAGAGATTAGTGCTCTATCTAATGTATGAGGGGTAAAGATTTGCTCCCAAGATGTAGGCTTTCTATTCACCTCATACATTGTTTCTTTTGCTGAGAAGAAACTTTTAGTTTGCATCCATACCATTTATTGATTCTTGATTTTAATGATTGCACCAAAGGAGTCTTCTTAAGGAAGCTGGGGCCTAATCCCACATGATGGAGATTAAAAATCTTTAGAGGTGAATGAGAACGCAGATACAACATATTGAAATCTTTGGATTGCATCTTAACATTCAATTCACTTTTATATGGCCCTGTCTGTATTTTGGTATACCAGAGAAGAGAAAATTCTTATATTTGTACAACAAGGGAAGTTTGAGCTCTTAATCTAAATCAAACTCTAAAACCGTGCTTTTCATTGGCTTTTTGAACCAACCACAGTATTTCAGGTTCTTCTAAACAATGTAGGTGCCCAGGAGGACCTTGCATTAGGCTGTCATGAGGAATGAGCTATCTCTGTCATCTTAATTGTTCATTTTCCACCCAAACTCTTTCCATCCAATATGTCTCTTCCCTGAAAAAAATTGACCTTTGTATCACTATGGTGTCAATTACAGTAAAGCATGGTCTCAGCAACTTATCTCCACTGTGGCCTGGTGCATTGATCTGAGTGATTATGGAGAAGTTGATGAGATTTTCCAGAGAAAAGTCTGCATGTGCTGAGACTAGAATGCTAGAATTTATGGCTGCCATAGTTAAGATCTGTTGAGAGCCACAGCCAAAGGGGCCCCAGCAAACTTCCAGCTGCCAGAAAAAACTTCCAGCTGCCAGCAAACTTCCAGCTGCCAGCTGATGATTGGCTCACATCGGACCCAGCAACTTCTAGCTGCCAACTGATTGGCTCCTCTGTGGTGATGCTCATTGGGCTGTTTCCCCGCCCTTTTAGACTATGGAGCTGCTCATTGGGGGACTTTTTTTGCTCCGCCCACGCAACCCAGCCAATCGGCCTCAAGAGCAGGAGGACTGGGAGGGTGGAGAGGCTTGTGGGAAGCCGGTGGTGGCAGTTGGGCTCTGAAGGTTTTTCCTGAGGAGCTGGGTGGTTTGGTGAATGTGTTCTAAAAATAAAGTTTGTTTCTTTTGACAAGTGGCTCCTGAATTGTGCCCAGCCAGACTGCAGCATTTGGTGGGCTGCACGGGGAACTGAGGGTAAGTGATAAGGTAAACTGCTGGCCCCTGAGGGCAGGGTGAGAGGATGGGTAGCCATTTTAAGACTCTTCTTTTGTTTTGCTTCACTTTTGTTTTAAGTTGCCTGTCCCTGGAGATGAGTGAGACGGAAGAAAAACTGCTCACATCTGAGGAAAAACTATTTGCGTCTGAGGAACAGAGAGGGAGAAAGGACAGATGCACATGTCAGGAGGATAGAAAGGCTGATATAATGATTTTGTGTGGTTCCATTTTTATTTCATTCTGTCTCGGTTTTGTTTGGCGTCATCTTGTTGGGTTGAATGATAGTAGAAATACGGGATCAGAAATTAGTAAAAAACAAACCAAAAGAGTGTTAAATAAATTGTTAGAGGAAGGAGGCTTCCCAGTAAAATCAAGAGCAGTGGGGCATATGTTGATACAATACAAAAATGTAGCCCATGGCTTTTTAAGGAGGAGTTGTTAGATATATCACAATGGAACCATCATGGTGAGGATTTAAAAAGAATAGAAATCTGGTAAATGGAGATTATTTCAAGATTTAAGAGCCATTAATAATGAGATGGTTATTATGGGACCTGCTCAATCGGGGATTCCTCAATTGTCTGCTTTGCCAAAAACCTGGTATATTTTAGTTATAGATATTAAAGATTTTTTTTTCAATTCCAATTCATCTTGAGGATTGTCCACATTTTGCATTTACTATCCCTGCACTGAATCATGAAGGTCCTGATCAGAGATATGAATGGAAAGTACTCCCTCAAGGGATGGCTAACAGCCCAACTATGTGTCAAATTTATGTTAAAAAAGTAATCCAGCCACATAGAAATCAAAATCCTGAACTACAAATATTTCACTATATGGATGATGTATTATTAGCACACAAAGATAAAAACACATTGCTAGAATGTTATGCCACACTTACAAACTTATTAAAAAATTATAATCTAGAGATAGCAATAGATAAAGTACAATTAAATTTTACAATTAATTATTTGGGAGTTCTATCATCCTCAACCATGGTCCGTCCACCAAAAATTCAAATACGAGTTGATCAACTCAAATCACTTAATGACTTTCAAAAGTTATTAGGAGACATAAATTGGATAAGGCCTTATCTAGGTAAACCAACAGGAGAGTTGGGACCTTTATTTGATATCCTAAAAGGTCCATCAGATCCAAATTCACCCCGCATGTTAACACCTGAAGCAAGAAAGGCATTAAAAATCATTGAAACATATATGGAAAATATGCATTTGGATAGAATTGATGTAAGTTTGCCTTTATTATTTATTGTACTACCAACAAAAAATATTCCTACAGGAGTATTTTGGCAAGAAGGTCCATTATTGTGGATACATTTATCTTATTCTCCTAACACTATTCTTACTAGGTATCCTGAGGCTGTAGGACAAGTAATACTCAAAGGAATAAAAGCAGCAAAGGGAGTGTTTGGAATTTCTCCCAATAAAATTATTACTCCATATACTATGAATCAAATTGATGAGTTAGCTAATGAGTTAAATACTTGGGCAATAATCATGTGCAAATCTAATGTTTCATTTGATAACCACTTACCATCTAATCCTTCATTGTCTTTTTGGTCATTGCAACCTGTAATTTTTCCAAAAATGACAAGAAAAACACCTATCATGAATGCTCCAAATATATTCACTGATGGGTCAAATAATGGTACAGCAGCAATAGTTACACCTGATTAAACTTTTACATTTTTAGTACCCAAACAATCAGCTCAAAAGGTAGAGCTTAATGCAGTATTACAAGCTTCTGTGATGTTTAAAGATTCTGTATTTAATTTATTTTCCGATAGTCAGTATATAGTTAATGCCGCAGTCTGGCTGGGCACAATTCAGGAGCCACTTGTCAAAAGAAACAAACTTTATTTTTAGAACACACACACCAAACCACCCAGCTCCTCAGGAAAAACCTTCAGAGCCCAACTGCCACCACCGGCTTCCCACAAGCCTCTCCACCCTCCCAGTCCTCCTGCTCTTGAGGCCGATTGGCTGGGTTGCGTGGGCAGAGCCAAAAAAAGTCCCCCAATGAGCAGCTCCGTGGTCTGAAAGGGCGGGGAAACAGCCCAATGAGCATCACCACAGAGGAGCCAATCAGTTGGCAGCTAGAAGTTGCTGGGTCCGATGTGAGCCAATCATCAGCTGGCAGCTGGAAGTTTGCTGGCAGCTGGAAGTTTGCTGGGGCCCCTTTGGCTGTGGCTCTCAACAAAGATCTCCCTTCCCACTTCATAGTCCCTGGAGGAGAATGAAAATATCCCACTGCTTCCATATACAACTGGCATCATTACTCCTGAGATCCATCTACCAGCTGAAGACACAAATTCTAAATTTTGTAACTCCGAATTATCTGCCTAGAAATGAGTTATTTTGGAGCAAATATTATGAATTATAAAGTAGTATCACCATATAGGATATACATACATATATTATTGTTCATATATATACTAATTCCTGAAAAACAAAAAGGAGTGACCATGTCCATTCACCGCAGGCAGTGGTGTGCTATTAAAGCTTTAACAACTGGCTTTTCAAATAAAGTCCTTATTGGTTGCATGGGCCACTTTCTGTATCAATTTTGAAATTACCAACATGACATCACTTAACAGAGATGAATAGAGTCAGCTCTTGTGAGCAGGTGTGTGTCAGTTACAGTACATCACTATATGCCTACATCCAGGTTTTTTTCTCTTTATATCTTTCCATTAGAGAGTTTTCATAGTGTTATTATTGCATCAGTAACAAATATTTTAGAGGCATCTCAAGATGACAGAAAGAAAACAAGTTTTAGAGTTATATAAGGTTGCCTGGCTCCAAGCTCACAAAGGCAGAAACGTGGAATAGTTTCTTGGCTTGCCTTTCTCTTTCTGAACAAAATGATTGTTGTAAAGATCAAATAGAATTAGGTTACCCTTTAAGGGTACTGGTAGCAATGGATCAAGAATGTTAAGGACCACTGTGATGCACACCTGTAATCCCAGAGGTTCGAGAGGCTGGGGCAGGAGGATCTCAAGTTCAGAGCCAGCCTCAGCAAAAGCGAGACACTAAGCTAGTCAGTGAGATCCTGTCTCTAAATAAAATACACCATAGGACTGGGGGTGTGGCTCAGTTGTGAGTGCCCCTAAGTTCTATTCCCAGTACAAAAAAAAAGAAAAAAAAATTTTAAAGACCTAAGGAATAGAATGAAAAAAGAGGAATTTAAACCTGGTTAAAACCAAAATAAATGTTTTAAAAATATAGGCCTTTTTTCACTTTTAAATGAGTTTTTCTCCTTCACAACTTTCAAATATTTTTTAATTATTTTAAACTGATAGACCATAAAAATTATACATATTCATGGGGTACCATGTAATGTTTCATTAAATGAACTTTTGAACTGCTCCATATACGGCGTTTCTTTTTCTGCCCTGTGAGTTTAGTTATTCCCCACTCAGCTTTTTAAAAAATTCATAAAGTTAAAGAACCTCAGCAGTAGTGCTACAGATGAACATTTGGACAGGGGACCCAGCTGACCTCTTTTCTGGGTGACAAGGATAGGAAACACCTGGTGACAGAGTGGAGCCCCTTGGAGAAATCAGTCACCCCAAGGCTTACTTCTGTCAATGCGTTTGACACATCACCCGTCGTCAGTCTCCTATTTTTGACCCATACGAGTAATCTTCCTTTACTTTTCCTTGCCTTATTTTACACACACACACACACACACACACACACACACACACACACACATAATTTTTTAAACTATTTTCAGAATTTCGGTTTGGAAAATGAAGTATGCGCGCAGGGTATGATAAGAGTCTGGAAATAATTCAATGCCCAAGAAAAACTATTCTGAAAATCTCAGTACCTCAGGATTTAAAAAGACCACAGTGTTTTCTCTTTCGGGCAGAACTTTCCCTGTTGCAAGGGACAGAAACCCAATCCAAAACAGCTTAATTAAAAAAAATGGAATCTGTTGACTCACATAACTGGGAAGCCTACTTGGGAACATTAGACACAGCTTGATCAAGATATTTTATTCACAATGTGCTATCAAGTCTTTCTCTTTCTCTCTCTCTTCCCCCTCTCTCTTCATTTCCCAGCTCTGTTAACCTCTGCTCATCTTCATGAAGGCCAGGCTGGGCTCTCTGAAGATGGTCCCAGCAGCTGGTCAGATAGTCATAGGCTCTTCCATCAGCCTTTCTCAGCCATGAGCCCGCACTGACTTGCTGATGAGGGAGGGGAGCCTGTGATGGTTTTGTATAACACAAAGTGTTGCCCATAGGATTATCTTAAGAGGTGGGGCCTTTAAGAGGTGATGAGATCACCAGGGTAAGGGGCTCCCAGAAGCGTTCCCTCACTCTTTCCCTCTTCCTCTGTGAGTACCCAGCATTCCTCTCCTCCAGAGCACGTAGCCTTCATCACACCACCAAACCTGACAGTGCCTCGACCTTGGACTTCCCAGCCTCTAGAACAGTAAGACATGAATTTCTGTTCTTTATTCTCTATTTGGTGGTATTCAGTGATAGAGGTGCACACAGACTAAGATAGAAATTGGTACCAGATGAGTGAAGTGTTGCAATAACATCAAACTAAAAATGTGGGAGCCGTGTTGGAACCAGGTAGAGGCTGGAATCTGTTTGGAAGCGAATGCTGAAAAAATCCTGCATTACAATGAAAGCAGCGTTGAGGGTGATTCCGGTGAGCACTCAGAAATAAAGGAAGCCTCAGTCTTCTTAGCAATTACCCAAGTGGCTGTAAACAGATGGTTGGTAGAAATATGGACAGTGACCACTATGCTGCCGAGTCCTCGGATGAAAACGAGGAAGCAGGTATTGGAAACGGGAGGAAAGGCCATCTTTATTACAAAGTGGCAGAGAACTTTGCTGAATTATGTCTGGGTCACAGAACTTTGAGAAACGCAGCACTTAAGAGTAATGAACTAGGATATTTGGCAGAAGAAATCTCCAAGCAGCAAAGAATCGAGGGTGCGGTGTGATTTTTCTTGATAGCTTATAGTAAAATGCAAAAAGAGAGAAATGATCTAAAGACAGAATGTCAGGGGCCTCCTAATTCAAAAGAAAGCAGAAAGGGGCTTGGGAAAGCCTCAGCCTGGCCCTGTGAAGAATCAAGAAGTGTGTTTAGGTGAGAAAAGCAAAGACGTGGTCAGTAGACTCTTTGATTAAGGAGATTGAAATGGGTAGAAGGAAGCCAGGAACTGTTCTTCAAAACAAGGAATGACTGATGTTTAAGGCTGCCCCTCCCTTCACCAGCTCAGAGTGCTGGGTCCTAAAAGGCAGAACTGTTGAAACACAGGGGACCTGGGCACCCTTGGGGTTCAGTGCCCAGGGCTGCCTTAGTCTCAGCTCCTTGTGCTTCAGGGCAGCACTCCTTGTCATCCCAACTGTGCTCCAAGCACAGCTTAGACCACCACTCAGAAGGCAGAAGAGGTGAGCCTTTGGTAGCATCCAGGTGGTATGAACTCTGCAGGCTCCCAAAGGTCAAGAGCTATCCACAAATCTTCCTCCATCTAGATCTTAAATGATGTCTTGAACATCCTAGGGTGTAGGCAGAGACTTGCTGTAGAGGCAGGGCTACTACAGAGTCCCCAGTAAGGAAATACCCAGTGGAACCATGTGGACTGGGCTGCTCCCACTGCCCCCAAGCTTTCACGCAATGTCTGGCTGGGAGAGCCACAGCACTGGCTCCAACCTGTGAGCGTTGCTGTGTGGGCTGCAACCAGCAAAGCCATACGGACAGGGCTGCCCAGGGCCTTAGAAACCCAAATATGCCCAATGTGTCTGCAAGATTGCATAGAGTCCAAGAGAGTTCTTCTCAAGCCTTAAGATTTTAGGTTGTCCACCCTGCCGGATTTTTGAACTTACTTAGGACCTGGCACTCTTCTTTCCTGATACTCCTCTTCGAATGAAACTATTTGTTTTAAGTCTGTCCCACTATTGTCTTTGGAAGCACATAATTTTTTTTTTTTACATAATTTGTTTAGTTTCAGAGGCTTAAAGCTGGAGGGGAATTTGCTTCAGTGTGAATCATGTCTTGAGTCTCACCTGTATCTGATTTAGATGGGACTTTGGATTTGGGGCTTTATAGTTGATGCTAGAATGAGTTAAGATTTTGAGGGGCTATTGGGATGGAATGAACGTATCTTGTGTGTGAGAAGAACATGGATTTTTGGAAGTCAATGGGGCATAATGTTTTGAAGGTGTCCCCTCTAAATTTCAGGTGATGCCTTTGTGATGGTATTAAGAGGTGGAACCTTTAAGAGATGATTAGGTCACCAGGGCTCCTGTCCTGAAGGGAATCAAGGCCATTATTGCTACCAGAGTCATAGCCTGACTTCAGGGCTTTCAACAAATCAGGTGTAGCCACTTAAACCTCCACAAATAAAAGAAATGTAATGGGAAAAACAGGAAATGAACTTTAATCAATATAGCCATATTGGGAAGGCAAAGTGAGGTCCAGCATCTCAGCCCCATCTTGAGATACTGTGTGAGTTTTAGGTTTAAGTAGAGGAATAATTGGGTCTTGGGGCAAGATGGATGCATAATTAAGCTGTCCTGGTCAAACTGTTGCCTGGTTGATCACTCTCTCAGTTCTGGTTCTGAGCAGTGGCTCTGGAGAAGTCCTCCTCACTTGAGGGGACCACTTCTTGCTACTCAGGATGTTGATCTATCAAACCTGTGATCCTGGAAGGGAGCAATTCAATTCCCATGAGACTATTGCTCCTGCTCAGGGGGACAGTCTTATTGTGGGGCCATGTGTCTGCAAGACCCTGCTATTCTGGCAAAGTATGGGGCAATAACTGGAGACTTCTGGGCACAGCTCCAGGGGTCTGAAACGGGACCCTGCCAATCTTGCCTCGGTTTTGAAGGGGAAAGAAATAAGTTAGGAAATTTAGGGCTAATTAACCTTGTATTGCCAGTTTTTAGATGAACACTCCTTACATGATTAACATGCCTACATGCACACCTGAGCAGTTCACAAAGGTTAAGGTAATAGACAAAAATGAAAGCTGAGAGACCAAGTTTTATCCTGTTTTTCAGTTACCAATCGGGCACCTGCAGGCCTGAGTCACTGCTTTTAGCAAAGGTAACTTCTACATCCATTATATTATCAAAGAGACTTCACAGAGGCATGATCATCTCTTGTTCTCTTCTGCCATATGAGGACACATTTCTTCCCTCTTTCCCTCTAGAGGTTGCAGGCCTCACCACACAGCTGAACCTGCTGGCACCTTGATCTTAGATTTCTCAGCTTCCCGAACCGCAAAAAAAAAAGATCAATTAATTTCTGTTCCTTATATATTATCCATTCCCTGGGACTCTGTTACAAAAATAGCACAAATGGTCTAAGTTCTTTGTGGTCTACCCTTTACAACTATACGGGGTAGGAAAGAGGCAGCTCCCCTATGGAATAAGAGCAAGGCTAACAAAAATAAATAAGGTATGTGCACCAGAGTCATCGAGTCCAAGTATTTGACAACATCTCAGGTGGTCATCTGGTATATATTTAAACACGCCCAGAGTAGAGAAATATATTATATGTTGCTGCTTCTCATAATGATATCAATAGCAACCATTAATCGAAGCTGACAGGGCTGGGTAGACATAGTCTGACCTCAGGAACTCTACCTGGCACCCTCAAGCTACCCTGCCCAAAGCCAGCAGCTTCAGAAACATGGGCATCTAGGAGAGCCTGTTTTTCTGAGTCTCACCTCCAGGGGAATACCTGAGCAAGGCACCTGCTTGTCAGAACCTGGCTCTAATGTTCACATCCTGCTGGCACGAACACTGGGATTTTGTGTTGGACTTTTGCATTTGGCAGACAGAGCAAAGATGAAAGATATGAGGAAGGACAAACGTCCACTTTTCTTTCTTAATACCTCCATACAATCTTCATACTTAAAACTTCAAATAAAAATCCTGCTTGATGCAAATGAATAAGTCAAAACTCACTTGCCGTATCTCCAAAAGGAAATAGCTGAAGAGTTTCTCTTTGTATCTATCTCCACATTCAGGAATTCTGGTCCAAGTCCATTTATTCTTAACCAAGTCTGCTCATGAGCCCATATTGGTATTGTGAAGCTTCTGGACTAAATCTGTAAATGTCATCACCAAGATACATTTTTATGTATAGTAAGAGAATAGATTTTAAAAATAGTTTAAAGGTATTACCATTACATTATACAAGAAGAAGAAAATACAGGCATGTGCCATTGTCCTCACTTCAGTGACTACTTGGTAACAATTGGTTCTTATCATTTCTTTTCTTCAGCAACAGTCCTCTGGCCAGTGCCTCAGCTTGTCTGGGTTGGTTGCGTAGTGGGTGGCTCCAAACTTTACTTCTGAAGCATCTGGGTTTTTTGTAGTGCTTTCTGTATAAGATACTGTAGTTTTCTTTGCAGAAATTTCATGTTTCTCTATCTCTACTACCTAACCAGATAATACAACCCAAACTCCATACAAACACAGAAAAATGAAGAGGAACAGGTTTGTACTCACCCTCTACCCTGCTTGTATCAGCTGAAATAAAAATATCTGATTGGGGCAAGTGTTCTATTTTTGGTTTATCTGATTTAACAGATAGTTCTCTAGTCATGTATATATCTTATGTAAATTATTAACTAATAGACATTTAATATAAATTCTTAATATTTCTTTAATATATATGGCACATATTAATGAAGTTCAGTGTGGTATTTCCATACGTGCATACAGCACGCACTGATCAAATTCAACCACCCTCCCTCCCAACATTGCCCCCCTACCAATTTCTAGTAACCTCCATTCTACCTTCAAGTTGAATTTTTTTAAAAAATCTTCCACACATGAGATAGAACATTTTGTACTTGTTTTTCAGTGCCTGGCTTTTTTCACTTAACATAATATTCTCAGTTCCATCCATTATTCTGAAAATGACAGGATTCCATTCTTATTTGCACCTGAATAATACTTCATTGTGTGTATATTCCACATTATCTTTATCTGCCACAGTCCGGCTGGGCAAAATAACTGGGAGGTGACAAGCAACTTGAAGGTTGAATCGGGAACTGCTTTATTATGGAACAGTGGTATGTATACCTTACTGATTACACACAGCTTGTCTCAATTAGCATCATCTAGATACAGCAGTCAGCCAATAAGGAATCTTCATCATCTTAATGGCTTGGTGGCGTTGCTTCACAAACCACTCCTCCTGGCAAACTGCCAGGCGCCATCTTGACTTGGTTGCGGCCCTCAACATTTATCCATTCATCTGTCGATGGGCACCTAGGCAATTCTATATCTTAGCTATTGTGAAAGGTGACTTAGGTCTTTGATCCATGAGAGATAAATCAATTTTTTTCATAATCTTTTTCTCTTTTTTTTTAGTTGCATATGACACAAGACCTTTATTTTATTTATTCATTTTTTTATGTGGTGCAGAGGATTGAACCCAGGGCCTCACACATACTAGGCAAGTGCTCTACCACTAAGCCACAACCCCAAACCCTTCATTATCATTTTGAAGTATATTAGTAAACAACTATTTCCTTCTCTAAAGATACAAAGTTCTTTTCTACTTTTGTTTTATGCATAAACTAAATTTTTCAAAACCCTGCTAAGAAATGACTATCTGATAATTTCTTGAAGGCTGTGTCTACTTTGACCTATGTCCACAATCTCAACAAGGAACAATTTGACCCCAGAAGTTCACTTCCTTTTATCAATATCATCAAACATCAAACATATATCAAAAATAAAGCATTTATGTGTTGGGAGGGACCTGAGAATTAAAAGAAAACTTTAACCAGATTTAATTCTTCATCATTAAAACCCTTTCTCTATTTTTTTCTGTGAGCTCCTCAAATTTTATTTATTTTGTTTTTATTTTTTAATTTGTTTTAATTAGTTATACATGACAGTAGAATGCATTTATGCACTTTGATATATCATACATAGATGGGATATAATTTCTCATTTTTCTGAGTGTACACGTTGCAGAATCATATTGGTCATGCAGTCACATATATACATACAGTAATAATGTCTGTTCCATTCTACTATCTTTCCTATCCTCACATACCCTACCCTCCCATCACTTCCCTCTACCTAATCTAAGGTAACACTATTCTTCCCTAGTGCCCCCCTCCTTATTGTGAATTATCATCCATATATTAGAGAAAACATTGGGCCTTTGATTTTGTGGGATTGGATTATTTCACTTAGCATGATATTCTCCAACTCCAATCATTTACTAGAAAATGCTATAATTTTATTCTTCTTTAAAGCTGAGTAATATTTCATTGAGTATATATATATAATTTTCTTTATCCATTCATCTATTGAGGGATACCTAGGTGTTTCCATAGTTTAGCTATTGTGAATTGAGATGCTATAAACATTAATGTGGCTGCGTCACTATAATATGCTGATTTTAACTCCTTTGGGTATAAACCAGAGTGGGATAGCTGGATCAAATGGTGGTTCCATTCCCAATTTTCTGAGGAATCTCCATACTGCTTTCCATAGTGGTTGCACCAATTTGCAGTCCCACCAGCAATGTATGAGTGAACTCTTTCCCCCACATCTTCGCCAACATTTATTGTTGCCTGTATTCTCAACGGTTGCCATTCTGACAGGAGTGAGATGAAATCTTAGTTTTGATATGCATTTCTCTAATTGCTAGAGATGTTGAACACTTTTTCATATATTTGTTGATCAATTGTATTTCTTCTGTGAAGTGTCTGTTCAGTTCCTTAGCCTATTTATTGATTGGGTTATTTGGTTTTTTGGTGTTAAGTTTTTTGAGTTCTTTAGGTATCCTAGATATTAATGCTTTATCAGAGGTGAGTGTGGTAAAGATTTTCTCCCAATCTGTAGGCTCTCTCCTCATGCTATTAATTGTTTCCTTTGCGGAAAAGAAGCTTTTTAATTTAAATTCATTCCATTTATTGATTCTTGATTTTACTTCTTGCACTTTAGGAGTCTTGTTAAGGAAGTCAGATCCTAGGCCAATGTGGTAAAGATTTGGGCCTATTTTTTCTTCTATTAGGCACAGGGTCTCTGTTCTAGTGCCTAACTCTGATTCACTTTGAGTTGATTTTTGTGCAGGGTCAGAGATAGAGGTTTAATTTCATTTTTGGGTACATTGAATTTCAACAGAACCAAAAAAAAAAAAAAACAGTGTTGATTCATTCTAATTTAAAGTTTGAGTCTATTGAGTCAAGGAGTCTGAACATTTCACCAATTATCTTCAGAGGAGGAAATGTTAAGGAGCAATATATCAGAGTTCATAATTGCTCTTATGAAACCCTTAGAGTCAGGTGCTTCCTTGTTCAGAATTTTTTGAGCAGTGGTCTGAGGTAGCACCAGTAACTTAATACATTAATATCTATGCATAGCAATGTGTGAATATTTACATAAAGTGGGATGAATAAAAAGTAATTATAGCCCAATGTCAATTAAGGTCAAGTTTTATGGCCAAACGGGTTCAGATCAAATCAGGTTTTATAGTCAAATAAGTTGCAAAAATTGGTTTTTCAATTTTTTTAGCTTTTTTTTCACTTTCCAGATGTACAGATAAATCAGAGGACCTATACAGGAAGGCAGTTTCTTTTAATAGCTTTTAATATTTTTTATGATTTTTATTTTACACAGAAAAGGGCTTTTACACAGAATCTTAAATGAGTATAAAATGCTATAATTAACTTCCATTATCAAAAACAAACTCTTAATCTTGATCACTTATACTGTGCAAATAATAATATACAGAAAATTAGAGAAAACTACAAATTATGCTCATTTTAGCTGTATTGAAATCATTAAGGTACCAATGTGGCTCTTTTGAGATTTTGAGTACTTACAATCCAAAAGGAGTTACAGCAGCAAAAAAAGCTCAAAATTATGTGTTTTGTAGGCACACAAGGAGGAGTAGCTATAAAGTGCATTTTTCCCTCTAATTCTATCCCAAAGCAAGTAACAATTTTTTTAGTTGCAGAATATTAAGGATTCTAACAGATTTATTGCTAATATTTATCATTTATTTTACTCATACTCTTTACCTCCTCCTGACTCAGACAATTGTGTATATTAGACAAAGCTAATGGCAGGCTGGTGTTCTGGACTCGCCTCCGGCACTGCACTCACCAGACCAGCAAACCAGGAGGGTGCCAATTTTGGTAAGTACCATATATCAAACTGAATGTTGAAATGGGCCAATTTTACAAAAAGAAAAAAAAAATCCAGTCAACTTGAATCGGTATAATAAGGACATTCACATCTGTCTTAACTCTGTAAAGAAAGTCATAAGCTAAAAAGTCAAACTCCTCTGCTCAGCTTTTCAGAACACTCATTCTAATTTTTTTCCTGCAGTAATAAATTTTAATTAGAAATAATCAGTATGAACTCATATAATAGTATGGATATATAGAAATATATGTATATACACAAATGTATATTTTATTGTTCTATCAGCTGAGAGGGCTAGAACAAGTGGCACACCAGTAGCCATGAGCTCACCCGTGTCCAGATGTTGGTTTCTTTATTTTTTTATTAAGTTATTTATTCTAATTTGTTATACATGATGGCAGAGTGCAATTCATATATTTTTCAGGTCACTGATTATACACCAAGTATTTTCGCACCATTCATGTCTTCATACATGTACTTAGGGTAATGATGTCTAACTCATTCCACCGTCATTCCTACCCCCATGCCCCCTCCCTTCCCCTCCCTCCCTTGGCCCTATCTAAAGTTCCTTCATTCCTCCCATGCTCCCCTCCCCCATCGCCATTATGAGTCAGCATCCTCATATCAAAGAAAAAATTCGACCTTTGCATTTTTGGGATTGGCTTACTTCTATTTTATAACCCATCTTACAGAATGAGATGTCACTCAATTCTAGAATCACAAGTAAAAGCCAATCAGGTCTTTTAAAAGTGTAGTGATTTTTGGCTTTTCACGTATCCTTTACCATTTAGTCACACCCCACCCATTTTGTAATAACTAGAAAATGTCTCCTACCTTTCCCCTCAATCCTGAAGCAGTAAACTGGAAAAGTTCCATGTAGGATATTAGAAAACATCCATCAGTTTTACAGAGAGCAACAGAAGACTCTAGCCTTCATTTAAAGGAATATGCTTTCCTTTCAGCATAACTCAGCTCTTCCTCGGGGGATGTTATAAAACATGTATGTGGTATATCAAGCAAAAAAGAACGCGGCTGGGTGATGAAACTTTGACAGCTGCTTCTAAACAACCCAGTTGAAGTGGTGCACTTCCAATGTTCTACTGACACATCCGCATGACGCTGAGCTGGAAGTGGGGTCTAAAGGAGCTGTCTGAGCTTTTCTTTGAAATAAAAAAACATTTAAATCTCACACTGAAACTTGGGTTGTGGTTTTGGGAAAGCATGTGTGTCAGGGTTTGATACCTTAAAATATTTAAACCCCTTGGCTGAAAATAAGAAACGGAGAATTAAGTCAGAGATGGAGAAATGCTGCAGACAACTATAGAATGATTATCCTCCCAGCATTAATTGGGGCAAATAAGGGTAGACAGCCCAGGTATATAACATAAGAAGACTTCTAAAATTATTATATTCATATCATAGAATATAATGTAGCCATTAAAACCACCTACAAAATTAAAACAGCATGAAAAAATGCTTATGTTGAAAAAAAAGTATTAAAAATCTGCAATAGAATCTTACTCATAGTTTTCCCTCACTGTGAACCATAAGTAAACACACCTGCTTATTTTTGATTTCTCAACTTGGAAAAGAACTCCGTTAACCAGAACATATCCCTGTCAGGATTTTGCCCTTGGCATTCCACCCAAATCCATCACCCCCATGATCCACTGATGAGTTCTCTACTGTGATGGAGCCCACCAGCTGTATTTGATACCAAGTGGCCACTTTCCACGTTGAACGTGCTTTGTTCTGGACTTCTAGGGCATGCCACTGTCTCAAGCTTGCTATTTTACTGGCCAACCTTTCTCATTCTCCTTTGCTGCGTCCTCATCTTTTTCCTGCTATCTAAACATGAGAGTGTCCCAGGGCTCAGCCCTCAAACTTCCTCTCAGATACTCTCCACAATTTAAAGTCATCCAGTCTCATGACTAGAAATGTCATCCATGTGTGATGACATTAGCCCACCCACTCCCCAACCTCCTTGACGTCTCCTCTTGTTTCTTTTTTCCTTTGTTCAATCTGATTCCTTTATTGTCTTCCCCATCTCAATAAATAGTTTTGAATTAGTCAGGCCAAAAATCTTGGACTCATTCTGCTCCATCAGGAGAGGCTTTTGACTTTTCCTTCCCAACACCCCGCCTGTTCCCATTCTTCCCACTTTCCTTTTACCTCCCAGGTCCAAGCCCCATCATCTCACACCTGGTCTTTTGTTAGAGCCTGCCATTGTACTCACAGCATTCTCTCTCACCCTCTTGGGTGGTCCTTTGTAAATAGGAATATCACTTTTCTGCTCTCACTTTGAAATCATCCCCTCTGTACTTCATGTGGTAGATTGACACTCAGCGCAAGTTCTAATCTATCCAGTACAGATGCTTCCTGGCTTACAATGATTTAGCTTAGGCTTTGTGATATTCAAAAGTAATCCAAATTCATACTTTATATTTTGAATTTTCGTGTTTTCCTGGGCTGGTCATGTATGGTGATGGCTCTCTCTCATGATGCTGGGCAGCAGAATGAATGGCAGCAAGCTCCTGGTCAGCCACATCATCACAAGAGTAAACCGTAGACACTCTGCAGGATATTGTGTTGCTAAGATATTATGTTCTGTAGGTTAGGTGTAATAAATGCAATTTCAATTCACAATATTTTAAAACTTACAGTCGGTATAGCAGGACCATTAGCCTAAATAACAAATTTTCCAAAGATGATGAAGTTATTCAAGAGTGAACATTGAGACTGGGAATACACATGTCATAGTAAACTATGTACATACAAGGAGGTTGAGGCAAGGGGAAGTTTTTAAAGGCAAAATGAAGGGAAATTATATAAGTTAGTTTTGAAACAATGCTCCTTGGCTACAAGGATCAATAACAAAGGCTATTGATTAATGCAAGTTTAGACGGGCAGTTGTTAGCAGACATCCTTACAGAAGTACTTTCCGTGTAAGGTCATGGATCTGGAGGAGTCTTTTGTGTTAGTTCCTGTTATCAAGCATTTGTGTATAAGATCTCCTTCATCACCTCCCAGCTTTGTTTGTTTGTTTAGTGTTTGACACAAGCGACTCCATTTTTAATTCTAATAATTTTCACAAAGCATATCCCCACAGTAAACCAAAGAGCATCTGTATACAGAGCATAAAGTGACATTCAATTATGTTCTGGTCACACATTTGATTCTACAGATTAAGATGGAGGCAGAAACAACACAGAGGCTCCCTAGCTGCTGCCCCAAATGCTGCTCCTGGCAAGCATTGTCACGAAGACTGTGGGATGTTTGGGGGTTTGGGATGTTTGGGGGTTTGGTTTCCGCAGCAGCTTTGCAGTATCCAGGAACCAGCTTGGTGGATATAGACAAGGAACCGCAGAAGCATCAACTTCCTGATCCCTGAATCATAATGTGAGCTGTGTGCTCCAGAAAAGAACAGATGCCCTGTGTCCACTCAATTGCCTACATTCCTGATCCTGGCAGGATAGTAACTTCTGAGGCACATCCCAGTGAGGAGGTTTCCTGGAAGACACACTCAAGGTCGGTTCAGCAGCCTGCATCTCCAGCCTTCCAAAGACTTGCTGAGCACCAAATCCACTAAACGGAATCCTTTTCTCCCTCATTTAATCAGGGAGAGGTTTCCATTCTGACTCCCAACTCCTCTGCTATCACTCCAGAGTCAATCCCAAAGTCCTTTCTTTCACCCATGAGACCCTATGTGCTTTGGTGCCCTGTTACCTCTGCAGTTTATGACCTTCCACTCTTCATCTTGTTCATTCTGCTCCAGAAATTCAGGCAGAAAAATGCACATAGTGCTAAAAGAAAATGGTAAGAAATGAAAATACAGCTGCAATTGCATTCTTAGTGTCATCACTTACAAATATGCGTGTATTGCTCAAAACAATAAAGTACTAAATTCAAAGGCATTACTGATCCTAAAGAAAAACTGTGAAAGCCTGCCTCTTCTTGGGGATTCCCTGGATTTGCTTCAGCTTTGTAGAGCCCCTGTTTATCTGTTCTAGCCTAACCAGTGAGGAATACATTTAATCTCCCTGACATAAACTCTGCTTAGATGGCTCCATTGTTTTGTTTCTGTTTTCCTCTTTGTGGGATTTTCAAGTTATTTTCAATAAAACTTTAAGTTCGGTGGGAATTTTTTTTTCCCCACACAAATTGCTGTTAAGGCATGCATCCATCATTTAGGATTTATATTGTTGAGATTTATACTTAGAGAAATTTTATATTTGAGTTTGTATAATTTCCACTTGCTGGATTTTTGCTCTCCAAAGGGCCAGTCTCTACAGACTTTGATGAATTCTAAGCCTGTCATCCTTCATAGTTGGCTATGAATTTAGACAACAGGCTGATCATTTTAGCTATCTATACAATTTGGGCTAAATTCCACAGCCACACAGCTGTAAATATGTACAACTAACAATGACTATGCTAAACTATGATGTGATGGGGATTTTAAAAGCCATATTAATCTAGCTGCCTTTTAACTGCCAAGTTAATAATGAACTCTAATGTCCTGAATTGCAGGCTGTATTTATTTGAATTTGTGTTTGAGCTCCAAAATAAAGATTTAAAAAAAACATATTAATGCTTAGTGGTATTTTTGTTTTCAGCTGGGCATTGAATTCCGGGTGTTGGGTATCTAGGCAAGTGCTCACCCACTGAGCTACATCCCCAGCCCCTTTAGTGACCTTTTGGATATTATTAAACCTACTAAAAATTACTTAATTGCTTTAAATTTGTACAAGGTTTTAATTCATCTTTTCCTCATTAATAATTAGATGGTTAACTTTGTTCTTGAAGAAGCTCAGAATTAAGATTTAGATTCAAAGTAAAGGCTAGAAATGTTTTTATTGCTGGGTATTGGTTTTTTGAGGCAAGGGATTTCATGCTTCGTAAAAAGCCTTGAGATTCACAGCCTGCTGGTGTACTGCGAAGTCCTATTACTGCTGAGTACCTCTCTGGAAGGAAGACCCTTCCTTCCCAATTCTGGTATGTCTAATTCTTCAAGGGGAATGCCCCAGCCAGGGACAGGTGGAGGCAGATGACTTCTGTCTATGGGGATTTTGCTACCATGCTGCTGGAAGGCCCAGAAGCAGAACCCTTTTTTTGCAAAAAGCTGCAAAATAAACTCAATAAATGAAATTTTCAAATGACACAGGAATACCTTTATTGGCAAAAACTCATTTCTACTTTTTGAAAGAAACCGTTAAACTAAGAATGATGGATTATTTTATTTTTTTCATTAGTATTGATTTACCAACAACCCTGTTGAACACTGACATGACTGGAGGTTTCATTTGGTTGTTGGTTTGCTTTTTGTGAAAAGGAGACATAAAGTTCCATGTGGCTTCAGTTACTGTTACTTTGGGGCTTACTGCTTCCAGCTGAACCTAATCCTAATGCAGAGAGTGAAAAACCAAGTAAGATTTCTAGAATGAATCATGGCTGCCATGTGGAGTCTGTGGCTATGAGAAATGCAGGAAATGTAAGTTGATACATGACTATTGAGAAGTTTTATAGTAGACTGTATGCCCTTGTAGCTTTCATCAGTGGTTTACATCCTGACCTCGTGTCAGACCAAACAGAATAAGTTTTATTCCTCTCTCCTATGACATCTGAAAGCAGCTATTTTGGTCCTAAGTCATCTTCTTTGTAGGCCATGCATCTTCTGGTTTGTCAGACTCTATAAAAACAGCTTTGCATTTTTCTTCTCTGAGCCTGCTCCAGTTGGTTCATTTCACTCTTCAAGTATGAGATCTTGACCTGAACCTGGGGTACAAGTGTGGTATGAGCAGGCTGTTATCACCTTCACTCTAGATGACACGCTTCTGTTATTTCGTTATCTTCGCCGGCAGATGCATCACATTTTTTCAGTCCTATGGAACTCTTTTCCACACAGTTGCTGTTAAAGTCACATCTTTTCTGATATCTACTTGTGGCATTTTGATATGTTCAAGTGTGTGTGCACAGCCACGAAGAGCTGGCCCTATTAAATTTCATCTTGCAAGATTTGGCTCACTGCTTCAGCTCAGGGAGATTTCTGAAAATCTAATTCTTCCACTGCTATAGCTTGGATGTTGAATGTGTCCTAAAGTTCCCTGTATTAAAGGGTTGATCCCCAGAAGGAGGAGTCTTTTGCAGGGGATACTGGGGATTGAACTTGGGAGCACTTGACCACTGAGCCACAACCCCAGCCCTATTTTGAATTTAATCTAGAGGTTCTCACTGAGTTGCTTAAGTGCCTTGCTTTGGCTGAGGCTGGCTTTGAACCCATAATCCTCCTGCCTCAGCTTCCTAAGCCGCTGGGAAGGAGGAGTCTTATGGGAGGTCATTAAGTCATTAGGAACATGCCCTCAAAGGATATTATAGGACTTTAGTCTCTTCTTTCTTTTTGTTTCCTGGCCATGAGAAGAAAAGTACACAGATGTGCTGTGCACTTCCTAACATCCAGAATTCCATCCGAGGCTCAAAGCAACAAGTCTATCCAATTTGGGACTGGAGACTCCAAAACCATAAGCCAAAATAAATTTCTCTTTATAAGCTAATCTCTCATGTATTTTACTACAGTAACATAAAGCTGATTAACAGTCACCAATTTTCTTACCTACCTTTAGGCCTTGTGTTGTTTATGGTTTTTGGAGAGCCTGATCTCTGTTTCTTTGTCTCAATCTGATGTCCAAAATGTTGGACAAGGCACCCTGGAAAAGGACCTTCTTCTGTGCTGCCATTCATCAATCCATTTATCAGAGTTTGGGGGTATATAATTGACAGCAAATTATTATTCTTGTGATTGTATTCAGGATTTCCTAGCCCAAGAAAAGGAAAGCTTTTTAAAGTCAGTAGTTTGGTCACTCAGTGCTACTTGGAGTTGAGGGTTTCCAGGTAGTGTTCTTCTCCAGGTACATATAGTTTCTCATTGTCAAATGATGGGTCAAACACAAGGTGGGTCACTGTTCTTCATGGCAGTGAGGTGTGTGCTAAGACATGGCACTCAGACTTGTGCCCAAATCCTGCAAGATGGCACTAGAACTCATAGAGAGGAAGGACCCCATGTGTTATCCTTTCTTACACAGCAACTGCAGAACTGAACTGGTGATCCCATGGATGTATCCAGGATGTTTGCCTCTTTGTTCATAAGCCACATTAATTTGGATCCTCATTCTGACTCTGTGTTCCCAGCAAGCCGGAGAACCCAGTGTAACATTGTTGTGAAGGGTTCAGAATTTCAATTTCACACAAATCACCCTGGGCTTTTAGGAGACTTTTCCTCCTTTCTAGCCAGAGAGACCAAAGGTCAATTTTTGTTCCCTAAATTATATACGCACAGAAAAATAAAATAGTTGCTTTTTCAAAGTCACTTATTCTCCTAAAGTATTCTTATTTTTTGGAAAGTTAAAATTGTTCAATTCTCTTATTTTCCACAGTAGCATGAAATTTATTTTTATGCATTTAGCCCTCAAATCCAAGGAGATTCCAAATAGATGTGTGTGATAGTAGTGGCAGGTGATGACATTACCTTCTTCCTTGGTTCTTAAGAGTACTCAAATAAAATAAGGATACATGGAAATTTCTAGACTAAAACCTGAGTCTGATAAGAGCATATGTTGATTTTGTGCCCATATGGAACAACCGAGATTTCAGGCATCTGGAAGCTCCTCTTCTGGTCATACCCCAATTCTGGGGACTTTAGGGCATGTATAAAAGTGACTCTGGGACAGAAGAGGTAGACAGTCTGGGATTCCATGTCCAGACCCAATCTGGTATCAGCTATGATCCCAGACCAAGGCTACAGCAGAGGTCCAGCTATGAGTGGAGGGGTTTCTTTTGTGCAAATCTGTGAGTAGATCTTCTTGGATCTGTGTCATCCTGTGGCCTCTCCACAAAGGCCAGGCATATCTCTGTTGCACGCAGTGCTTTCCCAACCTGTCAGAGGCATTTCACATTCTTAATTCCTGTTAAACTCTTATGAGTCAGGCATTTGGGAGATTTACAACCACGATCCCATTTACCAAAAACTCTCTGAGGTAGACATGACGCATTACTCACATGCTAGAGGTGCAGGGCGTGAGGATCATATTGGCTAATCGATCTTAAGTCCACACAATTAGGAGCAGATGATCTAGAATTTGGAACTCAGGTCTGATTGACCTGAAACCCTAGTTTATTTCACTACATGTGCTGGTTCCATTTGCTCTGAACAACAGGATTCTTCCATTTTAGTTTTGCTCATGGAATCTGGGTGAGTCACAGCAACCTTGAGGAGCCAGCCTAAAATATCTGTCTGGTCACGCTCAGTGCTGCTTTCTGACGCCTGCCTACATGCTTACTTTGAATTCTCTCACATAATTTAAGTACTTCAAGGTCTGTAACTTTTGAGATTTGTCCTTGACCTGACCTGGGGACTAGTCCTACTAATGGAGAAGGGGTTTTGCTTCACATCAAGAGAAATATAATCCGATTCTTTGTAGCTTCTAAATTATTTGTAGTTGTGTGTGGCCACTGGCTTGGTCACCATGTCAAAGGCAAATGCCTCTACTCCCTTAGAGAATGCCAAGACCATGGGAAATGAGAATCAATGTGTTATGTGGATTGAATGTTCAAATAGAAGCATTGTATTCATTCACGTATTTCTTACAACATGTCTGTATCTTGTTTTCAGGAACACAGAGTTCTTTTTTAATGACCCATAACAGACAACCATTGTGATATTTAGACTCTAGAAAGATAAGCAGCAAAATCCAATGATGAAAAAGATAATAGCTTCAAGGGGATCACTTGAGCCAATGGTTTCACCCACCAAGGAGATTCAATCCACTAGAAAAGCAGCCTTCCTGCCATACAGTGAATCTGCTTGATCTGTCAAATTAGCTTTGGCCTGCAATTGTTTCTCTTTGTCAGAATCCATTTTAAATACTAAAGTAATTGTGGATTCTCAAAAGTCTCTCTAATAAGCAAACACAAGGAAACAAAGAATTTCATGGAAAGGGTCATCATTGATTACATTCAAATGGTTTCAAGGAGTTGGGGATAGAGCACAGTGGTCGAGCACTTGATTGGCATGCACGAGGCCCTGGATTCCATCCCTAACACTGTCACCAAAAAAAAAAAAAAGTTTTCCAAACACAACGTAGGAAAATGTAGAAAGTTCAAAGTAGGTTTTGATTGTTCATTTTCTAACAGATCCAACACAATAATCAGCTATGACACAATAATGGAATACCTTTTCCATGTCCAAACTGAAAATAGGAATAAATCCAAACATGGGAACATTTTTCTAGAACTGTTGTGAACAAAGTCCCGTGAACTGAGTGCCTTCACTTTCAACAGAAACTTGTTGTCTCACAGTTCTGGAGTCTGGAAGTCCTAAATCAAGTTGCTGGCTGGGTTGGCTCCTACTGAGGGCCGTGAGGGAAGGACCTGTTCCCTGCCACTGTCCTTGGCTTGTACGTGACCACTCTCCCTCCTGTCTTCACATAGTCTTCCTTTTATGGTATATCTTTGTATCCAAAAGTCGTCTTTTTCTGAGGACACCAGTCATATTGGATTATAGTCTACTCCATAACTTGATTATTTTGGTAAAGACCCTGTCTCCAAATAAGGCCACATTCTGAGATATGGGTTTTTTGGACTTCAACATAAGAAATTCATGTCTTATTTTCTCTTTTCAAAGAACTCTCGCATTAGTCTATTCTATTGTTTTTATATTATTTATACATTTATTGATTTCTTTGTGATTTTTTAAATTAATTTTTATCCTTTTTTTATAATAAAATATCCAAGGTTATGAATTGACTTCAAATTATGATTTAGATAATGAGGATACAGTTAAAATATGAGCTCAGTTAGTAAGAGTACCTAGGTTCAAAAGTTACCCTTGTCCTTAATCTCATAGGACTTTTGTAAAAATTAAATAAAATTATTTGAACAGTATTCAAAAATTAGTTTGATTAGTACTGATCAGTATTCAAAAAGTTTGCCAGCAGTAACATAGTAATACTGGTACTAGCTACGTACCCTTGGTTATATTATTTAGCCCTCTTGCATCAGGTTTTTTTTACATGTAACATTTAGAGCACTATTGTAGATATTTGAGATATACGAGCAAACAAAATAGACGAAGATTGCTGCTTTCACGTGCTTACATTGTAGCAGGAAAAAAAACAGATGTGAACAGTAGAAATGATGAAGAAATCATGTAGTTTGTAAAAAAGTAATGTAGGCTGTGTAGGATAAGAAAAATCGGGAGTGACTGAGGGAGAAAGGGAATTTTAATTTTAAATAGCATAGTCTAGAAGCCCCTTTTTAAAGATGATGGAGAACCATGCAGATCTATAATTGAATGTTGGGGTGTTTCAAAGAAAACTGAAGTGGTAGTGAAGAAGTATCAGAAGCACATAAGAACAAAATGCCCACCCTTTAATCTCAGGTGCATGATGCCTTCTGGGTAGCTCACAGAAACAAGAAGAGCTATTTGATGAAACTGTAGGAATCAGCAACCTTGCCTGTCAGATACTCACCTGGTGTGGTGCAGCCCACAAGTTCAGAATGGTTTTACCAGAGGAACATTTCTAATTGATTTATTGTTTGAATAACATTAACTTCATCCTCCAACTAAGTCAAAGAATATTCCAAATAGGAGCATTTTATTTTATTAGTAGGCCTGTATTTCAAAACTTCTACTTCATTGTTATTATTATATTTTGAATTTAATCAATAAAAACTTCTATGGAAATGTGTTTTTCCCCTATGTTGTAACTACCTAGATAATAGCCTTGATTTTCGCCTCTTGGTCCACAAAGCCTAGTATTTACTATGTGTTCTTTTATACAAAAGTTTGTTAACACCCAAAAGCATAGGCTATCTCAATTACTATGATTCTAGCTTCACTCAAGTACCTCCTACTGGTGTAAGGACTAGTTCTCACAGTGATAGGAAGAAAAGGAGAGGAAATGAAAAGAACCTTATGCACCAATGTTAATAGCAGCATCATTCACAATAGCCAAGAGGGAGATGACCCAAGAGTTCATCAACGGACATGTGGATAAACAAAATGGAGCACCTGCTGTCAATTTTCATTTTCCATGATAGTTATGCTCTACAGTCACCACCAACAATGAAGTCGTGCATACTGAATGACTGCCACAAGAGGAAATGCAGGATTAGATTCCCATGAGCATCCACTCAACATTTCATCAAGAAATCAGTGCCTAGCCTCATTCATGTGTCTTGCTGTTTAAAGATCTTATTTAATATATATTATTGATTCACCAACATTGTACACAATGTTCATGCATGAATAAATCTTCTCTAAGACATGTATTTTCTCCATAAGGCACATCTCAGCCTCCTTGTGCTTAAGCACTATGTTTAAGAGCCACATTAAAATCATCAAGAAAAAGAAACCAAAAATGTTAAAAAAAATGTCACCCAATAGATCATGAAAGTGATAATTTGCACTTTCAAGACTGAAATAAGAAAGCAGAGCATTGCTTTGTTAAACCTCAGCTGAGAACATGAGTGTCTGGTGAGTCAAATATTTTGCCGCTCTGTGAATGTGAATGCCCATGCTAGTTCCATGAGTACTGATTTTTTGGAATTACAAATATATTTATCAGATTCACAAATATGAAATCTATTTAAAAAATTAGGATCAGTTGTACATATAATGGAATACTATCTGTTCTCTATTTCTGTAAAAAAGAATGATTCATGCTATTACGTAGATGGGCCTTAAAAACATTATGCTAAATGAAATAATCCAGACACAAAGGACAGATATTGTGTAACTTGTGTGGACCTTCTAGAATAGACAAATTTATAGAAACAAAGTAGATTAGAGGTTACCAAGGTACGGTGGTGGTGGTAGTGATGGTGGTGGAAATTATTGCTTAACAGATACAGAGTGTCCACTGGGGTGATAAAAAAATGTTTTGGAGCTATGTAGTGGTGATGGAACAACACTGATTGTAATTAATGCCACTGAATTGTATGGATTAAATGACAAATTTTATCTATATTTTACATAAAAGATTTTTAAAGTGCATCAAGAAGGACGTCATATCCAGTTGATCTAAAGGTTCATAGGGGAGAGAAGGCACAAACATGACACAGCTTTAGCTCTCAGTGTAAACAAGCCACGGTATTCAAATAGCATTATTTTATTGGTGTCTTTATAATCATTACCCTCTTATCTCACTTTGGAGCTTATTGTTCTTAGCATTAAGATGCTGTACTTAATAACAGCCACTTCTGCATGTCACTGGGAGAGGCCCTACCAGCAACTGCATCATAGAAAGGATGCAAATAAATGACAGCTGAATTCTCTACACAAGGGAACAGGGACATGTATTTAAGTGCAAAATCTGAGGTTTTATGGCCTACCTAGTGAGCTGTTAATAAAGCTGAGTAAGCATCTTGCCACTATTAAATAGTCCTATGAGTTCTGTGCTTCTCTACACATGATTACCTCTACAAAATTCTCCTCACTTTTATATTGATTCAGTCCCCTGCCTGGGTTCCAACTCTTATCTGTTACTTTCTCAAGGGGGAAAAGCAAATCAATTCAGAGAGGCTGGAAGATGTTTGGCTTTATCTAAAAGTGATCGATGGCAATAATTTTCATCTTTGTTGTTCTCCTGTTCCAGGAGGCTGAGTTCAAAAAGCTTTGCAGAAAAGAAACAGATGGTGAAGAGAAACACAAGGTAATCGTACCTCAGGGGCAGGAGCTCAGAAAAGCTTCATGGATCATTTTCGGGTACGTTCAGAATGCAACTGGGAAAATAATCTGTATGTGAGCAAAGAGAAAGATTTACAAAGAAGCCCAGGAAAGGAGGCTTTTGACTGCATTTTGTTGAATAAGTGTATTTAAAAACTGAGTTTTGGTCATGAGTCTTCAATGAGAACAACCATTAAATGTTTGGGCAGCATAGTCACCACCTTGTATTCTTAGGAGAAGGGTATTCTGATTACATTTTTTTGCAAAACTGAAAACAGTGTAGGATATATGGGGGAAGATTAGAAATATGATGTATCTGGTCTTCCTCAGAGCTTCTCCTTCTTTTATACATGCCAAGAAATGTGCACTTTGTCATTTGCTGATGAATCCATTTATTTGAATTCTATACCACATGATGAAAAAAAACTGTTTAGATACTGCAATCGACTAAATGCTCCTGTCCACCCTCCTCACCCCTGCCAAACTCACAAATTGAAATCCTAACCCCAATGTGATGGTATCAGAAGGTGGGACCTGTGGAAGAGAACCAGGTCTTGTGGGTAGAATCCTCAATGAATGGGACTAGTGCCCTTATAAAAGAGACCCCAGGGAGCTCTCTCTCTGTCCTCCCATGATTTGAGGATACGGTGAGAAGACAGCAGTCTGCAACCCAGACAAGCTCTGTCACAACAGCCTGATCATGCTGTCATCCTGATCTCAGACTTCCAACCTACCAAGCTGTGAGACATTCCTGTCGTTTATTAAGCTGCACAGCCCGTGGTACTTTGTAATGGCAGCCTGACTAGATTAAGGCAGTAATGAAATGAAAATTCTCAGTTTTTCCAAAGGAAAAAATAACAATCTTCGGCAAGCTAAATTGGGGTAGTAGATGCCAACTCTCATATGTCAGTCTCTTGTGACATGTGGCTTCATTTTTAAATTTCTCACTGGTGACAAAGGATAATTTTATGACTACTTTAAGTCAGAGAGCATTGAGGAATTTTTGTCTCTGCAATGTAGAGTTATTGCCCCTTGTTATACATTCAGAAATGCAAATTTCTTTCCTTTTGTATTTTATCAAGTCAAGGCCTGGAACCTGGACTAACCAAAATTGAGGGGTTTGAGTATAATTTACCTTTAGGCAGTGTTAAAAGGAAAACTTTAGACAAATTTAAGATTATTCATTTGAGCAAAGGCCAGTTGATGTATAGGGTATCACTCAGAAGCAGAAGAGGTTCAGAGAATTCCATGCTGTAATATGGGCAGTGAATAACATAGACCAAAAGTGGAAATCAAATACAGAAACAGCTTGATTGGTTACAGCTACACTTTTGCCCCATTTGGACATGGTCTGATCAGTTGGATACCAGTTGTTGACTGAGACCTGGCTATTTGTAACAAAGATTAACTCCAAAGTTTGGTTCTGGTTCATTTCTGTACTAAGTTATTTATAGTTCCTCACACAGGAATTTGGACTAGGGAGACAGACTCAAGTCAATGGCCTCCTACTTATTTAATTTAACAACAAATAAGTTTGCTACTTCAGAGTCCTGTGAACAGGCATAGATATGTGAAAAAGGTGTGGTTTGTTCTTGGGTACCACTGAGAGGCGAACAACATTGGAACTTCTAAGTTGAGTCTTATCTTCTGGGTACTGTGTATGTATTTGCATGTGTGGCAGAATCTTGTCCAACCCCTAGCCATCCACAGAAAGGTCACAAGCCTACTAAATTGGAGAGATCAGGGTTAGGTAGGAATTTGGTGGTGTTTATCTGTCCCTGTGCTACCAAGATTAAAATCACTTGCTCTTAGGGGAAAATGAAAAATAGCAAGACTGTCTCTGCTCAAGCTGGTGAAGGGTAATCCAGTCTCCTTAGGAACAGAGTACTCAACAAGGAAGAGAAGACCGAATACATGGAGAAGAATGGAAAATTCAATCAAAGTGTAAGAATATGATACTTACAAGCCAGAGAAACTCCTCCCTGTTAAATCACACCATCAGAGCTATGTATCAGGCATACAGCTCTGTTCTCAAAGGTGATTGAGACTCCCAGAGGGAAAGCTGGGGCCCATATTAAATGGAAGTCAGGAGAAAGAGGTGGGAGGATTTCTGTCACAGATGATGGAGGAGGAACAGATGAGTCAGAGCTTTCTGGTGACTGATGATGGACTGCTTCAGACAGTCTCGCTTGGCCATTCACAGAACCAGGGAGGAAAACAGACTTGGCTTCCTCCTCTCAAGGGCCTGGTGCAGACAGGTGGGCCAAGCGGGCTCAAACCCAAAGTCAGCGTCAACTGCCCAGTTACACTACACTCATGGTTTAACCACAACATTCATGAGAGGCATTTTTTTTTTTTTTTTGAGAGAGAGGGGGACAGAGAGAGAGAGAGAATTTTAACATTTATTTATTTTTTCCTTAGTTCTCGGCGGACACAACATCTTTGTTTGTACATGGTGCTGAGGATCGAACCCGGGCCGCACGCATGCCAGGCGAGCGCGCTACCGCTTGAGCCACATCCCCAGCCCCGGGGAGGCATTTTTAAAGGAATACATGGCTCTGGAAAGGAATAGCACATTCTCTCTGCAAAATATTCCTAGGGCATGTAAGAATCACAGCTTACCTTTTTTGAGAAGTTACGTGCACCAGGTACTATTTCAGTTGCTTTTACATATTATCTTGTTTCATCCTCACAACAAACCTCTGAGGAGGTTATTATTCTTATTCCCTGTTATGGTTTTGATATGAAGTATCTCCCAAGAGTTTCTGTGTTTTTTCAGGAATTTTCAGAGGTGAAATGATTGGACTGTGAGAGCTGTATACTGATCAGTCCACCATAGTTTGAATGGACTGAGTGGTAAATAGGCAGGTGAGGTATAACTAAAGGAGGTGGATCACTGGGGGTGTGCCTTCCCAGTGGCATATCTATCTGTCTATTTCTCTCTCTCTCTCTCTCTCTCTCTCTCTCTCTCTCTCTCTCTCTCCCCCCCCCCTCCACCCACCCCCCACCCCTTGCTGCCCTGAGGGGAGCAGCCTTCCTCTGATGGGCCATTCTACCATGGTAGACTTCCTTCCCTTGAGCTCAGAGCAATGGAGTCAGCTGAATATAGACTGAGACCTCTAAAACTATGAACCCCAAATAAACTTTCCCTCCTTTAAGTTGTTCTTGTTGAGTGTTTTGATCAAAATGATGATAAAGATGATTAAAACAAATGTCAAAACTGGGGCACAGGGAAGGAAGTAGGCATAGAAAGAATCGATTTGGGGCATCCTTGGAGTATCGAGGGAGACTATTTTATAGTATCTTTGCAGTTCACAGAAATTAATATGTTCTGGAAGCATCTGGTTACCCCAGGAGAATCACATTTGTGAGGAATTGCAGGGACCAATCATCATGACCATAAACATCATTTTCATGATGTTGAAGGAACCACATATTTCAATATTTCAAACATATTTAGAGGCAGCACAGCTTATTCTGTAGCTATATTATTTCCTGCTTTCCTCTTTTCTCAGCCTGACTTCATTTTCATATTTTAGATCGCACACTAATTGTGCCCTGGAGATTTCAAATCATAAAGTAGAATAACATCTATGAATTTTCAACCATAGGCATCCTTTAAAAAATGTTACTAATTGCTGAATAGTCATATTTATTTTTTATAAAATGACTCAATAATAAATTCAACCCAAATACTTTGGCAAAAAAGAAAGGATAAAGTGTTTTCATTTTAATCATATCTTTGGTGTGCTTGTGTTTTAGGCTATATATTCCCATAGTCCCAACTCTATCCACTTCTTCCTTCCATCTGAGGAAGGGGAATGGCACATGTCAGTAGTGCAAATACCAGAGTGGTGGGTGAGCACGAGATGTGGCACATTTTATCTATATTAGGGTTCTCCAGAGAAATAGAACCAATAGCAAGGGTATGTGGGTAGATCGATTTGTATGTGTATATGTGCAATATAACATATTAGATACAATAAAGAGATTTATTACATGGAATTGGCTTATATAATTATAGAGGTCAGATAGTGCCCAAATCTGCAGTTGGAGAGCTGGAGAACTAGTGGTATATCCCTAGTCTGAGAGCTTGAGAAGCAGGAAAGCAGATGATGTGAATTCCAATTACATTCCCAGCCCAAAGGCAGAAGACTGATTTCCCAGCTTAAAGATAAGCAGTAAAATAAAATCCCCTCATATTAGGGGTGGTTGGATGGATGGGCTAGGAGGCCCACACACATTGAGGAACGCAATCTGCTTTATTTAATCAATTCAAATGCTTATCTCATCTCATCCAGAAATGCCCTCACAAACACACCCAGAATAATGTAACCGAATGCCTGGGTATTCTATGGCCCAGTCAAGTTGGTACATAAAATTAACATCACACTATCCATCTTCTCTCCACCCCTGTGGTAGACTGGTGACCAGTGAACTATGCCTTCTGGGCTCCCTCTAGGATTTATTATGTATCTAGGTTTGGCCAATGGGACATCAATACGTGGGATGAATATGGGAATTTGATATACACTTTTACACTGGAACTTGTGCTCTTGGAACATTCCCCTTTGAAACTCGACCACCATGTTGTCAGGAAGTTCAAGTAATCACATGGAGACACACATATGGAAGAGAACTGAGACCTCTGGTTGACAGAGCATCAGCTGAGTTCCCAGCTTGTGGCTTGTATCAATTACCAGCCAGGATGAGGTCATTTGGGACTTTCCAGGCATTCTCAAGTATTACTTGATAACAAATGCAGATTTTGGCTTTTTATGCATATACATAAAGGTGAAATTCACTATAGGATATTCATATATTTGTAATATAGCTTGGTCAATTTCATTCCACCCCTCTTCCCATTTCACATCCCTTCCCCCTCCCCCTCAATCCCCTTACTCCATGGATTTCTCTTCATGGGACACCCCACCACACACACACCCTTTTTGCCTTATACTTTCTTTGTACAGAAATATTTAGAACATTTTACTAGTGTCATAAAATGTATGAGGAGGAAGAATTTCTACATTATTGGAATGATCTACTCCTTGAACATGTGATATAACTTGCTTCTAAAGCTATATGCTTTTGTGCCAGGCAGTTAATTTGGTGCTGTGGATGATTTGTCTTGTTTGATCCCCACCATATGAGGAAAAGGAGGCTCAAAGAGATTAAGCAATTGGTTCAGGGTCGTCCCAGGGAATGTAGACTTACCCCATCTGACTCAGACAACACCTAACCTTTGGGTGCAACTGCCTTTTAAAATGACCACTGTGGTGGTGATGTGAAAATTATTTAGGAATAGCCAATTGTGGACATTAATTGGAAGGTTCTCTTATGAGTGACTCATGTGGACTATGGAACAAGAAACAGACTTTTGATTACTTAAATCTGAACAAGCTCCTGAAATGAAAAACTTGTCAATGCAGTTTGGTTTGTGTCAAAATGCCTTCTGATTTATGTTAATGTCTGTCCAGCCAGGCTTTAGATTTCAGAGCTGACAATTTCAAGAGGATTCAAAGGCTCTGCAGGCACGACCCCCTTGTGGATTTGGGGTTGATTTGTGAGGCTTCGGGGCATGTTTTATGCTACATAGACTCCCACAACATGGAAAAATTTTTTTTAAAAAACTTCCTATTTACAGTTAACTCTCTTTAGATTTCAAAGTGGGGTTGAGAGTATTTCAATGAAAACTCCTTTCAATATAAACATCAAATGCAATTTCTCAGAGTTCTTGGAATAGTTTTGCTATGAATGTTGTTGTTTTGACTATGCATACAAATACTCCACAAAAGTAAAATCAGATAAAAAATTCCTGCAGATCATGTAAGAGACTAAACAGAGGTTTTATCTCTAGTCAAGGTAGAAGGGAATCTCTCAAAGAATAATGTAATGTCCAGGGTTGCTCACTTGGAATCTAGAGGATGGGGGTTGTCTTCTGGCATGGATTATTCATGTAGGTCAATTCTCTCATGTTGATTTTGGAGTCGCATTGCAGAACATAGCATCTTAGGAGGAGGAGACCTTGGAATCATCTTGTCTGTTCCCCCCCTGCAGACTGTTGAAGGCACAGGGCAAACACTAGAGTCATTTCAATAGTCACAAATGCTCATTTTTGCCCTTTCACTAAATCTATCCATCTCCATCAATCTTTAATTGCATATAAAAAAGCATTAATCTATGATTAAAATATAGTCTACATTGACTAAAACAAAGCAACCAGTTTCATTCTTTTTGATCCATCTGCACAGACCATCATCTCTCATCCTTGCCAAAAGAAAAAAAATCTTTTTCAGACACTTGAATATATAAATATAATCAACTGATAAGTATGGAAGGCAAAAAACAACTTTTCCATGGAGACACAGAAATAGGCATAAGTTTTATTGTCTCTACTATAGTTTAGAAGAAGAACTAAAATGTATTCTATTAGTGGAAATAGTGTGGAGAAAATATTGAATGGTTACTATGTATTTAATTTTAAATATATCTGGAAACATTTCTTGTAGATCAAAAAAAATAGCCCTTTTTTTCCACTAAATATTTATCATTTGATTAAGGTTTTTGTTTTGTTTACTGATTTTGTTATTTTGCATGAATTCATTAAGTTCTTTTCTCTGTGGAAATGTGATTCATGAACTTGGGTTATCATACAACAATAAAGGCCACCTTATTATTATGTTACTTTCACATGATATTTGTGCTTTATCCAAATTGATGGATTAACATGAATTTAGGAACAATTACGAAGGATGTCAGAGATGCTAGGTTCAATTATTAGAACTTAAGGATCTTAGGAACTGATTCTTCCAGTTTAAAAAATCTAAGTAACTCAGAGGCCATCATGTCCCCAGTTTGGGGTTCAGACCTAGATAGCTTAAGTCTGTGGGGAGAGAATTCCAGGGTGAACGTGGCTGGGAGAGTCATCTTTTTCCTCTTCCTCTTGAAAGTCATACCAAAGTTGAAACGGGGGAAAATGCAAACTTTGTTTTTCGTAAAACTAGAGCACAGTTATTATCCACATACCTCAATATATGTGTGAGAACGCTAAAAGGAACCTAGAATGGGCAAAGCCAAGTGAAAGTTGAGAGAAAACTACAAAGATGGCTAGATGCCTCAGACCCAAGAAAAAGTATATTTCCTAAAGACTAGAGTTCTCATCCTGGTGTGCAAAGCCATGAATCACTTGGATCAGTGGTTCTTTGATTTCCTTAAGCTTCTGGTTCTATCTAGAGTTTGGTTCAGAAAAGGAAAGCATTAAGAGACCACATAAAGAACATGGAAGAGCCTTTTTAGCATAAGGAGTTTTATGATAGTATTATAATATTAAAACGTGAAGCTTTTAGGCTGTGAAGCCTGGAGGACGGCACCACCCCAACACACACGTGCTGACATCTGTGAAGTTCAGTCCAAGAAAAATGGACTAAGTTATAAGAAAAAGCCAATGGAAAACACTGAGTCAAAGATACAAGATTAAAACAACAGGGGAAACAATAGTAAGGACAAAGAATACCTCCCCCCAAAAAATGTATCAGGCAGCCAATAAAAATTGTGACCAAATATTTTGCCATCCGTTTAAAAGAAAAACTTAATAATCAGTTACTTCAGAAAAGAAAGACCACACTGTAAAAAAAAAACCCCACAAATTCAAAGAAAAGAAAGATAACAGAAGATTAAATTCAAGTGACAGAAGCCGGTTTTCATTTCTTTTCCATCAGGGAAATAAAAATGGAATCAGAACAAGGACAAGGAAAAAGGGTCCTGATAAAAGTACAACAGGTAACATAGGGAATGTATGAAATAAACATGGAAAATGAAAATAGACTTTTAAAAGGTACACAATAACTAGATAGACAAAGGTGATCCAAGTAATATATAACTGGAAAACTTTAAAAAACGATTCAGTATTACCCATAAAAAAGAATGAAATGATGGCATTTGCAGTAAATGGCTGAAAATGGAAAATCTAAGCCAGTCCAAAAAAACAAAGGCCAAATGTTCTGATATATGGATGCTAACAGACAAGAAGGAAGGAGGAGAAGGAAGAATAGAACTTCATTGGATTAGACAAAGGGGAATGAAGGGCGGGGGAAAGGATGGGAATATGAAAGCCAGTAGAATGAGTCAGACATAACTTTCCTGTGTTCAAATATGAGCTCATGATCAGTGTAATGCCACATCATGTACAACCACAAGAATGGGAAGTATATTCCATGTATGCATAATATGTCAGAATACATTCTACTGTCATGTATATCAAAAAACAAAAAATATATATATATTAAAAAAGCAATTCAAGGTACGTAGCCAGAAAAAGTCTTCAAATAAACAGAATTTGAAAAAGTAAATATGCATATTTACACATACACACACAAAGGCACACTTTGTAATGGAAAACTTGCCTCATAATGTTTAATATTAAAACGTGAAATAACACACACTCTAAAAAATTATAATATCTAATATAAAATACAATGGCAGAATTAAGAAATAAACTATAATAGAAACAAATAACCAGGAATATAAACACAAAATGTGGTTTAGAAAGGTTGGAAATAAAAGATAAATAAGGGACAATCAGGCAGATACAAGTACAAACTCAAAAGGGGAGGAATTGTAATGTTAATAGCAAACTAGATGGAATTCAGGTAAAAAAATTGAGCTAATTCTATGAATTTAATGATGATATTGGATTATGAATATCCAAGTATCAAGTAATAAAGCAGCAATATTCACAACCAAAAAATTAGAAATAAAACTAACAGCCCAATTGAAAAATGGGCAAATAATTTAACAGAAAAGGAAATACAAGTGACTCTTAAATATATGAAAAATATGTACATCCTTATTCATTATGATACAAATGTAATTTAAAACTGTAAAACTCATTTTTCACCAATCAACTTAGTGATAGCCCAACAGATTGATAAATGCAATGTTTGTGGAGCTGAGAGAGAATAGATACTTCCATAAATTACTAATCAGAGTAAAAATTGGTACAATACCTTGTAGTGAATTATTTTATGTTGTTTCATTTTAAATGTAAGTTTAACCTTCTCATAAAGAGGAAGGACTTAGTCGCCCTTGACAGAGTTTTCAGCTCTAGACCCCCTCCCTCCCTGTTCTTCAGGGTAGATGATCTAGATATCTGCCTTATATAACTGCCTCCTGGTGACCACTTCTCCATGAACAGCTGGATGCAGCCTATAGGACTAGTGCCACTGGCCCTTATACCTGGCAAGAACTGTGCAGATACACCATAATCACCACCTTTCTCACAGCGTGACTTGTAATTCATGCTTACTTGCTTTAAACCCACCGTTTAAACTCCCCAAGGGAAATCTATTTGGTTAATGTCCTGGACCCAATAAAAGCCTTGGCTCATGAGTACACTGCTTTAATTCTATATGTATTGCCTCTAAGCATGCCACGTGCTTTCCAGCATCTGTAGGTAATAAAATCTGTGTTTTTCCTAATCATTGAAGAGTGCTCTCCATTTTAAAGATCCCAAATTAAAACTCTTCCTCATTGTCAGAAAGAGGATAATTTGGCAACATCATCAAAACTACCTCTGCATTTATCCTTAGACCCAGCAATTTAACTTCAGGGAAGTTGAATTTGTCCTGTAGATGGTTAGTTCCTCTTTTGGAAATATATGGGATTATTTAAAGAGAATGAAAAAAAAATCCTTTTATGAGCTAATACATGGAAAATAAAATTCTTCTGGGATAATATGATATGTGAAAACAAGCCAGGGGTAGAGTATTGAAAATCATATTTTATCTAAAAGAGGCTAAGAGAAGGCAAAAATATATATGCCAAAAATTACAAAAAGTGCATAAAAAGTCAGTATCCAGTAGGTGGAATACAATGAATATCAATCTTTTTTCTTTTTTTTTTTTTTTGCTTTTTTGTTTTTTTAAACCATGTATTTTCCATATAGAAATTAATTTACAATATGATAAAATGAGATTGCCATAACACTACCTACTTTATATTTCTTCAAGTTATGACATTTAAAAAGCCCATCTGTTACAACTGTTAACTCAGAAAAGAAAAGGCATCTTGAGAAAAAAAATGGTTGTTTTGCGTGGTGCTGAAGATCCAACCCAGGGCCTCGTGCATTTTAGGCAAGCCTCTCCCACTTTCTTTATCTATGTTTTTATATGTCCTTTTGACAATAATAAATACTTCAACTATATTCAAAAATATCTTACATATACATTTGCAAAGTTTTAAAAATTTTTGGAGAACACATATACTATTTTACCTCGACATCAAAACCATCCAATAAGCTAAACAGAAAAGTTGTTGTTATTTTTTTTATTCCCCCTTTATAGAGTAGGCAAGATAGCCACAACTGAGTTGGGATATTTTTAGAAATATTTGCAAATAACTACAGAAATTATTATATTAATGATTTCATAAAGCAGCCTTCATTAGATTTATTCATATAAATTATTGAATTTAATTTTAAATTCACTGAATTAAAAGAGAAAAAAGTGGGATATTGCTTATGTTATAGAAAATGTTTATAACAATTCCCTTTACTTATCCCTGAGCTAATTCTGTTTTTGCAAAATCATTTGCTTTGCATCCAGCACTTGTCCCATGAAACTTGCCTAATATACCCTCAGGAGCTATCAGTTCTCCTCTTCTGTGATATATATAGTGTTTTATTTTACTTTAGACTCAAATAAAACCAAAATCACCCTGGGGTCTGGATTTCCTCCTCCTTGTGCCTCACAGGAAGCGTAGCTGGAAGGAAGAAAATGTTGATTAAGAAGTACACGAAATATGGAGTCAATTATTTCTATGAAATCTACCAAAATAATGTGATTTTGGTTCATGCAAGAAGAATCAAAAGAAGCTGAGCCATCTGGAATCCAGAGAATTGATGCACTGGATGTAACTAACGTTTCCTGTTAGTTACATCCAGTGTAACCAACGTTAAAAAAAAAAAAAAGCAGTGGCTTTAAAATAACTTGTTTGAGCATCCAATCCTACTCTGCACATTCCCAGGAATATGATTTATGAAGTAGCCACATGATGAGCTCAGCAGACCTACTCACTAGTAAAACAATTATAACTGATTAAAAAAAAAAAAACAACAACGACCACCTAGATTCTCAGTCCTAGACTTGTACATCTATTCAAGAAAACCTGTATATCTTGTCAAGAATAGTGGGAGTCTATGGCACAATAAGCTTCATTCCCCTCACCCCAAGCTTAGTGTGATGGGAACCCTACTCTGGGTGGGCTTGATCCAGAAGGCTAGGATCTCTCTCCCAAAACACCCCCCAGTTAAGGCTGCTATGTCCCCAGGAGGAGCAGGCCACCAATACTTCTCATTATCACAGTTTCATGTTACAGAGGCCAAAATCCAAGCTAGTGCATGTGAAACACTAAAGACGCCTTCCACCACTTAGTCCCCACTTATAGGATGGAGGGTGCATCACAAGTACACTAGGCTAAGAATGCAGGGGCCCAATTGCCCTTGTACAATCTTGCTGATAGGATGGAGCCCCTATCCTGAGAGAGGTGAGCCAAGCAGAGAGGAGGCTATTGCTTCTATCCAGCATCACAAAAATAGGAGTCACTGGAATCAGACCCCTTCTTAGAATCCAGGTTTGGAGTAGCTCACAGATTTTGCTGAGGAGCAGGGGCAGCCCAGAGGAAAGAGCTCCAAAGTTCTCCATAAATGAACTATCTTTATTTGGAAGCAATCTGTGGAAGCACAAGCCTAAGGTGCTCTCAAAATCAATAAAGATAATGGAAATTCATGAATTGACACATACAATAGTTGAAATGAAAAATGTGCTAAAGGGATTCCACAGAAGATTTGAAGTTGCAGAAGAAAGAATCAGCAAACTTGAAGATATATATAGATTCTGCAGCCCAAAGAACAGAGAAAATGAATGAATTAAAATGAGCAGAACTTCAGAGAAATGTGTAACACCGTTAAGGAAGTCAATATATATGTAATGGGAATACCAGAAGAACGGAAAGAAGAAACAGGGGAAAAAAGATTCAAAGAATATCATTAATATTAATCTACATATCGAAGAGCTTCAATGAAAGATAAAGAGGAACTAACTAGAACAAATTAAAAAATAAAACAAAGATAAAGAGAAATAAGCTCAAAAACACTTTCAACCAAGGCAAAAATAGACTAATGCAATTATATGAAACTAAAAACGTTCTGCACTCAACAGAGTGAAGCAATAACCTATGGAATGGGAGAAAATATTTACAAACTATATGTCTGAAAATATATATGAGAAATTCAAACAACTCAATAGAGGTTGTGTGTCCCTTATCTGAAATGCTTGGAACCAGAAGTGTTTCACATTATGCTTTTTTTATTATTTTGGGATATTTGCAAATACATAATGAGATACCTTGGGGATGGGATCCAAGACTAAATACAAAATTAATTTGTTTCATGTAAATTTTATACACATAGCCTGAAGGTAATTTTATACAATATTCAATAATTTTATGTGTTAAATAAAGTTTCATGGATCAGAAATTTTTCTACTTGTGGCATATTGGTACTTTAAAAGTTTTGACATGTGGAACATTTAGGGTTTCTGAATTTCAGATTAGATATGCTCAATTTGTGTCAAGAAAACAACTCAATTTTAAAATGAGCAAGGGACCTGAATAGACATTTCTCAGAAGAAGATACAAATGATCAAGAGATATATGAAAAAAAAATGCTCAACATTGATAGGAAAATTGTAACCACCATGAGCTATCACCTCATACCTGTTACAATGACAATTAGATGAAATGATAACAAATGTTGAAAAGGGTGTGGAAAGAGTGGAATCCATGCACACTGTTGGTGAGAATTACTACACGACTAGCAATGGTCCTTCTGGTTACATACCCAATGAAAAAGAAATAAGTATCTCAAAGAGATGTTTGCACTCCTAGATTAATTGGAACATTATTCTTAATTGCCAAGATAGGGAATCAACCTAAATGTCCATTGACAGATGAATGAATAAAGAACAAATACACATGCACACATATTAGGTGTAAAATTATCCAACCCTTAAAAAGAAGGAAGTTCTGTCATTTGTGACAACATATGGGTGAACCTAGAGGACATTCTGTTAAGCAAAGTAAGTAGAGAAGGACAAATACTGCATGATCTCATTTACATGTGGAGTATACAAAGGTTGGGCTCATGGAAGCAGAGAGTAGAATGGTGGTTGCCAGGGCTGGGGAAGGGGTGTGTAAAATGAACTATTGATCAAAAAGTGAGAATTTTCAATTATTCAGGACAAGTTTTAGAGATCTAACACATAATATCATGGCTATAGTTAATGATATAATGATTAAATACTTGAAATGTAGGAAGATTCAATCTTGAATGTTTCTACCATAACAAAAACAAGTGAGCTGATAAATGTGATAATTAGCTTTATTGTGGTAATCATTTCATAACATATCCATATATCAAAATATCAGGGGCTAGGGTGGGGTTGTAGCTCCGTGTAGGGTGTTTGTTTAGCATGTATAGAGACCCTGAATTGGACCCCCCCAGCATTTACAAAAAAAACATACACCATAAATATATATACAATGTTTAAACATCAATTATATCTCAATAAAAATGAAAAAAAAATTTTTTACTCCATGGAAAAAATACAGAGATAAGATCATGGAAATTACAAATTACTCATCCTAGCCTTGTGACCTTCTATAAATAAAAAGCTAACTTCTTGTCAGAAACACTGGAGGCCAGAGGGCAATAAAATGACATATCCAAAGTGCTAAAAGAACAAAACTTGTCAGCCAAAAATCTTATATACAGAAAGATTATCTTTCAAAAATGAAAACGAAATAGATACACTCAGGTAAGCGAAAAACAGACTTTGCTGTTATCAGACCTTTCTTGCAAGACACATTCAAGGAAGACAGTAATTCAAATCTACAACACAAAAACATGCACACTAGGAAATGTAATTAAGTATTTATAAAAGTCCGTTTAAATGCCCATTTCTTCCCCAGTCTTCTTTTAATAATTTTAAGAAAACAGTATAGGAAAATATGTATACAATTACATTGTTAGGCCTATACACACAGAAATGTAACATATTTGACAGTAACAAAGAAAGTAGTTGAATGGGAACAATGGTGTATTTGAATAAGAAAATGAGGCCAGATGGTGACTTGAATCCCCAGGAACAAATGAAGAGAATCAGAAATGGTAAACAAGAAAGTTAATAGAACATACTCTATAAATACAGACTTGTTCTTTCTTTTCTCTTGTCAGAATCATGCTGTGACAATACCTTAGGAGAAACTAAATTGTTTCTTTTCTGATATTCACAGAGCAATGGTGTATAATCCTTATTATATGTTGCTGGATTCAGTTTGCCATTTATTGAGAGAATAGATGCACAAATGTGATTGTTTTTCCATCTATAATCCTAGGAGATATTAATCTGAAGTTTTCTTATAATGTCCTGGTCTGATTGTGGCATCAGAATAATTCAGGTTTCACATAATAAATTGACAAGTGTTCCCTCCTGTTTTTTACAGGAGTTTGTGAAAGTTGGTAATTCCACTCTAAGTATTTAATAGAATTCACCAATAAAAATGTCTGGTCTTAGGTTTTTCTTTGTGGGAAGTCTTTTTATTATTATTATTAGTTCTAATTAGTTATACATGACAGTAGAATTCATTGTGCACTTTGATACATCATACATATATGGAATATAATTTCTCATTTTTCTGATTGTACAAGTTAAAAAAAATCACACCAGTTATGCAGTCATATATGTACATAGGGTAATCATGTTCAATTAATTCTATGATCCTTTCTAACTCCATATCCCCTCCTCTCCCTTCATTCCCCTCTACCTAATCTAAGGTAACTATTCTTACCTAGCCCCCCATCACTATTGTGAATTATCATCTGCAAATCAGGGAAAATATTTGGTCTTTGATTTTTTGGGATTGGCTTATTTCACTCAACATAGTATTCTTCAGCTCCATCCATTTACCAGTAAATGCCATAATGAGATTATTTAAAGCTGAGTAATGTTCCATCGTGTGTATAGATAGAGAGCACATTTTCTTTTTTTATTGTTTTCTTTTTAAATTTATTTCTATATTTGTTCTAATTTGTTATACATTTCAATTCACAGTACACATACAGAGAACAGTTTTTCATGTCTCTGGTTGTACACAAAGTAGAGTCACACTATTCGTGTCATCATACATATACCTAGGGTAATGATGTCCCTCTCATTCCACCATCTTTTCTACCCCCATCCCCCCTCCCTTAACCTCCCTCTGCTCTGCCCTATCAAAAGTTCCTCCATCCCTCCCATGCCCACTCCCATTATGGATCAGCATCCACTTACCAGAGAGAATATTTGGCCTTTAGTTTCTTGGGATTGGCTTTCTTCATGTAGCATGATAGTCTGAAACTCCATCCATTTACCAGCAAATGCCTTAATTTTATTCTCTTTTAATGCTGAGTCATATTCCATTGTGTATATATATTAGAGTTTCTTTATCCATTCATCTGTTAATGGGCATTTAAGTTGCTTCCACAGTTTAGCAGTTGTTAATTGTGCTGCTATAAACATTGAAGTGGCTGTGTCACTGTAATATGCTGTTTTTAAGTCTTTAGGATAGATCAAGGAGTGGGATAGCTGGTCAAATGGTGGTTCCCTTCACATTTTTCCAAGGATTCTCCCTACTGCTTTCCATAATGTTTGCACCAATTTGCAGTCCCACCAGCAATGTAAGAGTGTACCTTTTTCCCCAAATCCTCGCCAACATTTATTGTTGCTTGTATTCTTGATAATTGCCATTCTAACTGGAGTGAGATAAAATCATACAGTATTTTTTATTTTTATTTGTTACATATGACAGAAGAATGTATTATAATTCATATTAAACATATAGAGCACAATTTTTCATATCTCTGGTTGTACACAAACTAGAGTCACACCCTAAGTACATACATGTACTTAGGGCAATGATGTCCATCTCATTCAACCATCTTTCCTATCCTCATATCCCCTCCCTTCCCCTCCCTCCCCCTTGCCCTATCTAGAGTTCCTGTAATCCTCCCATGCCCCTCCACAACCACATTATGAATCAATATCCTTAAATCAGAAAAAACATTTGGCATATAGTTTTTTGGGGATTGGCTAATTTTACTTAGCATTATATTCTCCAACTCCATCCATTTACCTGCAAATGCCATGATTTTATTCTCTTTTATTGCTGAGTAATATTCCATTGTGTATCTATGCCACAATTTCTTTATCCATTCATCTGTTGAAGGGCATCTAGGTTGACTCCACAGTTTAGCTATTGTAAATTGTGCTGCTATAAACATTGATGTGACTGTGTCCCTATAGTATACTGTTTTTAAGTCCTTTGAGTAGACCAAGGAATGGGATAGCTGGGTCAAATGATGATTCCATTCCCAGCTTTCCAAGAAATCTCCAAACTGCTTTCCATATTGACCACACAAATTTGTAGTCCCACTAGCAATGTATGAGGGACCTTTTCCCTCACATCCTTGCCAACACTTTACTATTCTTAATAGCTGCCATTCTGACTGGAGTGAGATGAAATGTTAGAGTAGTTTTGATTTGAATTTCTCTAATTGCTAGAGATATTGAATATTTTTCATATATTTGTTGATTGATTATATATCTTCTTCTGAGAAGGATCTGTTCAGTTCCTTGGCCCATTTACTGATTGGGTTATTTGGGGGTTTTTGGTGTTAAGATTTTCTGAGTTCTTTATATATCCTAGAGATTAGTGCTCTATCTGATGTACATACGGTAAAAATTTGTTCCCAAATTGTAGGCTGATTATTTCTTTTGCTGAGAAGAAGTTTTTCAGTTTGAGTCCATCCCGTTTATTGATTCTTGGCTTTATTGATTCTTGCACTATAGGAGCCTTATTAAGGTAGTTGGGGCCTAATGGACACAATGGAGATTTGGGCCTACTTTATCTTCTAATAGACATAGTGTCTCTGGTTTAATTCCTAGGTCCTTGATCCATTGTGACTAGAGTTTTGTGCATGGTGAGGGATAGGGGTTTAATTTCATTTTGTTGCATATGGATTTTCAGTTTTCCCAGCACCATTTGTTGAAGAAGCTATCCTTTCTCCAATGTATGTTTTTGTCACCTTTGTCTAACATAAGATAACTGTAATTATGTGGGTTAGTCTCTGTGTCCTCTATTTTGTGTCTACAAGTCGATTTTGTTGCCAATATCATGCTGTTATTGTTACTATTGCTCTGTATAGTTTACGGTAGGGTATAGTGATGCCACCTGCTTCACTCTTCTGCTAAGGATTGCTTTTGCTATTCTGAGTCTCTCATTTTTCCAGATGAATTCTGTGACTGCTTTTCCTATTTCTAAGAGGATTGTCATTGGAATTTTTTTTTTGGAATTGCATTAAATCTGTATAGTGTGGTCATTTTGTCAATAATAATTCTGCCTATCTAAGAACAAGGTAGATCTTTTCATCTTCTAAGATCTTCTTTAATTTCTTTCTTTAGTGTTCTGCAGTTTTCATTGTAGAGGTCTTTTACCTCTTTCATTAAGTTGATTCCCAAGGTTTTTGCTTTGTTTTGTTTTGTTTTTTTGAGACGATTGTAAATGGGGTAGTTTTCCTCATTTCCCTTTCAGAGGATTTGTCACTGATATACAGAAATGCCTTTGATCTATGGGTGTTGATTTTGTATCCTGCTACTTTGCTGAATTCATTTACTAGTTCTAGGCATTTTCTAGTGGAATTTTTTGGGTCTTCTAGTATAGAATCGTATTGTCAGCAAATAGTGCTAATTTGAGTTCTTCTTTACCCATCCATATCCCTTTAATTTCTTTCATCTAATTGCTCTGGCCAGTGTTTCAAGAACTATGTTAAATAGAAGTGGTGAAAGAGGGCATCCCTGTCTTGCTTTCAATTTTTCTCCATTTAGAATGACATTGACCTAGGGCTTTAGCATAGATAGCTTTTACAATGTTGAGATACGTTTCTGTAATCCCCAGTTTTTCTAGTGTTTTGAACATGAAGGGGTGCTGTATTTTGTTAAATGCTTTTTCTGCATCTATTGAGATGATCATTTGGGTCTTATCTTTATCTATGTTGATGTGATAAATTACATTTATTGATTTCCATATATTGAACCAACTTTGCATCCCTGGAACGAACCCTATTCGATTATGGTGTACTAACTTTTTGATATGTTTTTGTATTCAATTTGCCAGAATTTTATTGAGGATTTTTGCATCTATGTTCATTAGAGATATTGGTCTAAAGTTTTCTTTCTTTGATGTGTCTTTGCCTGATTTTGGAATCAGGGTGATATTGGCCTCATAGAATGAGATGGGAAGTGCTCCCTCTTTTTCTATTTACTGAAATGAATTGAAGAGTATTGTATTAATTCTTCTTTGAAGGTCTTGTAGAACTTGGCTGTGTATCCATCTAGTCCTGGGCTTTTATTGATTGGTTTTATTGATTTTATTTCACCACTTGAAAATGATCCATTTAAATTGTGTATATCATCCTGATTCAATTTGGGGCAAATCATATGACTCTAGAAATTTGTTGATGTCTTTGAAATTTTCCATTTTGCTGGAGTAAGAGTTTTCAAAATAATTTCTAATTATCTTCTGTATTTCTGTAGTGTCTGTTGTGATATTTCCTTTTTCATCATATTCGTTAGTAATTTGAGTTTTCTCTCTCCTTCTCTTCATTAATTAAGGGTTTGTCAATTTTATTTTTTCAAAGAACCAACTTTTTGTTTTGTCAATTTTTTCAATGTTACTTTTGTTTCAATTTCATTGATTTCATTTCTGATTTTAATTATTTCCTGTCTTCTACTAATTTGGGTGTTGGTTTGTTCTTCTTTTTCTAGGGCTTTGAGATGTAATGTTAGGTCATTTATTTATTAACTTTTTCTTCTTTTAAGGAATGAACTCCATGCAATGAACCTTCCTCTTAGTACTGCCTTTATAGTGTCCCCGAGATTTTCATATGTTGTATCTGTGTTCTCATTTACCTCTAAGACTTATTTAATCTCCTCCTTAATGTCTTTTGCAATCCATTGTTTATTCGTTAGCATATTATTCAGTCTTCAGGTGTTGGAATAGTTTTATTTTTTATTTTATCATTGATTTCTAATTTCATTCCATTATGATCTAATAGAATGCATGGTAGTATCTCTACCTTTTATATTTACTAAGAGTCTGCTTTGTTGCATAATATATGGTGTATTTTAGAGAAAGATCCATGTGCTGCTGAGAAGAAAGTATATTCTCTCATTGAAGGATGAAATATTCTATATATGTCAGTTAAGTCTAAGTTATTGATTGTATTATTGAGTTCTATAGTTTCTTTGTTCAGCTTTTGTTTGGAAGATCTATCCAGTGGTGAAAGAGGTGTGTTAAAGTCACCCAGAATTATTGTGTTGTGGTCAATTTGACTCTTGCGAAAAGTTTGTTTGATGAACATAGATTCTCCATTGTTGGGGCATATATATTTATTACTGTTATGTCTTGTTGATGAATGTTTTCCTTAAGCAGTATGAAATATACTTCTTTATCCCTTTTGATTAACTTTGGCTTGAAGTCTACTTTATTTGATATGAGGCTGGAAATCCCTGCTTGCTTCCACAGTCTATGTGAGTGGTATGATTTTTCCCAACCTATCACCTTCAGTCTGTGGATGTCTTTTTCTGTAAGATGAGTCTCTTGAAGGCAGCATATTTCTGGGTCTTTTTAGCAAAAGAAACAATAATGGGAATCTTTTTTCTGTTACTTGTTCTTTCTAGATATACATGTCAGTAGAGTATATTTTGTAGATATACACATTTGCATACATAGAATAAGTATAACCATAATTGTGTTGTATATGATGTGGAGTTACATTGGTCATGTATTCATGTATAAGGATAGGAAAGGCATGTCCCATTTATTCTACTATCTTTTCTATTTGTGGGAAGTATTTTGATTACTGATTTTTTAAAAAAACTGTTGTAATTCTTTCATCTCAGATTTTCTATTTCCTTTTGAGTAGGTTTAAATATTTTGTATTTCCAGGAATTTTTCTATTTCATATAGTTATCTAATGTGTGGGGAGGGAAGGGGAGAGGAAGGGAAGGAGAGAATTCAAAGGCTTTGCAAAACCTTTGACTGTTTCTGCAAATCTTGAAAATCCCTTAGTTACTCTTATTTTGGTGTCCTAGTCTTGAAGGTAGACAAGATAGGTTAGGTTAATTTAGGGCTAATAAACCTATATTAGGAGGTTTCAGATAGACACTTAAGTGATCCTCGTGTCTACATGCCAAACTGAGCAGCATTTCTAATCAAGAGTCAGATACAAAATGAAGGCAGAGACTCCAGGATTTATCCTGTCTTTAGTTACTCACTGGGCTTCTGCAGGTAGGGAGTTACTGTTGTGTTAAAGGCAGCCTCTCTAAGTCCCTGTTCTCACTGGGGGCTCTAGTTGTCCAGTCTTTGTGGTACTTTTACCTGGTTAATGGGGCATGAGTTCAGGCTCTGGGAGTGCATCTGCCCTTTGTTTCTGGGTGGTGCCTGATTGTGTCAGTGTTACCTGGCTCAGATATCCCAGATGCTGTTACTTGAGTACCAACACTCAAGAGATGCATGTTGATGAGAAGGGATTGGGTTTACTCTAGGCTGGGCCTGAAGAAGACAAAAGGGCTTCTCAAAGCTCCTCAAAACTTCTTCCCAGGCTCTGGGACACAAAGGGTTTTTACGAGGAGGGAAGTAGGCAGAGAGGCTGTAGGCGGACAGGTCTTCCTCATGGAGGATACGGCCTTCTCCAGATCATCACAATGGAATTTGACCTCCTGTAGCTAGTCACTGAGGAAGGGTGTTACAAAGGCCTTCAGGGGTTCTATGAATCTAAAGGAAAGTTTAGCAGTTAACATCCAGGTGGGCTTCTCTTCAGTCAAAGTATCAGGGAGGCATGGTAGGGGAAAGAAAAGGGAGGGCAAAGAGCAAGTTCAAAGGAGCCCCTGTTATACCCAGTCACTATAGAGGGTTGGACAGGCTGGATGAAGGAATGATTCACGTCCCAGAGGGGACAGAATGCAATGGTATAAGCTTTCATCATGCTACTTAGAATAGCATTCAACTTAAAACTTATGAATAATTTATTATTGGAATTTCCCATTTAATATTTTCAGAGCATGGTTGGTTGAAGTTAACTGAACCCACAGAAAGCAAAACTGAGAACAAAGGGGCCTACTATATTGCCTTTCTCTTCCTGCTATAATATAACCTCCCCAAAGGGAGGACATTTTCCCCACTGATATATCCAATGCACTTTAAGAGTGACTTGGACATGGGGGACACTCAACAAGTATTTTTCAAATGAATACTGAAGAACTAGAAATTTTCATTTGGTTGAAGAAATTCTGAAACCTCAAAAATAGATGAAAATGCCCTTTACTTTTACAGATATAAAATTTTATTCGTTGAAGTAATATTTTTGTCTGATACTAATCTTAAACCACAGAGGCAGGAATATATGTAGACTTCTAGACTTTAGTTGCCATTTAATTTGTGGGAGGAAAAGGTCATAACTTTTTTTTATGGAGATACTGTCAGCTATTTTTTAAAGGGATTCTACACATCCATTTTCATACACACACACGTATGTATGTCACTTTCAAACTCTATTCCATATATCTTTTTCTTGAATCAGGATGACAGCTTTATTCTTCATAGCCTTTAAAATTGTCAACATGACCTATAAGTTACTCCACAGGCTTCCAAAACATTTCTATCCATATTCTATCAAATTATGCAATTGAAATGGTACTTTTTATTTTTTCTAATCTTCTTACAACATGAGGCATGAAATTCGTACGCAGCATATCAGTCAAGAGGGAACCACATTGAAAACATGCTCTTGGAATTTCACAATATTCTTAAAATATCAGTGTCACTCTTAACTTAGGACACAATAGCAAGAGTTCTCTTTTTTAAATCGACATATGAAAGTTGTATATATGAGAGTACCATGTGATGCTTCAATACATGTATACATATGCATGTTCAAATCAGGGTAAGCTTATCTATTACCGCAAATATTTATTATTTCTTTATTGTAAAGGTATGCAATATCCTTTCTTCTAGCTTTTGTGAAATATGTAGTTCATTATGATCTATAGTCACCCTACTGTGCAATAAAACACCAAAACTTTTTTCTCCTACCTAACTATAACTTGATGTGACAATTGACAAACCTTTCCCTAAGTTTTGAATTTCACTCACACTACAGACTCATGATGGCATACTCTGTATCAGATCGCCCTCTCATGAGAAAAACTGGAAAATCAATATAAATAGAATAGCCAGGCATGATGGCACATGCCTGTAATCCCAGCAGCTCGAGAAGCCGAGGCAGGAAGATCGTGAGTTCAAAGCCAGCCTCAGCAAAAGTAAGGCACTAAACAACTCCATGAGACCCTGTCTCTAAATAAAATACAAAATAGGGCTGAGGATGTGGCTTAGTGGTCGAGTGTCCCTGAGTTCAATCCCCGGTAACCAATAAAATAGGTAGAATATATAGATATTACTAATATATTCTATGTATATCATATAGTTTTCTCTGTATAGATCAGTTTTCTAGACATAACTTTATTACTATATATTCAGGTGTTCTATATGTATTATAGAAATATGCATGTTCCCCTGTGTTCCTTTCTGATTCTCTTTAGTCTCTGTCTATTAGGTAACCCAGTGTGCTGGAGCAGGCCACCCTCCAATTTTGGATTTGGTTCAGATACCACACCATGAGACGCACATCTGGTCTCCCAAATGGCTGCTAAGGGAATAAACAACACAACTTGGAAGTGTAGAGGTAAGCTTGATGATGGAAAACAGGTGACAGGAGGAGGTGGGTAGATAATGTGGCCTCCTTCCTGGTATGTGGACCACATTCAGATGTGTTTCCTTCCTGGAGTCCTGGGGGCTCCAGTGTGCAGCAAGCTAAGCACAATGCTGTGTCTCTTGGTGACCTATCTGGTCCTGGGGCAGTGGCAGCAGAGAGAGAGCACCTGGTACTGTGCTGCCTCAACCTGGCTTCACTTCCCTCTTCCCTCGTCCCCATTGCCCTGGGCTTGTATCTCTCAACGTGTTAGCACTTAATTCTCACATCAGGTTCTGATTTCTAGAGAATTTAAATTGAAGCAATATCACTTTTGTATTTCACGGGATAGAATACTATGAAGTCAATTAAAATGAAACTGCTCTATATGGTACTGAAATTGGTTAAATAAAGAGGTAGAGGAGAGAGCATGTTGAAACAAAGCAAGGTGTAGAAATGCTGTGTCTCATGCTATCATTTATGCTGCAAAACCAAAAAGAAAAAAAATCTTGTGGACTGGACTACATTTCAAAGGATACACAAAAAATAAATTATGGTCATTACTTCTGAGAAGGGTAACTGAGTGAAAGACAGCCGATTTTTTACTATATCATTGCAAAATCTTTGAATTTTGTAGATATATATGTATTGCCCGTTAAATAAAATTAGAGAAAAGAAACAATGACCATGAAAAGAGATTTGCCAAGAGAGTGATAGAGGTGTTTTTCTGTTTGTTCTCCAAGAAATTACGATTCCTCACTCAACAACTGATAAAAGTGAGAATGGTAAGCAGGGAACACATGGCATGTCTTAAAAACCACATGAAGGTGGTTGGGATTTGCTATGAACAATTGGCAGCCATCCTAGTTCATTGAATGGCTTCACACTGGGAAGAAAACTCTGGTGTTGGTTGCATGGTAGAGAATGAACTCAGTGGGGAAAATCTGGGGGAGAATCAATTAGAGGTTGTGGCAATGATCCAGGATTCTAGTACTTTGCATGAGGATCTTGCTAGAGAAGACAAACAGGTAAACTAGGGATTTAAATTCTGTGTTTTGTGTTATTCTCAAAGCCTTTGTATGATTGCCAAAAATAGCCAGTTACCGCAATCATACAGCTTACTCTTGGTAAACAATATATCTATGTTCTTAGCAATCATTTTATCCCATGACAGATGGGCTAGGCATACTTCAGCTAGGTTTTCTTCTTTCAGATAACTATAATCTATAACACTGATTCTTATGACAGTTTCCCAGAATCAAACTATGTTCATTGTAGTGTGAAAAAACTAAAATTCTGCCATTTTGTCCAAGACATATATAAGTAGTCTGATTTTTATAGAATATAGCTTATCTCCTAGGAAACCACCAAAATCAAGGGAAATATTGGTTGAGATAAATGTTATCTTAGGAAGTTAAAATACCCAAATCAAAGACACTGAAATATGACAAAATTATGTATTCATAAACTGATAATCTTCATAATTGAAGCTCCTCAAGGGTACAGAGTGCTTACCTTTGCATATAATTATCTTGATTTTCATTTTCTCCTTCCTGTGGACTTTGGGTTCTCTTGAGTCTCCAAAGAAGAAAGTTTTATTGAAGAATTAAAAGTTCTTATAGGAAAACCTTTGAAAAATCATGGTTGCCTCTGTTAAAAGAAGATGAGGAACTAAACCATATTCTAGCCATATATCCACTAGCAGTGTAACCAATGGCGGGGGAAGACTATAAATATTTTTATGCTATAGGAGTAAATACAATATTTGTTCCTCATTACTTTTTAAGATATGTTTGCCAAGACTCAGAAGAAATATCTCCATGTTTCTGTGGAGCTGAATAGACAGTTCTACATTTATCAGATTTTAGGGAAAGGCCTTTTTCAGAAACACAACAAAGAGAAGACACAGGAAACTGAGAAACAAAGGATAAAGTTGACTTATGTCTATCAGATTAACATAGGCTCATTACTTAACACAGTTATCCTTTGGACTGGTTCCAGGAGCCACCAAGCGTCCCCAAATCTGTGAATGTTTAAGTCTCTTATATAACATGGCATGGTATTTGCATAGAATGTATGCATATCCTCCCATATATGTAATGTGAATCATCTCTAGTTTAAGTATGTAATACAATATAAATGCCACATAAATAGTTGTTATGTTGTATAGTTTAGGAAATAATGAAAAAACAAGTCCATGCATGTTCATTTTTTTTTTCTGAGTATTTACTATTCCTGATTGGTTGAATCTGAGGTTGCAAAACTAATGGATACAGAGTGCTATCATTCTAATTTGTTATGGAGTTTTTGCCCTTGTTTTTTTTTTTAAAAAAACTTCTATTAGTGCATATAGTTGTACATGATAGTTGAGTTCATTTTGACATACATGCATGAACTTTAGTGTGCTTCATTTCAGTCCCCAGTGCCTTCTCTTTCCCTTCCCTCCTCCCTCCCCCATTCCCCTTCCCCTCCTGTCTTCCTTTCATTTATTTTTTTAATTGGTGCTGTAAAGATATACATCATGGTGGAATTCAATATGGAACATTTATATATGTACATAGCATAATTTTGACAAATTCATTCCACATTTCCTTCCCTTTCCCATTCCTCCTCCTCCTCCTCCCTCCCTCTGTTCTTATGAGATCAAATCCTCTTTTTTTTTTCTCCCTTACTTTGCTTTAGTTTTCACATGGGAGAAAACATTTGACCCTTGATTCTCTTTTCTTTTTTATCTGAAAACGGGATAAATTTTCCTTTTATTCATAAGTTACTACACATTGTCAACACGCCCTTTTGAAATAAGTAGAATGTGGGGGGAAAACACCTTTTAAACCTCACCTTTAAATGTTTGCAATCTTTTTTTTCTCAATATGCTTGGTATAATTAATCTTTCAAAGGAAGTAAAAACCAAACCTGAATACTTCAAAACCCTTTTTTAAAAAAAATCCCTAAATGAATAAAATCATATAGGACTTTGGACATACACAACCAGGTTTTTAAGTTATTTTTTCACATACACCATCAAATTATTTCAAGTGCAATAATGGAAAGCTACAGTACTTCTTCCTGGATCAGTTCATTCGCTGTCACCTTTGTCTCTTCCTCAAGAGAAATAAAGACCAATCCTAAACATTAAAGTACATCTGTGCATTAAGTCCCTGCGCATTCTGCATAAAGTAGAAAAAAGTCAAACATGTTCTAGTGCTCAATGCAAACATTTTAACTATTATTTATTAATTTTCCTTAAAGGCACTTAGGAGTGTGTTACGTATTTAAAATGAACCTTAGGAATAGCACCATAACAAAACACCCCGTAAGAACGATTTTCTCCTTAAGCCCTTTGATTTACTTCAGAAGTTAAGAAGCCACCATTGTCAACCTCCTTTTTAAAGTCACCAGGTATCATTCTTGCCTTTTCTGATAAAACAAAATACTATTAAACCAAAATACTAAATCTATACCCACGGGTCTAACCATTTTGGCCAAAAAGAAAATTTACATTAACTGACCAGCCATTGAATGATCAGTTCATTCAAAGAACAAAAACAGTTCTATTAATGATGCTGAAACTGTCAATGTATTGTTGTGACAAAAGAATTTATGTACATATGAATATTTCATATTTATTTATGGATCTTTTGGTACCCTTTTGCAGATGATGGTAAACATGGAGTTATAACCCTGAGAACAGATATAAAACAGAGAAGCTTTGGAAGAGTTTAAATAAATGAATAGATCTGATGACTATCACCAGTTCTTAAAGTTAGGGATATAAATGGCATCCCACTACTTTTCTCAGGTCAACAAAGAAAATCATCGTGTCTTCTCCTGCACAGTTAACAGGAGCTCTGAAGAAAAGCATTATCCTTTTGGTGACAGAGGTCTCTAAACCAAATGAGAGGCAAATGTTCTCTACTAAAGGACTTGATTTTCTGAGTATGACTTATTTCTTAGTATGATGCTCTCCAGTTCCATTTGTTTACCAGTAAATGCCATAATTTCATTCTTCTTTATGGCTGAGTAAAACTCCATTCTGTATATATATTGTGAGGGTTTAAAAATGCAGAGTCCCACAAAATTTTATATATGAAATAATGCAAGACTTTTGGGACATAACTAGATTATGAAGAACTTCACCTGGTTGGTGGATTAATCCACTTAAATGAATTAACTGAATAGGAACTAGGTAGGTAGGGTGTGGCTGGAAGAAGTAGGTCACTGCGGGTGTGACTTTGCAGTTGTGAGAAGATGTGAGAAGGAAGCAAAAGCTGCAGTGGAGACCCAGGAGGTTTAAAAATGCCTGTAATGTGGGATGTCTGTTAAGGAAAGCTCAGGGACTCAAACAGAAACAAGACAAGACAGAGGCCATATGGGTTGTAGCCAGCAAAGTGATAGGAGAGAAGCTACACAAAGCCCTTCAGAACATCACAATGCCGTGTGCCCCAGATGCTGGATGAGGAACTACAGGATATGTTTCCCCAGTTGGATTTTGATCTTGCTTTGGTCCCATTCCTTCTTTCTATGCCATTATTTCTCCCTTTTGGATTGGAAACATTTACATTGTGCCATTATATGTTGGATATATGCTTTTGATCTTTACTTTCACTATTTAGATTTTTTCCCTTGAATCTCAGATGGAATTTTGGACTTGGACTTTTGGGCAGTATTGGAGCTGTTAAGACTGTGGGGACTCCTGGAAATAAATGAAATGGTTTTTTTGTTTTGTTTTGTTTTGAGAGAGAGAAAAAAAAATTTTTTAATATTTATTTTTTAGTTTTCATTGGACACAACATCTTTGTTTGTATGTGGTGCTGAGGATCGAACCCGGGCCGCACACATGCCAGGCGAGCGCGCTACCTTGAGCCACATCCCCAGCCCTACCGCATTTTTTTAACCCATTCATCTGTTGATTCGCACGTGGGCTGGTTCCATTACTTGGCTATTGTGAATTGTGCTGTTATAGACATCAATGTGCATACTATCACTACAGTATGCTGATTTTAATTCTTTTTAATATATACCAAGAATGAGATAGCTGGGTCATGATGATTTTATTCCTCGTGGTTTGGGGAATCTTCATACTGATTTCCAAAATGATTGTACTGAATTGAAATTCCACCAACAATGCATGAGGGTATCTTTTTCCCCACATCCTTGCCAACATTTATTATTTTTATCTTGATGATGGTTGTTATTCTAACTAGAGTAAGATGAAATCTCATTGTACTTTGATTTACATTTCTCCGATTTCCAGGGATGTTGAACATTTTGTTTTCATATACTTATTGGCCATTTGTGTTTCTTTTTTGAGAAATAGCTATTTCTTTTCTTTTGCCTATTATTGATTTTTTGGGTTAGGTTTTTTGTTTTTAGTGTTAAGTTTTTTGAGTTCTTTATACATTCTGGATATCAATCCCATAATGGAAGTGTAGCTAGCAAAGATGTTATCCCATTGTGTAGGCTCTTTCTCCACACTCTTCAATGTTTCCTTTTCTGTATGAAAGGAAATTTAATTTAATGTCATCACCCTTATTGATTCTTGGTTTTATTTCTTGTGTGTTAGGGGTCTTGTTAAAGAAGTAGGTGCCTGTGAAGGGAGGGAAGGGGTTATGGGGATAGGAAAGATAGTAGAATGAAGCAGGCATTATTACCTTCTGTACATACATGACTGCATTATCAATATGATTCTACAACACATACAATCAGAAAAAAATGAGAAATTTTACTCCATTTACGTATGATTTGTCAAAGTGCCTAACTGCATTCTACTGCCATGTATAACTAATTAGAACAAAATTTAAAAATTATAAAGAAAAAAAGTAGGTGCCTATGCCAATATATTGGAATATTAAACCCATGTTTTCTTCTAACAGTTCCAAAGTTTCTGTTCTAATTCTAGGTCTTTGATCTGCTTTGAGTTTGACTTTTGTTCAAGGTGAGAGATAGGAGTCTAGTTTCATTCTTTTACATAGGGATATCCAATTTTCCCAGCATCATTTGCTTAAAAAGTTATCTTTTCTTCAACATAAATTTTGGGCACCTTGATCTAATATCAGATGACTATAACAATGTACATTAGTCTGTGTCTTCATGTCTATTTTGATGCCAATACTATGCTGTTTTGTTACTAATGTCAGAGGTATAATCTGAGATCTGATGTTGTGATGCCTGTAGTGTTGCTCTTCTTCCTCAGGATTGCTTTGGCTCTTCTGGGCTTCTTATTCTTCCAAATGAATTTTAGGACTGTTTTTCTAGTTCTGTGAAAAATATCATTGGTATTTTGATGAAAATTGCATTGAATCTGTATAATGCTTTTGCTAGTGTAGCCATTCTAACAATATTAATTCTGCCTATCCAAGAACATGGGAGATCTTTCCATCTTCCAAGATCTTCAGTTTCTTTCTTCAATATTATCTACTTTTCATTGTAGAGGTCTTTCAGCTCCTCGGTTAGATTTATTTCCAAGTATTTTCTGTCTATGAACTTGTTATAAATGGGATAGTTTTCCTGATTTCTTTCTTAGCAGATGTATTTTTGGAGTATAGGAAAGCTATTGATTTGTGAATGTTGACCTTGTATACTGCTACTTTGCTGAATTTGTTTATCAACTCTGGAAGTCTTCTGGTAGAGGTTATTGGGTCTTCTAGGTATAGGATCATGTAACCAACAAAGAGATAATTGGACTTTTTTTTCCTGTTTGTATTTCTTTAACTGCCTTCTCTTGCCTGATTGCTCTGACTAGAGTTTCAAGAACTATATTGAATGGAAGTGGTAAGAGTGGACATCCTTGTCTGATTTCCAATTTTAACTTTTTTATTTGTTCTAATTAGTTATACATGACAGTAGAATACATTTATGCACTTTGATATATCATACATAAATAGAATATAATTTCTCATTTTTTCTAATTGTACATGTTGTAGAATCACATCAATTATGCAGTCATGTATGTACATAAGGTAATAATTTCTATTTCATTCTACTGTCCTTCCTATTCCAACACGCTCCTCCCCTCCCTGGATGCCTTTCTACCTACTGATTCCTGATTTTGGAGGAAATGCTTCCAGTTTTTCTCTGTTCAGCATGATGATGCATTGCTTTGTCCTATATAGTCTTTACAATGTTGAGATAGGTTTCTTCTATCCCTAGTTTCTTCAGCATTTTTAACATTAATGGGTACTGGATTTTGTTGATTACTTGTCCCCCCCCTTCATCTATGAAAACAATCATGTGATTCTTGTTTTTAATTCAGTTTATGTAATGATTTGTATATGTCGAACCAAACTTACATCCATGGGATGGAAACCCCTTGATCAGGATTACTATCTTCTTAATGTGTTTTTTAATGTGGCTTGCTAATATTTTATTAAGAATTTTTTCATCTATGTTCATCAGGGATATTGGCCTGCATTTTTCTTTCCTTTTTGTTTGGTTTTCATATCAGGCTTCGTAGAATGAACTTGGCAGTGCTTCCTCCATTTATATTTTATGGAATAATTTTAGAAAGACTAGTGTTAGTTCTTCTTTAAAGGTCTGGTAGAAATCAGCCGAGAATCCATCTGGTACTGGGCTTCTTTTTTTGCTAGAAGGCTTTTAATTGCTGCTTCAATTTCATTGCTTGATATTGGTCTGTCTGTTTTCTACATTTTCATGGTTTAATGTGAGTAGGATTATATGCATCTAGAAATTCGACAATATGTTCTAGAATTTCCAGTTTATTGAAGTATAAATTTTCAAAATAGTTTCTAATGATCATTTGGATTTCAGAAGTGTCTATGCTAATATCCTCTTTCTCATCTCTAATTTTGTTAAATCAGGTCTTTCTCTTTTGATGAGTTTGGCTAAGGGTTTATCAATGGTGTTTATCTCTTCATTGCATTTGTCCTTTATAAAGTTTTTTATTCTCAATTTCATTAATTTTGGCTTTGATCTTAATTACTTCCTGTCATCTGCATTTTGGATTAGTTGTTTATTTCTACGGCCTTGTAGTGAGATATTATATATTTTGAATCTTTCTTTTTTTCTTTAATCTAGGAACTCAGTGCTTTAAACTTAGAACTGCTTTAATATGATCCCAGAGATTTTGCTATGTTGATCTCTAGTCTCATGGGTTTCTAAGAATTTTTTTATTTCTCCCCTGATTTATTCTATGATCCATTCCTCATTCAAAAATGCATTATTTAATCTCCAAGTGTTAAAATGGGTTTCTTCTTGTTGTTTATCTCTAATTTAATTCCATTGTGAGGTGATAGAATGCAAAGAATTATCTCTATTTTGTTTGCATTTGCTAAAATTTACTTTGTGCCATACAATATAATCTGTTAGAGAAAGATCTATGTGCCACTGAGAAGAAAATGAATTCAGATGTCAATAGATGGCACATTCTGTAATGACAGATCCATTTGATTAATAATAATTCTTGGTTCCGAAGAGTCTTTACTTATGTCTAGATTACCTATTTAATGGTGAGAAAGGTGATTCAAAATCACCCAATATTACATTGTGGTCTATTTGATTCTTTATGTAGAGAAGAGTATTTTTAATGTATTTTGTGTACGTAGGTATTCCAATATTTGGAGCATAAATACTTACAATCATTATATCTTGTCACTGAATATTTCCCTTAACAGTTCAAAGTGATCTTCTTTGTCTCTTCTGATTAATTTTAAGGAGACTGTTAAGGAGAGCCAAATAAGGGAACCATAATTAAAGAAAAAGGTACATAATTTGAATACTCATAAATTTCCTTGGATAAAAAAAGAATTTTTAGTATTGGTGTGTCCCAAGCAATATTTAAATTTTATCTGTGTATATACAAATAATTCAAATTTCATTGGATATCTGTATTTTTATTTGTTAAATCCAGCACCCTTCCAGGTAACAAGCACTTCATTATTTAACACTCATAATTTACCTATATCATTCTGATTTACTAGTGTTGATCTGTTTTAAGCTCCTGAGAGCTAGTCTTGGTATAATGGTTAAGAGAAAATACTTACAGCCAAACTGCCAGAGTCAAAAAAATCTTAACTGTTCAGTTTTCTAGATATCTCACCTTTCTCAAGTTATTTAACTTCTTTGGCCTCCCCTTCTCCTTGTCTAAAGTAGAAGTGACAACAGTATCTACCTCAGATCATGGCTAAGTGAGTTAACTGAACTGGTGTACAGAAAATACTTGGGATAGGGCTTTATGCATCGTGTGTGGCACGCAGAGTGTCTAATCCAACATTCCTCAATCGGGAATCAAGACTGTGAGTCTTGCAAATACAAAGGATTTGCCCTTTTTGTTTTCTGAGTCCTTCCCAATTCCTTACATCTATTAGACACTCAAGAATATTCCTTGAAAGAGTCAATGAACAAGTTACCACCATTGGTCATTGCCCCTGATGTCTCTTCTGGATGCAGTCTATGGAATAGTCTGGATGGGAATCATACAGTAGCTTTGTAGACAGAATTGGAAAATGAGGGAAGAGGATATTATGGATGGGCTCTTAGAAGGGTAAATGTGGACCTAAAGGTAGCTGAGGCTAATGTGCCCCTGGGAGTAAGCAAAGCTATTGTAGGTGAATGAAAGGGACAGTCAAGGATGAGGAAAAACTTGGGGAAAACTTCCAAAGTTGTCAGGTCTCTGTGTCTCTGCTCTTCTTTTCTCGAGGGCTTAGCCAAATGCACAAAGTATAACTGGCAACTCTTAAACAGAAACACGCTTCCCTGGCTGTTGATTCTGGATACAATTCTTTGGCAGTTTCTGGAAGCCAAATGGAACTGAGAAGAGTTATGAAAAGGAAAATGTTCAGATGAACTGGAAGATAGGACAGGGCAGCAGTTTCCACCGTTTTCATGCATTGGAATTACCTGGAAGGCTAGTTAAAGTACAGGCTCCTTTGACTTGCCCCCTAGCTTCTGATTCATTGAGACTGGGGTGGATCTCAAACAAGCATTCAGATACACACTTCAAGAATCACTAGCAAGAAAAAGAAAAGAAAACCAGGAGTCACAAAGACCCCATTTAAAAAAAAAAAACCTCAATTTTCTTTTCCTCCCAACTTTCCACTAAGTGCATCAATTCTATTTCCTCTTGACACTTAGGATCAGTCACCTCAACAAATAACCAAAGCCCCATCTCTTTTCTGTTGCCTTTTTTTTTTTACTGACCAGAAGAGAGTCTGAAATGGCCAAGTGGTAGCCTCAACTTCTAATTTTATACGCTTACCATTGTGTTCCCTGGTGAGAATAGTCTTAAAAAGGAATAACATTGTTGGTCCCCTGTAAAATCTCCATCCCTGTCATCCTGTCCTCTTTGTTGAGGAATCTATTAGCAAAGTACTGAAAATATTGGGAACAGATTTGACTGATGTTCACAAAGCCAGATATTTTGCCTCCATGGATAAGAGCAAACTCCCAGACTTGAGGTTTTGGGGAGAATATTCATGTGGAACCCAAACTTATATGTTGACACTTTTCAAAAATTCCATCTTCATTACTCTTCCCACTCACTCTTCTCACCAGGTCCCCAATCTTTCTTCATGTTCCCATTTCCCAAAAGAACTACAGAAAGAGTGGTGCATTGCCAGGCACAGTGGTGTGCACTCCTGTAATCCTAGTAACTTGGGAGGGGTGAGGCAGGAGGTTCATGAATTCGAGACCTGCCTGGGCAATTTAAAATAAAATTGTCTCAAAAACTAAAAAGGGATGGGCATATAGCTCAGAGGTACTGTGTCCCTGGATCCAATCCCCAGGACCACAAAACAAAAACAAAATAATGATTCATTGTAGATCCTTAAGTAAGCTCTTCTGGACAAAATACTTTAACATACTGTATATGGGGAGGATTTTCACTTTTTTCCCTGAGTATGACTACAGAGAAATCATTTCTTAGTATTCCTCTGAAGTTTCTACAACTAAGACTTAGGTTTTTTTCACTCAGTCACTTATAGAGAATTTTTTTTAGGATTTAAGAGTGAGTTGGTGAAAGAATGGAAGTCGTTTTGGGGATTCCAGAAGGGAGTCACCATACCTTGTGGAATGTTACAACGGGATTATTTCTCAGTGGTCTTGGTTTTCTCTTTACTCAAGATATTCTGGGTCTTTGAAATTATTAGATCTGGGAACAGCTAGGACAATCATGGTGACTCAGAGAAGTCAGCTCTCTCTGCTGCAACTGAGGTGGGTTTTGAAGTGTTCTGTCCTTTCTTTGGTTTGGGACTGCCCATCGTTGATTCCAGAGACCTCCCAGTCATTGAGGTGCCAGGAGGACCAACAGACATGCTTGAGCTAGCACACTGAATTGAGTCTAATATTGCACTCTACTCTCCTAAGTCTCACAGGTCCAAATACATTTACAACATGTCCCTCGTGCTTTACCCAGTATATAGGTATATAAGACTCTTCCTCCTGGGTTAGATTTTGTAGTATACCTATATGCCATGTGATGTACATCTCCAGTTATTGGTATAGAGATAAGAGAGCATGACACAAATCAGATTTGCCTTCCAAGGTATCATGACTCTTGAAAAGGGTAGCTATGCCTTCAACAGAGAGGGAACCTGGATTCTTGACCAATAAGGGAGGATCAGCAAAACTGAGGTCTTCTATCTCATGACTCTCCACTTACTTTCTGTTCCAGTTCCTGAGTCCTCACTCCTCCTCAATCAACGCTTTAACTTTCACAAAAGTCACGTGGCAATGGATTTATAGTTTTATGATCTAGATCAAACTTTTTAGTTATATTTATTTCCGCTTAACGGCCACAAGAGTGAAAAGAAATTTTTTATTATTGGTGGGGATTACACAAAGGGAGAAGGAAAGAAAGTGGGGGAGAAACAAGAGAAAGAGAAGGAAAAGGAAAGAGAAATTACAAAAAGGATGTTGAATATCTTTCAACCATCTGGAGACCCAGGCTTGGACAATTGGGCATAAATGACAAAAGCTAAAGCAAACAACCTCACTCTCCTCCTCCCCATATCCTCCCCAGAAAAGAGGTGAGGACACCATTCCTGCCCACCCCCTTCTCAGTTAGTAATGGACAAAAGATGTCACAGCTGTACCACTCCCCCAGTGACCAGAAACCCAGTGTTGTGACTGCTGCTATATCCTGTCCTACAAAGGTTGCTCTGAGGTACCTCTTCCTTCATCCAGCTCTTGATTCTGATTAGTGAGTCAGTACTAGTTCATATGTCCAAGCCAAAGCCACAAGGGTAAAGAAGATGCAGAGCTAAGATTTTCAGTTTCCACATGCCGGGGTCCGGCTGCAGCAAAATAGCCGGGGGGTGACGAATAACTTCTGTAGATTGATGCAGCAGGAATAGGAGCCGTTTATTGTAGGGCAACAGAGCTATTTATACATTTTGCACAGCTTATCTTAATTAGCATAAACTAGATACATCAATCAACCAATAAGGAATCTCCACACTTAATGGCTCGCTTTTGTTACTTCTCAAACCACTCCCTCTGACATTTTGCCAGGCACCATTTAGACTTGTTTACGAACTCTAACATTTCTCTGGCAAAATACCAGGTGTTATTTTGACTTGTTTACAGACCTTAACATCCACAGGTGAAGGCTAGACTTACCTCCCATAGAGACCTCCAAAGTAGGAAGTTTAAAAAAAAAAAAAAAAGAGGTTCAAAGGCCAGATCCTTAAAAAAAAAAAAAAAAAAAAAAAAAAGCAACAGATGCCTGTTACAAGGTATATCTGGGGATTCCTCGATTAGAGAAGTCAAAGATCACATGAACCAAATCTAAAAACGAATCCCATCCATATCCAATAGTTTCTGGCTATGCACCATCTGATGTTTACCCTCAGGGAGAGAAAGAAATAGTTGTATAATTCTTGCTATTTTTTAAACTGTCAGTATTTTAAAATATTATACCATGGTCACAGTTGAAATCATATCTTCAGAACTTTCCCGCATTGCTCATCATTTGATGACAAAAATGGGACATTTTGGCCCTTTTGCTGGTTTTTTATTTCTCTGGAAGAGAAATGAGCATCAAATTTCAAGCAACTGATCTATTATTTCCTGTGTCTTTTTGCTCTTGTTTCTCTATGCTATATTATGTCCGTAAGCAGAGTCTGTTTTTTAAATTTATGGTTTCCACATTTTTGAAAAGTTTACACTATTTTTTAGTTTTGAGAGAAGTTGATTTTCTCCCAAGGAATGTGCAATTATCATGGTGGGCGTTCACAAGACCTGCCTTTCATTTATCTTACTGACTGGCAATGCTCCTCATAAAGAAATCTTCGACGGATCCTCTCTATTTCAGAACAAAAGGCATGGGGAGCAGTTTTCTCAACATATTCTCTTCATTGGGGAGGGGAGAAGAATACACTGACTTCCTACTTTCACATCCCTGCTGTTTCATGTTTTTTCTCTGGTGACATTAGGCTTGCTCTTGCAACGTCTGTGCACATATCCAGTTTTCTCAGGACAGTGCCTCGCATTTATATAATATTCCGCATTATCACAGTTTTACAGATAAAGAAGCAGATGTCTAGCAAGATTAAATAAACTTGGTCTAGACCATGCAAGAAGCATGTGGTGAAATCAAGATCCAAGTCTAAATTTTCCCTGTTCTTCCTAGTCTGATATAAAGTGCTCAATGGATACTTGTTTTATCCAAAAGTAACTTGCAATTCAAATCAAAATGCATCAAAGTGTATTTCATGTTCTCCAGATAAATCTCTGGTTATAGAACCTAGGACGTTGAAATCAACTGATTAAAATTTGTTCTTGGTACTTACCAAATATTACTTTAATATCTAGATTCCCTGGAAATTTCAATGCATTGGTAACTCAGGTAATTGTTATAATACAGAGTAGTTTCAGAAAAAAACTCTTCAGCCAACCCGGTTACCAGGAAAGCATGAAGATATAGTCCAAGGAGAATAGGGTTTGATGTCACAGAAGACTCAGTAAACTTCCTAAACCATTTCATCTGGAGCCCAATGAAAAGCAAAATATTAATCAACTGGTCAGAAAGTCTTTTTTTTTTGTAGTGAGTCCTTATCTTTGCCAATTCTTAGACACCCCAAAACCAAATTATTTTCCTGCTTTTCATCTGTAAGTATTGGCATTCTAGGGACATGGCCTCGGCATGTGTCTGGCACCATGCTGTGCTCATATCAGGGGTTATATTAGTTTCCTAGGACTGCCATATCAGAGCACAACAGACAGACATATATTCTTTCACAGCACTGGAGGCCAGAAGTCCTAACTCAAAGCAACAGAGCCTTGCTCTCCTTGAACTCTAAAGTAGGGTGGTTGCTGGCAATCCTTGACATTCCTTGGCTTATAGATACAGCACTCCAGTCTCTACCTCTGTCTCCACATGGCCTTCTCCAAAAACTCTGTCCAAACCTAGTTCTTATAAAATCACTTACATATTGGGTCTAGGATTTCTATTATGTCACAACCTAAATATAGCATGATCTCATCTTAACCAGGTTATATCTGCAAAGACCCTATTTCTACATGAAGGTCACAATCACAGGTTCTAAGTGGACATGAATGTTGGGGTGATATGATTCAACCCAGTTCAGGGATTAAGAAATTCTTGTTCAAAAAAGGGGTGGGGGAATGTCTGTGCAGAGAAAGAAAATGCAGGGAATTGGTTTGCAGAATGATTTCTCCCTCAGTCTTCAAGTTCTAAGTTGACAGCGCCACTTCATTTCCATGCAAAGAATTTAAGCATTTCTTCTCACTTCTTTTGTTTTTCCTTCTAAATTTTACCACATTTCCTGATGAAGCATTTCTATGACCTCGTTGATGAGATGCACTCTTATAGTTCTAACAATATCTCCCTATCCCACCCTTTATATTCTTTATCCCCTTGGAAGAGATTTTTTTAACAGATAGACTAGCTATCCAGAACCCAGTAAGTCTTCACAATTGCCAAGGACTGGTAGTGAATATATATAGTTTCCTGGGCATCCCTAATCAGGACTTTTGCTATAAGAATGCTACATATTGGAAGAACCACTCTCCCTGACCCAAAAGAGATGATATTTATATGAAACTTGGTTCAAATGAACACACATTGTCAAAGAGAGAAACTTTTTTTAAAATGTTTGAAAATGGACATGTTGTTCTGTTTGAGATAAAGAGCATATGCAAAAACCTATAGCTTTTATGATATTTATGGTGAGAAACTAGATGCTTTCTCCCTAAAACTGGGAGCAAAGGGAAGACACCATTCTGTATTATACTAGAAAACACAGATTATTAAAATAAGACAATAAAGGGAAATTCATTTTGTTTGCAAATGGGAAAGGGAAAAATAAAACTATCTCTATTTTCAGATGACAGTATTTTCTATCAGTATGTTTCTTTAAATTTTTTTTAGGTGTAGATGGACACAACACAATGCCTTTATTTTTATGTGGTGCTGAGAATCGAACCCAGGTCCCGCCCATGCTAGGCGAGCGCTCTACTGCTGAGCCACAATCCCAGCCCCTAACAAAATATTTTAAAGTTCTAAAACTACTCAATTTTTAACTCCTAGAACTTATAAGCAAGTATAATGAAGTTTCAGATTATAGGATTAATATTTTAAAAGTTAATTGATTTTCTATAGTATGCTGGCAACAAACAACTAGAGTTGGAAATTAAAAGCAAAACACCATTCATAATATTACCCTCAAAATAAATCTAACATATGCACAGGATCTCTATGCAGAAAACTAAAAAAAAAATTGATGAAAAATCAAGGAATATCTAAATAGAGAGAAACTCCATGTATTCAAAGATCCATTGCCAAGATTCTGCCTTGATCTATAAATTCAATGCAATCTCAATCAAGTTCCCAGAAACCTATATTTTTAGATATTTACAAACTAATTCTAACATTTATTTTGATATTTATTTTTATGTATTCCTTTGCCTTTGAAAAGGCAAAGGAATACATAAAAACAATATTGAAAGGGGAGAAAGAGGGAAAGTTTGAGAATGTATATCATTCAATTTAAAGACTTCATATAAGGCTATAGTAATCAAAACAGTTGGGTAATGGTGAAAGAATAGTCACATAGATGAATGTAACAGAAGGAAATAGATTCACATTCCTATAATCCCAACAGCCTGGGAGGCTAAGGCAGGAGGATTGCGAGTTCAAAGCCAGCCTCAGCAACAGCAAGGCACTAAGTAACTCGATGAGACTTTGTGTCTCAATAAAATAAGGCTGAGGATATGGCTCAGTGGTTGAGTGCCCCTGAGTTCAATCCCTGGCACTAAAAACAAAACAAACAAAAAAAAAAAACCTTCAGTAACAGAACAGATGAAGCAGAACAGAGAATCAGTGAACTCAAAGATTATTTGAAATTGTCCAGATGAGGAAAAAACAAAACAAAATGAAAAAGAGTGAAGAAATCCTACAGAAAGTATGAGAAATCATGTGAAAACATATATACAGTGTGGGAATAGAATAAAGACAAAGGAACAGAGAGCATATTGATATAAATAATAGCTAAACATTTCCCAAATTGGGAGTAGAAATGGACATAAAGATTCATTTGGCCCCAAAGTTCCCTAGGAGGTTGAATCCAAAAGACCAGCCTCAAGACTCAGTATAATTAAATTGCCAAAAGTCACAAAGAGAATTTTGGAAACAGAAGGGGAAGAGTGACCTATTACATTTGAAGGAGCCCCTGTCAGACAGACTATCCCAGAATTGCTCAGCCAAACCTTTGCAGGCCAAAAGAGAATGAGATGATATATTCCAAATATTTTTAAAAGCATGCCAATTAAGAATACTATACCTGGAAGAACTGACGTTCAGGAATAAAGGAGAGAGAAAAACTTTCCCAGACAATAGTGAGTTCATCACTCTGTGCCTACCTCTTAAGAAATGCTAAAGGAAGTTCTTTAAGCTAAAATTAAAGGACATTTTTTAAAAACATGTGAATACATAAAACTTACCAGTAAAATTTAAAATATAGTCAAAGTCAAAATTCTCTAATACTGGTGGTGCATATATCACTCTCAACTCTAGTATAAAAGTTAAAAGCCATGTATTAGCAATAACTATAATAACCTGTTATTGCACATAGAATATTAAAAAGATGTAAATTTTAACATCAGTAACCTAGAATGTAAGAAGTAAAAGCATAGACAATTTATGCAACAAGTTAAAATATTGTCTGCTTTAAATAATATTTTATAACACTAAGATATGAAAGCCACATAGTAATCATAAAGAAAAAAAATACCTGTGGTAGATACATAAAACATAAGAGAAAGAAATCAAAACCTACCACCATAAATCATCACATCACAAATAAAGCAAGAGAAGAAAGGAACCAAGGTATTACAAATGGACAGAAACAATTAACCAAGTGGCATTAAGTAAGTTCTTATCTATAGATAATTACTTAAACTTAAATGGATCAGATTTTCTAATCAAAACACATAGAGTGGATGGATACCCCCTCATTTTTAAGAGGTTGGGGGTAGGAGATCCTTCTAGGTTAGTCACTGTGGCATGTAGGCAAGGTAAAGTCTGAAAGGTTTTTATTTTTAGTTCTAACCCAGAAAAATGGAGAAAACAAAATTCACAAGAAGTTAATTCTCAAACCAAAAATTTGGACACAATATGTGAAGAATAATTATTTTGTTTGTGAAACATTTTATACATTTTAATTTATATTAAATTACATTTAATTATATGTTCATTGAATCACATTCAGGGAAAAAAAATAATTGCAAAACCCCAAAACTATTTAAAAAAAATTTTTTTAGAGCAACATTAAAGCACCAGTCACATGTGCCTGTCAGGAATGTTCACAGACAGTCCTTCCAGTTCTCCAGTGATGGTGGTTTCTCAGGTCTGGGCCATGTCCTAATTCTTCATGAAACACGTATACTTCTCTTCATAAGTAATAAGTGGTTTAGGTAGTAACTGTTAGATGTCTTTCTCCTTTTAATTTTTTGAAAAAAATATTAAACTACTTTTGACTTAATACCAACTCTTGGAAATACAAGCTTTTGAATACATAGATACTGCTCTCTAATTTGGCATTGATTCCTCTGCCTCCCAGTTTCAGATACTTGAAACAACGATGCTACTCAGTGAAGGGCACTTGAGTGGGTCCACCAGGGGAGCATGCATGTTAAAAGCTATATGAATTCACTATAAATCTTCCTCAGAAAGTAATATGTTTGAATAACCTTTAAAACATTCATTTTATGTAATTTCAGGCATCTGAATGTATGGCACTATCTATAAAGCATCAAGCAATGTGAATTTCTGGACTCTAAATCAACTCAAAATTAGTCACTAATTCTCATCATAGAGCTAATCATAAAGGTGGTTCTATGTCATGCTTGACTGAAACCACCATTGTTGTGTCTGATTATCAAAAATTTCCAAGTCTCCAGAGGTTTGCTTTGTTTTGGGTTTGGGTTGTCATTTCCTGGTCAGTGCCTGAGACTGCAATCTGTCTCATTCCCTCCCAGATCAAATCTACATGTCCAGGGCCCTTTCAGGAATAACTTGAAAATGTGATCTTTGCTCTTTTGCCATAATGACTCAGAGAAAGATATTTTCATCTACATGATAGCTCTTAGATACATTGTTTCAGAGGAAGGAGTCTGATGGTAGGAAATACAGGTATTGTCAGGGTGGATGTTTTGCACTCATTTGACCTTTTAGCATCTTTCAAGTCTTCCAGCCTGTCTGCATCTTAAGTTTGTGATATTATCTTTTGTATGGAATTTTCAATGTGTTTAACCAAAGAAATGAAAATGGGAACTTTCATGATTATAGAGCCAGATATAAACGGTCTTGATTGGCACTGTTGAATATGCATGTGTTATGTATGAAATTTAAAATTTTTCAATTAGCCACATTTTTAAAAAATAAAGCAAAAGAGGTGAAGTTACTTTGGATAATGTTTTATCTAACCCAGAGGATCTAAAATATTAGCAATTTCAACATAAAATTATAAATGAGATGTTTTAATACTTTTTTGTCCTATCTTTGAATCTGGTATGTGTTTTACACCCAGTGTAGATTTTTTTGTTAAACCAATCACATTTCAAGTGCTCAATAAATACATATAGCTAGTGGCCACCATCTTGGACAGTGTAGGTCTAGATACAGTGGTGATTAAGAGGAGGAACTGGATTTCAAGTGGTTTAAGAGATGGAGCTAGTGTGATATAATGAGGAAAAAATGTGGGTTTTGGAGATGTGTATTCAAATGCCAGATCCACTAATTAACTAAGAATCTTAAGAAATTTGCCTTGAGTTTCTCTGTTTGCATGTTTGTCTAATGCAGATGCCATTTCATCTGGTTGTAGTTAAGATTAAATGAGGTGAAAAGCATAAATCCTTGGGCATCCAGTATACCTTAATTAAATCTTATATTGAATCCTTAGGGAGGAATACATTCTATGAATTTATTAATTGAGTAGCATATGTTTATTTTGTGGCTGCTGTTGTACAACAGTGAACAAAAGAGACCATGATACCTGGAAAGTAGAGGAAGATTGATAAAGAAATAAACTATGTTGGAGTATATCAGAAGGTGGTAGTGCTATAGGAAAAGTTAAATAGAGCAAGATAAGGGTGAGTGGATATGGAGAAATGTGGCATAATTTTAAATAATTTCCAGCATGTCTGCATCTTAGGTTTGTGATATTATCTTTTGTATGGAATAATTTTAAATAAAGCATTCAGGCTAATTTAAGAGATATTTCAGCATAAACACTAAGGAGATGGGGAACCTGACTATGTAGATTTCTGAAGGGAAAGCATGCCAAGTCGGGGGTTGAACTAGGGCAAAGACTCAAAGCTAGGATTATGCCTGGCAGGTTTGAGAAAAAAATCAGGGAGACTAATATGTTTAGAGGATAGGGATTGCAGGAGAAAGCAGTAGAAGAGAATACTGGAGGTTCTGATTATATGGGTCCTTCCTTGTGAGGCAATGTAAGAATTTGGGCTTCTATATCCAGTGAGAAGTGAGTTACTGCAAAGTGTGATAAGCTGTAACTTCTAGTTTAAAAGCATCATTCTAGCATCTAGGTGAGAACAGCCTGTGTGAGATGAAGGCAGGCTAGGAATAAGGGAAGAAACACGGAGCTGGTCAAGAGCTCTTGTAATAAACCAGGAGAGAGGAAGGTGGCTTGAACCAGAGTATAGATGTTGAGAAGTAAAGAGGTGAGGTATTTGATCTGTTGGGGAGGTAGGACCAATAGCATTTCCTAATCAATTTGTTCTGGAGTATGGGAAAGAGAGAAGCATCAAGGATGAAGTCAACATTTTGGAACAAAATGTTTGTCATTAACTGAAATGGGGTGGTGATGTGGTTTAGGACAGAAGAGCAAGAGTTTAATTCTGGATGTATTAGATTTGAGGTATGTCTTTATTCTTTTATGATTCTGAGAACAATAGTCCCACATGAGAGTATAGATTATGTCGCTGAAGAAACCAATAATCCACTAAGAGGAAAACACCCGGAGTCCCAGAGTGCGACATCTCCATCAACTGTCTCCTCACTTTGTGGAGAAGCTCATCAATAGACATGCATTTATTAATTCTCATTTCACCCTCATTTTAACAATCTTGAGATTGGGATGCATCTTACAATAGGATGCATTGCATAATCATTATTTAGCCATGGGCCAATCAGGAGGTAGTTGTCAGTGCCAGTTTGTATGTAACTGGTTGTTTCTCCTGAACACAGGACAACACACTCAACCCTCCATGGATTGATGTACCTCAAAATCATGACATAGCTCTATGTGCAAGACTTAAATCCCAACATTATATTGAAGTTGGAAGCCAATAGACAGTATCTAATACTAAAAACATCAAAAATCAGTTTCCTCCATCAGAAGACACAACAATGACTGCATAAACTGGAAGTTAAGACTGCTCTCTGGCCACTTGGGTCACCTCATGCCTCTGATTCAGTATGCACAGGCAGGAAGGTTGATCCTGACCACCAGAGGAAAATTGGATGACTATTCTACGGTGGAGGTTAGACGAAATGTGTCTACGGAAGATCCCTCAGGGCAGCTCTTAGTATTGTTCTGCCCTGTGATTAAGGTAAATGGGAAACTGCAATGACACAATCCAGGCAGGACTAAGGTGGCCCAGGTAACTGCTAACTGCAGGCACAACAAATACAGAATGCATAGTAGAAAAAATAACTAAAAACAACCAGCTACAATCATGTAAAGGACCAAGATTGTCACTTCTATTTCCTCCTTCTATTGAGATGAATGTTTTTGTGCTTACATATGTAGGTATATATTAAGCAAATATCTTTCCTTTCCTCTCTTATTCCTTTACTGTATAGGCATTGATTTTTATGTCATAGTATTCATTATTAATTTTATATCATTGTATAAGTTACAGGAAATCAAGAAGAGTAAATAAATGGCTCAAGGATTTCTTCCGAGGAAAAGGTGGGTCATTATTCATTATACACAGGATAACTGCCTCATGTTAGGCACAGTATGACTTGGTTATTATCTTTATGTGAACATTAAGTATCATTTACAGAGATGCATATGGGTACCAAGCAAGGGGTGGACTCCGGATGGCTAATTGTATGTGTCCACTTGACTGGGCCATGGTGTCTCTGGACCATGTCTGAATGTGTCTATGAAGGGGTCTGAGGTGTTTCCAGAGAGATCACCGTTTGAATTGGTGAACAAAGTGAAGCAGATTTCCTTCTGAGTGTGGTTGGGCATAGTCTAACTCACTAAAGGATTGAATAGAACAAAAAGGTAGAGAAAATCTGAATTCATTCCCCATCTCTTCCCCCTCCCCTCTCTTCTCCTCTCTCTTTCTGCCTGACTGCTTGAGATGGGACATCAGTCTTCTCTTGCCCTGGAACTGGGACTCCCAAATCACCAGTGCTCTTAAATCTCAAGCCTTTAGTTTCACACTGAAACTTCCCCACATTGCCTTTCCTGGGTCTCCAACTTGCAGAGAGCAGATCACGCAACTTCTGAGCTTCCATCATCACATAAGCCAATTCCTAACCATAAATCTCGTTTTATATATATGTATATCAGGTTTTGGAGAACCCTGACTCATACAGCAGTAGAAGCTCAAAGCTCTTTCCTTTATAAATCTTGTAGAATCACATGTGCTTCATAGCTTTGCTCTAAGTAAAACTCAAATTCTAAAAAAAAAAAAAATAGGAAACTATAAAATGCTTCAATATGCTTTGAACTTTTCCAGAGGTATAGCTGGCACAGTGTCACATGTCTATAATTCCAGCCATTTTGGAGGCTGAGGTATGAAGATCACAAGTTTGAGGCCAGCCTCAGTAATTTAGGGAGAACTTATCTCAAAATAAAAAGGATTGGGAATGCAGTTCAGTAGAAAATCACACCTGGATTCAAACCTTAGTACAAAAAAAAAAAAAAGAAAGAAAAAGAAAAATTTGTCCAGAGGCCTGATTATAAAAAGTCATCTTTCACTCTGCTGTTAGAATTTTTCTAAAACTTTCTTGCCTTTTGAGTATTTTCAAAGATCAGTTTGGGAAATTTGGTCACAGAGTTACACATCTTTTAAACAATGCAGAAAAAACAGCATTCAGAGTGTGGGCCTCTTGTGGGGGCTGGAGACTTGAAGGAGAAGAAAAAGCTCAGAAATTCAGGAGACCCAGCTGGAAGCAAACAAGTTTGCAGCTAGATTCTCTTGGGCAAGTAGGTCAGACAGAGGCTTCCACATCTGACGGTTACTGACATGAAGAAAGATGCTCTTGGGTCTAGCAGCTGATGTTTCTTTGCCAATTCCACAGACCACTGACAGCTGCTGAGGTATGTACATGCTGCTCATATGGAATCCTCTGGGTCTAGTGGACTTGAGATCAATCTGCCAGGGAAGAGAACTCAAGATTCATTGTGTATGGCTCAGATGAAGCTAGGTTCAGGGCATGGATTCACACTTCTTCCTCTTCTTCTATTTTTCCAATAATCAGAATAAGGTGAAGCAGGGGAAGAGAGCTTTCTAGTTCTATTAATCTATAAGACTGAAACCTATAATTGTTCAAAACAGGAAGTCAAGGAGCACAATCTTTCCTAAAGGGAGAATTGGAGAGAAATAATAGGCTACAAATGCTTAGTTAACTTGATGCTAAAACAAGGGAAGAATGTACACCGTAGAGTCCCAGTAAAATCTGAGATCGTTGGGTAACTGCCAAGAAGTGGTAGCAAGAGGTAACCTTACCCTGATGAAGATGCCAAGTTCAAGCTGCTAAAGTCACTGAAAAGCAAATGTATGTACTTGTACAAAAAGACACAAATTAAAAAATGAGAGAAGTGTGTGTTTGTTTCCTCACGTATCTAGAAAGACAAGATAATCTGAAAAACAAACCTTAAAAAGATGCAATAAATCATCCGCCCCTCGGGGAGAAAGCACAGAAACATGTTTCCTACTCCACCAACATCTTTTTCATAAGAATAATAATGCCACCAGAGATCTTTAGAGTACCATATGTATAAATGAGTGGATAAATAAAGGAATAGGTAACTATGTGATTGTTCATTAGAGCAGAAATAAAGTTAGGAAAATGAAAATCAGAAAACAGTCAGCATATAGGGCACTGACTTCATTTTTTAAACATATTTCCTTTCTAGTGCTTTTTTTTTAACCCACCTATTTCACCAAGTAGGAAATAACCGGCTTTGGAAAAACAGTTCAGAAGTGGTGTTTCTTATTTTTAAAAAATGGAGGGAGAGGGGGAAATAATGCTCAGTTCAATTTTCCAGCCTGTGAAAAGAGCTGAATGCAATGACCATGTTCCACAGCGTCACCTAGTGGTCTGGAGGGATAAGATCCTTAACAGAAGCCAACACTGGGTGGATGCACCCTTGGCTTCTGAAGTCTGCACCACCATTCATTGGGTGGGGGTGGAACAGCCCTGATGGCTGCTCAGAGCTGGGTGGTGAGGCTGGACTTGCTAGTTTACCTTTGCTGACGTGCTCCACAGTTCTGGCCTCAATTCTTTTTCTAAGTCTTTTCCTAAATTTGAAATTGAGTTTCCCCATGTCTGACACGAAACTGCTCAGTCTGGTGTTTTTGAGAATGAGATCAAAGAAAATATCAGACAAATCAAGTGTGTAGTTCTCTGCAGGCATCAATTCCAAGTTATGTGGAAATGACAGGCACACAAACAGTGAATGCTCCTGCTGTGTCTCTTACATTGTCACTTGATTATAAGGTTGGGGTCTCACTGATGTGACAGTGTCATTTAGTTCAGGACATTGTACTCTTTTTCCAGAATTATTGTACCTGCTCTTTGACTTACCAGCCTGCATTCTGGACCCCTCAGAATTTATCCCCCATGTTGTGCCAGCCTGCTTTCTAAAATATATTGTTCCCTGCCTTAAATCCCTTATGCATTTCTCTTTGCCCTAAGCACAAAGTCTAAAATCCTTCTGGGCCATACAAGACTTCTCAGGACCCATCCCCACTCACCTCCCAGGCTTGTCTTCTACCCACACCCCCAGCCCAGACAGACTGACCCTGTGGGCTGCACATGTGGGCGCTGACTCATGTTGCTCCTCCTGTAAGACTTCGCTTCCCCTGACCTTTTTATTCTTGTTTGTCCTTTGTCCTTCCATAGCTTCAAGCCTGGTTTAGGAACCTTGTCCACATTCCCCCAGAGAATTCCACATGATCCCTCCTGTGTTGCTCAGATGCTATTTATTACTTATAATCCTGCCCCGTGATGCTATTAACCCCTGAAGTATCTTATATTCCATATCCCCAGTACCTGAAGAGTGCCAGAGGCATAATTAATCCTGATAAATATTTGAATGAAAGGAGGCCCAAATCAATGGCCGACTTCTCTGTCCCCTAACATACCGATCACCTTAGTTCCAAATATAAATGAATGTGACATGATGCTTAGTGGGACCTACCTGTGCCTATTAAACCACAGACCCAGAAACAAAGAAGAAGGGGTGTCACATTCAGAAGAGAGCCCACAACCATAATAGCCTGACATCCTCCACCCAAGCCCTGTTTGTTGTGCCTTTACTTAGTTATTCTATAGACTCAGGGAAAAAAATTAAGGCAATTATTCTAAACATTCTTAGTTAATTAGGGAAATTAATTTAATTCCTAAATTTCTTGAGATGAAAAGAACTTTCCAGTAAATATATCATATCGATATGCAAAAAAATTACTTAAAATTTTTATTTCTAAAACCTTTGATCAAGGCATACATGTCCTCAGATAACTAAGGAAATTATTTTACCTCTGAAAATTCCTGTTTGAAGTTGTTTTCACTATATTATAAACACAAAATCTCTTCAAGTGATTTATTTGGGTTTACTTAAATATAGTCCTTTATTCTGAGAAATTAATTCAAGTATGGACCCTTTCTAAATTATTTTCATTAAAAAGTTCATGACTTAGAGTATCATTTCACTTTTTTTAGAGTGAAAAATACCACCTGATTCTTGGAAGGGCTCAAAACCCCACCCCCGATAAATACTGATGATTTCCATTTGTTAAAATCAATTTCTTTCGCTTCCTACAAATACTGATATGAAAAGAATTTCTAGTGTCATGGATGATCTACAGAAATAATAATTTAACATATTTGGTGTTGACAAAATTTTATGTTCTTTTCACTTGTATCAAAATAAAGGAAGGAAGCAGAAGAGTTGTGTAATAAAATGTGATATAAAGTTTTATTTTAGATGTTATAGAATATGTTTGGGGGCAATAAATTTTTATATTTAATGTCAGTATTTTTGTTGAACTACTAACAACTTTATTAGCAGATGGAAATTTTCATGCATTTGATGTGTCAAACCTGTGAATCTCCTCCTCAAAGAAATTTTATAGGGAATGTTTTTCATATTTATATGAAACAGAGACTGAGTGAGCTTTTAAATATCTCAAGTGGTCTTTATAAGTATCTTCCTGGAAGATAAACTCTGATTCACACTGCCATGTACTTCTACCATTAAAGTCTGAATTTCCTTGTTCTTAGCATTCTAAAGATATTTTACGATATCTGAAAAGATGCTCTCATATTTTGTGTAACTCCCAAGATATCAACTTTGGAAAGATCCAGAAGGTAGAGTAAAATGTGTTTTGCATTATACCTGCTGAAATGTAGAGCATAAATCACATGTATATCTGTTTGATTTATAAAAGTATGTCCCTCATGTTCAAATTGCAGTTGGAATCAAACTAGTTATTTAGTGAGAATAAAGCTACAGGAACAGGAGTCTTGTACTTTGGCTTTTTCTAACTAGCTGTGTCTACAGAGCTACAGAGTCTCTCTTGTGCCTGAGCCTCGGGTATCTTCTTTGTAAAATGAATTGAACTAGATGATTTCTAAGATCTCCTCATTTCCAGAGAGCCTGAAAAGTATTAAATATATTATCATGTAAAAGTTATACTTTACAGCACTAGAATACTTTCTTTTCTTGAATCATCAAATGATTTCACGTTTTGGGAACTAAGAATTTATGAGTGCTCTCTGAAGTGTTTTTGACCCTGTGCAAGCTAATAGTTATAATAATGGGACCTATTTTAGGGAGAAGTATTGTTCTCATTTTTCTATGAATTAAAACATGAAGAAGAATTTCAGAGATATACACGCTTGCCAAAATTTCCCAAACCATGTTTCATTAAGCACTAGGTTTACAGTGAGTTAACAAAACTCTGCTCTTTAAAAAACAGAAAGAAATGATATCAAAGTTTAATTTGCTAATGTGAATTCTGTTCTTCAACATAAGAAGGTAGTGCATTGTCAAGTGGGGGGATCTGCTGTGTTATCCGTAGGTAACACCCCCTCACATAGCTCCTAGAGGGAGTAATCAGACAATGAGGTTTTTGGCTGACGCTGGATGTGCGGACACTGAACCAAACCCAGATTTATTGTGAGAAGTAGGGAGGGCAGATCTTGAACCAGTCCAAAAGAGTGCAATCCACAGTAAGAAATTTGCAATTCAATTTAAAGGAAAACTCTACAAAAAAGATCAGCAAAAACGGAAAGGATTTTTCCTGGAGGCAGGGGGCTGCCCTCTGAGAGAGGTTCACACTGAGGCAATCCGCAATTATAGGTACCGTGTCCATGAACCCATGGGAAAGGTGGGGTGTGCTTATTGGTCAGGGGGCCCTCCTCATCACTGTGGATACCTTGCGATGGTCAGGAACTTACTGAGTAGGGGACCTCAAGGTAAGTCTGTGCCACCTAGTCGTTTTGCAGAAAGGGGTGGGAACCACACAAGGGACAGAGCCCAAGGGTATGGCCTCAGGGCCAGCATTAACAGAAAGAAGATTGGCCTTCCTAAAGCTCACCCCAGCCTCAGCAGCATTCAAGTCTAACACCATGGACACCCAGCTTGGCCGCCTGATTACTCACAGAACAAAATTCAGAAATGAGGCAGCAGATTTTACTGTTTTTATTTTTCCTCCCTTAATTAATTTTATTCTTTCCTAACTTCTTGGCATACTACTTGTTACAATAATAGGTGATCAGTAATATTTCATTGAGTGAAAATGTTATAGGGTTTCAGAAGAGAAGGAGATTGTGAGGCTTGGGGAAGTTCTAGAAGATTGAAGAAGGTGGTAGGTCTTAGGTAGTCTTCATGGATGGCTAGCATTTAAATAAGTGATAGAAAACACATGAGCATTTTTATAAGTGACAGAAAAATTATTATATATCATAATACATGCTGTCTGTACAGTATTTTATTACTCCTGGATTTTTAAAAAAACATGCATTATATTATTCCATTTCCTCCATTTCTATTCAATTGATGGGGAAACATGCTCAAAATACACTATAAAATATACCTCTGTCTTATCCCTATCTTGTGTTTGCTGTAAATTCTACTTAAGTATCACACAACTGAGTTCATCATCATTACAAGACATAATGAAAAAATATTGAACCAAACAACCTTAGGGATATTGTTTAACTGCATCATAAGAAATGATCCATAAGAATATCACTGAGAAGTTTCATGTTATCTAAATTTTATTTTTGCTAAGGGAGTCCAATTATAATTTTTTTTCTATTAGTAGCAAGAGTTTTGTTTTGTTTTTTAACTTTTGTTTTTGTTTTGAGGGGTTTGTTTATTTTTATGGTCTTTAGGCAAAACCACCATGTCTAATCTGCCTGGAGTCAAACTCCTTTAACTGTCAAAGAAACAGTTAAGCTAATATTAAGCCTTTCAGTTATTATTGTTACCAGCCCTGGAGTATTTTGAATTCTTTGTTGTCCAAATGTTTGCCATTTCTAGGGGGAAGATAGTAATCATATTGCAACATAATTAATACTGAGTACTCTTCAGAAAGTAAAAAAGGGCAATTTAATTTTCTTAACTGTATTTGTAGCCCTTCACATTATGCCACTCTGCCACAGTACCCAACAAAAATGCACAAGGATGGACACCAACTGAACATTGACCTCGACCAGCCAGCGTTCAATGCTCATGCTATCAGACTTGATCTCCTGCCAGTCCTCCTTGTAATCATTTCTATAGCTTCTCCCTCCCCACCCCTTTTCATTCATGGATGACTTGATCAACTAAGAACTTCTTTCTTTCCTCCACTACTCCTGCCATCATGAACAAATTCAGCATCCAAATAGACATCAGCATCTTGGTCTCTCAACTCCTCAGGGCTCTTTGCTTCTAATGACCTGTCACCTATGTAGCACATCAAGAAGTTTTAAAAATTCTTTTTTCTGATAACTACATCCTGCTTGGGTGCAAGCAGGAAGCAGGTGATTTGGGCTTAAGTAGGGCTCCATATTTACAAGCCCAGTAAAGGAAGGAATAAAGGGCCCAAATTTATAGTCATGATCCATGCAATCTATGCTGAGTTAGAAGGACCACAGGCACCAAGGGAAGACTTAGAGTAGGAAATGGTTGGGTGGATACTGGCAGGTCAAAAACTTCTGAAGTGACCACACAGGGTAGGGAAGCTGAAAGGAAAGTATGGGAGATGGAGCAGTGAGTGTTTGGATCTTGGTACATTTTTTAAGTTTTTTTTATTAACACGTATTAATTGTACATATTAATGGGGTTCAGTATGGAAATTTTCATACCTGTGTACAGCATGCACGAATCAAATCCAATCCCCCTTTTCCACATTCCACCACAGCCTTCCAGGTGTCTAGTAGTCACTGTTCTACTTTTAGGTTGACTTTGGGGAAATGTTTTATGCCTAATTAAATCTTAATACTTATTTATTAGTTTTTTTCAGGTTTGCTTACATTTCCTGTGATTTAATCTTGATAGGTTATAGGTGTCCGGAAATCTATTTCCTCTACATTTTCCAACTTGTGAGCGTATGGTTTTTCATAATAATATCTAGTGATCTTTTGTATTTATTCATTGTTTGTACTGTTTTTCTTTTTCACATCTGATTTGATTAATTTGGTTTTTCTCTTGGTTAGGCTAGCTAAAGGGTTGTTGGTTTTATTTATCTTTTCAAAGAACCAACTCTTTGTTTCATTGGCCTTTTGTATTTTGTAAGTCTAAATTTCATTTATTTTTGCTCTGAACTTTGTTACTTCTTTCCTTTTACTAATTTGGGGTTTGGCTTGTTTTTGCTTTTCTCCGTTCTTGAGATGAATCATTAGGTTATGTATTTGAAATCTTTCTATTTTTTTAATGCAAGAACTCATTGCTCTAAACTTCTAAGAATTGCTTCTGGTTTACCCCATAAGATTTGGTATAATGTATTTTTGTTTTCATTTATTTTGACATTTTTTTAAATTTCCTTCTGACTTGCTTGATCATTCACTCTTTGTTCAAAAGTGTGTTGTTCAGTCTCCTTGCACTTGTATAATTTCTAAAATTTTCTTTGTTGGCAACTTTTATTTTGTTTCATTGTGAGAAGAAAAGATATAGGGTCAGATTTCAATTTTAAAATTTGCTAATACTAGTTTTATGGGCTAAAACTGGTCTGTTTTAGAGAAACTTCCATGTACTGATAAGCAGAATATGTGCTTTATAACAGTTGAATGGAATAATCTGTAAACATCTATTAAGACCCTTTTATAGTCCAGTTTAACTCTGAAGTTTACAATGAAACTCAACTTCATTGTATTTTTGTCTGGATGATCTGTCCATTGACTAAAATAGGGTGTTAAGAAATCTCCCATTATTATTGTATTGGAAACTATCTCTCCATTTAGTTCTCATGGTGTTTGTTTTATCCAAATGGATGCTCTGACATTAGGTGCATGTACATGTACCATAATTATATCTTCATGTTGAATTGGTCCCTTTATCATTATATAGTGACCTTGTCTCTTTTTTTTTTAGTTTTATTGATTTTATTTTTTTTAAATACACAACAGCAGAATGCATTACAATTCTTATTACACATACAGAGTATTGTTTTTCATATCTTTGTATATAGAGTATGTTCATGCCAATTTATGCCTTTATACATGTACTTTGTTTTTTTGCATTACAATTCTTATTACACAAATACACCACAATTTTTCATATCTCTGTTTATATATAAAGTATATTGACACCCAATCTGAGTCTTCATACATGTACTCTGAATAATGATGTCCATCACATTCCACGTCTCTTGCTAATCCCCTGCCCACTTCCTTCCCTCCCACCCCTCTTCTCTATCTAGAATTCATCTAATCCTCCCATGTTCCCCCTCCTTATCCCACTATGAATCAGTCTCCTTAAATCAGAGAAAATATTCAGCATTTGTTTTGGAGGGATTGGCTAAATTCACTTTTTACAGTTTTTGTCTTACAGTCTATTTTGTTAGACAAAGGTATAACTACTCCTGCTTGTTTTAGGCTTACATTTGCTTGGAACATGATTTTATATCCTTTCACTTTCAGGCTGTGTGTATCTCTACTTGTGAAGTGTGCTCCTTGTAAGCAACATATTATTGCATCTTATTTATTTATTTATTCAGTCATTCTGTACCTTTTAATTAGGTAATTTAATTCATTTATATTCCAGGTTGTTATTAAACCTCTTTTTTAATGTGTATACTCATTGTTATAAACTTACCTTTTCATATTGCTTTTTCTACATCCCACAAGATTTGGTATGTTTGGTAAGGACTTGGTAAGAATTTATTCCTGCCATTTTGTTGATTTTCTTAGTTGTTTTGAATATACTTCATTCTTTTCTTCCTCTCTTGTTCAACTTTGTAATATTGGTAATTACTGTATTGGTAATATTTGACTGTGTTTTAGTTCTCTATTACATATCTACTCTTCTAGTGGAATTTATACTTTTACCATGCTTCCGTGATCATAATCAGGTTTCCTTCATTTCTGGATGTAGGACTCCCTTAAGCATTTTTTGTAAGCCTCCTCTGGTGGTCATTAATTTCCTCCATTTTTGCTTCTCTTAGAAGGTCTTTATTTCTCCTTCATTTTGAAAAATAGCCTTGCTATGGATATTAATCTCAGTTGGAAAGATATTTTCTTTCAGTACTGGAAAATGTCATTCCATTTCCTATTGGTCATAAGGTTTTTGTTGAAAAACCTGCTGGTAGTCTAATGGGTATTCCTTTAAATATGACTTGACACTTTTTTCTTGCAGATTTTAAAATTCTTTGTCTTGTAATTTTGACAATTTGATTCTAAAATGCTATGATGAAGATCATTTCTGGTCTTATTTACTTGGCTTTCTATAAATATCCTGTTCTTAGATGTCCAAATCTTCCCCACGATCAGGAAAGTTTTCTATGCCCTTAATTTTTTTTCCTTGTCTTTGGTTATTACAAAATGCAGGCATTTGTTTAATAATGTCTCAGAGATCTTATATGCTTCCTTCATTCCACATCCCCAAATGGGATATTTAAAATGAACTATCTTCAAGTTTAAATATTCTTTCCTCCACTTGATCTAGTCTGTCAGTGACAGCTTTCAACTGTATTTTTTATTTAAGTTTATTCATTTCCAAAATTTGTTTCTTTTTCCAAATCTCTGCTGAATTTCTCATTTGTATCCTGAATTGGCTTCCAAATTTTACTTAATTTTACTATTTATCTGTATTCTCTTGGATCTCAATGAGCTTTTACATAATCATTCATTTAAATTATTTATCATGCATTTAAATTTCTTTAGACTCTGTTGCTACAGAGTTATGTATTTTCAGAGGTGTCATATTGCCTTGTGAGAGGTGTTGTATTTATTGCATCCCTACATTAAGATGTGCACATCTTGTGGATGATAGATCTCTACTGCTTTTATGGGGTAACCTTCTGAGTAAGCAGCTTTCTACTGAATGTGTGTTTGGGGTGTGTTTTGTGCAATATTGATTTTTATTCCAGCTGAGCTCTGTACTATAGCCTCCTTATAACTTGTCTGTGATTAGTGATTTGGGGCATAGTGTATACTATATCATAGCTGGAAAGACCCTTTGTCTCTGTGGGCCATAGAGAATGGGATGCTCTGGCAGTTGTGACTTAGAAAGCAGTGGGCATGAGGTGCTCCCTGTGTGGCTATTCCTACAAAGGGGATTGTGTCTCCTCTTAGGCATTAGGGTTTAACTCAAACATTTCTATCTCTAGCTCTGCTACTACCAAGGACCTCTAGCACTGGTGGCCCGAGCAGTGGTGAGGAACTAAAAACATTTGTCCTTTGACCCGTCAGTGGCATAGACCATGGAGAGAGGTGGTAGCAGGAACCACAGCACCCCTCTTGTGCTCACATCCAGTCCTGATAGCAACATATGGTCAGACAAGGTTCAACATGTAATTGGGGTCACAGCAGGAACTGTGGTGTTCCTCTGCACTGTTTTGGTAGAAGCACCACCCTGAAGCAGGACCTAAGCTGGAGCTAGGCACAGTTTCATTATTACAAGCCAATGCTGGAGCAATCGAGTTTCTCTAGCACCCTGAACATGTCCTTGTGGGTGGGGCAGCAGTGGGCTCTCCAGTGTCCCCTCCCAGTTCTATCAACCACAGGTGCCTGAGTGAGCTGCAGTGGGGACAGGTGGCAGGACCCACATAGGTGGAATGGCAGCAGTTTCCATGATGTTCCTCATGCCTGCCCAAAAGTATATCCCTGGCCAGAGGCAGGAAAAATTACACTCAACTTCCCCTAGCAGGGGTATTTCATTTCTCTTACTATGACATTATTCTAGTTGTCTGAATCTAATAGGATTCCAGGATCTCTTGCTGATTTCCAATATTTTCCAACAGTCCACTTAAAATGCAGCTCTACACCTGTTACTTTGGTTCTTCTCTGCAGAGGAGGAAGCAAGTGGAGGTGTCTCTATTCAGCCATCTCAACACATTTCTTTTTAGGCTCAGAACCAAAGAATCCATTCATCACCAATAAGAATGTTAACCACTCCTCTATTCATCTTCCCATAGGATAATATGGCCCCAGAAAGCAAGGGCCACAAAAGCATTTTTTGTCTTTACACCCCCATTGATCAGGGAGAATCATTAATCAGATAATTAGTCTTTGTAAAGTTGAATGACAGAAAAGAAAACTTTTTTTTCTTGTCTTCAGGGGAGGAAGCCTATCCCTTACTAAAAACACCATTATTTTGAAAGCTTGGGTCATAATCTAGAAAACCAAATCTTTCCCAACACCATCTCTGTAAGCAAGGTTTCACCTCTTCTATCTTATCCATCTTCTCTTCACCCAATGTCCTGGCCTCCAAAAATAAAAAATACCATCTGTGTCCTCAAGACCTATTACCTATTGTAATCTTCTCAGCATCTTGAAGTATGAGAAAGATGTTGTGCACTTGTCAGTTCCTATCAGTCATTCCCGTATGAATCAGCAGTAGCTATGATGGGGTTCAGGACATGCTACCCAAAACATGGCACCCTGGCATTTGGGGAAACAGCAGGAGGAGGTAGGTCACTCACACTTCCCTCTGCTTCCTTCTCCCCTGAAGCAAGTCATTGAAATCTTTATTCCAGAGGTGCACTGACTGTAGCAGAGGAAAGGAAAATGCTTATCCTCAGAGACACAGAGATGCAAGTAGCATCTGAGTGGGCTTGCTAAGATTCCCCCAGTTTACTACCATCAAAATCAAAAAACCTTTTCCAGCTGTACTTCTCCCAACCAACCACTTCATCAAACCTAGCACAAAAATACACAGGTTCCTCTCATTCTTTGGGTCTTTATTTCTAAATGCTCTGAGGCCACATAACTCTGATATTAAATAAGTCTGTGTGCTTTTTTAATCTGCCTTTATTCTAGGTACCTCAGCCATGAACCTTGTGGTGGGTAAAGAAAATATAATACTTTTTCTCCCCTACACAGGGAGCTGAAAGATTTGGTTAGTAAGACATGTGCTGTGTTTTGGCAAGTTCTCTGCCAGATAGCAGCACATAACATACAAAGGCAGTGTGCCCTCTGCCAGACGAATGGTGACAGGAGGAGGTGACCTCTCCAAACCTATGCTGGGATTAATGAACCACCATTTGGAGATGACATGACGGCTCCTTGTGATTTAATGCACATAAAGCCTTCTTATTTTTCTGCAGCCTGCTTATTCTACGGTAGAGGAACATTAACCCTTTGACAAGAAACCCTATGCCAGTCATAGAGATTTAGTGGCATGAAGGTTTTTTTTACTTTCAATTTCTAATTCTGAGCATAATGACCTCTTTGTTTTGATTTCATTTATTTTATATTTATAAAATATGCTTAATGTTTATATTTATTTAATTTATTTTGATTACCTGTCAATTTTTTAAAATGTGCTTTTCACATTATCCTTCAATTATATTTTTTCTATAAATGTATTGCGGAAGTCTTGGGAAATATTGATGAAAGTTCTGAGCATTGTTTATGTATACTAACTCTGTGCTGAAAGTTTTATAGAAAATATAAAGTATACAGACTTAAATTGTATAGTTTAAAAATCTTTCTGTCTGAGACACAATAACCAGCAAGATAAAGAAACTTCCTCAAAGATAGAGCTAAGGACTTGAGTTTGGTGAAATTAGTTTCTAGGGCCAGATGACTTTCAAATTCTTTGGAATGAGATTCAAAATTAAATGAGAAATGCACATTGAATATGTAAAGCAAAGATCATTGTTTTTTCTATTAAAGTTCAGGTATTGACTATGGAACTGCATATGAGTGAAGATTAGGATACTGATCACCAAAATAAACTAGAGATAAATAAACTCAGTTATAGAAAATTTATTCTGACATAACTATAATGAGATCTGAGTTTCTGCTTTGTAGCTTGAAGCCATATATGTACTAATATCTTAAAAGATTTATAGATACTTCTAGAAGAGAATAATTTTCTCCAGAAACTAAGCAATAATACCTTATGTTTAAGTTTTCTTAATTCAAGAATCTTTGAATGAACAAAAAGACAGCTTTAACCAGCAAGAGAAACCTTAGGACATCAGTAGATAAACAAGCCAAGAAACCAAATGGAGAATAAACCAAAAAGAGAAAATTTGGCTAAAGATGATAGGAAGGGAAAAAAAAATAAAGGTTCTATCCTCAGCACCACATAAAAACAAATAAATAAAACAAAGGTATTGTGTCCAACTACAACTAAAAAATAAATATTTAAAAAAATTATTGGCAGAATGAACTCAAAATTATGCTATGCTTAGTAAAAAGAGATGGGCCATTGTTGAGCATTAAAAAATGGCGCTCCGTCATGGACAGATTGAGTGAAAGGGGGACAGAAAGAGTTCTAAAAAGGACAGAATGACAAAGAATTCCTGTCTGGAGAAGTGGGGTGTGGTTGGGAAGAGATGTGGTTGGGTCCCACACAGAAGTCTGGGACCCAAGAAGAAAGGCATCAATAGCAAATTTGTGGGAACAGGAAAGTCTTCCCTTTTCCAAAAATAGAGATGTCTGGTATTTAATTCTCTCTCCCTTTTTCCCCCATGGGGTTGGGCCTGTTTTTATCTTTGTTTTGTACTGAGGATTGAAACCAGGGGCACTGTAGCACTGAGCTATGTCCCCAACCCCTTTTTTTATCTTCTATTTTGAGATAGGGTCTTGATATATTACTTAGGACCTTGATAAATTGCCAATCCTCCTGCCTCAGCCCCGGAGTTGCTGGAATTACAGGTGTGTGCCACCACACCCAGGTAATATTTAATTCTTAAATCATATGCCATGCTAAAAGATTTACTTACTTGTAAGTTCCATCCCCCTTTCCTCCTTGGGGTGAAATGTTTAAGAGAAATGAGGAAAAGAGGACAGAGGGTGGGAGACCCACATGAGTTAAGAATCAGAAAGGACTGAGAATTCTGTGGATTAAAGTCATGAGACCAAGACAAGAGTGTAAGGACAGCCAGGGTCGGGCAGGTGCCCAAGGCATGTCGGGATGTAGCAAGGCTACAGTCTGTTCATACAGCAAGGTAGGGATTCTGTCACCACCCCTGACCCAGGTAATGAATGTGTCCTGGCATGGAGGTGGCAATCTCTTAGTGGGTGCCCATCTGCCCTGGGTTGGGGCTGTAGATTCACAGAAGGGGAGAGAATTTGACGGGTAAAAGTGGCTTATTATCAGAAAGTGCCTTCTGGTCACACTGTCTGATTTTCTCCTAATCCTTAAATAAGCCAAAATGGCAGCCAATACTAACCTAAAACTTTATTCCAGAGCTTTCCAGCCCTTCTTTCACAGTCTCCACCCTATGTTGCTTGCATTGGTTTTCCTTTCCTGAATGTGGGCTGTAGTTCTGGTCTTAACCCCATTCCAAACCTTCACTATATTTGCAGCAATTATTTTCCAGTTTGTTTTTGTAGGCTGTGTGTGTGTGTTGTGTTGTGTTGTATGTGTATACACCCACATTTGTGAGACACAGAGAGAGAGGAACAACGTAGACTTTTCTAAAGGGCGTTCTTATAAATGCTTTCTTTGTGTCTTATTTCATCCCTTTAACCTGAAAATTACCCTGAGTTTTCTATTGTCTTTTGCTGCTCTCTCTGCCTCTTCTTTCACTGGGAGCATGTGACAAGAACCCCCGAGGCAGGAGGGATGAAGAGATAAGCCAAGACATCTGACAGCCCTGGCTTCACAGTTGAGGAGCTGTTCCATCATGAACAAGTTATTTAACCACTTTAATTCTGTCACTTGTGCTGTAAGAAGTGGATAATGACGGTGCTGGTTTCATAGTGTCATTGTGAAGATGAGCTACAATAACATGCAGAAAGCAATTAGTAATATGTCAAATGTGTCAGAAGTGCTCAGTGTCACCGTCATCATCATCCATATTAGCTGCATTTTAAAGCTGGTAGATCACTTTGTAATTCATCTTTTTAAAGCAATTTTTCCTATTTATTTTCCTGTAATTTATAATGAGTTTGTAATTACATAAGTATATGTAGATTTTTTAAAATACTTTTATTTATTTTCTGTGGTGTTGAGGATTGAACCCAGCGCCTCACATGTACTAGGCAAGCTCTGTATCACTGAGCCACAACCCTGGCCCCTAGATGTGGATTTTTTTTTTACCATAATTATGTTAGCCCTCTAAGATAATATGGTGTTTATCTTTAGAACATTCAGCACTCCCACTTGAGAACACAGCCAATCTCTCCATGCATTCAGTTCTTATACCTATCAGGAAGGCTGTGTCATTTTCTTTATCTTGGCAACTGAACACAAGAAGGATGTTTGTCAAATATGTGCCATTACCCATCCAGGACACAAGATTCCGCATTCAGCCAGGATAGAGGAAAGAGGTACCCATGAGGACCCACTCGTGGGGACTTGGGCATGCAGACTCTCAGAACAGACTCATTTTCTTTCCATTGTAAGCTGTGATTTCTCCAACTGTCAGTGGATTCCTTGGAGGACCAGCTGGATCTTCAGCTTTGGGAAGTCTGTGCTTGGTCAGCGCAGCTCAGGAATAGCCCAGGGAGGCCAGCAGAGAAAAGCAAAGATGTGAGCTAGTCAAAGGAGTAGAGAGGAGCAGCCCCTGGAGAGAGGTAGAGGCTTGAGCAATCATCAGGGTGGACTTCTAGAAATGGGAACATTCCCTGGTGTCCCTTATTCTCCTGCCCTTGACATCTAGTCCTCATAAGCAAGGGGTGGAGATGCCTCTTGAGGGAAATCAGGGAGACCTAGCTGAGATTTGCAACCCTGGGAGCATTTCTACCTCTGAGCTCTGCCTTGCTCTTGCCTCCCTCCCTCTCTGAATGACCTGGGGTGCAAGGTTTCTCACTGAGCTTATTCTGCAGATCCAGAGGGGCCGGATAGCACCCCAAACAAGAAAAAAATGGAAAACTGGCTGTTTGCTTACTCTGAGCTCAAAGTGGGAGAACGAGGAGAGATAGAATTTATTGCTTCCAGTTTATAATGGTTATCTGGGGAGAAATGTTATGATCCCCATTACAGACGCTGGATTGACTTTGTAATAAAGGAAGACAAAGCCATCCTGTCGTGATGTGGCAGTGACTAACTCAGTCCCACCTCCACAGTGAGAGGACCCTGGCATAGCCAGGGCAACTACTCAGACCAAGAGTACATGTTGGTATTTGTGAAGCGTCTTATCCTCCTCTGACTTCCTGACTACACCTTTTGAGATCTAGAGGTCTCTGATTTTATGCCATTCTCCAAAGCCTCACAAAGACACTTGTAAGACTAAACCGTATCTACACCAAGCCACTCTCTCTGACCTATGACCCCATGGAAGTTGTATTTTGCATTTTTTTTAGAGTGGAAAGTAAAAGCTTTATTAAAGGACAGTAGAAAAGACTTCTCTCTGGAGGAAGAAGGGGACCCAAGAGGGAATCTGTGGAAGGGGGAGGTCTTCCCTCTTTTATAGCTAAGGTCTTCTTTCAGCTTTCCTGAATTCCTGTCCTTGGTTCTGTTATCTTGCAGTGATGGAATGTATGTGGGAAGGCCCAAAGTGTGGGGACAAGTGGGATGAAGGAGTAATCTGGGCAGGGATGGCTTTTGGATTAGTATCTCCTTGTTTGCTGGGAGCTGCTTCATTAACATTTCCTTGGGATGGGCTCTGGGCCTTGGGGACATTTTCAATTCCCCTTTTCCTGGACTCCATTCTCAATATGGCCTTCATTCTCAATATTAGACCCGATTTACCTAACTACACTAACTACCTATCTGTAAATCTGGCTTCACTCCCTCCTCTAATTTGGGAACTCCTTACTGCTGTTAGGAAAGGGGGCAATGGTCGTTCTGGCTTCTTCGAGCTGAAAGGAGGCAGTGTTCAGCAAGCAGTTTTGGAGTCCCCCTTTTTAAAAATCGGGTCTACCAAGTGGTCCATGATAGAAGTCCTATTGAGAAGTAACAGGCTGGAGGGCCATTTGAGTGATGGGTGGTCTATAAGAGAAACAAGAAGTTATTAGTACTGGAACTAGATTAATGCAACAATAAATACCACAGCATAGGAATATGCCAATGAGTATGATGACAAAGACAGAGACTAACAATGTTTTCCACCAGGAAGTACCAAAGAACCAGGAGCTAAGATATTGTTCCCATGGCAAGGTTGGTGAGGACATGGCTTCTATCTGAGCATGTAAATCTTTAAGGATATTTGTCACATTGCCAGAATTGTCAGGGAGGTAAACACAACATTCAGTTTTAATAATGGCACAAATACCACCTTAAGCAGCAGTGAGGACAATCTAAAGCCATCTGGTTTTGTAAGGTGGCCTTCCTCATAAGTGTTATTTCAGTGTTAAGGAGAGAGATACTTTGCTCAACATCATGGAGGGCAGTTTGAGTTTAATTGTTTAAAGTCTCTACGTGCCACATTACATCTTCTAAACCAATTTGTGGGGTAAACAGTGAAGCTAGATGATCATACCAACGAAACACAGATCGTCCCCATCTATGTTTGAGATTGGGGAGGTTTTCTGGCTGCTTTATATTTGGGATGCATCTCCCCTGCATCCAGGAGTGCCCAATAGTACATCTCCCTATCCAGCCTGGGGGAAGCCAGGGCCGTAGGTTAGTTCCACATATCCATTGAGTCCCATTGGGTGCTGGCCAACTAATTTTAGATCTAGAAAGCCAGTCTGTTCCAAACCAATCATTGGCTTGTAAAATTATAATTTGTTGGCATAGCAACTCCAGGGGCCATCCTAATTCTCAAGTAGCATTAGGCCACATGTCATAGGTCTGGTTTTATTGTTCCCAACAGATTGGAGCTTCTTAGTTTAAATGCCCAATAGTGGGAGTGAGCCATAAATCTCTGTTCCAAATTTGATAGTAACCATCTTTATATCTGTGACATGTTGATAGTGTGTATGGTGGAAGGAGAGAATTAGATGGGCCTATATGGGATTTAATAGTGGTCGAAGTCTGAAGGTTGGTCTGGTTTAAAGTGAAAATCTTTGCATGACCAGGTTGTGATAAAGTTTCATTTATAGGCCATAAATTAACATTGGCACGAGAGGCATTTTGTAAAGAGGGTCTTTCTTTCTTTTGTTCTAACATTAAGGATTGTAAATTTATCCAGTCATTTCCTTGTAAGGGGGATACCCACCAAGGCAATCCAGAAGTGCTGGAAAGGGGTAATAGTCCACATATCCAGCAATTGTCTTTTTGTAACCTATTGGCATATTGTTGGGCCCACATTAGAAAAGAGTTAGTCTCAGTGGATCTGTTCTAGTTCCCATATCAGGGAAGTTGTTCCTTGGCATAGTGTCTCTTTGAGGAGGCTATAGAGAGGCTTAGCTAATTCCCCATATCCAGGGATCCAAAGCCTACATACAGTATCCAATTATCCCTAGGAAGCCTCTAAGTTGTCTTTTGGCTTGAGAGGATACTGTCCTATAGGGGTTATTCTTTCCGGTCCTAGCTTGCAAGTTTCTTAAGAGCTGTAATCCTAAATATCGAACTTGTTTTTGGCACAATTGAGCTTTTTTCTTTGAGACTTTATAACTCTTATCAGCTAAGAAGTTTAAAAGTTATTTAGTAGCTTCCTGACATTCTTTTTGAGTAAAGGCACATCTACATATTGTAGGACAGTCAGAGATGTTTTATCTCTGAACTCTGTTAAATCCTTAGCTAGGGTTTGGCCAAACAAATGAGGGCTATCTCTGAACCCTTGAGGCAATACTGTCCAAGTTAGTTGAGATTCTATCTGGTTCCTCAAAGGCAAACAGATATTGTGATTGGGAGTCTAAAGGTATACAGAAAAAGGCATCCTTTAAATCTAACACAGTAAACCCTGCAGTGGCTGCTGGAAACTCAGATAACAGAGTGTATGGATTAGGAACCATAGAGTGGAGAAGAACAACTGCTTCGATAATAATTCTCAGGTCCTGAGCTAGTCGCCATTCCCCATTGGGTTTTTGAATTTCTAAAATGGGTGTGTTACATGGGCTGTTGCAGGGCACTAAAAGTTTCTGTCTTTTGAGGTTCTGAATGATCTTCAATAAGCCCTTTTTTGCCTCTGGGCGTAGGGGATATAGTCTCTGACGTGGAAAGACAGAAGGGTCTTTTAAGACTATTTTGATTGGAACTGCACTTTTTGCCCGTCCAATTTTGCCTTCAGTAGCCCCCACTTCAGGGTTTGTATTACATTCTAATAAAGGCAGACATAATGGCCCTCTAGGTCCTAAATTCATTGTAATGGATGTCTGAAGTTTTGAAAGTAAGTTTCTTCCCAATAGAGGGGTAGGACATTCAGGGACTATCAGAAATGCATGAGAAAACATCACCCTGTCCCACTCACAACTCAGTGGGGGAGTAAACTTTCTGGTAATAGGCCATCCAGACACTCCTTGTATGGTTACAGTATTAGAGGAAAGAGGTCCAGGGTAAGAGGTGAGCACAGAATAACTGGAGCCATTGTCTAAAGAGGAAGTTGACCTCTCGGCTCCCTATTGAGAAGCATACCTGGGACTCATGTGCAGTGATGGGAGTTACGGGAGCCAGAATCGAGCCTGGGCCCCATCAGGCCTGTGTGGACAAGTCTGGCTTCAAGGACCTATGCCCCTGAGGACAGTCACTCTTCCAGTGATTGCCTTGACATTTAGGGCAGGGCATTTGAGGTGGTCGCTTGGCTATTGGGCGATCCCTTTGAAATGTCCTTCCTTTCCACAATGGAAACAAGTCCCTTTTGTGGATTGAGGAGCATTTTGTCTTCCTCCTTTTTCACCCTGGGAGCTTACTTCTCTAAGAGCAAATACCAGCGCTTCATTTCTTTTTCTGTCTCTTGAGCTCTTTTTCCTTCTTTTCCACTTGATCTCTATTATAAAAAATGGAAGTAGCAAGTCGGAGGATGTTATATAAAGATTGATCAGGGCCATATGCCAATTTTTGTAACTTCCTCCTAGTGTCTGGGGCTGACTGAGTGATAAATTTGTCCTTTAAAAGTAGTTGGCCCTCTGTGGATTCAGGATTCACGGTGGTGTGTTTTCTCATTGCCTCCCTGAGTTTCTCCATGAAAATAGCAGGGCTTTCCTGGGGTCCCTGAATAATTTCTGAAACCTTAGAATAGTTAATGGACTTTTGCTTGATTCTCCTGAAGGCCTCAAGGACCAACATTTGGAAATGACTAATTTTCCAAGCATCTTGCTCATCATTTGGGTCCCACTGAGGATCATTTCTGGGAACTGCCTGTGCTCCAGATGGATAATTGGGTTTGCTCCTAGTCTGTTCTGCTGGGACAAGAGCAAGGTGTAGGTCATCCCCAAATTTCTCAGCTGCTCCTAGGGCTGCTTCCTTCTCATTGAAAGTAAAAGTCTGGTTGAGTAATAGCATAATATCTTTCCAGGTGAGGTCAAACACTGACATATGTTTTGAAATACCTCGATACATTTATCTGGGTCCTCCAAAAATCTCCCCAAGTCTGTTTTTATCTGCCTTAGGTCTTAAAGGTAGAAGGGGATATGTACTTTGATTGGCCCAAATTCTCCTCCTGGCATCTCCTGGAGAGGTAATACATTTGATCTGTCTATTAGGGAAGATGCAGAGAGGCCAGGATATGGAGGACAAGAGGGCCTCTGTTGCACACCAACATCAGATGGAGATTTTGTGGGTCCTCCTGGTTCTTTCTCCTTAGTAGGTGAGTCCCCAAGATTTTCTCTCTTCATGGCAGATATCATACCTAAGTCTACTTTACATTGTTGGTATAATTTAGACTTTTCCTTTAAAAGTAGTTGGCCCTCTGTGGATTCAGGATCCTTAGGGAAAAGAAAACTTGGACATATGGCACCTCACACCATTTGCCTTCCCTTTTGCAAAATTTATCAAGCTGTAAAATTGTATTAAAATTGATACTTCCCTCTGGTGGTCAGGTTTCTCCGTCAGGGAGTTTGTATTGAGGCCAGGCCTGGCGGCAGAAGAAAATGAGGCGCTTTTTCTTGAGTGTCTGTGGGTCAAATTTATCCCAATTTTCAATATGCAGGTTAGTGGTGTATCTAGCATATTGGAGAGAGAAGCTCCCATCTGAGTGAGAAGAGAGAAAAACAGGACTCAGGCACCCCCACTGGAGAAAACTGTTCTCATTAGGGACATCTCCCTAAGCTTGAGCTTCCTAAACTGTCCAGAAAACCTGTCTCTCACCTTGCTTTGCCAAGGGTGTTTCTGGTCCCCTTTGGCAAAGTGCTAGGGTCTCAGCTTGCCCTGTGTCAGAGACCCTGGGAGGATTCAGACTTAAAGGCCTTACTGCTTTCCTCCCTGCCACTAAAACCACAGCAAAAGAGAATGGCTTGCTCTTCTTATTGTCTTTTGCTCCATGGACTAAAGGAATCTGAGGGTAAGGGAAATATCCTGGTTGTAAGGTAGTGCTTTCTATCGGAGAGACTACCAGAAGAGTTGATTCTAAAAATGCCTCTCTCTAGCAGCTTAAAGAGAACACAGCACATTCTAAACATCGGAGCGGTAAAACAGACTAGTGAAAGTTACCTATGCACGTGAGGGAATCTGGGCAGCTTTTACTAATTATCCCATGCCTTTCTCTCAGTCCTACAACCTGAATTGCTAACATTTCTGACCAGCGAAGGAAGGGGAGCATCCAGGAGGGATTGGATGCGAGGTTGGGAGTGTTGCGTAGCCCATATGGAGGCAAATGTGATTGGGGCTTTCCCTCAGTGCCATTCATCTACCTATCACCCTAGATACCCCTGAGGGCTGTCAGGAGGGGGCTCAAGAGAAAGGAACCTTAGGAATATGTCTGAAAGTTGCCTAGACCAGAATTCTGCAGTTGTTCCAAATTCCTTCCTCCACCTCCACACATCCAAGGCAGATCGGGATTAGGGACACTGTGTACTCACGCCAATTGCTCTCCAGGCCCAGACAGAAAAGTGGGAAGGGCTTTGGCAGAACCCAACATGCCTGCTCTGTATGGAATAGGTGATTGAGAGCTGCCTAGGCCGAGAAACCTCTCACCTGAGTCTTGAAGAGTGGCGGCTGCACTAATTGCGTTTAAGTAACTGTCGGATGCCCACATCACCCTCCAGAAAGAAAGAGAAAGATGCACCTCAGACAGATGTGGGGTGCGGTGCGTGGAGAGGAGCTTACCTCGGTGTAGATCTCGGTGGGGAACCTCCAGTCTGTTACTGCTGTTTATCGGTGACGAGTTCCTGCTTCCCCAATGCTGAAGTATAACACTAGAGAAGCACGCCCAGGCAAGTTTAGAGTGGAAAGTAAAAGCTTTTTTAAAGGATAGTAGAAAAGACTTCTCCCTGGAGGAAGAAGGGGTCCCAAGAAGTGGAATCCCTGTATTTTGCATTTTGAGCAAACAGCTACCCTCTGAGGACTGTGGCTGCACAGTCAATTTTGAGACCAGAGATACCACCTGCTTCTACGCTCCTGCTCCTAAGCTAAACCACAGCCTCCAGAGAATTCCCAGCCAGGCTTCATCCAGTTCCACTCCCAAGCCTAGCCAGCCCCACCCCTCCATGGAACCTCTTTCTGGCCAAGCAGCTCACTGAAGAGCAGGGTCCTCTCCACTCACCTCTCCAGGGACTCCGAGTAATTTGTGACCAAAGCTGACAAGTACCCTCCCACTTCATCCAACAACTCAGGAAGAGGGGCTCCCAGGCAGACTCCTACTAGCTCTTCACCCTAATCTTCCCAAGCCCATCAGAACCATAAAACAAGCAAACAAACAAACATCTCAGGATCTATAGAAGATCTTAAGACAAGGAATTTCAAATATCACAGCAGATGCCATTCAGGACAAAAATAAGGAACCCCCTCTAGCCAGCAAACTGATACCCATTCTCTACTCATGAACTGACTGCCCAAATACGTCTTTGCACACCAAATACCTTGGGGGAAGCTTCCAAGGCCCATTCCGAGTGGCTGCCCTGCCCCCCACCCACTGTTATTCAGTGTCTCATATACTGCTGTGGTTCTTGGCCAAAGGAAGTTGAAAGCTATGACCAAGACTGTGGCCAGGCTGACAGCCAGCAGTTGGTGTCCTGGAGACGTAGGAGGGGCATGTGCATCCTCACCACTGTCCCATCCAAGGGCAGCCCCTTCCTAAGAACCCTGGAGCTTCCCTGGGTGAATGTGAAATCATGCTGGTGAGCAAGGGCAGAGCAGAGCAAGTGTCTGGGGTCCAGTTCTTCACAGCTCTGACCAAGGGGATGCTGCTGGGCAGTGGGAAGAGGGCAGCTGGCCATTTCAAAAAGTGATAAATGATTAAATGAATATTCATAGATAAAAATTTTAAAAAGTAGTAATATCTGCCTTACACCACATTCAAAAATCAATGGATCACCTATTCATATATAATTTATTTTTATTGATTCTTTTTAGTTATACATGACAGTAGAATCCATTTTGATAAAATTATAAAAGCATGGAATACATCTTATTCTATGATATTTGCCGTAAATGGATGGATCTGCAGACTGTGGTGTTAAGTGAAATAAGCCAATCCCTTAAAACCAGTTAACATGGAAGCTAAATCTCAATATATAAAATATTTTAAGAAAACACTAGAGGATATATTCATATCTTGGAGTAGGCAAAGATTTTTAAGCAGTATACAAAAATTGTTCACCGTAAAATAAAAAATTTCATCTAGACTGAATTGAATTTAAGAATTCCTGATCATCTAAGGACGCCATCGTGTGGGCAGGTGGTGGTCACAGAATGCTAGAGGATGCTTGTAATGTTTGTGTCTGAAAAGGGCAATAATCTGAGAATACTAATAATTCCTGTGGATAATGAGGAGAGGTGTATTTGGTCCCTATTTCTGCTGTAACAAATTATGACAATGCTAATGGCATGAAACAAATAGCGTTATCTCACAGTTCTGAAGGTCAGAAGTCCTCAATAAGTTCACAGGGCTAGAAACAAGGTGAGAGCAGGCCTGTGTTCCTTCTGGAATCTCCAGAGAATCTGTTTCCTGGACTTTTCCAGCTTCTAAAGTCCACCTGCAAACCACCTTGGTTTCCGGGCCCTTCCTCCATCTTCAAAACTAGAGTATAGCATCTTTTCTCCTCTCTGACCTCTGCTTCTATCCTTTCCATCTTCTCTAACCTTGACCTTCCTGCTTCCCTCTTATCAGGATGCTTGTGATTACACTGGATGATTCAGAGACTCTTCCCATCTCAACATCCTTAATCACATCAGCAAAATCCTTGTTACCATATAAGACAACCTTCTTAGGGTTCTGAAAATTAGGGCCTGGACATCTTTGGGAGCCATTAGTCAGACTACTACAGAATGATACAGACATTAGGGAACGGGTCAGCAGGAAACTTAGGGTGAATAATCGTAGGGGAGGATTTACAGAGTCTGATAAATATATGAAAAAGTTATCAAGGAGGTGCAGATTGAAGAAGCCATCAAATGGTAAGGCTACCCAACTGAATTAAAATTCAGACAAAATCACGCAGCTAGATGGCAGGAGGTGTTGATAAGAATGTACAGCAGCTCCGGAGTGTTGATCATAAGGATCTGTAGAGTCAATATGGAGAACTCTTTGTCAGTGACCTCTGGAGCTGGACATGAACGTGTCTAGTGGCCCAGAAATTCCACTTCTAGTTATGAACCCAAGTAAAATGCACATACATGCTCACCAAAAGACACCTCTACAGATATTCATGGCACAATTGTACCCAGACCAGGACTGCCCAAATATTTATCTGTGATAAGGAACGCATGGATCTTGATATAGTCTTAGGGTGAAAAACAGTGATAATGAGTGAGGCTTAGCTGCATGCCTCGTGATTGAATTTTCTTGGTGTGGTGTTGAGTCGGAGATTCTACCCACAAAGGCATTATGTGTGATTCCATTCGTGCAAAGTACAAGGGCAAACAAAAGTAGTGAATGGTTTTGGAAATCAGAATGGTAGTGGCCCTTGAGGCTGTGGCTGTGACAGGAGGAAGACACATAAAGGGCGGGGTCCTCTGGTAGTGTTGTGTTTCGTCGTCTGTGTACAGGTAACACAAAGAGTTTATTTGCTATGTTAAAATGAATACAACTATACAACTATGATTGAGACATTTTATGTTATACTCAATAGTGTTTATAAAAATAAGATATATATAAATAACCCAACTCTAGGGAAACTGTTCTTTCCCTTTTGGCTGATCCACACAGTTGCAAGCTCTCACTTCATGGTTACAGAGAAATTTTTATCTGCCTGGGAGAGTTGAACAACTGCCTTCCATCTTCCTAACTTCCAATCAATCAAAGATCCTACAGCACTCAGGGATATAAATTATTTTATTTGGCTTTCACTTAAATGAGAATCCAAAGATCTATATGGTAAATTAGACCTGAGATCATGAGATAATGAATAATACTACCTAGAAAAACCTATAACTGCTACTTTTTTTTAGACTTTGTTTTTTTTAATATAAACAAATTCAACTCTGTCCCTGGGGAAACATAATGTGACTAATCATATACCTTGGGCAATAAAAATTCTAGTGCCTAGGTTTCATTATTAGACCAATTTCTAAATTGCCAAGTAATCCAGATGTTTTTCTGTATTTGGGGTTAAAGTGGAAATATTTTCTACATGCAAAATATGTAATTCCATTTTCTTTTTTTTTCTTTTTTTTATTTTATTGTTGGTCGTTCAAAACATTACATAGTTCTTAATACATCATATTACATGGTTTGATTCAAGTGGGTTATAAACTCCCACTTTTACCCCGTATACAGATTGCTGTATCACATCAGTTACCCTTCCATTGATTGACATATTGCCTTTCTAGTGTCTGATGTATTCTGCTGTCTGTCCTATTCTCTACTATCCCCCCTCCCCTCCCCTCCCCTTTTCTCTCTCTACCCCTTCTACTGTAAATCATTTCTTCCATTTGTATTATCTTGTCTTACCCCTCCTTTCCTCTTATATGTCATTTTGTATAACCCTGAGGATCACCTTCCATTTCCATGCGATTTCCCTTCTCACTCCCTTTCCCTCCCACCTCTCATCCCTGTTTAATGTAAATCTTCTTCTCAAGCTCTTCGTCCCTACCCTGTCCTTGTTTACTCCCCTTATATCAAAGGAGTCATTTGGTATTTGTTTTTTAAAGATTGACTAGCTTCACTTAGCATAATCTGCTCTAATGCCATCCATTTCCCTCCAAATTCTATGATTTTGTCATTTTTTAATGCAGAGTAATACTCCATAGTGTATAAATGCCACATTTTTAATCCATTCATCTATTGAAGGGCATCTAGGCTGATTCCACAGTCTTGCTATCGTGAATTGAGCTGCTATGAACATCGATGTAGCAGTGTCCCTGTAGCATGCTCTTATTAGGTCTTTAGGGAATAGACCGAGAAGGGGAATAGCTAGGTCAAATGGTGGTTCCATTCCCAGCTTTCCAAGAAATCTCCATACTGCTTTCCAAATTGGCTGCACCAATTTGCAGTCCCACCAGCAATGAACAAGAGTGCCCTTTTCCCCACATCCTCTCCAGCACTTATTGTTGTTTGACTTCCTAATGGCTGCCAATCTTACTGGAGTGAGATGGTATCTTAGGGTAGTTTTGATTTGCATTTCTCTGACTGCTAGAGATGGTGAGCATTTTTTCATGTACTTATTGATTGATTGTATGTCCTCCTCTGAGAAGTGTCTGTTCAGGTCCTTGGCCCATTTATTGATTGGGTTATGTAATTCCATTTTCAATAACAACAATAAAATCCTATGGACCAGCTCCTGCAAGGTAGTTGAAGCATTTATTACTCAGAAAGGAAATTCATTGCAGACATAAAAAAAATACCTTTGGAAGCAACAAGATCACCATGGTTAATTTTTCTGGACTTAATTCTACTTTCCAGGAAGCTTTCTTCAAATCTATACCAAGGTAACCTTAATAGACCCTGATGATTCTTCCTCATAATAAGTTCTCAACATAGAGGAGCCATGTGGTTGATTAAGAATATGGTGTTTTATTTTGTCCTCACTAAACTGGCAACTGCCAAAATTTTCAAAGTAGAGAAATCACTCCTAAATATCTGCAAACCAGTTCTTCTCTCTTAATACTGTATGAGGTTCTCCATCCATTCATGAAATCATTCACTCAGTCCCTCCCCAACTAACGTACTGAGTGTCTATGATAAGCTTGAGAGCTGACAATAAACAATGAATAAAACAGCCACAGACTCTGGCCTTGTGGAGTAGAATTCTATAATAGAGGAGAGAGATACAACAAGAAAAGGAATGTATAATATGATTACAAGTAGAGATGGGGCTTAGGAAGAGAAATGAAGCTGGCAGAGAGGGAGGAAAGGATGGAGTTTGATACTTTGCATGATTAGTCAAAAAGACTTCTCCAAGCATGGTCCTGGGTGAAGTAAGTTTGAGCTCCACCAATATCTGGGGGGAAGAACATTCCAGGTAGAGGAATAGCCTGTGGAAAATTCTGGAAAGGAGCAAGTTTGGAACCCCCAAATTTTCATAGTAGTACCCAGCTAACTGGCCACCTGAATCAATTCAAAGTTTTACCCTCTGAGTTCATACCTAGTTTCATGGCCTTTGACCTCTTGGCATTTCAATGTCTTAAAAAATGGATTTTTCTTCTAACATGAAAGTATCTTTTTCAGAAGTAAGTCATCTGAGGAGCACAGTAGGGAAAGTTGGTAAAGACTTGAAGGTGTGGTAGACTACTGAGCATTCCTCTGATAGCAAGGTTTTAACTCTCCCCACTGGAGACTACATAAATCTATTCTATGCATATCCACTAATAATAACAAACACTTTCTGGTTGGTTGCTTTGAGTTCCTAATGGTTATGGCCTAAGAAAGCCAGGAACTTGTAGTAAGAACCAGGGACAAACATGGAGCTGGTCTGAGATTAACTGTTGACCCTGCCTACCTCAAGCAACTTGGCCTCTTGTCATGTCTAGGTTTCCTCATCTCCTAAACGGATACAATAATAGCAGTCCTCTTACACAGTTGTTATGGAGATCACTTTAAAACCATGTCTGATCCATAAAAACTTTGTAAATGTAGTGTTTATCCATTTCCCTCACTCCCCTATCTGATTCATCTTCCACGTTAGTGACAGACAGGTTTCTTTAATAACACTTTCGATTATAAATGCAGTGAATGCTCGTTGCAAAAAAAAATTGAAAATAAAGAAACATAAAAAATAAAAAATAATATCTAATCTCACCCCCTATTGGGACTATAACTTTTTTATTGACAGTTTTTCTTCTATGCATATATGTGTACATGCTCTCATTTATTATTTAAAATTGATATCATACTATGTAAACATGTTTACCTTGCATTTTTCACTTAACTTGCATTATAAATATTTTCTATATCCTTTATTAACATGATTGGGGGGAAGGGGTACCAGGGATTGAACTCAGGAGCACTTAATCACTGAGTCACATTCCCAGCCCTTTTTAGTATTTTATTTAGAGACAGGGTCTCACTGAATTGCTTAACAGCTTGCTGTTGCTGAGGCTGGCTTTGAACTCATGATCCTCCTGCCTCAGCCTCCCAAGCCACTGGGATCACAGGCGTGTGCCAACAAGCCCAACGATATTTAGTAGTTGTAAAATATTTCTTTCTGTAATATATATAATAGTACTTACTTCATGAGATTGTAGTGAACATTAATAATATATAAAATGTTGTTAGAATGGCATCACTTCTATCTAGAAAAGGTAAACAAAAAATAGTAATAACAATGAAGCCACACTAGAAGTGACTTAATATATTGCCAGTTAAAATCAGATATTTTCTGACTGAGCAAAAGACACACAACACCCCACACCAGTTGTTTATCTGAACACATGGTTTTTGGTTGTGTGACTGGACAGGAGGGATAAGTGTAGTTTGAGTAGGGATTTGGAGGCAAGAGGCTATAGGGAAGGAAAGGATTGCCAAGTGTCCATTGCTGCAGCCCCAAAAATTGAATCTGACCATCCATACCCAGAAAAAAAGAGAGCCAGGGGCTTACATAGCAATTTCCATGAGAGATGACCCTGTGAGGGTCTTGGTATCATGAAGCCAGAAGCTTACTGTATAGTTTCCACTCAAGAGCACAAGCACAGTCACTGAAAATAGATGTTCATGTGTGGCTGTTGCTCTGGGCAGGTGTCTTCTCCTGCTCTCTAGATTGGAGCCCAGCTCTGTTCTGCTCCTTGCTTGCCATTTGAAACCTGCAAAGGTGGTCTTCCTCCTACAGTTAAAGTTGGTCAACTTTTCAACGGTGTAAAAGGGATGCATATACAGTAAAAACTGTACTTAGAGTTTTGAATCTGTGTCTTTTCCCAGTCTAGCTCTATGCAGTCTGACACTCTCTCTCTCGTGATGCTGGACAGTGGCAGCCCCCAGTCAGCTACATCACTATGAGAGGAGAAAACCAAGACCCCACGTGTGCCGTGGGGTTCAGTAGGTTTGGGGGACTGAGTGCAATTTTCAACTCATAATGGTTTGATTCTTTTCAACCCCATGGAGAGTTGAGGCTCACCTGTAAAATGTCATTGTTCTCACAATGGTGTCTTTAACTGTTCCCATGGGAAAATCCAAGTCCTTTCTTCACAACTAAAGTTAGAAGTTATGGTAGCCAGAGGAAAGAGAATAGGATGTGTGTGTGTTTTTTTTTTCTGGAAACAACATGGAGTGCTCAGGAAAGAATAATAAATCTTCATCTTCAGCCACGTTTTTTTTTTACTTTTAAATATTTTCCATTTTTTATCTTTTCCTTTTTATCTCTAGCTTCCACTTATGAGAGAAAGCATATGATCTTTGACTTTCTGAGTTTGACTTATTTCACTTAACATAATGTTCTCAAATTCCATTTTAACATAATGTTCCATCCATCTTCCTGCAAATGACATACTTTTTCTTTATAGCTGAATAAAACTCTGTTGTGTATATACCTCAGTTCTTTATTCATCATTCATCATTCATTGATGGACATCTAGGCTGGTTCCATAGTTTGCCTATTGTGAATTGTGATGCTATAAACATGGGCAAGAATATATTGCTATAGTATGATAACTCAAATTCTTTAGGATAAATACTGAGGAGTGATATAGTTGGGTCATAGGGTGGTTCCATTCCTAGTCTTTGACTTCAGGGGACAAATCTCAGTGTTCAAGCAGAGAAGACTGGATGGCAAGTGTGAATAAGTATTGCCAATGGGGACCTCTGAAAGCCACAGAGATAACACCTGGGAAAGGGAATCAGTTTTGCATACCCACCACCAAGCCCAGAACTGTTTTGTGAAAATCTCTCAGAGAGCCAAAGCTTAAATAAATTGGAGCAAATCAAGTAAAATGTTTCCTTTAATTCATGGCTTCCACTTAGACACTGGAGAGGTTGGTTAGTGCTATAGGAATAAGGTGGCTTTGGTTAGAGGAGGAATGTTCTAGATGATGGAATATATAGAGACTGATAAGTCCCCTGATGTCAAATACAAAACAACTTCTAGGTAAGGCAATGTATGCCTTCTGTCTTTGTTGCTGTTATGAAATGAATGATGTCCTCCTCAAAATTCGTATGTTGAAGTCTTAATCCCCAGTATCTCAGAATATGAGTGAATTTGGAGTTCAGGGCTTTTAAACAGGAAGTTAAGATGAGATGAGGTCATCTGGATGGATGGGCTCTTTTTCAATATGATTGATGTCCTTGGAAGAGGAGATTGAGATGTGCACAGGAGGAAAAGGATGTGAACACACAGAGAAGATGGCTGTGGACAAGTCAAGAAGGGAAGGGAACCAACTGCCAGCTCTGCCTCCAGAATTGGGAGAAAACAGACTTCTGTTGTTTAAGCCCTGCAGTTGGGGTTCGTTGGTACAGCATCCAGCAATCTAATATAGCGGTCCATGGTCGTTTAGATGTGGAGAAATGATTTAAATACTGAAACAGTCACTTTGTAGACAGACCAACCTTACCCTACAATGTTCAGTAACTTTATTGGTGAACAAATTTTCTAAATCTTGATTGCATTTTTTTTAAATTAACTTTAAAATCTTAAAGGATGAAACAAATGGAGTGCCCAAAGTTTCAGCTTCTGATTTTAATGAACTGTCTTTATTGAAAATAATAAACTTTCTGACTTTTTCTCTATTAAATCCAAGGAGGAAATGAACACATTTTTAGAAAAAGAGCTCAATTATGTCCAAGATTTAATTTTGAAAATTTATGACTCAGCTTTAGAATGTCTTGACTCATAGGAAGAATCTTTTGATGAAGCCCTTTCATATTTAATTGGATACATTTATATACTCTATCAGAAGTAGATGAAATTGAGAGGGCCTACAATTTTTCAGCTCCTATATCTGGTGAAAAATAATCATCAGAGGACAACTAATTCAGTGAGTTTTGTCTTGTAAAATATATATGAAAAAGATATTTTCAGTGTAGCCAAAAGATCTTGCTGTGAGAATATCTGAGTTGGAATTTATATATACATTATGATATTAAAAATAAGTTTATATCAAATATATCATTTGTTTAGCAAAATTTTCCCTGAGCTAGCTACTTGGCATGTTTCCTTGGGCCATCCCTTCTCTACCCCTACTACCAGATGATTAGAAATAAGTCTGCCATTTTAAAGATTCAAACTGAACTTGAGATCTTCTTCCAAATAATCTGCTTGATTTCCCAAAAACATATGCAAAGGTTTGTCCCCATCTCAATCTCAGCAGTGTCTCCCACTGTTATGGGTTAAAATGAATACCTGCAAAACTCCTAACCACCAGCAACTAGATGATGATTATATTTGGTGATAGGATGCTTAAGAAGGTAATTAAGTCAAAATGAAGTCTTTAGGGCAGGCCCTAACCCAATATGTCTTGTGTCCTTGGAGAAAAAATGAGATTACGATGTGAACATGCACAGGTACAGAGACAAGACCACCTGAGGACCCAGGGGGAGGGTGGCCACCTTCAACCCAAAGAGAGAGGCCTCGCCACCAGCCCACCCTGCACACCCCTTGATCTCGTACTTCCAGCCTCCAGAACTGGGAGAAACTAAAATTCTGTCATTTAAGCCACCAGTTCTGTGTACTTTGTAATGATAGCCTAGAAGATAAATATACGTCTCTTGGGTCTCAAACAGCCCTATTATCAGCCACTGGTTTTAGACTCAAAGTCTATAGTTCTACAGGTATAACTCAACAGGTTATTTTCTCCGACTGTGCCGTACATCATGTTGAACAGGTCAAGAGAAATCCCTCGAAAGCTGTGCATTGTGTCCTTTTTCTTTCCTCACAGTAGATCTCTGCCATCTGCTCGTGCCCAGACTACCCATTCTGCAGAGAGCCTGCACTGTTTCTGAGATCCCTTGCATTGAGCCCCCAAGGGGTATAGGTGGTGTTTTTGTGTGGCTTGTTTTTTAATTAGTACAAGAAACCAAACACCTTCTCTCTTTCCTGACATGTACATGACACCTCCCTTTGAAGAGTCTCCCTCATTTGCCTCTTTAATTTTTTTTTTCTCCATGTTTGTTTCCTGGGATGGGGGAGGGGGAATCCAGACTTGTCACTATGAGCCATGATATGATTTAAAGAAGGATCCTCTGCCTGTCCTCCTCTGGCTGAAGCCTTCTGGCTGCTCTTTGGTCTGCTGTGTCTGCAGAGGTCAGATGCCCACACTGGAGGCCTTCTTCCCACCTCCCAGGTCCAGCAGGCTCCCTAGGCCCTCTCACTGCTCTGGACGTAGACCTGGGCTCTGGACTTTGCCTGCATCTCGTGGTGCTTCCTCTCTTCCCCCAGACTGGAGCGGCTGCTTCTGCAAAGTGTTCTGGAAGCCCTGGGCTTTGGGCTCCTCCATCTGTGAAGCTCAGATGGACTCGAGGTTCCCTGTAATGGGGGGCGGGGAGTCTCTTGGCTCCGCTTCTCTAATTGATTGCATATCCCTGGTCTCCCCTGGTTTGCTAATGTGTCTCTATTCTTTCCTTGAGCCTCTCAAACCTCCACACAATCACTGAGGGTGTTAGCAAGACTTTTCAACCATGCTGCCTACCAAGGGTTGAGAACAGGAAGGCTCCCTGACCTCTACACCCTACCTCCTCCCCACCTAGTCTCCAGGCTGCCTTTTCTCTTCTCAGTCTGTGGGGATTTATTGCAATGGCTTCCCTCTTTCCATCCACATGATTCTGCACTTTTGGCTTCTCTCCTGGACTAACCTACCAAGTGGGGTTCAGCTCCTGAGTCTTCCTTTCCTACAGCCTCTTGAAACACTCTGCCCATTCACCCCTTTCCAAAGAACTCTTTTCATCTCAAAGTAAATTTACAATCGATCACATGGAGAAAATGAAGACTTTCATAGGAAAAAAAATAATTGAAATGAAGGATATGCGACTTGTGTGTCTCTCACCCACACCTGCATTCTGCCTTCTCAGGACCCAGTGTTGGGTGCTCTTAGGGACGATCAGAGTGATGTCTCCCTGAGAATGAAAATGGGGGCCATCGTATCTGTGCTGCCTGACACTGAAGGATGCTGGGTGGATCAAATGAGAGTATATATTTCTCCAAGTAGAAAAAGCTCTATTTAGCTGGGCCTGGTGGCACATGCCTGTCATCCCAGCAGTTTGGGAGGCGAGGCAGGAGGATTTGAGTTCAGAGCCAGCCTCAGCAAAAGCAAGGCACTAAGCAACTCAGTGAGACCCTGTCTCTAAATAAAATACAAAATAGGGCTGGGGATGTGGCTCAGTGGTTGAGTGCTCCTGAGTTCAATCCCCAGTACCAAAAAAGAAAGCTCTATTTAAGCATATGTAGAGTGAATTGGCATTTTATTTCCAAAACAGATCTTATTACTGTGGTCTTCCTTATAAACATGATTCTGGAAGTCATTTTCCTCATTAAAAATGATTAAGTTGACTCTGATTCAACGGGAACTGCTATCCATTTGGGCAGCACTGCCTTGTTTTCCTAGGTCATTATTGCCCTAGGTGAATTCAGCCACAAATGAAGCTTTAGATTTCATTTCTACTAAACTGACAGACCCAAAAAAAGTTATGAATCCTTTCCCCTAACAACTTAAAAATAATCATAAATGTGAATTTTAAGTGGGTAAATACATCAGGCAAGGAGTCAAGATACACGAGTCCTAGTCCATTAATTAGCAGAGCTGAAGTGACATTGAGAAAACCATTTGAACTCTGACAACCTTAATTTCTCACCCATGGAAAACAGGTCGGATAACACCAACCTTGCCTATTTCAGGGTTGTAGTGAAGATTAAATGAAGCCTGTGAAAACACTTTGCGACTCTAAAGTACCTATGGAAGGGAAATATTATTAGTTATTAAATTTATTCTGATATGGCCAAAGTAAAGTCAATATTTTGGAAAGTCATAAAATAACACTAATATATTTAGTTCAAAGGTATTATCTCATTTACTGTTCTTAAGAACAAAGTTCCCAAAGTTAAGACAAAGTATCCAACTTTTTTCCTCCAAATTTGAGAGCAGATATGATCTTTAATATTACAATTATCAAATAATTATAGAGGAATTTCTAGAGTCCAGTCACTCTAACATACAGTGAATACTGAGGTCTTAGCCACTGTGCAGCTTAGAATTCAGAAAAGAAAGGGAAACATGTGCCTATAGTAAAAAATAACATCACAGTGCTAGGTAGGCAGCAATAAACTATGTATTGTGGATTAAAATGGCCTCAGATATCGAAAGGAGAGCGTCTTCTAAAGAGAACACAGTGGGACTTTTGCCATATCTTGAAGGACACAAACCATGTACAGACACACATAATATCCTGGGCAAACCTTCAGACAGGAAGAATATTATATAAACAAAGGTTATAGGTGAGAAATCATGGATATATTTGAGAAACATTAAGGTAGACTAATTGACTAGAATCAAGGAATAATGAGGTTTCCAATGAGGAATAGAGTTAAAGAAGACTTTGAAACCCAAAATAAGGACACCATATTTAATGATGGAGACAGTGGGTCATCTAGGAATAACCCAGATGGATTAGAGAGACACGATGGACTTTGTGGGGTTTTTTTTGTGTGTGTGTGCCTTTGGAGATTACTGCTACCTTTTAACTTTTTCATAATGCTTAAGAATCTTTTTTTCCCTATTTGTTTCAGTAGATTTTTGCCATATATTAATTGCTGATTTGGGAATAAGAGAACACAAGGAAATGCAGTGGTTTATAAAGTCATTGTCTCACGTGTAAATGTGTCAGGAATCTGAGCTTGGTTTACCTGGGTTCTCTGTGTCATAGGGTCTCTTATAAGATTTCAGCTAGGGTGTTGGCCAGGGCATCCCATCAGGGCTTTGCTGAGAAGAGATCCAAGTCCAAAGTTACTTGGATGTTGGCAGGAATCTTTTCTTAATGGATTTGGGCTGATGGCCTTAATTTCTTGGTTGACTGCTAGCCAGAGCCTTCACTCATTTTTTCCTGGGACTTCTTTATAGGTTAATTAAAAACATCATTGTGCCTTGCTTCAGCTGGAGGAGGGTGGTGCCTTTGGATTGTGATAGAGACTGAAAAGGAAGATAGCGTTTAAAAAAAGAAAAAAAAAAAGGAGGCTTTTCTAATAATGTACTTATGGGAGTGGTATTGAGAAAGGGAACAAGTCAATGATGATGAAATATCAACTTGGAAAGTTCACCATCAGCAGAAGTCATGAAGCTGGGACTCAGAATAATTCAGATTTGGCAATTCAGATCTGGCAGCAGGTGATGGGTGACACCATGAAAATAAGCAAGACCAGGCAAAAGCATAGAAGCATGAAAACTTTGGACTAAAACCTAAGCCCTTCCCTCATCTAGGGAGGAAATAGAGAGGAGATGATAAGTGAACAAAACAGAGTTGTTGAGAAAGGTAGGCAGAGGAATAGACGGGAGGAGTATAGCCAACCCAGGGAAGGGCCCAAAATGGTAGAACATCTCACCTCCATCTTACTGTGACTGTTGTGGCTCTTCAATCAAGAGCTATTTACTAATTACCCACTGTTGGGTGCTCAACAGTGGACAAGGAAGTGTGGATGCTATAGTTTGGATAAGTATCTCCCAAGGACCCATTTGATAAAGGTTTGGTCTGTGTCTGTGACTCCATTGGAAGATGGTGGAACCTTTGGGGTATGGAACCTAGGAGAAGGAAGTGAGGTCATTGGGATCATGCCTTGTGAAGTAAATTGTGGGACTCTGGTATCTTCCTCTCTTTTCACTTCCTGGCTGCTTTGAGTAAATAGTTTGACCCACCATGTGCTCCCCTCCATGCTGTGGTGCCTCACAAATTCAAAATCAACAGGGACAACCAATCATGGTCTGAAACCTCCAAAACTGTGAGCCAAAATAAACCTTTCCTCTTCTTAATTCAATCATCTCGAGTATTTTGTTACAACAGTGGAAAGCTGACTGAAACACTAGGTCTATAAGATGCTGAGAGATGAATTGTCCTTAAGGAATTTACTGTCTAGATGCTTGAGATAGTCCTGTTTGCATTACTACAGTGAAATACCTGAAGCAGATAACTTTATACAGAATAAAAGTTTGGAGGTACAAGGTCCAAGATCAGATGACCCATTGCAGTGGATGCAGGCACATCAGGGCAGGAGTGTGTGTATATGTATGAGAAACCATAGATCACTAAGGAGGAAATCAGAGAGACTGCAGTCCCACAATCTCTTCTGAGGGTGTGCCCCTGAAGACCTAAAGACCTCTCCTTAAGCCACATCTCCTAAAGTTTTTACCACCTACCAATACTGACCCTCTGGGCACTTCACCTTGCCTTTGGGGAATGTTCCACATGCAAACCACAGCAGTACTGCAGCAAACTGACTCCACAGGGAAAAAAGACACAAAATAATAGACACACAGAAGAACTCTGAGTGCAAGTGTTCTTGGTGAGAACTGTAAGTGCTGTCGACATTCGTGAGAGACTCATGTCAGTTGACACATCATGAGCCAACTTTCCTCACCCCCATTCCCCCTTCTCTGCTAATAAGACAAATCCTATTAGCATAAAGCAGCATTCATAGTTCATTTGTCAGGGGACTTTGCCAGGTCTTCCCACTGTCCTCCCACAGTCTTCATGCAATTGATCATCTGTTTTCCATTCATAGTCTTTAATCTCATCTTCTATCAGAAAGAACCAGAACTCCAGAAATCAATGATCCCTGGGCTGGGACAGGGCAGGAATGTCTGGCTTTGCCATATGTCAATAACAAAATAGACACAGAAGCCAACTTGAAGGGGTACCCACTGACCAAAGGTGGCATCTGATCATGAACTATATAAGAAGGGCAAAGCAGCTTCCTGTTTACTATAGAATGCCTATTCCAGACGAATATATCTAGAGTAATGCAAAGTTAGAAAAGCAGCATTTTGCAACCCATCATAGAAAGGGATGTATCAGGGGCTAATCATCAGTAGATACTAAAGACAGGAAGGCATATTTTTATGGGGAGCAGGATATTTCAATGGTTCTAAGAGAGTTTCCCACAGATTGCACAGTGGTTGCTAGGGGAAAATTTGTACTTACACAGTGACAAAACCCAAAAAATGCCTTGATTAGGTAAACAGTTAGCATCATGAATCAGGGCCAGTGGGTGCTCTGTGCCTCTAGGTGTGATGGCCTGAGAGAAGACACAACCTGTGATCTGGCCTGTAACACATAACCATGTCTACTCACAAGGGAACATCAGACAAACCCAATATAAGGACCATTGTACTTTAAGAGAGGAGGACAGGGATGTATTCTTCAAGAATGTTAGTGTCATAAAAGACAACCAAAGCCTATAAAATATTCCAGATTAAGGGAGAATAATGAAACATGACAACTGGATATAATCCTTAACCCTAAGTTAGATCATGGGAGATAAAATGCTAAGAAGAAAAATACTAATCAATTATCATGCTTGGAATATGGATAGTCAAGTGATCTGACAGTGTTAAATTTGACTGAAGTTGAAGTATGTTGCATAAGAGAACATTCCTACCCCTAGAAAATGTACATTAAAATATTTAAAAGGACAACATGTAGGTGATTAACTTTTTAATGATACTGAATAAAAATGCTTCTGAGATAAATAAACAGATGGAATCAGTAATGATGCAAATCAGGTAAAACATCAAACAAAAATTGAATCTGGTTAGAAAGTGTATTATGGGTTTGTACTAATGTCATGCTTGCAGATTTTATATGAGCTTGAAGTTGCGTCCATATAAGTTTAAATTCTTTAACCTGCAGGGAGTCCTTGGGATATCAGAAATAGAGAAGAAGGACTAATTGAGGGTGGCTCTGTACACTGTGGCATTAGCTCTGAAGCAGCTGCCTGAGTTAAAAACAAGTAAACCTTCCATGCACTGTATGAGCTGACGTCAACGTCCGGTCCTTCCTCACTCTGGCACTGACTTGGGGAAATGTCCTTATACTGTCCCAGCTCAGATTCCCTTCTTCTTCTTTTATACCTGAGTCCTCATAGGACAGTTCCAAACTGCACTAACCTGGGCTGGGCCGGTCCCTTCTGTTTCCATGTCTGTAATGCCCTGCGATCTTACCTGGAGCACATCCACATTATTCATCTGCTCTATTTCTCCAGCTCTAGTTTCTCTATTCCAGATTTGCTCCTGTCTGTGCCCCTGTGAGTGTTGAAATGGAATCCGCTCCTCCGGTGTGTGTTCTCCAGTGTGTGCTCTGCCCAGAGCAGGCTCCTCTTTCTTCAGAAACATTCTTTCTGTGCCCAGAGCCACTCTCTTCTCTGGGAGGATGTGGAATCCAGGATTGTTCCCACAACTCTGGCATTCGGAGACAGCAGCAACAAAGGGCCTGCAGGCCCTTTCCAACTCTGCAGAAGTCACGGGTTCTCCGATTGCCTTATGTGCCTCGACATGGACTTCCCCCACCCCAGCATCTGGTGATTTGCTCCCAGGATTTTATATTGAGCCATTTTATGCGCACTTCTTCATGGGCTACGTGCACAGTGACATGATAACTCAAAAACTGGTTCTTAAGGCCTTTCCAGTTCTGTTTTCTCTCCTTCAATTATTAGCTTTGGGTTGGATGTGATCATATGCCTGTAATCCCAGCAACTGGAGGCTGAGGCAGGAGGATCCCAAGATTGAGGCCAGTCTCAGCAAATGAATAAGGCACTGAGCAACTTAGTGAGACCCTGTCTAAAAACAAAAGTAAAAAAGGACTGGGGATGTAGCTGAGTGCTAAAGTGCCCCTGGGTTCAACCCCAGTACCCCAAAATAATAGTTGTTAGGGGACCTATCCATTCCCAACTGCAACCCCAAACTTGTTATCATTCTTATCCAGTTTGTAATGATTTCCCATGGGAATCCCAGTCTGTTTCATAGTGCAAAGATACCATGTCAAGTTCACACCTGACCTCCAGAGAAGACACCTCAAGGGAAGGCCATCGTAAGATAATGTGTGAGAGCTCTTTTTCTAATCACAATTAAGAATCTCTTAGTTAGAACAAACCTGTTCTTTATTTTCATAATACAGTTATGAAATCGGGTTGTCATTTTCTTAGGATTCTCCTTTCTCTTTCAAGGTTAAAAATAAAAACTAAATCTCTTTGTATTTACAATAAACCTTTCAAAAGCAAGTAATACTGAAGGAAGACGCAAAGTAAGAGTTTTATTTACTTCAATGTTACTATGCTAAATCCTTTTTGGTAATTTTATATTAAGTAATTAGGAAATAAGTAATTAGGAACTTATTATCAAGGACTTATTAAAGAGAGAAATCAATCAAGATCTTAAAATTAGTTTCTATGTTTTTCTTTTCTAATAAAACATCATATCTATCAATTTACTCATGGACTACATGAATCTGTCTAGCAAAGAACTTTGAATTCTTGATGAGCTAAAGTTATTTGAGTCTAAATCTATTTGAGTTCTGCAGCGTGTCCACTTCAATGACAGAAACAGCAAAAGAGCAAAGAAAATGGATAAGAAAAAGACAAGAGGAAGCAAAGAGAAGGGCAAAGGTTGATGAAGAAAGAAAGAAGTCACCCACTCACTCAACCAGCAGATATTTACTTAGCGTCTCCTATGTGCCCAGCACAAAGGAGAAGAAGGAAGGAGTGGGGGGAGGGAGGAGGAACAATATAGGTATGAATAAGTGACAAGGCATCCCACCATTATGGAGAAGCCAGGAGTTCCTGAACTAGAGAAACCACTGTGGCATGTGACATGATAACACCCAAAAGATGCAGCTGCTGCCCTTCAACATTTTTTTAGTCTATTTATTTGTTCTGATTTGTTATACATGACAGAAGAATGCATTTCAGTTCATAGTACCCAAATGGAGCACAGTTTTTAATTTCCCTGGTTGTACACAAAGTAGAGCCACGCCATTCATGTCTTCATACATGTACCTAGGGTAATGATGTCACAGTTTCTTTATCCATTGGTCTATTGAAGGACATATATGTTGGCTCCACAATTTAGCTATTGTGAATTGTGCTGCTATAAACATTGATTGACTGAGTCACTGTAGCATGGTGTGTTTAAGTCCTTCAGGTATAAACCAAGGAGTGGGATAGCTGGGTCAAATGGTGGTTCCATTCCAAGTTTTCTAAGGAATCTCCATACTGTTTTCCTTAGTGGTTGCACCAATTTGCAGTCCCACCAGCAGTGTATGAGTGTGCCTTTTTCCCCACATCCTCGCCAACACTTATTGATGCTTCTAGTCTCAATAACTGCCATTCTGACTGGAGTGAGATGAAATCTTAGGATAGTTTTGATTTGCATTTCTCTAATTGCTAGAGATGTTAAGCATTTTTTCATATACTTGTTGATCGATTGTATATCTTCTTCTGAGAAGTATCTATTCAGTTCTTTAGACCATTTATTGATTGAGTTATTTGTTTTTTTAGTGTAAAGGTTTTTTTTGAGTTCTTTATATATCCTAGAGATTAGTGCTCTATCTGATGTGTGGATGTAGTAAAAATTTGCTCCCATTCTAGTAGGTTCTCTATTCACCTCACTGACTCTTCTGCTGAGAAGAAGCTTTTCAGTTTGAAACCATCCCGTTTATTGATTCTTGATTTTATTTATTGCTCTTTAGGAGTCCTGTTAAGGAAGTATTTTCTTGAGCTAATATCTATAGTTCAAGGGCTGGGATTGTGGCTCCCTAATACAGCATTAGCCGAGCATGTGTGAGGCCCTGGGTTCCATTCCCAGAACAGAAAAAACAAATTAAAATTAAAATCTGCTCTTCATAATTCTCCACAGCACATCATTAAAGCTTCACAGACTCTTTCTAAAATAGAATGATTCCAGCAATGGAATCACCCCAGGGACTGCAGAAGCTCTGCCAGGCCCCATTCACTTGGGGGATATTTGCCAACTATCAGATGAACTAGAGCTCAGGGTTGAGTTTGGCCCAAAGGCTAGAGATTTGCCAAATCCAAAATAATCCAATATGTTTTTCCAGCAAATATTCTGCAGTTTGTGGTCATGTCCTGAGTTCACAAGTTTCACGTACTGAAGAAAAAAAAATGAATCTAATAGAAGTGTTACTTTTTTATGGAATGCCAACTTATTTATTTTCCTAAAAGATAAACTAAATGAAAAGTGCTTAGTGACAAATGAAATACACAACTGATTACAAATTTCACCAAAGATTCAATTCATTAAAATTAGTAAAGAGTTTTTAAATCACATAACTAGTTCAGTATACGGTAATTGGAGACATACGTGTCGAGGTGTCTCGTTATATCAGTGCTTATTTTAGTAAATGAGTTTCCTGACTTTTTCAATCGCCAAGACTTTCTGGATTGTTGGCACTATTTTGCCACCTCATTCCCTTAAAATCAGTGTCTCCTTTTCCTCTCCCTACCCCACCATTCCTCTTTCTTTCTTTCTGATAGCAATGGCTTACAGAAAGCGTTGGTAACCAAACCTGAGAAAGCAAAGCAAGAAAGAGGCAATAGATCCTTCTTTCAAGTATTAGTTTTATAAACTGTAGTTCGATTTTTTATTTAGCCATTGTGTTCAATAAACTTCTCGTTATTTTTTTCATTTAGACCCTTAAGCTAAAATGAGGAAAAAACGTAAGTGTAGATTTCTTCACATTTTCTTAAATCCTATTTTCATTTTATGGAATTGTTTAACTGAAAGTGCAAAATCTTTCCTTATATAACTTTTAAAGGCTTTGCCATATTTTGAAACATGATTTCCCTGATGTCTGAGGGCCAAATGGTTTCCAGAGAAAGACCATCTTGGCTTTATGATGGAAATCAGTGGGTATATATAAGACTCAATGGAAAGAAATTTATTTTATAGATAATATCATCTGCAACTATTGTATGCATCTATTTCAATATTCTATTCTATGTTGAGAATTTGAACTTTAGGTTATGACTTTTAGACAGGGAAATTCCCAGTGAAACTCCATAATGTGAGATCTCTGTGGAAAAATAAAACCTAGGCACTGAGCCCCGAGTTGCTTCCTCTCTCTTAAATACTCAGGAAAACAAGAACAAGGGGGAAAGTTGTAAAGACACCACAAGCTGGAAATATGTGTCAACAACCCCAGGAAGATTTTCAACTCTGCAAAGTGCAGATGGGCCCCATGGGGAGGCAGGAATAGAGCAGAAAGACAGCACGTTTCACGGGTCTCGCTGAGTCCCTACTTCAGCTAGGGGACTTTCTGGGGTAAGAGGTGGGTTGCCCCACTCTTATGGGGCAAACAGATTCATTTCCCAAGGTCAGCAAACCCTTCCCCCTTAGGAACAGTTTCTAGTTTTTTTCAGGACTATAATGTCCAGTCATTCAATAGAACCAGAGTGGAAGGAGCAGGAATTGTTCAGTGAACGTCACTGAACCTACTGTGCATCTGTAGATGACAAGGAACATGTGAAGAATTCAGGATGAATGATAAAGGTGGCACAGTCTTTGTTATTTAATATATTAATAAACACACAAAAATTGTAATATAAAAGGCATCCTACTTTAAAGACCTGAACCCTTATGGAGGCAGTTTCACAGACTGCCCTTGACCATTCCCACATCCTTCCTCCATCCCTTCTGGTGACTTGTATCTAGGCTAGCTGCCGCTCAGAGTGGAGGACTATGTCTCCCTTTTATTCTGGGGGTATGAATCCTTCTTGCTGGACGGAAGCTACCAGGCCAGCCCTAGACAACCATCTTTTCAGATGTTCTTTTCATCTTTTTATGTGAGAAAGTGAAAATTGTTCCTTTTCTGCTGTTATTTGGGCACTCAACAGGTGAACCTAAATCAAAATGAGACCAGGAACCAATCCGATAAAGGAGGAAAGAAAGAAAAATGAGAGCCAGCCAGGCTGAATCCTGAGGACGCACCCGAGAGCCAGGCATCTGTGGCTGCTGCTGCTCCCCGACACCATATTTCTAGCAAAGAAGATCTGCAGTCACTCTTCATTCAGGCAGAGTCACGGGAGATAAATGAAACCGTGACCCAATAAATTTGGCCGGAAGAGCTGCACATTGACCAGTGTTCCAGTGGGAAATGAGCTAAAAGCCTCAGTGAGGGTTCCCAAGAGAAAGCACTAGCAATGGCGCTGCAGGTTAACAAGAGCAATGAGGGCGGGGAGGGAGAAATGTCACTCATTTTTCTTATAAAAAGTCCTCTCTTATTCTCAAGTTCCTACTTCAGGTGACAGACAGCCACATGTTTTCCTATTGCAATGGGAAAATTGTAGGCTGTCCTGCATGATCCCAACTGCATTATGTTCATGCCCTTGTAAAGTTCTCTAAGTGGAGGGAAGACCTGTGACTTGCAAATAGCGAATAGAACAGGGCATTTCTATGATGTTGCATTATAGAAAGCTATCATTATTTTACCTTTCACTGGATGATATTATTTTTTTATTTCTTCTTTCTAGATATACATAATCATATTTTGACATATGATTATGTATATTTTGACATATTATACATACATGGAGTATAACTTATTCTAATTAGGATCCCATTCTTGTGGTTGAACATGAGGTGGAGTTACACTGGTTGTGTATTCATATATGAACACAGGAAATTTATGTCCGATTCATTCTATTGTTCCTCTTCCCATCCATTCTCCTCATTTGCCTTTGTCTAATCTAGTGAACTTCTATATTTCCCTCCCCTCCCCCTTATTATGTGTTAACATCCACATATCAGAGAGAACATTCTGCCTTTGGTTTCTTGGGATTGGCTTATTTCTTTTAGCATAGTACTCTCCAGTTCTATCCATTTACTGGCAAAGGCATAATTTCATTTTTTATGGATGAGTAATATTCCATTGTATTGTGTATATATACCACATTTTCTTTATCCATTCATCTGTTGAAGGACACCAAGGTTGGTTCCATAGCTTAGCTTTTGTGAATTGAGCTGCTATAAACATTGATGTGGCTGCATTACTGTAGTATGCTGATTTTAAGTCCTTGGGGTATAAACCAAGGAGTGGGATAACTGGGTCAAACCGTAGTTCCATTCCACATAGAAAAAATTCTTACAAGCCAACATTCTCTGGAGATTTTACTTGCTGCCTTGATAAAGAGGATATGCTGAGGAGACTTCAGGGGCTCTCTAAGAACTGGGGAAAGTTCCATCAAGGGCCAGTAAGGGGCCAAGATCTTTAACACTACAACTGTCAACAACCTGAGTGAGTTGATGCCTCTCCTGGAGCTTCTAGGTAATAACAAACCCACTGCACCTTAATCTCAGCCTCAACAGACTTTGGGCAAGGGACCTACCAGCTGGCCCAGACCCCTGTTCTATAGAAACTATAATAAGTGTAGTGTTCTAAGGCAATAAGTGTGGAAACTTTTTTAATATTTATTTTTTAGTTTTCAGCGGACACATCTTTATTTGTATGTGGTGCTGAAGATCAAACCCAGGCCACACGAATGCCAGGCGAGCACGCTACCACTTGAGCCACATCCCTAGCCCCTGTGGAAATTTATTACATAGGAATAGATAACTAATAAACCTATTAAAGTAGCAATCACTTCCAGTTTAAAACTTATCAATTTTTCTTTTATTACCTCTGGATTGAAAGTCTTTCCTTATTTCAAAGTTTAAGAGAAATTCATCCATGTTTTCATCTAATACTTGTAATTTCATCTTTTAAATCTCTAACTCACTTCAAGTACACTCTTGTGTTTGGCAGGAGATGTAGATCTAATTTTTCCAAATTGCTCCCCCTCCTCTGTCCTCTCTGTCCTTACCCTGTTCCATCTTCCATACCACTGATTAATTCATATCCCCAAACACAGCTCCCCCCACTTTCTCTAATCAGTGATCACAAATGGCTTCTTGCCACCTGTTGCATCAAGTCTGAAGTTCCATGAAATGTATAAATCAAAGCCCTTCTTGACATGCACAATCTAACATATTCAGTTCCATCTCCATCATCCTAAAATGCATCCATTTTCCAGTCTCTGAGGTAGCCTTCTAAATGTACCCCGCATTTGAGGATTTTGCTAGTATTATCTTCCTTTTTCTTCCTATCTGTAATTGTTCTCAATTCTTTAAAATCCATATATTTTCTTCTTGATGTGACTGCACCACAATAGGATGCTGATTTTATTTTATTTATTTATTTTAAAGTCTACATACTTTTTAAAAAAATTTATACTAGATGGAAATAATACCTTTATTTTATTTTTATGTGGTGCTGAGGATCAAACCTTCCACCAAGGCACATTATAATAAAATTTCTTAAAATCAGTTTTAAAAAGAACAAGAGGGTAAAAGCCCATATTACATACCAGAAAATGAAGATAAGACTTATCAAAGACTTCTTACTGAAAACAAAGAAAGAAGACAGTAAATCATCAACATTACAGCACTGATTTAAAAAAAAAACTTAGCTTTTGAAGAAAAATTGAGATTGTCTATGAAAAAAAATGTAGACAATAAGCACAAAGCAAGAGACCCTTTAAAATGGTATGTAAACAGCCTGAGACAAAAATCCAATACCTCAAGATTATATTTTAAAAATCCTCTTAACAAACTAAGAATAGAAGAAAATTTCCTCAAATTAACAAAGGGTAGCTAAAAGAAATTTATATCTTAATTAGTGGTGAAGGTCTGAATGCTTACGCCTATGATCAGACACAGGCACAGATGTCCACTTCTATCACTTCTATTCAGCATGATTTTGAAATTCCTAGCCAGTGCAATAAGGCAAGAAAAAACATATAAAAGGCACACAGATTGGAAAAGAGGTATAACCATTTTTATTGACAGATGGGTATGATGATCTATGAAGAAAGATCTAAGAAGTCTACAAAAAGCTACCAGAATTAGTATGTGTGCTTAGCAAGGTCTCTATATGTTAAGTCAATATACAAAAATAACTATATTTCCATATGCCAGAAACAAAAAACTCAAATAAGTTTTTATTTTTAAAAAATATAATTTGCTAGAGATGTTGAACTTGTTTTCATATAGTTCTTGTCCATTTGTATTTCTCTTTTGAGAATTGTGATTTCACCTCACTCCAGTTAGAATGGCAATCATGGAGAATACAGACAATAATAAGTGCTGATGAGGATGTGAGGGAAAACATACATCATACATTTTGGATGGGACAAAATTAATACAACCTCTAAAAATCAGTATGATGTTTCCTCAAAAGACTAGGAATGGCCCCATATGACTCAGCTATCCCACTCCTTGGTATTTATCCAAAAGAACTAAAATCAGCATTTGAGGGCTGGGGTTATGGCTCAGTTGGTAGAGCACTTGCCTGGCATGTATGAGGCACTGAGTTTGGTCCTCCGCACCACATAAAAATAAAATAAAGGTATTGTGTACATCTACTATAAATTTTTTTAAGTATATAGACTTTAAAATAAATAAATAAAATCAGCATACTGTTGTGATACAGTCACATCAATGTATTTATAGCAGCACGATTCACTATACCCAGGTTATGGAACCAGCCTAGGTTCCTATCAACAGATGATTAGATAAAGAACTGAATCTATACCCAAAGGAGTTTTACTCAGCCATAAAGAAGACTGAAATTATGGCATTTTTCCGGTGAAGGAATGGAACTGGAGAACATCATGCTAAGTGAAATGAGCCAGACTCAGAAAGTCAAGGGTTGGCTGTTTCCTCTCCTATGTGGGGAATAGAGCAAAATAGGGGAGGTGGGAAGGTGGGGTACCATGAAAATGGAAGGGAAATCAGAGGAATGGAGAAGGGGGGGTGAGGGGGCAGGAGAAGGGGTGGGAAAGGGGAATGACAGTGAAATGAAGTTGGCCCAATTGTCTGTGTCTATGTGTGGATTTACCATGAAGTTCATGTTTATGTGTTCCTATAAGGGACCAAGTTATAAAACCAATAAATAGATGAGGGAAAGCCAGGAGACTAGAAGAGGGGGGATGACAGGGTAAAAGAGCAAGGAAGGAGGAGGTACTGGGAACTGAAATAAAATAGATTATACTCCATGCATGTGTGATCATATCGAAATGAACCCCACTGTTATATATAGCTATAATGCACTAATAAATATTCATGTGCGTGTGTGCGTGCACGCGCACACACACACACACACACACACACACACACACACACACACTGGAGAGAATAGAGAAAAAGATTCATCCTCACCGGCACTTATTATTTTGTAGATATAATTTCCTAAGCCATCTAAAAGGGGTTCTTAAGGATAATTTCAACCAAATGTGTGCAAGATCTGTGCACTGCAATGCACAACATTACAAAATTAAAGCCGACCTAAACAAGTGGGCACCAATACCATGTTTTTAAACTAGAAGACACTGTATTGTTAAGAAGTAAATTCTTCCCAAATTTTTCTGTAGATTCTATACAAACCTAGTAACAATACAAGCAGATGTAGAAATTTAAAAGCCCATCTTTTGGAAAGGAACATAACCTAGAACCATCCAAACAACTTTGAAAAAGAATAAAGTCAGAGGATTTGCACCACCTCGTTTAAAGACTTAAGGTAAAGCTACAGTAGGTATATAGACAGTGCACTATTAACAGAAGGGTAGACTATAATTCAACAGAACAGAATAGCAAGTCCAGAGATAGACCTATGTATAGATGGCTGATGAATTTTTAGCAAAACCCTCAGAGTAATTTAATATGGAAAAGATTATCCTTTCAACAACTTTTGCTGGAGCAATTAGATAGCCATATGCAAGAAATGGAGCCTTCAGTCTCTTACCACCAACAAAAGATAACTCAAAGTTGCTCACAGATTTAAATGTATGAGCCAAAATTTATGCAAATATACTCATAAAGTTGGTGATTTTCCATGTAAGCTATAACTCAATAATATTAAGTGTATATAATCCCCATTATTATACACCATGTTTTTGTTTATATCGTATATATGAAAAGGATGAGTTGAAGTTCTCTTCTTTTAGAAAAATAGTTCTTTATAAAGTACTCAGTTCAAATCATGACTTCATCTAGGATCCCTAGGGTCTATCATAGGAAAGTCTTCCAGGTCAAAAGTCTCCATTGCATAAGAAATACAGAATTTCACATGATATTTCTGTTTTCGGGAATGTTCCTATATGCATTCCCATATCCACCAGAGGCTTCATCTATTACTACATTTGGAAATAGTTGCAATGTCCAAATTTCAAACAATCATTAATACAATTACCTCAAGAGACCATTTATGAAAAACTTCAAGCAAAGTACTTAAGGTAACAATTGAACAACATAAAAATAAAGAAGCGACAGAAGAACTATGCTATAGCAAAGTCATATTGCTCTCTCTGTATTTCTTTAGAGCCCAGTGCGTGCAAATGTAATTCTAATCTATGACTGATGTAAGCTTTGGCCTCCTGCAAAAAACAGCAGCCAAGCCATTCCTGGGAAAACTGACTGCTGAGCCTGGATTGTTGTTCTATTAACAATATCTGAATATAATCCTGCCTGATATGGTTGTTGATACAATTGCACGACTTCCTGAGCAACGGCTGTTAATTGTCTCAAGTAGAAAAATAGCACTGCTAGATGAGGTAAATGAAAATAAATTAGCATACTCTTGGAAGAGAACGATCTTCCTCATTATTCTCTCTGATCTTTCTAAGCAGAAAAGAAAAATAAAATGCATTAGTCTGGAGTACCCCCTACTTCTTCTTACTTGAAGTATAGCCAGGACATTCAGAAATATCCCATTGTTTTAACCTTCACTATTCTCTCTTGCACCTGTTCACTTTATATATTTTTTTCATTGATTCCTACTTGTTTTCTTTCTCTTTTCATATTCTCTTTTCAATATTATACAGAACAGTTCATAGATACATGAATGAACTAACTAACTTCAGGCCACTGTTGGCACCAACCAGTGAAATCATTTCTCTCTCTAGTACCCCAGTTCCTGTCCTAGCTGCCTTCCTGAATCTCTTTGCATTTGCTTGGTTTTTACTGGAGCTCAGGGGACTCCTTAAATAAAGGCCTAGAGAAGTCATCTCTGTGTGCAACTGCCTCCCTCCATAATTTAATAGAGAATTTCAGCCTTTCCCAACCCTGTGCATGGAAAAGCCTAGTTATTTGGCCTTCAGCTACTATCCCATGGACCATGAAAAGATAGTACCCTTTTAGCATTTTCACAGTTTATTGTTTTCTCCATTTCTTTGCTTGCTTTGTGTGCAAGCAAAACACTCATTCTGAAGTCCATAGCTTTGTATGACAGGATTTAGCCAATGTTCAGCATCTAATTATTCACATAACCTCACCGATAACCCATGGCATTATAATTTTTCTGTTCTTAGCTCTTTAACTCAGGTTTGCCCAAATGGAGCCCGTGTGTGCTAATCACATAATAAATGCTCTTTAGACCGTAATCTGATATTAGCTGTATAGAGCCCTCGTGCCTGGAATGCCATAGAATTTTAATGACTTTTAAATAAGGCTTCTAATGAATATCTCCTGCCATGTAACAACTGAGTGATTTTAAATTTTGGATTTAAAATTGGGTGGCATTCACCCTTAGCTTTTCAAACCCTTTATTTTTAAAGTATTTAAGGAAATATTTTCACAGGTGGATCCCTTGTTTCCCAGACCACCACTTCTCTCTCCTGCGTTCACATTTCTATTTCCACCTGCTGGCTAAACACTGCTATCCAGACGTCCTGTCCTCCAGGCCTCTCTACTCAGCACGTGGAAATGCTCGCCCGCCACCTCCCCTACCTGGGTCTGTTACCCATGCAGAGACACCTGACGCTTCTCTCTCCTCCAGGTCTCATCGTCTCCCACCAATTCTACTTCTGGAATAAACCTCATGTTTGCTCCCTCTTCCCTGCTTCCCCTTCAAGGCGTTGGGTCCTGCCTTCCTGGGCTTCAGCAATATATTTAACAGGTCCTCCTGCCTCAGGCTCTGTCTTCTCCATCAGGAGTCATAGTCATAGTCATGCCAATCTACTCTCCCCACCTTTTTTTTTTTTTTTTTTTTTTTTGGACAGGGTCTCAATAAGTTGCTTAGGGACTAGGTTGCTGAGGCTGGCCTCAAATTTGTGATCCTCCTGTCTCAGCCTCCAGAGCTGCTGGGATTTCAAGTATGCATCACCATGTCTGGCTCTCCCCTCCATTTTTATTCAAGCCTTTTCAAAAACTCTCCCTTTCTTGCCACATAAGATCTGTACCCCTTCCCGTGGCTGAAACAGCACTTCCTGTGCTTGCCCCTATCCCCCCACACATACACTTGATGTTCTCTCAAAGCCCCTTAGCTCTGGCCCTCTGTACCTGCCCCACCCCCTCATTCTTGGCTGGGTGGAGGGCTTTGGCTGGGCTTGCATTTTTATGATCCTATAAAAAGAAAAGCTGGCATAATGAATTTGAAAAGAATTTAGATAAAAATGATTTGTAACTTTTCACTTTAAATCAAAGATTATTACCCAGTAATATGCACGGTTGGTACTTTATAAATAAAGGTTCATTCAGTCAGGGTAAACTCAACACCTGAACAGCCTCCCAGTAAGGTTCCAATTTATGTTACCTAAAGCTGTAAAATGAAGGCACATAGAGACTGTGATACCTGTGCACCAGAAAACAGCAGCTATTGACTGCACATTCAGGTTCAGTTCCATTGCACACAATTTCAGAAAAAAAAGGAAGAATTTAGTTAATATTCAGGAATCATCTTATGAATAATAAAAGGAATGGTAGCTCTAGAAATAATCCCTCAATAACATACTTGAAATTTGGGAATAGTATACCATGTAAAAGATATTCCAAAAGGAAAAAAAAAACTCTGCAAGGCAAAATTGGATTTACGTATTACTTTATTCTGCAAACACAGCACATGCCAGAGGCCAATCATCTCAGTCTTTGCTCTGTAAAACTAAGGACTGAACTGACCATTTCCAGATCCGTCTGACCGTTTTGAGTCACAGCAGTCAGGTTTTCCTGTGTCGGTCACAATAAGGTCCATGTCTCAGCAGTTTGCAGTGAGCGCGTATTCCTTCTTCGTGGCTGCGTGGGTCATCCATAGATCTTCAGGGTTTGGAGAGACTCAGGTTCAACCTGTTCCATGTGACTTTCATTCTGTCTAAGGGATGGGGGAGTGCAAAAGGCCAATCCATACCACAAAAGCACATTTAAAGCCTCTGCCGGAAGGTGGTATGTGTCACATCTGATGACATTCAACTGGTGAAAACAAATCTCGAGGCCTAAGCAAATACAATGGAGCAGAGAAATATACATCACCTATGGGGAGGCACGGCAAGTCACTGCTAACTGGGGGGGGGGGGGGTGCGTCACCCTTTTACAGAGGGAGTGGGGGCACTGGGAACAGTAAGGTGTCACAATTCCTTTGACATAATTTTTGATCTACCCGTTTTGGGTTTGTCCCTCTGTGTACGGTCAGGATTCCCCTGTTCCAAACAGGTGCAAGAATCAGCTTTACCTTCAGCCTTACTTACTTCAGTGTTGGATACCACCAGGACAATAGCTGACACCATCCCTTAATCTCTCCAGCCATCCACCATGATGGGCACGACTCAGGTGTTACCTAAGGGCCTTCACAACTCAGAGTGTCCCCTCCCCTGAAATACCATTGAACTTCTTGTCTGCATTCTTTACTTTGACTCTTCCCTTTTTAAAAATGTTTTTATTAGTGCATTACAGTTAGACATAATATTGGGGTCTATTTTGACATGATCATGCGTGCATAGAATATAGTTTGCTCCACTTCAGTTCCCAGTACTTCCTCTCTCCCTCCCTTCCTCCTCCTTCCTATTCCCCTTTCTCTACTCAACTGGTCTTCCTTCTGTTTATTTATAGTTTTTTTTAATTGGTGCTTTATAGATATACCCAAAGGTGAAACTCACTGTGGCATGTTCCTAGATGGACACAGCATAATTTGGCCAATTTCATTCTGTGGCTCCTCCCTTTTCCCATCCCTCCTCTGTTGCCCCTCTATCCCCTTCCTAATCTTCTTGTATTTCTATAAGATCCCCAACCCCATTTTCTACCCTTTTTTTTTTTTTGCTCTAACTGCCACATGTGAGCGAAAACATTGATCCTTGGCTTCCTGAGACTGCTATCATGATATTCTCCAGTCCTATCCATTAACCAGCAAATACCACAATTTCATTCCTTTTTATGGCTGAGTAAAATTCCATTGTGTGCATATACCACATTTTCTTTATCCATTTGTTTGTTGACAGGCATCTGGATGGGTTTCATAGCTTGGCTATTGTGAACTGTGCTGCTATAAACATTGGTATGCGCGTATCGTTACAGTATGCTCATTTGAGTTCTTTTGGACAAATACTAAGGAGTAGACTAGCTGGATCATACGGTGGTGTCATTCCTATTCTTTTGAGGAATCTCCATGCTGCTTCCAAAGTAATTGTACCGATTTGCAGGACCACCAACCATGTATGAATATACCATTTTCCCCACATCCTCACCAGCACTTCCAATTATAATAGGAAATATATATATATATATATATATATATATATATATATGATAGTAGTGGATGCAGCCACATCATTGTTTATAGCAGTTCAATTCACAATAGCTAAGCTTTGGAACCAGTCTAGATGCCCTTCAACAGCTATATGAATAAACGTGGTATATTTACACAATGGAATATTACTCAGCCTATTATTGATATTCTTGATAATTGCCATTCTAACTGGAATAAGATGAAATCTCAATATGGTTTTAATTTGCGTTTTCCTAGTTACCAGGGATGTTGAACATTTTTTCATATATTTGCTGGCCATTTGTGTTTCTTCTTTTGAGAAATGTCTGTTTAGTTCTTTTGCCCATTCATTGATTGGGTTATTTGGGTTTTTTAAATTCTCTCTGTATAACTCTTTAATATGTCTTTTCCTTCACTTTATTTTACAGTCCCTTTAAAAGATAGTTCTAAGTACACATTTTTGAGTTGCCAGTTACTTTCTCTCAGAACACTGATTACTGCTCTCTTTGTTACAGCCGCCGTTGATGTTGTTGATTAATGGACTAGCATTCTAATTTTTCTGTTCCAGGAGCTGGTATTTTTAAAGCTATCGCCGTATCTTTGATGTTATGCAATTTCAAAACCGAATCTTCAGATCTTTTTATTTGTCCTGGCTGGTAGAAGTTGTTCTTCTTATATTAATAAATCCTTACATTTCATGAAATCGAGACAATTACTAGTCATTATCTCCTTAGATAATTTGTCTTCTTCATGATCGTTATTCTTTTCATTGGGACTTGAATTAGCTGTATGTTGAAACTTTTCATGTTTTCCCTCGGATCTCTTAACTTTCTTATATTTTCCATTCCCATCTGTTTTTCTCAATTCTTGTCTTAATGGTTGTTTAACCTATTCATTGAGTTTTTAGAAATACATTGTTACTTTCTAAAACTGTCTTTGGTTTTAGAAAAGACAGTTTCTTTCTTTTTGATGATTTCTTGTTTCTTACTGTTTTTGTAAGAAACAGTAAGAAATTATGCTTTTTTTTTCCCTTTGGACATTTTACAATCCATAACTGAGCATTCCAATATTTGAAAAGTGATTGGGCTCTAAATCAATTACTTTTGTTTCACTGAGTCTTGCCGGTGGGTATGATCTTTGATAATGAGCTAATAATTGGTTGATGTTAAGTACTCTGGGATCTAAATGGAGGGTGTGTTCCTCCAGAGTTTGTGTATCCTTTGGAAGATGCTAGGGGCACCAGCCTTCATAGTCCTCGACTTGGTCCTCTCCAGAGTTTCTGGTTCAGTTCTTAGAACTTGCCACTCACTCAGGGGGTGGCCTAAAATTGCCAGGCTGGTATCTCTGTTTGTTATATGACATCCTTGTCTTTTACATTTAGATGAGAGTGCTTCACCCTCATCTCAGCATTTGGTTTTTATTTCTTCTTGTGTTTTCTCTTTGGACTTGATTTTCCTCATTTTGAAGCCTCCAGGAAGGCAATACATTTTTTTTTTATTTGCAAGAACTCTTATATTCAAGTGAGAAAACCTCTCAGAGTATCTAATCTACCGTATTGCCAGCAGTGGATGTCTTCGTGATATTTTTTACTCTGGGTTGATGGCTGTGCTCCTAATAGCTGAGCTTGCCAAGAGTGAAAATTCTCCAATAAATGAACCATGACTTAAATTATTTTAAATTTAGAACATCAGAGTTAGAACACTTAGACTTTCTTGCCTATAACAGGACTGGTTTGCTCAGCTAATGGCCACAGAATACTGATAGAATTGTGGGATTCAGTTCGGTCTGCTCTGCCTGAGGGTGCCAATAAATCTGCTACCACTGCTGAAAAGTTTACATAAAATATCAATCTTGTTGAATGATGAGTTAATGCTACAAAGTCATGCAGAAAGGCTAACATTTATAGTTACAAAGACTTAGCTAGTGTGGCTGAATTGCTAAGGTTTTACTCTAACTTGATTTATACTCAAGAGACTCCTCAAGTGAGCATTATTATTGTTGATCTGCTACCAGCTTTATTCTGATACTTATTATTCTATACCTTAATTTTTTTGATTCATGGAATATCCCTAAGTCCTTTTCTTCCCCAAACAGAAAATAATACCAAATTGCTAAATGAACAGGTTTTTGTGAATACAACACAATAGTGTCTGTAGAAATGAGAGTCTTTTACAAGGATATACTATCATGAAGTACAGTGTCTGGATTGAAAATATTAATTTGTCAAGAGAGTGAATTATGGCCTGTATGAAAAACAATCACACGATTCTGATAATGTGTTAAAAATCAGGGTTTTCTGATCATAAATTAGGTTCTTGATTTAGGAACTTTAACAATTTCTAAGTCATGCATAAAAGTACAGCAGACTCTAAGAAACTGCCTGCCTCCACCCATCCATGCAGAGAACCAGGGAGCCAGTATTTTAATAAACACATCCCCTTAGAATTACACTGAATTGTGCTGCATAGCAAATCACGTATTTACTTGAGCTCTTATAGTATTATTGCCAAAAGTGTGGATGTTACCGACAGGAGACTGGAATGAAGAAAGGAGCTGATTCAGGCAAGAATCAATAAAACACACTTATACAGATTCGAAGTTCACATCCAGTAATGAACCAGCTGGCATAAGTCTTCCACCTTAGTTCTGCACAAAGCACTCTCTGCAGCCTCCTTACCAATTATGTCCTTAAGGAATGAATAAATTTATTTACCCTTGTTTAAACACACACATGATAGTCCTGTGTACATTTCAACCATTCCAGTTGCAGTTCAAAAAGCTGTATGTGCACACAAGATAAAACAAAGTTAAAACATATTAAGTGAAATGACATTTCAACGCTTGCACTTTCTACCTTTAAAAACCAATAACGAGCCAAAGATATCCTTGACTATGATTTATAATTATTGAGTTCTGAATCTTTTTTGCATTGATATTTCAGAGATTAACTTAGAAAAGCCTACCAGAGATAATGATTCAACCTCTTAGCAATTTAAATCTACTGTGAAAGCTTAACGAAGAAGTCTAAACTAAGTCCTTTGAATCTTGACATTTTTTTCTTTCTCTAAAAATCTTATTTTCATGGAAAATATATTTAAACTTCAAGAAGACTTTTGATGGACAATTTGTGATATTTAAATGCATTTTAAAATTCATGCTCAAAGTTTCATTACCAAAAACTAGCATCCATCAACTTGGCAGAACACAAAATGTAAGAAAACCTAATTAAGCCCTGATTTTTTAAAAAATATTTTTTGTTGTAGATAGACACAATACCTTTATTTTGTTTATTTAGTGTTTTTTTTTTAATGTAGTACTGAGGATCGAACCCAGTGCCTCACACATGCTAGGCAAGCGCTCAATTATTGAGCTAGCCCCTGATTTTTTTTTAAGTGAAGTAAGGAGATTTTAAAAGACCTCAAGGTGAGTGAAGAAGAAAGAGGAGTTTGAAATGTAAGAAAAGATCTTCAAGTATTTCTTTTCATCTTCAATTTTATTCTCTTCATTGCTTTTCTTTTGTTTTGAAAAAGCTGATGAGAACACATCTAAATGTATCTGGAAAGTGTCACAGGGAATTTAAGTCAGTTCTTAAGAGAACTGTTTATCATGGGATAAACGAAATGCTTTTTTATTTCAAATTCTGTTTGAATGCTTATTCTATCAAAGGATGGACTGACAGAACAAGAAAAACCCCACCTCATGACTTGTGATGGGAACAGACAACCACCACTACGTAGTTTTTCAAATAACATTATTAGGTTACAGTGAATAATGACATCAAAACTGCACTGTTCAGTTACAAAATCCTCCGTCCAATTCAGGACTTTAAAATTGTTTTCTATGTAGATATGTCCCAGTTAGTAAAATGTTTATCTAGATAAAGAAATTCCACAATGTCTTTTGGAGACATCTCTCTGATTACACTAAGATCAACCAAACCCTACAACTGAAGTCCCTCTCCAGGCTTCTACTTGCACAAACTCTGCTGCTCACGAAGCTGCTTTCAGGATGTAAGGACTAAGTCATAATTAATGTCTTCTAATAGATAAGCAACACAGAATTGAGAGCAGGGATAAAGTTATCCATTTTAAAACAGGGATATGTACATGTTTTACAGTAAGTAACTATGGAACACAAGGCCATATCTTTTCATTATGACTGTCTTTCTGTATGTTATTCCACAATACTGAAGTATGTTTGAATAGAAGTTGTTCTTTGTGTTTTTGTCAGTAAATAGCTTCTTGTCATTTGCCTACTGCATGAAAAATATGCTCAGACAGAGTTTCACAGTCTATGCAGTATAAATTCATATCCCTTCATATTTAAGAATTTCTACATAGGTCTGGATATAAATTAAGCACAAATTTTTCCACATGTTTTGAGGGGAAAAAATTAAGTGATTAAAAAGCGTTTGTTATGCATAATACTAAAGTCATTTTCTATCTCATTTTATATACCATAATGAATTAAATGACCAGAAACCCAACTGTAGATTTAAATTAAAAGGAAACCGAAAAGAAAGAACCCAAAAAAAGGGAGGCTGCATAGTGACAAGAGTCCATCTCCCCTCGTGCCAGTGAAGTTTCAGCTGTGAGCATGCTCAGACACATGGGAGGCTCTGGAGTTACTATATCAGAACTCCTTCTGAGGTGTAAGGAGGATACGTCTAATAACTCAATCGCTGTAAGCCTATTGTTATTTTTCTGATATTAAACATCTCTCCAGGCTCAGATTGATTGCAATGTTCCTTCTACTTCCTTTCATCGTTCTGATAGATGTCAAAGGTAAGGCTGCTGCTTTCTCACTTTAAGTAAGAGTAATTCCCAAAGAATATTAAAAATTCTATTTAGTTCTATGTATGGTATTCACAATAGACTCATGGCAGTCTTTGAAAAATAGACAACAATTTTGCATTTCATTATCATTATCCCTAACTGCTGGTAGCCCCATACAGCCTAGCAATTTCTGGATGCAACAAATTTTTCATAGAAACTTGCCTTTTATGTGTTATTAAAGCCGTAGATGAAATAACTTTTAAAACCAATGCTTACTATATCAATTATAACAGGGAAACTACTTTTAGTATTTGTTTTTGTAAAGTAGGATAAATTAATAAACTAAAACTTTATTTGTAAAAATTGAACCTGTTGTAATATGTCTGTAAACAAAAAAATGTAATTGTTAGTAACTGTTTTATTATTAATACAAATTAGGAACTGTAAAGTCATACAAATCTAAAACACAGTATCTCTCCCTAAAAATTAACCTTTATAAAAGTTATTAAAAAATCTACAAAAATGACTTAAGATTGTGAAGTGTCTTCACAGAAGTAATTGATTTTGATGTTATTCTGACTTTTTTGTACAATAAAGCCAAATGACAGAAAAAAAATCTACAAAAGTGCATCTATTTATATAATTCTTTATTTTTAATTTGAGGCAATTTTAATTTAGTCAAACTGCTCATTTTTAAATCAGTGACATTTTTTGGAAAGCTGAAAAAAAATTAAACTTAAATCTTCACCTGGCTTTAAAGAAAGAAACTTGTTTTGTTGTGAGCTCATATACTTAAAATCTACTTATCACACCCATGGTATACTGGGCTTATCATTAACATAATTTAAAATGCACTTATTTCAATTCATAATGTTTCTTCAAGACTTTTGATAAGCCTCAGAGAATAAACATTAGAATTTAAAATTATTTTTGTTTTCTGAGAAATCCTTTTCTGGTTTTTAAAATACTTAATGTTATTAGACGTATTCCAAATAGACATTTAAATCATAAAATAAAGTGACATATTTATGAGCATAAGGGCAAGATGTACAAGCATAAAATGTAATATTTAAGAATATCTAAGATTATAAAATACTTAAATTTTATTTTGAATTTGAAGTGTTACTAAATTATCCTTTCAAATTATTTCAAAATATTATCTCCAAGCACAATTTTTATTCTGTGTTTCAATCTCTCTTACATGAAAACCTAGGGAGAAACAATCTATGAACTCATCTTGCCTGAAATACAGTTGTAGAAAGCAGTCTATTTCTTTGATTTAAGATCTTACCTCAGAAGTTCATGTCCTGTCCATATTTGTAATATTCAATTTTATAGCATTTTTAAGAATGAAGCGTTAAAAGTTGGTTCCTGGATTGAAGATCCATCATAGAGATCACCAGTGCCCTTAAAAATGCCCTTACTGTACAGAACTATAACTGCAGTTAACCAATTTCACTCTATTCTGCTTTTGCTCATGATAATATATCTATCTGATTTTGCTTAAACCCTATAAGGCAAAAAAAAAAACTATCTCTAAAGTAATGGTTTCTGATTTGCTATAATGTAATGGCATTCTTTAAATAAACAAAAAAAAAAGTTCTAAGCAAATCATTTTGCTTTATTTCTAAGTAAATGAAATTTCTAATGCCAAATACCAGGTCCACAGTACCAACTAATAAAGGTTTATTGGTTAATTCTATTTCTTTAGAAATTTTTATTTTCTAATTTTATATCATCTTTGATTACTAATTTAAACCTTTAGAGTAATAATAATTCATTTCCAAAATAATTATTGATCCATGCTGTGATATATTTTCTCTGCTTGTGGAAATAAGTATTTGCTACATAATTAAACTGTTTTCTTTTTCACAATATAATCGTAGATGGCTATAGTGGTAAGGTTCTTGATAATAATCAAAGAAGGGTCATTAAGAATTATATCAAAGTGAAGATTGCTTTAAAATTTAAATAAACATTTGTGCTAGACTCTTAAAGCAGTCTAAACAGAATGAAAAGTAAGAAATATGATGATTGACTTCTATTTTAAGGCTATGATCATCCTGGAGTTAGTGTGTAGAAATGAATAAAACTGAGTATCTACTCACAGTAAATGATAACTAGAGATAATATTCTTATATGTGTTTTATCATTAATTTATTCATTGTGCATTCTTAAGCCACCTTTTTAAAATGTTGTTGATGAACTAATTAGGGACAATATTACAAACCAAAATCAAGTGCTTGCATAGGAAATTAAAGTATCAAGTATTAAGGATGCTACTGGATAACTACCAATAGCTACTTATTCAAATAATTTACTAACCTTCAAAAAATGCATTCATGCAAAGCAGAGCCTGATTAGGATCCTGCAGTGGGCAGTGTTCGACTGCCCCCTAGCGGCCAAGTTCAAGGTATGCCTTGGACGGTCCTTTCCAAGCAATGTCAGTTATCTTGGTCACTAAGACTTGAGAAAAGGCTTTCCAACTGCATTTCCATTTCACACAATTACATCCATGCTGGGAGAGTGTAAAAATCAATTCTGCTTCAGGCCAATCATCCTAAAGGGGTAAAGCTGTACTGCTAATAAGAAAGACACTCACCTGCTTAAGGCGAATGGAGCCCTCTGTAAGAGAGAGAGATGGGAAACCCAGAAACCAAGGCTTCCTACCTGTGAGATCTCAATGCACTAGCTAAATACATATCCCAGTCGATGTTTACTCACTTGCTGGTTGTACTGTGAGTGAATATGACCAGGTGTAATAAAAGTTTTAAGGCCTCTCATTGAAGTGGCAAAATTATCTACCACTCAAAGGTTAGAGACAAAATTGAAGGTGCTGCTTTTCAATAAGTCAGTTTGAAAAGTTACACATTTTATTCCTGGAAAATAGGGTCCTAAACAGAATTCAATTAAGAAGGAATGCTTTTACATAACTATGAAACTATTAAGGCACTTTTTAAAAGGAATTTATACCTATTTAAGAAGCCCAAATGTCCTGGTTTACTTATCTGGTAAATACATGATTTATTCATGAAGAATGAACATGCTTATCTTACATGAGAAATAATGGTGCTTTTAGAGGTACAGTTACCTGGGGGGGGGGAATATCTCTTGCATGTTTTATTCACGTTACATCCGTTTCTCACCCCTATACTTCCAGGGATGAGAAGGGACCCTTCCGGGATTTAGTATGTATTTTAAAAACTAAAGCTTGCTATGATGGTCAGCACTGTTAAATGCCTCTGAAAAGCACCCTAAAACCAAAATAAAATAATTGACTTAGTGCTTGTGTGATAAGCTTTAATATTAGAAAGGAATTGTAACTGAAAAGTTAACTTTATTGTGAAATCAAGGGCCATTAAAAGATGTTCAACATGATTGAGAATATTCTGGCCCTGGGACTGGGGTTATAGCTCAGTGGTAGAGTGGTTGCCTAGCATGTGTAAGGCACTGGATTTGATTCTCAGCACCACATAAAAATAAATACAATATAAAAAATATGTTAAAAATAAATTCTGGCCCTCCGTTCTTACCCTGCCCCTCCTTTCCCAGTTCTGACTTAGCTCTTTACTTCCGTTCTTCTCTGTGCCTTTTTCCCCTTCTCTCCCACTCCCTCCTTTCTCTTGCTTTTTTTCTTTATTTTTTAATTGATGCCCAGAAAATAGACCTACTTATGGGGTGTTTTGATATATGTATACATTGTGTAATGTTCAAATCAGGGTAAACATATCTCGCTCCTCAAATATTTGTCATTCATAGTGAAAACATTCAAAATCCTTTTTTTTCTAGTTTATTCCTTTACATGTTTATTAGCATGCATTAATGGTTCATATTAAAGGGGTACAATATGACAGCTCAACACATGCATACAGCAGGCACTGATCCACCCGGGTAGTTAGCATTTCCCTCTCCTTATCAGTTCTTTGCTTATAGCCTTCAAATTTCTCTTTCCTGCACAAAAAGACAAATGCTTCATATTCTCACAGTGGAAGCAAAACAAAAAAAAGTCTATCCAAATGTAAAGTAGTGATTACTAGAGGCTGGGAAGGGTGAAGAGAAGGATGGGCGAAGGAGGGATCATGGGAAGTTGGTTAATAGGGACCAAAACACAGAAGGAATAAATTCTGGTGTTCCTCAGCTCAGAGGGATGACTGGAGGCCACAAAAACCTGTTTGGTATTTTATGAAGCTGTCACTTTTTTCCATATATTCATTTCTTGTGTTTTTCTCCTCTTCTCGCTGTTGTGTGCATTTGTCTTGGACATGCTCCGGGCCTCTCTTCCCACATCTCATCCACTCACTCTCATCTCTCTTCCTGGTTTCCTCCACACTGAAATCTTCCTCTCTTTTCTTGTCTGTTCCAACACTCTTGCTCTAATCTCAGACTCTGCCCTTGACCTTGCTACATCCCATCTTCTCTAATTCCCACCCCCTCTAATTCCCACATCTGCTCCACCCCGGCTACTCACATCTGCCTTTGCATGTCCACCTTGGCTACATCCAGTCCCTCAACCTTCCCCCTTATTCCAGTATGCCTCACTTCTAATCACTTCCTGCTGTGAGCTTCCTCCCCAGTGACTTCCTGTCTCCTCCCCTTACTTTCTTTCTGTTCTTTGTCTCTATCCCATCATCTCCTGACTTCCCTTCTGTTCTTTGTCTCTATCCCATCATCTCCTGGCCTGATCAGTGGTCGGTCACCAACCAGAGCTAAATGAGTACTGTATCTCAGTACTTAATACTGACTTGCTCTTTTTTAGGTCCTAGTGATTTGTCTACAATTAGGAAATCCAAAAACCTGTATTAACTGAAAGTTTGATCACCTTTGCCTAAAAATATCTGCTCAGAATAGACCAAAGGCTATTTAGAGTCTATTTATGCATGATAACAAAATTTCATGTTTGTGCAATAGCAAGTTGTGAATGTATTTGATGATGGAATTTTGCCCCAGATCTGGTAGGAAATGTTATATAATTTATAGCATATGCATCAACTCAGCTTTCTGAAATTAAAAATAGACATAAATATTACATCAGATTTCTCTAAAAGGTTTCTGCTAAGGTGATACAGATCTGTACCAGCTGTCACCCTATTCTGGTCCACAATATCCTCTACTACATTATCTTCACCAGGGGTAGAATGACTATTTTCTTTGTCCAGAGAAGTTCCGTGTTAACAGAATCTTTTTTGATGAGGAAAAATAAGACTTTAACTCATTCTCTTGCTCTCTGATTACAGTTTATTTTTATTTATCCTCTTAGGTTGTTGTTGTTGTTTAATTTTAACAACTACATTTTCAATCTACTAGTTCCAACTGTGTTTAAAGCTGTATGTTCTGGGTTTATAAACTTTGATTTTATCTCATGGTGTTCTTTCTTCCATTCATTCTTTGAGAATATTAAGCATACATACTTTAAACTACTTTTTAAAGCTCTGTTCCAAGTATGAATTCTCCCTTTTGGGCATCCTGGACATGTGCATGAAGTTGGAGAGATTTTTCTCCTGCCCTTGTCTGTCGATGAGTGTTCTCATTAGAGCCTCCACAGTACTCAGATCTGAGGCATAGCTTATGTTAGTATCTCAGACATTTTGCTTGTGGAGGACCTCCTTCCAATCCTATGTCCCTTTTCCAGAGGACCACACTGCTTTCCTGCTGACCCTAGGCAAGAGGCTTTATTTAAACCACAATCTTGGGGGGTCAGGCAGAACTGTTCCCTCCCGTTCCTCTGTCAGAGGCTCAGTCACTGCAGGTGACAGTCACAGCCCTGCAAATCATGGTTTTAGGTCCCCATAAAACAGTAGCTTTTTCTCTATTCATATTTGATGGAGATTTTTCTCTCCTATGACCCAAAGGCTTGTATGAAAAAGCTAATAGCATCTTTTCTGTGTCTTTGGAAAAGAGTATGACGTGGAAGCAAAGTCAAGATTTGCTCACAGTGGGTGACCTTGATCCAGAAGTCAAAAGAGAAGGTGGTTTTGATTCCTCAGGTTGCACTTTATCAGGGACAGGATGGGAGAGGGCACACAGGGAGATTTGGAGTTATGAAGTGAAAGGCTGTATGTGTTAAGTGGTAAGGACAGCAGAGTGACTGGATTGCTTCATTGGGATCAGTAGACCCATGTCAAGTCATGACCTTAACTAGCATTTGGCCTTCAGCATACCCAATAATCTCTCAGCTTCGTCCACAATATTAAATAATCATATCAATAATTGTGATGTTAAATATAGATTGTAGGACTCTAATCCCTGAATGTACAATAGATCAGGGAAGGGACTGGGACTTTACATATTTAAGAAGCCCTCCACATGGTTCTGACAACCTGTTCCCATGGATCACACTTCTGGAAATACCGGCATGGTGGTTTGCACATCAAAATAGAAGTAGGTTTTTTTCTATTAAGAAATGCTACCTCTTTATGTGACAGCTATTTTACTCTTCATGTGTACTGTGACTGCTAATTGAATCCACCTGAATTATTTAACACATTAATTTTACTTGAATGTTTTTTTAATCGGCAGTTTATAAGGACAAATTAAGTGGATGACCTTAATAGGTGACCCTACATTGTCTAATAATCAACATAGAGCTTCTTGATAGCATAATATCCATTATTTATATATAATACATGAAAACCTTAATATCCAAGTTTACCTGTAGATCAGTCCCGATTTTAATCACCAGTCTCGATGTTAATCACTCCATCCTTTAGAAGAAATTCATTGACTCATATCAGATGTCTTGAGAAGAGGGGTTTTGCATTTGTGGCCAGATCCTCTTTCTCATTCATCACCTGGCTTTCATTATCCACTTTTTTGTTTGATTATGGTCCAGCCAGAGGACATTAGATTGGTCATTGCCTATTTGTCTGTCTTTGTCTCCCTCTCCATTTTTCTCTTTTATTCACATCTTGCCTGGGACATTCAGTCTCGACCACCTGGGGTAAAAATAGTATCTCTATTGCTGTAGATATTTCTACTCCCATTCCCCTATTATGTAAATCCATGATATATAAGAAATTTAGAAGATGTATAGCTGCTCCTCTCCCATCCTGTCTTGGAGGACCTTTGCAAAAAGATTTCCTTAAAAGCTTCAACTGCTGTCTGAGGGTGAGATGAGAGAGTCTTTATGTAAACGTCCTTATAGGCAGGAAAAGGATAATAATCTATGCTGAGTGTTACTGAAAACCCCTGTTCCCTTATTTGAAGCCATTTCCTTTATGGCTGTTTCCTGTTTCCCACTTTAAAAAATGCTGCTCTTACTGTAATAACGAAAGCTAAAAATCATCTACTGAGAAAAGTAAGTCATCCTCCCTAATAGCACAGGGCTTCACAAATGCTAGGTTATTTTTGCACATTTGTCTGCGTGAATTGTAAGTTTTGTGAAAAGAGAAGTGTGAAGAAATTACCTGTGCTGTGACCATCTGATTCCCAGACCAATGTGGGCCACCCTAGCCCAACCAATACAGAACCCACTGGAAAAGTGGAGAGGCTGAGATGGCCTCAAGCAAAAATGTCTGCATTTAAAAAATGATGCATTGGTATATGATAAATGAAAAGCAGAAGGTGAGCATAGAGCTTCTGTGGGCACTGAACCCACATGGATATTATATCCAACACGTATACACCCCAGTTTGGCCTTAGCAATGTTGTTTACTTATAAGTCACATATAACCTAAATCATGTCATTCCCACACCACATACGGGGATTTAGGTATATGTGGCTCCCTTATGGAAACAATATTGCTATTCCTGGAAATGTCGAGTTAGACAACAGTTTTTGAGGCATAGTCTAGAAACTGGGAACTTTTCTACCCATTAAGAGAATAATGAATTAACGAACGATAACAGTGAACTATGAGAAAGAAGAAAAAATAGAATGCATTGCCATAAATACTACAATAGAGTCATATGTGAGATGGTTGGGGAAGGAGAAAGATCATACTCTGAAGTGGTCTAGGAATGGATAAGCGTTTCCTAGAAATGACTTCTGAGATGAATATCAAAGGAAGAGGAAGTGTAGAAGGAGGAAAATTGCATTTCAGACATAGAGTCGAGCTATGCTCAAATCTCATTATCATATTACTATAAAAGTCCTGACTGCCAGGAACGTTTTCCTGATGGAATACAAGATTAACTGTAGAAAGTTAAAGGAGAACTGACCACAGGCTATACCTGATCTGAAATCTTTTTGGATGCTTTTGTTCGCTTACTTTCAAGTCTATATTTATATGTCATTAAAGTATATGTCAAATTTTTTTATCCATTTTGTCTTTCAAAGTCATTTGGAGTGATACCAATTTAGGGCTATGGTGACTAATGCTTCTGAGAATGTTCTCCTAGGAGTCTCTGGGTGCATATGTGCAGGCAGTCTATGGGCACATACCTAGAAAGAGAATTGCTGACTCATAGGGTTTGCAAGGGTCCCATTTCAGTAAACCATGACACACAGCTCTTCCCATTGATTGGCACTCCAAAACATGCATAGCTTCATCTCTGCTCACTCAACTCTCTATCTTGTTTTTAATTATACCAATACTAGTAATCTGAATGACTTCAATTTGCATGTGCCTGGTTACAAATTAGATTTAATATCTTCAGATGTTTTTAGTCACTTGGATATCTTCTTTTGTTTAGTGCCCATTCAAGTCTCTTGCCTGTTTTATTTTTTTTATTTACCATTCATCATTATCTCATTGCTTTGTAGGACATCTGTATATATTCTAAATACCAGCTTTTGAAAATATCTTCTATTGTGCAACTTGCAGTCTCTTAATGGTAATTTTTCGTTTTTAACAAAAGTTGTTCATTTTCACATATGCTGAGCATTTCTCCTTCAGGATTAGTGTTTTTGTCTAATTTTTCTCCTTTGTATGATCCTTAAGATCTTCACTCCTCTATCACAGAGATTTTTCTCCTCTCATATCTTCCAGAAACTCTCTTGTTTTACCTTGCATATTTCACTTATAATCTACCTAAAATTATTCCCCTCCCTCTGTTCTGCAGCACCACTGGTCTTAAGTCAAATGTCATGTGTGTATCTTTTCCAGAACTTTCTATTCTATTCCATTGGTCAATTTTTCAATCTTGGCACCAGTATCACACTGCCTGAATTACAGTACCATTATGATATCTTGATACACAGATGACAACTTCTCTCCCCTTGTTCTCCCTCTTCAACAGTGTCCTGCTCTTCCTGTCCTTTGGAGATACTGTGTACCTTTTAGAATCAACCTATCCATTCCTATATGTGTATATGTCATGTTCTTGGGATTTTTATCAAGCTTGCTTTGAATATACAGATCAACTTGGAAAACAATTAACATCTTTAAAATATTATCTTCCATTTATTTAGATTCTTACTATCTCTCAGTAACATTAGATACATCACATAACCGTCTTAAACATTTTTGTTAGATTTATTCCTGAATATATGAGATTATTGATAGCATAGAAAAAGCCACTTTTTTAAAAAATATTTATTTTTCAGTTGTAGTTGGACATGATACTTTTATTTCATTTATTTATTTATATGTGGTGCTGAGGATCGAACCCAGGGCCTCACATGTGCTAGACGAGTACTCTACCACTGAGCCACAACTCCAGCCCCATAAAAGCCATATTTTTAATCATTTTATTTTCCAATTCTTTGTTCCTGATACACAATTGATTTTATAGTAAACCTTGCTAAACCCACAATGCCAATAATTTATTATTTTGAATGTTTTATGTCCGTGGTCATATCATGCATGATGCGTCAAAGTTGTATTTCTTCCTATATTTATACTATCGATTTGCTTTCCTTGCTCAACTACATCAGCTAAGTCCTCCAGTGCAATGTTGACCAAATGCAGGAATAGTGGAGATGACTGTCCTTTTCCCATTCTCAAAGTGAGAACATTTCCTATCAAGTATATTGTATGCTACGGGTGTTTATAGATACCCTTAATTAAGTCAAGTAAATTACCTTCTACTTTCAGTTCGCATGGTTATTTCCAAGTCAGGATCCAGTAGTTCTATCCCTGGAGTTCCTCTCACAAGCAAAATCAAAGACAAGTGACAAACTAGGAGAAAATATGTGTGAGTTATAGCAAGAGGGCTGACCTCCCTAGAGAATTCGAGTCACGTTGCCAGATTCTGTTTTCTCACACATGGTTCCAAACACTGTGTTCCAGACCCCTGCTGTCACGAATGAAAGTTTCACCAGTCTACTAGGAGCATAAGTAAGTTGGTTTTTTACAAAGCCAAATGTACTATCCTTTCAAAGGATTGTTTTCTTCTCCTGTGGATAGGTTCTAATTTTCAACAATAAAGGACGATTCTTCTAATAAATCAATATTAAAATATAAAGTAGCCGAGAGTTTTTTTCAACATCCATATTGACAAACTAAAATATTTGCAGCTTTTTTGCTGGTCCCTTTAAATTCTTTGATTTTATTGGTTGAAGAAATGCAAAAACCTGGAAACCTCCCACCTAGTGCATATCAGTGAACTTCAGGGTATTGACAAAAAAAAAAAAAGCAGGAAGGCAGGGAGCCAGCGAATTAAGGAGAAGGAGAGAGAAAGGAGCCTTCAGGGTAGAAGAGGAAGTAAAAGCAGGGCAGCCGGCAATACCAAGCCAAGGGAAGAAAGCTTCCACCCTAGTGCCTGTGGATTTAGTAACAGAAGGGACAGCGCTGATTTTCTTTTTCTTACATACATGACAATAGTGGAATGCATTACAATCACAATTATCCATTCACAGCACAATTTTTCGTAACTCTGTATATAAGGTATGTTCACGCCAAATTATGCCATTATACATGAGCCCTCTTATTATTATTATTATTACTATTATTATTATTATTATTGTATTACAATTCTTAATACACCTTTATACCACAATTTATCATATCTCTGTTTGTATATAAGGTAAGTTGACACCAAATTCATATCTTCATACATGTATTTTATATAATGACGAGGGTCTCCTTCCATCATCCATGCTATTCCCCTTCTCCCTCCCTTTCCTTCCCACCCCTATTCCCTATCTAGAGGTAATCTTCCCATTCTCTCCCTCCTTACCCCATTTTGAGTCACTCCCCTTATACCAGAGAAGACATTGAGCATTTGTTTTTTGGGGATTGGCTAACTTCACTTAGCATAATCTGCTCTAATGCCATCCATTTCCCTGCAAATGCCATGATCTTATTCTTTTTTAGTGCTGAGTAATATGCTGATTTTGATGAGCATTTCAGTGTAGCAGGAGGGCCAAGACGACAAGCTGCAGATTCAAGAACCAAAGAGTATAAAGACGTGGAAACCTTGACTTGTATGATTCTTCTGAGAAATGTAACTATAAATAGGAGAAGAATGTTTCTCAGTCTTCTAGAAGCACATGGGTAAAACCGGATTTGGGTGGGTTGGTTGGTTTGGTTGGTTGATTGATTTGCTTTGAAGATGAGATCTGATTTTTAGAGGGGACTAGTGGAGTTGCTGAGAACGAAACTCAGGTCTTCACACATGCTAGGCAAGCACTGTCCCACCCAGCTACACCCTCAATCCCTGAGACTTGATTGAACAAGAATATGTTTAAAAATACAGTGGTGAGCCCAAGATACTGACAATAAAGGAAAGAAAAGAAATGATTCATGGTGAAAGTCTAAAAGTAAGGTTAAGTGAAGTATGGAACATCAATGGAGGGTTCATCCTTTGTGCATCGTAAAATCATAAAAGCAACATTCCCAGCCATGGCTGGTAACTGTGGTTTCCATACAGCTCGGCACAGACAGGGCTCACGAACAACACCCCATACTTGAACATGGTATGTCCTACTCAGATGCATGTCCTGTTCTTGAATGCAGGTAAATGTGTAAATTAATTGGACTAGAAATTGAGAGAAAGAGCCAGGAAAAGTTCTCTGACACAGAGGAGGCCATGGATTGAGGCAAATTTACAATACCAGCCTCTCCCTCCTCCATGTTCCCCATGGCACGTTTCCACAGGGCTTCACACTGCCTGTCTCTCCACTCTCTCCACTCACACCCTTCCGTGTTTCCCATTGCTCTGCGGGTTCTAGGAGGTCATTGTTCTCAGGCAGGCTTCAGGAAGAATAAGTAGCCTCCCAAATCATGCACAGCAACATGAGCATTTAAATTCACAAAGACAAAATTTTGACCTAAATGCATGCATGCATACATATACCTGAGGTTTAGGCAGTTTACTGGTCAGCAAAGAGGTATTTTGGGAGATCTTGTTTCCTTCAATCTCTTACAACCCATCAAGAGTCACAGCTTTCAGAGTGTGACATGCATAAAGACTCCCAGGCAAAGATGTAAAGCAGAAACCCATCCCTGGTGAGGATAATATTGGCAAGTTGAATTTTTTTTTATTTTAAATATATCAAGCCTATAGTCTGTTCCACAAATGTGGGTAACATTTCCCCAAATCTATCTGTTCAAATATCAGGCAGTCATCTGAAACAAAAGACAGGGTGATAGTGTCTGCAGGGAATCCCTGAGCAGTGTCCCAAGGGACGTTCAGCAGCATGAGGTGGTTAGTTTGTCCCAGAACATGACAGAATATAGAGGCTTAGAGAAATCCAGTTAAGACAGGAATTTTTGAATTGGGAAGGAGGTGGAGTAAATGTGATAATGAACCTGGATTGAAATTCTGCATAGAATGATTGATGTGGCCAAGCAATACTATCAGGGCAGGGAGAGCCAAACAGCTACAGAAAGCATAGGATTTCCAAGTTTAAAGAAAACCAATGGATAGGCCAATTTCTCTTTTAATAAAATGGCCTTTTTAGAAAGAAATTCCTATTTCCTTCAAACAATAAATTATCTACCCTGCAAAGGTGGGCTTTTAGTGATACTCGGACTCTTCGCAGAAGTGGGGAGAGAGTGTGTTTGTGAATTCATCAGATGGAGCTAGATTCACCCTTGTTTTGCATGGGAGCTACCCAGAGTGGTGTTGCTACTCCCCTCAGAGATTCCTGCACCACAGCTCCAGGTAGGAATGAATGGACCTTGTCTGTCTCTTTCAGTAACAGAGCTTAGCACACAGTAGGCACTCAGCTAACATGGTCTAGGTGTTAAACATTTATCTGGTGCATTTATTCCAAAGTGTTCACGGCAGAGGCTTCCTCTGCAATTCCTCCAGTTCCTCTCTAGCTCCCTTGCTTTCCTCGGTGACAATGTCATCTGAATTAGATGAAACACCACTAGCAGTGGTGCATTCTGGGAAATGGCCTCCTTGGCCTGTATCCTCTGTGCTCCTCCCAGAACCACAGCACCATCATCTCTGGCATTCGTGTGGGAGAGAGTCAGCCAGAACTGCAGGGTGAGAGGACACGGGCTTTCCTCAGCTCTGCCTGTGATTACCATCAGCAGAAAACCAGACTAAGCAAAGAGGGACTTGCATATCTCCACTGGTTTATTTATTTATTTATTTATTTATTTATTTATTTATTTTTGGTATCGGGGATTGAACTCTGGGGTGCTTAACCACTGAGCCCTGTTTTGAGACAGGGTCTCACTAAGTTGGTTAGGGCCTCATGAAATTGCTGAGGCTGGTTTTGAACTAGAGATCCTCCTGCCTCGGCCTGCTGAGTTGCTGGGATTACAGACATGCACCTGGCTTTTCACTGATTCTTTAAACTGAGAGCTAGAATACCATTCTCATCTGTTGGTTCCCAATAACTCAGGGCAAGTGTTGGTGGACAGCAAAAAATCCCCTTGAACTGCAGTCCCCTGGGCTTCCAAGGGCTATCATGGTGTTGTTTTATAAGCCTTTTGCATGAACATGTCCAAAATATTGACTGGAGAGAGAGGAGGGACTATTACTGAGCAATTTTCTTTCACATGCTCCCATCTCCCCTCAGCTGTGTGTTTGGCAGGGATCCCATAGAAATGGCTGGGGAAGCTATCAATATTGCTTTGATGTAGGCATCCTCCATTTTTATAATCTCCAAATTTCAATAAAACTGTCTCTTTCTACTTCCACAGATGGCAGAAGGAATAGACAGCAGAATATGCCTCCTACAGATAACAAGCCAGTTTTTCGTTTTGTTTGGTTTTTCAGTATGTGCCAAAATCCAGCAGGGGCTCTTCATTATCATTTAAATTTGATAATGACAGATCAGAATGATCAAGGAAGTGCATTGAACACTAGACAATATTTTTTCATGAGAATAAAAACATAAACCTGCAACTTTTGGAAGGTTAAATTTTGAAAGGGGCTCTTTCTTCAATTACATTTTTTTATTTCCAAATGACCCATTAGTTCACTTATTTAAAAAAAAAATTATTGAGTGCCACATAATACCAGACACTAGATAGAAAATAGAGATTTAGGATGCAGAGGGGCAAAGGATAAGAAGTAGATCTGATTTATTTATTTTTTTTCCATATACAGTTTTTACTTGAAATGACTTTGGGACAATGCCACTCTGGGGTAGGAAATGGGGAATTATGAGAAACACAATCGGCAGGTCTCTGCATGCATGGCTCTCTCTCGCTTCCCCTCCCTTTGTCCATACTCACTAAATGAAAATGTTCTGGGGAAAAAGGAAATAATCTTGAATCCTCTTATCTGCGAAAGTTGGCTGCTGGTCTTCCTCTGCCTCTAGCTGAGTCTGCATCTGAGGAAAGGCATGCACTTGGGTCCAGCCCTCAAAGGACTCACAAAATCTTCAGAATGAATCCCAGAAGGAAGGACATCCCAGTCTCACAGTGTGGTACCCAGACAGCCTCAGCCTCCCATTTAAACATTCCCTTCCACCCAATCCTTCATCTTCCCTTCCAAATGTTAAGAAAATACTACAATCAAGAGATTGAGGGCTGGGGATGTGGCTCAGCGGTAGCGCGCTCGCCTGGCATGCGTGCGGCCCGGGTTCGATCCTCAGCACCACATACCAACAAAGATGTTGTGTCCGCCGAGAGCTAAAAAATAAATATTAAAAATTCTTTCTCTCTCTCTCTCTCCTCTCTCACTCTCTCTTAAAAAAAAAAAGAGATTGAAAGGACATTTTTACTGCTTATTGATTATTTACAACCTTCCTTCAACACTTTCTTTCTTTTTTTTTTTTTTTTTTTTTGGTACCGGGGGGTTGAACTCAGGGGTGCTCAACCACTGAGCCACATCCCCAGCCCTTTTCATTTTTTATTTTAAAACAGGATATCACTGGGGCTGGGGTTATGGCTCAGTGATAGAGCGCTCGTCTAGCACGTGCAAGGCCCTGAGTTCGATCCTCAGCACCACATAAAAAAATAGATAAATAAAGCTATTGTGTCTAACTACTTCTAAAAAATAAATATTAAAAAAAAAGAGTCTCACTAAGTTGATTAGGGCCTAGATAAGTTGCTGAGGCTGGCCTTGAACTTGAATTCCTCCTTCCCAACCACCACGCCCTGCTCCCTCTTTGAGAGGCTGGGGTTGTGGCTCAGGGGTAGAGTGCTAGTTTAGCATACATGAAGCACTGGGTTCAATCCCCAGCACCATATAAAAATAAATAAAATAAAAATATTGTGTCCATCTACAACAACAAAAAAATTTAAGAAAGAAAGAAAAAGAATTTGAGATGGCTTAAAATAAAAATCATGTCATATGACTTTTGAAATAGAGTAAACATGAAGAAGTAGGAGGAACCTTTGTTATAGTCTGGGTTTTTTTCTTTCACAGATAGAGGCCACACAGAATCTTAAAACATTAAGGCACAGTAAGCTCTCATGTTGCAGAGCTACTTCTTTTTGTTTCTTTGGTTTTGGTTTTGGTTTTGGTATTAGGGATTGAACTCAAGGGTGCTTTACCACTAAGCTACATCCCCAGTACTTTTTATCTTTTACTTTGACACAGAGTCTTGCTAAGTTATTGAGGCTTCCCTTAAACTTGGGATCCTCCTGCCTCAGCCTCCTGAGTCACTGGAATTACAGGTATTCACCACCATGCCTGGCTAGAGCTTCCTTCTTAAAATCCTGGTTTTGTACCGTGAGTTGAGATTGCCTGTGTGCCAGTGTTCACTCTGAGCCAGGTATTCCCCATATTTAATGCTTGTGTACTACAGAGGATGCTGGGCCCACAGGACCTATCCCAAAATTAAAGACTCACAGTAACCCCACCTTAAATCTAAGGAAACAAAGGTTTGAAGAAGTGAAATAGCTCACTCGAGATCACATAATGAGTGGCAGAAAGAATCCTAATCCATCTCTGGTGCTTTAAAGAGTTGGTTGAATTTCATTCATGGATCATGAATCAATTTAGTGACTTGTGATCTCTTTTCAAGTGAATAAGATAGAATAATAGCTGGGCATGGTGGCACATGCCTATAATTCCAGGGACTCAGGAGGCTGAGACAGCAGGATCTCAAGTTGAAAGCCAGCCTCAGCAACTTAGCAAGGCCCCAAGTAACTCATAGAGACTCTGTCTCTAAATAAAATATTTAAAAAAAGGGCTGAGGATGTGGCTCAGTGGTTAAGTGCCCCTGAATTAAATCCCTAGTATCAAAAAAAAAATAAATTAATAATAATAATAATTTTCAGAGTTCATCCCAGACAGTAGAAGTTTAAGTAATATTTCAAGAAATTTTATTTTCATTGTGTAAGCGTATTGGGGGCGTGTGGAGTGTACGCAGGAGTATGGGAGTGATGGGTGTATGCAGAGTTGTCTAGAGGTATATGGAAGGAAAGAAACATGGGTGTGTTGGGTGTGTACATAGGTGTGGATGGATGTGTGAGTGAAGGGGTTAATGAGTGTAAAATTTATTTCTGTGAGTTACTATTTTAAAAAATTTCAAAGCTACCACACTAACATATATCAAATCTCATTTATTCACATTCCAAGTGAAAGAAGATGACTAAGTTTTAGAAATCTGCCTTCTATAGAAATTTTTACAAACAAAAAATTAAGAGATGTTAAGATCTGTGGCTCAGTTGGCCTCCCCCATGTGAACATGTTTACCAGGCCAACCTCCAGAGCCACACAGCGAAGAAACTCTTCCTAAAATAGTCACAACTTGACTGGCCTTGTGCCTGGTTGCTGAGACTAAATCATTCATCTGCAACTGCAGCAAGCACAGAGAAAATATTTTGCTTTTATACAAACAAAAAACAAAAGGTAGGAGGCAGGAGATCATGCTAGGGCCACGCTGCAGGTTGGCCTCCTCTAGCAGGAAGGCCCAGAAGATGCAGCAGCAGACACTTGAGAGATTGAACAATGACATTCAGGTGCCCCCTGAGGACGGCCAGCAGCTCTGTTTTTATGCACTTGCTGAATCTCCAGGGTCATCTGGTCTAAACCACTAAAGCTCAAATAATCCACTCATCCTCTCTAATGATGTCATCGAAGGCTTAACATGCATTTGCTATTCAGACAGAGCTTTACTGCCCAAACTGTTCCTGCCCTTTACCAAATGCATCATTTGTCAAACGAGGAGGGCCAGCAGCTTCCCCTACATTAGGAGAGTCTGTGGAGTCTGGAAGAAGATGCCTGGCCTCAAGGCAGCATTTGCTAGAGGGCCCAAGCCCCACAAGGACATTTTCCCCAAGAACCCAGTTTGTCTTCTCTCATTGTTACGTAGAGGGCATCACACCCTTAGGCACAGTCACCATTGACATGCAATAAAATAATTAGGAAAGACCCAGGATACAAAGTAGATGCTCCATGAAAGTCTGTTCTCTATCTTTGGTATGTTAAGAAAGCTGCATTCCCTGAACCAGCCTGAAGAAACTCCTGGTCACCCTATGACCTTCAGTGGCGTGGTTGGGAACGCTTTGCCAACATCTGTCCAGCTCCCTTCAGTGAGTCCTCAGGAACTACGACCATTCCTCTCCACCTTCTCCCTAGATCAACTTCTGTGAAATTTCAACTCGAATACCTTTCTCAGAAAAAAAAAAAAAAACACAGACTTCTATAATTTTATAAAGTCCATTTACAAAGAACATGTCTCTTTATTTTCTAGAAAATACTCTCTTATAATTGAAAGAATGTCTCATACATCTAAATTTCTGAAATCGTTTTGTCCATCCTTTCCATAGATACAATACTTGTGTGAGTGTTCATTGTATTTCCTTCTTGTACTCTTTTACTCAACCTAGAATGTGTGCAGTTCTCCTTGTTCGTATGTTCCCTGCATAGAAGATAATTTTTAAGTCGTCTTCATAGAGGGCTTGTGATTTTTGGAATGCAGGTTCCAGACTTGATTGGTATCCTCTGAGCCCAATGGGTTAAGAGGAGGTAGACCTTCCCTATGTCACTTTCTAGGTGAATGACAGGCAAAATGTTCAACTTCCTTTATCCTAAAACATGAAGAATAACACCACCCACCCTTAGGTTGAAAGAAGGATTAACAAAGTGCTTAGTTAAGTACTGTGCAATGTGCCTGGTGCACAGTAAACTCAATAAGTGTTAGATATAATTTTAATAGGGTGCAGGATTTCTTCCTCATACTCCAGCAGTCCTTTTGCATATATCTACTTTTTAATCACAATTCACCTCAAATATTTCCATCTATCTGTTCAATCTTACTCACGATTTTGCCTTTCTGCTTCCAAGTGTGGACCACTCCTTGATTTCAAGCAGAAGTCAGACAATACCTTTGGCTCTGGCTAAAATCACTCAGCTGAAATGGGAAAATTCAAAATGAACCTTGTTCCCGTTCTCGGGATAGTGTGTGTTACCTCTGGGTGGGTCATCGTCAGTTAAACTGGTGTCACTCAGGAGGCCACAGCAGCGGCTGCCAAGAACAGCAGACAGAGGCAACTCGGGCTTCTTTTAAAAAGTCAACGGGATAGAAAGGGCTCGGCCGTGCTCACACCGGGTTCTCTTACATGAGATTTCTGTCCCCCCTTTCACATAGACTTCGCACAGACTCAAGGCAGTACAATCCCTCCTTTATGCCAAAAAGGGTATTTTCCCTGTGGGAATCTGACCAAGTGCTTGCCCCGGGCTTTTCACTGTGACGGTGTGGACGACTGTGGCAATGGCGCAGATGAGGAGAACTGCGGTGAGTAGTCCACCCCCCACCCCCACCACCCCCACCACCCCCACCTCCCCCACCACCCCCACCTCCATCCCCCACCCCCAGATCCCCCCACACCACATGTACCTTCCTGCTGAGCCCCCGAACTGTGGCCAGCTGGACAGTGATCGGCAATGACCTGGAAGAGATGATTTGGTGTTCCCTACGCAAACCCTTTTTAATGCAAATACTCCCCAATTTGTGGTAACGACTTGTATTTTCATATGGAGAACTCGCTTGAATGAGATACACAGGATTATGAAATGTTATATTTTGTGAAAATCGAAACTGCATTTTAAAAATCTACTTGAGTACTCATTTTAACTTTAAGGGATCCTATGACTGTCACCTCCTATGGCTGGTCATTTAATCAGCTGTGAGACTACCCATAAAATGTGAATGAAGTCACCTAGAGAATTAATTGACTGAACAGACCTATATTGAGTGTCGACAATGTGCCCGGGGCTTTGCAATCACTGGGACCAGTTAGCTCAAGGAAGACGATCGTCTTGACCTTCTCAAGGTCAATATGAACATGGGTAGTATGAACTAAGAAGATAATAAACCTGTATCAATGAGTTAAATACTCAGACCTGATATGAGCCCTGAAGAAAATAAAACAGCACAATGAGATGGAAGTGTCTTGGAGGGAAGAATACTTTAAAGATATAAGCAGAGAAAATCTTTTTAAGAGGGTGACGTTTGAACTGAAAACTAAATGAAACAAAAGAAAGAAGTCACAAAACATTCTGGAGGATATAGAATTCCAGGCAAAGGAAATAGCAAGTCCAAAGGTCCTGAGGTTGAACAAAATAAAATGACAGGTTTGAGGAATAGAAAAGCCAGGGTGGTAGAAGCAAACTAGATAAGGATATGCATAGGGGCTGAAGAGGCACACAGCAGCCAGATCACATAGGATCATACAGGCCAATGTTGGGTCAGTATATTTGCCAATTTAACATTGTCCAAATTAACATTTATTTTTCTGTGTAGGGAGGTGATATGGAGTCTGCGATGTCTAGTTAGTCCCACAGTAGACACTAGAACACAGACCTCCTGATTCTGCAGGAATCCTGTGTGTGTGTTCTGCCATAGAAGGCCCAACCAACAATCAAAGTAGGGCAGCAGAGCCCAGGAGTGCCAGCTGTCTGTCTGTCATCCACCCTCCTGCCCGGGTTACTCAGGCATCTTCCCTTTTTCCCACCTTCCTACTTCTCCTCTAAGATCATTCAGGAGTCCCCTCCTCTGAGAGGGGACACACTAAGTTTGCCCCAGTGAAGCTTCTCCCACTCTCGAATGGGTGCAGTTTCTCCCTCTTGCCAGAGCACCCCCGCCCCAGGCTTACCTCTACAAACACTGAAGTGACCTGTCTTATCTTTTCACCTGTTTCTCCTTCTAGACATAAACACCTTGGGAAGAGGCCCACGTCTCACTTGTTTTGCTGTCCTCAGGGCCTAGAATAGTACAGGACACAGTAGGAACTTAATCACGCGCTCAGTTTTGGAGGCAGCTCTCTGGATGCCAATGAGCAAGTCACTCAAAGAGATCTCCAGTTTGCTGCATGAGAATCAGGGACATGGTATTTATCTCCCTCATGAGAATGTTCTGAGGTCAAAGTAAATAATGCCTCTGAAGGTACTTATAACACAACTGAAGGCATCATAGTGGAATCATAGAGGATATTAATCAGAAGCAGAACTAAATTAAAGATTGCAGGGATCAAAGAAGTCTGTTGGCAATTACTTAAATTTGCTTTTTGATTTGTGTGAACTTAAGCATCATACATTATAATGCAGATCTTATCATTTACATTGCATGTGCTCAAGTAATGATGCTTCAAAATTAATTCTCCTTTTTGTAAAAAAAAATGTGATTTTATCACTAAAAAAGGATACTTGGCAAATAAACAGGTCATATGAACATATGAAGATTGACGCTTATTCATGGCAAATTGAGTAAATACTTTTTTCAACAGGACTTTATTAATTTAATTAATTTACCCTTTATTAATGAGCACTTTGGTTTTGCTTTTTGCTAAAGGTCATTTAGTTGAGGGCTAGCCCAGGGATAGAGCATGTGCTTAGCATACCCAAGGCCCTGGGTCCAATCCTTAGCAACAAAACAAAATAAAATTTTAAAAGTTCAGATGATGTAAATTTTGCAGAATCTACCATATCTATCAAGCATGAGTCTACATAAACCTGGGGCAGTATACATATATGACAAAAAGAAAATTCAGATTTTATTTTCTTCTGAGGTCCTCAAAATTAAGGTCAAACACTTAAAATATCAGGATTAGAAATGGGTGATATCTTCAAGACACTTATATAAAATAATAATATACATGTGTTCTTCATTTTATGATAAATATATCTGAAATATTTGTAATTATAAAAAAGGAGAATCCCACAGATGTTTGCCTAGCTTTTTCTCTCTTACTATGTATTTAAAATATTGGTCATTCTATTGCTTAAACGAATTTTCATTTCATTTCATTATTAAATTTTTATACTTTTGTTTTATAATATGATTCTGATTTCTAGAATAACTGACGTATTAATCACCGTTTCACAGGTGACACTAGTGGATGGGCAACCATATTTGGCACAGTCCTTGGAAATGTTAATAACGTGACATTAACACAGGAGTGCTGTAAGTGGTATTGGTTCAAAGACAGTATCCGCATTTCAAAAAACATGACTTGTGGTGGGTGTATTTTTATGAGTACAGCAGTTCCCCCTCTTTATGTTTCACTGCAGTCTAAAATGAGTATTTTGAGGGCTTGGGAGTGTAGCTCAGTGGTAAAGTGCTTGCTCTGCATTCCCAAGGCCCTGGATTGGACTCCCAGCACTGTAGATAATAATGATAATGTTTTGAGAGAGACCTCCTTTACATAACTTTTATTATGGTATATTGTTATAATTGTTCATTTTATTATTATTCATCTCTCACTGGCCTAACTTACGGATTAAACTTTACCATAAGTAAATATTTATAGAATAAAAGTGATTTATATATATGTGTGTGTGTGTGTGTAAGTGTAAAGTTTCATAATATTTATGGTATCAGACATCCACTGGAGGTCTTGGATTGTGTTCCTTGTGAATAAGTGGGAACTACTGTAGTGCAATAAATTTGCTTCTGAATTTTAATTTCAGTTTAATGTATTTTGCTGGCCAACTGGTCTACCCTCTGTCCATGGGACTAAAATAATAGAAGAAAATGACCATCTGTACTCATGTTTATTTTATGTATTAGTGTATGATTACAGGAATATATGAATATTGAATAGTTTTGACAAACAGTAAGGTTCTCATTCCCTTTCATTATTTCCTTCAACAAAGATATTAAGCACTCAATACTTTCTAACCCCTTAGGTATTGAAGTACAGTGATAACTAAGATGTGGTCTCAGCCCACACATGCTTCACATCATAGCAGTAATAATATATATAACATATATATATAACATATATAATAATATTATATATAATTATTCTACATATTATATATAATAATATATATAACATATATGTTATATGCATATATTATATATGGTATATATAATTTTATATACATTATGCTATACTAACAGTATACAATCGTCTTCTGTATCCATAGTTATAATTATGGATTCAACCAGCTATAAATTAAAATATCCTGAAAAAAAAATTGTGTCTGTACTAAACTTGTACAGATTTTTTTCTTGTCACTATCCCCTAAAAAATACAATATAATAATTATTTTCATTGTATCATAAGGTATTATAAGTAATGTAAAGATGGTTTAAAGCATACCAGAGGATGTGTGTAGGTTCTATTGCAAATAATGGAACATCTTATATAAGGAATTTGAGCATCTACAGATTTGGGTATCCATTGGGTTCCTGAAACCAGTCTCCCCAGATATCAAGAGATGACTGAGTGGATGTTATACAATGCTAGTTTATATATAGCTCACTTATTGTAAACTTAATTGCATATAATGTATACAAATTAAAAAGGATAAAATTAGAATAAATGTAACTAAAAATTCTAATATTTTCTTTCTCAGCTACAAAGGGTTGACTCATATAGATCCCAATTTGGAACTTACTGCTATACCCCATGGGCAGTCACTCAAGTTGTGGACCTTTGTGTTTGGTTGGTTTGGGTTAGGTTTTTGTTTTATATCTCTCTCTCTCTTTTGTTTTTTAATAAAGAGAGAGAACACATGATCAGAAATAAATGTGAGGAAAATTCCTCCATCAGTGTTGCAGAGAATGGGTGAGAACAGCAAGTCTCAGCTGGGACAACTGTGTTGGACAGTGTTGGCTGACATTGCTGATGATCCAAGCTACAGCAGAGTGGGTTGTGTTGACATCCAGTGGGCAGAGGCTAGAGGTGCTGCTGAGCATCCTGTGGTGCCCACAACAGCCTCCACAACAAAAAAATTATTTGGGCCAAAGTGTCAATCATGCTGATTAAACAGAAAGAATGAAAAAGGAGATATTGATTACCATGTGTATTACGATGCTCTGGAAAACACTGCGAATTCGAGCCCAGAAAATGCCATAAGGACAGGTGAAGTAGAAGGAGATGCAAGAGACCTTTCAAAAAATTCACAGAACCTGCGAGCAGACTGGGCTGCAGGGCAGGAAGGTGAAGGGTTATACCCACATTTCTGGTTTAGACAACACACAGCTTGACCATATAAAATCCTTTTATTATCAAATAAGAGTCTCTCAGCACAGATTTTTAATCTAAAAGTTTAACCATAATCTTCTTGGTGTGAACAAACACTGAAGTAATCATACCTACATTATCTTTTGCTATAGATAACATAAAATAGTTTCTAAACTTCATACACTATAAGTATATTTTGCATTAAGTAAATACTCAATAATAAGTTTTCTGGCTATTAAATTCACTGTTCAAAGAACATTTGTCTTAAAAGTGATCTAAAAGAAGCAGGACAACTAGAAATCATATTTTAATAAATAATGAAAAATATAAATTTAAAATTCACAAATCTCACTTTGTTAACTGCATCAAATCAATATCCATAAGGTTAGTGAAGAAAGCAAAGATTCCAGAAATATTCTCTTCCCCTCCCTCCCCTTCTGTCTCTTACTCTAACACAAGCACACACACGCACACACTGTGATTATCCCATGGACCAACCTGGCCTTGCTCCTCCAGATACTCCTTTGGCATACTCCTTTGTATGCCATTATCTTAATAATTCTGTAAGTTCCTTCAGAGGAAATTATGAAAACATTTTCTTTATTCAGAGAGATGGATCTTTGGTTTTCTCAACCTATACACAACTTTAATTTTTTGTAAACAACTTCTACAACTTCTAGTTTCTACTTTCAACTTCGTGGTAATGAAAAACAAAGAACCACATTACTTTCCTATGTTCACATATAAATGCACCAAAAAGTTATACTCCCTGTATATTTAATTTGTCAAAATGCACCTTCTATCATGTATATCTAAAAAGAACAAATTTTTAAAATTAATTATTAAAAAAAACCAAAGAGCCTAAATGAAAGGATATCTGATTGGATTGATTTTAATAGGGCACATTAGTGGCTGTGGCAGAATCTGTGTCTAATTCTTCTCATAGCTCTAAGTCTGACAGGGGGAAAAAATGTGAGATAAATTTTAATCAATAAAAATTTATTAGCAACTATTTTGTGCTGTTGAATTCAACTGACCCAATCATTTCCATTGTGATTTATTCAATCATACTAATAAATTTCATTGACGAGAACATATGATTCTATGCTATTTGAACATGTCTGTGACTTCTTTCTACTCACCTGTTAAACACCTCTGACATGACCACTGAAAGCTAGAACTGAGTTGAACACCACACTAATCTACACTCTATTAGGAGAGAATGCTTAGTTGCTTTTATTATGCACTAAATAAGTCCATTTAACATATGTGAATTTTATGTATTTGATGAAAAGAGGACAAAGCTTGTTATTCTAAAAAAGTCATAAATACAAAAATGCATTTTTTGCCCTAAGTAAAACCTTTCTCTTTTTGCTCCTAGTTTTAAACCAGTATCCACAACACTGTGACTGCAAAGAAACCGAATTGGAATGTGTAAATGCAGGCCTGCAGTCTGTACCTGTGATTTCCACCAACGTGACATTACTGTGAGTACAGTATCGGGATGATATTTATCCCTAAAGTCACAAGAAAACCCTCCAGTGAAATTATATCAGAAAAAAAATAATAGAAATTCCATTTAAAACCAGTCATCAGAGAATTCTGCATGCTTCATCTATAGGAGGGACATGTTTTCAACACTGTACATTAGATTAGATCTGGTAATATTCAGCTCACAAATGCCTGAGGCCTGGAGCACTTATTTTAATTATTCTCTGATTTATGTATTGCTACTAATCTGCCTGTGCTGAAATGTTAAAAAGCAAACACACTCACTTATGCCATCTCATTGTTAATGTTTATAATTCATCCAAGATGGAATGAAAGATCAATGAGCTAGTTCTATCATATCATGAAAACTTTTCTGCTTTTTGCTGGAAATTTTCAAGAGCCTCAGAACTCTGCTATCACATCATCATTTGAGCATATTTGAGTTAGTTAGGATCTTTGGTTGTTTTGCTTTTGGTTGTTGTGTTTTATTAACTTATCCAGAGAGTAAAAGAAAAAGTTGAATCAACATAGATTCTCTTGTTTATTCTACTAACTGGCTAAATTTGTAAAATATTTGCAAACTTCAGTCATACGATGCACGAAGGATCTCATGTCTAACAGTGGTACTGTAAGATCAAAATAGAACGGAAGAATTCCTTTGCCTGGAAATGCCATAGTCATTGTGATATCTTAGCACAGCTACTACTACAATAATGCTAATGTAAATAAGCCTACTGTGCTGCCACTCATATGAACGCATAGCACATACAATTATGTATCACGTACAACACTTGATAATGATAATAAATAACTATGCTACTGGTTTAAGTATTTGCTATCCTATACTTTATATTGTCATTGTAGAATGCACCCCTTCTACTTATTAAAAAAATTAACTGTAAAGTAGTATGTCTTTTAGGCTTCACACATCCCATTTGTAAGCACACTTTCTGATGTTCCAGGTGACAAAATCACCTCACAATACACTTTTCGGAATGTGTCCCATGGCTAAGCTGACATGACTGTACCTTTGTTTTTCTATCTGAATTTTTATTCTCCAATGCAAAGTTTTCAGTTACAGTCACGTTCAAATGTGTGTTTAGTACCATGGAACCTCAGCAAATATTCTTTTCCCAGTCATGCAGCTTCTAGAAAAGAGTCTGGTTGGCCATAAAAATCCATAATAAAGTCTCCTTTACTTTATTTTAGGTCTCTAAAGAAAAACAAAATCCACAGTCTTCCAGATAAAGTTTTCACCAAATACAAAGAACTTAAAAAGATGTAAGTAGCTATTAATAGCATATTTATGGGAAAACCCTTATAAAAACAAAATGAAACATGAAGTTTATCATCTTTATCACTTAATTTATGTTTGTAAATTTAAGATTAGAAAATAAAGTATTTAAAAGTATGAAATCTTTCCACTCCATAATTTAAAGTGGCTGAACTGATTTTATTTTAAACTTTTTTCAGAGAGTTAACTTAGAGTTGAGGTAAATATTTCAATAGGAAATTTCATAGGTCCATATTTTTCCTTAAGAAGTTTTGGAAAATAACAATGCAGAGGCAATACATGTACTGTAGTGAAAGCATAGATAACAACAGTCAAATAACTTAAAACTCAGGATACAGAGACTACCTCCCCAGGGTAATAGGGGCAAAAACACATTTCTAGTACAATCAGTACATTAGCTTATCTGAGGAAAGAGAAAATCAATAAGTAGTGGTGCATAGTCAGCATATAGAATTCAGTGAGAAAGAAAGGGCAAATATGCTTCCAGCATCATCCAAGAAAGATAACTGGGATTGGGAAATATAGAGGTGGTCTCTGTTGGAGGTTAGGGATGAATCATCAATCTCCACCACAGTTTTCATGAACTGTCTCTTAGTATTATGCATATGGTTTTCTTTGATACCTTACTCACTAAGCAACCTTATGATGATGAATAACTTACCATCTTCTTCACAATGAAGCAATTTAATTGAAAAGTTGCATTGGATAGAGGGAAAGGACATTCCTATCAGCAAAATGGGATACCTCATTTCATATTTAATAGGTGAAAAATATACAGGTTCATATATGATTCCTCTGTAAAGTGGGTTGGTGTCTGGCCAGTACCCCAGGAGCACTAGAGAGCTATACCTGCCAAAAGGACCATTAGTCTAGATAACAAAATCAGCAAGCTAATGCTGTGCCTGCTTATATCTTCATCTTTGTGTTTTATCCTTTGACATGGAGCATAGAAGAAAAAGTTTCTAGCTGTATGAAATTTGCAAAATAAACTACTAGACAAAAATGATCTGAATCTTTGGTTGGAAACACCAACAATGATTCCACATTCATGAATCCCAAGGATGGATTTCCTCATAAAAAAAAGGAAGTCGGTGAAGGAAGTCCATCAGGTGGTCTCGTATGATCACAGATACTCAACCTTACCTGAGTTTGAAGATCACCTCTGTAAATCCCAGCTGCAGTTAGGACTTCTGTACCATCCAAGAACATGTGGTAAAATTGTCATTGTCACACTGGTGTAGCTATGCATTAGCTCTGGGCTTCTAGGCTCCCCTGGAGAGGAAATTTTAACCACAGTGCTTCTAATCTTCCTGGAAACTCTTAAAATCACAGCATGTTCATTTTGTGAATCAATATTGTTCTTGCAATACCTGAATTATGCTCAAGGGAGAAAAATAAAATAGTACTAGCAGAAAGAAAAAGTGGAAACATCTTGTTTCAGAGTGGCTGTTAAAATTGTTAGTTCTTCATCACTATAACAAATACCTGGAATAATCAACTAATAAAGAGAAAAGGCTTATTATGGTTCAGTCCATGACAAATGTATTTTGAAGGTTTTAGTCCATGAATGGTTGGCCCTGTTGCTTTGGTCCTGTGGCAGTACATCATTGTGGAAGCACATGGAAGAACCAAACTTCTCACTTCATGATCAAGAAGTGAAAGACAATGAGGAAGAAGAAAGAGCTGGTGTCCCACTATTACCTTCAACAGAACAACCCCAATGACTTGAAGACTTCCAACTAGACCACACCCCCTAAAGGTTCTACCAACTCCCAGTAGCTCCAACCTGGGGACCACGCCTTTAACATATGGCCTTTGTGGACAGTCAAGCCAATTCTATCATCAAGTGTCATAGAAGCTATAAGGATTTCTAATTAGATCCACTTATTATACATGAGATAACTAAAGTCTACAATGATTAAATGACTCATCTAAGATCTACAATCAGACAGTGAAAGAGTCAAAATTACAGCCCGGGTCTTCTCATGGTCAAACCAGGGCTTATTTTTTATTAAAAAAAAAAAAAAGACCTAGAGATGGAAGGAAATTGTTCTATATTTGTACCAACTCATACTATCCTGACCCATGCAGATTCACCCTTTTATCTTTTGCCCCCTGATATGGGGAAAGCCAATTTCTGGGGAGGTAGAAGGGTCACTAGAGGATTAGGTCGGAGAGGTAAAATAAGATTTCTCAGGCAAAGTCCTTTCCTGTCCAGTGATCATACTTTGTTCTATGTCAATACTTTCTGCTAGTCCACTGAGTAATTCAAGCACTGGAGTAATTCAAGTCCTATATTTTCCTAGTGATTAACCTTCATTACCAAGATCAGCTGGCAACTTCTTCAAGTAAATGTTTAATTCTACCTTGTCTGAGAATTTCAGGAACCACATCATGACCTGAACATTAGCCAGTGGGGTTCTCTCCATGTGAGCTGCTATTTAATGCTTCCTAGGTAACTTATTTCTCCCAGAATCTCACAGAAAAGAGATTATGAGACCCCCATTGAGAAACACTAAGTGTCTATTATATACAAGATACAGCACAGGGGATGAAATATAATTCCTTTCATTTAGATATCACTTTTTAAAGCTTATGGAGAATTCTAGAATTTGGAGTTCTTATTTGGGCTTTGGTCCTCAAAGTTGGTGAGGTGGGTAGGAATAAGGATCCCATTCTGGAAGAAAGGTTGTCTGTCCAGAGTCAGACAGCTGGCTCAAACCTTCTGACTATGCTCCTTAGGAAGCGTTAGCCCATATGATCCAATCTCAAGAGTATTGTTTCCACCAGTGAAACCATCTGGGGCCTGGCGTGGTGGTGCACGCCTATAAACCCAGCGGCTTGGAAGGCTGAGGCAGGAAGATTGCAAATTCCAAGCCAGCCTCATCAACTTAGCAAGGCCTTAAGCAACTTAGTGAAACCCTGTCTCTAAATAACATGTTAAAAGGGTTGAGGATGTGGCTCCATGGTTAGGTACCTCTGGGTTCAATCCCCAGTACTAAAAAAAGAGAAACAAAAAAAGAAACCATCTAATACCTAAACTTTGATTTGAAAATAACTCCCATCCTTTTCAAGCATTGCTCAAATATCCTACAGCAGCACAATAGTCAGCAGCGCTTCATTATACCTCTTTTCCTCCCCATCCCCTTTCCTTTCATTTCTCAGCTCCTTCTACTACTCCCCCTCAAACTCCCAGAAAAAGCTCCCCCTGCCCCAATTCCACTGTGTCCCTCTTATTCTACTGCTCTTGGTTTTTCTCCCCAGTTTAACATACATTAGCCCAAATAACCAACATAGTAAATACCCAACCATCCCCAGGAACTGGTATCAGGAAAAGGGAGGAGCCAAATGGATAGCAGGAGCGGAAAGGCCAGCAAAGTCCACCTGTTCCTTCATCCCATCAACAAATATCAACACCTACAAGGGGCCAATCACTGAGCATACAGCAGTCAACAACGAGGGTGAAAAGCCCCCTCTTTATGGAGCTTAAACTACAATGGAGAAAAGGAGTCAAGAAACAAAGTTTTAAATGCAGAGTGTGGATGTAGGGTCAGGGGTAGAGTGCTTACATGACATGTGGAAGACCCTGGTAACTACCTCCCTTAACTCCTGTGGATCTTGCCCCTACAGTTCCTAATTCTAGGCCATCTGAGTTACTGCTGAGGCTACATGTGCTCCCTCTTATACTTGTACACTTAGCACTTAAGAGGCAGTATTGGGTCCTTTATGTATCACTAGTCAGCTTCATCCTGTTACATTCAATTTTTCTTACTAAATGATGATCCTTTTTGGATCATCCAATGTGTGTTCTATTCCTCCCAGATTTCTGTGATCTGCAAATAAGATGAACTCAATATTTTAACCAAGTAATGAAGTAAAATATTGAAGAAGACAGTGCCAAATTATCTTTACATGTCCTTCATCATCATCCTTCTGATAAGGACAATATAATTCTTTGTCTATCACAAACCACTTGATCAGTGCCTGATAGATATACTGGTATATATCCCATGGTTTTTTCTGCTCAGTCTTTCAAAGAAGAAATTGAAGTTAATCAGGCACGCCCTGTTTCTCATGAACCGTCCTGTTCACTTTGTTTTTGAGATGTTCGCAAAGCAACATTGACATAGCCTGTTCTAGGAGCTCAGCAGGCCTGCTTGGAGCTCATTCACCATAACTTGTAAAACCTACTACTTCCCCTTCTGAAAAATCAGAACCACATTGGCCATCTCTAATTTTCTAGCTGCTCCAGATTCCTCTGGAATTTGTCTTGCTTTGATGGTCTCGTTTTTTGGTGTTTCTCGATTGCTAAGATAAATTGTACAAACTAGAGGGCTTTATTTCCTTTTGGTTAACAAATTCTATCTTGGACTTTCCCTACCCCAACTCCACAGCCTTTCAATTCACCTCAGTCCTGAGGCCGCCTTCTGTGAGAGACAGGGATAAAGTAGGAGTTGAGAAATATGCTGTTATTTCCTCTTTTTTTTTTTTTTTTTTTGCTACTGAGGATTGAACCCAGGGGCACTCAACCCGTGAGCCACATCCACAGCCCTTTTTTGTTTTTTAAGTAACCACTGAGTTGCTTAGGGCCTCACTAAATTGCTGAAGCTGGCTTGGGACTTGTAATCCTCCTGCCTCTGCCTCCCAAGCTGCTGGGATTACAGGCGTGCACTACCGTGCCCAGCTGGTTATTTCTTTACACTCTCACAACATTATAAGCAAGTCCCAGAAGGCCAGCTTACTCTTCTCTTAAAGACCTTCTTACTTCTACAGTATCACCAGAAGTACATTTTTATTTCCCACAGAGTACTTTTCTTTCTGATTTTTTAACATGCGGTGGGTCAACTATGATTTCGTTTTCTTGAAACCCTCACATTCATCCTTGATTTGTGAAGGAAGCACTCTTGGGCCACCATAGCTGCCTTTTGAGTTGGAGGTCCTCCTGGGTCCTCACAGTACTGTATAGTACCCCACTCCCCTGCCGTGGATGTAATAGCATACATACTTATGGACATTGTGAGGATCAGTGTTTTCCCAATGGATGAGAACCAACATGCAGGATTAAAGAGAAGGTAGGGAGCAGATTTAGAAGAAAGAACAAAAGAATGTAAACTAAGAACACTAAAAGGATACTGGGAAAAGGGTGAACTGGACATTTTGCCTAAAGAAAACGAATTTCCACAGAAGATGTAGCATATTCTGGAGAGGTCATTTAATCATAATCGGAGAGACTGAATACCAGTGAAAGAATCTAGATTTTATTTGGCTTTAGCAGAGGAAGGCATGCAAAAACCTGTTTTTGAGTCCATTGAGTGAGTAAAGTTCATCTGCATATTTTGTCTGTATTGAAATTTATCCTCAGAGAGTACAGAATTTAATGTCAAACAAGTCCCCAGTCAGGAATGTTCTAAATACAGTAGAATTGAGGTCAGGTACGTACTGGGTAAAATAAATGCCTAAATCAAAATTAAACTTTAATTGCCAGATGAATAAATGTTGCTTAACTGTTCTGAATGCTTTTATCATTGGTCAATTTATTCACTTTAATAATCTTTTAAAATGTCAGGACCTTCTAAAGTTGAGAAAGAAAAAGCAGTTTCAGATGACCTTTCAGAGAAATAAAATACAATTTATGGGATTGACTCTAATACTTTATCACTGCTACCATGGAAACCAAAAGCAGTTCTCCTCCTCATTGTAACACAAACCTTATAAAAATTAGGAATTCCTTCTTCAACTGGATTGTTGTTAAATGCAATCATTGGCAACAAAATGTAATTCAAGGTGTTTGCCTGGCTCTTGAATACAAATTGTCACATTAAAAAAAAAAATAGCCTATGCATGTCTTTAAAGCATTTATTTGCTTTAGTTTCCAGTACATAAATTCCTGGTGTTTCTGCTTGAAAATTCTGACAGCTGAAACAGCAGGAATTCATGAAGCAGTAAGTTATTCTTAGAAAAGTCATTCAGTGTAAAGTGTATTAAATGGGTTCATATCTAAGTTCTGGCTAAGAGGAGGTCGCCACTCACCAAATTATCATGTTTCCATATTTCCCCTCTCATTCTCTAAGCTACTCTTCTGCAAAGAAGAAAGTAGATACTGAAGATGGAGTTTAAGTTCAGCAGCCTATGCCTGAGACCTGAGACTTGAGACTCGAGGTCTGAACGTGGAGGCAGCCAGCCAGCTGAGCAGATAACTGGAGTAGAAGCTCTTTATTAATTAAGGAGCTTAAGTGACATCAGTGAAGGGAGATAGTTTATACACATCAGGTGAATCATACAGATCATTGGTTTTATTCTTTATTGCCTTTGACTTCTAAGAGAAAAGCACAAGGTCAAATTCACAATTGATTATAACTGTACCTATCCCTTAAGATTTGTGTAAAATATGCATTGTACTTTTCGATTGATCATCTCAAATAAAACATAAATAGCATTAGTTAGGAAATGAATTTTATATTTAAAAGAAAGTTTAATATACCTTTATTGGAGTATGATATTCTTTTTCTATTCTCATTTGCTTCTGTAACCTAATTCACCATATTAGCTTTCATTTCATCAGTCCAAGGGCTCTGAAAATGCTAAAACAGATATTGATCCATGTCGGTTCATCCCGTTCATAGCAGAACCTTAAACCAACAGCAGTATTTGTGCTGCACTATGAAGCATCTCCCCACACACATGGTGCAGGGGATAGGGGGTTGGGAGGGCACAAGGTCACACTGAGTTTCAAGTTTATTTTCAGCATTGAAATTGATGCTCTGTGTATCACTATAGATGTAATACACGTGCTCTGTAGTACCAACCCTTTCCACATGGTGGTCCACCAGGAAAATGACATTTTTTATACTGGGCTAAAAGAATGGGTTTGCTAATAACTGGAAGCTAACCTTGGCTTTACCGGGCTACCTTGAGATCTAAGGCTATCAATAACTTAGCACCCCTGTACCACACTCATGATGTGAAGGCAAATGCTGGAATGCTCTGTTAGGGAATAATTATTTTATAAGAAAATTCAAAGTGCAACCAGACACAGAATAAGCACATGTTCTGCCTATACTGTGAAGTAGAGTACCATGACTATTAAGACAATATTGTGTAATATTTGAGGAATCAATTCAAATCAAAACAAGAGAAATCAAAACCATTCAGAAAACTGTATGTTAATTAATTACTATTATTTGTGTGGCTAATCCCTGCCCCTGGAAGCCTTTAGAAAATATGAAATCAAGGGCTGAGATTGTGGCTCAGAGGTAGAGCATGCGCCTAGTATGCATGAGGCACTAGGTTTGATCCTCAGCATCACATAAAGTAAAATAACGACATGGTGTCCACCTATGACTAAAAAATAAATATATATGTTAAAAAAGAAAAAAATATATTAATTCAAGGCTCTCCTCCTTTTGTCTCATTTCTAGGAGATGGAAATTATTTACTTTGAGAATCCTGAAAGCACTATTACTGAATCAATAGTATATTGTTAAGTTGCTTCAGAGGTGAAGTAAATCACAATCCTATGAGTTGAGAGGGCACAGTAGACCCAGTTCAATGATGGGTAGAATCCTGAGCACCTCACTAACTCACTTTAGGCTTCTTACTTTGCATCTTGAAATGGAAAAGAATAAAACTGGCCACCTCCTTTGTTCATGGGAATAGAATGAGGAGGGATGAGGAGTTAAAGACTCAATTCTGTGCTGAGAGAGAAATCTCGAAGAAAAGGCTGGCTGGTCTCTCATGGCCGGTAACTCCTGCCAGTCAGAACAAGAGGCTGCCATAGCTCCAACCTGTAGAAATAAGATTATACCCAGACACAACATATCACACCAGAGTACAAATCAGAGATGCCCAAATTTCATTGCACAGGTGCTATCAGACAGTAGGCACTGACTTACTTCAAAACCATCTCTCAATAACAACACCTGCCCCCAATATGCAAATAGGACCTTGGGCTTTATAAGCCAATTGCACAAATTGTCTTCAAGTAAAGAGCATGTTCAATAAACTAGCAAAGCCCATAAACCATAATTACCTGATCCTTCTGTCTTATTCCTAACAGATTTCTTCAGCATAATTGCCTTAGACACATATCCAGGAAAGCATTTTTCGGATTATATAATCTGCAAATATTGTGAGTAACGTCTTTGTGATTAAATAATGGGTGTAAATTTAAGTAAACTAAAAGGGTAGAATGGTAGGCTTTCAAGGTTTGACTTGGTGGTAGAGAAATGGGAGGAACAGGTTATCACAAAATACTCAGATTAATTATTATGTTTAAAAATTATCCAAAGATTTAGATACTATCAGAAAACATATGAAGACTCTCTATAACATTGTTTTCTCCAACTTGGGTCACTTCCACAATATTTTAGCATTTTTTTTCTAACCATCTCTATATGCGTTCCAAAAATATTAATATACTAAGGATGTGGCTAAAAAAAGAATAAAAACAAACATTGACCCACATATTTAGTTATTGTACTCTTATATTCTACCATAATGCAATACCCTGAGCATTATTTTTGGCCACTACTCTTGCCCTGCCCCTCGTGTTGAACACACTGAACGTGTGGTTATTTGTAGCTTCTGAACATCCCTGGGTGTCTTCCCCTCTGCTCAGCCAGCCAAATGCTTTCAGAAGCAGATGTCCATACTTTACAGTCATCATCAGTGGCTCATATTCTAATTACATGAGACTAAAATGGAGTATTGAGTTTGCGTTATTAACTCACCCGTGCTATTTGTAGATATCTCAACCACAACTGCATTACTACTCTCAGACCTGGAGTATTCAAAGACTTGCATCAGCTAACATGGCTGTAAGTATCCCAGATTTCGTTTCCCTCATAAATGATCACAGTATTCATGATACACAACAGTGCTGTTTCCACTTTGGGAGGTATCTTGTTTATTATTCTGTTTCTCCTTGGCACACAATCTGGAGCACTTTGACCCAAGCAGTTTAGACAGTGGATTGCCAAGCATTAGGATTGCCAAGTCAGCCTGTTCACCAAGAGCAGGATTCCTCAACCTCAACTCTATTGACATTTTGACCCATATAATTCTTCATTCAGGGGAGACAGGGAGAACAGAATGTCTGGTGCATTTTTAGGATGTTTAGCACCTTCTGTGGCCTCTACCTACTAGATGCCAGTAGGACACCTCTTCTTCCAAGAGTTGTGACAACTAAAAAATGTCTCCAGACATTGCCAGATGTCTCCTGCGAGGAAAAAATGCCCTCTGTTGGAAACCACTGACCCAGAAAGTAAGCAAGTTAAGGACTTATTCTGCTTCCCAGAGCATTCAGAGAAAAGTGAAAATATGGTAATTTATGGCATTTCACCCCTATCCAGACGGAGCCACTAGCTCCCTCTCTAGGACTCTCATGGCATATTTCTTTGCTTTCTTCAGGACAATTAACAAAGGGCAGTAGAAAGCTTTGAGTGAGTTTGCTCATCTTCTGCAGGTTGTCCTGGACCAGTGGAAAAAGCCAAGAATTTGGCTTCATCCAGAACTTGTGTGTGCCTGACCCAGTGCCTAATCTCCCAGGCAATGTACCTAATCTACCTAGGTCTCTTTTTTCTTATCTGTAAACTATAATCATAATTCCTTTGTAGGAGGGATGTCATGAAGATTAAATCAGATAATACACATAAAATGCCACATGCAAAACTCCTGGCACATAGTAGGTGCTTATTGTAACGCCCTTTCTACTTCCTACCCTTTGGGACTCCTCAGAATACTAGGAAATAACACCTGACTTCAAAGGCAACAAGAGAGAAGGTGACCAATTTCCCCATAGTCTAGTTTCTTCTACAAGACAAAAAATACTCTATATAATTTTAGACAGTGGTTTGAATATACAAATATGTTTACTCTTTCACCTGCCAAGTCCTTATGAATAGTTATCACATCCGTTCATTCATTTGTACAGACCTTGTTAAATATATCATGAGACCAAAGAGCCATCTGTTAATTTCCTAAAGATTATTTTTGCATTCATTCTCCATTCAGCCAATCAAATAGTCAAAGCATTTATGGACCCAATAAGTGTGAATTATGCTGGACCAGGCTCTCCGAGATAAAGGATAAAAATACCTGGGCTTGTAAGTCTAGCAGAAAGTAGATACAGGGAAATAAAGCAAACCATCAGGCTCCAACTTGATAAGTGTTGGGATGGAAGTTGCAGAAATTTGGAGGAAAGTGATATTCTAGCTACAGGGTGAAGGAAGAGCTTTCGGGAAAGTGATACGTGGGCCAAATGCGGAAGAACAAGGAGGAGTAGGCCAAGTGTTGAGGAGGCAAGATGGGAATGGACCATTTATTTATTTATTTTTCTGGTTTTATTTCAGAAATGTGTCTAACATTGGAAATGTTTTTGATATGTTTTGTCAGAATTCTAGATGACAATCCAATAACCAGGATTTCACAGCGGTTGTTTACTGGATTAAATTCCTTGTTTTTCCTGTAAGTGTTCATCTCTCTTTCAATATATCTGTCTGCAAATTGCAATGAAATCGAACACTAGCTTACAGAGAAAGCCTTAAAACAACCTCAAATCCACTAAAAATTTTCTTAGTCATAACCTTTCCTGTGTTCCTTCTTCTTGCCCATGGCTCAAAGGGAACAGCTGACTAGATTATAATGTATATTTTAAGCCTACTAGTTGACTTTTTTTTTGGATCCCCTTCCATTTCTTAAAGTCCTGAGGCATGTTTTTATTTGTAGTAGTTGACCAAAGATTCATTTTTGTATCCTATTCATTTTTATTATATCCTAACTACATTTAAATCTATTTGGATCTTCCAGGAGCCTGACTCCAACTTCATATTTAACAGAGAAAAATATGCTTTTGTTCAGCAACAGTCACTGGAAATTCCAGAATCTTTGCCCCGCCAACAGAGCTGTTCTCATAATTATGTTTTTGCTGTTTATTAATATACTGGAATGATTCATCTGCAGGGGATTATTATGTTTCTTTACAGTTAATCATATGGCATCATTATTTTTCCATTTGTCAAAAGGGACCACCATGTCATAAATTAATCGTGAGACTTCACATGTTCCTGAGTTGTTTTTTCTCCCAAGTCTCCCCACTGTCATTCCTTAAATTTAATGTGGTTTCAAATATGGCCCTTTAATGTTACAAATGATTAATGTTTCCCCTAAGACGAAACATTGGATTATGGCACTGGAAATGATTTCAAACTTAAGGAATACATGGAAAATGATCATGAACTTCAAAATCACTACTATATACATGCTTTTGTTTCACATCATATTAGGATATATCTCATTCATGGCTTCTTTGACATCTGCTGTTTAGTTCTTGCCAATCACCAATTTAAAGACCACTTTGAAGGGGTAGTTATGTATAAAGTCTTCATTCTTCGTATTCATTTTGGCATACAAATCTCTAAATTGTGGAATAGTAAAAATACTGTTCTTAAGATGGCATATAATTTTGTTTCTAACTAATATTTTCTTTATGTAAAGATCTATGGTTAATAACTACTTAGAGGCCCTTCCCACGCAGATGTGCACCCAAATGCCTCAACTCAACTGGATGTGAGTATTCATTCAAGGTTCAATTTGTTATTTCTCCAGAATACAAAAACTAGCCACGAAATTCATTCATGAAAGTCCATCTTATTTTTTTTCCCAAAATCAAATATCTAATCCTGCTACTTCCCAGTTTTAAGATCCTTTGAGGGCTCCCAAAGGTGCAAGAGTGACATTCGACCTTCTCCCTGAGCACCCAACACCCTTTATTTTTCATCTCTTACCCCGTATAATCTCTTTTCCTGCCCCTCCGCCAATGTCCTTTCCTTCCGGATTTACGGATCCACTTGTTCTGCAACCAATTCCCTAAGTACATTCTGTTCCTTGAACTTGAAAGCTCTGGCTCCCTTATTCTTTTGGCTAACTCCAACATTTCCTTCCAAAGTCAACTGAAATATCACCTCTGGGGACTCTGTTCCTGGCATTCCAGCCAGTTTCCATGGCTGCGTTTTTACTTCCATTGCACCTCTTACAAAACTACTGTGCCCCCATTTTCTACCTCTCCCAGCTGTCTCAGGGTATATGATCATATAATCACTGGTTTACTTATTCATCTCTCCTCTATTGTTTCTTAAGTTCTTTAAGGACAGAAATGAAATATTTGATTTCAGTACCCCAGTATTTGGACTCAGTAGGTACTCAGTAAACCTTCGATGGATGTGCCAAGCCATTGCTAATACGAATATTAGCTACTCGTACATAAAAGACTCCTTTAATTTACACTATGGCCTCACCACCCCTACCCACCATTCTCTGCCACATGAATCTTAATGGTCTCCTACAACAACGAGGCTGGTACAGCCATTGATTTCCCACCTTGTAAAAATAGGGAATGTACTAACCCCCAGAACTCCTCTTGTAATCCAACCAAGGGACTGGTACCCATAAAATGATACTCTTCTCTGAACTAAAAATTTCTTTTAAAACTCGATTAGGCAGTATTGTGTTTACTCACTTTTATTTCTATGTACTTAAGTTTATATCTATTATCAAAAGCCTTTTAAAATACTAGAGGACCCATAAAAGTGTGCCATTATTAAAAGCAGAAATAAGGTCTGAAAAGCATGAGAAGAAAACTAAGAATAAGTGGGAAAGTATTTAGGCACAGAACCTCTGCACAATGAGAAATAAACAGGAAAGAGCAAGAGAATATCAGGGCCCCAGGCTGCTTGGCCTCCCACCCAATGGGAGGAAGGACAGCAAGGAGATCAGGAGCCAGCCTTAGAGCCCAAGTTCCCAGCATGCTCATTGTCACCGTAAGCTCCCAAAACCACCACGGGAGAAAATAGATGCCCAGTGAAAATACAGATTTAGCAAGATGGCCTGATCACAAATGAGAAAGAGTCCTTATGCCCAGAAAATAGAAAAGTGAGAAGTCACATCCAAATTGCTCCCACTTAAGGGCAAGAGAAAACTTGTACTGGTCTGGCCTCTTCTCCCTCTTCACTTGCCTTCAAGTGGGATCGTTACTTTCATGACTCCAAAGTGTTCTAAGGGTGAGAACGTGAAAAACATTTTCCTGTTTTTCTCAGCAATACTTGGACATCGAAAAGAGTGTAGCGTTTATTGTACCTAATCATAGCTTTTCAAATGGAAAAATAATATTGAGTTCCTACAAAAATCTTTACAATGGTTTTAAAATTGGATTTAAAGGAACATGATATAGAGTTGGATGATTTTAGTGTGACCATGAGAAGAGTTCGGAAGCAGAAATGTAGCTATTGTCCTATTTGGAGAATTTATAGGAAGTTGACTATAAATATAAGTTGGCAGGAAAGTTGACTTTTTCTTTTTCTCCCCTGCACTGCTTAAAGCAAGACTGCCTTTCACAAAGGTTCTGGGTGGCATTTCCAGGGTATATGGAATGCCACTGTCCTAAGGAATCAGCTGGCAGAATGACATCTTCCTCCTGTGCTTTGTGGACATTAATGGGAATCACAGACAACAGGAGGACTTCCCAAGACACAGGGGGCTGGAACTTTGTCCTAGAGTTTCTGACCCAGTAGGTCTGGGTGGAGTCTGAGAATGAGCCATTGTAATACATTCCTAGGTGGTGCCAAGTCTGTGTTCCTGCCACACAATGAGCACCAACACACTGGACCGTGGCATCACTGAAGTTATAGGGGAAGGAATCTGTGCTTTGGCATCACACAGACCAGGAGGCACATAGCCTGACGCTGGTGTTCAGTATGTGCAAGATAACTTTTTAGTCTGATTCTCTCCTTCCGGAAAATAGAACAAAAGTATCTACCTGATATTGGGAAGGATGTGAGAATGAAATAATCCATGATACCTCAGGCACAGTTAAATGTCTGGGCTTTAGATTCAGAGATCTGATTTGGATCAGTTCTACCACTTACTATGCATGACCAGGAGGAAAAGGAACTTCCAAGCATCTCAGATTCCTCAAGTGTTCATTGCAGAAGAGCACCTGAGGCAGAATATGATGGTTGGACAATATTATCATTGATAATGTGGTGTCCAGAACAGAGAGACACTTACCAAATGTTAGGCTGCCCTTTTCCTCAATTTTATTAAGCTTTAACATTAACTGGAAAGAGAAAAGAGGCATTTATAAATTACATAGCCCTGCAACAATTATAAGAAAAATATAGTAAAATTTGGATTGGAGTAAAAACAAAGTTCAGAACAGCTATGTCAACAAAATGTATCTGTCCACATATGATTTGTACAAAAATACTCAAGATACTTTCCCTCCGTGACTTTCAGGGACCTGGAAGGCAATCGAATCAAGTATCTTACGAACTCCACCTTTCTGTCCTGCGATGCGCTCACCGTGCTGTAAGTGCCCAATGAACTTCAGTAAATGAGGAGAGACCTGATAGATTTGGAAATTTGAGGAAAACAACTGGCAATGAATGTTAAGGCAGGATTTTGTTTGCAGCCTTGATCTGAAGCTGCTGTAGTAGGAGAGTACACAGGTTGATTTATTGATCTTGATGGTGGAGCTGAGACTTCAATTAAATTGCCCACCATGGGGGTCTCCCGCTGGCTCCTTGATCCTGAGAGAAGTCGTCATTTCTGTGTACACTATCAGCTGCCCTGGTTCCCAAAAGTTCATTTCCTAACCCAAAGGTTGGCAGTGAAATGAGATCCTGTATGTTAATATGATTAGGTGTGCAAGGATTAGCTATTACTGCCAAAGACTCTTATCACTTGAAATCTCTCTTCCTAAAGAAAAAAATAAATTATATGCATCTATATATGATCTTATTCTAAAGGGAAAATAACCTAACGTATTTGATTGGCCAAAGATTCTGACTGGTGATTCTGAATGCTGCTTATGCTTGTTCTGGGGGCGGGAAGACAGAAGGATTGGTCAATTGGCACATCTTGCACTGGTAAGCTGAAAAACACAAGTATTTTGTGTTTGTTTTAATTATGGTTTTCCACAGATAGTAAGCACTTGGTAACGATTGCTGATTGAATGGGTGATTGGAGAAAAGAATGATGCAGAAAGACGAGAAAGAGACACTTTCTAAAATAATCAGAATCCAAACCAAGTGCAGGTTTATAGACCACACCGGCAGCTCCAGGTGCTCATAGGAGCGCTTCCTGGAGAGTCAGGGAGACATTCCTGCCTCAGGTTCCACACCAGAAGATGCCTCCCTTTGAGATCTCAAAGGAGGCTTATTAGATTACAGCTGGATCAGTGGCATCTCCCAACGATGACTGATTTATGACAGCAGACGCAAACCCACGGTGCTGACTCTCGCCATGTCTTACAGGTTTCTGCCTAGAAATCAAATTGATTTTGTTCCAGAGAAGACATTTTCTTCATTAAAAAATTTAGGAGAACTGTAAGTAGCATCGTCTACTAGGAAGAATATGATTGCTTCTTCCAGGATTATAAGCTTAAATGACTAGTGAGACTGCTTTTCCACTAGTGGCAATCAAAATCCTGTAGACTATTGGATGTTAAAATTCAATTAAGAAAATCAACATTATCCTAAAGGTCAGAGCACATTAAAATCAGACAGTGGGCTTAATATGGAGTTAGCCTACTCTAGTTCCCCTACCGATTTTCTTTGGGTGATTTCATGAGTATGCATGTTTGGGAGTAAATGAGTTTTCCAGATCTTCTTAAACACAGAGATCATTTATCTCTAATGGATGGAGTATAGCTAATTTTCAGTAAAATGCTTGCTGAATGAATAACGGACTGACTGAAATGATATTAATAATAATTGCATGAGGAATAAAAATTCTTATCTCTTGAGAAATTATGACTTTTGTAGCACAGGGATTGGGCTCATTGAAAAATTGAAAAATATTCAAGGAATTCCTATAACTTTTTCTGTTCAAATATTTGTTTTATAAATATAAAACTTTTTGCTTTGCCTCCCCCCCGCATAATGGTTATCATTGGAAATTAAAATTCATTTGTCTATTAAACTAAAAATCATAGCAACTAGGGTAAAGAACTGGTCCTTCTAAGTGGGGCCTTAAAATGGAAATTAATGTCTTAAAAGACTCTTTCTCCCTTTTTTTTACATCTTGTTTTTTAATCCAGAAAGGACTGGAGAAAAAAATAAATAAATGTGATTTTAAAAGTAATTTTAAAAAATAATTCATGAACAATTATGATCAATCAAATCCATAAATATTTACTAAGTAACTAGAATAGGCAAGGCTCAACATAATGAAAAATATTATCATTTTATGACAAAAAAAAATTAAAAGTAGCCCATTAAGAACAGACTTCCTTAAAGAACCATTCCTCATCAGTCTCTGGACTTGAGTTACAGGTTGGGGTGGGCAGCAGCCCAAGACAAAGAGGGGCTTATTTTATATGTAAACTTAAGGAAACAGTGAGTTGGAGTTCTATTTTGAAAATCTCCCTAATCTTCATCTTATTTTATATGTCAATAGACCCCCCCCCCAGTTAAGAGATACTAGCTTGCTGATTTGAAGACCACCAGTATACTATCCAGTTCAGTCCACTTTGCTCTGAGCTTCAAAAAATTCAGAAGTCGATAGACTCAACTTGAACAAGTCTTGATTCTACAAGTGTTGAATAATTTGCCATCATAACATCAAATTCTTCCTGGGGAGGAATGAGCATAAGTACATGAGGCCCCTCAATTCTCTCCCCCAGAAGAGTGTACTTTATTTTTCTACCTGACACTTCCAAGGACAGTGTCTAGGTTTGCGAGATCACCATCATCTTGCTCTATTGCCGTGCTCTCTCTGGCCCACACACACCTGTGGCTCTCCTTCCGGGCCATGATCCAGGTATGCTCCTCCTCTCTGGACCTCCAGATTAGAGTTCCTACCTAGCAGGACCTGGTGCTCGGATGTCGTGAAAATCACCTCAAAAGCAAACTGTTTAAAGTAACAGCACATCTTACCCCATTGCCAGCTCCTTCACCTGGACTTGCCATCACGTGGCTGCGGCATCCTCCCTGGCAGCCAAGCCTGAAGACTGCTCCCTGGTCCTCTGCTTTCTCTTAACGTGCTGTTTTCCCAGACCCTAAACCATGCTAATGTCCCTGTTAAGTCTTCATCAGCTCTCACCTGGCCATGAAGAAGCCTCTTACCTCGATTCTCTCTTCTAGCATTTCAGCCTTTCTTTCTGTTCCTGATGTAATTGTCATCCCATGACTCAGAGCCTAAGATGCCATTATCCTGCTCAATGTCCTCACTCCTTGTTGCCTGATGTTTGGCCTGACATGGCTCTCAAATGTTAATGTGCAGAGGAATCACAGGTTTATTAGTTTAAATCCAAGTTACCAGGATTCCTCCCTGAGATTCTGATATGGTAACTCTGGGTTGGATACCTGAAAATGGGATCTTTCTAAGAAACCTCAGTGATTCTGATGCCTGGAAAATGTTCTGCAGAAGACTGCCTTGGAGTATATTCATAACCCTCCCATCTTGTCTCCAAGAACTTCCAGTCTCACTTTTACTATGTTTCCCCCACGGTGTTTCTCCTTTACCCATGTTGGACCACTTGCTGACTCCTAAAGACAACATTCAATTCCAAGAATTTGTTTCTCTTGTCACACTTTACTGTCACCTAAAAAAGCTGCCTAAAATCATTGAGCTTTGTTGAAACACTTCCTAATTTCTCAGGCCAAGATTGATGACTCCTTTCTTCTACCTACTGTCTTCCCTTCTGTGATTGCACCTGCTTCATTCTTTCCTTGATTTGTAATCTGGTTATATCAGTCCATTTTCTATTGCTATAACAAAGTACCTGATGCTGGGTTTATGAAGAAAATAGGCATATTTAACCCAAGGTTTGGAGGCTAATAGTCCAAAATCAGGCAGCCCCATTGATGCAGCCTCTAGTGAAGGCGTCATGACAAATGACATTTTGGACTTAGCATGTACTGAAGGAGTCACATGTTAGGACACACAACAAGCCAGAGAGGGATTGGGATGAGGCTTGCATTTTTAAAAATGCAAAACTCACTCTCATGGAAACTAACTGTAATCCCAGGAAAACTACCTTAATCTCTTTTGGGGGATAAGGCCCCCAATGACCTAGTTACCTCCCACTGGGCCCCAATGAACAGTAGTTGTTACTCTAAATTAAAGCTTCTTTAAGGAAAGAACTCTTAGTTGTAACTCCCACATTTCCGTCAGCAGCTCCAAAGTGTCAAGAACAGTTAAGACTTTTTGTTCACTCTTAATTAGGCAATTGTGCATCTGTTTTATCTTTTACATTTTCTCTGACGCAGAAAGATATTCTGGGTTCTTAAACAGTGTTGATTTCTTCTGATTCCAGCATACACAGATTGAATGATGCTATCATATTTAATTCTAAACTCTCATTTGCTTATACAAAAATAGTCCTATGTAGGAATGTATTTAAGAGGTAAACATTTGTCCATTTAAGATGATGTGGGTGGATTGTCTCAGTGGGAATGCAAAATAAATAGAAGACGCAAGACTTGACCTCAAAAAAGGTTATTTGGATAAACAAGAGATCACATACATGCAGCACGTAGGAATCAGGAGCATGAGTGGTAGTACAAAGAGTATCTAAAACAGAGGAAATTAATCAAAGCAGATATTAAAGCCAGGATGTGTTGGAGAGGGTGTGAAAGGAAATTCCAGACAGGAACTGGATGAAAGAAATGTCACAAGCCTGTAAGTGGTGGAAAATACATCCATCTGGCTGACTCACACGGCCTTGTTGTGTAACAGGTTATCAGGTTAATTAAATTGAATTCATATTTTCTGTTATATCAAAACGGGGTGATGATAACTCTGCAGAGTGATAACTGTGTCAATTACTTCTAAGGTAATTGCTTTGGGTTTGCACTGTCATCAACAGGGATCTGTCTAGCAACATGATAATGGAGCTACCAGTCCACCTGTTTAAAGACCTGAAGCTTCTCCAAAAACTGTAAGTTCTTCTCATGATCATCAGATGTAAATGGCAACATCTTAGGTTTTCAAAATAATAACATCCATACTTCTCTTCCCCTTCCTCCAATGGTAAAAAAGGAACCTGTCATCCAATCCTCTTTTGTATCTCCACAAGAACCAGTTTGGAAGTCTTAAACAACTTCAGTCTCTGTAAGTAAAATATCACAATTATGTCCATTATCATTTTAGTGGATGTATTTTACTGAGAGACACATTGATTTTTAGATGGGTGTTTCACACACAGGAGCATGCACCCTCAGGTGATTGTGAATACCACGGCTACCATCAATTATATACTGAATGATAGCAGAGGCACATTTTTTACCATTCAGTTGTATCAAAGCCACTTTCTGTGTTTGAAACATATATCTCTTCTTCCTGAAAACTGGGTTCATATGGAAAAATCTCATCCTACAATTTTAACAAAAAATTAAATTTGCAATAATTTTGTTTCTAGAATTATGGAAAAAAAACAAATTATGTAAGACTTGCCTTCTTTTTCCCTTTTACCTTTTCTGTAAGAAGCTACGTGAAACCGGTCTACGTTGCAAGATTTTTACTTTTCAATAGGTAAAAAAATTCTCTCAAAAATATGTAGATAAGTAATGTTGTTTAGTATCTTAAAACATCCATCAGATTAGGTTTCAATGGTGTCAAGAACTCTACCCATTATTCTTTGAACCTCATAATTTCTTTCCCCAGGTGACGATTTGTTGGCTAATGTTTATTTGTTTGTTTTCAACAGAGTATTGCCTGATTTCTGCCTGAAGCATTTCTTTATTTAATTCCAAAGATCAATCCTTAATATCACTTTTTATTTTTGTTGAATAGGTTTTTATTGGAAATTAATGCAAGATTAAGTTCTCTGTGTTTTAGGATATTAGAAGGTATTAATCACAATCACATCATCCACATAAAGTTAAAGCTGTGATGAGTCAAAGAGGAACAGAAAGAGCAAAAGAAAGAAAGTGAGGACCTTTGGAAGGAGCTCAGAGTTTCTTACTAGAGTCATGTGCTGGTTCCGTAGCCTAAGAGCCCCCTCGAGTTTCAGAGTGACTCCTCTATGAAGGACCCGATAGGCAAAGGGAAACTCAGAACCATATTAGGAAATCCCTATTCAGATTTGCCAAAAAGAAACAGACAAAAAGCCAGGCATCTTTCAATCATATATTTTTAAAAGCAAAACATTTCCTCTGTTAGAGATTGTTATAGATTGTTTGTTATAGATTGTTCTTCCTCCATCTCTTTTCTGAAAACATAGTAGCTCTTCATGCACACTATCCTAAAGAGGTTGTAATTCAGTCTAAAGAGGGTCTTCATTTGTTGAAGTTTCTGGATAAATTAACAGTGTAGGGCTGGGCATGTTGATGCACGCCTATCATCCCAGCAGTTCGTGAGACTGAGGCAGGAGGATCATAAGTTCAAGGCCAACCTCAGCCACTCAGCAAGGCCCTAAGCAACTTAGCAAGACCTTGTCTCAAAATAAAAAACAAAAAGAACTGGGGGTGTTGCTCAGTGGTGAAGCACCCCTGGGTTCAATCCCCAGTACCAAAAAAAAAGAAAAGAAAAACAGTTGGGCAGTTTCATTGAAGTCTTTTGAGGGTATCTAAGGAGAGGTAGAGGAATCAGAATTATGCTTCCCACTCTTAGAAAATGGTTGTCTTTACCCGGAGCTACTCTGGCTGCCTCCATGGTTTTTCAACCCTTACGATCCATAAACCGGGAAGAAATGGATATTTAAATTCAGTTTACCACAAAATTCACTTTGGTGATGTTCACAGGTTGGGAGAACCAGCCCTGAACGGAACCTTCTAACTTCTATGTGATCAGATCAGACTTCAGACCAACTTCGTAATCACAAGACGGCTCTGCCTATTTTGATTGATTGGTTTTTGCATTGTTGAGGATGGGCCTCACACCTGCTAGGCAAGTGCTCTACCACTGAGCTAGAACCCAGCCCCTCACTATTTTTTTTAAAGCAATCTCCATTTCATTATCTCCTAGTTCTGTACGTTGGTAGTACAAGCCACCTAAACTGGGTTCTCATAAACTTTACTGCCAACAACTGGAAAAAAAAAATGCTCAGCTTTTAAAGAACTCCTGTAGAATACAGACATGGCTCATGTAACTAGATGACGCCCCCCTAGGAGCCCTCCAGTGAGAACTCAGTTCTCGTCATAATCTCAGATTCCATCCATACTCCAAGAGGAGGGCATTCACTGTCAGAGTGAGAGCCACTGGGGTTGTGTCAGTCAGCTCTCCATCACTGTGACCAAAACCACCTGACTGTAACCACTTAGAGGAGGAGAAGTTTTGGGCTCACTGTTTCAGAGGTTTAGTCCATGGCTGGCTGACTCAGTTGCTGTAGGCCTGAGGTGAGGCAGAACATCATGACAGAAGGGCCCAGAAGGGAAAAGCTGCTCAGCTTATGGTGGCCCCAAGTCGACAGTCCCTTGCCGTTTTTAAACCAAAGAAATGAATGAAAATGTTCTACTGGAATGTAGTTCTGCCTGTGAATGACAAATCGAACTCCAAGGATAATATTCTGAGAAAGCATACTCTAAAATTTTCCTCCTAATTTGATCTGGTAACATAGAATGTTGAAACCTTTGGAGGAGCTGACAAAGAATGCAATTATTAATGAAGTTGAACCCTAGAAACATTAAACCTATTGTGTATATTTTCCAGAGACCTGGAAAGGATAGAGATTCCAAATATAAACACAGGAATATTCCAACCCATGAGGAATCTTTCTCACATGTATGTATGTATGAAAGAATGGACAAGAAAACATAGTGAAATGTTTCACATGTTGTCTTGTCTACTGTCTACTGTATCACTGCAATGTGTTTTTATGCAACAAAAGTCTTTTATTGAGAACTTTTTAATTTTGTCACCTTTGGTCCCTGTCAAATAGAGTTCAATATTATGATGCGCCGACATGAATGACCCTTCTCTCTGGAAACACGATGTTTATCCAATTGAGGCCCAATAAGAGATCAGGGTACCAGAATGCCACATATTACACAAGATGAAGTCACTGGCTAAGTGGTACTCAGGCGACCTGGAAACATTAATTCACTTCACATGAGTGAGCAGTCGGCTGCTCTAAGATTTGAGCCCTTAGGAAGCAAGATGCTATATAAATTCCAGGTGTTGTTACTGTTACTAAGTGCACTGCAAAATGGAGGTAATTAATCTTTCTAGTAGTTTTTGTTAAGTCACTTTAATATATCTGGCTAAAGTGCACGAAGTTGTGTTGATATATGTGTTTATAACATAATCATTTCTTTATCAACTGTATAATCTATATGTTCATGATTTCAAAAATTAACCATTGTTATCCACAAAAATAGGGAGGACTCACTCGTAAGATCACAAGTTGGGTGCAGCAAGTGGATGAAAGTGTTGATGTGAAGGTGCTCTTTTGGGAGAACATTTTGTTTAAGTCTGTGCAACAGTAGAGGCGTGATGGACAGGTGTTTGGCACATACCCACGTGGTTTTGTTCATTTCCCTTCCTGTGGCACCATTACATAAATATTTAAAGAGGCTCTCAGTTCCTTGTTGCAGGCAGAGGTGAGGTGTTCTTAGAATAGAGATGCTTTAGAATTCAATGGAGAAACTCCTATTTTCAATATAGGCCTCAAGTCAAGGTCAGGAAGGACCCAACCAATATTAGCTTAGCTCGCTCCCTGATGAGTGGCTGATTTCTTTCATCTTCCCTGTCCTTTCCTCATTGAAATAACTCCACCTCATCACTTCCATCCCTTCCACCTGCTATCTGGTCACAGTGGAAGAACTTAAAGAAGACAGTGGAGATAATGGAATATCCAAAGAACCAAGAGGTCAAATGTGTGTCAGGGAAAAGAAAAAAAATAAATAAAAATCCTATGTCGAGTTTCTAATTAGATACCAAATCTTAGGCAGGTGGACTGTGTCTCTACCTGACACACCCAGCTCTTGATTATCCATCACCCACGTGCTGATGTAGGAAATGTCTGTTGAGTACCTAGAAGGTGCCAGTCACTCTTCTAGATGCTGAGAACACAGTGAGGAACAAGAGAATGTCTGTCCTGGGGCGCTTTAGAACCTCAGTAAGCAAACAAATAAATAATCAGGTATTAAATGCTAGGAAAATAAGTAAAGCAAAACGAAGAAGGCATAGGAAGAGGATTTAGATGACTTAGGTAGAAGTCAAAGTGACATGGCATTTGAGTAGACATGAAGGGAGGGAGGGAGGGAGCAGTCCTATCAATGTCCAGGAGAAGAATCTTCCAATCAGAGAGAAGCAATAGCAAGACTCTGTGGAGGGCCTGAGTCTGGCTTGTGTGAGGGCTAGAAGAAGTTATTGTTCTGAGCAGAAGGTGGCTCAGGGCAGCCCAGGGTCCCATCACCAAGGCCATGTCATTGTGGCCAAGGAAAGCTTTGTTTAACTGGCTTGCGTAGAAACTAAGATGGGAGATGAGGGAAAAAAAAGGGATTAGACTTTAAAAAAATTTAAAAAGAACAGAGAAATGAACTTAGGTAATAAAAGAAGAAGAAGAAATTAGTTTTATGGGAGAAAATCCTAAACACACAGGTTTGGGGGATGGCCATAAGCCAAATGACCTCACCAATTCCAACACTTCAAGATTCCCCAGCTCGTAAATTCAGTGACCACAAACAAATCTGAACAAATCTATATTTTCCTCTAGAAATTAAGTGCTTCCAGACCCTGGTAAGTAATCTGTTTAAGGCGGCTGCTTCTCCTCCCCACTCTGGGGAGGCTGAATTTTCCTAGTCTCAGAAACCAACCCTTACCTGCCCATGTTAGGGAAAAGGAGGCACTTTAAGGAGACCTCACTATTTAATACTAAGGACAAATCGGGGATGTTTTCAGTAAGCTACAGTAGGATTCTTACATCCCCAGCACAAGTCCCTGGATGTCGGCTAGATTTAGCAATGATAATCCATTTCTAGTAATACCCAGTGAGAGAATAATCCAATGTGAACACGGAAAAAGAGTAGAGCCCCTGAGGCTTCAAATTCCCATAACTCCCCCTGGCTCTCAGCCAAGCCACTTCTGAACTTCCATGTCCTTTAGGTTCCTTATCTCTAAGAGGACACTGCCTAGAGTAACACCTTATTTAATGAAGAGCCCTCTAATTAGGTAGTCACTACAAACAAAAGCAAACAAACATAGCGAAGTTGCCTACCTGCAGCTGTAGTTTCTGTATCATTACTATGAAGTGACTCTTTTTTTCCCTTTGACTTTAGTTATTTCAAAAACTTTCGATACTGCTCCTATGCTCCCCATGTCCGAATATGTATGCCCTCGACTGACGGCATTTCTTCATTTGAGGACCTCTTGGCTAACAATATCCTCAGAATATTTGTCTGGGTTATAGCTTTCATTACCTGCTTTGGAAATCTTTCTGTCATTGGCATGAGATCTTTCATTAAAGCTGAAAATACAACTCACGCTATGTCCATCAAAATCCTTTGTTGTAAGTATGTTTCCTATATAAGTAGACAGGGTATCTTCTATGAGCTCTGTGCTAGAGATATATAGTATATGGCATATGTATTGTATAGAGAGATCTTCAACAAATGACATCTAATATGAACTATATATGGTGGGAAAATTTATTTGCAATATATAAATGTAGTTTTTGTAGCTATATATTTTTTTTTATATTTTTGTAGTTGTAGATGGACAGCATGCTTTATTTTATTTGTTTATTTTGATGTGGTGCTAAGGATTAAATCCAGTGCCTCACACATGCTAGGCAAGCGCTCTGCCACTGAGCTACAGCCCCAGCCCTTATAGTTATATTATAGTTTGCATAATCTTATAATGACCTACCCTGGGAGTTTATGTCGTGGAAATGGGGAAACAAAGTGATAATTCAAGTGATGGATTATGGAGATGGTTTTGTGGGTTATAAACTAAGCTTAATTAACTTCAATTACAGTAACACCCACACTTCTCAAGCTCAGAAAATGATACCTTTTATTCACTGCCAGTAATACATGCTTAGGGTTTAAACCTAACTCCTCCCCTGCAAAAAAGGTCCTACCTCCCCACTTTTTAATTATAAAACAAAGTCATGATGTGGTTCTTGAGAAATAGCATAGATTTTGAAGTCCATTGGCTTCTTGGTATTCCAGTAGATGATTACACTAGTTCATTTAATACAGGTTGAAGGAGCTAGACAGACCTAATCAGAAAATTAACATGAGAAATGCTGGGAACGATCGGTTGCTTTGATTCGTCCACAGGTGCTGACTGTCTGATGGGCGTTTACTTGTTTTTCATTGGCTTTTTTGATATAAAATACCGAGGGCAATATCAGAAGTATGCCCTGCTGTGGATGGAGAGTTTACCATGCCGCCTCATGGGGTTCCTGGCCATGCTGTCCACCGAAGTCTCTGTCCTGTTGCTAACCTTCTTAACCCTGGAGAAGTTCCTGGTCATCGTCTTCCCCTTCAGTAACATTCGTCCTGGGAAGCGGCAGACCTTGGTCATCCTCATTTGCATCTGGACCGTGGGATTTTTAATTGCTGTAATTCCCTTTTGGAGCGAGGATTATTTTGGAAACTTTTATGGGAAAAATGGAGTATGTTTCCCACTTTATTACGACCAAACAGAAGATATTGGAAGCAGAGGATATTCTCTTGGAATTTTCCTAGGTAAATTCTATTCTTCATTTCCTGGGTAAAAATCATTTCGATGCAAATACCACAAACTTCAGCAAAAGGTAGATTTGTCTATTTCAGAAAGTAAAGAAATAGAGTCAAGATTCTGTCCTTGTTAAAGAAAAGTTCTATATATTTCTAGAAGCTTTTCTTTAACTTTTTATTACAGAGATATAGTGCTGAAAACAAAGGCATGCTATTGGGATTTGTGGATTTCTTTTTTATTTTCTCTATATACCTTTGATTTCATGTGTACATACAGTTACTGTGAGCTGGAAGAATTCTAGTTTAGTGCCTAGTCCTGAAACCCCACCCAGGTTTATGAACCCCCCTTTTTTTTTTTAGAAAAGACCCTATACGAATGACAAATTTAGCACCTTAAAGTGTTTTTCTTTTAAATTATATAGTGTAATGTGTATTAATTCTGCTTAATCTTAAGGCCATCCCTGGGTCATTTCTTTAATTAGAGCACATGACCATTTTCATTTCCCCTTCCCTTCTTGCTCCTCATCAGCATGTAGACAACAAGTTCTGTGGTCCTTTTTGCCACCAAGTAATATTCATGAAACTGTGCCTCTGTCTTAGGCTCCTTCCAGCCTCAACCTGCTGCTATTGTCTCAGTTTGAAACCTTCCCGCCTCTACCTGGGATAATTAACTTAGCGGATACTGGTCTTTCTACCTCCAGACCTTCCCCTCCTCCCATTTTTCTGTTCACCACCCCCGTTATAATCTCCCTCCCTATCCAAAGACTGGGTACACCTCTGCTCAGAGACCTTCAATGGTCCCCTACCACCTTCAAGACCAGGCTTAAATGAGTCACAACTCATCATGACCTGGCTCTAACCATTGTTCCACCTGGCTCTAACCATTGCTCCCCTTCTTCTCCATCTACTCCTTTTCTTCCTCCTCTAGAAAACAAAATACTCCCTCTGCACCCCCCTGATAATACTCCTCACACACCACCCTGTGTGGTAGCTTTTGTTCATAGATATGTCACTCCCAGGGTAGAGTAGGCTGTTCTCTGTATCCCTCATGACTCGTTTCTTCCTTAATCCCGGGTAGGTGCACTTCCTAGACACACACACCCCACATGACATTCACTAAGTCAACAGGATGGATGCAGCGCCTGCCGTGGGCCGTGCATTCTGTTGGGTACTAGAGGTAAAATAGATCTGGCCCTTACAAACCTCACCAGCTGCAGAGGAAGATGGAGACAGTAAACACGTCCTTACATCACAGGCTTATAAATGCCATGATAGAGGAGGACAGGATGTTCTAGGAGTCCCAGACCTGAGCACCAGGGAAGGCTTTCCAGTAGAAACGAATCCAAACGGAGGCCCAAAGGATCAGGAGGCATAGCTAAGTGAAGGCAGAGGAAGGTGGGTGTGGGGGCCGTGTGCTAGGAAAAGGCACAGTGGATTCCGAGGCCCGAAGCCAGGGGCTGGTCCAGATGTTGGACTAAAGAAGTTTGGTGCAGGGGCTGAGATTGTGGCTCAGCGGGAGAATGCTCGCCTAGCACATGCGGGGTGCTCTGGGTCCGATCCTCCGCACCACATAAAAATAAATGAATGCAATAAAGGTATTGTGTCCAGCTTCAGCTAAAAAAATAGATATTAAAAAAAAAAAAGTTTGGTGCAACTGGATCTTACAATTAAAGCATGGGGTCCACTAAAAGTGTCCATTAAAAACCTCTGATGTATTTCAGATACAGAGATAGTAACACAACACACACACACACACACCGTATACTTGTTGCTGTCATACTTATTGTCTGTCACTGCATCACATGCATGGTTTGCTTGTGATAGGAGTCCTAGAGCTCGTCCTAGAATACTTTTTTTTTCCTGTTTTAAGAATATAAATTTTTTAATTAATTTAAATTTTTATTTTTTTAATAATCTAAAGAACAGTTTTAGATTGAGAGGAAAGTTGTCAGCGTAGTGTAGCTTCCCCTATTGTTCACATCCATCCACTACCACGGTACATTGAGAACACACACTTTTCATTCTTTCTGGAAGTCTGTTTTCAGAATTTGGTCTGGACTCTTGTTCCTGTTTTCTCATCATGCTTCAAGGGTCCTGAATAAACTGCTGAAAGAAGAAAAAAAAAAAAAAAAAAAAAGAATTTGGTCTGGAGAAGCATTTTCTAACCATCATTTTATTTTCTGGCCTAAGATACACCAGTTTTATAAAACTCCATTATTTAGCTATATAATGAGATTCCATAGAATATGAAGCATTTTGGTTTAAAAAAAAATAGCCTTGAACTTAAATTATTTTTTCCTAGACTTCACCAATCTTACATACAGTGGAGCCTGTTTTATTTTGGGGAAACAAAAATAGCTTTTTTACATTTTATAAAAGCTAGAGTTTACTTCCTAATATATCTAGATGTGAATTTCAGAAGTCTATAATTTTTCATAAAGGATTTATGTCTTAAACATGTTTTAAGCAACTATGAAAATTTGTGCAAATTTTATGTTCATTATGAAGAATGAGATAATCTCTTAGGGTTTTTATTACAGCAAGAATAGAGCAAACTAAGAGACTATAAAGTCTGTGCCTCAGGGAAAGTGAGGCTAAGTGAGAATCTTGGGACTATATTTGCCCCCAAAAGAGTGATTTATATAGTTAAATTTGTAACTTTCTGACTTCATTTTATGAGATGAATCTAAAGGGTTCTGAACCATAGTCGTTTAAAATACTGTGAGCAATCTAGAGAAAAATAAGCAAAAACATGCATTTTTGTTCTATGTATTATTTTTATTTAAGACCAAACAACACAAGGAATAATGTTTCTGAGGCAATTCTATTCATGATAAATTCCAAGGTTATCTTATTCATATGTATAAGATAAGGAAATGGGGTTGTATTTATTTTTTGAGACATGTATATGATTATAGCAACCCCTTAAGGTTTGAATTTGCAGGATGTGAGAACAAAAGTAGCTTTATTATGTTTTAGAAAAGCCAGAGTTTACTTCCTAATATATCTAGATGTGAATTTCAGAAGTCTATAATTTTTCATAAAGGATTTATGTCTTTGGGCTGGGATTGTGGCTCAGTGACAGAGCGCTTGCCTAGCACATGTAAGGCACCAAATTCGCTCCTCAGCACCACATAAAACAAAGGCATTGTGTTCATCTATAACTAAAAATATATTTTTTAAAAAGGATCTATGTCTTTGACATCTTTTTGAGTTGGAAAACCCAATTCCTTTATCTTGTTTTCTTAAACTCAGGAATTTTAACAGAATAACCCTAGGCTTATACAAAAGGATGCTTCTTGGAAGCACAAGAGGTGCCATAACATCTAAGTTCCCCAGTATTTTACCATTGACTTCTACACCTGAGATGTTAAGAGATGTGCTTTTCCCCACAGGTGTAAACTTGCTGGCATTTCTCATCATTGTGTTTTCCTACATTACTATGTTCTATTCCATCCAAAAAACCGCCTTGCAGACAGCAGAAGTGAGGAATCACATTGGAAAAGAGGTGGCTGTGGCAAATCGCTTCTTTTTTATTGTGTTCTCTGATGCCATCTGCTGGATTCCTGTATTTGTCGTTAAAATCCTTTCCCTCCTCAGAGTGGAAATACCAGGTCAGTCAGTTCCCTCTGTCATTCTCAACTACATTCCTTTTTTATGCCCTTTGTTGGATGAGACCAGAATCCAGGACAGTGCCTTACACCTAGTAAATTCTCCATGAACACCTGTGACCTCCGTATGAAGAGTTATTATTTCCCCTAGTGTTTTGTAACTGGAATGCTGAGATGGAAACTGGGTAGTGGGGCAATTCAGTGAGGAATAATTAAAAAATGGGAGCTAGGGAGAAAATAAGTCTGAGCATCTTGCTTGCACATGAGCTAGATAATGGTTCTTAACCAGAAACATGGAAAACAACAACAATAAAATATACATGGCCAGGTTCCACCCAGAGGTTTTGATTTTGTTTCTGGAGACCCAGGCATGTACAGGGGAGCACAAAGCACCCCTGTGATTCTGATGTACACACAACTAGATAGAACCACCAGTCTATTGCATGTCCTAGCCACAAAATGTCAGTCACACTGGGCTCTATGGAATGCTAGCTGTACCGTAAACGTGCCTCATCCCAAAGACCAGGTTCTCAACTGACAGTCTTACTTCAACCAGAGAAAACCACCTTTCGTTAATTAGGATTTTAGCTGAGTACCGAAGCACACGCCTGTAATCCCAGCGGCTAGGGAAGCTAAGGCAGGAGGATTGAAAGTTCAAAGTCAGCCTCAGCAAAAGCAAGGTACTAAGCAATTCAGTGAGTCTGTCTCTAAATAAAATACAAAATAGAGTTGAGGATGTGGTTCAGTGGCTGAGTGCCCCTGAGTTTAATTCCTAGTATCAAATAATAATAATAATAATAATAAATTAAAATTCTACTTGAAGCCATTTCTGGGATCTAGAGATCACAATCATCTGGAAGCCTCCCAGGGCTCTAGCCTGACTCTTGTTGATTGAAAAACTCATCATTTCAGTGGATAGCAGATCTATAACATAGCAACCTCTTTCCCTCTGCCTTGTGCACAGTTGTGTGAAACTTTGTCAAATGCCTTGTTGCACCATGGCACAGGGTGGCCACAGTGGTCCCTTAACCTAAAGACTTCATCTTCACAAGCACGCATAGATGTCCCTTGAACCAGGTGAAGTGGGAGTTAAAATCAGAAGGGAGATCAGGACTGAACACTTGGGAGATTTTGTTGGCCTGGGTGGTAAGAGAAGAAGCCAAAAGACTTTGTGTGAGATCACTTGGGCAGAGCTAGTTGTACATGAAGAGGAGAGTCCATTAAATATTAATGGTCACAGATGTTCTCTTGAATAATGTCCAATCTATGACCACTACCTGGACATCTCAATTTTAGCATCCTATCATTTCAAATTCAGTAGGACTAAACTGTACATTGGCTTCCGTTATTCATGGAATAAAGTCCAAATGCTGGGATTAGCATCGTAAAGCTTCTTATCTCCCACCCCACCCTCACATTTTCTATGATCAGACCCTTTGGAATGATGGGGCTTTTGCTTCTGCACTTTTCTGAAATGACATCAGCCTTTGCTCAACTCTTCCCTCTACCTGGATTGTACTCTCCATCCTTTCTAGCCTATTAAACACCCCTTCTTGACTTACAAGGCTGAGTGCAAGTACTCCCTCCTCTAAAGTAGTTTTCCAGACCTTTCTCACCCCTTCCATCCAGCCAGATCCTTAACTGCCCACCACATCTTGTTTGCACTGCACTCCTCGCCTTCCTGAGTTGACCCACATCAGCACTGATTTTGAATGGATCCATGGCCCCCTCCAGGTTATAAGCTTCAGAACAAGGGGACCACGCCTTACTCATCTTTGAGATTTCCAAAGTGCTTTTCACCTAAGGTTATTCAATAAATGAAAAAGCTTCTGCTGGCCTGTGACCTAGGAAGAATGACCTGTGTCAGGAACACACAAGGCCACCCACAACACGTGAGCTTCCAAGCAGAGCTTCCCTCCTTGATTAGAGAAGCTGAGCTTATCCAAGATGATGGAAAGGATGGAGACAGGAGATCCAGTTTCCAGTCCTGACCCAGTCATTGATCCATGGAGAGAGCTTAGAAATGTCATCTCACCTAGACGATTTCTCATATGTCTTCCCTTTTTTAATATTCTGTGAATCTTAGCTCCTTGAGGCTTCTTCTCTTTTTATTGAACTACGAGGGCTATCAGAATAAAGCATCACAGAAAATTACTTTCTCACTGTTCTGGAAGCTAGGAAACCAAGATCAAAGTGACCACAGGTTTTGTCACCAAAAGTCCAAGGAGTTCCCAAAGAGGGGAACCTCAACTCAGGAAAAATGGGGTCCTTGGCATATGAGATAGAAAAGAATTTTAGCATTCACCAGTTAGAGACAGAGACAGATTATTTATGAAAACAGATACACATTCAAGGGAGAATGCAGGCTATATCAAGATGTCACAGGAGAAGAGATGTCTCCAGAGAAGGGTCCGAGAGGTTCCCAGAAGCAAGGGGGAACTGAACCCAGGACCAATGGGATTCTTGGCACTTGTTGGCAAAAAGAATTTCAGCAGAAACCAGACAAAGTCAAAAACAGAAGTTCATTAGGAAAGGTAGATATACATCCAAGGTAGAATGTGGGCTATCTCAAGACTGAGAAGCAGCCCTAACTTGAGCTGAGGGTCCAAATTTATAGGGGGGCTGTATCAGGGACTGGACTGGAGATGGATCCAGGGTGGAGCTGCACAATTTCACACCAGTTTTCCCTGGACTTGTGTATTTCCTTTATTTTATGAAGGGGTAGGCCAAGGGCATATTGCTCAAGATTTACAACCACACTTTCACTTCACACATGGCTTCTAGATAGCTCCCAGCATTTCTCTCTTTGTCCTCAAATCCCTATCTCATAAAGAAAGAGATATCCTTTGAGGTAAAGCAAAGAATACACATTCAAGGAGGAATGCTGGACCATCTCCAGAGGGAGAGACGGAAACCTCTTGGTGTGGAGTGTTGATATTTAGAGGGACAGTGGGGGCTGCACTAGACATGGAGCCAGGGCAGAGTCACACAGTTTGGCTCCAGTTTTTCCAGAGCTTGTGCATTGCCCCTGTGTTACTTTGTGCAGGCAAGAACACAGGTCTAGGCCCAGGTCAGGAACACAGACTAAGGACAAGGAGGTGTTGCTTAGGAATACTTGTTTCACATTTCCAAGGTTCATGGGGGTTTCCTGCATTTCAACAGCTCAGGACACTTTTCTGTTTCCCCAAATTCCTATCGCAGTTTGGTTTTTCTTGAGGCCTCTGTCATTGTCATTCAGATAGAAGTCTTTGCTGTGTCTTCATGTGGCCTTTGCTCGGTGTGGACATCCTGGATCTCTCTTCCAGGGTCCTTAATTCCCCTTCCTTTGGAGACATCAGTCAGATTAGAATAGGACCCACCCTAATGACCTCATTTTAACTTACTTCTTGAAAAGCTCTGTCTCCAAATATAGTCACATTCATAAATTCTGGGACTTCAACGTGTATATTTGGTGAGGTTAGGGTCAAAATTGGCCCACAGCACTCTCTGATTTAGTATCAGGAGGCCACTGGAGAGCAAAGACATTTGATGGCCGCAGGAATGACCAGCCTCCTGGGAGAGCCTGGGACAGGTTAGATTGTGATCAGCTTAACTACAACCTCCATGAGGTCCCTCAAACAGGAAAAAATGTCCTGTGGAAACAGGACTGAGCCACACATCAGCCCTCCTTTACATTTATGTTCACTACTTGGAGGTTTGTCTGGGACACCTTGGTGGATCTAGGAAAGGATTCCATCACAAAGCCCAAAAGATAAAACCAGCTTTAGCCCTCCTGTCCCAGAACTCAGCTGCTGATTTTAAATTAGGAGTCTCCCTGAGACTAACAGGAAGCCTCATACAGAGTGCAAATTACTCATAGAATCTTCATGGCCCTTTTCTCTTTGCCTAAATGAAAGTAAGTGCTCTCAAGAACTGTTTCTCCAACAGGTTGGGGTAGGATTACTGTTCATAATTCCTTTGGTGAGGAACAACAGACAAAAAACAATCGACTTAGCTTTTCTTCATTCATTAACTGTTCAGATCATCTAATTTAAAAAAAAATAACAACAAATAGTAGAAATCTTGAATAAATCTGAGATAGGGTATAGATTTTATTTTCTGATTCTCTGTCCATTTAAAAAACTAAGAAGAAGGAAGAGAATATAGGATAGGGAAAGAGGGAGGCAAATACAGAAGAGGAGAGAAGAGAGATGAAGAAGAAGGAAAGGAGGGGGAAGGGAGGTCAGGTAAGCAGAGAAAAAATGGCAAAGAAACAGGAAGAATTAATAAATATAAGAAACAAAGCAAGGTCAAGAGAAGAATAAAATTATAGTGGCCAAAGGATTAGAAAATTGCAGGATTAGAGACAGAGTCAGAGAGTACCAAAGAGGGCAAGTCCCACTGGTCTTACTACCCAGATCTTCACCCAATCGGGAGGTCTTTGAGCTTTTGACAACGTGGAAGGAGGCAGCATCTTGGTCAGGTGTGAGAATTTGAAGAGGGATGTCCACTGCAGCCAGCTATCAGCAGCCTTCTTATACAGAGAAGGTCGGTGAGGGTCAGAGACAGCAAGGGATTTGTCCAGGGTCAATGAGCTAAGAAGTGCTTCTCCAAAGGAGCAGGTTGCCTTTAAAAGGGAGAAATGCATTTCATTCTAACCCAGCAAAGGATCTACTGGGGAAGGACACTCTCGCTCCAAATTTCTCCTCACAAAAAGCCTTTTCTGGCCTCTTTCCTGAATATTCTATTAGCAGATGTAAGACTGCACACAAAAGAATTCATCAGACAGGGTAGGGACGAAGAGCTTGAGAAGAATATTTACAGTAAACAGGGATGAGAGGTGGGAGGGAAAGGGAGTGAGAAGGGAAATTGCATGGAAATGGAAGGCGATCCTCAGGGTTATACAAAATGTCATATAAGAGGTAAGGAGGGGTAAGTCAAGAGAATACAAATGGAAGACATGATTTACAGTAGAAGGGGTAGAGAGAGAAAAGGGGAGGGGAGGGGAGGGGAGGGGAGGGGAGGGGGGATAGTAGACAATAGGACAGACAGCAGAATACATCAGACACTAGAAAGGCAATATGTCAATCAATGGAAGGGTAACTGATGTGATACAGCAATTTGTATACGGGGTAAAAGCGGGAGTTCATAATCCACTTGAATCAAACCGTGTAATATGATGTATTAAGAACTATGTAATGTTATGAACGACCAATAAAAAAAAAAAAAAAAAAAAAAAAAAAAAAAGAATTCATCAAACTTGGGGGACACATTCCTCTTTCCTCTTCAAGTATTTCCCCCTCAAAAATAAGATCTCTGGTACACAAGGGCAGGATAGGAAGCCTTGAGGACCGGATGGAGTTACTGCCAAGGTCAAATCTAGCTTCTGGACCAGAAGTTTTCTGGTCTTGTTCTATGGATTATTTCCTCATTTTCTAATTTTTCTATACGTGAAGGCAATAAAAACAAGAAAAATACATGGCATAGCAATTTCTAGCTTACAGAGGTTTCAGTTATTTCCTCTTGTTTTGTCCCAAGGATCGACAAGCTAGTTACTAAAACTCAGAAAAGTTAAGTGGGAAGACTTTGAACCTGTAGCTCCTGCGTTCTTCCAACAAAGATATTTTTTCTCATTGAAGTAAGAAGAAATACAAATGTCCTATGTAACCCTCTCATAAATAGCATTGTCTGCAGTGTTGTTGTGTTTGTCTATTTAAATTCTCACCTTCAGGCTGGGGGTGTTGCTCAGTGGTAGAACTATTGCCTACCATGTGCAAGGCCCTGGGTTTGATCCCCAGCACCACACACACATACATACATACACATACACACAGAGAGAGAGACACACACACACACACACACACACACACACCCTGACCCTCAATTCGTTTTCATGCTTTGTTTCCTTCTCCAGGCACAATCACCTCCTGGATAGTGATTTTTTTCCTTCCAGTCAACAGCGCCTTGAACCCAATCCTCTACACGCTCACCACCAGTTTCTTTAAGGACAAGTTGAAACAACTGCTGCATAAACATCGAAGGAAATCCATTTTCAAAATTAAAAAAAAAAGTCTATCTACATCCATTGTGTGGACAGATGACTCCTCTTCAGTTAAACTTGGGGTTTTGAACAAAATAACCCTAGGGGACAGTATAATGAAACCAGTTTCCTAGTAATGACTTTGGATCACTGGACTTTCAAGGGTACCTAAAACAGGTACGGCTTTGGGAAGATAGCAACGGCAATGCTTTTCATCTTGGTCAGTGGCAGCCCTTCGGCACAGCGGACACAGTGGAATAAGTGACTTCTGGCCCTGCATTCCGGTGGCAGCTCTACTACACATGAACTGGGCTGGGAACGGCACTGAAGGACTCTTCTCCTCACCTTACATGCCTGAAACACACAGTGACTCCAGAGAGGGCAGGCTGACATGCCGTTGACCTCTAGCTACTCAGCACCACCAACCTGCCCTCGAATGCCCACATGTAGACACTCTACGTTCTTCATTTTACATCGTTTCACTGTCCTTAAAGTACAGTCACAACATCTTATTCCAGTGTGGCCATGGTAACATAAATCTGACATCTCTTTCCTTGCTCTCATAGTATTAAACCAAATTATTAGCATCCTGTGGATGCTTGGACAGCAAAGGATTTCTGAAGATGTTCCACCTACCCCAAGTCTTACCTACAGAGGCTGCTGGAGTAGCAACTTTGAAAGCAGAACTTCGTACAAAGTTGCCATGTCTAACAGATCCAGAAAGGCCCATTGATGACCCCTAGTACCATTTGCCTTTTTGGCTTTCATTTAAGCTCAGAAGACCTAAGACACTTTGAAGCAGAGGTTAGATTTTTGACTATAGATGCAATGACATTGACTTTGTGTTTCATTTTGCATTTGTATTTAAAAATGAAAAAAAAATACGGCTAATAATTCAAAAAAAAAGAGCTAAGATCTTAAAAAGGATATTTTTCCTAAAGTTTCGCTGGGTACAAAGGAAACATTGGGCACCCTAACTGCCAACAAGCGTATTTTAGTATTTTTAAAGTATAATTTCTTTAGAGCAGTATTTCTATTGCTGGTAATTTCTGTCTTCATAGAACACAAGGCCAAAAGTCTTGAAGGAAATTAGAACAGTAGTTTGATTTGGGAACATTTGTTTACTTGGATAAATCCCCTACACATACTTTAAAAAAAAAAAAAAAAGATCAGTACAGTTTGAATTTGTTTTTCAAAAATGAAAAATGCTTGTGAAGGCCTGGATATTTTTATACTAAAAGTTTATATGTGGGGAAAAAAAGAGAAAAATAAAAATATATTTTGCATTTGTCCATATATTATTTAAAGTTTAATGATAACCATGAATAAGGTTTACTGACTGATAAGCATGTTTCTCCTGATAAAGAATATAGCTGGGAAGCGCTGAGTCTCATTAAACAAGACACATCTCACATTTTTTTAACATATATATATTTACTTTTAGTTGTCAGTGGACCTTTATTTTATTTATTTATATTCGGTGCTGAGAATCAAAACCAGTGCCTCACACATGCTGGGCAAGTGCTCGACCACTGAGCCACAGCCCCCAGCCCACATCTTACATTTTAAACCCATTTCTTCACGTTCACTGCATTATGAATTTCCTTTAAAGAGATGAAACACATGTATCTGACCAAGAATGCCACAGCACCTCGTATTAGGGTGACAAAGATGCCCTTTTATCCAGCGCCATCCAGGATACAAAGTAACTCAGAGTCTGTGTGTCACAGCCATCCTGGTCTTTTACTTCTTTACTTAATATTGACTAACGTCATAATGTGAGTTCTTTCATTTTGATCAAGTCATATATTTCTTCCAGAGGTGAAATCTTCCCATGAGGCTCTTCGAAATGACGTTCCTACCCTTTAACTAGGCTGCCCTTTTTTCTTATAGTTTCAAACATTTCTCCCTCTTTTCTCTTCGATACGATGAACTGCTTCATAACTTGTTCTCTAGATTCACTGACATTTTATGCAATGCCCTTCGCCAGTCCTTGATCCCTGTATGGTTTGGATCTTGAATGTCTCCCAGAGGTCCCTCTGTGCACAGCGTGGTCACCAGCCTGTGGTGCTGTTGGGAGGAGGACATGGATCTACTAAAGGAAGGTAGGTCATCCGGGGCATGCTCTTGAAGGACTATTGGGACTCCAAACCCTTCCTCTCTCTTTACTTCCTGACTGCCATGAGGTGAGCAGGTTTTGTCCATCTGTTCACTTCTGCCATGATACACTGTGCCACCCCAGCTCTGGAAGCAGCAGAGCCAAGCAGCCATGGACTAAAACCTCTGAAAGTATAAGCCAAAAAAAATCTTTCCTTCTTTATTGTTTATCTCAGATAAGCTTATCACAGTGACAGAAATCTGACTAAGATGATCACCAGATGATTTATTTCCTGACTCATTTCCCAACAGCAGGAGCATAAATAAGGGATTGACCCTAAGCCTGTGGTATTTCAATTTTGGTACAAACATGTATCTCCCATTTTTGAAAAGCACTGTCCACAGTCCATGAACCAAGCCTCTGAGAATGGTCAGTTTTGGGGAACATCAGCTCCGTGTTGTTGGGCAGTTGGCATGATGAGAAGAAGAAGATCTGAGACTTCAGGGAAATTGGCAGCGAAACGGAAAAACAGAAGTGAAGTATTGGTCAACAACTTGCAAGGAATAGCATAATTTGAAATCTCATAGCTCAGTGACTTATATTCTCATTCCACACTGCTGCACAGATGGAAGGCCATTAGAAATGTGTATGATTTTTGCAAATAGTAGTCTTTTAGCTGGATTGAATGAAATCTTTTGTGTTACGTAAAACCTGTTTTCCAAACCTAGTATTTCTATGTGATTATGAAAATACCACCTGAGTTCATGAATCATTTTCTATGAAAATATAAACATTACCTCAATATCACCCCAGAATTTAAATGCCATAGACTATGCTACCTCTCAGGGGGAGAGGTTAAAGATATATCACCTGCTCCACATCCCTATGATGTTTCGGTATGTGACTGACATCATGTCTTGAAAGGAAAATGCTATTCTTAACAGTCAATGTGGAGCCTCAGAAGAGAATACAGAGAGTATATGAATTATTTATGTTGGAAATAGCTAAGCTTGTTGGTCATTTTCCCTCATTCTTAAGGTTCAATGCTTTTTTGTGTCAAAATGGTTTGTGCCTCCCCATTGTAGTTGCTGAAGTAGCTTCTTGAAGATCAAAGGTTTTAAATGATATTACTCCTGTTTGAGCTTTATATACAGGTAGTAGTACCACCTCCCCCCACCCCCGCCTTCCACCTGAGCACCAGAGCCAGGTTTACCTGGACTCACTCCATGGCTTCATGAAGCCGCAAGCAGACCCCGCACCCTCCTAATGACTTGCTTCATATTTGCTCACGTTACATGTTCAAGAGTTTATCTCACCCCAGATGATTCTTCAATCCACTCTACTATTCTCAAGTAAGTAATTAATGTAGAGCTCCAGAGCGTGCACACAATAGAAATGAGATGTGATAGTGCATCACAAATTACGCGTAGCTAATAACTATAGCTTCCAAAATTAACCAGGAATTCATATGAGGCATATTTCCTTTTAGTTTTCCAATGGAGCACAAATGGGCATATAAAAAGTTGCCTTTTCTTTACTCAAGAAACAAAACATTGAAGATAATTATTTCCATTTTCTTATTCCCTAACTCTGAGAAATAAGAAGTGATTGCAGAGCACACTCTTTTTTACATTTATGTGTTTATAAGCCAGTTGTCTACATTCTTTGGGGGCAAGATAGAACATGCACATTAATAATGATAATGGTAATATTCAGTCCAGAACCACAAAAATGAAACAAAATTAGGTGATTCTTTTTAAATGACTTTCTCAGTGGATGACTTTAAAGTTCTTGAGAAACACTTCCTAAAATCTATAAGCTGACTGAAACCCATTATTCAATATATTTCATTAGAAAAGTCTTCGGGATATTTTCCTACGTGACACATATAAAAGGAGTAAATTAAAAATGAAGAAATAGGGAGCCACAGGCCAAGTTATGAAATTGCAGATCTAAGAACAGGGATCTCCTACTGTCTCAACAGTCTGGCTCCAGCCCCCAGTGGCACTTCACAACTCATAACTAGTTTCACTATAAGAAGAAATTATTTCTGTACCACATGGGAACCAATAAGACTTTTAATGGTTTGGCAATAATATGAACTCATGGTGTTGTGGTGTTGAATTTCATTAATTTTGCAATGAAAGTCATATCCTTTCCTGTTACAGGCAACACACATTTAAGGCAAGGAAATTCAGGGTCAAAAATCAGGGGACTGGAGACAGTTTCAATTCAACATCAACTACCTGCATAACCTCAGACAATATCTTTAAATCTCATCTCTTTTGTAACTGAGTTTCCCTAAAATCATTTCATATCACAAAAACAGATGTCTGGTCCCCTTTCTGGTAAAATCAAATCTATTATGTATTTGAAGATAAAACCTCATCTTGAGGGTCCCAGTGTTAAGCACCTAAAAATTAATATGAAGCACCAATATCATTAAATTCCCAAATTCCCAGGGATATTCATGCTTTAATAAAAACATGTAAAAAAAAAGGCAACTTTTATATGCCCATTTGTGCTCCATTGGAAAACTAAAAGGAGGAATTAAAACTGGACGTGGTGATGTACACTTGTAATCTCAGAAACTCTGGAGGCTGAGGCAGGAGGATCTCAAGTTTGATGTCAGAATGGGCAACATAGCCCCCATCTCAAAAATTCCAAAAGAAGGAAGAATCAGTGCACAGGGCACACATATTCTGAAATCCACTTCTTCCAACAGGGGCACTTTTCTGCCATGTAAAGAATATTAAACATCTCGGACAGTAAGGTTTTTCGAAAGCAGGTCAGTCACAATTTAAAAATTAGATGACCTATTGCCAGCAAAATCTTGTGATGGAGTAATCAGGATGATTAACAAAGCAATCATTTTTTTCTTTTTTTTAAATTTGTTCTAAGTAGTTATACATGACAGAAGAATGATTTTAATCCATTGTACACAAATGGAGCACAGTTTTTATTTCTCTGGTTATATACAAGATAGAGTCACACCATATGTGCAGTCATACATGTACCTAGGGTAATGGTGTCCATCTTATTCCATCATCTTTCCTCCCCACTTTCCCCCTCCTCTCCTTTCCCTCCTCTTTGCCCAATAAAAGTTCCTCCATTCTTCCCATGCTGCCCCCCGCCCCAATTATGGATCAGTATCCATTGATCAAAGAGAACATTTAATTTAGCCTTTGGTTTTTTGGGATTGGCTTACTTCACTTAGTATGATATTCTCCATCTCTATCCATGTATATGCAAATGCCATAACTTTATTCTTTTTTAATGAACAAGCAATCATTTTAACCTGAACTCATAAACTGGTCTCCTCACATAAGCGTACAGTAGGTCTGCTGCTTACATTCTCCTCTAACATAGTCACAAGTGCACAGTCATGTCCATCACTTATGACTCGGTATTTTCTTGGGGAAAGGGTTGTAGGATTAAAAAAAAATCTGATTTTCCCATGGAACCATGAGTGAAGACGTGGTTCTTGCCCAGGAGGGCTCTGCTCCTCAGCGCTGTGGCCTCTGCTGTGTACTCTCTCTTCTGTGTCTCTCTAGCGGCGACTTCTCTGCAGCTCACAATGCTCACATTTCTCATACCTATAAAAGGCCCGCCTCTCATCCTGTCCCTTCCTTGATTGTCTTAGTCTTGCCTTCTCTTTATAGCTAAACATCTTCAAAGCACGGTAAACCCTCTGTTGTCCTCATCTCATCTTGCTTTGACTTCCCGACCAACTAACCCTTGTGGCTTCCACACACTCTACTCCACTGACCTCTCCTCCTTGAGGTCACCATGATGCCAACCTAATGGGCATGTTCCTTTCTTTGGCTACATCACATTTCTAAAGAATTTGTGACAATGACCACTGAGTCCTTCTTTAAACTCTTCTTTGGAAATGAAGGACATAATTCATTCCTGTTCTAAACTACTTCTGTTTTTTTTCTTCTCAAATCTTTATGAACACCTTCTTTGCCTTTTTGTCCCTCAAACTTCTGTATAAATTTTCAGAGTTTTATCCTTGGCTTCCTGACTTTTGCCTTCTATGGATGTCTCCCAGATTCCAACCTGCCTATAGAAGGAGCTAATTTTCATTATTCATATTAATCTTGACTTTTTAATCCCATCAACCAATTACATGACAATTTTTTCCATAGCTTTTTTGAGGTAAAATTAAAGTACAATAAAATGCACATATTTAAAGTATGCAATTTGATCAGATTTGAGATGTATGTAACCAATACAATGAATAGAAAAAGCATTTCTATTACTTTTTTATTTGTAATCATGCAGACTGTTTCCTCTGTGATTTATTACATTAGAAATCAATCACGTTAAGATATATAGACCTCCACCCCCTCATGTCAACTATTTCAAAATTAAATGGCACACTTAGAAATATCTCAGAGGTCAAGGAAGAAAGCACAAGAAAAGTAGATAAAAAGTGCCTTGAACTAATTGATAATAAAAGCTTAAAATATCAGGATCTCTGGGATGAAACAGTACTCAGATGAACATTTATAACTTAAAGTATTGGTATCAGAAAGTAGCTAGAATAATAATCAAATTATTTTCAAATTATATAGTAGGAAAGACAAAATAAGAGTAGAAGCAGAAATATATGAAATAGAGAAGAAATAGTACAGCTAAAATTTGATAAAAATCAAGTAAATCTAATCAAGAAAAAAGCAAGAACACAAAAATTAATATCAATGGAAAGGGAGCTATCAAAACAATCCTACAGATGCTTAAAATATGTTAAGATAATATTACAATTGTATGCCAACATATATGATAGCTTACATAACATGGTCTATTTTAGAGAAGGATCCATGTGCTGCTGAGAAGAAAGTGTATTCAGTCATTGATGGATGAAATATTCTATATATATATCTGCTAAATCTAAATTATCAATTTGCCGCAGTCTGGCTGGGCACAAAATCACGAGCCACTCAAGCAGGAACAAGCTTTATTTCCAAACCTCCCGCCAATGCCATGCACGCAGCCTTCTCCCGGCTTCTTCTCTTTACCAACAGGAAATCCCTCCTCCTGAAATCCCTCCTACTGCACTTCCCCAACCAATGGGAACTCTCCTGGAATCCAGTGAGAGCTCCAAAGTAGCAGGCCTAGGCAGACAGCAGGGGTCTAATCTCCAATTGAATGCACATCTTAACATAATCATTATCATCTCAATGGCTTGCTGGGATCACCTTCCAACCAAAAATACCATGCATCATTCCTACTTGGCTATGGCTCTCAGCATCAATAGTATTTTTTTATTTCTATACTTTCTTTGTTTAGTTTTTGCTTGGAGAATCTATCCAGTTGTGACAGAGGCATGTTAAACTTACTCAGTACTATTGTGTTGTAGCCTATTTGATTCTTGAAATTGAGAAGGGTTTGTATGATGTCTGTAGATGCTCCATTGTTTGGGGCATAAATTTTACAGTTGTGATATCTTAATGATGTATAATTCCCTTAAGTTGTATGAAATGGCCTTCTTTGTCCCTTCTGATTAACTTTGGCTTGAGGTCCACTTTATCTGATATGAGGGTAGAAACCCCTGCGTGTTTATGCAGTCCATTTGAGTGATATGTTTTTTCCCATCTTTTCACCTTCAGTCTGTGGATATCTTTGCCTATGAGGTAAGTCTCTTGGAAACAGAATATTGTTGGGTCTTGTTTTCTAATCCAATCTGTGAGTCTGTGACTTTTAATTGATGAGTTTAATATTCAGGGTTATTATTGAGATGTGATTTGTATTCCCAGTCATTTAGGTTTATTTCTAGTTTTCAGTTTGAATTAGTTTCTCCTTTAATTCACTCCTTTAATTCTCCTTTAATTCCTTTAGTGTAGTTCCTCTCTTTGCTGTTTTTCACTTGTTTTTTTTTTTCCATTTCATCTTCATAGAATATTTTGTTGACAGTGTTCTGTAGTGTAGGCTTGATAATTGTAAATTCTTTTAACTTTTGTTTATCATAGAAGGTTTTTATTTAATCTTCAAATCTGAAGATGATGATGATGATGATGATTTGGTACTAGGGATTGAATTCAGGGGCATTCAACCACTGAGCCACATCTCCAGCCCTATTTTGTATTTTATTTAGGGTCTCACTGAGTTGCTTAGTGCCTTGCCATTGCTGAAGCTGACTTTGAACCCATGATCCTCCTGTTTCAGCCTCCTGAGCTGCTGGGATTACAGTCATGCTCCACCACACCCGGCTGAAGCTTAATTTTGCTGGATAAAGATTCTGGATTGACATTCATTTTGTTTCAGAGCATGGTATATGTTATTCCAGGACCACCTAGCTTTGAGGGTCTGGGTTGAGAAATCAGCTGAGATCCAAATTGGTTTCCCCTTATATATAATCTGATATTTTTCTCTTGCAGCCCTTAAAATTCCATCCTTATCCTGTAGATTAGGCATTTTCATTATAATGTGCCTTGGTGTGAGTCTGTTGTAATTTTGTGCATTTGGGGCCCTATAAGCTTCTTGTATTTGATTTTCCATTTCATTATTTAGGTTTGGGAAATTTTCTGATATTATTTCATGGAAAAGATTGTACATTCCTTTGGTTTGTATCTTCATGCCTTCATCTATTCTAATAAATCTTAAATTTGCTCTTTTCATGTTATTTCATAGTTCTTGGAAGTTCTGTTGCTGGTTTCTTAACATCTTCAACTCTATTTTCAAGATTCTATATTTTGTTTTCATTGCTTGAGGTTCTGTCTTCCAAGTGGCCTAGTAGTGATGCTTTCTATTGAATTTTTAATTTAGCTTATTGTTTCCTTCATTTCAAGGATATCTGCTTGATTTTTTTTCCCCAGAATCTCTCTCTCTTTATTGAGGTGATCTTTTGCAACTTGTATTTGTTCTCTTACATCATCCTTTACGTCACAAATCAGTTTAACTATGTACATTCTAAAATTCTTCTCTGATATTTTTTCCACTGTGGTGTTGTTGGATCCTGTTATTGGAGTATCTTTGTTTGCTCGGGGTGATTTGTTTCCTTGCTTTTTCATGTCATTTGTGTGTCTATCCATGAAACAGTATGAATCTAAGGTAATAGAGTTTCTACTCTGTGGACTTACAGTGTCACTGAATGTTTCCAGTACCTCATTGTTTAGGGGGAGACAGATACTAACAACAACCAATGCAAACAATATATAATATTAAAGCAAATAATTCCTATTATGATGTCTACAATGTTAATTATCACAATACCCAGAAATGATATGATTAATTATTGCCTATAATAAATACAGCAAGTTTGCAAAAGGGTTTACATTTTCAAATGGTGGACAGAGAGAGAACAGAAGAGATATAGAATGTGATGATTATGAGAGAGGAGGAAAGAAGACAGGAGTAAAAGATTAAAGGAAGAGTGAAAGAGATTGGCTGTTAGCAGAAAAAAAGAATCAAGAGGAAGAGATAGGTAGGAGAAAAAATATATAGATATATATTGCAAAATTTTAAATTAAAAATAAAAGAATACTAAAATATACTAATTAAAAATCCTAGTTCATTAAAAAAAACTAATCCATGTAAAATAACTGGCTTTAAAAATGCTAGAGATGGGAAGAAGAAAAAAAGTAGGAAACTGTATAAATGCCCATGTACCATTAAGGTCACAACTAAACAGTGAAAAAGAATTTAAAAAAGAAAAAAAAAATCTTGATGAAAAGTTAAAGAATTCTTTCCATTGGAGTTAAAATATTCTCAGCTTCTCTTCTCACCATGTCAGGCGAGGTCTTCTGGAGTGTGTGGCTCTGGATTACTGGAGTAGGAGAGGTAATCCCATAGGTGGAATTCCTGGAGGCAGGGTTTAGGCTTAGTGGGTTCTAGTCTCTTCACTGAATGCTAATTGGTCTGGAAATTTTAAATCAGCACACCTCCAGTGCCCAATACTTGCTGGTTCATGATGGAAGACTTTACCCCAGGGATCTCCCCTGGGTTCCACTCCTGTGGTGGAGGAGCCAATTCTTAGTCCCCTCCGTCACCCGCAGACCCCTTGTTAGGTTGGTCTTAGGTTCAGTCTCCAAACAATCTCTCCCACCCTCCGCCCTTCGAAGTACAAGTACCATGTCTCTCCCAGCTGGTTCTGCAAGCAGTAGAATTGGGGGAGGTGGGGAGGTAAAGCCAGGTGGGTTTCTACAACAGTTGTTCCCTGTGTAGACCTCTCTCCACGTTTGATTTTCTCCTGGTCACTTAAGTGCACTCTATGTCACGCATCATGTGTTCACTGGACCTGAATTTCAGACCAAACTCGGGTTTGCCAGGAATTGGCCCCCTCAGCTGCTAACCCCCATGCACTGGCTGCAAAGTGGTTCCTTCCTTTGTCCTCCACAGGCTGCCTGGAGAGATGGCAGCTTCTTTCCTGCCATATAGATATTATCTTGCGCATCTTTCAGGTTTGCTGGGCAATGTCCTTGATCTCTAAAGGCTCTGTACCCAGAGAGGGCTCCCAAAAATGCAGGTTCCTTTAATTCTCTTACCTGTCCACTATGCTCTCAGAGGGACTGCTCTGGCTTGTGCTTCTGGCCTAGCCGTAGCAGTGGCAGTAGCTGTGCCCCTGGGGACTTCTTCCTTATTTATTTTTTATATCCAAACTCCTGAGTCCCTGATCTGCTTTGAATGTCCAGTTTTCAATTCCAGTAAAGTCTCCCCCCTTTTTTTCTTGTTCACCCACCTTGCCGAGAAGCTGCCTGTCTGTCTGCTTTCTTGGTTTCACTCCACAGAGCAGCCAGGACAGCGACCTCCTCTATTTCACCATCTTGAAAAAAGCCACGTGACAATTTCTGTTCAGCTTTCTATCCTACCTGACAAGTTACACTCCTGAATTCATCCAAAGGTCATACATTGCTATGTATAACAAGTGGGTTCACCACCTACCTAAACTATTTGGTTAGAAGATTTTTTTTAACAGAACAGAAGATTCCATACATTTAAAATAAATAAGTGGTTGAGGCTAGAGAGGGGCTTATGAGAATACTGGTGGCTCCATACCTAAATCTGCTCTCAGTTTCTTTATTTTCCAGTCCAGGACCAAATCAAAATGGGCAGACATATGTTCATTCGAAGAATGATGTCTAAAAGTCAATTTTAAAGGACCGTTTCCAAGACACCACTGGAAAAGGTCTCCAGGGCATGGGATGGAAACCTCACATAGTGTGACAGTTGTGTGGGTTAGCTTTTCATCACTGTAACTAAAATACCCTACAAGAACGACATAAAGGATGAAAAGCTTATTTGGAGCTCACAGTTTCAGAGGTCTCTGTTCATAGGTGACTGACTTCATTGTGCTGGTGAAAGGACTCAGCAGAGGAAAGCTGCTCCAGTCATGGCGAGGTCAGGAAAGGGCAAGTGGGAACCACAGGAAGAACAGCACTTCTAGGGAGGCCCCCAGTGACCGTGCCCCACCTGCCTAGAGTTTCCACCCAGTCAGTTCACTGAGTAGGTAATAGCCCTCACAATCCATTGACTTTTACCTCTGAATTCCGTCATTAACAGGAGCTTTGGGGGGACACCTCATATCCGAACCTAACAATTGTTTTAGAGACAGGGATGTTAATTGGTTTATCTTTCTTATTTTAATATTACAAGCAACAGCCTTGGAGACAAGTGTTGTGTGGTTTTGTTGCCTTTGGAACAAAAGACCACAAAATCTCTTTGTCATCATCGTTTATCATTCTTCTTCAGCTTCTGCTCTTCCTTAAAAATGCTTGTTTCTTTATTTCCTATAAATTTTTCATTTCTACCACCCTCTTTGTTTGCCAATGAGTTGGATATGAGATATGACTCCAATAACATTTTAAAGAAACTGAAACATTCTGTAAAGCATACATCTAAATTTCTGCTGCCATTCATTGATTCTTTCATTTATGTGTTCACTCCATAATTCAGTTCATTTAATAAACAAGCCTGGTGCAGGTACCTGGAGCCAGAAACAATGCTGTCCAAGGAGATCATCTCCCAGGGCAGGTAAATTCATGCCTCAATGAAATGACCGTTGCAAGACAATTGTGGAACATTTTAAAGAATTGCCTTCAGAGATTAAGTTCCCTGTTCTTACCAGTCTTAATCACTTTTATTCATAGAGTGTTCTTCCCTAGGTAGTATCTTTTCCCTCTGCTTTTCTTCTTCCTTTTCCTTTTTCTTACCACACCACAAAACACGTGGACACACTCACACCTCTTTATAAATCAGCTTCTTTGCTTCCTGGTCTCTCTATCTCTGCCTCTCTATTGTTCTCTCTCTCCCAGTGTAGACAGTGTGCTTCTCTCAGTGTAAACAGTGTTTGGAGAGGATTATAGGACCAGAGTGAGGCCAACAGTAAGATAGACACTTCCATTGAGTAATCCAGGAAGGAGGTACTGATTACATTTATTTTTATGCTCTCAGCCTGCTGCTGTAAGGGCCCTAATTTGATACGATGGGCCTCATGGGCTGACAAACCATCATACAGCATTAGAATAACAACAGAAATATATCACACCTGAACAGGACCATATAGGTTACCATGTGCTTTCACATAGAAATGAATTTTCTGGTCAAACATTATCTATGCACAAGGGCATGATTTTGCAGACACACTGAACAGAAACACCTGAGTTTTTTGTTTTTGTTTTTATTTATTATTTATTTATTTATATTTTTTTGGCAACTTCACCAACTTGAGACATAACTAAGTTAAAAGAATAAACCAACTACTTTTTAAGGATCTTTAAAAGCTAAAGACAAACAGCTATCAATGATACGTGAATTAAAGTTTAGAAATGGAATAGTATATAGGAAAACCACAGAGCATTTTATTTGAATCATTCACTCTGCATGCATATTTACCCAGTGTTCACTATACCAGGTAATAATCTAGGGGATAGAAATACAGGATTAAACCCATGAACAAGTCTTAACGGACTTTGCATTCTTGGAGACTGGGAGGACAAGCACTAAGACAGAAAAATGAGTAATATGTGTAGTTTACTGGAGGACGAGAAGTTCTATTTAAAAAAATAATCAGAGAAGTGAGGGCTATTGAGAGAGGAGAGGAAACAGCATGGAAATCTTAAATAAAGGTGATATTTTGAATGAATAATTGGACACCACCATTTCTTTTCAATGTCTTCATCTTTAAAATGGAAAAGGTAATAACTACTAGCTTAAAATAATAGAAAAGAATTACCAAAATGTTTAAATGAGCAAATAAATATTCTAGCACAGAATCTGAAACTCATTCATAGCTTAAAAAATTGTAATCTTCTCTTAATCTCATAAATTGTACTAAATCACAGTGATTATCCTATATTCAGAACCCATTTTCCTATAATTCACATATAATTTTAATATTATTTTTTTTTAAATTTTTTTTAATATTTATTTTTTTTAGTTCTCGGCGGACACAACATCTTTGTTGGTATGTGGTGCTGAGGATCGAACCCGGGCCACACGCATGCCAGGCGAGCGCGCTACCGCTTGAGCCACATCCCCAGCCCATTTAATATTATTTTTATTTCTAAGCTCAGAGATTTTAAGAAAGTTGTATACATAGGCATGACTGTATGCGTATATATATGTGTGCATATTTGTGTTTGTGAGTGGTAGACATCAATGCAGGTTTGCACTACAAAATTAAACTCCCTGTGGTTCATAAACTTCAAAATCAAGAAATTCCCCCCCCCCAAAGAAATTAATTCTAATATGGATACCTATGAGATAGCTTGAAGAACAAAACAATCTAAATTCTCACCTCAGTCCTTATAGATGTTGCCAGAATTTTACTTATATCAGCCTTTAGAGAATTTCACACGTGGTGTCTCATTAAAGATGACTTATAATGTAATATAGCAATTGTTGGGAGTCGCCCTGGCTCCAAAGACTAACTTCCCCATCCCCCACGAAGAGCCGTCCAATGGTGATCCCTGCTGGCTCACATGATCCTTACCCACCAATCAGACTAACCCTGCTGACTCACATGATCCTTACCCACCAATCAGAAAGCACCCCATGCCAACTGTCAAACCCTTCAACCATTAAATTGTCATAACCGTCAAACCACCCCCGGCTCTATAAATATGCAGAGCTGTTCCTCAATAAATGGGCATTTTCTCTGACGACAAGCCTTGATCCTTCTTTCAGTAATTACAAAAGGACTACTGAATAATCCATTGGATCAGAATAGAGAAACTAAAAACAGATCCACACATTTATAGGAGGTCTTTTATATAACAGAAAGCAGTAAAATCAATATAATGGGTAATGGTTGAGTAAGTACTATCAAACCAACCATTTGTAAATTGTGCCAAAATTTTTTTTAAATCAATATTATCAGAGGAATATAACATAATATAAAATCTTGACAGCATAACATTCACAATGTTCAAAATGCAATCAATCCAAAATCATTCTACAAATATCAAGGAAAATCCAACTCATTCTCAAGAGAAAATAAAAATCAAAGAAAACTAATTCTAAAGTGTTTAACGTGTTCTAATTAACAGATAAGAATTTTAAAGAAAGCATTAGCACAATACTCAATGACATAAAGGAAAATATGATGACAATGAATTAAGTGATATAAAATCTTAGCAGAAAAATAGAAACTATAAAAAGAGAACCATATGGACATTCTAGCAGTCTAGAACTAAAACATATAGATAGATAGATAGATAGATACATACATACATACATACATACATACATATGTATAGATAGATATAGATATATAGAGATATAGATATTGTAAAAATAATCACAAACTGACTAGCTTAAAATAATAGAAATGTATTCTCTCACAGTTTTGGAAACCAGGAGTCTGAATCAAAGTGTTGACAAGTCCAAAGTCCTTCTGGAGATCTAGGAAAAAGTCTCTTTATTGTTTCTTCCAACTTTTGGTGACTGATGGCATTTCTTTCCTGTGGCTCCATCACTCCAATCCCTGCCTCCATGATCACATGGATTCTTCCTTCTGTTTCTTAACTCTCTCCTGTTTATCTCTTACAAGATGTTTTGCATTGAATTTAAGGCTTATCCAGATAATCTGGGATGATCTTTATCTCAACATTCTAAACTTACCTATATTTGAAAAGTCCATTTTCTTCAAAGCAGGTAATATTTACCCATTCTGTGGATTTAATGTGGATACTTTCTGATAAGCCATTTTCTGCCCACAACATATTATCGCTGGAATAAAAAACAAAAAAGAATGCAGTGGATGAACCTCTAGCAGAATAAAGAGCCAGCAAAGTTTAAGATAGACAAATAGAAGCTATTCTTCAATATAAAGGAAAGATTAAAAGGTCAAAATAAACAGTTTCAGGAACCTATGGATTCATATGAAAAACAGCTAAATATATGTAATTGGAATTTCAGAAGAAGAAAGAGGGAATAGAGAGAATAATTTTTGAAGAAATAATGGTCAAAATGTTCCAAAGTAAGCCTAAGGGAAAATTTTGCTTGTATATGAAGTGTGCACTATTAATTCTAAGCATATTATATGGGGATTGACTGAGAAGAGATAGGAGAAACTTCCTGAGTTGATGGTAATGTTCTAATTTGATAAAGATTTGAACCGCAGAAGTATAAACATTTGTCGGAACTCAGTAAATATTAAGATTTGTGTATTTTCTTGTGCAAATTTTAGATCAAAAGAAAAAGGTTGAAAACCATATTGAACTATAGTTAATGTGGGCATTCTGTAATATTTAAGAGAAAATGTGGTAGTGTATGCCTGTAAGTTTTGAGTGAATTAAGAATTAGAGGAGTTGACAATGGATGGATGGAAGACTGGACTGGTAAAGTAAGCAGTGTAAATGCTAATGGTGATCGAGGTGGTGTGAATTCAAGAGTTCATTGTAAGATTACTTTAACTTTGCTATATGTTTGATATTTTTCACATTAGAATGTTGGAAAAGAAGTCAGTGGGAAAAGGAAAGAGTAGTTAGTACTTAGCATTAAGGGGATTTATTATCCATATAGAAAAAAAATTCAATGAAATTCTCTGTCCCTATGCTAAACAGACCTAGTTTTCAAGACTTTTAGTGTTTGTGTATGTTATGTTTTGAATCTCAAAGGCCCATATGCTAAAGACTGGGTCACTAGCCTTTGGTGCTATTTTGGGAGGCATGGAAACTTTAAGGTGTGGGACCTAGCAGGAGGAAGTTAGGAAATTAGATACCTCTCTCTCTCTCTCTCTCTCTCTCTCTCTCTCTCTCTCTCTCTCTCTCTCTCTCTCTCTCGGCTTCCTGGCTACTGTGAGTTAAGTAGATGTACAGTCAGGTATTCCTGCCCAAAGCACCATGGCCCAAAGCAGCAGAGCCAAGGGACCATAGACTGAAATCTCCAAAATCATGAGCCAAGATAAAACTTTCTTCCTTTAAGTTATTTATGCCAGGTATTTTGTCATAGTGACTGAAAGATAACTAATACAGAATGTAAATGTGTGTGGAGCAAGGTTGGGGGTCCTGAGAAAACATACCATTCTTACAGATTTATTCTGTAGAAAGGTAGAGTGGATTTTCATATTGCTTCCCTTCTGCTTTCAGAAAAAAAAAAAAAAAAAAAAAAAAAAAACCTCATAGGGGGAAGTTATCTTTCATAAAATCTCATTATGCTAAAAGAAATCCTATAATTACAAAGTTTCTCCTTTTGTTTTGTGCAGCTACAGGGTAAAGAACTTGAATAGAGGCCCTTTGTTTAGCAAAGCAGATTCACATTTTAGATATGCAAAGGTAGGCTTAAAACTTGATTTGAAGGAGATGGTGGAGAACAAAACTGTCATGCAGAAGGGATTAACAGGATTTTGAAGGTTAGTAGAATGTGGGAGTGTGGGGTGTGGGAGGGGGAAATGCATACACTAAGAAAAGAGCCCAAAAAGGTGGAAACAATGTAGGAGTAAGCATAGAGGTAGAAATGGCTCAATGAGATTTATTATTACTTTTTTTATATATTTTTAATTGTTGCATTATAATTATACATAATAGTGGGATTCATTATGCCATGTTTGTACATGCACACAACATAATTTGATCTAAATTCCCCACCCAGTACCTTCCCTATCCTCCTCCTACCCCATCTCTTTGCTCTATTAATCTCCCTCAATGAGGTTTTTTTTTTGGGGGGGGGGGTGATACTAGGGATTGAAACCATGGGCTACATCCCCAGTGTTTTTGTTTTTTGTTTCTGTTTTGTTTTTTGTTTTGTTTTTAATTTTGAAACAGGATCTTGCTAAGTTGCCCAGGCTGGTGTGGAACTTGCAATCCTCCTATCTCAGTCATCCAAGTTGCTAGAATTACAGTTATGTACCACTGTAACTGGCTTGATATATTTTTTTTTAAAAAAATGAACTCAAATCCTTAATTTTCCTCAACGATCAATACTGATGTGTTATGCACAGCAGCCTGTATTAGTTATGATACAGGGAGGTGAGGAAGGCTGTATCCGTCAGCCCAGTGTTCCTCTGCAATGCTAGCATGTTGGTGGAAGCGTCATACTGAGGGAGAACTGAGGCCCATGGTCCAGGCAGGACAGCATAGTGTCAGGCTACTGCTGAGAGATTAAAGAAAAAAGAAATGCAAAAGGTTTTAGAAATAATTCATTGGTGCTTGGGAATTATTGGTTGAATGAATAAATAAATGAATGAATGCAATGTGCCAATCCTTAGCTATCTGACACCTCATTCTACTTATGCAGAACACCCCCAGTGTTTAGCTGGTGGATGTGGTATTGGGGAAAGAGAAGTCCTGATAATGCATAGAAACGTATGTATCCGTAAATTCCCCAAAGCCACCATCCTCTCCTTTGCTATCATCTAAATTATACACAAGGACACTAGATAGTATAAATTGTAAACAGATAAGAAAATACTCTCAAGTACTAAAAACCCTACCTCCAGGGAGAGACACTGAGATCCAGATAAGATTTTCCCACACATTTGTTATCTACAAAATGAGCACATTTTGTGTCATTTGCAGTGAAGCTTTCTCAAGAGAAAGAGCGTGTCTAATACCCTTCCTCCTGAGGCTGAACACACAGATGTAGAAGCAAAATCAGATCTTTGACCTGACTCACAAGAGGGAGCAAGATCTCTGCAGGAATGGGACATCTGAGGGCAGAACTTGGTTCCAGGCTCTGGAGGGATTTCCTTTGGCCAGGTACACAGAAGAGTGTTTTTCATTTAACAGAATTTGCTTTCAGAGAGTAAGAGAAGCATTCAAAGAGAAAAAGAAAGGATAACATATTAAATACCTCATAAAAGAAGAATATAGGAGATTTTAGACCACTCACTAAAATATAAACATTCCCTATTGAGCAAAGATACCAGAGTTTCATTAAGTCACCTGTAAGGCACATAGAGTGGAGGGTCTGCCTTTTTTCCCCTAGCCACAGCAATCTTTGAATGGGCTCTGCATATAATTGGATCGAATTAAAAGCATGCTATAAGGATTCAAATGTCTTATGATAGGTTAATATGAATACCCAAAGAAACAAAATTCCATTAAGTTAATGCAATTTTGAATTCTCAGATACTGCAGATACAATTTAATAGTTAATGACTTTGAAATAGCCTTTAGCAAAGGAGATAATGCCTTTCTTGCAGGTGGTTTGGGGAAGTTAAGTATAGCTTTCTGGGAATTCAGAGGTGGGTGACTGGATTCTCATCCTGGCTCTATTCTTTAGCTCTTTAAGTCCCAACTCACTGCCAGGCTCACCCACCAGGCTGGCTCTCAGGCCAACTATGGTATTAGGAAAGCCACAAGCTTGTGGTTTGTTTTCTTTTCTTTCCTGTTTTTTTTTTTTTTTAACAATGTAATTAGTATTACACAAGTTATATTTTATCAATGTTCAAAAGAATTCAAATAAAAATTGAAAATCACACATAATCCCACCATTTTAATATAATGAGTGTTTTCATTTATTTAATTCTTTTTTGGCCCTTATTATGCACACATTATGAACGAAGTATACATGCAATTATACTGGGCCATTTTTCTTTTGCGAGATGGTACTTTTTATTTTTTCACAATACTACACACTTTCACAACTTTCTAGGTAGAGAGGCATAATTTTTAAATAAAAATACAAATCCTGATTGGATTAACCACTTCCCTGCTGTAAAACATTTTGTTGTTGTTTTTTCTAAGTTTGTTCATTCATTCAGAAAGCATGGAAGCATTTGTTTTGTTTTGTTTTGTTTTCTGTGCTAAGCACTAAACTAAGCATGAAGGACCTAATGGCAAATAAAAAAATGGCCTCTACTCCTAAAAAATTGGGAGTGAAAGAGAAATGGTCACTAAAAAGAGACTGAAACACAGTGCAATTAAAAGATTGAAAGTCAAAAGCTATGGGCATTTTTTATTTGTTTTAGGAGTCCTGATTAGGATTTCCCAAAACCCTTAAGAAGGTTTGTAAATAGGTGTTATGAATAAAGGTGGTTGGAGTCAAGTGGGCTTTAGGAGAAGTCGATGGAACAAAGTTAAACAGAGTTTTAAAAGTCTGTATTCCAGGGCTGGCTTTGTGGCTCAGTGGTAGAGCACTTGCCTAGCATGCATGAGTCACTAGTTTTGATCCCCAGCGCCACATTTTTAAAAATTAATAAATAAATAAAAAAGTATTGTGTCCATCTACAACTAAAAATACTAAAAAAAAAAAAAAAAAGTCTGTATCCCTAGAGAGTCAGTGTGCACCGCAAATCAGGAGGAGGAGAGATGCTCTACAACATCTCTCATATCTATTCGGTTTCAGGATCCATACAATAATTAGGCAGAGGATCTACCAGGTAGATACTGAGAGAATCTCCAATACATTCTATAAGCAATATGTAAACAGACGGAACTAATGAAACAGATCACTCTGGAATCTGAAACTGCCACTTCTATCCTCAGCATTATCACTGAAGATTTTATGAAATTAAATATACGCAAAATGTACTTCAAGACAGAATTGATTTGCCACTACTGTTTCTTAACTATTTAAATTGCTTAGTGGATTATTCCTAACCATGAATAGATATCATTACGGGTTGATGTGTTTCCCCAAAAGATATATGTTGAAGTAACCAGGGGTAATATGCAACTTTATTCAAATTAAATAAATGAAATAAGAAATCAATTAAAAATATAACTTTATTCAAACATAGTCTTTGCAAGACAGAATCAATCAGACATAACAACCAGTGTAACTCCACATCATGTAGAACCCCAAGAATGGGAACTTTACTCCATGTATGTATAACATGTCAAAATACACTCTACTGTCACATATATCTAAAAAGAACAAATTCTAAAAATGCAAGACTTTAAAAAAAAAGGCTAAGCAAACCACCTAGAAATAAACAAATAGTCTTTGCAGTTCTAATCAATTTAAATCGAAGCCCTGAGATTGGGTCCTTAATCTGACATAACTTGCATCCTCAAAAGAACAGGATCCTTGGAGCACAGACTTGTACAAACAGGAACTATGACCATGTGAAGGTGGAAGCAGAGACTGGAGTAGAGCTGCCCCAAGCCATGCCCGCCCAAGGCTACTAGAAACTGGGAGATAAGAAAGAAGCCTCCTCTAGATGGTTTCAGAAAGAGCAAACCTCTTTTGACACCTTGACTTCAGAAGTCTTGCCTCACAACTTTGAGACAATACATTTTGCACCCTGGGTTGGGAGGTGGAGGCAAAATAAAGATATTGACTCAAGGAGGAGCAAATGAGGATATTTGGAATAAACACTTTGGAATGCCTTGGTACTTAGAGCATGATCAGAGAACCAGCAGCATCAGCAGCATCTGAGAGCCTGATTAATATTGTGAGATCACTGGCCCTACCGCAGACCTTCCAAAGCAGAGCCTGCATTTTCATAAGGTCCCTGGTTGATTGACAGATACCCTAGTCCTGGGAAGCACTGCTCTAGGGCACACCAATGATGGAATCAGGGCTTTTGCTCTTGGCAGGGGACTCACATTGTCCCAGCTGCTGAGTTGGGTCACCTAAAGGTGTTGTTTAGGAATCATCTCATCTTCAAAGAGCCACCTTGCTCCAGGTCTCATCCGTCCAAGGATAAGGCATCCAGTGGGTGAGGTCATTTTGGTCTAGTGTAGTCCAACACCTGACAGGTATGAAGAGTTAACTCCCACCCAGATCCCATGTTACTGACCAAGGCTGCTGGTCCCGTGTCCCCGCTCACTTCTCGGGCAGCCTAATCTGCCCGTTCCCTGTCCCTTCAACAGATACTGATCTCATGGCCATGCCCTAAACACTAAACTCTGTTTCCGATGTGGTTCTGGAGATACTGTAACATACCATGAAGGAAAGAGGAGGTTGCAAGGGTTTGGGGCAGAAATGAAACATAAATCTCACTCTTGGCATCAAAAGATCTATTTCAAGTTCTGGATCAGCCACAGAGAGGCAGTGTGCTCTTGAACAAGCCTGTTATTGTTTTTGAGGCTCAAATGTCTGTAAGATAAGAATAATTCCGCCCCCACCCCCCGCGTCTATCTCACAGGGTGGTGTCCTGAGGACTTAATGATGAGATAATATGGTCTCATGAAAACACTCCATAGAGTGCAATTATTTAATTTATTATTATTCAGTAAATTGCAAAGGCTGGCTCTTCCTTCCCTCTTCCCTTCCTTTCCTCCTTCCTTCCTTCCTTACTGTTTCCTCTTCCTATTGCTAAAATCCATCCTCCTCAGCACTAAACCATTCAGAACACTCTAGAAACAGACTTCTCAGGACTGTTCTCACATCTGGCTGAAACTAAGTCTGAAAGGCCCATAAAGAGATGTCAAAACTCAAGAATTCAAAGCCGGGCACGGTGGCTCATGCCTGTAATCCCAGTGGCTCAGGAGTCTGAGGCAGGAGGATAGTGAAGTGCAAGGCACTAGGCAACTCAGTGAGCCTCTCAGTAAAATACAAAATAGGGCTGGGGATGTGGCTCAGTGGTCGAGTGTCCCTGAGTTCAATCCCCAGTACCAAAAAAAGAAAAGAAGAAAACCACAAACAAAACAAAGCATAAGACTCAAGAATTCAGAGGGAATATCCAAGTATTCTAAAAAGTTTATGAAAAAAAAATGTAATAATTGGTTACAATCTACTTAGATTTGAGGCAACATGAAAACCTGTATTCTTGGGCATAAATGAACTAAAAGAGACTCAAGGCAGACACTTACGTACAGATAAAAAAGGAGACCTGTGGGACCCAAGTCCTGTTCATGTATAAGGAGCCATAATGTAATGCAACGGCTTCAGTCCACCTCGGCTAGAGAATGTTGTAGATATTATGGGCTCATTTTTCTTTTTTTCTTTTTTTATTTGTTCTTTTTAGTTAGACATGACAGTTGAATGTATTTTGACATATTTTGTATACATGGAGTACAACTTCTCATTCTTCTGCTTGTACATGATGTGGAGTTCCAGTGGTCATGTATTCACATATGAATATAAGAAAGTAACGTCTGATTCATTCTACTATCTTTCCCATTCCCGTGCCTCATCTCTTCCCTTCATTCCCCTTTATCTAATCCAAAGTACCCCACTTATTGTGAGTTGCATCTGTGTACCAGAGAGAATATTAAGCCTTTGGTTTTAGAGGATTGGCTTATTTTACTTAGCATAAAGTCTCCATTTCTATCCATTTATTGACAAATGTCATAATTTAATTTCTCTTTATGGATGAGTAATATTCCACTGGGTATATAGACCACATTTTCTTTATCCATTCACCTGTTGAAGGGCACCTAGGCTGGTTCTATAGTTTGGCTATTGTGAATTGAGCTGATATAAACATTGACATGGCTGCATTACTGTAGTATGATGATTTTAATTCCTTTGGGTATAAACCAAGGAGTGGGATAACTGGGTCAAATGGTAGTTCCATTCCAAATTTTCTGAGGAATCTCCATACTGCTTTCCAGAGTGCTTGCCACAATTTGCAGTCCCACCAACAATATATGAGTGTACCTTCCCCCCACATCCTTGCCAACATTTGTTGTAACTTATATTCTTATCTTGTGTGTGTGTGTGTGTGTGTGTGTGTGTGTGTGTGTGTGTTGCTGGGGATTAGAACCCAGGGCCTTGTGCATGCAAGGCTAGCACTCTGCCAACTGAGCCAGCCCACTTGTATTCTTTTTTTTTTTTCTAACGAGAGAGAGAGAGAGAGAGAGAGAGAGAGAGAGAGAGAGAATTTTAATATTTATTTTTCAGTTTTCGGCAGATACAACATCTTTGTATGTGGTGCTGAGGATCGAACCCAGGCCGCACGCATGCCAGGCGAGCACGCTACCGCTTGAGCCACATTCCCAGCCCCCCACTTGTTTTCTTGATAATTGCCATTCTGACTCAGTATAGTTTTAATTTGCACTTCTCTAAGTGCTAGAGATATTGAACATTTTTTTCATATATTTGTTGACCAATCATATTTCTTCTTCTGTGAAGTGCCTGTTCAGTTCCTTTGATGGGCTCATTTATCTTTCTACTTAATTTCTTCATAAGAATCAGGAGTCTGATCTGAAAGATAGTAGCTTAATCACCAACCCAAAGTATGAAAGACAGACTGTTTGAGCAAAGACTGCACATAGTAGGGACAGCAGCTCTTCTGTGAGAAGAGTCAATGGGAGTCTCACTGGAAGTGGTGCCTGTACCTACCTCGGACAACAGGGTCCTTCCTACCTACTTAACCAGCCTGCCTCTCTTTCTGGGACAGAAACAATCTTGGACTTGTGCAGCAATGTACCTAGTAATAAATGGCTATCAAAGAACAAATAGGGGATATAATAAGGGTCGCTATACTTCAGCAACTTTGGAGAACTTTGAGTTCTTCACTTCAATTTACAAAAAAAAAAAAAAAACTAAAAAATTTAACTAAAATTTCAGTTGCCCTGTAATAATCCTTTGGACTCATTTAAAGTACTTCATGGGACTGTGGTTGTGGCTCAGTTGAAGGGTACTTGCTTAGCATGTGTGAGGCACTGGGTTCAATTCTCAGCACCATATATTAATAAGTGAATAAAATAAAGGTCCATCAACAACTAGAGACATATTTTTAAAAAGTACTTCTTTGCAAAAACATTTTTCCTTTGCTAAAGGCAATGATCTTTCATTGAGCCCTGGTCCAGCACTGATAGGGACAAAGCACATTCTATTTTAGAAACCCACGATTGAAAGTGGGCCAGGATGGAGATGTGGCTCAGTGGAAGAGCTCTGCCCTAGTGGGCTCTGGGTTCTGTCCCCAGCACCAAACAGGAAAGAGAGAGGAAAGAGAGAGAGGGGAGAGGGGAGAGACGGGAGAGAGGAGGTGGAGGGAGGGAGGGAGGGAAGGGGGGGAGGGGAAAGGAGGGGAGGGGAAGGGAGGAGAGGGGAGGGGAGGGGAAATCAAGGGAGGGAGAGAGGGAAGGGAATCTCTTTCACCAAAGTCAGAGAACAAACATGAAAAAATGATCCTTGACTTTCTTCCATCAATATTGATAATGAGTTTAGAAGGAGAGGATCAATCTAATAGTAAGTAGAATAAGGCTTAAGCTAAACTGAAATAAAAATGAAAAAGGCCAAGTTGGCTTATTATATTTTTTTCTCTTTCCTTCTCTATTATTGCTTTTTTTTTTTTCCCCCTCCCTTTAACATCTTCCTCCCTTTTAAAAGAGTTTCTCACCTTCCTCTGCCCCGGCTTCCCCATCTCCTCATCCTACCCTGCTCCTCCTGACCCGATGTCTTTATTTATTTTGTGTCCACCACTCAACTCAGGGTACATACGCCGTCCCACTCCTGCCTCCCAGGTTCTCAAGTCCTTGGGATTTCATCGTTAGCTGGCTAATCCGGAGGCTAATTGAAATTACAGAAAGAGGCTGGATGGGGCTGGGAGGCTCCTGAGTAATATGTACCATGTGTATGTTAATAAAGCCCCCTGAAGACAGACGGTCCCCTGGTGACCTTTTTTTACCATTAGTGATTCTGATGGTGGAGATGTCACCTTTGACAGCTGAGGAGGGCCAGACTGCAGCCAGGTGGGAGAAGGGCCGTAACTACAGCCAGAAAGGCCACCTTCACCCCAACCTAAGGAGGTGCCCCCCAGCCCTAACCTTTTGATATGGAGATCCTTACTTGCTAGTTCCCTTCCTTTGAGGTTCTGGGAACAAGGATGCTTTTTTGCCAAAAGGCTTTTGGATTCCCTTAATCCCCACTGGTCCAGTACCACACTTGGCTTTAGAACATAGGATATTTGGGGTCTGTCAATTTTCTCTGCCAAAATGAGAAAAATTAAAGGATTAGTGCCCTACCTGTGAGGCCAAGTATGCATTGAAGTGCTCAGTACCCCCCAAAAGGTAAACCATAAGTATAAGCACCCAGACACACTTAAGGTGTCTAACTCATAATCACGAAGCTTTTACATTCCCTGGGTTCTGCCTTCCCTGGGGCAGCAGCTGTGTGGAAGGCACGATCCTGCCAAGGGTTTTCGGGAGGCTGAGGGCTGTGACATTACACAGCAGCCTCCTGTGAGAAGTCTGTGAGAAGGGACAAATGGTGACACTCTGAACAGGGAGTTGGCGGGCAGCAGTGAGGCCAGCAAGTGCCACCACAGACACCACAAACTCGCCCCTTGTCTTGGGTCTTTTCACCAGTACACACTGAGAGAAGCGGATCCCAAGGCCCTCCTTCTCCCATCTCTTTTTTGTCTTACAAATTAGCAGTTAGAAGACACACATCCCTCAGATGCTCCCCCAAAGTCCTGCCTATCCAAAACGATGGAAAGCAATGGTTCAGGGAAATGAATGAAGAGGGAAATGGAGGACAGGGACTGCAAAACAGACTTTTTTCTTTTTTTTTTTTTTTTTTTTTATGCCTCCTCTCTGCCCTATTTATTTATTTAATTTGTTCTAATGAATTATGCATGACAGTAGAATGCATTTTGACACATCATACATAAATGGAGTATTTGTCATTTTCGTAGTTGTGCATGATGTCGATTCACACTGGTCATGTGATCATATATGTACCTAAGGTAATCATTTCCTATTTATTCTACTATTCTTCCTACCTCCAAACCCGCTCCCCTCCTATCACTCCCCTCTGCCTAATCCAAAGTACCTCTATTTTTCCCTACCACCCCCCCACCCTTATTGTGAATTAGCATCTCTATATCAGAGAAAACATTCGGCCTTAGGTTTTTTGGGGGGTTGGCTTATTTCACTTGGCATAATATTTTCCAGCTCCATCCATTTACTGGCAAATGTCATAATTTCATTCTTCTTTGGGCTGACTACTATTCCATTGTGTATATATACCACATTTTCTTTATCCATTATCTGTTGAAGGGCATCTAGGTTGGTTCCGTAGTTTAGCTATTATGAATTAAGTTTGCTGTAAACATTGATGTGGCTGTGTTACTGTAGTATGCTGATTTTAAGTTCTTTGGGTATATATATACCAAGGGTATATATTAACTGGGTTAAATGGTGGTTCCATTCCCAGTTTTCTGAGGAATCTCCATACTGCTTTCCAGAGTCATTGCACTAATTTGCAGTCCCCAGCAATATATGAGTGTACCTTTTTCCCTACATCCTCACCAACATTTATTGTTATATGTATTCTTTGGGGGTGGTGGCACTACGGACTGAACTCAGGGGCACTCAGCCACTGAACCACATCCCCAGTCCTACTTTGCATTTTACTTAAGAGACAGGGTCTCACTGAGTTGCTTAGAGCCTCACCTTTGCTGAGGCTGGCTTTGAATTTGCTATTCTCCTGTCTCTGCCTCCCAAGCCGCTGTGATTACAGGCGTGTGCCACTGCACCTGGCCGGTTACTTGTATTCTTGATAATTGCCATTCTGACCGGAGTGAGATGAAATCTTAGTTTTGATTTGCATTCTGAAAGACATATTTTACCTACTTCCATGTGTTCCCAATTGATCTTTATCACCACTTCTGACCTAGCTGTAAGTTGGGAATGCCGCTCAGTCAGCAGTAGAGCACCCCTGGGTTCAATCCCCAGTACCAAAAAATAAAAAATAAAAAGACAAACTGCTAATTTGTCCTCTCTTTTTTATTAACTGATCCAGAAAATTTTCATATCCTAGAATGTAAAATTGGAATATTTCACATATTTATCTATTTCTCAAATATCTTAATGTGGAGTGTATAGGTACATGTATATCTGATGTTAAATTGTTTTTAAAATGAAGTGCATTATTTCTCTGATCTGACAGCCTTTGCTGAATACAACAGAGATGTCTGTTATGGAATTTGTAAGCACAACCATAATGGTTTCTGAAATATAATTTAATAATCAATACCTAAAAGTATTTCAAATCCCATACTTGGGCGTAATTCATCCTAGAGGCATTCACATCTCATTTTCTAGAAAAATCGAAGGCATATTCTGTCAAAATGGAAGCTATGTTTTCAATTCTGTCTGCCTGGTTTGAATATATAGGAGTAACACTTAGATTTAGCCAATTAGGAGAATTAAATATATGATGAAAGAACATTAATAAATATATGATGAAAGAATAGTAGCTTACCCTTAGATTTTCTATAGCTAGACCTCTGTGTCTTAGTAATATGTACCTAGCAGAAATGCTAACTAATAAAAATAAATTAAAAATTAAACATATGATTCTTTCATCTTAAGGATTTTTTAAAAATGCAGGAAAATGTGATTTTTATATTATGAATGAATTCAATATAAAAATTATAACAAATATAATCTTTTTGTTTTAAAGTCCATTAGAATTCTAGAATATTTACTGAAAAGTAGATATAAATATATTGCTTTAGATGAGATTTACAATTTTACTTTCCTTATTTTTAGGCAGATTGAGACTCTGACAAAAGAAGTACTCTATAATTATATATTGCCTTAAAATTTTAAATTCATGCTCTAATACATAGACTATATAAATAGATTATGAATCAAACTAATTAATAGATTACTAATTCATTACAAATCAGCCTACAGATGATTCACCATTCATGACAGTTCAGTCTATATTATAGTTGAATGTAAAAACTGTTATTGTTTTTGAGAAAAAAGTATTGAGAATTTCATTTTTATTTATTTCTAATAATCACTAAATATTTTCAAATTTATCAAAATTTTATAGTTTGTGAATCCTTTTGTATTTCAAATATCTATAATTTGGGTGTATTTTCGGCAAAGTCCTGAACATTATACATTTATAATTATTGTGGGTTCAATATGCTTTTAATCATGACCTCAAATTGGAAATCATGGCCACAAAACACTTGGGGCTTCCTACTATGGAACTTAGTAGGTATTGGTTTGAAAAGACAATTACATAAATACATCATTTAAAAATACACAGTCTTCAGAAAACAATTAATGAAACACATAAACATATCACAAGAAATGCAGAAAGTCTCATTATGTAGGATAATCTGATACACAGGCAGCAACCTCCTTAAAGTAACTTTAAAAAAAATAATGTTTGCTCTTTTTAGTTACACATGACAGTGGAATGTATATTGACATTATACATACATGGAATATAACTTCACGTTCTTGGAGTTGTACATGTGGAATTAATTACACTGGTTGTGTATTCACATATGAACATAGGAAAGTTATGTCAGATTCATTCTAGCATCTTTCCTATTCCCATCTCTCCTCCCTTCCCCTTTATTCCCTGCCGCAGTCTGGCTGGGCACAATTCAGGAGCCACTTGTCAAAAGAAACAAACTTTATTTTTAAAACTACAAACGCCAAACAAAACAGCTCCTCAGGAAAAACCCTCAGAGCCCAACTGCCACCACCGGCTTCCACAAGCCTCTCCCACACACCAACAACCACCTCCCACAATCCTCCTGCTCTTGAGGCCGATTGGCTAGGTCGCGTGGGCGGAGCCAAAGAAGTCCCCCAATGAGCAGTTCCGTAGTCTGAAGGGCAGGGAAACAGCCCAATGAACATGACCGCAGAGGAGCCAATCAGCTAGATGTTGCTGGGGCCGCTGTGAGCCAATCATCAGCTGGCAGTCTGAAGGGCAGGGAAACAGCCCAATGAACATCACCACAGAGGAGCCAATCAGCTAGATGTTGCTGGGGCCACTGTGAGCCAATCATCAGCCGGCAGCTGGGAGTTTGCTGGCAGCTGGAAGTTTTCTGGGGCCCCTTTGGCTGTGGCTCTCAACATCTCCCCCTCTCTGTTTAAACAACAAGCATGTGGCTTAGGGACCGTGCCTGCCTTAGGTTGTCCAATACTACATATGGTCCTTACCCGTCTTCGGATGAGCTGACCTCAGGGCGTCAGCCTCCTGTCTTAGGTTGGTACCATTGTAATTGGATCTTACCCGTCATTGACTACCGGTCCAGTATACAGCCACACCTGTGGAGAGGTACCAGCGGGGGGGTGAGGTTCTTTGCCTCACCTCTGTTGGCCCCCAAATAGCTGAACGATCATGACAAGCAGAAGAGAGGAAGATATACCAAGCCAATTGACAGCTCTTGTTGGAAAAATTGTACCACCGATGACATCATCAGCAAAAATACTCCAACACTACCACAAGTCGCTGCACCAACAGATAGTTCACAATGCATACAAGTGAGTTTACAATGCATACAAGTGACACATAGTTTAGGCAAGTTCTGTAAGCGGTTCAGTGATGGCTATTGCAGAGATTGTAGATTAGTTTTATCTTTGTCTTCACCGGCACAGGGATGAAGATAGGAATTCTGGCAATAATGGCTAAAGAAAAAATTATATAACATTCTAGAAGGTACTAAAAGAAAACAATTTTCTTAACAATTTACATTATCTTCACTGGCACTGGGATGAAGATAGGAATTTTGGCAATAATGGTTAATATTAATAATTGTGTAACATTCTAGAAGGCACTAAAAGAAAACAATTTTCTTAACAATTTACATTATTTTGAAAAGAATTATTAAATATAATGAAAAGAATAGGTGAAAGTAAACAAACAGATCTGTTAACCTTCTTAACAGTTATTTACCCAATTTAAATTAAACCATTTAAATCACGTGAATAAAAAAAAAATTTTTGGATCCTTTTTTTTTTTTTTATGAGCGCTCATCATATATGATATATGGACATATGTACATTCAAACACATAACACAAAACACAAGTGTGCACACATAATACATACAACACATAACATAATGGTAAAGGCCTTATAACTTTTTACAGGTGAAATCTCCATTGCAATGTTTAACAACTCTATAGTAAAAAAAAAATATATAGAACTGATCAGCAAAACATTAACCTAGGTCTATATGAGCTCAAAAAACAAAATAGAATAAAATAGATATTGAAAAAAGCATCCTGGTTCTGTTGCAGATGTAAGGATAGCCAAATTGGAGTTTTGGATATCAGCTGTTATGGATTTGAGCCAAATCATCTTCTTTTTGGTCTGTAGAAATTGCTTTAATTAATCTCTCTGGAATCCAAATCGGCTGCTGTTCTCCCTGTGGAAACACAAAAACAGGCCCCCGACTCCAGACAATCACTGGGTCAGGACTTTAGTTAATCTCTCCGGAATCCAAATCGGCTGCTGTTCTTCCTGTGGAAACACACAAACAGACCCCCGACTCCAGACAATTACTGGGTCAGGACCTTTCCATTGTCCTGTTAGAATATCTTTCCAAAGTACCTTGGGCTTATGTACATTTTTTGGACACATATGCCTTTCTGCAGCACTAAGTCCTGATGAATCCAAATTTAAAAAGTTTAGAGTAAAAAGGGTTATTTTAAGTTTATCTTTGGGGAATATATACCCCTTCCCAATTCCGTCTTTTTGCTTTAATAAGTACATTTTAATAGTTTGATGAGCTCTTTCAACTATGCCTTGTCCCTGTGGATTGTATGGGATTCCTGTTATATGAGTAATGCCAAATGATGAGCAAAATTGTTTAAAAGAAGTAGACGTATAACCAGGGGCATTATCTCTTTTTAACTGTTTTGGAATGCCCACAGTGGCAAAATTTTGTAAGCAATGAGCTATAACATCTTTAGTTTTTTCTCCGGCATGAAGGGAGCCCATCAAAAATCCAGAAGAAGTATCAACTGTAACATGCAAATATTTTAATTTTCCAAATTCTGGCAAGTGTGTGACGTCCATCTGCCAAATATGGTTAGGTATCAATCCTCTAGGATTGACTCCAAGATTAACTTGTGGTAAAAAGGTCACACAATTTTGACATTGTTTTATTATTTGTCTAGCTTGTTCCTTAGTTATTTTAAAACGCTTTTGTAAAGTATTAGCATTGACATGGAACCTTTTATGAAAATTTATAGCTTCTTCTAGTATAGAGAAAATATGTACGTCATGTGTAGTTTTATCTGCTAAATCATTGCCCAAACTAAGGGCTCCAGGCAATCCTGTATGTGCCCTGATATGTCCTATAAAGAATGGATCTTTTCTGTCCCAGATTAAACTTTGTATAGTGGAAAACAAAGAGAAAACAGTAGAAGAAGGGGAAATCCTACCAGCATCTTCAAGGGATACTATAGCATTAACTATATACTGACTATCAGAAAATAAATTAAATATAGAATCTTTAAACATCACAAAAGTTTGTAATACTGCATTAAGCTCTACCTTTTGAGCTGATTGTTTGGGTACTAAAAATGTAAAAGTTCGATCAGGGGTAACTATTGCTGCTGTACCATTATTTGATCCATCAGTGAATATATTTGGAGCATTCATGATAGGTGTTTTTCTTGTCATTTTTGGAAAAATTACAGGATGCAATGACCAAAAAGACAATAAAGGATTAGATGGTAAGTGGTTATCAAATGAAACATTAGATTTGCACATGATTATTGCCCAAGTATTTAACTCATTAGCTAATTCATCAATTTGATTCATAGTATATGGAGTAATAATTTTATTAGGAGAAATTCCAAACACTGCCTTTGCTGTTTTTATTCCTTTGAGTATTAATTGTCCTACAGCCTCAGGATACCTAGTAAGAATAGTGTTAGGAGAATAAGATAAATGTATCCATAATAATGGACCTTCTTGCCAAAATACTCCTGTAGGAATATTTTTTGTTGATAGTACAATAAATAATAAAGGCAAACTTATATCAATTCTATCCAAATGCATATTTTCCATATATGTTTCAATGATTTTTAATGCCTTTCTTGCTTCAGGCGTCAACATTCAGGGTGAATTTGGATCTGATGGACCTTTTAGGATATCAAATAAAGGTCCCAATTCTCCTGTTGGAATACCTAGATAAGGCCTTATCCAATTTATGTCTCCTAATAACTTTTGAAAGTCATTAAGTGATTTGAGTTGATCTACTCGTATTTGAATTTTTGGTGGACGGACCATGGTTGAGGATAATAGAACTCCCAAATAATTAATTGGAAAATTTAATTGTACTTTATCTATTGCTATCTCTAGATTATAATTTTTTAATAAGTTTGTAAGTGTGGCATAACATTCTAGCAATGTGTTTTTAGCTTTGTGTGCTAATAATATGTCATCCATATAGTGAAATATTTGTAGCTCAGGATTTTGATTTCTAAGTGGCTGGATTACTCTGTTAACATAAATTTGACACATAGTTGGGCTGTTAGCCATCCCTTGAGGGAGTACTTTCCATTCATATCTCTGATCAGGACCTTCATGATTCAGTGCAGGGATAGTAAATGCAAAACGTGGACTATCCTCAGGATGAATTGGAATTGAAAAAAAACAATCTTTAATATCTATAACTAAAACATACCAAGTTTTTGGCAAAGCAGACAACTGAGGAATCCCCGATTGAGCAGGTCCCATAATGACCATTTCATTATTAATGGCTCTTAAATCTTGCAATAATCTCCATTTACCAGATTTCTTTTTGATGACAAAAATGGGAGTATTATGGGGAGATACAGAAGGTTGTATATGTCCTTCCACTAATTGTTGTTTGACCAGATCATGGGCTACTTGTATCTTTTCTTTAGTCAAGGGCCACTGAGGGACCCATACTGGTCTTTCTGATTTCCAGGTAATTTTTATTGTCTCAGTGGCCCTTTGTGAAAATCCAACCCATGTCTGTCTGTTCCTTGATTTATTTGTATTGGTGCTGCTATACCTTGTTCTTGTTTTTCTAATCTTTTTCCTTTCCTAAAACCTTGTCTAGCCATAATAGTGGGTGCATTTTGATTGATATTATTTGTTAATGTCAAACCTAATTGATCTAAGACATCTCGTCCCCATAAATTTACAGGAAGATGATCCAATACATATGGCTGTATAGTTCCTTCACATCCTTCAGGATCCTTCCAATCTAATACCATTGCACTTTTATCGGGATTATTCGCCACTCCTAGGCCTCGAAGCGTTTGAGTGGCTTGTTGTAATGGCCAATGTTTTGGCCATTCTTGACGAGAGATAATGCTAAGGTCTGCACCTGTATCCAGTAGCCCATTAAATTCATGTCCTTGAATATTTAGTTTTAGCATGGGGCGAGAATCTAAATTTAAAGAAAGCATAGCCCAATCTACACCTGTGGAGCCTAATCCCTTGGAACCTCTTTCTACAACATGACTGGAAAATTTATCATGTAGGCTTGGTATTATTAGTAATTGTGCCGCAGTCTGGCTGGGCACAATTCAGGAGCCACTTGTCAAAAGAAACAAACTTTATTTTTAAAACTACAAACGCCAAACAAAACAGCTCCTCAGGAAAAACCCTCAGAGCCCAACTGCCACCACCGGCTTCCACAAGCCTCTCCCACACACCAACAACCACCTCCCACAATCCTCCTGCTCTTGAGGCCGATTGGCTAGGTCGCGTGGGCGGAGCCAAAGAAGTCCCCCAATGAGCAGTTCCGTAGTCTGAAGGGCAGGGAAACAGCCCAATGAACATGACCGCAGAGGAGCCAATCAGCTAGATGTTGCTGGGGCCGCTGTGAGCCAATCATCAGCTGGCAGTCTGAAGGGCAGGGAAACAGCCCAATGAACATCACCACAGAGGAGCCAATCAGCTAGATGTTGCTGGGGCCACTGTGAGCCAATCATCAGCCGGCAGCTGGGAGTTTGCTGGCAGCTGGAAGTTTTCTGGGGCCCCTTTGGCTGTGGCTCTCAACAATTCCCCTTTGTCTAATCCACTGAATTTCTATTCTTCCCCCCACTCTTATTGTGTGTTAGGATCCACATATCAGACAGAACATTCAGCCTTTGTTTCTTAAGATGGCTTATTTCACTTATCATGATAATCTCCAGTTCCATCCATTTAGATGCCGTAATTTCATTTTTTTAATATACCTTTATTTTATTTATTTTTATGTGGTGCTGAGGATTGAACCCAGTGCCTCTCACATGCCAGGCAAGTGCTCTACCACTGAGCCACAACCCCAACCCTCATTTTTCTTCAAGTAACTTTTGAGGCACCATGAAGCCACCAACAAGGAACGGGTATGTGCAATAGAGAAGCTTTCAATCCTGTCCAATGGTCCTACAAAGACCTGAATTCACATATGCCCCCAAATTCAATCCCTAAGTCCCAATCAAAATTGGAATTCTCCCTCCCTTTGTCTATATATACCCTTCAAGCTATGTTTCACCCTTGTCTTCAAAGCGGCTGAGCTTAATTTAACCTGATTTCACATCAATAAATTGCCAAGAGAGAAGCATGCTATTGGAATTTTCCATACTATGTGCACATGACGGGGGGATGGTGCCCTGATTTTTGCCTCTGTAGGCCTTTGCTCTGGTCAATCTCCACATGAGCCCCTCTGGCTGCTTAGTCAACAAATATTCATGTAATTTTTTATCAACTGAGCTTCAGAGTTTGGTTTCCCTGTTTTTAATGCTCCTGAGGATTAATTTCTGACAGTTCTTATCATTCAGTGAGCCCTAATTCTGAATCATGATGAGAGCCGTGGGTGCAGAGCACAAAGCTTCAGGAACTACCTAGAGCTGAAAATGCTGCATTTGCTTTTTAGAATAGAGCATATGCATGGTTCTTCCAGCAGTCACATGTCTTTTAACCAGATGAAAGCAAAAAAGTGCTAGCTGGAAATGAGAACCGAATCTGCAAAGCTTGCTAATGTGATTCAAATCTGCCAGAAATACTTCATCCTGACTCCAAACCTGTTCTGGGACAGTCTTGCATTTATTACATTAATGATTAATGTTGGAGCATCTCTAGTTTTATTTCATCACCAGAATGACATCCTTTGAAAGAAGAAATTGCTATCCTATTATATGATCTAAGATAACCTAACCATTAGTTTTTTTAAAGGTGAAAAGATGGCAGAAATTCTCGTCCTTAGCTTGTCTACAAGATTCCCACTTCTCCACCTACAGATGGTCTACTGTTTGAGTACCCATAGATTCTTGTATGCCCTAGACATGGTCCCATATTGGCACAGCAAATATACTCACATTTTTTCCATGAGGAACAAAAAAAGGAAGGATATTTAATATCTTCTAAGTCATCCTTCTTGCCCTTATCTAAAAAAGAAAAGCATTTCACCATTCATTTCTTCACATATTGAACAGAGCAAAAGACATATTTTTTGAAGGAGCTCACCCTCTACAAAAGTGGTTTTAAAAATGTGGGAAGGTGATCTCTTATGAATTTCAATGAAAATCAAAACTCTTCCTAGGAAAACAAACATGTGCATATAAAATTTTGAACACAAATCCTTAGGAAATTGATAATCACCTATTGTCCATCTTTAAAGCTCATATTTAAACTGACTGTTTGTGTTGAAACTTTGAATCCCTAAGGGATGGAATTTGGAGGTAGGACTTCTAGAGGCCCCATGATGGAATTTTGGCCTTATACAAAGAAGAGAAAGATCTCTTGTCATTAGAAGGAGTTAGCACTGTCCATGGCTCCCTGGGAGAGCACCAGGGGAGATTTGCCCCTGGAACTCACCTGGACCTGATTTGTGTGCTTCTTGTCTTGGGTGATTTTAATGGGGGTCTTTTCCAGATTATTATTCTGCTGTGACATGCTGTAACTGTGGGTAACAGAATTCACGGAGTTTGTAAACCCTTTTAGTGGATTGTCAAAACTGAGGGTTGTCTTGGGGACACCCAAACTTAGAATTGGTATCCGAAATGAGGGTGGTCTTAAAGCCCCTCTAACTTGTTGTTTGATGTCAAAAATGAAGATGCTCTTAGGGACCCCCCCCAACTCTGCACCTATTAAACATGTTTACATTCATGAATTATATCATGCTATTAAAGAAATTGGTCAGCTTCGGAGGATAATTAGGATAATTATGAAAATAACTATCTCAGAAACTGGCAAAGGGAAAATGCAAGTTATTTATTTTGTCTTAATTAAATGAATGTTGCCACTGGATAATCATATGCTAGGTTAACATAAGAGTACTTTTTATGAGTGATTAATTCAAGTAAAAAATGAAGCAGAAGTTATGGAAATAAATAGAATGTTGGCATTTTACAACCCTTAATGGATGAATAGATTTAGGCGCTACATATCAGCAGTGACTGAAACCACAAAAAAGGGACCAAACAGGTAACAATGTACTTCCTGCCAGAAGAATACTACCACCACTTTGTCAAAGGAATCCAACTGGAGTCTGATCAATGATCTGAATCTAGCTACTGATTTGCAGGAAATAGAGAGTACAGAAGAACTCCTTTAACACAATGAATATTGTGCAGTCAACAAAATCCTTTATGGGGCCTGGAGTTGTGGCTCAGTGGTAAGAGCACTTGCCTAGCATGTGTGAGGCCCTGGGTTCGATTCTCAGCACCACATATAAACAAATGAATAAATAAAGGTCCATCAACATCTAAAAAAATATTTAAAAAAAAAAACAAAAAAACCCAAAATCCTTTATGTTTATGTTTTCCTTTCCTACCATCAGCTTGGCTGAAACTCATTATGATTGATTCTCAGTCATGCAAAAACCAGCTAAAGATGCTGGAGCAACTTCTTGGAAGGAACTTGAGCCTCCGCAAATCCTGGAGAGATATTTGTGGACTGGAAATGTGGTATGGTTTGAATGTGTCCCTCCAAAGTTCTTGTTAGACTCTCAGGCCCCAATGTGGCAGTCAGTGTTGGAAGGTGGAGCCTCATGAGGAGGGTGAATGAATGTCTTCTCTCAGGAGCAGGTTCATTCTTACAAGAGTGGACTGTTATACAAGGAAGTTTGTCTTCCCCAGCTCCCAGCCCTCTTGTTCTTCCACAGTGTTCTGAAGTAGCAAACAGAGTCTCACCTGAAGCTGATAAGATAGTGCCATCATGCTTCTGGGTTTCCAAGCCTCCAAAACCATGAGCCAAACAGACTTCTAGCCTTCCTACATTACCCAATGTTTTATTCTGTTATCACAACAGAAAAATGGACTGCAACAGAATGCTCACCTACAATGGTCAAGTGAGAAAGAAACAAACTTCTTTCATTTTTAAGCCACAGTATTGTTGGTTGTCTGTGACAGCAGCATATTCTATTGCCCTACATAGTAACCCAAGGGTTGCTAACTCTAATGCCTTCAGATGTCACATGGGGAACATAAATATGTAATGGGGAAGGAGTAAGCGGGGACTGTGGTGAGTTAGAAAGCAAGTAACTATCCTAGAAGCACACATATTAAAAAAAAAAAAAGGTTTTCAACATATTGTTGAAATGAAATGTCTGTACTGTCAACTTCTGTCTGAGAGCTATGGTTTGCAGCCCCTGCTTAATCAGGAAGACTTAAAGAAGGTCATTCTTCCAGCTGCAAATTCACATGATTTTCTAGTATACATTTCTTCTCTTTGTAGAAAAAGGCATCATAAGAGACCTAAGCACAGGACTTACTGAAGTTTACATATTTTATTAGATATGATACAACCTGAGCTTTAACATGGACACTTAAAAACTCCAATGATTCAGACAAAATAGGGATTTTCTACATGAAATCATCCAGGACTCAGGGACTCTCTGTGTCGTAGCTCTAACTCCCCAGGTTTTGGTCCTGTTACTTGGTGGAAGTTTCCTCAGTACCAGCAGCCTGCAGGAAAGGGAAGGAACAGAGGGAAGGAGGAAGCCCAAGTAAGAGGGAAGCAGTCCAGAGGGTGGACGTCTCTTTTTTTCGCATCCCATTAGCTAGAGCCTAGTCAGGAGGCCAGGCCCAGGCACAGTGATATCTAGGAAGCAGAGTCTCTGCTATGCTCTCAACTCAAACAATTAGTAGCTGGGCTCTGTATACACTAGGCTAATAAATTCCTGATCTGTTGGTGTAAACTGGAGGAGCCAGAAGGATGGCCCCACATGATTTATTTCTTAAATAAATCTCTGGTGGATTCTGGTGGTCCTTGCTCACATCCAGTCTTTGAATAGCCTGGTCACTGGAATCATGGCCAGCAGTATGGGTTTCTATTAGTTTTAAATCTGGATTTCAATTTTACCCTTTTTTTTTTTTTTTTTTTATCTTCAAAGAGTACTCACTGACTCCTTAGAATTCTTCAGAGATAAACACCTTGGTAAGCCCCTTCCCAGACATTCCCAATGCCATGAAATATAATTCTTGCAGGCCAAGAGAGAGAACAAAAAAAAAAAAGGAAAAAATAATTAAAACAAACCATTTCAACTAGTATTGTAAATAGGCAAAAAGAGTTAGGAAATTAAAAAAAGGATAATTATAATTCATTTTTGACGGAAGTTTAGCTCCATCAAGAAATGACTTCAAGTCATCTTTTTAGAAGAGTGTATGTCAATTTCCTTTATACACATACATCTATTGGGTTGTGTTTTCTTTTATTTTATTATCATTAAGGTAACTAGAATTGCAAACATCAGCTTCTCTGAATAATCACTACAAAGGCTTCCAAAAGAATGGCAAGAGCTATAATCCTAGTCTAAATTTTTGGTTGTCTTCCAGTTACATGTCAAAACAGTAGCTTCCTTTGGGATAGCTATTCTTCTTTATTCTGCTGAAGAGCCTTTTTAGTGGTTGCTTTTGAATAATTATATACCATGCTTGACTTTCCTTTCACATAATATGAAAATTTTTATTTTCTTACTCTCTATGGTAACTGCGAAGATACTTCAAGCCTGTTTATTTTCTCTCTCAAGTATGGACCTACTTTCCTAAGGAGTAAATCTGGAAATACAAGCAGGGATGGTGTAAGTAGTTTAGGCTGATAGAAACATATTTCAAGATTCACCTCTCAAGATCTCCACATTTCACCCAGTCAGGTCAAATTGTTTTCTTTTTCTTCTTTTTAATCCCTGTTCATTTTTACATCCTGTGACTTTCCTGGTGCTCAACAGGGATTGTGCCTTTTTCCTCTCTTTCTCCCTCTTTCTTGGCTGTCAACTCCATATTCACCAACACCAAGATGCTTTCCCTGGTCATCCTAGACAGAATCCAAGGTTCCTGCTTCAGCTCGGGAAAGGCTGTGCACTATTAATTTTTGAAGGAAGTGCTGTGAGTATTGTATTATTTATAATTAAAACAGAACAAAACAAAACAAAACAAAAAAAACACTTCAGCCGGGAGTGGTGGTGCATGCCTGTAATCTCAGCCCCTTGGGAGGCTGAGGCAGGAGGATCTAAAATTCAAAGCCAGCCTCATCAATGGTGAGGCGCTAAGCAACTCAATGAGACCCTGTCTCTAAATAAAATACACAATAGGGCTGGGGATGTGGCTCAGTGATTGAGTTCAATCCCCATTACCTGCCTCCCGCCCCCAAAAGAAAACAACTTCATAGTTTTCACATTTACACTATATCCAAGTTTATTCTTTTTCAGAAGGTTACCACTTTGATGGGCACTAACTGCTGGTCTGCTTTCTTTCCTGAAATTTAGCCATGAGGTATATTGATTCTCCTAGAAGAGTGAGGGAGCCCAGGCTAGCTGACTGCAAATAGTAGGATCTAAAAGCTCAGCACAGAAGCATTTTGGTTCTTCCCCTGATCCTATCCTTGGTTGACTTTTCTAAGCAGATCCCATAAGCATCCTAAGGGACAATAGATCACTGTCCCCATCACCCTGCCCTGTGACCTTGGAAAGGAGGAAGTCTAAGGGAGAAGGCTGCAAAGCCATGGCTGCGGGGCAGGGTTGACAGCTGATAGCCAGCTGAGCCAACCCAGCCACACACTTAGTACTTCCCAGAGACTTTTTCCCACATGCTTCCATGGTAGCCCAATTAGATCAGTCCTTTTGCTCAAAGTATTTTCTTCTGAAAATATTTAGAAAACTCTAATGCTCATCTGCTTTTGCTTCTATTAGTAAAAAAAAGCATTTACTCATTTAGAGATCTAGCCGGCTGTTGCTGATCACATTTGATAACATTCATAAAGTAGCTTGTTTATTTTCATTATCTCATTTCTTCCAACCCATAATAACTCCCTGGGGGAGGGGGACAGCATCTGCTCCTGCAAGAAAAATAGCTACAGCCTTCTCCTTGGTTTTCTGTAGGCTTTAAACTCCAGGGAGGTTAGTGCTCTTCATTCTTTTGGATTGCCCGTGTTTCTGCATAGAAATTTTTGGAAAGGAGAACTGTAATGTTGAAGTATAGAAAAGCAATAAGCTTCAGATGAGGTACTGAGAAAAGAAAGAAGAGACCCGGGATGGAGCCCAGTGGTAGGCTACTTGTCTAGTATGCTCAGGAGGACCTGGGTTCCATCCCCACTCCATCCCCGCCCCCCCCCCCAAAAAAAAAGGAGGGGAAGGAGGTGGGAGAGAACAGAACACAACAAGTCTTAGAAAAGGTTTCAAAGACCTTTAAAATACTGGTATACTAGTAAATTATCTGAAAATTCTATAAGTATTAAAATTCCTCTGCTCCCAAATATTTATCTTATTTACTGTTAAAGTACTAATATTGTGCTTCCCTAGATTGAGACTAACTTTTCAGTTTCAGGCCATTTAGAGTTCAATTCACAGCTTATTAAACTGTGGAAAGTGTTGATGTAATTCTCTAATGTTCTTGCAACTCTGTCCCAAAGCTCTGGAGCATACATGCTATATGGGCCAATTAATTCCCAAATTTCATAACACATGTCAGCACTATAGACAATTAGTACAGAAAAAAAAATTGATTCTCTTTCTGATGATAAAAATCACACTGGTCATTTAACAACATTCGTTGGGGGATTTACTGAGAGTGAGAAGGAGGTGGGGGAGGGGTAAGGATGGGGATAGGAATGCAAATGAAGCAGGGGAAGTAAAGAAATTAACAAAACAGTACAGCACCTGCTTGCTTTTTAAAAGGTGTTTATAATCTCCTAAAGAATGAGACTTGGAAGAAAAGGGAAGTGCTGTGAGCATTCTGACAATTTTAACTGACAATATAAATAAATGACCTACTCTTCTAGTTTTTAAAAATTTTAAAACTTGTATAGTTACTTTTTCTTCTCTTTTTTGGTATTGGGGATTGAATACAGGAGGGGCACTCTACCATTGAGCTATGTCCCCAGCCCATTTAAAATATTTTTATTATGAGACAGGATCTCACTAAGTTGTCCAGCCTGGCCTTGAACTTGCCATCCTCCTACCTCAGTCTGCCTAGTTGCTGGCATTTGGGATGTGCACCACTGTGCTGGCTGTAGACACTTTTTAATAAAGCTTGGAATCCAAGTGTTACAGGTCTGGGGCCTTCAGGGAAACTGAGGCTGCACAACCTCCCCTCTCCCCGCCACCTTTCAAACCCCAATTCTTGCAATCAACTCTGAAGATTTCAGACATGTTGCTCAGAATAACTTCAATGATTTTATTGAAGGGCTAGGATGGGAAAGAGGGTATTCTGAAGGGAGAGAGTGGGTCCTCTCAGAGAGGAGAGGGACAGTGTGTCTCTCCTGCACTCCAGTTTTATTGGGGATCCCAGAGAAATTTCCAGAGTCCTGCCCAGGTCCACCTCTTGACTTTTGACTGACAGCAGGATGACATCAGACTTTCAAGTCCTCACTGCCATGACAACTCTAGGTCACCTTGGCCCATGCTGACCGGTTCTAATTGGATTTGTAACCATAAATTCTTCCAGATTTTATGGTTAGGAGGAATTATCCTTATCATCCTGGGTTTCCGGATATGGTCTATGAAAAGGGTCACAAAAGTCTACCCCTTTAAGGTAACTTGGGTTCCTCTTATCGACATTATTTGGGGCCTGCATTTCTCCTGCAAATAACAGGTAGTCTGGTGGGGAATGTAACATATCCTGTCCACTTAAGCCAGGCAGGGCTGCAGGTAAATTGCTTCTTGGAAGAGAAAGCATGTGGGGGTCAGCACAGTAGGCCCATTTTATAGAATTATTCCTTAACCTCATCTTTCCTCTATTTGCATCTGTCCCCTATCACAATGTTTTTCTGCAGAGACCCAGTTGAGGAGTTAAGATCAGTAGCTAGCTTCATGACTTAAAAGGTTGACAATGTCCAGAACGAGGGGTCCATAGTCAGGAGATGAAATGCCCAACACTTAGAAGTCTTAAGGCACAACCCCTCACCCCTTAGAGCTTCAGTGGAAAGAATGAGGAAAGCTGTTTGTATACTGAAAGATAGAATCAAAGGCCAGTGGGGGGGCTGGGGATGTGGCTCAAGCGGTAGCGCGCTCGTCTGGCATGCGTGCTGCCCGGGTTCGATCCTCAGCACCATGTACCAACAAAGATGTTGTGTCCGCCAAGAACTACAAAATAAATATTAAAAATTTCTCTCTCTCTCCCCTCTCTCACTCTCTCTTTAAAAAAAAAAAAAAAAAGTCAGTGGGTGTTACTATTGTTCCCTTACAGGATGATGACATAGCTTTAGATTGTGACCATTCACCCAGTTCACATACTACCCCAGCATAGGAAGGACCCAGAAATCCAAAATTTGCATCCTAATTAGGTTGCCCTCCTTGAAATGAACTCTAGTCCAGTTTTACTTTGTTCTGCAAGTAACTGTCGAGCTTCACTTCCTACCACACTTAGCTCCACCAGCAACTGCTAGAACATTACACACTGTTCAGCCCTTCCATAACTGAGCCAAGGTTCTTTCTTTGGCTTCAGGACCTTAAACCTAGTATTTTGCTTACCTCCCCATAGTAATGCTTACTTTCCAGTATTATGGACTGCCCCCTCCACAGGCTGGGAGCTTCTTAAGGACAGTGGTGCACTTTAATCTTTACACCCCCACTAAGTTATCTTTGGTAAAGATGGACATGGATTATTGAATGGCTGGGTGGATGCCAGCAAGTAAACTATAATTTCTGCCCACAAAGAGCAGGATTGTGACACTTCTACTATGTGTTTATGTGGGTTTCCCCACAGCACTACCACTCTCAATAACATTTTTTTTTTTTAATTCTCTCTCTCACTGTCTTTATTTATTTATTAAGAGAGAGAGAGAGAGAGAGAGAGAGAGAGAGAGAGAGAGAGAGAGAGAATTTTAATATTTATTTTTTAGTTCTGGGCAGACACAACATCTTTGTTTGTATGTGGTGCTGAGGATCGAACCCGGGCCGCACGCATGCCAGGCGAGCGTGCTACCACTTGAGCCACATCCCCAGCCCTCAATAACATTTTTGTATTATCTTTATTGAGATGTAATTCACATATCAAGTTCACCAATTTAAAATGTACAATTCAGTGGTTTTTAGAATAGTCAGGATTGTGCATCGACCACCACCATCAAGCTTCAGAATGTTGTTTTCACTCTGAGAAAGAAAAGCCCACCTATTATCATTCACTCCTCATTTCCCTCCTAGCAACCATCAACTGTCTCTATAGGTTTTTAATTAATCTCTTGCTGTGCCGTACACATAGGATTACATATTAGAATGCATCTTTTCCCATGAACAAAAATAAAAATAAAATCTGCGGCAGCTTTGATTTGGTATGAAAAAACGAAATCAATCTCCAACTAGCTCTATGACCTTGGACAAATTAACTGGATTTAGTTTCTTCATAAGGTGAAGTTTAGAAGGTGTGTAAGGGCACCTTCAGGCTAACAAGCAAACAAGTAAGAACAAACAAAAACAAGAACCCCCACCGCCCAAACCTCCAGGTATAATCCCAGTACTCCACCCTAGGTAGCCTGTCCTGGGTTTGGGTGATAGATGGTTGTATACTAACAGGATTTCACACCAGAACTGCCGCCAGCCACTGCCCTCCCCGAGATGATCCCTACAGAAGATGTTTCCTCTTCTTTCCTTTTGGGTCGTCTTTTCGTTTCTGGGTTGGCACAGGAGAGAGAGGGAGGAAGAGAAGCTGCAGAGCCTAGGCGCGGAGGCGCAGCGCGCGGGTGCCCGCAGGAAGCCTCGCCCAGCTCGGGACCCCACCCTCCGGGTGCCCCGGGAGCTGGCCGCCCCGCGCTGGGCTGCGCGGCCGGCGGGGGCGGGGCCAGCCATTTCCGCAGCCAATCCGCGCGGCGGCGCGTCCCGGGGGTCCGCGGCTCGCCGGGCGCGCAGGGGGCGGGGCTCCACTTGACAGTGGCGGTCGCCGGGCAGCCGAGCCGGGGCGCAGCGAGCGGAGCGCGGCGCAGGGAGCGCGATCTGCGCGGGTGGCTGCGGCAGCGCCCTGCTCCCACGGCTCGGATTTTCGGCCCAGCGAAGTAGCCTCCAGCGGTGGCGGCGGCGTCCGGGCGATGCTGCGGGACCCCTCGGGCGCCGGTGTCCTGGCCTCTTCCTAAGGTACTCTGCCCGGCTCGCACCCTTGACGAGGGGAATCTCAGCGCCCGGGAAGTGGCTTTGTGAAGCTCCTGGCTGGGTGGACTACGTGGTGGGCCGGTGAGCGGGTGGGTGGGGCTGGGCGGGGCCGCGCTGTCTGGGCTGCTTTCCCTCCGAGGAAGAGGGTGGGGGCCGAGGGAAGCGAGTGGGGGGAGGAGGGCTGTCTCCGGGCAGCAGCTGACGGCATCCCCAGGCTCCATCCTCCTCCTGCCTCCATGTGGTTTGAAAGAGGTTTTGTTCCAGGAGAAAGTTTGATGCCCAGAGTTGAGCAGCCTGACTTGATTGATGGTCCTTGAGGCCCACGCCCCTAAAGAGAGGCAGCCCACCCTATGCTGTACACCTCTGCACTGAATATGGGCACGTGGGAACCCGGGTTCTGACCTGAGCAGCATTCTTGACGTAGGACTTTCCTTGAGGAAATTCCTCTGTGGGAATCCCCTTTGGGGAGGAGGCTTTCTGGACACAGCCCCAACTTGTGGCTTGAAAACAATGCAGCAGGTAGTCTCTGGTCCCATGTACCTTTCCCGTAGCATAGTCTCTGCCAAGACTTATGCTGTAGGAGCTTCAAAAATTTAAACTTAACTTCTGATTAAAGATTCCTAAATCCAATGTGTCCAATGTCGGGGCCACCATCCAAGGTGACAATGATAACTTCTGTTAGACTCTTTAATATTTTAGCACTTATTTTCAATTGGCTTTCCCTGAGTTTTATGACAGTTGCTGTGGCACATAGCAAGTGGGTAGAAGTTATGGCCCATCATTTAGTGTGAGAGACGGGGACAAAAAACATCAAGTGTGTGCCCACTTGAAGAAAGGCAGGTTTCAGTCTTCAAATGAGGTGGATTAGGTGAGCATTATTAGCTTTATAAAACAAATAAAATAAAAATTCCAATTCCAGTTAGAACTAAGTGTTATCTGAGATTGTAAGAACACATCAATCATAAAGTGACTCAGGGTAGAGGAGTAACATGTAGATAGCACATAGTCTTGCAAGTAGCAGATCTTACATATATACTTAAAACATGAATTTTATTTAATCTGTCATATCTTTTTGATCACACATGTGGATTCTCACATTTAAACTCTTTTTTATCAAGATACGTTCATACCATAAGACAATTTTATAATATCCTTTGAAACTTCTTTTTCCAGTTCATGTAACTTACTCCTTCACCAGAAAACATCATCTTATTCAGAGCACTTACATTTAAGGACAGTTTGCAATAGTGTCCATACATCAAGCACATTATGTGTGTCAGACACATTACTAGGTGTCATATATATATATATATATATATATATATATATAATTACTTTAGTTGTTATAGTCACTCTAAGCAGATGTTATTACTTTCCCTGAGTTTATGTAATTTCCCCTCACAACTATGCAGCAAATGATAGAGGTAGGATTTGAAACCGGGTCTTTTAACTCCCTATTGATGCTCTTGACTACTACTCTATGCTGTCTCCTAGCTCTTTTGAGAATTACTCTGTTATAATATAGTAGGGAATCCAAATATGGCAACATACACTATCTCTACTGGCCTAATGTATCAGATCTTTTTCTAGAATGTCTTCTCTTTCTGGGAGCCCACCTCACCCCCCACCCTTGGTGCATATGCATAAAAATCAAAGCCTCCTTAGATCTCCCAGCCTTCCCCTCAATTCAGATGGAAACCTCTAGACCTGTCAACCCATCATCCTTTCAGGTAAGTCAGTTCCAGGCGATAGGTAACCCAGTGTTTCCCTCCCTGGCACTTAAGGAGCAGTCTCTACTCAGTTATGTGAGTCTATTTTAGCTCTGCACATACTCCCTACTGGTTGGCAGCAACATAGCCCCTGCAGTGTTCACACTGGCACACGCATCCCCTTGTACCAACTGTCAGAGAATTCCTGACACAGGCCGACCTACTTAAAAGGAACAACTAAAATGAAGTCACTGGGGAAAGTGGTTTTACTCTGGGGAATCCTTGAGTTCCCCACTACTGATCAGAAAGGAAATTAACATAGGGCTCTAGGAACAGGAAGTGGGCCTTTTCCATAGTGGGAAATACCATATGTACATCGTAGCCTAGTTTCAACACTATTGAGATATGTGCTCACCCTGGAAAAACCTCTTTACCTGTTGTCTTGATGACAAATGTGGCCACACATTTATTCCTGCTTGGATAATCACTTTTACACTAAGGCAGCTTGAATGAACAGCATCAAAAACTGATGTCACAACTATGACACAGTTTGGAAGCTGTGCCTAAAATTATAATTTAGAGCCATTGTTTTCTAATTTCTCTTCCCCAGGTTTTTTTTTTTTTTTGTGTGTGTGTGTGTGTGTGTGTTGTTCTCTTCCTTGGTATGGTATTTGACTCTGGTTCTAGAATGATTTTTTGTTGTTGTTTTTGTTTTGCGGGGCCTCACCATCTTCACATTAGAACACCACTTCTGTATTACAGCATATTTTAGGTTTTGTTTTTTAATTTTAAAATTTGTTCATTTTAGATGTACATGACTCTAAAATGATTTATAAATACTAAGCTTTGAAAGAAATCAATGTATTTTTGAGCTGTAACCATATGCTGCCTAGAATCATATCCTTCTAGTTGGCACTTTACTCCTGTTACTCTAGTGCAAGAATCTTAAAGTCCTGCATATATGCTTTGGGATTTTAAATGGACCTTCTTGTCTAATTATTTCACTCCATCCTCTGTAGCAGTAGTAGAATTTGAGATTAGAATAGAGCCCCGGCACTATCTCTCTATTATCTCTGCCAAAAAACTGGAGCAGCACCAATTAAAGTAGGAAAAGTAGAACACGAAGTTTGCTCATTGTCACACTCTTGCCCCAGAATGGAAGATGTGCCAAAAACATTGTTGGAAAAGTAACTGGACTTTCTTAAATGATTAGTGACTTGTAAAACTATACCAAATTATTGAAATTATATAGTTTCCTTAAAATCGTGTATGTGCATGTACTTCCAGAATCAACAAACCTCTACTCTAAATTCTGTTTCTAAAACTTCTCAGTAACCAGCAATCCCATCTTATTTTCCATATTTTGTCAAATCTAAAATACTGTCAATTGTAATATATGACATTATTCTTATACTGTACAAGAAAAAAGAAAAATTTGATTACAGCATACCACTTTAATGCTGTTCTTCCATGACACTACTTGAATAGATCACACTAGTGTTTGATGGCTTTCAAGTTTCCTTCATCTCTTCTGTGGATATGAGTACATTTTTCTTGACAGTACATTTGATAGCATTGCTTGAGTTGTGTGGGACAGTGCCTTTGCATGAATCAGTAACAGATTTGGACATGGCTTCACCAGTGTGTGTCTTTCTTTCTTCATTCTGGTAAAGCGTTTGCATCTTGCTTTGCAAGACATTATGGATATGCCAATCAAGGGTAAAAGTTTCCTTTGGTGAGGCAACATTTATGTCCCACTGCTCTGTTTTGGTGCTTTCATGCATATACTGTTACATTTCCTTGCAGAGCCAAGTCATAGCATAATCTTTTTGAAAACAATTTAAATGGCAATTAAGCAGAACATGTACAGGACTAGCAATGACCATAACTCAGTAGAATTGAAAACAAAATGAATAGCTGTGACCGAGTTTTTGTACATGGAGGGTCATGACATTTGTGCCATGACTATGGTCAGGTCAATATAAAGATATATCCTGATTTCGGGAACATTAAGAATATGGAAAAATTATCAATGACATACCCTAATCTGTGCCCACTTAGTTTTATGAACTGAACTTGCCTACCTTCTTTCATCCGTCTATTCATTCATAAAGTCATGCATTTTGTTAGACTGCAAGCCCCAAGAAGGCAAGGACTTTTTTTTTTTTTTTTTTTTGTCTTGTTCTCCACTATATGCCAATCAGGTAGGACAGTCTGTGATACAAAGTAAATCTGTTCACTGATTAAATCTGTAAATGTGTGTGGACAAGTATCCTCCCATGGAAGATGAAGACACATGGAGTTGTTCACTGCCCTCCTGCTGGTTGGAACACATATTCTTAAAAATATGATGGTGACAGGAATAAAGGGGGACAGGCCCACATTAAGTTCTTGATTAATAGAGCCCTATTGAAACTACTTGATGCTATAATAATGATATAAAACTAGTTCAGAATAGAAGAAATTCCAGCATAGTTTTATTGATTTTTATTTTCACTGAAGGAATTTATAGCAATTTATAGCTTGGATTTTTTTTTTTTTTTGTATTATCTAAAACCATGACTTGCTTGGACTCTATGTAATTTAATGTACTTGTCCTATTACGAAGAACAGGGAAATGCCTTTTTCCTCCCATAGGGCCCTCTGAAACAGAACTCAGTGCCAGCGACCTTGCCTAGGTATATAATCCCACGAAGACAAACCTACTCAAGCAGCTTGCTTTATAGTCCATTTGTTTATGCCAAAAAGGGGCATATTTATGTTTTTGACATGTGACCCCCCCCCAAAAGAAAAAAAAAAAAACTTTGTTGGGCAGGACACATCTCCATCTGCAGGGCCTCTGCTTCCTCACTGCTGCCCAGTCAAGCAGAAGGCTCTTCTAGACAGCGAAGCTAGCTGCAGATGCCAGCAGAAGGAATGGCAGGGGAACTAGCTTAGCAACAACTCAGAAGCAGTCCCAAGAATCCAAAGTGAATTAGCCTTGCCCATATAACCCCGTGATCTCTGAATGTAACAGCTGGACCTGCAAAGACACATCCAGCTTCTAGTTCAGAGAAATGTGGGACCCCTGAACACATGTCTGATGCTCTGAGGTCCCTTGTGGGTTTCTAAGATACATTCAATTGACTTGCTCAAGGGAGGATGATTGATGTGGGCAAGTCATCACTACATGTCCCCAGCTGCAAATGAAAACAATTTAGCATAGTGGTGGGTGCCATGAAGGGGCATGGCAGATAGACCAGAGCTGGTTCTTTTATATACTAGAAAATACTTACTGAGTCTTTTTGGTTATCACTGATAGAACTTACATGTAATCACTTTTATTAAGTATTATTAACATGGGCCAGATAAAGTACTGTAAATGACAAAGAAAAAAATTTAAACCTGTTTACCGAACACAGCTGGATGAAAGAAAACCAATTCTCTAATTATGTGCAGTGTTCTAATGATACCCAGGATTTGTTTTTAAACCGGTATGGTAAGATGTGCAGACATGAAAATGACTGAGAAGAAGGAGAAGAAGTTTATTATACTTATTTCCCTAGAAGGAAGAGGCATGGCATGCCACACTGAGGGCAGTATCAGGGACGCCCCAGAGTGGGTCAGAGGTCAGAGGGAACCAGGGAAAATGGCAGAACCCCTTATTGTGGTTCTGTGACAAGCAACAGGTGAGGCAGGGTAAACAGGGTTAGGATTGGCTGGTTTGACTAATTTCAGCAGGCTCTGGAGCATGGGGGCTGTCACTAATTGTCCTGTACCTAGCTCACAGCATATGAGCCTGCTGAAGGAGGCAGCAGGGTGGGCTCTCGATTAGTTGGTTTGCATTTGGAGATATGCTTGCAGATGAGTCCTTACCATCTGCAGGCATTGGCTAGCCCTAGGTGGGGGCAGTCCCTCCATGTCAGCCAGGCCCCAACATGTCAGAACTTAAGAATATAGAAAATAATACTCATGGTTAGTATATAAGTATTTTTTTTTTAATGGTCAACTAATGAATTAGGCCCATAGACACATGGAATATTAGGTCTAGCTAGGGGTCTGACATATGTACTCAGTAAACATTAATTAAATCTGAGTCATGGTGCCAGATGGTCCAGCCACACTAACACTCCATCTTGATGGATACGGTAGTCAGGTGTGCAGTGTTTATCTTGGAAAAAAGAAAAATTGAGAGGCTGTGCATTACATAAAAGATCCCCAGGTGATGGATAAGTCCCTCAGGATAAAAAGGAGGCAAAATACTTAAGTCTTTGAAAACATTAGTTAACCCTGGAGCAGACACATTTTTAGTTATAAGATCTCAAAATCTCTAAGGTAATCATATGTCTGGTATATTTCCTTATTCACTGTGGACTTAAAATACAACACAACTCAGGAAACATGAAAGTTACATGCAACTTTTAAAAAGGGTTTTTCTCAAAAAGTAAAGTTGGAGCTAAAGAAAGTGTGTGTGTGTATTACAGATTCTGTGCTTAGGAATAGGCTTCTAAATGTTACTCAAAATAGCATGTGACATTCTTTTCTTGACTACATGTCAGTATTAATCGGATGATCTGATGATAGGCACATACACACACACACACACACAAAGTAATGGTACTGGAGAGATATGAAGGTAATTAACAGACAACGTGGTGGTGACAGACCTAGGTGCAGAATGTTTAAATGTCCCCATATTACCTCTGATGGAAGATGGCAGTGAGTGGAAGGGACACGGGGTTAGACTCAGGACATTACTCATAATGATGAAAGGCAGGAGTGCATGAAGGTACAAATGTTAGGGCTCAGTGCTAAGTAAATCAAATGACCAGTTGCTCCGATCAGCCTCCTGACTTTTCTTTTTCTGTGGTTGGTTAATGATTATAGTGCCTTTACAGTCCACTGGCTTTTCCTTAGAATCTTGACCATGCACGGTAAGAAATAATAAAGAAAATATAACCTGAAGTTCAATCTAATGCTCTCAAAGGGGAAGTTCCTTCCCCGTGAAAACTCCGGAATCACCCTCTGCTCACAGTTGCTTCTCTCTTGTGACTTTGCACACATCTCCCTTGTGTAGCAGCTTCTCTCCATTGATGGAGATTGTCTGAGTGTCTTCACTGGATCACAGCTGTTCCCTGATAATTTCCAAACAGACAGCTTAGCCTTTAAAGTGGCAGTATTTGCCTACATGGGCCAGTGAAAGTATTGCTGCCTGGCTCCTGTGGCTAACCTGGGTTTGATATTGATCAGGCAGTCCTTGGTTAAACCTGTCTCTTAACCAGGTGAGCATTTTTTCATTCCAAGCTTTTATGTTTTGTTTTTTTTTAAACCTCTAATTCCATATATGAGTTAGGCCTGTGTAAAAAAGGAATGTCAGACAAATAAGATCATATGCAGAACTACTCATAATTCCTTGGCTTTGTGGAGCCTTTCTCTCTGTCGATTCCTCTAAGGGGGATCTCCTAATGTGGGGGTAGGAGGTGGGTGGCAGCCTTCCTGGAGCTGTTTTAAATATTTGAATTCCATTTTAGCTTGAACCTTATGCACATATGGAGTTGGGGGGCGGTCAGTGAGAAGAGGCATAACCTGCTTATCTTTTGGACCTACAGCCTAGTTAAGCACCTGCAAAGGGTAGGAACTTAATAAGTATTGATTGAATTAGAAAATATTGGCTGGCTGGTTGACACAGAAATTCCCAGCCTTTTTTAGTTTAGAGGTTCCTATTAATTATGAACAAGAGCTTTCACAAAGTACTTTATAATCTGATAGATGAGTTGTCTAGAAGGGTGAATGAAAAACATAAAAACTGCTTTTTAAATAAATAGAAGTCATGAAGATAAACTTGCTTTAAATATCTATTACAAATGACCATTGTATACATTTTATGATATTTGAATGAAAACTGGATGACTAAAAATAGTAGTATAGATAGTCTATATTTTGATTATTTGGATTAGTTAGTAGATTTAAAACATACAAATAAGTAATAAAGCCTTAAAGAAAAGATATTTACTTAGTGAAACTTGCTAGAGTAAAATAACCACTTGAAGAAAACAGTAGAAAAACAATAACATTATGGCCATAACCATAATATGCAATAAATTTTAGATAGGTCATAGTGTTAAATGTTGGGAGAAGAAAGAACAGACAAAAGAAAGCAAAAAAAAAAAAAAAAAAAAAAGAAAAGAAAAGAAAAAGCAAGTAAGCAAAGTAGTATATTTATCACAGGATGAAGATTTTTAATTAAGATTTTCTGAATATTGATGACATTTTACAAAGATGCATATATTGGAAAACTGGAAAGCATAAAAATAATAGAACACAACGATACAATTCTAACAGGAGAAAGAATGTGGGTGGTGAAAAGTTATCGAAGTAAGGAATTAATGTGAATACGAGATTTGTGTCATAAGCACTCAGAATCTAGTCCGTGATGATTGAGGGAGAGCAGCAGATATTTGGGACATGGAAAGACCAATGTTAGATCATCACATGAGAGGTCCAGAGCATAAAACATGTCCCTTGATTGCCACTCTTTGATAAAAATCAAAATGAGCCCAGTGCAGTGGTGCATGTCTGTAATTCCATCGAGTCAGGAGGCTGAGGCAGGAGGATCGCAACTTCAAGGCCAACCTTGAGACCTCTCTCAAAATAAAATCAAAGATAAAAATAGGACTAAGATGTAACTCAGTGGTAAAGCACCCGTGGGTTCAATCCCCAGTGCCAGAAAAAAAGAATACATATATATATATATGTGTGTGTGTGTGTGTGTGTGTGTGTGTGTGTGTATTTTTTCCCTCTCCATTGACTTCTTTCTTCATCTGTTGAGCTAGTAAGACAAAAATAACAATAACAGCTCTTGAACCACCATTAAACATGGTAAATTATAAGGACTTCATTCAGAAACCATTTGAGACAGAATTTTGTGAGTATTTGCTTTTACTTTGATGTCTCCCCAGAGAGTAGAAACACATTCAACAACAGACTTCAGTGTGGACACTCATCAATAATTGTGGTATATTGGACAGTGTCTTTGCCTTAGTTGTGTCTTTAAAAGCACAATATCTAAAATAATGTTGAAAATTTAAAATTTGATCTCACTCTCCAAGAAGTGTTCACTTGATATTATTTTTCTTGTCCCTCTTGGAGCTGGAGGTGGAAACCATCTCTGTGAGTACTATTTGGAAATGGAGAAAGACTTTCCTCACCATCAAAATTATTTGAATAGGGTCTCAAAGGGCCACAGAGCTGGGGCTACATTTTATACTTAGTCCTTTGTGTTTATAAGTTCCACATTATCAGATTCAACAAACTTGGAATCAAAACTATTCAGGGGAAAAAAATGCATCTGAACTGAACATGTACATATTTTTTTCTTGCAGTTATCCATAAACACTCTGGTATAGCAAATACTTAGATTTAAATGTGCTTAGGTTCTATGCAAATACTTCACCATTTTATATAAGGGACTTGAGCATCTGTGGACTTTGATATCCTCGGGGGTCTTAGAGCCAATCCCCCATGGGTACCGAGGGCAAATATACTGACTATATTTTTGGAAGAGAAAGATGTTTGACTCAAAGTGATCTGGACTTACTGTCCCCTCATTCCTCAGAATAAGCAGGGGATCAATGGCTGTTGAAAGCTATGTGGTTAGTATTGCTCTCAGGGCTTAACATTATCTCTTTATATCCTTTGACCTCCCTGTGCCATAGAGCCTGTTATTGTCTCTATTTTACAAATTAGGAAACTAAAGAACAAAAGGACAAGAGATTAGGTATTTCCCCATGACCCCAGTGAGGAAGTTAGGAAAAGAACCCAGAGTGTCCTCAGAATTACACATTCAGCTTTGTATCACACTCCATTGTCTGTGCTTAATTTTGTTTTGTTTTGTTTGGGAGGGGTGTGCTTAATTTCAAGACATCTCTCCTTAGAGTTCTTGTCTACTGGACAGGTTTGTTGTAAGTGTGTAAGGTAATCATTTCAAGTATTTAAATGGTACAGTTGTTATTGGTGCTTTGGAAACAACTGTGATGTAAAATGTTGTGAAAGCTGCAGGTATTTTTCTCTCAGATTTGGCCTAGTCAAGTCCACTGCTATGGCACGTACCTTACCTTGGCTCTTCATCTCTGCATATTTGCAGAGTGTCTCTGTAGACCTCCACAAGTCCAGCACTGAAATCCCCTTTTTCCACTGAGACCTGTCTTTTCTTCCTTACATGGAGTGAGTAGGTGAGTGGGAAGCAGAACAGAAAAGGAAGCACTTTAAAAGGAAGGAGGGTGAAGCAGCTTTATTTTCTGCAGGAGGCTGCATCCACAGCAGAACAGTGGAATTAAATCCACCAAAAGTAGGACAGAGGGAAGTTTCCATTCAACACATTTGTGCCAAGATTGGGGAACTAGTATCTCTATTTGCTATCCTTTCAGTCCTGGATTTGTTATCTTCTCAAGCAGAGAAGAAAACCATAGACAACCTCCAGTGTACTTCTGAAACACTGACTACATCAAAAAGGGTATTCAGTTGCAGGATCTCAGATAGTCAGCAGATCTTAAATATTCTTCCAAATATACTGTAGCCAATGAAGCCTACATTGTACCCCTCTGACTTTTGTTAGGCAAATACTTGGGAGTATTTAAAAGTCAGTTATCAAATTGTTCTTTTATTCTCAGAAGTCCAATACCCTGGGTATGTGACACCTGATTAAGCCTCTTTGAAAACACATTTTAAAATGTAATTGAACACAGTTTTCTATGTTAATACATTAAAAACATATTTACAAAATAAAAATGTATTTTTATTGTGCAAGTAATGTGTTCAGTGAAGAAACCTTTAAAGATTCAGGCAAGTAAGAAGAAAATAAAAACTATCCATAACCCTACCTCCTAAATGTAGTCACTATTTACATTTTTGAATATTTCCATTTCTTCCCAATTTTTTTTTCATGTGTAGAGAGATTGTTTGTACAAATGAAATCACTTAGTATACTGTTTTATAAGCTGCTTTTTAAAAATAGTAAATTCATCCCAAATATCCTTCCATGATGGTAAATCATTACATAGATTTTTTTTTTTTTTTTTTAATGACAGACTGAAGTCATCAGAGCTTGGTTCTTGTGTTTTGAGACAGTCAGTAGAAAAGCTACTTCTCAACACCAAAGCTAAGAACTGTATTTATCTCTACTTAGGACATATTCTCTGCCTCATGTAGTTTTGAAGTAACCTGAGCTTGGCTTCACCTGCTAAGTGAGAGCCCTATATCAGGACTCCTGCCTCTGCCTAGATGATCATCAGGAGCCTCCGTTATTTTCATGGTCTATGCAGCATCTTACAGTTATCCTAGCAATTCTGATATGGAAGTACAAATGAGCTCTTTCTGCCTTGCATCTTCTGATAGATGAATGTCAGGGGAGACACAACCCTGCCACCTGGCCTCGTAAAACCAAGCCCATCTGCTTATAAAAACTGCCATTCAGTATGCTGACACCCTCCCCATCTTGCAATCCACAGCTGCCTCTCAATTATCACTTCTCCTGGGAGCCAAGATGCCAAAGATAATTGAAACCCACTGATAACAACCAAACTTCATGGTAGTTTAAATCTTCCTCATCAATCTTTCAACTGGAACTGCTCACAAATGGGCAGATTAGAGTTTCTTCTTTCCCTGTGATTAGCCCCTAATTCTGAGCCTAATGGGGTAACCAAAATTTGGTTGCTCGAGAGACGTGCAGACCAGCCTGTCTTGACTGTATCAGTCTCTGAAACTTCCAGGGAAGAGGACTAGGCATGCGTTGGACCATTAGAATAAGATACTATTCTTCTTTTTTGGTTCTTTTTCCAGAGATTTTACCCACACATGTTTTTAGAGTACCATCACTTTCTCTTTCTTCAGTCTGTCCCCAGTTTATCCCTCATCTCATGCCAAAACCCAAAACAAAACAAAGTATGTATATATGAAGTATCTATAAAATACACATATCCATTTGTAAATAAATGAGTCATCATTCTCTAGTCTCAAATATTTTTTTTTAATTCTCTTCGCTTCCCCACTGTTGAGCACTGTCCTTAGAACTTTCTAATGTGCCCATGCAGGCAGCTCACCCTCCTGCCTGCCCTGACCAGCACGGCACAGCTGCTTCTCCTGAGCCCCCTCTCTGCCCTTCCCTTCCTACCCCCACTTGAGGTCTAGGGTGCTAGATCCACTGCTCTTTCTGCATTTCCAGTTCTCTTCTTTCTTCCTTTTGTACCTTGCCTTTCCCTGTCCCCCTGACCTTTGTCCTATCAGCAAGGACATAGGATGCATCCAAAAGAACAAACTTTTAAGACCCTGGGGTTTTCTGTGACCATCACAATTGTTAAAGTGCACTACTGATTTGAAAGGTTTTTTTTTTTCCCCTTTCCTTAAAGGAAGTCATTTGGCCCTTGGACTTTCAAGGCACTCTTGCAGCTAATTGGGTAGAAACCCTAGAGAGGGTTGCTGCCCTCTGGATACATCAGGGATGCTAAGAAGGGCCATTTTGATTAAGGCTCTGTGAAGCACTCCTTCCTGGCCTGTTCTCCCCTCTTTCTAAGTGGCCGATTCCTCAGTGGTGGTGGCGATTCAGGCCCCTGGGACCGCTCCAGCCCATTTGAATAAGCTATCAATAACATTAAAAGCCTTCCCAGACGCTGATGTTTGCCAGCACTTACAGGCTCCTGCAGATTGGATGAGTGCCTTTTTGGTGTTTTCGGTTTCTGCTCAGTGTTTGTTAAACAGTTAGGGTATTTATCAGAAATGTCAATTGAACACAGACACATTATAGTATGTGCTAGTCATTGTTGTTATTGTTGTTGTTGTTTCCCCCCTGAAACTGCAGAACTCCATTTCTTCTTGGATTATGTCCTTCACACCAGGAAGGAATACTGGGAGTGTTGAAAAGAAATTATATGTGAACTACCCTCCGTTAGTAGAAGACAGTCAAAGCTGGCACGGCCTCCTAAGCGTCCAGCCAGGGCTGAGTTCTGAAGCTGCTGATTAGGAGGCAGAGAGAGCAGGGACTGGGATCTGTGCCCTCTTCCCACCTACCCCCAGTAGAATGCCCACGGCGCAGTGAGGGGCGGATGCCAGCTGTACCCCGGATTCAGAAACAAGAAACACAGCTGAAGGCCAGCAAGGGTCCTGGGGGAAATGGCTACAGCACTACTGTTTTATCTGGATCCTGGTTGAAGTTCAGGGCATCAGTGATCTCTGCCTTGACGTCTGTTGAAACATGGGCAAAATACACATGCCCTTCCCTTCCCTTCTTTCTCTCTCTCTCCAAACACATCTGTATCTTTGATGGGGGTTTAAAGGAATCCATGACTACCAAATATGTAAGAACCACAATTCTAACTTTTCTCCTCTTTACACTAACCTCTTCTTTGCTGTATATAAGCAAATTTTACTCAGTTTAATTCTGGAAGGGAAGAAGTTTGAGATTGATTCCCAAATTTTTCTGCCATTGTTGGGTGGAAGTGCCTTTTATTTTTATTTTATTACATTTTATTTTATTTCAGAAAAAAAGAATTTCAATACAAACTGTATCTTCTATATACATTTGCTTATCTTCTTCTCTTTATATTCTCTTCTCCACACGGGGCAATTAGTCTATCCCCACATGTGTGTAATTAAATGGCCCTACAGTAGGTGCAAATGTACCTGTTTGCTAGTACCATGCCTGTCATTCGCTGGGTTACCTTAGTCATCAGTGAACTTTCTGAACCTCAGTGTTCCCACCTGACAACTAGGATGATAAAAACCACAATATTAAAAGAAACCCTATAGGGAACTAATTATAAAAATTACATTATTGTTACATTTTATAAATGTACTACTTTTAACAGCATTTAAACATCGATCTCTACTGCCTGTTGAGATGTCTTCAGCAACAGTACTGCTTATTTGCTAGAATAGTCAAAGTGTTAGCTAAAGTCAGCTTCTTTCTGTTTTTTTTTTAATTGTTTTTAGATATGCATGACAGTATAGGTGTATTTCAACATATTGTACATACATGGGGTGCAACCCATTACAGTTTGACCCCTTTCTTAGGGTTGAACATGATGTGGAGTTACTCTGGTCATGTATTCATATATGAGCATAGGAAAGTTATGTCTGATTCATTCTACTGTCTTTGTTATCTCATCCCCCATGCCTTTTAAACCAAAACCCTTTAATTTCCTAGCATTCAGTGAATCCAAGAAATCACAAAATTAGGAAGCTGACGCTGTCCACTCCTGACATGATCTGAAGGCTGCAGGAAGATGCAACCTACATGGTGAAACTGGGTCACCATCTAACTTTTATGAATAGATCTTTATTATCTCTGCTCAAGTGGACATAAAATTTTCACAGCTTTGCCTGTAGCTCTGAGTGGCTCGTTCAAATACACCTTCAAAGTTCTTTGATTCTAAAATACTAGCACAATAATTAAAAATGTATGTTCTTTGCATCACAGATGCAGTGAAGATTGATTATATTTTAATTGGTTTTCTGTTCAGTATGTAAGTTCCTCGAGAGTGATGATACTAGGTCAGGTGTGGTGGTGCACACCTGTAATCCCAGCTACTTTGGAGGCTGAGGCAGGAGGTTTGCAAATTCAAGGCCAGCCTGGGCAACTTAGTGAGATCCTATCTCAAAATAAATATAAAAAGTGGCTGGGGATGTAGCTCAGTGTTAGAGCATTTACCTAGCAGGCACAAGGTCCTGTGTTTGATCCCCAGTACCCCTTCCCAATAGTATTGATATTAGGTGCTTAGATGGCATAAACTAATTAAACAAAATCTCCGTTTAAAAAATGTTTTATTGCTGCATATTAATTACACAGAATAGTGGGGTTTCATTGTGGCATATTTGTGTCTGCACATAATTTGGTCAATTTCCTTTTCAATTTCCTTTTCAATTTCCTCCCTTACCCTCCCTCCTCCTTCCCACTGGTTCCCATCCTCTACCCCTAAGGGTCCCCCTTCTATTTTCCTAAGATCCCTTTTTTCACTTCTTTATCTCTAGCTTCCAGGTATGAGAGAAAATATATGACACTTGTCTTTCTGATTCTGGCTCATTTTGCTTAACATGATGCTCTTCAGTTTCATCCATTTTTCCTGAAAATGACATAATTTTATTCTTTATGGTAGAATAAAAACTCCATCTTATATATATGCCATATTTTTTTTTCTTTCTTCTTTTTTTTGGGGGGGGGGATTAAACCCTGGGGTGCTTAACTTTAACACTGAGCCATATCCCACAAAAAAAGGGCTGGAGAGCTCTTTTTTGTATTTTATTTAGAGACAGGGTCTCACTGAGTTCCTTAGTGCCTTGCTGAGTTGCCAAGGCTGGCTTTGAATTTGCAATTCTCCTGCCTCAGCCTCTCAAGCTTCTGGGATTAGAGGCATGTGCCTGGCCTATGCCACATTGTCTTTATTCATTCATCTGTTGATGGACACCTAGCCTGGTTCTATAGCTTGGCTGTGTGAGTTGTGCTATAAACATGGGAATGCATATATCTCTTAAGTATACTATTTTTAATTCTTTTGGATAAATGCCAGGGAGTGATATAGCCGAATCATATGGTAGTTCCATTTTTAGCTTGTTGTGGAACCTCTGATAGTTTCCACAGTGTCTGTACTAATTTATACTTCTACTAACTGTGTAAGAAGAGTTCCTCCCTCCCACAACTGCATCCTCACTAGATTTATTGTTATTTGTGTTTTTTATTTTTATTTTTGGCATCAGGGATTGAATTAGGGATGCTTAACCACTGAGCCACATCCTCGGCCCTTGTAATTTTTAATTTTGAGACAAAGTCTCACTAAGTTGCTTAGGGCCTTCTTAAGTTGCTGAGGGTGTCCTTGAACTTATGATCTTCTTGCCTCAGTTTCCCAAATTGCTAGGATTATAGGCATGCACTACCATGTCTGGATGTTGCTTGTATTCTTGATGATTACCATTCTGACTGGAGAGTGATGGAATCTTAGTGTAGTTTTGTTTTTTGTCATTTTTTCAAAATTCATTCTTTCTTTTTAGATATACATGATAGTAGATGTATTTTGACATTGACATATTATACATATATGGAGTATAACTTATTCTAATTAGGATCCCATTCTTCTGACTGTACGTGATGTGGAATTGCACTGGTCGTGTATTCATATAACATAGGAAAGTTATTTCAGTGTAGTTTTGATTTACATTTCCCTAATGGCTAAAATGTTGAACATTTTTCCATATAACTATTGGCCATTTGTGCTTCTTTATTTGAGAATTGTCTGTTTGATTCATTTGTCCATTTATAATTGGGTTATTTGGTTTTTGAGGGTGAATGGTTTTGAGTTCTTTATATATTCTGGTTATTAATCCTCTGTCAGAAGAGTAGCTTAGCAAAGATTTTCTCCCATTCTATAGGTTTTCTCTTCATATTCTTAATGGTTTCCTTTGCTGTGTAGAAGCTTTTAAATTTGATACCATCCTATTTATTGATTCTTGGTATTAGTTCCTGAGCCATTAAAATCTTATTCAGGAAGTTGCTATACCTATATGCTGGAGTATTTATTTTATTATATTTTCTTATAGCAATTGCAAAATTTCTAGACTTATTTCTAGGTCTTTGATCCATTTTCAGTTGAGATAGGCATCTAGTTTCTTCTACATACGTATAACTAATTTTCCCACCACCGTTTTTTAAAGAGTCTTTCTTTTCTCCATTGTGTGTTTTTGGCACCTTTGCCAAGAATCAGATGACTAAGGCTGTGTGGGCTTTTCTCTGTGTCTTCTATTCTGTTCCATTGGTCTACATGTCTGTTTTCATGTGAGTACCACGGTGTTTTTCTTATGATGGCTCTGTAGTATAATTCGAAATGGGTTATTGTGATGCCTCCAGCTTTGCTCTTTTTGCTCAGGATTGCTTTGGGTAATCTGAATCTTGATTTTAGGATTATTCCTTCTAGATCTGAGATGGTGTCAGCTTTTCATTGCTAAAACCAAAATACCTGACAAACAACTTAAAGGAGGAAAAGTTTGTTTTGGCTCATAATTCAGAGGTTTCTGCTCATGATTGGCTCCATTGCTTTGGGCCTGAGGTGAGGTATCATGGTGGATGGTAGAAAGGGGTGATGGAGCAAAGCTTTTTACCTCATGAAAGCTGGGAAGTGGGGGATCTAGGGAGAGAAAACCAGAAGAGAGAAAAAAGAAAGGAAAGGGCTGAACACAAGAAATATCCTTCCAGGGCATCTCCGAAGTGACCTGCTTTATCCAACTAGGTCTCACCTCCTACAGTTTCCATTATCTCCCTATAGCCCATTCAAATCATTAATCCATCAAGTGGATTAATCCACAGATTAGGTGTGAACTCTCATGATCCAGTCATTTCCTATAAGCCCCACCTCGGAGCATTGCCACACTGGGGACCCAGCCTTTAACACAGAGTCTTTTGGGGACACTGCATATCCATAATAAATGTGGTTGCTATTTTCATGGGGATAACATTTAATCTGTAGATTGCTTTTAGCAGTATGTCCATTTTAACTATATTAATTCTGCCTATTAACGAATATGAGATGTCTTTCCATTTTCCTTTGTCTTTTTCAATTTCTTTTTTTTAACGTTGTCTAATTTTTCCTGTAGAGGTTTTTTACCACTTTGGTTAGATTAATTCCTAAGTAGTTTTTTTTTTTTTTTTAAGCTATTTTGAATGGAATTGTTTTCCTGATTCTTTCTCAGTGGATTCATTGCTTGCATATAGAAAAGCTATTGATTTTTGTGTGTTGATTTTGTGTTCTGCTGGTTTGCTGAATTTGTTTATCACCTTCAGCAGCTTCTGGTGGACTTTTTAGGACCTTCTATATATAGGACAATGTCATCTGCAAACAGAAGTAATATGATTTCTTTTCCTATTTGTATCCCTTTTAAATCCTTCTCTTGCCTAATTGCTTTGGCTAAAATTTCAAGGAGCGGTGAGCATGGACATCCTTGTCTTATTCCTGACTTTAGAATAAATGCTTTCATTTTTTTTTCCTCATTCAGTATGATGTTGGTTTTGAGTTTGTCATATATATAGTCTTTAGTACGATATTGAGGTAAGCTCCTTATGACTCTAGTTTCTTCAGGGTTTTTGTTTTGTTTTGTTTTGTTTTAATGAAAGGGCATTGAGTTTTGTCAAAGGCTTTTTCTGCATCTATTGAGCTGATCATGGGCTTGTCCTTGGTTCTATTTCTGTGGTGTTTTACAGTTATGGATGTGTGTATATTGAATCAACCTCGCATCCCTGGAATGAAACCAACTTGGTCATGGTGTGTGATCTTTTTAATGTGTTGTTGAGTTTGATTTGCTAATATTTTAGCCAGGATTTTTGCATCTATGTTCATCAGTGATACAGGCCTATAGTTTTTTTTTTTTTTTTTTCCCTTGAAAATGTCCTTACCTGGTTTTGGTATCAGGCTGATACTTGTCTTATACTTTGGGGTGTTTCCTTCCTTTCTATTTATGGAATAATTTGAGAAACACTGAAGTTAGGTCTTTAAAAAATCTGGTAGAATTCAGCTGTGGATCTGTTTGGTCCTGGGCTTTGGTGTGTTGGGAGGGGCTTTTATTACAGTTTTAATCTCACTGCTGGTTATGGGTCAGTTTAATTTTTCTGGGTTCCATTTTGGCAGGTAATATGTGTTTAGAATTTATCTATTTCTCTGGACTTGAGAATAAGTTTTGAGTATAAGTTTTTGAGTATATGTTTTCAAAATAGTTACTAATGAGCCTCTGGATTTCAGTGGTATCTGTTGTGATATCTCATTTTTCTTTTTCTTTTTATATATATATATATATATATATATATATATATATATATATATATATATATATTTAGCTGTAAATGAACACAATATCTTTATTTTTATTTATTTATTTTTATGTGGTGCTGAGAATCAAACCCAGAGCCCCACGCATGCAAGGCAAGCGCTCTACCACTGAACTACAACCCCAGCATCACCCCTTTTTAAAATTTTTTATCTTTTTAGTTGTAGATGGACACAGTATCTTTATTTTTATTGTGATATCTCATTTTTCATCCTTAATTTTATTAATTTGGGTTTTTTTTTTTTTTTGTATCTAGAATTGAACCCAGGGGCACTTACCACTGAGCTCTTTTTATATTTTATTTAGAGACAGGGCCTTGCTTAATTACTCAGGTGAGGTATCATGGTGGAGTATCATGAGGCTGGCCTTGAATTCTGCCTCAGCTTCCTGAGCCACTGGGATTACAAGCATACCCCACCACACCTGACTCTTCTCTCTTTCTTTGGGTTGGTCTGACTAAGGGTTTATCATTCTTTTTTATCTTTTCAAAGAACCAACTCTGTTTCGTGGATCTCTTTTATTGTTCTTTTATTCTCTACTTCCTTAGTTTCCGCTCTGCTTTTCATTATTTCTTTCCTTCTACTGGTTTTGGGAATGGTTCGTTTTGTTTTTCTAAGATCTTGAGATGCATCATTAGGTTATTTATTTGGAATCTTCTGATGTTTATTTTATTTTATGTGGGCACGCATAAACTTTTCCTGGAACTGCCTTTGCCACATCCCAGGGATTGTGCTTTATTGTATATCTATTCTCATTTCAAACCAAAATCTCCTTTTAAAAAGTGACTAGTCTGAAATGATATACATCAAAATCAAGTAATCAAGTCTTAATCAAGCCCTGTTTCCCATGCAATTAGATTGTGAGAACGTGGGCACTGTTTAATTATCGTGTCATACACAGTCTGTAATGTATGGATCCAGTATACATTCCAGAGAAAAAAGTATGAAACTTCCAGTTTTGATATTGTTGTTATTGTTTTTAATCAGTCTTAATGTCAGTATTGTAGGGAAGATTCAACCTTACTTTGAACCTAAGGGTGTTTTACCACTGAGCTACATCTCCAGACCATTTTGTATTTTTAAAATTTGAGACAGGGTCTCAGTAAGTTGCCAAGGCTGGCCTTGAGCTTGAGATCCTCTGGGCTCAGGCTCCCTAGTCACTGGGATCATAGGTGTGCACCACTGCATCCAGAAAGCAGATAATCTAAATAACTTGTATTTCGCATCATCTATTTGGTTGGCTAAATTAACCTTCTGTTAACCCTTTGAACTGTTAGGTCTACTTGTGAGTTTTATCTGTGGACTTGAATGATGTGTCTGGAATTTTGTGGATGGATTTACTTGTTTGTGAAACTTTGCAAGGTGGCATCTATTTTATTTGAACACATATTAAATAAGATGATATGTCTCTACTCAAGGAAAAGATTGTCTCAGGATTAACCAACCAAAGCAGAAGATAGTGGTGAATGACTGATGTTTATCTAGTTATCTTACAGTTGGTATCATATATGGTTTGGGAACCATTACTGCTTAGAAACCAGTAGATCCTTCTGTTTACAAATAGAGCACCTTCTTTGGCATCTGCAGTAGCTTAGTTACCATATTTATAAGGGTTAAGCTTCCTTTTCTCTTTGATTTGAGAAATACCACTTTTTTTTTGTTTTGTTTTGTTTTATGGTGTGGGGAAAGAACTCAGGGCTTTGTGCTTCCCAGGCAATTTATAGTTTATCTTGTACCACTTCACAAGTACAATAAAGCCTCATCCAGTCAACACAGAGGAATAAGTTCCAAATATTGCTGGGTTTTCAGATGTTCTACTCTGGGTTGGCAATCTTTCTGATATGCAGCCACTCTCTTCTGTCTTCAGAGATAGAGCTGAAGTTAGCTCTCCTTCTCTGGATGGATCCTTGGGCCATCTGTGTGGACATTATAATGTGCCTTCTGGGGCTGTAAACCTATGTGTGCAGAACCGTTTGTCCATTAAGCTAAATTAGTCCAGATGTGGGTACTTTCTTACTTACTCTCCCTGTTTTTATAGTCCTTTTTTCCTCTCTGGATTGTCATGGTACTTTTCATCCACACTGGAATCCTTTAATATACAGCTATTTCCTGCAGCTACCTGAGTGGCTCCAGACCTCTCGGATGCTAGAAGGAGCACTTTTAAAAGTGCTTACACTTTAAAAAATAGTAAGAGAATTAGAATTGACAACATTTAATCCAAGGCAGTGACATTTATTGCTTCTAATTATTCTCAGAAAAGAATTTAATTTGCAGAATAGATTCTGGCTTACCATAATGAAATTGGTATATTTCTGAAATACACCTTATAATTTTTTAAGTTGGAAATGCTTTAGAAACTGTATGTGTAATGTCTTTTACACAGCTCTACCTGAAATCAGTCTTCTAGTTGTACCTTGTCCAAAAATCATGTATATTGCATATTATCAACAGTAATGATTGATAATGAAATTAATAACAACCTAAATGGAGATAAAATGGAAATTTTGAAGAACTCACATCATTGTCTGGGTAAATGCAACTTTTTTTTTTTTTTTTAAGTGCTAGGGATTGAACCCAGGGTCTCATGCATACCAGCAAGTGCTCTACCACTGAGCCACGTCCCCAGCCCTCAATGAAACTTTTTATAAGCAAAGAGAGACTTAAATATATTTAGATTCATATATCTCTCAGATATAAGGTACTGGCCATGAACTAAATGACTGGAGGACTTTGTATATATGTACATACATCCTTGAGAAATTGTCTTTCCTACTACATGCTTAATAATCCAAAAATAAATAAAATTATATTTTTAATCAATCAATTCCTCCATGCAATGGAGATAATGTCTCCTTATTTTGTTAGACTTCTAATGATATTTATTTACTTCATAATGCTCTTTTCAGCATAATGAGAAGATGCATTTAGCCTGTGAGATATTAAACATCTACTGTTTGCTTGTTTAAAACTTTTATATAGTTGTGATGACAGTGGCTGTAAATAGCATAATAGATCAGGACACTTTCCATTATATGGAGAAGTGTGGCTCCCACAGCTTCTAAGCTCTTGTCCTAGAACAGCAGTTAATTCCCTCCTTTTCAGTTCACAATAGAGTTTTTCATACTCTTTTTGTCTTGTTTTTTTTTTTTTTTTTTTTTTTTTTAATTTTTGTCCACCAATGCCAGTCACCTGGAGATAGGGCAGTTGTTCAACAAAACTAATAATTTAACCTGTTGAAACCAGATAATGTAGGTCTCCAAACCATTCTGGACCAGAAGGATTTAGTTGCTTTTTTCTTTTTTAGTTGTTGAATGACATTTTGACCTTTATTTTCATTTATTTATGTTCGATGCTGAGAATCAAACCCAGTGCCTCACACATGCTCGGCAAGCGCTCTACCACTGAGCTACAGCCTCAGCCCCTTAGTTGCTTTTTTCTAGTAATCAAGTTCATAAAATAATTAAAAATCATTCCATTTTCTTTTTTAGATTTGTTTATAAAAAAGAATTTTTTTTCCTTTCCTATTAAACGATCAGGCCATTTGATTCCAATAGGAAGATGTATCCAGTAGTTTGTAAGTTTACTTTCCCTGGTGTTTCCCAAAATAGTGCCCCTGCCTGTCTCCCTCCCTGCACAATGAAGCTGCCCTGGAATTCACTGTGCAAAATCCCTGGTGAGTTGGACCCTGCTTTGAGAATGGGGAAGGAGAGACAGACCCTCTGGATCCTGGCCACTAGCACAAGCATTGGATTTGGGGGTTAACCTTGAAGGCAGCTGAGCAGTCTGGATGTAGTATTGTAGACAAGTCTAGATTTGTCCCTCATTGTCCACCCTTCATTAGAGTTTGGCCCTGACATCAGGGTAACAACAATGACGAAGGAGGAAATCGCTGCTCAAGTAAACCAGAGTCAGACAAATCCAGGCCTTTGCTGCTGTGCTCAGTAAGTAATCATAACCCAGCTCCCTGACCAGGACCCAGCACACAGTAGGTACTTTGCTTCTCGTCTGTAAAATGGAGATTATAATGCCTACGTCATGGGTTTGTTATAAGGGGTAAATGAGAGTATGGACAGTGCTCAGTGGAGGTAAGACCTTTAGATGCAGTTAAAAATGGACAGGTCAGAAATAATTATGGTCAGAGCAAGAGTTCTTTAAATCCTCTAGTCCCATTCTTGTTAGAGAAAAACACGAAAAGGACGTCACTTTCTCTGCTGCATTAAAGGGAGATGATCATTTCATCACGTCTGACTTCTGACTATCATGTCATAATGAGATCTGCAGGGAGAGGGAAATCAGCCTCCGAGATGATTTTGGGGTATGCATGTGTTTAAGCGGCATCCTAATGACTCTGAAAATTACCCGGGGCAGATGCCCTAATCAGCTGCGCTCTGCAGGCTTGTCAGTATCAGGCCATATATTGTGTTTCTGCATTTCTAATTTGTTTACCTGGAAACTTGAATCATTAAACTAAAAGGCATCCTGTGTTTTTTGTCTTAAAAAGCAGAAAATAAAGGAAGAAAGATTGATGGTACTTTACTTTAGAAAATGTTCTGACTTGACTTTACCCAGGAAATTATCTCTTCTCACTCATTTTGCACTTCAGCCTAAAACAGTCCTGCCTATGAATCTATAATTAGAAATATAATATTCAAATCCAGACACTGGGGAAAATGCTGGGCTCGTTTCTCCACCCCCACATGTGCTATATTTGTTTTGTTTATTATCTTCTTGCTCAATGAAGAGTATTTATTTAAGTACGAGTGTCAGAAAAATAAATGATTCACAGAATTTACCACTTGGGGTCTATTCTGCTTTTAAACTAATCATGTTTTGGAACATAAGGCACAGAGAAGGTTTTCCCGTAGTGTTTACATAATGGCTTTTTAGTCCACAGGAGTGTGTTATATTTGAACCCATATGGCAAGTAAATATTTCTATCCTGAATGCCTGAAGGGAAGATAGTATGATTTCTTGTACCTGGAAATGTGTCCAAAACACTCCAAACATTAATGATTGCAAGGTCTTAGGGTGCTGTAAAGTTGATTTTATGTTTAGACCAACATCAGATCCTAAGGTATTTAGAAATAAACTGCTACAAAATAACCTATTGCCTTATAATCTCTTCCAAATAATCTTTGTTAGAGACTTTTTCACAAGCAATCCATGGTCTGGTGTTTGGACTTGGTATTACAGTATTGCAGACATCTGCCTTCTAAGACTTCATGATGAATCAAAGTCAATTTTTATGCTGAGAAGTAAGTATAAGTTCCCTTGGACCTCAAGTCTACTGGTGCTCTAAGGACTTGTTCCTGTCTTAGAGTCTGTTTACTTTTCCATTAGCACACATCAGGTTGGCACAGAAATCAGCTGGTCAGGGCCCAGAAGTCAGGTGTATGCCCTTGCCTGTGGGAGGCATGATAAAGGAAGATACCAGTACCTTTAATACTGACTGTGGTTTTAATGGCTATAGTGAATGACCCTGTGCAGACCTTTGTGAACCTCCCTAAATCATGAACATGGCCCTGTGGCAATTTAGAAAAGGCTGGTTAGCATCCACCAAGAAGCTGCTCTTCTTCTTAGGTGAACCTGGGTAACTTATATATAAATGTGTTGCCTCTTTACAAAAAAAAGAACATGATTACTAAAGGTTGGTCCGCATTCCTCCTTGGAGTGGTGTATAGGTAGAAAAGAGAGACATAGAGACAAACTCATGTATTTCCCATCCTTCCAAGAAGAAATTCCTTATTGGAGCTTTTGTTAACTCTAAAATTAACAACACAAATGTGCTTGGCTTGACCAGTTCAATTGAAGTTGGTATACACGTCCACATGATGTGGGGCAAAATGAGGATGATGCAGGAAGAAAATGCCAATCAGTGTACTCTCAGGAGTGCTGTGCCCTTGCCTTTTAGTTTAGTAATATGGAAAAAATGTATCTTGGAACCTCCCTGACTAAGAGATAATCCAAGGGACTGGTGGTGGGCTGCACTGTTGGCTGCCAGGAGAAAGCAGTGCCAGTTAATCCTACCATGGGAAACCTTTGGACCATTAGCTATAAAATCATTCGGGTCCCTTTTGTCTTTGCAGTAGGCTCTGATACTTCATTTATAGTCAGTTCATGTTCAGAATTTCTTTGCCAAAGTGTATCTTTAAATGATGCTGGGAATCTATGGATTGATTTTTTTTTTCCTTTTTGCTTATATTCACCTTTTTTTCTTGTCTAAAGTGCTTTGCAAAGGGGACAATAACCTAACACACTGAGTTCAGAGTAAACAGGAAATCTGGCAGCAATAACTGGACGAAGGACCAACTTTGCAAAGCCAAGTTATAATGAGTAATTTGCAAAGTAATTAATCAGGAGGCCATTGTCCCTAGAAAATGGGGGAAGTGCACCCCACACTGACTTGGTGCCTCTCTTGGCTGCTTGAGACCACAGTTTTTCTTGGGTCTTATATCCAGTAAACTCTGAGGAATCCATCACTTCTAGGATCAAAGAGAGAAAGTTGTGAACTCCGAATTCTACTGTTTTCAGTCTTGAAAAAATCCAGAGCATAAACCATCAAGGACACATCTGTGGATCCGAAGTGGTTAGTGAGTTAAGGGCAGCTACTTTTGAAAAACTAAATAGAAGAGACTAGAAATACCAAAGTACATCATGTGTTATAAGGTTAATATTCTGCAAAAAAATTTCATGCACATGCAAATATATGTGTACCTATGTGGGTATGGACTGTGATATGGCATGAATTTCTTACTGTGGACCATGGTTGAAGAAGTTTAGAGGTAGTACTTTGTTTAATAGTTTTTGAAATATGGAAATGATAGCATTTTTCCAGTTACATTTTAGATATAGCCATATAAGAGATTTTTTTTTCTTTATACTTAGGAGAAATAACTTCCCTAGAGGAATAATGAGTTGATTTAAAGTTCCTATATTCAGAAAAGATAAATGAATGTGCTTAGATAGTTCTCCAAAAATATGACATTAAGCATAAAGTGTTTGATATTTTATACTATTTTTTCAGTGTCCTGATATATTTCAAAGCTATGCTTATATATGTATATATGGTGTATACACACACACACATATATTTTGTTTACATAAATGGAGTGTAATTCTCATTCTTCTAGTTGTACATGTATGTGATGTAGAATCACACCAATCATATATGCACATAGGGTAATAATGTCAGGTTGATTCTACTCTCCTTCCTACCCCCATACCCCTCCCCTCTTTTGTTGACACTATTAAAGTAAATGCATATCCATGCTGATAAGGCAAATAATTTTATATATGTAAACATTTTTCAAAATTTAGAGTCATAACCCTTAAAAGAAAAAAATAAATCTAGTATAAAAGGAGAAACAAAGCAAGGCCACAGGTTTTTCCAAGCAATGGAGAACACAGTTGGGCTATTTTGAGATTGCTACCAGTATTTTTTCTCATATATTGTCATGGAAATTTTATAAAGTCTTGTTACTTTTAGTATTTAGGTAGTTTTCTTCACAACTCTTGCTTCTATATTGGAATATTTTCTTTTGGGGAGGAGTAACATTTTTTTCTTTAAAGGTGTATAATTTTTACTTTTACCTTTCAAAACAGAGAAGCAACTAGGGAACACACACTCCAGGGCCAGACTTGGATGACGTGACCTGGAGCTAGTTATTTGACCTGCCTATGCCTCAGTTTTTCAATCCATAAAATGGAGAATTAACAGCATCTATATGAATGAGGATTAAGGGACTAGAACATGGGGAGGACTGCCTCCTAGGAAGCGCCCAGTGGTAGCTCTATTTTCAGTGCTCATTCAACAAACCTTCACTGGGCACCAGGATCAGATATGGGACTAGAATAAAAAGGCAGCCATCACAAGAATCAGGCAACAATAAATGTTGGTGAGGATGTGGGGAAAAAGGCACACTCATACATTGCTGGTGGGACAAGAATTTGGTTCAATCACTCTGGAAAGTAGTATGGAGATTGCTTAGAAAATTTGGAATGGAACCACCATTTGACCCAGCAATCCTACTCCTAGGTTTATACCCAAAGGACTTAAAATCAGCATACTACAGTGATGCAGCCACACCAGTGTTTATAGCAGCATCAATGTTTATAGTATCAGTGTTTACTCATAATAGTTCAATTATGGAACCAACCTAGGTGTCCTTCAACAGATGAATGGATAAAGAAAATGTGGTATATATACACAATGGAATATTATTCAGCCTTAAAGAAGAATGAAATTATGGCATTTGCTGGTAAATGGAACTGGAGAATATTATGCTAAGCGAAATAAGCCAATCCCAAAGAACCAAAGGGCGAATGTTTTCTCTGATATGTGAATGCTAATTTACAATGGGGTGGGGTAAGGAAGAATAGAGGTATTTTGGATTAGCAGAGGGTAGTGGTGAAGGGAGGGGAGAGTGGGTATGGAGGTAGGAATGATAGTAGAATGAATTGGACATTATTACCCTAGGTACATATATGATTACGATAGATGTAACTCTATATCATGCAGAATCAGAAGAATGAGAAGTTATGCTCCATTTATGTATAATGTGTCAAAATGCATTCTACTGTCATGAATAACTAATTAGAACAAATTTTTTTTTTGGAGGGGGGTACCGGGGATTGAACTCAGGGGCACTCAACCACTGAGCCACATCCCCAGCCCTATTTTGTATTTTATTTAGAAACAGCGTCTCACTGAGTTGCTTAGCACTTCGATTTTTGCTGAGACTGGCTTTCAGCTCACCATCCTCCTGCCTCAGCCGCCAGAGTTGCTGGGATTACAGGCAAGTACCACTGCACCAGCTTAGAACAAATTAAAAAAATTTAAAAAAGGCAGCACAGCAGGTTAATCTAACTCCTACACAGGTAAATAGAAGATGGTGATATAAAAAAGTGACGTGCCAATCCAGTAAGGGGGAGGGTATTCTGGGATGTCAATGAAAACTAACCTTTCTTAGCTCAGTGCTATTTTATCAGTGGAAACAGTGCAGAGGTTGACATTTGCTTTGGATTTTCCCTTCAGCCAAGTAGCCCAATTCCTGGCCTTTCCTTTCTCTTGTCTCATTTTTCTGGAAGAGGTCAGTCTTAATAAAGCTGTTGATGGACTGGAGTCAGGACAGAGGTGCAGCTGGACACATGGGACACTAGTGGCAGACACAATTCTCCGTCTGATCCGTTTACCTAGAGTTCAGTGAACTTGCTACTGCAGATAATTTCCAGACTTCCTTTCCACCTCCCACACCAGCTGCTACGCCGAGGCAGTGCTTCAGATACGCTCCAATCACATTGGACATGTGGCACAAAGCCGTTAAAGTCCATTTCCCCCACGAACCTGTAAGCCCTGGACCGTTCTGATTTCCCAATAATTTGTTGCACTGTGTATTCACTAACAAAGTCAATATTACAAAATGGAAGTTGTGTACTAAGGCCCAGGACTGGGGATGAAAGGATCCCGTTCAGGGAAATGGTAGCAATCTCTTTTGTTAATTCCTTGATAAACCCCAACTACGGGAATCTAAATATGAAGCAGACACTCATGAAGCTCATGGTCACGTAGGGGAAACATGTTTCTAAATGCTAGGAGCACACTCATGGACTCACACGTTGGGCCAAATGTTAGGAGCACACCCATAGAATCCCGAACATTTCAGTGGTAGCTCAAAGGCTAATTATGGCTGGGGTGGGGAGGTGCTATTAGAGAGCCCCACCCATTAGATCCTCTCACAGTGAGCAGCAGCACATATTAAATGAGGACCTGCTGCAGGTGGGGATGGGGTGGTGGAAAGGTAGGCCAGGAAGCCCAAGCAGCCACATCCAGTCCAGTCCTGGACGTCCAAGGTCCCATCCGAACTGAGGTCATGTCCCAGATATCAGTACACCTACCTTCACATCATCTCCCTTCCCATAGGGATGGCTGAGATGTTGTGACACTGATGACTTGAGTTGGAGCGTGCTTTTCTGATATACAACATGCAGGAGGTGCTGACGTGAGCAAGTGAAGGGCCAGCCCCTGCCCAGTGGCCAACATCACCAGTAAAGCAGAAGCCAGACCCACACAGAGCCACAGCAGGCTCACCCTGGGCAGGAACAGGGAGAGAAGCTTGGGGATTGAGCAGAGCATTGAGTCAAATGAGGGATGATTCATGAGCAAAAAGTAAGTGCAAAGCCTTCAAACTAAAACAAGAAGGCAAATTTAGTGCCACGGGGGCAGCATGATAAAGAACTCAAGGGACTGAATGAAACTGGAAGCTGATTTATTAGGTGGTGGAGGTACAGCTGGCAGCTCCGCGGTGCCATCTGGGAAAACAGGAGGAAGGTAACCTGCGCTGTGACCCCCTCCGCCCGGTAGTGGTGATGGTGAAGGGCAAGGGGAGCGAGCCACACACAGAAGCGAAATTTCCAGTTTGGGATCAAGAGATGGAGATGATTAAATCAATCCCGAATCCTGTGGGTAGAATATGACTAAATCGATAAGAAGCTTATCTTCTCAAAGTGCATCCGGAGCAAAAGCCCCCACATGCAGGTGACAGGGATATGTGCAACTTATCGAAAATGAGTCAAGAGTTCAGGGCGGTGGCACGAAACAAAAAAATAAATACTGACAACAACCACAAAATCTATAGAGCCCTCTGCATATGGAAGGTTTAAGAAGAAACCAAAAGGCCTCAGATTACCTCTTATCTAAACCACCCCAGCATCTGTGTGTGCCCACTCGCCTCTTCCATGAGTCAGGAACAGGAATCAAATGTGAAAATAAACAAGAACGAAAAAGAAATCTAAGGATTCAAAGATGAGGGGCTTGCTGAGTCCAATCTAGAACAGAAGGGAGGACAGAACTGTCATCATTGCGATGAGGCAAGGAGGTAGCTCCCAGAACATGGGCAGCTTTGGCAGTAGAAGAAACACTGGACAGGAGGCAGGAGCCCTGCCTCCTGACCTCATGGCCACTCTGGCCTGCCCTGTGACCTTGGTGGGAGAGTGCCTGGTGTGTTTCTAAGTCCTTACTTGTAAACCAAGAGGATTGGAACAAGTGGATTCTGAGGTTCTTCAGGTACTTAGAGATTTCCATAGGACATAAACAATAGAAGAACATACAGTGAACCCAGTTTTCATGGCAAGTTCACAGTGGATTTGCCTTTCAGAAAGTAAGAACCAGTTTTCTATCTCCAAATCATTTCTGACCCAGATTCACAAAAAAAAAACTGGTTCATCCCTTACTCCAAATCTTCCTGGAATGCTGGACTGTGTTTGCTTCAATTTCAATAAGAAAATAGGCATCCTGTGCATCATGAAAGACCACCAGATCCAAATTTTGTCCATATTCTGCCTATTTTGCTTCTATTCGAGAAGCTTCTGGAAGTTGTGGTTTGCCTTCCTCTGTAGGTGCCACTTTTTCAGAATATATTCACTAGTGAATTGTAATATTGTATAGTGCAATATTACTTGATAGCATCAGTTATATTTATGAATTATCAAATGTAAAGCATGAGGCACCAACATCACCTTGTTTCTGGTGCAAGGTCAAATGTTCTATTTCCTGTTTAAGGTGATTGTATAGGAACTTTTATACCAAAACAAAGAATGGAAAAAGCCTTTCAGTCTATGGCTAAACCATAGAATTATGCGGAATCACTCTGACTTTGTATCCTTAAGGTTCTAACATGACCCTAAGGAATCAGAAAAGGGGGACCCCCTCTCATGTAGCCTCCAGAAGAATGCAAAGTTATTTAAGAATGCATTGAAACCTCCAATGAAAATTCACCTTCAGGAAGATGGAGGCTCTGTGGCCAGAAGGGGCAAATCAATGAGAGTGGAGTTAGAGGAAGATGCAGAGTCAGGTGACAGGACTCAGCAGCCTCAGCGGAGAGTCCTGGTAAGTCTTAGACAACAATCTTGGTCAAGTTACATTTGAATTGCTGATGAGGTAGCTGCCTCAGAGAAGATGCTGCCGAGATAGCAGGGAGACAGGGTTCCACAGGATGAAGAGAGCTGAGGTGGACCCTGGAACTGGGGGCCTGCAAACATAGGGTGCATGATAGATTGGAGAACAAGTAAGTGATCAAGAAGGTGGTAGTAGAGCAACAGTGGAATCTAGTTTTAAAAAATTAACACAAGCAAGAAAAAGCCAAGTCTTTAAGGCTATGTCTACACTAAACTTGCAAGTGAAGTCAGAAGGTCCGGGATACCTTCCAGTGTTCACTGCAGCCCCACAACCTGGAGCTCCCCAAGAAGTTTTTGAAGCGGATGCTCCACCTGCATTCCAGGTAGGGTATTTTTGTGGGGGTTCTTATTTACTTTGTATTTGGTTCTCTCATGAGATGATCTACAAAAGTAGATTTTGGTATTCCATTTGATCTTAAGACATTGGGTGTTCCCTTGGGATCGGAAATATGAGCCTTCCAATGAGTTTCAATTTATAAATGACCTGCCTTGAACTTGCAATTGGAAAGATCAGTGGGACATCCTGGGATTGAAAAAAATTCCAGGAGAGAGACGCAAAGATGAAGAGAAGTCCTAGGGGAAAAAAAAATCCACCTGCAGTTTGGTGACCATAAAGATAGAAGAGAGGCAGTTAACATTATTTCCAAGAAACCAAACACTGAGTTTGAAAGGAAAAAAAAAAATGGTAAAGAAAAATCTTCTATTTAACTGTCCAATACCAAGGAAGAAAATAATGATTATCACAGAATGTATCACAAGTTTCTTTTAAAGGGGAAGAGGGAGAGAGAATGTTAGGAGGAATAGCCACTGGGGTCAAAAGAGACTTTTATGAAAATTAATTTGAGAAGATGACATTTTTAAGTAATGACAGGAAAGGCCATAAAACATTTTCTGCACTGTCTTGCTTTCGTATTTAATTGGTAGCCCAAGAGATGTCAGGGCATTGATGATCTTGCAACATTAGTTATCTGTCCAAGTTGAATATCAAAGAGGTGCCTGTAGACATGTACGCATTACGTCATAGAGCAAAAGGTAAGCCTGTAACTTCTACTTCAGTTTTGAGATTTTTAGCCAGGGCTGCTTCTCATAATAGAATTTAGGATATGCTAAATGGCAACCAACCGATGATATTTTAATCCTTAGATTTAATGAGGCTATACTTGTTTTTCCTTTTTTTTCCCCCCAATATTACCCAACAAGTAAATTGTTGTGTGAGTTTAAAAAATTTCTCCTCTGTAGCATACTACAAAATTCAGGGTGTTGGCAGAATGAAAGCACAGTTGAAATTTTAACTCTTAAGATAGACTCACTTTTCCCTTGCCAGTACAGGCAAATCTACAGGGACCGTTGTTACCAGTCAAATGGAAAAATTCTATTTTAGGAATGAACCCTGACTATTTTTAAATAGTTTTCAGTCATTACTCAATCAAAGAAATAGCTCTTGATCTGCTGCTGCTCAGAGGATTAAGCAAAACTCTGGGATTCCAGCGAAATGTCAGCAAATGCCACATATATCCTATGTTGAAAAAGCCAAGTTGTGTGGTTAATTAATTCTGGAGCATCTGAGATACATTTGTGTGACAATAGCCATTTATTTTAAGCTTATTGGTAAGTGTTTTATTCCACTCATTTTAACAGTTGCTTGATTTATTTAAGCTATTATAAGGGACATCCAAATTTAGTTTGGTAAATTGTTTGCATTGAGGTCTTTATCTGTTTTAAGTAAATATGGCCAAGACCCAGATTTCAAAGTATGCTGTGTCAAATCATGGCCATGATTGATGGTGGGACATATTTCCAAATATACTCATGCCTTTAGCTTAAGTATAGTTTAATTGACTGCAGATTGAATAACAACTGGAATTGAGATGCAGTGGAAACTTGAAGCGAAGTCAGATAAAGAGCACTAGCATTACCCTTGAGTGTGGACCAGAGTGGAAGAGGAATCTGAAATCCTGATGTGATAGCTAACCTTGAAACTAAATGCCCTCAGCCTGTGAAGAGACCTAATCATGTGCATGGGCAATATTTAAATGTACCTCTTTTGAATGGATCACTTATGACTAGCTAGGGGATAAAATATATATGTGTGTGAGTATATATGTGTATATGTGTATATTTATATATACATATGTCTAGCTAGTCACACACACACACACACACATAGATATCATAGATTATGTGCGTGCACATGTGCGTGTGTGTGTGTGTGCGTGTGTATGTCTGCCCTTTCAAAAATTTAGAGAAGTGAGAGATTGCACTGTGAGAGAGAGAGAATTCCCACTATGATGTCTAGAAATGATTCTCAAATTGTTTTCCTACTTCTCCAATGTATTCTTGCATAACGTGGAAGCTTTAAATAGTCGTAAATGCCCCTGGGCTCATCAAACATACAGAAGAGAGCCTGAGCTTACTTATTAAAATATATGCTTTTGGGCCAGGGATGTGGCTCAAGCGGTAGCGTCCTCGCCTGGTATGCGTGTGGCCCGGGTTCCATCCTCAGCACCACATACAAAGATGTTGTGTCTGCCGAAAACTAAAAAAAATAAATATTAAAAAATTCTCTCTCTCTCTCTCTCACTCTCTTTAAAAAAATAAATAAAATATGTGCTTTCTTTTTCTTTATTTTTTTAAAAATAAAGGCAATAGGAAACTTCAAATGATGTTTTTGCTTGTGAAATTAATTGTGGGTACACAACATAAAACCCCATGACCCAACTGCTTTCCTGAGACTAAAATTTCTAACTTTGTTAGCATTTCTTTTTTTGTTGTTGTTGTTGGGGTGGGTATCAGAGATTGAACTCAATCATTGGGCCACTGAGCCATATCCCCAGCCCTATTTTGTATGTATTTTATTTAGAGACAGGATCTCACTGAGTTGCTTAAAGCCTTGCCATTGCTGAGGTTGGCTTTGAACTCATGATCCTCCTCCCTCAGTCTCCTGAGCTGCTGGGATTACAGGTGTGTGCCACTGTGCCCAGACTTTGTTAGCATTTCTAACATTTCTAACTCTGAAATGTAATTTCTTCAGGAGCCCAGGGTTCAAATTTGAGCTATGGAGAAACAAATCAGGAAAAAAAAATTTTAAAAATACTGTGCCTAGCTAGGAACATAAGCTCTGAGGCTTCAATATTCATGTAGATCAGGGTTTAACTTTGATACTATAATAACTATTTCTTAGTAAGCATGTGTTTAATAAGGTACCTGCTTCCTAAGAAATCTAGATTTGCTTCCAAATTAAAGATAAACATAGTGGTAGGAGAGTAAAAATACATGTATGGATGCAGGGAATAATTTCTAAATATGTTTCCAAATGTGGCTATAAATATATTAGAAGAAAAAATATTAAGGAACTGACATAATATAATTAGCCTTTAGGTTGTTATTAGTGCAGTGAAATCTTATTAATTTATGCACGATTTAGAGTTGATGATTATTTAAGTGAGATCTTGTGTAGTTTCCCATTTCTGTATTTATAATAAAAGAAGAAATAAATAGTATGGATGAGATAGAACTATTTGTTGGAACAAAATAATATGTGCCTCTAAGTGCTAGGTGCCACACATGTTATCTAACTAAATGTTCACAAGTATCTGACGTAGACAATGCCTATATTTTACCATTAAGAAAGCTGAGGGCTTATGGTTTAGGTGACTAGCCAAAATCATGTATCTTAAGGAAGTGGACTGAGAATGTGAATGTGGGTCCTGTGTTTTTATGAATACCATGCCTTTTTCTAAGTTCCTTAGGAATTTTTGTTCCTTCATTTACAGCGATCGCCTGAGCAGCAGCCTGTGCTAAACATTCTTTCAAGCAATATCCTTATTACCATATTTACCAGTCATTCTCATTTGGCCACGGGAGCAGTTCCCTCAAGGACTTCAAGGTGCTAGCACTTTCCTTGATAGGCAGAGACTCAGTGTCTACATTTGAAATATTCATATCCTAGTAACTTATACTCTTGCAGACTCGTGCATATATATCCACTGCTGTTCTGCTGCACTTAATTATACGTGTTCATGGAACGTCTTATTACTTAGCATCAGAATTTGCTATGGGACAGGATTAATAAGGTCAAGACTTTTGAGTGGCCACTTTCTGGCCTTGTTGTTGGGAAAGGTTCCTTCTGAACAGCAACCCCCAAAACATTCTCAGGCACCAAGTTGTTACTGGTATTAAAGAAAACCAGGTAGAATTTTAAAGTACAGATCCTTTGCATATTTTCGAGTATCAGGTGGGAGGAAGCAGTTACGAATACATCATATTTTATAAACCCAGGAGCAAAGGTTTCCTTGGTGTTTGTATTGCAGGTTCACGTTCCAGAAAATAGTTGGCTCTTCTGATGGATGGCTGAGTTCATAAAGGAATGTAATGTTTCTGTCTCAGCTCTGAATTCAGTAGGCTTGTAGGTTCTTAGAGGTGTCTACAATATTTCTTTGTCCTGTTTAGTGAGACAAAAATGTCATTCTTATTGAAATGCATAGGAAGGACCAGCCTAATTCCTGCCGTGTGCAAGGCAATCATGCTATTTCATCAGTACTGTTAATTGTGATTTCTTTTAAGCATTTCTTCTATCTGTGAGATGTGCTGAATTCTAAGTGCCCCTGTGAAATGTCAGTGAATGGAATTAAGCAGGTAATTAAACAGAGACAGAAACTACATTGGTATAATTAGACTTTAACAGTATAGTTTAGAAAAAAAAATATATCGCTCAAGACATGGAAGAGTTGCAGTGTTTTAAAAGATGTCTGGGGATTTTTAGCAATATGTACCTCCCACATCATTTTTATTATATACTTTTATCTGGGAAGAATGGAGTTTGGTCATGACAAAGACTTCCCCAAGCCTATAATCAGCTGATGGGTTCTATTTTCCTTCTCAATACTGGCTGAGAATCCTACTAACAGTTAGACCTCCTCAGCTCTGTGTTATCATTAAGTATGTCATTTCATGTTCTGAGATGGTATAGTTTGGATCTGAAATGTCTGGAAAGCCCATGTGTTAAAGGTTTGGTCCCAGCCTGTGGCTCTGTTGGGAGGTGGTGGAACCTTGAGGAGGCGGGGCCTAAGGGGAGGAAGTGAGGTCATTGGGGGCATGCCTTGAAGAGATATTAGGACCCAGGCCCTTCCTGTCTCTCCCTTTGCTTCCCGGTTGCCACTCCACCACATGCTTCCACCATGATGTACTGAGCCATCACAGGCCCAAAGGCACTGGACTGAAATCTCTGAAACCATGAGTGAAAATAAACCTTTCCTTCTTCTAAGTTGACTGCCTCAGGTATTTGAGCACAGTGATGGAGAGCTGACTAACATGTCTCCTGACCAAAATGGCAAGAATCCCATTGGGAACTTAACAGACATTGGAATGAGGCATTAATGTGCACACTGGAAATCTATTTTGTCACTTACTTATTAAGGAGAGCAACTAAGAACAGAGCAGGGAGGAAGAGCATGAGAAAAAGATTAACATTAAACAGGGAGGAGAGGTGGGAGGGAAAGGGAGAGAGAAGGGATATTGCATGGAAATGGAAGGAGACCCTCATTGTTATACAAAATTACATATAAGAGGAAGTGAGGGGAAAGGGAAAAAAAAAACAAGGGAGAGAAATGAATTACAGTAGATGGGGTAGAGAGAGATGAGAGGGGAGGGGAGGGGAGGGGGGATAGTAGAGGATAGGAAAGGCAGCAGAATACAACAGACACTAGTATGGCACTATGTAATAACGTGGATGTGTAACCGATGTGATTCTGCAATCTGTATACGGGTAAAAATGGGAATTCATAACCCACTTGAATCAAATGTATGAAATATGATATGTCAAGAGCTATGTAATGTTTTGAACAACCAATAATTTAAAAAAAAATGAAAGTGAGACTTGTATGGAGTGATCCTTCCATAGAAATAATTTAGGGATAGAACTTGTGCCTTCAGGTTATCTGGATCATAGTAAAAAATATTGTTTTTAATAGCAGTTCAAATTGGAAGAAATTTACAAGTGTTGGAGTAGATAGAAAAAGAGAAGGAAAGGGTGATTGGAAGGGAGGAAAGAGGGAGAGCAAAAGAAGGAACAAAACCACTTCATAGTGTCCTGATTATGTTGGGTGTCACCCCCAGGAATTTCTATAGTAATCACATTGATGAAGAAGAGTGAGCGGTTGTGCATTTACCATGTGGATGATATTGGTGTGAATGTGCAAACTTAAAAGTCCAGTCCAAAGCATAATTTTGCTTCAGGTTGTATTTTCCATTTGGTCATTCCTGAATTGATCATCATCTAGTCTCCTCAGTCCTTCGTTTTCTTTTGTGTTATGAATGTCTGGAAGCATATGTTTCAGCTTACACATTTATAACTTCTTCACGTCAAAAATTAGAATCCCACTTAATTTTAATATATCTCATCTACTAAAGAAAATAGTAGTGATTTTGGTGGTCATCTTTGATGCTTGCATGCACACACACACAAATTAGAATGATTCTCTTGTTACTGGCTTAGAATCCTTTGTCCCACACCTGCTAGAAATTATTTTTAACAGTCAGTCTCTTACTTAAGTTTGCAAACTTTTAAAAGGTAATTTATCTAATGAAATCATAGATGTGAAAGACTAAGTAGGCTAGCAGTCCTTACGCCTTTAGTGAAAGAACTGTGAAAAGGATTTACGTAAATGGATTAGATTTCATTTGAAAGTGCATTAAGAGTCCTAAACACATATGAAAAACTTACCTTATTACTTAAATATTAAAGCAGTAGTGAAGTTTCCAGGCAGTGTTTATGTATACTATTTTAGTGTGTCCACTGGAAGGGAACAGAATACATGTGTTTTAAAATGATGTAAGACCTATGATGTCATAGTTTTTAATGTGAGCTGCAATTTATATAAATGATCAATGTCTCCCATGGGAATGTCTTCTTGCTTAATAAATGGAATATGTGATTTGGCATTGTAAGAAGAAATTAGGACATAATTCAAGTGATAATTTCTATGGGGATAAAGTTCGAGCTATGAAAAGCTAGAAGCCCTAGACAATCACTGCCCAATAGAAATATAATATGAGTCATATATGTAGTTTTAAATTTTCCAATATATATATATTAAAACAAGGAAAATGGTAAATTCACTTTTATAGTATATTTTCTTTAAGCCAGTATTTCAACATATTAACATGTAACCCATGTAAACGTTGTTAGTGAGATTTTTCCAATTTTCACTTAAAAATCTTGGAAGTCTAATGTGTATTTTATATTTATAGTATGACTCAGTTCAGACCCACTGTTTCTAGTGCTCATTAGCCATGTGTAGCTGGTGGCTACCATATTTGAACTACATGGCTCTTGAGCAAAGACATAAATGGAGCCAAGCATACAAGAAAAATGAGCTGCTCTCAGTTCATCTGGTTCCTGCCTTTCCCCTAGTGCAGCCAGATTTTATTATTTTTCCTGGAATTCCAGAAATCCAGAGCCCTCTGGGAAATTTCTTGATTTTTAAGTGTTGGTAACCAATTCAGAACTTTCAAAAAGATCATGCTAGGCTGGACCACACATTGCCAGTTAGTGACCTCTGTTCCCAGTACTTCAAATTTTAATCCATGTAAGGGTCTCATATTCATCCAACATACTCTAGGAGGTTTGACTGTGAATAATCAAAGGATACCCTTCTTTCACAAATACAAGTGTGTTTGAACATGTTTTCAAGTTTATGGAATATGTTCTACATTAGAATCCACTCAGTGGTTGTCCTGGGATAATTTTCTACTTAAAATTTTATTTCTCCAGCTGACTGCACCCTCCCCCTAACACACACACACACACACACACACCCTTTTTTTTTTTTTTTTTTTTAACATTCATCCTACCTGTAACTGTTATTTGGTTCCCTCTTCCATGTAGGAGTACAGGCTTCTCAAGGGCAGGCAGAATGTTTTGTTTCCCACTGTATCCCTGCACCTGGTATGGAGAAGGCTTTGGGTCAGTTTTTACTGAATGGATGAATAAGTGAACAACTAAGCTAAAACCCATGGAAGATGTGTTGGTGGGGATGTAGAGAAATTAGAAGCCTTGTGCACTCCTGGTGGGAACCACAGATGGTGCAGCTGCTATAGGAAATTTTATCAATTCCTCAAAAAAATTAAAAAATAGAGCTACCTCAGGAGCCAGCAATTCCACTCCTGAGTGTATCACCAAAATACACGAATGTAGGGACATGAAGATATGGTTGTACAGTACTTGTGTTCATAGAGGTATTATTTACAATAGCTAACAAGTGAAGAAAGCAACCCAAATGTCCATTGACAGATGAATGGATCAGCAGATCAGCCATCTGTGATATATTCACACAAGGGAATATTATTTAGCCTTAAAGGAAAGAAATTCTGACACTTGCTACATCATAGATTAATTTTAAAAACATTATTCTAAATAAAAAAGCCTGTCACACAAAAAAGCAAATACTCATATGAGGTACCTAGAGCAGCCAAATTCAGAGACACAAAGTAGAATGTGCTTGCTAGGGTCTGGGGGGAGAGGGGACCAAGGAGTTATGTCATGGGTACAGAGTTTCAGTTTTGAAAGATGAATGGCCATGATGGTTGTTTAACTGTACTAATACCACTATACTGTAAGCCTGAAAATGATTAAAATGGTAATTTTATGTATATGATACCATAATTTAAAATAAATACTATTTTTAAAAGCATAAGAAGGTCGAATGCCTTATCTCAGTTCACAGTATTGTGGTCTGTAGATTTTTAAATTATTCTAGGCCATTCATCCATTGATTTTTTTGTTTGTTTTTTGGGTTTGGTTAAGGGTTTTTGGTTTTTGTTTGTGGTATTGGGAATCGAACTTAAGGCCTCACACATGTTAGGGATTCACACTGTACCACTGGGTTACACCTCCAGCCCTGCAGTATTTTTTGAAGTCACAGGGCAATAAAGGAAACACAGAGTTGGGAAACCTGCAAACCCAGATCTTTGTAAGTTACTGAGCCACCCCCCCACCCCCCCCAGTTCTCACACACGTCCCATCCTGTTCTGCTGGAACCAAGGATAAGACAATAAAATGAAATAGGTATGAGAAAACTATATGTGCTAGATCATTCTGGGCTGAAATCACTGTATGTTGGGAGATTAATGTGTTAGGGAGATTAAAGATTCCTCCTGGTGATGTAACGCGTAAGAGCCTTATTGAGCTGATGCCCCGCACAATCATTTCTCAGTTCAGTTAAAATAATCAGCTGACTGTAAATTTGCCCCAGTCACTGAGAACATTTGCTGCACTCTGTTGATGCCGATGATTTATTTCATCATCTGCCATGTGCTGAAGTGCCCTTGGAGTCGAATTCTTCTTTTCCTCTCAGAGTAAAGTGAGGTGGGGAGAGAATGCCTTGTGCAATGGATTATCTAGTCTCAAGAGGCAGCAGCACCAGTGAAGCTGGCACCTCCGGTGACCTCTCCTGGCTCTGTAGCAGTGGGAATGCCTGTTGCTCAAAGTAGCCAGATTTCTACAATTAGAGAAAAAGGCACAATCATTTAATATTTTATTCTCTAGAGACTTGCTTTGGTAAGTAAGCAGAACTCTGAGTTTTCTGTCACATGCCGTAATTATCCAAGAGGATATTGTCTTAAAATGGAGAAAGCAAACAAAATTCGATACTAGTTCTATACACAGCCTATTTTAACCACTCTCAGGTTTTAAAAATGAACACAGCTCAGGGCCTTGCAAGTTGCTACTTACAAATGGATTCTTCACATTGTTCCAGCACCCTTAGGTGACATCATGCACTAAAAGAAACTCAAGACTGATTAAAACCAAAAAACAAAATCATAAAAATCAAGAAGAAAATATAGATTAAAAAGCAAAGCTTAGTTTGGGGAAAGGCTAGTGAGGCATAGAAAGCAACAGAAAACTTGCAAAAGAAAAATGGGTAAACTTAACTGCACAGAATTTTAGCTACCAAATATATAACAGAGCGTGAGCAACAGATTAGGAAAATATTTGCAACAAAGATGATAGGCAAAGAGTTAATATGCAAGGAAGTCAAATCAATTTTAAAAAACCCTGCCATCTCAACAAAATAATGGAAGAGACATGATTAGGGAAATGAATGGCTAATAAATGTGAAAGGAGAAATATAAAAAGCTAATAAGTATGAAAAAACTTATTCTTTTTAGTAATTAAAGAAATGTAAACTAAAATAAGATGAAGATAGTTTCCACTTATTAAGGCTTATCCTTCTTAAAAGATAAGCCTTAATACTGGCTAGGTTTCAGGGAGGCATTCAGATGCTGCTGGGAGGAGGATGAGGAGAGTCAGCCTTTGGAAAGCTCTTGAGTAACAGACAGTGAGAGCTTTAAATGGGTGAACGTAATGTGTGAAAGTGTAAGTATGTGCCTTGTGGAAATCTGTCTTTAGGAAATAATCAGAAGTGCTGATATAAATTTGTATAGGCGACTGTTCACTGCAGAATTATTTGTAGTAGTGAAAAAGTTAATTTCACTCAAGCAATAAATGTAAATTATGATTCATTAATAATGACAGTAATGCTGACGTTAAAAATCAGGAGAAGACTGCTGGGTGCGGTGGAGCACAGCTATAATCCCGGAGACTCAGGCTGAGGCAGGAGGATAGCAAGTTCCAGGCCAGGCTCAGGAACTTAGGCACTAAGCAACTTAGTGGCACCCTGTCTTAAAATAAAAAAATAATAAAAAGGGGTGGGGATGTAGCTCAGTGGCATAGCACCCCTGGATTCAATCCCCAGTAAACACCCTCCCCCCCGAAAAAAAATCAGGAGGATTTATTAAAATGTGTTCAGTATTTACTGAAAGTATTAATGTTTGTTGAAAATGTGTTCAATTTCAATTCTGTCTAAAATGCTACTGTGTAAATGTGTACAATTGGCTTATATTCTTGGTACACAGTAGTAATATTCCATTGTTGTTAAGTGTATTTTGTTTGCACTGAATAGAGATTGAATAAAAATCAGCAATGTGGTAAAAACTGCTATCTCTGAATGGCCAGATTACATGTGATTTTCATTTTCTTTGTACTTTTCTGCCAGTTCTAAATTTTCTAGAATAGAAAGAAACTATTTCTTTAAGTGGAAAATACGTTTTTAAAGAACCGAATTGCTAATAAAGCAGACTTATTAGGAAGAAGACTTCCATCTCTCTCCATAAGTTCTGTCCTGATACCATGATTCGTTTCATAGTTAAGGACTCCATTTATCCCCCATCCTCATCAGATTACTAGCTTCTGGTGGTTCCTGGATGTGACCCTTTCTTTCTCCTCCTGGTCAACATGGGTTTTCTTCTCTCTCTCCATTGAGCCCTTGTCGAATCCCAACCCGGGCCTGCCAGGTACCCTCTCAACACATGCCCTGGGTTAGTTCTCAAACTCCCTCACACACACCAACCAGATTGTCCTGACATGCTGTGCTCACACATCTGGGCAGTGTTCCTCTCTTAGCAACGCCCTGTGTTCATCCACCCATCCATTCGACAGACATTTACTAAGCAAATTCATGAGCTAGGCACTCCAAGGCTCAAAGATCTATTAAACATCCTGTGTACCTCCAAGGAGCTCACAGTTCACTTGGGGAGGGTGTTGGTCAGCTTTCTGTCCCTATAACAAATATCCAATGGAGAGGAGAGGCTTATTTTGGCTCTCAATTTTTAGGGGTTTCAGTTCTTCATTGGTTGGCCCAGATGCTTTAGGCCCATGGTGTGTGTCAGAGCCAAACTGCCTGCCTCGTGGCTGGGGAGCCGAAGAGAGGAAGAGGAAGGAACCAGTGTCCAACAGGCTCTACTTTTTAAAGGTTCCACTGTCTCTAAATATTCCCTACCTGGGAATCACTCCTCTAACACATGGGCCTTTGGGGGGCATTTAAGATCTAAACTATAGAAGGGAAACAGACAAAGAAACCACCAATTACGTATTGCTAGTAAGTGCTAGTTACGTTAAATGTCATGTAGTGGTGGGGACTGGGATTTGAACCCAGGTCTGCTGCCTCCAAAGCCATATTGCTCCGAAGTGATTAAAGGGAAGCATGTGCAGTGCTATGATGTGACTGCCACCCTGGGCATCTGTCGGGAAGGAAGAGGAGATGAGTCTGCCTCGTGGCTGTGTACACCATGCGGAGGTGTTAAAACTGCATCGTCTTGCAGCTGGAACGACAATCCTTATAACCAATACTCTGTGCTGTGGTCTGTTCTAAGTGCTTTGTAAATACTAACTCAGTTCATCCTCACAACAGCTCCATGAGGTAAAACAGCCGTGTCTTTTTTTACATCAAGAAACTGAGGCACCAGCAGATTGAATGATTTGCACAGTGACATAGTAGTTGGCTCTCGAGTCTGAGCTCTCTATTCCTGTGCTTTAAGAATTCATTTTATGTGCTTAACACTCTTTTCTCTGAAAATAGGAGGTACAACAGGAAAGGCCAGAGACTGTCATGTGCACTTTGGTGTCCTAGCAGAACGCTGCTGACCTCAAAACACCAGGGCACAGGCAGTAAATTTGAATCGAATTGAGTCGATTTGAACCAGAGGCTTTGAAGGGCTCTGTGAAATACTCTACTCTTGCTTTGATAAATGTCCAGACTTATGTTGGGACAGGGGTTGAAGAGAAAGAAAACATCTTAACTTGACATTTCATGCCCTTCAGAAATAGATAGCCAATCTGAGTAGACTGAACTCACCCTCTGAAGTCCCTGCCTGCCAGGCTCAGGGTCTCTTCAGGTTGGAAGCATCCTAGCAGCCAGTCGCCTTGTTGAACCTCCCACCCATTCCCAGCTGTGACTGACTGGAAGGCTCTAAGAACACCATTCTGGAATGTGAGAGACTCTAGCTTTTTAAACTCACTTGTTCTAAGTCTGTAGCATTTTGGAGGGAGAGAGAGCAAGGCCTGCCTGGTCAGATTCCAACAGAATAGTCCTAAAGTGTAGGTTTAAAGGGGATGCTATGCAAATGAACATTTGCTTCCTCTCTGAGCTGGGAGCCTGAGCAGTAAGCCTACAGAGCGTGCTCAGTGCTGCGTTATTGGATTGGTGGGTGGAGCTGCAGAGCCACAGTAGGAACGTCACTGAAGGCTCACACGCCTGTGTGTGCCAAGGGGAGTACCTTAAGCCTGTGTCTTCACCCTCACCGCCTGCCCTGCCCTTGCTCACATGCACAGGAGGTACCAGCTGCCGTGAGGTCATGTGAGGACACTGGGCACTTCTCATGCCAACCATAGCATGGCATTTACTTGAACAGGGCAGGAGCGGAGAGGGAAGGGCTCATCATAGCTTTCCCTGCAATAGCTCTACCTGTTCCCACAAATTAAAACCAACCAACCCAGGTTCAACAAAGTCCTCTTCTTTTAATAACAAAAGTGCCTAATGTTAATTGGGGACATTTCCTAAGTGTGAGGTTCTGTGTTCCGGTGGAAGGTGAGCACATGCAACTCCTATCTGCCTTTACCACTTGTCTGAACTACGGTTCAGAGAAGTTTCGTGGCTTGCCTGAGATCACAAAGCCGATCACTGGAGGAGCCAAGGCTCAGATCCAGGTGGTCTTCTCCCTGAGTCCCTGCTGATAGCTTTTGTAATACACTTTCTTGGCCATGAGGCCTCTGGCCTCTAAATGTTTCCCCCTTCTTCCTCCAGCCCGAAATCATTATCCTTCTTCCAAATTCCCACACTGCTCTGGCTGCATTTCTTTTATGGGACTTACCAATTTTTACAGCTTATTGTTGTCATTTCTGATCACTTTTCCTATTCAACTGGGGACATGGAAGCAGGGTCCATTTCTTTGTCCTTGGTGTGTTTCTATGGTATCACATGTAAGATGTAGCCAAGCAGGAACGAGTTTTTCCCATCAGATCTGCCCTAAGCCACCATACCATAATAGGAATTTGGGAATCTATAAAATGACCTGTAGGCATTCTTGAGTGCAGCATCCCTAGGAAAAGTAAAGGTTTAACTGAGAAAGACTAAATTATGGTCTCTTTAACAAAAATAGGCCAGTCATACGGCCCATTCCGCCTTATTCTGTCTGATCCCTTGCGGTCCTAGTGCTATTGCTGTTCAGAAATCACGCATGGCCCAGTCTGCTTGTAACTCTTGTGTGTGGTTCAGATTTGCTGCTCCTTTGCTGTGGGTTTGTTTTGTGTAGGGTTGAGCTTCCTTTGATCCTTTAGGGCAGGCTGCAAGAGACATCCCCATCTCACATGGCTTCAGCTTCACACTGAAGGATCTAGTTGTCATTAGCGGTTCTTGGTTTACACAAATTGACACACCACATGGATCTCAGAGCATTCTGTGAAGTGCCTGCCGCAGCTGTGGATTACGCCTGGGATGCCCCACTTTCTCTTTCTCTGCTTCTCTCTCTCTCTGTTTGTTTCCCTTTTCCCTCTGTGCAAGGCTGCTTGCCTCTAATCTTGCTTCTTGAGCCGTGACAAATGAGAGGAGGGTAAGTTCATATCCTGATCTAGTTTTTGGCAACAGAGAGCTGTTTGGAGGATGAACCCAACTCTATAATACCTCCCTTGAATACCCTTGAATATCTTTCTGGGTGTCTTGCTGAAGATTTCTGTTTTTCTCCTTAACCATTTTGTAACTACTAAGTTATGTTTTGCTCATAACTTTGCATAAATACTTGTCAATAAGTAAATCAGTGAAGAAAAAAAAAGGCAAGAAACTGGAGCATCCAGGTCATTATTATAAGCACTGGCACCCCTGCTCCTCCAAATGCAACCCAAAACACGACATTTAGGGCTGTCCTAGCATCACACTGGCATCCAGACCCTCAGTGAATCACAAGCTTATGTTTGTCCCCAGGTCAGTCTTGACATTGATACTGCCTTTGATGGGGCATAATCCCCAGCTGGCCCAGGTGCTGTGCCACCGCCCCGGCTTCCCTCCGTCAGCATAGCAACAAGTCTAGCTAATCTTTAATGTCGTCTGTGCACCTTGATGCAAGAGCCACATACTGCTCCCTCAAAAGGAAAAGGCTAGGGTTCCCTCTGTGCACTGTCTTCTAGGAGAGGCTAGAGACCAAGAAGTCCCTGAGGCCAGGCCACCTAGGCCCCTCATTGATACCGTCCTTGGTCTCCCTGTCATGTCCTAAGGAACGGAATGCCCTGCTCCTCCCATGGAGAGGACACGCTGGCTGAACCAGAACCTAGCTGGGTCTGGACTCTATGACTGCCATGGCTGGGGACTGTGGTGTGGTCCTGCCTCTTGCTGACATTCAGGAAGAATGTCCCAATAGAGCCCCTGTGACTCCCAGTGCACCTCATGGGCACCTGGTCCGGGTCCTGCTGGCTCATCCCGGCTTTAGTGGCTCTTCAAGGTGCCCATGTAGATGTCCCTGACCTCAGGGTTCCAGTGACATGGTGATCTGATTTCACCCACAGTCTGAAAACATCATCTTGCCACCTTCTACCATCTGCCTTGGGACAGATTCTAGAATAAGGTACTTCATGACTTAGACCAATATTCCCTTGAGTGCCCAGGCAGCTTCATTGACCCCATTTTCTCCTACCACCTGGGGACAGGGAGTCTCCCTTCTGGCAACCCTTGTCCTTTCTTCCATAGGCTTGGTCAAAGTTTGTTAATGACTTTGAAAGGGAAGGGACTGGGGTTCAGATTACTTCACTGAAAGAACTCTCTGCTTCCATGTCAACTAGTGTCTGCACCTGGATTTGTGGGCCAAAGACACCTGGGGACTCTAGCTAACACATTTTGCTCCAAATATAGGCACATGTAGGGCAGGGGAAGACATTTCTCCACTCACTTTCAGAGTCTGAGCCCAGGCTGTGGGTCAGCCCAGCTGTGTAGTCCCGTGCATAGTGATCTTTTTACCAGTAAGGGTGAGGGTGGGTTGAGGGGGAATCTATTAGTCATTGAGGCCCCCAAGTTTCTTACATGTCAGTTAACTTCTTGTTTTTAGGGCTGGGGATGTGGCTCAAGCGGTAGCGCACTTGCCTGGCATGCGTGGGCCCGGGTTCGATCCTCAGCACCACATACAAAGATGTTGTGTCCGCCGAAAACTTAAAAAAAAAAAAATATCAACTTCTTGTTTTTACTCACCTCATTTAATTTAGACCTTTTTTATATCACTGTTCACAAGCAAATATTTGCAGAAAAACACTTAAATATTTTTTCATATATATAAATTATAATGTGTAAACTCATTTTTTTCCTAAAGAATAAACAATGCCATATTCAGCATGTACAGTTAATCAAATAAATAGAAATTCAGATGCTTCTGAGCTCTGTTTTATACATGGTGTATTATGACTCACTGGAGGGGAATAATCAGCATTTTCAACGACATAGGAATGGAGTGGAGTAGAGTAGCATAGGAAATACAAATGACTTATGCTTAGCCAGGCTAAGTGTGGCTACATGAAACTCTCATTTCAGTCTTGTTGGCATATGCCTATGTGTATATACATGAGCTCACAAAATCACATGCACACAACAAAGAACATCCATTTGCATGTGTCCTGTAAAAAATGTCTCTTCCTGGGCCACATTCAAGCAAAAATTGAGAGTTTCAGCCAGCACCCCCCCCCCCACCACCCAGCCCTGGCTGAGCTGCCTCCATCACTACTTCCTTAGCTGCTTTGGGTGCTGCCTCCCTTTCTCCAACTTCCAAATGCATTTTTCTTTTCTTCGAGCCAAATCATGCATTCCTGACTGGTTGTACCATTTTTGAGCCCTTGTTTTTTCATTCTTGAAAGATGACTTGAGGGGAAAGTCAGAAATAGTGATAAGCAGACACTAGATAAATAGCATATCATCCTTCTCCCTTGAATATCACATTAAAAACAATTTCTGTTGCTATTTTTAAATGTTGCTCAACTTAATATGTACTTCTGCTTTTGAAAATGCATGCCTGTTACCACATGTAATGCATGGTAGTGGATTGGGACGTTGCCCTGCTGAAGATTTGAAGATATCCATCTCCTTTGTGTTACTGGAGAAAGTCAGTATGGAGAGGCCTTCAAATACCTAGACATGTAGCAGAATGGCCATTTTCACTACTGAATTTCTCATTTGGGATCCCAGGGAAATATAGCAATTCATGGTACCCTTGAATACACAATTGGATATTTACAAAAGGAGCAAATAGTAAAACTCCTAAAAGCACCAGGCAGGCACTCAAGTGTGTAATCCTGCTGTGAGCTGCTGGTAGCATGCACCCACAGAAGACTAGGAGGCCTCCTCTTAGATGCCAACCCTTATCTTAATGCCTGGTGCACTTGGAGAATGTCACTATCAGATATGGCAATTCATTTCCTTAAGACAGAACTCAGAGTTGAAAGAAGGTTAAATGAAAAGGAACACAGCAGTGCCAGGTTTCCAGCCCTTTCCTTTGTGCTTAAATATTAATAGATGCTTGGCATAAAAGCTCATGTAGCTTTGTAGACTCTCCAGTAGTGGCAGGGCTTCAGGTTGGATATGCATTGTTAATTCTTCATTTGGTTTTCTTTGGTTACTTAGCGTACTTCTGCCTCCTGGGTAGTACTGTGATAAACCAGTATATTCCAACCGATAGAAGCTGGTGAAGATGACTCTGCTGTGACCCGGATATCTTGTCATGTCTCCTGATCTACATAAAATATAAAAGAACCAGGCATTTATATATGCAGAAATGAATATATCATATATATAATGTATAAATAAAGTAAGAATTCATTTTTAAAATATTTTCACTTGTGGGTTGGAACTTGCCTGTAATTTCAGTGACTGGAATTACAGAAGAAGGAAGATGGCAAGTTTCAGGCCAGTCTGGACAATGTAGTAAGATCCTGTTGCAAAATAAAATAAAAAGGGCTGGAAAGGTCGTTCGGTAGAGTGCTTGCCTAGCATGTGCAAGGCCCTGGATTCAATCCCCAGTAGTGCCAATGTGTGTGTGGGGGTGTAAATGTATTTTTAAATATGTATGTATTTATGTGTGTATGTGTGTAAGACAGTTTATTTTTAAAATATGTTACATATCTTTACTCATAGAATCAAACAAAACTCCATTTAGTTGGGGAAGGAGGGAGGGATAAGCCTTGTATTTTTTAATGCATTGAAAGTATTACATATCTGTAGCTAACAGAGAGGATTTGGAGTGTTCCCTACGTGAAGAAATGATAAATGTTTGAGGTGACGTTTATACCAGTTACCCTGATCTGATCATTCCACATTATATACATGAATTGAACTATCTCACTCTTTCTTGTAAATATGTACAATTATCATGTCCATTAAATTTTTAAAAAATTAAAAGAAAAATTTATCTAAAAGTAAGAACTGACATGCAAACATCCCTGAAACAAATTAATGTAAGAGGGGCCTATCTTACATGGGAGGGTGAGGCAGAAGGCTTGGATTCTATGCTCTGTACCAGCCTGAGGATCAAGCCCAGACTCTAATTTTTCAAAGACATAATTTATTTTCTTTTTCTTTTTGGGTACTAGGGTTGAACTCAGGGGTACTCGACCGCTGAACCACAACCCCAGCTCTATTTTGTATTTAGAGACAGTGTCTCTCTGAGTTGCTTAGCACCTCACCGTTGCTGAGGCTGGCTTTAAACTTGCAATCCTCCTGTCTCAGCCTCCTGAGCTGCTAGGATTACAGGTATGAGCCACTGTGTCTGGCCTCTGAGAAAAAAATGTCTATATCTATAAAGTATCTTTCAATGCAGCTCTAAGTGTACAGTGAGCTACTTAGATGGAGATGAGCACTGTGTCATTGCTTCTTTTTATCATTTTTTTTATTGCCTAGTTAGAAATATCACACAATCCACATAATTTTGCATGCAAGGTCATTCCACACTTTCACTCTCCTAACACTGTTCTTGGTGGTGAATATCACAGAACTCTGCAAAGTTGCTTGATGTGCTTGCTGTCAGGCTCCTCACCTCCTCCTGTGAGCCTTTGGTGCCACCACAGAACAGCCTATAAATTAGCTTTGCTAATCTTAGGCACATATCAATTATTCACCAGCCTGGCTCCTCCTGTACTTTATCTTATAGAATCCACCCACACCGTTGCCCCAACTTTCTAACTCTCAGTCTGCAAGTGGTACATTAATCTTAGGTTTCTGTGGCCTGACTTTATACTACACGTCAGCAGATTTCTTCTGCTTCTGCCTTTACTTATATGAAACTTTCTATGGTGGTTAAGAAGCTAACACCTGGCTATTTCCCTCTTTGCACTGTCAATTATACTTCATATCATACGTCCGATATATTGTTTAGCTTTTAAAAGAGAGATTACAATGTATAAGCAAGAATTCCTGCTTAGGTCTATTTTCAACACTGTGTGCTGTTACCCATGTTGAATGAAATAGTATGAAATGTGTTCCCTGCTCTTTTCAAATAGATGTAATTCAAAATTACACATACTACCGTTATTACTTTTTTTTTTTTTGCGTAAGAAGAAAATTATGTGCAGTGTCAAGTTGCTGAGGCTTTCCCATGTAAACATGATTGATGATAAGTCCATGACTGTCAGAAAAAAAGTCTTATGGACTTAAAGAAATTCATCCTATTTGTAATTTTCCCTCTATTTTTACCATGGATACAAGCAAAGGAAGCAGAACTATCTGAGGCAGGGAACCACATGATGTCATTAATTGGCTCTCCTGACAGGGTAGATAATTATCCTCTGAATGCCTTACATAAAAGATCTGATGGCTCCTAGACAAAATCAAGCCAGCTCAGAAAGAAGACTGAAATTATAATGTGAAGTCTCTTTCTCTCTCTCTCTTTTCTTTTGATACTGGGGCCTTGCACCTGCTAAGCAGTCAATCTACCACAGCTATATCCACAGCTCTTTTTATTTTATTTTGAGACAGGGTCTCACTGTCATCCAGGCTGGTCTTAAACTTGCAATCCTCCTACCCAGCCTCCTGAGTAGGTGAGAATAGAGGTGTGTGCTACCACCCCCAGCTAGATAAGTAATGTTTTTACAGAGATGTCAGAACAATAACATTAGTCATACTCCTTATTTGTTACAATATCTAAAACGGACCATGAGGTCTGCCCCACAGTCATCTTGTTATTGATTAGTTCATGGGTGGAAGAGAGTAAATCAACCATAATAAGAATCCTTTCACAGTCTGAATAATTAAGAATTGGAATTAACAACGATGAAAAAAACAAGCAAGCTAAGGCTTAAGAAAAATCAAGGATCCAGTGAAAGAAATCCGTACCACTGAGGTTGGACGATGTAGAACATTTTGCCCATAATCTGACATATTTCACACAGCAGATGTATTCTTGGGTACATCTTCCATGTCTTATGACAATGTCAGAGGGCATATTTCACTCTACGCCTGCAGAGGTCACATTATATTAAATAAAATATTTTTATACATTTGTTCTTCATTTCATGAATGACTGGGTGTTGTTTTTGAAAATATTTATCCAAATCTTTCCATTTCTTAAGATTTTGTTTGTAAGAAACTTCCATTTGTTTAATAAACTTTTATTAAGCATTATTATATGCTAGTAACTGTGTTATGGCTAGGGCTATTGATCTCAGTATGTGTCGTAGTGCTTATTTCAGAGAAGGCTTGATATTTAGTGAATAATTACATAAAAGATGAATAAAACACATAACATCACCAACTCACAATCTAACTCACAAGATGGAGGAGAAAGACATGAACAGAAAATCACAGTGAAACTAACTGAAGAGCAATAAAAGCAAGTACTATAAGGGCTGGGGTTGTGGCTCAGTGGTAGAGTGCTTGCCTAGCATATCTGAGGCACTGGGTTCAATTCTCAGCACCACATACAAATAAATAAATAAAATAAAAATTTCATCAACAACTAATAATTTTTTTTAAAGAAGTCCTATAAGAGTGAGTGCCAAGTGAAAACACCTCCAGAAGATAATAAAGTTAAGGGATACAATTATTAATATTTATATTTACAAGATTTTACTTTAAGGAATACTCAAGTCACATCAAATTTTGCGGGGAAGAAAATAAAGTGAGATGTGTGCTTAATATGATTTACCCAGAAACAAAAATAGATTAAGAATTTGCATTTCTAAACAGTCTTAATTCCCAATATTTTTAAAAATAATGGATAGAAGCACTGTGTTTAATCAACCGTTTAGCCACAATAAATTACATGCCTTTTTGTTATGCAGATGACGCCTCCGACCATCTGGAACACATTTCCTATGACATAATAACTCACCAAGGTAGTGGGACTCACCTTTGTCATTCTTGCTGTATCTACACCTATTCAAAAAGTTGAATAGTTTACAGGGTGTAGAATTGAGATTAAGTTGGAATGGGCATTTTTTTTTTTCCTTTTTTATTTTTTTTGTACCAGGGATGGAACCCTGGGGCGATTAACCACTAGGCCACATCCCCAGCCCTTTCTATTTTTTATTTTGAGAAAGGGTCTCACTAGGTTGCTCACAACCTTGGTACATTGCTGAAGCTGTCTTTGAACTTGTGATTCTCCTGCCTCAGCCTCCTGAGCTGCTGGGATTACTGGAATGCGCCACCATGCCTGACTGGAATAGGCATTTTTGAGATAATTTTTGGAAATACTTGGGGTTTCTTGATGGTTCATTTGAGAAGCACAGAGAGAATGTATTTTATTCTTTGCTCTTTTTCTTATTTTGAAGTGTCCAGAAGCAGGTATCCAGAATAGAAACCTAGTATTGATCTTTCAGTACTTGAAGACAAGTCCTTTCTATAGGAAGTGTTTCACCGATAGCAGCTATTTTTACTTGAGTTCCAACAAAATGCACAAATTGATATTTGTTTCATTATTTAGGCTTTATTTATAACAGTGTTGACCACAACTATTCACTATCTGGTTTTTTATTGTTATTGTTTTTGCAAATATCTAGGATATTAAACAGGTCTAGCTTTAAATATAGATCCCAGCTAACCAACCAAGTGATTTTGTGCAGTTTACCTAACCTCTTCTAAGTGGGGACTCCAAAGTTCCCACATCTAAAATGAAAATAATAATGTTTTTGGGGGGGAGAATAAAGAGACTAATTGATCCCTCTGGTATGTATAGCATAATGTCTTGCAGGTGGCATGCACTAATAAAGTGAGTGACAGGGTTAGGGTTAGGGTTAGGGTTAGGGTTAGGGTTAAGGCCCCTGAAGTTGTGCAGTGTACAACATGCACGACTCTTGATGTCAGCCCTGGTTGATGATTTTTGTTATTTTTCTCTGGGAAAAAGTGATCTGAGACCCCAACATTTGATATACCCAAGGCTTTTAGGTTGAGACTTTATGTTAGAAACTCTGACTCCTTGGTTTCGCTTAGTAGAACCTTGAGAAATCAACCACAGTCACGCACTGCTTATTGTTGTGGTTAATGATGGATCTCACCTCTGAGGACATACATCCGAGAGCCTCGGCCCAGCTGTACCATGTGGCTTTGTGCAGCTGCACACACTATGATGTTGGCAAATGACAAAATCACCTAGCGACACATTTTTCAGAAGGCAGGCCGCCCTATTGTTAAGTGACCCTCGACTGTATTGGAGGTGTTCAGGGGGAGGATTGCTATCTGAACTGGAGCCATCAGGGAAACTTTTCTAAAGATTTGGTGCTTGGAGAATGGGCAGGAGAAAGGGATATTTAAATTAGGGGAAAAGGTTTTGTGCCTGGGAGTCAAAAATTAAATGGGGTTTAGTGCTAAATTCGAAGCAAAATGGGTTATTATTGTCATTTTGACTGGGAGAAAATCAGAAAAGAACCCACCTCTTAGAACCCCACTTGAAGAATGGGGTTCCAGCCTTGTTATGAGGGGAGCCCTTCCCCCTGTCATTCTGGACCCTCCGTTCTGAAAGTCTTTTCCTTCAGAGGTGCACATCCAAGGTGATGGAGCCAGGCTCACAGCCCCTCATCCTTGTGTCCCCACGAGGGGCCCCGGAGGCTGCACTCCTTGCCTCTGACAGAGCTGGGTTAGAGAGCACCGTGGCCTAGAGGAAGCTGTACGTCTGTGGCTCACCCCTCCGCCCTGGGAGCCAGAGCCAGTTTCCCAGCCTGGAATGAGGCAGCCTCAACTAAGGAGCCCCCTGGGACCGCTGGGAGCCTAAAACCACAGCAGAGATTGGTCCCGACAGCCATGGCGCTCAGACAACAAGGAGAGATCATTTTAGACCACAAACTTTGACCTCTTGAATAGAAGGAGAATGACGTAAACAGAGGGAAAACAAAGTGCACAGAACTCATGACAAGTAGAAAAATGGTAGGATTTCAACTGCTAGGTTTTAAGACGTGACACAGTTTTAAAGATTTTTCAAAAAAGCTTAACCTCGCTATCATTCCTTTGGTTTTATTTGGAGTGCTCCAGGGGTCAGGAGCTGGTTGAAGTCATATGCCATTGTGACATCTATTATTTATTTACATTTTGCTTTGCACAGATGGTACATAGTGTCCTGGTGCCTCACCCTGAGTGTGTTAGTTTCCTGTATCTGCTGTGACAAATTATCACAATTTAGTGACGTCACGCAACACAGATTATTCTTTCATAGTTCTACAGGTCTTAGAAGTCTAAACTGGGTCAGTCTGGCTGTGTTTCTTCTAGAAATTCTAGGGGAGAAGCCTTACCTTGACTTCTCTTCTCCTAGAGGCTGTCTCCCGTGCTAGGCTCCTGGCCCTGTCCTCTGTCCTCTGTTTACCTGGCCACATCTCCCTGACTCTGGCCCTCCTGTCTCCCTCTTAAAAGGACCTTTGTGATTATACTTAGGACCCTCTCAGGTGCTCTCCCCATCTCAAGGCCTTAACTTAATCTCTGCAAAGTCCTTTTAGCCATCCGAGGTAATGCATTTATAGGTTCCAGGGATTCGGATATGGACATCCTTGAGGAGCTGATATTCAGCCTACCACAGTCAGGCCTCACAATGCATTAGACCAACAACTGAGACCAAAATCAAGCAGTAGAAAAAAATGTGAAAATGTTGGAACTGGAAAGTTATGCAAGGTCAGAGTGTCCTTGTCCAGAATCTTGTAGTTGAAAGCATTATCTGTGTGACAAATGAAAATATATTCGGATATTGTGTTCAGGAAGGGGGGCTTCTCCCTGGACTTGCGTATAAATTTTTGAATATGTGGTCCAGACCCTGGTCATCACTCATTTTGCTGTGTTTGTTCCGTTATCCAAGGTAACCAAGGGCCCACTACCCACTGGATGCCGCCATCCAGGCCAGGCAAACCACATTCATGCCAGCTCATTTCCTCTGGGCATACGTTGTGTCTTTGTCTTATATTTAGCATATAAATTGGTTGTCAGCCTGCCTCAGAGCAGTAACATGACCTTGCAGCTTAGCATATCACATCCTTTAAAGGACAATAATGTTTTCCTGGCTTTCCCTTGTGGCTCATGGAACAAGATGGTGTGGAAAGCAGTGGGAAGAACAGTCACAAAAGATAACAGACCTTCAGTTAGGGGCTGAGATAGCAGATGGCACCCTTGCTGTTTGCCACGGAACAGGTCCCCCTTGGGAGACTGACAGTGGCCAAGGGGGCTGTGTGCGCAGAGTTCCTGCATTGAGGGAGATGGAAGGACTCTCTGTAGAAGTGCCACATCGAGGGATGGGAAGCCTGGGGCTGAAGAATGGGGGCACCTGCTGATCTTGGGATCTGGTAGGTTGGGAGTGGCTTCATGATGCTCTGTACAGATCCTTAGATGCTGCTGAGGTTGGGGGGAGGTCACACTGTCGTCATGCTGGAGATGCTGTGCCAGGCTTCTCTATACCTACCTCTCCATCCCTAGCTTTGCCCACCCTGTGGCCCAGGAGAGAGCCAAGCTGCCCCTGGCCTTGTCTCTCAGTGAACGATGGGTAAACCACGTGTCACATACTCCCCAGGGCATAAGTGAGACTTGTTGATGCCTAAGTAAAACTCACATTCATTGAGAATTTACTGAGGTACCAGTTCTTTACATAAGTTGGCATTTAATCCTCAGGACTATGTATTGGAGATGCTCCTCTTATTTTATAGAAAATGGACACAAAGTGATTAATTAATGTGCCCAAAGCCACCAGCTGGTGGTGCTGAGATTGTGTTAAACCCAGACAGGCTGAAGCAGAAGCCCACACTTGATCTCCCATTGTACCCCAAGATAAGATGCCAAATGCACTTGAGTAAAGATTTTCAAGAAAATTCTAATAATAATGTAAACACAGGGTTTTACATATGTGAATTCATTTAATCCTTAGAGAACCTGAGGTAATAAATAAATAAATAAAGTTTATTGGAAACAGGCAAAGAAAAAGAAAAAAGAGAGAACCTGAGGTACATCTGGTTATTACTGATGTTTAGACAGAGGCATGGGAGGGGCTGAACAACTGTCCCAGGAAGCAGCAGATCTAGGATCTGAAGTCAGGCAGCCCAACTTTGTGTTCCAAAGGGAAAAATGCTGTCACTGAGACACAGAGATAACTCCCAAGTTGTGTGCTTAAACAATGGAACTGATTAAGATTGTGGAGGGCCTTGTAATTAGTTCAACACAGAAATAAGTCCAAGAAGAATAAAGGAATAAAGTCTCTTTCGTGTCCTTAGGGAGTTTGTAGCTGTGGAGAGATGGCGTAGACATGGTCGATTATAAACTCAGATGAATTTTGAGACTCAGAAGAAACGATGGTCAGAGAAGGGGGCTTTGGTGCTTCGGAGAGAGACTTGCCTTCTAAAGAGATAGGCAGGTGCCACCCACCCACAGGCTTTTCCCTCAAATTTCATCCGTTACCTGTGCATGCACTGGGTACCCTCCTGTTCAGGATGCTTGTTTACACCACCTTCCACAGGTAATACCAGCCTATGACCTGTGGGAGGTGATGAGCTACTGGCTTACCTTGAATAAGGCAAGATATTTGGCTCCAGGAGGAAAGTGGCCCAGGCATAGGACATAAATGACAATGAATGGAGGCAGACAGAACCAGGCAAAGCTACCCAGTGGCAAAGCACCAGATGGGCAGTGAGATAAATGATGTTAAATAAGCTTAGGATGGACAAGGGAGGTGGAAAAACTAACATACTGAAGATTCTCTACAACCTTTCTTCAGGGTTTACATTTTTCTTTAGGACCCTCATCCTTAATTCCAATCTATAATGAACACAGTTATGGTGAGATTTTGGTTGCGTTTTTATTTCATTATGACCAGACATGTGATTTGTGGATGAGAAAGGTGTTTATCAAAGAAAAAAGATCCCCATAGGGCGGCTTCTAAGAACACAGATTAATCTTACAGTTTGTTAGGTCAGAAGTCCACCATGAACCTTACTGACCCAAGACAGGGGTACTCGGGGTACTCCACAGGGGATCTGTCTTCTTGCTTCTTCCACCTTCCAGAGGCTGTCCACTGTCCTTGCTGCCAGGCCCAGTGCTTCTCATGCTGCTTGCTGTCCCTCTAGCTCTGTCGTCATAATCACATCTTACCCCTTTCTGTTTTTAATACATGGATCTTGAAAGTGTTGGGACCCTGCCATTCTCTTCCCAATGGTGTCACCAGTGGTGGCTGCCTTTCAGCTACAGAGTTATGCATGAGGTTGTAGTTACAGCGATCAAGGGGGGAGGTGGTAGACATGTTGCCAGGACTCAGAAGCATGTGCAGGTGTGACAATATAGAGGTGAAAGCAGAGAGAAGGAGGAGCACCAGGAAGTATGTCCTGGTGAGTCTGAGTTTTCTATTAAGAACATTTTTAGTAAACATTGTGCTTATATGGGGCTGGGGTTGTGGCTCAGTGGTAGAGTGCTCACTCATGTGAGAGGCATGGGGTTCAATTTTTAGCACTTCATATAGATGAATAAATAAATAAAGGCCATCAACAACTAAAAAAAATCTAAATTGTGCATGTCAAATGAATTTATGCTTCTAGAAAAAATATATGGTTTTTATTATTCAGAGCAAGCAATTCATGATTCTGTTATGAAGTTGAACAGTTAGTTATTAACCTAGGCAGCAGCAACATTGTGACATTGAAAAAAAATTTTTTTTTAGAAAAATCTGCATTCTGTTAGACATGTAGAACTATATTCCCCGTTATTTACTTCCCATCTCTCTATTATACTCCACATTATAATTTGGTGGGAATAGAAAAGTTGATCTGCATCACATAGAAATGTGAATCTGGCAGCAAAACAGGTTTTCATTAAAAATAGAGCAAAGTGGACAAAAAGAAGAGGCAGAAAGGTTTTATTACATTTATTTTTGTCCATTTCCGTAATTTTTCCTGTTTTATTTTAAAACCCTGGTCACATGGTGCCAGAATTTATATTTATGGTTAAATAAATATATCCATCAGACCCAAGTTTGTATAAAGAAAATAATGCTTATCTTGGGTCGAGAGGTATTTTTAAATCTTCATATTTTATATTGGTTTAGTAGCTTTAGGCTATCTTCCCCGACCCCCAGGCTCTCAGTTCTTGACTTTTCTCACTTCCTGTCTAGCATTGGACCTTGTCAGTGTGCCTGTCCCTACAGGACATCCTCACCCCTTTATTGTTCTTTAATTCTGTTCTTGCCTTTCTGCCTTACCCACATGTAGTCTCATACTTTTCTCTGATGAATGACTCAGTGGTTAAGAGAAACCAAGCAAAACGTCACCCTTGAAGTAAATTATTGGCCTAGTTTATGTGCCAAGTCACTTTTAGAATTCCATAATTATTTTTTAATCAGGTACATCAGTGAAATTTTAAATACCAATAAGCAATATGAAAAGGCTCATGCTTTTCAAAATGAAGTATTGCCATGGCCTGAGGTTTGAACTTTCTAGTAAAGAGCATTATTGATTCTTTGTTACTGCCTCAATCATAAAGTGGGATAACACCTCCAAGTCACAGGAAGATGACTGGGTTTGGGTTAGTAGTTAAAGAAGAGGAAGGGGTGTCTTCTCAAGGCCAAATCCTAATACAAACTATGTTTGAGCTATATTTGTTACAGTCAAGTTTCAATCTTGACTTAATGTGATTGAAAGCTCTGTGCTGAGGATGCTGGGTCTTTGATCAATTAGTAATGGGTGCAGAATTTGGATTGTAAGCATACATACCACATATTTCTATTCTTAATAAATCTACATGAAGTAACAGCTTTTTAAAAAATAAAGAACAAAAACACCATGACTTTGTGGAAGTAAAGAACTTGGTCTCCAACCAGGTCAAGTGGGTCAAAATTATAACTTCATCTTTATCTAGTTGTATAATACTGGGAAATCTAGTTAACCCTTCTGCAATCCAGGAAATGGATATAATACCTGTATTACATGATAGTATAATATAATTCCTAAACATCAGTAATTAATCAGAACAATACATACAAGGCACATGGGCCCTGTAGAGCCTTTATAAATGGTAGATGTGCTAGTTATTTCCATTTTATCATCTCACACTCATCTTCAAAAAAAAAGGTCTTTAGGTCATGAGGCTCCTGTGGGAAGGAGGGGTACCCAAGCTAAGTCAATCACATTAAACTCATCCCAAGCCACTTGGGGATAAGCTTCTTTTCCAATGAGAACAACCAAGTCCTTCCCTGGGGAATTCAGCTGGGGAAAGAGACAGTTTCTATCAGTTAGCCTGTGGTCCCAGAGCCAGGGGTCCTGCTCCATGTGGCAACCTGTCCACGGTAGAAAGAATAAAATCCAAGTGCAGCATCTTAGAGTCTGGTTCAGAGAGTGGAAACTTCATCCCAAGGCCTGGGTGTTTGGTCATTCTTTCCCTCAATTTTTTTAAGCTCCATCTTCCATCCCAACTCTTTCTAGGCTCACTTTGAGCTATAGATTTCTAATCTTTAACTTTAGACTAGATCCAGACTCCCAACAGTTCTAATATGGTAATTATAATTGTGTCTATTTTTTAAGAAGCTAGTTTTCTGTAGATCTATTATTTAATTATATCATTGTTTCTCTCTTAATATTTTTCCTGTGTTCCCAGTACAAGGAAGCCTCCAAATTCAAAATAACTGTCAAAGACTTTTCTTATAAGCATGTCATGTTAAGTAACTGAGCCGTAAATATTTAGGGATGATTATATATTAGGATGATTTGTCTCTTGTAGTGGATAAAATTTACTTCTTAAAATAGGCATTATTAAATGGTCCATTAAAAATTTGGTACCATATGGTGCAAACAGAACCACCATCCTTACCTTAGACCTGGTCCGGCAAGTTAGCTCTTCACAAAGAAAGCTGCACCCACCGTTGTGACACAGGGACACATCAGCCAAATGCTTCAGCCTGCTGGGAGCCAGAAGAGCACTCAGGGCGTTGTCAGAACAGGGTGTTGGACTCCATCATCCTCAGCACCTTCCTCTTCCTGTCTGGCCATGACTGGTCATCCAGAAATGTTAGCTTGATTGAGCAGAACCACAGATAGAGGGAACAGCACATTACACTAATGCATCTTGCCCCGAATCACACCCCAGCAACTGCCCCTCCCTTTTGAGCATCGTTCCGCCTTAAAGCACTTACCTTTCTATACTCAAGCATGCTGTTCTCAGCTATCCTAATAAAGGATCTCATCTCATCTCACATTTCATGGTAGATTAAGGAGAATGATTTTTCTATCAGCTACGTGGAAGAATCAAATTCGTTGCTTTCAGCTGACAACTATAGAAAGAAAAAGAATCCCTTGCCCTTAAAAAATTCACAATGTTATTTTAGAAGCACACGCATGAGAAGTGGTTAGAAAATCACAAATGCACCAACTCTCTTCATTAGGAAAACTGAACAAGAGGGAGCCACAGAAGAGCCCTTTTCTTTTCCATCTTCCTCATCACACAGTTAACCACGCGTGGACCAAATATTTGTTCACTAATTTGTACTTGGACTCAATGCCTTGCAGTCTATTATACCAATTCAGCTATTATGTTTTAGTTATTTCACTTTGGTCGATTATTCTGAATAATGTGTTGATTAAAAGAATAATTTTATTCTTTCTAAACACTTCATGATCTTAATTTGCATTATGGTTTTATAATTATATCTAGGTTCCTAGATGTCCATTAAATCCTTACTTGATGCTTGATAACTGAATATGGAATTGGAAAGTGAAGTCTTTCAGAGCCTGAGAGTCTAGTGGGAAACACAGGATGAGCTCCAAGATGTCTATAATTTCCCAAAGAGCATTCAAATTAATAATTTAATAATCTTCACTTTAAAGCCACACTAGATGACATTACTCGCTGTGACTGAAATGACCCCCAAACACAGAGAAAGAGCCTGTGGTTCAGTTGCACTGAGTGAGTAGAATGTTCTGAGCAGGAGTGTGAGCTGGTTCTCACAATCGCATGAGCTGGAAGTTTCACTCCAAGGTCTCTGTTTTGAAGACGCACAATAAGCTGCCTCCCGTGGTCACACCCTGAACCAGCAGAGAGCTGAGAGCCAGTACCTCAGATCCTCAGACCTCTGGTCTGCACAACAACAAGGATCAGATACGATGAGCCTAGCATGGAACCTGTCCCACGCTGTGCTGTGGAGGAGGAAACAGTCAGGAGGTCTGGCTTTGGTTTCCAGAACTTTCTCAGGCATCCTGTGCACCTAGGAGCACCCTTCAGCCTTGCTGAGGCACAGCCTTTTCATCTGTAGGTTGAAAGCAACCCCCCATGAAGCCGATTTGAGTGTCCGGGGAACAGTGTGTAGAAATATTTTTAAAATCGTGATGCTCCGTGTAAACGTGAGGCATTGTTATTTTTGTTGTTGAGACTTCTGTTGAGGATCAGTTGTATGGACTTTCTGGTAGGAGAAGATGTCAGTTGACGCTGCTTCTCACTCTCCAGACAGACCGCATTCTCCCTTGAATGTGTGTCTTCCTTTCTAAATAAACCTCTATGCCAACAAAAAAAAAAAAAAAAAAAAAGAAAAAAGAAAGAAAGAAAGAAAAAGAAAAGAAAGAGAAGAAGAAGAAGTCGTAGTAGTTGAGGAAATGTGGGATAACACCTGATTTTACTCTAACATTTACTGAGGGCTGTGATTTGAAAATGTTTCACAGTAAAGGCTGCTTTTAAAAGGAGCTTTCAAAAGTATATATTTTTAAGGCTGTCCATCCAGAGCCTCAAGAAAAACATTGGAAAATCTCCTGATCATTTCTTAGGACTTAATTTTTTGTTATTTTCACTAAAAACAGGTATATTTACTGACATTTTTTCATTTCAAACTGAATTTTCAACTCTTTTTTATGTTCCTGCTTCAATTTGGCCGCTTTGAGTGAACATCCACTAAGGTTAAATGGGAGAGTTGGTTCTCTTACCAGTAAATATGGCGAAGACATGTTGCTGCTGATTGGTACTCGACTAGGCATTTGGGAAGGTAGCTGCAGCCGGGTGGTTTCAATGGTCACAACTGGGCTACCTCAGAGGGGTCGTCTTCCTGGGTTCCCAGGGAAGAAAGGAGCCACCATGCTTCTCAAGTCAGGGCTCCATGAAGTGGAATTTTCCCTGGCTTTGAATGTGGAAATTGTCCAACCTCCAATGACAATTGTTTAAATAAAAATAGAATAAGAATTCTTGGGTGGGACACAAATGCCTCGCCTACAACAATATTCAATAGCAAGTGTACACAGAGTCTATCCTATTTTTCTGTAGTGAAAGGAGAATGGTGTATCATTTGAATCACTAAACTGCAGAGAAAAGAAATCACTCAACTTGGTTAAATTTCTTATTAGGAAAAAATGGTTTCTACAGAGGGTAACAGTTAACTGGATTTTAATTTTACCTCTTTTTACTGCATTGAGTGCCCTTGATGTTGAATAAAACAAAGTAGGAAAGAAGGCAAAAGGCTGGCTTTTGATAAAGCCAGCTTTCAGTGTGTGTATTAGAAGGCTAGAAATACTTCAGTACCTATTTAGGTGGTTTGGTTATAGAAATAAGACATGAGCTATGAGCAGTGAAAGACACTTCTAGAACTTAGCAAAGAGATCATGTACAAGTACCATGGTGGTTTGGCAGATTCCCTCCTCTGTTCATCTGGTGATCTTGCCGGGTTCCCTTCTCTTCATATCTTACCAAGACACCTGGTGAGAGCTAACCATGCGACCTCCACACTTCCTTCCCTTGTTCTGTCGTTGCCATCCCCTCCCAACCTCCACACAGTTCTCTACTCCATATCCTTTGCTGGCCGCTCCTCCCTCACCCAGATACTCAGTGCTGAGTGCCCCAAGATGCTGTTCCCACCTCCTCTCCTCTTCATTAGCTGCACACACCAACTCCATATGCTAACATATCCAAATCCATCGCTCTGGTCCTGATAGCTCCCTACATTCTTCAACTCATTTTCTAAATGCCTCTGCATAGAGATCTCGGAGGCATCTCAGTCTTAACGTGGCCAAAACAAAAACTGATTTTGTATCAGTTCCTCCCCCAGTTTTCCTATTTCAGTGGACAGCACCATCGTCCAACACCAAGACAAGACATCTGAGGCTTATCCTTCATTACTTTCTGACTCCACCCATCACATTCAGTCCTTCCTATCCAACCTGCCTCCCAAACTGATCCCACTCCACTTACTCTTTTCTATTTCCATTATTGACACTCCAGACCAAGTCACCATTGTCTCTGACCCTCCCCTGTGGCAGTAGCTCCCCAGTTTTGTCACCTTGTTCTTATTCTGGTATCCCTTCAGTCACTTCTCTACCCAGCAGGCACAGTGACATTTGGGGGTAGGGGGGTGCCGCAGTCCGGCTGCAGCAAAATAACTGGGGGGTGACGAGCAACTTGTGTACATTGATACAGCAGGAGTGGGAGCCGTTTATTGTAGGACAGGAGGGGTATATATACATTCCACACAGCTTATCTTAATTAACATAAACTCGATACAGCAGTCAACCAATAAGGAATCTCCACACTTAATGGCTCGCTGGCGTTACTTCACAAACCACTCCCTCTGGCAAAATGCCAGGCGCCGTCTTGACTTGTTTACAGACCCTAACAGGGGAGAATCAGGGAATGAACTCAGGGGCACTCAACCACTGAGCCATATCCCCAGATCTATTTCCCAGCCCTATTTTGTATTTTATTTAGAGACAGTGTCTCACTGAGTTGCTTAGTGCCTCACTCTTGCTGAGGCTGGCTTTGAACCCATGATCCTCCTACCTCAGCCTCCTGAACCATTGGGATAACAGGCGTGTACCACTGTGCCGTGCCATAGTGACATTTTAAAATCATAAATGATTGTGTCATTCCCTTGTTCCTCTGTTGATAATTCCCCACACAGGCATCTCCTCTCACTTGCAGTGAAATCCAGACTCCGTCCTGGCTTACAAAGCCCCAACGTCATCTGGGCCCTGCCTACTCCTCCCATATCACTTGGTACCACTGTCCTATTCGCACTCCAGCCATACCAGTTTATATTTTATTTCTCTAGCCCATCAAGCACCATCCTACCAGAGAGCCTGTGCATATGCTTTTTCTGGGCTGAGAGCTCTTACCCCCAATCTGTGCATGGCTGGATCCTTCTGGAACATTCTTGCCTCAGCCTACATATTTCTTCCAGGATGTCTCCCAGAAACCTCATCTGAAGTAGTCACTGTTCAACAGTTGCTGTGCTTTCATTCTCCAGGCACTACTTTGACAACCTGACATTTCTTATCAATTTGTCAGTTTTGGTCTGTATGTGTGTGTGCACAAACTACACTATGAGCTCTCTCTGAGCAGGGACATATGGGTGTTATTCAGCTCAGTAACCCCAGTGCTTAGAACAGCACTGATAGTAGGTGCTCAGAAAACAAATGAACAAAGCATGCTAAGCAACAGGAAGATCTCTTAATGGGAAGTGATGACTTTTGATTGTTTTATTTCAAAGCAAAGCCTTGACTGATTCAGCTAAATTCCTGAGGACTAATCAAGAAAATAAAATCAAAACTTATTATCATTTGGCTGTTTCAGCTCCTTGGAGACCTCTTTTTTTCTGCATTGGTAATCCAGACCTCCATAAGGAGGACACACCATGACAGGGCGCATCTGATCCATTTCTGAGGCATGGAAGTTAATGTGCCTTGGGGACAGGATCCTTGGCTTTTCCCTTACGGGGTCCTCCCTGGTTCCTGTGATAAGACTGCAGCCATGAATTTGGCAGAAGCAGAAAACTTGCAGTGCTAAGGACTACTCCAGTGGATGGCCTCGATTTCTCCCTATTCTTCCGGCACTTTAGTGATCTAAGATGAACTCTAGAGCACAGCATGTGCCCCGTGGTGGGATCCATTCTCAGTCTGCAGACTGTCACCTGTGTGGCTGCAGCTCCTGTGTGCACTTCCTCTCCCTCTCCCCCAAGCCACACCCTTTCCCGAAGCCACTGACCCATTTAGAGCTTGGGGATTAGGAACTTTTTATTTGTCATCAAAGCACTATTGATGGCATTCTAATCTTGTGACACTTATGACTGTAGTAGGAGTACAGAGCTTCCAGAAGAATACAGAACATTTCGTGTTTTGTTTTATTTGGGGGGGGGGAGCTCGTATTGAAAATAATTTTGCCTTTTTCTTGAGCTCCCCTCACCTCTGGCCAGTCCCGCATCTTCCTCTCTCACTTCACACTGCACAACGCCACCACCGTGTAGTTTTCCTCTGTTTTGACCCCACCCTTCCTGTTGCTAAGCAGATGAACTGGATTGCATAAATCATGGATTTCTCAGCTGTGACAATGAAAAAGACAGGAGAACAGGAGCCAGAAACGGGGGACAACGGCCTCTAGCCCTTGGGGCTTAGGATTGGACCACAAAAAGAGTCAAAAGGCAGTAGGTGAAGCTCTCAGACAAAGGTGGATTTATAATGTTGCCAACCAGGAGGATTTGGAAACAGAACAAAGCACACCCTTCCCACATCCTAATTTTCTTTCCATATAGTTTCAGAAAGACTTGAGCAAGCACATTCTCCTCCCGTCATATTTATTTCTTGAAGTTTTTTTCTCCATTATGAAAGTAATTTCATATCATGACCAAAAGAAAAGGGAAATTATAGAAGAAGAAAAATGACATATTATTCCACTACTTTAATGCAATACCTATTAACATTTGTTTATTTCCTTTGGAGACTTGAACTCATTGTGTATTAGAGTGAATTTATTTAGTTTTGGTTGTGTCTTTGGTTTTTCACAGACTTTAATCATTATCTTAGAATATTTACAGAATTTCGGTTATTATTTGAATATTTCAAGTTTCTTTGACTCACAAATATAGAAAGTCAGTTGTAAATCTGTGTCTTTTAAATGCATATTTGCATTTCTGACTCACAAAATCGGGCTAATGTGACTTGACAATAAGTTTTCACTCGTCTCCTTTATTCAACTTATTTTTAATGAACCAAGTTTAGTAATGAGAGGTCTCCATCAAACGGTTTGCCTTCATCAAATCATCTGTGGCTTCCCATAGACATTTCCCACAAAACAGGCATTAAATAGGATTCTCGAGATTTCCTCTGGAGCCCTCAAGTTTACCAGCTCCATTCACCTGTGCTGCTGTAGGAAGCCTAACGCCGTCTGTGCGCTCCGGAGCCCTGTGTGGAGGCATCACTGGCCTATCATCTGGCTGGGAGGTGTTGGGAGAGCTGCCTGTTCCTTTTCCTTTGATGAGACACTCCCCTGCAGACACTTAGTGGTTTCCCCAAGTGAGACTTTGCGAATAGCTATAGACACTCAAATAATAAGCTCAAAAAGGCATGCTACCGGTAGGACACCAGAGGGTGCTAGAGTAATGTCACAATGTGCCTCTGCTTTCCCAGCTCTCTGCCATTAAAAAACTAAATAAAGCTTTTTAAAAAATAACGCACTGCCTCATCTTCAAAGGAACATGCTCATTTGAAGTTTTACACTGCAGCTTGATGTGAGCCTCAGACACTAGTCATTGTTCATCATTCTGATCAGCGACAGACATCTCAGAAGGAAATCTTTTCTTCCCTTGCAGACTTTTAAAAAAGAAATTCCAACTGTGGTCTCTTGCTAGACAGTTGTTTTTTTTTTTTTTTTTTTCAAAAAAAAAAAAAAGAAAAACATTTTCATTATCTCAAAGTAATATCTTTGCCCTTTTCAAAGAATGTTTGGTAGTTCAAGTCTGCTAGATATTAAAGAAATAAATCATTTCCAAATTTCCTTTTAGAAACATGGATTTGATCATTTGATCATTATATACCTACTATTAAATTTAAAATGAAACATGAGTATATCCGAATAAAGTAGTAGAGCTAGAAAAGCAAGGAGAGTTAGTTAGAAAATTACATTGGCGTTTATTTATAAACAGCCGCTGTAGTTTAATCAGGTTTTATTTTTCAGAGTTAAACTGTCTTGAAAACTAGTTTCGAGACTATTTTCGTCCAACATAATTTACTTAAATGTACGTATGAAGTGCCTAATATTGATATGCCTAAAATTATCTTTTGAGCCATCCCTGCCTCAATGGCCTGGCAATAAACTTGAAGAGATGAAAGATTCACATGGCGTTTTTAAATAATTCAAGAGGTAAGTAAAACGTGCCAAACACACGAGATTCGCAAATGCGTATGTGATAAAATATTGCACATTTTGCAAGATGGAGTTACTACAGCTTTGTAGGGTTAAGTGGAGGAATGAGTTATGCTTGAAACATGGGGAGGACCTAGTTAGGCAGAGAACAGATGGTTGAATATAATCGCGTGGCCAGAAAGGGACAGCGGGCAGAAGTACCCAGCCCAGCAATACACCAAACGCTGTCTCCTCACCTCTCCACGGGGAGGTCCCAGTCCCAAATCAGGCAGGTCATTGTTTGTATGTTATTTCTTTGTTTTAAATGCTGTGATTTATTTGGGCTTGGGGTTTAGGGTTTGTTTATTGTAGTCGTGGTACTTTTACCAGAAACAACAACAAAAACCTGACCGTCTTTAAGGTGGCATTTCCTTCCTCATGTCTGATACGACCAGTACGGTCATTTTCCCTGGGCCTCTCACCACTGTTGGAGCCAGCTGCGTGTGTGCAGGTGTCATGCCCAGCCCTGCAGCTGCTGCCTCAGGAAGGGCTAGGTGCTCAAGTCCTCCCTGTGCCTCCCGCTCTGGGAATGTGTCATCTCCCTCTGGGGACTGAAATTCTCAAGATAGAATCATGACCTGATTCTAAGAGTCCTAATGCTTAATGCACATTAAGAACTCAATAAATAGTTTTAATTAAAAATGTCTTTCTGTTGGTTTAAGAGCAGTATAAGTGAATTGTAAGAAATGCAAACCAACAAAAAATGTTTTGAAAAAGACCATATTCCCACAGCAGTTTATCATCAACACCTTGGTGCCTGTGCTTTGAAACATTTCTCTGTACATCTCTGTATCAGTGTTTCTACCTACCTAGCTATTTTTTACGTTAGATTATACTAGTTTTTCATTTACTACTCCACACATTTCTTTGTTAATAAGTATTGATCTCCATGTGATGATTCCTATCAACAAACTTGCTCCATAAAAATACACCTGTGGAATGCTTGCTCAAATGCAGATTCCTGGGCCCCAGCCTCCACCTGCAGGTTCAGAACCTTTAGACATTTGGCTCTGATATTTGAATTTTAACAAGCATCTGAATGTGCATGTCTCAGTCACGGGTCTACAGATCATTTTAGGGATCCAGATTAACTTGATGCTCTCTATATAAACGGTATAGGCTACAACTAATTTAACCCATTTTGAAGGTTAAGTTTTTCATTATGATTCAGGTGTTAAACATCATTAATCACAAGCATTGTAAGAAGTAATAAGCATCATGTCAACATTTTCTTCACTGTGTTACTGTAAAGAAAATATCAACCTAATATTCATGTACTGCCTAGGTGTGCTCAGTAATGATAGAGGGGGCTTTTGGGTTCCAAAGTGATGTGATCCCAAAATCTCAACACAAAATCATCATAAAATCATGACATCGACTGCTGTGTCCCCCCGTACCTCCTTTCGATGGTGAGCCACGGGAGTATCAGTTTGCGTGTGCAGGTGTCCACGTGACTCTGGTCTGCAGATTTAGTGCCTCAGGTCCTCCTCTGCTTCACGAGGACACAGTGACCTGTTTTCCTCTCTGAATCCCTCTGACTTCTGCTGACAGAGTCTCAACACCACTGATTTAAGTTATGATCAAACAACCCTGCCCAGCTTGGATTATTTCATTTTAATATTTGCATAACTGGTACAGTTCTCCAAGATTTGGGCTGTAGCCAGGAAAAAGTCTTCCCAGAAGTTTTTCATGTGTCTTTTTTCTTTCAATTATTTTTGTAGTTCCCCCAGTTTCATGATGTAAATACCATGGGCATGAAACGTGAATGTTTTAGAATTAAGAGATTAATTACATGAAGTTTCAATCAGAATTACTTATTGATCCCCACCCACCTGGGTGGGCACCCGCTGGTAGTGAGTTTCACAGTACCGCAAAGGACAGATGGTGAGGCTTCATTTGACCCATCGTTTGTAGCATTTGGATAATTAGGTTAAAAATATTTTATAAAGATCTCACTTGGGCCACATAATAGGCTCTGTAGGAACACCTAGGTGGAACACCGGGGCCGTATATGAATATTAGGTTGATATTTTCTAATCTACTATTATCTATAATATCACTGGAGTCTGTTTCAGCACAACAGAGTGAATTTCAATGGTGAGCAAGAGAGACATCGTCCCTTCCTCCGTGAGGATACAGTCTCAGGAGATCAAAGACACAAACCCAAACAATTCCTGTAAACAGAGCATGTACAAAGGAAGAGCAATTAGAGTGTGAGGCCATGTCTCTCCTGTGATAGAAATCGAAAGGTCAAATAGGGACAGGTCCAGAGAGGGCAAGAGACGTCTAAGGCAAAGGGAACGGAAGCTGCAGAAGTCCATGGGCCCTGATGCCACATTTGGGGTCTGGGAGAAGCTCACAATGACTGGAGCAAGGAGCTGGCCCTTGGGGTAGGAGTTCCACCCTCCCCTGGGTAAAAGGGCTCCTCCGAATCCCCTCCCTCAGGAGCCCTTTATAATAAGGACCATGGGAGCCCCTGAAGATTTTTAAGAACAAGAGTCTTCTCATCATTATGTTCCAAAAAGATCACTCTTGTCCAGGTCTGAGGAATGGGTTTAAAAATTGCAAAACTAGAGCCAAGGGGCCATCCTGAAGTCATGTAGTTGAGGGATGCTGTTGACCCAGAAGAGAAAAGATTTATTAAATTTTCTTACTGTATTTTACCACATAATCATCATCACGTTAATATATATTCACAGTATTCTGTGGATTCCAATCTAGCACCAAGACAATTTAATAATAATGATATTTAATAATATTAGCATAATATAAAATGATAAAGATTCACATACTGGTTGTTCCCCACTTTTTTTTTTTTTGCAAAAAAAAAAAAAAAGAATCTGCCATAATTATGTGGTCAAATATCCATCAAGTAGGACTGTTTTGTTTGTAATGTTACACTTGGCTCATATCATTGTACCTGGCTCACTTTCTCCTTCCAGAAACCAGGCATTGTTCTATGTAAACAGTCTCTGTTCTATTGGAGCTTACATTCGGGTGAAGCAAGACAGACAAGAAGCACATTTTAAAAATTAATACAATCACAGCTTTTTCCACAGTAGTCAGTGTAGACGTGAGTCGAATGTCCATGACCAGGTGCATGGATACACGAAACATGGTATAACCATACGGTGGAATATTATTCAGCCTTAAGAAGGAAAGAAATTCAGACACATGCTACAACAGAGCTGAATCTTAAGGACAGTACCATAATCGAAATAAGCCAGTCACTACACCACAAAAATTGTATGACGTCACTCACATGTGGTACTTAGACTACTCAGAGCCAGAGACTCAGAAAGTGGAGTGGTTGTTGCCAGTGACCTGGGCGAGGGTGGGAGAATTATTGGTTGTTGTTGTTTTTTTTTTAAAGACTTCACTTTAAAAAAAATTATTTTTTAGTTTTAGTTGGACACAATACCTTTATTTTATTCATTTATTTTTATGTGGTGCTGAGGATTGAACCCAGGGCCTCACATGTGCTAGGCAAGCACTCTACCACTGAGCCACAACCCCAGTCCTAGAGAATTATTGCTTAATGATGTTAAATTGGTTTAACATCATTAACTCTGAGGGATTTCTGAAATAAAAGGTTTTGTTAAGCCATGAAATTTGCCAACCAGAAAATGATCTTCTACCCAAGTACCCATGACTATCAGCAACAAACTAGATAGCAGCTGGAAACAGGTCCATTGGACCAGAGAATATAGTATTTTTAAAAAATGAAAAAATTGGGGCTGGGGCTAGGGCTCAGCGGTAGAGCTCTTGCTTTGTGCGTGTGAGGCACTGGGTTTGATCCTCAGCTCCACATAAAAATAAATAAACAAAATAAAGATATTGTGTCCATCTACAACTCTCCCTATATATGTATGTATATATACACATATTGGGGCAGGAAGGTCTAAATTGCTTAGATGGAACCTATATTGGCTGTAAATAAGAGATGGTCTTATGCAAAGTGGAGAAAACTTTGGGATGGAAGGGCAGTCCAGAAGAAGTGCTTGCTTCTGGGTGGGTTGGGTTGTAAGCAGGAACTCAAGGGCCGGGTGGGGGGCAGTGATGGGATTTTTGACATACATTCCGAACTGTGTGCCTTTTGTTCCTGTCATTGCTTAAATGACACTCCCATCTCCCTGCCCTTCCTTCCTTCCTCTGGCCCTTATTGTAATTAAGTTTAGGATGTCTCAGAATTTTTATCTCATCAATGGGTACAGAGTTTCAGTTTGTAAAGGTGAAAAGGGTTCTGGAGATGGATGGTGATGATAGCTGTACCATTTATGTTAATATGCTTAACGCCACTGATCTGTATACCTGGCAGTAATTAAAATACCAAGTTTTATGTTATATACATTTTCTTAGAAGTAAAAAAAAAAAAATAGGAGGTGAGTTTTATTCTCATTGCAACAGAAGGCACAGCAGAGATAAGATCAGGTTTTCCTAGCAAAAGATCACCCTGCAGTGAGATCACAGGCCAGGGTGGAGGTGAGAATGCAGGGAGGCTGGCAGCAGTAGCTAGGGTGAGCTGGTGGGGAGACACCCAGAAGAGCCTGGGTGTGAGAGCTGCCTGGAAACCAGACGCCGTAGGACACAGTGCCTGATTATCGAGTTGAGGATGAAATGTGGATTCCCATTTCTGACCTGTGTTTCTCCATAAATGATGGTCTAGTGGTTACCATCCTATATTCACACTGGTGAATCCTGGGTTCTGTTTCTTATCAGGGAAGCTGTTTTTGTAAGGAGCTAAGTAGAAGATGATCAGAGCATTGGCTTCAAGGTCAGAAAGGCTTGTGTTTGAGAGAGCACCACTTACTAACTTGGGGAAAGATACTGTATCACTTTCATTTTCTAGTCTGAAAAGGAGACTATAGCATGAGATCTTAAATGGTATAATGGGAACACAAATGATTGATACCTTTTCCTTCTGCAAGTCAGCCTCACCAGAGGAGAACCGTGGCCTCAAAAGCAAGTAGTAGTACAAAAAAAGATCTTGCCTGAAAGATTAGACAGGTGGATCTCAGAAGATACCCTGATTCCTGCACCTCGTTAAAGAATCTCGGTGGAAAAAAGCAGCTAAGCCTTGGGGAAGCTGTGTACTCAGACCACCAGATACAAGGTCAACCCACAAACACTGGATTCTGGCAACAGCAAATCAGCATGAAGTAATGGGGGAACATGGAGATTTCATTCACAATAACAAGAGCTAAAAGGTACCTGGCAATAAATCTAAAAGATAATGAAGTCCTTATATGGAAAATGATAAAATATTACTGAAGAATATAAATTAAGTTACAAATAAAAAGAGATATGCCAAGCTTCACCCAGTTGATTTTAAAACTCAATAAAATTCCAAACTCCAAGGAGGCTTGATGTGGGCATGTGAGAGTGTGGAATTTTACAAGCTGGTCCTGAAATTCTTATGGAAAATACCAAACACAGCAAACTCCTAGGACATCAAAGACATAGAAATTTTCTGTATCGGATTTCAAAACTTATTTTAAAGCTATACTATTTTAGTTGGAGTAATATTAGTACAGGTATAGAAAATGCCCCCCTCCCCTCAAAAATAAGAACACATCACATTCTTGCATGTATAGAAACTTGTATGATCCTCAATATTGGCATTGTAGATAAAACAGAGTAAATGATTGATATGTAATAATGGTACAGGCATATTTGGTTTTCTGTGCAAAAAAAGTGTGTGTGTAATGTGGGAGAGAGAGAGCTTTAGAGCTAGTGACCAAGTCAATGCCTAATTCTTTTAACTTTGCTAAAGCTTAGAAGGACAACAATCAGAGTAATATGGAATTCAGTTCTTTAGTCACACTACACTGGATTTTAGAGGAAGCAGAATTGGATGAAGTCTCAGGTAAGTCACGAGTCACCCAGGGAGCATCCCAGCCCATGGGCAGGGAAAAAAAAATCACAGAAGGCAGGTGGTGGGCTAAATCTATGCCACCTCAGTCCTAAAGCTTGTCAGTGTGAGGCATGTGAATGAAGCTTGGAACCCAAAGCAAGTTGAGCCTCGTGGGGAAGGCAGTCACTCCATAACGGTCTGGCATAAACCTCTGGCCAGCTGAGCCCATCTGTTCCTGCTGCAGGTCTATCTCAGTCAAGACTAACCCTCGAGCAAGACTAACTCCTTAAAATCAGAATTGTGATATCCTCATCTGGGCTTACTTTGAGGATTTATGGGTAATGCCGCTTGCTAATTTGACTCCGTGACAAGTGCTCCACGTGTCCAGAGTCTGTTCTAGATGTTAAGACACATGCATGAACAAGAATCCCAGCCCTCCTGGAGCTTCCATTGTAGTGGCAAGAGGGTCTTATATAAATAATCAAAATATGTAACTAGATTTTTCAATTCCAGGCCCCACACTAGTTCTAATAAAAGAAAAAAAAATGAAGGTGCATTTTAACAAGTTCCTCCAGTACTTTGTATGTACCTAAAAATTTGATTCTAGGAATCATTTGATACTGCAAGATTGCTGTTGACTTGGCTGTCTACCAAATCCACACCTGGCCTATGCTGGCTGCTGGTTAGAGGTGGTGATAGGAAGTTAACTTGTAAGCGGATATTACAGGCAATATTTGCCAAGTCATTCTGAATTTAGGGCTGTTTTCTTTGCTCCGGATGTACCTATTTCTTACACTAAGCAACTAGTAGCTATAATTAAGGCAACTTCGATGGTAGCCAGTGGTTCTGTTATTTTTATGCAACTGACTATTTGGGAGCAATTTATTTTAGTTCTGCCATATATGGTTACACCAAAAAATATTGAATTTTTTCCCAAGTAAAGACATATAGTACTGTTTTCTTTATCATTAACAAAAAGAAGCAGGCAGATAGTGAGAACAAAAAATGAGCAAAGTGGTCTGAAAGTCTTTCTGACCTTCATACTTCAGCGCCCATCATTGCCACTTCCAGAATGTTCTTTACATGTTTTGCTGCCAATACAAACTCTGTCCCTTCTTTGATATCCAGTTTCTACTAAGTCTTGTCCATTAATGTTTTCATGCCCATCCCCAAATGAAGGAATCATCTTTTATTTTCATTTTATATTGTACTATGACTGTATGATTCCTTTTGAAGTGAATCATATACTACTTACTGTTCCACACTTCAATCTGAACTGTCACTGCACCTTGTAGAGTGTCTTTAAGTCTTGGATTGTTGTTTACATGCTCACACTTTTGTATCATATCTTCCAGTGTAGATTTTTGATTCCTGAGGACAGGAAGTATGTCTTATATATCTGAGTGCTTTTTTTTCCCCTCTAAAAACACACTGCCTTGTACAAGACAGTCATTTGATAAATACTTGTTGATTTTAGTATGTGTTCTCTGGGTGAAGACTGTTCTTATGAAAGTTCAAGAATCTAGTCTGTAAATTTTAAAATTGGGAGCCGACGTCACACAGTGATTTTCATTTGCTACTGGAGTAGAGTTTTAAGTAATATTTTAAGGGTTGGAGCTTGAATCTTGTTTAGCTTGGAATGACATTTCTCAGGTTTGCTGAGTAGAAAGAGGTCTGAGTAAATACTGGTTTGTTCTCAGTGTGTGAGATGACAGGAACTATTTGAAGAGCAAGTAAGATAAGTGGCCTCCACCATTAGAAAACAAGCAGAAAGGGAATCTGGAATTCAAATTGAATGCTAGTCATTTTCAGTAGGGTGTCCCTTGTATATTATCATCACCATATATAAGAAGTGGGATGAGCTGAAGTTGTCTGCAGAACGGAATTTCTGGAAGATGGAAGAGGAAAAAAATTAAAAGTCTAAACACCAAAAGCTTATTTTCGAAAACACATGGATTATTTCTATTCCATAACTTCTTTAGGGTTTTCACATTTACTCTAAAATTTTAAATTCTAAGAATCTATCTCCTGCTTATGTACCTTAGAATAAACAGTAGTTTTTACAGATTTGGATTGTAGATGGGAGCAGACATACTCAGATTTTCAGAAATCTGGTTGACCCTACTTCCTAAATTTATGCATTCCTCAAAATAGAAAATGGATCTGGAGGAAATGACAAGTGTTCAAGAAGGACCCTGTCACACCCAAAACAAACTCTGTGGCCATACATTTCCTCCTCAGAACGAATTTATTCTTCCTTTTATTTCTCTATTTAGCTCTCCAAACTGTGATGGACTCATAAACACTCAGCACAAGGTAAAAATGTGACTCTTGGTACCTTTTTGCAGAATGTTTGCTATGACTTTCACATGAGTAGAGAAGTTAATGATCATGATGCCTCACATACTATGATAGTGTTGCAAATATCGAACTAAATTTAGAAAAGATAATATGACAGAAGATTAAAAAAAAAAAACTTACTGACAAGTTCCCCGGTTGGCTTAGAGGAGACAGAGGACTCATTAGAGGGAAGAATGGATTTAAAATAACCTTCATAGTTAATTTCTTTCTATGTTAAATTATTTTAAATATTTTCATTGTACTCCCATCCCCCTGGAATTTAAAGACTCGATCTAACTCTTAACAATGTGAGCTGATGCTAAGTGGGAATTTTGAAACACAGTCATATAAGTGGAAGGACATTTTTCCTCTGAACATGAAGTAGTAAAATCCGATGAAGAAAACAAGACTAGGAGACAGTAGTCTGCCATTCCAAACAGCGAGGGGCAACTTCTCTTCTCTACTGCTCAGAAGACCAAGGACCAAAGATGATATTTTATTTCAACCAGCTAAAAATGTTTTTGGTGCAGGCTGTGGCATCATGACAGGATAGTTCAGGTCAATGTCTGCATTTCCAACCCAGACACCACTTACCTCTTAAGACCAGGCAAGTAGGCTGTCTCACAATGGGTGAGATCAACAGTCCTGACCCTCCTGCTGCATACTGGTTAGTAGTGGGATGGTTTTTTGGTTGCTTTTTAGTTCAAATGGCAGAGCACCCCAATGTTCAGTGATCCTACATAATATTTTACTACTTTTGGCTCCTTGAAATACTGGAAATCTGAAAGTCCCTTCTCCCTTGAGTTCTAAGATATTATTGTCTTCAGGTCTTTTCCAATTGTAGCTGCTCCTCTCCCTCATTTTAATTTAAATGTGGCTGGGTTTCCTCCTGCCCTGACTATTCTTCTAAATGCCCCCTTTTCAGGCAATCTTCTGGTCGCTGTTGTTGTCAACTGTTATCTAAATTCTAGACCCTGATGGCTTCTAAACATTCTTCAACTCCAACTCTCTTCTAAAACTCCACACCTTGATGAGCAGTTCGTTAATATTTCTACATCCTGTCTCTTGGGCACTGCAAAGTCGATTATTTATTTTTTTTAGAATCATCTTGTCAAGTGTTCAGAAACGTTCTGTTTGAAATCCACCTGATTTATATATTGATCTGGAGAGAATAGATCTTTTTTTTATTTTTAAAGTCAACTTTTCTGTCTCTTAGTAACATTTTGTAGCATCTTCTAGATTCCACAGATTTGTTTGTTCAGTTTAAGTTTTTAATATTTCATTTTTTTCCTTCACATTTTCTGTTTGTTTGCTGCTAATTAGGAAAGTCATTGATGTTTGTATATTTGTACAACTACCTTCCTATTTCTGATAGCTTCTTTAGTTTTTCATGATTCTCATATTTTCTAGGTGGATAATATTATTACCTGCAAATAATGATGTTTTGTCCTTTGGTTTCAATCCAGAATGTACCAGCATTTAGCTTGAGTATTTAGACTAATTTGCCTCAGTTTCTTCACCTGTAAAATGGTATAGAAATACTTTATATCACTGCTGAGAAGAGTAAATGCAATAAAGTATATAAAATTCTTGCATCAATGTGCAGTTAATCAAGATCTCAATATACGTAAGCTAGTTTTAGAAATTTAATAGTCTAGTCTTAGATGTTATAATGTAGATCCTGTTTGTATTTTTATTATGAATTGGACCTTTGTAGAAAATTTATATCCCAACCAGTTTTTACAAAAATATAGAAAAAACAATTTTTCTAGACTGTAATAATGAATCTTCTTAGTCAATGGCTTTTTCTACAAGTGTAAAGTCTTCTTTTTTTTTGAGAGAGAGAGAGAAGAGAGAGAGAGAGAGAGAGAGAGAGAGAGAGAGAGAGAGAGAGAGAGAATTTCTTAATATTTATTTTTCAGTTTTCAGTGGACACACATCTTTATTTTTTTATTTTATGTGGAGCTGAGGATCGAGCGCATTACCGCTTGAGCCACATCCTCAGCCCATGTGTAAAGTCTTCTAATTTACAAATTATATCACTAGTTATGTATATTTTTATTTTAGCACATTAATCAGAATTTCTAGATGAAATTGTTAAATAATGTCAGTGATCTTTATGGTCTTTTGAAAAAGTCAACCCCGAGATTCATTCATTCATCATGTGGTTTTCTAATTCTTAATCTTGTGATGTTATCCGTCTTTTAAATTTCTCCTTACCCATTATCTTTAGATGTATGTTATTTCTCTGTCATCTTAAATCCTATATTTAATCCACTAATTTTGATTTGTTATAATTTAATAACAGTCTTAATTCAAAAGTTTTGCATACACATGTTTTGGGACCGGAGGGAATTATCAAAATCATATTATTCAAACCTTTTTTTTTTTTTTCAAATTCAGAAAGTAAACAGGTTGAAAGATTTGTTTCACAGCTTGCTAGTTATAAAACCAAAATAAGGATCAAATCATTTCCCCCGTCCTCTGTTTCCACTCCAGCAGCCCACCTGGCTTCTTCCCTGAGGATGAAGTCGAGGAGGTAAGAGTGGAATGTGAACCATCTAAAAGACTGAAAACCCTTTCACATGGCCAGGGCCTAAAGGAGCCAGCTAAGTGCTTTGAGAGCAAACACTTTTAAAAAAAATTCCTCTGGGACTGGGGTTAGTTTGTATTGACACAGGAGAATAAATAATCCTTCTGTTGATTCAGGAGGGTTCAGAGCACCTGTTTTAAAGGAGCAGCAGCACATTTTTTCAACTGCCCAGTTTTAAGCTAGACCCCTGGGGGAGGGAACAAGGTCCCCTCCAATGGATATCATTGTCCCATCAGGACCCAACTGCACTTTTCCTCCTGGAGAAGGACTGCCACTTCCTTGAATTTTTCCCAGCAGGGCCTGTAAGCTTATCCATGGAAGCTGGAGAGAACCAATGTAGCCAGCCGGCCGGTGACTGTGCTCTCTCTGGCCTGGCCTTTCTTGCCCTGGCTTGGTTAGTGAAGAGCTGGAGGCTGGTGGGCAGAAAGCCAAGGAGTAGTGTAGACACGGATTCAGAAATGAGCTTCCTTTTAATTTGGTAAGGATTGTGATAGTGAAATAAGGTGTTTCATTTAACGGTAAATGTTGATACTTTAAATAATAAATGTATAAAACGACAGATGTGTATAGACACGCATGCACATAAAAATGTGTACATACACATGTATTTTGCATGTACCTGTGCAGTTGCAAAGAGCCTGAACCCCAACAGAATCTCGTAATGAAGCATCTTCGTGTACAGTGAGGAATATTTTGCATTGGAAATAATTCTTTAATAATAATAAGTCATTCTTTAAGTGTCTTTTTTCCGGGGGGGTGGTCTGGGCTGTTCACATTTCATATAGAGTAATACTCAAAATGATTTTATTTATATTTTACTTTAATGTGGATTTTGTTAGTTTGTTTCTTGGAGTTTTGTTGTTTGCATTGCATGAAGATAAAAGATTTTACTCTTGTCACCTGAAGTTACCTATAAACTTGTGAGTGTAACTCACGAAGATTCAGAGTCAACCGATGTTTATTAAGGCCACCTCTGTGCCAAGCCTGGATCCAGGGACTTTCACAACAATAATTTTTTTTACTCCCCCACAACCACTTCCCATGTGCGTAGTTGATGTTATCGCTCTTACTTTAATGCTGAGGTCACAGAAGCTCAGATAAGTGAAGGAACTTACCCTAGATCACGTAGCTACTGGATGCCAGGATCTGGACTCAAACCCATTCTAATTTCAAGGTCAGTATTCTTTCATCCTCCTTCTGGATGAGGCCTTTTCATACTGGATTGCAGATTCCTTCAGGGCTGGGATCATGCTTTGTTTGCCTTCATGCAGTGTGTTGTCAGCTGTTTCCCTGGAGATTTTATGTTTTGTGGCGTATTATCTTTTATTAATTTTAATTTTTATCAAAGTATTACATAAGCATGTTTTCAAACTTCAAACAACATTGTGAATCCTATAAAAATTAACCATCCCCCAATCCATCCTACACAATGAGTTTATTGTTCCATGCCATTTGATTTATAATTTGAGAGGAGAGGAAATAAGAAATTGCTTTTACTTAACAAACACTATATCCCAAGTCATGTGTGTGTGTGTGTGCTTTCTCTGGGTTATCTTATTGACTCCTCTGAACAACTCTGACGCCTCTGACTAAGCTATCCTGGGCTGTTTCCACCCCATGGGGCTGAGTCCCAGTGCCAAGAAGAATGAGAAGCACATTTATTGCAAAGTATTAAGAACGTTGTTAACAACATGTTTTATATACCATGTGGAAATTCGGCTGCTTTTTGAAGTTCTTCCTGCCAGTTTATCATAAACCGATTGCTAATTAGACAGCAATGAAGCAGAAGCAAATCTGCACGTAGCAGTTGTTTTTATGGAACCCTGCTCTCTTCCTCCAGAAAACCTGTGCATCCTCTTACAACTTTATTTGAATGTTTTGGAGTGTTTCAACTTTATTTTCAGAAGCTATGCAAGTAGCCTATAATTTTAAGTAAACGTTCTTAATTTGGCCTTCAAAATGTTGCATTTTCTGCTGTCTGCAGAATAACACATAGATAACCCCTTGAACTTGAGAGCAGACTGCACGGTCTGCTGCATTTGTGAAATTCAGTGCAAACACTGGGTCATTGTTGACACAAGTTATGTTTATCATTTTTTTTTGCTTATATTCACTTCTCCACTTACATTGTCCACTAAACACATGTGATGGAAATTTGGTCTCTCTTCCTTCCCTCACCCTTTTCTTGTTCAAAGTACCCCCTAGCTGTTCTTCTTCTTCTTCTTTTTTTTTTTTTAAAGAGAGAGAGAGGAGAGAGAGAGAGAGAGAGAATTTTTTTTTTAATATTTATTTTTTTTTAGCTCTCGGCGGACACAACATCTTTGTTGGTATGTGGTGCTGAGGATCGAACCCGGGCCGCACGCATGCCAGGCGAGCGCGCTACCGCTTGAGCCACATCCCCATCCCTGTTCTTCTTTTTTTAAAAATTGGTTCTTTTTAGTTATACATGATAGTAGAGTCAACTTTGACATATTTATACAAACATGGAGTCCTAGCTGTTCTTTACAATAACCAGGCAGTTAATCGGGTCATGTAGCATTATTCTCTGCCTAGTTCATTAAATTGTGAATTCCTTGAGTTTAGGAACTCTGCCTAATTATTTTCTTCCCATCTCTTTCCTGGACTGATGCATAAAAGAGCCCAATAACTGTTTGCTGCATTGGGTGGACTGGAGTGGGTAGGATTGTACGCCTGAGTGGGGAGTTTGTCTGCACCTCTCCCAGATGTGTGCTGCAGGCAATTGCTCACAGAAGGGAAGAGCCAGGGTTTTCACAGTCCCTCCAGCCTGCCCCCTCGTCCTGCTGCTATCACTAAGCACAAGTCTGTTGTCATCATCTAGAATCTAGAAATGTTGATTAAATAGAACAGCAAAAGAAAAAAAAATCGACTTTTTTTTTGCACACGTTTTGAAATATAACTAAAGTTGTTGAGAGTCACATTTGAGCCATTTGTTGATCCAGAAAATCAACTCTATAAGCTTGGAGCCAAGTGTTCTGGCCTTACCCTTCCCTATCAGCCTTTGACCTACATGCTGTAGTTGGTCATCAACTCTTTAACTACTTTTTCTTTTCTAACTGCAAAGAGTTAGTATTTATGTTTGTTTAAGTACAGGCAAATCTAAAAGCTGAAGCCTCAAATTGTTTTTAGACCTTATTGGGAGTGAGAAGACACAATTCTACTTGTGTCTGTCTTGTTCCCTACATGTACACCTACAAATCCAGCTCCTGGATCCAGCAAATATTTCCTGAGTGCTGATTGTGTGCCAGGCACAGTGCTAGGTGCTGGGGATACAAAGATGAGTAATAGACAAATTGCATTCCAGCAAGGGAGCTGAGGACCTAAGCAGATAATTATAAATAGTGTGAGGTGAGAACACAGAGGGCTGGAGGGAGCCAGAAATGGTTGTGGGTTTTTTGTTTTGGATTTTTTTGTTGTTGTTGTTTGTTTGTTTGTTTTGGTACCAGGGATTGAACCCAGGGCTCTCAACTACCACATCTCCAGCTCACCTTTTAAAAAATATTTTATTAAAGACAGGGTCTGAGTTGCTTAGGGCCTCACTAAATTGCTGAGGCTGGCTTTGAATTTGCAATCCTCCTACCTCAGCCTCCTGAGTCACAGGCATGTACCACTGCACCTGGCTCAGAAATGCTTTCTTAAAGGAGCCTGTGAAATTGGCGGGAAGGTGGGCAATATGGGGAGAAAGGCAAGAGAATTAAGAAGAGCAGAGAGTTAAAAAAGGACTCCAGGAGGAGGTAGCAACACAAATAAAGGTACCAACTGAGAAATGACCAGGGTGGGCAAGGGAGTGTGGAGGGCATACATACACACAGCTGAGTTGTGCAGGCAGTTGTACGAGATGAATGTAAAGAGGCAAAGAAATGCCACACCAAGATGTGCAAATGGAGCTATATTTCACCTTCACCTGCCCTCTGCAGGGAGCCATTCAAATAATTTGAACTGGAGAATAAACTGACCATTTGCCTTTTAGATGGAGCCATTTGGCACCAACATTTAGGATATATTTAAGAAGGGAAAACCTGAGCAGGAGAGATGCTGATAGATCTAGATAGAGGTGAATGGAGCTCTGCATTAAGACAAGGCTGACAGGAACAGAGGGGCTCATGAGTTCACAGAGGTGTAACTGATGGCAGCTGATAAGCAGTAGATGTAGATAGTGCCAGGGACAGCAGGGAAGGATTTCACCAAGTTAGAAACTTTGGTGGCCAAGAAAGTGCAGCACAGGTAGCCATGTAGAGACCATGATGATTTGAGTTCTGGACATGTCGAGAGTTTGGAAAATTCTGAGTATCCAGATGGAAAGGTCCATTGAGGAGCTGGGTAGAAGAGCCCAAATCTGAAGCAATAAGATTTGAGAATTATATGTCTCTAAACTTTGAGAATACAAAAATTGATTAAACTTGATCTATTAATTAACAAAATCTATTTAAAAGTTCAAGGCTACTTTTAAACACTGATGCGTGTGTGTGTGTGTATGTGTATGTGTGTGTGTGTGTATGTGTGTGTCCATGTGTACTCCACCCTCCCCTGCTAAGGACAAATAATATTAATAAGAAGTATTCTGGGAAGCATTGCATCAGAAGAGGAGATTGAAGGAATGTAGACAAAAACAACATAAACCAAAACCACATACCTGCTCCAAAAAAAGAAGGTCTCATGAAGAAAATTACAGCTTTGAGTCCATGTCTAGGAAGAGTGTTTGACAGCTACAGGATATGAAAAGAAGTAAGGAACTAATTTGTTTGGTCTGAGGCAAGAAGAGAGAATGTTCACAGGATGTCAGAATCCCTTGTATCTTCGAATATTGAATAAAGTCACTTTTAATACACCCCCCACCCCATCCCCCACCCAACAGTATGAGCTTAATGTGTTTGCCCAGCTGTGGTTTTTACCCTGAGTATGAAATAACGCTGTGCTGCGTCTTTTTGGATTGGGACCTAACTAAAGCCATTTGGATGTTTTGAAGCAGAAATTAAATTTTGGACATTTTCTAGGGAAAAGACAATTCCTAGGTATATCTGTATATTATGGGATGTGTGTGTGTGTGCCCTCACACGCACATACATGTGTGTTACCTTCCAAACAATACAAGGATATCTATATGTATATATTACCTTTCAAACAATACAAACAACATTTGTCTTAAGTGAATTAAAGAATTTCACTTCTCGTGTCTTCCCCAGAAATGGCCAAAGAATAAACATTTCTAACAGTTGGCAAATACTGTATTTTAGTTTCAAATCTGAATTACGTTGAGAACTTCATGCTAGTTTTCCAAAATTCTTACATTTTTTCCAAAATTTGTAAATGCCTCATTACCAGAAACTTCCAAAGAATTTCTCTCTCAATTTAGAAAAGAGAATTTGGAAAAGCCACAGTTTAATACCTGTCCTTCCAGAAAAACAGTAAGTAGAAAGTAAAGATCTGACAAAAATAAAGACAAACAAAGGCTTTAGCCAAGGTATTATTTTGAGAAGGTTAGAAGAATTATTGTGGAAAAATGAAAAACCACACTAAGCTTTTGTTAAATTACTAGTCCAAAGCAAAACCACAATCATCAATGGAAAAAAACCTGACCTCCCTAATGGGCTAGCATTTCATAAATGTGGTGTGATAGCTGATCCATTGTGGAGAAACTTGTTCAACAACAAGAAAAATACAGGTTTGTGTATAAAAGGGTAATTACTGATTCAGTGACAACGCTGTTGACTTTCAGTCTACTTTGAGGACAATGAGTTGAAAAATACAAATTGTATTTTGACTCCTTTTGACTGCTTGTGGTAGTTGGTGAGTGATAGCAAAGTGAAATTTCATTTTTTGCATCTGTCTGTATCAATTATAATTACGAGGACAATTCATTTGACTTGTTTTGGACTCCTGAGCCTCACATAAGTTATTGGAGGGTTTTTTTTTTTTTCCTTGCCTAACTTCTGCAGCTCAGGTAAGAGTGGTTGATTATGAATTGGTTACATAGCATTAAGGCCCATCTTACTTGTAGGGGGAGAGAGACCAAAGAGTCATGTGCAGGAATTTAAGACACATTCTAAAGCTTTTTCGGCTTCTCTTGCCCTGGCTTGCCACAGCATCCAAGTGGCTATTGACAAAATGGCTTTGTATTAAAAATGTAAGGACTGAAGAATACTAATAGTCATTCCATAGGAAAAAGGGGAAAGTGTTCTGTATTCAACTAAGTTTAGGAAAATGGTTAAACAAAGTTAAGTAGGTTAGTTCTTTGCTGCTGGATTCAAGAGCCTCGGATGTGCTTCTTTGCATGGTGAATCTCCAAGACAGAATGATTGTTTTCAGAATTTTCTAGACATTTCTCATTGAGACACATCTCTGAGACCAAAATCCCCTGAAAATGATGAGTTAAGGCACTGATTCCAGATGTAACTATGAAAAAGCCTTTCTATGTAGTCCCAGGAAAGGGGTTGAACCAGAGACCACAACTGCTGCTCCATTTCAGTTTCTTTGGTCCACACAGTGCCTTTAGAAACCTAAAGCTGGCCTGGTGTGGTAGCACACATCTGTAATCCCAGCAATTCAGGAGGCCGAGGCAGGAGGATTACAAGTTTGAGGCCAACCTCAATAATTTAGTAAGACTTTAAGCAACTTAGTGAGGTTCTGTCTCAAAATAAAAAAATAAAATAAGGGCTGGGGATGTAGCTCAGTGGTACAGCACCTCTGGGTTCAATCCCCAGTGCTTAAGAACAAAAATAAAACCTAAAGCCAATATTTACAAGTCAGAATATTTCATCATAGAAATTGGGATTATAAGCGTTTCTTAAAAATGAGGATGAGGCAGATCAAGGCCTGTAGTCCTCCAGAGCCACAGCCCACTGGGTCTTGGTAAGCCTCTGCCCTTTCAGGGAGAGACCTTTGCCCCAGTTTTCCTAGTGTCCATACTCCTGCTTTCTTACGCCATGACAGTCCTCTCCTTATCTCATCCGGTAGCTCCCCAATGCCTCCATTGGCTCCTCTCAGCTGTGAGGTGCCATCCACAGGGAAGAATTCCTTCTGTTGGCTGAGAGCCACCTTCCAGGCTGGTCCTGGGTGGCTGGTGGAGGGCAGGACAAAGACAGTCTGGAACCAAATGTACCAAAATGTTGGCGGTGGTTGTCTTGATTGGTGGGAGTACAAGATTTTTTCCTGTTTTATTTTACATAACTTATTTTGTGTGTGTATACTTTCTGAATATTCTGCAAAGTATAGTTGAAAGAGAAATTTTTTAAAAAAACAGCTAAAAAATTCCAAAATATAGATTTTTGAGGTTTAGCTACTGTGACAATGAAGGTCTTCCTTTAAATTCTAATTACTAGTAGTATTTATAAAATGAGAAGGAGAAGTACAGATTTGATACAAGAAACCAAAACTAGATCTGCTTCAAGAGTTAGCTAAAGATCTTCTCTCCCAACTATTTATCAAAAATTAATAATACAAATTTATAGTTATATTTTATGAAAGTAGAAAGATGTTGGTTTAGCTTATGTCACTTGACTTATGTCGTTTGATTTATATCGTTTGACTTTTCACATTTAAGCCTTGATTAGTTTCTAGAATGTGATAGAGAGAGTAAGAGTAAATCACCTTTTCATCTAGAAAATGAAAATATCTATATAAATAGATGTATAAATAAATAGATGTATAGCCTGGGAGATTTGAAGTTGAAGATTAGGGCCCACTTCCTGGTGGAGAGAGTTCCCAGTTTTGATCGGGTTTCTCAGCTGGGACTCAATAGTGAGCAAACAAATATGTCACACTCTGGAATCTTGAGTAACACTTAGATGTGTTTGGAATCTGAGTTGGGACCCAATTCCTGGACAGAGTTAAAAAAAAAAAAATGGTGGCTCTTCTTCAACACTTAAGGGCAGAAAGGAATTCTTTCTGGAAGAACCTTTTGAAATTCCTCCTTTGCTTCTGTGGCTTTCCCTAGTCATAAAAGATGAGGGTGGGAACAAGGGAGATGCTTTGTGCATAAGGAAATGGAGCCAGAGAAGGGGAAGAATGAAACTCAGGGAAAGGGCCTGCTGCAAGGAGGTGAGACACCAGAATAGACGGAGAAACTTATGTTTTCTAGATTTTGGTATTAAAGGAAGAAAAGACATGTTTGTGATTAGTTATCATATGATGCAGTTTGTTGGCCCCTCTTTATAAATCTCTGTACAGTGGTTATAAGGGTTTTTGTTGTTGTTGTTGTTGTTGTTGTTTCACGCACTGTACCTGAAATTGCACAGAATAACACTAACTTGTTGCATAAAAATGTCCAGGACATCTCAGACATTTGTCATTAAGCATGTGATCCCACCTAACAACCAGGAGCTGTGTGGACATTCTTGCTGCACTTGCACCTGGAAGGTTCAATTAGGAGCATCCCAGGAACAGCAGCAGCAGCAGCGAGAGGACTAGCTCATTCCGTCCAACCTTGGGTGTCCAGGAAGCCCGCACTTACGCCAGCTCAGAGAACTGAAGTTTATCCTGATCCTGAAGTATTTTGGGCTTCCCAACTTAGCTGGGCAGCTTGTGAGGAAGCCCTTCTTGCCAAGAAATGCCTTCTCTCTCTCATTGCAGCTCTCACTCATCTATTCATTCTTTCTACAATGTTAATTTAGAGCCTTCCATAGACAATTCACTTTTCTGTTGAATGCATTGCCTGGGAATGTCAAAGGAGCCATTCTTCTAGACATGCTTGGGGTTTATATAAATATAAACCTAAAGACATAATTCAGAATAATTACATATTCCCCCCCCCTCTCTCTCTTTTGAGATGGGGTCTCACTAAGTGCTGAGATTGACCTCCAACTTGCAATCCTCCTGCCTCAGCCTCCCCAATAGCTAGGATAACAGGAATGTGTAACTGTGTCTGGTTAAATACTTAAGTGAAAAAAAAATTGCAAGACTCTTGGGGCATATGTATATTTTCCCCTTATTCTTGATATATATGATGGAATAAGAAGAAGAATTTTCACGTTTATTTATTGGTTTTATTAGCTTGAATCTGGAACTTTTCTGAGTCTTTGTTCAAATGCACTGTGATTGCCTTTAGAAAAAGTTTAATTGAGGAACAATTGACACATAATAAACTGCACATATTTAAAGTGTACAGTTTGTTTAGTTTTGACTTAAGTGTATCCATCACTCCCCACCCCCAGTATTTCATCCAGTTCCTTGGTAATCCTTCCCTCCTTCCTCTCCACCCCTATTGCCAGACATCCACTAATCTCATTATTGGCACTGTAGATTAGTTTACATTTTCTAGAATTTTATATAAATGGAATCACTCAGTATGCAAGCTCCTAGGTCTGGACTCTCTCGCTCAGCATGATTATTTTGAGATTTGCTGGAACATATCTTTTAATTCTAAATAGTATTCTGTTGTATAGATACACTGTGGTTTATCCATTCTCTTGCTGATGGACATGTTCTTTCTAGTATTTGGCTGTTAAAAGAAAAATTGGTGTTAATGCAGTTTATGTGTTCTTGTATAAATACATGTCTTTATTCCTCTTAAATAAGTACCTAAGGAGAAATGGCTGGGTCATATGGTAGGTGTATGCTTATATTTTTTAGAAATTGTGAAACTTTTTTTTGTTTTTTTCCAAAATGGTTTTACCAGTTCACATTCCCACCAACCATGTTATATAAATTCCAGGTCCTCTACAGTCTTCCTGACACTTGGTATGAGCACTCTGGGTTTTAGCCATCCTAATTGGTGTGTAGTGGTATCAAGTGTAGTTTAGTTTGCATTTGGTGAACCCAGAAACACTCTACTACTGAGCTACATTGTCAGCCTTCTTTATTTTATTTTAAAATAGGGTTTTGTTAAGTTGCCCAGCCTCACCTTAAACTACCTCGGTCGCCTCAGTATCTCAGATTACAGGTGTATACCATCATGGGCAGCTTTATTTAGGTCTTCTGTGATTCATCTTAATGATGTTATTTTAGTTTTCAGTATACAGGTCTGCACATATTTGTCAAATTTGTCTCTAAATAGTTAATAGTGTATGGTGGTTTTCAGTTTTTAATTTCTCATTTTTTCTTTGCTCATATAGAAATACAATTGATTTTCGTGGATTTATCTTGTATCCTACCATCTTGCTGAAGTCACTTTATCAGTTTTTGTAACTTTGGGGGAATTCCAACAGATTCTACATAGATAATTATTTAATCTGCAAATACAGTTTTATATTCTTCTTTCCAACTTAGATGTCTTTTAATTTCTTTTTCTTGCCAGATAAATACAACCTCCAGGGCAATGCTGACTAGAACTGTTAAGAGGAGACATCTTGCCTTTTTCCTGCTCTTAGAGGGGAAGCATTCAGTCTTTCACGTTACTTGTGTGATCATCTACAGTTTTTTGTAAATGTACTTTATTGGGTTGAGGAAGTTTCCTTCTGTTCTTACTTTATTGAATGTCTTTGTCAGAAATACCACCCTCTAGTCAGATAAGCTTTATGAAAGTGGTATTATAATTACAAAGGTAATCTTTAACTTGCCATAATAATACTATCCAGCATGTGTGTGGTATGTAATTTCTCAATTTGCTGTTATTTATTATTCATATATATACCAATGATATTTTTCATCTGAGGATACCAACCATTACTCAGTAAATTCAGACAAGGTACCGATGAAAGAAGCAAAAATTACTTCCTTTTTCCGGATCAGAAACTCAAGACACCTGAATATGAAATAGCTGAGTCTTAATAAATAATAGTCTATTTATTTATTTTTCCAGAATCAAAATTCATAAATTAATTTAGATTTTTTTTATTCAAGGAAGTTTTTTAAAAAGTAAAAACTATTAAAATACATTTCTGAATACTGCACTCTTTGCTGTCAAAACAAAACCCTAAACCTGTGGGAGAAAGCACAGGCTGGATCTCAGAGCCAAAAGAAAGAAAATGAAATCTAATGGGAGCAACATGAAAGACCTTTGATGCAAATCACTCTCTTGCCCAGGTCCTGGATGGCAAGGTCTCCCTCATAGTGAGCAGGTGTTGATGTTTGGAAGTTTTGATTGATCAACCCATAAGACAGGAGAGAAGTGAGATTGCAATAAAAGCTAAAGCAGTTATGTCGCATTAAAAGGTGTCTGGTGTGTGTATCAGTCTTGTGATTCTGTGGACTGGTCAGCGTATCAGAAGTGTCCTGTCCAATTCTTTTTTTTTTCTTTTTACTTCTTTAATTCATTTATTGACTTCATCTTCTTTTTTCCTTTTTTTATTATTTCTTACATACATGACAATAGTGGAGTGCATTACATTCATAATTATCCATTCACAGCACAATTTTTTGGAACTCTGTATATAAAGTATGTTCATGCCAAATTATGCCATTATATATGAGCTCTCTTTTTTGCATTACAATTCTTAATATACCTTTATACCACAATTTATCACGTCTCTGTTTGAATATAAGGTATATTGACACCAAATTCACAGCATTTTTAAACGGGAAGTGTGCTAACCAGGGGTAGTTTGCTGACGGGTGAAGGATCAAGATGCCATGTCAGAGATCAGTGCTTAAGGAACTGAGCCTGGAAGTGGCCAGACCTGTTGGGAGTCTCAAGCAACAGGTCAGGAAAGAGATAATGAATGCTGTCACCAGGCAGTGACAGCAGGGGTGGAGGACACAAACCAAAAGATGTTTAAGGGGTAAATATGGCATGATTCAGACAGACTAATTCCAAGGTATGTGGCTTCAGTCACTGGCTAAATATCAGGTACCATTTTAGGGAAGTAAGGAATTCAGAAACTCAGGAGCTACACATTTGGAGGCACCGGTTTTGTACATGATGAACTTCCTCCAGGAAGTGGTCATATCACACTTGAACATGGAGATCCAGAACGCTGTGGAGATGCCTGGGCTGAGGCTGGGGCACACGGGTGAAAGTTGAAATCACGGGTGAGAATGACTGATAGGTAGGGCCACCTTTCTCCTGGTGGCTGGGTCCTGATAGTCACTTGCCAACCTGACTGTGGGAATCAACATTTCTCAGGCTGCTCTCTCTAGTATTCAGACACAAAACAAAGTCTTCAGTTCTTTCAGGATGCACATTTCAGTTCAATCCCTTAAATAGTAGGAAATATCAACTATCAGCCTGTCCTTTGCTTTAGGGGTAGTATACATAGATATTTGCTTATGTTGTATCCTTTCACCAAAGGACCCACACAAATAAAAATATATATATATATATATATATATATATATATATATATATATATATATATGCCCTTAAGCCTTACCAAAGTTTGAGAAAAGGCCAGGCAGTGACTGGCATTTTGCTGAGACTTGCAAAATTGAACCTGGAGGAAGGAGGAATGCAAGTGCAAATGAAGTTGGATGGCAACCAGTGAGAACTGGTTCTGAAGCTTTGTAAAAGAGGTACACTCTGCATGACATTAAAAACTTGTGTAAGAGTGCTTCAGCAAATCCCCATACCACAGTTTCTAGGATAAATAAAGAGGGTTTAGGAGAAGGGTGATTGACTGAAGCCAGAATTTTTTTTTTTGAAATGACTTTTTACATTTTGTTATAAATGACAAACTTGTTTTAAGAGGTCAGAACCATTTTTTTTTTAAATTAACTTTTTAAGTAGGTATCTTCCAGATAGGTAATTTATGCTGATGTTAAAAAATGGATAATACCACTACCTGTTGTTGTTCATACAGCCCCTGTTCTCTGGAAGTGCTCCATCTTGTCTTTCCAATGTGTGTGCTTTCTTTGCCAAGCACCCCCTGAAGACAGAGGATTGCTGTACAGTGGATCCTCAGTATCTGCAGGTGTTTGGCTTGAGGACCCCCACAGATCCCCAAATCCACAAATGCTCAGTCCCTTATATAATTTGGCACAGAACCTGCATAGATCCTGTGCACATCCTGTCAGATGCTTTAAAACATCTATAGATGACTTGTAATACCTGATGCATGTAAGTGCTGTGTAAATAATTATCATACTGCATTGTGTCAGGAATAATGGCAAGGAAAAGTCTGTACATGTTCAGTGCAGATGCCACTGGAAAAAAATTTCCATCCACAGCTGGCTGGGTCTGTGGATGTGGAGCCTGTGGACACGGAGGGCAACTTCTTGCCATCCGTGGACATTAGTGCTTGTCACAGCCTCGTACCTGTGCACAAGACCCCCTCATCTGCCTTGTGAACTCATTCCTTCTCTGAGAACCTTTTTGTTCCCATCTCCTGTCTATCAGGAAAAAGTAACAAGTAGATTTGCAGTGTCACCTTTGCACAGACTGGTCACCCTGTGCTGTAGTAACTTGTTTATTATAGGTCTGCTTCCTTCCTAGATGAAGAGATTCCCGAGTCCAGACATTGAACTTAGCATGGTGTCAGACCCATAGTAGATGCTCATTATAGGCTTGCCAAAAACAGGATAGGAGGAAAAGATACTTCTAAGGAGCCCCTGAAGAACCTGAGCAGAAGGGACCCAAAACAGAGGAAGAAACACACACAATGATAGTATTATGGAGAGCTAAAGGAGCAGAGAATTTTAAGAGGGAAGCCCTAGTCATTAGTGTTTACTGCTATTGAAAGCCAATGAGATAAGTACTGAACATCTTAATGATGTTTTTAGGAACTGAGGAAAGCTGTCCTTGGCCGTAAACACCCCACAGATATTACTAGAGGCATTGTTACCCATACTAAGAAAAGTTATGCAGCCAATAAGAGGTGGCTGGCAACCTTTCAGAGACAGAAATCCATTGAACTGCCCAACTTGATGATATTCATCATTCTGACATTTTATACTATTATTTTCTTCTGATGGCAAACCCATTGGATAATAGGCCGTCTCTGTTTAAATAGTTAAATAAATAAATAGTTTAACTGAATAAATAGTTAAAAAATAAGAAATATTTGCCGATGTGCATCACATATGGGTCAGATCAAAATTCAGAAGCTAATTTGGTGAATCCCAACAGATCTGAAACTTCCATGGGTGGATCATTTCTGTAAAGGTGACAATGAGAAAGAAGTCTACAATTGTGAAGTTGTATCATTTTCAATACAGTTGCAGCTGTCTCTCTCTCAATAAAAAAGCAAAATAATTGAGAAATTCTCTGTACTAGCTACCCACACACAGGAATCCATAGCTAAAGACTCAAGTAATGTCTTTGATGGGCTGAACATTCTAAGAGAAACAAGATAATGTCTCACTATGGGAAGAATAAAATGCTTTGGGAGGACAACATTGTTCAATGTGAAATCCACAGCTTCTCAAAGGATAGAAATAAGAGCATTTCAAAAGAGATCAATTTATGGAACTTATAGGAGAATGGACACCTTTAAAACACAATGCTTATTAAAGTAGAAAATGTCTAATTATACACTTATAGTTACTTAATTATGCTGTTAATGTTAAGGTACCTCCAAGCTCAGATTTCTGACTGTCTGGAAAAAGAGTGAAATTCCTTTTGGCTGTTACTATAAAGAGGGAAGGCAGACTTAACATTGCAACTGATGAATACTCTTGTTAAGACCAAAGAAAGCTGAATTTTCTCTGGTTGATTGCTATTCATGTTGCAGCCAATTTAAATATTTTTAAAGGATGGTTTGCTTTACTTTTTTTCATAGACTTAATGCCACTTTTGAATGAATAAAAATTATTCTTTGTTTATATAACCCTAACTTTTTAATAATAGTGAATTCAAACTTTCCTCACTTTTCTCTTTAGGAAATATTTTAAATGAACTAGATTCCTATCTGATTTATATTCCTTTTGAGGGGGAATTGCATTGGACAGGAGAGGGATTGAGTGCACCTCATGAATCCCTCTGACCCTCTCTTACATCATTTAATTTTTAGAGGATCAGGGCACTAAAATTACCTCCAAAATAGTGTAGGTAATCTAAATCTCAGGAAAATATAATGCTGTTATATAAAAGTGCATTCTAATATGAAAAGCCTTAACATGGAGCGTTTACTATTAAAGCAATTACTTTCTGGTACACACCTACAAAGTTCTGAGTTCTCCTTTTGCTTTTTTCCACTTTCATTCCAGGTACCTCAAAGCCCTCTGACAGCTCCCTTACACAGGGAAGTCCTAGTTACAGTTGTTGCGGTTAAGAATCGTTTTAGGAAACCAGAGAAGGATTTTTAATTCCCTGTAGATGTCATGCACATCTAACAAGTAGAATATTGGTGCAGTTTAAAGCATAAACTTGAACAAGAGTTTTATAGTCAAATAAAATCTTGTGTTTAATTTCTCTCCACCCACTCCTGCCAATTCCTAGATGTTTGACTCTGTGTCTCAGTGCACCCATCTATAAAACGGGGTTTAGGAGGAATCAGTGAGATAATGCATGCCAGAGGTTTAGCATAGGACCTGGCTGCCATTAAGCATGTGGTGAATGACAGCTGTTATTACGAAGCGTTCCAGATGCACAGGTACTTCACTCTGTGCTTCCAGCAGCCTCTTAAAGACAGAAGCTAAATTATATGTGCACAAAATACAGATGAAACTGATGCACACTCTATGTGTGATAATACTTTTCCTAAGAGACTTCTATTTCATCTCATATATGCTCTTATTTAGCCTTATGATAATACTATGGATTGGGAAAGAAAGTCACTGAACAATGTGACTGACTGTTGCCACATTTCTCCTTTTTGGCGTCTAGCCTTTTATGCCCTAAGACTCTACCTTGTTATGTGTTTGAAAAATTAAACACAGTTCTTGGGGTTTGGGTATGGGAATGTATTTTTTTTTCCTATAAAGTCATTACCTCAAACTTTCTTAAGTGCTCTACTCTTTATTTCTTTACTAGAAGAAAAATATATTTTCAATAAGGTAAAGGAGTTTCAAGCAGTCTCCTGGGCTTTGAAAAAATGGTGGTATACAAGTCACTTGTTTGGTTTTAGAAGTTCATGATACATTTTAGTTGGACAAAGTAGTTCTAAGTCCTGGGAGGGACCAATACAGGTGATTCTCAGAATTGGTTAAAAAAATAATAACCTAATGATCTAATATAAAAATGATTGCTAAATTATCATAGCAACTCTAATCAGAACCTACTCGTAAAAACATGCTTTTCTCTTCAGAAATCTGTCCTACTTTGAAGACCTGTTGCTAAAAGGGCATAAGGAAGATAGAGAATAAAACTTCTGTTAGCACAGCAATGTGTCTTTGACTAGGTAAAGAGATCCAGCTCTCACATTTTAATTTAATAAAAGCTGTTTGGCATCCAGGAAACACAAGTAAACAGTGATTTCTAAAACAACACACAAATCCTTTACAATAAAATATATGTGTCTGCGGATCCCCAGCACTGGGAAAAGACAGATCTCATCTTCTTTATCTTCTGACTCACACTGCAGCCAGATAGCAGGAGAGGGGTGTGTGTGTGTGTGTGTGTGTGTGTGTGTGTGTGTATGTGTGTGTGTGTGTAGGGGTGTGCATGCCCCCTGGAGAGAGACTGCCTGGACACAGCCCTGGGGCATGGCTGGGGAAGATAAATGATAGAATCATGATTTCTGCAGTCAGTTAAGAAAAAGAATGTAGGACATTGCCACATACCATAGAGCAAGGGAGAAGGAAATAAAGGACACAAAAAAGGAAGAGAAAAAAAATATGTGCCCAGGTCAAGCAGGAAGCTGGTTCTTCTGAGACCACCAAACCAACTGACCATTTTAGCTGGAAGCTACGCAGCCTCCCCACAGGATAACAGCATTTATTTTATTTTTTTAAATCTCTTGCATGGGGGCCCTCATCCTGTCAGCAGTGAACGCCTGTTTTCTAGACCTCCAGTCCCTCTGCCAGGCAGGGTGAACTTCTGGAGAAGCCATCTGCCAGGTGGAGCACAGGATGGGAGGGTGGGTCAGCCAATCCTGGGTTCCCAGCACTGCTGCCTGACACACACCCACAACCGGTTCCTTCCTGGTCATCACCCGCCATCTCTCATCTCCCTCTTCCAGCCAGCTCCTTGGCTGCTGGCCAGATAAGAATAAAAAAGGACATTTGTATGTATGTAGTTTGAAACACAAAGATAAGAGAGAATGTTAAAAAAAAATGGTTCAAAATCTCCAGAAAGAGTTTGAGAAATAAAAAATACCAGTCTCACAGTTTGCACTGGCATTCATTCTTAAATAGTGAGTCGTGGTTGCTTTTATTTATTTTTTAAATTTATTGCACCATTAAGACAGGTATTTCATACTAGAAGCATGACACCACTTTTATTGCCATCCACAAAAGCACGGATGTGTGTTGCCTCTGTTCAGATTCCCCAGTCTTCTGTACCTAATGATTTTGGGGGGATCTTTCTCCCCGGTGCTATTAACTGTTGAGAGGAGTGGCTACTTAGTAATTCTACACCTGTTCCCGTCCACGCCCATCAACTTGCTAAGCTTCCCAAGCAAGTGCCGGGGAAAGCATGAGAACCTCCGAGTCTGGGCGGAGGAGGCTGTGGCAGAGGCTGCCTCTGGGTTTGGCTTTTGGGATTTTTGTTCCGAGTCTCCAATGAATCTACTACAATGGCAGTTGATGACAGCAATTTATATTCCAGAACGAAGAACAAACTAAATGCATCTCAAAATGATCATAAATCATCCCGACGGAGCAGCCTGCCACCTGAACTACTCATAGGAAATGACATTAGAGGAAAACTTCAAAGAAACATTAAGAACTTGGAACCCTTTCACCTGAGGCGCCCCAAAAAGAGACCGACCATATTTCCAGGTAGGAATCATTTAAACTTATGCCTTCCGATTAAAATGAAACCACACAACAAGGACTGCATCTCATTTGTCATAATTAGATGGGAGTTTAAAATTAACTTGGGATGTGTTGAAGAGCTTTCGGTTGCCAAATAAACGTGTTGGATTGGAAAAGTTAGAGCAGTTCTTCAATCTGGAAGTGCCTATCTTATTCTTCCTTTTATTTTCTTAATTGATTGTGACATCTAAGGATCTGTATATAGGCAGGTATGTTATGACTCGTCAGCATCAGCAGGACAGGGAACTACTTTGCGTGCAGGACTGGAGAATTCTGTGTTGCATTTCATGTTCTGGTATTTTCTTTATTTTGCAAGATTATTGGATTGTGGCGTGAAGTTGGCATCAGAAATCTGTGGGCACCAGAAATTAATGCCATTAAATACTCCAATGCATGCTTCAAATTCCTGTCTAGCATCAGAGCCTAAAACCGTTTGTAGTAAAAGGCTCAATTAAACAATGTGGATGGTGAAATGTATTAGGGAACAGGAGACACACGGATTTCAGTCTTGATGAAGAGACTCTGATGTCTGCCTTAGATGTTGTTGGGTGGATTATTATTGGTGTGTAGAGAGCACAAGATAACCAGTGACCGTGATGCCTGGCCAAGCCATTACAGCCGTCACTGCAGGGAATGAATTATTTAGTCAACTTGATTTCACGACCCCTTGCATTGGAATTTCCAGGAAAAACTGGAAGTGGCTTTTTTTGTGGTGGTTGATTGATTGATTTGCAGAGGATAGATGAGAGCCAACTGCGGAGGGATGACTCTGTGTTGATAGAAAATAATATAGTCAACTATTGGGTTTTTAAAATTTTTTTTTCAGTTATAGAGGGACACAGTATCTTTATTTTGTTTATTTATTTTTATGTGGTACTGAGGATTGAACCCAGTGCAAGGCAAGCGCTTTGCCACTGAGCCACAACCCCAGCCCCTCAGTAATCGTTTCATAAAAACTCTACGGAATCCTCTGATGAAGATGACGTAGAGACTTGGGACTTTGTCCACAAACTGAAAGTCACATTTCTTAAGGAAGCTGTCGTTTTAATGGATTTCTTCTTGGTTCACTGATGTTGCACTGTGTCCAAATTTTCGGCAGAGAAAAAGCAACTCTCTGCCTAGGATGGACCAGATGGTGTGAACTTACAGGAAAGTTTGGGGAACTGGCAGGGGGTGAGATGGGAGATGCTGGAAGGAGGGGGACTTCAGTGTTCACAGTGAAAGCCACTTTGGGCCTCATCTCTTTGATCTCCTGAGGGTACCAAGGAATGCAGACCTGCCCTGTTTTCGGAAACCCATGGCAAAAAGTATTTCTAGGTTGGTTCACTAGCCCTACTTCCAGAACCTTCTTACAGGGCTGTTCTTCACCTTCTGTCCACCCCTCCCCCCCCCATTTGTTGGTTTAACATGCCTGGATCCATGGACATTATAATGCTTCCTGCATTTCTCCACTTCACACTCCAAGCAGGCTTCTCCTCTTTCCAAATCTCCAGATCCAAGGAGGACACCACTCCTGCACCCACGATTCCCGCCCTTGTCGTCTCTTTCCATAAGTCATCTGGCCCTGGGCTGTTAGCTACAGCCCAAATCTGTGAGAAGGCCTCTTGGCTTCGACCTTGCCTAAGTTCTGCTTTCTAAGATCTTGCGTTGGCAACGTTAATTTGGTAAGATGAACTCATGAAAGGGCAGTGAGCTTTGGGGAGCTGAGTCCTAGTGTAGACAGTGTCTGTCCCTCAGCCCCCTCCAGCTGCCCTTGGCCCCCCTCACTGACTCCTAGGCTCCAGCTGTGCCATTTGTTTCTGTCCCCAGTGCTTTCATTGGAAACAGCTGCAGATAGGATTCTTCCTATCCTTCCCCCACCTCTTTCACTTCACTGCCAGGCTTTCCACAGACAAGAGAGTCACCTCCCAGTTTGATCAACACTGGCTACTAGTTCCTTTCAACTAAACACAATACCACTGTCATGCAAGTTGCACTAGCTGCTTTTTATGGTGGATGAATCAGAAACGCCAATGGGCTGCTGATCCTGGCCCAGATCCCACGTTCCTCCTGCAAATAGAAGCATACACAGAGTGTGATGCTGCTCTGCTGTTGTGTAAGGAAAAAGCAGGCATAGTAGATGTGGGGCCTGAGGGTCCAAGTAATTCAGTCGTATCTCACAATTAATAAATGACCAAACTAAGGCTTGGACCAGGTCTTTGGACTCCAACATTCAAGCAGCTTCCACTGTATTGCCACACTCCACTGTCACCTGTTGTGATCATTTGTCTGTGGAGATGCAAGAGCTGAGGACACATCAGTGTTCCAGTGTTCCCTCTACCCTTATATGCACACAGACAAATTTTACCTCCACCTCAAGTCTCATATTTTCAGTTCTGCTCTAAATGATTGATTGGTTGATTATTTCATTCATTCATTATTCATTCACTCATTCACTCATTCTTCATTTAGCTCTTGCATTGTGTTGGGGATACACCTTCAAGAACTCCATATTTTTCTTTTGTTCTTGTCATCCATTTCTCCTCTCAGGGACATCTGACCCTGCTGATAGCTATCTACCTAAAAGGCCTGTTTGTTTCATTCCCTTGCTTAAGATTCCTCAGGGTCACCACTGCTTTTAGGATAAAGTCCAAGCTTCTTGGGAAATGAGAGATGCCAAGTCTGTCCACTGCTTCTGTCCGCAGCCCCTTCCCCAGCACTCCTTCCCACGGTGCTCAGCAAGCTCTGCCAGCTTCAGATCCCGAGGCCCTTCATGCTTGCTCTTCTAGGGTCGATGCCGTACAAGCTACCTTCACATTTCCTCCTAATTTCTACTTTGACTTCAGTGTCAATTTCAGATCTTTTCTTCCAAGAACTTTCCATACTTCCTCTTCTGCACTGATCTAATCCATGTCCTTCTCGTAACACCTGGACTTTTCCCTACCACAGCACTTATCGCACTGTATTGTAATCGTCTGTTTACTCATCTGTGTCTTCTGCTGGCTAGCCATCCAGGGACCATATCAGTCTTGTTAACCATTGTGTACCTACTACCTCTTACAATGGCTGGTACATAGTATTCCTTCAATAAAATTATCCAGTTGACTCAAACTGCACTAAATGCAATGAACTCTTGGCATCCTTTTGTGCTCTGCCTTCCTCCTTACTCTGTTCATGCCATTCTCCCCTCACCTTCTAACACACACACACACACACACACACACACACACACACACGTCTGTGTTCCTATTATGCCTTTTCTTTCATTCTCCATGTTGGCTTGAAGGCCCAATCCCAGTCATCCATCTGTAATTTTCCAAAATTGTTCCTATGACCTCTTTTTAGTTCTCCTGGATGCCAACAACCTTCTTGGACTCACTACTGTACTATATTGTTAACTTTACGTTCATGGAGAGGCTCTTTGGAAACAGAGACTATATCTCACTCCCTTGAATGGCCCAGTGGTCTGAGAAGGGAGAATTGCACAAAGTAAGTGTCCATTCAACATCTGGTGGTTAATTAACTGATTTCCTGTGAAGCTGTGTCAGTCCTGTGGAACTCTCTGAAAATAACTATCCTGGAAATAATTAGTGAGCAGATAATAATTGCCGAGGGTGAAGGTCTTTATACTGCTTTTTATCACAATATGAATTCCCCGTGGGGGAAATACTAGGATGGCTTGTCTCAGTGTGTCATTCATTCATTGAAAAATGTATTAGGATTCTACTGGATGCCAGGAATTATTCTAGACTTTGGGGAGACAGTGAAAGTCACTTAGTTTCAAGTCTAGGCAGATTGGAAAGAATTTGCCTGGCAGGGTATCTTGCGTATGGCACAACTCAATAAATGCCTCTAAAATAAAGGAATGGATAAACCCCATCATCACAGCAATGAATCTTACAAAAGAAAACCAGTACATTTAAAAATCATATTGACCTGAAGACATCAAAGACTAACATTTTGTGTTCCCTTGGAGAAGCCTCACCAATAGCATGGTAAAATGAGTTACAGCATCTCAATCTTGGTCTGGAAGAAAGTGGGATGCAGGGGCCAGGTGTAATGGGTTGTTCATTCAGCACTTTTAGGTAAACAAGTTGGTGTGTTTGTTCAGCGGGTTCTTAAAATATCCTACTGATTTTACAATCATATGTTGTGAAAAACAAGGAGCCATCTGCTCAGAGGAAACAGACAATTCGAGTTACTTCCTTGTCACTTAGTCAGAGGGCATTACAGTGAGGATGCTCACAGCCAAGAGGAGGAGGGAAGTCCGGCCACATTCTGGGGACAGAGACTCCGGGGTGTAGGCTAACCTTGTTTCTTATATTATAGTCCAATTCTGTTTCAAAAGCAAGCTATTTTTGCTTTAATCCACAATCTTAAAAAATAGCTTACTTAAAATTATGCCTTTTTTATCATTAAATGGATTTAGAGTATTTCTAAAGTAAAACTGCTTTATTCCTTTCCTTGCTGAGTGTCATGATTTACTAGAAACACAGGGTAGTTGTAAGAACAATGGCAGCCAGATGCTTTCTGGCCTTTCTTATAAGTAAATGAGCTTGGCCCAGAAGACCGTGAAGATGGGCATCAGGTCTATGTTCCCTTCTGAATTCCTTCACTGTGTGACAGGCATAGTGAAAGGCACATTGGTTAGGCGTGCTCCCTGAAGTACAGGTCACACATTTCTAATCCACATATCTCAAATTCCAAATGCTACAAAATCAGGCACTGACAGAGGGCTCAAATGGAAAATTCCACACTTGACCTCATGTGATGGTCAGTCAAAACCCAGGCACACTAAAAATACTGTATATACTTACCTTCAGGTTCTGTGAATACGGTATAAATGAAATTTCAACAACTGAATTGACTTTTTCAATTTGAATTTGAATTTGAATTCTATGTTTAGCCTCGGGTCCCATCCCCAAGACAATTCATTACGCTTATGTAAGTATTCCACAAAATCCAAAACACCTCTGGTTCCAAGCATTTTAGATAAGGGATATTCACCTTCTATTTGTTCTCTATTAGAATTGCATCACCCCAGAACCCCGCCGATTGGTGCATCTGGTGATGTTTCAGTGAGGTCTACAAGGCCATGTATAACTTGGTTAGGTCCTCCATAAACACTTGATGTGAAAAGAGTGCTCCCTACAATTGTGTCCCCGTTGTCATAGGTCCCGTGGTTACACTGTGAGGACAGAAGCCATGTCTCATGTGTCACCATGGTATTCCCCTCAACACCCACCCAGAGCATTTTGCATATGGTAGGTGCTTAAGGGCTAATGAAGTAGTTAGGCAAGATAGAAGATAGAAGATGTCTTGAGTTCGAGGATAAATGTGTGACAACCACCCCACCAGCCACACCCCTGTCCATCTGGTGCCATAACTTCCTTAAAGGACCACTTCCCATGCTATGCCTGGGGCCAAAGCCAAAGGGGCCTCACAGGCAAGAGTTGGAAACTTTGCTCTCATGAAAGGACTTCAGCCCAAGAATTTCCCCAAATCAATAGTTGCTGAAGAAATGGGTTCAGGTTGTAATTCTCCATCTGACTAAACTTGTAACCTGGGACATGTCACTTCATCTCTCAAAACCTGTTTCTTCACCTTTGGAAGCAGAATGTAAACAGTATTTTCACAGGCTGTGTTAAGCCCAAATGATATAATTCATGATTACAAAACAATACACAACTGAGCTTCGCTGTGTTATTTTCTTTCTTTGGTGGTATTGAAGGTTTGGTTTTTCATAATAGTAATTTTTCTTCTAATGAGTAGTTGTTGGATACACTCTTAACACTTTTACAAATCTTCATGGTTTGAAAGTTATCCAAAGCGCAAATCCAATCCTCTCCTGATATAAAATTCTGTGTAGCACACTAATAGACTCATTGAATTGAATTTTCTCATTAGAAAGTATGACATGAAAAGTTTTCATTGTAGTAACTGTACATGTATTTCCCCAATGTGAATCATTAAATTTAAGATATTGTTATTTGAGGCCTCTAAAGATTGTATGGTGTCAGAAATAATAATACTGTTTTTTAATAAATTTACTTCTGTACTTTGTGTATTTAATATTTAATCTAATGTTATCTGTTTAAAACCTTTCTTTTGGAAATTCGGTCCTAAAAACTTGGAATGGGAAAATAATTGATTTGCCTTTGTGACTATAAAAAGCAGACTATATACAAGGATATAAATAAATTCTTGAAATAAATCTACTGAAATAGTAACTTTAAAATCAATGCATTATTTGGATTTCAAATTAGTTATTTGTGGCAGTTTTAATTGAAAAATACTGATAAAACGAAAATAGGAACCCTGTTTATTTGTATCTATTAGACAAGTTTATTATAAGGGAAACTGAGTTTTTGTTTTACATTTTCTTTTATAAAAAGAAACCGGGTTTTTTTGAGTGTACCAGGAATTGAATTCAGGGGCATTTGACTATTGAGCCATATCTCCAGCCCTATTTTGTATTTTTTTATTTAGAGACAGGGTCTCACTAAGTTGCTTAGTGCCTCGCTTTTGCTGAGGCTGACTTTGAACTCATGATTCTCCTGCCTCAGCCTCCTAAGCCGTTGAGATTACAGGTGTAATTTTCTTATTGGCTAAGAAAACAGATTTTAATGAGGCAATTATGTCTGGTTACTTTTTAAGGGAAAAAATGTGAATAAGATATTTATATGCATGATTTAAAAAAGAGAGAGAGAATTTTTTAATATTTATTTTTCAGTTTTCGTGGACACAACATCTTTATTTTATTTTTATGTCGTGCTGAGGATCAAACTCAGCACCCCGTGCATGCCACGCGAGTGTGTTACCACTTGAGCCACATCCCTAGCCCTATGCATGATTTATATGCATATAACAAGGAGAAAATTTTTTTTCTTACCTCTGAAATACTGATAGTAAAAGAAGAAAAGATTAAATTTATAGTTCAATTTTAAGGTTTTTCTCCTTTTTATAAGTTGTGTGTGTGTATGTATGTGTGTGTTTGTGTGTGTGTGAATGTATACGTTCACATACGGGGTTCTGAATTCAGGACTTAAGTGCTTAAACCTAAAAGCAGTTCATTTTCATTCATTGCTTAAAGTATAGTTACACATTTGAGAGATCCCATACATTTTTCCCTCCCATTCCTAAATAATGCTCCAAATATACATTTGCATTTAGATTATGAAACTATTTTTACATCCATATGATTATCTATTATATATTTACTCAATATATTTTAGTGATAACCTTTTGAGCACTTTAAAAAAATGACTGGGAGGAAAATGACCAACAAGTTCATCATTTACCTAAGGAAAAAAATGTTTAAAGCAACATTCTTTGCTTTAAACAATTTGGGGAAAGTAATTACCTAAAGAATCTTTATCTGCAGAATTTAATTATAATATCCCCATCTTTTCTTTGTAATCTAGAAAACTGTGGATTTGGGAGTGGGAGCTTATCCAGTGAGATAAAATGGATAGTCATTTTTAGATGAAAGAAATATAAAAGCTCTCATTACAAAGCAGCCAAAGAATTGTCAGGATTTTAACTTACCTCCTTGGTGCTGAATGACTGGCTGTCAGCATCCTGCTGGTTCAAAGCATCTTTTTGGAGGGAGCCCAGGATGGTGAGTGTTTGCATCATTAGATAAGGTTTACCTATGGTGTATCCTCAATAACTTCCACCTGGACTCTTCAGAAAGACTGAAGTCATCTTCATGAATTATTGATTCTAGACAGAATGTTGGTCTAATTGGTTTTTATGGACAAGAAAGAGACAACCTCAAGAAACATTATTTTTAGATTTTAAGTATCAAAAATACATACCAAGGATAAATGGAAAGTATTCCTGATAAAGACTCTTGCTAATCAAAAATCTTAACTATTTTGTCTTGCAAAGCACTGTGCAAGGACTCACTGATTCGATCATTAAGGAACACAGTAATCTGTTTTCCTATCTAATGTTTTACTAGCAGACAGAATGCATTAATTCAGTGTTTATGCCTCTCTGGGACCCATATTTAAGCCTCCTTGATAATGGCAATACTGACACCATATCAGCTGGTAGAAAAGCCATAATTGGCAATGAACTGTTTCCCTACAGGAAAGTCCCAGGGGCCTGAATTGTTCTCTTTTGGGGATTTCTGTGCTGGGGGTGGTGGTGTGACTTACTCTTTATAATTTTTCCTTCTTCTTCATTCTCAACTATCAGAGTAGAAAGGGTCATAAGTCAAATGTCTCTTGCTTAGGGCCCAACTCTGGAAGTATTTCCAGTCTTTTGAGATCTCTGATCCCTCCCCACATCACTGAGGGAAAATTAACTTACCAAGTTAGATCATTGGTTGTTTTAAAAAATTTTAATTTGTTCTAATTAGTTATACATGATAGCAGAATACATTTCTATTCATTGTACACAAATGGAGCACAAATTTTCATTTCTCTGGTTGTACATGATGTAGTCGCACCACATGTGCAGTTGTACATATACCTAGGGTAATGACGTTCATCTCATTCCACCATCTTTCCCACCCCCATGCCGCCTCCCTACCCTTCCTCCCCTTTGCCCAAAGTTCCTCCATTCTCCCCATGTACCCCCGCCCCACCCCGCCCCCGCCCAGTCCCATTATGGATCAGCATCCACTGATCAGAGAGAACATTTGGCCTTTGGTTTTTTGGGATTGGCTTACTTCACTGAGTATGATATTCTCCAACTCCATTCATTTACTTGCAAATGCCATAATTTTATTCTTTGAATGCTGACTAATACTCCATAGTGTATATGTACCACAGTTTGTTTACCTATTCATCTGTTGAAGGGCATCTAGGTTGCTTCCACAGTTTAGAATTTGTGAATTGTGCTGCTATAAACGTTGAAGTGGCTGTGTTACTGTAGTATGCTGTTTTTTTGGGTGTAGACTGAGGAGTGGGATAGCTGGGTCAAATGGTGGTTCCATTCCAAGATTTCTAAGGAATCTCCATACTACTTTCCAGATTGGTTGCACCAATTTGCAGTTCCACCAGCAATGTATGAGTATGCCTTTCCCCCACCCCCATCCTCACCAACATTTATTGTTGCTTGTGTTCTTGATAATTATCATTCTGACTGTAGTAAAATGAAATCTTAGAGTAGTTTTGGTTTGCATTTCTCTAAATACTAGAGATATTGAACATTTTTTCATATATTTGTTGTAGATCTTTGGTTTAGAAACCACTGTGCAAATCCAAATTACTGGAGGAGCTATGCAGACTCCACAGGTACTGGTCCTGGAGATTTCATTCTGTTAAGTCTAGACTAGGACCACACTTCTACCTGCAAGGTGAACATATTTACCAAGGTGTGTCTGATGTTTGTCCCATCACCTGATCAAGAACTATTGACTTTAAGGAAGTGGAAAAAATACTCAAAGATCATAGTTATTCCTTAACTACTATTTTTTTGCATGTGAGAAGCAGGAGACAGGCAGTCCCAGGCAGCCAGTTTCCCTCCCACACTACATCCAGCTACTGCCCGCCTCAAAACCTAGGGTTTTCTTGTGGAAAAAAAGAACCCATTTTCTCTCCCCAAAGTGCCTTGATTTGTGTTCCATTATATATAAACCTTCCTGGCCTCCACTCACCACCATAAAAGCCAGACCAGGAAAGCCAAGGTCCTGACTATCCATCTCAAGGTCACTGTTCTAACCTCTCCTCACAACATAAGGTCAAACACTAGGATTATCTCTACCTGTTGACAAAATTTTTAAGATTGATGATATCTGTTAAAAGCAGCCAATTAGATTGAGTGAAGAAAGAAAAAAATAAAAAATATATTGTAACAATACAAGTACCATTATGAGATAGAAATGTTCAATGAAAAAGCTTAATGAACTTCATTCACCAGACAAGTGCTACGCAGAAACTGCATTGTTCAGAAATAGGCTAACATGTATTTTCTTTTGTTATTACATCATATCCATCCAAACCAAATACTCTGTGCAATTCTCCAATATTATGGAAGTGTAATTACTTTCAAGAAGGGTGTCACAAATCCCTTCATAATTATTGAACCAAAAGGCAATACAGTTTTGGAAGACAGAACATCACAAAGTTCTGGCCTTGTACATTTCCTTATTTTTTGCTAAATTAGAAAGAGCTTTGCTGTTTCAGATACACCAAAGCTGTTCAGTTCTTCAACCAAAAGTTGAAGGTGACTGAAAACTCTATGCCTAACCATGTTCAAGTTAATATTTATAGTAAAGATAGAAACTGTTTTACTAGCAATAAATCACTTTCTGATTTTTACACCAAACACTCCCACATACGCAAACATAGGCGGGCAGGAGGAAGGGAAATGTTGAAGAACGATTTGCTTCAGAGACAACTTAAAAATGAATACATAAAGGTCTGTACCAACAGGGGAGACAGAAAGTGGGTAAGAGAAACACCTCCCAGAAATGGTCTAGCATATTCAGGAGAGAGAACTTTAAAACAAAACAAAAACCAGTAAAACTAAAATAATACAGCACCCACCCACACCCACAGTCACCTCTGCCAGCAGGGAATGTGTGAGATGGTTTTATTTTGAAAAGTTCATTGACACAGGGCAAGATAACTTGCAGGTACAGAACGAGGTTTGGTGCTTGCCTTCGGGAAATGGGAAGCTCCCTGAAGGTCACGTAGGTGGTTTAAAAAGGGAGGGAAGCATGAATTGATTCACTGCTTATTTGATAAACAGTTGTTCCCTCTTTAAAAAGCTCTTTGAAGCTAGGCCCAGTGGTACATGCCTGTAATTCCAGCTACTCAGGGGGCTTAGGCAGCAGGATCGAAAGTTGGAGATCAACCTTAGCAACTTAGCAAGACCCTAAGCAACTTAGCGAGACCCTGTCTCAAAATAAGAAACAAAAGGGGCTGGGGATGTAAAGTGGTAATGTGCCCCTGGGTTACATCCCTACCACCCATCCTCCAGCCCCATCCCCAAAAAAGTCTTTGAAAGTTTCCAAGCATTGAAAATGATGATGCATTAACACAAAATTGAATGAAATGAAATGGGAAGAATGGAAGGTTTCTGTTTCACCCTCCAAAACAACAACAAAAACACAAATTTCACATATAGCTCCCTGCCAATGGAGGCTTTATAGGAATGTGGGAGCCGTGTAGGGAGGAGAAAGAAAGAGAGATTGAAGTGTCACTCCTCCTTGAATGACCTCCTTGCAGGGTACCTGCACCTGCTGCCCTAGAACAATGATAGATCTAGTTCATTGTTGTTGGGCCACAGAGGTAGATATTTCTAACCATGAAATTTTGAAGTTCAGACACAAGTTCAGCATTGCATGTTGCTTTCATTGTGTTTAGAAATGCACTGTGTGGAAGGAGAGGAAAAATCGACTCAAACTCCACAACTGTCTCTCAGAAGCTATAGTAGAGTGGTACATGGATGGTTTTATATCATTTAAAGGTGGAAGTTTGGAATTAACAAACACTATAAAATAGGTCAATATGTAAAAGGTGTGCTCAAAATACTCATTATCCAGTTTCCTGGAATTCTGCCCCTGCCCTGAACCATGGTGTTTATAAGCCCTTAATCCTCTGTGCTCTGTAATTACAATCCCAGTGCGACATATTGCCGTGTGTTCCTCATTGCTCGATGGAGTGACATATAACATCTGTTTATATGCTGCATAATAGAACTGTGGTGTGTCTTGGCACTTTAAACAAAAGTTCTAGAATTTGAAATGCCATGAAATTTTATCCAAAGTGTCAGCACTTCTCCAGTCAGCTTATAAGGAATATGGAAGTGTACTTGTCGTAGTTAGTTTTCTGTAGCTGGAACAGAATATCCCAGGGGAGAGAAATTGTAAATAATAGCAGTTTATGTGGCTCATGACTCCAGAATCTGAGAAGTGCAGGAGGTTGGTGCTGGCCTCTGATGAGGGCTTTCATGCTGTGTCATAATACGGCAAAGGGCAAATGAGCCCGCACAGGACAGAGGAAGAATCCGGCCAAACTTGTCCTTTTAATAGGAGCCCCTTCCTTGGATGCCAGGATAACAGTATTAACCCCTGCATGAGGGCAGAGCCCCCATAATCACTCTTAATTCCATCACATGGCACTTAAATTTCAACGTGAGAATTGGGGAACAATTCAAAACACTGTCAAATCATCCTAAATCAATTATGAGGCAAATGGACACTTTTTAAAAAGTTGAATGGATTCTTCAAGCTTGGGTCTTGCCAAATCTGGACATCAGTGAACTATTTGACATTGCCCTTGTTTAAATCAGTGGCAGGGCATCTTGGAAAACTTGTAGCCTTTCCTCAAAAATCTCGTTTTAATTTTTCTTCTAATTATCAATCCTACAGATATACCTTTGAGTCTTAGACATTTACTAATTTTTTCACAGCTTAAGCTGCAAAAAGGGCTTGATGGTTGGGCTGTTGAGGAATTTACATGAGAAAATAACTGAGAGCGTTGGAGAATAGTGAGTTGCGGATCTGAAAGAAATCTTAGAGAGCATCAGATGCAATGCACTAATTTCACAGATGAAGAGCTACAGACTACAAGTGTCCTTGTCTCTCATCATGTTCTGTGACATCATACTTCATGAGGTCATCACAGAAACTCACTTCAAGAAACTCTGGAGAGGAGGAAATGACACCCACGCCATCCCTGCAAGTCCCAGAGGTCAGCAAACCAGGCACAGCCTGTGCTTGTTAGAAACCCACACGTCCGTCACTGTGCGCCAGACACTGGTGGGCAAGGCTGGTGGGTGGGTGCAGGGCGGAAGCCTTAAAGACACGCATCATTCACAGCTGCTGAGACCCTTACAGGGAGTGACCCAGTACAGCATCCAGACCTCACTGGTCTTACTTTCTATCTGTCTGTAAGAGAGAGAAAGTCTGTTTCTTTGATGAAAACAGCCATCCCTTGAGAGAGGGGGGATTCTAGTTCAAGGTAACTTTAGTTCAAGAAAACATGACTCTCTTCAGGCATATAATCCAAAAGATAACCAGGCCCCTATACAAACATTTCCTTTGCAGGGAAAGGTCTAGGGATATGTTTCTTGTTTTTTGTTTTGTTCTGTTTTTTGTTTGTTTGTTTGTTTGTTTTTTGGTACTGGGATTGAATCCAAGAGTGCTGAGCTCCAGCTCCAGCCCGTTTTTTGTATTTTTATTTAGAGGCAGGGTCTCCCTGAGTTGTTTGGGGCCTTATTAAGTTGCTAAGGCTGGCTTTGAACTTGCAATCCTCCTGCCTCAGCCTCCCACACCACAGGGATTACAGGGGTGCGCCACCATGACCGGCTGATATGTTTCTTTTGATAGGTAAGGGTCTACTAATTGCTCATGGTCCTCACAGACTGAGGGTCATGACTAGTCCAGTGCCACACTGAGGAAACTGAGACATATGGAAAAGAATCTGTTAAATATGAAGAAAGACTGTAAGAATCATAACTTTTATTCTTAAGTTCTCATTCATCAAATATTCTCTAAAGCCTTTTCCATTCTCATGTACAAAAAGTTGTAACCAAAAGCAGCTTAGGAATGTATATTTTAGTAATTAAGTAAAAAAAAAAAAAGTTTTTTTTTTTTCTATACAGATCACAACCAAATCCCTAATGAAAAATCAATCAATAAACCCCTTGACTAAAAGGGCAATTAACTGAGATAGGAAACTTGGCATAAATATGCTTTTGAGCAGCTAAGGTCTTGCATTGTCACTGAAAAGTAAACACTGTTCATTTGGGGGAAATATGTTCACTTTTGTAGGTTGTTAGGGTTCACTTAAGTCCCTGAAAAATGTGACACCGCATTATTTTGTGGTCTTCAGTTTAAAAAGATGTCTAACTGAAAGTTCTAGATTTCTAAAAAGAGAGATGTGAGAAATGATCATTGCTTTTGAAAAAAGGATTTTAAGCTCAAAATAAAGCAAGATTCAAAAATAGCCAATTTCTTCTAAGAACAAGAGTCTGAAGATACAGAAGGCTTATCTTGCTTTATTTTATTTTGGTTCTGAGGATGGAACCCAGAGGCCCTTTATCACTGAGTCACATCTCCAGCCTTCTTTTTGACACAGGGCCTCACTAAGTTGCAGAGGCTGACCTTGAACTTGCACTCCTCCTGCCTCAGCCTCCCATTTTGCTGGGATTACAGGTGCTCTTGTTATGTGTGACTCATTGGTAGAGTACTTACATAGGACACTCATGGCCCTGGGTTTCATCCCCAGTACCACAAACTAACAACAACAACAACAAAATAATAATAAAAGAAATAGTAGAGAACAAGAAGCTCACATAACTTCATGCAACCCAAAGGTTAGCTGGGAGCAGTTTGCTCTTAAAATTTACATAAAAATTTATCAAACTTCTATTCGGTACCTGTAGAAAGTCTCAGAGCCAATCCTAGGATTTCTATAACTTCTCAGTGTAGGTGTCTCTGTGCTTAAGTTCCTTTTTGTGCTGATGTTAGTTTGTTCTTTGGGGCCATTTGTGGATTTTGTTCATTATCTTATACTATCTCTATTCTATACTATGTGGGTTCAGAAAAGAAGTTCAGCCTTTCTCTGGATTCTACAAATGAAGCTCAACATAAGTGTCTGTGTAGCAGATTCTACTGGCCAACTGGAGGGATGAGGAATTCATTCAAAACAATTTTGAGACAATAGATGTCCCTGCTCTTGAAAAGCCCTCTCTTCTGCCCCGGCACTGGAGATCTTCAACACTTCTATTGTATCCTATTCTTCAACCTCTGGCCTCCATAGTGACTCTCTTATCTTTTCCTTCTCCTATTTATTCTTTCAAATTTCTCTGCCCCAATGTCCCCAGAATTTCACTTTTCTGTTCCCTGTGTTGTATAGGGCAATTGTGCTCTTTCCAACTCCTAGTCCAGAAAACCCTTCTTCAGATCTATGATAGCACACCCAACACTAATCACTGTGTTCATGCAAACCAGAGCCCATGGTTATCCAAGAGTACATGAGAACCATCTGCACATCTTGTTAACAATTCAAATACTGAGTCATTAGGCTTGGGGATGGCTTAGAAATGTGTACTTTTAATAGTCATGATTACAGGCTATCTTCAGCTCATTCTTTGAGAAACTCTACAGTCTAACAAGGCTTCCTGTGTAAGAGGCAGTTGGAATTCAGAGCATTTTCCCCTCCTCTTCATATACAATAAACTTGACTTTAAATAAAGCCTTGGGGCTAGGGATGAGCTCAGTGGTAGAGAACTGGCCTTGCAAGTGTGAGGCCCTGAGTTCAATGTTCAATCCCTGCGAACACACACACACACACACACACACACTTAGAAAACAAAGCAACCTGGCCCTGGAGGCTCTATAACTGGAGGTCAACATAACCCCACGTTCTGGTGGTTCAGCCCATCTTACTTACTAAAGAACACTCCAGAAGCTCTGTCAGTTAAATCTCTGAGACACTCATTAGTGAGGGAAAAAACTCATATTTCTCCTGTCTTAAGAGGATTTTTCTCTTATTAGAAACATGGTTTTATTCACTTGAGCTGGCACAGTGACCCTTTTAGCTAAGATACAGAGGACAAAGTTTGTTCTGGGACAACCCGTGGAACTCTGCTTCCAAGCTCCCCATGAAGTGTAACAGAGGACAGTCTTAGAAGGACAGTAAGGCCATCCCGAGTTAGCAGAGTGCCATGTTATTTTAATATCTAGATATTTAATATTTAAATATTTCGATATTTTTAATATCTAGAGTAGGTTGTGCTAAATTCACATTAATTTGCAAAGTGTTACTCAATGAGAGTGGCTTTTTAAAAGCCAAATTATAGTACAGCTGTGTTCCTTTTTTGTTTGTTTTTTTGCAGTGCTGGGGATCAAACCCAGGCCTTGTGCATGCTAGGCAATTGCTGTACCACTGAGCCACATCCCCACCTGTAACTGTGCTCCTTTTGCAAGATAATTTAATTACTGATTAAAAACTAAAAACTGATCAGAGGGTCATTATCAGTGTATAAATTATCCATTTCTATTGTCTTCCTACCTTAATTCTTACCTCTTTGAATAAAAATAGGTGAATTTTCTGTTCCTTAATCTTGCAGAGGTCCAGTGATCTCTGCTCACAGTGAGAGCTCAGGAAATGCTGGTGCCCCAACCGCAGAGCTGTCACTCTGCGGTAGCAAAGTGTGAAGCCAGGCAAGTCATTCACCCAACCTGTACACTCTAGATTCTTTCCTCTAAGGGGTGGGGTGGGGGGATGGAAATAATAGTTGATCCTAGGAATCTCTACTATTTCAAGGACCCCTGGAGTCTAGAACTATATACCCAAAGTAGTTTTCTCATCCACTGATAGATGTTTTTTTCTATTAAATGTGAGATTTCTGTAACATTTTTTTTTTCCTGGTACTGGGGATTGAACCCAGGGAATCTCTACCACTGAGCTATATCCCCAGCCCTTTTCCTTTTTATTTTGAGATCGGGTCTAGCTATGTTGCCCAGGTTGGCTTTGTCCTTGAGGTCCTCCTTCCTTAGCCTCCTGAGTAGCTGGGATCCCACGCATGCACCACCAGTCCTGGCTTGCATTTTCTTTTTGAGGTGCCTCTTCACCTTCAAGGCCCCTTTGCCTTCAGAATCAAGTCCACACACACACTCTTAAGCAGGGTATGAAAGACCCATGAGTCCTCCCGGTCTGACCCCATGCATGGATGGAAGGCTTCCGCCCCTGGCTCTGACCCTTCTCTACACATTGCTCAAGCCACTCTGTACCACTGACTGCTGTCTTCCATGCTGTCTGTGCCTTGGCCTGTGTTTTCACAGAGATTTCCTCCGCTGCACACCTTGCTTTTCTCTGATTCATGTTCAATTTAAGGTTAAGCTCAAATATCACCTCATCTCACAAACTGTCCTATACACTTCACCCCCAGATAATTTACTTGTATTCTACACTTTTTATGGGTCTTTGCACATCATGCTATGAAGGTATTTAATATATATATTGATATCCCTACCCTCCACCCAGGCTCCAGGATATGTCCTTGAAAACAGGAAACAGCATACCCCATGAAAGAGAGAATGAATAAATGAGTATTTTGCCCATCTCTTAATTGCCTGCTCCACGCACAGAGCTAAGTTATTTCCTGAGAAGCAGTAGCCTTCCTTAGCATTCATTTTTTTTTTGTTCTAATAATTTCTCCTTTTCTCTATAAATCCCTTGTTACTTGGACTCCTATGGTTTTACTCTTGCTTTAATATGTCCCCGTCGAACAATATCCTTGTCTTAAATTATTAGCTGCTTTAAGTACTGTGCCGGTAAATACAGTATCCTCTGCTCAGCATCTACCCCCCAAAACATCATTTTCCGTTGAAGGCAGCATCATTTTCCTCCTTCTCTTTCCCCAATGACTTCAGCCTGGGTCAAGCTGACGTCAGCTCTTCACACGTTAATCTAGTTGCCTAATATCTTTGAGTCAGTATTCTCTACTAGTTTATCTTGCTCCTACATACAAGATTGGCTAAAATTGTTGGACAATTTCTTTTGGGCAAACACAACATTACAAAATCAAAACTTTCTAGTGCTGTTCCTTTTTGCTGATGTCATTGTGTATGCTGCTGTTGCAGAATTGTGCTCTGTGTCATGATATAGAAAAGTGGAAGAATGAAAGGTGACTCAACAAAAAACAGATGACTTGGAACTTGTCAGAGAATACAAGTGAATTTCCTAGAAGTTTTAATTTTTTTTTTCAATCCTGGGGATTGAATTAAGGGCCTTACACATTCTAGGAAAGCATTCTACCACTGAGCTAGCCCCTAGCCCCTGAAAGAATTAATCTGGTAACAAGTATATACAACTTTTGCATCAAATAATCAGGTGTAAAGCCTTAGTCCTAAGAGGGCTTATTGAAACCATAGTTCTTTGATATAAGGAATAGATTGTTTACCTAGTGAGGCAACATATATATATATCTCCGGAATAACCAGCTTTACAGCTGACGGCAAACTCCTCCAGGCAAGGACTTATGTGTTTGGCAAAAATTATACCTATTGTATATCAGTGCTACTTAAATATTTAATAACAGTTCCTCCCATACCTATTCCTGGCAGGTCTAGCTTCCAGACTTGTCATGTCCATAATCAAATATCATTTGTACATTAATCATCTGAGGTGTGGTGCCACTTTTAAGCCCAAGAGAGATGGTGTCATCCTCTTCTCTAGGTCAGGGTTCTGCTCTGGGAGCCAGGAATATAGATAAGTGGCTATGAATATCAAACATCCTTTACTTGTAAAAATTCCCTTCATTTTTAAAGATAAATCACTTGCAGAGTGAGCTGTATTTTCTCCTGAAGACGAATGATGACTGTTTTTGAAGTTACCTTCATTATTTGTGCTCCATCCGTAAAGGTGTGACTTGGGCCCCTCAGTTTATCTTTCTGGAGGTCAGTTAACTCGTCTGTAAAAGATGCTTCTGGACTAACTGCAAGTGTTTTAAGCCCCAAACTTCTAATGTAGTACCTATTTCCAAATGTAATGTTTATGCTTATTGATTCAGAATAAAGAAATTAATTCACTTTTAAGTTTTCTGAGGCATGCAAAAAAGATGCTGTTGCTTAAATGTTTAATTTGTTGTCTGAGTTCTTTTTTTTCCAAATATTTTATTAGTGCTTTATAGTTGTACATAATGGTGGAATTTGTTGCTACATATTCATGCCTGAGTCTGCTTTACTTCCTCAAAGGTAGTTTATCTAATGTCTATTATATAGAAGAGAATCAATGTGGCGATAAATAGAAATTTCAAACCACATATATTAGAGAACAACCAAACTATTTAATTTGTGAATCTAAAAACTTTAATAAAATTAAAATGATCAGCCAGAACCAAATCTCTTTGATCTGGGAGACAAAAGTCTGCTAATTGGGTTCTTTATCAGTAAAATGGAAATCTTATCTTTCTCTTTATTGGAGGAGAAGAAATGAGATGAATACATAAAGACACAAAGGTTTGTTGCAGTTATAGGAGTTTCACTGGAAAGGTCTTTGTGTCAAGATACTGCATAAGTTGGTGCTTCATCTCACCTGACAGTGGAAGGCTTTCATCTTCTTCTACCCCCACTCTCTCTCCCATCCTCTCCACTTTTGCTCCAGTTTCCTGATGTCTGGCCACGTTCAGAGTTACCACTTTTGCTTATGCATAATGACATTTGTTGTTATCTCAGCAACACTAATTAGGTCACAGAAGGATTGAATCTATTATTTGTTTCCATCAACAGCTTCTTCAAAGGCCCAGGTTTATCTGCCAAGAGTGAAGTAGTTAATGCCTTGTGAAAAGGCTGTGCAAATCCTTTGAGTTTTACTCACCTTGTCTTACTTTCTTGTCTTGGAGTTTCTAGTCTCCAGAAGTGGGTTTATGCATGCTGAAGTTTCCAAGGGTGTCTCAGGTGACCTGGAAAAGTCCTTTGGCTCAGGCCAATATCAGGATTATTCTACCTGTAGCTACTTTCACTATGATGAAATTAAAACAATCTTTGTGGAAATGAACCTCAGGGAGGTTTATCGGCAGAACACTAAGAGCTCTGGTTTTACTCAATCTTCTGAGTTAGATAACCCGTAACATCTGACAGCAGGTACAGTGCTTCTCTTTGCAATGATTTATACCTACATTACACTTGCATTTAAATTCTTAACATTCTATGTCAGTGTGTGGATATACCCAAAAACATGTAAGTCAGGTACACTATTGTGAAGTGTAATGTGTCTTATTTATCCTTTTGAACACCTTTAAAAATGTGTAAGTTCTTAAATATTAATTTTTACCTTTCTATTATTGTCTAGGATTACCTTGACTAATGCGGTCTTCATTTTTCTATTAATAATCCTTGTAATTTTTATTGTTATGATGGTTTATGCACATTTTCTCCCGTGACTGTAATTTATAAAAGCATGCAACAGATCATTCACTTATTCATTCTGGAAATGTTTTTTGAGTAACTACCACATGTCAAGCACTGGTCTAGAACTTGCTCATAACCATTGAAGTCTACTATCGCTATTGTAGAGCTCTTTCTCCCTTCAATTCCCTCAAAGTTTGCTTCATAGTGCTTAGGAACTCTGATGTTTGATGCATATGTACTTATAATCTTAATATCTTTTATGTGAATTGAGCCTTTTACAATCATATGATGTCCTTCTTTGTCTCTTATAACAGTTTCTGACTTAAAATCTATTCTGTCTTGTGTTATGTAGCTACCCTGCTGTCTTCTAGAAAGCATGAAATACATTTTTTCTGCGTTTTCACTTTCAACCTGTGTGTAGTTAGATCTCAAATGAGTCTCTTATAGATAGCATATAGTTGGATACTATTTTTAAAAATCCATAATGCTAATGTATGCCTTTTGATTAGTGAGTATGATCTATTTACATTTGAAGCAATTGCTGATAGGGAAAGACTTGCTACTCTCATTTGTTGTTTGTTTTTTTTAAAGTTCTATAGCTTTTTATCCCTTCCTTCCTTCCTTCCTTCCTTCCTGTGTAGTTAGTTGGTTTTTTTATAGTGATAGTTCTGATCCTATTTTCATTTCCTTTTATATATATTTTGTTTTCCTTGTGATTAATATGGGCTTTATATAGTACAGCCTAAGGTTATAATAATCTATTTTAAACTAAAAACTTCACTGTAATCATGCAATAAAGTGCTATTCCTTTGCCTTTGCTCCCATCCAGTTTGTAATATTGCAGTCATAAATTTCATCTTTATTGTATACCCATAAACATATGCAATATATTTAATGTTTTTATCCTTTAAATCATATAAAAGAATAAATAATGATGTTATAAATCAAAATGATAATAGAAGTTTCTGTATTTGTCCAAAAACTAACCAGTGTGGACCACTTAATTTTTCAAATGGTTTTTAGTTGCTGTCACCTCCTTATTCCAACTCTGAGGAGTTGCTCTAGCATTTCTAGTAGGGTAGGTATAGTGCTAACTCCCCAACTTTTGTTTCCTGAGAGATGTTTTATTCTTTCATTTTAGAAGACTAGTTTTGCTGGATAAAGTAGACTCCCTTGACTTTTTTGTTTCTTTCTTTCTTTCATCACTTGAAATAATTATCCCATTGCTTTCTGGCCTGCAAGGTTTCTTCCAAGAAATCCACTGATCATCTTATTGTATGAGAAGAGCCACTTCTATTTTGCAGCTTTCTGAATTCTCTCCTGGTCCTTGGCTTTCTACAGTTTGATTATAATGTGTCTCAGTATGGAATGTTTTGAGTTTGTCTTACTTGGAGTTTGTTGAATTTCCCCTGTTTGGGGGTTTTTGTTTTTTCTTTGTCAAATAAGTGGTCTCTTTTTCTCTCTCCTGCTAATACTCTCATAATGAATATATCCATCCACATGATGATGTTTCAAAAATCCCTAAGTTCTGTTCTCTTTTTCTCTGTTCTTTTTTCGTTTTTGTTCATTACACTCAGTAACTCAGAGACCTGTCTTTGAGTTTGCTGATTCTTTCTTCTGCATGTCCAGTTCTGCAGTTGGACCCCCTCTAGTAGATTCTGATTCAGCTATTGTGTTTTTAGTTCCAGAATTTCTGTCTGGTTCTCTTCTTAATTGTTTCTGTCTCTTTGTCAATAATTCCACTTTCCTGATTTTGTTCAGTTATTTGCCTTTGTTCTTCTTTAGCCCACTGAGCATGTTTGAGATAGTTATTCCAAAGCCTTCGTTAACTCCAAGGTCTGTGTTTCTTTAACCTTGGTTTCTGGAGATTTATTTTGTTCCTTTCAGTGGGCCTTGTTTCCTTCTTTTATGTTATCTGTGGTTCTTCTGCTGAAAACCGGGGATTTGAAGAAGAGCCTCCTCGCCCAGCTCTTAAAGATGGATTCTGTGCAGGGCACAGAAACAGCCCATCCGGACGTCTCAAGGTGCTCTCAGATTTTTCTTGGAATGTCTTCCCTGAGCCTGGGAGATTTGTTGCTTTCCTCGTGACTTAAACACTCAGACCTTTTGCCCACCCAGGGTCGCCATTTGCTGGGTTGCCCGTGACTAAAACTCAGGGGTCACTGCAGGGTAACTGGGCTAACTGGGCCGTGCGAAATAACCACACAAGAGATAGAAATACCTTTTTCGTTGGGGTTGCTATGATGGCTCCTCTGACCCTAAGGGTCCGAAGAAAGAGAGAGAGAGAGAGAGAGAGAGAGAGAGAGAGAGAGAGAGAGAGAGAGAAGGAGAGCATGTGCTGACTCCTTTTATTGAGGAGAAGCCATTCAAATGAGGCAAGGGGTCAGGTTTCAGGAGGCTGAGTCTAGCTTCATGATGTCTGCTGTCAGCAGGTTGACTGACACCTGGGTAGGCCACACCCAAAGGCACAGTAAGATAAGGGGACACACAAAAGGTGTTTCCATGGAGCATTCTATCCCAAATAGGGCAAGGGGTAATATTACAAAGGAACAGGTGAACGTGGGGATGTAGGGAGGCACGCCCATGCACAATCACGTGCTAGTTTGGCCTCCCACATGGGAGTGTGATTTTTTCCCAGTCTCCCTGTTTACAGATGCTTTTAAATGTCTTGATTTTCCTAAGAGTCTCACCCATGCTCCTCGCCCACACGCTGCCCTGGGTTCACACAGGTGCAGCTCTCACAACCCCCTGCACCTGTCACTACTTTCAGTGCCTCAATCTGTCATCCAAACGAGGCTAGCATTCCATTCAGGGATCTGCTCAGCCCGGACTGTGACCAGCCCTTTGGACAGTTGCTGGACAAGCCATAACATTGTAGGCAAGTTCTAGTTTTTTCCTTTTGTCCTAAGGGAAGAAGCTGGACTTGGGTGGCACACCACACTGAGCTGAGGGTGGGGTAGGGCGAGGGTGGGCAAAAATGCCACAAAATATACGATTGTTTTGATTGTGATTTTTTTCCTTGATTAGGCACTGACTTGGTTTCTGCAGCTTCTCAACTGGTTTCTAGAATCCCCACAAAGCTACTTGGGCCCATAGGTTGTTGTTTATTTGGCATTTCCATGGGAAAATGATGGCTTGGAGCTTGCTGGTCTGCCTTCTTGCTGAGGTCACTCTTGCTTATAAGTAACTCATAAACCAGGGAGGAAGAGAGGCATGGAACAGTAATGCCATGGTCAGTTTTGTGTTTTAGAAAAGAGTAATCCTGAAGATTACACATTCTTTTTTTTTTAATTTTTAAAATTTGTTTTAATTAGTTACCCTTGACAGTACAATGACCTTGACATATCATACATTTGAATCAGATGGGATATAATTTCTCATTTTTCTGAGTGTACAGGTTGCAGAATCATATTGGTCACACAGTCACATATATACACACAGTAGTAATAATGTCTGTTTCATTCTACTGTCCTTCCTATCCCCCCATCCCCTCCCCTCCCCTCCCATCACTTCTCTCTACCTAAAACGCATTCTTATACAAGAAAAAATAAATTTCAGAGCCATAGAAACCATAAGAAACCTATGTATTGGACTATGTGAGAGATGATAAGGGCTTGGACTAAGGCATCTCTCTCTCTCTCTCTCTCTCTCTCTCTCTCTCTCTGTGTGTGTGTGTGTGTATATATATATATATATATATATATATATATATATATATATAATGTTTAAGGGGAGCAGTTCTAAGACTCGGTTGCCTATTAGAAGCATGGTCTGGGAATGTGAAGGTGGATGATGAGATATGGAATAAAAGAATGAATGAATATTTTCCAATAAATTGTTTTAGGCAACTTTCTTATCCTTTCTGAACTTCATCTTATCCTCTTATCCTTTCTTTTTTTAAAATTTTTATTATTAGTTGTTCAAAACATTACATAGTTCTTGACATATCATATTTCATACATTTGATTCAAGTGGGTTATGAACTCCCATTTTTACCCCATATACAGATTGCAGAATCACATCGGTTACACATCCACTTTTTTACATACTGCCATACTAGTGTCTGTTGTGTTCTGCTGCCTTTCCTATCCTCTACTATCCCCCCACCCCTCCCCTCCTCTTATCCTTTCTGAACTTCATCTATAAAACAAGATGACTGGAAAAGACATGTAAGTGTCTGGTAGATAGCAAGCAACTAATAAAAGAGTTTGTTTCCTTTTTTTCCCATGCACTTACCTCTGACCAAGAGGTCAAGGTTATGCAGTTTAGCGGATGGTGTTTCAATTTACTGAAGTGGAAAATGGGAAAAATGTACCACAATCTTTTGAGTCTTTGGGATTAGGGGTTTATTTTTTAACTCCCATGCTTTGGTAGTAAATACACGTTAAACAAGCTCTATGTAATGAACTGTTTGCATTTATTTTTATCTTTCTCAAACAGGCATCCTTGAGCATCCTAAAGTTATTATCTGATTCCCAGAACATCCCCATTCAATTGAGCATGGTACAAGGTTACTTAGCACACTGGTTGGCTCTAGGTTATTGAGTAAATTTGGAGCAAAATAATAAAAATAATTTGTCTCCTGGATCTTGAGCCAATGTTTTGTTATCAGCTCTGAGTCCTTTTAAAAATTCTGTGAGAATCTTCTTCAAATGGCTCTTACTTGACAGATTTACAGCCATGTCAATAATATGTGTGCATTCCCGATGACATTTTAAATGTTCTATTTAGAGATTATGAGAGAAAAATTGCAAAAGGAATTTTAATAGCCCTTTTATTTCCCCTCGAGGCAGTGACCTTTGTATAAAATTATGTTTCCTTAGGCTAAGATTCAAATTGCTATCAATAGCAGAAAATGTAGGTGTTCATGCAACTACTATTTTATATGGATGAAGTATCTTGCCTAAGGAATCTTTTCTAATGTAACTTTTAAAGATTGAAAGAGTTTTAAAACCTATTCTTATAATATTATTTTTAAAAATGATCAGAATTTGCTTCACCTTTAACAAGTAACATAACACTTATGATCTATGCATCAGATTTTAAGAGATGATAATTATGTATCCAGACATTTCATTCTGATAGGAGAAATGTCTTTTGAATTATAAAATATGAAAAGCTCAGAAGTTGGGGTAACCCCAGCTTCCAGCTTGGGAATGATGTGAACATGTAGAGCAACTATACCCTAGGCTTCTTCCTCCAAGTCACACACCACCTTCCCACACCACCCAAAACTGGAATTTTCCATAGCCACATATTATGTTTTGAATCACTTTCAAGACAAACAGAAGCTATAAAAATATCAAGTAGCAGCATCATTCTTTTTTTCTTCATCCTAATGCTGTGTTACATTTCCTGCATCTCATGTCTTATCTTGCAAAGTAGCCAGATATGTCAGCAAAATGCTACTTCTCATAAAGAATGTAGCAACCACATTTTTTTTGGTACAAAAAAAAAAAACCATAATGGAACATAGATGGAGTTCTTATTATAATTCCTTCTTAGGTACAGGGAGCGATTTTTGTTTAGCAAAGTCCTGATGGCCAGAGAGATACAACTCTTCGCCGGGTAATGCTCCTTCCATTTTAACATGTGATATTGTGTTATTCAGAGACGTGACTCAAGAACCGCATAGGGCTGCATTTGTAAGGGATGAGACAAGGACATGTACAGACGCAGATAATAATTTGACCTAGTAAAGCCTTATCTCTGGGAAGGTCTGGCTCAGATGATAAGGTTGCCTCATGAATCTGCTGGCTTCCCACCCTCATCTCTACACTCCAGGCATACAGAACTTTGATCAGGTACCAAAACCAACAAATCTTGTCCTTTGCCCTCTGTGCCCGCTACCTAACCATTCAGGCATCTTTCCCCACCTTGGTGCTGAGATAGACTTTCTCCCTCCTTGGGCTACCAATACTCTCCTGTCTGAACTCACTCCAAGGCCTCTTCAGAACTCCACATGGGTGTGAAGAAGCTGCTTTGTCATCTCAGCTACATCCGGTCCTTTTCTAAGCCCTCCCTCATGTTCTCTGCACACCTGGGTTATAACATGCTAATTACTTGCCTGTTTTCTTCTTTGAGCTCTTTGAAGATTAAAAAAACATCTAACTTGACTTTTTATTAAAAGCACCCAGAATAATAGCTGGCATGCAGGTAGGATTCAGTAAACATGGTTGAACGACTAAATGTGGAAATGAATGAATGATTGTACCTTGGTCTGTAAATGGCACACTGATATATGTACATGAGAATTTAGCTGATTCTTAAGCTTCCTTCCCTGTTCTAGGCCTATGAGATGAATATCTTTATTTTCACCATTCCATGGATGAGAAAATTGAGTCACAGAGAATTAAGACCAAGATCACACCATGAGGACAGTTTTGGGCCCTAGGTTTGTTGAGCCCTTTATGCTATGGCTACCCTTGAAATTTTACTAAAACTATTAATCATAAAAAGGTGTCAAACTGTTAGTGCTGAAAGAATAGCTACAAATCTGTCTTTTACTCTAATAATTATACTAACAAAGAAAATATCACCTGTGACTTTTTAAAGAACTCTGTAAATAATTTGGCTATGGGCTAGGGTGGTGGCTTAGTGGTAGAGCACTTGCCTAGCATGTGTGAGACACTGGGTTCAATTCTCAGCACTGCATAAATAAATAAATAAATAAATAAATAAATAAATAAATAAATATTCATCAACAACTAATAAAAAACAATTAAAAAATAATTTGGCTATTTTCTCCCTTTCTTGGTAATCTTGCTTTGACAAAATGCCCCTGACCTAAAACCCAGACATAAGAACCCCTGGTACACAACACAGTACATCATAATATCAGTGCAAACCAGCATCCCACTGTCCTGGCCACAAATGAAGGTCAGAAGGGAATTCTCAGAAAGAGGACGTGCATATCCAGCAAGGTTCATGTGGCAGACAGGGAGTAGCCCAGACTGCAAAATTTGCCGACATTGTTTTGGCAGCGCTGGGGACTTTATACTGGAAATCCCCAGCCAGTGTCACTGATATCTGCTTTCTGACGTGTGAAACTCCAGAGCCATTTTAGAACTCGGTTCCTGAAGACATTTCATTGGGGAGACTATAGGGATCATTTCTATGTGATTCATGTTCAATATTGTGTGACAGGTGCTTAGCAAGTACTTGACACATAGTAGATGCTGACTAAATATTTGCTAAATGGAGACATAAGAAGGATAGAGAACACATGCATTGGAATCAGAAAGATACGGATTTGAAATCTGTCTCCATCACTTACTCTCTGGCCTTGAACAAGAGGCCTAACTTCCCACAACTTCTGTTTTCCTCATGTAAAAAGAGAGCAAGATGGGCTGGGGACATATCTCAGTTGGTAGAGTGCTTGCCTCGCATGTACAAGGCCCTGGTTCAATCCCCAGGGACACACACACACACACACACACACACACACACACACACAAAGGCAAGATAACTTATTTTGCATGGTGACAGGTAATCACACCAGGGAAACCCCAAAGCTTGCCTGAGGCAGAACTGTGCCTTGGGTGAGGAGAAATAAAATAGGTACATGATCAGAGGAGAGGTATACAGGAAATGTAACCTTACCCAAAATCAAGAGCACAGCAGAAAAAATAGGAACGAGGTGTGGAAGGAGCTTGCAGAAATACAAAAGAAGAGGAAAGAACCAATGTTTCTGCTTGTTCTTCTGGGAATCCTTATAAAACTGAATTGTTATTTTCCACTTTTTGACATTTTTGTTCCCTCTTTGAGTAGTCTTATTCTTCACATTGGTTTCTGGTTTACCCCTCGGTAGAACTCACATAAGTAGGAAATGACATTTGTAAACCTAAGGACTTTGAAGTGTTGTCTTTTAGTAGATCCTGCCATTTTATTTTTAGAATATATGAAATTTATTTTGAAACTCTCATTTGGCTTCCTAAGCACTTTCTAGAAATCTTTTAAAAGATTAATCTGGCATAAAATAGAAATTGCAGTTTGACAGGAGGCCTAGAATCCTAATTTGTCCCTTGCTTTAAAGATAGTGGACTCCATTTAGGCTATATGTGTGTGTTCATGCAGACACGTGTGTGCAGAATTGAGTGAAATACTGTTGGATATTGCAAATGCTGGATGATTCTCCAAAAACTAAAAATAAAATCAACAGTAAAATGCACGGGCCTCCCCATGCCCATCTGCTCAAAGACCCCTCTCTGTTCTTCTGTCATCTCACATTCAGGGCTGATGGAATAAAAATGTCATAATAGTTATGCAGCCACCCTCAAAATAAAAGATACTAATATTTAATTCTCACATGTCCAGCTGTATTTCTATCCCTCACCCATTCTTCCCTCCCAAGACATAACCACGGATTCCTGACACCCGTACACTTCATTCCTATGAAGTATCTTTATATTTCTACTACATATGTGTATATCCAGAAAAGATTCCATGTCATGAACCCATGGCCTGGTTGTCTCCAGGTGGCCTTAAACTCAAGCTCCAGATTCCCAGGATCAGCCCCAGCTCCCAGAATCACCATGGGGTTTTCAGTTCCTGTTGTGTTTCTGTACCCTCTAGGAATCCTGTAGTTTCTCCTCCTTTTCTAAAAACCTAGTGATGCATGTGCACATGTGAACATATCACAATGCATTCTATTTTTCCATATAACTATAATGCACTAATTAAGAAATAAATGAACAGGTTTCTATAACCTATGATGACTAGTATTTGGGACCTGACAAAAAATTTTTACCATTCTACTAACTAAATGTTAACACCATGTTGCATATAATATTTTATAGCAGTTAATTATTTTTAAAAAAATGTCTTTCATTGCTTATTTCTAAATTTTTGACTATAAGTGATTTACTCTGTAGTTGAAGGAGTTGAATCCTGACTAACTACTGGAAGAATGAAATTAGAAATCTCAGTTAAGTTTCACCCAAAACGTTCTGTTGTGACAGAGCCATTTTGTCTCTTAGAAAATCTGGCCTAAGACTCCACACCCTGGGCCAAGCTACACCTATGGTTTCCAATGTCCCTAATGCTTTGTGGCAAATGCACCTTGTTTGCTTCAAGGCCAGTAACATTGAGACATATGATAGCTTTTAGCCAAAATGAGGACTAGAACTGGATAATTTAGAATTATATTTGTGTCATTGTGAGAGCTGGGGACATCACATGATCCTTGAGTTCCACCACCCATAGCCATACACAGATGCACAGTCCCGTGATCCTCAGCATCAGCCCCCACCCTCTTGCATAATGTAGGATTTATAAGCCCAGGGCTCCGGAGCCACTGGCAAAGCTTCTGCCAGCTACCCATTCCTAACAGTAAAGTTTGAGTTCAATTTCAAACCACGACTGAGTCTCTTTTTATGTTTTAAAAGTACAACTGGGCAGTGCTATTTCTCCACCAGAAAACATTTTGAAATATATTTTTATGTCAATTTGGGGATGGAATTAAGCTTAGGAATACTGCTTCTGATGAAAGTAAAGGTCCTGTTGAAAGAGCCATGTGGTGGGATAATTCTGGCAGAGGATTCTGGAAGGCTTAAGGAAGCCCAGCAGTAGGGAGAGCCTGGGGGAGAGGCAAGTCTCTCAGCTCTTTGTCAAGCCGCAGTTGTAATTGGGGGCTCTCTTTTGGAAAATGGATAAAGAATGGAAGTGGCATCTGGTGGCATCCAAGAGGCAGGAGGCCTCCATTCCAGTCCCCATTCTGCCTCAACATGCCATCATGTGACATAGGGCAAGACACAGACTCCCAGTAGCACAAGGAGTTTTCATCTATCTCCAATGAGCACATGTACAGCAGATGCCTCTCCAGCACAGCCACTTTTACCTCGTTCCGTTTGGTCCCAGTCCAGGTGCTGTGGATGTCTGGCAGCTCTGGTCCCTTGCTTTATTCATAGAGGCTACTTTGACTTCGGGGATTGCCACTGCACCTTGAGTAATGTGCTCCTTTGCTCCCTGGGGGCCATTCTCTTTCCCCTGGATTCATTTCTTTGTGCCTTTTCTTCAATGCTGACATTAGTTTTTCAACATCTCTGATCTAGTTTAACTGCAAAGGCGTCTGTTATGACTGAGGTTTCCATCTTGGCACTCTGCCATAGACTGGCTTCTAGGTCCGTGTATTCCTTCAGCATACACTAAAGCATCTTCAGCGTTTCAAGCCCTACATATGGTTGGGGCAGTGTTTTACAAGGACACAATCCCTAGGAATACACATATGGGAACCCTGCTCCTGGACAGGTCACCAAAGAGTCAAGGGACCACACAGGTGGCCATTCTTTGCCATATGATGTCCTAAAACATATCTCGAATCTTTTGACCTATTAGTAGATTCCCATTTTAATGCTCCACTCGATTCCATATTATTGAGTGGTTTCAATCTGCCTTGTATGCCAGGTAGTCAATAGGATACAAACTAAGTATCCCACTTAGTTTCTTCAGAAGATGATATTTACCTTTATTTTCCTTTCCTCATATGGATTCTATGAGGAAAACGTAAGGAAGTCGGCTACATTTGGAAACCACTCCCAAAAAAGTTGCTCTGTAAGACATGGATTATGCTTACACATGCGAGCATAAAAGTTACAGATAAAAATAAAATCCTTAACAAATTGTATTTGGAGTTGGTTGTTAATATATATTTATGTTCTTTATGGCCTACTCTAGAGGTATTAGAGTATCTCATTGATAAGAATAATTCTGGAGATGTGAAATTTGTACAGAGAATAGGTAGACGTGAAGACAAAAAAAAAAAAACAGAAAAAAAGCAATCTAGGATGGTGTTATGGCTTAGTAATGAGATAACCCCAAAAGCTCATGTGTGAGACAATGCAAAAAAGTGTAGAGATGAAATGATTGGGTTATGAGGTTTATCTAATCAGTGCATAATCTGCTGATAGGGATTGACTGAGTGGTCACTATAGGCAGGGAGGGCGTGGCTGGAGGAGATGGGTCTCTAGGGGCAGGCCCTTGGGTTTATATTTTGTTCCTGGTGAGAGAAATTCTCCCTCTCTGCTTCCCGGTTCCATGTTCTGAGCTGCTTTCCTCCTCCACACCTTTCCACGGCAATGTTCTGCCTCACCTCGGGCCCAAAACAAGAGTCAGCCATCTGTGGACTTTGACCTCTGAAACTGTGAGTGAGCTCCCAAATAAAACTTTTCCTCCTCTATGTTGTTTTTGTCAGGTCTTTTGGTCACAGCAGGGGGAAAAAAAAAAAAACATTGACTTAAACAGATAGTGAAATAGTAAAGTATGACAATTAAAACCATTTTTTTTAAAGAAGACAATTTATTTACTATGTGGTTTAACTAAAAAAATAGGAGAGCCCTTAAATCTGAGCAATGACTCCTTTTGAGACAAAAGGAATCATTGAAGACTGACATGTCTACTGGTGGTAAAACACAGTGTTGAATTAGGTAGAGCCAAACAGCTTTGCCAAAGTAAAAGTGAGAAAGGATTGTAAGATAGGAAATACGATGCCTGGAATGGAAATCATTTGTAAATTTGCAGCATATGAACAGAAAACAGTAAGAAATCGTGCATTAGAAGGAATAATGCAGAAGACACCAGGCTTCAGGAGGAAGCCAAGTGGCGGCCTTAGCTGTTTTTCCTTCCAGTACGATGTCCTCCATAGTGCTCCTGGTGCATCTGTTAGATTGTTAAATGCTCCTTCAGTCTCTCCTTGAAGTTTTCAGACAAGGAGAGTCCTTCCCTGCAAACTGTCCTTGCTGTGAGTGAGAAACCTTGATTGTTGAGACCTTTTCCTTACTCTGTTACCAGATTCACCTGCCTGTACCATGTCCCCAGTTCTGTGCTCTGAAGCCCTGTGAACCAAGTCCATTCTCTCTTCATTGTGACAGCCCTTTGTGAATGTTTGAAAAAACTGGTCACCGTCCCTCTCAGTTTATTTTCTCAACCTAAAGACCTCCCTATTTTTAAATTCTTTATAGGAGCTCATTTCCTTGTTTTCATGGTCAAGGCCCTCGTAAAATATCCAGAAGTGGTCTGAGCTCTACCGCAGTACCAGATGGCCTCCCGGCTGTGTTCACCCAGCTCAAGATGATATTTCCTTTGGAGGGTTAGTCTTGTCACGTTCATGTTTATAAACGAGAGTTTAGTCCTTTATTCTCAGCCTTTCTGAGCTTTGGGTATATCCTTTTTTCATTTTATTTTTTTCTATTTAATTCACAAACACTAGCACCATACTAGCTCAAGCTTTGTGTTGGACCCTGGGGTCAAAAATGAATAAGACTGTGGCAGGAGGGTTTTACAATGTTCTAGTGGGAATGGCCAATACATAAAAAAAAAATTACAATATGATGCAGGATATACAGATAAACTCAGTGCTCTGTGACCATAGGCTGGGGCGCGAACTCCCTGAGGAACAGGTAATGGTTCATCCTTACTTCATTCGTTAAATAAGTATTTACCTAGAACTTTCTATGGGTAAGATACATAATAGACATTTATATGATTGTGAATCCCCCAAAGTAGCAGATCTGTATTTTTCTAAATTGTTTATGAGAGTTTAATGAAAGATTTTTGTGAATATCCTTGTTATATTTCCTTGATCTTTTAATCTGACAATTGTCCCAGGATATAAGGAGTTTAATGTAGTGACTCAGGGTTCATAATGATTGTGGATTTCAAAGTACTTAAAAACTAATTGTTTTATAATTTACTCTAGAATTTGGACAAAGAATAAAATATATGTTACAATGTCATAGTTTCTAAAATATACTTTTCCCCTTTCTTTGGAGTTTCTCACTTCTTCTCTTGATTGTGTAATTTCTCCAGGACTAATAGAGGCATTTTTATGATCACATCTAAGTTTTCTCAGTATGTTCCTTTGTGACTTTGGAGGAGGAATTTGAAGACTTGAACTCAGAGTGGCAGGGCGTTCTTTTGCTATCTCTTATTTATACCAAGTTTTGTTCCCTCTAACTCATGTTTGTTGTGAGTTAAAAATAAAATTTACTGATGGAGAAGCTAGACACCAAATCCTTGTAAGGAATTCAGTGCATCAACCTCAGTTCTGACTGTGTCCCCTCCTTCATTTGGTGGTTGTCATGAGTACCAGCTTCATTCCAGATGCTGGGCTTTGAACAGGTCTCCATACTCATTCACTCTGTAGTAGAGTACGCCCCAGGACTCCTGATCTGGTCCAAGTTCTCGCCACTTCTCACTTGATCTTCCACTACAACCTCTTCACTCATCTCCTTGCCTTCTGTCATATCCTCCTTAACCCACCACTCACCAGGTTGAAAATCTTATGCCTCTTCTTAAAATCTTCGTCTATCCCGTCACCTCCAAGGTAAAACTTAAAGTCCCCAATTGATGGCAAAGTTCTGCTCATGGTTTGGTTCTTCCCCCTTTCCAGTTTCCTCTCTTGCCACTAATTTTTGTTCAGTGGATTCTAAAGTTCCCTTCCTGTCCTCTCAGGTCTGTCAAAGCTTTCTTACTTTGAACACTCGTTACGTGCCAAGGACTGAGCTGTGGACCCAATATGCACTACCCCATCTCAAATGCTTTCTTGTCCCCATTGCCTTCCCTCATCTTCTAGTCATTCTTCCATTCCAAGCTCATGAATCACCCCTCTTGAATGTGTTTACTAACAGTAACACACCACCCACTCCCAAACCTGCCACACACAAGTTGACATGGGAACCCTCCCTCTGCATGCATGACACCCATGGCTGTGTCTCTCACCTCATTTACAGGGTTACGTATGTGTCTTTCATCCCAAGACAAGTCTATTAGAAACGTAATACAAACTGCATGTGTAATGCCAGATTCTCTAATAGCTGCAATAAAAAAGGAAACAGGCAAATTAATTTTAATATATTCCATTTAACCCAGTATGTTCAGTCTGTTATCAGTTTAACATGTAATCGATGTGAAAATTGTTAATGAGAATGGCATACATTCTTTTCTTTGGACGTGGTCTTTGAAATCTGATGTATGCTTTGAACAGTACCTCTCAAGTGCTCAATAGCCACATGAAACTTAGCAACTAGTATATTGGACAGTGCTGGTCTAGACTGTGATGCGACGAAGATGCAAGACTCAAAAAGTGGAAGTAGCCATCTCCAAATCATTGTGTTTGCATTCCAAGGATCATTTTTATTTGAGGGGATTTCTCTTTTGCATTTCCTTATGCTCAGTCTCTTTCTATTCTGCACAGGGGCACTTTTATTTCATATTAAGCTTTATAACATCCAAAGCCAGGTTGGTTTTTTTTTTGTTTTGTTTTAGAAAGAAAAAAGGATTTTTGAATTTCCCATTGATATATCAAAATTTAGGCTTTACAGAGTTCCCTATACTATTCAACATGTATGAGAAAGTTCTCAAACACCTGTCCCCAGCAAAAATAAGTGGAATTGTGTATAATATATTTAGGATATAATAAGAAATAGACAAAATAAGTATCACTCTGCAAGATGGACAGATGATTTAAATGAAACTGAGACCTGATCATGGAGTATTTAAAGGATAGATGTTGTATGACAGAGTAAAGGACAAAGACCATCATTTTTTAAAAATGAAACTTACAAGTAATAGAGTATTCTAATTATAGTCTAGGTTTTTTTCCCATCTATGGAAGAGGCTCTTTAACATGTGGATTCTTTCTCCATGTTTGACCTCTTTCAAAATGTTCCAACACTCTGAAAAAAATGTTATAAGATAACAAACAGAGCAGGATGCTATGGGCAGAGAGGAGGGTTCAGCCTTGATTGAGTGAAGACAAAGGACTGGTTTGTTGCTTTCTTAGTTACTAGAAAAGATCATTATGGCCAGGTGGGATGTGCACAATGAAAGAAGGCACCTGAACAAACAAACGCTGAGTGTAGAGAAGCAGAAAATCTGTGCTGGGCTGCATTCCTGAGCAGAGCAAGCTCCTACCCTGCCAGCCACCCTCTCCAAGGGTCTGGACGTGGTGTCTCTTGATGCTTAATTAGCACTGTACTACCTTGGACTAAGAATTATACATTATCTTATTATTATATTAAAGAAGTTATTTTTGATGGTGGAATAAAGACAATATTCCTCAAGGCTGTCCAAGTAGTTCTGTGTTAAGGACCCCTCTCCGTCCACTTCAGTGCACCCACATCTAAGAGATTGGGGTCAGCCTTTAGATTAGCGCTCATGGGTGCCTGTGGGAGAATGCAAATTCAAGGTGAATTAGAAGATGTAAAGGGAGATGCCTCCTGTGAAATAAAAAGTGAACACCTACCTTATTTACAATCTTGGTCATCTCTTAGCTTTTTAGTCACAACGTGCAAAGGAGAGGCATTTAGCTCAGCATTCTGGAAAAAGGTGACGGCCCCTTTCACTCTACCATGTGATCTTACTACTTTGTATTTATGGAACGCAGGTGATATACTGAGTACTGCACCCTCCCCAGTTTTAACCCAGGCATTGAATAGGTTGTCAGCTTGTGATGTCTGTGGACCACTCACTACCTGCTCTGTGGCAAGTTGAGGTCGCCATCATCCCCAGGCTCATGATTTCCCCTAATGAAGCTTCCATTACCCCACTCAAATACCACTGTCCTTGGTTCTCCGTCCCTATTGACATGCTCTCAAGAAACGGTCTGAAACAGTTACATAAAACTAGTCGAGCAAACTTTCCCCACTAGGGCTTGGCTCCAATTAAAACTTCTATGGTGTTCATTTCTAAAGTGACAAGGAATCCTACCACGTTTCCATGGGATGAGGAGGATCGATCAGTTCTGGAGGAAGGATTATAACTTATCATGAACAACGAGCTATTCTTTCTAGGAACTAAAAATAGGGTAGGCTTTTTTTTTTTTTTTTTGGTGGGGTGGGGTCTCCTAAAACCTTGGTGTTCTTCCTGATGAGATGTAAAAGGAAACAATTAAGTTTTTGCTTTGGGTGGAGGGTAGGTTGAGAATGGAAATTGGTGAGCCTCCTTGCTGATCGGGAATGGAAATTGGTGAGCCTCCTTCCTGATCCCCTTGGGCAGGAAGGGGACAGAGCTGCAGGTTCTGGAAGTAATGGATCCCAAGTGGCCAGGTGTCCAGGCTGTGAGGCAAGGCCTTGGAGGGAATGGGGCTTGGGGTCTTAGAAAGTCAGGCGCTGCAGCTCCCCCCTGGGAATCTGAGCAAGGCCAGCTTCGTGTAAGGAGAGTGGAATTCCCCTGCAAAACTTCATTTCCAAACACCCTCCCATCCTAGGCAGAAAGCAGATGAGTCTAGAGCCCACAGAGAGAAGCCATGGTACCGAGCAGGGTGGCCCTGTCCCCAGCAGCACGGTGGGACAGAGATGTTTCAGAGGACTCAGTAGGAATTGGCTATTTAAAAATGGTTAATTTTATGTATATTAATTTCACATCACTGGGGGGAGAAAAGAGGAAGTTTTGGTGGTAAGGGCTTAACCCTGCTCAGGCACCAGAAGTCTGGCAAACCTCCCTTTGAACTGTCAAAGCCACTGGGGATTCTCAAGTGATCCAAGGAAAGGGAAGGGAACACCCGAGACCAATGAATAACAGCGAGAGCAAGAGCTCATACTGGCCCTGATTTCACTGGAAAAGACAGTGTGATGTTTACTTGACCCTCAAGTGTTTTGGAGGAATGCGTATCTACGGTCCCACTGAGAACACCGACGGCTTTCCCCTGCCCACAGAAATAGTCTCAAACCACTTCAAGGGCATGGCAGCCGTTGTTTCACATGAAACTCGACATCTCTCCTCAGTCTGATTTCCTGCCATTTTATCAAACAGTTCATCAACTTTGTCATTTCTTGAACTGATAAATTAATTCACTTACCCAACAAATACTACGGGAGACACTGTGCTTGGTCCCAGGAAGACAGAGATGAGATGAGGCCGTGGACCCAGAAAGCACTGCAACTCTGAAAGAAGTAAGAGGCAGGCTCCCCTTCAGTTGAGAAAAGTGTTTGACTCTATGGATGCTATTTGGACGGTGCTACTTCACCTCCAATTCCTATGTTTAAAATTAATCCCCACGGTAATGCAATTAGGAGATGGGACCTTTGAGAGATAATTAGGGCAGAAGGGTGGGGCCCTCACCAGTAGAATTAGTGCCCCTATGAAAGAGGCCCAAAGAGCTCCTTCACCCTGACAATCGTTACCCATATCAAATCTGCCAGTGCCTTGTACAGTTGCCTTACAGGTGTTTTGAAGACCTGCATGTGTTTAAATCATCAATACAAAATTTTTGCATAAACTATTGAATAATGCACAATAATCCCTAATCAGCTATTGTGGTGTTTTGTGCTTTTTGTGTAGACATGGCAGCTAACAGGCTGTAGGGTCGAAGAAGGATCATTCTAATTGCCTTTCCAGCCTGTTGCATTCCTAGTTACCAAGAAGCATGCAGTGCCTGAAACAGCATGTCATGGGAGAGGTGATTTGGTCAAAACAGGCCAGCAAGCAGCATTTGAGAAAATCTGGATACAGCCATGTGAACATGACATTTTTTTCTCTTCCAACATAGGTGCCCAAGGAGTAAAGAATAATATGTTGGAATAATTTATGATTGTATTTAATTTATCTCATTAGAATAAAAGTCATAAAGAGAAAAACAAAGGACAGAACCTGGATTTCCAGACGAGATAAAAGCTGGGCAGACTGTGTTTGCCAAAGAGCAGAGAAATACCCTGGGAAAATGGTGACCTCTCAGATTAATATCTTTAGTTGTATACAGGCTTTCTCCTGTTGATTACAGGATATTAACAGATTGTCTTGAGAAATAGAATAATAAAGTATCTTCATTTAAATTCTATGATTTCTGTGATGTGATTTCAATTCATTTTGCTCCTTTCTATAGTGATATTTAATATGCTTGTCACAAGAAGAAATATTTTCTTTTGGGTTCATTACCTGGACCATGCTAAATGGATGGTGTGGAAATTTACCTGACACGATGAATTACATTCTGGAATGCGGGTTAACCTTTCTCCTTGGAATTCTGTTTAACTGCTAAACTACTGTCTATTTATGCTGGTTTTATTAGCTCCTAGATTTATGAGGGAGGATGTTGTAATCCCAGAGTTAACTCAGACAAAATGTTGTTTTATTTCTACTGTATTGGTTGGCTGAAGTTGTTTACCTTGAATTTTCTGCCTTGGGGTTATGTTTTATGTATTAATGGTTCTGCCATTTTTGCTGGACTATTTGGAATATTATTATATTTCCATTTCTCTGAGGCAGTCTAGCTTTGGGATCAAAGTACTAGACTCATACATATCACAGTTCCTAGTAGTCAGGTTGGAAAAGGTGTATGGCCTCCCAAAGCCTCTCTATCCTGAGGCCATAATGTCCATCCACATGGGGATGTTGTGCAGTCTAAGTCAGATCAAGCGTATAAAGCTCAAGCATGCAGTAACTACTCAGTAACAATGAGTTATTTTTTATTATTCTCAGAAGAGTTCTTAACGTGACATTTTTTAAATTGAGGTTAAGAAAACATAAAATTTTAGCCATTTTTAAGTGTACAGGACAGGAGTGTTAAGTACATTCACATTGTTGTGCAAGCAGTCTCCAGAACTCTGTGCATCTTGCAAAACTAAAAAAAATCTGTGTCCACTCAACACTAACTCCCCATTCTCCCCTATGCCCTAGTCCTTGACAACCACCATTATTTCTGTCTCTGTGAATTTGCCTATTCTAGATACCTCATATGGGTGGGGTCACATAGGATTTGACCTTTCGTGAGTAACTTGTTTCACTTAATGTCCTCTAGATTCATCTATGTTGTAGCATGTGTCAGAATTTCTTTCCTTTTTAAGGATGAATAATATTCCACTGTATGTAGGCACCACATTTTGTTTACTCTGTTGATGGAAGTTTGGGTTGTTTCTCCTTGTGTTGCTTATTATGAATAATGCTGCCAGGAACCTGAATAGATAAAGATCTGAGACCCTACTTTAAATTCTTTGGAATATATGCCCAGAAGTGGAATTGCTGGATCCGATGGTGGTCTGTTTTTGATTTGGGGGCTTCTACCACAACTGCTCTCCATAGTGGTTACACCCTTTTACTCTCCTCCCAGTAATACACAAGGGCTCAACTTTCTCCACATCCTAACAGTTTTTCTTTTCTTTCTTTTTTTTTTTAAAATCATCCTAATTGGTATGATAAAGGAGATATTTTAAGTCAAACAACTAATTTCCACTCTTTTAGCCTGCAACCTAAAATTGTCTGTGTGGCTCACCTCTTAAACTTCTTTTGTTGTTAATGCCCACCACTAGTATTCTTTGGCAAAAAAAAAAAAAAAAAAAGTCATCTAATCGTGTAGGAGCCACAAAGACAAGGTATTTCTTTTAGCACAGCCTAGTAACAATTTTATATTCATTGCAATACTGAGGGTCACCCCTCTTTCTTTAAATTTTTTTCATAGTATGAATTTTCTGTGCTTATATTTCAATTTAATTGACAGACACAGTTGGAGGAATACTCAAGTAATAAGTAGAATGTCATTCCTACTCTTTCAGAACTATAATTAAATTATGTGTTAGAATTTCTTATTCTGTCTTCCTTTTCTTTTATTCTCATTCATGTTTTCCTTCTTTTTGTGGTAGATTCTGGTTCATTTCATCAGATATATCTTCTAGTTCACCAATTCTTCAAACTGTGTCGAATCTGCTGTTAAATGGGTCTTTTTGTTTCTAATTTCAATTCAATTTTATTTGTTTCTATAAGTTTATTTCTTTTTCTGATATATTTGGAATTTTAAAATATTTCTGGTTCCATGCATATGATATCAAACTTTTATATATGGAAAGAGTAAATACAGTTATCTTGGCATCTGCATTTAATCATTCCATTATCCACTGTCTTTGGGCAGTCTATTTCTGCTATCTGTTGTTTCTGCAAGCTGTGTTTTTATTTTTTTTATGATTTCTTGTTTCCTTGTATATTTAGAAATTGCTTATTTTCCTTGGAACTTTATGTATTGAAATTCCTTCAACCTAGAACAAATATGTTTTTTTGAAATTGTCTTACATGTTTCCGCTTGAAGCATTACCCGAGGGCCCTACTTGGTCAGTAATTGCTGAGATAATTTGGACTACCTAAGTAGTGGGGATTTGAGCTCTAAACTAACCTAAAGACCAGTTTGTGAGTCCAAGTTCTCATCAGTGATTCTTTCCCCCTGTGCTCAATGCTTAGATTTGAACTCTCTAGTTTATAAAAATGTGTGTGTGTGTCTGTGTGTCTGTGTGTATGTATGTATGTATTTTTCTTTCTTTTTTTTTTTTGCATTCCCTTGTAGGGGGAGGAATGGGGGTTTCGTTTTGCATTCACTTATGCCGAAGGTATAGGCCTTTGCAGTCTTCGTGCTGGGAAGGGACTATTATTAGACCATGCTCCATCTGGGGAAAATCTCTAGGCTTTTCACCTGCACCCTGTGTGGTCACTGAAAATCAAAGCTGAAGTTCAAGGAGTTTCCAAGTGCCCCCAGAGGAAAAGTCAACAGCGGGGGATCCAATTAACTCTGAATTCTTTGACGTGGGTTTTAGGCCTATGCATTATTTACTCTCCTGGTAATTCATCAATGCACTTAAGATATTTTCAATATTTTATCCAGAATGTATAAGCTGTTTCCAGCCCCAGGGTTGGTTCATAAACCCTTTTCCGCTCATGTTTTTTATTTTTTTTATCAGTTCTATCTGTTATACCAAATTTGTAGAATTAGGAACTTATATGAAAAAAATCAATCCAATACACATCAGATAAACATGGTTCAGCAAACAACTACGTTTTTTTCTGGTAGGAAATTATACGTTTTGTGCACCTGGGCTAATTCTGTAATTGCTGTGCAGTCATGGGGCAGCCACACTGCCCTTGCTCAGAGGGTGGCATCCAACTAATTAATTCCTTCCTGGCCCACATTGGTTGAGCCTCTTTTCCTCCATAAGGTCTATGGGGGCCTCAACCTCTGGCTTGATAGTGTCCAGAACTGCTGAGCATCAGATTGAAGGGTGTCCACCTTAAAGGGCAGGTGGAGAGTGGGTGGGATAGGGATGCTATGGTGAGGGGTTAAAGAGAATCTTTTTGAGACGAAGTGAATTGTTACTCCAGAAAAGAAGCTCAAAGAACAAAGGTTCAGCAGGTATCCTTACCAGAAAGCAACGGGAAAGATAAATCTGGGTTATTGAAGCTTCCTGACAGCTCCCTGGTGCTCTTGACAGAGCATCCTTTCACCTGGACCCACTGCTCCAGCTATGACTCTCACTCATGTAGACACAGCTTTTACTCAGCTCCTCTGTGTCCTCTAGCCAGCTATCACTTGTCAAGCAGAAAAATTTCCCTCTATAAATAGGCATGCAAATCTTCCTCTATGGAGCCGTTTTTGTTGCCCTTTGAGCAAAACAAATACATATTTGGAGCTTGGGGTTAAGGCAGTAGTTCCAAGATTTTGTTGTTTTGCCTGATTTCCTGGACCAGTCACATGTTTAGAAAATTATAAGGACTTACAAAGAGTTTATTCACTTTTTAGTTTAAAAAAAAAATCCACACACACCATTGCAAATTAGTTTCTTCTGTTGTATCAGATTGCTGCATAAGAGACCACCCCAAAGGTAATGGCCTACAGTAGCACAGGGTTCTTATGCCCTGTGCTTCTGCCAGCTCTTCGCTCTGGGCCTGCTCACTTGGAGGTGGATGGTCTCCTACATGTCTGGACCCTAAGTTTGTGCAGCAAGGGGCTGTCTGCACATGATCTCTGCTCTCAAGGGGCCAGCCAGGGCTTGTTCCCAGTGCTCAAGTCCCTTTCAAGCCCTTACCTCATGTTTGCTAATGCCCCATTGACTAAAGCAGCTCACACAGGCAAGCCTGCACTCAAGGGTTGATAAATAGGTGACTCCTCCTGGCAGAAGGAGCTTCTAAGTCACATTGCAAAGGGTCACACATTTGTCATCACAGGGAAGAATGTGTGACCATTTGTGCTGCCATCAAGTACAACCATAATTGTCACTTCATAGATACAGAGCATCTTACCAAAATGTATATATATAGTCTTATTTTAAAAAAACCCACATTTTTAAAAAACTCCATTATGTGCTGGACTGGCAAAAGCTTTATTCCTATCAGCACTTTTTAGAGAATGGTATTTGGAACCATAATAGAAAGAAACCAAATCTGATAGCATTGCTTAGGATTAGAGGAAAGAGTGGGGACACAAGAGGAGAGAAACCAGATGAAAGATGAGTGGCCTTGAACGAGGTGAGTGGGCACAGGAATAATTAGAAAGGGGAAAATGTGGCAAATGGCTCAGAGTAAGGCTTAGCACCAGGATAGGTGGTGTGTGTGTGTGTGTGTGTGTGTGTGTGTGTGTGTGTGTGTGTAAAACAATGGAATCTTAATTCTAGGACCTCTACTTGGGGATAACTCAAAAACTTGATAACCATCTGTATTGACCTTCTATTATTACGTAACAAATTGCCACTGATTGACAATTTTAAACAATGACACTTATTATCTCACAGTTTCCTGGAGTCCGGAATCCAGCTATGGCTACAGATTGATTCTCCTCAAGGTCTCACAAGTCCCAAAGCAAGGTTGTGGCCAACCCAGCCTCTTAGCTGGAGACTCTGGAGAGAATGTATTTCTAGGCTCATTCCACGTATTGGCAGAATCCAGATTCTCGTGGTTGTAGGATCGAGGTCTCTGTTTTCTGGTTGGCTATCAACTGAGGCGGCTCTCTGCTCAGCTATGATAACCACAGGCTAGTAGCTTAAACAAGAGATATTTGCTTTCTCACACTTCTGGAGACTGGAGGTCCACGCTCAGGTGCCTGTGTGGTTGAACATGGGTGAGGGCTCTTTCTGGTGCATTGCTGATGGCCACCTTCTCACTATCTCCTCACATGGCAGAGAGCGAGCGAGCTTGCACAAGTTCTCTGTTGTTTCTTCTTATAAGGTCACAGATCCATCTTCATGCCCCCAAGTCTTCCAACAGCCAGGGAAAACTCTGTATTTTAGGGTTCACCTAATCGGGTCATGCCCACCTGGATAAATGTCCCAGGTTCACAGTCATTTCTGCCATTTAACAATGATGCTGGGGTGATCATGTTAAAGGTTGTGGGGATTGGGGCCGGGCATCCTCTGGGGAATGATTTTATAATTTCAGCTTTCTACAACGTCACTTGTAAAGAGAATATGGAAATATCAAGGAGGCTTTTTCATGAAAATATAATTTTATCATGTAATCATGATCACCCCCCAGGATTCTTGTCAGATGCACATGATGTTAAGTTTAAGAAAATGCATTGGAAATAGAGAGCCCTTTAGAATTGATAGCCCTCACAGAGGTCGTGGAAGGTGGGGCTGAGCGCAGATGCCAACGTGAGTGTGGCTGCCATCCCCATTACCTGCATCTGTGGCTATTGGCTCCAAACATTCCTCTCCTTTGGGGATTTTATTAATTGCTGCCACTAGGTGTCACTTACTCACCCAGAGCAAAGACCTCTCTGAGGCTGTTTCCCCTGTTGCTGGGGGCTGATTTGGACTGAGACCGGCCTGGCCCCCAGACTGTGGATTCCAGAATATACAGCTCCTTCCTCGGTGGGGGACTCAGAAGCCTGGAGCAATCTTGAGGAGTCCAGCTCTTCCAGAGGTGTGACCCCCCAGTTGCCTTGGGCAGGGACTTACCCTCAGTGTCGCTGAGGCGGAGAGAGAGGGGCCCACGGTGCCTCAGCATGCTTGGCACTTCACCATGGTGACCCCATGGCCTGGTCCTTTCTTGGCACCGAAGTGAAGCGTTTTCCCGCTCTGCCAGCCTCAGCCTGGCACTCCCAAGACGGTGATGGCACAAGAGCCAAGGCACAAACCAGAACGCTGCGGCTGCCATCACCACTGCTTTCAGGGACCAGGGGTGGTGGTGGCATGCCTTGTTGCAAAGGCCCCTGTGAAACATGGCTCTCGGGACCTGGACAGCTCTTGTCTGCACGGGGTCGAACAGGTGGACTTTAGATGCAGTCAGGAACCTGGCACAAGGGGGCAGAGTCAAAGGTTTGAGTCCAGGATGGGGCTGGGGGCTAATAGAATATAAATGACACGCAGAGGTTCTCTCCTAAAGAGACTTAGAAGAGACGACATCTCTAAACGTTGGCTCATTGTCTGGTGGGACAGTGAGTGACCCTGGGAGGATATGAATGTGTGTTCGTTCCCATCTGTTTCTAGAGCACTAGACCCTAGTTATCAGAATTCTCTAGAAGTAACTGCAGGCAGCTTTACAAACCAGTGCTACTGAGGAAGGTATAAACTTCCCAGGTTAAAAAGTTTATTTTTATACTATTTCTATACAGAAATCACTGAAGTTTTAACAACTCAATTGTTCAGTGGTCTATTTTAATATTTTTTAAAAACGTAGAAAAATGTAAAAGTCGAAATGATGTTTTTCCCTTTCCTTGGCTTATAACAAAGTTGGTCTTTTGAATTATTCCAAGCAGCTGGGGGCTGTGACTTTTTATAACTTTCTCAGAAACACTATTAGGATATGAGGAAATAATAAGAAAACAATTGTTTTTAATCTACCCAAGTATTTTAATGCAATAACTAAACCAAATAGTCAAGGCTAAGGAAGACATAAAGTCTCTTGCAGGCACGTCCCAACCATCTAGGGGGGCTGTGAACACCCCTCAGGCTGCAGGCCCTTCTCTGGGCTGACCTGTTCTGTGGTAGGGACCTGCTTCTTGGGCGTACACCTATTCCTCCTTCCTGGTGAGTCTCGGTTGTATCCAGAACATTCCTGAAGTGATGTAAACCTCCATCATCTGTGGGTACACCTATCCCTTTATTTAACACACTTTATAATCAGACCCTGTGCCCAGATTCATGTCTGCTTAGCTGGGACAGGCTGGAGTCAGTGTATGTTTATATTAGAAGTACTGGTGGTGAAAGAGATTTCCAGTGTTTGCAGAGGAAAAATAGTGATGTGTGGCGTTTTTCAGGGAAGTCACTGAACCTTCATTTATATGAGGTGAACTTTCTCCTTTGTGTCTTCCTTCAACTACCCATTTCAAAGGCATAGGTGGCTTTTCAAAACCTCAGTTTCCTAACAGGTAAAATGGTCTGATTCCTGCTCTACCACCCCTCTAAAACTCCTATGAGAGATTATAAATTTAGAAAGAGATTATGTATAGTCGTATCCTTATTAAACTATGATAACTTATCTCATGCCAGATATTGTTAATGTAATTATAGCTTTTAATACAGATTTAATAAATCTATGAGCCCTAAATTCTAGTTTTTCTTGAATTTACCACATTACATCCTGATAATTAATTTTTAGAATCTTTAAAAAATATCTAGTTGTATTCTGCTTCTTGGCAGAAATCTTCTTTTGTTTCCTGTGGAGGGAGAAGAGAGGCATACCATTAAAACCAATTCTGGTGCGCTCTTAGGCTTGTTTCTAAGATGGCATTTAGCTGACAGTCTCTGTTCCTAGGAGAATGCATACATCCTTATTTGGCCTGGTATATGGGAGCATTTTGAGATAACTTCTTAATCACGTAAAATGAATTCTTTTTAAGAGCAAAGGCCAGGGAAAATACGCTTCCTGTCCTTAATGGTTACCTTATTTGTGCATGATGAAAGCTCTCCCTTGTAGGTCCCTTTTTCTCCCAGAAAAATCTGAGAAAGTGGCTTACATGACTGAGTTATAAGAACATTTTGAGAACACAGTAAATTGAACCTCATCGCCTGAACATCTGTGAGTGTCATGGTAGTTCCAGGACAGAGTGGCCTTGCTGCGTAGACTGAGCTTGCTGAGTGGCTCCACCTGGCAGCCTCAGGAAGGATCAAGTGTCACTTCAGAAATGGACAGCAGGCCAGGAAGCTTCACCTCAGAGAAGCAGCCCAAATCCATGCAGCCACAAGGCGAAGCAATGAGCACCAATAAAGATGGGTCACCTTCCTTGCACTAGTCAAGTCTTCTTGAAAATTGTGGTCTCAAAAAAAAAGAGAAAAACTTATTTTACTCTGTGTAGAAAACACGTCTTTAACTGGTGATGCTGCAGCGTTGTGGGTTAACATTGTCCTTTTTTTCAAAATAAGTTTTTGAGATGTTACTTTGGTTCATACTATTACTTTGTCACATTTTTAGCCCACCCACTGTTTTTATTTAGCCTTCTTAAAGTGCTGTGAATTTCACTGTGACTCAATTCCTGTTTAACTAATCTATGCTAACATCATGTTCCTCCAAAATTATGGACCTCTATATAATCAACATGCAGACCATGTATCTAAAATAGAAGTTTTCTCTTTCAAATACTTAGGCTCTTATTTATAATTTAATGTAAAGTTGCTTTAAAAATAGAATTGTGGAGCTCTCCAGAATGAATTTATCAGTATGTACATCCAAATATGATTTTAATCTTAATATTGATATAATATCAACTGTTATCCCCCTATCACTGTTTTCCCCTCAGTGAATCTGCTCTTTAAATATTTCTACCTCATTCTTGTCCTGTCACCCTGACTTGGCCCACATCACCTCTCTGGAAGAATGATCTGCCTGGGGCCCATCAGCAGGTGTAGCCCTGGGAATTAGGTGAATCATGTTTGTCCTCTCTATCAGATTCAGTTTACTTAGTGTCAGGGTACTCCTAGCTTATAAGAAAATGCATATAATAATTTTATATTCAATTATGTTGCAAGCTCTTGAAGGCAGGGGTCTGTTTTATACCTCTTTGGGTTTCCTGGTTTAATAAATTTGTCTTAATGATACAGTATCAGTAACCTGAATACCATGGGATATAGCACAGATCACTATATACCATGGTATACAGTACAAATTACTATACAGCATTACTAAATTACTGTATCTTCTTTCTTTGTCACTTCTCTCTTGATTGAATGTTTTCATTCCTCTTGGGCTAATGTAATAGCCTTTTCAGGGTCTTTGTATTAAAATTGCTTTAAAGAGCCTAGAGCTAGAGATTTTCAACCTATTAGACCTAGTTCCCTCTTTGGTAACATTTTACATACTTCATTTACTGTTTTTAAATGAAATTCAAAGATAATATAACTCACCTATGCATTAACGTTTTAAAAAATGATCTATATTTAAATACCTACCTGTAGTATGAAAGAGAAAAATGCGACAGTGATCCGTGCTAAACTGCCCTGAATGTTAGCACTGTCAGTGCTCTGGCACCCTCACCTGGGAACAAGTGCTGACATAGGTATGTGTGTACCTCTTGTGGAGAGCCACTGGGAATGTGTCCTCCTCCAGCCCCAGGCAGACTGACACAGGTGTGGGCCAGGTGTGGCATTGCTTTCAGCCTTAAAATTTTCCAACTTGGTGATTAATTATTGTTAAAGCTCTAGACAGAACAAAGTCTAGTTTTTCCTCCCCTTATATGTACTAGTTGCATTCCTTGAAAATTTAGGAGATATTAAACTTGTGCAAAAATAGTTTTGTTTATATTAAAACAGATTCCTAACTCAGATAATTAGACATGAATTTTTCATCTATATGATGTCTAGGGGAGCAGAGCATTTGAAAGTCAGGTGGACATAGGACAATTTTTCATTGTGTGGGAGAGCTCTACACTTTGCAGAATGTGGATCAATTCTGCCACCTGCCCTTAAAATGTCAGGAGTAATCTAACTTCCCTCATCACTGAAAGACCAAAAACATCCCACAAAGTTTGAAAAATCCCATCCAATGAGCAGCACTATTATAGAACATTTAGGACACAGGGTTATACATGTGATTCTATTTTATAAAAGAATGTAATTATTATAGAAACCTATATGATGACCACAATTATAGTGAGTAATGACCATTGTCTTGCTACTACAATGTCAGCCTATTGAGGGCCAAGACAACATCTGGAGTGTCCAGAGAATCCAAGACAATATCAAGAAATTAATTGGTGCTCATTAGTTATCTGTTGAATGACTAAGGACTCAGGGACGTCTACCCTATTTACAGAAGAACTGATATCACTTTCATTAGTATTATATGCCATTTTATCAAACTTCATTGTTAAGCTGTTACTATAAAGCTGTTATGCTGAATTGTCCAAATCTAGAAACTAGCCACTGATATGTGCCTAGCTGAAGCAGGTTTCTTTTGTGTGTTGAATTTTTTATTAATACTATTTAAATAGACCATGTAAGAAAAGGAATGCTAGCAACATTTATAGATTTTGTGGCTTTTTCCTCTTTCAAAAAACATTCTCTTCCATTGTAATACAACTATCAAGAACATCTTGGGTATAGGAATGCAGAGAAAAACAATAAAGATAATCTCTTCCCCCAAGGATGTTATTAGCCATTTGGAGAGATGAACTTCATGTCTAGAACCACTAATGCTAGTAACCAAGTGACATATGGAGTAACAGTGTCATTAAATATAATAAGAGACTGTGGAAGAGATTATAATACATCATAAGGATAGTCAGAAGGTTCGCAGAATAGTGGATCTTGACCACGGTGTTAAGTGATGGACCGAATTTGAACTAATTAGTGAAGAGGACCATGTCCTAGGCAAAGGAAGAAAATGTAACAAAGCTTTAGAAAGGGCAGTTAACCTGACAGTGTGGAGAGAGGCATGGGGAGTGGCAGGGGAAGATTGCCTGTTGGGGAACAATGTAAGGACCACACAGAAAGATTATTCAGTATTAGCCAGAATTAATTTAGAAGACCTAATGTTCATGTATGTTACATTAAAAAAAAATTACTTTCAGTGTTTTGTTTTGTGATTTACTTATTTTAGTCACTAAAAATGAAGTGATAATGATAATTCTTAGTAGTCACATAAGCAAGTATTATTGTATCATTTTACTATTATATTTTATGATTTTTTTAAATTGTCTTCAGTTAACTAATGTTAGCAAAGATGAAAACACATAAAGGAAGGCTGTGTGCTGAGCACAGCTTGAGTTGGAACCCAGAGTCACAGCTTTGCCATTTTAGTCAATAACCAGATTCTGATGAACTTCAGTTTTCCCATCTTTAAAATGGGCATAGTCCCTCATTTATAGACACGCACACAGGTGTGTGGGCTAAGTGCAATAACAGGTGGTGAGGTAGCCTATTAAGTAGCCCAGAGAAGGCACTCAGTGGATGTCTTTTATTTGGTTATGATATGGTATTTTCCCCCAGAAAGTGTATGTACAATCTGATTTCAGGCTTGGAACTATTAAAGCTTATAAAATTATATTTCATCAGGCAAGCAAGTATTTATTATAAGTGACCTTGAATTTTCTGAACTTATTTTCTCCATCCAATAAGATAACATACCAAGGTCATGGAGTTATAAGGATTAAATAACATTATGCATGAAAAGTACCCACTATACTGTCAGTTCCCATCTTTACTACAGTCCCAAGGGGTGTGTGTTATCAATTCCCGATTTCATATGGGCAGGAACTGAAATACAGGGAAGGTAAGTGACTTGCTCAGGATTTCCAGTTTTGTTAGTTGGTGAGGTTGGACTTGAACCACAGACCCTCCTAATCCAAATCAAGTGTGTTTCCATCATAAAAATGCTGCTTCTAGCCTTCACAATGTACCAGGAAACCCTTTCCTTCAAATACCCCTTAAAAATGATTTATACAATAGTTTGGAAAATACTGGGCAGAATAATGAACACTGCCTGAAAACCAGATTTTCTGTATATAGTGCAGTCCTGCCTAGACCTGCCTGTCCAACAATAAAGAGAAACAGGAAACAGATGGGCTGTTCATAGCAACTTATTTTCAAAGCATTTCTCTGAATACCTTTAAGGTCACACTGAAAGCCATGGGAGTGGGGTGGGAAATTTGACTGTTAGAATTTAGTCTATCTTGTAGCATTGATCATTACTTTCTGGGATTGTAAACATGCTTGATTTTTCACCATCTTATTTCATAGCAAGTTTTTAAATCCAGTTGCCAACCCATTATTAATAGTGTCTTTGGTTCCACTGAGAGTAGTAATATTCCCTATGAAGTTAAGTATTTTGGAAATCCAGCTAGAATAGGAACAAAGGTACAGACTTACACAGGTATTGGGTTGCAGAAATTGCCATTCTATATCCATATTACTATCACTCTTGGTACATGGCAGAATTTTAGCAAGTTAGAAGTCAAGTTTATGGGAGCAGGCAAATATTAAACATTTACCAAAGTGAATTATGAAACAAAAATTGTATTTACAGAAAATGTTTATGCTCTTCAATTTTCTTAACATTGTCATGCTCTGCATCTCTGAGCTGCGATCAACCTAACATCTTGACATTGACATTGAATTCACATTCTTCCATGATATGAAGAAGGAAGGTGTCCTGTAAGGTCATCTGTTAGATTTTTTTTTTTTTTAACTGAATTGCTGTGAGAAAGTGTAGTACAGGCTCATCTGCTGGCTCGGAGTCTCTGCCAAAAGAACCTTTGGAATAACAACAGCAAAATTCATGAGATTCCTGTGAGTTTCACTGTGTTCTTTGAATGCTGGCTTCTTTCAAGATCTATGGGCAGCCACAGGCACAGCTAGAATCAGGCTCAGCCAGAATTCACCATCTGCTGCTCCTCTTGGGAGTATGAGAAGAAGATGATAATTTTTAATTATTAATTATTCATCACTAGACATTTATTAAGACCCCGCAGTCTTCCGCTCTTGGAACTCATGCTCTAAATTAAACAGGCATAAGAAACCAAACTGAAACCAGAAGAAATGTCTATTTCCTTTAAAAAAAAAATGAAAAGATCTGTCTTTTAAGAAAACAATTTACACTAAGCATTAATTAAAATTTATTTTCTTTCCTAGGAAGTACAATGGGTGGATAATATATTCAGGTTGAAGAAATGCAAAATAGAAGTTCAGAGCCTGGATACTTTGACTAGATTCTTTAGATGAGAACAGGTATTTTATTACGGACCTTTTCTATGACACATACATAGCTCATTCATCAGTAGAAGTAAAATCAGATAAATGAAACTCCAACTTTGCAAATGACCTTCAAGGAGCCTAACCATGTGCCTGCTCTCTGCAAGAGATTTCTCAACGACATGCATAGCTTCTGCTTACCATGCCTCCATGACAGGAAGCTCACTATCCCCAAAGGAAATTAACCTGCTCAGAACATTTATACCTGATCTTGTAGAGTTTACATCTATCCAGAGATATCAGACAATAAACAGTACATTTAATAAATAAATTATAATAATTAGAGTTCATCCCATTTTCAGATGTCTTTTTTTTGTCATAAAGTTTTCCCTTTTATTTTATTTCATAAAACAATTGTTGAATTATTTGGAGAAAGTGCCTGTTGCCCTCTCAACCCAGTTCATTTTCAAGCTGTACACTCCTCGTTGGCTAGAGAGTTACTCATATGTATTAGTTTGCTAGAGATGCTGTAACAAAGTACCACAGACTGGATGATTCTTCACACTTCTAGAGGCTGGAAATTCAAGACCAAGGTGCTGGCAGAGGTGGTTCCTCCTAAGGCCTGACTCTTACCTCATTAATAGCTACCTTGTCCCTGTGTCCTCACATGATCTTCTCTCTGTACGTGTCTATGTCCAATCTCCTCCTTTTATAAAGATTCTAGGAGTATTGGGTTAGGGTCCACCTTTATGACTTTAACTTAATCTGCTCTCTCAAGGCCTATCTCCAAATTCAGTCCCATTGTGACTACTGGGGGTTAGTTCTTCAGCATGAATGTATGTGTCCCCTCAAAAGAGGACACAATTCACCCCATAGCACCTGTCCCTTTTCAGTTGGAACACACAGAGGCAGGAGGGAAGATGCAGACAGGACGGTTCCTTCCCATGTTCTAGACCTCTAGATTACCTTCCATTGCCCCAGCATCGTTTGTTGACTGCCAGTGAGTTTGCAGTCAGTGAGAAACCCACGTTCTTTAAACCATTTCTTTTTAGTTCTGTCTTTTCCATCCTTCCCATAGTTTATTCATTCATTAAGTTCGTCATTCACTAAATCTGACCTGAGTACCCACCTCATGCCAGGCATGGAAACTGGGTGTACATCAGGAACCAAGTAGACACTGTCCCTGCCTCTTTAGGAGCTTAAAATCTATCAGTGAAGGCTGCCAATAAGCAAGTAAACACATAAATATGTGATTATATGTGTTATGAAATGAATGGGCATGTAAGTAGTATAGGAGGCACCCTGCCTTTGATAGCTATTTGGGGGGAAGGGTGCCAAGGTACAGTACCTTCCCCCTCCCCTTCCCAGGCAAGATCCTAGAGGTCATTTATTATTTTTAGTGCCCTCCCACCTTCGCTTCACTAACAAATGTGATAAGTACAACACCTTGAGTTTCATCCAGAACAGGTCAGAACAGTGCACTCCTGTCCTAGAACTAACAATAATGTGTATCAGCTGCACCACACTGAAGATCTAGCCTCCACACATCAAGTGGGCCTCTAATTAGACACATTAAAGTTAAAAGTGCCCACTCCAAATTTTTTTGTATCCCTAGCTGAGTTTTGAATGTTCCCTGGTTGTATCATATTTATGGCAAAAGGTCTTTCAAGTTGTGCTCCTGATGATTTCTAAAAGGCCAAATCCATTTACAGCATTTCATTCATCATGTGGGGAAATGGAAGTTGTTTTCAATCTAAGCAGAGAACACCATTTGCAAAACAGAATGCGTACATTTTACAGTGCCTGGGCTTAAAGGTGATGTGCACCAGCTCCTTTGAAATGTCCCCAAGGTGCCCACGCAGGCCCACCCACTCAGGCCATGGTCAGAAGTTACCCAGCTCAGCTTGGTATGCCTTCTTTCTCCCTTACCTTGGCCATCCTTGATTTTAGAGGCCAGATCTACATTCACTGTCCTGATTCAATCTGATCCCCCACACAGCCAGCCCCATTGCATCCAAAGTTTGGGCAAAAGGCACTACAGATCCATTGAAATGGCTGCAGCTGGGGTGGGTGGTATTTAATTAGATTGAGGAAACTGGGGCTTGGGTAGACCATCCAGCAGCCCTTCAGCCTTGACCATCACAGGATTACCTACCCGGAGGCTGTGTGAGCAGAGAAGTGGAGAAAATGAAATGTTTTTAGAGACACTCAAACCTGACCTTTAATCACAGTCTGTCACAGTTCATAAGCAGAGAGGTGCTATCTTAAGCATTTGTTTATGTGGCTAATGCTTGACATAAATTACATGCCAATTTGGCACATTAAGGTACGTTGCACAATAGACAGAAGGGAGATTAAATTGCAACAAAATTCGTTTGTTCGTTTATTCATTCACTTAATATTCCTTGAGCATCTATCACATGCCAGGCTTTGTTCTGGGTACTAGAATTACAACAGAGAACAACACCTACAACATTCCTTCTCCTTCTGATCTTATACTCTGGTGGAGGTGGGACACAGACTATGAATATGTGAGTATTTGTTATTCAGAGAGTAAAACACGTTTTGAATAAAATAAAGCAAGGAAGAGAGGTTACAGTAACAGGCAATGAAGCCTTAAGTTGTGGCTGATGGGCGGGGAAGATCTTGTTGATGGGCAGAGATCTGAAGAAAGAGCAGGGGCTAGTCATGTGGGGGTATCTTGGGGAGAGAGGGTTTAGGCAGAAGGAGGAGCTAATGCAAAGGCCTGGGCTCAGCACCTTCAAGGACAGATGAGGCCTTAGTCTTCATTGCTGGTGTTTCAAAACCAAGAGTCAGATTATTTTTTGCTAAGCTTCCCCTATTTTGTTGTTGTTACTAAAAGTACATGAGAAGGCTGAGGTTGTGGCTCAGTGGTAGAGTGCTTGCCTAGCATGTGTGAGGTCCTGAGTTCGATTCTCAGCACCACATAAAAATAAAAAAATAAAATAAAGGTTCATCACAACTAATACACACACACACACACAAACACACACACACACGCACACACACATGAGAGAAGAGTTTTTTTGTTTTTTGCTTTTTTAAATCTACCAAGTCTGTGCTCTTAACTGGCTAAAGAATTCATCTCTCTGTGTGTTTGTGTGTGTGTGTGTGGGGGGGAGTTAGTGGTCTACCTGTCGTAGAACCCCTTTGTAGTTCATTATATGATCTGTTATTAGCAATCAATCCTGCTGGTGTGTTTATTTTCATCCTCCAAATAAAGCACAGGGTTGGGTAAGGGCCTGCATTGTTTGAAATTGGAATGGGGACTCTACTTCTTTACACATTTCCCCACAGCTACGTTTGACTGACCCATGGTGGCAGATGGTTTCATAAGCAAGGGTGGGGTGAGGCTGCTTCCCAAGGCCAGCCTTATTTTCAGGCATCGTTGGCCAACCCTGAGCAGTTCTTGGTCCACTTCTCTGCACTGTGCATCTTGAGAAATGTGAGGAATTTTTTCCGTCACAAAGCAAACAACTTTCTGTTTCCACGTGTTTATTGTGCCTACCAGGCAGTCCACCAGGATGCAAGCGACACTGAACTCAGCTAATGTAGTTCCCACGGGGCCGTGGCCGTCCACCAGGTCAATAGTGACCTCCTAGAACACCATAGACTTGTGGTTCATGAGCAGTCACCCAGAAGCAATGAATAAAGCCCAGTGAAATGCCACCGACAGAACTCCCGAGGAAAGTTTGCAGAAATAAGATCAATTTTTAGATTTATTCTCTGACCATAATCCTTGTTTTTAAATGCCTCCATTTCTCCATTTGTGAAATTCAAAAACATTGTGGACGTGAATATGTATTAAAAGAAAACATTAAAATAAGACCTCATTGTCTTTCTTGGTTAGAGCTACTTCTTTATTAACAATCAGCTACTCGAGCATGTTACATGAAAATTAGCCTTGCAGTTGACAAGTGTGTGGCAAGCATTGAAGATTTCATGAGTCACAGCCTGCATCTGCCTCCGTTGTTTCTAAAGGTTGAACTTATGACATTTAAGAAAATATTGTGGTAATGGCAGACATCAAAATTAATGTCTAGAACGTACATCTCTTGAATTGGATATTTAATAAAAATAAGATTTTCCATATTGCCATGTGATTTTTTAGCCTTTGGTCTATATGAAACAAATAATTGTTCTCCTTTCTGTTGTTTCTGTAGGTTTCTACAGAAAATCTTACAGATGCACCCCCCCGCCCCCCAAAATATGTTTTATGAATTTAATATATTGAAAGGGATGGTCTCATACTTATTGCTTTTGAGCTCACCCACAACCCCATAAATCTCATGCTTAAATTTAAATTATAATATTATTTATTCAGGTAGGATGTTTTAGAATCTCTTATGAGCCAGGCACTACTCCAGATGCTGATAATTCAGAAATGAGAGGCACAGCCTTCTACTTTCTTAAAAGGGCTCACAGTTTAGTGGGGAGAAAGGCAAATAACTACTAATTGTAAGGCCATGTAACAAGTGCTTCTGGACCCCAGAAGAAGGGCATTTCACTTCACCTGGGGAAGTCACAGGAATAGGTGAGCAGTGGGATTGGATTAAGGCAAAAGAGAAAATAGACTGCTCAAGGCAAATCATAACAGCATGGAGCGAATGATGCATTGGGGCCACGACAGGCAGTTCCCTGTGGCTGAAGAACAGAGGGTTGCATGAGGTTGGAGAAGTAGGAAGCGTTCCTCTATACAACCAATGGGAGCTTTATCCCAAGAGGGATAGACAGCCATTGAACCATCTAGCAGCATTAAGGAGGACCAAGACCCTAGTGAGGAGACTATCACAGATGAATAGAATAATGACAGGCACCTTCATTAGACAATGATGGTGGAGATGAGGGTGAGAAGACAGTGGGGTATCTAAGATGTAGGATCAATAGGGCTTGCTCAGTCTTTGGACATGGGGAATGAGAAAGAAAGAAAAACTTGAATTTCTAACCTGAGTGACTTAGTGAATGGTAGTGTCATTCACGCAATAAAGGGGAAGGTAGGAACTGAGGAAGGAAGATGGTGAGCTCATGTTCAGACATGTTGAATCTCAGTATCTGAGGAGTATCAGGTTGAGATGGACCAGACGATGAAAAGAGGTAACCTGTGGCAAAGGTCTGCTGGAGAGAGATATGAGAGATAAAAAAAAAAAAAGCACGAGGCAATAGCTGAGCCATGGATGTCGTTAAAATAGCCTAGGCTATACGTATATCTGTGAAGTAAAGGGTCTGACTATGGGCCTCTTGAGTTACTTTCATCATTCCAGCAAGGGACCAATGAGGAGGAGCCCAGAACATGATGGAGTCACAGCGGTAGGAAGAGAACAGAGGCAAAAAGAACAGAGAGGAGCCTGATAAAGAGAAAGTGTCAAAAGCAGACTTGAGCAATAAGGCCAAAGGCTGCCAACAGGTGAAGCCAAGTGAGGACCAGAAAGTTCCATGCTGGTCATGACACCCTCGTTCCCAAGGAGCTGGAATGGTAGTAAATTGGAGAATGAGTGGGATTAGGAAAGGGAGATGGGAGATAGAGAGGGAAGTTTTAAAGAAACTCAGCTGCGAGGAGAAGTAGTTAAATGATTAAACATGGCTGGGAAAGTCATGTTGTTTTATAAGGTGCCACTGGATCCCGAAAGCCGATTCGTCCAGTCTGACTGGCCAGGAGTGCCCGCCCCCTTTCTCAACATGCAAATCAACAGACTCAGGAGTGGTGCTTTAAGTTAGATCTGTTGTTATTATTTATTGACTTAATATTGTACCTACCTATGGGGTACAGTGTAACATTTCAATACCTGTGTACAATGTGTCATGATCAGGTCAGGGTAATGGACATATTCATGACCTCAAACATTTATTTTTTCTTTGTGTTGGAAACATTCAAAATCCTCCCTACTGGCTATTGTGAAACATTCAACTGTCATCAACCATAGTTCTCTTACTATCCTATAGAACGCTAGGAGCTATTTCTCCTGTCCAGCTGCACCCCAGCACCTGTTACCCATCCTCTTTCCATCCCTCCCTCCCCCCACCCTTCCCAGCCTCAGGTCGGTCCCAGTTGGATACCTGCGCTTGGACTTTCTATCATCTCCAGTTATTCCTAAGTAGATAAAAAGAGTTTTAAAATCATATGATAGATGTTATGGCTTTGATGCCAGCAGTCTTGAGTAGGAATAAAACCCTGTTTTGAAAGGCCTTGATGTGAAATAACTTCAGTAAGGAATCTCTCCCTAAAGTGCAAAAAGTGAGAGGCTGGACATCCCAGCTGTCCACCTTGACAGGCATTGGGGGCATCCAGAAGGGGGGGGGGGTGAGTTTTAGTTGTATCTGCTGCTCCCAGAGGAAAGCTGGAATAAGTCCCTAGCAGCTTAGGCTTGAGGGGTCTGTCTCCACAGCTAATAAGGTCCACTGTCCCCAGGTCTCCTGGGCGTTGACCCATCTCCAGAGCTTCTCCTCGTTTTGCCTTTCCTGAACCCCCAAGCTTTGCCTTCCTCCCACCCACATAGCTGCCGCACTCTCCAGGCCTGCAATACACTGCCAGGGAGAGTCCCATTGACTTCCGACCTGGTTGGAGATTGTGTCAGGGAAATAAGAAATCAAACTCTGAAGCACTTGAGACCATTTTCTTCCAGCTGGCTTTCCTTGGCTCCTCGCCCCCCCACCCCACCCCTTTGCCTCCAGCCGACGCTCCATTGTGCTTCTCTAAGCCAAAGTGGGACTTAGTTCAAGCAGATATCTGAGAGACCGAAAACTATGAACAGCTTTTGCATGAAGACGATGCAAGGCCTGAAGCTGCTCGGGTTGCCCAGGGCGGAACACTTGCCCATTCATTCAGGTACCCATCGAGCTGTTCATTCAAAAATGACTTACTGAGTGCCACTGAGTTTATGATCTCTACCTAGCGTCCCAGGACCCAAGGAGTAAAATGGTGACCAAAATAAACATGGAGTCTACCTCACAAAATTGACAGTCCAAAGAGCTCTGGAGAAAAGCATATTGACAACTAATTACATAATACACGAACTACTGCATATGGTGAAAAGTACCTTTAAAGAAAAGGTAACAAGCTAGCAATGGGAAGTTTTAATAGTAGCTCTAGATTTAGACTGGACACTCAAGGGAAGGCTTCCCGGGCTGATAGAAGGACAAAGGGAAGAGCAGAGAGAAGGGCATCTAGTCAGGTGGAACAGCACTGCCAACACCCGAGGGTGGAGGAGTCCAAGGTGATTGAAGAAAGGGGGTCGGGAGAGCGCAAGATGAGCCTGGAGAGGTGGGCAGGGGCCAGCCACACCCAGCCCGAGAAACCGGTAAAGCATGAAGCTCCGGAAGCAAGGAGGAGTTTTGAGAAGAGTGTCCAAATGCTGCTGAGATGCCATCTAAGTGAAGGACTGAGACCTGCCCACTAGCTGAGCAGAGGCTATGGGACACTTTAGCAGGAGTGTGGCCAGGAAGTCAGGCTGGAGCAGACTAAAGTGGGTGGAGGAGAGGAACTGAAGGCATACATAGAAAATTCCAGAAACAAACAGTTGATGAGTTTTAAACTGCAAGCTGATTTGGGTCACATGTTGAAATCTCATGCCATCCTGCTCTTCCCACTTGGGACTCCCAATCATCCCTTTATTTGACACATCCAGGCTCTATATCCCACCTGCCCGTTGGTCAGTACTCTCTCTGTGATCAGCTGATCTGTCACAGTATTTCAGTGCTTAGGTTCAGATAATGTGTGAAGTTCAGTATTGTCCTGTCTCAGGCATCCATGGTAGTCTTGGAATACAGACCTCAAAGATATGGGGCATTGAGGCTGCGGTGAGGCTCAGTGGTAGAGCCCTCCCTAGCATGTGGCGCCCTGGTTTCCCCCCCAGCACCACATAAAAATAAATAAATAAAATAAAGGTATTGTGACCATCTACAACTATGTGTGTGTGTGTGTGTGTGTGTGTGTGTGTGTGTGTGTAAAGATATGGGGCACTACCTGGTATAAGAATGGTGGTATTTTTTTTTTGCTTTTAAAAATTTTGCTCCCTGAGTTTTCCAGTGCTTTAGAATTTACCAGTTTATAGAATCGCCTGCAGATCTGAATAACCTGAAATTTGAGCAGTACTTTCTGTTCTGATAATTTTACCACCAATTTCAAATTAATTTCACTATCCTTCCTTCCTTCTGTGCCTTTTGTGTTGCATAAGCAAGTATAAACTCTTTGACCTCATCATTTGAAAAGACCCTGACTGTCTATGTGTCCTTTCTGGTGTGCTTTGTTCTGTTTTGATTTATAACTAACTACCTGTCACAGCTCAGTCTGCCTTCGATTCCAATTTTATAGAACAAATTATATGGAGTTGGAATCTTTCAAGCAAGCCCACTTGCAAAAATATCCAAATATTTTGCCTCGTGTGTTTCTTGCCGCCCCCACTCCCACTGGGGGAGCATTTTGGCATTAACTAGACTGTCTGGTAGATCTTTCCTTTCCTTCTCTTCCCACTCCTGCTATTTGCCTGCTATTCACCTGGTCCCTGCTGCATTCATCTCTTGGCCTTGGGTCACTTGGGTTTCTGCCCTGTGTTCAATGCTTGGGTTCTCCCTTTCCTTTCCATAGTTATTCCAGATCCCTGCCACTTTGCCCCATGTACCCACATTTTTTTTTCCTTGAGATTTTGAAGCAGAGGAGCACTCAGGTATGAGTCATCTTGTTTGGGGCTCATAATTCCACACCAAGTATCTCAAGAAATCAGGAAGAATGAGGAAGGGAACTCATGTGCCGTGAGCTTCTGCCTGTATTGAGCATCTTTCTTAGTCTGTCTTTCACAAATTTTCATAGTGATCCTGAGGTAGGAAATGTTGTCCCCATTTTTTAAATAGATAAACCATCCTCCAGAAAAATTCATTGAGTTTTGAGAACTACCCATAAATCTAGTTTTCTAGGGGAAAACTAGAAACCATCCTTCTTTCCTGCCTAAAGTTCAAAGTGGCTGATGGTTATCTGTGCAATATGGAGACCCTCATGAAGCTGCACGGCACTTGAGGTGCAGACCTTGCTCCTCTGTGCTGGGCAATGGCTCTCCGGCAGGCAGTCATCCTTAGTGCTGGAGTCCCCACAGGAGGTGCCTTCACCACTAGGTGGAGATGGAGCAGCACTGCAAGTGGGCACAAGGCAGGCACTTGAAAAATAAGTGAGTGAGGCGAAACACATATCGTTACCCATTGTCGAGTGACACTATGGTGGCAGGTTGTGCATTCACAGTATTGTACAGCCACCACTTCCCTCTCATCCCAACTCATTTCCACCATTCGAGTAAAACCCTTAACCATTAAGAAGTTTGTCCCCCACCACTCCTTCCCTGTGACCCCTGACTTCTTTCTGTCGATTTACCTTTTCTGGATATTTCCTTTTTTAAAGTTTTTTTTTTTAGTTGTTGATGAACTTTATTTTATCCATTTATTTATATGAGGGGCTGAGAATCAAACCCAGTGTCTCACACATGTAAGGCAAGTGCTCTACCACCGAGCCACATAATATACCTTTAATTATATTAATAATTAAGTAAAAGCCCATCCACATTAGAGCAGGTATCCTAACAGCATTCCTTTATGTGGCTGAATGGTATTCCATTGGCTGAATGATATCCTCTGGCCGTATGAAATCAAGAAGGATGAGGAAAGGAACTAGCATTTGGTGGACATCTGTGAGCATTCGTGCACTGGTGGACATTGAGCTGTTTCCACCTTCCAACTACTGTGAATAGTGTTGCTGTGACCGTGTATGTGCCTTGTTTGAATACCTGTTCTCATTTCTTTGGGGTATAGACCTAGGAAAATTGCGGGATTATTTACTAGTTCTATGTTACTTGAGGAACACCAAACTATTTCCATAGCAGCTGAACGATTTTTACCTTCTCACTAGCAGTGTATGAGGACTTCAAACTTTTTAAATGATAACTCACAATAAGAAATACATTTTATGTTGAATTGCTGCCACCCAGCATTCAAATGTGTGTATATATTTATATGATGAAAGAGTCATAAACAGTATTCACCTGTACTGTGTCTGATGTACTCTAAGATATTCCATTTCGTTAGAAGATACCCTGGCTTCAGCTCACCAAATTACCTCCACAACTCAAAGCAAAATAAAATTTTTAAATGGGATTAGCTATTATACCAGAGTATTATTTTAATTGTATTTAATAAAATAATGAAGGGTTGGGGTTGTAACTCAGTGGTAGAGCGCTTGCCTCATATGCATGAGGCACTGAGTTCGAGCCTCAGCACCAGGTAAAAATAAATAAATAAGGTAAAAATATTGTGTCCATCTACAACCAAAAATATTTAAAATAATAAGAATAATATAATGATGTTTCTTTCCCTTTGGATTATAATGAATTTGCGATTTTTTTTTTTTGTCAATTGGAAACAGTATGTGTGTGTATATACATATGTGCTCTTTGAAGGAGTTTATTGTGTGAGGTTGCCATTTTATGTATCATAGTCTCAAAAGAGAAAATGGAGATCATATTCAAGTATGAGCAATACTGCATGTGCTTGATATGCTCTGAGGCTTGTAACTGGCTCGTATTCTATAATCTAGCGTCAATTTGGGGGACAAGTATTGCATCTATGGTTTCCATTTATTGAATGGTTCAAGTATTTAAATATCACTTGAATATCATATAGAAGGATGAGATGCTGAAAAGCAGGTGTGGACAATAAAAAATGTGAGTGACAAAAGTGAAAAAGAAGTAGAATCAAGGAAACTTGGGGCTGAGGTTGTAGCTCAGTGGTAGAGCACTCGCCCAGCACGTGCAAGGCCCTGGGTTCCATCCTCAGCACCACATAAAAATAAGTAAATAAAATAAAGGCACTGTGTCCAACTACACCTAAAAAACAAATACTAACAAAAGAAAAAAGAAAAGAAAACTTGAAGGAGAATGGGCAAAGCTTCTCAAAGTTGCAACAGTTATTCGTGACCATCTTCAAGCATCCTGTGAAAACCGGGCTCTCTGGAGGGAGTGGTGCTTTGGAAGCAGCAGGGCATAGTAGGTAAAGCCCAAGCTCTGGAGCAGCTCCATGGGTCAGACTGAAGGACTTAGACGGGAAACTGTTACATTTCACTTCTTACAGACCTCTAACTGACACTTAGTATTCTCTTCAATTACAAATATAGGCGACAAACTATACAGTATTATTAATAGCACCAATAAAAGCAACTATTATTTGCTACCAATAGAAGTCAGGTATTTTCATCACATTTCAGGTGCTTTAGGTTTATGGAAATGTTATTTATGCTTTTAGATATTATTTTATTTAAAATTTACTATTAGACCTGATTCTGGATTATTTTATTTAAGGCGCTAATAAAGAATTTGTGTGTATACAATACCATAATTTTGTTTTTAAAAGAACTTTTTAATTATGGCTGGGTTTGTGGCTCAGTGGTACAATGCTTGCCTAGCATGTGTGAGGCACTGGGTTCAATCCTCAGCACCACATAAAAATAAATCAATAAAGTAAAGGCCCATAAAGAAAAAAATTATAATTACATTTTAAAACAATTCATTTTCTTTATAACCTGTGGATTTTATTTTATTCATGTAAATTTATTCTGAGAAGGAGCCATAGGCTTCACCAGACTGCCAAAAAGGTTCATGACACAAAAATTGTCAAGAAATTTCTAGAGCTGCGCTGTTCAATAAGTGAATCACCAGCCACTGGTAGCTATTATGCCCTTAGAATGTATATAGCAGTCACCAGCCACTGATGTACATTCCAAGGACAGAATAGCTATTTGTGGCTAATGCCATAAAAACTTAGAGGTGCCGTAAAAATTGCATCAGATTTCAAATATTTAGTGCAAAAATATTAAATGTTCTACTAATGATTTTGATGTTTATTACATATTGAAATGGTAATATTTTCAGCATACTGGATTACTATTGGACCTCCATCAGTTTCAGTTTCCTCCACTGTAAGAATAAATAGGAGGCCAATGGAGAGAGTATTGCTAGTTTACCTCCAGGTTCAGCCTTTCACTGATCTATTTCTCACATAGCCGCCCCCCTCTTACCTTTCACCCAAAATTCCCAAAGAAGGCCATGTACATGGCTCTTTCTCTGACTCTTTTGCTACTCCTTGTTTTAATGAACACAGTATAAATCAGATACATGGAGAGTAACACACAAAGGTAAGGATACAAGAAATCATAGACAAAATTAATTTCTAAAAATAATTTAAAAGGATAAGAGAAAGGAAAAATTCCCCTGGAGAGCAGAGAAGGTGGAAAATAAGGCTCGAGGTAGGGTGGAGTATTTCTCCAACTGCAGTTACCACCCATCCTGTATTTATTCAGAGAGGCTGGAGTAGCATTTGGATAAGACCCAGGCAAACCACCAGCACATTCCTGGAGTTGGTGAATGGCCACTTACAGAGCAGGACACCCCGGGCATGTCCCTAAACCAAAAACTGAAAGTCCAGCAAGCTGGTACAATGACCAGGGAGGTACCCGTGTGTTTCTTAGGAAGGAGGACTGGAGGGGGTTCACCCGCCATCTTATTTTCTTACTCATGCATTCATGAAGCCCTGATCATCTCTGATGCCAGCACCCTGGGAATACAGAGCGCTTCCTTTGAATCTCCTTTGAGATCATGGAACAGTGTTAGGTAGAGGACAGGTAGGATAGTATCATATACACCCTATGAATGAGAAAGGAGTAGGTCAGACGCATATAGGTGGAAAACTGGTCAGTACCTGGTGGAGCAGGCCTGGCCTGACCAGAAGCTTGAATTTCTCTATGGCCAACACCACGGGTCAGAATCATGACCCTCCAACTCCCTTTCTCAGAGTGACCTCTCCCAGCCTGACGGTCTGCAAAGCTCATTACTCTCCACCTCACTTCTGAACAGTTGGAATTGCTCTCCCCACCAGCCTGCCGAGCTGCAGCTGTCCCTCATTCAGTTTCTGACAGCCTCGCCCTCCGACACAAAGCCCTGCCTGTCTGGTCAAAATAGGGTGGTGATTTCCCACCCTTTCTAAAAACATGCCTTGCAGGACTTTCCCCATCCTGCAAAATACTCTCCCCTTCTCAGTTACATTTTCTAATGCTTCTGAACAAGGCCTGAGGGTGGAGAAGGTAATGTGTGTGCTTCTGTGTTACCCGGAGCCTCCTAAAAGGCAGGAACCAGGGGGATTGCACCAGGCAGCTCTGTGAACAGATGGCCATTTGGATGACTTTGAAGGTGAAGTCAGTGCTGCTCAGTGAGGTAGACAACTTCTTTTTAAAGTGTTAGCTCCAAATGAAGGGATGCTGTCCATGTCTTCAATGCCCTAGTTCTACTGTCCTTAATCCCAGTGTTAATAACCTGGCTTTGGGCTATGGTCTCTCCCTGGCCCCAGGTCATGCCAAGTGGATAGTTGCTATCAGTTTTAAGCTCATCAAAGCACTTTGCTATTGCTTCATTAATTTCATAGTAGATGACTTGGTCATTTTCATATCGATTTATCCCTTTCTAATCCCCAATTATTTTTTGGTCCCCTGTCAGCTTCTCCTGCCAGTCAGCCAGTGTGTGTTCTTTCTTATTTTATCAAAACATTATTGAGAAGGTGAATCTGTTGCCAAAAATTTAAATAATGCATGTCAAAATCTTCTATAAAATAATTTATTATCCAGCATTCTGCTTTAGCCAAGCCATGGTTCTTCTCTATAGTATGGAAAATCTTAGAACCTGTCCTAAGAAATAATTTTTTTTTTAGTTGTTGATAGACCTTTATTTTATTTATTTATATGTGGTGCTGAGAATCGAACCCAGTGCCTCACACATGCCAGGCAAGTGCGCTACCGCTGAGCCCCAGCCCCAGCACCCCAAGAAATAATTTGATAGTGAAAAGGAACGTTTTTCATTTTGTAGAGAAATAGCTTGTCTAAAATTGCACCAGGGTCAAAATAAGAAGAATAAGGAGTTTCCTAATTCCCAGTCCTTCAACCTTTGTTGGTAGGTAAGTGTAAACATGCAGAAAAGGAAACATTTAAAAGAAAAGAAAAAGTATATGTGAAATTTGTGTCATGTGAATATAAATAAAATTAATCAAAATTTTTAATTTCCCCCAATTTTGTGTTTCTAAAATTTCAGATTTTAGTAAGTGGTGCCTTTGAGCAAAATTGATCTGTTCCCTGTGACTTACACTGTAAATGTTTATTTTTGAGCATGAAATTGGAAACACCAATGAAATAAAAAAATAGAAATAGTGGCTGTAGCTCTATAAGGTACTTAATTGTTATCACTAACTCGTAGTCACAGCTTATCACCTAATACTTCAATTCCACCATGACAACGCTCCTTTTTTGTGTTGTTGGATTATCACTTATACAGAGAAGAACCAACAGTTTCTTAGTTCTCTATTACATAGTAAATGTTTGGGAAAGAGTGATGACAATTGATATAAATATAATTGGTTTTCATCCTGCTGAGCATTACCTATCTGTGCATTTTTGGTAAATACTCATATGCAAAGCAATATGGTTTTTGGCTTCTTCAGAAAAGACTTAACATTTATTCTAAGATGTTTTAACAGTTGGCTACTTACCATAGCTAGTTACGTTGAACTTATTTGCATCTGCATGTAAATAACTGCTTTCATGATAAGGGGTGATGGAAAAAAATACATGCTTTCTTCTTTGCATAGACATCCATAAATACAACATTAAAGGGTTACTATGCCAGAAGTGTTCTGCAGAATTTGAGGTGAAATTTTTATAAGTATAAAGTACATATGGACTACAACATCTCCTCATTTGGGCTCTAGGTTAAGAATATGCAAATATACCAGCCCTACTTTGAGAAATTGATAGGACTAAATCAAGTAAATTTTGAAAAGATGCTAAACTAACAAGAACCTCTAGTCATATAGTTTACCCCAGGCCCCAAAGTTGTCTGTGCATATGTTTAGGTTTTCTTTGCTTGACACACCTTCAGCCTTGTTGGCAGATCCACCTCACCTTGGTAGCCAGCTCTGCACAGGTGGCTATAAGTGGGGATCCCTCTGCAGAAGGATGGTCCCTCTCCCTCTTTCCTAACACGAGTGTGAGCTTCAGGGGACATCTTGTGCTGAATATTCTGGGTTCATTGGTCACTACAGATCTGGTACATAACACTTGTCACCTGCCTTGACACTCATTTAATTGTTGAACTGTGGGATAAGCCCTAGTTCACAGACAAGGAAACCGAGACCGCAGTCGTGCAACAACTCTGCCAACACAGCTCCTGTGCGATAAAGGAGGGATCAACTCTAGGACACAGTGTCACTCCCCTTCTAACCGATCGTCTTTGAATATCTGTTCTTGAGGTCACAAGTCAGTTGTCTGGAATGCAGTTTAGGAAGATGCCCTCTCTTTATTTCCCAGGTTGGAAGCCTGGGATAGCTGACACCACAGTTCCGTTTTATTCTGTGGACCTTCCGGTGCCTGTTAGAGAGGTTCCCAGCAGGTGAGCCTTTTGGTACAGATTTGGCCTCTGAGATCCAGCCTGGCCCAAGTCTTCAATATTAAGCACTCAGTTAATGTCAGTTCCTGCCCAGGGCGACAATGGGCGTCTGGAGGGACCTTCTGTACACAGAGCAGAGAGTGGTGTGGTTTCCTGGCTTTCTTTCCCCTTGCTCCCTGCTGTATGTTCTGTGTCTTTTATTGTTGTCTGCTTGTATCCTTCAAGGGCTTCCCTTTGCACTGGATAATCACTCGGCTCCTTTGTCTTGGTGCCTTATAAAATTCCGTTGCAGAGGAGCTGAGTAGCAAAGGAAAATTAAAAAAAAAAGGGGGGGGGGTTCTGCTGCTATTTTGTTTTGAATGAAAAACATTTCAGAAAACATGATTTTCCTTGTTTATGTCTAAATCTAGGCTACAAGCTCTGAAATTCTGTTGCATTCAAGAAAATTTAATGTATTTGTCAATCCATTGAAAAAATTATTTGCAGTGGATAGCAATGGAGTTAATGTTTTCCAAACTTATGGAATCTAACTTTGTGAAGACTTGTGTCTGTGGGTTGGGTTTTTTAAGGAAACAATTATTACTTTTTATGCTTATGACGTGAACATCATGTGGCATCTTTTTTTTTTTCCTCTAATATTTCTTAGAATAGGATAGATCAGCCAGAATTTCTGCTCTCACACAGGTCAAAAGAAAAGCATGCTATTTATTATGACACTTTCTTCTTTAGGTGATTTCTACACCTCTTATGTATTCTACTATTTACAGTAAAATGAAATTCTTTCTCTATTACCTGTCACTGTTGATCTCAGCTGCTGTCCATTTAACTCAATCTAGGAAGCACTTCATTTCCTTTGGAACAGTTCTTACAATGCAATGTACAGTCGTGGTGATATAATATACTTAATACTTTTGGAATTTGAAACTGCTGATCATTTGAAACCGCTGATCAAGAACGGATAAAACGATCTTTTTCATACATCAAGTGAGTTTCCTTTGTTTCTTCAGCTTGCTTGTGAAGCATTTCTCTTGTGCATAACACATTCTGTTCATGAACGTGCATGTCACTCTGTGACAGTAATTACACATGGGGACCCACGTGCACCCATCCACAGGGGAAGGGGGCGGACTCCAACCCTAACCCAATCAGCTCCATCAGATGTTTGAAAATCATTATTAGGTAGTGTCTCTTGAGGTTGGCAAGCATCCAGACTGTTAGCGTAGCTTTGTTTTTACATTTTATTTTTGAGCACCATGCATTTTAGTCTCAGAAAAGTTGTCTGAATTGCTAGGAAAGTATAAATGAAATATAAATTAAAATTAATTATTCTTCTGTTGCACGTTTTCCCCCCACAGGCAGCAAATAACCTAGACAGGCATGACGAGCCTCTTCATTCATTCACTCAACGTGTGAGGACTGACTGTGAGCTGGGAGGAGTGTGGAGATACAAAACCCAAAGATACACATCTTCCAAAGGGAGAGGGAGATGGTTCTAATAGGAATCCAGGCAGGAGAAGGGCAAATGCCCTTGTGAGATGTAACTCAAAATACTCTCTACCGCTCACACCCCATGTGGCTACTCAGCCAGCTGGAACATAAGGGACCAGTTGGGCCATCCCTTCTTGAAACAGCATGCTCTCCTGATTCCTCCTGCACAACTCAGAGTTCCTACCAACCTACTATGCTGGTTGACTTTTCGTTGCTATGATAAAATATCCAACAAATTAAAGAAGGAAATGTTAATTTTGGCTTACAGTTTCAGAGTTTTCAGTCTCTGGCCAGCCAGCACCATCTTTGGGCCCGAGGAAAGGAAGAACATCATGACTAGGAACATGGGGCAGAGAAGGATGTCCGCTAGGAAGAAGGGGCAAGGACAAAATATGCCCTTCAAAGGCACCCCACTAGTGACACCTGTGTCCTTCAACCAGAATCTTCCAGTAGTCCCTTAAACTGTGAACCTATCAATGGATTAATGCATTGATGAGATCAGAACCTCATAATCCATTCACTTCCCCAAATGCATTGGGAAACTAGCCTTCAACACATGAGTCTTTGGGCAACATTTCAGATCCAAACCATAACACCTCCATGGTGTCTTGATCACCAAATAGACACCCTTCCCTCTGGATTGAGTCCTGGGATGATGCAGCCCCATGTCCGGGTAGACTGAGCCCATTACCAGCCCTTGACAACATGGAGAATAGATTTCAGACAAGATTTCCATCTGCAGCTGCCTCCCCTCAACTCCAGGTCAGGACACAACCTGTAAGATAAATATGAAAAATAAGGACATTCTTTCCTAGTTTCCTTCAGGAACTACAGTAATTCCTTACCCAGGCAAAAGCTGGGCAGTAAGAAAATGAGTAATCTGGGAGAACTGGCAGGACTTCACATCAGGAGAGTGGTAAAGAAGTTGATTCTCATGTTGCTTATGATTTGAAAATAATAAATATTAATAATGATGATATGATGATGATGACGACGACGATGATAAAGATGATATTAAAGTTAGGGGCTGGGGTTGTGGCTCAGCGGTAGAGTGCTTGCCTAGCACATTCGAGGCCTTGGGTTCAATCCTCAGCACCACACAAAAAATAAAATAAAGATATTGTATCCATCTACAACTAAAAAATAAATATTAAAAATAAATAAATAAAAAATAAAGTTAGAATAACTGGTTCTAAAAATGGCTAGACCTAAATTTTAACAGGTATATGACTTTGATCTTATTTTTTGCCCCTTTAAGCCTCAATTTTCTCATCTGTAAAATAGGCTAGCAAGAGTGCTTGCCTTATAGGTTTGAAGTAAGGATTAAATATAATTTTGAAGTGTGTATTTCAGCACAGTACTAAAGGTCAATAAGTGTAGATGGTCTCATTAATCACTATCATGTGTCTTAGGCTACTTTCTTTTTTCCAGTCTTCAATACCATTTCCTGGGACCTTTGGCTTTTCCTGTACTACTGTTATCTTTCTCTTAGTCCCGATGTCTACCCCTATTTTCTTGCTTAAAGATTCATTGTTTAGTTTCCCAAGACTTTAAAGGAAGAATCCCCTCATTTTGTATAGGTATGAAATCTAAGGTACCTCGAGGTCATCTTAAATGACAACTGAAATCAAGAAGAAAGCCAGGGACAGGTTCAGATTTTATTATTGTATTTCAAAGTACCTTTGTCCGGTGCCTCCTCTATCTCTATATTTTTTATAAGCCCCCGCCCCCCCGAGATAAAGAGAAAAAGAGAAAGAGGGGACAAAAGATAAATGTTTTATTCCAGCTTGCAGCAGGTGTCATTCTATTTGATTTGCAGGCCTTTCAGGAAAACAAAAGGCCCTTTTTGTTCTTGTACAATATATGTTCTCTTTAAAGGTATTCAAGTTAGAAAAAGAAAATAGCATGCACTGGACAGACTAGAGTTTTAACAGATAGAAACGGACTCTTAGTTGCTGATTCACTCTTCATAGGGAAAATTAGAGGCCATATAACACATTCATTTCTAAAAAGCATTTAAATTTTTATGATAGTTTCCTTTGAAATATATATGAGTGGCATCCTCAGGAAGTTAGTACATTTATAGAACAATTGAAAACTTTTCTAAAAAGCCAGAGAATAAACATTCAGAGACTCTCTATATATTTCAGTACCAATATAGAAGAACATGTTTGCTTATTACAGCTGATTTTAAATGTCTCCAACCTGCTGTCTCTAAATAGTTCCTATGGTTGTTCAAAAGTAATATGCCTTCTCAGTCACATAAACAGTAAAAATAAATAAATAGATAGATAATCTAAGTTAAAAACAGTTCTGGAGTCATTCAGAGTTCATAATATTAATGAATAAAAATAATAAAATATGGGGCTGGGGATGTGGCTCAAGCAGTAGCGTGCTCGCCTGGCATGTGTGCGGCCCGAGTTTGATCCTCAGCACCACATACAAACAAAGATGTAGTGTCTGCCAAAAACTAAAAAAAAACTATTAAAAAATTCTCTTTCTCTCTCTAAAATAATAATAATAATAATAATAATAATAAAATGTGATTGTTTACTATGTACAGTATTCTATACTGATTACTTTTCATACATAATGTCATTTACTCTTCCAAACTACCATAGGAAGTAGGTACAATTATCCCCATTTTATAATAGAGTAAAGTAAGGGTTAGGGAGGTTAAGACTTTGCCTTAGGTCTCATGGCTAGTAAAGGCTGGTGCCAGGTAGGAGCTGGAGCCCTGCTTTGAGAACCTGTCCATCATTCATTCCAAAGTATCCTGTGATGTCCCTGTTATTCATTGCCATCTAAGGTGGGAGAGGCCCCAGATCAGTGGACACGGATATTACATTTGCTATCAGATATAATAGTTATTTGGGGTCCTATTTTACATAGAATCTATACATTAAAGTATAGATAATAAGAGAAAATTAGCTCTTCAATTTTAGTTTGCATATGAGTTAAAAAAAAAGAAGACAGTCTGATGAGAGATTTCATGAGAATAAAAGGCTGTGAGTGGAGTTAAGAATCTGAGTGGTTGAGTGCTTGCCTTTGTCTAAGTGCAAAGTTTGAAAAGCTCATTATATCGATAAGGCAGGACATTTCAGGACACAGTTTTAAAAATGCCATTTAGTGTTGAATTTTTAAAAGTCTTTGTCTTAAATCTTTCCCTTCCATTTCCCAAATGAACGGTTAATCTAGGAAGTCCAATTTGTTTGTTGATGGGAGGGGGTTGCCTGACATTTGTTGTGTTAAATAATGATCACGTAATTTATTAATTCTTTTTTAAAACATTAATCACAAATGTACAGGGGAGGGAGAAGTATCCCATGGCTTATGAGCTGGTTGGCCAAATCTCACCAGCTCAAATATAGCCTGTCATTATTAAAATACAATACTGGTATTTAATCTCCTAGTCAAGCTAAATGATAATGTGAAACAAAGCTAACCCTTATCAGGACATCTGATATCAAGAATTCATGAGGTAAAATGCCATCGAACAGCAAAGAATCTAATGCTTTTGTTTCTTATCTTTTGAATACAAATAAAATGAGCTTTATTGAGCTCCGTAGTCTTAGAAATGGAAGGTTAGAGATAAACAGATCTTTGGTGGGATCTGCATGCAGCATTCTCTAAACAAGCAGAGTAAGCAGCTTGTACTGCCTTGTCCCTTTGGGGTGCACACGTGGGGCTCCGGTGCCTCTCAAAAATACTGCATTTCTGGGGGGTGGAGAGAAACACAAAATGCAGATTACACTGTGCCCAAGAAAGAAAGGGAAGCAAAGCCCAGGCTGAGGTGTTGTGATCAAGCCTCTGTGCTGCAAGGAGGCTGCTGGATGGGGTTTATTTTTTCAAACGTTGCAGCAACCAGATGCAAGGGTGCAGCTTGGATTGCCGCAGCGGGCTGCAGTGGTGTCTGTTTCAGGGACTGACACCAGGGGAAGCAGCGGCCAGCGCATACCCAGGCTGCTGCCTGGAAGCCTTTCTGCCCCCAGAAGAGCCACAGCAGCTGGGAAATTCCTCCTCCTCCAGCCGAGGCGGAGGCTGAACGGTGGCTCAGGTGGAGGCAGGGGCAGGGGCGGCGCTCCCAGCCCATCCCTCAGCCCCGGGGGCTGCTGTGTGGGCAGGGAGGCCTCCTGCCTCGTGTCGGGGAGGCCGGCCAAGAAACTCTCCCTCCCCAGGGAAAGCGGATCCCAGTTCAGGTGGGGACTTCCTGGGTACCGTACCTGGCTGGAGCAGAGCCCGCGGGCGGGCGGGCGGCCGGCAGCAGGCATTTCTGGTTAGGGCAGCCCAGAAATGAAAGCAGCAGCGGCCACCGCCTCTGAGGGCTGCAGGGAGATCGCACCCAGCAAATAAGAAGCAAGTCCTGGCCCCGGAGGAGGAGGAGCGGCTGAGCATCTCTCTCCCGCTCCTCCGCGTCCTTTAAATGAGGACTCCCTACCCCAGCCGGAGGTGGATCTGCAGAGCCTCCCTCTCGGCGCCTGACCCCTCGCTTACATCACTAACCTGTGACAGGCACATCTCCACCCCGGTACCTGCTCCTCCAGCGGCTCCCAGTCCTGGGAGCCTCTTTGTATGCTGCAGACATGGCCAGCCAGCAGGATTCGGGCTTCTTTGAGATCAGTATCAAATATTTACTGAAATCCTGGAGTAATAGTGAGTAATAGAAAATAACCTCTTTTTGTTTGTTTGTTTGCTGGATGTTGCGTAAGGTTCGAGAAATAATCAGATCTCAACTGGACACATATGTTTGTGAGCCAAGGAAGTTTTTTTTTTTTTTTTTTTTTTTTTTTTTGCTTCCATCTGCTATGAAAATCAAAATGTCAGAGACTGAACTAGCTTTGCTCCAGTGCAAAGGCTGCAGTGGAATGACAGTAGATTTTGTTTGCTTAAATTTTCAAGTGAGATGGCCCTTCAGACTCTGGTGAGCTCAGGACCAGGTTTTCCAAGCTGCCTCCTTTGACTGGGTGTTTATTTGATTTGTTCAGGCTTCATCTAAATATTTTTTGTGAAGTGCAGTTTAATCAGAGGGGTGTGGCAGGGTTTTGGAGTACTTTGTAATTGTTTTATTAGGGTATTGTCTGAAGGCACAAAAGTACTTAATAGTCCAAAACCTAAGATTCACCTTTTTTTTCATACATAAAAGCATCTGAATTGGATATCTCCCCTATCCATATGGATGATATTTAGAATGCCATTTAATATCTGCATTTAAAAAAAAATCCTGATGCTTGCTATAGTTCAAATAACGTGCTTTTCTGAAATGTAAACAAGTGAAATTTTGACCCTAATCAGTCATTAGGTTATCAGAGTATTATGGCTTTTGAAGTTCCATTTCTGACCTACATAAAGATTTTAGCAATATGCTATTTCAAAAAGACAGCCTCTAAGCCACCCTGAATCGGAGATCAAATTAAAATGAGGCCTTCAGGTGATCGGTGATGTCTTATATTTTTATGAACACTTTAAAAACAAAGTCTTCTCTATTTCACCCACAGCTTTTGTGCTTGCTTTGGATAAAAGGCCAGCAGGTATTAGAGATCCTTAATTGTTTTAAAAATTTTCCACTAAAAAAACTTGATATTATTTTATGGACATACGAATGAACCTACCTATGCTCAAAGAGGTGGTGACTAATTATCTCCTCCACAAATGACCTGTGGCCAAGATTGTTCTTATGTAAACAAAACCTAGGCCAGAGAACCTGGGCTGTAATTGTTTTGAGAGAAGAGCCAAAGTACCTTCTGCCTGGAGGGATTCAGGGATATGCATCTCTAAATGATATCCATAGAAACCATTTTTTTCCAGGTCATTTTGCACCACTGTATGCACTGTGGGGCTTGTCTGAGGTTGCTTTTCTCCAAAGTGGGGAAGCCATTTGGGAGTGATACTGTTGCCCAAACAGCATTCCTTTATTCCTTATGGCCATAAATCATTTAACTTGGATTCATTTTTTGTATACTTCACACTTCACACAAGGATGAACCTTTCTTTGTCTCTCTACCCTTTGATTAATGAAAAGAATTAGACATCTAGGGTAGCCTACAGAGCAGTTTTCTTACTAGCAGAAGAAAACTCACTTGTGAGTTTGATACCTGTGTGGTTTTTAGTCACCATTTGATTATTCGAAAGCCAGACTCTTTTCTTCCATCAATTTTTTTTGTCACTGTTTTATTAGATAGAAAATGATGTTGTGCTGAAACTGAGCTCAGTGGGATTTCTTTTAAAATCTCTCCCCTTGTGTATTTGCAAATGACTCTAGACAAAGTATACATTTTTCCATCCTTCCTAAAGCTACTCTCCCTCTCCCTCCATACACATATCAGGAAATAGAACAAAGTGTTCGTTTCCACTTTGAGAGTATCTATGACAAAATTTTTGAATTCTTCCAATTCATTCAGCAAAGATTTACTCAACACCTATTCTGTGCCAGGCTGTAGGGCTATAAAAGGTGAATAAGACACGGTCCCCGCCTTCTATCTTAATTTCTTTATTTCACAGTAGTGAAGTTGGTGAGTCTCTAGTGTGCCTTTGGGGGCAGAATGTTTTTCAGTTTATTCGACAGGAAGAGGAAATATACTTTGAGCTTGTTACAACACTTACCTGCTTACAACCGGCATAGTTCTCATTGCTAAGTTTTACATATTTTCAGTAGCAAAGGGAGAAAGGAATTTGTCTATGTAGAAGACAAAGTAGAAAACAGAAGCCTTAGGGCTCAACCTACTCAGTGTAACCTTGGCCAAGAGGATGCACCATGGGGCAGGCAGCTAATTGCCCCTGCAGGCGCATGCCCAGCATCACAGGCTTGGGAGCAAGGATAGTGCCCACATACCTGACTGGAGAATCAGCCCCTAATTATATGGTGGTGCTTGTTTATGAAAGTGCCACTATTAAAAAGCAATAAAACAAACTATAACTATGGCTGACTGCTTTGCTAGGCAGTAGTCAGATGATTTCATAAGCATTTCCAAGTTAAGCTTTCCATTAAAAAAAAAAAAACCACAGCACATTGTGGGGGGAAATATAATTTTCTATATCATTGTCTCTTCAAAGAATGAATAAGTTAATTAAACAAGTCATCCACTCACTGCCTGGCAAGATGTATTGGCTTTTTATTCCATGTTCATTTTGACATTCTCCTCTCTCGGCATGCCCATGCTGTCAGGCCACCCTTTGGTTTGAGGAGTTGGGGACTTGAATGGGCTCATTGCCTGGAAATGCAATGTGGAACCTTTCCTGACCTCTCCCACCTTGGACACCTGTCCTGTTGCTTCTTCCTCACTCATATCCACACCTTCTCAGCTGCTCAGTGATGCTCATAGCTGCTGCTCCTTGGTGCCCATGGGCCACAGCCATCCTATGCCCTTCTCAGCCGAACCAGGAGTACTCAGTGGTCCCTAATGGTTGAAGGATGCTGTCCAGCCCCTCTCCTCTGAGTGTCAGTGGCCCCCAACCAGGACCCTCTTTGGGCTCCTTATCCATCCTCTCTTATCCTGTTTTCCGGCTCCGGCTTCACCTGCTCATCCTCCTCTGCATGTCACTGATTTTTCTCCCAAATCCATGACTCTATGTACGACAGCCCCCTAATCTGGCACACCCTCACCTAGATCACACTAGTGGCAGGGCCAAACAACCTTGGCTCCGGTCTCTAGCTCTTGCATTTGTGTGGCTTTGGATAGTTAATTAAGCACTCTAATTCCACTTCATCATCAATAAGATGGAAGCAAAAATAATGGGAACCTCATAGGAGTAAATGAGGTATTAAGATGTAAAGCTCTTAGGATAATGTCTAGTACATTGTGAATGCTCTATAAGTATACAAATAATATGAATGTGTTGTAATGCTCTCCTCCCTTCTAAACCTACTTAAAATCCTACTTAGACCATGTCTTTCATGAGTCTTGGCATACTCGGTGGATTATTTTATGAGTAGTCAACTCTTGCTACACCCCTGGAGAGGGCAACTATATTGATAGATGCCAAACGTAGTTGCTTACTCTGGGCTATCTTTTTCCAGGTGTACTTTTTAACTTTATCCCTTTTTCCACTTTAGTTATTATCAGAGTATTCATACCTTTCTCCAAGTGCTTGTCTTCCAGTAGCCTGAGAGTTGGCCTGGGAATTATCTCGGTGGCTGAGACTCACCATGGCCTTTTCAGGTTTGCCATAGAAAAAAAAGTTCAGAGTGGGAAGTTCCAAGCTATTTCATAGGAAAGGAGAACTTGCCTTGTATTACTGCATGGAGCTGGTGTGTGGGCTCCCACACCAGTCTGACAGCTCTGAATGGCTTCCTTGTGGTTCTGTCCACCCATGATGCCCAGAACACTGGGTCCAGTGAATGAAGGTGCATTCAGAATCCCTTCAACACCTTGCTCTTTCCAGGGCAGTGCACACCCTTCCTATAACATTTGGCAAATCTTGCTAAACCATTGAGGAAAGCTTTTGCATGCCCATGAGCCCTTTCAGATATTTAAAATTCTATTCACAAGTTGCCTACTGCGGGGGAACTGAATAATATCTCGGCTATAGGAAGGGGTTAGTGAGCATTGCAAAATGTACAATGTTGATCTACAAAAAGTAGTATCCACTGAGAGATTCTCCCAGGTGTTTTGTGGTGAGTTAAATTGTGTGTGGTAGTGAATTAAATTACATCGAAAAGGGCAGTGTCCATCCAACATGGAAACGTAGGCTCATATGGGTTTAGCTCTGAGGCCAAAGAAAAGTCACGGGGGAGTGCAGATGGAAAGCTTCTTCTGTTGGCTGCAGAGCAGTACTTATTGGGACCTATTCATGTGACAAGTGAACCTCAAGGGCACTATGAAAAACACTTAAGAAAAAATTCAAAACTGTCGCTTGTTTTAACCTTTGTGTGTGTGTGGGGGGGGGGTGATACTGGGGATGGAGCCCAGGGCCTCACACATGCTTGACACAGGCTCTACCACTGAGCTGCATCCCCAGCTAACTTTTATTCATTCCATAGAGGACCCAGCATTGTGCAGGCACTCAGTTGGGAGTTACTGCAGTGTCCTTGTAGCTCAGTAGATGTTTGATGGTCACATACTCTTTAAGGCTCCTGGAATCACTTTGGCTAAAGTAGTTTATAGCCCTTGTGAGAAACAAATACCCAGATCAGCATCCTTGCCAAGTAGAAAGGGGTTGGTCCCTGACTTTACAGTCCAGACAAATCAGGAGAGGTTTTTTTTTTTTTTATTTAAATGCACAAACTGTCCTAGAATAACAGTAACTGACATTCTGTGTCAAGTAGGTGCGCTTGGTGACTTATATATAGGGCAACCACATAATTATTCATCCAAACTGGGACACTTAAGAGTGAAAGTTAAAAATTATGGTGGAACACTGGATGTCAATTGGGAGTGCCCTGGGCAAAGGGGGCCACTCTGTTTATTACCTTTGTTCTTTCTAGTAACCTAGTGAGGTTAGGTTTTATACACATTTTACAAATAAGAAAAAAAAAATGAGACTTAAGAAAGCAATTTGTTCAAAGCCAGGATGCTAGGAAGTGCCATAAACCCTTCCCCCAAGCCAACTGATAATTGCATTGTTTTTGTAATACCCAAAGGACCAAAGGATCCAGAACATTGTTGGGAACTTGGTGCTTTATAAGTATTTTCATTTTTATTGGCTGATGCTTCTGCCAGTTCTCAGCCTCCCCGACCCACCCTCTCTTTCTGTGTGCCTCTGAAGGAAACCCTGTCGTTTTGGCTCTTTCTGGCTGGAGAACAACATCCCCTTAGCATGAGTTTATTGGAAAGGCCTAAGTATCCACCATCTTCTCATAATCATTACAAATACCCCATAGGCAGTTCTGCCACCTGTGGTCTTTTGGTTAGGCATACTCACAAAGTAGATTATAGTAAAATGGTACATTCTTTCTATTAGGAGTGCTGTGTGTTGATTTTCCCTAGTTTAAAGGTGTACATTGACTCCAGGGCTAGGAATGTAGCTAAGTGTCAGAGCACTTGCAAAGCATGCTCACAGCCCCGGGTTTAAGCCTTAGCACTGCAAAAATAAATAAATAAAAACTCCAGTAAATAAAATGCATGTATGATTTTTGCTTCTTTTAGAATGGTGGTTGCTGAGATTTCTCTGCTGGGTTGTAGTTCTGTTTAGGAAACAGTGATAATTTTCCTAATTATCATTAGCAGCTAGAGCAGGGAGAATCTTTCCAGGGATAATGGAAATCTACCTGTAATTCAGGTACCTCCTTTTGCCTGAGAGCTGCAGCCTGCTCCTCCATAAAACCGTCTACAAAACTAGCTGCACAAAATGAATGAACCTCGTCTTCTTTGCACTTTTACATGCTGCTTGGTGAATTTGCCAACAAGAATTGAACAAGTCAGAAAGGTAAATGCAGTAGGCAAGGAGGAGAGATGGCCTGGCTAGTTTACAATCTGGGAACTGCCCAGAGTATTTGAGAAAGTTGGCCAATATTTAGATGTTTCAACTGATACAGCATGCAAATATTCCCTTTATTTAGGACATCTGTTTCAAAACATTTTAACAGTCATGACTCATTCGCTTACTTCTGGGTACAGTTCAAGGAATTGAATAGGTCACATATGTCCTGATTGCCATCTTTGTAACTTCTCCATTTTTGAGCTTTATGTGATATTCTGAATGAGCTGTGCTCAGGTGTGAACTTGGGCCAATGAGAAATGACATTTTACCATGATTGATAGCCCCATCAATAAACTTTTGTGCAAATCTTGTGCTGATGCTAAACCTTAAATTCATGTCACCAAGTAATTTGCTCAGAACCTTCAAGCACACCACCTCATTTGATGAGTGGGATACTTTGATTAAAAATAAGCCAGCTGTGGGCTGGGTTGTGGCTCAGTGGTAGAGCATGTGCCTAGCATGTGTGAGACACTGGGTTTGATTTTCAGCACCAGATATAAATAAATAAATAAAATAAAGCTCTAGCAATAATTAAAGGAAAAAAAAACAAGAATAAACCAGCTGCTTCTTCAGTGTGCCTGGTGAAGGACAATCAGATTGAATTCTTCCTAAGTTTAGTCTTTATGGTATGAGATTGGCCTCATGTAGGTATATTTTGTTTTCAGATCAGATTTAAATGAACAAATAATTTTCTTAGGGCTGGGGATGTGGCTCAAGTGGTAGTGCGCTCGCCTGGCATGCGTGCGTCCCGGGTTCGATCCTCAGCACCACATACCAACAAAGATGTTGTGTCCGCCGAGAACTAAAAAATAAATATTAAAAATTATCTCTCTCTCTCTCTCTCTCTCTCCTCTCTCACTCTCTCTCTTTAAAAAAAATAATTTTCTTAGTCTACACTCTTTACCTTTGAATGGGACTTCTTAAAAATGCAATGTAGTTTGGTCTTTATCCCATGAGATATGCAGAAGTGAGTCCATCCAACAACTATATGTACTAAAATTTTCTGGATTTATGTGCACCCAACATTTCTCCTAGCCTTCTTTACTGAACAATTAAATGTTATAATTTTCCACAATGTGGTGCTTTCTGGGAACCACCCACTGTAAGCATACTACCCTAGTCCGGAGGTTTTAGCAAGCAACCACTTTCTGGAAATATGAATGGCATTTGTGGAACAAGGTAGTACACAGTTTAATTATGTTTTTTTTCCTTACCACTTGATAGATCCCATTATGTTAATTTGAATATTTCTATATTGGAGAAGTGTCATCTAACTAACAAGGGAATGGTCTTTCTTTGGACTGAAATGTTGTCTCTCCCAAGGATTAGAGGAGTAATAGGGAATAGCCTTTTCCATAAGAACATCTTTACTTACTTTTCAATGCTGGATTCCACTAGAAAACTTACCACCCGAGCATTAGCTTTTCTTGGGTACTGAAAGCGTGTACCGCAACAAAACTTGGGTACATGCTTGCTATGAGTCAGAGAAGCAAGGTGAATGCTATTCCAATACCTGTGTATTGAGCACCAGCTGCATACTAGATGCTTTGTTCTGGAAACTAACAACATCAAGGCCCTCAGAGCATCCCTCTTTCCTTGTTGATTTTAAAATGCAAGTATGTTAATATAGAAGTTCCCAAGACTTCTAAAATCCTGTGGAGAATTATCCATTGGTGTTCCAGAGATGGTGTAGATGGTATAGAATTTTATTTGGGAGAATGTATGATAGATTCTATTAACTTCAACTTTGTGGATTTGTATTTTCACTACATCAGAGAGCAATTGGAAGTCTGATGTTTGCAGGCAAAGTTATGTAAGAACACTTTGAATATTTCTCCCTGGCAGAAAGGCTAAAGGAGAAGAAATGTAAGGCATTGACATTAGACCCAATTGGAGCATTTGATTGCATTTCAGTAGATGAGATAGCAGGCGTTTCGGATAGACTTCTGTATGAAAGCAACATGAAGAGGAGTTGCCAGGGTTTTCAGATCTTTACATGTGGCTGAGCACTTGCCTAGCATGTGCAAGGCCCTAGGTTCAACTCCCAGTGTCACCAACAGAGTAAATACATAAAATTTTGAAGATGAGACAAATTTAAAGCCAATTACCCTAACATTATGAGTGGTTCTCTCACTCTTCAGCACACTGGGGATTAAAGAGAAGGGGTGCGTGTGGTAGGGAACAGAATGTATCACATATTTTCATAAGTTAAATTTAATGATCAGATATATCACCTATGATCCTACCAGTACTTTCTCTTTCACAGAATATACAAGCACAAGCATTTAAATGTTAGTCACCCAGAACTCCAGATGCTAAACAGTGAAAGTTTATATTCTGCCAGCATATCAGACTCTGTAATGAGTCTGATTTGGTTTAATTCCTTTCTACTGTTTAGTCATTTGATGAGCCACAGATGGAAATGTAAGCCAGAGCCATAACATTTCGGCTAATACTTTTTATGCTGCTGTAAGAATTTGTTGTCATGTCAATTTAAGGGAGTTAAAATCTTTTTTTCGAGAAGGCATTCAAATCTACATTAAGTGCTTTTATCTACCCTGATTTGATATACAACTCTGACTGCTTCTGCCGTTCTTAATTAATTGCAAAGTACAAAGTAATTTAGCAGTTGAAGACAGCTTTGAAATTCCAGGATTTCTCAGCTGGTGCCCCAAATATAACATTTAGGATATACACAATTAAATTTCCATTAATTTTTTTTTCTAAGCTTGAGAAACACTAGGCTGAGTTCTTTGAGTTTAGCCTTAAACAGGTAAATATGTATTTTGGCAGCCACGGGAAGGATAGGGTATTATATTAACTAGGGCAATTCTTTAGTAAAATTCCATTTGAATGTTATATTAGTACAGAAGGGATTTGATCCGTCAATAAAATGGTTTGTTGTGTAAGAGTGAAATCAATAAAATGCTTCAACTGTGCAAACAGAAGATTGGGTTTTTCTTCCCTGATTTCTGTCTTTTTTTTTTTTTTTTTTTGTATGTGTGTGTGACCTCAGTCGCCTCCTCTCACTTCCTCTTGAGAAAGAAACAGACCTGACCCTTTCTTTCTTGCTGGTGGATGGTGGTTTTGAATAAATCCACTGGAAAAAAAAAAATGAGGTTCATGTAGACCTACACCATTAAAGCCAGGTGGAAGGAGGTTTAGCTGTATGTTATTGAACTTGACTGATAAAGGCCGTGTGTGTCTCAGACCTGCTTTCCAAGCCCAGTCAGCTTCTCAAACTACCTTGCTTTTCAGTAAGCTGAATAAGAAAAAGTTGTCACCCGGCACAGCCTGTCACGTTCTTTTTATTGGTGTTCCTGGTAAAATGCCTATGTCTAACTCAGTGCATCGAAACAGGGTTGTCTCCAAACTGAAGTGGCAGCATTCTTGGTCTGGAGTCACACATTTTTTTTTTTTTCCTACGAAGTTGAAGTGTGACCTATATACAAATGACTGGCATTCTGGAGGTTTTAAAATATATGATCATAGAGCTGAAGGATACTTACTCTCCTAGGTTTTGGTAGAGATCATGTTTCGGTGAAACTGCATTGAAATTGAAAAGGACGTAAGGATATTAGTTTGTTCTAGTGTTCACTTCATGCCTACAGCAAGGTAGAAAGCTCTGTGGCAGCATTAAAGAACTTTAAAACTAAAAAATAGTTGCTCTAGGTGAATAGATTGCCTGGGACTTAGCAAATTGTAAGCAGTTAGTTTAATATTCACAAGTAAGAACACCAATTAAAAGACAGATTGCAATGTGCCTTTTTTTATAAAATCTACCTTTCAACTTGTAGGTTCTGAAAATCACGTTGTTAGTGACTTTTACCGCCAAAAGAGGCCTGGCAATGGAAGCACAATGTGGTCTTCGCTACAGTATCTTCTCACTATTTTAGCACCCCCCAAATTAATCTCCTACTTCTAAATGAGAATTTCAGCTTCTTTAGGGATGTGTGAGGGCCACACACAGAGCAAGTAGCATTCACCTTCCTCATGGCTGGGTTGCATCCCTTCCAGGGTGAGAATGAAGACAATCTGTCTCCTCTCCATTTCCTTTGAAAGCTTAAAAAAAAAAAATAGAAAAATTAGAGATACTTTTGTTTCTTGTCTGCTGATTTTTTAATCCGTTTCCTAACACACCTGGAGTGCTTCTTTTTGTGGGAAGACTAATCCTAGTTTATGCCGATTGAGATGTCAGTGTTGAAGGTGTTTGAAAACCTGACTCCATCTTCATGGTGATCTAATAAATCCAAGGGCTTGAATTTGAGGAAAGATCAAAATTATGAAAGAAACTGAAGATTCTAGGATATTTTAAACATCCAGGAATCTATTTTATCCTAGCTTCTTTTTCTTTCTCTTATTAATCCGTTTTGTCTAGCTATTTCCATCCTTATACCATTTTCTTTATTATTATTATTAATTGCTTTTATTTTTTAAATACATGACAGCAGAATGCATCACAATTCTTATTACACATATTGAACACAATTTTTCATATGTCTGTATATAAAGTATTTTCACACCAATTTGTGTCTTCATACATGTACTTTGGATAATGATGTCCATCACATTCCACCATCATTGCTAATTCCCTTCCCCCTCCCTTGCCCTCCCACCCCTCTTCCCTATCTAGAATTTATCTATTTTTCTCATGCTCCCTCTCCCTACCCCCACTATGAGTCAGTCACCTTATATCAGAGAAAACATTCGCCATTTGTTTTTTTTTTTAGGATTGGCTAACTTCTCTTAGCATTATCTTCTCCAACCCCATCCATTTACTTGCAAATGCCATGATTTTATTCTCCTTTATTGCTGAGTAATATTCCATTGTGTATCTATGCCACATTTTTAAATTCATTCATCTACTGAAGGGCATTTAGGTTGGTTCCATAGTTTACCTATTGTGAATTGTGCTGCTGTAAGCATTGATGTGGCTGTGTCCCTGTAGTATGCTGGGGTTTTTTTAAAATTTTTTTAAAAATTTATTTTTTAGTTTTAGGTGGACACAATATCTTTATTTTATTTTTAACTCTTTGGGTATAGACCGAGGAGAGGGCTAGCTGGGTCAAATGGTGGTTCCATTCCAAGTTTTCCAAGGAATCTCCACACTGCTTTTCATATTGGCTGCATGAATTTGCAGTTCTACTAGCAATGTATGACTGTGCCTTTCCCCCCACATCCTCACCAACACTTATTGTTGTTTGTCTTCATAATGGCTGCCATTCTGACTGGAGTGAGATGGTATCTTAGAGTAATTTTGATTTTCATTTCTCTAATTGCTAGAGATGTTGAACATTTTTTCATATGTTTATTGGTTGATTGTATATCCTCTTCTGAGACGTGTCTGTTCAGGTCCTTGGCCCATTTATTGATTGGGTTTCTTTTTTGTTTGTTTGTTTTTTGGTGTTTAGCTTTTTGAGTTCTTTATATGCCCTAGAGATTAGTGCTCTATCTGATGTGTGAGGGGTATAAATTTGCTCCCAGGATGTAGGCTCTCTATTCACCTCACAGATTGTTTCTTTGGCTGAGAAGAAACTTTTTAGTTTTAGTCTATCCCACTTATTGATTCTTGGTTTTAATTCTTGCACTATAGGAGACTTATTAAGGAAGTTGGGGCTTAATCCCACATGATTAAGATTGGGGCCTACTTTTTTCTTCTATTAGATGGAGAGTCTCTGGTTTCATTCCTAGGTCCTTGATCCACTTTGAGTTGAGTTTTCATTTTCTTAGAGGACAAAGGAGTTGAAATTCAAACCATATCTTCTGCAGTTGGTCAACTATTTACCAAAGAAGGAAAGGAGAGAGAGAAGGGAAACAGTTGATAGAAGTAGGGTTCTAGCCAGGTGTGGTGGTACATGCCTGTTATCCCAGGGACTCCAAAATCTGAAACAGAAGGACCACAAGTTCAAGTCCAGCCTCAGCAATTTAGTGAGTCCCTAAACAACTTAGCAGGACCCTGTCTTAAAAAAATAAAATTAAATTTAAAAGGCTAGGGATGTAACTCAGTGGGTAAGCACCCCTGTATTAAATCCCTAGTAACAAAAAATAATTGGGCTAAAGATCAGTGACGTCCACTTCAAAATGCTTCTTGTTGCTAATCACAATACAGTAACATGCTGCTCACGGGTTTATTATTATGGTAAATACATAGAACATATTTTGCCATCTAGTAATTTGAACTGTGTGTCATTGTAGGATGCTTTTGCAATAGATAATAGAACAACCTCATAAAGGCTGAAAGGATAAAGTTTTGATTAGCTTGCTCAAACCATAGCCCCAAGAGGGAGGTTCTCAAAATGTTAAGAAGAAAGGCTTGAATTTTAAGGAAGATCAAAATTATGAATGAGATTCAAAGGTTTCAGACCATCCGATCTGAGATTTGTCACTGTGTGTTCACAAGGTGACCACCTCAGTTCACAGAGCCTTGCTTCAGTGGTGAGTCTGGAGGAAGGAGAAGTCCCCAGCAGACTTCCCCTTGGTCTCTCATTGGAATTGGGTCCCAGGCCCACCCCGAGGCTCATCACCGGCAAGGCTGACGGAATTGCCAACTTGACTTGGATGAATTCTGGTTCTCACCGTGGCGCTAGGCTGGATCCATCTTCTCTGAGACCAAGGACCTCCGCCTGTTTCCTTTTGATAAAGCAGATTCCTTTACCTGGAAGAGGAGTAGGCAAGCAGTAGTGCCACCAGTCTAACTGCAGAGTACAGATGTTCTCCTTTCCACTTGCACCTGCTGTGCTGAACACCGCACAAAGGGCAGGGCAGTAATCTCCACAGGTGAGTCATTTCCTGTAGTCTTTGGCATGACACAATCTTACACCTGGGAAAAGATGAAGGACTCCCTTCTAAATGATGGAGCTAGGACTTGAACTTAGACTCTGGGGGAAACACTGACCTGCACTGCCTCTCCTCATTATTTGCAAGGTAGAGACATTGGCTAACGGTAGATGAGACTGATGGACATGTACTCCCCACTAAGTTATGACGCTGGTAGTTGTGAGAGAGCAGTGGCAAAGCATTTTGTGAATAGCCAAGACAAAAAACCCTGTATCTCTTTGTCTGTGGTTTCAAAGAGGGAATCATTTCCTGATTTTTTCATTCTTTTGCTCACTCAAAAAGAAATTAAGTTTTTTAGTTGCTTTTTTTTTTTTTCGGGGGGCGAGGGGCAGAGGGAGAGTACCAGAGATTGAATTCAGGGGCACTCAACATTGAACCACATCCCCAGCCCTATTTTGTATTTTATTTAGAGACAGGGTCTCACTGAGTTGCTTAGCGCCTCGGCATTGCGGAGGCTGGTTTTGAACTCTCGATCCTGCTGCCTCAGCCTCCCAAGCTGGACAAAATGTTTTTGTTTTCAGATATTTCCATTCCATTTCATGGAAATATCAATATTTTCCAATGAAGTTCATATATTTTTTAAAATATTTATTTTTTAGTTGTAGTTGAACACAATATCTTTGTTTTATTCATTTATTTTTATGTGGCGCTGAGGAGTGAACCCAGGGCCTTGCTCACACTAGAAGAGTGCTCTACTGCTGAGCCACAACCCCAGCCCATGAAGTTCATATTTTAACTTTTTGCTCAGATGTAGCTATCAACCAAACAAAAAAAAAATTATCGTTCACTGACCTTACCTTCCCATGACCTCGCTAAGCTAGGTCTTGCAATGGTTTAACATGAAGAAATCACTAGTATATATGATGAACTACTGTGTTCTGGCCGCAGTGCCAAACCCTACCTCATGTAAACTTCATCAGATCCTATTGAGGCAAGTACCATTTGATAGACAAAAAAAAAAAAAAAAACCCAAAAATCTAATAAATGAATAACAGATTTTTCTTCAGTTGCCATGGCACATGCCTGTAGCCCCAGTGGCTTAAGAGGCTGAGGCAGGAAGATCACAAGTTCAAAGCCAGCCTCGGCAACTTAGCAAGGCCCTAAGCAATGTAGTGAGATCCTGGGTATGTGGCTCAATGGTTAAGTGTCCCTGGGTTAAATTTCTGGTAGATAGATAGGTAGGTAGGTAGGTAGGTAGATAGATAGATAGATAGATAGATAGATAGAGAAAGGAAGAAAGAATATATTCCCAAGGGAGTACACCAATAAGTTATGATGCCTTGTTTTTATATTATCTACTTCTAACTCCAGAACTTCTATTCTTGTTAGTAGCTCAGCAAGGGCCATTCCCACCCCCTTCTTCTCTGCTCATTTCCTTCTAGAACACCTGAAAGAGCCAGGTACCTACAATTCAGTTACTGGGGAAACAAGAGATTTTTTTTTTTTAACTGAAAATAGAAGAAATGCATCTTTTGCCACCCTGACTGACTTGCTGCTTCCAGCATTTTGGACACAGTTTTTGTAGACAGCAGAAAAATAAAACAAAATACTAATATTCTTAGACGATTTTAATCTTAATCTGAACATAAACCAAATTCCTGACTTTAAGAAGAATGTCAAGTGAAAGAGATCTACTTAAGTCAATAATTACAATAAAATATGAGCTGTCTTCCATGCCAAGAAGTATCAGTTGTGCAGGGATGAGAGGTGGGAGGGAAAGGGAGAGAGAAGGGAAATTGCATGGAAATGGAAGGAGACCCTCAGGGTTATACAAAATTACATACAAGAGGAAGTGAGGGGTAAGGGAAAAATAATACAAGGGGGAAAAATGAATTACAGTAGAGCGGGTAGAGAGAGAAGAGGGGAGGGGAGGGGAGGGGGGATAGTAGAGTATAGGAAAGGCAGCAGAATACAACAGACACTAGAATGGCAATATGTAAATCAATGGAAGTGTAACTGTGATTCTGCAATCTGTATACGGGGTAAAAATGGGAGTTCATAACCCACTTGAATCAAAGTGTGAAATATGATATATCAAGAACTATGTAATGTTTTGAACAACCAACAATAAAAATTTAAAAAAAGTATCAGTTGTGTATATGTGAGTGATGATTATTTGTACATTAATATCACTCACTGGCTTCTCAGACCAAATTGTCCCCATTAACTTCCCTACCTTGTTGATTTGCATCTCCCAAACGGGATCTTTTCTCGCCAATCCCACCAGCACAGTGAAGCTGTGACTCTTTCCTCTTCCCTCCAGGGCCCTTAGTGGACTCAGCTTCCTCACACATACCGAATTTCACTCCAGTGAGAAACTGGAGATCCTTTCACCCTTCCATTGTTGGTCATCCAAATCACCCCTAAAACTTGTCATGCTTTCCTTCTCGAATGGCATCTCCCATCTGGATCTGTGTCACCATCGCCTCTGCCAAGACCCACATCCTGGTCTTCATCACTCACCACCTGGAACACTCAAAACTCCTCACCAGCTTCTGCTACCATTGCCTTTCCAGGATGGCCCAGTCCTTCCCACAGCTTTGCCTGTTGACCTTCACCCTTCTTGTGGTTGCGTGACAGCTCTGAGAGTGGGGCGGGGATTGCACGTCAAATACTTCTAATGTTGATGGTTTTGCAAATGCACTAAATAATTAAAATATCATTTGGAACTGGAAGTCATCATCCTCTTGGGGATAGATATCCAAACCATTTGTTTTGGTAAATTTAAGCCTTCTGTCACGTGCAGAAAAGGACTTGATCCCTGACTCATAGTCTATAATCTGAAACCAATGGCTTCCTCAAGAGTATTCATCATGATCATTGGCCAGAGATGGTGTAGAAGTATTCTTGTAGCACTAGGGTAAAGTGGAATAACACCTACTGTTCTATATTTTTATGCTGGGGAGATTTGAAGAAACTGGATTTGACATGGCATGATACAGAAATTGAGGACAAACTTGCTGTAAATTAAGTGAGAAACCAAAGGCTAAGTCTAGTATCTGGCTAGTGTATTAAATGAGCTCAGGCAGAGGCTATAACTACTCATGAAGTGCACACCCGCCAGGGATGGAAGACCCACTCAACAATTCTCAAGTGTCCCTCGAACACAAAAAAAAAACAGCCATCAAACTGGCCCACATGAGCTCATTAAGTATCATATTGTTCTGCCAGACAAGGCTTTGTTTTAGGGAGTGACTAAGAGACTGTCACTTCTTGGGCCAGGAGGATGAAAATGCTCTTTAGGCTCTGGGAAAAGGATAGAGAGAAATTGTTGATACTGGTCCTAGGACATCCTCCCATTTCAGTCTGTGTCTATTGTGCTGTTTTATGGTGAGTGGTGACTATCGAGCTGATTTTAGTCAACTCCATGTTTTCATGAAGTTTCTGCTGATGAGCCACACAAAGGGAAAGGAGGGTAAAATGTTCTCTGAATGGTGTTAAGTTGGTGCCAAAAGATCTACCCTTGCCTGGTGCTGCCAGGGCTGGCAAAGTTACATGAGCTCAGAACTTGAGTCCAAGCCTCCCATCTTCTCCAGTTCAAGTGGAAAGTTAACGGAGTCTGGAAGAGCCAAGAGTATCCCACTTGGGTTATTTGCTTTCCTTTTTTTTTTTTTTTCTTGCTGAAAACAGAAGTGAATCACACTCTTTACTGAGCCCTGCTGCAGAGGAAAATGATGCAACAGTGGTCATGTGGCACAAAGAAGAAAGGCCCATTGTGCAAACCTAGTTCTCCATTGTCTTCCCATCTACACCAAGGTTCAACCCCCCTGTGGGGAAGCAGCACAAAGTTGTGTGATTTTTTTTTGGGGGGGGGGTTGCTTTTTTTCCCCTTCTCTCATGGTACTGGGTATTGAACTCAGGGCCTTAGGCAAGCAGAGTACTCCCTCCATCATGAGCTCCATCCCCAGCCCAAAGTTGTAGTTCTTAATCTTGGATCTTTCTGTGCATGATGGTAACCATTATTATTAATTTACTTAATCATAATTTGCTTTGTTTCTGTCACTCCCTTAATTTTTCTGACTTTTGTACTACAAGATTAATTTGTTTGTTTTGTTTTGTTTGAGATACTGAGGATTGAACCAGGGGTGCTCTACCACTGAAATATATTTTTAGCCTTTTTTATTTTTTATTTTGAGACTACATCTCCCCAAGTTTCCAAGAATGGCCTCAAACTTGCACTCCTCCTGCTTCAGCCTCCCAAATTGCTGGTCATTAATTTTCTTATTGTAATACAAAATATTAAAAGAATTGATCCAAGTTTGTTTGACATACCTTTGATTGAATAAGAGTTTTCCTATATGATTCGGGACAGTTAAGTTTACATGTGCTTTGTCTTAGCCACATGTTCCCATAAGCAAGTTACTTAATTAAATTCTGATTCTAAAAAAGGTACTAATATAAACAGACTACATATGGTATCTGTGTGTGTATATGTGTTTATACATAATATAAATATGTATAAATGTATGATATGCATATCACCAAATGTATCTCTATAAATAAATATGTCTACCTACCCATAGAGTCATAATAATTGAATTAGTTTGTACTAAGTGTTTGGTTTACTCACTATCATAATTGCTTAGTAAATGGTAATCATTATTATTAATTTACTTAATCAATATATGTCTAAATCTTCCTATGAGTTAATGACACATCACTGAGACGCTATGACCAGGAACCAAAGGCCCCAGGAGTTTCTTTGTGACATCTTCTTGTCTTGGTTACTTGGGCTTGACCACTCCCTAGAGACGACATTTTGGTAGACAGGTTATGTTTCTGGAATCTCAGAGAATAAACCATCTGAAGATGTCCAAGATGGAACACCTTCCTTCTGAATTGAGAGCTGGTTCCCTGCCTGATAATGTAGCAAGGCAGGACTAAATGTTATACATAGTTTCAGCATTTTCTGAGTGCTTCACATGAAGTAGACCTGAAGCATGAGCTTTCTGAACCTGGGTCCAACTCCTGTCCCAAGTATGAGTTCAAGTGCCACCTCCAGGGTGAAGTCATCTGTGGTGCACCCACTTCCCCTGTCCTTTCCACATACTTCCACTGTAGCAATGGTGACATTGTTGTGCAACTGCACCTTGCCTAAGTCCCCCCTGGGCTAAGAATTAACAATCTTTTCATTTTTACATTTCAGGGAACATGTTTCAGGGAACATTGGCTCGCTCTCCTTAGTAATCTGACAAATGTTGCCTGAATGAATAGAATTATGTGAATGGGTGTAGGAGGCTTATGGCTAGACTTCCCTATCAGCAAGCAAACCAATGTTTTGTCTTTGGGGTTCATTCTGTCTTTGACTACAAGAAGGAGCTCAGCATCTAGCTATAAAGTCTCCTTCCTCTATAAACTTCACCTGGTTTCCTTGAGTGGGTTCAGCAATCTAAATGTCATGATTGTGCTCACAGGACTTTGGGGAAATGTGTCCCTGAAACTCAAAATGAAGTTAGAGTGAAACAATTTTTTTTTTATGTATGCAATCAGCCACCTTGAGAGAATATTACTGAGATAAGATTTTTGTTTGATTTTTAATCAGTTGGCACTGTCAAGAATTGCTCTTGGTAAAAATATTAACTTATTCCTACATTTGCCCAAATGTCATTTAAATTACATGGATTTAATTTAACTTTACTTTTAAACCTTCCGACTTCTTTTGCCAAGTTGGAAGGAAACCATGCTCAGTGAAGTCTACCAAGCTAATTTAATTCTTCACTGACTGATTGAAGTCTGTTTCCATGTGGAAGATGCTGCTGTTTCATATTTATTTGGAGAAATCGTTTGCTTTGACTAGGAAAAAACATAAGTTCCAAACCCAAAGATTTTAACACAATGATTAAGGTACACAACTCAAAGTATCCACCCAAGTTGGACATGCCTGAATAAGGTGTGGGAAAATGCCTGAGAATGAATCAACCGGCCTCCCTTTCCCTTCTGATCCATTATTAAATGCTTACAAGTGTCCAGCATGGTGGAAGAGTCCATAGTGAAGCAGCAAGCCCAGCTCCTGCCTTCTGTCGGCTTCACAAAGACAGCCTAGCCTGACGAGAGGGGAGGTCTAGGGAAGTTGTAGAGAGAACCAAAATGCTTATCAAAGAAACATTTTACCTGCGCCAGGTGTGCTGGGACCCAGAGATCCCAACCTCAGTCATCCTCCAGGGAAGGAAGTGATTCATCATAGTAAGTGGGAGGGAAGAGGCAGAAGAATAGTTCCCAAGGGCTGTGACATTTGAACTTGAGGAATGTTACAGAGCAGAAGAGAAAGGACAGAGGGAGAGAGTCATTGCAGGGAGGTGGGAAAGTGCCTGAGCATTTCAGGGAGGTATGGCTGGACCCCAGGGTCTCAAGGAAGACTGACAGTTGGTATTCAAAGGCAGCTGAGTCAGATGACCAGGAGCCAGAGGGTCCTGGCTTTTTCTTGATAGCACTGGGCAGTTCCTAGGTTTTTAAGCAGGGAGCAACATGATCCCATACCAACTTGGACTGGGTGTCTTATCTGAGAACGGAGGTAGAGAGAACCACTGTCTGTACGCCTGGGAAGAGATGACCAGGGCTTATGGTCAGGGAGCAGCAGGGCATTGGAGGGAGGGAGCACACCCAAGCCCTTCATCTGGGTAGAGCCCTCAGGTCATGGCATCTGTTTTTAGATCCAGCCTGTGTTTTATCTCAGCATAGGATATTTTTAAAAATATGCTATGTCGTTCATGCTTTAAAATTAAAAAAAAGAAGGAATTACTTGAGGGCTGGTGTTTTGAAACTATATTTTGAATAGGAAATGTGCTCTTTAAAAAGAATATTGTTGAGGGTAAAAGGTGATGCTGGCTTATCTCTTGGTGATCCTGGATTGATTTAACCACCGGAGTTACACAAAGGCCTTTGCAGCTGCTGCTCAGCCCCTGTTGCGTTCATCTCACGGTCACTGTCAGGATACAGATTGGAAGAGGCTGTTTGTTTTCTTTTTGGTGTTCAATGAAATATATGATTTAGGTGACCAAATAACTTTGAACTATTTATTATCTATTTCCTATTTGTGTGGGGGCTGCTGGGGATGAAACCCAGGGCCTTGCGCATGCTAGACAAGCACTTGGCCACTGAGAGGCACCCGTAGCCCTTCTGATTTTGAGACAGGGTCTTGCTAAGTTGCCAAGGCAGCCTCACACTTGGGATCCTCCAGCCTCACTGGCCCATGCCCAGCCTTTGAACCATTCAGATGTCAAGTAAGTCCCTCATAGATGCAGCAGAACCTTCTGGTTTGCCTTGGGGTGTCAGTGCCTCTAAGCTGTCTAATTACTTTTTACATATGAAAACCAGGAAAATAGAGTATAATTTTCACAGAAAGTCATAGCATCCCAAAGACAGCGCTCCTTAAGACACAAGTTCAAGGTGATCTCTGCCAGCTGCTTATATATACATGTATATTCAGAGGTTACATGGTTTGGTTCTCCAGTGACCCACAGGTACCTTTCTTTCTGCCTCTGGGGAGAATGGTGTGCTTTCCAGGACCAGGTGCACCTGCACAAATTCCTCTAGGAGAAAAGATCTGCTGGTCTCAGATGAATCTATGAAAGTCTAAGCTCTTGTGTTTTTATGCCAGTTCTAATTCCATCCCACGAGGAAACATGAACATGTGAGGAAACCTCTGGAAGTTGTAATTTATTTATTTATATATTTATTTATTTGGTACCGAGGATTTAACCTAAGGGCAATTTACCACTGAGCCACACTCCTAGCCCTTTTTGATTTTTGAGGCAGGGCCTCGCTAAATTGCTTAGGCCTCACTAAGTTGGAAATTGTAATAAATTTTATGGGCTATCAGGGCCCCCCAAACACAGCGGCAACTTCAGAATGCCAGAGTGCCCTGGTCATAATTAATAAGTAATGGCATGTGCGGTCATCACATAAGGAGGTAAGGCACAGAAACCACTGACTTGTCATAATAAACAACAGGTTTTAAAACCTTATGCTCATACTCCTTTGTGCATTCCCAATTCTCTGAATGAATATTGCAAAATACTTATATTAATTTTTAATTACACATCCACCATAGATGCATTTCAGGAAGACCCGTCAACATGACATGGCAGCCTGTCCACAGTTTCTGAAAAAGCTGCTTGCTGAGGATTAGTCAAGTAGAAAAACCTGTGGCCACACAGGTGAGGAGAGGTGACCGTGCCACCTGCGCTGTCTCAGAAGCACTCCGTTCACATGAGTGCAATTTAAGGCTTTCCATTCCCCTCTGAATTGGGATGGGAACTCAAAATGATTTCATCCCAGGATGTAGTTGGGTGAGGAAAATAACCATTTCCTTTTTATTTGGTTAAGGGAGGTACAAGTGAGATTTTTGAAAGGTCTTTGAAGGAGAAGATGGGTTGGCAGGATGGAGGGAAAAGTCATGTCAAGCAAGAAGTGTGTAGTTGGGAGTGATGGAAGCCAAGGAAGGGAGTGGCGAAGTGGCTGGCAAGAGCAGATGGAAGGGATTTCAAGAACTATCTACTGGAATGAAAGGGAAGCCGTGGGAATATCCGCCAGCTTGCTTTCTGCTGTGGTGGGCCTGTTCTCCCCGCGCACACATCCCACATAGATGTGATTTTAAAAATTGCAGAGGCTGGGGCGCAGTTCAGGAGTAGATGTTTGTTTCAGCAGGTGCGATGCCCTGGGTTAAATCCCCAACACCAAAAATAAATGTAAATTTTAAAATCATAGATTTCCATGAATACTCATTGAGGACCCACCATCTACAGAACACTGCCGGAGAAGGTTGTGGGGAATAGCCAAGAAGCAGGAGCTGCTTTCCAAATTCATGTGATTTATGTAAATATACTCTATACTTAAAATATTTTTTCATGTATTTCCAAGTATATAACTGCATACATTTATTAATTTATAAATACACAGCTCTGTGGCTTTTTCATAACACTTTTCCACATTTATCCACATGGGATGTGGAAAGAAATTCTTTCCCATGTGTCTGAGCTTTATAAAATAGTAATGGGTCTATAATAGTGTGTCTGGTAGAAATATAATACAAGGCACATATGTAATTCCAGGTTCTTCAGTATCCAATTAAACAGTATTTATTATTGTTTTTATTTCATATTTTGCCATGTTTTTTTGGTGCACTTTAGTTGTGCCTATCAGTGGGGTTTGATGTTACATATTCATACATGCACACAGAATAACAGCATCATTTGGCCAATATCACTGCTCAGTTATTTCCCACCTCCCTCCCTATCTCCCACCCTTTAGTCCTTTTCCTCCACTGATTTTCCTTTAATTTTTAGGAGATCCATCCCCAACCTTGTATTCCTTTTTACTCCCTAGCTTCTGCCTATGAGAGAAAACACATGACCCTTAACTTTCTGAGTTTAACTTATTTCACTTAACATGATGTTCTCTAGTTCCATCCACTTTCCTGCAAATGCCATAATTTTGTTTTTATTTATGGCAGAATAAAACTTCACTGTGTATCTATAACACATTTTCTTTACCCATTCATCCATTGATGGATACCTAGGCTGGTTCCATAGTTTGTCTCTATGCTATAAACATATGCATGTATCACTATAGTAAGACGACTTTAATTCTTCAGGATAAATACTGATCATGTGGTGGTTCCATGTCTAGTGTCTTGAGGAGCCTCCATACTGTTTTCCATAGTGGTTGTACTAATTTCTAATCCCACCCACAGTGTAAAAGTGTTTCTTTTTCTTCACATCCTCTCCAGCAGTTATTATTATTTGTTCTATTGATGGCTGTCATTCCGACTGGTGTGAAAAGGAATCTCAGTGTAGTTTTGATTTGCGTTTTCTTAATTCCTAATGATGTTGAACATTTTTTCCATGTATGTGTTGACCATTTGTATTTCTTCTTTTGAGAAGTGTCTATTTAGTTCACATGCCCATTTATTAATTGGGTTGTTTGACTTTTTGATTCTCTGTCAGAAGAGTAGCTAGCAAAGATTTTCTCCCATTCTGTGGGTTCTGTGTTCACATTTCTAATTGTTTCTTTTGCTGTATAGAAGCTTTTGAATTTGATGCTGTCCCATTTATCAACTCTTGGCATTATTTCCTGAGCTTTAGGGGTCCTATTGAGAAAATCATTGCCTATGCCTAAAAGCTAGAGTGTTAAACAGTACTTTAAAACATCTTGAATTAATTTGAATAATTTATTTACCAATCCAGCATATCAAAAATTAATATTTCAACATGTAATCAGCACAAAAACTATTAATTAAATATTTTAACTTCTCTTTTGGGGGGACTAATTGCCTTCTACTAACTATGCTTAGTAGTAAATCTGACACTGAAGTTGTCATTCTGCCTTCTAGATTTATGAGGCCTCCTTTGAATAAAACTCTCTAGATGAGCTAAAAAATTGTGTATGCACTTCTAAAATGATGCAATTCAATTTCATTTTTTTTCATGTGTGCATCTGAATTCATCATCTTTGCAGAACAGTCTGGGTCTCGGGCTGCTTCACTTTTCCAAGGCCTCGTGGCTAGATAGTGACAGAGACAGCTCTTGTACATGGTCTTATGGGTCCATGCCATCATAGGGTCTGCACTTTGCTTCATTTAAGTAGAGATGGGTCTCTGATACACTGCTTTGGACACTTAGATTCTTACCCCAAAGCAGACCCTTTTTTCTTGGTCTGATATTTTTAATTCTCAAAAATATCAACAACCCAAAATACAAGATGGGGTTTGGAGAAAACATGATGTGGATTGAGCTATCTCAAAGAATCCTTCCTGAGTAGAGCAGGATCATGAGACGAGGGTGGTGGGGAAAGATATTTTCTTCAGTAATAGAAAACTGGCACTGTGCTTTCTCCCTGTTTCTTTGTTGCATTTATAAAGGCCAAATTTAACTTGATAGAAAAACAAATATTATAGGCCTCAAATTAGTGGTGCTCTTGCTATGCACATTTCTATGTATATATTTCTCCTTTTGATTTTCTTCTAAATAAAACTAGTAAAGATAATTTATAAGCATTTGGTACTGAGGTGTATGAGACACAGTAGCCCCCCTCTTATCTGTGGTTTAACTATCTAAAGTTTCAGTTACCCAGAGTCAATCACTGTCTGAAAATATGAATGGAAATTTCCAAAACCAATTTATAAGTTTTAAATCGCCATTCCAAGTAGTGTGATGAAATCTCTTACAGTCCTGCTCCATCCTGTCCAGAACATGAATCAACCCCTGTTCAGCGTATTCACACTTTATACTCCACCCACCCCGCGGCAGTTGAGATAGAAAACCCACATCCCTGTTACTTTTATTGCAGGATGTTATAATTTTTCTAGCTTATCATTAATTACTGTGTTAACTTTAAGATGTGCCTGATTTGTATATTAAACTTTATTATAGGTATGTATGTATAGGAATAAACATGGTATACATAGGGTTTAGTACTATCTGAGATTTCAGATATCCACCAGGAGCTTTGGAAAGCACCCCCTGGAGGGGATCTCCTGTACTTTGATGAGTGGTTCCCTAAGATTTGTTGTATCCAGTTCTTAAATGCTGGTGGATTTTATATACCTTCTTAAGGACTGGATAAAAGGGATGTGAATCAATTTTCTGTGCTCCTTCATAAAAATCATACTTTAAAGAAAAGGTTAATTCGTTTGTTGATAGATACCTGTGCTGGTTCCATAGTTTGGCTATAGTGAATTGTGCTTCTATAAATATGAATATGTATGTATCACCATACTGTGACGACTTTATTTCTTTAGGATAAATACTGAGAAGTGGTATATTTGAGTCATGAGTGGTTCCCTTTTTACTCTTTTGAGGAACCTCCATACTGATTTCCATAGTGGTTGTACTAGTTTATAATCCCATGAACAGTTTGAAAATCTTCCTTTTTCTTCACATCCTCTCCAGCATTTATTATGGTTTGTATTCTTGATGGCTGCCATTCTAACTGGAATGAGATGAAATCTCAGTGTAGTTTTGACTAAGAGTTCTTATAAACTATAATTTTTATAAACTCTTATACAGAACAAGAGTTCTTTATAAACTATGGACACAAATCATTTATCATACGTACTTGTTGCAAATATGAGCAAAATTTTAAATTCTGATGAAGTTTAATGCATTAATTTTTTATGATTAGTGCCTTTTGTGACCTGTTTAAGAAATCTTTGCTTCCCTCAAGGACATAAAGATTTTCTCCTGGTTTTGGAATTTTTTTGTTGTTGTTGTTTGTTTTTCTAGTTATATTTATATTTTTTCTTTTACTTTTAGTTCTAAGATCTCAGATCTTTTTAAAATACATGATACAATATGCAGGTTGAGGTTCAGTTTTGCATACAGATGTATAGTTATTTCAGTATAATTTGTTGTTACTGATTTTCTAAGTTAAAATTGTTTGGAAATCGAATACTTCATGATTTGCCTTCTTGAAATTTGGTGAGACTTCCTTCATGACTGCAGATAGCTTTTATCATATGAAACTAATATGTATCCTCTAATTGTTAGCTAAATGCTCTCTACCTGTTCTTAGATCACATTTCTTGATTATATCATTCAAATTTTGTATATCACTGCTGATTTGTATTCACTTTTTTACCAGTTACTGACACAGCTGTAATAAAACTTTCCAATGATTAAAAAAAGGAAAAAAAGGTTGTTTTAAAGACCAGCAGAGCTTCATATTTGGAAATCTTGTTTTAAATGATGCTCCTAAGATATAAATAGTTGTTTACTCTCTTTCTAACTGTACTTACCTGGACACTCCAGCAAACCAGTCATTCAAAACTCAACTGTCACTGTCAAGTGTATTTTACTAAGTATTTAGATATTTTGAATGAAAATCTGTAAATCTTGCAGAATTTTTTATCCATTATGGTTGATAGGGTGGCATCTTGAACATACCCTTTTTTTTGTTTGGGGGGGGGCTTATTTGAGAGATGGCCATAGGGCGGATTAAAGGGTTCCAGGAGGTGTCCTCTGAACTGAGTGGCACCACCTGCCTTTACTGTTGTTGTCATTCATTGTGTAAATGCTCTTTAGAATTCTTGCATTTATTAAGTGATCATTTTTACACATTGCCTTTTGATTTTCTGTATATAATTTGCTGAGGGTTTTAAAACCAAACCAAGAAAGCTCGCTTGAGTTGCATGTCAGAGACTCAGAGGGAGAACTTGCATTAGTCTAGGTGTGTAAAGTGTATGGATTTTGTGATACTGGAGCAGAGAAATGAAACCTACAAGGTTGTTTAAAGGTAAGAAACAAGTTAAGCACAGCATAAACAAACCCTAGGTATTTTTAGTTTACTTCCTGATTCTTCCTTATGTTTTTATTAGAGGTAAGGTTACTAGCTAGATCACTCTCTTCAAGATGGTAGCAGTTTTAAATGCCCCTGTGTGTTCCTCTGCCTGCAGAGTTTATTGGATTCTTAGTTAGGAAAGATTGAGTTAGGAAGGATTCATAGAGAACTGGGGGGATGTCTATAAGCCAATAAGTGGAAACCATCAGAGAAAACCTTCTGGAGAAAAAGCACTTCAAGCATTTCTAGCACTTTGCTCACATCCATCTACTTCTGAGTTTCCCCTCCAGGCCTGGGTTAAGAGCACCTGGTCACTTACCTAAGTTGATTCTTGGAGGTTTAAAGTGGGCCTCTGTGCAGGTTCAGGCAGTCTGTACCTAGTAAGCATGGCACACCTGGTTGGTAGAACACTGCTTTGCCAGTGGCTGTCTTCCAGAGGCATGCTCCTGGTGCCAAAGCAAACCAGTATTTTCCTGGAGGTGCTCCTGGTAAACACTTTGAGGGTGCGTTTGTTTGCTGCGTGGGTCTTTAGGTAATGACTTGCTTGGCAAATGCTGCATGTGGCTACAAGGCTATTTGAAAACCAGTAGTTACCAGCACAATGCCACATTGTCTTTTAAGGACTCTCTGCCCTTGTCATGATTTCCAAGAGGCAGAGGCAAGGTTGTAGGTGATGTTTGTCCATGTTGTGCTCCATTTGGTTCCCGAAGGCAGCCTCAGAGGTCCCTTGGCCCTGAAAGTTTTATTAATTTAAGTGAATGAATATATTCTGTGCTGTGCTGTGTCATGGAAAAACAGTGAAAAGTTAAAGTCCTTTTGGCACTGACATCTGTTGTTCATTGCCTTATTTCTATGATAACATTTTAACACTTGTACGTACTGCAGGTCTAGGAAGACTAACGTGATTATACAAATAAAATGTAACAATTTTATTATTGAAGTATGTCATCAACAACACAGAGACTAGTTCTGAAACCACAATTTAGAGTTTATAAGTTTATGGTTTATAAGACCAATGATGAAAAAAATAATGAAAATCATCAAGAGCTTACATTTCTTCTCACTTTGGGGTTTTGAATTGCATATGGAGTGTTATAGTGTGATCGTTTTAAATGTTAACTTTTCCTTCAAGCTGGAAAAATTTTCTTGACTTGGTATCTAAGTGATATTTCTTGCTTCCCATAAGGTAACAGGGTGGATAGACTCTACACTGAGGAGATGGGTGGAATCCAGTAGGTTCCATTTACTGAGAGTAGATGCGTGAGAAAAGGGCAGCTGAGCATGATTTAACTTCTTTCTAAGTAGCTATCTGTTGGCCAGTGGTCCAAAGACAGCCCTTCCTAAAGGCAGTTACATGAATAAACACACACAGGAGCTTCCTTGCTCCTTCTAAACCTGTGGTGGTAGAGGTATTGGCTTTGACTTTCATTTGCATTTAATAAATTTGCAGTCAAACTACAGGTTACACAAAGCAGAAAGAAAATTTTTATGAATATCAGATTAACTGTTCAAAAAATCAACTTTAAAGTCATTCATTCAGTTAACATTTGAGGGTTACTAATGGAACTATCAATTAAATGTGCCAACAATCCAGTGTATTTTTAAAATTAAATGCAAATTACATTAGTATACTTAAAGTACATGATATTTGTATAGTATCATAGTGATAAGTGACTTATGAGTAGATTTCTCCCATTGTGAAGCTTGTCCCTTGAAATATCAAAACATTCCATTGTAATAATTAGGAATAGTGCTCTTTCTAAACCATGTTTTACTATTCTTTATATGTGTCTGTAGTATTAAATAGCATCATAATTCAGTCATGTCTGAATGAATTCAGATAGATCATCAAGAAATATATATTAATGATTCAAGATTCTGTAATACATGGCTCCCTTCAAGGTTCTTGAAATATGAAGAATTTTCTGTTTTTATCCTAAAATACTCTTAGGCTGCTGCCCTTTGTGAGTATTAAGTCTGCTCCTGTTGTTATCTGATTTTACCGCCAGTGCAGGCATCAGCTGACAACTGTCTCGTCTTCATCTTGTCAGTGTGCCGGACTTTAGGATCCCTCAACCATCCATAATCTGTTGCTTGTAATCTAATAAGCATTGAGGTTTGTGGGGACAAGGTTGTGAGAATTATGCTAAATGCAGGAGAAAATAGGGCCTAAGTAGCAATAGGCTAGATAAGGTAGAGGACATCAAAGAAATCACTGTCTGGAAGTCAGCTAAGTTTTAGATGTATGAAATTTCTGCATTAAAAAATTATTTGGGGGTGACTCTTAAATGCATACAAAGAAAAAGCTCTAAGTTACCACTGTTTAGACATTTCAATTCGTATTACGGAAAGTACTGGAATAAATCTTACCACCTATAGCGACACTGGAGTCTCATTTGAAAGACTCGGGGAAGTCTTTTTATTCTTTTTTCATCGCTCCTCCATGGAGATGCTCTTACCAACTTTTCAAGGTTACTGTGACATGGGTCTAATGAAATACTGTGTGGAAAGGGTCTCACCTAGTCTGAATCAAGTTCAGTGTCCCCTCTAGGTGAGTTCATTCTTCTTTCATATTTCTTGCATTTCCTTTAAATGTTGTTCGGTAACCTATAAAAAGAAAGAAAAAAATAAAATGATAAAGACTTTTTCCCTGTGTCTGACATTTGCTGGTCAATAATAGCACTAGAAAACCTGAGACTGATAAAGTCCACATTTTTAGTTGCCTTTCAACTCTAATTTAGATATAACAAAGCAGACTGAAAGCTGCTCCAAACACGGAGACACCTCCATAGGCACCATATTGTCTTAGAATTCTTTTTTACAGGCCAGTCATCCCAGCAGCTCCAGAGGCTGAGGCAGGAGGATTGTGAGTTTAAAACCAATTTCAGCAAAAGCAAAGCGCTAAGCAGCTCAGTGAGATCCTGTCTCTAAATAAAATAAATAGGGGCTTGGGATGTGGCTCAGTGGTCAAGTGCCCCTGAGTTCAGTCCCTGGTACTGCAAAATACCCCCTCAAAATCCTTTAAATATCAACAGATGCCACATCACTACCGCAGTTCCCTCTTCAGAAAGGCATTCTAAGCCCAGAATGTGTGGGATGCAGGGGTGCCATGGGGCATCTGCGCTGGCCCTTTGCCTGCCAGAATCACTCCAAGTGTCCCTATGAACTGTTTCGGTTCATTGGCCAATTCTCCTTCCACACTGCTTTGTAATTCCAACCTCCACTTCTAAAGAAAAACCTTCAATTTTCCCAACTAAATCAAGAATAGAAAATTACCTGGGTTTCCTGCACTTCACAGTTGTGAAGAGCTAGATTTTCATTGATCCTTACAGAATTCTTCTGTCAGTGATAACACCACTGAAAGATCAATTAGTTACACTTTTATTTTGTTTTTAAGTAACTTTGCATTTTCTCTCTCCATCTCCTCATGGGCCTGCGCCGGCTCATCTAACAGAGGCTACACTTGGCTTCTTCTTGGAGCCTTATTCTTGGTTTTTATTGTCAACTGGGGCTGTGTCTTTTAAAATAGTATGAGTCTAGATTTGAATCCAATCACTTTTCTGTGTGAGTTATGTCAACAGATGTTCCATGTGTCATTTTCCTTCAGGGTGTATCGTTTCTCACCGACTCTTGGCTTCAAACAGGAATTCTCTGCTGTTGGTTTTGTCTGTAAGAATATAAGCTGTCCAAAGCTGTTGGTGCTTGTGGCCAAGAACCCCTAGCTCCCAACGCAGCAGTTTATCACCCACCAAGTGTTATCGCTGCCCTTGCCCTTGCATTTCTCTGGGACAGGAACACAGCAGTAGCTCTGTGGGCTAGCACGTGTGTTCGGTATGCACGGACTGTTTGTGACGAACTGTGGGTCGGGCTCATGTTCCTGGAGTGCTTTGAGCAGCTTTGCTAATCTGTCAGCATAGTATGTTCTTGTGGATAAATATAGACATACGGGCACTCTGCAACTTGTAGGTCACTGTCTTACTGTGCAGCTAAAAATTGTCCCATTGGTATGAACAGTCTGCCCTGGGCGAAGACCTGTTTTAGTTTGTCTTCTACTGTAGGTTTTTTGCAACCTGACTAAAAATACACCTTGCACCAAAAATATAAGAGCCCTACCTTGTGGCCGGAGACGTCTATGGTGGCAGTGAACAACGGGATCATGGAGGCCGTCATTATGTTTTTTTGCTTTGGAACCTAGTCTGTGTAGCTGTTCCAGACTGCTAGTTTGGGTGACTTTTCAAGCTCATGGAGATTACAACAGCCTGTTGGAGACGATCCTGTGTGATCAGCTTGATCAAAGGGCTTGGTAGGTATGAAAGGCTGTTGTGGTGTGGAGTAGGGAATTGGTTATTAAGCACTGAATGGGGGAGGAGTGGCCCAAAGATTTCAATGGATGGGGGACAAGGGGAGAAGGTGCAGCTGCATGTGGAGATTGACTTAGATTGCCATTGCTTAGAGCCTGGGGTAATGCCTTTTAGGTCTTACATTTGGGATTATAATGTATGTGGGGTAAGATTTAGTCCTTTCTGTATCTGGGTCTACTAACTGCTGTGATGTAATGGAATTTTTCTGTGCACTCAACTTTCACTAAAAGATTTGGTATGACTAAGTTGGTAAGTTGCTGATGTGTAAAAACAGCGAGTGTGTATTTGGATAATAGTTTATATTATCAAATATAATACTCCAGCAGAGGTAGGGTTTATGCTTGATTTCTTCTAAATATTGATGTAAGTATCCTCATTTGTTTGGTTGTAAACATGGCAATTGGCCAAAAGCAGTTTTTCCTTTGCTTTTGGCTTGGGCTCCTTCAACATTTAAAAACAAAATGTTTTTCTTTTTTGTTGATGGATTAAAGAACAGGACTGTATGTGTTAGCCAATGCTAAATGGGTCCAAACTGCATGCCCCTGGTCTTCCTCCGTCAGAGTTCTAGCGGTTACATTAGTTCGAGTCTACCATTTTCAGCAATATTGTTCATCAGTTCCAGAAAATGAACAGAAGGAAACACCCATGATGGAGTTCATTACATGCATCTTACATATTGACTGTCTAACTTTCTATTTAATGAGTAGAAAAAGTTGATTTGTGAGCATTAAAGGTGCAACATATCGTTCTAATAGAGGGGAGACATTTTGTTTATTAAAGATGTGGGAGACTGAATTTCTTGTTCATTACTCCCCTGCACTATCTTTAATGAAAATATCAGATACTAACATGTGATAGCATCTGGTTCTAGGAATCAAACCCCTATTCGTCACTATCTTGTCTCTTTTGGTAGAGTATGCTTTAAGGAATGATTTTCTTTTCTCAGTTTTTAAAAATGTCTAACACACGTATAAGTTAAATGGTAAGACTTATGGCTTCAGATATTTAGAAAAATATGCTGCACCATAGTAGATTTGTGTGAAGAGCTTGTTATTTCTATCGTGTAGTATCTCTCAAAGATGTCATTGACCCTTGCAGTGTTTTTGGCTGAGCAGACCTCTCCCACGGTCCAACTGACTTGACTCCTTTTGGACTCAGTGACTTTCTTGCTCATAATATTCAAACTACTTTTAGAAGAGATCGGTAACAACTAATCTGTTTCAGTGACTTGGTAGATCAACACCTTAGATTACAAACTTCTGGTAGACATGGAGTCAGCAAATTTTATGTAGTCATTATATATCTCCAAAACCATTTAAGAATTTCATAAAATCTAAATCATTTTATTAAAGCAACAGGCCTCTACATAATGAAGCCCATATTAACTTGAAATTTATTAAATAAAATACAAACCAGACCATGAAAGAATTCACTCATTCAGTTAATTCATTGCACATATGTTGATTGAGCTTATATTGTATGCAAAGCACTAGAAGTCCTTTGCATGCTATCAATGTTGGAAATGTTTCTGGTGTTATATACTGCATATATGGCATCTGTTTTACACATATGCATATGTATATTGTATAATTATATGTATATTTTTGTTTTATACTAGAATGCATATTGTAATGCATGTTGTACTTTTGTATCACTATATAATTATACAGTATAAGGCATATTATATTAACAAAGGCGTATATAAGATTAGACTTTCCTGCAAATCACACCTCACATGATGTAATCCCCCAAGGGATCATGAAGGGGAATAGCTATAATTTCGGTCTTCAATATTTATTTGTCAAATATGGTGTAGCTTCTAGCCTAGGGTAGTGGTGTACACCAGTAATCCCAGCTTCATGGGAAGCTGAGGCAGGAGGATCCCAAATTCAAAGCCAGGCTGGGCAACTTAGTCCGATCCTATCTCAAAATTTAAAAATAAATAACTTAAAGGCAGGGCCAGAGACGTAGCTCAGAGGTAGAGACCCCATGAGTTCATTTTCCAGGACTGGAAAATAGATAGATACATAGATAGATAGATACATAGATAGATAGATAGATAGATACATGGATAGATAGAAAGAAAGAATGTGTGTTTATTTCAGCAGCTGCAGGAACTGCCTTTGTGGCAGGTCCTCGCACACCTGGTCTATACAGTCATCTGTGTCCCTTTATGTTGTCGGGTCCCTGTGTGATGTGCATACCAAGTCCACTCCAGAAGCACCTCCTCCGAGTTGTTTCACTTGCCTTCAATGCTTAACTTAAATATGGGTCTAATTAAATAGCTCAGGAAGCTGGTTTGTCATTTCTGGCAGGCCCCACAGAAGTCTGTGAATGACTGTGTCCCCCCCTCCCCCAGCCTTTAGACCATGACACATTTTGCTCTGAGACCCAGAACATACACACACATTTGTAAACGCAGAGACTGAAAACAAAAGTGTTGTGAAGCAGGGCTTCTCTCCCCATGCAGGATGCTGGTACTCTGCTATTTTCTTTTCTCATCTTCTCTATTCTGTTTCATAAAAATTAGACTGAGCATCGCCTACTAAATTGGTCCCATGGTTCAGTCACAGGCTACAACCTGCACTTTGACAGATTCTTCTTTAAAGATGCCATAAGCTGGGCATTTCCAATACAGCATTAGTCCCATTCTCAGAGTGACATGCTGATATCCCTGATATCATGTTCTATGTGACATCAAGGGAATATTGGTGCTGTGTGTGGCGGAGGGCACTGCTTGGTTGAGAAGCAGCTCTCCTGGTGGTCCTTATGAGAACTTGGGTTGAATGTGGGACTTCCAAGCTGGAGACAGCCCATGACCTCTGCTTCTTCCTGCTTCTTTTCTCCTTGGTGCAACTAACCTTTGTTGAGTCCTGAGCCTTGAGCATAGTTCTGTGCCAGAAGGTGAGGATACAAGAAGAATAAAACAAACTCCTTGCCCTTGTGGCACCTAAGTGTAGATGTGGAGACGGATAGACAACACATGTGTCGTCCTGTCAGACTGTGAGCAGGGGGAGGTACCAGGGAATGGCTGGCCAGAGCAGCCTCTCATAAAACCAGAAGGACGTGAGCAGGTGAGTCACCGAGGAGTTTCCATTCCCCCTTGTATCATTCCCACCACCCTCTCTTCTGCCATGAAGCCTTCCCTAACTGCATCTATCATCAGTTATTTCTAGGTCTCAGTGTCACTGTCACCATCTCAAAGAATCCAGAGCTAATGTCCCACAATCACAGATTGTCTCTCTGGCAGCAGGCTGTGTAGACCCCCACCCCTGGTGCAGATCTGTTTCTGTGTGTTCTTTATGGAACAACTGTCTCCCCTCCACACTACGGGCAGGAGTCATGCCTGTGGTCCTGCGGCAGATAGCTGATCACTGAATCAATGAACAAGTGAATGAATGAATGAATGAATGATCTCCTAAATTTCATGTGCTTCCACTGGCAGTTCAAGCTCACTGTTCATCCTTTGACTATTCAAACTGTGCCAGCTTGCGACTGAATATAGCAAGTTTTAAAAACCTTTCAAACCTTCTTTTTAAATCTGTCTTTATAGCCTCCACCGAACTTTGCACACAGTGCCTTCTACGTGTTAAGCCTGCAATGTCTAATGCATCGATTAGCTGACCTTTTGAGACCAAAAATATTTCCCAAGGGACCCAACTGTACAGTAACACAAATGTGATGAAAGATGACGGTGTCACTGATACCTGCCTGCACTTGTGCTCACTGTGTGTGGTAAATATAATCACTCTGGATCCTGCAGCTCAGTCCAACATTCAGCTTGGCTGTGGGATGTAGGATCCAGATCTTTCATGAATGCTCTTGACCCCTCAAACCCATGTGATTTGGTCTAGGTTACAGCTGGTGTCCAATTTTTTCTTCTTTTCTTTCTTTCTTTTTTTAAAAAATTTGTTTTAATTAGATACACATGACAGTACAATGATCTTGACATATCGTACATTGGAATCAGATGGGGTATAATTTCTCATTTTTCTGAGTGTACCGGTTGCAGAATCACTTTGGTCATGCAGTCACGTATATACATAACAGCAATAACAATGTCTATTTTATTCTGCTCTCCTTCCATTCCCCACTTCCAATTTTCTATATAGTAATTTATTTATTTTTTCAAATTGCAGTTCTTCAGTAGCTTTTCTTCATTACTGCTTTTATAAGATAGACAACTTTTTATAAACAAATCTTATCTTTTTAAAAATAGTTGCTGTTTTATTGCATCCTGTCCAAGAAATCTCAGTCTAACTTTAAGGTCACAAAGATTTGGTCTTGTGTTTTCTTCTAAAAGCATTATGATTTGGGCCTTCTCATTTAGGTCTATGATCTGGCCAATTTTTCAGTAAAAGTTTATATAAGTGAAAATGTTCCAAGCTTGTATTCCCCAATGTATATAATGTTATTTGTAGATTATATAATTCACTTCTAACAGTAGCAAATCTTAATAAAGTTTTTTTGTTTTGTTTTTAATTAGATAACCATTCACGGGTTATCTTGTGCCCAGCCTAGAGTGTAGCACCCAGCTCTGAATGCTTCTGTCCTAAACCACCAAATACTAACATTTTTGACAAATGCTGATAACATTAAAGATCAGTGTAAGCAAATATGGCTAGAGTTGAACAAGTGTGAGCAGGACCCTGTGAGCATATCTGCCATAGTGGAAGAAACCCTGAGTTTACTCTTCTGTCCCCTTACCTGACTTAGAGAGGTGTGACTTGGAGCAAAGACAAACTCATCTTTAGTTGCTGAGTTAGGGACAGTACTTCTGTTTTGTTTGTTTTATTTTTATATTTTATATTTATATTATTTTTTATATTTTTATATTTTTATTGGTGCATTATAATTATCCCAGTTCATGATGCTATATTCATACATGTTTTTGACATCATTTGATCACTCTCATTCTCCAGAGCCTTTCCCTTCCCCCCTTCTCCTCCTCCCTCCTACACTTGCTTTAATGTGCTTATCTCTCTTCTATTATTATTTCTAAAATTAGTGCCTTGTAATTGTATATATAATTATAACAAAGGTTTCATCTTGGTATATTTGTACATGGACATAATATTTTGTTATGAAACTTTTCAAACACAAGAGAAAAATATAGTCTCTCCAACAGTTTTCAAGATTTAGTCATATTCGGTTTACTGATACCTTTTTATTCTCTCCGCTAAAGTATTTTGGATCAAATATAAACATCATTTCATTGAATCCCCTGGAATCAGTATGCATTTCAGAAAATATATTTTCTTACCTACCCACCATGCTATTATCACAGCCAACAAATTTAATATATCATCTAACATCCAATACACATTCAAACTTTTTTATTCTCATAAAATATGTCTTCTAACAACTGGTTTGCTGGAACCAGGAGTCAAATCAGGCACACACACTACATTTGATTGTTGGTCTCCTGAACGTCCTTAAATCATCCTCTCCCTTTTTATCTTTTCCATTAATTTTGTAAAAATCAGTGCCATTTTTTATAGAATGAACTTAATTCTGAACTCTGTCTCTCTTGCTTCCTGGTGGTGACATTTAACCGTTTCCATTGATTCTTGTGCGAGGACGTCAGCTCTAACGTTTTGAAAGCTTGATGAATGTGCACACAAGGTGCCATATAGAGACCCCCTTATGCCAAAAGCATCCCCTTCTTTCCCTAGGGGACTGAAAGCTTTGCTGTCATTCCCGGGGGTGCATGGCCAACAGTTTTGAGTGTTTGAGTACAAGGATTCTACCAATATCCTGCCAACATATAGGGAGTTTTGAGAAAGCTCCTTTTATCAGTAATCTAAAACAGTGTCTTAAATACCTTAATCATTTTAACATCATGCCAGGGAATAAGTCATGCGTGTTTTCTTTGTTGGGAAGTGGATGAGAGAGAATCGCACATCCATTTGTGTGAGACGTAGGGTCTTCTTTCTGTTCCAGCCAGCACCTTCCAGGCTCCCACCTCCGTCTTCCTCTCATGGTCGGTGCAGCCATCTTTTAATTTGTGTTGTCCCTCCAAAAAGCCCCGTTTTAAAAATCATCTTACACAGCAACATCAGATCATCATTCCTCCTAGAAACCCTCTGGTTCTCGTTCCTTCTAAATAAAGTCCACTCTCATTGACTTGCCATTTAAAACCTTCCTTCTAAGAAGAATTAAAAACCTACATTTCTTAGGACTTCAGGGCTTCAGGTTTTTGCAACCCTCCTGGGTTAATATTTCATCCACACCAACACCATATAGGGGTTGGCTGAATTCTTCTCAATTAGTATTAAGTAAGCACAGTTATCCAATTAATGATGCCAGGTGCTGTGCTGAGTGCTTGGGATAAAGATAAGACATAGTCCTGTTCATAAGGACACCCCAGTTTCTTGGCAAAGATAGTCTGAGCATATATGCTAAGATGGGGAGGTTGGTGAGAAGGTGGTTAGAGGAAGGGTGGGACAGACTTAACAGATGCCACCATGTACCTGTTCTTCCCTCTGCCTCGGCTGCCCCTTTCCCATCTCCATCCAGCAGAATCTACCTGTCCTTTAAGACCTAGGTCAGCTGCCACCTATTCCACGGTGTCTGTCTATTCAGGGATTTTGAAATGCCGGCACTCCATATTTGATATCTTTTTTTAAGACAATTTAATGTTAAAATGAGTCTTGAGTTTATAGTCAGGGATACATACAGCCTGCAGTGAGGGGGTTTCCAGTCTTAGACGGTAAATGGCACCAGAGAAGTGGAGGTAGAACTGGAAAGGCTGGGATTTGTAAGGCTTTTCTCTGTAGAGAGGATAAATGACAGAACCTCACTAATGCGTGTGAATTCAAGGGAAGGTGAATGTTCAAGTCATGGAAGTTTAGAGTCGGTGATTTCATTTTCAAAAGTGCCTGTTTTTATACAGTCATGGAATCTTGGAGCTGAAAAGCATAATCTACCTCAGCCTCCTAAAGAATACCAGCCAGGTAAGTGTGACATAAAGAATCCCAAAAAAGAATCACCGTCAAGGACCCCGAAGCACATTTGGCTCCTAGTTCAGTGCTCTTTTTCATTAACTTCATTAGTGAACAAAACATCAGTTTTGTTGTAGACAAATGAAATTGAAAACAATTTTATTAACTGGATTTCTGAGCTTTCCTATTTGTTTACATCTGGGGTCAGTGTGAGAGCCCTGGCATTGCCAGGAGTTGGTTAGAGTCTCCAGGCCCATCCAGGCCCTCATCCTGAACCAGGGACCCACCTTTCAGGAAAATCCAATGTGCTAAAGATTCCCAACACCAGCGAGTCTCATTGGAAGTCAGCAAACTTTCTTTTAAAAGTTAACATTCCAAGAGCTGGGATTGTGACTCAGCGGTAGAGTGCTTGCCTGGCACCTGTGAGGCCCTGGGTTCAATCCTCAGCACCACATAAAAAAAATAAATAAATAAAATAAAGGTATTGTGTCCAACCACATCTAAAAAATAAATACAAAAAAAAAAGGTTAACATTCAAAAACTCAAGACCTTTTCCAACAGTATTCATAAATTCTGAGTTCATGGAGTCCTCAAGTTAATGAGATTTAGCTGCATAAAATGAACAAGTAGAAAAAGGAAATATAAAGAAGAAAATGAGAGACACAGGAGAGGAGGGACACATGAATGAGAGCAGTTTGTCAGTTCTGTGGGGGAGAAAAAAGGAAGTTGAAATTCAGGATTATCCTGCCTCTAGCAGGTTATCCGATCTCCTTTTCATGAGAAAGGACCTTGAAATGTCAATGTAACCTCATCTTCTTTTGCTTACAGATCTTGGCAGACATTCTTTCAGGCTTGATGACAGTACCTACTTTGAAAATCGGGGGAAAGTCCGTGTAATTGCATCTTAGCAGATGACAGACACTTAGAAAAGAAATCACTGAAGTGTTACTGTCATTTCTCTAAGATAAAATACTAGGAGGCAAAGGAAAGGAGAAAAGCAAACAGGGCAGAGACTTGATGCTAACTTTGTCTTTACTGAGCTGCTTAATTCTCTTCAATTCTTGGGGAGACCCAAGATTGCAGTGGTTTTTAGAGAGATGAAAGTCAACAAGCCCTGGGCCTTCCAGCACACCTGCTTCTCACGAGGACGGCTGGCACACAGGTTCTTTCTCCAGAGTACCTAGGGAAGAACAGGGTGTGGGCTTTTCTAAGGTATGTGGTCGATCAGATTCCAGGTGCTTTTCTGGATCCTCCATGTTTAGTCCTCATTGGTACAGTGGTCTTTGCCAAAGTCCCTGCAATTGCTAACATGTGCCATTTGTTTTATTTATTGGGTAGTACCACAGTACTGGGGACTGAACTCAGGATCATTATACCCCTGAGCTACATCCTCAGCCCCTTTTTATTTTATTTTATTATTATTTTTTAATTTTGAAACAGGGTCTCACTAAATTTGTAAGACTGGCCTCAAACTTGCGATCTTCCTGCCTCTGCTCCCAGTTGCTGGGCATACGAGCAAGCACCACCGTAGGATACATGGTCATTTTAATTAAAGAGGTCAGACAGCTTGGTGGGAAGGGAAGGATCTTCGTGGCTTAAAGATATGCTAGTCTTTCTAGAAAAGTCTCCAGTGGTGCAGGAGACGGAAACCAGGGTCTCACGCTTGCCACCCAAGCACTCTTCCACTGAGCTACACTCCCCACCCACCACACTTATTTTTTTATCCTTCTTTGAAGTCACAAAAGTAGCTTATGCCAGGGCAAATCACAAGGATGAAGGGACTTATTTTATTTTATTCAATCTTCATCATAAGCAGCTGAGGGGACAAAAACAAGGTAGAAATCTTGCCTGATGCCATTATACCAGTGAAATGAATGAATAACAAAAATGGAGAATAGGTATACAATGGAATATTACTCAGCCTTTAAAAAGAAGGAAATTCTACAATTTGCAGCAATATGAATGAATCCTGAAGACATTAAGCTCAGAGAAATTAACCAGCTACAGAAGGATAAATATTGTATGATTCTACTCATAAGTTACCTAAATCAGGCAAATCATAGAACCCAAGAATAGGATGGTGCTTGGCAGTACTGGGAATGAACCCGGGGGTTGGGGGAGGGAATTCTGAGCCACATCCTCAGCCCTTTTTTTATTTTGAGACCAGCGGGGAAAGAAAATGGGCAGTTGCTAATCAGTGGCTATGATATTGTTAGTTAAGCAAGCTGAATAAGCTCTGATGATCTGCTGAACAATATTGTGCCTATAGTCAATAATTATGTATCTTACACCTAAAATAAGAGAGCAGACCTCATGTTTAGTGGTCTTATCATAATAAAATAAATACATTTTTTTTTCAGAAAAGATTGGATAATGTGGAATGTTTACAAGATACGTTGTCATGCAGACATAGGCTTGGATCCTGAGTTGATTGCTTTGTGACCTTGGGAAAGTCATTAAGCCCTCTGAACCTATATGATCTCACTTTTAAAAAAGAAAATTGTTAGGGTGTGTCAAATTAGGATTATATTGAAGACTAAAGATACCAGTTTTTCTGGAGATGTCTTGTGGATTCTAAAACTACACAATTTAAGAATTGTAGGAGAACTAAATAGTGTAAGAGAGAAAGGAGGTATGTATTTAATCCATAAAAACAGAGTTACATTGTACATTATCAGAATTTTATGGAAACTAATTAAAACAGAACTTAATGTGCGTTTGGATATATTTTTCTTCTAGAGCCAAAATTATTTCTGGTTATTTTTTTTTACCTGACTTTATTCTTTCCTCTGCCTACTTTAAATTAAGAAAATAATTTACAAGTCATCCGTCACTTTGTTAAGCAACCTTTTTCTGATGCTCAAACTAATTGTTTCTTCTTGTCCCAACATTTTTCATTTCTTAATACAACTGTTCCTAGGAAAATAACTCTTCCTATCATGTGTGGAGACTGTTTTCTTTTTATCCTAATTGACTTCACATGACTTTGTAGGTTTCTAGTCATTTTGAGTATTTGCAGTACCTTTTAGCATGCCATTTCTTAAGCACGCTCATAAATACATTAGTGGACAATTTGTTATTGTTGTATACACAGTGTGACATGTTCTCAAGGTAGCTGCGTCATCCTTGGTTTATTATGTTTTATGAAATGTTCCTGTAATACCAGTAAATAAAATCAGTCTTACAGGAAAAGAGGGACTTGGGAGAGAAAGTGTTTCCAAGGAAAGATGCCAGTTATCAATAACAAATAGGGTTCACCCTCAGCACCTGCAAAACGAACAAGGTACTTAGAACTGGCAGAAAGAATAATTTTATATCCAACTGTGAGTAAAGAAATCTCATACATTTACTCCTTTGTTGAAAGGCAAGTTTACATTGTTCTCTGGAAAGAAAATTTGCTTAATCAGACCCACATTTCTAGGAAGAAGACCTACCGCATACTATGTTGGAGGCATTTTTAAAATTAAAAATAAATAAATAAAGGAAACCATCTTCTATTCCAAATGTTCAGTCAGATTCCAGTAAGGGGAGCATCAGAGACAGCATTGGGTATTTTGAACAACTGGGTGTGTGCTTATCTGTCTTTGCAAACTGGTGAAAACAGGTAAAAGTACCTCTTTTCTTAGGCACTTACTTGGTGAAGGGAGATGTGGAAGCCATGTGTCTGTTGGGCATTTTGATTCATGCCCATCACAGGCTGGCTGAAATGCCCATCTCCACCCGCACTGGACACAGACAGGGGTCAGGCCAAAGGGGTGGATCACAAGAGCAGACCTGCACCAGCCCAGTGGGTTTCTTTGAATTCAAGAATATTTTGAGCTTCCATTCCCCTCTGTGGCAACCCCAGATCACAGCATCGGAAAGCCCTCAGGCAGGTACAGAAGAGCAGGTTCCTCTAGCCACTTATTCTGTTTAATTTTTCTTTTAGAACTTTTGCAATCTGACACAGTGTGTGTGTGCATACATAGGCATCGGCTGATCACTGCCCTGCCTCTGGGCAGTGTAACAGGCTCTATTGGCTGCCGTTTTCCCAGCACCTAGAACAGTGCCTGACACCTCGGTACTCAATAAGTAAATAGTGTTAGAAATGAGGGCGTGAGAAGAATGATACCCTCTAGTAAGAGATGGAAATACTTTTCTGAAAATCTGACCAAGAAAACCAGTGGCTTTCCTATCTTATCCACTTCCAACTTTAGCCTCTGGGGCTCTTGTAGGAGGATACCCAGGTTGGCATTTTCTTTCTGTCCAGTGTCATAATGAAAATGTAACTGAACTCCAAATTATGGAGGGGAATTTTTCTTGGTGCTGAGATCAGAAGGTTAGACATTCCTGGAAATGGGGTTAACTTAGGGAAATTGTACCAGGGACCTGAGAGCAGGCAGCCTGCAAGTGAAGCTTTTAATCAGTGAAATTGGGGAGAAATGGAGTCACGTTCAGAGGTCATCACCTGTGGCCAAAAATAGAGCTAATAAAGAGGAAAAACATGGAGCCGAAACCAATTTTGTGTAGATAAAGGAGTAGATCCTGCTTGATAGAAAATGTGGAGACTCAGTGAAAGAGGGAAAACATCTAAAACGATTCAGAAAAAAGACAAGTGGGAACAGAATTTGGAATAAAAATAATAAAAGATATTAATCAAAAAAAGAAGAAGATTAACAAAACAACAGAATGCAATGGAGAGAAAGTCCAAGATTAAAATGTAAATAAGAAAACAGAGAAAGGAAATTTTGAAAGGGGTACATAACTAGAGACCTAATTAATGTGTGAAAATTGTGTCCTTCCTTTCCACCCACCTCAGCCCCATACCAGGAACATTCATTTCTAGGCATCTTGAGCTGTTAGGTGAAAATTGAAAAATGGAAAGAAGAAAGAAATGGGAATGAAGTGAGATGGAGTCAAAGCTAAAAAAATTCATTGCATGGATGCTTTTGAGCTGCACCCTTCAATATGGCTAAGATGATGAATTTTGTTATGTGTACTTTATCCCAATTAAACAGAAATAAATAGATAAAAATCCTCATGTGCAATAAATTTAAGTGGGAGAGGTTTTTAAAACAACAAATTAAAAACTGTTCCTTCAACAAATTTTTGGAAGGAGAAGGTGTGATGTAGATGACCTGCCAGGACACTTTGATTGTAAGGGATCCATATTTCAAGAGACCCTGTGGTACAGGAAACTGACCCTGTCCTCTTGGAACAGTAGGGTGACTGTGGAAACCAGAGACCCTACAATGGCAGGTGGAGGCGGGAATATTGACCCCGACCCTGAAGGCTGGGATCATTTGCTTGCCAAGTTGGGTTGAAAGGAAGGACAGCATCCCAGGTAGAGAGGAGCAGACTCCAACCATCACAGCCTGCATTTGCAAAGCTCAAAAGTGGAGCAGAAGTATGGCTGTTCCAGCATCCGTGTCTTATTTTATTTGGTTTTATTTTTCAATCAAAAATAAATTTTTGTTAAAATTTGGATCTAGGAAGAAAGAGGTTGAATTCTTAAGAGCTGGATTCCTGGGGACAGTAAGTTTATACCTTTTGTACTTTTATCTTTCCCCCTCCTTAGCCTTACCTGTCTGTACAGGGACTCAGAGTCACCATCCACCATGAATATTAATCATGGCCGTGTGCCTGATGGAACCAGCAGCCATCCAAACCCGTGGGGCCATCACGTTCAGGCAATTTCCTCTGGTGACTTTCTGGATGATGACATTTCCTTTTCATCTTTTCCTTCTTGGGTTGCTTGAGTTTCTACCTGTAGGAAGTTACACCCTTCCCTTATAATTTTCTGCTTCCAGACTATTGTGACCTTAGAAATTAGACAAATGATTGGAATTTGAGTTCCCAAGGGAGGGGCTAATGATTTGGGGGTTTTTTTTCCTAATGGTGATGTTTAGACGAGGGTGGACTTTGTGGCTCAGTTTTGATGATTAGGGAACCTGAATTTCCTAGTTCTCAGATAAATCGTCACCAAATAAGTAAGTTATTGACAGGTACCATGTCATGTTTCCTTTTGAAAATTATGCCGACTAAGGGTAGGATTTATTAGGAATTAATTGTGGTGAGAGGAAGAGGGGTTACTGAAACTTGGGAGTGGATGCAGTTCAAGGACACTCACTCCATCACACTTTCTCTGTGTCTCCATCTTCCCAAGCCCATCTGCGTGGGACTCGGAGGGAAGGGTGCCATCACTTTGATTCTGCTGCGCCTGGCTTGAGACCCAGCTGCTCACTCGGGCTATGCGCACAGACTTTTGTACTCACAAAGACATCTGGCTTTGAAATACAGGTGGATAATGTTTTTTTATGATAGCAATGAATGGGTACTTTGGCCTTTTATACGGAAGATTTATCTGAAAGGTATTCTTGTGTCTGAATTTCAGCTATCAGGTTCAAAATATGGCTTTGCAGGAGGACTGCCAGAGGTCACTGTCATGAAAATCCTCACTAGAGTTATGACATTTTGTCCCAGGAGTCTTGTAATTATGGATCGGGTCTCCCAATTGTATTTTACATCAACTCAATTATTGCTGCCATCTAGAAGTGGTTTCAACTCTGTGGAAAACCAAAGATAGTAAGAAGTTGTACTCCAAATAGACGTTTTAGGTTTATGTTCTAGTCTCCAGTTCTGTGGCACGATGCCCGGCATATAGGAAGATGCTTATGGGGCTATGATGTACCTCTGTAATTTGGAGTTGGGGAGGCGTCCTGCTTCCACAGGGTCCCTGCATTGAGAGTGGGAGGCAAGGGAGAAAAGTGGGCAGCACTTTATTTTTGTCACCTGACTTCACATAGGCCCCTTTAGAATAAATAGTATCTTTCCATAAGCTGCTTGTGGTGCTTTTAATGACTCTGATGTCACAAATAGTATGCCCTGTTCTTTAGAGACTGTGACATTACTAATTCTCCTAATGTATCTCCCACCCCATGAATCACTCTTAGACATATTATACAAATGAAGTAAGAAGCTATGTTTAGTTAGTGATTTAAGATTTATTGAGAATTATCTGTGCAAAGACCTCTGTGTAGTCAGCTCTCTACATCCACAGGTTCCACATCTGTTGGTTCAGCCAATCTTGGATTAAAAATATTACATCTCTACTGAGCACATGCAGCTTTCTGTTTCTTGTCATTGTACCACGTAGCAACGCTTTCATAGCATTTACATTGCACTAAGTATTTTAATTCACCCAGAGCTGATTTAAAACATATGGGAGAATGTGCCCAGGTTTTATATAAATACTGCATGTTTTACGTAAGAGAGTTGATCCTTCTTAGATTCTGGTGTCACCAGGGCATCCTGGATTCAATCCCCCATGGACAGCATATTGCATCTGGCAAGCTGTCTTGTTAGGGAATTTTCAGGGATACAGCTAAAAAGATTATATGACTCAATTATAGGGGCCAATCCTAGGCAAACCACTTGGCCAATTGTAAAAGAAGAAGATTAGATGGGCAGAGAGGGATGGAAAGTAGGAAAGAAAGAAGGGAAAATGTACATAAGAATAGTGTGCTCCAGGGACAATCAGGGTTTCAGTTGGTCTTTGATGCAGGGAGGCAAACTACTAAAGGACTTGAGGCCAGTGTGTTTGAGGCTTGATGAGGATAACTGGGAGCTACTGAAAGTTGTAAGTAGATAAAAGTTGTGACGAAACCATGTAAGAAAGAGACCGGTTGGGTATGGAAAGCAGATGGGATAAAGTCAGCTGCTGTTATAATCTTGACATGGATTTCCAAAGGCTGAGACGAGGACATGGCTAAAAAGGAATAGGGAGGTGAAAAGAAAAACTTTACAACACATTTTATTTTATCATTCTCTCTTGAGAAGCCATATTCTTATGGTGTGGTAGTAGTTAAGATCTGGAAAGATCTCCTGAGATATAAGGGACCCCTGAACAGGAAAAATGAATTGGAGCAGATGGGGTAGGAAAGATGAGAAAGAATCATCAATCTGAAATTGGATATATGCTTGTAAATTCAATAAAATAAAACATTTGCGTGGCTTTCTCAGAATTGGGCTTTGGAGCCAAAGCAGAAAACACTTGCATTTGTTTGTAGTTATGAATATTCAGCTTTCATGTAGGATCTTGTTTTCTTCTTCATTATCAATGACACCACCATTCTGTTGATAATTAAACCCACCTCCAAACTGGAAATTCACTTTTTTCATGACTCTTTTCCTTCATCTCTGTACCCAGTCACCGGGAACTGTATGCTGCCTTTGAAGGTCTACTTTGTCATTATCCCGTCCTTAGCATTCCTAATGTCTATCCTAAGCATTGTTTGTTCTTACATTTCTCTCATTGGATATTGATGCCTAACTTCATCAAAAGTATTTGGCTGGGAGCATGCTAGAATTGAACATAAAGAACAGAGACATGAAATCTGCATTCTGAGCAGAGACTACTACTCACTAGGAGCCCTGATAGCTGCCCTTGTTCAAGATCTGATCCAAGTAGGGAATTTACACATTTTATAAAGGACCACTGTTGGGGTTGCGGCTCAGTGGTAGAGTGCTTGCCTGGTATTCTGCAGGCCCAGCACTGTTAAAAAGATTATACATGTATAAAAGATTATACATATATACATGTATGTATATATGACAAAACATGAATATCTATGTTTTTCATATATTTTTTCATATGCATGTGTGTATATAATATATATTTATTTCCCCCCCCCACACCCCGAACATACACACACACACCCCTAAGCAAGGGTGGTGGGAGTGAAAATTTAAATTTACCCTCGGATGGCATGAACAGCACAGCACTGCCTGTAGCTTTCTAAAGGTACCTCCCTTTTGAGAGTAATAGCCAACTGGATCTTGGAGTCTTCTAGAAGATATGACCCCAAAATCTTTTCCATTATTCTGCTAAAGCACAGAAGACAGAGAGCTCCTGCCATTAGAAAAACTTGGACAAGAAATCATTTTTTTCTCCCATATAAATTTTCTCAGTCCATTTTCCTGGCTTCTAAAAAAGAAACCAAAAGCATCTTATAGATTACAGAATTCATCAGCTGTATCTGTGGGGTAACCAAAAGAATTTTTTAGATTGTCAAATCTGTGGTAATGCAAGCCTGATATCATAAAAGTAAATTTTATCACCATTTCTAACTAACAGCGCCAAGTTGTAATATTAAGTGCTACATTTTTAATATGATTCATATCCTTATATTTATGATTGTACACACCCTGCCTGAATATTTATGATATTATTTTCAGCCGGTAAGAACATCCATTCTGTTTTTCAGCTTCTCCAGTTGGCAACGGCTACATCAAGCCTCCGGTTCCACCTGCTTCAGGCACACACAGGGAGAAAGGGCCGCCAACCATGTTACCCATCAACGTGGACCCTGACAGCAAACCAGGAGAATATGTCCTCAAGAGCTTGTTTGTCAACTTCACCACTCAGGCCGAACGCAAAATCCGAATCATTATGGCAGAGCCACTGGTGAGTCTGTGCCATAAAACCTGCCTCTTTTAAACTTCATCTGTACACGGATGTAGTCAGTCCTCCGTGTCTGCGGGTTCCACATCCAGGATTTAACCAGACTCAGATCAGAGGCTTGGGGGGAAAAATTGCATCTGTACTGAATGTGCTTAATATTTTGCTGGCCAAGAACAATGCAGTTTAACAACTAATTACGTATCATTTGCATTATATTAGGTATTGTAAGTCATCTAGAGATTATTTAAAGTATATAGGATGATATGTCCAGATTAGATGCAAATAGTACATCATTTTATACAGGGCACTTGAACATCTGCAGATTTTTATATCCAAAGGGGATCCTGGAACCAATCCCCCCCCGCCCCCACAGATAAGGAAGGATGGCTGTTTACCAGATTTTGCCATTCTGGCAAAGAATAGATTTGTGTTCTAATAAGTTATAATAGTAAGTGCTACATTTTTAATATGATTCATATCCTTTTACTTTAAAAAACTGGGTTTTTCCCCCTTTTAATCACAGGTGATATGGGTAATTTTCAAAATATTAGTTAGTTTTCCTAATTTAACTCATTTTGTTCCATTGTCCAAGATGTAGAACACATAAAAACTTAAACTGAGCAACAAATACCACACACACGGTTACTTTGAAATAAATATTATATTTTTATAATTCTATTCTTTTAAGAAAAATAATAGGTGAAGGATTAAAGCATTTGAAAAATTTGTATATGTACACTTCCATATATACTTAAAAATATACATAAAGGATTATAAAAGATACATAAGCTCTAGGTTATGATTTCCAACCTATTTTAATGCACCTGTGTCAATTTTGTTGAAACACTCACGGAACTGAAGACTTTGGGACTTAATGGGTTAAAGGAAAAAAATTTGAGTGTAGAGAATTTTTAAAGTGATCTTCAGTAAATCCAATTCAGTAGCCCACTTCACTGCTGCTTCAGGACTAATAAACATAATCTAAGAAGAGTATTAATTATAGAAAACTGTGTTCAGAGTCTCTGCTATGTTTATATGCTGAAGGCAAAAATTTTCACCATGCTTTTTAAAATTTTTGTTGTTGTTGTTGTTGTCAATGTGCCTTTCTTTTATTTATATGCAGTACTGAGAATCAAACTCAATGCCTCACACATGCAAGGCAAGTGCTCTACCACTGAGCTATGACCCCAGACCCTCACCATATTTTTAAAATAAATGAGGAGGAAAAATCATTGCTTTTCAAGTGGCTATCTGGACTTCCAGCTTGAGAACATAAGGTTCTCCGAACTGTATTGTCAGAGTCTGTGTATTGTCAAGCAGTTGTGAAACCTCACTTCAGTTTCTGATAGTTGGAAGATAGGAAATTCTTGACTCACTCACCTTTAGGTTCCTTATTGGACAGATGATGTCCTTGGGCGTCAGTGTCTTTGCAGATGCTTCTGTTGGAAAATAAGGCCTGGGTCAGCCTTATGTTAATTGCTTTAACAGGGCTCTGAGGACTTCGAAATCATGAAAGGACACTCAGGAAGGAAGAAAGTGCAATTGGTAGATTCAGATTACTTGTTTTCTGACCTTGGCGGGGCCACACACAATAGGAGAGAAGGAAAGGAATTCCTAGTGATGCAGCTGTTCCTATGAAGGGCTTTGTGCCTCCTGTGAGGATACTGGAGCCATGAGGAGATACTCTGAGTTTGTTCTGTAGAATCATAGCTTAAAATGATCAAGAGCAATATTATTCAGCCCACAGCATCATCTCTGGAAATAGGTAATAGATGAAGCACAACATCATTTGTTAAAAATGACTTGTAAGAATCACCGTTTACAGTTTGGTAGTCAAAATTCAAGTTCATGTGTTAAGTGTGTTTACCTGAAAATTATGAATTTTGCACTTTAAAGTTTTTATTAGATCATTGGAGCTCATTTTTATACATTCTTTTCATAAAATTCTAATCATTTATTGAATTTCTATTATTATGGAGACATTTCTTGTTTTTACAATTTAAATTACTTAAAGAGCAGCACCTTTTTGTAAGCCTCTTGTGTTTTTATGTTACTACTAGTAATAACTAGTATTTATGTTGTACTTACTGTGTGCCAGGTTGTGCTTCACTTATTATCTTTACAATGACCTGAGGTCTTTTGCCATTTACATATGGGAAAAGTTGGCACAGAGAGGGTTAAGTAATTGCTTAAGGTCACACCTTATGGATGGGTGAAGTCAGAGCTTAACTCTGACCTGCAGTAAGGTTGCAGTCTGTTGCCAGTCTCTGCAGGAATATCTTCACATAAAGATATCTTCACTCGCCTTTGAGACCAACACAAAGCTCTTCTGTGATTTCAGTTAGCCAAGTCAAGTTCCCAAATTCCTGTTGCCCAGAACAGTGTTGATCCACAGAACGTTTGGCTGCCTAGGAAGCCGGGACTCCTACCCGGTGGAGGGAGGAAAGTTGCCTTGGGTCCAGAGCATGTGGAGGAGCCCAGGGAGGAAGGCACAATGAGGATTAATTTCACTCAACATCAGAGAAGGGTGAAAATAGCAAGTTAAGGGTCTCAGAAACTGAGCATCCTGGTGACTTTTCCCTAGGAACGAGAAGTTGTTCAAAAGCTGAGAGAGATTCTTTTTTTTTTTTTCTTTCTTTTGAGCCATCCATATTTCCAGAACAATAGTTCAAACACTGTCCTTTAGGGATTCCTGATGTGACATAGATTGGGTTTAACTTTTTCTTCTTTACTCAGCTCTGAATTTGTCTACATGGCCTCTTTTCTTCTCTGAGTAAGCATTAGGCCTGAGAAACTCAGATGTGCCCCAGCATTCTTCTCATTAGAGGTAACTTAAGTATTCCCAAATGAGAAAAACGCAAGGGGACGGAATTAATTAAAAAAGCACAAGACCTCTTCATCAGCCAGTTGTCCTTGGGTGCCTAGTCGGAGAGCTGGTAGGTGCTGATGGCTTGGAGTTTTTACCTGAAGAAATATATGCCATCAATTTTTGGTATTGTTGCTTTTTATAGAAAGAAGCTATTTATTCCCCTTGTGTATTTTGGCACAGATATAAACTTCTGTGCCCTATCCATTTCTTGTCTGTTGAAAATTGCTTAGTAATTTTTTGTCCTTATATTTGCTTCCTTGTAGGAGAGTAACCATAATGGATTCTGTATCTTGTTATTTGATTCGAAAAGTATAAATGTGCACTTGGCATTTTTGTTCTGCAGTCACAGCAGGAAGGATTCTTTGTTTTTATTTGTTGTTTGTTTTGTTGCTACTGTTGTTTTATGCGGTGCTGGAGATGAAACCCAGGGTCTTATGCATGATAGTGATAGGCGAATGTTCTACCATTGAGCTACACCACCATCCCAAGAGGTATTATTTTTTATGTTATGTAGAGTACATACTCTAATAGGGGAATTCTAATAAAAGTATTCTCCTATTTATCTTGTTGAGTTCACCTCATTTAGAAAGACTGAATTGCTGGGCAACATGGTACACGCCTATAATCCCAGCAGTATGGGAGGCTGAGGCAGGAGGATCTCAAATTCAAAGCCAGCCTCAGCAACTTAGTGAGGCCCTAAGCAACTTAGCAAGACCCTGTCTCTAAATAAAATATAAATACGGCTGGGGCTGTGGCTCAATTGTTAAGTGCCCCTGGGTTCAATCCCTAGTACCCCCTACCCAGAAAAAAAGGAAGAAAGAAAGATGTTGAATCCATTAGAACTCTGAACTCCTATGTGTTTATATCAAATCACAAAATTGTATTCCATTAACCTTAACATAACTAAAACTTTAAGTGGCAAAGATAATTTTCAAAAATTTGGAAGTATAGCTTTATTATTTGGAATACTACATAGGAATCTGTATTTTTCAATTTTACATGACTAAGAATCCCATACCAGTTTAAAAGACTGTGTATAATAGGTTCTACATTACATTACATTAAAGTTTAAAGTTTTATTTATGTCAAATAAATAAAGTTACCCAAATAGCTAACTTTGATTGGGGGAGGGGGGATGACAAATAAAAATATCCTAGCAAAAGAAAATTTTAGATTTTTTTAAAAATAAATGTATTTTTGAACATCTTTTACTTGTTCAGCCATATTGTTCTTTGTACCCAGAAGACATTAAGGTCATTCATTAATATTTATGAGTAAGTCAATAATTTTCTTTTTCATTTTCTTCTTTTCTTCTTGCCTCTTGGGGATATTTGATATCCTTTGCTCTTGCTCCGTCACCATTATTTCACCTTTCCCAAGCAAAATATTCTAAACAAGCTAAATTAGTTATTTATGCCTGTTTAAAGTTATTTTTATTTCAAAATAAAAAATACAGAAAGACTCAGTGGGTGATAAATAACTCAGTCTTGTTCATCTCAATGTCCTATTTCCCCCTCAGTTTATCAGCAGTGGTCCTCTGGGAATGGAATTCTAGGTTCACATTCATTCTCCTTCTAGACTTTTGAAGCTATATTATACTGTGTTACTTCTATCATTGCCATTGAAAAGTCTGCAGTTGATTTATTACTTGTTCACAGATGATATCTTTCTCTGTTTTTATGGTTTTATTCCTTGTGTTTAGTGTTCCAGTCTTTCACTACACTGCATTTGGATGGGAATTTGTTTTTATTTCTTGACTTTGAATTGAGGATTTACATCTTCCATCAATTCTAGAAAATTCTTAATTATTAATTATGTTAATATTGCCATTTATCCATTACCGCATTCTCTCTTTCTGGCACTCCTATTAGATGTATTTTGAACCTTTTCATGCTATGCTTCTTCTTTTAACTATGATGTTCCAAGTAATTTTTTTCAGATCTATCTTTCAATTCATAATGCTCTCTTGAGCCATTTCTTACTTGTTGCTATCATTCCCATGGAGAATTTTAATTTTGACAACCTCATTTTTCATTCCTAGGGGTACTGTTTGGGCCTCTTTTAAGATGTCTTTGGCATGTTTTTCCTCCCATTTTATTTTTTTCTTAAGAATACAACTTTATTTTATTTTATGTCTTCAATCACCTAAACATACATTTTTCTGTTTTCTTTTAGATTATTGTTCTATTATATCAGTGTTTGGAGCCTATAACTTCTATCTGTTGTATCTGATAACTTTTGATAGTGGTAGATTGTTTTTCATGTACGTTGCAAATTTCCATACCAATTTTTTAGTGGAGCTTATATTTCTGAGTTTCATTTGCAGTCATTATATAGGAGTCTTTCTCCATCCTTTTTTCTGCTTTTGCTCCTTTTTGTGGCCCTAAAGTTATTGCTATCTAAAGTCAGATACATATTGCTTTTTTGGCTTAGAAAGTTCTATACTAGCAGATAATGCAAATGTAAGCCCCCAGCTCACATAAAACTTTGGTTTGTGGTTTCAAATTCTTAGGTGTGACTTGTTTGTTTGTTTGGTTGGTTGTTTTAACCTAGAACCCACTGGAATAGCTTTTCATCTTCCTAGACCAGTGTGTAGACTTTTTTTTTTTCCCTACTAGATCACTGTTTTTGTAAAACATCTGATTTGTCCAACATCCCAGCCCTCAAGGCCCACAGCTTTCTCCATATAGATCACAAAAACACCTTCAGGATGGTGAGGAAAACAGCCCTGCTCCTGGGCTGCCACTTTACCTTCCTGCTCTTCCTTTATTTTTGCCTAATCCATCATCCTGCCTACACTTCTGCAGAATTCTTGATTTTACTCCTCATGCAGATAAAGCCAGGGTGGTCCTCTGAGACTGGTGTAAGCAGATGTTCCCTTGGCAAGATGGGATGTCCCCGGGGTTAATAAAAGGAACAGTGCGTGATTTGTAACCAGTTCACCCTCTGATTCCATCTAATAAATCCTAGTACAACCCTGTTCCTTACATTTTTTGTTAGAAACCTTTATTTCACATGTTTTCACTTTTGGACACAGCCTAGCGTACATCCTCCATGTACCATGTTTCTTGCTTGCCATCATGCATTTATGTGTGCCAAACCCTCTCCCTAGAATGCTTCTTAGCTGCTCAGCCTACCTGACATACTTCCTTGTCTGTAAAAGTTTTTGGTGTTAATTTCTTCTTTTTTAAAAATTTTTTAAAATTTCTTCCCTGGTCTCTCGAGTCTTGCCCATATCTACTCAAACTCCCATATGCCTTTAAATCTCTCCTTCATCAGAACAACCATATCATTCTCTCAAGCAAACTATTCTGTGTTCATTGAATTAGAGTAATTAAAATAGACTAGGACCGAAAATAGCAGAGGACATTATAGATTTTTAGGGTAAATATTGTTTTATGAAAATTTCAGTTAAATATTTGTAAACTAGACCATAGTATAAAATGTATTTTTGGGTTGGGGGAACAATTTTTTAAGTAAAAAAAAATACAGTATTATCTTATAAGTTATTTGGGGACAATACTTGTGTCTGTTGCATCTTGCCACACACATACACATGCATGCATGCTCACACACACCATGTTTCCACGTTTGGGACAATCATACAGTACATAGTAAATTTTTTTGAAAAAAGAATGAAAAATTTTTTTATGATTGAATGAATGAAACATTAATATAGCAACATGAAAGGAATGTCTTTGTATTAACCCATGTGTTTCCAAAGGTCATCTTGCCAATCTCTATATCTCTGTACCAATAAGGATTTTGTTCTATCCTTTGTACTTAGCAGCTGAATGCCCTACAATGTGCTGAGTACATGAGACATAGATTCACAGCCTCCTGTCTTGGAGGCATCTAAGGATACTTCATTACTTGATATGGCCACCTGCCCCACAAGCTCACTCCAGCAAAAAATGGAGAGTCAGGTTGACTCTTGGCGGTCAGACCCAATCTTTCAGAATACAGCCATTATCAGCAAGTCTCTATTTAATAGCATCAGTCACTGTAGTCACAGGCCATTAGCTTCTTAATAAACTCTTCAAGAATAAGACTTCAGCTTTTCAAAATGCAAAAGCTTTCATCAGTTTTGACTTTGTGGATTGAATGAACAAGAATAAATAAGGCTAAAGACAAAAAAAAAATTTTTTTGAGACTGATCCAGATTTGAGTCCTGATTCTCTTTAGTGTCTCGGGCATTGAGCACCAGTAGCTTCCCTTTTTTCTTATTTGCAGAATGGAAGGAACAGTACCTAGTTTACAGGGTGATTGAGCGTTCAGAGGGAATGTGTGTGGAGTGCCCAGTGTGATCCTGAGCACATGCAAGGTGCTCAGTCATCTTCCTCATCACCACCACCACCATCATCCTCATTAGGGAGCTGGGATCAAGTAACCCAATCTTCTGGTATATTTCCTTCAAAGTCAGCCTGGTGCTTCCTGTCTTTGTGTTCACTCCAACAGTAGAGAGGCTTGAGCAGGACAATTGGCTGTCAGCCATGGCATTCACCAATACTGTTGGATGCTTGCCTGAGCTCAGCCATGTCACCAACAGAGGTATAGCCAAAGCTGCTAGCAGGCTCAGTTGGGGCCCTCTGGGTGCTTGTGCTTTAGGATGTGACAGAAACAAACAAAAATACACAAGGAGGGCAGCACCTCCACCTAACTATTTCCAGCAAAGTATCTGAGGCTCACTGAGGTATAAACAATGAGGATCCAAGCAGGGAAACAAGCATTTGAGGTGAGTCCAACTTTGACGATTTTCACTGGCATTTAAAGGGGAGATTTCAAAAGTTCTTATGGTTAGGGGTCTCAAAGACAAGTAGCAAAAGCAGATTTCTAGGCCACACTAAGAGGTCAGCTGTCCCAAAATGTGAAACTAAGTAAGGAAAGTTCAGAAAATTTCAAGACTTTTCAATTCTTCTCCGATTGCCTCTTTTGTCTATCCTCCTTCCTGTAACTTGTTTGATATGCAAGAAATGCGACTTTTCATCCCAGCCTTTCCACCAGCCTGTACTTCTTGCAAAATCACTTAGATGTGATCCATCATTGTTTTCACATCTATAAAATGATAGCAGCCAGGCAGCCAGTTTTATCTCTCATATATCTAACAAATGGAACCATTAACTCTTGCACTGATGATTTTATAAGTCATGGCTTATTGAATCTACTTTGGTTTAATCTTCCACTGTTCCTGCATGGAGCTGCAGTGGGAGCCAAACTGGGGATTAGGCCAGGAATCCCATCTGAATCAATAATCTGAACATAAAATGTTAGTGGAAAGAAGAAATTCTAACTCTCCTAACAAAGAAGAGAAAGAGAGTAATTTGTTCTCTTTTGACTTTGAAACCTGGACAAGGGGAAAGATCTACATGATTTCCAAAGACAGCACATTTAGTTTTCTTCTTGTTCTTCAGCAGATTGAGATAAGTAGGTAGGTAGGTAGATAAATAAATAGATAGATAGATAGATAGATAGATAGATAGAGAGGGAGAGAGATGCTCATCTTCTGATATTCAGGAATTTAAAAGCACTTTTATGAAGAAATATGCTACAGAAATGGGGTTTTCATTATTGTGATTGTTTGGGCCTGGATAACCCTGCTTGCAAAATGCCTCATGGACAAGACCAGGCAGGGTCATTTAGATACTGTCCCGGTGCTGAGTTTGGAGCACAGGTGGGGGATGGAGAACAGGTAATAATTCTTAAAGGTGCTATGTCATGCTGGATTGGAGGTTTAAAAATAACACAATGTCATCTAGCTGACATGAAAGAAACAATGAAGGGAATTTCTGTTTTAAAATAAGACTAAAAGTAAAGTAGAAGTAACACAAGCTATTATTCGGGGGAGGGGGGCAAAGGTTTTGAAGAATCTAGAATTTCTAGAATGCCAAATTCTATTGCAACACACAGCTTGAATGACTTAAGACTGAACCTGTATGAACACCAGTCATAGCCAGCTGGTACCAGCACTGAAAGACTGAGCAGTTAACCAATGACAGCATTACATCAGGCTAATGTTGTTCCAGGTTCAGGCAGTAATACCTGTTAACATACCTCTGACCCTGGCCCTGGTCTCAGGTGGTTGCTCCTCTTGGATGCTGATGTTAGAGCTCGCAGCAGGACAGTTCTGCAATTCACCTGATGTTAAGTAGGACCCTGTGCCAAAGAGTGAAACTGGTGGCCCACCATCAACAAACTACATAAGACAAGCGGTTGCAGCATCTCTGATGAATTTAACTGTGGCTCTAAGTAAGCAAAGCTTTTGCAAGTGGAAAGCACAACACACCAGCATCTCTTAGATCATATAGGACAAGAGGTAGCAGACCCAGGTTAGGTTACACTCTATTTGAAGTTATTAAAGACCTTTTTGGCTAGGGATATAGGTAAGTGGTAGAGTGCTTGCTTGCCTAGCATGCACAGGCCCTGGTTTCTATCCCAGTACTAAAATAATAAGACAAAATAAAGTATATAAAAAAGCTGTCTGTCACCTCTGGACCATATAGAGATTAAACATGTAGCCATAGTCTTGCCTTTCACCCCTGAGGTTCCTGTCTGGTCCGCAGACTTCTAGATACCAGCAAATATTGGGTGCTTTTACCTAGAACCGTTTCTAATATTTAAGGAATTTGTGAATTCGGAACTTCTGCTATACTGAATAACAGAATTACTGCCTCTAAGTTTGGATCTTTATTTGGTGGATTGTCATAAAATTGACTATAATTAATCTTGTTCATTGCTTTATAACCACTCATTAACCTTTGCCATAGTATATTTCCTATAATATTTCATCATGCCCGGGTTGGCAAGCTGGCACATCATATGTGCCTGTCATCCTACACTAAGCAAACATTACATGTCTGTTGACTAAGGATGTGTAAACAGCAGAAGCACCACCTTCATTTCTCCCCTTGCTATGACCTCAAGTCAATTTCCCAGAAGGACAAACAGCTAGTCTTTCTGGTCAAACCCCTCTTGAAATAGAGGCTTCTATTAGTTCAACAAACCTAGTAAGGAAAATATAAAGAGAATAAAAATAAATTCTAGATTTAGCTTCCTTGTGAGTATAGTGATAGCCATCAAAGTCCAGTTGTCCAGAGAGGAGCCTAAGAAACAGTGCTGGCCAGAAGGGAGTGTTTATATCACACTTGATAAAGTACTACCTTATTTTCAAGCTATAAATAAATAAATACCTTTGAAAATAGCTGTTTCTTAGCCAGGAAGCTTAGCCTGGTACCTCCCTTATTTAATCTATAAAAATATTCACCAGAAACACGGAAGCTCACCCTAACCCAGAAACAAAGCATTGCTAATGGCTAAAACCAGAGATAACCATTGGAAGGTTCCATTTAGTGGCTGGATGTAGTGGTCTTTTAGATGAGCTCAAAAACTAAAAAAAAAAAAAAAAAAAAAAAAAAACAAAAAACAAAAAAAAAACTTTTTTTTTTTCTGTGAACAGTCCAACCCAAAGTTTGTTTTCCTCATTATAAATATCCTTAGAATCATAGATGAAAAATGTTTTTTTTGTGCTCCTAAATGGATCTTTTCAGCTACTTAGTGTAATTTAGTGAAGCCCCAGAGTCTGATTGAACTGTATAGCACATATATCTTGTGAAAAGTATTCTGGAGTAAAGAAAAAGAAAAAAACAAAGGACTTTTCACCTCACATAAAGTAGTATTTCATCCGCCCGTGTGTAAGACCATAATTTTTATGTCCAGTGACATTATAAGATTATCAGACTTTCCTCTTTGGGGAATATAAAACCAGGCAAAGGCTATTCCCCAAGATATTGTCATTGGAATTCTTTCTGCTTATGTGTTTCTTTTCACCATTTACAGGGACATCATTTTTAACAAATGAGAGATTCTTTGATGTACTTTCAAAGAATGGCCAAAAAGGCCTGACAAGAACAGTTAGAGGAGGAAAAGCTTATTTGGGGCTCACAGTTAAAGAGGTCTCAGTCCATAGAGAGCAGGTTCCATTTCTCAGGGCTTGAGGTAAAGGGGAACATCATGGCGGAAGGAAGGGTGTGGGGGAAGAAAGCAGCGGGGGACTTGGCACCAGGAAACAGAGCTCAGCTCAAATAAGGACACAATATATACCCCAAAGGCATACTCGCAGAGCCCATCCTCCTCTAGCCACACCTGGCCCGCGTACAGTTACTATTCAGTTAATCCTATCATGGATTGGTTCACTACTCAGGCTTAGGTTCTCATCACCCAATCATTTCACTCTAAACTCTCAGGCATTGTCATGAGCTTTTGGGAGACGCCTTTATCTGAACTGGAACACTAACCTGTGAAGGCCACAGAGAAAGGATGTGCAGAGGAGCAGGAATCCTGGTGGGAGATGGGGTGATTCTAGTGGAAAGAAGGGAGTGGTCAATAGTGTGGCATGCGCTGAAACTCCAGGGAAAAAAGTACTGAAGAATGGCCGCCAGATGTGCCATTTGGAAGATGACTGGGGTCTCTAGGGTCTCTATTTTTAGTGTAAAGAGAGAGAAAAGCTAGATGCAGTGGTTGAGGGAAGAAGGGAAGTCAGAGGGAGACCACTGATTGGACGACTGGATACGAGAAGAGGGCAGAAAGGAAACAGCAGCCAGAGTTAGCTATGGAGCCAGGGAGGCACCAAGGAGAGCTGGGTTTAAGGATGTTGGTAGCTGGGAAAGTAGACAGGAGAGAACGGGAGATGGAATACAAGGGATGTGAGGAGCTGGCTGTGGGACAAGGTCCCCAAAGAGGCAGCAAAGGATTTGTTCTCATGTACTGAACGTCCACTTGGTGTCCTTAGTAGCATGCACAGATGGAGGGGTAAATTGAGACCCAGGAAGTGGAAAATACCAACAAAATAGAACGAACCACAGAAACAAAAGGAGTGAAGGTTGAGAGAAGCTGCTCTTTATCCGATTAAAATGAAGATGAACTTTGTAGCCAAATTTAATTGAACATTCCCCTCCACTGTTCAGATAATGGATTTGTACTTGGGACTGTTAAATTTGGCAGAGAAATAGGCTCCGCTGAAATGAGCAAAGCCAGCTGCAAATAGGACAGGTTAACCAAGTGTTTCTAGTGTAGAAGCAAAAGTGCCAAAGAGTGTAATGGACTTGGATCTACCTTCACGTTCCGTATCAGAGAATCCTGCGCGGCATCTGACCTGCCGGCACCTTTGACTTCTCTGAAACCCTTTCTGTATCATCCTCTTGAGCTTGAGTTTTTTCCCTGAATGTTTTGGGTAAAAAACATCAGCATATATTGTTTTGCTTATGGACACTCGTTTTACTGACTAAATGGAATAAAAGGGAAATAGTTTTATCAGTTTCTACAAGTCCTTCCACAGAGCTCTGAGGGTTTTAACTATTGCTCATCAGTTCTTACTAGAAACCTCATCAGGAAGTCATGGAGTGACATCTCTTTTTCTCTAGGGACAGTCTGAGGTAGGCATCACGGGGGGCACAGTCTTCCCCCAGAAGTTCAGTGATTCAAACATGTAGTCAAAATGACCAGTTATGTGTGTCTTCAAGACTGTGCACATCTCTGGGCCCCTGACTGGCCCCTCCCCCTCAAGGGGGAGTCGGTTGAGGTGAAAGGTCAATATTCAGAACCATGTGTCCTCAGACTTACTGGACATGTCTCCAAAGTCGAGTTAAAGCTGGCACTTTTTTATATGAAGAAAGAAATATGACACACATGAAAATATTTTGAGCTCCAGCTTTCTTTGGTTCCGACTGAAGCAGGGTGTCGGCTGCTGGGAGCTAATAGTTCTGGATAAAATGTTTAAGTGGCATTTCACAGCACTCTCCCCTGGGGACACCATCACCTTGGGACAGGGCAGCAGATCCCTCAGCATCCTGCCCTAATCCAGTGAAGAAGAAAGATCCTAACTGTAGTGGTTTGGTTCTAAGATTCCGTTCTAAAATTCTAACTACTCAGACCAGAAGTGTATAAATTGTCACTGCTGATGGCATTCAAAGCCTTCCGTTGGTTATGCATAAACATATTCTCTTAATCAAAAGCACTTGTAGTCTCAAGACTTGTGAAGTCTAATGGTTGGTTGTTTTGTTGATGTTATTGTTGTCTTAACTTTGTTGTTTTTACAGCCACACCACCATTCAATTAAAAGTTTTCCTCTAAATTGCCTATTATGAATAATGTTAAGCTTTTTGTTTTTTAGGAGACAAGGGCAATTACTCTTTATAATTTTTCCCCCTGTTTTCTATAATACAACTTTCTGGTTACACATGGAAGCTTCTAGGAAACTGAATGTAAGGCCTACATAATGTTAGGGGAAGCGTTACTGGCCCAGGAAGATATGTGGGACTTAGTTTCTGCTCCTAAATGTTATAAAAGATAAGATATTAATCTTCTCTAAGGCCAATAATAATGATGTTAAAAGAAATTCTAATAATAGCAATAACAAGCAATTCCTGAGTATTTTATGCCCTCACCTTTCAGTTCTGTGAGGTGGTTTGTTATTAATTATCCCCATCTTTCCTAAGGGGTAACTGAGTTTAGAGGGTAAGTAAGGCCACAGGTTGTTAATCCAACCTCAGATCTTCGGACCCCACCCCATCTCCTTAACCACAACATCCAACTGTTGTAGTAATGAAAAGACATTAAAACAGCATCTTAAACAAGGTTGGTGATAATATTTGAAAGATCAGATAATCTCATATGAACTCCATGGCACTGCCAGGTGAAACCCGTGTACTCAGAGATCTCTGAGGGGCAGTATAACTTGGATCTTTCTAGATGGATGAAGTCTGACCTATGTGGGTCACACTTGGAATTTAAAAGTGATTTCTCAGATGAGTTTCTCTATAATACAACTTTCTGGTTCCACATGGAAACTTCTAGGACACTGAACCTAAGGCCTACATAATGTTAGGGGAAGCGTTACTGCTTGGTATGTTGTTCGGTTGAGTCTTTGAGCCCAAGTTCTCTGGTGTTTCTCAAGTGAAACCTCCACAGGACTCTCCCTAACCTCCAGCTGCCTGTGACCCCTCCTGCAGGACCATCCTTCCTCTCAAAGGTACAGAGACACCTGATAGGAAAAGGCTATGACATGAACTGTGGCTGCTGGTTCACACTGAAATTGTCTGGGGATTGAGGTGGAAGTTGATGGTTTCCTCCTGCCCTTCTTTTTTAGAATTTATGTTAAGAGAAGAGTGAGGGAAATCAGAACCCCCCGCAAGGTAGCAAACAAGAAAGACAAGCAGGGACTTTGTTCTTTTCCTATGGAAATACTGAAATGCCTACAGAATTCTTCAGGACAGGAGAAAATCCCCCTTAGAGGGCTGGGACAGCATTGCTCTTTGATTCAGGGGCAGAAAACAAAATACAGACCAGTGAGAACTGCCATCTGGCTTCTCACACAGCAGGCAGAAATTTGCCACCCAAATCCTATCCGTAAATGGGAGGAAGCAGAGAGCAGATCCCTTCTGCGGCTCCCCTGGGGGGAAAAAAATGAAACGCTGGATATGTGCTATTTAAATAGACTTTTGAGAATGGCTTATACTTCTTTAAAAATGAGACAATGATTTTTTTTAAATAAAATAGCAAGAGTGATTTGTCTTGACTGTTTTAGTTATTATTTGTTGGATTTATTATGGCAAATTCAAGTGTCAGCATGTTTAAACAGTGTAGCATGATGAACCCCGTGACCATCTTGAACAGCGATCCACTCGTGGCCAGTTTGTGGCATGCTCCTTGAACTGCCCCCCAGGATTCATTAAGCAAATACAATTGCTCCTGGGTATCCCAGGGGATTTGGCTCTAGGACTTCCCACAGAGGCTCAGGTTCATCATGTGAAATGATGTAGTATTCGCAAAGAACCTTACACGCCTCCTCCCCTATACTTTAACTCATCTCTAGATGACTTGTAATACCTAATGTGATGTGAGTACTATGTAAATAGTTATTCTACCATGCTGTTTAGGGAATGACAAGAAGAAAGCAGTCGGTATTTATTCAGTGCAAATGCAACTTTTTTCCCCTAATATTTTCAGTGTGCATTTGTTTGAATTCCTGAATGTGGGACTCATGCTACTGAGGGATGAAAGTACTAGAAACCATATCATTTCATCCCTAAGCATTTCAGTATGTGTCTCTGATAAGATAAAGTTTGCTTATTTTTTTTTTAAATGAAACTGAAATACCATTACCACATCTACAAAGTTAACAATGTCCCCTAACGTCATCAAATATCCATCAGGTGTTCAAATTGCCAATTGTTTCATGAATGTCATGCTTTCTTTTAATAGAGTTTTAATCAGTATCCAGAGAAGATCCACATATTGCAGTAGCATTTTTCAAAAATGTCAGGGAGGGCTGGGGTGTGGCTCAGCGGTAGAGCTTGCCTGGCACTGAGTTTGCAAAGCCCTGGGTGCAATCTCCAGCACAGGGGTAGGGGTGGGGATGAGGGGGGATCAACAGGGTCTCTTTTTCTTCCCCCTTCTCCTTTGTAACCGATTTAGTGAAGAAACGTCTTTCTTTACCACAATGTCATTCAGTTTGGATTTTGCTGATTGCCATCCTGGGGCACGGTATAACATTTTCCTCTAAGCCCTGCATTCCCTGAAGATTGAAAATTAGATCTTAGAGCTTGGTCAGATTCAGGTTCCCTCCTTCTTCCCCCTCTCCCTTCCTCCCTTCCTTCTTTCCTTTCTTTGGTTTTCTTTTTATTTTCGCTACTGTGATAGTCTCTCCTCCAGTTCTATCCTAAGCCTCCTGATGCTGATTATATCTCTATTGATACAAAGATAATCTTGTTAATTTTAAAATGTTAATTGGGTTCTCTGTGGCCATACCTATCTTTCCAAGTTCATGGGGACATAGTCACATGTTGAACAAACCCTGACAATAAGGTTCAACTGTGTATCAGGGGTGTGGGGGAGGGCGAAAAATGACAACACCATGGAAATTCTGACCAGAGTAAGTGCAGAGAGCCATGGGACAACTAACAGGTGACTCCACCTCGGAAGTGACATTTGCACTAAGTCTTCAAAGAATACGATTAAGACAGGATATTTGTACAAAAGAAATTAAGGAAAACTTGGTATGTTGTTTGGTTGAGTCTTTGAACCCAAGTTCTCTGTAAATGGATCTGACTACTGTATGTGACCACAACTTATCCTCTCAGCTTTGCCTACTAGATAAAGTGACTTGCAAAATGTATGTATGTGAAAATGTGTAAGCTTAAAACACCATGTTTATCAGCTTTCTACCCTGTTTGTAGCAGAAAAAAAATAAATAATGACTTTTAGGCATGAGAAGCTTCAGGATGTGGGTGGACATGGTCACTTTCCTTCCCCCACTGCAGCAGCACCCTCTTTCAGGTCATAGTGAAAGGACATTGTATTGTGGGTTCTCAAGGTGTGGACCTCCTAATTGTTGCAAGGGTCTATTTACCTACAGATGAGTCAAGCATTAGTTTTTAGCTGGTCTTGTGGTCTTGCATATAGACACATTTCCTTTTTTCTCACATATACTACAAGCCACTTGCCCGTACCCTTAAAACCTTAGGATGAGCTCCGTGATCATGTGTGGTGTTAAACAATAGGTACTAAATTAGAATTCCTATCTTGTATGGTGGGGGCTTGTCTTGGTTCAGAATTCCTTAACAATTTTTGGCATGAAAAGGGAATCTTCATAAAAGAAATAGTAGGGATGAGAGAACCATACCGTGCATTTATTTAATACCACGGAATCATATACTTTAAAGTGGGTAAACTGGAAAATTTTATTATGTCTATTTTGCCACAATAAAATATTTTTTTAGCTTACAACAAAACATGCATAAACATATCCACACACAAAAAAAAGGATCCTTGTATTTGAAGAAACCGGACACCCCCATCCTAGAGGTTTCATTAATTTGGCAGGTGCACTAGACTAGGCTCTGCTGTGACTTTTAAGTGTCCGGAGAAACAGAGTTTGCTATGTATCTAGGGCTTCCTGCCGAGTAGGGGTGCCCCTCAGGGCGCCACTCCAAAGGGGTTCCTGTACAGCAAGGTTCTGCACTGTAATGCAGCTTCACATGGATAAGTGCTGCAAAAGGTAAAGGATGTGGAGCCTTGCAGTCTCGTGATGGGGGATGGGTGGACCTGGTATTGGGATCAGAGAAAGGCTTCCCCTAAGGAAGTGATGGCTGAGCTGAGGTTTGAATGAGCCAGTAGATATAGCACTCCAAAGAAAGCACTACCAGGGCTGGAGTTGTGGCTCAGTGGTAAGAGCACTTGACTGGCATGTGTGAGGCCCTGGGTTTGATCCTCAGCACTGCATAAAAATAAATGAATAAAATAAAGGTCCATCAACATCTAAAAAACTATTGAGAGAGAGGGAAGAGAGAGAAGAGAGATCACTGGGGAGGGGGTCACATTCTTTAGCCTTCTACCCAGCAGGCAGCATCTGACACAAGGGAACCCTCAGTCACTGCTGGGTGATGAATAAAGAAAATGTGGAGTAGAACGGTTCACACTGGCTCATCCCAAGGATGTTTGTCAGACCTGGTGCCACCTCTCCACCCTTCTTTAATTTTCATTTTTGTATTTTAGTTGATTTTACTGAGAACTTCAGAAAGATGACCTTATAACCTTAATATAGACAGGAAATGCTTTCCAATTTAATTGCTGAATTTGTCTTCTTGTACATTTAACTGCTTCTGTTGTTTTTCTCATTATTGTGTTTATGCCTACATTTTTACACTCACTCTCCCAGATCTACTGTTCTAGTATGTTCTAAATCTCCCCTAACTTATCCATCACCTCAAACACTTATCTGTGTATGTGTGGTGAAAACATTTAAAATCTACTTCCTCAGCAATTTCCAAGTATATAGCATGTCTTAGTCCATGCAGGCTGCTATAACAAATTACCATAAATAGGGTGGTTTTTAAACAACAGAAAATTGTTGCTCACAGTTCTGGAGACTGGAAAGCCAGATCAAGTCACCAGCAGATTTGGCAAGGGCCTTCTTCCTCATAGTTAGGTCTGCTTGCTGCATCCTGGCATGGTAGAAGACGAGCAGACTCCCAGGGCACTAATTCCATCCATGATGGTTCTGCCCTCAGAGTCTTGTCACCACCCAAAGGCCTTGTCTCTTAATAGCATCATCTGAGGGGTTAAGTTTCAACATGAATTTGGGAGGACACATGCAGATCAGAGCATAATATATCAGAATTAAATATAGTCAGTATTTTATCCAATAGGTCCAAAACTTATTCCACCTAACTAAAATCCTGCACTCTTTGACGAGGATCTCCCCTTCCCCCTTTTCTAACCTGTCCCCAGCAGCCACTGCCAATCAGCTGTCTACCCTGCTTCTTTGAACTTGACCCTTAGATTCCACATATAAACAAAATTGTACAACATTTATCTTTCGGTGTTAGACTGTTATCACTTAGCACAACGTTCTCCAAGTTCATCCACATTGTTGCACATAACAGAATTCCCTTCTTTTTAAAGGCTGAGTAGTACTCCCATATAATGCCTCAGTGAACATGGGCATGCAGAGGCTCTTCAACATACTGGTTTCATTTACTTTAGATACTCAGAAGTAGAATTAGTGAATCATATGGTTGTTCTACTTTTAACTTTTTGAACAACTTTCATACTTGGCTGTACTAAATCTACATTCTCACCAGCAATATACAGGGATTCTCATTTCTGTTTTGTCTTTTTGATAGAAGTCATCTAACAGGTATGAGGCAATATCTCATAGTAGTTTTAACTTGCATTCCCCTGAGCCTCAGATTCTTCATGTTTTGCTCAAAGAGGTATGGGTTAAGATGGACACTAAGAATTCAGACAGAAGTGATCAGAGCCTACAAGCTAAGATCAGTTAAGGGAGATGTTCTCGCTCATTTATTTTTTTTTAATTTTTGTTTTGTTTTTTATTTTTTATTTTTTTTCTCGCTCATTTAAATATTGGTACTTGCTCATTCTGTAAAGGGAAAAATATTAAGAAAATTGTGCAATAATAATGTTTCTTTTATAATGCTTAAAATTTTGTAATAATAATTATTGTATACATATATTTTTTTTCTTTGTAGGAAAAGCCATTGACAAAATCTCTGCAGCGTGGAGAAGACCCCCAGTTTGACCAAGTAGGTGTTATGTTTTTATTATGTCAAAATGGTCGGAAGGCAGAGGCTAAATGCTCACTATTGTTTTATTAAGGAATTTCCTCAAAGAGGACACAAGTGAGTGGTTTTAAGAGCTGTGTCCTGCAGTGTGTGCATTTGGATTTATACATATTCAGTAGATATCTCTTAATTTGAATTGGAAAGAACTGGAAAGTGTAGAAGTAATGCAAATAGGCCCTCAATTAATGGTTTTCTAACCCTTTGTATACCAGAATTAAAGAAACTGAGAAGATAGCTTCAAGGAAATTCCATTTAAAAACTTGAGATTCTTCCAGGTGAATGATACCATGTGATGATGAGATTCTTCCAGATGAATGATACCATGTGATGAGCAGATCTTTGCACTAGAGCTTATTCATATTTTCAATCAATATTAAGTTTAATTCATCCTGTGAGAGAGAAATCTCCTCAACAATAATTATAAAAGTAGTGGACTTCTGTTCTAATAGAGAAAACAACACATAAATGAAATAATTTAAGACAGAATAAATGCAAAGAGACTCCTTTGATTATAGGTCAAGACTAGTAGAAGGACACTCAACTCTCAACAGTGTAAAATAAACATAAGAAGTTAAGCTCTGAGAGATCCTGGTTCTGTAAGTTGAGGGAAGCTATAGGTTCACTTGAAATTAATAGATGTCAGCCATCAGAAGAAGCAAGAGAGGTGTTTGTGCTGTTTGCTAAACTTCTGCAGAATGACAGAGAGGACAGCATGTCTTCTTCAAAAACCTCAGTTGGTGCCAGTGTCAGAGATGTCGGATGCACTGTGGCCTCATCTACCACAGTGGGGTTTTTTTTATTGACTAATGAAAATCACACAGAAAATACTCTTCCCACAGGGCTTTGAAACTGCCTTCATTGTGAAATCCAGAGGCAGTATCTCTGGCTATGCAAGTTCAGATTCATGTGATCCCCAAACATCACACTGTAGATACAAAATCCTTCGTTTTGTGTGTTATGAGCGATTCATGAGGGAGAGCTCACACGCTCATGCTCGGCACCAGGCTCCCAGGCTGTGTGGCTCTGAACTTGAGTGGTTGCTCGCAGAGCGGGCTGTTTTCCAGAACAGTCTGGGCCTCATCTCTTGGTGTCAGGGTGCTATCTTCCTTAATCATGTTGTCAGTTATTGTTGTCATCTGGTGGGTACTGGGATAGTCAGAGACCCTTGGAGAATATGTACATGATGTTTAGTGTCACCATTTTGGAAGTGGGGCAGATTGTGACTCTGTTCTCAAGGAAAGTGGTTCTTCTAAATTTTAACATTGCACTTAATAGTTATACCAAATAATTTTTTAATTCAGCTTTCTATTTCTCTATTTTAACACTGTGGAAAGAGCTTAAATCCTACCTTTGATACTTAATTAACTAGATTTCTCTTCACCTTGCTGCTCCAAGTGTTGTCCATATATACCTGCACTGTCAAGCTCACCTGGGTCTTGTTATAAATGCAGTTTCTTGGCTTTACCAGAGATCTGTCAAATCTGCAGCTTAACAAGTTCCCCAGGTGGCCCATGTGTACCTTAAAGCTGGAGAAGTCCTGTTCTGTAACATAGTCCCATGTATTAAAGGCACTTTATGTGTGAACCAATTATGAGATGGTCATTGAGAACTTTCCCTAAGTCACAGAGTATCACCCTCTGATCTTTAAATCACGGTTCACACGTGAAGCATCAGAGAATACACTGCAAAGTCTAACTCGTTTTAAAAAGCTAGCAAGACTCCCAGGCCACAGAGAAACTTGGCTGACGTTGGTCCACCTGTGGATTCAGTGAAGAAAAAGTCAGCAAAGTAACTTTTGAAAGACCTGCTATAGTTTGTGTTTGTGCCCAAACTCAGGTGTTGCTAATGTGATAATTCTAAGAGGAGGGGCCTTTTGAGAGATGATTAGGCCATAAGGGATGCTCCCTGGTGACAGGGTATAGGTGCCCTTATAAAAGAGTTTGACCAAGGGAGCTCACCCCCTTTTAGCCTTCTCCCCATGAGGACACATCATTCGAGGTGCCGTCTTGGAAGCAGAGACCCGATGATGAACCTGCTCTACTGTTGCCTTGACCTTGGGCTTCCCAGCCTCCAGAACTGTGAAAAAGAAATCTCTGTTCTTTATAAATTATCCAGCCCTGGGTATTTTGTTATAGCAGTACAAAATGAATTAAGACAAAGCCATTTCAAGCAACAGATTATTATAAGACTCACAGTTTCACTGGCAAGGCCATGGATGTATCAAGTCTCTTAGTTTTCTGGTTTAAACATTTATATAATTTCCCTTGCTTCAATTCCAAGCAGTAGGATTTTAATCTGGATTCTTCTCAAAGAGCTCTATGTATAGGAAGAGAGCATGCTGGAGAAGCTTGGATCGCATAGATCCTATTGACTATAGACTAGTTTGAATTGGTAATAAATGATAACATTCAATACTTAGCAGAGGATAAGCGCTATGCGAAGTACTTGCCTTAAACAGGGTACAACTGTACCATGTTGAGAGAATATGCATATCGTATCCTCCATTTAAATGTCCCTGTGGAATAATAGGGTGTAGAGGGCTGGGCTTTTAGCCTTTCATGGCCTCATCCTGCAGGTTCTCCCCTCCATTTAACCAATCTGTGCTTCACTTTATTCTTACTCCCAATAGAAGCCAAGAAGAAAAGCCCCCGCTCATCTGACTTCTGTCAATCCTTCCAATAACTCCAATGAAGAGAGAGTTTATAAAGTATAACAATCTATACACTGTTACATTCAGTGGTGATGGCTCTCCGGAAAGTTGCTCCATAGTATGTGACTAAAACGTGAAGCAGCCAAGACTGGAATCCGTGTGTTCTGAGTATAACAACACCAGAGCTCTTTATTCTATAGTCTGTTTTTTGCTAAAAGTCAGGGTGGTAAAAATTCAAAGGGGAGTTTTCAGTAAGCAAAGGACCTAAGGTCCTGAATCAGTTATTAGATTTGACTGCCAAAGACACAATAAGTGGCTTAAACAGGATAAAAATATATTTCTCCCATGTTCAAGAACTATGGAGGAAATCAGTCTGGGTGGGATTTATATATTTTTTTTTTCTTTTTTATATATTGCTTACATTTTCAAGATCATTATGGCTGCAAAAACTCAGCCACTACATCTGTATTCCAGGCAGCAGGAAGGAAAAGTGGAAAAATAATTATATAAAAAATTAGAATTATATAAAAAACAAATTAGTTGTACCGGACATTTCTGCTTATATTCATTTGGTTAGATATTAACCACATGGTCACAATTAGCAGTAAGAAAGATTAAAACTTTTTTTTACTTTTAGCAACCATGTATCTATTGAAAAATGGAGTATTTTATAACTAAGAAACGAGGGGAGGGAGGGGAACATGCTTTTGACCCATTCCTATGCAGTCCTGCTACAGGCATCCTAGTGCTGGTATTAAACCACCTTTGGATAACAGCTTGAAGGAAGCATGAAGCCCACCCCGAGAGGCCCCTAGTCTAGTGAAAGAAAAATTAGTACTCACCTTTTAAAACTGAAAATGGGACAAGGGTTGTCAACTTTCTACATTCCTATTCAGCATTGTATTCAAATTTCTATCCATTGGAATAAAGCAAGAAAAAGAAAAAAAAAAAAAGATATCTGTAATCAGATAAATGATGACCCCAGGCTAGAAGACAGGAGTGTGGCTTGACCTCTGAGCAGGCTGGAGAGGCCCAGAGCTATGTGGACTGTGTCTTCCCTTCCCTGCTAGTGAGAAAGTCCTACCAAGAACAGGCTCAAAATTAAAGTTGGGATGACAATTCCCAGGGGAGTTTTAAAGATAAATAATGCTGCTGATATTTTAAATAGCTAAGTTAACTGTGAAGACTTAGTAAGTAAAGAGAATGAACGATTGTCCAGATCCTGGAGGTCTTCAGTTTAGCAAACTGCATGTGCACATACACACAGAGCTCTGTATGGGATGGGGAGACATAGAATATGTTCCCCAGAAACCCTGAGAAACGGGATCCACGTTCCAGAAACTTCCAATCCAGAAGTGGCTCTCGCCTGGGCCCACGTGCATATGAAGTGCCACAATGAACCTTTTGGGGCTTCAGGGCCTGATGGTAGGAAAAAAATTTCTGAAAGGAAAGAGTTTATCAAGCACCTAAAACAATAGGATTTTGCTTAGTATTGATGGCATATAACATGACAAATTTCAGACGAATGTTTTCTGCAAAGACCTTGAACAGACAATGACATTCTAAGTTATCTTTGGGAACTGAAGGTGTGTGTTATTCAGGCAGAAGTTATGAATTGTTAAATCTTCAAAAACAGGTGAACGAGGACTCTCACAAGGATATAAAACGAATACACGTTAAAGGTTTTATTTTGCTTATTATCAATGAGAGATGTTACAACCAGTTCAGGAGAAAATCCAAAAAGCAGACATGTTTGTAAATCTGAGACAGTGAAGTCAGGGTGCAACCCAGAAGCAAAATTGGCCTCTTCCCCATGGGGGAGGGAAGTCAATTGAACCTTCTCTCAGCAATTTTTTTCAACTATAGATAAGAATTCTTTTGCATTACTAACTGTTATCTTCCATTTAAATATTTTAAAAAATAGTTCAAAGGCATTGAAAGTTCTCTAGACTTAGAATTAGGTAACCCCTGGGGGCTGGGGCTTTAGCTCAGTGGAAGAGCGCTTGCCTAGCACACGGGAGGCACCGGGTTCCATCCTCAGCACCACATTAAAAATAAATAAATAAACAAAATAAAGGCATTCTATCCATCAACAACTACAAATTTTTTTTTTTAAAGGTAACCCCCAGAGAGATATGCTGTAGGTTTTCATTCCTTTTGGTCTGAGAGAGTTTGGAAGAATTTCAGCCTGCAGAGGCAGGAAGGGATCACATTGTGGAAGACTTTAGTGCCCCGGGGCTGGGCTTCCTCCTCCACATACCACTGTCAAGGTGATCTAAGTGACAGTTTGAGGTTAACCCAGAGGAGGCAGTGCTCACAAGGAGAGCCCTGGAGACTGGAGGCATTGGGGGAGCATGGCAGTAATAAACTTGAGGCTAAAAAGGCCTGAATTACAATAGGAAAGGAGACGAGTAAGGAAGGGTGATTATTAGCAAAAGTATAAGAGAATAATCAATATTGGTTGAGAGAAGGAAAAACATAAGGTACGTTTAATTTGAAACCATGATTTGGAGCAATTTTCCATGAATTCAACAGTGAGGGCCTGAAACATGCTAGAATCCGTGCAGAGTTTTAGAGTTCCTGTCCTGGAGGAATTCCCAGTCCCAAAGGAAAACAGTCTACACAAAGAATTCTGCAATAGAAAAGCTATCCTAGAGGTACCCATCACATTCTCTAGGAACTCGGAGAAGGAAGCAGTTATTGAAGCCAGGAAGGGGGAGTGAGTGCGTCCCAGAAAGCAACCAAGGAGCAGTGACGTCTGTTATACAGAAGACCAAAAAGGGCTGCCCTGAGTCTTATGGTTGAAAGAGAAGTTGAAGGTGAAATGAATGAGTAATGGAGAGTGGCAGTGGACAAAGTTGGAAAGGTGGCCTGCAGCCCATGAACATGGCTCGCAGGAGCCATGCTGAGGAGTCTGGATTATTATTTATGAATCAGGAGTTTGCCAAGCAAGGAATGCTGTACTTGCAGGGAAGAAAAAGCTGTAAATCAGTCTTACACACAATGAATTTTCATGGACGGTAGAATGTCTCAGAAAAACTAACAGGCTCATTTATTTAGGTGATCACTTAATAAACACCCAGAGATCAGAAAGAGAAGAATACATGAATGGAGAACATCCTAGGGGCGCATAAGGAGTTTCAGATTAGGAGGTGGGATCCACAAAAGAATGGCCAGAAAAAGGGTGGCCGAAGTGTGGAAAAAATCCAGGGAGCCTTCCAGGGCCCATGGCAGATGGGACATTATGGAAGACATAGGCAAGATCTGAAAGAAAGCAGTTAGGAGTTTGTAGGAAGCAGCTTTGAGAAAGAACAGCTGCAGGGGCTGTTGCTTGACATGTGGAAAACGTTTTCATAGTTGACAGGTTCAAGTTAAAGACTTTAGGAGATTTACTCTCACACCTAAGTTATAGTGGCTGATTATGATTGGCAGTGCTTAAATTAAAAAGCAGTGTCTTAGAACAGAATCGAAGCACTAGTGATGAGCTTCTTCCTGTGATCTATGGAGAGTGTCTGTCAATGACAGGCATGGTGAGCTTGCCATTTTACCTTCAAGTGGTTTTCTTGTTATTAAATTTTAATTATCCCTTTTAAAGATAAAAGTGGAGGCATTTGATTTCGGAATCTCCAGTGAAACATCAGCTAACCTATGAGGAGGGTGGATCTGGGGGATGGTGATCAAACACAGCTCAAATATCAGATTAACCTATTTTTAAAAGAGAAAAACCAAATCAACACTCTTAAATAAATCTTACCCCAGCACATGTGTAACCTGGTAGAGAATAAATTCAAAACCATTAGTTATTAGATACATCTACACTCAGAGAAGAAAACTGGGGCTGTGAAAACATCACTGAATCTTTATTCTTGCACATGCTACACACACATGTGCTCTTGATTTTTCTCTGCCTTGGCTTTTAGACCATTGCTTATGTATTGTCTATTGATGACGTAAACATACTAGGAGGGAGCTACAGGTTGAATATCTCTTACTCAAAATGCTTGTGACTCAAATGTCTTGAACTTTGGATCTTTGCATAATACATATGAGATATCTTAGGATAGGACCCAAGTGTAAACATGAAATTCATTTCATATACATCTTCTACACAAAGCCTCAATATAAGTTTATGCATTTTACATAGTTATGTTCATGAAATGATGTTTCATATTGTGGAATTTTTTCACTTGAAGCATCATGTCAACATGCAATATTTCAGATTTGGGACATTTTAGACTTTGGACATTTCAAATCGAGGGCATTGGATTTGTATTACAAACAATGTACACAAAATAATGTTTTAGTTTTTGAAGTATTGTTCCAACTTTGCCTCTGATAATAGTCTCATGTGATAAGTGGAAGTTATTTTGTCTTTGCAAAGTAAAGTGTAATTATTCCCTACAGGAGCTGTGCCAGGCCAATCAGAATTAGCCTCCAGGTCCTTATTGTCTCAGTGAATTGTGTCACAGTGCTTTGGCAGTTGTATAAGGGACTGCGCAGACAACAAGAGGATGTGCAGGGAGCTTCCTGGGACAGGTCAGCAGCATAGGATCCTGAAAAGGAGAGCCTTTCACAGAGAACCTGGTAAACAGTGTTGTTTGTACAGGAGACCTCGGGAAATGTCCACAAAAAAAGGCCACTGGTTGGCCATTGGGTTTGTCTTTGCCACCTTTCAGATAAGTGTCAGCATTATAGTAAGGACAGAAATCACACTTCAGGGAGCAAGGAGAGAGCTGACAGTGAGGCAGGAAGAGGAGATGTCACCAGTGCCCATGTGACTGAGAAGCCATCTGGAACAAGAACAGATTCTTGAGAATCAGTTGAACCAGGACAGCAGAGTAGTGAGGGCTGCACACACTTTATGGAACCCACTTACACTGAGTGAAATACAAAATAACACTGTGCCAATGGTTGGGTCCCTTTTTCACTCAAGACTTTTTCAGGGTGGTTGACGTTCCTGAGAGTCTGATGTGTGGGTGAGTTGGCAGTAGAACTAGTTTTATCTAAATGATTGATCTGGTTCCAGGATAGTCACTGGTTTCTGTCCTCAGTGTCATTTCCTGTTGGCTTAAGAGTGAACTGTCGCCTGCAGTACTGCTAGCTGCCTCGCTCTCATGAGTCTAGTGAGGGAAAGAGCTAGTGAGGGACAAGCGCTGCTCAATGACCTATTGCAAGCATTTGGAAGGTGCCAGGCAGTAGACAATGTGCTTACATCTACTGGAGACAGACAGGCATGGGAACACAAACTAAGCCACCCAGCTTCTAAAGGAGGCCCTGAGAGTTTGTGCTTGGATGAGGGGCACATGTGACTCCGCCCTACTCCACTCACCCAATAAAACAAGAAAGCAATGTTTATGTTGGGTATGGTGGCATAAGCCTGTAATCCCAACAACTCAGAAGGCTGGGGGGGCGAGAAGTTCAAAGCCAGCCTCAGCAGCTTAAGCTGTAAGCAATCTAGTGAAACCTTATCTCCAAAGTAAAAGAATAAATAAATAAAATAAAAGCTGGGCAGGGTGGCATACTTCTATAATCCCAGTGGCTTGGGAGGCTGAGACAGGAGGATCACAAGTTCAAAGACTGTATGATGAGGCACTAAGTGACTCCGTGAGACCCTGTCTCTAAATAAAATACAAAATAGGGCTGAGGATGTGGCTCAATGGCCAAGTGCCCCTGAGTTCAATCCTTGGCATCCCTCAAAATAAAAAAAATTTAAAAAAAATAAAGAAAAACAGAGCTAAGTATATTGCCCAGTGGTTAAGCACCCTTGGGTTCAATCCCTAGTACCAAAAAAAAAAAAAAAAAAAAAAATTATCCAACTCTGAATAAAATGCTGTTGTCATCTTCTGTCATTTGTTTAGCCTATGATCCCATCAAAGTCACTTGTTGTCTGTGCTTCAGTTTCAATATTTGGAAATGGAAAAACAAAACAGACATTTAGGAAGGTCTATTATGTGCTCCACATTTTACGAATCTCATTTTGTTCTCATAAAAACCCAGTGAGATAAGTATTCTTTGCCTAGTTTTACAGCTGAGAGAAGCAATGTACCATGCCCATGCAGTTTATAAGGAGCAGAGCTGTAACTTGAACTCAGGATCTTCTGATCTCTCCCGTGCCCTCCTGAAATTATGAGAACATGGCAAGTGGATCAGTCATCGCCTACTGTGTCCTGAGAACATCAAGTTTGCAGCTATTTCTACTATTTCAATTCAGTGTGACTTACATGCTTTATTGGTATCATCTCTATAAATTCCAAATTAGTTACTCAAGCACTCTAAGTAGCTAAGTAGCTTCTATTGGGTTTTCCTCTAAATGTTACATGTTGTGTACTTTTGTGACACCTTAGTTTCTTAATGTGTACAAAATGCCATCTATTAACAGAAAGCATAGTAAAATATATCCATAGTAGAACTAAAACCGCTGTTCATCATCTTGGACAGTACTACTTTTCCTGAAGAAGAAGTGGACGAATAATGTTGGAACATTGATTCTAATGCTGCAAATCACTGAAAATCTATTTGAAATCTGTAATTGAAAAATATAGGCAGTTAAGAGTCAAAACAAACTGAATTGGGTATATACATATTAGTGTTTTCAGCTTTTCTTTTCCTTTTTCGGATTTTTAAAAATAACTTTCCACTGAAACAATGTATTCCATAAAATGAACCAAGATATGAAAATCCAAAAATGAAGATCTCTTTCTAATTTGCAGGGAAAAAAATATATTTAATGTATAGGTTTTGGGGTTTTTTACAGTTTTAAGGTTTTATAATAAATTGTTCTTAAGTCTGGTACCTTTTATCATTCACAAACACTATAATAATAGTATAATATGTGAGTGAGTAAAAATAGTTATTTGTATCATATCTGTATTTTGTGGTCTTACACAGTAGGTACTCTGACCCAAAAGGTTGCCTAGCTCCCTGATCTTATTTGAGAAATTAGCCATCAGTGGAATTACTTTAAAACTATTCATTAAATGCACCACTCTTGACAAGTCAGCCTTATTACTGTAAAACATGAAATGACTCCACTGAGTAATTATTCAAATATTTATGTGTGAAGTTTCCCTCTTTGCATTTAGCAAGTATAATAAAATGCTTATGAAAAATCAGTGTCTTTGCTACAGTATAATGGAGAGTCTCTTTTAGCTTATTTATACATAAAAAGCCAAAGTAAACATCAGAACATTTACAAAGTACATTTAGTATTCCCTTCTGTCCCCCCTAAAAAGAAAACACCAGTATGAAATAGTTCTGTGATTCTGTGCACTTCATCTCCTCCTGCTGCCCAGTACGTAGCTCATCGATGGTAGAAGAATATGATCATTTAAATGCAACAAGAGCATCTTTGTAGTGGGCCTGCCCTCTTTCAGCAGCAGCACAGAGCTAGAATTCATCCCTCCATTGGCTCTATTTCTCGTAAATGAAGGAGTTGAGTAACCAAGAAGCCGGCTAGACCTTCCTCCCTTCCTGAGCTTTGAGGGCCAGGTCTTTGCAGATTCCACCCTTCCTTCCTGAAAGCCTGGCCTCCAAAGGGCAGTAACAGAGAGATGGAAAAAACACACACGTCCACCCAGCGCTGACCTTTCATCTCTCCTGAGATGTCTCAGTGTGTTTGCCTTGGAAAGTATGCCCTGCAGATCTACTACCAAGACGGTCTTTATGGCGACTTTTTAATGGATTGAAAAAAGTTCTGTTTTAAATTGTTAGAATTGAACCTTGAAGAGTGCTTTGGACATTCTGCACAGAGAGTGAGGGTAACACCTAAGTCAAGTAGTTGAATCCACCCACAGATATTTAGGAATCAGAAGTTTGTCTCCTTTCTAGGTCTGTAGCAAAAAAAAAAAATGGGACAAAAAATTTAAAAGTAGTGTTCACTTTTAAATTTTTATTTTAGAATGAATAGGTTGCCATTTACAGAAAAGTTGCAAAGATAATATAGACAGTGGCCAGCTTCCCCTATTGTTAACATCTTATATTACTATGGTACATGTGTCACAATAAGAAACTAGTGTCAATTCATTATTGTTACCTAAGTTCTATACTTTGTAATTCATTTGTTTTTTTTTTCCCTGATGTCTTTTTTTCTGTTCCAGGATGCCATCCAAAATAGTATGTTACATGTAGTCATCATGTCTCCATAGCCTTCCACTTAGAATCCATTTTCCCTTACAATGGATTTTATTGGGATTTTATTACATATGGAGTAAATAAGACTTTTCTGAAGGGGTGATACTGGGATACTATATCACAAGGTGGAGGAAGTCAAACCCAGGGCCTCATGCATGCTAGGCAGGCACTCTTCCACTGAGCTACAGCCCCCAATCTCAATTGAAAACATTTAGAGGATGATGACTTGGGGGGGGAAAGCCCAGGAAAGTGCTGGAGTATCATTAGAACTAATGAACTACTCCTTTGACACATCGTGATACGCTTTCTTCCAAATAATTACTGCTATTTTATCTATGACAGAAAAAGATTTTGTGGCTGTGGATATAATAGCCTCAGGATGAGGGGAAAGGGGGGTTTTTTTGATGATTAGATCATTTTCAATTTAAAAAAAAAAACTAATGGTGATTTGATTCATAGTGCAGGCTGAATGCAGTTGCCTGTTTGTTTCCAACCTCTACTAACCCATAAGAAAAGATCAGGTACAATTCTCTACATGTATCCACAACCGTTGTTATAACAGAAAACACACAATAGGCTCTCAAGAAATAGAATCTGAGGAAGAAGGCCGTAAGTATTTTGTTCAGTCTTCAGGGCTTCTTTGAAAGGTGGCAGTGGAAAATCCTCTTGACACGATGAACTCTGGTCCCTTCCCTGGTTTTCCTGCTTTATAGAAGGAAGTAAGCCCAGCCCGGTTAGCTTCTCTGTGCCTTAAAACTCAGGCAGAGATCCCCACATGCCTGGAGAATTCTAGCACGTTTGTTCTCCCACACATCACTGCTAGATAAAACCTCCCTGTCCCTTTTTTATGGGTTAATTTCCCCATTCAAAAATCTATAGGGACTTCCTGTTTTCTAGAGAGAAAAACTTTTCAACATTGCATCTCTCCACCCTAACCCAGGCTCTCCACAACTTTACTACATTCATCATTATAAACATCAACGAATAATTATTTCATACCTTCATTTCCATAGGCTTTCCTGCCTTGGGTCTCTGCATATTTTCTTTCTTGACTCTCATCTGAAATTTCTGCCCTTTCTTTAACGAGGCTCAGGGAAACTCCTACCTTCTTAAGCTGTCACCTCTTCCCTGCCTCTGGTGGTCTCTCTCCTGAGACCTCGGGTTTCAACATGCACTCCCTGAGTTGGTGAATTTCCTTCTGGTCTGACATTTTATGTGCACATATTTATTTATATTCCACTTAGGGATCATACATTAATCGTAGGTGATTTTTTTTTCTTTTCCTTTTTTTTTTTACTTAATGAACATTTACATGTCATTATATATTTTTTTTGAAATGTGATTTTTAAAAATGGTTTCATAACAAATTCCACATTGTATTAAGGCATTTATATCTAGCTAAGACATTTAGTTTTTTTGTTTGTTTGTTTGTTTGCTAGAAGCATTGGTGCCCTGACCATTCTTGCTCATATTTATTTATATGCTGAATGTAAATTCTAAGAGTGGGCTTCTTGAGATTGATTTTTATTGAGTTCTTGATATATATTTTCAATTTACCTTCAAGATATGTTAAGTCAAATCTTTTCCCCATGGGCACATTCATCTTTTCGCTGCTCATCAGCACTGAGGATTGTAATTTGCTTATGTTTGTTGTTAATTAAGGACTTACATGTCCTAGATATAAGGCCTTTATCAGATCGGCGCTTTATAAATATTTTCTGTCAGTCTGTAGCTTATCTTTTATCACTTTCTGGACATTGTGTTCTAAAAGCAGAAGCTTTTCATTATGACTTTCACAATATCAAGTTTTGTCAGAGACTTTGCTTTTGGGGGTAACAAAGATGTTTTCCTGTTTTCTTCAGAAGTTTTATACTTTTAGGTTTGATTCATTTTCAAATTAGTTTTTGCATATGAGATCTGGATTGAAGTTCTTTCTTATGTGTGGCAATTAGCAAAAGATCAGGAATCTTCCCAGATAAGGAAAATAGAATAATTAAGTCTGTCGAAAGCACATTGTTTAAAGACGTTTGCCTTTAAAATAATACAAGGTAAATTTTTCTAATATATTAGTACTTTCAGACTAATTTGGGACATAACTTGCATTAATAAATGAATGCTTATTGACAGAAAATACTTATTATCACCACTTAGGTTATTTGTTTGGAGGGTAGATTTTCTTATTTCACCTAAACAATTAATATAATTGTATTAATATACTTATTTATGCAACAAGCTTTTGCGAGGTACTGGGGTTTGAACTCAGGGTCACTCAACCACTGAGCCATATCACCAGCCCTATTTTTTGTGTTTTATTTAGAGATAGGGTCTCACTGAGTTGCTTAGCGCCTCGCCATTGAACTCTGTGATCCTCCTGTCTCAGCCTCCCGAGCTGCTGGGATTACAGGCATGTGCCATTGTGCCCAGCTTACAACAAGAATTTTTGAAGAGCTAAGAAATACAATGTACTGTGGTGGATGATGTAGGAAAATAATTTCTTTGCAGCTCCCTGAATTACTTGGATTCAATTAACATCTGATTCCTAGAATGAAAGAGAGTCAAAGTAATTAACTTTTTGGACTGTAAAATTATTATTATATGAGGAGCATCTGTCAGTGCTAAGGTTCTTGGGAATGTACTAATAAAGATTATGAAGGAAAAAACTGTAAGTGAAACAAATTTTGTAGTGCATATTGCTTGAGGTTATTTGTGCAATGGAAAGTTTCCCAGTAATTGTCAGCGCCACCAGACCTCTCAGTCGCCTCCATCTTTCCTTGTAGGTCATCAGCTCCATGAGCTCCCTCTCTGAGTACTGCCTCCCCTCCATTCTACGAACACTGTTTGACTGGTACAAAAGACAAAATGGTATTGAGGATGAATCCCACGAATACAGGCCAAGAACAAGCAATAAATCTAAAAGGTATGTTTCTTTCCAGTAAGGATTACGGCTTTTCTTTGTAAGAAACGTAAAGTACGTTAGATGGCATCTGGACCTTCTTGACTCTCCACAAGGACACCTGGCAGGTGCTGCAGGGTCCACCTGATCTGTAGCAGGTATCACACTTGGAGCACTTTGCCATTTCCAGCTGTTAAATATTGGAAATTCACATGGCCTTATTTCAACCTTTGTGGGGACAGAGTACAAAGGGCCTTATGTCACCCTCTTGCCTGCTTCTCTGCTCTTTGCCACCTCCTCTCCAATCCACACCCAAATGAAAGTGGTGGACCCTGAGATATTCTAGTCCTGGCCTAGTAACCTTGGGTGCTTAGTGAGCTGCAGTGGGAAGCACTGGATGCCCTGGGGCGGGAGTCCCATCTTTCCTGAGGGCTGGTGAACAGAGTGGGAAGTGCAGCAGTTCTGGGGAGTTGGACTGAGTTTAGTCCTGCTGCTGACTGGCCACATGCCTTTGGGTAGCTCGAGTCTCCCAGGCCCAGGAAGTTAGGTTCATGGTTTCTATGTGACTTTTTCCAGCTGAGAATTTGATTTGTCTATTCTGTGTTCCCTTTTCTCTTGTGGGTTTGAAAAGTGGAAGCTGCTGCCACATAAGCCCTTCTACCATAAAATTTAAGATTCCTATATGAGCAAATCCATGTGTATTATCCCCTCTGAAAAATATAAGTAAATACATATGATTTCATGTTTGAAGTAAACCATTGCAGCAAGGCAGTGAGGATACGAACCTTACTTTTTTTTTTAAGGTTATTTTATAAGCAGATTTCTTTGCATCAATTGATGCATTTTTAAAAATACTTTTAAAAAGACAGTAAACTGAAATTAATTACTGAAAATTGGACATTAACTGCTTTCTTGAAGCGGTTTATCCTGCATTTTTCTTGACAGTCCTAGTACTTTTGTTTAAAAAAAAAAAGACTTCTAATGTCTTCTTTGATATAATGAGGGCAACTATGAACAGAGCAGGGAGGAAGAGCAGGAAGAAAAGATTAACATTAAACAGAGACATGAGATGGGAGGGAAAGGGAGAGAAAAGGGAAATTGCATGGAAATGGAGACCCTCATTGCTATACAAAATTACATATAAGAGGTTGTGAGGGGAATGGGAAAATAAACAAGGAGAGAAATGAATTACAGTAGATGGGGTAGAGAGAGAAGATGGGAGGGGAGGGGAGGGGGGATAGTACAGGATAGGAAAGGTAGCAGAACACAACAGTTACTAGTATGGCATTATGTAAAAATGTGGATGTGTAACCGACGTGATTCTGCAATCTGCATTTGGGGTAAAAATTGGGAGTTCATAAACCACTTGAATCTAATGTATGAAATATGATATGTCAAGAGCTTTGTAATGTTGTGAACAACCAATAAAAAAAAAGACTTCTTCTGAAACTGAAGATCTGTAATTTTACCAAATTATATTTCATCTAAATTTGTAACATCATTTTATGATATACTCATTTATGCAAGATTCTGTTGTTTATCATTTTATTTGAAGGAGAGATTAATAACTTTTTCATAGTGAATAACTTTAGGTGAAGAAGGAAACTTTTAGTGAAATATAATTCACATACCATAACACTCAGTTTTAAAGTACATAATCCAGTATTTTCAGAGTATTCTTGAGGTTATACAATCCTCAGCACTATCTATGAACTTTTTAAAAATATTTTTTTAATCATAGATGGACACAAAACCATTTATTTATTTATTTTTTTGTTTGTTTATGGTGCTGAGGATCGAACTCAGGGCCTCACACACGCCAGACAAGTGCCCTACCACTGAGCCGCCGCCTAGCTCTCTGTGTACTTTTTTATCACACCAGAAAGAAACTGTTACCTATTATCTCTTTAGAAGTGCTTTTTTAATTTGTCCAATTTTAAAGGTAAAATTTCTATTCTATATCTGGAAATGGTCATTCTGTGTGATCAGTAAATGCAGGGGATCATTTTATTATTTCCCATCTTACATGAGAACTGGTAATAGAGTGTGACTCCTGGCAGGCAGGGAGTGCAGCAGTTCTAGGGAGCTGGACTGAGTTTAGTCCTGCTGCTGACTGGCCACATGCCTTTGGGTAGCTCGCGTCTCCCAGACCCAGGAAGTTAAGTTCATGGTTTCTATGTGACTTCTTCCAGCTGAGAATTTGATTTGTCTATTCTGTGTTCCCTTTTCTCTTGTGGGTTTGAAAAGTGGAAGCTGCTGCCACATAAGCCCTTCTACCATAAAATTTAAGATTCCTATATGAGCAAATCCATGTGTATCACCCCCTCTGAAAAATATAAGTAAATACATATGATTTCATGTTTGAAGTAAGCCATTGCAGCAAGGCAGTGAGGATACGAACCTTACTTTTTTTTTAAGGTTATTTTATAAGCAGATTTCTTTGCATAAATTGATACATTTTAAAAATTCTTTTAAAAATTTTTTAAAATTTTTAAGAATTTTTAAAAATTCTTTTAAAATGACAGTAAACTGAAATTAATTACTCAAAATTAGATATTAACTGCTTTCTTGAAGTGGTTTATCCCTCATTTTTCTTGACAGTCCTAGTACTTTTGTTTAAAAAAAAATTAAACTTCTTCTGAAATTGAAGATCTGTAATTTTACCAAATTATATTTCATCTAAATTTGTAACATCATTTTATGATAATCTCATTCATGCAAGATTCTGTTGTTTATCATTTTATTTGAAGGAGAGATTAATAACTTTTTCATAGTGGAGAAGGAAACTTTTAGTGAAATATAATTCACATACCATAACACTCAGTTTTAAAGTAATAATCCAGTATTTTCAGTATATTCCTGAGGTTATACAATCATCAACACTATCTATGAACTTTTTTAAAATATTTTTTTTAATTGTTGATGGACACAATACCTTTATTTTATTTATTTATTTATTTATTTTTATGTGGCACTGAGGATCAAACCCAGGGCCTCACACATACAAGACGAGTGTGCTACCGCTGAGCCACAAGCCCAGCTTTCTATACACGTTTTTATCATGCCAAAAAGAAACTATTACCTATTATCTCTTCAGAAATTCTTTTTAAATTTATCTAATTTTAAAGGCAGAATTTATATTCTGTGTCTGGAAATGGTCATTCTGTGTGATCATTAAATGCAGGGGATCATTTTATTATTTCCCATCTTACATGAGAACTGGTAACTCCGGGGGAGGGGAGGGGGGGTGCAGCAGTTCTAATGAGTTGAATTGAGTTTTAGTCTGCTCCGCTATTTTGTCAGAATTTAGTTATCGACACTAGATTTTTCATGAATTGATTCTTTTAGGGATTGAAAATAAGGTTTTTAATTGTGTTGCTATTTGTTTTCAGGAGATCAGAGAGATAGCTGAGGTCCGATATGTACAGAATCAAGACAATAAACCCTGACTTGGGCTCACTTTAGTTACATTTGAGCATTTAAAATGAGAGAATGTGCGCTTGGGAAAAAGCTGGCAGAATGAGGATCTCTAGAGCATCCTGCATCTGAGATGCAGCTAAATTAGGAACTGTAGGGAGGAGTCAGGCAACTGAAAATAGTCAAATCGGAGGGGCAGACGTTGGGTTATGATTTCTAAGATTAGTATAATATCAACATTTGCACTGCCAAATAAATTTGTCAAATGCCTCTGGCTCCCGGCAGTTAGACTTCAAACCAGCAATAAAGTCGAATTCATTACTAGAGAAGTATGTCTTTTATTTTAAAGCCCAATTTGGCTTATTAGATACAATCAAAGGTTTGTTAATTTTTTATGTTAAGAACAACTCCTTTTTCAGGGTTTTCTGACCATTTCTGTAGACCCCTGCCAACCATCTGACACAAACAGTACTCTCTACTTCTGCTGGCCATATTTGAGAATTTGCCTTCCTCTTGATTTCAAACTTCCTGATTCCTTATTCTGTGATATAGTGAATATAAGGCCTGACTACTGAATACCTTCCTTTTTCTACATGTTTCCCCGGCTAGCAGGAGCACTTTGTAGCCCTAGAGGATCTTAAAGGACTTCAGACAGATGGTTTTCTCCACTACTCTTCCTCTTGGCAAGATGATGATGAATGTTCCTAAATGTTCCTGCCCTTTGAATACATTTCCACCTGCAGGGTAAAGCTGCAGGCTCCCTCGATAATGTTCCCTTGTCCATCAGGCTTAAATTGACCTTGCTCAAGGTTACAAAGCACCTCTAGAATTTCTTGATTTACCTCTTAAAAACCACCCTTGCTTTGTTCTCATTCCCTCTTGACTGAAAATAGAAGCATTCCATTTTTAAGATAAGTCTTGATTTATTCTCAAAATACCTTCAAGTCCAAATCCTGTCATCCTTCATCAACAGGTATTGAGTATGTATGTGCTTAAGAGACTGTGCTAAACACTAAACAAGCTTTATCTTCTCAAACCTTTATTTAAGTACAGGTTTGAGCATCCCCAATCTGAAAACCCAAAGTCTAAAATGCTGCAAAATCCAAGCGCTGACATGGACATCTCAAATTAAAAAAAAAAAAAATTCCACATTTTGACTTTATGGGACAGATCAGTCAAAACACACTAAAAAGAGTGTATAAAATTACCTTCAGGCCATGTGGAGAAGTAGTATATGAGATACAAATCAGTCTTGTGTTTAGACTTGGGTCCCATCCCCAAGAAATTTCATTATGTGTATGCAAATATTCCAAAATCTGAAAGTTTAGAATCCAAAACACTTCTGGTCCTAAGTAACATTCAGGTAGTACACTTACTATTCCTGTTTTTTTGTTGGAGAAATTGCTGGTAATTAGAAGAGGCGTAGTTTGAAGCCTGGATTGTTCCACAACGAAGTACTCTTAACCACCATCCTGTGCCAAGGGACTGGGCATTCATTTTACGAGTCTTTCTTTGTTCAACTGCGAATGAGCTCTCAGTTCATCCAGTCAGCAAAAACTGGGGTTGGGGCATGATCCTGTCCTTTGTCAGTTCCGTTTCCGTTTCTGACTTTTGAATGAGTCTCTGAAAAGAAAAGAATACAGGGTGAAATTAAAAAAAAAAAAAAGAAAAAGAAAAGAAATGCTGATCTTTTCTCCCTTCCCTGTTGTCCTGCTCTGATTGCCAGTCATAATAGTTCTTATTTAGCTCCATTCACAAGATTCTTGCATTATATTACTACATTATGTCACTCCTTTCATGAGATCCTGTCACCACACACCTCCAGTTTGGTCACTCCATCATGTGTGGGCCTCACATTTTACAAATGATAGGAATCCTGGGTAGCAATATGAAAAATTGGGCTCTACATGTGTAATAAGAATTGTAATGCATTCCACTGTCATATATAAATAAAAAAAAATCCACAAAAGGAAATAATGGACTCACTTGTAGCAACTCAGGTTCATGTGGTCTGAAATTTCAAATTTGAAGTCAGGGATTCTGGACTTCCAATCCAATGTTTATCCTCTGTACCCCAATAACAGCAGAATAAGCATTAGCAGGCATTTACCCCTTGGAGTAACAATGGGTTTGCAGTCCAGTGGGAGTGAGTTCTATGTTTTTGATGAATTCTATCACTCTGATAATATCTTTATTGCCATTTAATGTGTTTTAAATTTTGCAGTGATGAACAGCAGCGAGATTATCTAATGGAAAGACGGGACCTCGCCATCGATTTTATTTTTTCTTTAGTATTAATAGAAGTATTGAAGCAGGTGGGTAATCAATTATTGTGACTTTGTTGATGTCTATCAATGTGAAAATAATACTGAAGTTTTGAAAGTCATAGTTTATGAAATTGGTTATGAATTCCAAATTCTGGGTCATATGAAGTATGTTTATTGATTGCTGAAGACCAGGCATAGTTATTGGAAGTACTATTACTGATTTTCTCCTTAATATTCCCTTCCAAGTTAAAAGTCATCCTTGTTTTTCAGATTCCACTTCATCCTGTAATAGATGGTTTAATTCATGATGTTATTAACTTGGCTTTCAAGCACTTTAAATACAAAGAAGGGTAAGGTGATTTCTTGCCTTAGAGTTTTGAAGACATTGGGTGCTTAAAACTGAATCACTGGTTTGATTTTTCAGATGAGCAGAGATCCTAACTTGTCTAATTTTTCCTTATTTAGGTATCTTGGTCCTAACACGGGCAACATGCACATTGTGGCCGACCTGTATGCGGAAGTCATTGGAGTGTTAGCACAAGCTAAGTAAGTGAGCCCCGAAGCCCTTGACCGAGAACACATAGTGCCTCTGACTTAAGGAGGGACAGCTGTGAACTCACAAGGAACTCAGGTTCTTTTTACCAAGCCTACCCACCCCTAAAACTAATTAGAGTCTCCTCCAAGGCAGGTACCTAGTTAACTTTTTCACCCAGGCAGTTGGGCCAGATCCTACTGAGTCCATGGGTTTCAGACAACTGCTTCAAAGAAAGAAATGGACTCACCAAATTACTTTTCTGTCTGTTCAGATATTCTAAAGGTGTTTATCAATTTTTTTTTCAGGTTTTGTTTTCTATAGTCGACGAGTGGGTGGTAGCAATCTATCATTCATGAATGGGAAAATTCCATTCTAGAATGTCCCCTTTACTCTAGACCTTAATTCAGCTGAGCTAAAAGTGTCCTAGCGTCTGCCATGGAAACAAGTGCGGGTGGGGGAGTTCTCATTACTAAATTTATCTGGCCCCATAACTCCATTTAACAGGCTAGAACATAGTGTTAGACTATTAGCAATAACATACTTCTTCCAAAAGTGATGTCACACCATACTTACCCATCTTCATTTTATCCAACCCTGAGGCAAACCAAGCAAGATCCCAAATGCCTACTTTGGGCAAAATGAGGCAGAGACATAAGGAGAATTTAAGCCAAGAGACCAGTTGGCTTTGTTGATGCCCCAATCCTTGGGAAAGACAATCCTCCAAAGAGATTTCTATCTTTAATAGATGGAATTTCCTAAGTGATTAGCATGTAAATACACAACTTTTCTAAACTTTGAAATACTTATTCAGCAACCTTACCTAGCCAAAATGTAGACAGGAACTTGGGACATAGACCCCAAAAAAATCCTTGGCCTGATTTATCTAGTCTAATCCAATGTATCTATTCATCCCAACTACCTGTTTTTTCCTAACATAATTCATTAGTGTTAGAAGGTAGAGAATGAATTTTTGTGGAGGGCAATACAGGTCAAAAGCTGACAGCAAAAGAAGAAACAAACTTGCTAAAGCATTCAGAAGAATTCTGTATTCCCAATTCTATTATCTGGACCTTTTTGTATGAGTCTGTGTTGTACTTTTATGATAGCCTATTATTATAATTGTGGTTCATGAATCATTAAGGGATGAAGGTGCATTTTGGAGAAATTTCCATCGCAAGTAGGAAATAAAGACATAGGTATTTAACTGGATAAGTTGCAAGTATCTGAAAATTAACTAATGTGTGTATCTTCCACATTCCTAAAAATGATCCAAAGAAGGAAGTATTGATATGTATACTTGCTGGTTTGTCAAACTCTGAAAATCTCAGCGTATTTCTTTATAATTATCTTGGCTTAATTTTCTTGTGCTCTTATTTGGACAGCTTAGTATTCCAAAAGTGGCTTTTTTGTGTGTTATTCCTATTTTTAAGAATTATGTATAACAATGTCAGATACTGTCAAATGACCTCCCTTAGTTCCATACATTTTGAATAAATTGAGAAATAATGTCAAAACTGAGTAGCGTTTGAGATTGCAGGAGTTTCCATATTAGGATAGATCTAGGATCCACAGAGCCAGTCTTTTCTTGCCAACAGTGGCTTTTTTCAGTTTCTTGACGTCGATATTTGTCCCAATTCTGCAATAGCTAAGTGTTAAAAATGTCTCAATTTGGACAGTGCTTCAGTATTTTCCAGTCACTGGGGAACTCTTTAATTCCTGTCTTTCAGGGAAATTTTTTTACTATTAAGTGATATTCACACATAGTATTGGCTTTTTTCAAAGTCAATTAAGCTAAAATTAGATTTTGTTTTTAAAGTACCTTGGCCAGTCTGCTCTTGCAGTGATCAGACTCAAATAGCCCATGGTATGTTCTCAACCAGGCAATGTGTAGCTAACCTTTATTGATAGATAACACAATCTTACCTTAGTGTCATACCATGAATTACGTCTTTGTTCTCATAAGTATACCAGGACTATTTCTTTATCTTCACTTTAGAAAAGTACTGCTTCTCTTATTCTCAAGGAGATTAAACACCTCCCCCCCTGCAAAAACACTTTTTTAAAAATCTGGTTCAGTGTGATTAACATTTTTTATTTTTATAAGTATTATAATAATTTGAATTTTAGATTGTGTATCTAGTTTCCAATGGTAATGCATATTAAATATTTTCCACATTATAACTTCAGGTTTTAAGGCTTACTTGGTCTTTGAGTTTTAACAGAATCACTGTTTTAATATTCCTGGTAATAATGCTACTTAATTCCTGTCAGTAAGGAATGTATTCCTGTTAAGAGATATCCATACATACTATTGACTTTTTCAAAGTAAATTAAGTTAAAATTAGATTTTTCTGTGTACTTTGGTTAAAAATATATGCTGTGCATATGCACAATATATCTTCATGTGGAATGTATAGTATTGCCAAAGGCTGAGTATTTACTTACTGTATTTGTCTAAGTTCTAAAGAAAAGGTCACTGAAAAATTGGCTTTTCCCTATAATCATTGTAAGGGAAGTGGATTTTTGGACTGCTTTTATGCTAACATAACATGTTCATATCATTTGGAACTTTCAACAGTAAAAGATAGTCATACTTATTTTTAAATGAGAAATAAAATTTTAGCAGCCATCTCATGAGAAGATCGATAGACTTGAGTTATACAAATAACCTGGCCTTTCCTACCTCTGCTTAGTCAAATATAAAAGGTGTAAGAACAAATGTTTAAATGTGTATTTTTTTCTGTGAAAATTACCTTTATTTCATTCATCAGTAGAAGTAAAATCAGACTTCACAAAATTTCAACTTTGAAAAGGACCTTCAAGTAGCCTAGCCATGTGCCATCTGCAAGAGACCTCTCAGTGACCTGCTCAGCTTCTGCTTACATGCCTCCATGACAGGAAACTATCTCCCCCAAAGGAAATTAACCCACTCAGAACATGTACTGAGCACCTACTATGTGCCTGATCTTGTGGCACTTACAACTCATCAGTGGAGTCAGACAACCAACAAATCCCATAGACAAGTAAATTATATACTATATTAGAGTTCATTCCATTTTCAAATGTCTTTTTGCCATAAGTTTTCCCTTCAGTTTCTTCCATGTAATGATTTAGTGCTTGAAGAAAGTGTTCATGGCCTTCTCAAGTCACCTCACTTTCAATCCGTACACTCCTCATTGGCTAGGCAGTTACTCATATGTATTGGTTTACTGGGGACAGTGTAACAAAGGACCACAGTTTGGATGGCTTCAACAACAGACATTTATTTACACACTGTTCTGGAGGCTAGAGGTTCAAGATCAAGGTGCTGGCTGAAGTGGTTTCTTCTATGACCTTTCCCTTGACCTTGCAGGTGGCCACCTTCTTCCTATGTCCTCATGAAGTCCTTTCCCATTGTGGACATACTTTTTCCTCTTCTGTTCTCTAGGCATATTGGATGGGGGCCACCCTACCTCAATCACCTCTTTAAAGCCCCTGACTCCAAACAGAGTCACATTCTGAGATACATGAAATTAGTACTTCTTTGTATGATCCAGAGTTGGGGATACTTTAGTCCATAAAAGTAGGTCTGGGGAAGGTCCAGAAATGTGCATTCTAGTAAGCTCCCAGATGCTGCCAATCTGGAGAACGTGCTTTTGAGAATAACTGGTTTAGACATAGAGATTTTAGAACCAGACATGGCTTCAAATGCTAACTTCTGAGCCTCTCAGCTATGAAATTTTATCAGGTTATGAAATCTTTCCCTAGTTTCCTCTTCCATTAAAAAAAATGATATAATATTGAACCTGCACACAGTGTTGTTGAGGATTAAATAAGTCACTATATGTCACTGGCCCATGGCTGGCTTGGAGTGGGTACTGTATCTGCTTGCTACTATCATCATCATCTCCATCAGTTTTTATCTATAAGATTTAGGAAAAGATGATGACATTGGAGCTTTGAATTTATATTCCAAAATATTCAACAGTGTAGTTTTAAGACTTCTTCAAATAGATGTTATCTGATATCAAATCTATTTTGTTAGTTTTATAAATAAAATTTGCATTTCAGTTTTGCTGATTTCTTCATCCTGAAAAGTAATATATAATCTTCCAACTAGTCTCCATGATATTTTACTTGTAAAGTAAACACAACTAATATTCAATAGTATTTAAGAAATGTCAGAATGGGCCTGTTTGGAATGCTGTCTTAAAAGTGAATGTTTTGTGGAAAGCCACAAAATGCCACCACAGATTAGGAATAAACCCTGAAATATCCTTAACTACATTAACAACCTGTTAGAGAATATCTCATTCATAAAGTATTTGTGCCTTGAAGTTATTTATATTTTCTGCTCTATTGCTTTTGTAAAATCTTTTTATTGTGAAATACATGTAGCAAATATATATAAAAACCCATAAAACAAATATATAGTTTTTTTATTGTTATAAAATGAACACCATGTAATTTCTCCCCAACCCCCCAAACTAGCCCCTTTCCATTTGGGAAACGGTCTATGTGCTCAGCTACCTTTATTGTGTGTCCTAAAACTTCTACTTTGGGGTAAGAATTGTTCCCAACTTCTGTGATTCTATTGGTTTGCCTCTATTAGTTTGCCTTTAGCTTTTGTAATCACAAGTATGTTTTCTAATCATACCTGGCTTTCTGTGTTTTTCTTTTTTGTTTTTTAACTAATAATCAAAGCAGCATATCTCAGAAGTTTAAAGAAAATCTCTCATAGGTTTTTAAAAAGCCATTCTTTTTTTAAACTTATATGACATGGTTGTTGGTGTTGCAATTAATATTATTTTGCTTTCAAATAACACAAATAAGTTTCTTTTGTTTGTTTTCATATTCACCACATTAAATTATAAAATCCCATACATATAATAGACAGCCCATATCTTTTAAACATAATTTTCCCATTACTAGATTTTCCCATTACTAGATTTTTCCTTCAACTTAAAAATATATTTTTCCATGATCATTAATCTAAAACTATCAAGGAACAACAGGAGAAAATTTTGGAAATAGATGTCAGAATATCTTTGGCCTTATTTGTAAGTCCAAAAATCATTTGCTGTCACCATCAGAAATAACTGACCCTAGTATGTTATTACTCACATACTCAAAATTTGACACTTTAGGCCCTGGAGGTCTGTAAGTATGTTGGAAATTGCTAAGCCAGAGGAAATGGAGCTTTTTGTCTGCTCAATTTAAGAGCTAAACCATCTTGAGAGAGTCTAGATAATGCTGGGTCTGTTCCCTAGTCTGAAGGAGAGGTGAAGCATCTTGTCGAATAAGAGGGGGAAAGGAGAAAATTGGACTCTACCAAATCCCGAATGTCAAATCCTTGTGAAATGACAGTTATTGTACTTTACCTGTTTCTAAGGATCTGATGACCATGCACTGTCACTTTAGGTGCTGGCAGCCCCCATTGCATGGCTTTCCTGTCACTTGATAAACCACTTATGTTCTTTTTGTAGATTCCCTGCTGTCAAGAAGAAGTTTATGGCAGAGCTAAAAGAATTACGGCACAAAGAGCAAAATCCGTATGTGGTGCAGAGCATTATCAGCTTGATAATGGGAATGAAATTCTTTCGAATTAAAATGTATCCAGTGGAAGACTTTGAGGCCTCCCTTCAATTTATGCAGGTAACGTCCTGGGCAAGAGCACTAAGTGGTGATCAACTCAAGTAATTCCCTTTATCAGAATGACACCTCGATTGTGAAAACCCTTTATAAGCGGGATCCAACTTACAGTGATTCATCTAGTAATATTTCAACTTTAATGGTGTGATAGGTATACACATTCAGTAGAAACTGCCTTTCAAGTTTTGAGTTTGGATCTTTTCCCAGGCTAGCACTATGTGGTCTGAATCTCTCTCTAGATACTGGGCAGAGCTCCTAGCCAGCCCCATCATCATGGTAGGAAACAGCCAGGACCACAATGTGCTCGTGGCTAGGCCAGGACATTCACTAAGTTAGGGGTGTTCAATGCCATTTCCTTTTAATGATATTTTCAACTTATGATAAGTTGATCTGGACATCCCATCATCATGAGCCAAGGAAATTGACAGCATTGGATTGGCTACATCAACATTTACAGGAATCTTCATTTAAAAAAAAAAAAATCAACCAAATCATATAAGTTTGATGTCTATCAACCTGAATTCATTATGGTGCATAGCAACAAAAAAATTGTTATTATTAAGAACTTGGGAGAATCCATAGCTCTATTAAGAGTGGAGCATACCCGTAATCCCAGCTGGTCAGGAGGCTGAGGTAGGATTGTGAGTTCAAAGCCAGCCTCAACAACTTAATGGGACTCAGTCTCTAAATAAAATATATTTTAAAAGGGGAGCTGGGGATGTGACTCAGTGGTTAAACACCCCTGGGTTTAATCCCTGGTACCAAAAAAAATTTACAAAAACTTTGGTACCTAAAGGCATTTTTCTAATACTTCTGTAAATTAGATTTGGTCCTCATCTTACTTGAGACTTTGGATGTAGGAGTTATGAATGTAGATTGTACCATTCTATAATCAAAAAGGCAGCTATTAAAAAGGCACGTAATAAACATAGGAGAGGATGGGAGGAAACTGGAACCCTCATGCCGTGCTAATGTGAATGCAAAACAGCCCGGAAACTCCTCAGGTGCCCAAACGTAGAATTACCCAATGATCCAACAGTTCCACTCTAGGTATATAGTATACACCCAAGAAAAATAAAAGTGTATGTTCACACATAAACTTGAACACAGATGTTCATAGCAGCATTATTCATTGTAGGCCAAAGTGAAAATAACTCAAATGTCTGTAAACCAATGAATGGATGAACAGAATGTGACATCTCCATACAATGGAATGTACAAAATGTGGTATATCCATGCAGTAAAGTACTGATGCATGCTGCAAAATAAATGAACCTTAAAAATATACTTAGTAAAAGAAGCCAGGCACGAAAGCTCATGTAGAATGTGAATCCATTAACCTGAAATGTCCAGAATAGGCAAATCCATAGAGAGAGAAAATACGTTAATGGTTGCCTAGGACTGAGCATTGGAGTGGATGGAGAGGTAGAGAGTATCTGCCAAGGGGTACAGAGTTTCTTTGGGGGGCATTAAAAAGTTCTAAATTTGATTGTGGTGATAGATGGATGCACAAGTGTTGGTAGACCAAAAATGAGTAAATTGCAGAGTATACAAATCATCTCTCCATAAAGCTGGTACGTAGAGGGGTGGAGAGAGGGCAGATGGACACAGTGTGTCAGACTTCTTGGATTTGGATTGAAGAACCAGTACTTATCGGCTCTGTGACCTTAGCCAGTCACATTGTCCTTTTCATCCCAATTAATTCACCTAAAAGGTACTGGTAATGACATTAACGTTGAGGATTCTTAGTACATGATAATCACTTGGTGATTCTTATCTATTCTATTATTTTTATCCCACTTTCATACTAATAGATCATATGTGTCTGTACTTGGGTGACAACTTGATACATGCATACATAGGCAAAAGGTAGCAAAAGAACCGTGATCCTGGGAACCATAAACTCCATTCTGTCTGGGGAAAACAGTCTCTCTGACTCCTAGGTTGGTATCGCCCACCCAGAGCTGAGGTTGTAATATGATGTTGGTAGACTGAGGACCTTAGCAGCTGTTCTTGCCCGTCTTCCCAATTGCAACTCTGATAAAGGGTGAGAGCTAATGTGGAAATTAGTATGTCATGAAATATGTGTAGCCTGGATTCTTGGATGGAAATAGAGCCTGGCAGAGACCACAGGAAGCACTAGCAGAAGGCCTGGAGGAGAGAAGGCTGGCAGTGCTCAAGGAAGGCCTCCTTTCCTATAGGACAAGTCCCTGGGCAACCTGCAGAGACATCCTTGCTGTGGGAACCACACCAAAGCCTGTATGAGGTGGGGAAGGGAGGCATTCCAGACTTGCTTATGAAACGATCTGAATAATAAACACACCTAAAATGTCAGAGCAAGTAAACAGCTCTGCACCCGAGGCCATCCGGCACCGGGCCCAAAATAAGTTTACTGTCTTCAGCCTGTCTTCCCATGTTTTCCCTCCCTGGGGATCTGTGTTTGTGGCCTAGTCAAGGGTGCAGGCCCCCACACAGGGTAAGTGATGGACAGACCCTTATTGGAAATGAATGACTGAACGAACCAGCCAGTAATCCAGAAGATAAATGTGTGCTACTGGTTGTAGATGCTTTGTCCTTTCACAAGAGTGGCTTGAACTAGATATAGGAGGAAAGAGAGAAAACCAGCCTTGTGAAATGTCACTGAGGCCCTTGTAAACCTTTCGACTTGATACAAATGTCTGATCCAGTGATCTTTAAATAGATTACAGAATAGGCTGGTGTTGGTATGTATGATTAAGAGCTATTAAGTTTGCTTAAATACATTTTACATGTACTTTTCAATCCTTCTTTCTTCTTTGTAGGAATGTGCCCATTATTTCCTTGAAGTCAAAGACAAAGATATCAAACATGCCTTGGCTGGACTCTTTGTGGAAATCCTTGTCCCAGTTGCGGCTGTGAGTTACCCTTTCCCTTTCTAAGAACTTCTTCAAACTGAATGACAGACTCAACAGTCTCAATAATAGAATATTCACATGCACTTCTGTTTCAGGCCGTTAAAAATGAAGTGAATGTTCCCTGCCTTAGAAACTTCGTGGAAAGCCTATATGATACCACTCTGGAACTTTCTTCTAGAAAGAAGCATTCCTTGGTTAGTATCTATGAGAAAATTCAAAACACAAACAAAACTGCAGAGATTAAAATTGCCAGGCAGAAATCTATTTGATTTGTAGAATCCTTGTATAAGAATGCCACAGATGGAAGAATTACCTATGACTGACTCCCTCATAAAGGCTTTCAAACTTTCGAGCTTACATTTATTATCAACTATGAATCACGGTACTAGAAGGGTCACCTCTGATGACCCTTCTGGTTCTATGGATTCTGCTCTTTGTTTTTTAAGATTGGCTTAATATGATTTTTGTTTAAATTTCCAAGGATTATTTTTCCCCCCCAATCCAAAAGCTGAAGTTTGTGAAGTTCCTCTTCTCAATCCCCAGGATCCTATATACTGGGTAATTCCTATCCTGACATTCAGGATCAGAATTGAAGTAGGCAGAAAATCGGGATGGGAAATAGTGGCCCCCAGGTGAGGTTCTCTGAAGGCTGGGAAAGCAGTTCCTGGGGAGGGTTTGTACTGAAAAGAAGCAGATTACCCTCCACAGTAAATAAAGCTCTGGTTTACAAATTGGCATGTAGTGTGCCAGGGCAATCAGGACAGTGTGGAGGAAATAGGTTATTTAGATGGCTGTTTAGATGGTTGTTTAGTAGGGTTGAGGCTAGTTTACAAGTATAGACACTGCTGAGCATGTTGCTTTTCTGGTAGTGATAACAAATTGGCTCATTTGTTCACATTCCAATGTCACTGTGAGTAATTGATGCATTTTTTTTTTTTTGAAGACTAGTGATTGGCATCAGAGTTGCATTCAATGGAAACAGTAGTTCAAAGCCCTTTAAAGCTAAGCTAATTTAAAGAAGAAGAAAAAATAAGTTAATGAATTGCCAAACACTGAATCTCATCTCTGGCAATTGTTTCTTGCTAGTTCTTGCCAGATAAGCCAGTTATGCTTTTGTTTAAATCTTCGCCAGCCTGAGTTCTTTGGGAATCATAAAGGTATCTAAGATCTGGCTTAGCAAAATGGTCGTGAGTTCTGCATGTGTTTCTTGGGTGGCTGCCCATTAGCTTTTATGTCTTTAGTTGCTGTGGGAAATTGGCCCAGTTCGGCAGGAAAAGCACAGTAGCACCTCTGTTTATTTGGTCATAAGCAAATTCCTCTGTGGTTAAATTTGTCTTAGTGGAGTTTACCAATGTAATAACATTTCTTTTAGGAATCTTCCTTAATTACAGGAGGATTGCATGCAAAAGAAAATATATATACCTACCTCTAAGACAGGGACAAACAAGTAGATATTTATAAGTGAAAAAGCCAGTAACATTTTCAAAATTAATGTGCCTTCCTGCTCTTCCCCCCCACCCCACCAAGATTGGCAGTGACCTAAGATGGTGAGTTGTTAGTATCTTGGTTAGGATCCATGAGAAAATCCAAAACAATGGTTTACACATATAGTGACAGAAAGTAAATGTTCTCTTTTACTAGGTGTGGAAGGCCAGCTTGCCCTGCTCAGAGCTACTTCATTATATATAGAAAAGTTGTCCTTGGGCTGTGCTGAGCCCTGACTTACTCCATTTTATAAAGCAGTAGTTGTCACTGTGGTGTGATTACTTGAGGGTATTCTTTTCAAGCCACATGACCATAATCAGTTGGTCACTGTTCACTGCTCTCTGGGCAGGCAGCACATTTGCTGGGTATTTGTTTTCAAGGTTCCTAAGTGAAGACTACTTAAGTGAATCAGATTTCTCTGTTCTTATACATGAAGCATATCACTATACTTTATCCATAGTTCTAGATGATTCCATCCCCTGCATTATCAGAAAGTATCTGCAAAATGCCCACCTCCGCTGGACACCCATTAGGCCTTGTGTAACTTAGTGTCCCACTTATTCAAACCCTGATGGCAGAGGGAGATGGTGAAGTAATTGGTACAGAAAATATGTGTTACCTGATTCATTGAAATATCATTCTGTGATCTCGTCTTCTTTCTTCTCAGGCCTTGTACCCCCTGGTGACCTGTCTGCTCTGCGTCAGTCAGAAGCAGCTGTTCCTGAATAGGTGGCATGTTTTTCTTAACAACTGTTTGTCCAACCTTAAGGTTAGTATTTGTCATCTGGACAAAAAAAAAAAAAAAAAAAAAAGAAAAAGAAAGAAATCCTTTACAAGAATTCACAATACAGTTCTCAGGCAGGCGTCTATGCTTCTGACTAGGGATAAGAGAAATCACTTCAGGTTTGGGGAAAATAAATCTGTTCCAATAAGGATCACTTTAAAGAGAATCAAATGCTGCTTGATATGCATCTTTGTCACATTTAATCTAAATAATATAGAAATTTAAAATGGCCACATTTAGCCAACAGAAGCATGTGAATTGATTTCGGAATCTCACCTATACCTCACGCATCCTTCTTCTATCCCCTTCAGCCTGGGTAAATATTTTGGAAATAAAACTCCCTTCTATGGAAGGATAGACTTAGTGTCATTAGCATGCCATGCCATTAACATATGCTTGACACATTTGTGTCTTTCAACAGTGTCAAAATTTATTAACAAGTTCTATCACTTCCATCAGCTTTAATTCACTGAAAGTACTCGTGGTTCACTTAATGTCATGAGCGAGGCAATCACAAGTTTTATTTTTATTTCATTCAATTTAATTACTAATATCTATAACATTCAAATCACACATCCTACTTTATACCATAATTTATATAGGAAGCAAATGTTCTCTTTTACTAGGTGTGGGGGGCAGGCTTGCCCTGCGCAGAGCTATTCCATTATGTATAGAGAGAGAGTCTTTAGGCTGTGCTGAGCCCTGAGTTACTCCATTTTTGTAAAGCAGTAGTTGTCACTGTGGTGTAATTACTTGAGGGTATTCTGTCCAAGCCACACGACAGTAATCAAGTTGTCACTGTTTACTGTTCTCTGGGAAGGGAGCACAGGTGCTAGGTGACACAGGAATAAAAGTAGTGGTCCCTGAGACCACGAAGCCTACAGGTAAAGCAGCCATGATGATTAGGTTCGAAATTGGCTTTATAGGTTTCAAATGGTAAACATGCTGTGTGTTTAGTGACTTATTGATAGAAGGCAACTAAATGAAACCCCTCCGTGATAATAAGTGTAAATAGGAGGTATTCTTCACACTTGTTCCCGCTTGTGTTCCAAGTTGTGGTTCAGTGTCTTTTACAGGTTTGACATTTGCTGCTTTCCAGTTTTAGAAAACACTTAGTTGTAAAATCTTGCATGTGTTTGTACATGTTGCCTCGTTTTGTGTTTTTCCTAAGACACTTTAATTTGGCAAAATGGTTAAGATTAATTATATTATTTTGGCCTTTACCATAATTACACAATAATCTGCACTAGAGCTGTTTTGAGCACCCACTATGTACTGGCTCTAAAAGCTGATTGTGAAATCCAAGATTAGAATCATTCATTTTCTTCAGAATGGCAGTGAAATATAATAGCAGTGGATAGAGAATGAAGCTTTTAAAGGACTCCTAAGACTGAAGTGCTTTTCAGGGTTATCAACTGTTATATAATGGCTGCTTTGAAGTATTTTGTTTGAGGATTTATCCATCTGCCCTGATATATGATTCTGAAGTGCAGCCCAATGCCATTTTTATTATTCGGTCTACTTTTAAGTATCCAGTTATTAATCCCATTTAATACTTTTTTTTATATTTTGTACTGATAGAAACTAGCTATTTTCTTCAAAACAAAGAGAAATAATTGAAAATGCTCATAGAGTGGCTTCCTGTATGTAGTATGTATAATGTGATTGATGAATTTTGGCTAAAATTATGATATTTTGCATAATAATTTACTGCTATGATTAAAAAGGCCAACTTTTTTAGCCCAACGTTGTTTTTGAAACCTAGCAGAGCATCTTCCTTTCTAATTTACGTCCAAATTATGATACTATTTAAAGCTCTAGTCTAAGCCCATCAGAGACTTAGTAAGAGGGGTTATAAACTGCCCCAGAGAGAAGTGGGTCTGGATTCTGACGGTATTTTCCTACACAAACATTTCACACATTAGAATTTCTAAAAAAGAGAAGCAATAAGGTCAGAAAGAGTATGTAAAATCAATGCTCTTAAGAGACTAAACCACATTCAAGAATTCAATTTCATTCATGAGGATTTTGTAGTGTTTTCCGTTTGTGAGGTGCTAGGGAAGGTACTGGAAGCTAGATGTAGAACAAGAGTCCCTGACCTCGAAATGCTTAACATTTCATTGAGGAATATGTAATAAAGCTTCAAACTGCGAGATACAGAGAGAGATGGTTGTAAGCACCCACTATGTACTGGCTCTAAAAGCTGATTGTGAAATCCAAGATTGGGAGCAGGAGGATACCTGTACCTCATGGAGTGTGAAAGCAGTATTCATCAGGCAAAGTAAAGGCAAGAATGTTTTACTTTATGGGTGGTAAACTGTTAGAATTCACTACCCAAAAGCCAAAAAGATATAAAAAGATTGTTGATGAGTTACAAGCAGAATAAAATTGTGTCTCATATTTAGAACTCAACCCGGTCAATATTTGAATGGGGCTATTTATAAACATCATTACTATATAAACAACTTTCCAGACCTCCTCATCCATCCTCAAGATAGAAGAAATACCTGAAGGAAAACGAACATGGCTTCAGAAGTGGTCTTGGTCTTGGATAGCTTCAGTATTTTATACCATTTAGAACCAACCATACCACTTCACAAGGGACAACCAGCACTTCCCCATATACACCTTCTGGCTCTCTTCCCCCACTTCCTTTCCTATCTCTTCCACTGTACGCTTCAGAATGATGAACCTAGTGTTCACATCTCCCACGTTGACCATCTTTGATGACTATCTTTGATGGCTTCTGCAGTGGGGAGTCGTCAAGGTGGCAACGTGACCTAAGCAGAGGAGAGGTATGTAGGACAACAGCCTCATGCTTTCCAGTAAACAAGCTCCCAGATTCAGGTCTAGTTTGGGGTCCTTGCCCTGGTTCATCCTCAGCATGAGTCTGTCTTTAGCCTGCTTTGGGAGCACAGACCTGAATTCTTTAACGTTTAACTTGGTCAATCATATAAAAGCAACATGCCATTGTAAAGTGTTAAGAAATTTATGGCACCTTCTCACCAAGACATTCACGTCTTTTAGGGAATTCTTGTCCATGGTAACCAATCCTGTTTTATGTCAGAATTTAAACATATTGAGCTATTTTTAAAATGACACATTCCCTTCATATCATCCAGATACCTAATTCTGAAAAAGGAAATATATTTTAAGAACTTGATTTAATAATACTGTTAAAACATAATATTTATTTCATTCACAACTATGTGCTAGTTTCTTGTCCTTCAAAAGTAGATGTTATTACATGAGAATTTTTAATTTGTTTCCTTTTATAAAAATGAATATAATATATCAGTAAGGCCTGGATTATAAAGAAAAAAATCATAAAAGAAGCCTCAACAGTTAAGAAATTTGCACTTTATGATATTGTCTCTCATTAATCAAAGATTTTTTAAGAACCAAGAGAGTGGTTGTCATGTGTGTCATGGGAATGTCACATGCGTTCACGGATGTTATTTCTGGTTTTTTTCTAAAAATCATGCTTAGATAGCAACACTTACTAAAGGTAGACCTTAGTAATCCTAGTTTCATAGTAAAACCAAAGTATAAAGTAAGAAATGATTCTGCTTTTGTCTCAGTTGCCACTTGTTTTAGAATTTGAATTCATTGATTTACTAAGTCCATCAGTTGGCTGGCAGATCTTTTCAAGTAGTCTAGCAGGTGCTGTCCTAGATGCTGAGAAAATGTGATGAATAAGACAATAATACTACCTGCTCTCTCTCTTTTTTAAATATTTTTTAGTTGTCCATGGACCTTTATTTATTTATTTTAGGTATTTATATGTGGTCTCGAGAATTGAACCCAGTGCCTCACACGTGCTAGGCAAGCGCTCTACCACTGAGCCACAACCTCAGCCCTATTTGCTCTCTTAAACCTTGCACTTTAGTGAAGGAGACAGATAATAAGTAAGTAAATAAATGCATGAGAACAAAAACCTCAGCGATAACTGCTCCAAAGGAAATCATATAAGATGTTATTTATGATAGAGAATGAGGTATTTAGGTAGGTCAGAAAAGGGAAATTCAGCAAGGTATTTTGATTTCCAGTAAGAACCCCCAAACAAGTGTTGTTGCCATAAATAGGATAGTTGATGAATTGTCTCTTATACTTAATATATATTTGTGTGAAGCAACTACAATGATGTTTAAAAATAGTTTTGGAGCTGGGGTTGTGGCTCAGCAGCAGAGTGCTTGCTTCGCACATGCAAGACCCTGGGTTCCATCCTCAGCACCATATAAAAATAGATAAATAAAATAAAGGTATTGTGTCCAACCACAACTTAAAGAAAGATAGTTTTGAGGAATTTTCATATGATAATAAGGTTATTAATGACATCTTTATAAATGAAGACATTGAATAACATTAAAGATTCCATAACTGTTACCTGAATGGTTCAAAATGTAAGGCATTTGCCTTAAAATGAAGGCTATTCTCTTTGTGAATACCAAATTTAAATGGCATAGTATTAGGTAGTTTAAATATTAGTTTTCAGAATGTGATTATTCTGCTTAATATTAACTTTATTTCTATAATTTTGTGAAAAAAAATCTTATTATTGGATGAAAACATCTTATTCTTATACAACCATTGAGTGAAAACATAATCTCCATAAGTTATTGGTTAACAGTATTAGAGATTATCACAAACTTCAACAGTATGTTATTTGAATAACATGTAGTGATGAAAGGGGGTGAATTATAATCCAAGTAAACTGATTCAAGTATCCTAAAGGAACGTTCAAACAAAGGAGATTACTATGATTTACAAATTAATATAACAAAGAAATAGATTCATTTAAATAGTTTTACTTGAAATGGGATTTAAAATTAGAAGTATAGCAAGATCGTTAAGATGACTAAAATTGTTTATCCATGTGTGTCAATAGGTTTTTACCTTCTTAAACACAAGGATCTCTAAGGAAGCCTGTCGTAAAATATAACTTCCTAAAACCCACCTTCAGAGGTTCTGGTTCACAATGTCTAGGTGCTGCCCCGGGATCTGGATATTTAGAAGCAGCCAGATGACTTGGTGACAATGTTTGACTGATAAACCTTGAGAAACATTGGTCTGAACCAGTGACCAGTGAATTCAGCCAACTCATTGGTGAATTCAACTCACCTTGTTTCTTACCAATTCCAAATTGCTTTAACTACATTAAAAGCAAAACTTAAAGAAGGTGGGCATGTCATTAAAAAGGTTAACATGTCACATGAAGTCAGTGGCCCTGAGGTGAGAAGCACCTGTCCAGGGAAGATGTAGTCTGCCCTAATGCCCACTATTTTTCCTGAACAATTTTATTAACAAACCTTGACGGCATAATTAATATATAAATTAATTGTTAATTAATTAATGGAGACACAGATTCCAACCAAACAATGGTTCTTTGATCTTGAAGTTGAAATATTTGATACAGAAATCAGTGATATGCTAAAAATGTCTATATTCTCAAAATAAACATCAAGCACCTATTATGTCATTGTGTTAGGGGCTGAGGGAATTAAACAGACAATGAGGAAGCGTTCTGAATGTCTTCAAGTAGAGACAAGCTATTAGGTCCCAATAGAGTATTTGAGCAATTCTCTATAATATGGAATTTCTTTATGGAATTTGGATATTGTCCAGTAGGTTATTAGAAGCCAATTAAGGACTTAAAATTTTTTTAATTAAATAATCATGTTTGCATCTTAATATTATTTTTACGGAGAACAAAAGAAGGGCAAGGAAACCACTTTAGGAGACAATTATAGCAGTCAGTGATATCACCTTGAAATGCTACAAGTCAATTACCAGTACTTAATCCATCAGCAAAACAAAATAATAACCTCAGCCACATTGCTCTTTGGCCTCTCTGAGAGCACCAATAGTTAAGAATAAAAGAACACAAATCACAATAAGCCACGGCAAAAAAGGTGAGAGGGAAAGACAGGAAACATGTTTGAAAGAAAATAAAGTTAACAGAAGACACGTGAATCATTTTAGAGATTTCAGTTAAGGTCTGCAGTGAAATTAGGATGATACGTGCCCTTCCACATCATGATTCACAATTGAGATAATGTGCATGAGAGAATTTTAAATGATGTGTTATGCAATTTGAAAACACTAATACATATACTAAGAAAGGAAAATGTATAAGTGAGAATCTGCTAGAACAGAAGCTCCCCCAGAACAGGATGGCATTTCCCTTGTTTACTGCTGGATTCCTGGTACATAACAGAGCAGTATGGGCAGGCAGAGTGCTATAACCCCCTATGCATTTGCTTGTTTAACTCTCATACCTCTCCTATGAGATAGATAGGTTTGTCTTTTGCATCTCAGACAGGAAAAATCAGACACAGAGAGCTTAAGGAGCTTCCCCAAGGCTGGCCACACAGCTATTAAATTGTAGTCAGGACAGGTTCGAACCCAGACAGTCTATGTGTAGAGTCTGCTTTTAACTACTAAGTACACTAGAGACATTTACTGATTTGGAGCAACTGGAAGAACATTCAGAATACCTGAAATTTTTTAATGAGAGAAAAGTTTAAATGCAGTATTACTAGTTTGAAGTTCTTTTAAGTAACTGAAACATTTGATGAATGATACCAATTATATTAGACAAAAAAAGAAGAGAAGAGAAGAGAAAAACACTTTTCTTGTAAATGCATGTTTCTAAAAAGCCAAGCTATTTTTTTCTGGAGATAGACAAGTAGTTACAAAGTTTACTTGGAATGGGAAGCATGCAGGAACATCTAGAAAACCCCTAAAAAGAAAAAGAATTCAAAACCACAATGGACATGGGGCTGGGGTTGTGGCTCAGTGGTAGAGTGCTCGCCTAGCATGCATGAGGCACTAGGTTCGATCCTCAGCACTACATAAATGTAAAATAAAGATATTGTGTCCACTTAAACCTAAAAAATAAATATTTTTAAAAAACCACAATGGACAATGCAAGGTAATTCATACAAGACATTAAAATACATAAAATTTTAATAATTAAACTAATATCACATGCGCACTTGAAAAGACAAATAGAACAACAATCACAAGGATAGAAACCACCCTAAATGCAAATGAAAATTTAGACTTTTAGACTAATGACCATGGTAAAAGTTACTTTTAGATTACATAGACATTAGAAATTGACCTTCCCTACATCTAAAAACTACTCACTGTAGTCTTTCCCATAGCATTTATTTATGCCCCATCTTTATTCAGTAATAGTTTAGAGATAAAATTTATCCTACACTATTCCTAAACAGTTATGAGCACTCCCCAAATTATCCAGTCTGAGAAGAAAATGGGTAAAACTCTGTGAGGCTAAGACTGGCATTGAAAGACTGTTTAGCACACAGTTATTTATTTCCTGTAGAATGGCAGAAATACTAATAGATGCCAGGGATAATTAGATAATAATATATCCCGTCAGAAAACCCACTACTTCCAGAGGTTGACATTTAAAAAGGAAATTAAAGACTACATTGGAGGTATATGAGGTCAGGGGACACTCAGGAGAAAATAATTATTTTTGTTTTCTTTTTTTTGTGGTGCTATGGTTCCAAACCCAGGGCTTTGTGCATGCCAGACAGGGAGGGGCCCTAACACTGAGTTAACCCTCCTCCTCCACAGCTGTCTTTTTAATGAGATGGGCTTCAGAACATCAGGAAGGAATGGAGAAAGCTACATGAAGGAGAGACATTCAGACTGACCATGGAAAAAGAACAGGGTTTACTTAGAAGGAAAGCATGTGATAGGGAGAGGGGCATCCCTGACATGGAAACGGGAGGAGGCCTAGCGAGAATTTGAGGAGCTTGTAGTTTGAGAATAACAGGATGGGAAGCAAGAAAGGTAGGGTTAGGGCCAGATATGGACTGGGCAGGTGTGCCGTGCACACAGATGTTAACTCGATCCTACAGGCATTGGGAAATGCCTGATTTGTAATTAATAAATTCAGAGGATTATAATCCATATATGATAGGAAAGCACAATGGGGAAGGAATCCACTCAGGAAGACAGGAGGTTCCTGCAGCTCGGCCCCAGGTGACAAGAGCTAGAGGCTGAACTGCAGAAGTGGCCATGGAGAGGATGCCAAGTTCAAGAGACATTTTTGTGGATACAACCCACAGAACCAGTTGAAAGGGTGGAGTGAGCCTCAGAAGTGAGGAATGAAGGTGATGTCCACTAGATGACAGGATCCCTGCCCTCCTCTCCTGCTGATTTGTCTTTGCCTGGATGCCCACCGCTGCCACATCAAGAGGTCTGCCTGCCTCGGCTTCATTCCCCACACTCCAGACGTGGAATTTCCTGTCTCTGTGATCTCAGGGCTCCCTGTCGTCACCGGGAGATGCCTGATCCCCTCCTGGAAGTTTACCTTATGTGTTTCCTGCCTGTCTCTCAAGCCTCACCAGCCACTGCTTCTTCACCCAGCTTCCCTGCACTGGTCTTAACTAGCACACAAATGTCCCGAGATCCTAAATATGACCCCACTCAGTCAGCTCTCTTAGCTTCCATGTGCTGTTGCCTCTGCTTAAAAAGTTCTCCTCCCACCCTTGTTTTTACTCCTTTCAAAGTTTCTAATGCCAAGCAGCGACTCACATGTCTGTCGAATGGATGATTGAGAACATGGATGGATTTAAAACTTCTTCCGAGTTTCATCTGCTCCTGGAAAACCTATCCCAACTGCTTTGTTGTCTTTCTATACCCTGTTGCCACCAGTTTTAATACTGTCCTAGAGTTGACTCGTTATTACCTATCACCCATCTCCCATTGTCTGGGAGCATCCAAAGAAAACAATAAACTTTTTTTCTATATATTCCAGATTATAGCATAGTTCCTAATACACATCAATGTCAATAAGTATTGGGGGTTAATCAGTTGGGATGGGGACAGAAGAGGGAGAGGAATAAAAGCAATGTTTAAAAGGACCTAATAATGGCAAGAACAGATTGCTTCTACTGTTGTTGCTACAAGAATCGGGTTTCCTGGGCAGGAGAGTGAAGGCAGTCTTTTGAGCGTGCGCTTTGGTAAAGGAGAGAATGACGTGACTTCCCCCAGAATGACTGTTCCACCATCAGGGCCATTTGGATTTTTTCTCATGGATTGTTTAGTCAATGAGCATTGAAGGACAAATACCCCATGAGTCCCAGATGATGGAGTGTGTGCCTTGCAGGGACCTTGCTATCCAACTGGGCCTGTCTTTCCCAGACATTCAGAGAATCAAGTCTAGACATCACTAATCAGCAGTGTTGCATTTTGGTTTTTGTTGTAGAATAAAGACCCCAAAATGGCTCGAGTGGCCCTGGAATCTCTCTACAGATTACTGTGGGTGTACATGATTCGAATTAAATGTGAGAGCAACACGGCTACGCAGAGGTAAGGAGTTGGCTTGGATTCCTGTTGACCATGTCATAGCGTTAACAATTGTGCCCACATTACTCAGCCCAAGGAATGTTTTCGGAGACTGTTTTCTTTTATTGCTGCCTTTCCTAACCCAGCCAGAAGCTGTTCAGAGCAGACAGTTTCTGAAAGATCTAAGTCCGAGAGTATTTTCAGGCCTTCCTTCGTCCTTGGTTTGGCAGCCATTACTGAAACTCCAGCCTCTACCAGGATGGACGAGTCCTACTTCCAGGATTGCATTCACCACTTTAACAAAGAAAACAGCCGTAATTTTCTAACTGCCCTTAGTTTTCCAAAAATAAATTTCATAGAATAATTACGCCAATGGAAAAGGATGAGGTGGTTTGTTTTTCTGAATTCTCTGATACTTGGATAAGATGAAACTTCTGCCCTTCTTCCCTTAAAGAACTGGAGCTCAGCCAATCTTGCTTGTTTTCTCTTTTCCCCCCTTATTTTCCAGCCGACTTATAACCATCATCACAACACTTTTCCCCAAAGGGTCCCGCGGTGTGGTGCCAAGGGATATGCCTCTGAACATCTTTGTGAAAATCATCCAGTTCATTGCCCAGGTAATGGAGAAGTTTCTGCCAGTGAGAATCTTCTAATTGCTTTTAAGCAGCCAGGCTCTTTCTTACGAAATACTAAGAGATGCAAAGTCTCCGATATCCTACGTGTTCAGACTTTTCTGAAGGTTTTAAGTGTTTTCACACATCCCCTATTCTTTCACTTCAAAACAAATTGTGACATCAGTAGATGACGTATTTTCAGCATCTGGCAAATAAAGAAATTGAGAGACCAAGTCTAAATGACTAATCTGAGGTCATGAAGTCTGTTAGTAAAAATGTCTCTTGACTTCTCTGTCCCTGTTTTTTTCTCTGCTCTGCATTCTAAAAGAATAAAAGAATCCAATGTTTGGAGGAAGTATTTTTAAGACAATTGAAATTTGTGGAGTAAGTTAATAATGTTCTAACTTTCATCTGTGAAAAAAGAGTATTAACATTTGTCAAGGAAATTTATTCATTGCCAAAAACCATTCTTGCACTTTACATATGCTACTTTACTTTAAAACTAGGTCCAGTCATATTAAACACAATTTTTAGTATGTAATTTACTATTAACTATTTAGAACTAAGATTTTGACTCGTTTCTTGTTGTTGTTGTTGTTGTTGTTGTTATTTGTTTGTTTCTTTGTTTTGTTTGTATTGGAATTGAACTGAGGGCTTCACACATACTGAGTTCATACTCCTCCGTTTAACTATATCCTCAAACCCAACTTTTACTTTATAAAATACTTTATGGTGATGGTCTTACAACTTTGACCTCCTCATGACTTACAGAGGAATATGAAAAGACTTACACCAGTCCTTTGAGCCAGCCCTTTTAATCTCAAACAAGTCAGAGAACACCTTTTTTCATAGTTTCTGTATCTCTAAAATGGGGATGAAAATGCTTGCCCAGTATGTGTCAGAATTGTGTAGGTCAAAGGAAGTCATAGACAATAAAATAATGTAACTTTTCTACATATAGTTATGAGGTGGTTGACAATGTGCTTTGATTATTCAGGAATATATTGTATAAAATGACCATGTCATATCTTAGTAGCCACTATCTCAAATTACTAGAATCTCACTGACATGGTCTTATTTAAATAACCTTAATATGTCTTGTTAATTATTCTTACTTGTAGAATTATTTGCTATAATATGAACCAAAAGATATTAGAGAATAGAGGAAAATGGTCATCTTGCAGCCAGATCATAAAAATACAAGAAGTTACCAGCAGTTGTAGTATGAGTAGGAATAATCTGACCTGTTTCTAAGTTCAGACACCAAGTGTTTTGATTTTTGTTCTGTGTCATCAGTCATTTTCTGCTTTCAGAGCTAATTCCATCTCTTATATAATGAAGGTATCCTTGCACAGCAAGCAAAAGCAGAAGCAGCTCTGCCAGCAGCTCAGATGGGCATGATCTTCCCTCAGGGATTCTCTGTGATCCGTAAAACTAAGCAGTACCCCTTTTTTAGTAGCTACCTGTTTGGTACATATGATGAAAATAACCATTTCATGTTAAATGTGTACTTCAACATTTTTATATTGTTTTGTGTGTGTTTTTTTTTTTTTTTGTTCTCTCCAGGAACGTTTAGATTTTGCAATGAAAGAAATCATTTTTGATTTTCTTTGTGTGGGAAAACCAGCTAAAGCTTTCAGTCTCAATCCAGAGGTATGAATGATCCTTTTATGTACTTCTAACAGAGCATGCATTCACAGAGTCATACCTTTGCTTTGTAACATTGGGGAACAGGATGAGGGATGATTTCTCTCAAAAGTCTTATATTTGTTTCTCTGCATGTCCAGATTCAAATAATGGGGATTCAGAAGTAAAATTTTGCATGAATAGATTTAGAATGATGAAAGGTTTTTATGCTATCTTTCATTAAACTAGTATTCAGGTTATTTTATTTAGAAAAGTAAATGCTTTTACTTAGAACTATGTTGATGCAGATTAACAAATTTAGTATTTGGAAGTAATAAAACAGAGAAGAACAAATACATGTAATGAAATGTCATAAAATCTAGTGAAATTAAATAATATGTGAGCATATTTTCTGTGACAGCACCCCTGCTCAAGGGTGAGGCAGATTGTGGAGATGAGTCCAAAGTGGATGGACTTGGATCCAGAATGGGTACAATGTGGAGTCAGGGGTATGCAAATGAATAACACACTTACACTTTCAAAAACACCATCAGAAATATGGCAAGCTACCTCTGCAAAGTTCTTTTCCTATAAGATTATAGAAGGAATACTGGACCAGAAGCCAGCACAGCTTGGATTTGACACTTGCCACCGGCACTGACGCTTTTATTAGCTATGTGACATTTACTTCTCTGAAATGGACAAAAATGCTTTTCTATCACACTTCATAAAACAGTGATACAAGAAGAGTGCATCACAAACTACAAAGGAAGAAAGGGGGAAAGAGGAAAGAAAGAAGAAAATTGTACATCGTACATTTTTTTAAAAGATCATTTATATCATCACTGCAATGCGGTTCAGCTCCTTTATTCTGTCAGTGGGAAAAGAGGCCCAGAGGATCAACATAGGAAGCTTTTTAGTAGCAGAGAGATCACAGTATCTCCATGCTCCTTCCACCACACCTTGCATTCTGTTCCTGATACTAAAATTGCACATGTCTAGCAACAACGGGAAGTCCAAAAATGGGAACTTCTGTCTGGTGGCTAATAAACTGGCATGTTACCAGAATGACTGCAGCCAAGATCTGCAGGCCCCGGTGAGGGGCCAAAGCCACAGCCTTTTGGCTGAATGGAGGTCCAGGACTAGGGTAGAGTCTTTGCTTGCTGCAGACTTTCTCAACATATTATTTTCTTAGTATTCATATCTCTACTGTTTTAACAATCAGTTCTCAGAATTATTGGGTTATTTATCTTAAAAGAACATGACATACTACCAGCTACTTGAGAGGCTGAGGTGGTTGGTCACGTGAGCTCATAAGTTCAAGACCAACCTGAGTAATATGGTGAGACCATGTCTCAAAAGGAAAAAAAAAAGAAATGTTAAAAGCTACTATTATCTATAAAACTTATACTTGATTTTTTTTCTTTAACATCTTGTTCAGTTATTTAATCTCTCTGTATGATGAACATTTGAAATTTTAGTTTTAAAGTAAAATACCAATAAGAGAAAATATTGGGATATTGTCTTCCACATCTTTTGATCTTACAGGATTATGGAACAGTTTATTTGTTAGTAGTTGGTGGTTATAATGCCAAAGGCACAGTCCTGAGCCTCCTCAAAAGCAGACATAGGATTAGAATAATCTCTGAAGCAGATGTCATTCATTTGATGAAATATGTTATAGGGCAGTTTCTCCAGAAACATATCCTGTTTATTAGGTCTTAAGTAATATTTTGGAAATAGCTTGTGGAACAAAGTCCAGATATCTAAAGAGTTGTCATACCATAAAGCACATCACACCGCTACTCAGCAGTTAGATCATTTCCAGGTAAATGTCTTGCTGTAGTTTGAACCTAGGTAATTTCCTGTATGTCCCCTTATCCTCGTGAGAACTTGTTTATCTGTGAGAAGAGCAGCTGGGTCATCAATTTCTCTAACTTTTGCCTTAATCTAAAATAACATGGGACTGGAGGTCCTACCTAGTGTTAGAGGCAAGAAATAAAAGGCAAATAAATTGGAGATGAAAATAGAATGTTGTTAGCTTTCACAGGCAACATGACTATCTATGTAGAAAGTCCCCAAGAACCTACAGAACCCCTGCTAGAATTAATAATTGATTTTAGGAAGTTTGCATGATACAAGACAAATGAACCAATGGATTTGTGTTTTATAGTAGTGAACAATTGGAAATTGAACAGTTTGCAATAATGCAAATTATTTATGCAAATAAATGCAAAAAAATACTTAGCAGTAAAACTGACAAAATACATAAAAACTACAAAATATTGAAATCAAAGATGAACTGATTAAGTGAAGAGAAATATTAATTATAATAGGCTTAAAGACTTGGTGTTGTCAAGAGTTTACCTGTGCCCAAATTGATCTGTGTGAACTATAATGCCAATAATAATTCCAATTAAAATCCTTGTAGCTTTTTATGAACAAGTTGATTTTAAATTTTATATAGAAAAGCAATTAGAATAACTAACATAATTTTCAAAAAAAGGAATAAAGTTGAAGCACTAGTAAGCATGATCTGATCTTAGAATTTTTATAGGTTATACAGCAGTCACTTCCCCACGTGATACTGGCAGAAGGATGACTATAAAGACCCAATGATCAGAATAGAAAAGCCAGAAATAGACCCATGCATAAATGGCCAGTTTATTTTCATTGACAGATCTAAGTTACTTCAATGGATAAAGGATAGTCTTTCCAATAAGTTGGACAATTGGAAATCCACCTGCAAAATAATGAACTTCAACCCATAAATAAGTCTATAAACAAAAATTAACTCAATTTTTGGATCATAAATTTAAAGGTAAAATCCAACACAATAAATATTCTGGAAAAAAAGATTTTAAGAGAAAAATCTTTGTCACCTTCAGTTGTGCAAAAATTCCTGAGACGTGAAACTCATAAATTATGCAAGAAAATGTTAGTAAATTGAACATTGCCAAAAATGTTTAAAAGATCTACCCTTTAAAAAAACAACACTTAATGAAGTGGAGAGTCACAGATTGAAAGAAAACATTTGCAAAATTCATATCTGACAAAGGACTTTTTCCAGACTACATAAAGAATTCTTATAATTCAATGGGAATAAACAACCCAATTTTTTAAATGCACAAAATAAAAAGGCTCTTCATCAAAGAAGAAATACAAATGGCTTATGGCAAGATGTTCAGTGTCCTCTATCATTAAGCAAATGTAAAACTAAACACCACAATGAGATGTGCTGGGAAGGGTGCAGAACAACTGAGTCTTACACTCTGTAGTGAGAATGCACTGTAGAGAGCAGGTGTCTTGCCAGGTCATCTTTCAGAACCAATATTTTGCCTTACCTAAGCCTAAGACAGGTAACAGTCTGGCCCAGGATGGCCTTTCTTCTTATACACCCCCTTGTTTTAGTAATAGGTTCCATAGCATTGCTAAGTTCTTAAAATTTGTTCTCAAACTGGCTGGCCTTCGTGAATCCAAAATCAATTTGATTTTTGATTCAGAATAGGTGATATTCATTTTGTGGTTCACATTTGGAACTCTGAATGCTTCACTCCATCTTTGTGAATTAACATGTGTGGTATCTCTCTCCTTCTAGAAAGCATAGGGCTTTTTGTTCACCTCAGTTTACCTCAGTTGCAGCAGCCCCACAGGATGACCATCTATCCCTCTGTGGTACACTCTGCCTCCCTTGAACAAAATAGTTTGTAACCATTTCAAACATGCCCTCCAAATTTAATGAAAACCTTCCCATTTGTTTTCTTATAAGGTAGCAACAGCCATGGAAACAATATTTTCATAGGTGTGGCCTATGTTCTTGTGCCTTTTAATCTATTTTCCCATACTGACCTAGATTGAAAACCAAGCAGACTTTCTCTGAAAGACAGATGTTGTCATTCACTGCAGAACCTGGGCCTTTCTTTTTTTCTCATGGATGCATTATTCCTCATAGAGAATGAACATTGGTTTACGCGCATTCTTGGTAATAGCTGACAGCCTGCAGCAGAAAGATGGTGAGCCTCCCATGCCAGTTACAGGAGCCGTACTCCCCTCTGGAAACACACTGAGAGTCAAGAAAACATACTTGAGTAAAACGCTAACTGAAGAGGAAGCCAAAATGATAGGTAGGTGTCAAGTGTGTTAGAATGGGGGTGAAGCATTTAAAATCACTCACCTTTAATGAGGAGCACTTTAAAAAAAAAAAAACTTTGTAAAAGTAACAGATGAGACATTCCAGTGTTAATTGTGTTGATGAATTCATGCTGCTTTTTATTTTACTGCCCATTAAACTTTTTAGAACTTTCTGGTAAATATTTTGCCCTTCACATGTTGAGTTTTATGTGAATCTTTTCAAACCACTAATATTGTTATCTACAGTAAATTTGATTATATACAGTAAATTTCTAAGAAATCTGTGTGCTTTGGCAAATAATCTTCTTTATAATTAATTCATTCATTTTTAGACTACATTTTTTTTTATTTTTTAGTAACGTTGTCTAATTTGTATTTTAAACATACCATGTTCTACAAAAAGCCATGTTATATTGTAAATCTAATCTATATGAGCTTAGTTTCTTTTAAATTTAGCTATTTTAATCCAAAGAGATGAATATTCACACTTGTTTACTTCTTATTAAATACCCAAATTTAGAAACTACTACAAACTTTTTAAAGGTAGTTCCTGGATTCCAAAGATATAATGGAAATATGTACAGCAGTTTTGTTGCTTTACACTATTTTAATTATGTAATGCTTAAATGAGTTCAAAAGACTTAATGCATGAGAAATAGTAATTATTTCATTAAAGTACAGTTATTTGTTTTTCATTGTTATATGTGTATTGTGAATATATGTAAAATGTAATATATGTAACATATATATTATATGTACATATATGTAACTATATGTAATATGTACATATTTGTTTTCCACTGTAGGACATTGACACTGTTTAGTGAGAGTAATAACAAAATGACTAAAATATGTTTTCTTTCATTTTAAAATTTATAACATAACATCTCATTTTGCTACAAATAGAATTAATACATATATTTCAGAGAACAATCTGAAGTTAGTAAAATCTTAACCCAAAATAAGAACTGGCCTTTATTAATATAATCACTAGTGATGATGGATTTTCTTATGCTAACCAGAAACTTAAAAATTCAAAATGTGAGCCAGGCACAGTGCTGCACGCCTATAATCCCAGTGGCTCAGGAGGCTGAGGCAGGAAGATTACAAGTACAAAGCCAGCATCAGCAACTTAGTGAGGACCTAAGCAGCTTAGCAAGGGCTGTAGCAATTTAGCAAGAACCTTTTTCAAAATTTAAAAGAATTTTTTTTAAAAAGGGGTGGGTGTAGGGTGAGGATATGGCTCAGTGGTTAAGTGCCCTGGGTTCAAGCCTTGGTTTAAAAAAAAATCAAAATGTGTATTTCCTTGCTTGTTTAACTCTGCTGGAAAATACTTCCTATTGAAGTATTATAATTATTATTTTTAATTTGTTATATATGACAGTAGAATGCATTACAATTCATATTACACATATAGAGCACAATTTTTCATATCTCTGGTTGTACACAAAGTAGAATCATACCATTCATGTCTTCATATATATACTTAGGGTAATGATGTCCATCTCATTTCACAGTCTCTCCTTCCGCTTACAGTTATTATTAATTTAATGTAAATGATTATTTGGTGAACACCTGCTAAGTGTAGGGCATTATGTCAAGAGCCACGCAGAGGGAAATTGAATCAGACGCAGACTCTCTGCTCAAAGAAATCATTGGCTTATAGGGTCTTCAGTAAAAAACAATGTTATAGAAGATGAACTAAAGCTGTTCTTTGATAGTTTTAGTCAAGGTTGTAACTATAATACATGTTTTTCAGGCATGTCCTTGTATTACTCTCAAGTACGAAAAGCTGTAGACAACATTTTAAGGCACCTGGATAAAGAAGTAGGACGGTGTATGATGCTAACCAATGTCCAGATGTTAAACAAAGAACCCGAAGACATGATCACGTGAGTACAGTGAGGCTGTTATCAATGAGGGATTGATCAACCAGGTGTGGTGACACACCAGTGATCCTAGTGACTCGGGAGGCTGACACAGAGGATCACAAGTTCAAGGCCAACCTAGGCAACTTAGGGAGACCCTCTTTCGAAACAAAACAGTAAAAAGTGCTGGGATGCAGCTCAGTGGTAGAGCACTTGCCTAGTATGCCCGAAGCCCTGGGATCCATCCCCATCACTACAGAAGAGAAAAAGGAAAAAAAAAAAAAAAAGACCAATTAATGAAGCAAAAGATAGAGGTAGATATTCTTTCTTTCTTTCTTTTTTTCTTTCTTCTTTCTTTTTTTTTTTTTTTTATTCTCACTTCCTAGAATCAGGGATGTAAGAAGTGCCAAGGGTAGTTTAAACAAATAAATAAATAAATAAAAATACTTTGACATTGCCCAGCATACAGAAGGCCTAGCGTTCAATTCCCAGTCCCACCCCCAAATCTTTTTTCTGATATTCAACTGACCATAAAATGAAGTCAAACTGCAGTTGATCCATTTGGGTTATATTTTGAGTACCATTAAGCCGGCAAGTTAGAATATGAGACACCTGAACCATTTATTGGTCCACATTTTTCAGAAGTGACCTTTTGTTAAAAAAAAAAAAAGAAGAAGAAGGTGATCTTTTGTTCCCAAGCTCTACCATATCACCTGTGATTCAATGACATCCCAACTTACACACATCCCACTTTATAAATCTCAAATTAATTTGTTTCCAATGGAAATTCCTGCTTAATAGTTTCAGTGAAACTGTGCCATAGATTTTAAGAAAGCATTTATAGTACTAAATGTAGAACTCAAATGTTCTTTGTCAAAATCAAAAGCTGCGTTTGTGTTTGAGCTCGGCGGAGGAGACCTGTACAACTCACATTTGCTATTTTTCACTAATTTCAATAAGAATTAAGATTTGGTTCTAATTCTACATTTTTTAAAAAAAAATTGAGACTTTGTCATTGAACTATGAATTAGATTTTATTTGGCAGCTGTGGTGTAAATTCCTAAAAACACAACTAGGAAGATTTCCTCTATTTCCCAGCATAACCAGCCTCAGATATCAGAATTAATCTGAAATTGTTACCTTTATAGAGAAGGTCATATTGTATGAATTTTATCACATTGATAGTAAATGCTCAAGATTAAAACAGTTGAAGTACAGAATTATTTTAAGTATATATTTAGTAGCATCTAAAATGAAAAGCCTCCTCCTAGGTATTTCCCACTTGAAATCAAATCTGTGACCATCCCTTAGCTTCATGTGATTCATTCTAGAACTCTCCCTGTAATAAATGTACTATATGGAAATACCAATGCGCTTCAACTTATGGTGGGGTCACATCCCAATGAGTTTATTCTAAGTTGAAAATGTTATACGTTGAACATGCATGTACTACCCCTACCCTACCCAGCAGCCTGTCTCAGCAGCACTGTGCCCTGGAGAGTATCAGTTGCTCTCCTTATGATCTCAGAGCCAGCTGGGAACTGCCCAGCATTGCAAGAGAGAATCACTTGTCACTAGCCCTGGAAAAGATCCAAATTCAAAGTTTCAAGTATTTTCTACTGAATGTAACTCACTTTCACACTGTGGTAAAGTCAAAAATTACTAAACTGGGGAACATCTGTACTTTTTTCTTTCTTTCTTTCATTTTTTTTTGTAAAAACAGAATTATACAATGCATATTACCCTATAGCTTGCCAAACATTTGATTAAACCACGTAGAGGACATACCACTATAGACTTTTCAATCAAAATAATAACAGAATTGAGATTGAACAAGACTGATAACATTAAAAATACTTCTTTAGCTTTTTAATTCTTGCCTCATAAGTTAACAGATTATCCATAAGCCTTTAACCTCATTATTCCATATTCCTTGAATACTTTAAAGATATTTTTTATTTATCCTGTAGAAAACATAAGAAATACTTTAAAAATTTCTTCCATATAGTTGTTTCCTATTTAAAATATTAAAGAATTAAAGAGCTTTAAAGGAAAATCATAGTTATATTCAGGAAACATCAGAAGGTAGATTCAAGACCAAAACAATATATTCAAACATGTATAAGCTTAAATATAAATACAAATATTCTACTTAAGTTTTAACTAATGCCTCACATTTTTTTCTAGATTCTTCTTTTTCCTATTCATCCATTTTAAGATTCCCCCAAATAAGACTAGGAATAGTTTTCATGTTAGACTTTAAAGTAGATCCCAGAGTGGAAAATCACTCATTGCTTCATTTCTTAAAAAGAACAAGGAGAAATGTTAGGGAATCATATAAGCATTTAGGGGAAGAGGGTGGAGACCACAGAGTACTAATGGGAACAGTCATCTGAACTGGTATTTGAGGTTGTCCACCATGTTCCCAGGCCCTGGTTTAAGGTTTGAACTTGAACATTGAGTATTTTGTATTACTCAATCACCATTCTTCATTTCTTTTGTGGCTAATAAAAGTAAGAAAGAAAATAACAAAGGTTAAAAAATAGTAATTTTAACATCTGTTAGAAAATATTCTTAATTGTGTTATTTTGGGAATTCACATGGCTTCCCATAAAAAACCCAGAGACAGCAAAGACAGCAATAGTAAGAGGAAATCATGCACCAATTAATTCCTAATCTAGGCTGGATTTATCAGCTTGGAAGTCTGGCAGGGTTCGCCTTACACTTCAGGCCAGGCGGGGTCATCTCTTTTCCAGCAGATATGAATATAATCCCAGCTGTTTACAACATCTGGTGAGCAAGCTAGAAGAACTGTTTAAACTGTTGAGACCGCTCACAGCTATTGTGGGTGTCATCCAAAGACATCTCTCTCCTTCGGCTGATTAGAAACCACAGTGCACCAGCTTCCTCTCTGAAACCCTCATTTATCTGATGCCAGAGGTCCAAGGAAAAAGAGAGAAAAAAAATATCTTACGATCTTCTACAAAAGCAGAATATTTTAGAAGTCAGAGTATATATCTTGCTTTTCATATGAACAGTTTTGCATTTATCCTTCACTTAACAAAAGCATTCTAAAAAGTAAGGTCACAGCTCAGGATTGCTATTAGATGATGATCAGATTTGGGAATCCTCCTTGCAAACACTTGTTGCTCTTCTATTCTGGCCACCATTACTGTTCCCAAAAGTGATTACTTCTGTGCCACTTCACATTTTCATTATTGTGTCTGTGTCCTATTACTGCTTTAACTTTGTAACCAATTTTATATTTATTCTCAGAATGACTAAATCATCAGAATATGGATATGCTGTTACATATTCTCACTTAGGTTATTTGAAATATCTGATGAATAGTTTAATTTCTTATAAAAGTTATCAATTAAGTGGTTAAGAATCAAATAGTTACCTATTAAAATATCTAAAACTTGAAATAACATATTACAAAATTCAGTTATTCCTCTGAATCTACGGGAAATTTTTTTCAGGATTTCCCAATTGTTTCCCAATTGTTTGGTATATCCAAAATCCTGGAAATATATGCATTTTCAGAGATAGGCATTCATTAAGTCCCTTGTATAAAATGGCATAATATTTGCATATAACATAACCTATGCATTTCCCCCCATATTAAGCCTTCTGTAGGTTACTTATAACACTTAAAACTATGCAAATGCTATGGAAATAGTTGTAACACTGTTTTGTTTAAGGAATAATGACAGGGGTGGGGGAGGCTGTATATGTTCAATACAGGCACATTTTTCCTTAAATATTTTCAATCCATGGTTGGTTGAATCCATGGGAGTGGATCCCATAAGTATTGGGTGCTGACTGTATACATTTTTGCTTTCTGTGTGCTAACAACACAGAAGACATTATAACCTTTAAACACTAATATCTTCATGAGAGTAACTAAAAAGAGAGGTCTCTATTCTATAGAGATTACTATAAGAAGTCAGAAATGTATATATAGGATTTTACCTGTTGTCATGAAAGACTTAGTTTGGAAACGGGGCTAAGTGGTCTAGAGAAGCATGGCACATCAGGGAAAGAAGCTTCCAGATGTCACACTTGTAAAAGGGGCTGTTTTGCATATATTAAAATCCCATTTATTAATGTTAAATGGAGGAACGACTATAATATATTTCTTCGTGCTGACACAGTTAAGCATTTCTGTAATTCTAGTGTTTTAAATGCAGGCCACCGAGACCAAATAGATCCCAACTAAATGGCAAGCCTATGATAAAATGCTCTTGATAGGAAGGGCAGCAGAATAAAATAGACACTAGTATTGCTGTAGGTATATACGTGTCTGTATAACCAATGTGATTCTGCAACCTGTACACTTGGAAAAATGAGAAATTATACCCCATTTGATTCAAAGGTATGATATGTCAAGATCATTGTATTGTCATGAGCAACTAACAAAAAAAAAATAAAATAAAATAATAAATAAAATGAAAAGTAAAAAAATAAAATAAAATGCTCTTGATAGTCAGCATTTGCAGAGATATGTAATTCTGTGCTACATTTATATTTTTAAAAGTTTTATTAGAAATGGTCAAACTGTAAAGGGAATAAACAGAATACTGGAGCCAACACAAGCCTGTGATTCTGAGGCATGGATTAAGTTCCAGTCTTCATTCACACACTTAACAAATGGTTTTAAGAATTTTTCACGACCTTTTGACCTATATTTAAATTTTGTCTTCAAATGCTAGGGGTGAAAGAAAGCCCAAAATCGATCTTTTCAGGACCTGTGTTGCTGCTATTCCTCGACTGCTTCCTGATGGGATGTCAAAACTTGAACTTATTGACTTGTTGGCCAGGTAGGTGAGACATCATTTGACCAAAACTGATCTTAATCCTTTGTCATGGTTCCTAAAAGAAAAGAAGTCCATATTTAGAGTCAACAAAAGTTTATTGATTAAGGTATTACTTCTATGCATGGGCAGGAATGAGTAAAGAAATGTTGCTTAAATTATTATTATTCCCATATCCAAGGGCTTTAAAATTCAATTTAGATTGAATACATGAACGCGTAAGGTAAGCAGTAACCCAGGGCCTGGGAGTTTACAAATTAACAGCACAAAAAATGGATACCTGAGTCAGTGAGTAGCCAGGTTACTGTGCACTGAGGAAGTTGACAGGTGACTCTGGGAGAAGATGAAATTTGAACTGGCTTTGGAAAGGAAGTAGGATTCAGGAAGGTGAAGGAAGTGAGTCTGGCTGGAAAAGAGTCCATTCAGGTCTGACCCCTCCCCACCAGGGACCAAAATAGGAAGGTAATGGGGATCCTAAACTACTGTTAGTACTTCAGAAAGCTACCGAAAATCACTTTTACCACCCTCCCCAGCCTCCATAAGAATGCACAGTCCAAGTAGAACCTGAAGTTTATTTGCTGTGAGTGAAATTATCACGGTTCAGTAAGCTTAGTTATTTCCTATTGGTCTGCAGCTCTAGCTGACATTATGCATACCTTACATTTAAAAATCAGAAGTGACATGTAACCTAAAAGCAGGGTAGCAGGCAAAATCATGAGATTCATGGAGTGTAAGAAATGGGAATAAAGTCATCATTGGCTTAGAAATTAAAAAGAGTTGGGGGCAACCCAAAGATAAAAAGAAATATCAGTTTGGGGAGGTTAGATTTCCATTGAGTCTTAAGTATTAGTACTGGTATTTAGACAGATGAAGTTTTAAACAGAGGAATAAAAGGACTTTAGAATGTCATTTTAGGCTGGTTAATCTGATAATGGTGGAATAGAGGAGAGCTTAGGGAAGGATAACAAATATTAACGTTGACCCAGTGAGAGATGCCCCGTGCCTAGCCAAGGTTAGAACCTTCTGCCAATATCCTTCCCATCAGTATTCAAATTAATAATCCAAATTGCCACCGTCAGGTGACTACACCTCCCGAGGCTCTGAGCATCCCCTGGAGTCTCGTGTCTCAATTCCTGTGGTCATGGTCCTCTCCCAGGGATAGCCAGTCCAGCCTCTCGAGCTCACCTCTGCTCTCGTGGAATGGCTTTTGTAGCCTCCTGTCCTTCCTTTCCTCTTCCCAGCACCGGCAGCAGAACCTTCAGTGAAGGTTCCTGAGGACCCATAACCTTCAAAATCACAGCCTTGGGCCTTGGTGCTCGGTAACCAGGGCTTCTACCCGCCCAGCTGGTGTTTGTCACCTGTCATCACCTGTTCTTCCATTGTTTTTGTTTGTTTGTTTTGCTGTCACCAGCAACCTGGAGCCCAGGATCCCTCTCTTTTCCATTCCATGCTCAGGACCCACTTTAATGACATCAGGTTTTAAACAGTTGCACCTTCGGCCTGTCCCGACGAAGCCTTGCAATGGGAATGTGAGCCAAGAGCACATTCATGGGAAAGGGGGCAGGCAGAGGAGAGAGGAAAAACTAACCCCGGATGGAAGAGGGGTTTCCAGTTCTTGGTCACCCCAGAGGACCAGAGGGTGGATTTGCAAAGTATAGTAAACACAGTGATTTGGCAGGAAAACGGAGAACAGATTAAAACTGTGAGACCAGTGCCAGAATAACCTGGAGACCCAAGGGACCCACCTGTGAGTTTGTCACAGCCCACAGTAGAGACAGCACTCCCACAGGAGACTGGTTCCCACGGAGGAGGGGTTGCCGAGTGAACAGCTGAACGTGGCCACTTGGCCCCTGAGAGCTCTCTCCATGGCCCCGTGGACCACTGCGGAGCTGGGGCTGCCCCAGGATCAGATGCACCAGGCTCAATCTTCACCTTTCCAAGGGACACAGAGGAAGCAGTGGAAGGAAGCCGTCCAGCGGGAAGCCTGAACTCAGCACCCTGCTTGCCATTTTACTACCTGTGTGACCTCTGAATTGTTTAGCCCCTCACCCTGTTTTCCTTGGTAAGACTGGAGGGGTACTGCCCGTCTCGGGGACAGTTGCAAGGGCTGACGAGAGGCCTCTGCACTCTGGTATCTGCTAGGAAAAGACCAGTTCCCTGAAGTGGAAGGAAAGTGTGGTTTGCTCAGTGAAGATCTCATGGTTGGCATGAACACGAAGGCCCTGGAAACCCAGGGCCTGTAGCTGACAGTGGGCCCTTGGGTCATGCTGTTTTGTGGTAAATCTGTCTAGGAGGCTCTCACCTCGGGGATCACCTTGGTAGCTTAATCCAGGGACGCAGGAATCTGCAGACCAGACGGTGGTGCCAGGCGTGTGGGAAGAGAGTTCTGTTCGGCACGGCTGGAATGTCAGTGCTATTTATAGCCTGTCCTGTTTATTATTGCCTACATTCTTACGGAGCCCAAAGCCCTGGGTGCTGGTTTTTTGTTTTTTTTTTTTTTAATTTTAATTTTATTTTTTTAATGAGGGAAAAGAACAAATATTCTTGAAAATCCAAGAGAAAGACTACACCGTATCAGAAGTCCATGAAGAAGCCTTTTCCATAAATTTCACAAGAAAAGAGGCTGTTCTCCTGGGGGAGTTCCCCGGGTGTGGGACCCACATGCTGGGTCCATGAACCTGGGAGACCTCTATGACAAAATGAGGCTCTTCAGATCCCCTCAGGAGGGGCAGAGGACAGAAGCGGAGTCACTCACTCACAGAAAATCTGAGTTGGAAGGGCCACCCTCTACGTGATACCCACCGAGTCATCACACTGGGGCCAAGATGACCTGAGACCTAGTCTCGTCAGACCTTTGACTTTCCACCCTTCACACTCACATCCATGGCTCAGTTTTATTTGAAATGCTGGTTTTGCCAGTAATTGGCAAAACAAGACTAATACACTCAGACCACTCTCCCTCCCAGCTCAGCCCCCTGTGAGGAGTTTGAAGGACACGTCCCACATGGCTGCCCCCAGGCCTGATGCCAGCATTTTCGGTAGTGGCTGAATACCAGACCCTCAAGCCTGGGACCTACAGTGGCGTGTTGAACGTGACAGTGACAGTGACAGTGACAGTGCCAGCCTTGTAGGGAGTGAAGCAGGCAGGCCACCGCCTCCAGTTACTAAGTTCCTGACTTTATAGGTCTTGCTCAAGCTGGATGTGAGGCATCTTTCCCTGTGGGCTCCCTGGAGATGTGTTGGCCTTACCAGCCTCGTGGGAGACCCCTGGGGGTACCGCCTTCTGACCCTTAGCAGAGCCTTCCCTGCTGAGCTCTCTGGGCCCCCCAAGATTCTCCACATAGAAAGGGGGGCTTTCTTCTCTCCCCAGTGACCAGGAGATCTCTCGCTCCCTTGCCCAATGTGTCCTGCTCCATTCTTGGAGCACAGGAAGATTTTTTTTCCCTAACAGTCCAAGGCTCCTCCCCTCTGTCACATCCTCCAGTGCATCTAAGGATTTGCTCTTCAAAATTTACCCTCCTTTTTCAAAAATTTGTCCTTGTTAATATGATCATAGTGTTTTGAGAATTAAATAATGCATATAAATCACTTAGAATAGGACCTAGTACAAAGTAAGCTCCCCCCAAAATTAGTTGTTTTTAAGTATCTTCACATTTGAATGATATATATACCATGTTGTACAATGCTTTTCCTATACATTATGTTATCGAAGCTGGATATGTATTCATCCCTGATTTTAGACAAGGAAGTTGAACTTCAGAGGAGTAAAACTGTTTGCCCAAATTCACAGAACTTTCCTGAAACCAAATGTCATTGGTTTTATACCAAATAGTAAGCGCCACCTACACAATGTTTCCTTATAATTTGTGGAAACGTCTGAGGTAATCCATACACAATTCCACAGTCTTCTGTGGCACCTGAACTACATTAGCCACTGTCTTGCGTTCACGCTTCTTGTATGTATGTGTTGTGGAAAGCAGTTAGTTTGTTTGGTGTATCTGACAGGGAAGTACTTCCAATAGTATATATTGCTCCCAAAATTCACTATTTCTTCGTTTTCATCAAGATACAGTTTAATGCTCTGCAAATAGCTGTACGTCCATTCTTTAAAGACCCCTGAGGCCACCACCTAATGAGCTGGTACAGTGACTGACAGTGCATTTATTAGCAAGCCCTCCTTCTGGAAATCCTTATCTCCTGGGCTTCACCTTGAAACCCTTTCTTCCTCTGCTGCCCCTGGGGACATGGTGACATTATTGGGCAGCAGCTTCCTCCTAATGACCTTGTTTTTGTCTTGCCTAGTTCAGAGGAGGAAGCTTCTCCTAATGATCTTTTCTTCAGGATATGGTTTGTGAGTTTGAAATCCACGTCCCGCCCCCCTTTCATTGGCAAAACAAGTGAACAGCCACATTATTGAAAGCTACCGGGAGTGGGAAGCCTACCTTTGTGCAGGTGGTTTACATTAAAAGTATTTATCCCATATGGCCCACCCAGAAGGCTGCGTTGTCCAAGTTCTCGTTCTCCTCATTTTAGAATATGTCCTACTTAATTCAGCAACAACCTTGTGTGAGCAACATGGCCCTTGGGATCATGCCACTTGCTTACTCTCGATCACGGCAGAAGGTCCCTGGAACCGTGAGCGGTGGCACACAGGGTCTGTGCAGCATGTGCCTGCATATTTGCTCTCTGATCTGAGTAGTCGTAACCATGATCACAGCTCCTGATGCCAACCACTTGGAGGGACAGCTGCAGTTAGTGTTGTGATATTGGTTTCTCTGGGTGTATTTTACTGCTGTGTCCCTGTGGAGACATTTCAATCCCCGTCAGTGATTTTATTCATGTGTATCCATGCACCTGAGACTCTGAGGCTCCTGGGAACCACCTCAGTTTCTTAGGAATCTTGTTTGAGAGCCGTCTCCTCCCCCATAGTCAGACTTCTCCATATGTTGCTTCTCTTTAAGTCTCTCTGTTCTCTTTTCCAGGTACTGCCACTAAACTTCCTTAGAGGACAGGGCTTTATTTGGCAGGCAGGGGATGGGGTATGTTTTTCTTAATTACAGTTGTACTCTTAGTTTGGAGTCTGAACTCCTCTGCTTTAGTGGTCCAGTTTCCCTATGGGACATCCTAGCTGGGAGTTGACAGAGTTCCCTCACCTCTCCCTGACCTCAAAGGACTTGCAATAATGGAGGCCAGTCTCCTGCTGCTTTCCTGCAGAGCTCAGGGACTCAGAATGGCTGGATGTCTTTCTCATTTAATCCCGAGTCATGTCTTCCTTTTTAGTTAGCTGTTTTTTCCTATTTTGTGTTTTACATAAATCTTTACCACCCCATGTTCCTCATTTGCTTCCATAGTGACTTGTCCTGATGGGGTAGTTCCCCATCAGGCCCCCCAAAGAGTCCTTCAGATGATCCTGAGCTGTGGGCTTGGAATTTAAACAGATTCCAGATTGCAACTCATTCATGAGAGCAAAGATAGAGAAGAGAATTGATCTCATTTGCAAAGCTGACAGCATTAGCTCTTATTTAGGCTTCTTCTAGGTAGACCACGACATGGCTTTTATTCTCAGTGCTTTCCTAGTGTTGGTTTTTTCTGGCTACTTAAATAAAGTGCCAGAAAAAGGGGCTTACACAACAGAAATCTGTTGTTTCATGTTTCTGGAAGCTGCAAGCCCAAGATCCAGGGCTTTCTGCCTTCTGTGAAGTGTGAGAACTTGTCCCCTGGCTGTGTCCCAGGCTTCTGGTCATCTGCAGTGTTTGACTTTCCTTGGTGTGTAGAAGCAACACACCAAGCACTGCCTTTGTCTTCCTGTGATGTCATCCCAGTGCACCTGTCTGTCTCCAAGTGTCCTCCTTTTATAAAGATGCCAGTCGTATTGGATTAGGGGACTCTCCTCCCATGTGACCTCATCTAATTTGGCTAACCATATCTGCAGTAATCCTATTACTGCATATCATAGTCACATTTTAAGGTACTGAGGATCAGCACTTCAACACATGATTTTTGTGGGGGACACAGTTCAACCCACAGCAATGACCCATATCATTACCATCTGTTAACATCCATTCAGTGAACTGCATGCAGTTCCTGGTTATGCTATTGCTTGTCCTAAACATGGTGGGTTTTTTATCTGTGAAAGCTTTATTTCCTAAGACATTTGGAACCATAGAGAGGAATAAATGTAATAAATTGGAATAATCAATGTAAGATGAGAAGATGACTTCAAGTACAGTTTTATAAACCAGTGATTTCAAATCATGGACTGCTAGCGGGGCCCAGTGGCACATGCCTATAATTCCAGCAGTTTGGGAGGCTGAGGCAGGAGGATCTTGAGTTCAAAGTCAGCCTCAGCAATGGCAAGGCACGAAGCAACTCAGTGAGATCCTGTCTCTAAATAAAATACAAAATAGAGCTTCGATGTGGCTCAATGACAGAATGCCCCTGAGTTCAACCTCCAGTACCCGCCCCCAAAAAGATGATTTAGAGTTACTTGGAAGCGAAGCAGGTATTTCCTTCCCAAATGAATGGGCTTCAGGCCTTCTACCCCAGCTTTAGCAGAGCAACTCAGATTTTCTGTATTATATATGGAGTTTATATTATATTCTCCAGAGAAACAAATAATAGGATATGTATATTGGGGAAAAGGGATTTTTTATAAGTAATTGGCTAACACAACCATGGGGGCTGACAATCAGAAGTCTGAAGGGTGGGCCAGCGGGCTGGAGACCCAGGAGAGCCAAGCTGACAGTCTGTATCTGAGAACTGCCTGCCATAGAACCAGAAAATATCAGCTGAAGTGTAAAGGCAGCCTGCTGGAGAATTCTGTCTTGCTCAAAGGAAGCCAGTGTTTTATCCTGTTCAGGCCTTTAACTGATCAGATCAGGCCCATGCATAGAATGGAGAGCAATCTGTTTTCCCCAATCAACTGATTTTCATAGTAATCCCATCCGAAACACCCTCACAGAGACACCCAGAGTTTGGCCAGTTATCTGGGCATTGTGGCCCGGGCAAGTTGACACACAAAATTAACCATCACAGAGCTCTACATAAAACTTTGTTGAAAAATAATGGTTCTGCTACTGGTGGAAATAGAAAGTTTGAAAACCCCTACCTTAGACAATCCTTAATTGGAAGCCCATGGGAAAGGCCTGTTTTCTTTCAGCAACTATAATCACTTAAGAACTATAGATTTAATTGCAAAAGATTTTCCTGAAGAATTAGCCTAGAACTTCCTTCTTGGCATCTTTGTAGAACTTTATGGGCTTTCAAGACAGCAAATATATTCCCTCTTCAGTGTAAATCTGTAACCTAGAGAGACTTTCACCTGCTTTGTATTGTAAAATTTGGACCAATTGGTGTTTTAAGAAAGGAGTTTGCTTAGCTTATTAAGCTTTTGAAATACTGTCTTCTTTTAATAATGTATAATTGGGGCAGATTGTTCTAGACTTGTTCTGTGGAGAAAAATATGGATTATTGATTAGAAGTCCTGGATTGGAATCCTGGCTCTTTCCCCTGATACATTACTGAGCGATTTCCTTCACCACCCTGGGGCCACAAGTTCTTATTTTTTGTTGAGTATCCCCTCTTCATGGGGGCAACCATGAATTTAGACATGTTCTCTAACCCTGAACACCTCCAAGCCTGAGTCCTGGAAGTTGGTTCTCAGTGTCTCTGATCTCCATCTCCCCCTTCCTTCCCACTTCTCTGCCTGGGTCGAGCCCTATGACTCATTGACTTTGAGTTGTGATGACCTGCTCTCAAACTTGGTCTGGTTCCTTCTTCAAGCCATCCTCATTTTTTTTTTTCGAATGTGAATTGAATCACGTTTCCCTCTGTAAAATGTACAGTATACTGTTTATTTTCTTCTTTTAAAAATAGCTAATTGTTGAGTGCTTACTACGTCCTCACTGTAGTGGTAAACACTATACATGGATCATCTCCCAAACAGGTTTATGAGGTACAGCACAGTGAGTATTTCCATTTTACAAAAGAGGAATTCGAGCCTTAGATTAAGTTCCTAGCCTGAGGTCATAGGTCAGGTAGCGCTGCAGGCATTCTGACACTCTTACCCCTTCCCTGCAGTGTTCCTCCCTAGGTGGCCCACAGACCCTTCAAGGTGCTGTCTCGCTCCCTTCCCACCATTGCCTGTCACCCTTCTTGCGCAGGTTCCCCACCTAATGGCCAGGTGGAACCCAATATCCTAAGTGCCACACCCAGTAAGTATAATATCTCAATTTAGGAGGCTCCCAAGTATTCCTAAGAAAATGAATGAAAGAATCTCTCAAACATTTTGGTACCTGTCCAGACTTAATATTATTATGTTTCTGTTAAAACAGGAATACATTGAAATTTTTTAGTTGACTAAGAGTTTCTCAATCTTGGCACTACCAACATTTTGGACCTGGTAATTCTTTGTCATCAGGAAATGTCTTGTGTATCATAGGATGTTTTGTAGCATCCCTAGCTTCTACCCACCAGACAGATAATAGGAGTACACCCCCAAACTATACAAAGAAGAATGTTTCCAGTATGTATTCCCAGATTTGGGGGGCTAAGGCAAGTTTAAGGCTAGACTGGGCAGCGTAGCAAGATCCTGTCTCAAAAATCATCATCATCATCATCTCCAGACATTTCCCAATTCCCTAGAAAAGAAAATTGATAGAGGATAATTAGCATAACTCCAATTAAACTTCTGAATGTGTCCTTTGCTCTTCCAGCTCCCAATGTGTCTTGCTATTAAGAATGGGATTTGATACCAATTTATTCTGTAGTCAGTAATGTATTAAAAAGTGTTCATATACAGCAAAATGCTATATGATATCTCAGATTGCATTCTAAAAAAGAAAGGGGGGAGCCAGGCATGGTAGTACATGCCTATAATCCCAACAGCTCAGAGACTGAGGCAAGAGGATTGCAAGTTCAAAGCCAGCCTCAACAACTTAGCAAGGCTCTAAGCAACTTAGCAAGACCCTGTCTCAAAATCAAAAGGTCTGGGGATATGGCTCAGTGGTTAAGCTGGTGAAGGCTACATGCAAACTATTACCTTTGCAACTCTTCTGTAAGAAATCTAAGAAGTCTTTGTTTTTTGAAGTATTCATTGGAACCATTTACCAAGCAAAAAATGAAGAAGGCTTGTTTTTTCAGACACAAGCAGAAGCAGAGACAAATATGTTCCTTCTTAGCTCTTAGTGACCTCCTTGTCTTTGATTCATTTCACAGGCTCTCTATTCATATGGATGACGAACTGCGACATATTGCACAGAATTCTCTTCAGGGCTTACTCGTTGACTTCTCAGACTGGAGAGAAGACGTGCTGTTTGGCTTTACCAACTTCCTGCTCCGGGAGGTCAACGACATGCATCACACACTGCTGGACTCATCCCTGAAGTTGCTGCTGCAGCTGCTCACCCAGTGGAAGCTGGTCATACAGACCCAAGGAAGAGCCTATGAACAGGGCAACAAAATCAGAAACTCAGAGGTGACTTCCCCCTCTCCCCACCAGCTTGTTCTTTATTCTACTACACGTGTGAGTGAGTGGCAGCCCAGAGAAGCTTCTGGAGTTCCTCCTTCCAGCCACTGGAGAACTTCCTCTGGTGCCGCCCTTAGTTCTGTGCCGGCACACACTGCGAGAGAGAAACTCAGGCATGACATAGTATGTCAGGTCAGACTAGATGACACTGTGGAAATTGGTTTTACCAGAGAATTATGATTACAGATCTGTTTGTAAGAGCAAATGGCTATAGGACAGGGAGTTGAGCTAGACATGGATATTGATATGGGTACAGAAATAGATATATAAAAGTTTTAGCTGTCCACTGATTTTTGGTTGGTTTTTTTTTTTTGGGGGGGGGGTTTGTTTTTGTTGTTTTACTCTGCAACATAGGAGTTGTTCTGCCAGTATCCACAGAGAAGAAAATGTAGTCTTGTGGCTTCTTGATATTTCATGCTTCAGTCATGAGTGGCAAAACGTTTTGGAGAGTAGATTGAGAAGGAAGATTGTCCAAAGGAGAGCCAGGGTCCTTGTTGCCAGGCAGAAAGCTGGCATTGGCATTGGGCAGACGGGAGAGAGGTCTGGCTGGGAGGAGCATCGCTGAGGGTCTGAGGACTGTGGAGGCTCAGGACAGCACATCAGCATCCAGGGAACAACAGGGATGAACCCCTCTGGGGATGGGCTGACCTCAAAGATGGTGTTCAGGTCCCTCTTCCTTCCGTGTCTGCTACACATGCTGGAAGATGACAGGTAGAAAAAAGGGGGTTGTATGTGCTTGGGAAAGGGAAATGAGGTGGAATCTGCCATATCATCTGGCTTGCTTCTGCTTTAGGTTCACTTGTTTGAAGTTTGGGAACTTGCAGAACTTATCGTGTAAATGTGCCAAACCTCAATGAGAATCTAACAGACAAACCAGGAAGCAAGTGTACCTAGAATGTAAAATGTTTAGAAATTCAATTTAGTAGTATGTAAAAGTCTATAGAGAATTTAGATGAAAGTGACTTAGCCATTTTGGTCATACATATAGATATTGCATAATCCCAAATGCTATGGAGAGAAGCTGTTTTGTTTTTGTTATTATTAACAGGTTTTGAAAAGTTATTTCTCATCAGACATACCAGATGGTTGATAATATTCCAAAGCAACGGTTGATCTGAAAAGTAAAAAGGGATCTAGGGCATTTCACGAAGAATAGCAAGTCCATAGAAGTGTCTGATTCAAAGTCATTGTCATTTAGTATACTGTTACAAGGTCCAATGTGCCAAAAGACACGTACAAGAATATTTTTTCCTGCTTGCATTGGTCTCTTGCTGAATAGAGAATGTTGTTCTTACTTCATGACAGCTCATTCCCAATGGTGCCAGCCACAGAATCCAGTCGGAGCGAGGCCCTCACTGCAGTGTCCTCCACGCCGTGGAAGGCTTTGCTCTGGTTTTACTCTGCAGTTTCCAGGTGGCCACACGCAAACTGTCTGTGTTAATCCTGAAGGAAATCCGAGCTCTGTTTCATGCCCTGGGCCAGCCAGAGGTATGGATGACTCTTCCAAATTCTCCAATTTATTTCTTTCGACTATTTTGAAATTTAGATAAAAATTACAAATAACACATTACTGTTTTGTGTACTCTCGTGTCACCTGTGGTATTGACGGTTTTCAGTGCATCATTGGGATTATAATGAGCAATAGTGTCCTCTATCTTCTGAAGTTAAGTCATATATCCTGATAGCAATAAAGAAGACCACTCCTGGTCACTAAGGATATTGCTTTCCCAAGTAAGGAATCTTATGATTAATATGTCATATTTATGTTGGAGAATAATCTCTATAAAAATAATGTATTCCATTTAAAATGAGAGGTACCCAACAGTCTGGCTAACTGAAAGTTGTGTCATCTCAATGATGTTAAGAAAATGGCTTCATAAGAAACGCATCCTCTTCAGATGGGAGAAGGAAGCTAATTTTAAGTATGATCAACTCCAGCCAACCTCCCGCTCTAGTCAAGGGCAGTCCACCTTCCATGAGATGTTACAGCTCGTGACCTGCAGCACAATTGAAGAAAACCGGCTGTTATGTCACATACTTCTTTGCAAAAAATGCCACTTTCAATTTTCTGGTCTTAAATCACTAATCTCGATTTCAAGATCCTCACTGTGGTCACAGTTTTTATAAAATATTTTCACGCTCATCACAATCCTCTCTGTTCACATTTCTTCAGATAGCTTTTCGGCTATTTCAGGGCCACAGTGCTGGCATCTGGTAAATGCACCTCCAAGGCGTGCTGTATTTGGTGAACCTCCATTAAGTTTCTAATTGTGATAGATAACAGTGACAGTAATTGCCATGTACAAAGTCAGGCACTGTGCCAAGTGCTTTGCACACGTTATCCATTTTATCTCACAATAAGAATTTATTTTGTTTATCCTAATATTACAGATACTAAGACTGAGGTTCAGAGAGGTTAAAGGACTAATCCCAAATCAACGAGTAGGATATTAGAGTCAGAATTCAAAGCCAGATATATATACACAAACATCTCCAAAGTTCCATGTTCTTAATGGCTACTCAACCAGACTGTGTCAAGGATGTTTCTCAAATGTTGTTTTCTTTGACCAGCCACAACTTCTTTAAAACCATTCTCATTTATCACTGAATACATACATTCCAAGGCTTTCATATAAGACTTCTCAATAAATCATTTTATGTTTTGAAGTTTTTCTGTAGTAAAGAGCAGCAAACATATGCCTATCCATGTATGATGGATATGTACATATATTCTTCATATCAAAGAATTTTCAATAACATACCTTCTCTTATTTTTTTCAATTTATTTCTTTTCGTAAATAGCTGCATGCCACATAAATATCACAGAAAGTCTGTAGTAATTCTCCAGTGAAGTTTCTTTTTGACTAGAATTCAGTCACTGTCAACAGTTTATCAATTATTTTAGCGAGATAGCAACTTTAAAATAGTTGCTGCTTTTTGGGTCTGAAAAAGCCTGTTCTTGTAGGGTTTCCATTCCTTGAAAGGAACAACAAGTGAACACTTCAATGACTAATGTACTACACTGGTTTGGGGGTTCTTGTGTGCATGTATGAGTCTATGAAATTCAGGGAAATGTCTTTTGAGAACAATGTGAATTGGAGTTCTAAATTATCTTGCCCTGAAACTCGAACGAGAGAGCTCAGAACCTCTGGGGTTTTCTGCCCTACCTTTCACTGTCTTGGCTCTCGCTCCTCTGTGACAAACCCCTTATCGGTGTCTTGCAAGCTGTTGTGCTTCATGTATTAGATGGAGGCAGTGGGTGGGTGGGAAGGATTCATTTTCCCATGGAGAATAATCACCTCCTCTTTGTACAGGATGATGACAGGCCAATGATTGATGTCATGGATCAGCTAAGTTCTTCCATTCTCGAAAGTTTTATTCATGTAGCAGTTTCGGATTCAGTAAGTACTCATTCGATTCTGATTGCTAGTAGTGCTTATATCTAAGCTCTGGACCTACCTGAAAGAGAGTGTCAAAGAAAAATTATGTGGCTGGATTTGGCGATTTAAGTTAGATTAGTAAAAAAAAAATGCAAAGTTACTTAGAAAAATAAGATTAGCTTTTCAAATGATAGCTTAGAAGACATTCAGATAAATTTGAAGCAAAAGTTAAGCCTTAGGAAAATAGATATTTTTCAAATTACAATTTCAAAAAGAATTGTTCAAGCTTCTTACAGAAAATCAATTTGTCTCACTCTTTATATTTAACACAATATACATACTTAATATTTATTTAATTCACATTGTACTTAATTTTTAATATGGTAACTTCTATGTATGTGGTGCTTTACGGTTTGCAAGGTGCTTTCACATTTATTATCTCATTTGATCCTCAGTTTTTGAAACTCAAAAACATCATGGGGTGGGGAGGTTGGGGATGAAGTCATCAGTAGAACACGTGCTTAGCATGAGTGAGGCTCTGAGTTCGAGCCCCAGCACCAGAGAACAAAAACAAAACTGAAATGTTAGTGAGAGCCCAGGCTTGCCTGGTTAGACTCTGAATCTAGCAGAACTTTATCTGCTACACAAATACATTCTTCCTTTTAAAAAGCATATTGGCAGCTTTCAGATTTCCTGAGCAAGTAGAAGGGAAACTGAAACTCATTTTAGTTATCTGACTTTTTAAAAATAAAAGTACAGTAAGAGAACCTGGATTCATTTCAACTAAATAGCTACGAGAGGCAGGGCAATCTGGGACAGCTAGCAGGATCCACATTGCTAACGCCTGATGCAGATACTTGTCAGAAGTTATAAATGAATACAAACTCTGAAGACATTTGTTAGCTTTTCTTAGCTTTTTTTTTTTTTAACTGAGATTAAACACAGAGCCCTGTTTTTAGTAGTCCTGTTCTTGCTTCTGGACATCATAATAATTATTAAACTGTTAGCCAGGCACTGTGGACCTCCACCACAGTATAGAAGTTGTCTGCTGATTTTTGGAAGTTCCAATTCTTTTAGCATGGAACGGAACTGTCAACTTTAATTCTTTTATATGCATATCTTACTTTGCTGTGGATGCCTTCATATTTTGTTCTTGTGATTTTGTTCTGTTTATTAGAATCAAAATCTTGAGGTCAACAATTCTGCACTTAGAAAGATGCACAGAAGTGGGGAAAGAGGAACGGGAAGCAGTGCCAGTTTCATGCCAGGTGTTTCTGCATCCATTATCCCTTATCCTGAGATGATGCCCAACAGACACGGAGGCAGTGTCTTCTCCTGGTGTAACAGCTAGATCGTTTGAAAACTGGTGTCCCCAAAACATTGGTATCTGCACTTAAAAGAGAATGAAATATAAGAACTGATATTTATTACATATATGTGTATTATATCACTTATTATCAGTTTTTATAGATATCATATATTACTGATATATGTATATATCAGTTCTTTTATTTCATTCTCTTTTAAGATATATATTTTATATTGTATATATTATATATGGATAGCTATATTACACATCTAGTCTGTATAATATCATGTAATATATTATATAATATAGATAACCTTCCAGATGTTTTGAAACATTATTTTTGCTTGTTATCATAGGGCCAGAGCAAGTAGTTATCTCAAAAATCATCAGTTAAATGCCCTTCATAAAAGCGACTATGCTAAACTATCTCCCTAAATCAAAGGGAAGGTGTTTCAGTCTGAGTAAATATAAAGAAGATCACAGCTAACACACACACACACACACACACACACTGATGCAGGGATAAAAACACATTTATGAATCTCAGAGATAACTAACTTTTGAGATTTTAAAATGGCAGATCTGTGGTGTGGAAGAAGGTGCACTCATCCTGGTGAGGATGGGTCATTTCAGTTCAGCTTTGGTTGACTGCCTACCTCTGTGCCTGCAGGCAACGTTACCGCTGACCCACAACGTGGATCTGCAGTGGTTGGTGGAATGGAATGCAGTCCTGGTCAATAGCCATTATGATGTGAAGAGCCCTTCCCACGTCTGGATATTTGCACAGTCCGTCAAAGACCCCTGGGTCCTCTGCCTTTTCAGCTTCCTCCGGCAGGAGAACTTGCCCAAGCACTGCCCCACAGCCCTCAGCTATGCCTGGCCTTATGCCTTCACTCGGCTCCAGTCAGTGATGCCTCTGGTAGACCCCAAGTAAGGCAGCTGTGTGTTTTCCTCTGTTTTGCTTATTTTACCATTTGCTCTCTTAAATTTTTATTTTATAGAAGAAAATGGAATAGTATGATCCTTTCTGATTTCTAAGTTTCCTACTCAGGATTCTTAACATTGAGTAACACCAGATAAGAAGTCTTTCTCTAGAGCAATTTTTTTTTCCCTTAGTAATCAGTATGATTATCTACGTATAGAATCTTAGACTCTAAATGATGAAAGGGGCCATAACGTTCTATCCGTTCAGCTTCTCATCCTGTGCAGATATTCCCTGAACAACATCCTAGACAGACGGCTGTCTAGCTGAGTACTTGTTGTGATCTTTCGTTAACAAGTGACATTTAAAATCAAGGGCTTAGTTTCACTCTTGTTTTTGACTCCCTGTTTCTAGCAGCCCAATTAATGCCAAGAAAACCAGCACTGCGGGTAGTGGGGACAACTATGTTACCTTGTGGAGAAACTACCTTATTCTCTGTTTTGGAGTCGCAAAACCCAGTATTATGAGCCCAGGACATTTACGAGCTTCCACTCCAGAAATAATGGCGACCACGCCCGATGGTACAGTGAGCTACGATAACAAGGTGACATGACATGCTTCAGAAGAATTATTCTGTAAGGTTTTTTTTTAGCTTGTTTGTCTAGAGTTCCCAGTGCAAATTGCACTGTGCCTGCCATCTGGAGTATAATGGGATCAGATTTTCATCCTACACATTTCTAAATTCCATTGAGTGTTTATGTGAATAATTTATTACTCCTCTCTGGCAAGAAGGGAACCGATGATAAAGAGAAGTTGAGAGACTTGCTTAAGACCCTTCAGTGACTTGTATTTCTAAGTGCCCTGAGGTCATATTTGTTTTCTACATACCATATCTCTCTCGCTCCTCACCAACTTTTCACCTTTAAACCATGCCTTGATTAAATGGTGTTGTTCCAATAGTTTTATAGACTTATATGATTAAAAAAAGAAGATGACTGTTATAAAAAAAAAATGTCTTTAGAATTTTGTGTCCCAGTTGGGAATTACCTTCCTTGTTCTGTATTAAATTCGTGCATTTTTTTCCTGTAATGATGGCAGTGCCTTGGGATGTGGCTCAGTACTTTGAAACTGTTATAATGGAATCCTCATGTGATGAAAGGAACCATCAGTTACCATGTTACCTCTTTTTCACTTTTAATCAACTTGTTTCAGGCCATAGGCACCCCATCGGTGGGAGTTCTGTTAAAGCAGTTGGTGCCTTTGATGAGACTAGAGAGCATTGAGATCACAGAGTCCTTAGTTTTAGGATTTGGAAGAACAAATTCCCTTGTTTTCAGGTACAGTAGTTTTAATGACTTTTTCTACGTGCATACATGCTGCTGCTATTGTAGTTGCTTTTCTTAGCTTGAGTTTGCGTGTATGTATTGGTGTGCACCTGGAGAATTTGTAGGCTTCGTGCGATTTCCTTTGTCTTCTTTGGTTGATGTACACGTAATGAGTGTTCCTTGCAACTGCCTCACATTTCACTTTTAGTTATTGCAGCTTTGATTTTTACCTCTCAGATCTGATTTCACTTGCAAGCTTTGTTTTAATTAACTATAAATGAAGATGACTCCCCATCAATCCCCAGTTTCCCAGACTGCTCAGAGGCTGTGATATCAAATAATAACAGTATCTGTTCATCTGCCATTTATCCAATAGACTCTTAAAGGTGATGCATGGGTAGAACCCTTTTGGGTGTTTTCAATTTGGCTGGCTGATTTTCTGTATGGTACTTTCTCTTGCCTTAAGAGCAACAGCAAACCTGATTTTCTGGATTCCTTTATTTTGCATCTTGCATCGGCAATCAAATAAAAATTCCAATGAGGCAGCATCAAAGTATTTTGAAAAAGGAATTGTAAAATGTTCCTTTGGGCTGCTTCTGATGGTATTAGCTAAGCAATGAAATCCAACATGGACAAAAAAATATATATCAAAATTTTCCATGGAGAGGGAAAAGGGGAAAACTTCAAATATCTAGGAGAAACTCTATTTGAAAAATAAAGATTATTGAGATGTTTCAGAAACAACTGAAAAAGACCCATTAAGTTATTCACTGACAATCAGATTTTTATCCTTAAAAAATAATAAAAATTTGGGGTTCTTATTTCTTGAGTTCCAGTGAACCAGCATTTTACTAGTTTTAGTTAATTAAGCTTCATCTTAACATACTTACTATAAAAAGATTATAATAACAATAATAATGATGAAATGGCCTAAAGTTCTTTCTCATAGAACATAAATCTTTTTGCATATTTTGTCCTTTCACTATTCATGGAGGTAGGTGACGTTTTTTAACCCCACCACCATGTGCATCTGGAAAACTTAATGTCCCTAAGCCTCAGTGTCCTCAACTGTAAAGTTGGTATAACAAATAGAAATAAAGTGCATCTCTTTAATTTAAAAAAAGGTATAATAGAATACATCTCATAGATTTCCTGAGATGATATATTAAATGTAAATAGGCACTCCATGCACATAAGTAACATTTGGTAACTAGAATCTGTTCTGTAGAGGAGACTATTAAGATGATTCGTATTTTTTAGTGCCTTAATTTTATCTGTTTATTTTTATGTGGTACTAAGGATCAACCCAGTGCCTCACACGTGGTAGGCAAGTGTTCTGCCTCTGAGCTACAGCCCCAGCCCTTATTCGTATTTCTTTGATAAAGAAATCCTAGCATATGTATTAGAAAAATTAGGACTAGAAACCAGATTTTCTGTCTCTCAGTGCAAAAACGCCTTCCTGTCCTTGGATTTTCTTAGAGGGTGATGGCAAACAGCATAGAATATCCTACCAGAAACTATGCAGTTTTCAACCATGCCATATATTATAGACAAAGTAAGTTAGTACTAGTCTGGTGACAAGCTGGAACTCATAATTTTGTGTTTTGACATAGCAATTCAGAAGATATTTCTGAAATTTTTAATTCGGAAGTTATCTCTAACTATATAGGTTGACAAGTATAAATCTAAAAAATTGAGATTGTGGGGACAGGTGAAGGGTATATATGTATGATATACAATGTATGTTAAAATGATCAAACATATTTTTACCACACAGGAAAAATAATTTTGATGGCAACCTCACTAGTTTAGTACCTGTCATAATTTTTATTTATCATATAGCTCAAATAAAGAAATTTAGCTCTGAAATCCAAGGATATCATTTTTAAAATCAACTGAAAACAGTCTCCAGAATATGTATCCCAATGTTAGCTCAGAGCAATTGCACCCATCTCTTTTTCTCTAATTGTCCTGAAATTTTCTTGTGTATAGAGAATTAATTTATTTTCAGTTTCATAGCTCATAGTAAATTTAGTAAGCACTTGAAAAATATTCCTTGTTTAATTATTCAAAAAGGTCACCAGAATATTAAATCACAACCAAGTCAACAGGTATATATTAAGCCAAAATTACATGCACAAAACTGGGATTAAGACCAGTAATACAAAGTATAGACCAGTACCTTACAGTTCACCACATGATAGGGAATTTTGGAGCAGTCAGAAAATTATTATATCAGAAGCAAAATGAAGAAAAGCAAGGAATTTAGGATTGAATGGACATTTTTGGTGACAAGTTTTGTATCAATAACAATGAATTTCAAATGGAATCTTTTGCCTCCATAGAGAATTGGTAGAAGAACTTCATCCATTAATGAAAGAGGCTCTAGAAAGAAGACCAGAGGTAGGATTTTGAATTTCAATAATTAAGACTTAGCTTATTTGGACAGTGGCATGAATTTAAATCAATTCTTGTAGCTTCTCCTAAAGAATGCCAATACCGACACATGCCTTTAACAATAATTCTTAATATTTTACCAAAATTTGTCATTTTCCTTACTTTTCAAAATTCAAGTATTTAGTATACTATGGTTCCAATTTTAAAGCATGTTATGTCCTAAATATATAATTCAAAACAATTTAGTCTTGTATATATTGTTGTATTACATTCTTTTGCAAAAGATTTGAGTTAAAATTTAAGTCAGTTTTTAGTTTGCTTGTTTGTTTACAAGAAAGTCAATGGCCAAGAAAATTATTTGTTTCATTTGGTATCTGATACATTATTTTCCCTGAAGTGAGTCCACTTCAAAATTCACTTATTTACCAGGATTAATAAAATGACCAAAAAAGAAGTTTTCCATACAGTAGATGTGAGGATAACAAATGGTAAAAATTCAGCAATTTGGCACACAGTGTTATATCTATGACCAGACTTGATGGGATTCTCAGTGCCCCCTGACCCACTCCACTAGTTTCATAGATTCAATCTTTCACCACTGGGAACATCTGGCTTGTTAGTTCTCAGCATTCTCCCCTTATGTGTACTTATTGCCTCACTTCTGATCAGCAAGCATTGTGTCTAAGCATTAGGAATAAGGAAAATGCATGTATGTTGTCTTTTATGCTTAAAAAGTGAAAGTACTAGACGCTGCATTTCTGTAGTAGTCTCCTAAAGTATAGTCTCCCGACGTCTTTGCCTGTGACTGTGAGTGCTATTTTACCTCCTTCTACACAGAACAAGAAGCGCCGAGAACGGCGAGACTTGTTAAGGCTACAGTTACTTCGAATTTTTGAGCTTCTGGCTGATGCAGGTGTCATAAGTGACAGGTAGGAACAAAATTCTACTGAGTTGGTGTCTCCTCACCAAACTAGTCTTCTGGTCTCCTTTTTCATGTCTCTCTTTTCTCTTATATATATTAACTCAAAAAAGTTTTTTTAAAGCCTACTTTTTCCATATTCTTCTTAAACTGTATAAATAGAACAGATTTTACTCCACGAATCCTGATGTGAATCTTATTTTTCATGACGCCTGTGCTACTTTGATGTAAAGACTTGATGGTCTAAAAGTTTGATTTTTTTTTTCCCTTTATTCCAGCACAAATGGAGCCTTAGAACGGGATACATTAGCCCTTGGAGCTTTGTTCTTAGAATACGTGGACTTGACCCGCATGCTCCTAGAAGCTGAAAATGACAAAGAAGTTGAAATTCTTAAAGATATCCGGGCACATTTTAGTGCCATGGTTGCCAACTTGATTCAGTGCGTTCCAGGTGCAGTAATACATCTTTACAAATTACCTTTCATGCTTGGAAAACCACTTGTGCTCCTTAGGACTCTGCTTTCCTCTTCAATTCTCCTAGCCTGCATGCCCATCTAGAATGAGATTCATTGTTTGTTTTGAGATACTTGGAAATGCATGTTAGAACAGGTTGTCATAGCTTAGCACAGAATTGGAAAGGGAATAACAGGAATCAGACTGGGTTTTGTACTTGTCATTTCTATTTTTTGTTTGGGTTCCCATCTGAAAAGGAGCTCTTATGATTTCTATAGGAAGGAAGTAATTCAGAGGAAACATTCATACAAGCTTCATTTTATCACATTGTCTCTGTGCTAATTGACGAACATATAATTTCAGCAATATTCCTGCTCTCTGCTGCCATCTCATCAACACATGGAGTAGAATTCTACATCACTTTAATATATTTTACATTTGATTTAAGTATTACATTATTGAGAGAACTATCTTAGTTAATAATGTAATTAAATGTTATATTATTGAGAGAACCACAGGGCAAATGGTTATATAATATTTTCATTTGTCAGTTTCACATAAAAAGTCCTTTTTGTTTAATTACAAAAAGCTGAAACTCAAGTCATGTAGCCACTTTTCATTATTTTGGTGTTACTAACCTTCTTACCAATGTTCCTCATCCTTGAAGATCCTAAGTTAGGATTTGGGTTACACTCTATACTGCATTTCACAATCCTTCCTCACAACAGGCAGCAGCAATAGGAATACTTGTCATCTGTGAGAAGCAGCTGACTAGGAGTCATCTTAACTGTCAGTGTGAAGAGAGTGTCTGCAGGTCCTGTGGTCTGTCTCTCCTTCCCACTCTAAGTCAAGGTGCAGTTGGCTGCAACATGAAGGGAGGAAAAGTGCACATGTAGAAAGAAATGATTTTAAAAACTCAAGTTTCATTATTAAAGGAAACTGGAGTTAAGGAGCTGGGAATGTAGCTCAGTGGAAATGCACGTTTAGCATGCGTCAAAAACTTTTTAAAAAATGGAATGAAGGAAAGGGAAGAAAAGTGGACTTAGAAAATGAGAGTGTTCCTTTCACAAAACTTGAGAACCTCACACAGTCCTGATATAGACTGCACCCAGTCAGTACACCCTAACTCTGTTTTCCTCCCCAGTGCACCACCGAAGATTTCTCTTCCCCCAGCAAAGCTTGAGGCACCATCTCTTCATCTTATTTAGCCAGTGGGCAGGACCCTTCAGCATTATGTTTACACCTCTGGATCGTTACAGTGACAGAAATCATCAGATTACAAGATACCAGTATTGTGCATTAAAGGTAGGGGATGTCTTCTTGCTGAATGGCGTTGGTCAGATCAATGATCTCCATCCTTAAACTAACAGCCATGTCTTGAAAATAAGGGCTGGAGGTGTAGCTTAGTAGTAGAGCACTTGCCTAGTGTGTGTAAAGCCCCTGGGTCCAATCCTTACTATGACAAAAAAATAAATACAGTTAAAGTAAGTAACATGATGTGATCTAATCAAATATAAATGTACATGCAAAAAAATGGACACACACATATAAATACATAGATTGATCTCAGAAACTTCCAAATATACACATTAACACAGGTCAATAGATAAATGTTAATATTCCACCTGGGCTCACATTTAAAGCTCTCACTTTTATCCAGTGTTTCTCCTATCTGAGACCATATGGTTTTGCTTACTTACTCTTTAAGTCATTGCTTTGTCAATTGACTTCCAATCTTAAAAAAAAAAAAAAAAAAAAAAAACAGATTCACCTCAGGTTCAAATCCCCTTTTATTCTTCTCCTTTCCTTAGCACACTGCAAGAAATGTTTCCATACTATGAGGACTTTTCAAAATCAGCAGAAATATGATCCTTATAGCCTAATGTCTTTTAGAAAAGTAACTGCCTATCAGCTCTGTCATATGCACCATAACTGATTCAGGTGAACTTTGAGCTCAGCACGGTTAATGGAAATGATGAACTTGACAGACATCTGGTCCTACCATGTTTAAGTCAGGATCCTCTGTTTCCCCAACCAAAATTTATAGTCTTTTATTTTCTTTAACTTTGATTAGGATCATAATTATTTATTTTGCTGTTTCATAGGTTTTTCAATACAGTACATTAGTCTAATATCTGACATAAAAACAAAATTTGAAGATATAAATATATCTTTTAAGCAGAAATTGTTCGCTTGAAATCATTGAAAGAAAGTTTATTTTACATATTATGAAGTGTTCATTTTGTTTTGAATACTTTTCATCATATAAAGATTTGTTATAATTGTAAAAATCACATAGCTAAATGATAAACTTTTAATGTTTATTTAAAAACCAAGTTTGGAATATGATATTTTTATTGATTTGGCTAAAGAATGCTTTAAAATCTTGGAGGAATAACTGCCTTCATAGGACCTCATCATCTGTACTTCTGGCAGTTACGTCTTATAAAGTCAGCTGGATGTAATACCATTACAGTTCCAGGTTTCATGTCCTTGTTTTATTGTCTTTTATTATCAGGCAATGTCAGCAGTATTGTGTTGTGGCCCTGTTTTCGACAATGTGGGCCTTTCCCCAGATGGATACCTATATAAGTGGCTTGACAACATTCTGGCTTGTCAAGATTTAAGAGTAAGTAGTAGCAAAAATATATTGTTTTTAAATGTCTTTGGGGTTCTGCCTCGTTGAGTTCCTGAACTCTGGAAGCATCATTTACAACACAATTTCCTCCCATGTCAGCTACACTAGTGGGGCTGGAGATGTGGCTCAGCGGTAGCGCGCTCGCCTGGCATGCGTGCGGCCCGGGTTCGATCCTCAGCACCACATACCAACAAAGATGTTGTGTCCGCTGAGAACTAAAAAATAAATATTAAAAAAAAAAAAAAAAAATTCTCTCTCAGCTACACTAGTGAGGGTTTATGTGTTGTTCACATTGCATTATGATACACCAGGATCAAAAACACAGTAGCATTTACCAAAATTGACCATAAACTGGTCATAAAGCAAGTTTCGCATAATTCAGATCATTAAAATGATACAGATTTTGTTATCTATTCATAGTAACATTAAGCTAGTAATGAATAATAAAAAGATAACTTAAAAAATCACTTCCAGATAACCAGTGGTGAAAGAATAAATAACAGTGGAAGCTAGAAAATGTTTTAAACTGAAGAATAATGAATATACTACATACTAAATTTGTGGGCTATAAATAAAGCCTTGCTTAGAAACATATTTGAAATATATTGACTTAGATGCATGTAGGAGAAAGAAAAAAGGCAGATAATCAATGACCTAAGCATCCATCATAGGAAGTTAGAAAAAAAAAATAGCATATCAAACTCAAAATACAACAAAGAAAAGAATAGAGATAACAAAAATTAATGAGAGAGAAAAAATAGTGCTAATGATCATTAAAGTCAAAAATTGAATTTGTTAAGACTAATAAAATTAATAGAGAGCAGATCTGGTCAAGAAAACAGTGAGAGAAGTCTAATGCAAATAGGAGCATTACTACAGATGCGACATAGTAGAAGTAAAAGGGAACATATGAATATCTTGATGCCAATGAACTTGAATTTTAGATTAAGTAGACAAATTCTCAGAAAAACACAACAGAAGAAAATCATTCCTCACTAATGAGGAAAAACTAGCGCAACCAAGAAAAGAATGTTTGACAAAGGTGTCTGTTTAAAAAAATACACCTTTGTAGTAAACATCATGCTTACCAGTTAATATAGAAAGTATTCCCTCTGAGATTAGAATGACCAAGAAAGTCCACCTTTTACCACCTCCATCACTATTGTACTAGAGATCCTAGCCAGTGCATAGGAAAAAAAAAATACAAGAAGTGAAAAAGAAGAAATAAAACTCATTATTCACAAATGATACAGTTAGGTATACAGGAAATCCAAAAGAATCTATAGATTTATTTAGCAAAATTGCTGAATGAAAGGTCAAAATGAAAAAAAAAATCAGTTATATTTCAATATACAGCACTAAGCAATTAGGAAAAAAAATTGTAAATATTATACCATTCATAATAGCATTTTTAATTAGGAACTAACACTAAATACTTAGGAATACATCAAAGAAAAATGTATACAGCCCTTTTACATAGAAATATATAAAGCTTTAATGAGAAAAATTAAAGATCTAATAAATGGTAAAAGGACTATTTTATGAATTAGAAAATTCAATAATATAAAGATGTCAGTTTTCCACCAAAATGATAGAGACATTACAAACCCAGTCAAAACCCTAGTAGGATATTTGTGGCAACTGACATGTTCCTTTTAAAATATATATATGGAAATGTAAAAGACCAAGAAAGGTAAGATAATTTTAAACAACATAAGCAAAGCAAGAGGATTTACTTTAGCAGAAACCAACACTTATCATAAACTTATGGTAGTTAAAACAGTAAATATTGACCTGAAAATAGATAAATATATAAATGAAGTAGAATAGAGAGGCAAGAAATGAATCACATATATTTACATTTTATTTACCTCAAAGGTGGCACTACAGAGGTGTGGGGAAGGGAAGTTTTTTTCAATAAGTGTTTTTATCAACAAGTTATTTGATTAAATAACCATATTTTTTAGAAAATTAGAAAGTGTAATTTGATTCCTTTCTAACACTATATCCAAAACTGCATTATAGTGCCGCAGTCCGGCTGCAGCAAAATAACCATGGTGGGGGTCGGGGGGAGTGACAAGCAACTTGTGTACATTGATACAGCAGGAGTAGGAGCCATTTATTGTAGGACAGGAGCGGTATTTATACATTCCACACAGCTTATCTTAATTAGCATAAACTAGATACATCAGTCACCAATAAGGAATCTCCACACTTAATGGCTCGCTGGCGTTACTTCACAAACCACTCCTCTGGCAATATGCCAGGAGCCATCCAGACTTGTTTACAGACTCTAACATTATAGGTAGATGGTAGATCTAAATGTAACATCTAAAATACTGAAGTTTCTTGAAAATAATATAAAAGAATATCTTCATTCTGGAGTTAGGGTTAGATTTCTTAAACAGGATGCATGAAGTTCTAATTATAAGGAAGGACTAATTAATAACTTTTGTCAAAGCACACCATTACTAATAGAGATGTTTGTAACACATAACTAGGAAGGGATTTTTATCTAGAATATATAAACAACCCCTACAAATAGATATATACAAACTCAATAGAAAAATAAAGGCAACAGAATACAACAGACACTAGTATGGCAGTATGTAAAAACGTGGATGTGTAACCGATGTGATTCTGCAATCTGTATACGGGGTAAAAATGGGAGTTCATAATCCACTTGAATCAAATGTATGAAATATGATATGTCAAGAACTATGTAATGTTTTGAACAACCAATAATAAAAATTTTTAAAAAAGAAATTTAAGCAATTCACAAGAAGTTATCTAAATGTCCAAGAAGCATAAAAAACTCTCCAGCCCATTAACAATCAGGTATCTTAGTCCCTTCAGGCATTTGTAACAAAATACCATAGCTTGAGTGACTAATCAACAATAGAAATTTATTTCTTACTGTTGTGGGGACAAGGGACTCTTAAGATTAAGATGCTGGCAGATTTGGTGTCTAGTAAAGGCCACTTCCTGGTTTTTAGATGGCCATCTTTTTGCTGGATCCTCAGGTGGTCGAAGGAAGTTATGTGGGATTCCTTTTATTAAGATAGTTATCAGATTCATATAAGCACCTAATGGTATGACTCATCACCTCCTGAAGGACTCATCTCTGAATACTATTACATTCAGGTTTAGGATTTAACACATGAACTCTAGTCTGTAGCATCAGGGAAATGCAAATTAAAATCACATGAGACACAAAATTATATACTGTATAACTCCATTAATATAAAGTTGAAAAACTGAAAAAACTGCCCAAACTAATTAATAGTGGTAGAAGTCAGGTAGTGGTTGCATCAGGGAAAGAGAAAGAGGCTATTGAGAGTGCTCAAGAGAGTCTTCAGTGATGTGGTAATATTCTGGTCTGATCTGGTCTTGGGCCCACTTGTGTGTTCAGGATAATTCATCATATACTTATATACTATCTCTATGCATTTTATACTTCAATGTAAAGTTTCTAAAGCACAACAAAAACTTGCTGATTTTCTTTCAAGTCAAACTTAACTTTTTAATGAAAAGTTATCTTCAGATCCTTTGCAGTAGTATCATCAGCTTTTATCTGTTGCAAATTATATAAGGGGGATGGGGACAGCTAGGTTGGAGTTGCTTGTCCATCCAATTAGAATATCATTCCCATCTGGACCCAGACCTTGCAAGTAAACAAACAAGCCAGATTGTTTGATTTCCACTTGGTTGCAACTGGCAAGGAGACTGGATAATTTCAAGAAAAGATGGGAAGATGTTATTTTATGAGGGGGATATAGCCTTGAGGCACCAGGCTTCTCTTGGATGAACGTGCGTGTTCACTGACCTTCCAATATTTTGACAGTAGCTTCAGGAATTTTCAATGAAGTGCTCTATCCAGTGTAGTATTTTTCCATATGAAAGCCTCTGATTACAATGAATCTATTGAGACTATATTTCTTTTTTCTCAAATTTATATTTTAATCAACATATAAAATTGTATTTATCATATACAACATATTTTTAAATATGCAATATGCACGTGATTTACATATATATATTCTGTAATGTTTAAATCTAGTTCCTATGTAGTCACTCATATAGTTATCATTTGGAGCATGAGAAAACTTAATATGCACTCAGCAATTTTCAAAAATATAGTCTATTACTATTAATTGGCATTCTATAGTATATCTTTTGACTTATTCCCACTGAGAGACTATAATCCTTTTTTTTTAAGCATAACTTTGCTTTAGATTTTGGTCTTTTTAAAAATATTTATTTATTTATTTTTTAGTTCTCGGCGGACACAACATCTTTGTTGGTATGTGGTGCTGAGGATCGAACCCGGGCCGCACGCATGCCAGGCGAGCGCGCTACCGCTTGAGCCACATCCCCAGCCCAAGAGACTATAATCCTATTTGAAAGATTGGTAGCTGAGCTTCACACGTATATTTTATAATCAAGACTCATAATCATATTCTGATTTTTTCCTTAAAAGACTTCCTATACATGAAGATTATCTATTTTTGTATTTGATTTAAACCAAATGAATATATTTCTCAGAAATATCTTAAATGCAAAAAAGAAACATTACCAATAACATAACCTTTTCAGGGTTAAAAATTTTAGAATGAGTGTATCCTACATAACAGATTTCCCTAGAGTTAAATTTAGAGTTAATTTAATTTATTACGTGTCAGTTCTGTTTACAACATAAGATCCTCTTAGAAAAGAATATGTGGCATGAAAATTAAACAAAATGAATGCTCTGTCTCCACTTTTGTTTTACCCAATTTATACTGGCTAACCTTAATCTTGTGTCTTTCTTAGAACCTTCTTGCATTAAGTATGAGTAATTGCTTTGTTCTGTGTATTCAGGTTCATCAACTTGGCTGTGAAGTTGTTGTCTTGCTATTGGAACTTAATCCTGATCAAATAAACCTTTTTAATTGGGCCATTGACCGATGCTACACAGGTTCCTACCAACTTGCATCCGGCTGCTTCAAAGCCATAGCAACTGTATGTGGAAGCAGGTATGAAGTTTTGTAATTAGAGGCTGGTGGCAAGTATAGTAAAAGTTGCTGTTCACAATATGAATGATTGAGAGCTGACTGCTTTGCAATTATCTGAGTAGAGAAAATCCTATGAGAATACAAAGTGCCCTACTTGTCCCCAGCAGATAAACTACCCCCTTTAAAATTGAAGTTACATTGATTTCTCTCATTTGATCAGGAGACTGATTTGTTGTTATAGTATCCTTTTGAATTGTTCACAAATTCACAGTGATATGAGAGCTGAATTTGAAAATGATAAAGATACATTTAAGGAGTTAAAGGAATGTCTAGAAATGTCTATGACAGGTATGAACTGTCAGCTCTTCAGCCATCTGTAGACCAAATCAAACCCAGGAAGCAACCTAAGATATTGAAATCTTCTTCAGAAATTGGGCCAGGATAAGGGTGCAGGAAATGACAGAAGGACCTGTGACACCCTAGACTCCATAGATTACACTTTCTTGGGGAGGATTGACTCCAGGACTTCCATCAAGCCAAGAATACACTCTACCTTTGAGTTACACCCCAGCCCTAAGACTAAAACAGTAGCCTTTGTTATATAAATGAGTCATTTAATGAAGTTCTTCAGCACTACAATTCATTGAGGAAAATAATTTTATAGCTGAGATGGAAGGGTTAATAAAGAGCCTCCAGATCACAAATCCCTAAGGAAGAATTTGTAACTTAGAAAATTTAAGAGAATGCAATTCAAGTTTATTTTTGAAAAGACTCACGTAGAACATCAATTTTCTTTTTTAAATTAAATTTTGCATTTTAAATAGCCATCTTGAACTAATGGATCAAGGGAATAAAAGTGAATTAGCTTTAAATTTCAACCTATTATGGATCTAAATTAATAAGAACAGTATTTTAGAAGACATCTACTTTCAATGAACCCAAAATGAGCATGATATTTAAAGAGACAGATTTCTCTTAAAATTCTTTTTCTTTAAAAAAAATAGATAACTTTTCATGTCTAAAGATTTTACTGTCCATAATCTTGAGTAGCAGAATTATTATTTTATATATATATTATCCTCCATAAAACTTATAGCATGTGACAGTAACCTCCACTGTCTGATTTCCTATCAAATTTTATTTCTTGATATAAGAATTACTAAAAATGATATCTACCAGACATTGCCAAAATAACATTGTTACAAAAAAAATTCTTTAGTGTTTTTTTTTTTTTTTTGCGTATTTCAGGGTTCTAAAAGTAAAGTTTCATTTACATGATTCTCAGATTTTTTAAAATTGTACTTCAATCTGAGACTGAGAACTCTTTGATTAAAAGAAGGAAAAAAAGAACAGTGCCAGCTGATGATTAGCTCCGTGGTCTGAAAGGGCAGGGAAACAGCCCAGAACAGGTTTCCTCCCTTCACTGCCATTTTCCCAACAGTCTTGATATGAACTATCATAAGTCAAATTTATTTCACTGCAAAGCCATCTCAAAAATACCACACCACATGCCTCTGACTAAATCTAGGTATTTTTTCCTTAGGGGACACAAAGCAATGCTTCATGAATTTATCAAGATAGTCTCAACCTCAGCAATACTCCTGGTTATTGGCTCATAAAACCCTGTGTTACTGGTAGATGTTTGAAGACATCATCCTCAACTGTTTTGTCTCTCAGACCATTCAGACCACAAGACAGTTTCAGAATTTAAGGAGCTGGCTCTCCTCCCTTTCTAAATTCATTCTTTCTCCATAAATTCTCCTGGTAGTCTAGACAGGCTCCAGAGGGGCTGAAGCAATCTTTGTGCTCATGTTTTCAGCATTTCTTTCTTTTCAAGAGCAGTTCTGGTGTTTCCAGCTTTTGCTTTGTTTCTCTAAGTTTGCTTCTGAGATAAGCTATTTGCCTTATCTTATGAAGTATGTTCCCAAAAAGTCTTATACAAACTGAGTCATATTTTAAATTTCTCAAGTTCTCTGTGTAGTAACTCCTACATGTCATCTTCTAAAGCAAAGAATCCTTGTAAAATAAATAATTACCCCCTCCTCTTCCACTGAGGATGATCATAGGCCGGATTGATTTTTAGAAGAATATTGAAGTTTCATTTATTAAGGTTCAGTAACAATTGTCTTTTTATGTGTTTTTTTTCTTTTCATTGATTCTTTTTAATTATGTATAACATCAGGATTTATTTTGATATAATTATAAAAGCATGGAATATAATTGGTTCTAATTCAGTTTCCTGTACCTCTTCTTTCCCTTCCCTCCCCCCACCCCCGTTCCCTTCCCGCTGATCTTTCTGCTATTTACTTATAGGGGTTTTTATTAATGTCTTTACACCATAGTGAGATTCACTGTGGTGTATTCATATATGTACATAGGAAAGTTTGCTCAGAGTCTTTCCACTGTTCTTCCTCACACTGTCCCTCCTCCCTCCCCTTCCTCTCTCTCTCCCCCACCTTATTTTGGACTAGTTTCCTCATATCAGGGGAAACATCAGACCTTAGACTTCTGGGGTCTGGCTTATTTCACTTAGCATGATAGTCTCCAGTTCCATCCATTTACCATCAAATGCCATAATTTCATTCTTCTTTATGGCTGAATAATGACTGACTTTAAAATACCTAAAAGACTGAATTTTTTTTAAATCCTCTTGTCAGTTTCAGTTTTCTACCTTGAGTTTTTGAAGAGGAAATTAGCCATTTTGCATAGTTAAATTTATCAATGCCTGTATTCATTAGCTGTGATAATGAGTGGGAAATCAGTTCTCCACATTGATTGTTTTAGTTTCTTTACTAGAAGTAGAAGTAGGTGTGTATGTGTTTGTGTGTCCACTGTGAACTTACGGTCTCCAGTCAAAACAGTAAAGCTGTGGGCTGGGGCTGGGGCTCAGTGGCAGAGCACTTGCCTGGAATGTGTGAGGCACTGTGTTCGATCCTCAGCACCACATAAAAATAAATAAAATAAAGACATTGTGTCCATGTATAACTAAAAAAAAAAAAAAAAATTAAGAAAAAAAACAGTAAAGCTGTGCTGTGCTATGACTCTGGCGATATTGAAAATAGGACCAGGAGAAGTGAAGACAAACGTGATGGTAGAAGTGACAATATGAATTCTGAAGAATTTTTTCCAAAATATGTGTGAATATTTGATTAAGCTATGAAGTGCAGCTTAGTACTATAATTTAGCACAAAAGAAAATAGCTGACCTGTCAGGCAGTTTTAATTCCAATAACTCATTAGCTTCTGTGCACGGACTTATTAACTTTCCCCTCAAGTGCAAATGAGACCAGTGTGCAACAGATGGGAAACATGTGCACGACCAAAAGGCTTTCTGTGGTTGTGGGTCAAGGTGAACACACTGCTCTACGTGGGCACAGGCCATTTCCAGTTGTGGCTTAACTCATCAGAGTTCGCTCTTCACATGCCACTACTTGAGAATTCCGCTGTTCTTATTTTGGTCCTCCAACATAATCTGGGGTCCATTTTGTCATTGTTTTGCCTTATCTTTAATTCTTTCCTAATTTTAATTGAACCTAGAAAACTTGAATTCTAAAAAGCAAATGCCCATTTCTTAAGGGAATAACGTCTATCTATTAAAAAGAATCCAAATGGGGCTGGGGTTGTGGCTCAGTGGTACAGCGCTCGCCTCGCACGTGCGAGATCCTGGGTTCGATCCTCAGCACCACATACAAAAATAAGCAACTAGTGAAACAAAGCTGTTGTGTCCAACTACAACTAAAAGAAAAAGAAAGAAAAGGAAAACAAGTTCAGCTTATGATTCACAAATGCCAATCACACTTCTAACAAATGATGAGTAGCCTCATTTGGCTAGGTCTGCCAGCTGGAATATTTCAGGAGAGCACAGAGTTTGGCAAATCCAGCTCTCAAAACTATCTTGGATTCAAATCCTCCCTCTGCCTCTAATCATGCTGTGTGCACTTGAGCAAGCTACTATAAATGCTTACTCGTTTATGAAATAGGAGTGATAATAGAGTAAGAATTATATAAAATCTGATCTCTTGGTCTCAAGCCTTGTACATAGGAAGCACTCTATCAACACTGTTATTAGTCACTGGCTGTTAGAGGAGCAAAGTGAGAAGGGATCCCCTCTACCAACTAGTTATCTCTGTTTCTCTTCAGAATGCCTCAAAGCCATCCCGAGCTTTGCTACATAGTTCTAAATGGCCAAACCAGTTGGCATTACCCAAATTTTTCAAAATTTCTCTTATCTACATAGTTTTATATCTCGTTTAACTTCTTTCCTCATATATACCTTTTACTTTAATTTTATCATCTATTTGTATCCCATATAATCACAGCTGTTTATTTATTTTACCCTCTGACCATGTTGAATAACTAATACTGAACCTAGAAGATTCCATTTCTAAACTTATTTTAAACATATAGGTATAGATGTTTTATTGTGCCTGTTTGCTCTTTGAAATCTTTCTGATGTATTCCTTCTCTGGGTTTCTTCCATTTCTTGAATCTATTATTCCTTTCAGTGTTTTTCTGCATGAATTCCATATGTCTGTCTTAAGCAACTCAGTGAGTGCCCTAATTATATGTCAAATGCATGGCCCTGCATAAGAGGGAGGCTTTGTCTACCTCCTTCCTGCCTCTAAATCCCCAGTGACCCAACAGTACTTCCCTGTGCTTCTTGATATATCAATATTTTTGTGTGGAATCTCAGTGTTGCAAGGCAGAGCTATAGGTGACATGGGTCTACTGCTGGGGGACTTGGAGGGAGTTTCCTTTCTGCTTCCACAGTGAGAAAGGTGTGTCTCCAGATGCTGCAGTTTGTAAGAATTCCAATTAGTCCGCCTATGGAGTGCACTATTGCCAGCAGTCTAGGAGGCCAATAATGCTGGAATTCTTTAGAGTCAAACATATTTGAACTCACAGAGAGCTCAGAAGTAAGGGATTCTCCATGACCTCAGGCAAGTATTTAACTTCTTTAAGCCTTTCAAGCTTTTTGTGAAGATCAAATAACAAGCTAGGTCAAAGCCATGGCCCAGTACCTGGCACAAAGTAAGCAGCATATCATGACATAAACATTAGGCACTGTTCATCATTCTTACCACCCCTGTCCATTCTCACTCCACATCTGTGAGCCTTCCCCCGGTTCCCATCAGACACATCAATTTTATGCTGTGTTCATTTAAAGATCAAACGGGCTGGGGGTGTAGAGGAAAGAGTGCATGTGTAGCATCCCAATACCAAAGGAAAAAAAAAAAAGTTCTAGAAAAATACTTGTTTTAAAGTAATTATTTTTGAAAGACAGGATGTATCGGCATCTGCCAAAAATTTAAATGTGCCCTTTGGTCCTCCATGACCTCTTCTAGAAATCTTTTTCAAAGAAATATTTGCACATTGGGTATTTGTGGCACTATAATAATGGAAAATTGAAAAGAGATTTAATGTCTGTCATTATCAGAGATGAGATTCCCCAGGAAAGAGATTCTGAAATGGGAATTCGGTTCTTAGTGGTGGAGATTTTATTAAAGGTGCCCTTAGGACCCATGACTATGGGGAAGTGAAGGACATAGGACTTAGCAGAGTTGAGAACCACAGGGACTGCTGCTGGGTAGCAGGCATGACCTTGGCCTAGGAGAATCTCCTGGGCTGAGAGCAGTGTTCAGAGAATAATTCAGCTCAGGAATATCGGCTGCCAACTCTTTGGTGGAGGATGGAGTGCCTCCACCTAAAATGATACTCAACACAGCATCCACTGTGACAATGGGTACTTATGGTATCTCTGTACTGGGTAACACTATGCAGCTGTTAAGACTTAAGTGAACCATGATTCAGTGACAAAACAGACCATCAAAAATATAGCAGCATATTCACATTCATATTTAAAATGCTGTGCACTGGGGATATTTCAATGTATACATTTGTGATATATATATGTGTGTGTGTGTGTAATATATATACTATATATGTATATAACTAGAAAGGAGTCGAAACATTAACAGTAATTGTCTCTGATGTAGGAACAGCAGGGGGTAGAGGAGAAGGAAGAGATGGATTTATTTCTGTATTTTATTTTATTCACCTATCTAAGGCCAGCACCAACTTGCCAGCCGTGCAAGTGCCCCATCTTCAGACAGGATCCCTCAGTCCTTTGTGTTACTTGAATTATTTAGAAGGAAGATGTATTCAGAACCTTTTTCATGTGCTTAACCAATTCTCACTGTAAATTCTTGTTGAAGATGTTGTAAAATGGGATTCCTCCAGAGTGGAACTAGGTCTTTCTAAAAGGCCGATTTCTCTAAACAGAACTTCTAAGACAGTGTAATTATATAGATTCCAAAAAGGAGCCCACAGGAAAAACAGTCATGCTTTTCACTTCCTGACTCTCTTTTGCTTTCTGAAGGTTGCCCCAAAATAAATACCAGTCACCCACCTTTTGATAGAGACTACATTCTAGTCACTAATTTTTCAACTTACCGGGAATTTTCTATTTATAACCTCTTTTCCACAATAAACTAAGGCAATGTATATAGGGAAAAGAGGCCATCTTAAATAACACTATGTAGCAAAGAGAAAACAGATTTGATTTCCACATCCTGCTTGTTTATACTGCTGATCGCCCATCACCTGTTCTCTGTGCTCCTATTCCCCCCAGCTCCCACCCCACAGGTACAATTGCCAGATCTTCCTGATGTTGTCTCCTTAGTGTTTTTTGGATGTAGCTCTTTCCTGGCTCTACTGTCCCTGCCCCAGTTCCACCCCTCGTCATTCTGTATGTGGATTCTCAGAACAGCTTCCACTCGTGGCCCTAAACTCCATGCTCCACAAAACATCCAGGGTGATTTTTTTTTTATAAATGAGCACCGTTCCCTCCCTCCCTAACTGTGAATCCTGTGGTGATGCTCTTCACCTTTTAGGGTAAAGTTGGCTGGTCATCTTTGGCACCTACCTGCTGCCCTAGCCTCATCCCCTCCTTTTCCTCTACTTAATTTCCTTGTTCAGTCCACGGCACATAGATTCTTTCCCCTTACAGAAGGGGTCTTGCTGTTTCATTCTTGTGATCCTTCAAAATGCTTTTTTCTCTGCCTAGTTCCATCCCTTCCGTGGACTTCTTGAGGTGCTTCAACACGTGGTTTCCTTGTTTTCACCTCAGAAAAGCCTTTCCCAACCCATAGCGGACGTAGGTGTTCCTCATCGGGATTCTTGTAACATGCGGTGGGTTCAGCCACCATGGCGCTCATTAGAACCACACTGTACGGTTTGTCCTCCCAATTAAGCTGCAGTCCAGCCGCTCTAGCTTCCCAATTATCAGTGCTTTGCACATTGCTCCTAATCATTATTTGGATTAGATGGATCAAATGAAAATCTTCATTCAACGGGCTATTGAGAAATTTAGTACACATGACCTCTTCTGTCCTTTCCATGATGTTTGGTTTGCATTAAAGTGTATCTGCATCAGAGAGAGTTCTGTGTGCTTTTGTCCTGTTGCTTTGTCACAACGTTCCACTTAGTACAGGAAGAATCATTTTCCTTCATTGACTAATACATGGCAAAAGGAGGAGGCTGAAACCAGCCAAAGGGGCAAGGAGTGTCAGTACACGTGATTCAAGCCAGTGTGGCATGTAAAATTGTGAGAGAGAATGACCCATCAGGATTTCTAGCCAGGCTGCCTTACAGACTATGCTGTGTTCTTGTTTTTAGGAACTATCCCTTCGACATAGTGACGTTGTTAAACCTCGTTCTATTCAAGGCTTCTGACACCAACAGAGAGATTTATGAAATCTCCATGCAGCTCATGCAGGCACGTATCATTTTTCTGGCATGGAAAATTTTTATCCTTGAGGATAGAACATGTTTGTTTCTGTGAATCACTGGTGGATGTAAAGAGTGAAAATATATATATATATATATATATATAGTTATGTAAACATCATAATTAACTGATAGCTCCACCTTTAATCCTGTCTTCAGATAGGCATTAGTCAGTTGTTACAACTTTTATTAAATGCTCCTGAGATGTCCAGCTAATGCTTTTCTCATACTGTTTCTTAAACTTTCTTTTTATAGATTCTTGAAGCAAAGCTTTTTGTATACTCTAAGAAAGTCTCTGAACAAAGACCCGGCAGTATTCTGTACGGAACGCACGGACCATTGCCACCCCTATACAGTGTGTCACTCACCCTCCTGTCCTCCGAACTGGCCAGGATGTACCCCGAGCTCACTCTTCCACTGTTCTCAGGTACTGTGCGACAGTCTAGAGTGACATGTGATCCTTCCTTCTGTTCTAATTCTAGGGTAATTTTATCATCAATATTATCGATGCTAAATTTGTAGATCAGAATTGCTTTAGGCCAAATCCAGCTATATATAAAAATAAATTCTAGAATTTTTTTAAACATAATTATCTGTAAAACAATATAGTTATAAATGTACACACATGACAAATGCAAAGATGCTCAGATTGTTTTTAAAAAAAACTTCTACATGCATTATATATGTGCGTTTCCCAAAGAAATGAAATATAGGCAGTATAACGTATAATACCTACAGTCACTTTTAATTGCTGTGAGATGTTTGTTGGGAGTAGTGATAGTGGTGGTGTTTTGAAGCTAGCATGTTCTATATTCAAAAGTTGAGGGGCTAGGGTTGTGGCTCAGCTTGGTAGAGTGCTCACCTAGCACATGTGCAGCACTGGGTTCAATCCTCAGCACCACATTAAAAAAATAAATAAATACATAAAGGTATTGTGTCCAACTACAACTAAATATATATGTTTTTGTATATATATATAATATATATATACATATACATATATGTATATTTTTTTTAAGTTGAGAGTTTAATTTTTGGCACTTTTTTAAAGTTACATATGACACTAGAATGTATTTTGGCAGAATATACATATATAAAGTATAACTTATTCAATTAGGTTTCTGCTCTTGTACATGATGTGGAGTTACTCTAGTCATGTATACAAACACAAGGCTAGGAAAGTTATGACCAATTAATTATAATGTCTTTTCTATTCCCCTCCCCACTCTTGTCCCTCTGTTACCCTTTGTCTAGTCCAGTCTATTTCTATTCTTCCCCTCCCCAGCCTCCCTTGTTTTGGGTTAGCATCCACAAATCAGGGAGAACATTTGGGCTTTAGTTTTAGGGCATTGGCTTATTTCACTTAGCATGATATTCTCTAGTTCCATCCATTCACTGACAAATGCCATAATTTCATTCTTCTTTATGGCTGAGTAATAGTTCACTGTATATATATTCCGCATTTTCTTTATCCATTCATTCATTGGAGGATAACTAGGTTGTTTCCATAGCTTGGCTATTGTGAGTTGAGCTGCTGTGTACATGGATGTGGCTCTTTTTGAGTCTTTTGGGTATAGACTGAGGAGTGATATAGCTGAGTCAAATGGTAGTTCTATTCCAAGTTTTCTAAGGAATCTCCATACTACTTTCCACAGAGTTGCATCAGTTTGCAGTCCCACCAGCATTGTATGAGAGTACCTTTCTCCCCACATCCTCTGCAACATTTATTGTTGCTTGTATTCTTTATAATTGCCATTCTAACTAAAGTGAGATGGAATCTCAGTCTAGTTTTAATTTGCATTTCTCTAATTGCTAGAGATGTTGGATATTTTTTCATATATTTTTCGACCATTTGTATTTCTTCTGTTCAGTTCCTTTGACTTTGGGCACACTTTTATAAGCAATCTTCACAAATAACTTTTATGAGAGTTCAAGAATTGCATTTGCCAGTTCACTTTTTGCCTAAGCTCACGTGACACCTTGACGAGAGGCAACGCTCACATTCATCCTTGTTTTACACCTGCATCTCCACTGCCTTGGCGCAGCCCCTCCTTGGTCCTCTCCTCACTCTACACCCCCGGGTCCAGCGCCTCCTTCATGCTCCACTATGCGAATCTAGATTTATACAGCATTTCTCAGCTCACACTTCTCTGCCCAGTCGTCCTAAAGATAGTTGCTGTAAGAGACCGTTTCCATCTGTTGAACAGTGAACCTGTGCCAGGCTGTGTCCGAGGCACTGTATTTATCACTTCATCTTTACAACCACTAGTGTAGTGGAGTAGTTAAACAGAGGCTCTGGAGTTGGATCCCCTGGCCCTGCCATTCCCTAGCTAGTTGGCCTTGGGCAAGTCACAGAACCGCTAAACTCTGCTTCCTTATCTGAAATACTAAGAACTACATGGTAGGGTGTGCGGTTTAAAATAAGCTAATGAAAACCAGGTACCTGGCCTAGCCCTAGCTGGCATTGTCACCCCCCACCACCACTACCATCATTCTTGTTTTACAGGGGAAAACTAATACTTAAAAGATTAAAATACAGGGCTGGGGATGTGGCTCAAGCGGTAATGCGCTCGCCTGGCATGCGTGCGGCCCGGGTTCGATCCTCAGCACCACATACAAACAAAGATGTTGTGTCCGCTGAAAACTAAAAAATAAAATATTAAAATTTTTAAAAAAAAGATTAAAATAAGGCTGGGGCGGGGGCTCAGGGGTAGAGCGCTTGCCTAGCACATGCGAGGCCCTGGGTTCTATCCTCTGCACCACATATAAATAAATAAAATAAAGGTATGTGTCCAACTACAACTACAAAATAAATATTTTTAAAAAGAGATTAAAATAATTTGCTCAGGATGATATAGGTAGGAAATTGCCAAAACATAATTAAATCTAGTTCTGTCTTCCTCCAAAGTCAGGGCTATAAATTGCTGTCTTAGAAAACCACCTTCTCCTAACACTTGCTTTTCACCTTTCCATCCAAGAACGCATCTACTCTCACTTCACCTTTGACCAACACGCCAGGCCCTCTCTGAAGTCCTTGCTTCTATGTATGCTTTTTCCTTCTCTAAGAATAGAATGGGCATTCTCCCTCTCTCCCTAACTTCCAGAATTCCTTAAAATCTAACTTATAATCTACCTCTTCAGTGCACACCTCACCATCATTTCCTTGAGGTAGAGTTAGTCACACCTTGTCTAGTACCTGAAACAGTGGAAGACTCAACAAAAAACTTACTAAGCCTACTAAATTTATCTAGTAAATAAACTCTCTTGTCAGAAAACTACAGTTTATTTTGATCCACTTCAGCCAGGATTGGAGCAATGCCTGGCCTGTGTGCTGTGTGCACTCTTGTCTGGGTCCTGGGAGTACAGAGGAACATAAAGCAGTCTCTCCCATGGAAGGTGCAGTCTAGTAATAAAGATAGATGTGCAATCGTGATTATGACACGGTGTGGCAAATGCAGGTTTATTCAAGAGTATGTTCAATGTCTGAGATGGAGGTGGAAGCTGTGGGAGGCATCGGTGGTCAGGCCAGCAGTATCAGGAAAGACTTCCCAGAGGCGCAGATGTCTGAGCTTCAGTTTGAAAGAACTGTGCAAAGCAGACAGTAGTCAATGGGCACCACAGAGACAAACAGTGTATGGTTTGGCTTAGAGCAGTAAGACAGCATGATGCATTTGGGAGGTCATGTAGAGTTCAGTGTGGCTAACAATGTGCAGAAAAGGGAAAAAGCTAGACACGGCCTTAGGCAGAGCAGGAGGCAGGAGCCAAGTCCTCAAAGGCTTTATATTATCCGCTGAGGAGTTTGAAGGCCCACATTCTCTGGACCCCCTCAGAGCCCTTTGAACAGAGAGGGCGTCCAAGCCAGCTGCTCAGGTTCTGAAAGCCACTGATGAGTTTCAAACAAGAAGAGGGCTTGACAAGATCAGCATGCGTTTCAGAAAGACAAGCTGCGATGTGGAGGGTGGATTAGAAAGCGTCCAATCAGAAATGATGACAGTAGCCCCAGGAGGAAATGAAACATGTAAGATCGAGCTAAGACAGGCCCGTGAGAATGCAGGGAGAGCCTGGCATGAGGCCTGTGGCCACTCTCCCAGGGAGCCAGTACGGGAGGGTCCCAAGGTTTAGGACAAAGCAGAGATCATGAGTGCAGCCTGGGACGTTGGGTGTTGGCCGCTGCCAGACGTCCCCAGGTGTGCGCAGGCTGGAGTCAGGAGAAGGCAGCACCAGTCACTCTTGGAAGGCAGAAGGGCTGGAGCCAAGAGCACAGGTGAGATCAGGAACGGAGAGAGCATGGAGTGAAAGGAAGGACCTGGCTTTGGCAGATTGGGCAAGGGGCAGAGAGGAATGGAGGTGAGTTCAGAGAAGACAGATAATACCTAGGGGGTGAGTTTCATGGAAACCTAAGAAATGAGGATTTAGGAGGAAGGAATGAACCGTCCACAGCCTCCAACAGCATAGAGATCACAGAAGATGAGGTCTAAAAGCCGTCTTCCGTCTGGCAGGCTGGCACGGACCTGAAATCTCAGGGACTAGGAAGCTTGAAGCAGGAGGATGGCAAGTTCAAGGCCAGCCTCCGCAACTTAGCAAGCCCCTGTCTCAAAAAGAAAAATAAATTTTTTAAAAAAGAACTAGGGCTATAGCTCAGTGATAAAGTGTTCCTGGGTTCAATTCCCAGTACCAAAAAATAAAAAGGATAAGCCCTCAGGGCTTCATGATTCATTGGTAACTGTGGATAGTTCCCACGGGAGGTGGCAGCAGGAACCAGACTGCAGTGGTGTGTGGCAGAGAAAAGGGAAAACAGAGACCGGAGGGGGTGGGGGGGATGCAGTAACAAGGGGGCGGGTGTTAAGGATGAGAAGAAGAAGCTGGTAAAGTAGGAGACGGTGACAGATAAAGAGGGACCGGCATGCCTACATTTTCTTCATGAATTGGGCTATTTGATTTATGAAGAATTTTCGAAAATAACATGAAAAAACTAAGAGGGCACAACAGATTCCTCTTGTCTTTCCTCCCAGTACTATTATAAACCCTGTGGTGCGGTCCTGCTTGCTTGTAATTTCAGGTGACCTAATTATTCATAAGCAGCTAGACCCCTCCCAGGCCCCTCCCAGAGGAGCCGGGAAACACACATACCATCCCACTGACATCACTACACATTTTATTTAGATTGTTTTGGGAGGAATAACCAAGGACTTGTTCCCATGGCTATGGCTTTTTTTTTTTTTTTTTTTTTCAAAAACTTGTCTACCACCCAGGTGCTGATCTAGACTGCGAATACCGCAGACTTCCCTACCCTCTTGGACTCTGTGTCCCGCAGACAAAATGCAATAAAGATGATAAATAAGCAGATTATGTATTACGTTAGAAGGCCATGCTTGCGGCTAAAAGTCTGTAGATTTTTATACCCTGTAAAAAAAGATCGGTTTAGGGCTGGGGTTGTGGCTCAGTGGAAGAGCTCTCACCTAGCACGTGCGAGGCCCTGGGTTCGATCCTCAGCACCACATAAAAATAAATAAATAAAGGCATTGTGTCCAACTACAACTGAAAGACAAATTTTAAAAAAAAAGATAGGTGTAAAGATAGATATTTTTTTAATTGCTAAGCACCTTGGTACATGTCTGTAATCCCAGCTACTCAGGAAGCTGAGGCAGGAGGATCACAAGCCAGCCTCCTGAGGCCAGCCTCAGCAACTTGGAGGCCTTCAATAAATAAATAAGTAAATCATAAATAAACAAGTCCATATACAAAAATAAAATAGGTATTTTTCAATGATACTTTTTCTCTGATTGGATTTTTCCCCTCTCCAAAATACCGGTCTTTTCTAGTGGAGCTTAAGTAGTTCTGCCATAAAACTGTCCTGAATCTTTGCAACCAGCTGTCATTTTCCTCCACTAAACCCTCAAAGTTTAGTGCCTTTCTGAAGTCATTTGTCACTTTCTCCCTTGCCATAGAGTTACTTGCTGGCATAGTATCAGAGTCTCCTTCCCGGGATCAGGAACCATGATTCTAGTCTTGGCAGTCTCCATCATGCCTAGAATAGAGGCTCATACTAGAAAATGCCCAGTACATGGGAATAAAGGAACTCACTCGTTGGACAAGACTCTAAGTCTGTATCGTCATAGTCCATAGCATCAGATGTGATACCTAAGCTTGAAACTAAGGATGTTTTGGATTTTTTTTTTGGGGGGGGGGGGCGGCGGGTAGGTACTGGGCATGAAACTCAGGAACACTTGACCACTGAGCCACATCCCCAGCCCTATTTTTGTATTTTATTTAGAGACAGGCTCTCACAGAGTTGCTTAGCACCTCGTTGTTGCTGAGGCTGGCTTTGAACTCACCATCCTCCCGCCTCAGCCTCCAGAACCGCTGGGATTACAGGCATGCGCCACCACACCCAGTCATTTTGAGATTTTAATCCATATAAAACAGCAGCTTTGTGCTGTCTGATTATTGTGGCACATTCTTCTTCTTCAAAATGGAAAATAATAATTTTAGTTGGAGGAAAAGGGCCAAGTCAATTAGAGTTGCCATTTGAGGGATCTAGTGTGTTATCTTGGTGTCATTCCTGCCATCTGTGTCGTTCCATTCAGCAGTCATGAGCGCTGCCGGCAAGGTTGTGTCACACTGGATCACAGCACTTGCACAAGACCAGGCTTGCCAGCTTCCTCCTTTGGATAAAGCTATTTCTTGGAGACAAGCGGAGCCTCGTGCATAAACATAAAGCTGTGCTTCTTTCTCTGTGGACTGCTTATTCAGATTATAAAATTAAATGCTGCCAGCAGTGAAACAGTGCAGACATGTCAACAGAGAGAATGATGGGGAAGTGGCCCAGCTGGAGGAGGAGCTTTTGACCTTGGTGCACCTTGTTCCCAAGGTGAAGTGCAGCCCTTGTCAGGCACCTTCCATGCTCTGGGCATTTTTCAGGTAGACTCCCCAAGCTGGGTTTCTTCCTCTTGGGGGTCCACATCTCACTTTTTAACAATTGATGTTTCATGGAAGACACTTTGTAAGTCACTGGGTTATTGGAAAGAGAATGATCACTGTCAGAATAACCCTAATCACCACTGGTCAGGGGCCTGCTGGTGTCAGGCACTGTGCTGAGCCGGCTATATACGTGCTGAGTGTATCTTCTAGTCTTCACAACAGTCCCGTGTGTGCAAGGGGGGCCCCGTTGTACACATGAGTAAACTGGAGAGCAGAGAGGTTGGATTACTAGCCGAGAGTCATGGGCGGCTATTAACGCAGTGGAACTAGAACCCAAATACACATCCTTCTGCCTCCAGGTCCCTTGTTTGTCCAAGGGACAAATAAGCCCTCTTCCACTAGCAGTGAACTTGAACTCCTGAGGCCTCCCATCTCACTCCATTTTTACCAAGCCTGTCCTGTCCCCATGGTGCAGTGCCACTTTCCCACACAGAGCAACAGACATGAAATGACAGGTGTGAGAACAAGCTTTGTTGTTGTTTTTTTTTTTTTTTTCATTTTTGTCACCTTGGGGAGCTATTGTATGTGCACATGTTTTCTGTAAATGGAAAGCATTGTTTAATCATGAAGATGGTGTTCATATTTTAATTTGTTTGGTGGAGTAATAACATAACGGCTCTCCACCGCAATTCTCTTTAGAGGTAAGCCAGCGGTTCCCCACGACACACCCAAACGGGCGTCAGATCATGCTCACCTACCTGCTGCCCTGGCTGCACAACATCGAGCTGGTGGACAGCAGGCTCCTCCTCCCTGGGTCAAGCCCCAGCAGCCCCGAGGACGAAGTCAAGGACCGAGAAGGAGAAGTGACAGCCCCTCATGGGCTGAAAGGAAATGGCTGGGGCTCTCCAGAAGCCACATCACTGGTCCTCAATAACCTCATGTACATGACGGCCAAGGTAAACTCAAGTCACATGGCTCCATCTTCAGAAAAAGCAAACCCTTGTGCAAACCTATTTATCCTTTAAAAATCACCCAGAAGGAATGGACAGTGGTGCTGGCCACACAAGAGCATAAATGATGTCACTAAACTCCACACATTAAAATGATACATTGAGGGCTGGGGAAGATAGCTCTGTGGTAGAGAGTTTGCCTAACATATGGGAAGCCCTGGGTTCAGTCCCCAGCATCACACACACAAAAACCAAGGTTATAATGGCAAACTTTATATTTTACTGCAATTGAAAAAATAATAAGAAGCCTAACATTTTTTAAAGTTGATGTCCGTAGGTATTGGAGGTGAATGACTTCTGCTTTATCAATTTCTCTCCCCTGGAAAACAAATGACATCTTTCTGATAAACAGCCGTTTCCCTTTCTTACTATTTTTGAGATGGCCATGACCTTCAAAACCACTTTGCCTCCAATGTTCTTCCCACGTACGTCACTGGGCTGTTTCTTATTTTGTTTGTTACAGTATGGAGATGAAGTTCCTGGGCCAGAAATGGAAAATGCCTGGAATGCGCTCGCCAACAACGAGAAATGGAGCAACAACCTGAGGATCACACTGCAGTTCCTGATCAGCCTGTGCGGGGTTAGCAGTGACACGGTTCTCCTACCCTACGTAAGTGTGTCTCGGGCTCTCGGGAGGCATCATTCCTGCTGGGGCTTCCATGTACAGTTTGCGAGCCAAAATGTGCTCCCGGCTCCAACTAAAATAGAAATGTGCAGTTTTGCCCGTCACACTCATCTCCTGAGAGCTCTTCCAGATACTTTATGAAAGTTCCTTTAGCCCACAAGACACAGGCCACACATGCCAGTGACAACTGTCATCCCCTCACTCTAAGCCTTGGGACACAGACCTGTGAATTAAGGAGCAAATATTTTTCTAACAGTTACCAAAAGCTGCCTTCTACAGACGTTAGTGCCAGCATGTGAGAGACACTGGGTGCTCTCAAAACAGAATTAAAATACAGAGAATCCTGGTTTTTCTCTTCAAATTCAGGTGGTAGGAGAGAGAAACAAGTAAAGCTGTCTGATACTTGCTATTTATATCAGAAGGAGATGGGATCAACAGAAGGACAGCATTTTAAAATGCAAGCTCACTCCGCATTTCCATACCGGTTGCTTTTGCAAGAGAGTTGATTTCTTCCTGCAGTTTGACTCATATAAGCCTCGTAACAGCACACTCGCTTCAGGCTGGACCATGAGGTCTACAGCAATGCAGAGCATTGAATCCAGAGATTTCTTTAAGATTTTAAACTACACTGGGCATGGTGGCACTCGCCTATAATCCTAGCCATTCTGGAGCCTGATGCAGGAGGATTGCAAATTCAAGGCCAGCTAAAAGTCATTTGTTTCTAGGGGAGAGGAAAATAGAAAGGGACCAGATTCCTTTTTAAACAAAAATAACTAGCAATTTTCCCCCCACCCCACCCCCCACGGTTTGTATAAATAAAATTCTTTCTGAAGATAGGACCTTTGATGGCAAGTTGGAAGCTTAGATCAAATCAATGTGCCCAGAGGGTAATTTTAAAAAATTAAACCATTAGAAAAGGTAAGGCCTTCAACACACATAGTCCTAATCGCCCACGTGGCAAGGTGAATTCTAACCCCACCTGGATTAGCCTAGGAGAGCACCAAGATTACTCTGGGGCTGATGGCACCCGGATGGTGGCATGGGTTACCTACCAGCCTGCAATTCTTGTGGACTAGGTTCTGGAAAGCATCTCTTGTTTCTTTTCTTCCTCTCAGATTAAAAAGGTAGCCATATACCTATGCCGCAATAACACCATTCAAACCATGGAAGAACTTCTTTTTGAGCTGCAGCAGACTGAGCCCGTGAACCCCATTGTCCAGCACTGTGACAACCCGCCCTTCTACCGCTTCACTGCCAGCAGCAAGGCCTCTGCAGCCGCTTCCGGTAAGGACCAGGGACCTGGGCCGACTTCTTGTCCTGGGTCTCTGGAATTTTCTTTTGGCGGAGCCTTAAAAGTATGTGAATATGTGTCTGTGGCTTTTTCTTATTCCTGTATGTACATTCACTTAAGAAACTTGAAAATAGCTGAGACTCCGGGTCATTATTGGATAAATGAAACTGTTTTGTAAGAATGACCATGGAGCTTTTTACTTTATGCTGATTTCAAGAAGAGCCCTGAAATCACTGAGGAGTCTCTTCTGGACCTTCCTATTTGTATCTATGGGATTCCTGTTGCTAACCTTGTCCCAGGACTGACTAAAACACCTACAACAGTACAGGTTGTGCAAACCTAATCCCAAAATCCAAAACACTATTCAGTCTGAAACGTTTTGAGCACTGACCTGATGCCACAGGTCCAGTGGTTGAATGTACATGAACTTTGTTTCTGACATAAAATTATTTAAAATGTATGAAATTAGGCTGTGTGCATAAGATGTATGAAACAGGAATGAATTTCATGTTTAGACTGGAGCTCTATCCCCACCATATCTCACTGCATGTATGCAAATATTCTAAGATCTTTTAAAAATCCAAATTTGGAAATAATTCTGGTTCCAAGCATTTTCGATAAAGATACTCAACCTGTATTATCGCTTTCAGTAAATAGGTATCAGCATCATTTCATGAAACACGTGCCCTCCCCCTCCCCGATGGCCCATTCCCTCTCTTTGCCCTCTTTGCTGCCAGAGCAGTTCTTGCAGAGAAGTGTCAGCTTAGGAATCAGAAGCTCTGGCTACTGGAACTTGCTTTCCTAGCATTGGTCAAATAACTCCAGAAACACTAAAACAACTTACAGCAGGGCCAGCTGCTATAAATAAGCTCATTTCCAAGTGGCCAGGAGAATAGGTTCCAAGAATGTTGCAGCCTCACTTTACAAGGGAGTTAAGGAATCTGGTTTGACCATAACAGATGTCTAGGATTCTCCTGTTTCAGTGGTGCCCGCTTAAAAGGTTGTTTAGAATGTCTGAGATTGTACAAAAGATGTGAGGAATCTTGCAAATAGGGATTTTTACAGGAAATCTGTTCCTAAAATTAACTGAGACTTGAGTCTTGACTTGACTCCTCTGCATGTGTCTTTTACTAAGCGTCTTTCTTCTAATCCCATCTACAGGAACCACCTCCAGCAGCAATACAGTGGTCGCTGGCCAGGACAGTTTCCCAGATGCCGAGGAGAGCAAGATATTGAAAGAATCTGATGAAAGGTTGGTGCACAAATCTGGCCTAACACCCAACATAACTTTCAGCAGTAGCCGGTACAAAGGCATCAGTAACAGTTTGTGAGGTTTCCTAAATCTCACAGGCACACCAAAGTCCTCCTTTTATTCTTAGAACACAGACTAACTTTCTAATTCTGTCCTGTAGATCCCTGAAGTTAACAATTTTTCCGTATACAAAGTCAGAGAACAGAAAGATAAAGAGGAGACAGTTTTGGTAGCTGATTCCCACTTACCTCAGGGCTTCATAAAAAAACACCAGTCATTCTGCTAATGGGTAAACCATCTAGAATTACAGGGGATTTGTCGTGTGAAATTTTCAAATCTGATTACTAAATAATTTCTTAGAGTAGTTGTCTTGAGGTAGGTTTTATAAAATATCATTGTATTTATCAGCTTTTTGTGACTATTAGGAAATATCGGAGGCTGACTAACTTATGAGGAAAAGAGGTTTATTTAGCTCAGGTTTGGAGGCTTTAACCCCAAACCGTATGACACAGATTCCAGCAATGGCCCTGTTGGCTACATCACATTGTGGTGGGAGCATGTATGTCTGTGCGGTCTCTGTTTCTTCTTATTCAGCTACAAGGATTCAACCATGAGAGCTCCACTGTTATTACCTTGCCTAACCTAACTATTTTCCAAGGACACTACATCATATGGGATTAAGTTTCACCCTCTTAATACCATTTACATAAGACTGGGAATTAAGTTCTTATGAGTTTTGGGGGACAAACGTATTCCAACCATAGTAGTAATCATTCTTTTACCCTTACTTTACTGTGATAACATCTCAATTGACCAAGAACACTGTCTTTTCCTGCTAGGCAAAGTCTCCATTCCCTTCACGACCACGCTGGTGGTATTTTCTTACCTACACACTTGTCCTCAGATTGCCCGTGAACTGCTCTGGGTAAATAAAATCTGAATTGCTCCTCCCTGCAGATTGTAAAGAGCAGGGAGGGAAAACAGGATAGAGACTCCTATTAAAAAAACAAGAACTAGGAGGACACTCATGGTGTTGAAAACCCCTTCAGCTGAGCATGTAAAAGGTGATGAGGCAGCCCTTTCATTGAAAAATTAATAGTGAGGATGGAACTCAAATTCACATTGAAGAAAATGTAAGGGATCAAATAAAGAAAATAATTCACGTCGCCCCAAATGCGCCAGGATACTTCCTGACTGTCTTCGGGATTTCACCCTGTGCTCTAGAGCAGAGGTGAAGTGGAAGCTCCTCTGTGATGGGCATCTCCCTCTCAGTCAGGCATTTACCAAGTCCCTTACCCAACTGGGAGGAGAGTGGCCTTTGGGCGGACGCTCATCTGTATGGACCTTGCTTCAGGCTAATTCCAAACCCTGTGGGTCATGAAGTACAGATCTTATCCTTCATAGTTCTCCAGTAGAAACCTGTCTTTCTCCAAAATGCATGAAAGTTTTGATACTCCATTAATCGGTGACAGTATAGAGTTACTAATTAGCATTTTTAATCCATGTTTATTAGTACCTTCTTTGCCTCATGGTAGAAAGCACAATATTTCTCTAAAGATATCTCTACTCTCTACTGGTATGTAAATTCTTAATTATTTATCATCTAGACTGAGTTTCCCATCTTAATTTTATTTGGGGTAGAAAGTTGATATACTTTAATATATTAACATCTCATTCCAAAGAAAGACCTCTGTAGGTCCGGTGATCTGCATGTGAGTTGTTTTTGTTGTTGTTGTTGTTTGTGGTGGCCCTTAAAATAAAGAAGTAAGTTATCTGTATAATATCAAGATCAGAGAGTATTTTTAAGAAAGGTTGTCTAGCCTGGTGTAGTGGTGCAAGCCTATAATCCCAGCAATTTAGGAGGCTGAAGCAGGAGGATCCCAAGTTCAAGGACAGTCTCAGCAATTTAGCTAGGCCCCAATCAACTTAGCAAGAACCTACCTCAAAAAACAAAAACCAAAGAGGTAAAGCACCCCTAAGTTCTATCCCTAGTACAAAAAAAAAAAAAAGTCCTGACTAAAGCTCCACTAATATATATACATATAATTATATGCACTAAAAATAAATAATGTTTTTTTAAATTCTGAGAAAAGCTACAAGTTAACATTAACCTACCCTAAGGCCCCCCCAATAGCCAAAGTAAAAAATAAATAAATGAATAAATAAATAAATAAAATATATATACATATATATAATTTTATAACTTTCAGTATTTTGTTCATAAAAGAAACTATTCACCAAACCATTCACCAAAAATTACTAACAGAAATTATCCCAAGAAAGAGTATTTTACTTTTTTGGACATCAAAATTAACATGTCTTATTAAAATTGAATTTTATATCAATTTTTTAAATATACCAAAGCAATCTTCATAAATATTTTTAATGTAACCACCCTTCAGAAGGGCCTATTTTATAAACTTATAGTTTTATGAGGATTTTTCATAGGGAACTAAAGAAATAAACTTTAATTATATAATTTTTTTCTGAGCTTTGTTGATATAGGGCTGGAGAATCTGTAATGCAAATTGACAGTGATTTGGTTGAGTTTTTTTTTGGTTTGTTCTCCTGCTGGGAATCAAACCCAGGGTCTCATTCACGCTAAATGCACACTCTGTCCCTGAACTACACCCCAGCCCCAAGTGACAATGCTAAGAAGCCTTAGTATCCACTGATATCAAGACAGCTACCTAGGTGTTCATTTGAGCCAAGTCAGCAAGAGAAAACTCAGGGAAACATTTTATCCTTTTAGTTTTTCTCTTATCAGGCTGTGTTCACGGTATACATTTTAAGATATGAACCTTTGATGTGAAAGGATTAGTCAGTCAGCCTGGTCCTTCAAATTCCTCTATGTCCCAAATCCAAAATTTGTTTCCCCAACCCAGAAAGGCAAAGAGAAGTAGATTCCTCTCTGGGGAGTCAGGTTTTCCTTTTCTTTTGCCAAGGAGACCTTTGCTGCTCTGTGGTTTCAGTCAAGAGAACAGTCTGGAAGGGGCTTGCTCCTCCCCTTCACCCTACTTAAGGCCCCTTTAGAGCTTTTCAATAAGGAAAAGAGAAGCATTGCCATCCACTCTCTACTTCTTCCCCGCCTGGCCCTCAGAGCACTTCTAAATCCTGCACACTGTGGGCGGTAGTTCATCAGTCGCCGAGTGCCACGGAGCTCCCCACCCAGCAGAAACCTCCAGATGTGGCATGATTTTTCCAACCTACTTTCGTCCCTTGCTGAATGGTGTCTGGGCTCAGCATCCACTTTTTGTAACACCACATTTATCAGCATAAATGTGATCAAGGAACTGCTTCAGAAGGTGATACATCTGTCACTCTTCTAATTTCATAAGTACCCATCTGATTTAGACTGTTTCATGGTCTAATTCATATGAAACAAAGCAGATGTCCCAGAGATTCTTTTATGGATTCACAAAGCAATAGCACAAGCGACACGACTGTGAGGAACGTTTGAAGTCATCTAGGAGTATATGACAGCATCGGGAAGGCAAATCCTAAGAAATGAAGAAAACCAAAGTAATTACAGTCCATTACAATTCTTCACTCTAGCAAATCCAAACTATTGGTGGAATATTCCAAGGTTCTACACCTGGGAGAAGGTACATAGTTAGTGGCACATTCGGTGCATTTTCCTGAACCCTTCCTGTTTCTTCACACCCCATAAGGACAGCTACCTCCTGCCTCTTCCAGTGTTCCAGAGGGAAATAAGTGCTGATCTGTTGTCACCCAGGTTAGAACACAGGTCAGTAATGTAGACAGACTCACCTATTTTGGCAAGTATCTCCTGCTTTTTTTAAACGTGGCCCTTTGGCTATATATGTTAAGTGGGTAGAACTTGCTATGTATTATTTAATGTTAAATAAATACAGACATACCATTTCAGACTGGGGGGTGGAGCTTTGTGGTTGAGCATTTGCCTAGCACGTGTGATGCCTTGGGTTTGATCCCCAGCACTCAAAAAAAAAAAAAAAAGAACACATGCACACAAGTGCATACGTACCATTTTGCTCTTATTTTGCCCTTATTTCCCCTGAGCCACACCCTGGCCCTATCATCTTGGGATGATAAATATGCTATTGATTTGAATGGTTTTGTTGGTCCTTTGCCAAGACAAGGAAATTCTAGAAATCCAAGGGAGAGCATAATAACATGTTATAGCTAGAGAGTGTCTCACAGTCTCATGTCTTTTTTTTTAATTATTCCCCACACAACCCCAATAAAATAAAAGATAAAACACCATTATTATTCCATTTTAGCAATTATGGAAACAAGGTTCCCAAAGAACAGAGCTAGTGAGAGAGAGCTGGTTTGTTTTTTCAACATATTTTTATGATTAAATTACACACAGTAATTATATATATTTCTGGAGTGCAGTGTAATGTTCTAATTCATGTATACAATGTAATAATCAGGCCAGGGAGATGTGCATATCCATCACCTCAAAGAGAAGCTCAATATTAAAAAAAAAAAAAAATTCCTGCCTTCTTGGAGGCAGCTTGGCCCTCAAATGTCCCTGCACTGCCACCTCCCTGTGATTGACCCTAGATGACTCATTTAACCTCACTTGGCATCACTTTCCTCATTTGTAAGTCAATAATATATATCTCAAAAGTGAGTAGAGCACTCGCCTAGCACGTGAGAGGCTCTGGGTTTGATCCTCAGTACCACATAATAAATAAATAAATAAATAAAGATATTGTGTCCAACTACAACTAAAAAATAAATATTTTTTAAAAAGTGAGTAACCCAAATTAAATAAGGGATGTGTGTGAAGTTCTAGACTTCAACTATTTTTTTTTCTTTTGATTATTTCAACAAGCCACAAAAGAAACCAGAGAGAAGAGTCCTTCTGATTCTATGATTATATTACAGATTCTAGTACCTTTTTCTAAAAATTCGCAGACTATGTTAAGGGAGGCTTCAAGTTGATATTTAGAACAAGATTTGTTCTGGAACTATTTTGTGTACTTCCAATTCTTCCCACTTTCATTTGTTCATTTAGCAAAAAATTGTTGGCCACCCACCTTGTACCATGTTCTGTGAAGCGGGAATCACATTCAACATCAGGCCCATTTTTGTCATTTTCTTTCAAATCTAGTGTTATGATTTTCTAGTTCAACTAAAATATCAACCATGAAATCTTTATCTTTTCAAGGTTTGGGCTTTTGTTTGTGAGCAAAAGTGACCATTGGTCTCATGTGAGGGGAAAAGAAATGTTTTAGGTACAATCTTCATAAGATTCCATCAAGAAAAGCATCATCATTAGAACCAGCTGCTAAAGAACCAACCACCAAATAATAGTATCTGCCATGAGCAACAGCACGTGTACACCCCTGTTGCTGTATCTTAACAATTGTCCTTCTCTTTGAAGGTTTAGTAATGTCATCAGAGCCCACACCCGCCTAGAGTCAAGATACAGCAATAGCTCCGGAGGATCGTATGATGAGGATAAAAGTAAGTACCCACAGTCTGTGGGCTTCCAGACAGAATGCAAGTGGTTGAAGAAAGGATGATGAGCATTTTGATTATTCTTGACCTAATTACTAAGAAGGACCCCAAATATTAAGCCGTCATTTAATCTAACTCTACAGAGAAGTATAGTCAGCATCTTAAATGTACAACAAACAAACAAACCCCAAGTGAAACAGTGGAGAAATCAAAATTGTAAAATTTCAAATCATTATACAATTTTTATATTCTTAGCATTTTTTTTTGATGACTCACAGTCTGGGAAAGGCTTGTAAAAAAAAATTGTCCCTTTAGAAGATGATTTTTGCAATACAGCTTTTCAACCTATCTTGGGACTAGACTTAACCTTTAAGTTCTGAGTGTGCGCTTCCCCAGGATGGGATCTGATTTCACATTGAATCTCCCACTTGTGTGGCCTCAGTCACCAAGTAAAAACCTTCTAAGTTGGGAGACTTTCTTTGTTCCTTGGGCAACTGGATAAACCAAAAATGTCATTGCATTCATTGACTTTATGTGTAAGGCCTAGACAGCTTGTGTTGATACAGAACAGGTGTAGAGTATCAGTTGGTCATGAGTTACAAAAATATCAGAACCAAAAAATCATTCCCAGTGTTGCTCAGGTATGATAGGGAAATCAGTGAACTCTTTGTGGGATTTGTTTTTCTATCTGAGTAGAAATCATAAGTATGGTGATATTTCATGAGTTGGATTCATCTCATCAGTGTTTAAGGACTTTATAGTTGTTTCTTGAATTGTTTTGTTTCTATGGGAAATGTACAGTCAGATCAGATACCACATTTCAACAGCCCTTACTTGACTTCCTAATGCATTGATTGCTCTAATTTAGGTTACGTTTCAGCTGTGCCCCTATAAAAACTTTTTACTAGAACTATCAATAAGAGGTGAAATAAGGCTGTTTATATTTTCCTTCCCTTCTATATCCCATCAGGGGACTGAACCACTGAACAGCTGGATCTGGGACCATAGATCACCGACATTAATTCCAGACAGGACCAGATTTTTACACAGGAGGGAAGGGGAGGGTAGTTCTAGAGAAATCAAAATGTTGCTTCAGAAGAGGTCTGGTTTACTGTGACAATATTCAGCAACTCAAAATCTGAGGACAGAAAAATTGAACTATGAAGAGTTTAAGGAGCCTAATGCCAACTCCTCCAGAATTTGACAGACATGATATAACTAAACCTACCACTGTGTGATAGTGAATTGACATGAGGAAACAGCTATACTTCGGCCAGTTAACACCTTTAAAGTGTATTTCTGTGTTTTGGGTAAAAGACGTAGACTTTGGTAGAAATATTATAATAGATAACAATCATTTTTGAAATTATAGCTTTAAAACCTCAAATTCCTTATGTTCATCAAAATAGAGGATTCCAGAAAAGTCATTGTAATAAAATGGGATAATATGTCATTTTATACATATAAACCCAGATCACTGACTTTAGGGGCAAAAAGAAAAATAAATAATGGAAGTATTTATGAAGATTAAAAATCCAGATAAGGCATAAAAAAGAAATCTAATGTTATCATATGGCTTCTATTTTACCTAGAAATATTCACAAATTAATTTTATCAGTATGAATAACATTTCGATGGTAAAATAATTTTGGTATAGAATTTGAATTCAGTTGTGTGTCAAACTATCATTCACATAATTAATGTTGTTGACCAGTTTCATGGCATGAAGTTTGGACACTGAGCGCTTGTATGGTCTCTTATTTATCATAAGAGAAAATGAAATCAAGCTAAATAGACAGATGTTCATCACAGGAAGCCCATAAAGTATATATTAAGATCCTTTCCCAGAGTGCTCAATCAATAGTGCTCTAGTCTGGTTGTCTCATAGAAAGCAGTGGGTCTATTAGGACACAGATAATCTCAGGACTTTAGTCACTGGGACCTCATTGATGTACTTTTGGCTTTGGCTACATAACTGTGGACATGGAACATGCCACAGATAGGGAAAGGTTAGTAGATAGACTTAATCCCCAAACTGATAGCTGGGGGTCTGGTACACTAAATGTTGGCTACTTCCTCCCTGAATTCTCCAGGGATCAGCAGAGGTAGGAAAGCTCAAGAAGGGGTCAGGAGAGACAGAGTGGCCCAGTGTTTTATAATGTAGGTTTGTCCAAAAGGCGCTTTATATTAAAATAAAATCTATACCCCCTTGGATAAAATGAACAAGCAAACTGAGGTAGACCTAGAACTGTAAAGGTATTACGTAAGATTCCTTCTAGAAAATTTCTAAATATCTGGATTATTTTCAAGTTCATCTGCTGCTGAATCTGGTTTTATAATAAGAGGACAAGTAGTTAAACTGGGTATTAGCTGAGTTATGATGGTTTAGACCTAACTGCAGAAAACCACTTTTAGGCCATTGTAATGTTGCACATTTTTGCTGACTGGTTATATATCTAAAGTCATCTATGAAACTAAAATATCCTTTCCTAACAGCAATCTCACAATTTTAATCCTTCAGCACTCTCCATTTTTTGCTCTCCTTTCAAGTTTTATTAAGGAATATCTACTGACATAGAAGTACATTTTGTAACTAACTTATCCTGGTCAGTCATCCAGAAAGTAAATTTACTGAAAGTGAGACACTCTTAGATAATACACTGAGAGTTACAACTAAGATAAATTACTACTGCTCCTGCCTTAAATTTTTTTGTAGATTCAAATTGTTGTGTCCAAAATCTCATGGCACAAGATTCTAAAGCTCCAGCTGCTCGTTCGTGGGTTTGTTGGAAAGAGTTAACAATTACTTCCTAACTTTCCCCACAAAACCCCCTTAGCTCACATCCTGAAGAAGAAGTAGGGTATTCTTGATTCTAGTGCCTGTCCTTGTTGGGAGCCTCACTTGTCACAGTAGGAAGGATTCCCTCCACCAGTTCTGCTAACTGTTAAGCCAGTATCCCACTCTCAACCAGCAGCATTGAATCAACTACATTTGTACGCTTCATAATGATGGACCACATGATTTCATGCACCACATAATTTCGGTCAGACCACATACACAATGTTGGCTGTATCATACAGCCTCAGCATGTAGTAAGGCTGTACCATCCAGGATTGTGTAAGTACTCTCTGCTATTTGCACAATGACAAAATTGCCTAAGGACACTTTGCCCAGTGTGTCCTAGTCGTTGAGTCAGATTGCTGAGTCATATTCCTGGGTTAGGTATCACACAGCCCCCCGTGGAATAGCTCATCTGAAATGCCAAGGGCCTATATTGAGAGCATAATAAAAAATACTAACATGAAACTTGTTCCTATGCTTACCTGAAAGATACCGTTGATGAAGTTCATTCATTCAGGGATAATTTTGGATCCCTGGCTACATGCCAGAGACTACTGGAGGAATAAGGGAAACGAGACAAGGAACAAGGTGAAGAAGGTCCCAAGCCTCCTGGAGCTTACTTGAGAGAAGCAGAGGCAGGCAGCGCTGGTAAATGGGGGATCCAGGCCAAGGGAAGAAAGCAGAAGCAGTGAGGGACAGAAAGTGGTCAAGGACACCCTCTGTGATAAGCTGGCATTTAGACCTGAATAAAGCATTGAGCAGCGCCATCTGGGGAAGAGCGTGCCAGGCATGGGGAAGAGTAGATCTGAGGCCCTGAGGCTGGCCTCATGTCAGAACAGCAGGGAATCCAGGATGCCTGGGGTGGGGTGGGGTGGGCAGTAGGACAGGGGTAGAAGATAAACCCAGAGAAGAACAAGGGGACAATCGTATAAGGCCTTAAAGGCAGTGGTGTGGCATCTGGATTTCATTCTGAGTATATCAGGGGAACCACTAGCGAGTGTTGAGCAGCAGGGTAAGGGCTGTGACCAGAGTTGCTTTAAAGGGATTACTGTGGCTGCTCTGAGGAGTAGTGTAAAGGGACAGGAGTGGAAGCCGGGAAATCATGGAGACCCAGTGTGAGAGAGGAGGGGGCTCAGATTCAGTGATGGGGGAGGACAGTGGTAGGAGGCTGGACACATTTTTGAAGTCAGAGCACTGACTTTGTTGATAATGACTGTCCTCAGTTTCCCCCACATAAAGCGGGGATAATAATAAGCACCTATTGTTGGGCTGTTAATTTGTGGAGTGCATAGAACACCGCCTGATGCCCAGTGACTCTTGTGTTAGTTCCTAATGTTGTCATTGTTATAATTACTGTGGTCATAACCGTGATTGTGAGCTGAATGTAGGATGTGAGAGGGAAGCCGGGGAGGACTCTAAGGCTCTTGTCCTGACCAAACTGAAACATTTCACTGAGGTGGGGGAAATGGAGGAAAAGGAAATTTCCATCCAAAGTAATGGAAATTCACATGATTTCCCATTTTTATTTTTATCTGTGTTTTTCTTTTCTCTAAAATGAATAACAGTAGTTATCAAGTAATAACTAATCAAGTAATTACCCAATCAAGTAATTCTAACCCATTGATCATGTCATTCATACCAAATTGAGTAATTAGCAAGTTATTTTTACAAGCATGTATTTGTAAGATTCTTTCTAAAAAATAAGGAGAAAAAGCAAACGTCTTCTCGTGGAAAATGAAGTTCGCTTGTCTTTCTCGCTCTAAAGATGACCCCATCTCTCCCTACACGGGCTGGTTGTTGACCATTACGGAGACCAAACAGCCACAGCCCTTACCGATGCCGTGTACTGGAGGATGCTGGGCCCCCCTGGTTGACTATCTCCCAGAGACCATCACTCCACGAGGGCCACTCCACAGGTGAGCGGTGTGCACGGGTGGAGACAGATGATGGCTTGGCTTTGACTGAACGTCTCTACCTATTAGAAGAGGAAACCTCTTCCAGGTTTCACCAGAAACATCACTTTTTAAGTCAGAGGGGTCTTGCTTGACTTGTCTGCCGGCCCCAGCGGCTTAGTCAAATATTAACCAATGTGCAAAGCGGCCTTGCAGCCCTTTGAGCTTTCTTTGGATGTAATTCTGTGATGCTTTTTTGACTGTATTGCAACTTGAAGACAGGGCCTTGTCTTCATCTCACAGTTTTTATTACCTGTGACTTGTAGAATTTCCATTTCATAACTAACTTAACTGGTATTTCTTCTTGTTGTGGGGCTGTGTGCTATATCAAAAGCTAAACTCTATATATCTGGAATAAGGTTCTTAATATAATTTTTTCAGCAAGCCATAAATAACAGTTGCATTGAATTGTGATCTAATGGTGTATTTCCACCCGCCTCAGAAGTCGCATTAATCTCATCATTTTGTTGGTTAGGTGCAATATTGCTGTGATTTTTATGACTGAGATGGTGGTGGATCACAGTGTAAGAGAAGACTGGGCTCTCCATCTACCACTACTACTCCATGCTGTCTTCTTAGGTAAGACTGGATCTAGAGGGGATTCTACCCAACAGGGTCAAAAACACAAAGAGGTAATCCACAGAGATTTCTTTTCACGTTGACGTCAGCGTGCCCCACTTTTGAAAGATTTTAGTCTCTTCTGTTTTTCATTGCACTTTTGTGACACCTACTTTCTAAAATTTCAGTTGATCAGTCATTGTTTGAAATTGTCCTAATTCTACAATGTAAATAATTTGGGCTTTTTTGAGGGAGTTTGGCCGAGGAAGTAAATTTAAAGCACTGAGATACGGTCAGTGCAAACAAAAAGACAGTGCATAGACCATAGCAGGCCTAGCACTGAGCTTCAGGTACTCAAGCAGTAAAGCAGAATGGGAGTAGGAGCCATCCAGAAGACGAGTTAGAGACACAAATAAAGTAGGATCCTTCCATAAGACAGATCCAAGGAAGAGAACATCTTAACAAGGAAGAATGCAAACCACGTCCGGTGCTACGGAGAGGTCAAGAAAAGTCCATCTTATCAGCATTTCATGAGACTATTTTATTTAAGAATAAAGCATTTTAATTTTTTAAGCCCAACTTCTTTATGCTGGTAACCCAAAATATAATAAACTAAACATTTGTTTGATGTGTTCCTCCCAGGTCTCTTGGAATCCTTACTACCCCTGGAATCTGAAGGAGCTTACCATTTGGTTATACTAAGCAAGTCTACCGTTTTGTTACAGGTTTGGACCATTACCGGCCTGAAGTCTTTGAACACAGCAAAAAATTGCTTCTTCACCTCTTGATTGCCCTCTCTTGCAACAGCAATTTTCATGCCATTGCTTCTGTGCTCCTGCAGACCCGTGAGATGGGTGAAGCTAAGACTCTAACTGTCCAGCCAGCTTACCAGCCGGAATATCTCTATACAGGTAAGGAGGAGGAGCAGCAGGCAGCCTGAGACAGAGTCACAGATGGAAGATGATGGGGGGGGGGGGTGTCAGTGGAGCCCAAGTTCACTTCTCTCATGCTATTGCCTCCAACTTGCCTCCAACCATTTCCCTTGATGTGAACTTGCCTCTCAGAAGCTCTCCTCATTATTAAATATTTTTAAACTTTATTTTTCCTTGTTATGATTGCTACTCCTATTAACTATGTTCCTATTGTGGCATTGAATTTAAAATACTCAGGGTCAAAAACATCAATCTAGAACACTGCAGATAGGGTAGACTGCAAATCGGTCATGGGCCAGGTCCCAGGTGTATACGTTGTTCTCTTGAAGGAATTTCCACTTTATTGAATGACTGTTTTCTAGAAGGCACAATTTAATGGGAGCCTATGAAAAACTACTGCTGTTTTGAAACGAAAAAATTTCTTCAAAGGAATGGGAACAGAAAGCATTGGCTGAGTCAAAGAAATCACCCTGCCATGGCAAGCTATGGAAAGCAGCCATTAGATTTTCACCATGAAGGTCAATGGTTGAAGTTAGTCATGAAAACTTTCCCAAAAGAGTTGGCCAGTGGTTTTCATTTAGAACAGTAATATTTGAAATATCTTAAAATGATGATGAACATTACTATTTAGGTATTGTTTTATACATTACATTGATACCAAGTATGCTATGGCATTTCATTTCACAGGGTACTTTCTTCATTACCTTGAATAGGATGTAGTTTTATTTCACTTCTTGTATTCAGCACTGTCTTGACTTCTAATAGACGTTAACATTTTTCAGGAAAACAAATATGAAGTCATTATTAATTCTGAGATGTAAGCCCCCAGTGTGCCTCAGTTTAAGCTCTTATTTTGAGCCAAGCCACGCTTAATATCCTATCAGCCTCTGAGGGACACAGAACTCTTTATGACAGACTGACAGACACTTAATTTAAAGAATCTAAAGAGTTCTACTTGTTCAAACTTCTATGGATAAAAAAAAAAAAAAAAAAAAAAAGAAAAACAAAAAACTTCTATGGATAAAGATGTATTCCATTAAGTATATAGACTTAGGCTGATAAAATTAGTGTCTCAAGTTGTACAACTCTGAGTGCATCAGTGTTGCATTCATTATACCAGTGATGTGGTATAAAATGATTTAGGGATTTACCAAAAACAAAATGTACACAGTGACTATAGGCAAGGCCAACAATTGATAGCCAAAATGATTGGATCTATCACATAGGAATAGGTTTACCGAGTATGGGAAATGTCCCCTTTTTATAAACCATTATTGAGCATCTAGGTTCAACTATAGTTGCTGTCAAATCCACACTAAAAACTGTGTAATAGAAATCATTGTCCTACCTCATTATAATAGAAAACTAAGATTCAGAGTGTTATATAAGCTCCAAGGGTACACTGTATGCTGCAGAGGTGCTCTAATAATTAACATTATTCAGATGTACTTTAAAAAAGAGAGAGAGAGAGAGAGAGAATTTTTAATATTTATTTTTTTTAGTTTTCAGCGGATACAACATCTTTGTATGTGGTGCTGAGGATCGAACCCAGGCCGCACGCATGCCAGGCGAGCGCGCTACCACTTGAGCCACATCCCTAGTCCTCAGATGTACTTTTTATAATTATTAAAAGAGGACAAGGGAATGGTCCCATGTGTACTTTATCCCCAAACCCATATAGCCAGAGAGGTAGAAGTGTTAACCAAATACACAGTGGAAAGAACATACTATTCACTTATATTTTCTTTAAATACCATGCAATATAGTTTATAAAAATATACACCTAGGTGGCTGAAGGTAGTAGCTCAGTTGTAGAGCATGCACTTAACTTTTGTGAGGTCCTGGGTTCAGTCCTCAGCACCAAAATAAACACACACACATACACAATATTCTAACTTCTAGGCAAATTTACTTAAAACATTAAATATAACTTGCTTATTAGTCAAAGTGACTGTTACCTTAAAAAAGGGGATCACTTTGCATGTTTAAGTCGTCTAACACTGAAGAATAATTTGCTGATGGTACCTTTCTTAGTTGACCTGTTATAATTTAACTTTTCCTTGGCCTGGCCTAGGCATGCATGAAACACACACACACACACACCAGAGTAGAAAATGGCAGATCACCTCTATTCCCAAATGTCCACTCATCTACACAGCAGTACCACTGATCCCATATACAAAGAAAACCTATCAATTTCATTTCATCATAGGCTAGCCCAAATCAAGTGCTTTCTCCCCAAAATTTAAATAACTTCACAATTGTTTGTGTTCCCCAGCAGGCCTTATTGAGCATGCTGACAAGCACCTTGCTTAACATATCCCTCCTTAAACATTGCCGGGGGTGACGAATAACTTGTGTACATTGATACAGCAGGAATAGGAGCCGTTTATTGTAGGACAACAGAGCTATTTATACATTTTGCACAGCTTATCTTAATTAGCATAAACTAGATACATCAGTCAACCAATAAGGAATCTCCACACTTCATGGCTCGATTTTGTTACTTCCCAAACCACTCCCAGGCACCATCCAGGCTTGTTTACGAACTCTAACATTTTTCTGGCAAAATACCAGGTGTTATTTTTGACTTATTTACAGACCTTAACAAAACATCTTCACCCTCCAGGCGGCTTTGACTTCCTGAGAGAGGACCAGTCCTCCCCGGTGCCAGATTCAGGGCTGAGCTCCAGCTCTACCTCCTCCAGCATCAGCCTGGGAGGCAGCAGTGGGAACCTCCCACAGATGACGCAAGAGGTAGAAGATGTGGACACAGCTGCCGAAACGGATGAGAAGGCAAACAAGCTCATTGAATTCCTGACAACCAGGTAGTTGGGGGTCGAGAGTCACGCTGCTGCGGTTTTCAGGTCAACCTTTTGAAAAAGTGTCAGCCCTTTAAACCACACAGATGGAAAAGCGAGCCCGGAGTTCTTACAAAGTCCCATTTTCTCTTCTAATTTGCATCTGCCAGCATCTCTGTAAAAGGCAGACACTAGTAGAGCTTGTCTCTGGTCCCACTGATACCGTGGATGATGGGCAGGGAGGTTCCCAGTAGACATTTCCATGGTGCCACAGATGGAGGCAGGACCTGGTAGCTGCAGGCTTGACTTTAGTCACGTATCAGAGCTGCCAGGATCTGGGAGTTCTGAAACTTCGCAAACATCTTCACTCTGGAAACCAATGATTTCAGCCTCAATTGAGCCAGGAGCAGCTGCTGAGGGAATCACTGTCTGTGTGTCTGGTCCAAAGAGTCATTTGTAATTGGGAGTCAGAAATGAGAAACTAGGAAGCAGGATGGGAAAGGACTCAAACTAATCATAAAGTAAAATTAAGGAAAACTACAAGTGGTCCTGTTTTTTCAGGTCTTCTGGCTCTTCTAATTAACCATTTCACTTGTAAGACTTCAGAATTTCTAGCAGCCCGAGGTCCAGTGTTTGTATAAAGGCATGCACCTGTGACCTGGAGGCACGCTCTCCTTTTTCGCAGTGAGTTAAGTCCTGGAAATATAGTTTGTATACATGTTATACAGTATCTGACATGAGTTTTCTTTCTTGCATCAGTTAATGCAAAAAGAGCATTTTCTTTCCCCAATAACTCAGGTTCTTTTGCACAGCTCCCAGCTTAATGTGGGATATCTTGTGCAGGAAGCTTAGGAAGGGGGCCCTTCATACAGAGTGTGTGCATAGACAGGGTGCTTCAGAGACCTGGATGATTCATAGAGAGAACAGGTGTTGTTGCCACTTACCATCCAACAATACCACATGTTGAGAAAGGCAGCCGACTGTAGTTCTCTCACCTGGCTCTATTGAGTCTTACTGTTGAAAACCAAGTAGACAATGAAAGCCATATGTTCAGTTTGCGTCCACAGTATTTGGCAACTTAATGATGTGGTCTTCATGAAATCCTTATCTCTGCAAATGCTACGATGTGAACAGTGAGTCTATCTAAATCTACGTTTTATTTAGTATCTTATATTAATTTATTCAACATATCAATAACATGCCTGTACTGTTATGGCAAAATAGGAGATTTTCATTTTGTGAATCAATTTAATTTAAAACATTGAAAAGTATGTCCCCCCAAACTTGAAATGTACCCCCAGATCATGAAGTTTCCCAAAGTATTGTGCATCTTCAGAGTCAGAACTCCATGTATATTTTTTAAAATGGTAAGTGAAAATTATGCTTTTGACATTTTGTGTGTTTTGTTCAAGGGCATTCGGTCCACTTTGGTGCCATGAAGACATCACACCCAAAAATCAAAATTCAAAGAGTGCCGAGCAGCTCACTAATTTCCTACGTCATGTTGTGTCCGTATTCAAAGATTCCAAATCAGGTACTTCATCCTCTTTGCCCAGACCCCTCTTTCATCAGTTTTCCATAAGGGAGATCACTTCATGATGACATTACACCTTATAACGTGATCCTGACACTCACCACCTGTGCATGAGCATATTCATAGGAGAATTTCAAAGCTGCTTCCCAGTGTGGCCCAACTGAATTCATGCCATCTGCACTTGCACCAAGCCCCATCAAATAACCTTCCCAATCTTGCGTATTCTGTCTCTTAATCTTACTAGAATTAAACTATACTCATAATATTAATTGTATCTAGAAAAAATCGTGAGGCATAAATCTCATTTTTTGGCCAACATCAGTCTCAACTATGAAAAATCGTTAGCCAGTTTAATTAAATGACTGATTGAATTTTTTAAGGGGGGGAAAAAATAAAAGAATTTGAGTCTGGGATGTAGCTCAGTGGTAAGCTCTTGCCTAGAGTGTACTAAGTCCTTGTCATAAAAAGATAAAAAGAATTTGTGATGAAATGTTTTTGGCTTTAAGGGTTCGCTAACAATTCCTATACAAATGACCTTTCAATATTCTGAACACAGTGATTCTCATTGAAACTATAGTAGCATCATAATATTTACAGATTTGCCCACAAACTGAATTCCTTTCAGATATAACTTGGACTGACTGATTTGTGTGCAAAATTTGAACTTGGTTCCTTACTGTGATATAAAAGCTATGTCTACCCTTTTTTCACACCAGTCTGGCAGTATTAGATCTGGCTCACTGACTTTCCCAGCTGCTCTAATAATTAACATGTTTCCTAGTTTGAAGCATTTCTGATTAACCACATCTCTTTTCATTATCATAAGACACCTACTATAAACCAAAAACTACTGATAAACTGAAATGGTAAACTCATTTCAGGAATAGGATTGCCTTTTGCTTTCTTTCTTCGTGTGTGTGTGTGTGTGTGTGTGTGTGTGTGTGTGTGTGTGTGTCCTGTTTAGCAGGACCTCATGACTGCTAGACAAGTGCTCTAACACTGAGCTGTATGCCCAGCATTTTTTTTCCTTTTACTATACTATGCTTTATCAAGACTCATACAAAATTTGTCTTTATTTTAAAGTGGTTCATTCATTTGTTTTGGGATGAATCTTGACATGTTCCCAGGCCAGCCTTGAACACCTGGGTTCAAGCAATGCTCTTGTCTCAGTCTCCCAAATAGCTGGGACTACAGGCATCCAGGTTTATGGTCGATTTTTACAAATGGACCACCACAGGGTAGCTCTATGCTGCCAGGCTGCTGTGACGACTTTGGTGTCCGAGTTTGCAGCACAGAGGCTAACTCGTTCTCTGGCACTAGGTTTTCATCTGGAACAACACTTGAGTGAAGTGGCACTGCAGACAGCCCTGGCGAGCTCCTCCAGGCACTATGCTGGCCGGTCCTTCCAGATATTCCGGGCCCTCAAGCAGCCTCTGTCTGCACATGCCTTGTCTGACCTCCTGTCTCGACTGGTGGAGGTGATCGGAGAACACGGAGATGAGATTCAGGTACAGAAGGGAAGACCACTGAGCTCATGAAGGCTGAGCTCTTTGAATTCAAATGAGAGGAGTTAACTTTCTTTGAGCCTTCTCTCTCACTCATTAAATCATCCATTTGAACAATTTTAAAAAATTAGAAGTTGGCCTTTGTATTTCCAAAATTCACTCGGGGAGCATTGTTCTAGAAATTCAATGAATACTATTCTGTTTATAAAACAAATGGCTGAAAAACCTGTTTGGACCCTTTTTTTGGGGGGGGGTGGGTTGGGTTAGGTTTTATTTGGCAGAGGGAACATAGGTTATTTTGTATTGTTTGGGGGTTTTCATCCATTGAGGATGCAGGACACAATCTCTGCACACACAGCAAGCATCTCCATTGTATCTGTGCAAAGTCCTACCCTTCCCTGTGTGGTCATTCTTCAGTAGACTGGAAGAGTTGGAGATGGAATGGAGTCGCTGCCACAGGAAGACCCTACTGTAGGAGACTCAGAGACTGGGGAGCTGAATGGTTTGAAAGCTAAGGGCATTACAAGCTCTGTGGCTTGGGCCAAGCCCTTCTTTCCCATTGACATATTCCTGCATCTCAGGAAACCTGCACAAACCTATGGACTGTACCTTTTTCTCCTCTTTTTGGCCACAAAGTGCAGACAAAATGCCTCTGAGGCAAACCTCTTCTTAGGCACGCTTCTTACACCTCATCTCTTCCTATCAGACACTATCCATTGCCCACACTATTCCTCAGCAGGGGGCCATTCTTGCCCCTTCCCCTACCCTACCTCCTCCCACCACCACCACTCCTGCCCACCATTCAATTTCAAACCTTATTGAAGCTGTCAGACATAGAGAAATACATCCTTATTATCAGCTAACTCCTAAAACATCTGAATTTCCTAAATGGTCTTCAAAATTTGTTTTTAGATTTTGTGATTTAAAAACAATGATTATGTAGCTTTCAGATCTATTGATATTACTGGAATAAAGTTTGCATTAATTAAGCTTATCCTCAGAAAGTTAACAGTGACTGTAAGCAGCACAAAATGTAATCTTTGCATGTTTGGCAGGGTTATGTAATGGAAGCCCTTCTGACCTTGGAGGCTGCTGTGGATAACTTATCTGACTGCTTGAAGAACAGTGATCTCTTAACTGTTTTATCTCGGTGAGAATCAGTTCACTGACATTTTGTAATCAAATTTACTGCACTGAATATTTGGAAGATGCTAAACTTGTGACAGAGTACAAAGAGCAAATTTCATTTTTGAAGTCTATATATGACCTGAAAAGTATGTATGGTATTTCCTAAAGTTAAAAAAGGAAGTTATAATATACATATATACACATTTTATAAATATTTTTAGATGTCAGAAGATAGACACCAAATATTATTTCTGCATTGATACAAATATTAATGATTTTCCACTTTTTCATGTCCTTGAATACTTTTTGTGGGGGGGGGAGGGTGAATATTGGGGATTGAATCCAGGGGTACTTTCCAACTGAGCTACAGGTCCCAGTCCTTCTATTTTATTTTTTATTTTGAGACAGGTCCTCACTAAGTTACTGAGGGTCTCACTATTGTTGCCAAAGGTGGCCATGGAACTTGTGATCCTCCTGCCTCAGCCTCCCAAATTGCTGGGATTATAGGCATTGGTAAACAGGAACTAAAACTAAACAGTATTTTTAAATGAACATATACAAAGCTCAGCTGAACTATTCCTATTAAATCTGTTGGAATAAATGTTGACTTTACTTAAAAGAAATTCCTGCTTTTCTTGTTGTTGTTGCTGCCAATATTTAGAAAACTCATTTGAAATATTCATGAACCCAGATTGTATAATTGAGCTCATCTTTCTTGAAATTGAGCCAGTAAAGGTTGTACTTGTCAAGGTTTGTTTTAAGTTTAAGGATAAGGAAAAAGAAATTAGAAGAAAGTAGCATTTATTTCCAAAGAATATTTCCCCTTCTTTAGTGTTTCCTAGTGGACTTGAGTGGACTTCACTTTTAGTGAAGCTTGTGGGCACTCCACTGAACGAATTTATTTATTTTATAATTTGAACTTATTTGTTTTTATACCCAGCTCTTCATCACCAGATTTAAGCTCCAGCACTAAACTCACTGCAAGCAGAAAGAGCACAGGGCAACTAAATGTGAACCCAGGAGCTGCCGGTGGCAACACCACAACCGCAGAACGGAGTCGGCATCAAAGAAGCTTCTCTGTGCCCAAGAAGTTTGGTGTGGTTGACCGATCCTCTGACCCACCTCGAAGTGCCACCCTGGACAGAATTCAGGCTTGTACCCAACAGGGTCTTTCCTCAAAAACCAGAAGCTCCTCCTCTTTGAAGGACAGTCTTACGGACCCCTCCCACATAAATCATCCCACCAACCTGTTGGCCACCATCTTCTGGGTCACAGTGGCCTTGATGGAGTCTGACTTTGAGTTTGAGTACCTAATGGCCTTAAGGCTGTTGAATCGACTACTAGCACATATGCCACTTGATAAAGCTGAGAACCGAGAAAAACTTGAGAAACTCCAGGCCCAGCTCAAGTGGGCTGACTTCTCAGGGTTGCAGCAGCTGCTGCTGAAGGGATTCACATCTCTCACCACAACTGACCTGACCCTGCAGCTTTTCAGCTTGCTGACCCCAGTGTCCAAAGTATCCATGGTGGATTCATCCCAAGCTATCGGTAAAGCCAACTTGCTCACTCTCAATGCTCGTGGTGGGATTTATCTTTAGTGGAATAAGATGATATGGATTTACTGCTTTTAACAGTTTTGCTAAGAAATGGTTCTTTAGGAATAGCTTCTTTTGTTTTGTTTTCTTTTCTTTTAAAATTCCATTTAATGGGGTTGGGGATGTGGTAGAGCACTTACCTAGCAGGTGCAAGACTCAAGGTGTGATGGCCAGCACTGCCTTTATATCATAGAAGATATTTCAAGGCAGTAAATTAAAAGGGCAGTGCAATGAACTTTCCTCTTAGAACCACCTTCATAGTGTCCCAGAGATTTTGATCTGTTGTGTCTCTATTCTTATTTATCTCTAAGTATTTTTTTTTAATTTCATCCCTGGTTTCTTCAACTGTCCATTGGTCATTCAATAGTGTAATATTTTTAGTCTCTGGGTGTTGGAGCAGCTTCTATTTATTTTATCATTGATTTCTAACTTCATTCCCTTAGGATCTGATAAAATGCAATGTTTAATCTCTATTTCTTTGTATTTGCTCAGAGTTGCTTTGTAGCGTAAGATATGGTCTGTTTTAGAGAAGGATCTGTGTGCTGCTGAGAAGAAAATGTATTCAGTTATTGATGAATGAAATATTCTATATATGTCTGCTAAGTCTAAATTATTAATTGTATTTTTTAGTTCTACAGCTTCTTTATTTAGTTTTTGTTTGGAAGATCTATTGAGTGGTAAGAGAAGTGTGTTCAAGTCACCCAGGATTATTTTGTTACGATCTATTTGATTCTCAAAGTTGTGAAGGGTTTGTTTGGTATATGTTGAACCTCTTTTTTTTCTTTTATTTATTTATTTATTTATTTTTACTTGTTCTTTTTAGATATACAAGACAGTAGAATGTATTTTGACGTATTATGTATACGTGGAATATTCCTTTGCTCTTATACAGACTATTTTTCCCATTTTTTTTCAACTCCCAAATCTTTTAATTATTTATTGCTTTTCTTTTCCTCTTCAAAATTTTATTGATTCCCTATTGTTTTGAATTAAACCAAATCAACACACCAGATTTTAAATACCATGGCAAATAGCCCAGAATTCATTTCATGAACTACATTTTAACTCAGAGGTTCTAGGCCATTCCTCATTGTTTGAAAAAGTCTTTACTAAGCCGAGTTGGGTGGCACCTGCCTGTAATCCCAGTGACTCAGGAGGCTGAGGCAGAAAGATTACAAGTTCAAAGCCAGCCTCAGCCATTTAGATAGGCTCTATGCTACTTAGGGAGACCATCTCAAAATAAAAAATGACTAGGGATGTGGCTCAGTGGTAAAGCACCCCTGGGTTCAATCTCCAATAAGTCTTTATAATTCTGTGACTAAGACTTAAATTGGTTGATCTATGTCCTTTTATACCAGCTTTTCTTAAAATGTGTTTTGATAAAAATTTCAAATTAGTGTTTCAGCTCAATTCAGCCTGTTCCAATAAAATCTGTGCCGTCATTCTTCATTCACAAAGAATCCATCACAAGATGACAAATGTATGTTAAAATTGCAAATCTACTTTGGTGCCTCCTTTATAATTATTGCCATTGTGATTGTCTGTTTTTCATGGATTTTTGTTTTAGGTCATATTTAAGCTGCTTCCAAAGACTGCTTTTGTATCACTGCAGAATAAAACCTATAATGTGCCTGTCCACTGTCACCAGTTAAAATGTCCTGTATTTAGCTGTCTTCATTGTATCTTCTCTAATCCAGGGTTTCCACTGAATGTCTTGTGTCTCCTGCCCCAGCTGATCCAGCATTTTGAAAATCCCAATCAGTTCTGTAAAGATATAGCCGAAAGGATTGCTCAGGTATGAGTTTCAGTTCCACATTCAGGCAAGTCTATATGGGCCTGCAAGAAGGCCCAGTGTCAGTCAGAAATGACCAGGCCCAGGGAAGCCAGTGATTTTTCTCAAATGTGAATGTCTGATGCATACTGTCTTCTTTGATTATTAAGAAAAACGAGTGGAAAGAACTTTTGGAAATTGTATTAGCTAATTACTAAGCTAAGCCCTGCTGTTACAAATTCTGTCAGTCTCCTTTCCAGACTATCAGGATTTACAGCAAAATTTGCTAACATTTCTTCCTTTCATTGGAATACTTTATCCTTAATTGCTTTTCTTATCTTAAAAGGTTTGTTTGGAAGAGAAAAACCCTAAACTTTCAAATCTTGCACACGTTATGACTCTTTATAAAACACACAGTTATACAAGGGACTGTGCCACGTGGGTCAATGTGGTCTGTCGATACCTTCATGAAGCATATGCTGACATTACCTTGAACATGGTCACCTACCTGGCAGAGGTAAGCTTTAAACTAAGGATAACATCCATTATAGCTTCTCTGGTTAAATATTCATATGGAACTGATAATATACCCTCAACTTCTGTTTATTGAGTCCCTGCTACATATTATTATAGATACTAATGGAAGCATCTCAAATCTTCACAACAAGCCAGTGATGTGGTTATTATTATAATAAAGAATCTGAGGCTCTGCCAGGTTAAGTTTAAGGTGGCAGAGCAGGTCTTTGATCCCAGATCTAGCTGCTTCCAAAGCTTAAACTCCTGTTTATTAATACCTATCAACATGACAGAGATGTGAAAATCTTATCCTAATTATTCTGAGTGTTCAAATCATATTTAAGGAGTTACTGTGTATCTTGATGTGTTTAATGGTTGTTGGCTCTGAAGTAATTAACAAAACATACCTCCTAAAAAAAATGTTTATCATTACCTTTTTTTTAATGAAACTGGAATGTGTTTGTAGCACAAACATTACAACCCAAACTCTAATTTTCTGTTTCTGTTTGTGCTAGAAATATATAGCATTTCACAGGTAGTCCTATAGTCCCAACAAATTTAATATGCAAGGTCATAAAATCCTTATCCAAAGAGATAAGGGCAATCTATCCTAACTTTTCTTTTAGTTATATCACCAATATAGGTTTCAAATAAGTTAAAAAGTCAACCATTCCTCAAAGCCTCTACAAGACTGAACTGTTCAGGATGGGGCTGTGGAGTTCAATGGTAGAATGCCTGCCTCACAAGTGTGAGGCACTGGGTTCAATCCTCAGCACATAAAGGTATTGTGTCCATCTACAACTAAAAAAAATTTTTTTAATTGAAATTATCTATGTAGCATAAGGTACAAACCCATAAAACAATATTTGCAGTTGACCCTGCAGGATTCTGCCTTACAGTGTGGATCAGCAATCTATGGGCTACATCAGACCATCAGCAGTCCAGGATTCATTTACTCTTTCCCCATCTGGCACTATAAGGACCTCTCATAGTGCCACTCCAGTGCTGTTGATAATCACCTGGTCACAGCTGTCCCTGAACATACCTTGGCACACAATAAGTACTGGGAGAACTGGCACAAACATCCTGTTTACAAGGCGGATAATGGTGCCTGTTTTAAAAGAAGATGTAGTGGGTGATAGGATAGAAGGAAGCAATATTTGTTTGGAATACTAACCATGATAGTTTCAAAAGTGTAAATGGAAGGTGGGACACACACACAATGGAACACCATTCACCCTCAAGAGGCAGAAATTCCAACACATGTTTCACCACAGATGAGCCTTGAGTACATAATGCTAAGTGAAATAAGCCAGATACAAAAGGAAAATATCATGATTCAACGTTCTTGAGGCACATAGATTAGGCAAATCTATAGGAGCAGAATATATATATATATATATTGATTACCAGGAGCTGGGGGCAGTAGGTAGGAGACAGTTATTTTATTTGTATAGAATCTCAGTATGGAGTGATGAGCAAGTCCTAGAAGTACATAATGATGGCTGCACAGCAATGTGAATTGATACCACTGAATTGCACACTTAAAAATGGTTAAAATGGTTATGATGTGTACTTCACCACATACACACACACACACACACACACACACACAAAATATATTAAAATAAGTCACCTAATTTGTTCTGTTCTGCCCTTATCACAAAATTGTCACCAAAAAATTTTATTATGAGCTTACCCAACTTTCCACCATATATAATCCAATTCACGTTTGATTCAGTTACCTGTTTTTTCAGGTCGTAGCCATGCACATATGTCTAACTGTGTGGCACTGAGCAGCCTTTGCATTGCACCTGCTCTGTATATGCTAATTCTGTGTGTATCTCCATGTCTTGACCTAACTCACAGGGTGCTGTTTTGAATAACCCTGGAATTCTGTCAGGTTCATGTAAAACTTTAACCATTTCCCTTTTGTTGCTTATGTTCATAATTCATTCTATTAGAAGGGGTCCTGTTATGTAGACCTTTTATCAAATGATATTTGATATTTTATCAAGTGATCACTTATATTATCTAAAAATATCAAGCGATCCCTTTTCCCAAAGTATAACTACCCAGTCAAAAGATACGACTATGTGGATATGTTACTACATTTGAGAAATTGGTCTCCACAGAGAATTTCCTAATTTACAATACTAACATGTATCAATATTTTTTGTGTGGCTATATTCCTACTAAATTTTGTCACTGCAGGTATTCATTTTTCTGTCTGGTGCTTTTTATAAATACTGTCAGATTATTTTCCTTATGTATTTCCTTTCTGGTGAAGATATTCAATTTTCCACACAATGGATTTACGTAACTGTTTACTTCCTCCTATGTGAGCTGTTCTGTTATTTCCTTTGACCACTTTTGATGTGGAATTTCAGGATTTATTTGTATCATTTCTATCAATCCTTTATTTTGAATAGCAAACTTTTATCATGATGCCTAACATAAATATTTTCTCACTATTCTGTTTTTCTTTGAGACAATATCATTGGCTTTTTTCCTGATTATAAAAGACAGATCATAACAGAAAATTTGGAAGGTCCAGAACATTATTTTTAAAAATAAAGAAAAAGCATCACCCAAAATTATTTTATTTAGAGAGAAATACTATTTCTGTACAACAAACATATCCATTTCAATTTTGGCATCAACAGTTATGTAGCTAATCTGTATGCTCTTTGCCCATGTTTTTTATTGGTGTATCCTAGTTGTAAGTAGTGGCAGAATTCATTGTTACATATTTGTACATGTGCACAATATAATTTGGCCAATATCATTTCCCAGCATTTCCCCATTCTCTCCCCTCTTCCCTGCCCCTGGTCCCTTTGCTCTCTATTTTACTGATCTCCCTTTGATTTCAACAGGATCTGCCCCCACCTTTCTTTTCCTTTTTCCTCTCTCTAGCTTCCACATATGAGAAGGAACATATGACCCTTGACCTTCTGAGTTTGGCTTATTTCACTTAACATAGGGGTCTCTAGTTTCATCCACTTTCCTGCAAATGACATAATGTCATTCTTTTTTATGGCTGAATAAAACTCCACTGTGTGTTTTTTTTTTTTATCCATTCATCCATTTATGGACACCTAGGCTGGTTCTGTAAGACAATTATATATGCTTTATCTTCTACTTAATATCATCTAATATGCCTTGCTGTCTTTAAAACATTATTAACTACATAATAGTTCACAATGTAATTTACTATTAATTTATATATCAATTTCCCTGATGTTAAATATTTAAATTGCTTGTAGTGCTTTCTTGTTTATGTATGCTTTTTTAACCATATAAATTACAGAAATCTCATACATACACTATGATTTCATAGTGTTTATCTCTGGCTTTGGAAAGAAATGTTCCTAAGAGTATAAATATTATTCCAAAAATATGGACCTCTTTATTGCTCATCATCTCAAATACCAAATTATCCAATTTACATTTCTACTGATGTATAAGAATACCTAATTACTTTTCTCCTTACCAATACTAAATATTGCCAGTTTCTAATCTTTGCCAATTTCATAACTGAAAAATTATATTGCAATTTATAATTTATATAATTTATACAATTTCTAATTGTTGATGATTAATGTTGTTTGATGCTTTCCTTTTGAGATTTATTTTTTTAATATTATATTGTGTACATTTTATGATGTCCCTGGACCTCCCCACAGTACCTTTGATGGTATCTCCATTTCCTCGATAGTTAGGATCTTTTATATTCCCTCCTAAGGAAATATGCAATGGTAAAGATCTGGGGAAACCTGGGTGCTTCTATGGGAAAGTCCTGTGTAGAGCTGACTTCACCTGCACTTTACCTCCCACAGTTGCTGGAGAAAGGTCTCCCCAGTATGCAACAGCCCCTCCTCCAAGTGATCTACAGTCTGCTCAGCTACATGGACCTTTCTGTTGTTCCTGTCAAGCAGTTTAATGTGGAAGTTCTTAAGACTATTGAAAAATACGTGCAAGTGAGTATCTGCATAAGTTTACTTATCAGCAGAGTCAATCCAAAAAGACTAAGACTTGTCTATAATTTGTCCTTGGGTCCAAAGCCTTATGGGCACTAGATCATGTATTCATTCCTTGGTATCCATGACAAAGGAAGGGCAGTCCAGCCTGGTGGTTGACAGCATCCTGAGTGGCACTCTGAGAAGACAGAATGAGGCCTTGGCACATTCCTGACCTTCAGAGGGCACAGTTCTGCCTACTGGGGCTTGTAGGCTGCATATTAAAAGCACACACCTGGCTGGGAGGGCAGGGGCAGATCTTATTTCTGGTATCTCATTTCAAAGGAGGAGGAGGGACAAGGAACTTGTATGCATGCCATGTACCAGGTTCCAGACCAGGTGCCTCAACATGTGAAAAGTTACTCAGCAGTTAAAATCCCCACTTTAGAGTAAGCCAACTAAGGTTAAGATACTTGCATAAATGTTTTTTTAAAAAACTCCAACTGTTTGTTGGGATCATAAGTAAAATGACAATGTGAATAACTAATAAGAGTGTCTGGAGGTTCATTATGCTAGTCTCTGTTTCTGTGTTATTTTAATATTTCCGTCATAAACAGTCTTGAAAGATTTAATAAAAACAAAAATCAACCAGAGACTGGCCCCATGATCTCAGTTAGTGGAGGGTGGAGCTGGTATTTGAATGTGGCTCCAGAGTCATTCCTTTTGTTTCACTGAACCAGGCACCTGGCACAGCAGGACACTTGGTAAACATCAATAAACACCTACAGAATGTTGCTTTAAAGCCATATCCTGAGACTCCCCAACTGGGTGGGGGTAGAGGTGGGGATTAATAAAAATAAAAGAAAAATATAAGTAGATCCCAAAGGAGCAAAGAGAGCAGAAACCGTTTCTAGAGCCTGGAAGTTTATCTGAAACACACACCACAGACTGAACATAGGGAACGCAGGCTTCTCCACATCTAGTTGTTCATCTCTTTCTTCTCAGGAGTGTGCATGGAGAGTTGCAGAATTCAAGAGCAAACATTAGGCTTGCTCTGGCAAATCTCACTGACAAGTAGTGTAGTTTAGATATTCCTTTCCATCTCCACCAATGACAATTACTGGGATTATTTAATGCTAAAAGTTGTTTATTTATTTTTTCTTCACTTTTAAAGTGCCAATGATAGTTGTGCCACAAGATAGGCATTCATTCAATAACAATTTCAGCACTCATGGGGCGAGGGGGTCAGCTACATCCTTCTATTAATCATGTGGCCCGTTTTCTTGTTGTATTAGTAGGATGTTCACTCTGTCCTGGGCTTGCAGGCCATCTCTGGTACTTAATTTCTTATCTTGAATAATGGCTAATTTCATATCAATCCATGATTTCCCTTGTGCAGAATTTAAGGAAGGAGATGTATTTTATTTATTATTATAAAAATAATTACAATTGTTATTAAGTTGCTTTAACTATGTTCGATATTTTTGTGGGGGAAGTACCTCTTCCCACAAGTCAAGAAAACAAAGATGGTAAAACAAACTAATTGTTAAAGAAGAGCAGGAAGTTGATATATATTAAGGAAAGGAAAAGCATTCCAGGATGAGGGGATCGCATAAGGAAAGGCACAGAGGCCAAAGAGACTTTGCCTGGCCTAGGGTACTCTAGTAGTAGCTGCATGTAATGAGATCTGCAGGTCATGCTCAGAGTGTGGACACCACCCTGTCCACTAGAGGGAGCCATTGAAGCATGGAGACAGAGAGAGAGCCTGCTCTGAAGAGTTCTAGAAAGATCAGGGTAGCTGATTCTAAGGCTAGTTAAGGGGCCATTGAAATAATCTGGGCAGGGCCAGAGAGAATTCCACTGAGTTTAAACAGGAATAGACAAAAGGGAAAGAAATATCAAAGGGAAAGGTAAGAGGAGTTAAGAAGAGCTTCCAGAATCCTCTGTTAGGTAACAAGAAAGATATGAAGTGAGAAAAGAGATCAAGAGGCCCAGGAATAAAATGGAGCAAGAAGACCCAAAGAAGTCAAAGGATCAAGGAAGACTGAAACCTGGAACCTGGAGCAGGGAGAACTTTGAGAAAGAGTGAATAGTCAACAGCATAACATTTTAGCATTGGGAGGTTTTTTTTTTTTTTTTTTTTTTTTAATCAAATTAAGGAGGTAGCTCCTTGGCAAAAATTGTACTTGTGATTTTTTTAACTTTATTCATTTGAATACAGACAAAATGAGTCTTTTTTATTTGCTTATTTCCTAAATGTAGCTCATTTTAGATATAAATGGCCTACTTATATCATTTGCCTTTTACTTATCACGGAATTCCCTACATGTTTTGAGTCAGTCAATTTCAGCAGCAGTTAGCTTTCCAAAATGAAGTTGTTTTTAACCTTGAGTGTTTTATTTCTTGCAGAGCATTCACTGGAGAGAGGCTTTGAATATCTTAAAGTTGGTCGTGTCTCGATCGGCCAGCCTGGTGTTGCCTTCCTACCAGCACAGTGACCTCTCAAAGATAGAAATACATCGTGTGTGGACTAGTGCTTCCAAGGAACTACCTGGAAAAACCTTGGACTTTCACTTTGACATTTCAGAGGTACTTAACTCTGTTAGCTGTTTCTGTGAACTTCAGCATGAACTTATGATGGCAAAAGTTACAAGTAATTTCCTGGAGAAAGGAAGACTTATATTTATTATTAACAAAGACTGCCAAAGTCTAAATTTGGTTCCATTCTATTAAGAACACACTGAAGGGCTGAGGATGAGCATGTACAAGCCCCTGTGTTTGATGCCCAGCACCATTAAAAGAAAGAAAACTGAATTTCATATTCTCTGGGGCTCATAATTAGCAGCTTTAAGAAATAGAATCTAACCTAGCTGGGTGTGGTGATGCACGCCTGTAATCCCAGCAGCTCTGGAAGCTAAGATAGGAAGATTGTGAGTTCAAAGCCAGCCTCAGCAACAGTGAGGCACTAAGCAACTCAGTGAGACTCTGTCTCTAAATAAAATACAAAATAGGGCTAAGGATGTGGCTCAGTGGCCAAGTACCCATGAGTTCAAAACCTGGTACCAAAAAGAAAAAAGAAAAAAAGAAAGAAACCTCAGTTATATGAAAAACAATTTTTTAGAAAGCTACTTTAAAGTGGAATATTAAACTTTGTAAGCCATGTCACTCATTCTTTATCTTACAAGTATCATGTCATATCTTGCTAGCCAAAACCTTTCTCTCTGATCTATACCAGATCCATAAATGACTGCAGTTTGGAATTACAGGAATATGGAATCCACCTTTATGGTTGCCTTGAACAGGGTAAGGGAAAGAGAAAGTGAGAACCCATGCTACGGAATTGAGGAAAAAAAGAAAGGACAAAAAATGGTCAGATTTACCAGCTGCTTCCTGAGCCGACCTTTGGGTGCCTGTACTTAATTAAGTCTAAAGTATAACATAACTTGACTTTTGTGTCTCTTCTCCCATGACCCACGTAGCATGCCCCCTCCAAAGCAGAAACTACTCTGCTGATATTTATAATCAGAGCCTGGTGGTACCATGTCTGGTGCACAGAGATTGTTAACAATTATTTCAAACACTGCTGAATGAATGCATTCCCCAAGAGTGGAGAGAAAAACTGGATCTGCTTATGTGGAACCCCCTTGCACTCTTAAATAGGTTACATCCAGGTTGCTTCTTTGACACAATAGTATTCACTGACTTCTTGTTTCAATATTTGAGATGAGATACCCTTGCTGCCACTGTGAGGCCTGCATCTATATTTAGTATATAAATAATATTAAGATATTGATTCAATCTCTATGCATCATTTTTACTTGCTAGGGGGAAAGTTATTTTTATTTTATTCTACTCCCAAGAGATATAATATATAAATAGCCAGTTAGCTGCATCCCTCAACACTCAGAGACCCAGAAATACTCCAGAATGATGAGCCTTAGGAGCCAGGTGTAGAATTACCAGTCAGTTCCTGCCACCTCTGAGGACAGGCCTGTGAGCTGGTGTCTGCAGCAGAGACCTTCCTGGGACTCAAGTTTGGGAGGCACTGTCTACCACACCCCAAGGCTTTCAGGAAGTGGAAGTTCTAAAGTGTTGCCCAAGTACCTGGTTCTGACCTCATCCATTTAAATAAATTTGAAAAGATACACATAATGTAACCTTTTAAAAATGAAGAATGCCAGGCACAGTGGCACATGCTTGTAATTCCAGGAACTCAAGAGGCTGAGGCAGGAGGATCATGAGTTCAAAGCCAGCCTCAGCAATGGTGAGGTGCTAAGCAACTCAGTGAGACCCTGTCTCTGAAGAAAATGCAAAATAGGGCTGGGGATGTGGCTCAGTAATTGAGTGCCCCTGAGTTCAATTCTAGTACCAAAAAAAAAAAAAAAAAAAAACCTTTAAAAAAAATGAAGAGTATTTAAAGATTGATGATTAGCGGTTGGAGAGAGGGGAAGGAATTTTAGCCTTTCATTATAACTGGCAGAAGTTCTTCCTTATAGTTAAATGTCTGAAAACTGTTAGCTTTCCTCCATGTTTTGCATCTAATATTTTCAGTGGTTTCTAAAGCATATTAAAGAACAAGTTCTTGGATTTGTTTTCTACTGCTAAAGAGGATGGGAAAATATTGAAGAAAAAATGATTCAGAATGTTTATGTGAACATTGGGGAAATGAGCTTAAATGTAACTCTGAACTTCTAGGACCTGCTTTTAATCACTTGAGCATTTTTCGGTTCTGCTGGGTAGAACAGTCCCATTTTATATACCACAGAATTATTAATGAGATGGAAGAATGGGTGTTTTTGTGGTTTTTTTCTCCAGACACCAATCATTGGGAGGCGGTATGATGAACTACAGAATTCTTCTGGGCGTGATGGGAAGCCTAGGGCCATGGCAGTTACCCGGAGCACATCATCCACCTCATCAGGCTCCAATTCCAATGTTCTTGTTCCAGTCAGCTGGAAAAGGCCTCAGTATTCTCAGGTATACAATCCTAGACATGCATTGTTAGAAGGCAGTTTAGAGGACCTACTGAGTCCAGCTGCCCATGTGATATTGGATTCCTCCATGCCCACTCACAACATGTGTTCATCCAGACAGCAACACTTCCAGTGATGAGTCTCACAGCATTCTGAGGACACCCATTTTATCTTTGAACAGCTCATTATGTGGAGTTGAAGTCGGACTCTCTTACTTCTACTCATTGATTCTCGTTTTCTTAAGGCTTAGAAAGCAAAATCTTTCACATTGCAGCAGCCCTTCAAACAGTCAATTCCATGGGATTTAGACACCCAAAGAGTCAATAGGGCTGTACACTAAAAGACCATTCTGGCTCCTCTTAGGAGCATCAACTTTAATCATGATCTCCATGCATAGGCTGAGTGGAGGGGGCTGCTAGACTTCTCTGTGGTTTGATTATGTAGCCTAGGACAGTATTCAGTTTACAGATGACTGTGTCAAAGTACTGAGGTCATTGGGCTTAGTCAGGTAAAACACTGCATTATTCAAAAGTCTTTTAGTGCTGTAGCAGAAATCCACTGAAAATTTTCCTGAAGTAGAAAAGGAATTAAACCATCTGTGTTAGTCACTTTTGTGCACTCTGACCAAATCCTGAGAGAGTCAACTTATAAAGAAGAAAGCTTTATTTTGGCTCATGATTTCAGAGTTTCGGTCTGGTCACTTGGCTCTATTTCCTTGGACCTGTGATGGCACAGTACCTCATGGCAGGTGTATGTGGCAGAGGAGGTGCCCAGTCACCTGATGGCAGCCAGTAAGCAAAGGAAGAAAGGAAAGGGCTAAGACCCTCAATAGTTCCTTTAAGAGCATGCCCCCAGTAACCTAACTGATTTCTACTCTTTAAGAGGTTCCCACTACCTCCCAAGAGCACTATTGGCTAATGCCCAAACCTTTAACACATTGGGACATTCAAGATCTAAACTATAGTACCACCTAACTTGTCTTCAAACAGCTGGATCCTGACAAAGGTCAGGAACAAGAGCTTTAGACTCTTCTTCTCACTGTTCCCAACTTCCCTTCCCAAAGTCTTAGCCCCATATTTTCCCATCCGTTGACTTCATTCTCAGGTTGGCTCTTTACATGGAGGCAGCAATGACCTCTGAAACTCCAGGTTTTCTTGGCCTTCGGCTATGGTGATTTCAGATGAGCAAGGCCGTCCCTCTTCTGGAATCCATAGCAGTTCTAAAAAAAAAAAAAAAAAAAAGGACACTTGCAGGGTGTGTGATGGTGTCAAAGGACTGGGAGAGGAGCCCTTCCCCAGAATGAAGAGAGAAACTAGAGTATCAGAAGACGGTGAAATGGGTGCCGGGAAGGAAAAACACTTTTTTTTTTTTTTTTTTGCATGCTCAGCAGTATTCACCTTCATTCTCAAAGGTTTGGAAAATGGAACATACGGCACAAGCCTGCTGGAGTGCAGCAGATTCTTAGTGAGCACTAAGTTGTTGAAAATGGGGGGAAAAAAATGAAAAATGTATAACCCTTGTCCATGTTTCACTTAATTGATTTATTAAGAGAATTATACAGAATTATACAGTGACACTAAGACTTGGAGAATCATTGAGCAAATCTCCTGCCACCACTCAACATCAAGGTTCTCTAGTCTCTGACTTTGAAATGACACCATATTGGGTGTCTCTTCTGTAATCTGGAAAGATGGATGGAGTAAACCAAGTACCAACAGGATGAAAAATCTAAGAATGTACATTCTGCATAAAAAACATGAGTCAGACTGAAGGGGAGAAAACCATTTTAAAGACATTAAGATTGCTAGAAGAGCTGTTCTGAAGTTCAGTAATGTTTTCTAGGCTCTAGTTAATACATTTTTTCATTCTTAGCCTTCCATTCATTCAGAGACCAAGTCATCTCATTGAAATATATGGTTTACAGAAGAATCCCTATGTCTAGGGGGCTGGAAAATAGGTTTACAAAGAAAAAAAAAGAATTAAATCTATTTAAAATTAATCCAGAAAGATTTTACATGGCTTATGAATAATTGAATGTTTTCATTCTGCAGAAAGTAGTTATTCTCTCATTTTTAGGAAAGAAGACTTGTCCTATAACAGAATATATTTGATTTAGATGTTGTAACATACAAGAAAATTATCGAGGAAAGAGATGGATATTCATGCAAGAACCTAAGGACTTGGTTATCCCACTTCTTGGGATAACTTAGGTCAGCAATATCCAATAGAAACATAATACAGATCTCATCTTAAATGTTGCAATAGTCATCTTAAAAGAAAAAAAAAGTAAAAAGAAACTGGACTGGGGTACAGCTAGTGGTAAAGAACTTGCCTGGCATGTGCAACTTGCCTGGCATGGCTAAATAAATAACTAGAAACAAGCGAAATTAATTATAACAACATTTTACATTATTGATGAGATAGCCTACTTTTTTCATACTGAGCCTTGTGTGTTTTTAAATCTCAGTTCTGAGTGGCCCCATTTCAAGCACGATTGCCCACCCTTTGTGGTTAGTGGCTACAATATTAGAGCCGATTTACTTTCAGGACCCCATAATAAAAACCTGCCTTGTGTTTCTTTTGCAGAAGAGGACAAAAGAAAAGTTGGTGCATGTCCTTTCTCTGTGTGGCCAAGAAGTAGGATTAAGCAAAAACCCATCCGTAAGTCCTAGCACACATCACGGTTATTTTGTTATCTATGCTCTTTTGGTTTACTCTATTTTTGCCATTGATCATATAGTTTAAGATTCTATCATGAAAAACAAGGATGATATCCATCATCTACACCAAACCCATGGATTATTCCTCCCCATTTCATGATTTTTAATCTCACTTATTTAGAAACAAGGAAAATATTTATTGGCTCTAATTCCTCTTGGATATAATTTTACTCTGGACACCCATACCTTGCTGTGATGTCATTATTTTACTCATGTACAGTAAAGATGAAAATAATGACAAAACTTATGTGGTAGAAACATTATATTTTAAGCATTGTGATGTTAACATTATAAACATTGCACAGTTTTTAGTGATTTTTTTTCTCATTAACTTTCACTGAAAAAAAAAATGCCATTAGGCTTGTGAGTGACATGACTGAAATATATAAGCAAACTTGTGAAGCTTATAAAATTCAGAAAATTTAGATTGTGTACACAAACATATTATATAGTACAAATGTCAGGGTATGATTTTACCAAGAATTTTTATTTCATCTATATCATAGCATCTTTATTATTTATGAAAAAGAAATAGCAAGTAAGAATTTACCAAGTAAGAATTAGGAGAACAATTTCTCTGCAGAGCCATTTTTAAAATCCCATACTCTATCTTAGTACTAATGTTGTTCACAATTAGGTGAAGTGTTAGAGGCTTGTAAGTACTTGCACAAGTACAAATTGATATTTCTTTCCATCTCAAAAGTATCCCATCCATCAGCTAAGTGACTTAAGTGGCCTCTGCTTTTTAGATCAGTGGCTTATTGGTCCTGTGACATTACTTAGGGCAGAGGGGATGGTGGCAGAGGCAGACAGAGCCTCCTAGCACACAAGGGAGAGAAACAAGAGCATTTTGCCTCTGCAGTGCAGCACAGCCAGTTGGGGCTATTTCTTGCCACTGTGACTGGCACTTCTTCAGGTTCACACTGTCTTCCCCTATGCCAAGCCTTTACCAGCTAGAAATATTTACCTGAAGTACTTTACAAATAAGATAAGCTCTTAACTAGGAAAATGAGCCTTCAGCTGAGGAAATCTGAATTCTGTTTCTCCTCTCTCATTGACCAGTTGACTGGCCCTCAGTGCTGTTTATCTCACCTACCCATTTGCAATCCCAGAACAAAACTATGCATCATATACCATTTCCTGAACATGCAGGTTGAATATCCCATATATATTTTCAATATCCCCCTAAAATGTTTGGGACCAGAAGTATTTCAAGTTGCAGCACTTTGGATTTTGAAATTATTTGCATAGACTTTACGCATTGAGAATTCAGACTTCATAAAATCTGAGAATTTTGCCAGGCACAATGGTGCACACCTGTAATCCCAGCAGCTTGGGAGCCTGAAGCAGAGATTACAAGTTCAAAGCCAGCATCAGCTTCAGTGAGGCACCAAGCAACTCAGTGAGACCCTGTCTCTAAATAAAATACAAAATAGGGCTAGAGATATGGTTGAGTGCCCCTGAGTTCTATCCCCAGTACCCCCCGCTCAAAAAAAAAAAATGAATATTTTGATCATGTCAAAACTCAAAAAGCTTCAGATTCTGGATTTTCAGATTTGGGGTATTCAACAGTATAGTATATATCTTACAACTTAAACACTAGAGGAAAAAAACTACATTTAAAGTCCCTTTGCTCTTTTTTACTGTAAGAATTTAAATACAACTGACATTTTTCCATAGATTTCCCCATTTTTCAAAGAAGACTGAAACATAATGGTTACATAAAATTACTGTTAATTTTACTTAATTTCAACCTATGCTCAGTAGATACTGACTAGCAAAACCTTTAGGTTTGTTCTCAGTTCATTGTTTCTACAAAGTGCTATTACAGTGGCTCAGTAAAAAAGGAACCTTAAATGTATAATTTTAAAACATTAACATACTATAGATTTGTTTAACTCAAAAGGACAAAAATTTAAGTAAAAATTATGGGCATGGAATTCGACTATTCTGCAATCCCAATGAGAAGTACTATACTTTTGGCTTCTATTTCTTATTCCTTACCAGTTCCTGGTTTATCTCTAAAAGGGCTAAAATCTTTGTTCCTATGGTTCATTCTGTAATAACCTATCTGGGTATTGTCTTTAAGCTATCATTTATGTGTATTTGACATATACGTGCTTGTGAATGTGTATAATATCTCATTTTAATTAGGTCAGAAACACTGGAAAACAGTCTTAGTGTTCCAGTTTGTGAACACATCCTCAGTTTTCAGTCTCTCTCACACACACAGTTAGTGTCCCATCTTTATCCATTAACAGGCAGCAATTCTATTCTTCACCATTTTCCTGGTGCATGAACTTGCATCTTTGCGAGGAGTTTAATCCAAAGGCACCTGTCCAACATAAATAATAAAAGAACATTCTAAAAATACCCACTTAAGGAATTAGGTGTGTACTGGAAATACAGTGCTATGAAGAGCCAATTACTGTTTTTCATAGCACAAACAACTGAAGGCAGACCAGTTTCTCAGGAGAGGGCTCTTTTGACTCGTAGGTGATTTTTTCCTCGTGTGGGGACTTGGATCTGCTGGAGCATCAGACGAGCCTGGTATCTTCCGAGGACGGCGCCAGGGAACAGGAGAACATGGACGACACGAACAGCGAGCAGCAGTTTAGAGTCTTTAGGGACTTCGATTTCCTAGACGTGGAGCTGGAGGATGGAGAGGTACAGTTACATTCTCTATAAAAATAATCCCCTTCGGAACTTGCCCTTGACTAACAAAACTGTCTTTCTACCTGCTAAATAGAACATTTTTGTAACAAGGTCTTTAGCTGGAAAGCTCTAAATTCTGTTTTGAATCAATTTATTCAAAGTACAACGGCTTAACTTTGGCAAAAGTTGCCACACCCTTCCTGAGTCCGAAGCACAGCTGCCAAGTCATTTCTAAATGACAAAAATCTGAGTGGTAACGACCACACAGAGACTGTGTGTTTACAGTCCAAAGGGGATCTTAAAAAAAAAAAAATCACAAAAACACTTCAGTTCTGAGCATGTTCACTGGCACCTGGACAAATATGCTAAGCATTTAATTATTTTAAATGTAAAGTTGCTCTGAGTCTCTAATTCCTTACTTCACAACTTGCCTGCCTCAACATGAGACAGAGCTCAGGGCTCCAGCATCTCTGTGCAATGTTTGATGAAGTCATTAGAACCTGAAACAAAGCACAGGAGAGCTCTCTGCCCTGCTTTAGTTTGGTGGCCAGCATTCCAGACACCTGGAGCAGCTGAATTCAAGCCTCAACAGGCAAATACAGATTCATTTATTTTGAATGATAATCATGTAATAAGATGCTTTCTGCTATGAATCATGTTTTTGAAAACAGGGTCTGGAGGGAGGAGCAACACCCTGTCAGTTACCTTCCTTTCCATAGCTCAGAGGCATGTTCTAAATGATAGGCAGTCTTTTGCCCCTTGAGAGTAAAAGCTCAGTTCACTTAAGTGAGATTGGTTTGGGTAAAGATGCCTGTTACCCAGCCTGGCTCTCCATGTTGCTCAACATTGGCAGCTCTTATTTAACTAAATATAGTATATTTTCCAAAGGGCTTTAAGCTAGTCTTACAATTAAAATGGAGGTTCAAATTCAAAGTTCATTATATCTGGTGGCAGAGAGGCACCTCCTTACTTAGCTGCAAACCTGTGAGAAAATCATGCTTTGATTAGCTTCCCTAAAACAATAGCATTACTGTCCAATCCCCTTATGTCTAGTTGAGGCCAAAGAGCTAATGGCTGTTGTCTTACCTGGGTCATGACCACCTAGATATCTATTCCAGCAGGAGAGCGCCATGTCCTGAGAATAAATGATGGTTTCTCCACTGATTATTTCCCTGAAAAATACATTGAGCAAACTCAGCCCTTAGTAGAAAAGCACTGACTGGGGTGAGAGGTGCAGCTCAGCTGTAGAGCACTTGCTTGACATGCCTGAGGTCCTAGTTTTGGGAGGCAAGGGGTAGCTAAAAGCCCTGACTGCAGTGTATGCGTCAAGTCTCAGCTTCATTTTCACCTTGAATTGTCTAGATCCAAGAAAAGTACTGTAGAGATTTCTGTTAAATGTTTTCTCTATCATCAATTATGGTTATTAAATGCAGTAAGGATTATTTTTAAAGTCTAAAGCAAAACACAACTGTTTTGAATACCTTCTCAATGTTTCTGAGCCAGAGCTGAGTGTTCAACTAAGGTCAAAAGATTAGCTCCCTGGTCTGGCAACTGACCTAATGTTTGCGTTTAAGCTAAAATTTAAGTTCAGGCACCTGATTCATTCTGGAAGTTAAACTAGGGAGGGAAAAACCTGACAAAGCAAGAGAAACATCATTTTCCTGTCCCATCCAGAGAAAAATGTTATGCTGAGTGACCTAGCAGTAATGGTGTAAAGTGGAGAGATCAGACACAATTTTAGAACAACTAACGAATCTAATTTCTGTCAAAGGAGGGGACTGGGGATGTGGCTCAGTGGTAGAGTGTGTCCTTAGCAGGTATGGAGGCTCAGCATCACAAAAATAAAAAATAAATAAGATAGGGAAAAATCAGAGATGCCCATCTCTTCAAAACAAATGTTACATTAATGTTTTCCAGGGACAATAAATAATACTACATGTACCTCCCTTTTGTTCTCTATTATCTCTATTGTCCTAGGCAACAAAAAACAATTACAAAGATCATTTCATCTTTTATGATTAAGATTTCATAAGAAACTCAAGGGACTAAGAGTGCATTTTATCCAAATAAAATAAGCCATTTGAAAGCCAGACACTGTGGTGGGTATCTGTAGTCTCAGCTACTTGGGAGGCTGAGACAGGAAGATTGCTTGAGCCCAAAAGTTCAAGGCCAATTTAGTCAACATAGACCATGTCTCAAAAAGAAAACACTGAGAATGTTTGCTATAATAAAGAGTTTTAACATGCTTACAGAACTGTAGAGTGAATGTGCTTGGACTTCAAAGTCCCAGCTCCAAGTTAGGATTTCATCTCTGCTAGTGACCTAGCCATGTGACCGTAAACATAGGTATAGTTCTTCCTGGTTTCTACCTGCTCATCTGTCCAATGGGTCTAATAATCCTGCCTGCAGAATTGATGTAAGGCTTAATAAGATAACCTATGTAGAGCCTCTAGGACAGTGCCAGGTACATAGTGGTATTCTTAGGGTCAGTCCCTTGTCCCATCATTGGTGAATAATTTTAGAATAACCTGACTGGGGAAAGTTAAACATATTTGGCTTCTCTAGCCAAACAGTTGTCAAAACAAAGACAGATTGTTTTTGTCATGTCTATTCCTTTTCATTAAATGGTCTCAAGAATTTGCTGGGGTTGTAGCTCAGAGATAGAGCACTTGCCTAGCATAGGTGAGGCCCTGGGTTCGATTCCAAACACCACATACAAAACTAAATAAACAAAATTGTATTGTGTCCCTCTACAACTAAATATAATTTTTTAAAAAGGTCTCAGGAATTTGTTGAATAATATCTGTATAAAGGGGTTTTGCCCTTGAATTTTCTGAACGCTTTAGTTACTATGTCTTGGCTATTAGTTACACACCCACACCAGACAGATCATGATCACAAACACTTTTAGCTTTGTGAGCAGGATCAGGTGAAGCCACCTTTTTTCCCCAGTTGATGACCCTCATTCATTTTCTCATGAAATTCAACATTTTCTCACAAATAATTACTTAGGCATTCAAAAAAAAAAAAAAAAGTGTTGTCACTGAAGTGGAAAGCTATTTCAGAAGTGGTACTTATGATTTGTTACCCAGCTGCATAATCCACCACTTACTAGGAGATGTGGAACTTCTGATGTTTAATACTGATTTTTCTCTTTGAGGGTAGCATATATTTATCTTTTTTTAAGCTGTGACTACTGAAATGTATATTGCTAGTATTATTATTGCTGTTGTGTTAAAACTTAGACAAGTATCTTGAGTATCCTTAATGATCATTTTAAATAGACCTTTTATTTGTTTTTCTGTCCATTCAATCTGCTACCCAGGAACTTCAGGTAAGATGATGCTATTTTTAATTAGATATGCTAGTAGTAGATGTTTTGCATCATTGCAGTCTTATAACAACATAATTGCTTTTTTTTTTCCTCCCTTTCAGCAAATGTATGCTTATTTGCTTGTTTATTTCTACTTCAATGTGTGTGATGTAAGAGGTATTTTTCTTGGCTGCTCTATTATAAAGTTATTTTCAAAAACGTAAATATAAGATTTTTTTTAAGAAACCTTTATATGCCTAGTACTAGATATTGCATGATTGTATTTTGAGAGAAAGTGAATCTTCAAATATGATTGTAGAAATCCTATAATTTCTGATTAGGCATTTATATAACTGGATGGATTTTGTTGTAAAATTATTCTATTAAAAGTGAAGTGGTGGCTGGGGATATAGCTTAATTAGTACAGTGCTCACATGCACAAGGCCCTGGGTTCAATCCTCAGCACCACACACACACACACACACACACAAAAGTGAAGTGGGGTTGGGTGTAACAGCTCAAGTGGTGAAAAATGTACTTCGTATGCACAAGGCCCTGGATTTATCTGCAGCCCAGAAAACTATAAAGTAAAATCAACAATCTGCTGCCAACAATATACCATATATAATTCTAATGAAATGTTTTTGTTTTCCAAGAATTAGAAGCTATCTCTGTATAGTAACTAGATAAATTTTCATCTAAACCAGGGCTCTTCCAAATAAAAAAGGGTGCCAGTAATAATTATGTCCAGACAACAATTATGTGGCATAAACCTGGATCATGTTGGGCATATTGACTTATGATCATTATGTTTATGTCACATCAGATTGTTGCAGAGCTTCCTGCAACAATAATTCTTTTTTAACTCTGAGTGTAGCTTCTACCTTGGTTTTAATCTCCAGCATTCAAAAAAGAAAAAAACATTTGACAGGTTTCCAATATGAAAAAGTTATTTCAAAGAATATTATTTCTAACATTTCTAGAATATGTACATGATAATACTTTACTATCCCAGTATAAATACTAAATGGAATATGTTTGATAACTATATGTGAGTTGTCCTTTAGAATAATTAGCTGTCCTCTACATTTTTTCACATATAAAATAATCTGGCATTATCAATAAAACTGTTTTGACTTCTAAGTTTGTAACATAAAATGCAAATCTGACCTTCAGGGGAGAGAAAGAATTGAGCATGGCTTCCCCATTAGGGATATCTCTGTGCCATACTGAGCAAACCTGGTTGACTTTTAATCACCACGGACTTTTTGCACATGTTGAGGATTGAACTCAGGGCTTTGTACCTTCTAAGCACATGTCTACCTCTAAGCTACACCCTATCCCTATCACCATGGACTTCAACTGGGATTAGACTATCACCCTGCTCCATCTCAATTCCTCCACCCCCTCCAGGGAAATAAATTCAGTACCTTTGCCTCTAATGGAACTGTCACATCCTCTAACAATAGATCTTATTCCTGCAAGAAAAGTTTTCCCTCCCCCCCCCTTCTCATGCCAGATGGATTCAGGTCTTCCCAGAGCTGCCACCAAGCAGTAGCAGCCATCTATGCCTAGGGTATCTATATTGCTCTGCAGGCTCATGACTGTCTCAGGATAAGTGTGGGAATCATTCAAAATTGTTGCTTAAGATATCTCATTCAAACCATCATTCATTTGGTATAACAAAATCAGTTTTGTGAATTTGTTTCTATATTTCTCCCAATAATTTTCACATTCTTCTTGAATAGTCTGTTTTTCTTTTTTCCTTTCTTCACACACTTCATTTGCATTATCTTCCAAATTCTTTTACATATTTTTTTCACTGTAGCGGTTATTTTAAAATCCCAACAAAGCGGTTAGTCTTTTCCACTAGGAAAAAAAATTATCTGGTGGTGAACAGATACAGGTTGAGTACCCTTACCAGAAATGCTTGGGAGCAAGAAGTGTTTCCAATTTCAGATTTTTTGAGATTTGGAAATATTTGTACATATATAATAAGGGATCTTGGGGATAGAACCCAAGCCTAAATGTGAAATTCATTTGTGTTTCAAACATGCCTTATACACATAGTCTAAAAGTAATTGTATACACTGTTTTTAGTGGTTTTGTGTCTTGACCATTATACTTTACATGAGGTATCGAAAATTCTACTTGGGGTGTCTTGACAATACTCAAAAAGGCTTTGATTTTGAAGCATTTCAGATTTCAAATTAGAGATGCCTGATCTGTACATCTCTTATCTGTACATCTGTACAGACAAAACAGGAGATACAGAACATGAAAAAAGTTGGCTTTCTCTTTATAATCAAAACAGTACTAACAACAATCATAAACATAAACAGGGGTGAATAATGATAATAATTTCCATATCCTATCCAGAATAATGTGCTTAGGATTCTTGCCTTCTACCAAGAATAGCCAAAACAGACTTTGGAAAAGCTAAGCATCTATCTCCTGAGAGGTCTTGAGAATGGCAAACTGTAGAAGCCAGAAACAAGACTCTTAAACTTAGTGTTGCATTTATTCATTTTCCTATGGTTTAATAGTAATTGGCATCTCTCAGATTAGTAAGTTGTCCACTGAGCTCCCATCAGAGAAGTTACCTTATTTCTGTGGACTATTGGGCACTGTTTCAAATTACCAAGAAATGAAAGGATTTGGTGCCAGATTTTATTTTAAATTACCTTTTTGCTTAGGTAAAACTTTTCTAGTTTGCAGGCTGGAAAATATTTCTCTTTAAAACAGTTATGTGGCCAACTAAGCCAGTTCTTAGTAAATCAGAATATAAAAGTCAGCCATAATCTTTGGTATTGATGTACAAAATTAACTATTTTCCAGGTTGGGACAATTATTCAGAGATGAGCCTTAAAGTAAAAGATAAACCACTGCTGCTCTAGCCTTTGCATAGTGCATGATCCATCAAACTTTGTCCAGCTCTGAAAGTCCTTAACTCTGCATTTTATCTGTGAGAACCGCTGTGGCAGAACAGGCTGGAATGTTTACCTAATGCTCTTCTACTAAATAACTGAAGGATTCCTGGAATGTGCTGCAAGCATAGCTCCTACTTATTTCTCCTTCCAAAAAGAGTACTAAACAGGGGCTGGTGGGAGTAGAGAGCACACACCTCTTTTGAAGTTTTTTTTAATAGTCTCTTTCTTACAGATTTTTGAAAACACAAATCAATTCTAGTGTTTATTGAAATCGACTTAAGCACACACACACACTACATAACCTGCTAAAGAAAAGGGTGTGATCACCTCTACCCATGATTTAATATACATTTATATGAAAACAGTCTGCTTTTGTTACTTTTCATGTCAGGTTAAAGTTTCAGTACCAAAGCAGATGAGGGCATGAGAGGTAATGTGACTAATTGGATGTGTGAAGGTGTGAGTGAAGAAGAATTTTTGCATAAAAACCTGGCTGGTGGTGTGATTTCAGGGTGAGAGTATGGACAATTTCAACTGGGGAGTGCGCAGGCGTTCTCTGGACAGTCTGGACAAGTGTGACATGCAGACCCTGGAAGAACGCCAACTCTCAGGAAGCCCTCCCAGTCTAAATAAAATGAACCATGAGGATTCCGATGAATCATCTGAGGAGGAGGACCTCACAGCCAGCCAGATCCTGGAGCACTCCGATCTAGTGAGTAGCAACTCTCCCTCTGTGGCAACTGGGGAGACTTACTTTTTGTAATTCAAGAGGGTTATTTCCCCCTGCCCCTGGCCCAGTTTCAGCTAAAGAAACTTTCCAAAGCTGCCAAACTAAATTCTGAACTCTCAAGGAGGTATCTGATTCTAAGTGGCCTCTTCTCTGTAGTAGGCAGAAGGAAGCAACTGCTGGGGTGTGTTATGTACCCAGAAAGCCATCCAATCTGAAGGCCTAGATGTTTCCTAAATAATTTTGATGATGGTAATCTTTTTTTTTTAATCCTCAAATATATAAAGTTTGAGGAAATAGGACAGGCTTTTCAATGAAGTTATCTAACAATACAGGAATTGGTGTTTTAGTGGGACACCCCAGGATGCAGATTAACACTAGATTGCTAGTTAGGCCATGGTGACATAAGGAAATTAGAAAATCAATACCAAACAACTAGAGAGCAATGGTTTATGCTCTTAGGAATAATTAGAGCTTTTAAAGAATGGAAACTTTATATTTTCTTTCCTCTTGTTTTTAAACAGATCATGACCCTCTCCCCCTCTGAAGAGGCCAACCCCATGGAATTGCTCACCACAGCCTGTGACTCAACTCCTGCTGACTCTCATTCTTTTATCACCAGAATGGCCAGTTTTGATGCTTCCTTGCCTGATGTGAATAACCTGCAGATTTCTGAGGGTTCAAAGGTGAAGAGATTTTGGCAGTTATGATTGTAATTTTCCTTAGGGAAAAAGAAAATAATGACTTCCCAAAGTTCGGAGAATTCCTGTGGGGGGCGGGGTTGAAAGTGGAAGCACTCTTTCCATCTGATTTTAGTGAAATAATTGAAGCTTATACACCTGAGCCTTTATTTTGAAGTTGTTTTATGCTGAAAAACTTGAGCAGCCATCTTCTGATTGAAAGAAAGTGGTTCTTAAGTCTTTGTAAAATGGAACATTGAGTGAACACTGTTGTTTGAGGGCAAAACAGTACTGTCCATCTCAGATGGCTGTGACTGGGAAACTGCTAATCTTTGTCATGGCTTTTATACAGCAATATGCTAAGAGATGTGTGGGTGTATTTGAGGAAATTTTTTCTTATGTAGGAACCAATTATACAATTTGTACATTGATTCAATGCTCCCCTTTTGGCATCCTGTTGGAATTTTTAACATCAATCACACTATTATTTGCCAGATTTGCACAAAACTCTCCTAGTCAGACTCTAAATAGAAATGTTAACTAATGGGTGTGATTTCCTTATTTGGGGTTTTAAAAATATATATTTGTGTGTAGTTCTATTAAGGTTTATCAAAATTTCCATAAAACTATCCACTTGCATGCTGTACCCACATTTATGTCCATCAGTATGGAATCTTATTTCCTTATATTAGAAATAGCAAAATAATCTATTGCTGTGAGGATAAAATAAAGCTTTCTTTTATCTAGAGTTTGGTTCTGATAATGTAAATTTGAAAAAGAAAACAGAAAAAACTGTAAAAGTATATTCCTTCTGATACCTCTAATGGAAAAATACAGTATTGGCTATTCTATATATTGTTTCATAATTACTAAAAACAGAGCTGAGGCCAAGGCAGGGGGGAAGTATGCTTTAAGAACCACCACCAAAGTGCAATTACTTAAAAATGCTGAAGCTTAACTAATAATTATTTCTAAGACTGCCACACTGCAGAGGGACTGTGGTCAGGATTCTTGGAGTTAAGGGTCCCTTTTTTTGTTTTGTCCAAAAAGGCCCTGAAAGAAAATTTTGTTCTAGGCTAAAATGCCAGAATCCTCAAATCAAGAAATTCAATTTCATTGGGATAAAAACTACAAAATATATATAAAGTTAAGAGCATGTGATATTTGTCCATATTGGTATTCTCATTTTCTGTTTTTCTATTTTGAAGGCTACACAGGCTTCTCATAGATGATTTCTACTGTTTAGGAAGTATTTTCTATCAAGGAAAGATAAGTCTCATTTGTAAAGAGCTATCCTTATTTTCTCATGAGCTGAGTTCCTGTGGTGTTTGATATACCTGTCATGTTAGAAAGAGTAAATAAATACATTTTATAAGAACTCAGTTTCTCCAATAGATGAAATTTATGTGTAGTAATAACCCCAGAGGCCAACTTCTTTGGATCACCATAGTTTTCAAAAGCAAAAAGAAGCAGGTACAGATAAACCTCTGAAACTCTTGTTTCTCTAATATAGCTTTACATTGTTGTTAATTTCCCTATTAATTCTTCATACTATATACTAAATGGGCAGCCAGGTGTTATCCTGCAATAAAGCTCTGATTCATATACGTTTCTATTTCACCTTTAAAATGACTCAGTGAAACATGTACAAGAATTTTCTTCTTCTGTTCTGATGTGTGATCCAGCTGCCTTCCTTCCTGTCAAGAAACAATCAGTTCTCCAGCTGATTGTCCCCTGGCCCAAGTTCAAGCCCAGCTATTTTTCCATTTCCTTGTTGTGTCTCTTTCCTGCCTCTCACTGCCACCCACCCTAGAGCCCTTACAGTTAACTGCTCATTTCACATGTTGTAGTAAGGTGAGAGCAGACAACCCGATCTGCTGTTTACAAGGGTACTCAAGAGTAAAGCATATATGCAAATGGATTTTAGAGAATTTTCAATGTGGAAAAGCCTATCAACCAAGCAGGCTTGGTGAAGGACTTTGCATCACTCATGCATACTGCAGATGTTTCTTGAGCATCTACTGTCCCAGGAACCAATGATTCTTAATTCTAGTGTCCACAGACAAAGGGATTCCATATTGGAGAATTAAGTCTAGATGAACCTACTTCAAAAGGCTGGGATGGCACAATAGGAGAAGTCCTGAATCCAAAGCGACGTTTCTATTCCCAGCTCTAACTCTATTGACCTGACATTAGACAAGCCCATATGGAACATCATTTCCTCATCTGTAAAATGTGGAGGTTGGACCAGGGATCTCTATAGTCTTTTCCAAATTCAGCATTTATACTTTGTAAGCATGGACCAAGTATGAGAATCTACTGAAAGCCCTCTGGGGGCTATTGTGGAAGGGACTGAAAAGAGAGTGAACAAAGAGTACTTCAGAGAATTTCTGAATCCACTTCTATCAATTGACTCTATAATCCCACAGGCTGATGCTGTGCAGGAGGAGGAAGACACCACTGTGCATGAGGATGATCTTTCAAGTTCCATTAATGAGCTGCCCGCGGCTTTCGAATGCAGTGACAGCTTCAGTCTGGATATGACTGAGGGAGAGGAAAAAGGCAACCGAGGTCTGGATCAGTTTACTCTTGCAAGGTAAGGAAGCGCTTGGTGGAAATGAGTGGTACAAGTATATACAGCACAGTGTATTACGCTCACAGTAACTTGAGTTCAGTGCTACGCTCACACTGCTGGGGCCTCCTAATGAAGGAGTCCACAGTGACACAGAACTTAGTGAGCTCTTACCAAGGTAGAATCATCTAACCCCAGTGCAAGGACTTATGCAGAACAAAGAAAGGACACCTGCATAAGAACTTATAAAGCTAGAAAGCAACATGGAAAGATGAAGAGAGGCCTGAGACATGGTCCAAGCCTTATAAGCTTTGAAGATAAGCAAAATTTGGCAAGGCTTCGGAATGAGTTCTTTCCATTCTGAGTTAAATGACAAGAACAGGGCGATCTTTATATGCTAAATAGCAACGCTTTTTCAAGACGGTGTCTTTCAGCCTAGTGGCTGATATCTCTGAAGCTAATGAGATATATGAATAGGAAAAAAATGAAGAGGAATTAATAAAACACAATAGTTTAGATAAAATCAGCATTTGGGGGAATCATGGATAATAATGGTATAGATTTGCTTCAGGATAAGAAAATCAAGACCCTAAAATTACTCAAGAGTTGAAAGTGAGAACTAAGTAGGGCCTTCTGTCATGGTAAGCAATATTTGACCATCAAAGGAAAAGGTTGAGGTCATATCTAGAGAATTTACTTTTCACTTTTTTTCCCTATCTCTCTTCCTTCCTGGTTCTTACTCTGCATTTCTCTACATTTCCTCTCTTCCCCAATCCTTTTATTCTCAGCTTTATGTATTCATTAATACTCTATTTCCATAAAGGAAAACTAAAAGCATCAAAATTTATATTATAATTTTTCATAATCAAAACATGAAGAATGAAAGCACCAAAGCATAAGCCTGAATGCATATTTTGTCAGAGGCACAGCACCTGGAAAGTGAGACACTTGCTGAGAGCTAAAAGAGGTACCCAATCTGTAAACAGAAATCAGAAATAGGGGAATCCTAGAAATTATAGAGGTGAAAATTCTATATCCTAGAATCAGAAAAGGATCTTGGAGATCTCTCATGGCAGCCAGGATGTCCCAGAGTACCCTCAAAGGGAAGAGTGGGCCAAAAGGCTCCTCCACATCGCAACACTTGGATTAGAGTTGGAACAGTCAGGTAGAGGAGAAGCAGAAGGACAACACTTCTTGACATGGATGTTTTCACGTTTTCCAGCTTTGGAGAAGGTGACAGGGGAGTTTCTCCCCCTCCCTCGCCTTTCTTCTCGGCCATCCTTGCTGCCTTTCAGCCCACGGCCTGTGATGATGCTGAGGAGGCCTGGCGCAGCCACATCAACCAGCTTATGTGTGACTCGGATGGCTCCTGTGCAGTGTATACATTTCACGTGTTCTCCTCTCTGTTTAAGGTAGGGGTGCTCCCTCAACCTTCCGAGAACCAAGGTCCTCCAGGGAGCCAGATAACTTCTGATTTTAAAAAGGGTTGTTTTGTTCTAGGATTGTCCTATTTTTCCTCTAGATACACTTAACTTCTAGTTAACAGCTCTCCTGTGCAGCCTCAACCTGCTCAACCCTAGAGTGGTATTATGAAGACAGTGACCTCAGATGATTTCAGTTGCCATAAGTACCTTTCACTTCTGCCACTCTGACTTATTGACATCCTCAATCTTAGGCAAACATGACATCAGAACCATTAAGGGGACCTTCTGCCAACCCCATCCTACTTACTCTACTCCCTTCCCTGAGGACATATGCTCTTTTTACAACAATCTCAAGATTTTAAAATTTTTTTCTATTGCTAAGACAGTGGATTTTAAGTGTTCTCAGCAAAAAAAAAAAAAAAAGTGAGGTAATACATGTTAATTACACAAGATTTAGCCACTATACAATATATATTTCAAAACATCTTATATACATGTCCCATGCAAATAATTTTTTTTTCTAGTAGCTAAGTCAAAATGGCCTTTGCAAATGATCGCTATCCTCCCTTGCAGAATATTCAGAAACGATTCTGCTTCCTAACCTGTGATGCAGCCAGCTACCTTGGAGACAACCTCCGGGGAATTGGATCCAAATTTGTCAGCTCTTCCCAGATGCTCACCTCCTGCTCTGAGTGCCCCACGCTTTTCGTGGATGCTGAGACCGTGAGTATCCCAGCCCTGCTCTGGTAGTGAAAGGCCTGCTTGGCTCGGGGAAGCATGTTTGTGTAGTGGTTTGTTTTAAAGACCTTCAGTGTTGTGAGCAGTACTGTGATGTGACTTCCAAAGGGCTTTGGATCTGTGGGGTAGCCCAGGCTGAGACAAAATCATTTCAGAGAATCAGGAGAAAACATACAACTGTGCTCCTTCCATAACCTTGACACCTCTCCCTGTTGACTCTGCCAACTGTGCATATGGCTGGATAACCTCCAGAGCTGACCTGACCAGGTTGACCAATCAGATGGTCTTTAGAGATAAACCATCATCACTTTCCCCATCCCCAAGCCTCACACACATCACCCTCTGGATCCACACAGCCCAAACCACAAATGACAAGTTTAAAGAAGGATTAAGACAATCTCTAGCCAGAGATTCAGCTGCCTGCTGAATAATGACTTTCTGAATATAACTAACATAAGACTAACAAGTTCACATCTCCCATCATATCACAGAACCATCACATAAGGTGAATGACTTCTGAGGTTTGAAATCAATTAAAATGTTCCTTGATTTTTTTTTTAAAGTCTGTGCAGAGTCAGTCTAAGAACCTCACTGATGGTTGGCTGCCTCCTAGCAAGGAATATAATATGATAAATCACTATTATTTTAAATACAAAATGAATGTGAAAGTCTTTAAACCATGTGATGTATTATTGGGATGATAACAGAGCAAAATTATAAATTTCACACTTTATTAAAATGGATGGTACTGTTCTCCCTCTTTATATTACTTCTAAATATGTCTTCTCTGTATAGCCATGACTTTGTGTTGGTAGCTCATCTCCCTAGATGTTTTAATACAAATTATTTCCCTGCCTTTAGCTCCTTTCTTGTGGACTTCTAGACAAGCTCAAGTTCAGTGTTTTAGAACTGCAAGAATATTTGGACACCTATAACAACAGAAAAGAGGCCACTCTCTCAGTAAGTTTTTGTGTTTTTTGTGCATATGCTTTCAGGTAAAACCGAATGAACCCAACCTCCGAGTTCTTGGGAGGTGTGAATAATCCAAGATAGAATCCAGAGGGAGGAGACAAATTTAATCTTTTCCTCTCTTTGAGATTACAATCCTAATGTAATGGTTATAGAACTGCCAATAACATTAATTATATAAATGGAACCCATAGGACAGAAAATGTTGAGCTTTCACTTTTAACCCCCCCCCTTTATTTCCCAAGAAATTCACTTATGTCTGTCTTTTTCTAATGACAGTGGCTTGCAAATTGTAAGGCAACATTTGCAGGCGGATCAAGAGATGGAGTGATTACCTGTCAACCAGGGGACTCAGAAGAAAAGGTAATAAGAGCCTATTAGAATGTATCTCCTCGGTGGTCTGACATTGTGCATTGGTTTTGATTTATCTAAGAAGCATGGAACTTGAGAAAAGAGGCATAATGAATTCTCATATATTCCCACGAAACCCATAGATTACAACAGAATGACATTCAAGTCATGCATGATTGTGTGTTGATGGGATTTGGGGTTTGGGGGGTTTTTTTCCTCTTGTTTGGGAAAAATAGAGGTATAAAAATAACCTTTTTTGCTGAACACTGTGTAACCATACTAATCATTTCCTAATAAATCTGTTCTTAATTCAGAATAGAAAACCACTTAGTTTCTTCAGTGAGAAAAATTTCTATTGCCCTTTCACCAATCACTCCAAAACAGAGTTTCCAGTTTAGAATACCTTTAAGTACATACCTCAAATCAACTGGCTGGAAATGTATCGTAAAGGCAATGGACAGAAGAGTATGAATGGATTAAAATCACCCATCCTGCAGTTATTAAGTGCCTCCTATTTTGTCCTCATGGTGGCTAAATAGCAATACATAAGACCTTTGTCATCAGAGATCTTCAGCATTAATAAAAAAAAAATCAGAGGTATAAATGTGATAAGGCCAATAAGTACAGGAAAGAATAGTAAATTCTGAGAGCACACCATGAGGCAGCCTGATCAAATGAGAGAAAAGTTCAAGGAGGATTCTCCCTGGTGTATTATCTAGGTAGAGATCTAAAACAAGAGCAAGAGTTAGCCGAGTGGCCTGAGGCATGAGTGAACATGGCCTCGCTAAGAACAAATGCAGAAAGCGACCTGGAGCAGAGCTTGAGAAGAGTCTGGAAAAGCCAGATCATGCAGGGCTTGGGTGTTGCACAGCAGTGGTAAGCAATCGGAAAGTTTTAATAGCAGGGGATAATACAACCGTGGCTATCCTGCTCTATTTACTGTGGAAACAGACTGAAGTGGTCAGGTCAATCCTCCTGCTGCCTAGTCTCAAAGGATCCAAAAATATCTTCCTGGGTAGAACTAATACTTTACTAATGTAAAAAGAAACAGATAAACCTTGGGATAAAATTTTTCAGATACCAAAGACTCAATTCCAATTTGATAACTTTTACTGAACAAGTTTATGGTCCTGAGAGTAACTCTCTTTGCCAGCACTGGGTCACTTGGTGAGTCCCTCAGTACATTTCGTGAAGAGACTAGGGATTGAACAAGCAAACTACAAGGCTAAGAAATATCTAGATATGATACTGAAGTATCATTTCTGCCTCCTTGAAAACATGTATGTATGTGTAGAGATATATAAATATAGATTTTATTTTTTGTGGGCTTTTTAAAATTTGATCCTCTTTGGATGGGAATCGAATGCCAGTTTTGTATGTGGAAAATCTAAAGCTTGAAAGTTTCTCATAAAGGGTGTGTAGTCAAATGTACAGTTCAAAATCACAATGAAGACTAGTGTTTCCATCAGTCCTTGGCCTCAGATAATTTGAGACCAGTTTTCACTGGATATCCCAGAAGTACTATAAAAATAAAATAATACCTCTGTTTCAGTAGCACCCATTCCTTCTGATTCTATAATTGCTTCCCCACTCAGGTGTTCAGAGACAAATTCAGTCCAGAGACTAGTTACCTGGTTAGATTTGCAATTAGCACAAACCTAGTATAGTTTATAGTATGATTTGTAAAGTTATATGTAAAAATAAGCTATCTAAACATTTATCATCAATCATTAAATCCTATTATATTCACTGTTACAAAAAAATAGCAAAGTATATTGTGATATACTTAATACAAGTGTGTACAGCTTTCTGGTTAGCCCTGTGGATAACCAGAAATTCTAGTTAAACTATCCTACTTCTAAAATATTCTCTTTTTTTAAAAAAAAAATGTATTCCTACTGTGCTTAATTTATTTCTGTTAAGCTATTTTATTTTTAGAAGCTTCTCATTTCCCTACTTAGTTCTTTGCCTTTCTTGATCAAAGATTTCTTTTGTTTTCAATTATTCTTCCTATTTAATTCCTCATCATCTACCTCTTTATTTACTTCTACAGTCATATATCATTTAACAATGAGCAATGTTCTGAGAAATGCATCGTTAGGTGATATCATCATGGCAATATCACAGTTTATTTACACAAAAAGGAGGATAAACCACCCTCATTGATATAATATTATGGAACCACCAACATTTATGTGGTCTTTCACTCACCTATGCAGCATATGGCCTTTTTTTTTTTTTTTTTTTTTTTTTTAGGCAAACATGATTGGTAATGACTTCAGCTTCTTTGGGATTATGATACCAACTCTCCTAGGATAAAGCACAGTTTCCACTAGAGAGGACATAAAACAGGGAGTGTGATGTGCATGTGTCTCACAAGATAAATTTCACTCACTTGTGGACACTGCCTTACTCGTATTTTCTCAGTCTGTTCATAGCAAGAGGAGAAAAAAAGTCTTTTCACAACTTAAAACCAGCACTTTTAATTAATTAATAACTTTGATTTTCATGGACCGCTTGTAGAATTTTTCTGGAGTAGCTACTACTAGGTTGTTTGAGTTAATATAAATGTAAGTCAGGGAACAAAGTCTCTTGACAGCTCTGGCTTCCCCAGGCAGTGGCTTTAGTCTTGGCCCTGTAACTAATTAACACAGCTCATGTCCTCAGCTTTGCAAAAGCAGCCCCAGGAAAGCTGGAGATGTTTCTACTTCACTTATTAAAGGGATTTTTAGTTGACACATTCATAATGCAAAAGATATTTCTGAACACTACTTGAACATTTGATAATTTACATTTGACCCTACTACATTTCATCTTACCATATTCAAATCATCATTCCAACTATTAGGAAGCAAACAGAATTGAAGTTGGTGTCCAGAAAGACTCTATCTCTTCATAACTCATGAATGCATCCTGTGTTCTTATACAAGTTAAATGTCAAACAAGATTTTTCTCAAGGTCAGTTGTAATCCATTAAACTTCACCCTTCAGATATTGTCAATCACTCCTCCTCCTATAAGCAATACTCTTTCCTGTAATGGCTGAAGTTAGTTTACAGTTTTCTTGAAAACAGTAAATACCTAAATGTGTCTTTCTAAGCTTTGAAATATACTCATGACTAAAGTAAAAAAAAAAAAAAAAAAACGACTCCACAAACACGATAGTTGTCGATGTGCCAAACCTGAGTGTTATTAACAAGTGAGTGTATATTTTTCCTACCTGTTTAGGAGATCAGATGCCCCTGTGTTCCCTGACTAGCAAAGCTGCAGCATTAGGCAAGGTTACCTCCTATCTGGAATCTAAATTTTATTCCATTTAGTATAAACTCATAATTTTCAGAAATTAAATATGATGAAAATAATAGCCAATATAGTACACTGTCAAAAAATCTCCTAGATTTTTACTCACTAGTTGTAAGCATAGAACCCATCTGGGGACAGAAACAGATGTGGTTCTACTACTTGGTAGTCAACAAGAATTAGATTATGATGGGCTTTTGAAGTTGCCCTTTCAGTTGTTTGTGATCTGTTCCTTCCATCTTTTTTTTTTTTTTGCATTACAATTCTTAATACACCTTTATACCACAATTTATCATATCTCTGATTGTATATACAGTATGTTGACACCAAATTCACATCTTCATACATGTATTTTATATAACGATGAGGGTCTCCTTCTTGGGGTTTTTGTTTTGTTCTCATTTTAAGAAGCAATACCTCCAAATCTGATTTTATATATCAAGTCTTATCAGGAAACCAGGAACAGAACTTGAAGAGGATTCCTGTGACCACATAAAACAATGACATACCCACAATATGCTCAAGAGAACATTAGGTCACTGGAACAGATGAAGTTTATGAAGACTTCTACAGGGATTATTCTTAAAACCCACATACAGGAAAGCAGTAACATAGAGAGTTAAAAACATGTCAACATTTTCCATGAAAAAGCCCCTTCACAATGTCATTTTCACTATGTTTTGGGGACGTAAATTCAAATGAAGTCCCAGGCTGTGGCCCTGGAAAGGATTCTAAGACCATAAGTATCAAGGAAGCTTGAACTAGCCTACCTAAAAAGGAAAGGTTAGGAAGGATACTGAAAATGTGTTCGTCAGAGTTGGCCATCTCCCAAGAAATAGACTATTTTGTGCCCTGAGAGCCAAAAGACACTCCTCGGCACCTAGCTAGAGTTCCGAAAGTTCCTTTGCCTTTATTGAACAGAGAGGATTTGATTTAAACCCATTTGCTGACCTCCTCGGATTACGACCCTGTTTTGAAAAAGGTGGCAGCTTTCCTCAAGACCATGTCATTTACTCAGCAATACTGCATTCCACACTGCTAAAAAGTAGATTCCAGGGTAGAAACACTTGCTTTTTAACATGCATACCAAACATTTCAGTCATATTTGATGTGTTCCAAAAAGTCTTCACAGTGGAAATTATGTGTATATATAGGTATAAGACTGGCCCTGTATGCCTGATAGGGCACTGTGCTTTAATACATAAGGTGTGGTTACAGAAACCTCTAGGCAAAGTTTTTGTGAAAATGGTAGGTAATGCTTCAAGCCACAGAATCCTTATCACAAGCTTCAAAGGTGTTTACCTTTCAAAGCTTTGAGAGAGATCCACATCCAGTGTCCAAAAAACTGCTCAGTAAACCTAACAGCCATAAATGTGCCAACTCCGTGTGATATTAGCAATAGGTGAAGGAAAAAGAGAACTCAGATGATGGGGTAGAGGTTATCAGTAGTGTTCCTTCAGTTACATTGGTGAATACTAATAAATAATAATTTGATAATTTTACTTCTATGTACTGTGCCTTATGTTAATATATTAAAGTGATAGTTCAGAGATTTTTTGAAAGAACCTTAAAATAAGAGGTTTTTGTTGTCAAGGATTGGAAAATGAATTGAGTAGGTCCTTAAGTATTTGAAAATTCAGAATCAGATATATTGTCCCGCAACTAGGAATAGTCAAATTGACTTTTTAAAAAATATTTTGTCAAGTTATGATTATCTCTGCCTAAATACCAAATTTTCACTAAATCAATTGTATGGTTATGATAAGGTAAAATCAAAATTTGGTAGCCATATTTGAAGATGACTCAGTGACAAATTTGTATTATTTTTAACTAACAATCATTTTTAGAAATTGTCTACTAGAGAAAAAACATTACAAAAAATAAATTGTAGGAAAATTACTTGTCATCTCTCAAACTTGTTTGATAATATACAGTGTCTATTCCTTTGAAATAACAGTACTTAGCAATCCTATAAAATACTCTTAATGTGGAAGGCAATCTGACTAAAGAAAATGCGACTTGAATTGTTAATTATACTATGTTAATTTTATGGTCATAATTTAGTAGATATGAAACTAGACCTTCTAAAGACTCTACCTTAATTAATATAAAACAGTACTATAATTTGGGACTATAGTTCTTCAAAATTACTCAGCTCTCTCCACAGTTTTACTATGTTCACATATTTACATTTATACACTAAAATGTGCAAGCAGTAAACATTTTACTTCTGGTCTCCAAGACTGACTTGACAAAATCTAAACCAACTAATCAGAGAATCTAAAAGATTAAATGTCCTGTTTCCCATTAAAGCTTGTTTTTAACGGGAGTGCTGTGCATGTTGAACGGGTACAACATTGGCATCCATTTATCAAGTTTGACCAGCAATGCTAATACTGCTGACAGTTCTGCTCTTAGACGAGGGCCGTGCTTTCTGTTGCATGCATACACTGACCCTGTACTTTCTTTCCTTTCCTTTGTTTCCTGTGCCATGCTTGCTGTGTAGCAAATGGAATCTCTTGCAGTAAGTTAACTTTCTTTCATACTCTATGTCCATTTAGGCATGGACCCATAACAAGCCTTATTTTTACAGTTACTATTATAATCTCTTAGCATGTTACCCTTTTTCATTTTATTTTATTTTATTTTATTTGATAAATTGAAATATGGCAGTTTTTATCAGTAGCATTTTGGGCTGCTCTTGCCCCAAAGTAGAAACCTACATTGCTATGAATTCTCATACTGTCGGTAGTATATTTTCAATAATAACTACCTTATTTGGTACTGATGAAAGTCAAGAGTTTTCATAGCTAGGTTTCACCCAAAATTGTGATGGGAACATTGTTTTTAAACAATACTATTTTATTTATTTGCGAGTTCCTGGCAGTTATCTTTCATTCTAGATTTTAAAAGATTTCCGTAAAAAGAAGTTTAAATGACCATAAAATAAAATGTTTTACTGAAACAAAGGCCCGGTGTAGGTTAATTAGTGTGTGTAGCTACTTCTTTAAATTTAGGAGGGTTACTAATACTGAGAGATCAAATAAATCTAAGCAAAATTGGTTTTCCAATAGAAGCAGGAAAGGGATAGAAGGAGAAAGGAAACTTAATTCAGCAGTCTTAGCATGAATTTCAGTAACTTATAAATCAGGATCAAAAGTCTTTTCATAATAGAAGTAGAATATTCTTCCTAAAACCTAAATTCTTATAATTTCTCTCCTTAAACTGGTTTGGAGGAAAAATTTTAAGTCACCTCAAAGCTCTCAATTCTGAGCTGAGTGGTTTACAATCTATTAGTAAAAGAAAGGCTCTATTTGTCCTTCCTTAGCCCCATTTGAAAATCGAGCAGTGAACCATTTAGTTTAAACCACATATTTTAACCCACTTTCCCTGATGAATGCTAAACCACAAAATCCTGTTTAAGAAGGCTGTTCTTTTCCTTTTGCAGAATCCCATTCAGTCTAGGAACTAACCTATTCTTGAAATAAAACAGGCAAAGTGTAGATGATACAGCTCAAAGAATATTATGAACATTGGTGTTGGGATTACTTGTGATTTTTTGTATCTAGTATACATATCGAAACATTAGAGGTTTCCATGGGGCTCAAGGGCCATTTTATATGACTGCTTTTAAATGTTCTCTGCACAGAAAGTTTTAAGGTATTTTTATAATTTATTTCTTAAGCCTTCTGGTCCCTTTTATACCTCTTTAATTAAGCAAACATTTATTGAGCTATGAGTAGAAGTCTCATACAGTACAGTACTTGAGAAGACTTGTGTAGCTTATCTTTACAGATGTTAGGATGAGTCTATACTCTAGATGACAGCTAGAACTATTACACAGAGCAATTTCCCAAGAAGGGATTCAATTTATAGATTTAACACCTATAACTACTTAATGTTTGCTTTTCAACTATACTTTTGATAAAAAAACTTTAAAAGCTATTTATACCTTATAATAATTAACACAACCACTCAGCTATAATTTGTAGGTATTTAAGTGGCAAGGGAAATGTCGTGATTCACTCAGTCCTTTTATAGCTACTACAACTCTCTAGTTAGTAGTCTTCCATTGTATAGAATGTAATATTCAATATTATACTGTGAATTTCTCATTGATGTTTGTGAACTGGATTCTGTTTTCTGCTGTTTGGTAAAACAGCTAGTTATGTTTTGTAAATTTTAAAAATGTGTTCATCTCCACTGAGATTTCACTGGTTAATACAATAATGATCCTTAATAACTATTTCTTCCCATGCACATTCTCTCTTTAGCAACTGGAACTATGTCAGAGATTATATAAGCTACACTTCCAGCTGCTGTTGCTTTTTCAATCCTACTGTAAACTCATCGGCCAGGTGCATGAAGTGAGCTCCATGCCAGAGGTGAGTCCTCATGCTTCCCAGCCCTTCATCCCACCATGAAAATCATCACTTCGTGGTTTGCTCTCTGTCCCTCCTACCCTGTTTACACCTGTCCAAGTGATTTTATTTCCAGAGTTATTTTTGCACAAGCACAAGTTAGAAATAAATGCCCTGGGTTTGTTTCAGTTCTTATTTTTAAATGGGTTTCCAAAGCCAGACCAGGACTAAGATGAGAAAAAGGAAGACAGCCCCAAATTTAGGGGCAGGTGTCTTCCTACCTGTTAAACCCCAAATGCCTCATTTGAATGCCTCTGATCCTGGCCCTGGGTCTGGGCATCCTCTGAAAAGATTTCTCCTCTTGTGGTTTTTATTATTCACATTTAGCCTTTCATTACTTGCCCTGACCTAAGGCAATAAGGAAATATCTATAAGATATGATTGGTTTTCTTCAATTTCCCTGTCCTGCTTAGCATCAGGATGTTTTCATGTTTTTAAATGTAAAAAGCAAAATAACTTAAATGTTCTACTTACATGTGAATCAAAGTAATCCTGAAAGTGAAAGTGAAGTAGTGGTGGTATGCACCCAGTGTCATGGAAACACATGATGAACGCCTAATTTGTCTAGATGCAACAAAGATGGAAATTGGAAGCTTTCTGGAAGAAATCACATTTGAGTGGAATCTTAAAAGATGAGGTAGAGTTATAGAGTTGAAATCCAGTAAGAACAAAAGCACAGGCATAAATATGGTAGCAGAAGAGAGAAAGGAACTACAAGCAGTTTAGTATTACTAGGATATAAAATACAAGCAAAAATAAGCTATGAAGTAAAGGAGGAGAGAGAGGTAAGGGTGAGATTGTGGAAGATGCCACACCTGGAAGTATTTAGTGTGGTCTTTATAATGTGGAGAATGGATTTGATGACAAGTAGACTGAAGTCATGGAGACCAGTTGCAGTCTGCTTAAATAGAATAGACTGCAGAAGAGAGTTTGAACTAGGACAAAAGTGCTAGATATGGAGGGCAGGGGAAAAAAAAAAAGAGTCAATGAAACTGATGTGGGTGATGAAGGAGAGGACAGAATTGAGGACAATACTCAAGTTCTACCTCAGCTGAGCCAGTGACCAATGGTGCCACGGCTGAGACAGAGATATAAAGAGGACTGAAGCCATTGTACATCCAGGCAGTCAAACCTTCTTTCTGTCTTCTTCACCATGACCAACATCTTACAATGGTTAGATATGAAAGAGCTAAACTGAAGTTCATCATCATAAAACCATCGCAATGAGAACATAGGATGAAGACAGAGCCTGGGAAAGCCCAATTTTTACAAAAATGAGGAAGAACCACAAAAGAGGCAGAAGATGACAATCATTTTTCTATGCTTATTACTCAGTTTGGAAAAAGGGAAAAAAAACCCTATAATTTAAGTATACTTTCAAATGCCAACTTCAAGGAGGCATCAGTCAGAACCTACATTCCTCTACGCTAAGTCCTCACATAAAAGAGAAAACACTCGGTTACCTATTATTTGCATGTGGTCAAGATAAAGTTTACTCTTCATACTCCTTCTAAGCAAGTACTAACAGGAGTCCATCTTTGCTCAAGGAATAGAACACATGCAAATATACCATTTTTTATATTAATAAAGCACTTGGAGTAAGATGGCCAACTAGAGGTACCTAAGGCTTTTTCTCCATCCCTCACCCCAAGAATGACCAAAATAATGAACAACTACATTTTAATCAGTGACTCAACTCTGTGGAGAAACTCAGGATGGGTTCCCTGCCTCCCATTCTCCCAGAATTGGGATATCAGCTGATCCTGGGATCAGCTCAGAACCAGAAAGAGAAGTTAAGCAGGAAGCTCCTAGCAGTCTCATTACTTTGCTACTGGAGAGTCCTGCTACCCTCGCAGGCTCTGAGCCCAGTTTAGGGAACTGCCCAGAGTTTACACAGCTGAAGTGCTCCAGAGAAGGTGCCCGTGAATGCATACAAGCACTCTACCCATGAACCTGGTTCATGCTACACTGCACCATCTTGAAGTCTGAGCCATTGCTAGAGTGTGTTCTGCTCTTCAGGTTAGTTGTCACTGCATTTCTCCATTGCTGAGGCTCTGTCATCACAACACCAGGCTCAATTATGGAGGTGCACTGTTCCCCATTCAAGCTGCTGCAGCTCCCTACCACCTGGAAACAAGCTGCCTAGGAGGCATTCCATCTCTCCCACCCTAATTGTTACTGTACTCTGCCTGAGTTACCTAGAGCCCAGGCCCAATGGATCAGTCATGACCCCCGTACACAAGCCCATAACAACTTTACCTTCAGGGACCAGGCACTCCAAGCCACTAGAGAACTCATGCCAGAGCTTCCAGAATAGCTGTGACCCCTTAGCACCTGAACCAGCCTGGTGCCTTGGCTCTAGGGAATTAAGAGTTTTGAAAGCAGCCATACCCTAGGACCCAAGCCCACACAATGCCCTGCCCCTCCAAGAACCCGCATTTCAGCCCAGTGGAGAAGTTGTGCCCCAGCCTGTAAGTCAGCCATGTCCCCTTAGCACCTATACCAATCTTGCGCCTCAGCCCCAGGGAATTGGACCCTTGGTCAGGCAAGTAGCTGCAACTCAGCCCCTGAGCCCAAGCTAAGCCTTGACCCCAGAGAATTGGAATTTAATCTAAGGGAACAGTTGCATGCCTGGTGCTCCAGCCCATGTGATACCCAGCTACCCAAGAAACATAGCCTCACCTGAGCTATGCCATACCACCCTCCACACTGAACAGGCACAGCATCCACCTCCTTGAGTCTGAACCATCCCTTCAGAGCCTGAGCTGAGGCACCCTACCTCTCTGAGAAATGAATTGTACTGTTCTCTGCCTGGTGGAACCCAAATCACAGCTATGCCCCACCATTCTAGGGTCTTTGTTGCCACTGCACCCAGCGTGAGAGGGCCTGGGCCACTGCTATATCCTAGCACTCCAAGGTCCAGAATCACCAACCTTTGGCATCCCTCTCCTAGTGCCCGAATTGCCTCTGTGCCCTATTAGCTCTAGAACCTGAGTTATAGGTGTGTCCTATTTCCAAGGTCCTGAGACTCTGGGATACTCATCTTCCCTAAAGCCATGGCAGTACTATGCCCCATCTCCTAGGATCAGAGACACAGTTATATCCCTGCCCCTGAGATCTGAACCACTGGGCAGTACCTCAGAGTTATAGACCATGGCTTTGTAGGAGTTGCATTCACCCATACTTAAGAAAGTAAACTTGTACCTATGCCATGGGTACCACTGAAATTCAAGACACTGAGCCTAAGACCCCAGCTCTATAGCCACTCCAAGCACTTGTACTCTGGAAGAAAAGCACCAATGTGGCTGTCATGGCCTGTGTTGGACCCAATACCAAGAGGGATCTCTTCAGTGAAATACTCCACTATGTAGAAAATCAGAACAAGAAGATCCCAAAAGCCCTTGTTACCAAGAACTCTAACAATGTACTTGCCACCACCATTGCCAAAAACTTCTGTAGCCTAGGCCACTGAGATTCCCACAGTCATCACTGACGTTGATTACAGCTGAAGAAAACTACAGGGAAACTAAACTACTGTGCCTACCCAGAACCAGAGCCACACATACTACCCAACCAATAACTAGGACCCATTTGCAGATGACCATCTTTCCCTATGAAAGTCATTCTATAAAATTGGAAGAGATGACTGTTCCACATGCAGAAGTATCGACAGAGACATAGGAAACCTCAAAAAGCAAGGAAACACAACTTCACCAAAGAACAAAATAATTCTCTAGTAACTGACCACCAAGAAATCAAAACTTCTAAATTCCTTTTCAGGTATTCAAAATAATGATCTTAAAAGTAAACTCTGTGAGCTACAAGGAAATATAGACATAATTCACTGAAATCAAGAAAATAATTCACGACCTGAGTGAGATATTCAAAGAGAGATAACATTTTTTAAAAAATCAAAAATATTGAAGCTGAATAACTCAATGAATGAAATAAAACATATAATTGAAACCTTCAAATCAGACTAGAACTGCAGAAGAATGTCTGCCTTGAATACAAATCTTTTGAAATAACCCAGCCAAAAGGGGGTATGAAAAAAAAGTAAAGAAAGCCTACAGGACTTGTAGGATACCATGAGGCAAACAAATAGTTGCATCACATGAGTTCCAGAGGCAGAAGAAATGGAGAAAGGCACAGAATGCTCATTTAATAAAATAATTTTGGAAAGTTTCCCAAGTCTTGGGAAAGATATGGACATCCAGATCCATGAACCTGAAAAGTTCCCAATAGATTCAATGTAGAAAGGTCCTACATGTAGAAAGGTATACCAAGCCACATGATAATCAAAATATCAAAAGTTAGAGGCAGTGGGGTGGGGATAAAAAAAGTTGACATGACCTATAAGGGAGTCTCCATTAGATCATCAGCGTGTTTCTCAGTAGAAACCTTACCTTACAGACTAGGAGAAAATATGATTATATATTCCAAGTGTTGAAATTAAAAAAAAAAAACTCCAGTAAAACAGTACTTCAGAAATAAGGAGAAATAAAATCTTTTCCAAACGATCAAAAACTGAAGAAACTTATCACTACTAGATCAGCCTTAGAAGAAATACTTAAAGGAATGCTTCAACCAGAAGTAAAAGAATGATAATTGTTATCATAAAAACAAAAACAGAACAGGGAGGAAGAGCATGAGAAGAAGACTACCATTAAGCAAGGATGAGAGGTGGAAGGGAATGGGAGAGAGAAGGGGAATTACATGGAAGATGGAAGGAGACCCTCATTGTTATACACAATTACATATAAGAGGATGTGAGTGGAAAGGGGGAAAAAAGAGAAATGAATTACAGTAGATGGGGTACAGAGAGATGATGGGAGGGGAAGGGAGGGGAGGGGGGATAGGAAGGGGATAGGAAAGGCAGCAGAATACAACAGACACTAGTATGGCAGTATATATAAATGTGGATGTATAACCAATGTGATCCTGCAATCTGTACACGTGGTAAAAATAAGAATTCATACCCCACTTGAATCAAATGTATGAAATATGATATGTCAAGATCATTGTAATGTTTTGAGCAACCAATAAAAAACTATTAGAAATAAATTCATAATATTCCATTATACTAATGTTAGTGTGTAAATCTTTCAAAACCCTAGCTTGAACAATAAAAGTCAAAATGGCCAAAAATAGCTATAATAAATTATGAAGGACTATATAGTCTAAAAAGATGTAAATTGTGACAATAAAAAATATAAGGTAGGGCTGGAGCTGGAGCTCAGTGGCAGAGTGCTTACATAGCACGTGTGAGGCACTGGGTTCAATCCTCAGCACCACATAAAAATAAATAAAAGTCATGCAGTCCATCTACAACTACAAAAAAAAAGTTTTAAAATTATATATATATATATAGTAAAGGATAAAAATCTAGAGCATCTGGGGTATTGGGAATCAGGGGAGTTATGGTGCTGGGGATTGAACCCAGGACTTTACACATGCTAGTCAAGTGGTCTCTCACTGACCTACATCCCCAACCCTTAGAACATTAGTATGTAGACCATTACCAGCTTGAAGGAGCCTATCATAAAATATTCAAGCAGTATGGTTATCAGAAAGCAAAAACTTATAGCATATATATAAAGGAGAAAGAAAATGTCTTGACAATGATTTTTAAATATCACACCAAAAGCAAAAATAAATAATGGGACTGAATCAAACAAGCAAACTAACAACAACAACAATAAAAGCTTTTACACAGCAAGAGAAACAACAAAATGAAATGGCAACCTATGGACTTGGAAAAAAATTTGCAGACCACCTATGGACTTGGAAAAATATAACTCCTTATATTTGATAAGGAGTTAGTTATGAAAGATGAAAAGAATTGTTACAACTCAGTAGCCTAAAAATAAATAACTCAATTGAAAACTGGGTAAAGGTCCTGAAAAGACATTTCTCCAAAGACCACATAAAAACAAACAACAGGTATGTGAAGAAATGCTGAACTTCACTAATCAGGGAAATGCAAATTAAAACCACTATGAAGGCCAAATACAGTGGTACATTCCTGTAATCCTAGCAACTCAGAAGGCTGAGGCAGGAGGATTGCAAATTTGAGGTCACCCTAGACAATTTGGCAATAATCTAAAAATAAAAAGGTCTGGGGATGGGGGAATTTAACCCAGGTAGAGCACCCCTGGGTTAAACCCCCGGTAACCTGGGGTAGAGGAGAACACTGAGATGTTACCTCATTACCCAAATTTTAAAAAAAAAAAAATTGACAAGGGTGTGGAGAAAAGGGAATCCTTGTACATTAATGGTTGGTATGTTGATTGTACAGCCATTATAGAAAACAGCACAGAAGTCCCTAAAGAAATTAAAAAATAGAACTACCACATGACTTCAACAATCACTATTCTAAGTATATACCTCAAGAAGATGAAATCACCACCTCATGAAGATATCAGCCCTCCAAGGTTCACTAAAGCACTATTCCCCATAGCCAAAATAATGAAACAACCTAAATGTGCACTGATGGATGAATGGATAAAGAAAATTCGATAAACATACAATAACATATTATTTAGCCTTAAAAATAAGATCCTGCCTATGCATAGTTGAATGTGGAGGATATTATGCTAAGTGAAATAAGCCAGACACAAAAAGCACATTGCATTACCTTACATGTGGATTATATGTGTTTTTAAAGGGCTCACAAACGGGGCTGGGATTGTGGTTCAATGGTAGAGCCCTCGCCTAGCACGTGTGAGGCCTGGGTTCAATCCTCAGCACCACATATAAATAAATAAATAACATAAATGTATTGTATCCAACTACAACTAAAAAATAAATATTAAAAAAAATGCTCAAAAACACAGAGAAGGAAACAGTGGTTGTCATGTACAGGTCTAGAGTCCTAATGTACAACGTGTGCCCTGAACTTAAAATTGAAGTATTCAAGGGATTTTTATTAACTAAGAGTTTAGCTGTTTTTGTCACACATACTCTTGTGATAATGTCAGGGTGTATCCTTGTGTTATATACAACTAAAATGAATTTAAAAAAAGAAGAGCCAGTAAAAGAAAAATGGAAAAAAATGTACTATGTGGGAGAACACTTACTCTGGTATCCCAAATAAAATATCTAGTATGAAAAAAAATAAAAGTAACAGAGATGATAGATATTTTAATCTGCTTCACTATAGTAATCATTTTACTATCTATGTATGTCTCATATTATGTAATCCTTATATATACATAAAGAAAATTATTTTTTAAAAAGCCACTGAGGGGCTAGGGTGTATATATATATCAGTAGTAGAGCGCTTGCCTAGCATACACAAGGCCCTGAGTTTTTAATCTCCAAAAACAAACATAACAATAGCAATTGGAGTTTCACTTTAGAGTAGCAAATGATGTTTTACATACCATCTGTATATATAGGTATGTATTTGTAATTATTTTAAATCTAATGCATTTTAAATGAATGTCTGCTCAGCTATTTTAAATATAGGTAAATTTTAAATACAATATATAAAGTTAAAACTTACGTTGGTTTAAAATTAGGGAGGGGGTTGGGGATATGGCTCAGTTGGTAGAGTGCTTGCCTTGCATGCACAAGGCCCTGGGTTCAATCCCCAGCACCTCCAAAAATAAATAAATAAATAAATTAGGAAGAGAAAAGCACTTTCATACTTAAAATTATAATAAAATCAAGATATTCTACCATCTTATTTTAAAAGATTGACTCAGGAAATTTTACACCTATGTCTAGGCATTTGTGTTTAATAGTCATCTGTGTGAACAGTCCATCAGGTCTTTGTCTTATACTTGTATAATGAGCAAACTGGGAAGTAAAAGGAAAGTTGAAGGTGTTGGATAACTTTCCAAAGGAAACATTATCATCAACTTGCATTACAAAGGAAAAAACCCTCACAGCTTGCGGTCAAATTGTAAAACAGTCTGTCTTCCACGGTATATTTTGAGGGCACTTAGAAGTGACATAGGTTCTCTTATGATTTACTTTTTAACACTGGCTATTTTGGTTCCACTTTGTGTTTTGTTTTTCGTGTTTTGAGATGGCATCTTGCTATGTTGTCCAGGCTGGCCTCAAATAATCCTCCTGCCTCTGCCTCCTAAGTAACTGGGAAGACAGGTGCATACCACTGTACCCATCTTGGTTTCAGTAATTTTGAGAGGAAAACATCCTTTACCTCTGTAACATTAATACCAAGATTACTTTTTAAGGGCTGGGCATGTGGCTGAAGCGGTAGCTCGCTCGCCTGGCATCTCAGCACCATATAAAAATAAATAAATAAAGATGTTGTGTCACCAACAACTAAAAAATAAATATTAAAAAATTCTCTCTTTAAAAAAAAAAAAGATTACTTTTAAGATTATTCCTCCTCCTCCTCCTCAAAATTATGTCTTCAGTCTTTTCCCATGGCACCAGAACAAGGTCCATGTTCACAATTACATTTATTGAATTCATATCTGCCAAACTATACTAAGTATTTTATATGTTATTTCATTTAATCTATAAAATGACCCTGTGAGGTATAGGTAAAGTCTTCAGAGTCACAGATGAAGAAACTGAGGCACATAAACAGTCTATTTACTTGATTGTCTCTCCATACTATATGTATTAGTTATTTTTGTTATAACAAAATACCTGAAACAGGCTATTTGACAAAGAGAAAAAAAGAAAATTTAGAACAATTTTGGACTCTAGAAGTCCACACAGCATGGCACAGGTTCTGGCAACATCAGATATGTATCACTATATGAATGTGTCTCTCTTCCTCTCCAGAAGGAATCAATCTTGGAGACTATCCTAATAACATAATCTAATCTCTTCCCATAGGCTCTATCTCTAGTACCCTAGTCAGATTAAATTTCTAACCTTATTAATGCTGATAACATAGACTTTGGGGATTAAACTCCTGTATGAGTTTGGGGAACAAACCATATTCAAACCATAGCATTCTACTCCTAGTCCTTATTCATTCCTGAAATTCTGCCCACCTGTAAAAATAGCATCATACAAATGATGCCAAGGTCTGCTACCTGCCTGGGCTGCATCTGCGTCCCTTTGAACCATGGCTGCAGCCCCAGAGTGCTTTGCCAGCAAGCCCAACTTCCCAGCCAGCCTTGAAGCTCTTTGCTGAAACAATTCTGCCCTGAAAGATTTCTGAGATGCCCTCAAGGCATCTTTCCTAAGGTCCTGAGGCAAAACACTTGGCCTCTTTTATCTGATCTAATCTCCTTGGCAAACAGCTGCTCTGTGGAACCCCCTTGGTGACACTCTTACATTCTTTTCTGCTCCCTTCCTGGCCAGGCCAAAAACTTTCCAAAACCTTTCCTGTCTGCTTTCCTTTTAATTGTAAATTCTTTCTTCAAAGCATACCTTTGCTCTCTCACTTGACTATAAGCCAAAAACAGCCATACAGCAGCCTGAAGGCTTTGCTGCTTTGAAATCTCCTCTGCCAGATAACTTAGTCCATCACTTTTAAGTTCAGCCTTCCACAAAGTCTCAGGACTAGGACATGAAGAAGCCAAATTGTTTGCCACCATTTATCAGCAGTGGTCTTTACTCCAGTTCCCAAGAGAATCCTCATTTCCATCTGAACCTTCACCAGCATGGACTTTATTATTCTCCACATCTGAATTTGAATTCGGGTCTTCTGAGCCCTTACAGCATTCCAGGCTTGCTCTGACCTGCTCCTCCAAACTCTTCCAACCTCTTCCCGTTAACCAATTCCAAAGGCTCCTCCACATCTACAGGTATAGTAATAATGTCCCACTCCCAGTATCAATTTTCTTTATAAAGGGAAAAGGTCTATGTAGCTCATAATTGGAGGCTGGAATCCAACAGCACGGCACAGGACTGGCCTCATCAGATTTTTTTTTTTTTTGTATTTATTTTTTAGATTTAGGTCACAACATCTTCATTTTTTTTTTTTTTAATGTGGTGCTGAGGATCGAACCCAGTGCCTCACAAACGCCAGGCAAGTGCACTACCACCTGAGCCATATCCCCAGCCCCTCATCAGATCTTAATGAGAGCCCAAGTATATGCTTGTGTCTGCATCTCTCCCTCTCATCTCAATCTTCTCAATTAGGAAGGCCCCACCCTAACGACTTAATCTAATCCCTTCCCTAACGCCCTACCTCTGGATATCATAGTCAGATTCTTCTACCCTCTTAAACCATTAACATAAGACTTTGGGGACTAAACTCCTGCATTATTAGTTCAGGGGGACAAATCATATCAAACCCCAGCATTATACAGTCATTCTCCTCCCTTTGTTTTACTTTCCACAGTTTGTGCTCATGGTCAACTGTGACCTAAAAATATTAGAAGGAAATTTCAGAAATAAATAAGTCCTATGTTTTAAATAACTTTTGGTATGTTGTTATCATTGTTCCATTTTATTATTTTTAATTTCTTACTATAGGTAATTGACAAATCAAACTTTATCACAGATATGTATTTGTAAGAAAATATAATATGTAGGGTTAAGTCATCTTTGGGGTGTTTTTCAGTATATTCCCCACAGATAAAGGACTACTATCCTTCAGAGTTGGCATTTGAACCCAGACCTTCCCTATTCTTGTTCTGTTGTGGATTCTACCTCCTCATTTATGCCCCTTCTAGTTAAATACAAAACATTTGAAATGAAGTCTCTCTTAAGGCAATAATCTCAGTTGTTATGTAAAGTTATGATGGTTATAACCGCCCCAATCCTTTACGTGTACCATGTAGTACAGTGTCATCTGTCGCTTTTACTTTGCCAAAATATCAAGCTTGTGCTAAACCAGACACATAATTTTCTTTCATTTTGGAATGAAAAACCCAGCCTACACCCAAATACATGCTTGTTTGTTTTTGTTTTTAACAGCTACTAAATATGTCCAGGGAACTGAGTGACCTGAAAAGAAATCTGAAGGAGGCCACCGCAGCCATTGCTGCGGACCCTCTTTACACAGAGGGAGCCTGGTCTGAGCCAACCTTCACGTCCACTGAAGCAGCCATCCAGTCCATGCTGGAGTGCCTCAAGAACAACGAACTTGGCAAAGCTCTACGGCAAATCAGGGAATGCAGGTCATTCTACCATTTCTTTTAGAGATGGTTAAAGGAAATGAACACCTAATGGGGACTTTGTTATGGTTGGGGACAAACAACATAGAAAGAATTTCTATGTATTTCACCTGTCTTATTTCTTACTTTCAATGCTGGTTTTCAGACCTTACACAGAAAACACTGATGTTGATTCTGGTCATTTGTAGTTCCTAAAATACATTTCAAAGTATATTCTTATGTAATATAGAACTATAATTTTAGTCTGAATGTACTTTTGAGTTTTTACATCCTACATTTTTAAATCGTCTTCACATTCATTGGAATGAGAATGCTATAACAAATGAGAGAAAGATTATAAGAGTATCAGATTCCACTCTGGTATTTTTAAACTTTTGATATTTTTTAAATATCAAAAACATTATCCTAAAACTCATTATAGTGATATTTGCACAATTGATGGAGTTGTAAACAGTGTAGCCGGGTGACTTATAATGGTATGAGAACATCTCAACAAAGCTTCTAAGTAACATTCTTATACTAATGAAGACTCATAACTTCCCAACTTTGTAACCAACCAATAATGTCTCTAATCTGTGCTATTCTTTCTTGACTGCAGAAGTCTGTGGCCCAACGACATCTTTGGAAGCAGTTCTGATGATGAGGTCCAGACACTACTGAATATCTATTTCCGTCACCAGACTCTGGGACAGACGGGTACATATGCACTGGTGGGATCAAACCAGAGCCTGACCGAAATTTGCACCAAACTGATGGAGCTGAACATGGAGATCCGGGACATGATTCGCAGGGCCCAGAGTTACCGAGTCCTCACTACTTTTCTCCCAGACTCCAGTGTTTCTGGCACTAGTCTCTGACAGGAGCCTCCCGTCCCCCATGGTTTCCAAGCTGGCGGTGCTGCCATGCTGGGGCGACGTCATTCAGTGTCTTCTCAGCCTTCACAAGGCTTGGACAGACTGTTCTCCCTCTTGTTACATGTAGGACTTTTTCTAAAGAGGATGGCAGAACTGCCAATATGTAGCAATACCATAAGAACCAAGGGAGCATAGGACATCTTGAGACAGACTCCACCTGTCATGCTGTGTGGCACAAATGTGTTTTCCTTTTACTGAGCAAACGCAACTCACTACTGAAGAAGTGACTTCCATTGCATACCAAAGCCGACGACACTGAACAATACCTTTCTAGAAGCAGTTTTAGATTGGCAAAAGTGCAATGTTTTCCTCATTTAAAGAGATTTATATTCTGAAACTTGTACATTCGTTTCCTTTCTTTTTCCTTTGATTCCCCCTCCTCATCCCCCCCCCTTTTTTTTTTTTTTGGTGGGCTGAGAAAGGGACAGGCAGAATGAAGCTGGCCACTGAAAAATTGTAAGATGGTCAAAAGCCGACAGCCTGTGTATCTGAAAAGGGAATTGTAAATGGACTACAATTTAATGTACACTGTTATTTGAATACAATTACTGTATCTAAAAGAAGCTGCTATGAAGTACCTTTTTTTTGTTGTTGTTGCTAGGCTACTGTTTCTGAAGGCCCTGGATCTTTTTGCACCAGAAATGATCCAGATACTCTTTTTAAGGATCTTGGCTGCTTTTTACTAGAAGGTCGCTTTTATGAGCATATTTATACTACAGAAGGATGAGTGTTAATTTTAATTAACTTTGTCATTTTGTAGAGAAAAATTATCATATTATGAATTCCAAGTCTTTCACTTGTCACGCATGCATATTTTAATATCCATTTGGATAGCTGGAAGTAGAATCATAAAAGTAAAATATGAGTTGTCATTTTGTTTCTTAAGAATGTCATATTTTATTTATAATATACATGTAATGGGCCATTCTTAAGTTTTCTCCTTAAACTTAATGCTGTCAAGTGTTAGATGTGTGCATGTGACTCTGTTGCACATCAAAACATATTCAAAGTTTATCTATGTAACTTATTCACTCTGTAAATACATTTAAAGATTTTGTGATGTAATCTTGATTGATATTCTGTTCAGACATTTCTTTAGACTAAAAAGAAAAGACAAAAATACATGTTGACCTTGGATTTTATTTCTGGTTAATGAAAATATTTGCCTTTGATATACATTAATAGTTTTGCAGGTGGGCTGCTACAGTGACAACTCCCAGGGACACCATTTACATTTAGTAAATGGCACCCATTGGGATTGTGTAGCGAAGGCCCTTGAAGCCAGAGTAAATAGAATGTCTCTGGAAATGGGCACTAAAAAAGTCTTCCAACCAGTTTTCTCTGTAATCAAAGAGAAAAATCAGAAAAGAACAAAGGCATCTAATTGTCCATAACCCATCATTTAAAGCTGACATCCTTAAAATTATAGAACAGATTTTATGAGTAGTAAATACTAGACTTTTTTGTACTATCACTGACACCCCACTAGAAAAACAGGGATAGACACAGAGCAATCTAATGAATACTGTCTTTCTCCTCGAAAACTAACAACTTGCTTTACTGACATACAACTACTGAATCATTAATAGTAATTTTCTAGAAGTATCCTGCAGGAGGGAGTCTGACCCAAGTTTTTGTTGTTGTTACCATTGATAAAATTATTAATATATTTTAAGAACTTTCTGGATGGCTGTAAACATTCTTTTGATAAGTTATTTTTTTCAACTGAAAGATAATTTGTTGTGATTTGTAGAACAAACAACTGAATCATGATCACTCTGAAAAATACCTCAAAATACAGGTTTCTGTGGGTAACGATAGCCACCTGTCAGTTTTGTTGGAAGCCACAGTACAAAGGACTGACTGGTCATGACAGTTTGCCACCATGCCCTCTTCTTATCCAGCAAAGAACCACCACAATGGTTTACTCTGTTCAAAAGGATGTCAACAGTACATTGTAATCTGACATATTAGACTGCAGTCAAAAGAAAAAGTCAAGTTTGTCGTTTTTTATTTTTGAAAAGATATGTTAATGTGAATTGGGTTTCTCTACTTTTCCTCTATTTCTTCATTGTCTCCCCCTTAAATGGAGGTGGAAAGAATTGTGTAGGAAAGGAATCCCACCCCAGTTGAGCCCAGCAGTAGTTTTAGATCTTCCAATCAGATCTCCTGGGCTAACATGCCCCACTTCACTTACTGAAGCACTAATTTTCACTACCTTCCTCAAGGCTATAGAGGTTGAGGTGTCAAAGGAGAGGGTAGATACCTAACTGATGCTTTAGTGATAAAATGCCTCCTCATTGCTCATTAGAGCCAAATGATACTTTTTACCCATTGGCATGATAAAGCAATCAAGATAAGCCTTCTCTAATAGACATAACTTGATTAAAATTATACTCTCTAAATATGGTGATTTCAAAAAAGCAACAAAAATTTTAGAGGCATCTGTGTGTTTTACTTCCACCCACAGGTGAGAATGTTAAGAAAATGTGTTGAATCAGCTGTAAAATAAAGATGCTTTTAACTGTCAGCATCATACATATGTGCACATACAGATTTTAATGCATCTGGTTCCAAGTTCTAACAAACATTGACCTTTTCAGTGGATTCTAGAAAGAGGGTACTGCTATTTATATCAATAGCTTACACCTGCTTCCAGTTCACTGCCCAAACATAAAATTAGTGTCCCCCAGTGAATTTTATGGTTTGTTAATGTGTCTCAATAAAGCTGGTTTTTAAAGTATTTAATGCATTTACTTTGGATCAATTAATATTTGAGTATATATCAGATACAGATATTTATGGCATGCTCACTCTGGGGCAGCACTGGTAGAAGAGACTACAGTTATCCAAACAGATATGGCCCTCTTCCAAGGAAGTTCATACTCTTTATTGAGGGAAGATATGCTTGGCCGTGAGGTGTGATAAGTGCCATGAAAAACTATAGAACAGGGACACATAGTAACCAAGGTGTGGTGCTATTTTAGGAAGGCTGCTAGAGAAACCCTTTCTAAGAAGGCGATACCTGAGCAGAGATCTGAATGAAGGATACAAAATGAACAACTAGGGGGAAAAGCATCCCAACAGGAATCACAAGTCCAAAGATCATAGCAGGAGCAGGATCACTTGGTTGAAGTCAGAAGCCAGCAGCTGGAGTGAAGAAGAGAGTTCAGAGAGGACTCTGTGGGCCATGAGAAGGACACAGTCCCTTTCTGGGTGATGTGGAAATCCATGGATGTCTGGGGTCGCAGCAGTGACATGTTTTGACCTGTTTTAATAGAATCCTTCTGTTTGGGATGATGAAAAACTTTTGAGTCAGTAATCATTATGGTTTAGATATGAAATGTTCCCTGAAAAGCTCATGTTAGGCAATGCAGGAATGTTCAGAGGTAAAATAAGAGATTGATGGGTGGTAATGGTAGGCAGGTAGGACATAGGTGGAGAACAGAGGTCACTGGAGAAATGCCCTTGGAGATTTTGTCCCTGGCTCCTGGTTTGGTTGTTCCTGCCCCTCCCTCCCTCCCCCCATCCCTCCCCCCATCCCCCACCTCTAGTTAACAGCCTCCCTGTGCTGATCAGCTTTCCTCCACCACACTCTTTCCACTGGGATGTTCTGCCTTATCTCAGATCCAAAGGAATAGAGTCAGGCAACCATGAACAAAGACTGAAACCATAAGCCCAAAATAAACTTATCTCCTCTTTTTTTTTGGGTGTGTGTGTGTGTGTGTGTGTGTGTGTGTTGGGGAGGGTATGGGGATTGAACTCACTCTCAACCACTGAGCCACATTCCCAGCCCTATTTTGTATCTTATTTAGAAATAGGATCTCATTGATTTGCTTACCATCTCACTTCTCCTGAGGCTGGCTTTGAACTTGTGATCCTCCTGCCTCAGCCTCCCAAGCCACTGGGATTATAGACATGCACCACTGTGCCTGGACTCCTCAATTGTTCTTGTATTTTGATCATGGCAACAAAAAGCTGAGTAACACGGTAGTTACTTACCTTGTGGATATACTTACTGCAGCTGAACCGTGTACTTTAAAATGATAAATTCCATGTATATATTTGGTGACAGTAAAATTAATTCTTTTTAAGAAGGCTCACTTGAGCTGTTATGTGAAGAATAGATTGAGGTAGGGCAGAAGTGAAAGTTAGAAGGCAACTGCAACAGTGTAGCCAACAGGGGTGCTGGCCTGGGCAGGGAAGCTGCCATGGGGCTGATTAGGAGAGGACATATTAAGGAAACCTTTCAGAGGTAAAGCTGATGGGACTCACTGATGACACAGGGAATTCAAAAGACTTCAGAGATTCACCCAACAACTGAAAAGAATGAATTTGCCACTTCCAATGTGCACTTCCTCATCTCTGTAATGTAGAAATCAAGACATGTTAACTTTAAGGTGGTAAGTAAATGGGTTGATTTGTGAGTCTATTGTGGGAAGAAGCCTGGGCCAAGGACATAGATGATATTTACAATCCTTGGGATAAAATAGGATGCTTATTTGTCTTGGTCAGTTGGAACAGGAATCTCTCTTATAAGAATCAGTATACACAGGGCTGGGCTTGTGGCTCAGCAGTAATCGCCTAGCATGTGCAAGGCTCTGGGTTCGATCCTCAGCACCACATAAAAATAAATAAAAGTATTGTGTCCAAGTACAACTAAAAAATAAATATTAAAAAAAAGGAAAAAAAACTAAAAAAAAAAAAAAAAAAAAAGAATCAGTGTACACTAGGTGTGGTGGCACATGCCTGTAATCCCAGAGACTCAGGAGGCTAAGGTAGGAGGATCCCAAGTTCAAAGTCAGCCTCAGCAACTTAGCTAGTCCCTAGACAACTCAACAAGTCCCTGTCTCTAAATAAACTATTAATAAGGGCTGGGGATGTAGTTCAAATGGTTAAGCACCCCTGTTTTCAATCCCAGTTATTAAAAAAAAAAAAAAAAAGACTCAGTGTAGGCAATGGGTTTGAATCCTTAGTTGTATATGAGATCAGCCCATGGGGAACTTGGGAACACTCAGGCCCCACTCCAGAGACTGACTTAATAGGCACAGGCTGTACTCAATACCCAATGCTGTTTAAAGTTCCCCAGGTGCTGGTCCTCAAACTTAAGAGTCTCCACAGGATGCTTGTCAAAAGTGCAGCTTCTAAGAATCACAGCCTTTGGGACAGGAGTCCCCTGTGTTTCTCCTTTGCTAACAAAGCAATGAACCATCTTTTTCCATTTTCTCAAAACCATGTCCTCCTTATTGGATTGGCATCTGGGACCAGGACGGAGCTTTTGGCAACAAACTTGGGAACCCAGATGGGACCCAACAGCAGCCCCCTTCTAGCTTTCTTGGGCAGACCTGGCTCTCCAAAGAACCCTGCTTCCATGCTGAGAATTCATGGTGCTGGCCAATTTGTTGAGAGCCAACTACAGTAGAGTTAGGAGATGGGTGAGTCTGCCTCAGGTCGAATCAGAGGTGCTGTTCCTGGGTGTAAAGGGAGGGACTGAGGGAGTCCCAGCAGCTGCAGAAGCTCCTTTTGCTTTAGGGGAACTCCCATCTTCTCTCCCTGAACAATACAGGTTGCTTCATCGTGATCCACTTTGAGAAAAAGGAAACTGAACTTTGGAAAGTCGCGACAACTTTGGCCATTAGCATGATCGCTGCCCTATGTACGCCTTGTCCAGTCATCTGCCATCTGCCACTGTGGACCTCTGGACTTATCTAATGCTGAATGCCCTTAACTTTCCACATCTCCACCTGATAGAGAACAAGGACTTCGGGTTACTTCCCCAACTTCACCCCTTTCAGCAGGAGTAGCTTGGAGAGGTTGTCACCCACTTTCCACAGAAATGGAAGCTAGAAATTGACATGGGGAATCCTAACAGGCTTCACTTGATGCTTTGACTATATCCCTGTGGCTTTGAAACTTACATGTTTTTTTTTCCTTTACCCAACCTCCTTCTCCTTGACCTCCTCCCTAATCTTCTTTTCCCTAACTTTTTCCCTGATTTTCTCTGACCTTCTTTTCCCTAATCTTCTCATCCCAGATCTTCTTTTCCCTGATCTCTCCTCCCTAATCACCTCTATAAAAGCCCCCTGTTCCTGCTGACTGGCAGAATCACAGCCTTTAGGACAGGAGTCCCCTGTTTGTCTCCTTTGCTAGCAGGAGGAATTTTTTTTTAAAGTGCAGATTCTCTAAGGTGGAGTCCTCTATAGATCAATTTGGTAAACCCATAGTCCCCCAAATTGGCATTTTAATAACCAGCAACTTCAAAAGATCCTGAACTGTAGAATAGCAACATGTTCTTTTTTCTCCAGCACAGCTACAGTCATTTTTCCATGTAGGGTACTTCTATAGTCATCCTCCCGCAAACTGTCACTGTCTCTATTTTGTATTAGAGATGATAGGAAGTACACATATAGAACTCCCTGCAGTCCATGTACAGGTGAGTCCTTCTCTGTCACTAACTATTCTTGCCCAGATGCCTTTAATACCAAATTCTTATTGTATGATAACTTCAAATTAAGAGCTTACGCCACCTGCCATGGACTTTCAGGAGTTCCAGGGCCAGGAGGAGGTAATTCCTCCTTGCTTCCTCCAAAATTTCCAGCTCCTCTCTCCTTATTTCAAAAAGTCCAGAGACTTTGAGATTCACGCCCCCCAGCTGTACTAACCATCCTCCCACCTCAGCTCCATCACCATTGTCCAATGGCTGTGATCCTCAGCTATGAGTCAGAGAAGCTTATTAAAAACTTCAAGGTCCAGGCCACACCCAAGAACACTTAAGTCCAACCCCAAAAGTAGTATTCTCTCATCGGTAGTGTTCCATGGGTGATTTTAATTTGCAGGCATGGTTGAAAACTGCTGACCCAAAGTCTTACTGCCCACTCTGCTTCTTTATTCATGATTAACCTTTTCCATCTCAACTTCTAACATCATTTCAGGGATGTACGCATACTCGAAAACAACCTATACAAAAATCATTTTCCTCCCAGTCTATTAACATTCTTACTTATAAGAATATAAGTACCTTAGCCACCCAGCTTCATAGCTATACCAAAACTTGTTCAGAGCAGTGAGTGTACCAGCTCCAGAATCTTACTTCCTAGCATCCCACTCAGGAATTTTTTCCAGTTCCCCTCAATTCTATTCCCCAATTCTAACACTTCTTCTGCATCATGAATAATATCCTGAGAACCTCACCTATCTTCACTCCTCTTCTGAAGAACTTTCAATTTTATGGACCATTGGAATCACTCCCTTGCTGACTCGCTTGGCTGGCCAGACCTGAAGCCTGGTGGAAGCCTAGATCTCTACTTTCCACACCTGCACTAGAAGGCTGAAGTGTTATAGTACTAGAATGCAACTGCCACCAAACCTGCCAGTAGCACCAGCAAGTCTCAAATGGCCCCAAATCTCAAAATGAGGTTAACACTATTAGACAATCTTATGACGCAAATTATGCCTGACCAGGGGCAAACATGGAGCTGCTCAATCTTGGATTTTCAGCTTTCAAACATTTGAGCCAAATAAATCTTTAAAAAGTGCCCAGTTTCAGATATTTTGTTATAGCAACACAAAACAAACTATGTATCATCTCCTTTTGTCATCACACAACCAACAAGAGACAGGCATTATTATCATACCCATTTTATAGATAGGTAAATTAAGATATAGCAAGCAACTTGCCCATATACATCTCCTAAATAGTGCACCCAGCAATTGAAATTAGGTAGCATGTTCTGGAGCCAGATTACCTAACTAATATAACTCTCAATGCCATCTATCCCATATCTCAAAGCAGAAATGTAAGAGTCATTTATTTCTTCCATCATTCATCACTACTCCTATACATTTCTGATCATCTTGAATTTAAGGACTTTTATCCATCTCTATGGTCACCACTCTTGTCCAAAGTATTCTGCTTATATATTCATTAACCTCCTAACCCATTTCCATTCTTCCTTCCTACCTAGTCTTCCCTCATAGCAGTAACTCAGCTTTTTTTTTTTTTTCCTTGGAGGTGGTGGGGGAGCGGTCCAGGGATTGAACTCAGGAGCACTTGACCACTGAGCCACATCCCCACTCCTATTTTGTATTGTATTTAGAGACAGGGCCTCACTGAGTTGCTTAGGGCCTCACTAAATGGCTGAGGCTGGCTTTGAACTCACAATCCTCCTGCTTCAGCCTCCCGAGCCATTGGTATTACAGGCATGCTCCACCATGCCCATCTTGATTTTTTTAAAGTAAGAATCTGAAGCTGGGTGCAGTGGCACATGCCTGTAATCCCTGTAGCTCGGGAGGCTGAGGCAGGAGGGTCGTGAGGTCAAAGCCAACCTCAGCAACTTAATGAGGCACTAAGCAACTCAGTGGGACCCTGTCTCTAAATACAATACAAAATAGGGGTGGGGATGTGGATCAGTGTTTGAGTGCCTCTGAGTTCAATACTCAGTACCAAAAAAAAAAAAAAAAAAAAAGAAAAAAAGAATCTGATGTTACTGCCCTACTAAAACTCCTTCATGGCTTTCTTATGCTTGACCATGGTCTTTGGATCCTATCTTCTTCAGCCCTATGTTCCGCATTAGCCCGAGGGAGCTCCCATTCCTGAAATATGCTAAGTATGTGCCCCATCCTTTCAGGACCTTTATTTTTGCTTTTCTCTTGGATCAAAACCATCTTCTCCCAGCTCCCTTCATCCTACTGATGCTAACTTTCCTGTCGCCTCATCCCAAACACAGTATCTAGTACCGTGTTTCCTTCATGGCATGTAGCATCTCCTTTTGTTTTCACACACAACCAAAAAGAGACAAACACTATCATCATGCCCATTTTCTCTCTCTGAATTTGGGAGAAAATACAAATGTAGTAACCAACAGTCTGGAGCAAGTCCTATTCCACTTGTGTTCAAATCCTGGCTCTACCCCAAGACCTCTCTGCACACCTATGAAAAAGGTATAATAGTTCCTACTTAATATTTTGCAACAATGTCTGGCTTATTCTAGGTGCAGATTCAGCATTCACTATAATAATGTATAACTGGAAGCAAGGACACTGCCCATTGATCATCTCAGTATTCCCAGTGCTTAGAACACCAAGCTTAATTGTCAAATGAATGACTTTTTTCCTCTTCATTGTTCCCTTCACATAAATGACAGTCTCTACCTTTTCCAGATGTCATACTGGTATTTTTACTCTGGGATCACCAATTAATTGACTTCATGGTCTAATTCATATGCATTTATTTTATTCTATTCACATTGTACAATTGTTATATAACCTACAAAAAAGTACAAAGTCTAGTCCATTTTTCAATGCCAAGTCAGAGCCAAGTTGCAAAACAGGAAAACAGCACAGTAAGTTATAAGGGTTCACAAGCCACACTGCCTGTCATATGATGCATTTAAAGCTGTAAATATTGCCACAGGAGAATTTCTTGTCTTTGCAGCGACCACACAGTTCCTGTCGATGAGGCCTCCTTAGATCAATGTGTCTTTTCTTTTGAGGACAGGAACAACGAGACTTTGAACAGGTCTTTAGAAAACAAGGAACAGTTTGGACACTAAATTATCAAATTAGAGTTTCAAGTGTAATCTTCAAATTGAAATGCACCTTTTCACTACCCCAATCCCCCATATCTTCATCAGTTCTATGAGAAGCCCACGACCAACTGTACAAAACCACTTGAAACCCCTTTAAAAGCCATGCCTTAAAAGAGAATATTGAATGCCATGCATTCAAAAGAATATTGCTGAGCCAACCAAGATAACACAAAAGAGTTAAAAAGTTCTATAGAGTGTGCCTGTGTCATTTTGTATATGTAGCCAGGTGAGGGTAAGGAGCAGTACATGGGTACTAAGTGATTTGATAACCTAAATGAGACCATTAATAAGGCTAGAGCAATAGTTCTCATTTAGGGGTGATTTTTACCTGTGAAGGGATATTTGACCAGGTTTGGAGATATTTTGGGTTGTTAAAACTAAGGGGAAGGGATATTCTAGAGAAAGCCAAATTCTTTTCTTCCCAGACATGCCCAATCTTTACTAAGATTTAATAAAGTGCCTTTCAACCATTAACACATTCTGTTTTGTGATAAATAACTGTTTGGGGGCTGGAGTTGTGGCTCAGCGGTAGAGCACTTGTCTAGCATGTGCGAGATGCTGGGTTCGATCCTTAACACCACATAAAAAATAAAGGTATTGTGTCCAACTGCAACTAAAAAAAAATTTTAAAACCCCACAAAGATCATCGATTTAAAAAAATAATAATTATGTTTTATGGGGACTGGCAAACTCCCCCGGTCCACCTTCCTATCCCTGCCAACCACTGAAATTGATGATCACTGCTCTAAAGACTGCACATATCCCAGAGCCACACAGAATTAGTCAATATTTATCTTTTTATTTTTTAATATTTATTTTTTTAGTTGTAACTGTATCTTTATTTTATTTATTTATTTTTATGTGGTGCTGAGGATCAAAACCAGGGCCTTGCACGTGCTATGCGAGCATTCTACCACTGAACCACAATCCCAGCCCCAATATTTCTTTTTATACTGTAAAAAGTATGCATTTTTATTTCAGTCTTAAATATGATTTGTCAAATATTATGTATAATCACATTCTCTACTTAGAATTTTCTTATAAGGAAGAATACTCAAATAGCTAATATAGTATGCCTCACACTGTCCTAAGCACTTTATATAAATTAATTCATATAATTATCACAATTCCTTTTTAAGGGAGAAAAAGTTCAATAAAATAATGGTTTATTCTAATGGTAGATTAGGTAATTCTGACTGAACCTCCTGGACAACTAGAAAAACTGCGTTAAAAAAATAACTGCTTGGAAAATTATCAAAGCATTAAAGAAGCAAATCCAGAATAGAGGTAAACCTGACATATGGGAATGGTTTAAAAAAAAAAAAAAAAAAAAACCTCTGTCACACTTTTCTGGAAATGTTAAAAGGCAGGTTTCCTTCAAACTGGTTTTGGATTTTTTTTCTCTCCTAATCTCAAAAGACCATAATAGAAAGTTACATTCATCATCTAATTCTATGATTTTTTTTTTTTTTGCACCAGGGATTGACTCCAGGAGTGCTTAACCACTAAGCCACATCCTTAGCCTTTTTTGTATTTCAGAGTCTTGCTAAACTGCTTAAGGCCTCACCAAATTGCTGAGACTGGCTTTGAACCTGCAATCCTCCTGCCTCATCCTACTGAGCTGTTGGGATTACAGGCATGCATCATTGGGCCTGACCTAGTTCTGTGATTTTCTAAACACTGGAAGACACCATAGAATCCAATCACAGGTCTATTAGTCTAATCTTGGGCAAGTTATTCAATCTAATTGAAATTAGCCTTGTGACCTATAAAATATCAATAATATCTATTACAAAAGGCAAGTACAAACGATACTGCATGTAAAAGGTATCATGAAATATTAATAATAAGAAGCTGAAAAGAGGATTAACAAATTGATGAGGCTAAGAGATATACCAGAATAGAAGAGGCCTCCAAGCAACTCATACATTGTATAGGACCCTTTAAGGCTTCAGCAGAAGAATAAGAACCAAAATTGACCCGCTGTCACAGGTGCTAAATCTCAGCTTTAAATCAGCTCAACTTTAGTCTGTCTGCCTTTCATAAGCAAATATAAAACCTCTCCAAAAGGTAACAAATCATCACCATGGCTTTCACATGTGATACTAGCACTCAATCAAAAATATCCAGGTACATGAGGAGACAGAACATACTTGAAAATCAAAAAGAGAACAATAAATTCATAGGGGACTAAGTTAATGGAATTATCTGACAACTATCTTAAAGTAACTTACTATGTTCAAGGAAGAAAGACTAACATTCCCAAAGATCTAGAAGTTATTTTTTTATAAACAAAAATTCTAGAACCAAAAAATATAATAACGGAAACTGATAACTCAATGAATAGGTTTAACAAATTGGAAAAAGTTGAGATTATAAATGGTGAAGAGTTGAATAGATAATATCCTGTCTGAAGTAAGCAAAAACAAGCCAAGGAAAATACAGAAAAGAGTTTAAGAAACAGACATGAATATAGTATAAGGTCTAACATGTATAATTGGAAAAGAGGGAGAATGGAAGAAATAACATTTGAAAACATAATGACTGATAATTTTCCAAAAGTGATGAAAAATTTCAAGCCACATATTCAAGGAACATTTTACAGAGACAAGAAGCAGGATAAATACACAAAACCTCCATAAATAGGCTCATTGTTGTAAAACTGTTATAAAAATATTTTAAAAGCAAGCAAATTAAAAAAGGGGGGGGATTACCTCAAGGGAAGTACAATGAAGCTGAGCAGCCAACTTCATAGAAATAATGAAATTTCAGAACTTTAAAAGTCACAAATACTGTCAACCTGAAATTTCTATACCAGCAAAAACTTCTTAGACATCCAGACAAAATAGAATTTATCATCTTTATGCCTATACTAAAGAAAACATTAAAGTCTATTCTCCAAGTGAAAGAGAAGTGATCCCAGAAACAAACAAAAAAATACAAATGACAACAGAAAGGATAAATACATAGCTAGTAGATGCTGACTTTGTAAAATAATATCTCAAAGTTGAAGACATGGGTAAAATTAAAATACACAACTGCAGCATATACATTAGGATGAAGTGATATAGAATTTGAGAGTGCTAAATTCTTTGCATTGGCAAGAAGAGTTAATTTAGTCTCTGATCAGTCATGTTGCCATTTCTACAGTAACCACCAGAAGAACCTTAAGGAACGAATAACTTCCAAGATAATCAATTGGAAAATTATTTTTTAAAATTACTCCAACCAGGCACAGTGGTGCATGCCTTTAATCCCAGCTATTTGGGAGGCTGAGGTATGAGGATTGTAAATTCAAGGCCAGCCTTAGCAACATAGAGAAACCCTGTCTCAAAAATTTTAAAAAGATCCTGGGATGCAGCTGAGTGGTAAAGGGCCTCTGGGTGGTTCAATCCTCAGAAAGGAAAAAAAAAAAAAAAAGTGAAAATAAGAAAGGGGAGTATAGAAAAAATAGTAAGAAAATGTATTTAAACCTTTTTTTTTTTTTTTACCCCAGCACTGGGGATTGAACCTGGAGTACTCTACCACTGAGCTATATCCCCAGCCCTTTCTCTTTTTTATTTGGAACGGGGTCTTGCAAAGTTACTCAGGCCAGTCTGAAATTTGTTATCCTCATGCCTCAGCCTCCTAAATTGCTGGGATCACAGGCATGTGCCACCACTCCCAGCCTTAAACCCGATTTTATAAATATTTATATTATTAAACATAAGTAGACTAAGAATCTCAGACTAGGAAATCCAAGCCTAGAAAATTTTAAACTAGCTTTTAAAATGTCATTTCTTTTACCCAAATTATAGAAAAATAGAGGATTTTATTTTAGAAAAAAAAAAACTTCTTGGGCTAAGGATAGCTCAGCTGTAGAGTACTTGCCTAGCATGCACAAGGCCCTGGATTTAATTTCCATAACAAAAATGTAAAAAAACTTCCCAATTATGAAAATAATTTTACACTTCTCTGAAAAGCTTGAAGACAGATTTCCTTTAGGCTGTTTTATATTATCCCTCACCCCAAACTCAAAAGGAATTAATAGTAAGTCAAGCTCTCAACTAGTTCTGTGACTTTCCACACAATGAAATATAGCATGGAATCCAACACAATCCTAATAGTAACCAGTCTAACCTTGGGCAAGTTATTTACTGTTATTCAATTTAACTTTCTGATTTATTAAAAAAATGAGAATGCCAATCACAAAGGTTAAATTACAGGAGAAAACACATGCTAAACACTTAGCCCAAAGTTTGGCACACAGTACAAGCTTAACAGTTACATATCAAAATACTACATTCTAACTATAAACAGGATATTTCAGGAAAAACATATACATCATAAACACACCACATAAGAAAACTTAAATTGTAAATCCTTCCCATTTTTTTCCACAAAGCATAAATTCTGATTTGCCTTTTATTTCTTTTTTCCTTTTATTTCTTTTTCTCAAGTATTTAATCATAAAATTTCAAATATATGAAAACTTAACATTCCTATGCTAATATGCAGTTCCATTAAATCCTGACATTTTCCACAGAGGCTTCATGTTGATAAACAGAAACACAATGAAATTGTTCCATGTGCTTACCTGACAGTGGATTGCTTCTACTCGATAAGGGTTAAAACTCTTTTGGCACTTACAACAGAGTTGTTTGAAATAAACCTAAGAAGAAATTTGTTGTTTAAAGTACAAGCTGATATAGGTATATATCTCCTAGGCTATTAGTTTTTTATTAAAGTAAGCCATTTCCTCACCTTGCACCTTGCCGTTATCCAACCTCTACCCTTGGGGTTCTAAGCTCTACTAGTGCTACTGGTCATCACCTTTCTTAATCTATGAATCTAATTTTCCTTAACTATAAAATTGGGATACTACTGCTTATTCTTTTCTGACAAACACCCAATAACATACTTAATAGAGACTCTAATAGAAAGTAGCTGTTATGATAGTTTTATTCATTGTGTGGGCCAAGCCTTTCTTCTGAATGAACCCCAACTTAAGCCACTTGACATGTTACATTTTCCAGTATTGCCCCACTTGAAATGTAAATTATTGTGGTTACCCATCAGTACCATTTTCTAGGTTTTGTGCATTTTCCTGTACAAAATTTCCTCCCTATTTGGTGAATTCCTCCTTTTTGTCCTCAAAGTCCTGTTTGGGCATCATGATTTGTCCCTCAGGTTAATCGTTGCCTCCTGTGAGTGCCACTGCTCACATCAAACTGCATTCTTGTCTAAATCACTCCTAGCAGAATAAATTTCTTGAGGATGACAACTGTGTTGTTCTTTGTATTCTACTGCCTTGGAATGTCTGAATTAAACCCATGTTTTTTCTTCTAGCGAGAGAGGAGACTTTTAGTTTAAAATTTACCTCCTGGGTCCAGTAAATGGCTAGTCTGAAAACACAAGTCTTCATTCAAGTCTTAGTGTGCCTCTTTGCCCTCTCCCTCCACAGGCCTTTAGCTAGAAAGGCCATATCTGAACATGCAACACAAACTCAGATGCTCTTATAAGTTAATGCAATAGACGCACTATAAATGACTGCCAAATGAAGCCCAGAGGCCAGGCAAAACAGAAGCCACTCAGCTGCATCCTGTTCTCATTCTGAAATGAGGGTCCATGATGATCAGAGTCTGTGATATTCATGAAAATCCAGAAATGCAGAACAGAATGTGAAGTCATTCCCAATCTCAATGTTGAGAATTAACTCCATTGCGGGTAGGGTGTATACACAGTCTTAGCTAAGCAAATCTCTTTAGGAGTTTTCTACCTTCGTAAGTTATTTCTTTTATTGCCCCACCTTGTGGACAAACGGGAAATTTCCTCAAACTAGAGGCCAAATCTGTTCAAAATACACCAGCTAAATAGTTCTTCTAAATAACCTGACACTTTGTCCAACCAAACTACCAAACCACATACAACACAAGGATATGGCTCAGGAACAGAGGTGGACCGTGGAATTTAGTTTGATTCAAACAGTCACTGAATGCTTACAGCATGCTTTGCACCCAGGATACCAAGATGATTGAGACAGGGTTGTAAAGTCATCTTGCAACTGGAAACAGATCCTTCCTCCAACTGACATCTGTGCCCACCCCATTCTTCTGTCATATCCCATTTACTTTTACTTACCTTATTAGTTCCAGAAATGCACCACACATAAGCACTCTCCCATCTGGTCTTACAGTCTTTACAGTGAAAATAGCCATATTTGGGTTCCAAAAACTGAAAATAAGGGGGTGGGAGTCTTTTACTATATTTTGGAGGGAAAAAAAATAATTTTATTTATTTTTTTGCTAATTGCTTTGTGTAAAAATTTAAAATTACCTCCTTAACGTCACTTATATCTATGTCAATGCTACTACATTCATTTAAGGGCTCATCTCTTTTAAGGATTACCCTAGGATTCTTCTTGCTGTTGTTGTTCATACTTTTCCCATTCCATTTTTCACCGTGCCACCAGCACAATCTCCCAAAATGAAACCTGACTTCATATTGCACAGAGTTGAAGCTCTTGACTCCTTCCCAAAAGCAATAGTGGCCAGATTTTTGGTTTTAAGTTAGGCTTGCCACCGTGTTTTAACAAAAACTTGCAAAACTCACAGACCACGTAAAACATGTTTTCAGAACGCCCCGACCAAATAAAAGGATGAAGCAAGAGAAGACTTTGCTCTTATTGCCCCAGAAATGTAAGAGAGGAGAGGGAGGCAAGGGACTAAAGAAGAGGGAGGAGAAAGTGTACCTGGAAGTTGGTCTTCCGGAGAGGCTCTGCAGCGGCAACTCCTGGCACCTGCCTGTTCTTTCTTTCCTGAGGATACACTGCATCTTCCTGCCCCAACTCCTCTGGTCCTCGGAGTTCCTCCTGCCCATCATCTTCTGACCTTGGGGTTGATGGTGGCTGCTGACTGTTCTCTGCAGAGCCTGAAAGCGCCTTGTTTTCCCCATCTTCTTCATCCTTCCGCAGTAGGCTCAATCCCCTGCGGCTGACCACTGGCGAATGTACTCCCCAGGTTGTCACTGGTTGCCTGTCCCAGGGGGAGCGGCTGCGCAGGGTTCGAGGCCCCAGGGAGCACTGCACGGACTTGTCCACCCGTAGGCTCACCTGCACGCCCACTTCCTTGGTGTTGGCTTTGCACAGCCGTAGGCTTAAGTTGGGGTTCATCTGGGCAAGAATGGCCTTAAGTTGAGCCCTCTTGTAAGGGTCCACGCAATAGTCTGGGGCATTCGCTGGCACCAGCAGCCCTGGCCTGGCCAGGAAAGTAGGAGGACCCATGCTTTGCCTCCAGTCGAACTGTTTGTGCCCCGAGAGTGCCGGATGGCCCAAAGGCAGTGGGTTTCCATAGCCCTGGTATAAGCCATAGGGAAGGCGGACAAAGCGCTCCATCCACTCACCAGATGCTCAGACTCAATATCCTCCTGTGTTTAGTGTCCTTTCGCCTTCCACCTTTACTGGCCCCTTCTTTTTCCTGGTCAAGCTGGTTCAGGTTCATCCTTGGCTTCTCCATTTATTTCAGAATCTAACAGGAGCTGCTACCTATTACCCAAATTAAAGGAGGGCTGATGAACCTACCTGCAGAGATCTATAGCCACTTGATTCCTAATTGCTTTTCCCTAACCTCTTCAATTCACCATTCCTCAATCATTTTCAAAGCTGTTTTTCATTTCTGACTATTCACACACATGCTTTAATTAGCAATTTCGTTCATTTATTCCTCTAGTGGCCATTTTATAGATCCCTTGTGCACTGTTGATGGAGATGTAAATTAGTACAGCCGTTATGTAAAACAGTATGGCACTTCTTTAAAAATTAAAAATAGAATTATCATCTGATCCAGCAATCCCACTACTTTGGTGTATACCCGAAGGAAATGAAGTCAGGAATCTTAAAAAGATACCTGCACTCCAAGTTCACTGCTGAATTATTCTCAACAATCAAGCTATGCAAACAACCTGTCTGTTGACAGGTGAATGAATAAAGAAATTGTGATATAATAGGGAATATCACTTAGCTTTAAAAAAAGAAAATCCTGCCATTTCCAAGCACATGGACAAATCTTGAGGCATTATGCTAAATGAATGAAATAAGACAGGTAGAAAGTTAAAGAAAGTTAAATCTGCTAAGAGTAGATTTCTAGTGCTCTTTCTACATGTACAAAAAAGGTAACTGAGAGATGAATGTGAATTGCTTGACTTGCAGTAATCATATGTCTATGTGTACTAAAATATGTGGTACATATTACAATTTTTATGAAAAAAATTTCAAAAAATAATGCATTAATAAATTAAATAGAAATAGTTATCTGAGCAGCTGCACTAGAAGTATACAAGAAAGGAAGTATATTATGGTAGATCTAATGAACGTCAAATCCCTATTACTTCAGAACAAGGAACATAGTTACAGTGGTATGTTTATGAGAGAAAATATATTTCAGAGAGTGGTGTGATATACCAAGGGTTCTCATTAGTCCATTCCCAGTGAGACACCCATTTCCCTGCTCCCAGAGAAGGGTAAAAAAGCAAATTGTTTTCATCTGTGGAGTAAATGCAGTTTTTGGTGTTTTTTTTTCACTGCTATGTACTTAAGTGTATGAGATGAAATGGACTTGAATTCAAACTTGGGCCTTGTTACCAGGCAAGTTACTTAATTATTTCAGTTTCCCAGTCCTGTCTGCATTAGCAAGGGATTCTGCTATAACTAAGGATTATTAGACTAAAAGTGATACCTAAATAATCAAATACAACTAAATTATTTTTTTCCGGTATTGGAGATTGAACCCAGGGGTACTTTACCACTGAGCTGCAGCCCCAGCTTATTTATTCAAGACAGAGTGTTGCTAAATTGCTGAGGGTGGCCTAGAATCTTCCTGCTTTCAACCTCCCAAATCGCTGGAATTACAGGCACGAACCACTGCATCTGGCTAAAATTTGCTCTTTTCCTTTTCCAAGGTGCCTACTGCTGTTCAAGCACCTTCTAAAAGCGGCCAGGCGCATGAGCATCTTCCTTAAGTGTTTTTAGGTCACACAACAAACCCGATTTAAGCTTTGTACTGAACATGTCACAGACCCTGCGAATTCAGTCTGGTCAGGTTCCTGTATTCTAGGACACTTTGGGGCAAAGACGAGCACAAAAGAGGATGATCAGTATCCTAAAAATGTAAAAATTACTACCACAGCCCGCAGAAATAAATAACCTAATATTGCTGGAATGCTTTAAGACGGGTTCACAATTTTTGAAGTGGAAACACTGCTCAGAGATCCTGAACAGCACGCCTACTGAGATTAATGTCAATTCAGGTGTCTGTCTTTTCCACTACCACGCTGTTCTGGAGTCACCACAACCTCGTTTTTTCCTAAGGTCGGAGTACTTTGCGGGGCAGGCCCTAATGGAACACCGCTCTGTTAGGGCGAACAAGTGCCTTTCCAAGGTCCCAACCAGACCCTATCCAAACGTGACCACCTAAACATGAGAGAAGGGAGAGGGGACGTGACAAGGAGCGGGTGGCCCACGCTGGGAGGTCTGGTATTCTGATGAAGAAAACACGCACTCCAAGCGACTGTTCTGAAACCCAATTAGGAACTCCCTTTGGCTGTAGTGAGAAGCGGCGGGGCAGTCTGCCGCGGCCTGACGTCCGGGTGTTGCGTACGCTACGTGGAGCGTCATGGCGTCATCGCGTCACGTGCCTAGAGTGAACTTTTGGCGCGAGCGTCTGAAACTAGGCGGAGGCGGGGCTGCTGGTTTTGCGCGCCTCGGGTCTCCACTGGAGAGGTAATTTGCCACCGGGGAGGAGCCTGAGGGGTCGGATTTGTGGTCTAGGTGCGCGCGCAGTTCTTTGCAGTCTACTCCAGCCAAAAAACATCTGCATCACTGGAGCGGGTTAGTGGTGTCGGCTGGGGACGGGGTTGTGTTCGGCGGGTGGCGGGGGAGCGCCTCCCATGTCCTGGGTAGGAGCCGCGACTTCTGCCCTCGCCGTCTTTGCCGACCCCACCCCTGCCCGAGAGAAACGACGTGGTCTCCCAGGCCAATACCTGCACAGCACATTCGAGCCCCGGACCTTCCCTGGGACTTTGATTCCCCACGCCGGTCCGCGCCTTTGGGCCTTACAAGACAGGCTTGCCTGCGAGGTGTGCTAGATGTCCCGGTGTGAAATTTCTCTTGGGCACTCTGTATCTGCCTTACGTAACCCCCAGTAATTGCTATTTTCCGAAGATTTACAGATTGGGAATTATCAAATGGTATTTGTAACTGCAACCACTAGCGACGCATGTCTAATTAACGTAATTAAATTAGATAATGTGAAAAAGCTTGTTCTTGAGCCATACTATTGCACTTTTCAAGTGCTTAGTGTTAGTGGTTTGGACTAAGGTGGAGGTAACTTTAGACAAGCTTACTGGCGTTTCTGATTTTATTTCAGTCACTTAGGAAGGAATGCATCCCTTCTAAGTATATTTGGTCTTTTGTTTTGCAGACTTATTTACCAAGCATTGGAGAAATATTTTAGAGAAAAATGCCTGTTGGATCCAAAGAGAGGCCAACTTTTTTTGAAATTTTTAAGACGCGATGCAGCGAAGCAGGTATTGTTAGGTTTTGTAAAATTTCATAAACTACACTCAGAGTTTTTCAGAAAAATAAATAAAGATGAATGCTTGCTAAAAAGAATCTAGTTATTCTCTGTTTTACTTTAGACTTAAGTTTTGGAGTCATACCTATTAATGACCTAGTTGTTCACTGGTTAGCCCTTAGTTGAAAATGGGGAGACTGGTCTCTTGGCAGCAATAGGAAGAATTCTTTTAAAATATTACTAACAATTCAGAAGTGCTGATAATGCCACTTGAAGGCAGAGATTGTCAATTTTTTTTGTTTTAGTACTCCTCAGGCAATTTGGAATGATCAAGGACCCTCAAAAACCTTATAATATTAGAAGTTAGTAAGAGTTAGAGAATTTATTAATTCACTTAAAAGCAAAAATATGCCCATTGTAGATTATCATATAATTTTTATTAAAAATGTATTTTATAAAACAAGATTTAAAAAGAAGAGTGGGTTGTTTTACATTTTGCAGTTCATTTTGATGTTTGGCTTAATAGAAGATAGCTGGATTCTTGTATCTATGTCTGCATTTAATCTGTTACAGTCCATAGTTTTGGTAGAAGTGTATGAATAAAATTCAACCCCAAACAGCTAGGTAGTTGGGAAAAGGGGAATTTTAATAGTCTTTAGTTACTTGTATGTATTTCTTTATTTGTCTTGTTTTTTGGATACATCTTCCAGAGAGTTAAAAGATACTTCTGTAAAATCATTGCCATTGTTACTTGGAAGATCTTGGTAGTTTAGATTAGATTTTGACATACTACATTAAGCAGTATGAAAAAAAATCACACTCATTAATATCACCATTGATCTTAACAGAAAGTCTTTTTAAGATTGGGAAGAAATCAACCACTGAGCCACTAGAAATTCTGATTTTCATTTGAAATCTTATATTTTATAACTGGCAGTAAACTCTTATTTTCCTTGAAGTGAAACCTCACTTTGTGAGAAAATGTCTACCATCCTATTCAAGTTGGAATCACTTTTTTGCTAGTCGTTCTTTCAAGTAAAAATGACTTTTCATGGAAAGAGTTATCATCAGCTTATGATTCACCACAAGTGGTTTTGTTTTGTTTTGGTACTGGGGATTGAACTCCAGGGCACTCAAGCACTCAGCCATATCCCCAGCCCTATTTTGTATTTTATCTAGAGACAGGGTCTCACTGAGTTGCTTAGTACCTCGATGTTGCTAAGGCTGGCTTTGAACTCAAAAATCCTTCTGCCTCAGCCTGCTGAGCCACGGGATCTCAGGCTACAAGTGTTATTTTAAACAACCAGTGGACTTCAGTTATGCAAAAGTGCTCAATACGTGTTCCTCTGTTTTCAAAGAATATTAAAAAGATGGGCTAAAGGATTATACTTTAATAAATTTTACTTTTTCATTAGAATAGTCTTTAGTTAAAATGCCTTTTTTAAAAAAAATCCTTGGGTGGGGCTTGGATTGTGGCTCAGAGGTAGAGCGCTTGTCTAGCATGTGCAAGGCCCTGGGTTCCATCCTCAGCACCACATAAAAATAAGTAAAATAAAGGCATTGTGTCCAGCTACAACTAAAAAAAATGTTTTTTAAAAAATCCTTATGGTACTAAAATAATGACTACTAGTACAGTTTGGTGCCTTATAGGACATTAAGTTAAAATGGCTTTTTCTTTTTTTCTTTAATATTCCTTATGGTAGTAAGAAATACAATGACTGCTAGTATAAGTTTGGTGCCACTGACTCAAATCAGATGTCAACATCATGAAAAAGGCAAATGATGCCTAATATTATTATGAAGCTAGTTTTAACCAATTGAACCTCTTGCATCATGAGAACTGCTACTGCATAGGATGGATAGATGATAATAGAAGTGTTATTTCCGTGTAAGAGAGAATCTTTTTTCCCATTTTAATTGAGAGTCTTTGTGTTTCTTTTATGCATAGATATGCCATATATGCTTATGTAGTCATACTTGAATTTTGTCTGTGGAATACATTCTTACTATGAATGATTTTTAATTCTGAATTGTGAATAGTAAGGTAGAAAATAAATAAAAATTAAATGGATAAAATAAAAGTTAACATAGTTAAGTGCTAGCTCTTTATAATTTTAGTGCACTATTACTCTATGCAGATATACAAGAGAATGACTGATGATCTTAGTAATCTTGTTTAGTTACTATGAAATGCAAAATATAATCTGCAGTTGGAATTTCAAATGTCCTTTTTAAATTATAACTTTACTGATTCATAAGTTTTTCTGGGTCATAGATTAAAACTAAGACAGGATTTTATTTTCCTTAAAGATTTAGGACCAATAAGCCTTAATTGGTTTGAAGAACTTTCTTCAGAAGCTTCACTCTATAATTCTGAACCTGCAGAAGAATCAGAATATAAAACCCACAGTTATGAACCAAGCTTATTTAAAACACCACAGAGGAAACTCTCTTATCACCAATTGGCTTCAACTCCAATAATATTCAAAGATCAAGGTCAAATTCAATCTCCTTTACAAGAATTAGGTAAGTATAGATCAGACTTGGGTAAGTAATATGTAGACTGGTTTAAAAAAAAAAAATAGGAACTAGGAATTCAGGCAAAACTACATTTTAAAAAATCTTAGGTCTGTCATTAACCGTATTATGTTGTATACATTAACCTGTCTGGCCACACTTTCCTTACCTGAAAAATGGAGATAATGAATATAATACCTAATAGGTTTGGATTAAGTGAAATAACTAAGGTACTTAATGTTTCTTTTCCTCCCTCCTTTAATTAATACATCTTGCCAACTGAACTTTGCTGAATTATGCCTTTCACGTACAAAAAAAAAAAAAAAACCCTAAGACTAGGTTTGATGTTAATAAAACTAAACTATTTCTGCATACTATAATAGGACAAAGAAAATTATCTTTTATCAATTTGGTGTAAGTATATTTTAATTTGGTAGCAGACTCCTCAGCCTAGATGCCACATGTTTCCAAGCAATTATGTAATATGATGATTCATCCACTCGTTCAAATATTTGTTACCTGCATGACATGAGTAAGTCACTTTCCCTTTCTTTGGAATATTACTTTATAATAGAATAAATAGTGCACAGATAAAGTGTAGTATAAGCTTGACTGTGGTATATACTGAAAGAGAAATATTTAAAAAGTACAGTGAAAATTGAGAAGAAAGAAAAAATAGAATTGGGGAAAGTTAAACTCTTTGGTTCTTTATACATAATGTTCCTTCTGCCTGCAACTTCCTACTTTTTCTCTAGATAATTTACATATTCATTTTTCAGATCTTGGCTTATTTATCTCTGCTTTTGAGAAATAGTCCCTGTCTGCCCTCACTGAACCTCTAGTGAAAGAGACATACATCAATGATATGTGTGATATGTGCCTTGAAAGAGAAATTCATGGCCCTAGAAGTATATATACAGAGGGATTATAGGTAACAGGCAAAATTTTTCTTATGTCTTTGGCTACAAAGTGATATACATATAGTACATATTTGTAGAATGAATATTAATTTTGCTTTAGAAAGTTGAATAATCTGGCAGCAGTCTTTGAAGATAATGTTTTTTCAAAATGTGATGACTTGACCATCAGAATCTTCTTGAATGCTAACTGAAAGAGTACATTCCAGGCTCTACTCTGAATTTTTTTTTTTTTTTTTTTTTTTTGATACTGGGGATTGGACCCAGGGGCACTTTACCACTGAGTTGCATCCCCAGCCCTTTTTATCTCATATTTTGAGACAAAGTCTCTTTAAGTTGCTGAGGCTGACCTTGAACTTGCAATCCTCCTGCCTTACCCTCCTGAGTCAATAGGATTACAGACATGCGCCCACCGTGCTCAGTCTACTCTGAGCCTTTTGAATTAGAATCTCTGGGAATGAATCTCTATCTTTTAAGCTACCTGGGGTGCTTTTATGGAAAGGGAAGATTGGTGGTAGGAAGATCAGTTAGGAAACATATAATGGTTCAGGTGATGGATATTAGTGCTGAATTAGGATAGTAGTCCCCTCATAGTCATGGTTTCACTTTCCTCAGTTTCAGTTGCCCAATTTCAACTGCACTCTGAAAATATTAAATGGAAAATTACAGAAATAAACAATTCATAAGTTTTAAATTGTGCACCATTCTAAGCAATACGATGAAATCTTGCACCTCCCTCTCCAGGACATTAATCATCCCTTTGTTCAGTGTATCTGCACTATGTGTGTTGCCCTCTTAGTCACTGGGTAGCTGTCTCAGTGACTGATCAACTAATGTGCCCTAATAATGCGTATTTTCAAATAATCTTACATAGTAGCCTATGCTACATCATAGTGCCTATGACATTTCATCATCACATAGGCATTATGTCATCTCATAGCATCACAAGGATGAGTGTAGTACAATAAGATTTTGAGGGAGAGGGACCACATTCATATAACTTTCCTCACAGTATATTGTAATAATTGTTTTATTATTATGTTCTTAATCTTTTATTGTACCTAACTTATAAATTAAATTAAACTTTATCTTAGATGTATACCTGTAGGAAAACACAAAGTTTATATAGAGCTTGATATTATCCAAGGTTTTAAATATCCACTGGCAGTCTTGCAATGTAACCCCCCAAAATAAGGCAAAGCTACTTTAGTAGCTGTAAAAGTAGATACAGAACATAGAAACTATAGGACTCTATAGCAGCCTAGATAAGAGAAGTCAAAAAGGAACAAATCATAGGGTAGAGCATGACGTAAGAAACCAAGAATGTAGTGGTGACATTTGTAGAAATGAAAGTTTGAGGAAAAGTAGACTTAGAAAGGAAAAGTTTAAAAGGATGAAATTGAATTTTGAAGTAGAGTTGGAGACAGTAGTGGGATAATAAGGTAGAGACAAACTGCAGGCTTTTGGGAATGCAAGGCTGAAAGTAGGGAAAGACAGAGTCGTCAAAATCAGCTATTTGTTTGGAAAGTAATATAGTCATAGTGAGAAAATTAGTAAGTATGATGAGGGCCAGGAGAGAGCTCTAGGGGATATTTATTAGGTGAAATATAGAAGAGGACAATGAAAAGGGAATTATCCATTCCACAAGGACAGTGCTTACTTGTGCCTGGCAGTTTGCCAGGTACAAACATGATTGAGATGTCCTTTGACTCCTAGACTGTCAACCTATATAAATACAATATGTGATATGATATAATACAAGCATGTGTGGAGTACTAAATGAGCAGCCATCTGTCTAGTGTGCTCAGGAAAAACTCCATAAAACAGTTTTTGCTGAATCCACAAATCAGTGGTTAATTTTCTAATTGTAACCTGCTAGAATTGGTCTGTCTATAATCTGGGGAGGATTGGAATGAATTAATAAAACCACTGTGAACCAACTGCTGAGGAGTTAACTTTGGGGAGGGGTGGTAACTAGAAATTAAAATCAGGGCACTCTAGCATTGAGCTATATCCCAGCCTTTTTTCTTTTTCTTGGTTTTGTTTTGTTTTTTTGAGATGCGGACCCACTGTTTCTGAGGCTGACTTGAGTTTGCAATCCTGCCTCAGCGTCCTACCTTTTTAAGATTACAGGTGTATATCACTGAATCCAGCTAGGAGTTAACTTTTTCTTTTTTTTTTTTAAAGTCGTTGATGCACCTTTATTTTGTTTATTTGTATGTGGTGCTGAGAATTGATCCCAGTACCTTGCACATGCTAGGCAAGCGCTCTACCTACCGCTGAGCCACAACCCCAGCCTAGGAGTTAACTTTTTACAGGTTATAATACATAAATAATTCTGCTGACTATAGTCTTTCAAAACCTTTTGCTTTTAAATTTACTTTAAATTTATATTTGAAATCTAAGAGCAGTAGATTTAAGCTATGTTTTTTAACTTTGTTCAGTTAAACCAATCATGAAATACCACCACACATTTCCTGGAAGAGCTAAAATCCAACACCAAGTGCTGGTGCCGATGTGAGTAACAAGAATGTTTACTTGCTGCTGATAGGAATGCAAAATGGTATAAATAGTTTGGAAGACCCTTTGCAGTTTTTTATAAAAATAAACATACTATTACCAGCAACACACTCTTTGGTATGAACTCAAATGAATTGAGTTCAAATTACATCCATTCAAAAGCCTGCTTATTTAAAAAACTAATTATCCCCAAAGTTCCCTGAGGAAGTGTGCTATTTCTGCATCTCAGTAGCCCTTTCTTTTGCATAAAAATATAAGACATATGCATTTATCCTGTCACTCTTCAGCATGAGTTTCTCAAATTATTTAGGAAATGTTTATTTGGGTATGAACTTGTTTTCCCCTGGTCCTTTTTTTTTTTTAAACTTAGAGCTGTGTGGTCTTTTCATTCCTAAACCAATATTGATACATTATTATTAATCAAAGCCTTTAGTTTATATTAGGTTTTATTTACCCTTTGTGTTGTATAGTGCTATGGATTTTGACATATATATATATATATATATATATATATATATATATGTAAAACATGTATATGGATTTTGCCATGTGTGTATAATATCATCCATCCACCATTACAGTATCATACAGAATAGTTCCACTACCCTAAAAACCCCTATGCTCCACTTTCCATCCCTTCCTTCTTCCAAATCCCTGGCAACCACTGATATTTTTATTGTCTCTGTAATTTTCGCTCCTAGATGTTGTGTATAGTCACCTTTCTCTATCCACTGGTTCTGCCTGCACAGATCAACCAACTGTGAATTGAAAATATTGATTTTAAAATTGAACACATGTTGAGGCTGGGGTTGTGGCTCAGCGGTAGAACGCTCGCCTAGCACATTCAAGGACCTGGGCTCGATCCTCAGCACCACATAAAAATACAGGTATTGTGTCCAACTGCAACTAAAAAATACTTTTTTTTAAAAACATGAGCACATGAAAATTATTTTTCTTGTCCTTATTCCCTAAACAACGCAGTATAACAACTGACTACATAGTGTTTCATGGTATTAGGAATTATGAGACATCTGTTGCTGGGTGCAGTGTCTCATGCTTGTAATCCCAGTTACTTGGGAGGCAGAGGCAAGAGTGTTGCAAATTTGAAGTCAGCTTCAGCAATTTAGCCAGACTCAACCCCTAGTACTACCAAAGAGGAAAAAAAAAAAGTCATCTATAGATGATTTAAAGTATACAGGAGGATAGACCTAGATTATATGCAAATTTAATGCTATCTTATACAAGGGACTGGAGCATCCTTAGATATTATTATCTATTGAAGATACTAGAACTAATCCCCTGCAGATACTGAGAGACTGTAGTTGGAATTATAGAATATACCCTTTTTATATGGGCTTCTATATCTGCAATATTCATTTAAGGTTTTCTATTTCTTTTTTCTTTTTAATTTATTTTGAGACAGGGTCTCACTAAGTTGCTGAGGACCTCGCACTAAGTTGCTGAGGACCTCGCACTAAGTTGCTGGGGATGGCTTTGAACTTGTGATCCTCTGGAATGCCTCAGTCTTGCAAGTTGCTGGAATTACAGGCATGCTCCATTTTTTTTTTTTTTTTTAGTTGTAGATGGACACAATTCCTTTATTTTATTTATATATGGTGCTGAGGATTGAACTCAGTGCCTTACACATGATAGGCCAGCTCTCTACCCCCTCCATTTCTTTTTAATATTGAATAATATTCCAGTGTTTGAATGCACAATTTGTTTATTCATTCACCTATTGAAGGATATCTTGGTTCCAAACTTTTGCAATTATGAAAGAAATTGCTACAAACATTCATGTGCAGATAAAAGTGTTCAACTCATTTGGGTTCATACCAAAAAGTGTGGTTGCTGGTAACAGTATGTTTATTTTTGTAAGAAACTGCAAACTGTCATCCAAAGTATTTATACTATTTTTCATCCTCCTCAGTACTTCATCTTGTCAATGTTTTGAATTTTAGCCATGCTAGGAGGTATGTAGTAGGATTTTGTGTTTGGCTTAATTTTAAAAATCAATTTCAAAACTTGATTTGGCTACTTTCTAATATCTTTAATTAAAAGTGCTCATTAAAGGAGGAGGTTGGATATTTTATCAAAGTGGAGTTTTTAAGTTACATGTACTTTTGGTTTACTAGTGGTTATGTCTATTCCATGTTACTTGAAAAATGAGAATAAGACATTTTACTGCTACAAATAGTTATAAATTTGTTATTCATTTTATTTTAATAATATACAGCTTATTTTCCCAGAGGTTCTTTTTTTTGTAGTTGTACGTAGACAGCATGCTTTTATCAGTTTAATTTTTATGTGGTGCTAAGGATTAAAACCCAGTGCCTCACACATATTAGGTGAGTGCTGTGCCACTGAGCCACAGCTACAGCCCCTTACCAAAGATAGATAATATAAGATCTTACAAAGTTAGATAATATAAGATCAGTTAAAGGAACTATTTTTGAAAGCATTTTTTTTCCCCTGAGAATTATAGTAAATGCCTTGGGTGCCAAATTTGTAGTCATTAATAACCAGTATAGTAGAACCACAGGTGTACTTCATGCTCTGGATAGTCAAAAATAATGTAGTCTAATACATTATAAGAAAATAATACATTATTGAAAAGTGTGAATTGATTTGATATTGATAGAACTACCTACCCTGTTGGAATATTACTTGTCTTAGAAAGTAGATGTGTTCATCAAGAATAAAATATTATATTTTGCTACCTACAGCTCACTTTCTCTATAAAGCTTGTAGTTCATTTATTTAGCCAATATTTGCTTGGTGCCCATGACATATCAAGCATTACATTATTGTAGTTGCTAGCAATGTGTGATAATGTCTACTACAAGGAGCTCATGGGCATAATGAAGGAAATAAGAATAGAGCATACTAAATTGTGTATACCCTTTGGTGAACATATGAGAGACCACAGAAATTTTTTAGAAGATAGTTTTTAAATTGAAGCCTGAAAGAATATTCCAGGTTAAAAGTAAAAGAGAAACATTTAAGAATTGCAAATGGTTAGATACAACTAAAAAGTTAGAGTGTGAAAGAATGGCATTGTAAAAAATAAGTAAATTGGGCTGGAGTATGGCTGAGTGGTGGAGTACCTGGATTCAATCCCCCGCACAAAAATACAAAACAAAGTCAAATCATGAAAGGCCTTGTTACAATGGAGTTTTGTTACAGGATTTGAACTTGATTTCAGATATCTTCAGCAAAAGTATGATGTGGTCAGATTTGATACCTTGGTAGTTTTCAATTAAGGTCCTTTCCCTTAACTTTGTCCTCCATGATACAATGGTAGTGTGGAAACTAAATAGTAGAACATATCACTTTCCACTTTGTGTTCCACTTGTGTACATTTTAAAAAATTCCTCTCAGTTATGAACTCTGTAAGGTTAAAGCTGTGTCCTGAAATGGATCACCCAAAGGATCTTATGCATATTATGTGTTTAATATAATTGAATGGTTATTGAATGGGGAAGACATCCCTTGAGACATACCTTCTTGGGGGGAATCAGCTCCCTATACATTGTACTTCTCAGTATGGATGAGACTTTTTGGTTTTGGTATTTCCAGGATATGAAAATTCAAAATCCAGAGTGTATACAACCTCACCAAATTATTGTACTGTTTTAGGAAAGAATATTACTAATAGCGAACGTAAAAGTCGTCACACAATGAGAGCTAAAGTGGGCCAAGAAAATGATGTTACCAGTCCTCCTCTAAATTCTTGTCTTAGTGAAAGGTATGATGAAGTTGTTATATTTAAATATTTGCAGGAAGCATTTTCCTACATGTATTAGATTCATGGAAACAAATCTAATTTTTATCCTATATTTTGGCTGAGGAATTTCTGTAAATTGTCTCTTAGTTTGTTTCCTTTAATTAAATAATTTTTACATTAGAAACATTTGTTTTCCTTGTAATAGATTGGCTAGTTTTGTGTATATTCTGGTGACTTTTTAACAACATTATTAATGATAAAAATCTGTAAGTCCTTGAAACACCAATTTAAATTATTTGTATGCTTTGAATCTTTGGCAGGGAGTATGATTTACTTTATATAATTTTTAAGTTCAAAATACACAATTCCTAGGAGCTTGTAAATGGGCATTTATAATCTAACTTAATGGTTATTTAATTCTTCGTAAGAGAATTTACTTCCTAAAAAGTGGTATAAAATATTTTAAAATACTATAATTCTAGCAATTGATATGTCTGAGAGTCTTTTTTTAAAAAAAATATTATTAGGTAGTGTTTTGTCTCTTTGCCATTGTTTTAAATTACCTGAGGGAATTTGTTTTATTTTTAGTCCCCTTGCTCTACAATGTACACGTGTAACACCACAGAGAGAGAAGCCAGGTATGATTAAAAACAAGACTTTTTATGTTTAAATAACAGAAATGTTAATAAAAATAAAATATGATAAATTTCTCTTTTTCTTTTTTACTTCAGTGGTATGTGGAAGTTTATTTCATACGCCAAAGCTTGTGAAGGTAATTAGTCTGTTTGGTTTACTTACAGTGTATTGTTTGAGAATTTGACGGTGACATCAGACCTCTGCCCTGAAATTTACAGATCTTTACCTTGCATATTGCCTCACATAGGTATTCAGTAAATGATAATTTAAAAAAAATGCATGGAAAAATTTCTTAATCATCTGCATGTTTCTATGAAATAAACTATTGTATTTCTTTCTAGGGTCAGACACCAAAACATATTTCTGAAAGTCTAGGAGCTGAGGTGGATCCTGATATGTCTTGGTCAAGTTCTTTAGCTACACCACCAACCCTTAGTTCTACTGTGCTCATAGGTAATACTAGCAAATGTATTATATAAAAGAAAAGGTAGATGAGACTGAAAAATTGTCATCTCTAATGCTTCTGTTAAGAAGAAAGCATAAAAAGAAAATATTAGATGATACTTTCTTTGATAATTATTCGATAAAATTATTTAGTTGTAAAGTGGAATAAATTACAAGTGCTGTTCTGTGAGAGTTGAGCATTATTTTTTATCCCTGTATTAATGTATAGTATTTCATAAAACTCATTTACCTATACATATTAGCATTTTAGAGCTATTATTTTATGTAATTGTGATTTTTTTAACAAATAATTTGGATACTCTGGATATTAAAACACTAAAATAAGCACTAAATAAGCTTTGCTCCCTCTAACTTAAATCTGTTCTTCAGATCTATATTGATAGTTGTACTAAACTGAATTCTTAAATTTTACAATTGTAATCATACTGCTATGTGATTTTAAAATGTTTTTATCCATCCATTGGACTCTAGTAAACTCTGTATGTGCTCACCATAGTTTCTTGGCAAGTAGTCGGTATTCAGCAAATCTTGAAGGAAATGAGTATATTTTGAATATGACATTAGTACTTTTCAGAAATTTAACAGTGTTGACTAAATGGGTCAGTGAATGAATTAATAATGTCTTTAATTTACCAGGATCTGGAAGTATTTCCTATTACAAAGCAGGTTAATATCTCTAAATGCCAAGATTTGGCAAGTAGCAACTTAATAAGAGAGGATATGAACATTCTTTTTTAATTTTATAAGATTAAGTAAAAAAAAATAAGATTAAGTAAATATAAGTTTAAAGAAATGTGCATAAATGTGATTAAATACAGTGTTCACAAGTATTTGGAAGTTCATCTAAATAGTCACATCTCACTTTATAGGCAAGGCATGAAAGTAATAATGGAGAAAAACAAATATTTATCAACAAATTTTTTTAAAGAAGTCATTGGACTGAATCATTGTCCCTCATATTGCAGAGCATGACCCATTAGTTGTTGTGAAATTAATTTTCTGAGTCACATACTTTTCCCCCTTTTTTTAAAGTGCAACAAAAATAATAGAAAACTCGGAGTGTGCCAGGTATGGTAGCACATGCCTATAGTCCCTCAGGAGAATGGGAGGCTGAGGAAGGAGGATTGCAAATTCAAAGCTAGCCTAGGCAGTTAAGCATGATCCTGTCTCAAAATATAAAAACAAAAAGGTTTGGGATGTAGCTCAGTGATAGAGTGCCCTTGGGTTCAGTTCCTAGTACAGAAAAGAAAAATAAGAGTACATCACATATAGTTAAAGTTGCCAGTTTAGCAAGTGAAAAATACAGTGTCTCCAATTAAGTTTTAGGTAAACAGTTAATAATTTTTGTTATGTTACTTCAAGGGACATACTACTAATAAAAAATTATTCATTGTTTATTCTAAAGTCCAAATTTAATGAGATATCTTGTATTTTATCTGGCTCCCTTAAAAATAGTAAAGCTTGTTTTATAAAACTTACATGTTTGTATGTGTATGCACAGTATTGATTTATATATATGTATACATACACACTAAATGTTTATAAATATGTATGCATATATATATGTGCATATATATATATATATATTTAATACATTACTATGGATTGTATTCAAGTCATGAGTTTGTTACAAAACCAGAATTTTTTTTTTTTTTTTTTTTTTTTTTTGGTTCTAGCGAAACAAACGTTCCCTTATAGATTATTTGTTAGCTGGAAGTGATTTGACTTTCTTTCATTGTGTACATGAAATAATTAAGGTAAAAAGCATTTGAAAACTGAGTATTCAACATGCAGTATGCCTTTAGGCTGCATTATTGCTTAAATAATGCTAAAGTTTGTAAGCTTTAGTTTTTATGTCATGATCTTGCAGCTTCATCTGATTTTCTAAGTCACTGTGGTATAGTTGTAAGTTAATTTCTAATTATTATTCTTGGGTCAATTTGTTTTATATGTGTCATTTTGTCAAATAGTGTAAGGTCTTTCTCTTTTTGGTTTCTAACAAAACATAAATTTTTGCATGAAGTTTAGGGTATAATATAAATATAGTATAGATAAATTGAATTTTTATTTTACAGTCAAAGATGAGGAAGCACCTGAAACTGTATTTCCTAATGATACTACTACTGTAAGCAAATGCCTTTTATTTATTATTTTTTTATTTGTTCTAAGTAGTGATACATGACAGTAGAATGCGTTTTGATACATTGTACACAAATGGAGCACAACTTCTCATTCCTCTGGCTGAACATGATGCAGTCATACTAGTAGTCTAATCATACATGTGTATAGAGTAATAAAGTCAGTTTCATTCCGCCATACCCATACCCCCTCCCCTCTCCTCACTCCCCTTTGCACAATCCAGAGTTCCTTCATTCTCCACCCCCACCCCCACCACCCCCAACCCATTATGGATTAGCATATGCTTATCAAAGAAAACATTCAGGCTTTGTTTTGGGGGGTTTGGCTTATTTCAGTTAACATGATATTCTCTAGTTCCATCCGTTTACCTGTAAATGACATAATTTCATTCTTTAAGGCTGAGTAATATTCCATTGTGTAAATGTACCACATTTTCTTTATCCATTCACCTGTTGAATGGCATCTAGTTTGGTTCCATAGCTAAGGTGTTGTGCTATAAACATTGATGTGGCTGCATCAGTGTGCTGATTTTAAGTCCTTTGGGTATAAACGGAGGAGTGGGATAATTGGGTCAAATGGTGGTTCCATTCCAGGTTTTCTGAGGAATCTCCACACTGCTTTCCATAGTGGTTGCACCAATTAGCAGTCCCATCAGCAGTGTATGAGTGTGCCTTTTCCCCCACATCCTCACCAACACTTACTGTTGCTTGTATTTTTGATAATTGCCATTCTGACTGGAGTGAGATGAAATCTGGGGGTAGTTTTTATTTATATTTCTCTAATCACTAGAGATGATGAACATTGTTTTCATGTTTGCTGATCGATTGTATTTCTTCTTCTTTGAAGTGTTTGTTCAACTCCTTAGCCCATTTATTGATTGGGTTATTTGTGTTCTTCCTGTTAAGTTTTTTGAGTTCTTTATTTATTCTGGAGATTAGGGCTCTGAGTTGCATGTGGTAAGGAATTTCTCCCATTCTGTAGGCTCTCTCTTCACCTTATTGATTATTTCCTTCACTAAGAAGAAGCTTTTTAGTTTGAGTCCATCCCATTTATTGATTTTTTTTATTTTACTTTCTGTGCTTTAGGAGTCTGGTTAAGGAAGTCAGTTCCTAAGCCAACAGTGGAGATTTGGTCCTACTTTTTCTTCAATTAGGTGCAGAGACTGTTCTAATGCTTAAGTCTTTAATCTACTTTTTAGTTGAGTTTTATGCAGGGTGAGAGAGGTTTAATTTCATTTGCTACATATGTATTTCCAGTTTTCCCAGAACCATTTGTTGAATAGGCTATCTTTTCTCCATGAATGTAAGAAATGTCAAATTAATTATCCTGTTGAAATTGCTAATAATTTTAGAATGCCTTGAATAATTTTGCCCTGCATTTTTCATTCCTAATTTATAATTTGCCTAAGCCTTTGAGAAAGTCTCTAAACCTGATTCTGTATGTAATTTCTTTGATTTCCTGAAAAATTTCATGTAGCATTGAAAGTGTTTTATACTAGTGAATTTTTAAAACTTTTTAACTTTTTTTTTTTTTGCAGATTTTGAAAAGCTATTTTTATAATCAGGATGAAAGTGTGATGAAAAATGATAGATTTAGTCCTTCTTTGACTGACAATGAAAACAAAAATGAAAGAGAAACTAGCCATCATGGTAAATCTTTCTGTTTAGTTGAATTTATTTTTAATGGACATCATTTCTCCTCTTTTCCTAAGGAAAAAACCTTGCTTTTCCTTTCTTGACTACTGAAGTCAAGATAATGAAGGCAGAAACTACCTGAATTTAGATGACAATACTTAAGCAAAGATGGTACTATTTAGTATGTTGTAACACAGAAACAAAGCCCCCTGTTACTCAAAATTTTCAGAGAAAAGAAATAGGATTTATAATTATCAAATATGGAGTAATTTTTTTCTAATTAGAAAATAAATATAGTTGTAGATATATCACAAGTTACATAAATATATACAAAGTTACATGGAATATTGCTTTTTACTTAGAATGTGTAAGTTTGTACAAATGGATATCTGTGTCTAGTATTATGTATATAAGTGGGTGTGTATGTGTAATAAAATCAGTTCTTACTTTCAGTTGTTATAATACACCAAAATTGACTTGTAACATCTGGCTCGAAATTTCTTAGAATATTAGATTGACTAGATAGTAAAATTTTAAAGGTGAGCTTTAATTTCCTAGAACTGATAAAGAAAGATTATTAGGGATTGACATGAATAAAGGACTTATTCTTCTACCAGAAGAATAAGGGAAGGCTGATTTGCCAAAAAACTAGTAACAGCCATTACTGAGAATAATAATCATTTACTGAATTGTGTATTACTTAATATATATTATTCCTGAGACAGTTTCTGAGAATTAATATAAATTGTATGGTTGTTTTATAAAATGTTATTAATGTGCTTCTGTTTTAAATTTTAACAGGATTGGGGAAAATGTTAGGGAATTCATTTGGAAAAGAAAATAGCTACAAAAAACACATTGGAAAGTCAATGCCAACTGCACTAGAATATGAAGTACATGAAATAGTTGCAGATATTTCTGAAGAAGATAGCTTTTCATTACATTCTTCTAAATACAAAACAGGAAATCTACAAAGAATAAGAATGGGCAAGACCAGGAAAAAAATTTTCAGTGAAACGAGAACTGATGAATTCAATGAAGAAGCTGAAAAACAAATGAAAGAAAATAAACACTTATTTGCATCTGTAATAGAACCAAGTGGTAGTGGTCCTTTAGATTCAAATATAACAAATCAGAAGCCCATTGGTAATGAAAGTGACAAAATCTCTAACGAAGTTGTACCATCTTCAGGCTGTGAACAGTCTAAGCTAACCTTCTCAGGTCTAAATGGAACCCAGATGGAGAGAATACATCTATTGCATATTTCTTATGACCAAAATAATACAGAAAAAGACTTAAAAGACACCAGGAAAGAATGTAGCAGTTGTATTATTTCAGAAAATCCTTTGCCACATACTTCTAGTTTGCCAAATTCAAAAAAGATGTTAAATGAGAAGACACTGGTAGATAGGAGAGTTGAGGGGCAACATCTCGAATCTCATGAAGACTCCTTTCTTGCAGCAACCCATGCACCATCTGAAATTTCTCCAGTAGTTTCTCCATTTCAGGGTATCAAAAAGTCTATATTCCAGACAAGAGAACCATTCTCAGATAATATGACAAATCAAAATTTTAAAGAAGACACTGAAGCCTATGAAAGTGGATTGAAAATACATGCTAGTTGCTCACAGAAGGACGATTCTTTTTGTCCGAGTTCAGTTGATAATGGAAGCTGGCCGGCCACTATCTCACATACTTCTAAACATACGGGTTTAATATCTACTTTGAAAAAGAAAACAAAAAAATTTATTTATGCTATAAATGATGAAACATCTCATCAAGGAAAAGAAATACAGAAAGACCAGAAATTAGAGCTAACTTATTCTGCAGCCCAATTGGAAGCAAGTGCTTTTGAAGCACCACTTACATTTACAAATCCTGATTCAGGTACCTGTATTATTATTATTATTATTATTATTATTATTATTATTATTTTCCAAATAGTGCATCTGGTTTTTTGGTTTTGAGTTTTGTTTTGGTGTTGATGGACCTTTATTTTATTTACTTATTTATGTACAGGGCTGAGAATTGAACCGAGTTCCTCACACATGCTAGGCAAGCACTCTACCACTGAACCACAACCCCATTCCCTAGCACATATGGTTTTATGGATGGTGTTCTCTTGAGAACGTGAATTATGTAAATCGCATTGATTTTTTTTTTTTTTTAAACTGTCTGCTTTCCTTCTGTAGTTCTTTTAGATCTCTATCTTATATGCAACCCCAGGCAGTATCTATTTACATTATTGTTAGAGGCTTTTGATTACCTATATTTAGGATCATTTCATTCAAATCTATTTGATGAGTTTGCACAGTATATATATACATACATGTATATATATGTGTGTATGTGTGTTTGTGTGTGTGTGTGTGTGTGTGTGTATAAAACCACCATCACTCCCCCCCCCCTTTTTTTTTTTTTTGTAATAGTCTCACTTTGTTGCTTAGGCTGATCTCAAACTCATGGGCTCAAATAGTCCTGCCTCATCCTCACAAGTAGCTGGGACTATAGGCATACACTGTTATAGCCCACTCTATCACTCTTGAGATAGCTTTGGATACATAAACATTAAGAGCCTGTCTACTTAATTACTGCTTTAATTTTTAAAGTGTTTATTATATGCAAGTAATAATGTGGTACCACTTTACTCTGTTTTCTATAAAATATACCAAAACTAGAGAAAATCCTAATTGCTACCTAAATTTAATGTAGTCCTAAAATAATTATTTTTGTTGTTATTAGTCTTAAATATTTGGAGATTGCTTTAAATTATTGCTGTATTTCTGGGTCTCCAAAGTGTACACAGTGAAACTCTTGCTTTAGCAACAAATAGTTCACTTAACAGTAACTAAACTGTATATTAAAGAAGCAATTTTAAAGAAGGAAACAGGGCATCCACCTGTAGTCCCAGCTACTTGAGAGGTTGAGGCAATAGGAATGTTTGAGGCCAGCCTGAACAACATAGTGAGACCCTGTCTTTCCCTATAAGAAAATGTTAATGGGGGTGATATTGAAGTATAGAAGAACCACTTGATGTTTAGGTTAAATTTCCATAGAAAAACGTTTGATGCTGTATGTATCAGAGTTAAAGCCAACGAAGTAGTTGGTATATAGTAGTGGTCACCGATTAAATGAGGTTAAGAACTTTGACTTACTAATAGGAAATTCAAAGACTAGAGAAAACAAGTTGAACAGAACAATTCAACTCATTTATCTTTATAGTTGAGATTAGGAAATCTTTCGGGGCTTTCTTATATAGACCCTGTTTTTTTTTAAATGTTTTTTTTTTTTTTTTATAAAACAATTAAGGGTATGGTTTCTTTTCTAATTCCTCTGCCCTTCATATATCCTACTACACCAATATTAACAATGACTTTTTCCCCATTTTTCAATAAAAATTAATATTATTTTGAAATTTTTTTTTATTTATGGTAGCTATTTCCTTGAACTAGATGTTCATCTTGATTGAGTTGATACATATTATTAAAAATAATACCTAGACCCTATTTATCTTTAGCTGGAAAATGTAATGACTTCAAAATAGTATTTAGAATTTTGCTTTAAATCTGACATTCATGTTTGCTTTTATGTAATTCTTGATTTAAATACCACCTTTTTAACTTAGTGAAAAATATTTATTGAATGTGATTATTAGTACTTTTATTTTGTCACTTTGTGTTCTTACATTTAGGTTTATTGCATTCTTCTGTCAAAAGAAACTATTTACAGAATGATGCTGAAGAACCAACTTTGTCTTTAACCAACTCTTCTGGGACAATTCTGAGGAAATGTTCCAATAATCAAGATAGTTATGTTAATACAATAGCATCTCAGGATCTTAAAGAAGGAGAAGTTCATAAAGAAAAACCGAAGTCATTTATAGCCCCAGAAACTGATTTTCTGTCATGTCTGCAGGAAAGACAGTGTGAAGATAATGCAGAAAGCCAAAAAGTTTCAGAGAAAAAAGAAAAGGTCTTGGTTGCAGCATGTCACCCTGTAGTACAGCATTTAGAAGTGGAATCTGGCGGCATTCACTTTCCATCACAGAAAGACCTTTTAGATGATGATAATACCAATACACTTTTGTTAACTCCTAGCTCTAGGGATCCAGGCGTGATTTCTAGAGGAAAAGAATCATACAAAATGTCAGAGAAACTAAAATGTAAGAATTGTGAAGGTAGTATTGAATCATCCAAAAACAGTCCCATGGAAAAATGCCAAGAAATGTGTTTTCTAAATGAAAATTCTAAAAAACCTGAGCTGTTATCTAAAAAATATGTAACCGAAGTATCACCTTCAATGAACATGCAGTTCAACCAAAATATAAACATAACAGTAATCCAAAAGGGCCAAGAAAAATCTCCTTTAATTTCAGAAATAACTGTCAATCCAAATTCTAAAGAACTTTTCCCAGACATTGAGAATAATTGTGTCTTTCAAATAACAAGTGAAAGGAACAATCGTGTTTTAGGAAATACAAAGGAACTTCATGAAGCAGACCCAAGTTGTGTAAGAAAAACCTTTCCTAAGAATTCCACCATGGTAGTAGATACAGACATGGCTGAAAAACAAGTAGCTCACGTGTCTGTTTCAGACAGTATTGACTCATCAGGTATAGTCCATGATCTTACCGAGGAGAACAGAAATAGGGTAAAGCAACAGCTAAAAATAATTCCAGGTCAAGATTTAAAGTCAAACACCTCCTTGTCTATGAAATCAAATAGAAGTAAAGGCTTTATGGACAAATGGACAGGACCCTTAGATCTAGTTTCGTATCATAATGTTGGAGGTAGCTTCAGAACAGCTTCTAATAAAGAAATAAAACTCTCTGACCATGACATTAAGAAAAGCAAAATGCTCTTCAAAGACATTGAAGAACAGTATCCTGCTAGTTTAGGGTGTATTGAAATTGTAAACACCTTATCATTTGATAATCAGAAGAAACTAAACAAACCTCGTGTATCTGATTCACAGTCAGTTAATACTGTGTCTGCATATGTGAAGACTAGTACATTTCTTTCTGATTTTGAAAATAATCACACGACCCCTCAGATGTTGCCTTTAAGGGGAGATTTTAATTCAAACCATACTTTAACACCTAGCCAAAAGGCAGAAATTAAAGAACTTTCTACTATATTAGAAGAATCAGGAAGTCAGTTTGAATTTACACAATTCAGAAAAACAAGCCAAATAATACAGAATAATACATTTGAAGTGCCTGGAAACCAGACTGGCCTAAAGACCTCTTCTGAGGAATGGAAAGATGATGTTCATCAGACAATTGACACCTCATCTGTTGCTCGGGTAGAAAGCAGCAAAAAATTTGAAGGTACAGTTGGAGTTAAACAAAAGTTTGCTCATTTGTTAAAAAATAACTGTAACAAAAGTGCTTCTAATTACTTAACAGATGAAAACAAAGACTTTAGAGGCTTTTATTCTGCTCGTGGCACAAAACTGAGTATTTCTAGTGAAGCACTGCAGAAAGCTGTGAAACTGTTTAGTGACATTGAGAATATCAGTGAGGAGACTAATGCAGAAGTAGATCCTGGAAGTTTCTCTTCAAGTAAATGTCCTGATTCTATAGTTTCCATATTTAAGATAGAAAGTCATAGCGATGATAACAATTTAAACAAGAAAAATAATGAATGCCAACTTACATTACAAAATAAGTTTGAAATGGCTACTCACATTTTGGTTGAAGAAAATACTGAAAATTACATGAAAAACACAGAAAATGAAGATAACAAATGTATTAATGACAATAGAAATACTTGTAAGTTAGAAGAATCTGATCACAGTGACTCAAGTAAAAATGATACAGTTTCTGGTCATAAAGATGAAAATGACTTGCCATGTACTGATCAGCACAATATAGATCTCAAGCTACCCAGCCAGTTTGTTAAGGAGGGAAGCACACAATTTAAAGAAAGTGTGTCAGATTTAACTTGTTTAGAAGTTGTGAAAGCTGAAGAAACATGTCATGTTAATTTTTTCAATAAAGAACAGTTGACTGCAGATAAAATGGAGCAAAATATAAAAGATTGTGGTATTTTTGATATATCCTTTCAGACTGCAAGTGGGAAAAATATCAATGTCTCCAAAGAGTCATTAAATAAAGTTGTAAACTTCTTTGATCAAAAAACAGAAGAACTGAGTAACTTTTCAGATTCTTTGAATTCTAAATTACTTTCTGGCATAAATAAGAAGAAAATGGACATTTCAAGACATGGGACAATAGACATGGTTAAAAACAAAATATTGAAAGAAGGTATTCCAGTTGATATTGACAGTCAATTACTGACTCTCCAGCAACAACCTGAATATGAAATAGAAAAAAACAAAGAATATAACCTGTTGAGTTTTCATACTGCTAGTGGAAAAAAAGTACAAATTGCAAAGGAGTCTTTGGACAAAGTAAAAAATATTTTTGATGAAAAAAAGCAAGATGTCAGTAAAATCATCAGTTTTACTCAACAAGGCACAAAGACCCTAAAGGACAGAAAGGACTGTAAAGGGGTTGAATTAGCATGTGAGATGATAACTGTTCCAAAGTGTGAAGAAATGCAGGATTCTCTGATTAATAATGAGAAAAAGATTGTTTATAATGAGCCTGGGGTGTTACCCCGGCTAAGTGATGATTTATATGGACAAACTAAACATCTCGATACATTAAATATATCTCTGAAAGTTAAAATGCATGAACATATAGAAAAAGAGACTACAAACAGTCCTACAGCTTGTCGCACCAACCAGTTTTCTTATTCAGCCACTGGAGATTCAGCTTTAGCATTTTACACAGGACATGGTAAACAAATTTCTGTGAACCAGGCTTCACTATTAGAAGCAAAACAATGGCTTAGGAAAGAAGAATTAGATGGTCAAGGAGAAACAAATACTGCCAAGGCTGAATCTATAAAGGAATATGGGGGAAATCCTTTGTATGAAAATAGTTCAGACAGTATCATGACTGAAAAAGACAAAATTCATTTCTCTGAAAAGCAAGATTCAGCTTACTTAAGTAATAATAGCATGTCTAACAACTATTCTGCTTTTTGTCATTCCAGTGATGTATATGATGATTCAGGATATCTCTCAAAAAATAAAAGTAATTCTGATATTGAACTAGTCATGAAAGACAAAAAAACCACTAGTTTTAGAAAAGCGGACATATATCCACAAATTGTGAATGAAGATACTTCTGTACAGAAATTTGTGACTAACTTTTCACCTTGCAAAAGTAAAGATAGAACTACTAATATGGCCATACCTGATTTCAAAAGTTTTGAGATAGGCCCACCTGCATTCAGTACAGCCAGTGGTAAGATAGTCTGTATTTCACGTGACACAGTAAGAAAAGTGAAAAAGATATTTACAGAAGACCACAGTAATGTAATTAAGGAAAACACTGAGAATAAGTCAGATATTTGCCAAGGAAAAATTGTGAAAGCTTATAGTGAAGCACTGGATAATTTAGAGGATGTTATTTTTCCTAACTCTTTAGATGATGAGGAATGTATGCCTTCACATAAGGTTTTTACTGATATTCAAAGTGAACAAATTGTACAACATAACCAAAAACTGTCTGGATTGGGGAAAGTTTCTGAAATATCACCTTGTGTCAATTTGGAAACTTCAGATATGTGTGAATTTAACAGAGGGGAGCTTCCCAAGTCATTCTCTTCTACAAATGCTTGTGGGATTTTTAGCACAGCTAGTGGAAAATCTGTACAAGTATCAGATACTTCGTTACAAAAGGCAAGACGGATATTTTCTGAGATAGAAGATAATGCCAACCAACTCTTTTCCAAAGTATCACTTAAAAGCAATGAAGAACATTCAAACCCGTTCACAAGAGAAAAAAGTACTATGGCACATTCCCCCGCAAACGTACTATCACCCGGGAAAAGCTTTCTGTGTAACATAAATTCATCTTTTTCTGGGTTTAGTACAGCAAGTGGAAAAAAGGTTGCAGTTTCAGAAAGTGCCTTACACAAAGTTAAGGGAATGTTAGAGGAATTTGATCTAATGGGAACTGAACAGACCCTTCAGTATTCACCTACATCTAGGCAAGATATATCAAGAATGCTTCCTCCTCCTTGTATTGAAAAAAGAATTGTGGAACACTCTGTAAGCTCCAAAATGGAAAAGGCCTACAATAATGAATTTAACGATAATGTTGAAAATGCTTCTTCAGGAAATAATCACTGTGTTAAAGCGTCTCCATATGTCTCTCAGTTGAAGCAAGGCAGACAACACCTAGTATTAGGAACCAAATTATCACTTGTTGAGAACACTCATCTTTTAGGAAAAGAACAAACTTTATCCAAAAACATAATAGAAATTGGTCAAACTGAGACCTTTTCTAGTGTTTCTGTGAAAACAAATGTAGAAGTTTGTTCTACTTACTCCAAAGATCCAGAAAACTGTTTTGAAACAGAAGCAGTTGAGATTGCCAAAGCTTTTATGGAGGATGGTGAGCTGACAGATTCTGAACCACCAACTCATGCCAAACATTCTTTCTTTATGTGCCAAAAAAATGAGGAAATGATTTTGTTAAATTCAAGGACTGGAAAAAGAAGAGGAAATGCCCTTGTGTCAGTTGGTAAGTATTTTTGCCTTTTGTTTTGCCAAGTTCTGCCTTAAAAGGGTTCAGTTCTTAGTAGTCCTTCTGTGCTAGTGATCGGAGTATTAGACAAACTAAGTATGCTTTCTCAGGCTTGTATGTCTAGTTTGGTGGAATGTGATTTGATTTGATATTTCTTAGTCTGTGTACCACAAAGTCATGTTTTGAGGGCCTCTCGATATGTTTTTAGAGATTTTTAATAGTTATATTTGAGAAATTACTCTTGAAAGTTTGAGTTTTTCTAGAAAAGTTGAAATTCTTGTCTTCATATCATAACAAAGCCTGTATAATACTGTTTTCATATTTTTAGCAGAGGTTCATACTCTGGCTCTTTATTTAAAGGTTGGTTTCTACTTACTGTATTATATGTAGTATTCAGTTATACTCTTAGTTTCTCTGAGCCTTAGTTTCCATATTTATAAAATGCAAATAAGATCTCAGAGTAGTTTTAAAGAGACAAGTATGTACCTAAAAGCTTTTAGCACTGAATCTGACACATGGTAGAGAGAGAGAATGTAATAGGTGTTGGCTCACTTCCTTTTTTTTTTCGTCTAGGAAAATCTATAAACATTTACTATTAGCAAATAGAATGGTCTTAATGCTATTGTACTATGTTCTAACTTCTCTATTAAAATGTATATCCAACAACTTAGTTCAACTATTAGTTAATTGGAGATGTAAGATTTTGTTGCTGCTGTTTGGAGGGTGTCTGGCTAGAAATAATCTTAAATTATTGAAACTATTGATTAGTTAAAGGAAATGCCAATCCTCACTCTACAACTCTTGAGTGGCTGATCCTAAATAACTAGCTCCTTTTTAAACTATGTAGACTCATAAAATATTTGCGTTATCAAAAATCTTAGCCAGATGTGGTGTTGTACCTCTAATCAGAGCTACTCGGGAGGCTGGAGGATCTTAAGTTAAGGCCAGCCTGAGCAACTTAACAAGAGCCTGTCAACAAAAAAAGAAAGTCTTGTCTAGCTCCTTCAGATAGCAAAGAAAGACACTGAAGCCAGTCAGTTCGTTTTAAATCATCCTACAGTTTTTACTTAAATCAGGTGTTACCCAGGTCATATTTTATACAGAATTTGCTTCATGTGCAAGTAGTAAATTTATAATACTTAAATGATTTGCTGTCCTTTAGTACAAAATTCAGAAGTGCATATACTTAAAAAGTAATCATAATTTTTTTGTGTGTGGAAGAATGATGACTTTATTTATAGCAACCCATTGCAGTTCCACATGTATATATAGGTTAGCCTCCTGCTGAGAAAACAACTCAGACTTCTAAATAGTCTCAACAATGTTACTATTTAATTTCCCTTACTTCTGTTACATTTACACATAGAGCTTTTTTCAGCTTCTGGTTGTTTCCATAGTACAAGTTCTTGTAAAACAACTAAACCACTTTATTATGATCTACTACCTGATAAAGCCTTGAATGGACATTTTTATTCATTAAATCCTACAAATTCATTCCCTGTAATCATCAAAAAAGCAAAGTGCTTCTTACCGTATAATTTCAGCATGACATGGAAATGCATAACTTGAATTATGATTTCATCTTAGCCTCTGCAAGCTCTCTACAACTGAGCTATATCCTCAACCCAGAAGTGTTAATATTACTAGGGGCCAGAGATGTAGGTCAGTGGTAGAGCACTTGTTTAACATGTGCAAGTCTCAGAATCCAACCCCCAGCACTGCCAAAGAAAAATATAGAAGTGTCACTAATATTTTAGTGTAATTTGGTAATTTAAAAAATCTGTTCTCCCACTATTGACTCCTAATTTGTGGACCCATATAATAAATTCGTCTTTGAATTTAGTGCCTACCCACTAAAAAGTTTATTTGAAGAAATTTTGTTTGTCCTTGTTGCCAGTAAACCTAGATTTACATTCAGTCCAGATTATTAAAAAGTGACTTCTGTGGTGTATGACAGTATTGTTTAAACTTAGACTCTATTAAATAGTGGGGGTTTTTTTTGGTTTGTTTTTTGTTTTTGCAGCACTGGGGGTTGAACCCAGGGGCAGTGTACCACTGAGGTACATCCCAGGTATTTTGATTTTTTGAGACAAGGTCTCACTACCTTTATCAAGGCTAACAAACTTGGTGGTCCTTCTGCCTTGGGGTTGCTGGGATTACAGGTGTGCACCACCCAATATACCTGGTTGAATAGCAGTATATTTCAGTGGTTAAACAGTAGTAGAAATTAGTTATCAAAAATATATTTTCTCTTTCAAAGTAGAATGGTCACTATTTAAATTACAATTATTGGGCAAGGCACAGTAGTGCATGCCTATAATCCCAGCAGCTTAGAAGGCTGAGGCAGGAGGATTGCAGTTCAAAGCCATCCTCAGCAACTTAACAAGGCTCTAAGGAATTCAGTGAGACACTGTCTGCAAATAAAATATAAAAAAGGGCTGGGGATGTTGCTCAGTGATTAAGCACCTCTGGTACTTCAATCCCCAGTACCAAAAAAATAAGTAAACAAACAAATAAATAAATAATAATTATTATGTGTTTTATTTAACTGTGAAAAATGGATTATGGTTTTAAACTATGAATGATAGTCTTATAAACAGTAGAATGGATATAATTTATTTTACAAATGTGTTTGGAAAAATTTTTTTTAGGAGAACCCCCAATCAAAAGAAGTTTGTTAAATGAATTTGACAGAATAATAGAAAATGAAGAAAAATCTTTAAAGACTTTGAAAAGCACTCCGGATGGTAACATTTTTTTTTTTATTCATATCTTTTCCACCTCTATAGGTCCTATTCGTAGTATTCTAGTTATCTTTCTCAGTTCTTTTTGGTATATGTAACAGAAAAGAATTTATAGTATGGTTTAATTTTTGTATCTTATTTGTTTATTCTTATATGTTAAGCAGACTTTTCCCTCATAATACCTAGTATAATGCTGGGATTGTGGCTCAGTGGTAGAGCACTTGCCTAGCACACCTGAGGCACTAGGTTCGATCCTTAGCACCACATAAAAATAAATAAATAAAAAATAAAGATATTGTGTCCATTGGCAACTTAAAAACAATTTAAAAAAATAATATCTAGTATAATAGGGATGTTGTGTGGAACCAGAAAGTGTGAAATGATTATATAATAATCACTTTTTTAATTTAAAAAAGCCATAAAAATCAAATTTAAAGCTATAGTAGTATAATAATTTAAAGCTCAGGTTCTAGAGTCCAGTCAGGATTTTGATCACCAGCATTTCACCAAAATCAGTCTTTTCTAAGTCATACTTCCAAATCCAGCAGGCATTTCTTAGTCCTGTTTACCTGCATCTTTTAGCCCACTAGCCTAGTTGATCATCAGCCTACCATAGTCTCTTGGTTCTCTCCCTACAGGGTCACTCTTTCACAGTCATCTTTATGGTTCTTACTCTAAACAGGAGAGCCCCAGGGATCCTTAGATCTCTTCTATGTCTAAACTTTAGTGACTATCAGTTTTATCTTATAGTTTAGCCTGTCCCTGAACTCCATAGTCATTTATTTGCCTACTTAATACATTTCTACTTGGATTACTAAATATGCATCTCAAAGTCACTGCCAAACTCCAATTTCACCCTGGCTCCAAACTTGTTTTGTTGTCTTTCCTTTTTCTTTTTTTAATACCTTTATTTTATTTATTTATTTTTATGTGGTGCTGAAGATCGAATCCAGGGCCTCACATGTGCTAGCACCCTACCACTGAGCCACAATCCCAGCCCCTGTCTTTCCTTTTTCAATAAGGGGCTGTGCATTTTGCCATTTAATTATATAAAAACCTCGATATTATTTTTTACTGTTTTATCAATAAGTTCTGTAGGTTTTATTTTCAAAAAGACAAGAATTTGCTGAGCTCAGTGGTAAAAAACTGGTTTTTAAATTCTTTTGCTCTTTATTAGCCAGTATTCAGCAAAAAAAAGCTTTCTGTTAACAAATGAGAATAAGCTATAGTTCTTCCTAGAAGACAGGATAGTTACAAATTCTCAACATAAGGATAAAGTGGCTATATTAGTCACTGTTAATGGGAGCAAATAATTTTCTTTATTGAGCAAAATCGATTTCATGGATTTTTTAATTTATAAAGTGCATATAAACCTTAGAGGCAAAATACAACATAAACACTGTACTTCTTTACAAAAAGGAAACATTCATTCTGATGTTTAAATTATCCCAAATTTGGAAGTAGAAACCTCTTCAAACTATTTCCCAAGTTTTTTTTTTTTTAAATACATGTCTTGATTAATCTTTGAGCATTTCCTGATTTTATTACCAGTATCACAAAAAGATCTTGTGATTTCCCTTCCATGGTGCTGGAATCATCTCTTTCTTTGAAGATCCTTTCAGTAGCTTATAAAAAGAGATTTGGGTGCTAGGTATGATATTGCTGCTGGTATTATTGGTTTTTGAATGTTTATACCTTGGTTCCTAATAACATTTGCCTGCTTTATTTATTTATTATTTATTCTAATCAGCTGTACATCAGGAGAATGCTCTTTGATTCATTGCACACAAATGTTATTTGCATGTTTATTTGCTTTATCCTACGGCATTGGTCCTAGAACTTTTCTATTTCAGAATCTCTTTATAAGTTTAAACATAGAGGACCTGAGAACATTTATCTGAATGGATTATATCTGTTGATATATACCATATTAGAAATTAAAGTTGAGAATTTTTAATATTTGCAATATCATGCATTGGTCAAAGGGAAGATGTTAATTCACTGAGCTTTGATACATTATATAGTATTGATGACTTTATAGTGACATCATTGATCTGATCTGGAAAGTCTTAAGTATTAGAAAACTGACAAATTTACATAACCAATACAAGCTTTTTATAATTCTAATTTTCAATTAAAAGCTTGAATTTTTCCACTGGCTACAATATTGTCATTTATTTTTCTTGATAAGCTCATTTCATTCATTTTTGAAAAAATGTTGCTGAATACCCAAGTCTGAATGACTACAGTTTGTTGACTATTCTTGCAAGTAAAAATGCTTAATTCTTTGAAGAAATATCATGATTGTATAGCTCAGCTCAATCATGACAGTGCATTTTCTTGAGACTGGTGATATTAAAGTATGTTGCAGAATACATGAGAAAACATGAATAACATCTCAGGATTATTATTATGACATTTTGACAATTTCTATCTCCTAAAGGAGATCCTCCTCCATAAAAGATTCTTTTGAGTTTTTGTCTTTAGATGTATCCTTAATACATTGTTTTTTGTTGTTGTTTTATGGTGCTGGGATTGAACGAGGGCCTTATGCATACAAGGCAGGCACTACCAAATGAGCTATATCCCCAGCCCCTTAATACATTTTTAATGTATTGGTAAGGATGTATAATCAAAGTACTGTGTTCAAATGTCAGTCACAATAATTCTATATATGCTTAGATAATTAAGTTAGATTTGTATCCATTTATTTTCTTTTTTCTTATTCAACATTTGAGTAAATAACATACAGTATTTTACAACATAATCCTTACCACCATATACTTGTCACATCCTGTTTTTTTAGTTCAAAACTTGGTTCATAACCTTTCATCGAATAATTGTCACATGGCATAATTCTGTTCTTCACGCCACTTAAAAGGTGAACAGCAGTATTCAACACTGGCATATGGATGTACATTTGTCTTCTCAAACACTGCACATCGTGAGTCTGGAATTCTCAGGGCACATGCACTGTCAGCATATTTACAAAAGTCAACTTGCATGGTTTGTCTAGAGCACTGCAGTACTATGGGTAAACACTTCTTAGTGGTGCTGAGCACAGCATGTTAGATAACTAAACACCGATTGCAGCACAGAATCTTGGACCCAGAAGATTAAGTTTTGTAGTTCATACTTCACAATACTGTAGTAAATTTTCTCAAGTATAATATTTCAGTTGTAATGCACAAATCAGTAATCTGTTTACTTTTTTCAGACTAGAAAATTGTTTGCTAAACTGTCATGTGCATTGATTTAAACTATTCAGTTTTAACATATATTCACAAGTATTCCATGCATCCTAATCTTGCACCAGTTTAGTAATAAATGACTTTTAAGTAATACCAGTACAATTAAAAAAAAAATCACATGATTGTCATACTCCATTTTTTTTTAAAGAGAAAGAGAATTTTTTTTTTTTTTTTGTAGATGGACACAACACAATGCCTTTATTTTTATGTGGTGCTGAAAATCGAACCCGGTTCCCGCCCATGCTAGGCGAGCGCTCTACTGCTGAGCCACAATCCCAGCCCATACCCCCCCCCTTTTTTTTTTTTTTTTGCAAAAAAATAAATAAATAGCATAAATTCTGTGACTATTATGCAATGAAATACAGTATTTACATGGTTCATTTGCAAACACTATAGAAAGATATACTTGGAAAAGTCAGTTCTTCCTTATCACTCCATGTTCTTTACCACTTCCCCTTCCTCTTGGCTCACTTTTTTTTTTTTTTTTTTTTTTTTTTTAGTATCTTGGTGGTGTTGGGATTGAAACCAGGGCCTTGTACATGCTAGTGCTCATACCACTGACTGTGCCTTAGCCCTTGCTCACTTTTGAAATAGTTTTTTTTTTTTTATCCTTTTTGATGATTTCTTGTTAAAAAAAAAATTATGTGTTCTCACTGTCTTTCTTACTCAAAAAGATAGATAGATAGATAGATAGATAGACAGACAGACAGACTGCTTTTACTTAAAAATTTATTTGGGGATTACCCCCTTAATGAGTATATAGAGATCTTTCTCATTCATTCTTATGGTTACATGGTACTTGATCGTATGGCTGTACCAGTGTATCCTAGCATATTCAGTCAATCCCCTATTAATGATTTAATTAATTAAAAGTTTTATAGGTATAAATAATATACAAAGAATGAATAATATCTAAAACTTTGTTTCTCTTTATGTTTATACTATGAGTTATTTGGTATATAGCTATTATCAATTTGAATGCACTGACTCTGTGCCTTAGCCCTTGTTCACCTTTTGATGATTTCTTCTTGTTAAAAAAAAAAAAAAAAGTATGTGTTCCCCTGTCTTTCTTACTTAAAAAGAAAGACATAGATAAAAAGATATAGATAGAAATACTATTTTTACAAAATATTTCTTTTGATAAATATTTCTTTTGATAGTTACTTACTGAATCTATTGAAAATTTAAAGTTTATAATTGTCTCGAATTTTGTATAAATATTTATAATTAGAGATGTAATAGGTAAATAGAAAATAAAATCTCCCATTATATTTTTATTGATAATATAAAATAATTTTCTCTCTAGGCACAATAAATGATAGAAGATTATTTACCCATCACATTTCTTTAGAGCCAATTATCTGTGGACCCGTTCGGTGAGATATGTTTACCTTGTTTTTCAATTTTACTAATATAATTAGAAAAAATTGTGGCTTTAGGAATTATTTCTAAAACTAATGGTACTACTATGCAGTAAAGAAATTAACACTTCCCTTTTTGAAAGCCTGTATAAGGATTAAATAATTCAATATTTTGGTATTTTATATTGCTGTTTATACTGTTATTTTATTTTTTTAGTTTCATGGCTGCCTTGTAAAGTACACAAACTGATTACATGCCAGTTTTGTGGATGATGTACAGAGGTTGAAAAGAATTAAGGAAATATTCAAAATAATTAACAATAAGATGGCAGATATTGAAGATATCCTTTTATCTCTCCTTCTCTAAAGCCTACTAAAATTACCAAGAGAATTTTTAAAAATACATTTTTAGTTGTAGACGGACACAATATCTCTTTTTATGTTGTGCTGAGGATTGAACCCAGTACCTCACACATGTAAGACAAGCACTCTACCACTGAGCCACAGCTCCAGCCCAAGAGAATTTTTTAAAATATGTAATTCCCAAGAACTCTGATCAAAAGAAACAAATACCAAAAGTTTGGAAGCCAAAAATGTGAATGACTTAGTAAACCTAAGAAAGCTAAAACCTGTCATTAGGGCAAGCAAAGAAGCTTACCAGTTTACCCCAAACAACCTGAGAAAGACTCAAATTGGCAGCGCGATGTATTTCTCTTGGTAAAGTAGAAGTAGTAAGATTAGATAAAATTCTCTTTAAGAACCATCTGGTTCACCTCCTCTGTTGCTAATAGGCATTTATTGCTCTTTCCCAGAAAACCAGGTGGTTAGTTATTCCATTGAGAAGTTAAATTGGAGTTCTGATTTGGAGGTGGGATAAGAGAAGGGAACACAAGCCACAGTTGGAAGGATACTGAAAACAGGAATTAAGTAAAAATCTGTATATCAAGCAGTGAGACGCTTAGCCTCCTTCCCACCTTTGGTTCCCAAATGCTGACAAGACTGGAAGATTTGGGAGTAGAGGGGCCGCAGGGAATATGACCAGCCCAACAGAAAAGACCTAAAAATACTGTTACCAATATTCAAATGAAACAGCATAGCCAGTCATCAGACAGTTAATCCAATAATTGACAGGTTCTATAAAATTATGGAAACTTCCATTCAGCTCTTTAGTGCATCTCTTTAAATGAGCAAAGATCATTGGAAGTAAGCCACTTTGAAAGCTGGTAGCCAAAATACAAAAACGAAAGCAAAAAAAGAGGAAATAGATTATGCAAGTAGAATAATTTGAAAAAACTTAGATATTCTCAGATAAGATATATCTTAATATATGAAAAATTACTATAAAAAGAGCTCTTAGAAATTAAAAATATGATGACACAAGTAAATTAACTCTCTAGAAGAAGCAGGGGCTAAAAATCCCTTCTCTAAAATCCCTGGCAACCACTGTCTCCATAGTTTTGCCTTTCCCAGAATATCATATAATTGGAATTATATAGTATATAGTATTTTCATAATGGCACTTTTACTTAGCAATGTGAATTAAAGGTTCCACTGTACCTTGATAACTCTTCATTTTTGCCCTGAATAATATTCCATTATATAGGTAGATATTGATCAGTTAATCTATTGAACGCCATCTTTCTTGTGTTTCTGTCCTCACACAAGGACAACTTCATTTGTTTCAATTTTAGGCAATTATGAATAAAGCTTCCATAAATATTAGTGTGCAAATTTTGTGTAAGCATCACTTTTCAGATGATTTGGGTAAATAACAATGATTATGATTGCTGGATCATATGGTTAAGAGGACATTTGGTTTTGTGAGAAATTGCCAAATTACTTTCCAAAATGGATGTACCATTTGGAACTCCCATCAGTAATGAATGAGAGTTCCTGTTGCTCCACATATTCACTGGCATTGGGTTTTCTCAATAATATGGATTTTTGCCTTTCTAACAGAAAGATAGTGATGTATCATTTTTGCAATTTCTAATGATATATGTTATTGTATTAGCATCTTTTCGTAGCTTATTGGCTATCTGTGTCTTACTTGGTAAGGTTTCTGTTAAGATTTCTAGCTATTGTTAAATTGGGTTTGTTTTTTTCTTATAGATTTTAAGAGTTATTTGTGTATTTTAGACACCAGTACTTTGTCTAATACATGTTTTGCAATATTTAAAAAAAATAGAAATGGAAAATAATATTAATGATAATAATAGTAGCAGGGGCTGGAGGTATAACTCAATGGTAAAGTGCATGCTAGCATGTGTAAGGCCCTGAGTTTGATCCCCAGCGTGCCACACAGGAAAAAAACAAACATTTTTTTTTAGCCTGGTGCATACTAATCCCAGCTACTTGGGAGGCTGAAGGAGGAAGATCCCAAGTTCAAGGCCAGCATGGGTAACATGGTGAGATCCCGTCTCAAAAACAAACCATTACTTAAGTAATGCTTTAATTTTACCTTGCAGGCAAACTATTCTGAGGCTCTATTTTCTGTTCCAAAGTTCTCTTGCTGCTTCTCTAGACTGAACATCACATTTATGATTCTGGAATTTCTCTTCAATTCCATTCCAAGAGCTACTTTTTTCTATGTTTAATTCATGTTTCTAAAGTTCCACATTTTTCTCCTTATTTATGCACTTGTTTTGATTACTTTTCTGAGAAAAATGCATGGGAGATAAATCTTTTGGTACTATGCATCTGAAAAATATCTATTTTTACTCAATTTTTGATGTGCTGGGGATTGAACCTAGAGCCTCATGCATGGTAGGCAGGTGCACTGGCACTGAGCTATATCCACAGCCTGTCTACCCACCCTCTTAATTGATGTTTAGTCAGTGATAGGATTTTTGGGTAGAAATCATTTTGTCTCAGAATATAATACATTCATCTGTAAAATGTGCTTAGTCATAATACAAATGTTGGAAATTGATAGAATCAAAACAGTTATATATACTGTAAAGTGGAGGTGGTGTTGACAGAGATAAATCTTCGTTTTCCATAGTGGGAGGTTATTAGCAACTGCATTGAGAACAATTTCTCAAAATAGTGAGAGAAAGGAGAGCTCATTTAGTGAAAATTGAGGAAGTGGAAAAATTACCTGTTGAAGAAAGTTGACCACAGAGTGTAGGTAATGATGAATATTACCTTGAAGTAGAAATAAGGCTGAGAAAAATGTGCCTACATAAAGAGGCACTCAAAAAATGTATAAACTGGGGCTGGGGTTATGGATCAACAATAGAGCGCTTGCCCCACACATTCAAGGCCCTGGGTTTGATCCTCAGCAACACATAAAAATAAATAAAAAATAAAGTTTCATTAAAAAAAACATACAAAATTATTTTAAAAAATAAATGTATAAACGGACTGGGGCGGTAGCTCAGTGGCAGAGCACTTGCCTTGAACATATAAGGCACTGGGTTCTATCCTCAGCACCACATAAAAACAATAAATAAAGATATTGTGTCCATCTACAATTGAAAACCATATTTGGGGCTGCGGTTGTGGCTCAGTGGTAGAGCGCACGCCTCCCACGTGCGAGACTCTGGGTTCGATCCTCAGCACCACAGAATAATAAATGAATAAAATAAACGTATTGTGCCCAACTACAACTAAAAAATAAATATTTTTTTAAAAAAGAAATGTATATACAGGTGGAGGAGACGGGGAAAATACTATTTGAAAGAGTAAGACTTCTGAATAGAATGAGTTATTAGGTGGGCTCAAGAGTTCTGGTAAAAGCAGAAGCCAGAGAGGATGGGCAGATATTTTGCTAATAAGAAGGTAAGGAAGGAGTCGTGTGGTAAAATTGAATGGGACACACACTGAGAAGACCCACTTTTGACATATTCTATTGTACTCTATTGTGTTACATAGATTGTAAAATCAAAGGCTAGGAATAAATGTGTAAGAGTCAGTTATAGCCTAGAAAAAGTATGGTATTGTTTTGGAATGGTAACCATGATGAATGCAAAACAATTATCTGAACAGAATTGCCATGTAGCATTTGAGGGTCTACAAAAATAGCATATACCTAAACATGTGTATGTGCACATTTATTGCTTAATAATCAGACTTAAATATTTTCTCTCCCCAATGTAGCACAACTAAGAAACAGCAAGAAACCCAGAAACCAAATTTTACTGTACCTGGTCAGAAATTTCTATCTAAATCTCATCTTTATGAACACCTGACTTCAGAAAAATCTTCAAGCAATTTGCCAGTTTCACAGCAGCCACTTTATAAAGATCCCGCTACAAGAAAGGAAAAAATGAGATACTCAATTACTACAGGAAAATCAAACAAAGTCTTTGTCCCACCTTTCAAAACTAAATCACATTTTTACAGAGATGAACATTGTGTTTCCAAGAATATTAATTTGTGTGAAAACAAACAAAAACAAAAAAACATAAATGAATGTGTCTCTTGTGATAAGGAAAACAATATTAACGATAGTGATATTCATCAGTTTGACAAAAATAGCACCAGTCAAGTAACAACTATAATTGTCCCAAATTGTGAAGAAGAATCTTTAGGTTTGTGAGATAATTTGTGTGACCCACTTTTGCCTTTTGGTTAGATATTTCTCGTTAAAATCTTGTAGTAAGTTATATTCTTAAGGGTTTCCCTATTTTGTGGTGATTAATAATTTCAGAACCTTTTTTAATGTTTTAGATTTTCTAAATCCAAAGATTAGGTTTAAATTATTCCAATGATTTGTTTTGGTTTCCCCAAAGAACTTGTGGTCTTTCTTGTTTAAAAAAAAATTTTAAAAGACTACTAGACACATAATCCAGGACTGTTATTTATGGAGTATATTTTATCATGCTACTAATTGTCTTCTAAAATTGAGATAAAAGTAATAGATGTATGTCTAATCTTTATGTACAATTTAACAAGTTGAAATTTTATCTCTGAAAATTTAAAAATGATAGGAGCTTTTTTTTCAATGCATGTAAAATTAGAGTAAATTGATACATGTTGTTTTATAAAGCTGGGGGTGCACTTTCTAAATTTACATTTAGATTTTTTTTTGCTAATTATTTGGTCTTTAACAGATTTAATTATAAGCCTTCAGAATGCCAGAGATAAACAGGATATGCGAATTAAAAAGAAACAAGGACAACATATCTTTCCACAGCCAGGCAGTCTATATCTTGCAAAAACCTCCACTCTTCCTCGAATCTCTATGAAAGCAGCAGTAGGAGGCCGAGCTCCCTCTGCGTGTTCTCATAAACAGGTACACTTTTCTCTATTGTACTAATATCTTCTGTGGCACTCTTCCATTAATAGTTTAAGTACGGGCAAATTGTTTAAGAATGAAAAAATTAGTGAAAGAATGGATGAAAGAGATCACTGTGCTTCCTAATCCACCTACCTACCTGGCAGCCTCCCTCTTGGCCTTTCCTTACCAAAGTGATCTATGCTTCAAAATTTCTTTTTCTTTTTCCCCTTCATATCTTTCTTATTTATTTCATTACTATAAGTGCTGTCAGCTAGGCATTAGGGGATAAGTAGTCACCTTAAATTTGAAGTGTGAATAACTCATAGCCCTAAAGACTATTTACATATTTAAAGGAGATTTCTGGTTAAGCTACTACTGTCTAGGTAGAATTTTTCACAATGAAAAAATGGAAATAATATTAATAGCTCACATTTATTGAGCCGTTTCCAAGTACTGAGCACTTAGCATTTTACATGCATTGATTCTATTTTGCTTAATCTTTACAGTCACCCTGTGTGAAAAATATCATTTTGCCCATCACTTTGTAAATGAGAGGACTGAAGCATAGAGTTAAGTAACTTCCCAGAGTTATGTAATCAGGAAGTTGAAGAGCTGGAATTCTAAATCAAGGGTCTGACTACTGAGTGAAGTGCTGAACACAGACATGTTGGGTTAAACATGCTGGTGTGAATCTTCCTGAAACTGGGCCAGGCTTCAGTAATACTCTTCCTTGTTCTCCTTCTCCTATACTTTTGAATTCAAGAGATTTCATAAATTATTTCTTTATCCCCATAGTGCCTTCCTGTGGCATATTTAGCATGAAGCTTATACACTTGAATGTTTAGGTTGTTTATAATACATTAAAATTAGCTTCTAGCTAAGAAGTTTATTTATTTATTTTTGTTGTTGTTGTCTTTTTGTTTTTGTCTTGATGTATGTGTGTAAGTGGTGGTGAGGATCAAACCCAGGGCCTTGTGCATGCTAAGCACATAGTCTACCACTGTGCTGTACCCCCAGTACAGTTAAATATTTTTATACTGAATAGTTTAATATTTAAGTGAAAAATTCTTGGCAAATTCAGTTTTGACTTATTATAATTGTTTTTATACTATGAAATGTTTATTTTCTTTTATTTGTCATCAAATTTTTCTGTTTATTTTGTGCAGCTCTATATGTATGGTGTTTCTAAACATTGCATAAAGATTAACAGCAAAAATGCAGGGTCTTTTCAGTTTCACACTCAGGATTATTTTAGTAAGGAAGATTTATGGTCTGGAAAGGGAGTCCAATTGGCTGATGGTGGATGGCTCATACCCTCCAATGATGGAAAGACTGGAAAAGAAGAATTTTATAGGTACTGTATGCAAAAAGATTTTGTTAGCTTTAATATATACTATAATTCCTATAAAGTTCACTAGAAATAAATATTTTATACATTGAATCATTTTAAGTGTATTGTGATTCAGTAGGCATTCTGTTAAAATCTTATGAAAAGTGAACATGGTTTGTCCTGGGATTTAATGAATTGGATTTCTTAAATTGACTTTTTCTTGTACATTTACAAAATAAAAGTGGATAAGTTAAATTTGAATTAGACTTATGAGGGACCCACACACATACACATTTATGTCATATTCTTTTTTATTGTATATTTTAATAAGTACAAAATATAAAAACTAAAAGTTATACAGAAATATTTAAATATCAGTAATACCAAATAACAAGAAAATCTCAGTGCTCTAAAACATCAATAATTTAGGAACTATATAACCACTTTTGAGTCTAATGTTTACACAAACATAATTAAAAAATTTTTGCCATTAAGATGTATCACCAAGCGCAAGAGATGGGAATTCTTTCTCTAGAACCCTTATTTTTAAAAACTCTGCGTCCTTCCAAAATTAATTATCTTGAGAACAAGCTTAAATATTTTTTCCTGAAGATATTTTTTACTTTTTTGGAGTAGTTTAAAATAGGAGCCCTATTTACATCATGCATGCATCTTAGATAAGTAACATCTACTGTAGATTCTAGTAGGAAAAATATAGTAAAACCATTGTATTATTTTCTTGTACTAAAGAGAATGCATAGCATGGAGCTTGATTATTCTGTAGTCAAGTGCTCAGGGTTCATAGTTTTGAGGCACTTATGGGTTGTCTCTGGATCATTCAGTGAATATTTATTGTGCATCCACTATGTGCCAGGTACTATTCTGGACACTAGGCATCACAAAGAAAAACAAACAAAAAAGGTAGTTGCTTTAATGAGTCATGCATCCTACTAGGGGTGGAAAGAACAGAAAGTTTTAAAAATAGCCAGTAATTTCTATGTTGGGAGGTGATGAATACTCTGAAAATGGATAAAGCTGGATAGGTGTTAGGGGATAAAACTGTTTTATGCTGATGCATGTCATTCAGCAGAGAAGGAGGAAATTGATGGTGCAGGAGGAGTCATTTCTTAGGTGAAGGATGGAGCAACAGAGGGTGGGAGCTGGTGCACCAATGGCAGAAGGTAGCGGATAAGGACACAGGGGCTGTGGTGAGTAGGTGTGAAGAGGGAGGCTGTGCAAGTCCTCTTTTGAGTACTTCTGTTGTCTTAGGGCTCAGAGAGAGTACGAGAGAGTAGAAGCAGTTAGAGATTTGAGAAGAGAGGGAATGCTGCCAAGGAAGCACCAGGACTAGGGAAGAGTTTTCCTGGGTGTGATTTTAAAAGCATTCCCTTTTTGTGGTCCTGGGGATTGAACCCAGGAACACTTTACCACTGAGCCACATCTCAGCTCTTTTTCATTTTTTGAGTCATGATCTCGCTAAGTTGCTCACGGCCTCACTAAGTTGCTGAGTCTAACTTTGAACCTATGATCCTCCTGCCTCAGCCTCCCAGGTTGCTGGGAGTACAGGCATGCTCCACCATTCCTGGCTTAAAAACATTCTCTTTAATAGAAAAGTAGTCTAAAATATAATTATTTTAAATTAGCAACTTAATTTTCCAGCAACAACTCTACATGAGTTGAAAGCATTATATTGACTGTTCTGTTAAGTGGAGTTTTTATTAGTATGCTGTTTTGATAAGTGCTAAACGATTTTCTAAAATTTTATTACTTATAGATCATATGGTCACTTGTAAAACCTTTTGAATCATGTACAATATAGTTTTATGTATAAAGAATAATTATAATTGTTGAACATAATGTCATCAACCTATATGTTTGTTATTATATTATTGTACATTTATTTGTTCAGGGCTTTGTGTGACACCCCAGGTGTTGACCCAAAACTTATTTCTAGAGTTTGGGTCTATAATCACTACAGATGGATTATATGGAAACTGGCAGCTATGGAATTTGCTTTTCCTAAGGAATTTGCTAATAGATGCCTAAATCCAGAAAGGGTTCTTCTTCAACTAAAATACAGGCAAGTTTAAAGTATTATATTAAGTAATCTTACACTGTGGTATAATTCAGGTATTTGCTCAGTCTGTGACTTCTGTGTCAAAGATGGTACATGAGCCAGTTCCTATCCGACCCTGCTTCATGTTGTATAGAGTTGTTCTCTAGTTATTGCCCAGACCACTTAGAGAGGTCACACATTCATATATTACCTCTTGTTTTTCTCTTCCCCCAACTTTCTCTTCAACCTCTTGGCATATGAGAAGAATATGACTTACTAATCTGATCATTATTGTTCTAGCCATCTGAAATTTAATTTATTTGGCAGCCACTCCTCCTTCAGGACTCCCTGGACCCCGCCGGGGCAGGCCCCCGGCAAATTATACAGATATTAATAATAAAGTATTTTTGTATTTTTAAATTTTAGTTTTCATACTTTAACAATATGAAAATGTATTTTCTACCTAAAAGTTTTTCAAGTATTTCTCAGTATTTTTTTGCCAAATTAATTGGGACAGGGGGACTGTACTCAGGGGCACTTGACCACTGAGCCACATCCCCAGCCCTTTTTTGTATTTTATTTAGAGACAGGTTCTCGCTGAGTTGCTTAGTGCCTCACTGTTGCTAAGCTGACTTTGCATTCTAAATACTCCTGCCGCAGCCTCCCAAGCCCTGGGATTACAGGTGTTTGCCAGTGCACCCAGCTGCTAAATTAATTTTATTCTCAATTACTCAGTGACTTTGTTTATGGTACAACTCCTAAAACAGGCATTTTCTTTTCATTTTTAGGTATGATGTGGAAATTGATAGAAGCAGAAGATCTGCTATAAAAAAGATCCTGGAAAGGGATGATACAGCTGCAAAAACACTTGTCCTCTGTGTTTCTGACATCATTTCATCCATCACTGACATATCTGAAACTTCTAGCAGTAAAACTAGTGGTGTAGATGCCAAGAAAGTGCCCATTATTGAACTTACAGATGGATGGTATGCTGTCAAGGCCCTGTTGGACCCTCCCCTCTTAGCCCTCTTAAAGAATGGGAGACTGGCTGTAGGTCAGAAGATCGTTATTCATGGAGCAGAATTGGTGGGCTCTCCTGATGCCTGTACACCTCTTGAAGCCCCAGAATCTCTTATGTTAAAGGTAAATTAAATTAATGCCGCTGACTCATTTAAATTCAAGAGAGGTCTTATGCTTAAATTTTTAAATTTACTTATGTTAGTAAAATTGCTGTATTTCTTGAAAATGTTCTGACAATGTAAGAGGCAGATTATTTAGACAATTTGTGTCATTTTGGGAAGAGCCTGAGATATTTCTTTAGCTAAATATTGTTCCAATTAAAGAGAAAGTCAATTTGTACTAGAATTTGGTTTCAATACCTATATCCTTTACTGCCATCTTCTTGTAGCTTTGTTTCTGCTTGATTACTTGATCAGATCCCTTTTCCAGTGTGATTAGAGAATTAGGTTTTAGTGCTTCTCAAATGTGTAATAATAAAATATCTTTGGTCTCTGTGTGTATTTGAAACCATACAACAGGACATTGTCATGTTGAATAGTAGCACTATTGCCATTAGAAGTTACTGATGATGTTGCACATACAGATTCACTGACATGGTAACCTTGTAGAAAATTTACTTCAGTTGTATGCTGCATCTCTAATTCAGGGGAGAATTTCATAAATTAAACATTTTTAAGGTAAACAGATTTTATTTGGCCTTTCATCAAGCGAAAACAGGCTTCTGGTTTTTGTTGCTTAGAATATCAAAGTTGTGATGGTTTTCATCTTCTTGTTTGTTATTTGTTATTATCAAATCTGTGTGTGTGCATAGTTCGGAAAGTCAAATTATATAAGGCTTATGACCAAAACAAAAGCTATCCCTAGCACATCCCTTCTTTGTGCTTCAGAAGTGACCATTAACAACCATGTGGCTATTTCTTTTGTTTATAGTGCCATGTCTTTTCCCCTTCAGTTAAGACATTAACTATTAACTTCCTGCTATAGAAGATGAAGATTTAGGTCTCTTATACCACACCACCACATATTTCTCTTCCCCCATTTCCCCATACCAGTGCAGCATAATTTTTAGCGAAGTTTATACTTATTTTTAAGTATACGTTTAATATAAGTTAAATATACATTTAAAAATAAGTTATTATAACGTGTTTACGTTATAATAACTATGAAAATATTTTTTGCAACATAGTACATACATACTATATCCTTTCTTTATCATTTACTGCTTTCCCTGGAGTTATTACATGTCTTCTTTGTTTTTTACTTTTCTACATCCTTACCACTGATGTCTTACTCTTTATGTGTGCATGCTAGAAACCCTATTTCCTGGATTCTGTGTCATCTTTCTAGACTTATTCCCTGGTTCTGAGGGCCCACAACTTCTAATCTTATAGAGAAAGTGAACTTGAAGTTTTTTGAAATCTTATTGTAAGGTCAACTGAGTATAAAAATCTAGGTTGAAATTATTCCTTCAAGCCAGGCTTGATGGTATGTACATGTAATCCCTACCACCTGCCTCAGCAAATTAGCAAGGCCCTTAGTGAAACCCTGTCTCAAAATACAAAATAAAAAGCTCTGAGGATATAGCCATCCCTGGGTTCAATCCTCAGAACAAAAATAAATAAGTAAATTATTCCTTCAAAATTTTGGAGGACATTTCTTTATTAACTTCTTCTAATATAGCTTTTACCACTAGCATAGCTTATTACTAAGCTTATTGCTATTTTTATTCTTAATCCTTCATTATGTGGTCTGATTTAATATTTTTTTTTCTCCACTATTCTAAAATTTCACAGTATGCTACTTCAATGTCTTTTTCTTTCTTTCTTTTTTTCTTTTTTTTTTTTTTTTTAATTGTGGGTATTGTGTATCCAGTCTAGGAACAATGTATTTTACTAAATTGTGGGAAATTTTCTTAAAGTGATTCTTTTATAATTTTCTTATTTTTTCTCTGTTTCCTAATATTCGGGCACTAGACTGCTTAGATTAGTCCTATAATTTTCCAGTCTTTTCTCACTATTTTGTTGTTGTTGTCTCTTTCCTACTTCTTTTCTAAAATAGTTCTTAATTCTTTCTTCTAATCACTAAAGTGAATTTGTTTCTACCAGCATAATTTTTTATTTCAGGAGACTTTATCATTCCCTAAATGTTTTTTGTTCTTGCTACATTTGGCTGTTGTTTTATAGATACAATATCTTTCTGAAGCAATTGCATAATGTTTTATTTTCATTTTGTCTTTCTTGCTTCCTGCATTTTTTTGTGAGAACCTCTTTTTCTTTTTGTTTGGGTCTTTCAGATTGTAGACTTCCTTGACTGGCGATCACTTCCAGGGAAGGACTTGTCAGCTTATAGGGCAAAGAGGTGGGGATTTGGGTTTTTAGTTAGAAGATCCTCAAATACCAGTGACTATACCAAGAGGTGAGCAGAGTAAAGAAACAATAGGAGACTCATTGTCACCATGAGGATTTTCACTTCCGTTCTGTTTTTACTATGATAACATCTCTCCCCTACCCTCATTGCATCTACCCAGTATTCAGAGTATGGGATACGTGTGGTTTAGCCTCCCCAGAAGTGGAGTCCCCTGGGTTCTATTTTAATGGGATAAGGGACAGCCACCTGGCTGCTTGGAATAGGAGAGGAAATCTGGGGTCTTAACGGTCTTTGTACAAAATTTCAACCACTCTTCCTATTTTCTGACCTATCTTATGTACCTGCCTTCAGGGTACCTGTTAGCTCCAATTTTTTAGTGTTTTCTTCAATTATTTGTGTCTTATTGGCTTCTTATGACAAATTCGATGGCTGAGTAATCTTGGTCAAGTTATCAACTGTAAAATGGGGATAAATCTAAGGACTATTATAAACATTAAATGTTAATAGTTGTAAAGTAGTTAACATCATGCTAGCCACCATAGTAAATGCTCTCTGAATATTTGCAGTTTTTATTATCCATGATCATTCTTGGGCTGTTTGTCATTTACTCATCCAACAAATTTTTAGCTTCCAAAATTTTGATGATGTCACATCTGTTGTTCTTTCTCATTCTATTTGTCCTAATGAGTTTTCCACCCATGTTTGTGTTAGTTTTTGTCATTTTGACCAAAATACCTGACAAAAACAGGTTAGAGGAGGAAAAGTTTATTCTCACGGTTTCAGAGGTTCAGGACATGGTTAGCCAACCTCATTGCTCTGGGCCTAAGGTAAGGCAGAATAACGTGGTGGAAGGGTATGGCAGAGGAAGGCTGCTCAGCTCATGACAACTGGGAAGCAAAGAGAGAGAGAACTGAGCAAGGGGCCAAGGACAGATGTAGTCCAAGGCCATACTCCAGTGACCTACTTCCTTTAGCCATGCCCCACCTCCCTACAGTTACCATCCACCAGTCCATTCAGTTATCAGTGGATTAAGCCACTGATGAGGTCAGAGTGTTAATCATGCCTAAAAGCCCAACCTTGCCGCATTGGGAATTTTACTTTCAAAACATGAACTTTTCAGGAGACATTCCAGATTCAAGCCATAACAATATTTAAATTGAAGATCCTTTGATCTACTATCTAATACAAACATTTAACACCAATGTTTGATATAGTAGAAGAAGTACTATATTTTGAGAATATTTTTACTTGTACACTTTTCAGTTTTCCTTTTTGGGGGGCTGGGGAATACCAGAGATTGAACTCAGGGACACTCGACCACTGAGCCACATCCCCAGTCCTATTTTGTATTTTATTTAGAAAAAGGGTCTCACTGAGTTGCTTAGCACCTCGCTGTTGCTGAAGATGGCTTTGAATCCACAGTCCTCCTGCCTCAGCCTCCAGAGTTGCTGGGATTACAGGCATGTGCCACCAGGCCCAGCTGTACACTTTTCATTTTTCTACTTACTTCTTTACTAATCTTCTTAAGACATTTCAAAGTGAATATTTTAAAAGCAGCCCTAATAGAATGAAAACTCTTAGAAAGTTTGGAATAGAATTGAGTATGTATTTAACTTCTAAATCAGTTTGTTTGTTAATTTGTCCAGATTTCAGCTAATAGTACTCGGCCTGCTTGCTGGTACACCAAACTTGGGTTCTTTCCTGATCCTAGACCTTTCCCTCTGCCCTTGTCATCATTGTTCAGCGACGGAGGAAATGTGGGTTGTGTTGATGTTGTTGTTCAAAGAGTATACCCTATGCAGGTATGATAAGTTCTTGAAGCTTACAGTGTGTTTTCTTTCTTTTGAGACAATTAATTTGAATGCTCCCTACCAGCTGTTTTTGATGTTGCTGTTGTTTTAATAAATTATGCAGTGGATGGAGAAGACATCTTCTGGATTGTACATATTTCGCAATGAAAGAGAAGAAGAAAAGGAAGCAGCAAGACATGCAGAGGCTCACCAAAAGAAACTAGAAACCTTGTTTGCCAAAGTGCAAGCAGAATTTGAAGAACATGAAGGTAAAGTGTGTTATATAATCCAAATTATTATTTTTCATATGAAAAATTTAAGGGCTTTTAATTTAATATTTGTAATTAAATGAATTGTCTTTTTAATTCTGAATCTGAATTTTTTTTAATATTATACAGATGCACAGATAAACATTGAACTTTTCTCAAATTATCATTATTTATTTCCAAAACATTGCCCTTTTAGATGCTCATAATTATCTCAGGCAGTAAAAGATGATGTTCTCAGCCTTTTTTCAGGGCCCTTAAATAAAATTCCTAGTAAGATTCAGGGTGAGGGCTGGGGCTGGGGCTGAATGGTAGAGCGCTTGCCTAGCACATGTGAGGCACTGGGTTTGATCCTCACACCACATACAAAAGAAATAAAAGTAGAGATATTTTGTGTCCATCTATAACTAAATATAAATAAATAAATAAATATATATATATATATAATTTTTTTTTTAAAGATTCAGGGTGAAGATATCTAGAGTGTTCTTTTGTGGTATTAGAGAAAAAAAAGCAAAAGGAGAAAACCAGCAGATCATTTTTTCCCCTAAGCTGTTACTCTTCTTCCTTAGTGTCTTTATCTACCTTATATGACTTATATGACTTTATATTTTTGTCTTTGGAGTGGTCAGTTTTCATGTATTCCTGGAACAAGGACTTGTTATCCTTGTGGCATCCATTTTAATAAGAAAAATTATGTTTTTAATGTTTGAACCACATAAATTTACTTTTTCTAATGTACCTTTTTGTTGCTAACAGTTTTATAATTTCCTTATGATTTTATATTTTATTTAACTTCATATTATATATAAGTCTACAGAAAAATTGGACTCCCAATATTTTATTTGCTTAAAATTATAACAGCTCATACTATTTTCATGAATAGAGAATCAATAACAAACCTTTTTTTTTAAGATTTATTTTTTAGCTGTAGTTGGACACAATACCTTTATTTCATTTATTTATTTTTATGTGGTGCTGAGGATCGAACCCAGGGACCACGCGTGTGCTAGGCTAGCACTCTACCGCTGAGCCACAATCTCTGCCCCACATTTTCTTAATTTATAAATTAAGTAAACTCTTATGTGTGACTATTTATTTTAACCATGAGTATACCAGTTTTAAATTTTCCAAGAAAACTTTTAGCAGATTAGTGTTTTTTAATTCTTTTTTAATCTCCCTTCTTTGGGTGCTTTTTTTTTTTTTTTCCTGGTTCTCTACTTTGCACTGTTCTTAAATTTTTGGTTTAACTCATTAGTAATGCTTTTTTTCCCTTAGAACACACAACAAAACAGTGTGTACCATCACGTGCACTAACAAGACAGCAAGTCCATGCTCTGCAGGATGGGGCAGAGCTTTATGAAGCAGTAAAGAATGCACCAGACCCAGACTACCTTGAGGTGAGCCAGTAAGAGGCAGATGATGGCCTTGATCCCCACCCTGGAATGTGGGAAGCTGCGTTGACTTTCTGGCTTTTATGGGAAGCAAAACATCAAAATGCTGCATCTTTCAAAGGGAATGAGAACACTTCTGGCATCTTGAGTGATGCACCAAGCCAGTGTGATGGGTTTTTTGATTCTGTGTATCAGATGGAGATTGGGGAAGTACATGTATTTCTTTTTCTTCCTTTCTTTTTTTTCTTTTCTTTTTTTTTTTACTATTTTTAGTTGTAGATGGACAAATACCTTTATTTTTTTTAATTTTTATTCTAATTTGCTATATATGACAACAGAATGTATTACAATTCATATTACATGTATAGAGCATATCTGTTTCATATCTCTGGTTATATACTCTCACCATTCATGTCTTCATACATGTACTTAGGGTAATGATGTCCATCTCTTTCCATCATCCTTTTTATACCCCTCCCCCTGCCTTCCCCTCCCTCCCCTTCCTATCTAGAATTCATCTATTCCTCCCATGCTTCCCTCTCAACCCCACTATGAATCAGCCGCCTCATATCAGAGAAAACATTAGGCATTTGGTTTTTGGAATTGGCTTACCTCACTTAGCATTATATTCTCCAACTCCATCCGTTTACCTGCAAATGCCATGGTTTTATTCCTTTTTATTGCTGAGTTATATTCCATTGGGTGTATATACCACGTTTTCTTTATCCATTCATCTACTGAAGGGCATCTAGGTTGTTTCCATAGTTTAGCTATTGTGAATTGTGCTGCACTAAACATTGATGTGGCTATGTCCCTGTAGTAGCTGTTTTTAAGTCCTTTAGGTTTAGACTGAGGAGTGGGGTAGCCGGGTCAAAAAGTGGTTCCATTCTGAGTTTTCCAAGGAATCTCCATATTGCTTTCCATATTGGCTGCACCAATTTACAGTTCCACTAGCAATGCAAATACCTTTATTTTATTTACTTATTTTATGTGGTGCTGAGGATCAAACCCATGCCTCACTCATGCTAGATAAGTGCTCTACCACTGAGTACAACCCCAGCCCCAAGTTCATGTGTTTCATGTGTTAATTAAACATGGTTTAAAATATAGCAAAACTTGTTTATTTTATTTTAGTTGTAATTGGATACAATACCTTTATTTATTTATTTATTTTAACTTTTTTATTTATAGGTGAATGCAATATCTTTATTTTATTTTTATGCTGAGGATCAAACCCAGTGCCTCATGCACACTAGGCGAGCGCTCTGTTTCTGAGCCACAACCTCAACTCCACAATACCTTTATTTTATTTATTAATTTTTATGTGGTTCTGAGGATTGAACCCAGGGCCTCCTCACACATTCTAGGCGAGCATTCTACCACTGAGACACAACCCCAGCCCCCAAACTTGTTTATTTTAAGATTAAAAAATCTTCAGTGCAGCGTCTTTGTTTCCAAGTTCTTGGTTTCTCAGAGCCTACTTACGATTGTTCATCAATTTCTACCTTAAGGATACTGGGACAGGAGACTTCCAGAAGCATTAAAGTGTATTAAAAACAGCACAGGTTTTAGAATCACAGCTTTACCATTTATTAGCTAAGAAAATTGGGAATAAAATAGCTATAAAATGGTCATAAGATACATAATTTTAGGATCAAATGATTTATCTAAAAGTTCCACACACTTTAGTTAGTATTCACATGCTATTAGTTACTATTATTTGAACACCCATTTCACATATTAAAATAAGCAACCTCCTAAATTAGACACCTAGATGTCTAAAATAATTCATGCTGATTCTAGGATTACTTTGCTAAGTAGAGAGGAGGGGCAGTATTTAGGGAAATTGTTTACTGATTAATTGTTTATTGTTGTTTATTGATTAATTTTATTTATTTTATGACTTAATAAATGAGGTAAATTTATTTTTAACTTTATTACATAGTGGGACTACAAAATAAATATTCCGACACTAATATGAGCAGTGTTATTCTGAATAAAATTCTCTCCTGTCTCAAATGTTACAACTTGACTCTTCTGTGAGAAGCCCATTTTAAAGTCCAAGGGGATACTTGCTGCAAGTCGCCATGTTTAAGATTTATTTGTTGAAGTTTATGTGTTCTTTGAGTCATCCTGAACATAGTTTTAATTCCATCCCCAGAATTTAACAAAACACTTATTAGTCTAGTTTCCTTTTACAGAATTAACAGATATTATAAGGAGGAACTAAAGGGGACAGAATGAGAGCTGAATGTCTAAGTTCAGCCACTTGTAGCTAGACAAGTGATTTGTCTCTGAGGGCCTTGTTCTCATGTTCTATCAAGTGGAAGCATAAAAGTAGGTTCTCTCTAAAGCTCTGAGTGTATCTAATTATATCAGATTTGAATTAGATAAAAATCACCATTGTAAAGTTCTTGGGAAAACAGCCATCAATTTCTAAATAGCCTTGTTAAAAGAATTTGTTTGCAGTGGCAATGTTGAATATCATAGATGTTCTGAAATTGTAGGATTTTTTTTTTTAAATTCATGTTTAAACTAGACTCTTTGTATTTAGAAGACGTTTTTGGAATACATAGATTTTATAGTTTCCCTTCCCAGAATTGATTAGGACATTAAGATGTATAAGACTGCAGCAATTTCATAGGGAACATGTCTAGATTCCATTTCCCATTTTATTTTATTTATTTATTTTTTTTTGTGCAAATCTGCTGAGCACGCTAACCTGCCAAGCCACATAGTTTCAAATTAATTCTTTTTTTTTTTTTTTGGGGGATTTTTTTTTTTTATTGTTGGTCGTTCAAAACATTACATAGTTCTTAATACATCATATTTCACAATTTGATTCAAGTGGGTTATGAACTCCCAATTATACCCCATATACAGATTGCTGAATCACATCAGTTACCCTTCCATTGATTGACAAATTGCCTTTCTAGTGTCTGATGTATTCTGCTGTCTCTCCTATTCTCTACTATCCCCCCTCCCCTCCCCTCCCCACCCCTCCCCTCCCCTCCCCTTTTCTCTCTCTACCCCTTCTACTGTAAATCATTTCTTCGATTTGTATTATCCTGTCTTACCCCTCCTTTCCTCTTATATGTCCTTATGTATAACCCTGAGGATCGCCTTCCATTTCCATGCGATTTCCCTTCTCACTCCCTTTCCCTCCCACCTCTCATCCCTGTTTAATGTACATCTTCTTCTCAAGCTCTTCGTCCCTACCCTGTCCTTGTTTATTCCCCTTATATCAAAGGGGTCATTTGGTATTTGTTTTTTAAAGATTGACTAGCTTCACTTAGCATAATCTGCTCTAATGCCATCCATTTCCCTCCAAATTCTATGATTTTGTCATTTTTTAATGCAGAGTAATACTCCATTGTGTATAAATGCCACATTTTTTTTATCCATTCATCTATTGAAGGGCATCTAGGCTGATTCCACAATCTTGCTATCGTGAATTGAGCTGCTATGAACATCGATGTAGCAGTGTCCCTGTAGCATGCTCTTATTAGGTCTTTAGGGAATAGACCTAGAAGGGGAATAGCTGGGTCAAATGGTGGTTCCATTCCCAGCTTTCCAAGAAATCTCCATACTGCTTTCCAAATTGGCTGCACCAATTTGCAGTCCCACCAGCAATGAACAAGAGTGCCCTTTTCCCCACATCCTCTCCAGCACTTATTGTTGTTTGACTGCCTAATGGCTGCCAGTCTTACTGGAGTGAGATGGTATCTTAGGGTAGTTTTGATTTGCATTTCTCTGACTGCTAGAGATGGTGAGCATTTTTTCATGTACTTATTGATTGATTGCATGTCCTCCTCTGAGAAGTGTCTGTTCAGGTCCTTTGCCCATTTATTGATTGGGTTATTTGTAATCTTATTGTCTAATTTTTTGAGTTCTTTGTATATTCTGGTTATTAGGGCTCTATCTGAAGTGTGTGGAGTAAAGATTTGTTCCCAGGATGTAGGCTCCCTGTTTATCTCTCTTATTGTTTCTTTTGCTGAGAAAAAACTTTTTAGTTTGAGTAAGTCCCATTTGTTGATTCTAGTTGTTAACTCTTGCGCTATGGGTGTCCTATTGAGGAATTTGGGGCCCGATCCCACAGTATGTAGATCATAACCAACTTTTTTTTCTATCAGATGCCATGTCTCTGATTTAATATCAAGCTCCTTGATCCATTTTGAGTTAACTTTTGTGCATGGCAAGAGATAGGGATTCAGCTTCTTTTTGATGCAAATGGATTTCCAGTTTTCCCAGCACCATTTGTTGAAGATGCTATTCTTCCTCCATTGCATGCTTTTAGCCCCTTTATCAAATATAAGATAGTTGTAGTTTTGTGGATTGGTTACTGTGTCCTCTATTCTGTACCATTGGTCCACCCGCCTGTTTTGGTACCAGTACCATGCTGTTTTTGTTACTATTGCTCTGTAGTATAGTTTGAAATCTGGAATCGCTATCCCGCCTGATTCACACTTCCTGCTTAGTATTGTTTTTGCTATTCTGGGTCTTTTATTATTCCATATGAATTTCATGATTCTTTTATCTATTTCTACAAGAAATGCTGTTGGGATTTTGATTGGCATTGCATTGAACTTATAGAGAACTTTTGGTAATATCGCCATTTTGATGATGTTGGTTCTGCCTATCCATGAGCAGGGTATATTTTTCCATCTTCTAAGGTCTTCTTCTATATCTTTCTTTAGTGTTCTGTAATTTTCATTGTATAAATCTTTCACCTCTTTTGTTAGGTTGATTCCCAAGTATTTTATTTTTTGGGGGGATATTGTGAATGGAGTAGTTTTCCTCATTTCCGTTTCAGAGGATTTGTCGCTGATATACAGGAATGCCTTTGATTTATGCGTGTTGATCTTATATCCGGCCACTTTGCTGAATTCATTTATTAGCTCTAATAGCTTCTTTGTAGACCCTTTTGGGTCTGCTAGGTATAGAATCATATCATCTGCAAATAGTGATAATTTAAGTTCTTCTTTTCCTATTTTTATGCCTTTAATTTCTTTCGTCTGTCTAATTGCTCTGGCCAGCGTTTCGAGGACTATGTTGAACAGAAGTGGTGAGAGAGGGCATCCCTGTCTTGTACCAGATCTTAGAGGGAATGCCTTCAATTTTTCTCCATTCAGAATGATGCTGGCCTGTGGCTTATCATAGATTGCTTTTACAATGTTGAGGTATGATCCTGTTATCCCTAATTTTTCTAGAGTTTTGAACATAAAGGGATGCTGTACTTTGTCGAATGCTTTTTCTGCATCTATTTTTAAGTCTATTGATGTGGTGAATAACATTTATTGATTTCCGTATATTGAACCAGCCTTGCATCCCAGGGATGAATCCTACTTGATCATGGTGTATAATTTTTTTGATATGTATTTGAATCCGATTCGCCAGAATTTTATTGAGGATTTTTGCGTCAAGGTTCATTAGAGATATTGGTCTGTAGTTTTCTTTCTTTGAAGTGTCTTTGTCTGGTTTCGGAATCAGGGTGATGTTGGCCTCATAGAATGAATTTGGAAGTTCTCCCTCTTTTTCTATTTCCTGAAATAGCTTGAAAAGTATTGGTGTTAGTTCCTCTTTATAGGTTTTGTAAAACTCTGCTGTATACCCATCCAGTCCTGGGCTTTTCTTAGTTGGTAGTCTTTTGATGGTTTCTTCTATTTCCTCTATTGTTATTGGTCTGTTTAGGTTGTCAATATCCTCCTGACTCAATCTGGGCAGATCATAAGACTTAAGGAATTTATCTATGCCTTCACTATCTTCTATTTTATTGGAGTATAAGGATTCAAAATAATTTCTGATTATCTTCTGTATTTCTGAAGTGTCTGTTGTGATATTGCCTTTTTCATCCCGTATGCTAGTAATTTGGGTTCTCTCTCTTCTTCTCTTCGTTAGCATGGCTAAGGGTCTGTCAATTTTATTTATTTTTTCAAAGAACCAGCTTTTAGTTTTGTCAATTTTTTCAATTCTTTCTTTTGTTTCAATTTCATTAATTTCAGCTCTGATTTTAATTATTTCTTGCCTTCTACTTCTTTTGCTGTTGTTTTGCTCTTCTTTTTCTAGGATTTTGAGATGAAGTATGAGATCATTTATTTGTTGGTTTTTTCTTTTTTTGAGGAATGAACTCCAAGCAATGAATTTACCTCTTAGAACTGCTTTCAATGTGTCCCATAGATTCCGATATGTTGTGTCTGTGTTTTCATTTAACTCCAGGAAGTTTTTAATTTCCTCCTTAATGTCTTCTAAAACCCATTGATCACTCAGCAACCTATTGTTCATTCTCCAAGTGATGCTTGATTTTTCCTTCCTTCCTTTATCATTGATTTTCAGTTTCATTCCATTATGATCAGATAAGATGCATGGTATTATCTCTACCCCTTTATATTGTCTAAGAGTTGCCCTGTGACATAATATATGGTCTATTTTTGAGAAGGTTCCATGTGCTGCTGAGAAAAAAGTGTAACTACTTGATGTTGGGTGGTATAGTCTATATATGTCAATTAAGTCTAGGTTGTTAATTGTGTTATTGAGTTCTATAGTTTCCTTATTTAACTTTTGTTTGGAAGATCTGTCCAGTGGTGAGAGAGGTGTGTTGAAGTCTCCCATGATTATTGTATGGTGGTCTATTAGACTCTTGAACTTGAGAAGAGTTTTAACTTTGGCTTGAAATCTATTTTATTAGATATGAGTATGGACACTCCTGCTTGTTTCCGCAGTCCATATGAGTGGTATGATTTTTCCCAGCCTTTCACCTTCAGTCTATGAATATCTTTTCCTATCAGATGCGTCTCCTGTAGACAGCATATTGTTGGGTCTTGTTTTGTGATCCATTCTACTAGCCTGTGTCTCTTAATTGGTGAGTTTAAGCCATTAACATTTAGGGTTATTATTGAGATATGGTTTGTTCTTCTATCCATATTTGTTTATTGATGTTACTAACCCTGATTTGTTATCCTCTTTGACTACTTTCCCCCCTTTACTGTCCTATCTCCCATTGTTGGTTTTCAATGTTATTTTCCATTTCCTCTTCCTGTAATGTTTTGCCAAGGATTTTTTGAAGAGATGGTTTTCTAGCTGCGAATTCTTTTAACTTTTGTTTATCGTGGAAGGTTTTAATTTCATCTTCTAATCTGAAGCTTAATTTCGCCGGATACACGATTCTTGGTTGGAACCCATTTTCTTTCAGTGTTTGAAATATGTTATTCCAGGATCTTCTAGCTTTCAGAGTCTGTGTTGAGAGATCAGCTGTTATCCTGATTGGTTTACCCCTAAATGTAATCTGCTTTCTTTCTCTTGCAGCTTTAAAAATTCTCTCCTTATTCTGTATGTTGGACATTTTCATTATAATGTGTCTAGCTGTGGATCTCTTATGATTTTGCACATTCGGCGTCCTGTAGGCTTCTAGGATTTGGGAATCTGTCTCATTCTTCAAGTCTGGGAAGTTTTCTCGTATTATTTCACTGAATAGACTTTTTATTCCTTTGGTTTGGATCTCTGTGCCTTCCTGTATCCCAATGACTCTTAAATTTGGTCTTTTGATATTATCCCATAATTCTTGGATGTTCTGCTCATGGTTTCTTAGCAGACTTGCTGAGCTATCTATGTTCTTTTCCAGTTGAAATACTTTGTCTTCATTGTCTGATGTTCTCTCTTCTAAGTGATCTACTCTGCTGGTAGTATTCTCAATTGAGTTTTTAAGTTGGTTTATTGTTTCCTGCATTTCTAGAATTTCAATTTGTTTGTTTTTTATTACCTCTATCTCCCTGTGAAATTGATCTTTTACTTCCTGGATTTGTTTGTCAATGTGATCTTTCATTGTCTGATTTTGCTGTCTCATGTCTTCCTTGAGACTCCAGATCATCTGAAGCATATAAATCCTGATCTCTTTATCTGACATTCCATCTGTTGCAGCTATTACCTCTTCTAAAGTTGAGTTGACCTGCATTGCTTGTGGTCCTTTCTTTCCTTGTCTTTTCATACTGCTCGCGTTTCTTTCTGCTTGGTGCAACTGTTGTGTTTTTGAAATTTACCCCCTATTTATTTATGTTGCTCTTGTATAGTTGGGAAGTCTCACGTGCAGGGCGGGTATTGGCTGTGCTCCTCCTCTAATTATGGTGGTCTGTCTACCCCGCTGATCGGTCGCAGGTCTGCCCCCGCTGCGGGCACGGGTGGTGGCTTTGCTCTGCCCCCACTCCAATTGTGGTAACGTAACTACCACGCCCTGGGGTCGTTGGTCCTGATCTGGATGTGGGTGGCAGCTCTGCTGGGCCCCCACTCCAATTGGTGTGACGAGTCTACCGCGCTGGCAGACCTCTAGGCCGGTGGGTCGCAGTTCTGCACAGCCCCCACTCCCAATGGGGGTACCTGACTACCTCTCCAACGGGTCGCTGAGCCCCCTCCGGACCCGGGCGGCGACCCTGCTCCACCCCCACTCCAACCAGTGTGACGCGACTGCCTCGGTGTTACGTGTCCACCACGCTGGCCAGCTACCTGGCCTGTCTTGCCAGTTGGCGGCAGGTCTGCCTGCCCTGCTTGCTCGGATGTCAGCTCTGCACAGCCTCTACTCCAAATGAGGTTACTTTGCTACCGAGCCGCAGAATCGCTGGTCCTATTCTAGGCGTGGGCGGCTGCTCTCTTCAGCCCCAGCTGCGTTTGGGGTGTCATGGTACCACGCCGGCGGGTCACTTGGCCTGCTCTGGGCGCAGGTGAAAGCTCCACTCTGCCCCTACAGCACCCCGCCGGACCCTGATTGAGAAGCAGTCACCGCCGGTTCCCTAGCCTTGGGCCAAAGCAGCTTAGGTAGCCGGAACCCCGCCTCTCCGATCCCGATACACTCTCCGCTGGGAGCTGGCTCCAGGGAGCGACCCCCACGGGTTCCCCAGCCCCAGGCCAAAACTGTTCCGGGAGTCAGAACCCAGTCGCCCCAAGCTCAGCGCACGCTCCACTTGGAGCTGGCCTCCACCGGCAGTCTCCGCAGTTTCCTCAGACCTGGGCCAGGTTAGCCCCGGGAACCCAAATCCAGCTGCTCAGTGCCCGGCGCACGCCTTGCCAGGCACAAGCCTCTAGGAGTATTCTCCACAAGAACCCCCGCCCCGAGCCTGAGCAAGAAATCTGTCTGCTAGACGCAGGCAAATACCAGCCTGAAATCACCTGTTCCGTAGTTGAATGGGCTGAGATCAGTAGAACATGGGGATGATTACATCATCTCTCCGAAATGGCGGCTGCTGTCCTCCACTGTGGTCCGACCGGTGTCTGGAACCAAACTGGGCCGCTTCTCTCCTCTGTTTCAAAGCCGGAACTCAGCACTAAGGGCTCCGATGTACCACTGGCGGGAGCCCCCCCGGATCCGTATCGCTGTTCCCCCGCTCTGGCACTCTGCCGCTCCCCGGCGCGCGCCACAGACTCCAGCCGCGGGGCGATCGCCTGTCAGGCTATGCGACCCTCCGTGTGGGGAAATGGAGCTCTCAGAGCCGAACTTCTCACGATGGAAATCTGTCCACTAGATTCTGGAGCACCTCAATTTCACTGGAACTTCCCAAAGATATCCTTCAGCCGTTTTGCATCGTCTTTCTCCCACTTAGTGACACGGCGCCCTGGGGTGATGCACTCCCTTCACCGCCATCTTCCTATTCTCCTTGAGTTATCTGTGCTCCACAGGAAGGAGGATCACTTTGATTTTGCCCCTCCCCCAGCGCTGGCTAGCCAGGTTTCGTTTTGGCTGCTACTGGGAGGAGGGGTTGGAGGTCAGGTGTCTCTAGTTTCCCCCTAGTCTTTATGGAGGCTCAGCTTGATACTCCCTCTCCCGGCAAGCCTAGGAGAGATTTTATGCGAATTCCCTATGTCTGGGGGGTGAGCTGATTGACACAAACCTGTTTTGATGTTGCACTCTGTGGGAGAGTGGCGGTGTATCCTTCCGCTTTACCGGATGGTGGCCGCTGACTGCCTCGGTGGAGTGTCCGCTGTGGGGGATAGGACTGTACCGCTTCCTTCCCCTTCTGAGATCCCGTGCTCGGCCCAAGGATCAGTGTGGGCTTGGCTGGCGGGATTCCACCTAATGGCAGTCTCTAATCTCCCTGCTTGCTAATTAATCACTTCTCTACAGAAGGCCACGCCTTCTGTAGCCTCGGGGCAGGCCGCGCGAGTCAGTCGGCCTGGATCTCCAGGGTCCTGCTGCTGGCTGCTGGGATCCCCGGCACTCTATCACTTTGATTCCATTTTATTTTTTTATTCATTTGTTTTTCTTAGACTGGATAAAATTCCAAGGAGCAACAGACAGGAATTGGCCAAAATTAGTGGAGAAAATGTGTCAAGGCATAGATAAAAGTGCTTGTAGTAAACATTTGTTTCAGATTATATCTACTATCCCAAAGAGCTGATGAAATTTAATTATAGGGGATATGAATAAAGATTCCTAAGTCATCCTCTTAACATGTGGCCTGTGCAAGTTATTTATTCCTTTCTGTGCCTCAGTTTCATCAATTGTAACATAATAACAATAATAGCACCTACATTGAAGGATTATTGTGAGGATTAAATGAATTGGTACATTTACAACACATAGATCTGTTTCTCAAATATAGTGAGAAATCACGTTAGCCATTTATGACACAGATAGTGATGGGTGTGATTAGAATACATTTAGAATTAGAGAATTTTCTCCACCCCTAGGGAGATTTGTCACAAGGATTAGTAAACAGTTTGAGGCTTCTGAAGACACTGTGTGATAAACAGTGCATTAAGCCATATTCTTAAAGTGAACTCTAATCTGTTGCATGTTAATCCCATTTAAAGCAATCTGATTATAGTAGGTAGGATTTTGTTTTGTTTGCCTTTTTTTATTTCAATATTTTAAATGGTTACAGGGTTATTTCAGTGAAGAGCAGTTAAGAGCTTTGAATAATCACAGACAGATGTTGAATGATAAGAAACAAGCACAGATACAGTTGGAATTCAGGAAGGCCATGGCATCTGCTGAACAAGAAGAACAAGGTTTATCAAGGGATGTTACAGCTGTATGGAAGTTGCGTATTGTAAGCTACAGGAAAAAAGAAAAAGATTCAGGTTAGTATGCATTTTTTTTGGTTCATATCAGTTTTGTTAAGTCAAAAAATGGCATTTTTACAAATGATTACAAATGCTAGATAAAGTATAAAGTTAATGTATATTAGGGAAGCAAAATGGGCTGTCAGCACTCACAAATTAATTAATACAATCCTTAAATCTTTGTTGTTATTTGTATTTGTTTTTTCTTTTCTTTTTTTCAGTACCTGGAATTAAACCCAGGGTTGCTTAATCAGTAAGCCACATCCCTAGCCCTTTTTTTAATGTTTTATTTTGAGACAGGGTCCCTCTAAGTCCTTAGTGCCTTGCAGTCCTCCTACCTCAGCCTCCTGAGTCACTGGGATTACAGGTGTGCACCACTGCGCCTGGTCTGTATTTGTTTTTAAACAAGAATTTTAATAATAGTTCTTCCCTTTTTGTTTTCTTCATATTTCCCTAAACAGCTATGTTAAGTATCTGGCGTCCATCATCAGACTTATATTCCCTGTTAACAGAGGGAAAGAGATACAGAATCTATCATCTTGCAACATCAAAATCTAAAAGTAAATCTGAAAGAGCTCACATACAGTTATCAGCAACAAAAAAAACTCGATACCAACAACTACCGGTAAAAAATTTTCATTTTAATCTTTCAATTTTGATAAATGCATATTACTTTGGAGAATCTCCATATACTGAATATTTGTTTTCTGTAGGCTTCTGATGAAGTCTTACTCCAGGTTTATCATCCAAGGGAGCCCCTTCACTTCAACAGACTATTAGATCCAGACTTCCAGCCACCTTATTCTGAAGTGGACCTAATAGGATTTGTGGTTTCTGTTGTGAAAAAGATAGGTAATTGTAGCTTTTTATTGATTCATTTGAAAAACATTGTCTTTTAAACTTTATCTTCTAATAACTAGTTGGATCTTCCAGTTGACAAATTTGCTAACTAGCAGTGTGAAAGTAGTCATCCTTTAATCTCTGATTTTTAAGAAAAAGTTATTCTACATTATTTTCAAGGTAACAGTGTAATCCCATTCTGTGTAACTTATTTTAAAGAAATGTTTTTCAGGATAGTAGTAATTACTATGAAATAATTATAATCTGCTCAGTTAGGAGAGCATTCAAACCTCCAACATCTTCAGCTTTTACTGCTTCCCAGCATCTTAGCCAACTTTATCTCTATTTTATTCTTAAATGTGACACAGCACATTCTTCCCTTGTCTGCCTGAGCAATGCACCTGCTCAGGCCCAGCTTTGGTCCCTTCCTTAGGCAGGAAGCCTTCCATTTCTTTTTTTTTTTTTTTTTTAATATTTATTTTTTAGTTGTAGTTAGACACAATATTTTTATTTTATTTTTATGTGGTGCTGAGGATCGAACCCAGGGCCTTGTGCGTGCTAGGCGAGTGCTATACCACAATCCCAACCCACGAAGCCTTCCATTTCTTGATGACTTACTATGTCCCAGGCACCTCAGCTCAGTCCTAACTCTTTCTCCCACTCAAGCGTTGTAACACTCTCCTTGCTGTTACATCTCAGAGCCTGTGCTCTCGTCTGTCTTGGCGTTTTCAGTCTGTGGTCCATGCAACTTTGTCATGGGTCAGCACCCCTTCCCTAACCACTGTTCCTAAGAGAAAAGCACCCCCTCTGCTCCCCTTTACTCTGCTTCATTTTCCTCCATGGCATTCTTTATTATTGTTGTTTTGTTTTGTTTTGTTTTTACCAACTTTTCTCTCATGATTTCTCCCTTCCTCAGTTCTTTGGCTTAAGTTTACTGGGGGTTTTTTTGTTTTGTTTTGTTTGTTTGTTTTTTTTGAGAAGGCTTCAAATATACCATATTCCATGAGGTCCTCACACTTTCAAATACATACCTGCTGCCTTAATTCTGAGATTGCATCTGAGCTATATATAGTGGAGCATCCCTAATCCAAAAATACAAAATGCTCCAAAATCTGAAACTTTTTGAATACCAACATAATACTCCAAGTAGAAAATTCCACACCTGGGCTGGGGATGTGGCTCAAGCGGTAGCGTGCTCGCCTGGCATGCATGCAGCCTGGGTTCGATCCTCAGCACCACATACAAACAAAGATGTAGTGTCTGCCGAAAAACTAAAAAATAAATATTAAAAAATTCTCTCTCTCTCTCTCTCTCTCTCTCTCTCTCTCTCTCTGTCTCTCAAAAAAGAAAAAAGAAAATTCCACATCTGACATCAGGTGATGGGTTACAGTCAAATGTAGGCATATTAAAGATGCTATATAAAATTACTTTAAGGCAGCCGAGCATGATGGAACACACCTAAAATCCCAGTTACGTGGGAGACTGAAGCAGAATCACAAGTTGAGGTCAGCCTGAGCAACTTAGTATGACCTTATCTCAAAAGCTAAAATAAAAAGGACATAGCTCAATGATAAAGCACTTCTTGCATTCAATCTCCAGTACCACAAAAAAGGAGAAAACATTACCTTCAGCTACATGTATAAGATATACAAGAAACATCGGTGAATTTGTGTGTAGACCTGGTCTCATCCCAAAGATGCCTTATTATGTTTATGAAAATACACTAAAATCCAAAACACTTCTGGTCCCAAGCATTGCAGATAAGGGATACTCAGCCTGTGTAATATTATGAGGTCATGCTTTTCCCTTCCCTTGTTTTGTCAAGGAAGTTTAGAACTGGCCTGATTTTTCCCTAAATGAGGAATTTTCCTAAATGGCTGATTTTATTTCAGGACACCTAAAGAAGATTTGTTTCCAAAATCTTAACTAAGCTATGTATCTGTATACCATTCTCTTGGAACATAGATGTTCTTTTAATCTGCAGGTTCAGAGTTTTATATATTTCTGGGAAATTTTCCCGGTTTTGAGCATTTCTTTTTTAGGATCCCTGCTTCAGGAATACTGGTTAGCCCTGTGTTGGATTATTTTTACTTCTGCTTTTATGTCATTGCTTTTACCTTTTTTGTCCTTGCCATCTTTATTCACCCGGATTATAATCAGCCTTTATGTCCTTAATTTTTTTCCTGCAATACAATATGTGTATGTCTTGTTCCTGGTTATTTATAATATATATGTCTGTCCCATGGTGATGATCTATTAGTGTGCTCAGTTTATTTCTTTTGTCCTGCAGAGCTATTTATCATCTTACATGCAAGAATACATTTTATGGGCTATATACTCTTACTGAGTTCTACAGCTCGAATCAGTTGTGAAGAATTTGGAAGTTTTCTTCCATTCTTTGAGTTTTATTTTCTTTGCTTTTTGCTCTGTGCCCTTAAAAAAAATGGTTTTTCTTAGTTATACATAACATTAGATTTATTTCAATATAATTATAAAACATGGAATATAATTTGCTCTAATTCAGTGCCTAGTATTTCCTGTTTCTCTTCCCTTCTCCCTCCCCCTATTCCTTCCCTTCCCTTCTCTCTACTAATCTTTCTGCTGTTTACTTATAGGTTTTTTATTAGTATCTTGTAAATATACATGATGGTGAGATTCACTGTGGTATGTTCATGTGTATGCATTGGAAAGTCACGTCGGTTCTTCCCTTATCTCGTACCTTCTCCTTCCCACACAGTCCCCTTCATCTAGTCCACTGATCTTCTGTTTTGATGAAATCCACCCTACCTTTTCTTTCTCTCTTTCTTTCTTTTCTTCCCCTTATTAATTGGCCTATCTTCCCAAATCAGAGAAAACATTCAAACTTTGTGTGCTCATTTTTTTTAATATTTTTTTAGTTGTAGTTGGACACAGTATCTTTATTTTTTTATTTTTATGTGGTGCTGAGGATCGAACCCAGTGCCTCGCATGTGCTAGGTGAGCGCTCTACAGCTGAGCCACAACCCCAGCCCTGTGTGCCTATTTTTAATGTGTTTTGTTTGGTCATTGTGTTTTATAGCCTTGTGGGCTTTTCATTGGCTGTTATCAATATGTTACATTGTTGCCATGCCGTTGAAGTTCATGTCAATCATGCCATGACTTTCTTTACACATCTTGTTATATGGGATAGAGTGTAAGGAGCCCGAGGGTGCAAACAGGGAAGCAAGTTGGAGATTATTGGGATAATGTGATGTTCCTGAGGTTGTGGCTTATCTAGGTAGAGCACTCACCTAGTACATGCGAGACACTGGGTTTGATCCTCAGCACCACATAAAAATAAATAAATAAAATAAAGATATATTGTATTCACCTACAACTACAAAAATATTTTTTAAAAAAGAGAAAGATGATGATGGACCAGACAAAAGTTCTAGACATGGTAAGAAGCAGTTCGATCCTGGCAGTATTTTGAAGGTAGAGGGACAGTGTGGGATGGTCTGAGCATCTAGAAAAGTAGAATTGCCATTCTCTGAGAGGGAAGGACTGCAAGAAAACACATTTGTGGAGAAATTTAGGAGCTTGGTTTTGGAAGGTAAGTATTAAATTATTAGGCATCTCAGTAGAGGTGTCTGTTTGACAGTTTATAGATTTATAGGAGTCTTAAGGGAATTGTCTGGGATAAAGATGCATACAGGTGACATTTAAAGCCATGAGAATGAGGTCACTGGGGTGTGACGGTAGATAGAAAAAAGAGATCCAAAGCCTGATTCAAGCACTTTGATGCTTAGAAGTGGAGGAGATAAAGGAACCAGTAAAGGAAACAGGAGCAGCCAGAGGGGTGGTAGGAACACGGAGGAGACTGTGGGATCCAAGAGACAAAAAGGAATTGTCTGGTATGAGAGGAATCAAGTCTGTCAGATGCTGTTTGGCAGCACTGACAGTGAGGGGAGGACTAAGAGTTGGCCACTGGCTTTAGCACCACATCGGAGCCGTGGTGGAGCAGTAGGAGTGAATGGCTGGCTGAAGGGGAACAGAGGGAAGAGACGAATATCGACAGTGTAAGCATAGCCAGGGCACTTTGTTTTAATGGAAGAAATATGAGCAGGAGCTAGAATGGGACTTGGGATCAAGAGAATGTTTTTTCAGATGAAAGTGTTAACACCATACTGGTAAAGTCCAGTAAAGGAGGTAAAAATTGATGATAGAAGAAAAACAAGACACTTGTAGAGCACTGTTTCAGTCACCATGTGCTGTGTGCAGTGGCTATGTGGTAAGATTAGCCTTAGCCAGGGGCACAGATGGGCAGAAAGGGTAAGGCGTGTAGGTACAGGTGTATATGGAAAAGTTGGTACAGAAGAGGACACTGGTGGCAGACCTGTTCTGACGGCTTCTGTTTCCTCACTAAAATGGGGAGCTGAGTTGCCAGCTGAGTGTCAGAATGGAGGAAGAGGTGGTAGAGGTTTGAAAAGAGAAAAGGCATGAAGCCGTCATTTAAGAAAGTGGGAGAGTGACTAGACTAGACACGGCCACCGTGACTGCCATGCCCGCTGGAGATTAATGTTCATGAATGCATTTTTTTTCCAGCCGTGTCCATCTGTAATGGTGTGGGCATGAAGTAGTTGGAAAATGGGATTTAAGCAGTCATACTTCAGCTTGGTGAACAAGAGAAGAAAGAAAGAATTTGTGGGTATCTGTAAGGGAAGGATTTTAATAATTGACCTTAGGCATTCAGCGTGACACAGAAAAAAGAAGAGACGTAGGGAAATGCAGAACAGTGAATGGGGTAAGAAAGCTGGATTATAAGTCCCAGAGGGCTGGAGGATTGTTTGAATTAGGGTCCAGCAGGGTGGAGCCGGAAAGGTCAAAGGAGGTGGTTAAAGAAGAAGATACTTCAGATTCTGGAGGAGATGAGAGTCCTGGAAATACCGAAGTCTGAGGTATGTCCAGTGGATGAGTTAGTGATGGAAAACAGGGGACACGATCATTCAAGAAGAAAACAGGGAACTAGGAATCCAGGATTTGGGAAGTATTACCTTGTAGGTACTAAAATCACCATGAAACATGGCTGACGTAGTGACAGATGACAGTGAGTGATGAGTTAAAATCCTCAAGAAATGAAAGGGAGTGAGTGACCCAGAGGTCTGCAGATGCCTACAGAAAGTGGAGGTAGTGAATGATAGAGGCTGGTAACACAAGATTCAAAGCTGAGTGTTTTCAGGACAAGGGAATAGCAGTGAAAAGCTAGGAAGACATCTGCCCCACCCTATCCCAGAGGTCGACAGGGACAGCTGGGCCCTTAGACAAGAATCAGGTTTCGGTCACAGCAAGGTGGCAAAGAGCGTTATTGAAAAGGCTGGGGGTGATGGAGGCGCAGTGACAGAATTCCAGGAGGCAGGGAGAGGTAGACAAGGATGTTGCAAAAGGCCAAGTGCAAAGCCTGGAAACCAAGACCAGGGAGCAGTGGGTGACCTAGGAGGCGGGGCTTGTGGAGACTTGTTGGGATTAGTTCTGATGGTCCCAAAGCAGATGGGTGGTGGCAAGGCAAGGTGGGAGAGGAAAAAAGGAGGGTGCCGCCAGAACCCTGTGTAGTCTTTGGCTCTTTTTCTGTTTATCCAAGACCAGATTGGTTTTCCATCTTAGTTTACAGTGGGGGGCCTGGACATTCGAGTTTCTGTGCACTGCACAGTCAGTATCCATGGAGGATGTCATCTGGGCTCCTAGGTCATTTCCCAAGTTCAGTGAATAACTCTGTATACTAATTCAGATATTAGAGCATTCCTTTTTGGTAGTTTTTGGTAAATATTACTTTCTTGTTTTGGTAATCTAATTTGATGTTTAGCATGCCTCCTTAAGCCGGGAGTCACTCAAGTCTAATCATGGTGCTTCTCTGCTTAAAATCTTCAGCAGCTCTGTGCCCCTTAGAAAATGAAACCCGGACAGTTCTGTATGCCAAAAAGCCCTTCAGCTTCCTGCCTTCAACCACCACCCCACACACCTCCGCTAAACTGTACAGTTTCATGTCCCTAACATGCGATAGCATTTCATGCTCCCTACCTTTAAAAATGTTCTTCACTTAGCTTAAAATGTCCTTTCCTTCTCCCCCTCATGACGAATTCTTCCCACTCAATGCTCAGCTCAGATGTTACCTTCCTGGCTGGTGCTCATGAGCAGGTTAGAGTCCTTCAGTTTCTGTCACATGTTGCATGTTTGACTGTTTTAGCTCTGTCTACAGGGTTCATAGTCCTATCTCTACATTTTTTAATTACCCCTCTCTATACCTAATTATACCATGATCTCTTTAAAGACAGCACCTTGTTTTAATTCCTTTCCATCCCCACTTCTAACATAGAGTGAGAGAAGGTGTTGAAAACCTCTGTGTGCAGCATTTCTTGTGGCCCTCATAGGAATCCCACTTTATAGATGAGGAAACTGGAGCTTGGAGAGGTAAAATAGCCTTTCCAGGACACCGTGCTAGAAAGGAATTTGAACCCATACTCTCAGGATCTAAAAGCTCATAAGTTCTTTCTGGCACTTCATGCTGCCAAATTAAAACCAAACCCAACATTTGGGAGTTGATTTTAAAATAGGAACTTTTGTATTTGCTCTAATGTTTTGTTACTGTATTATAGAATCATTGTGATAAATAAATTAATTGAGATCATCTCTTACATTGGGTTCCTTGAGAATAAGACTGGGATTTTGGGGCCTGGGGATGTGGCTCAAGCGGTAGCGCGCTCGCCTGGCATGCGTGCGGCCCGGGTTCGATCCTCAGCACCACATACCAACAAAGATGTTGTGTCCGCCGAGAATTAAAAAAATAAATAAATAAATATTAAAAATTCTCTCTCTCTCCTCTCTCACTCTCTCTTTAAAAAAAAGGGGGGGGGATTTTATGCAGAAGATTTACTTAAAAGTGCCCTTGGGAACAGAAGCAGCAGTGGGGCAGAGGGATAAGATTGATTCAGCCTTTCCTTCCTTGGGGACTTTCGGAGCTGGGATTGCCTTTCAGAGGCATGGCAAGGTGAGGTGAGGGGACAGTCCTTGGATGCTGGCTTCTTTCAGGGAGCCTGGTTACCTTAGGCAAGACAGCACCCTTCAATCCAGGGGAGGTTTGTGCCTTGGTTCTGAAGGAGGATCTACTCCTGCACCTGGGTGTATACTCCAGTGTAGTCTGATGATAATTTTAGAAACATTTTAATGAAATGTTGAAAAAGAAATTAAAAATGTACAAAGAATTCTATGCAGGTTCAGAATAGCCCAGACTACAAAACTGCAGACTATTTTTCTTCTTTTTTTTTTATTTTCATGAAGATTTATTTAGTGCCAGCATTCTTAAAGTGTTAGGTTAAATTCTTCTATTCATTGCCATTTGTACAAGATGTATTATAATTGGGGAGATTCCATTTCTTTTTCTTTAATTTGATCCAGATATGGAACCTCTCCTTATGAAAAAAATGAAATGAAGAAATTCCCTTAAGTGTTTGTTTTTGTTTATGTATTCTAATGTTTTCCAATAGGCGTGTATTGCTTTTATAGTTGGAAGGAACACATGATATGTTAAAGAAGGACATTTAGGAGAAAGACAGTAACAAAATCATTTTGAATATAATTAGAGACAGATTACAAAATTAGAAAATTGAATGTGGTTGAGAAGTTCATAGTATTTCTAAAAGCAGCATTTAATATTTAATTTAAAATTATCTACTAAATAAATCTACTTGTAACTTGGAAAACAAGATAAACAAATCATTATCCAAAAGAACTGAATGACAGTTCTTTCCATTCTTTATCATTTCTTAGGGATATATAATCTTCAGAGTAACAGATAAAAGAAATTGAATACTTGATGCCAGTCCACACCTAGTTTTCCCTGGCCTCAGTCCTTTAGGGTTTATCCAGAGGCATCTACCCATTTTTGGTATCACAATTTTCTGATTTTTTATTTTGAACTAATTTCAGATCCTCAAAAAAGTTGTATAAAAAAATAGTAGAGTTTCCAAATATTCCTCACCCAGCTTTTCCTAATATTATCTTGCATGACCATAGTACAATTATTAGAATTAGGAAGTTAACATTGGCTTAATGTTATTACATAAACTATAGGTTTGTTTAAATATTTGAGTTTTAAGTTTCTTATATTATTTTCCTTTTTCTGTTTCAGGATCCTAAACAGGATCCCATATTGCATTTATTCTTCTATAGTCTCCTCCCGTCTTTTAATGATCCCTTAGTTGGCTTTTGTTTGTCCAACAAACACTTGTGAATGGGTCGATCATTATTTTTTAGCATTTCCCCTGAGGTGGGTTTGTCTGGTGTTTTCTCATGACTGGAATGAAGCTGTGCATTTTGTGCACAACTGCCACCAAAATGATGGTATGTCCTTCACACACGAGATGTTGATGTTGTTTAGTGGTGTACTGGTAACCATAACCACTTGGTTAACATGATATCTGCTAGGGTCCCCTCCTTCAGTGGAATAACTGCCTTTCCCTTTGTAGTTAGTAAATGGATTAGCAGAGAGTCTTTGAGACAGTGCAAATCCTATTTCACCTCAGATTTCCCCCATTTATTTTAGCAACCACCATTTACTTTGCTTACAGTAGTTATTAATGTAATGCTTGCCTAATGATAATTCTCCTTTTCTTTTCATACTGTCTTTGTGAATTGGAATTCATTAAAATTCTATTAGAAAAAAACTGCCCCTTTTCCTCCCATTGTTTACTTATTCAATTATTTATATCAGTATGGGTTTAGGAATATTAATCCTATTCTGACTAAAATTTACTACCTTTACTCTCATTGCTTCAGCTTTGGCCACATGGAGCCTTTCAAGTTGGCACTTGTGTTTTAATAGACTTATTAAAACACTTCTGAGCATCTCACTTTTTGAGCATTTCCTTAATTTTGGTGACCCAAGATAGCTCAGGTTCATCTTGTATGTTCCCTGCCTCAATCCTGGAAGCAACCACTTCTCCAAGGAATTTGGCTCTTTTTATTAGAAAGTTGTGTTTAAAACAAGGGTCCCTCATTGGTCCTGAGTCAGAGCTTATTGGAAGAAGTGCTGCTTCCTCCTCATCACTGCTGCCCCCATCACTGCTGCCCCGGTCCTGGGCCCCTTTCCTTTGGATTTCTGGTTTAGCCTCCCTGTATTTCTTTTGCTTAAATGAACAGATACACATTTTTTCCGTCTTCTTCTTACTGTTAAGAATAATATAATCTAATCTCTCTTTTGTGCTCTTCTTTCGTAACACTACTTCCTCTATCAGTTGATAGAGTTTTTCTTCATCCTTTTTTTCAGCATTCTAGTACACCACTGTGTGGATGTGTAGTGCCAGCTACTGTCCTGTGGATGAGCTAATGTAGGTCACTTCCAGTATTTACAAACAGTGCTTCAGAGAGTAGCCGTGTTCACAGGTGTTTTCATGAACTTTGTTTATCTGCTTTACCATTATTAGTTAGATCTGGCTTCAGAGTGGAATACTAGAAGTGGAATTGCTGGGTAGAAAGATAAGTGCATGTGCAGCTTTGCTAGACATTGCCATATTTTTCTCCAAAAGAATGGCACACCTCTATATTCTTGTCAGCCACGTAGGAGTACACTTGCCATGGCCACAGTTACAGAATGTGTTGGCATTGAAATTTTAGCACATTAAGCAACAGGTCATTTTGAAAATTCTGGGTTTTCACTTAAATCCAGTGTTTTATTTCCCCATATTTTTTATTGGTGGATTATAGTTGTCCATAGTGATGGGATTTATTGTTACTACATACTTCCATATAGCAATATCACTTGGCCAATGTCACTCCCGAGCACTTCTCCCTCCCGCCCTTGGACCCTTTCCTCTGCTGACCTCCCTTTGGTTTTCGTGTAATCCCCACCCTTTCCACCTTTCTTTTCCTTTGTCTCTCTAGTTTCCATATACAAAAGAAAACATGTGACCTTTTACCTTCTGAGTTTGACTTATTTTGCCTAACATGATGGTCTCTAGTTTTATCCATTTTCTTACAAATGACATAATTTCTTTTTTTTAATGGCTGAATAAAACTCCCTTGTGAATATATATTACATTTTTTTGTCCATCCTCTACTGATGGACACCTAGGCTGGTTCCATAGTTTGGCTATTGTGAATTACCCTGGGCGTGCATATATCACCATAGTATGATGACTTTAGTTCTTTAGGATAAGTACTGAGAACTGGTATTGCTGAGTCATAGGATGGTTCCATCCCTAGTCTTTTTTTTTTTTTTTAATATTTCTTTAGTTGTAGTTGGACATAATACCTTTATTTTATTTATTTTTATGTGGTGCTGAGGATCGAACCCAGGGCCTCACACATGCTAGGCGAGCGCTCTACCGCTGAGCTACAACCCCTGCCCCATCCCTGGTCTTTTAAGGAGCTTCCATACTGATTTCCATAGTGGTTGGTTTACAATCCCACCAATAGTTTAAGTGTTCCATTTTCTCTACACCCTCTCCCGCATTTATTATTATTTGTATTCTTGCTGACTGAAATTTTGACTTCTGACTGGTGTGAGATGGAATCTCAGTGTAATTTTGATTTGCATTTCCCTAATTGTTAATGATTTTGGAACATTTTTTTAATATATTCACTGGCCATTTGTATTTCTCCTTTTGAGAAGTGTCTCTTTAATTCGTTTGCCCATTTCTTATTGGATCATTTGATTTTTTTTTTTTGGTGTAAATTTTTTTGAGTTCTTTATATATATTATGTATTAATTCGGTGTCAGAAAAGTAGTTAGTGAAGAATTTCTCCCATCCTGTAGGTTCTCTCTTCATATTCCAGCAATGGCTAGGCACTAAACAGGAAACTTTGCTGTGCAGAAGCTTTTAATTTGATGTCATCCCATTTATTAACTCTTGGCATTATTTCCAGAGCTCTAGGGGTCCTAATGAGAAAGTTGTGGCCTGTGCCTATATGGTGTGTGTTGACCCTACATTTTCTTTTAGGAGTTGCATAGTTTTGATCTAATTCAAAGGTTGGTAGGTCTTTGATCCATTTTGAGTTGATTTTTTTGTGCAGGGTGAAAGAGAAGGCTCAAGTTTCATTCTTCTACCTATGGATAACCAGTTTTTCCAATACTGTTTGTTAAGATTGTCTTTTGGAAGAAACCCTTACAAATTCATTCTATGAAGTTAGTAACACTGTGAAACCAAAACTGGACGGACACTTCAAGGAAAGAAAACTTTAGACCAATATCCCTGGTGAACACAGGTGCAAAAATTCTTTATAAAAAATACCAGCAAATAGCGTACGAAAGCATATTAAAAAGATACTGCAGCTGGGCATAGTGGTGCATGCCTGTAATCCCAGCAGCTTAAAGACCGAGGCAGAAGGATCCCAAGTTCAAAGCCAGCCTCAGCAATGGCTAGGCACTAAGCAAGTCAGTGAGACCCTGTCTCTAAATAAAATACAAAATAGGGCTGGAGATATGACTTCAGTGGTCAAGTGCCCCTGAGTTCAATCCCCAGTACCAAAAAAAATTTTAAAAAGATAGTGCACCATGATCAAGTGGGGTTCATCCCACAGATGCAAGATTGGTTCAACATACAGAAATTCAATAAGTATAATTGACAACATCATTAAACTCAAAAGACAAGAATCACACAATTATCTCAATAGATGAAGAAAACACATTTGATGAAATACAGTGTCCACTCATATTCAAAACACTAGAAAAACTAGGGATAGTAGGAACATACATCAATATTGTAAAAACTCTATATGTTAAACCCAAGGCCAACATCATTCTGAATGAAGAAAAAGTGAAAGTACTTCCTCTAAGAACTGGAACAAGACAGGGATACCCTCTTTTACCAGTGCTGTTTGACACACTCCAACTCTGGCCAGAGCAGTTAGGCAAAAGAAAGAAATTAAGGGGATACCAACAGGAAAAGAAGAGCTCAAACCATCCCTATTTGACAATGATATAATCCTATATTTAGAAGGCCCCAAAAACTACACCAGAAAACTTCTAGAACTCATAAACAAATTCATCAAAGTAGCAGGATATAAAGTTAACAACATAAATCAATTGTGTTCCTATACTCCAATGATGAATCGGCTGAAAAGAGAAATTAGGAGGACTACCCCATTCACAATCACCTCAAAAAAAAAGAAGAAAAAAAACCTTGGGAATTAATCTAAAGAAAAGAGTTACAATGAAAACTACATAACACTAAAGAAAGAAATTAAAGAAGGCCTTAGAAGATGGAAAGATTTCCCATGTTCTTGCATAGACAGAATGAATATTGTCAAAATGGCCATGCTACCAAAAGTGTTATGCAAATTTAATACAATTCCTATTAAAATTCCAAAGACATTCTTTATAGAAATAGAAAAAGCAGTTACAAAATTCATTTGGAGAAATAAGAGGCCCTGAATAGCCAAAACAATCCTTAGAAAAGTGAAGCAGGAGGCATCACAATACAAGACCTTAAATTACACTGCAGAGCTATAGTAACAAAAACAGCATGGTTTGGGCACAAAAACAGACATGAAGACCAGTGGAATAGAACAGAAGAGACAAAGACAAATTCACACAAATACAATCTCACACTAGACAGAAACGCCATAAACATACATTGGAGAAAAGGTAGCCTCTTCAACGAATGGTGCTGGGAAAACTGGAAATCCATATGTAGCAGGATGGAATTTAACACCTCTCTCTCACCCTGCATAAAACTCGACTCACAGTGGATCAAAGACCTAGGCATTAACGGCTGGTAGAGAACGTGCTTCACATGTGTGAGGCACTGGGTTCGATCCTTAGCACCACATAAAAATAAATAAAGATATCATGTCCATCTACAACTAAAAGAATTAAAAAAAAAAAAAAACTAGTCATTAGGTCAGAAACCCTGAACCTGCTAGAAGAAAATGTTAAACCCAACACTCCATCATGTCAGCTTAGGAACCAAGTTCCTTAATAAGACTCCTAAAGCATAAGAAGTAAAATCAAGAATCAATAAATGGGATGATATCAAACTTTTAAAAAAAACACTTCTTCACAGCAAAGGAAACAATCAGGAGCATGAAGAGAGAGCCCACAGAATCAGAGAAAAATCATCGCCACCTATACTTAAGATAAAGCATTAACTCTAGGGTATATAAAGAACTCAGAAAAACTTAACACCCAAAAAACAACCCCCTCAATAAATGGGCAAAGAACTGAACAGAAGCTTCACAGAAGAAATATGAATGGGTCAATAAATATATAAAAATATGTTCAACATCTCTAGCGATTAGAAAAATGCCAATTAGAACTACACTGAGATTTCATCTCCAGTCAAAATGGCAATTTATCAAGAACACAACAAATGTTGGTGAGGATGTGGGAGAAAAGCATAGACTCATACATTTCTGGTGGGACTGCAGATTGGTGCAACCACTCTGGAAATCAGTATGGAGATTCCTCAGAACATTAGGTATGGAACCACCATTTGACTTGGTTATACCACTCCTAGGTATATATTCAAGGCAGCTAAAATCAGCATAGTACAGTGAAGTGGCCACATCAATGTTTATAGAAGCTCAATTCATAGTAGCCAAGCAACTAAGTGCTCTTCAACAAATGAATGGATAAAGAAAATATGGTATATATACACAGTGGAATATTACTCAGCCATTAAAAAGAATGGCTGGTAAATGGATGGACTGGAGACTAGCATGCTAAGTGAAATGAGCCAATCCCAAAAAACTAAAGGCAGAATGTTCTGATATTCAGATGCTTAACATACAATGGGAGGCAGTGAATAGAAGTTCAGTGGATTAGACAAAGGGGAATGAAGGGAAGAGAGGAAAATAGGAATAGGAAAGACAATGGAATTAAGACAATGGAATTAACTTTCCCATGTACATATATGAATACACCACAGTGAATCTCTGCACCATGTTCATCCACAGGACAGGTAAATTACTTCATGTTTGTATAAATATGTCATAATACACTGTTATATGTAACTAAAAAGAACAGATAAAAATTTTTAAAAAGCATGAAGGGCAGTGTTGGGGCAGAGGCTCTTTTTAGAATTGTTTTTACTAGTTCTGTGAAGAATGTTATTTGATATTTTGGGAACCGCATTGAATCTGTATTGTTTTGGGTAATATGGCCATATTAACAATATTAAGTCTGCTTATCCATGAACATGGGAGATCTTTCCATATTCTGAGGTCTTCTCTAATTTTTTTCTGCAGTGTTCTATGGTTTTCATCGTAGAGGACTTTCACCTCTTTGGTTAGGTTTATTCTTACATATTTAAAAAAATGTTTTTTAGGCTACTGTGAATGGAATTGTTTTTCTGATTTCTTTCTCCGCAGATTCACTGTTGATATATAGGAAAGCTACTGAGTTTTGTATGTAGTAAATCCAGTTATTTTGTTTTTATTATTAGCATATATTAAAATAAATAGGCATATTACCAGTCCCTTACATTTTTAAATTTATCTGATGATTTTTTTTTTTTCATTCAAGGTCTTGCTCCTTTGGTCTATTTGACAGATGAATGTCATAATTTATTGGCAATAAAGTTTTGGATCGATCTTAATGAAGACATTATTAAACCTCATGTGCTAATTGCTGCAAGCAACCTGCAGTGGCGTCCAGAATCCAAGTCAGGAATTCCTACTTTATTTGCTGGAGATTTCTCCATGTTCTCTGGCAGTCCAAGAGAGGGCCACTTTCAACAGAGGTTAAACAAAATGAAAAATACTATTGAGGTAAAATTGCTTTCATCTTTACCACAAATTTTGGTAATAGTCTCCTATTTTGATGGTCCAACATCAAGGAGAAATGACTTTTATGAAAATTAAGTAGTTGAGGGAGTATTTAAGATGAGGTTTCACTCCATATTAATTACCCACGAACCTGAGGAGACAAGGGACTGGGCAAATGACCAGCTACTGGGGAGAGAAGAGTGTCTTGAAGGGAATTGAGTTCAGAGATAGAGACCAGCTAGGCAGACTAGAAATTGGAATCAAGAATATGAGTTCCCTGTGGTTCACAGCAGTCGGCCTTGTGATTAGTTAATAATGTGACCACAAATTTACATTTATACTCTGTATCTTGTATCTTAACAGTTTATCCCTCTTTGATTTCAATGAATCCCAAATAGACTCTAGAATTACTTTCCCTAGGTCATATATGCGTTTTATGTACTAATATTAGCTAGTGTTTATTGAGTGCTTACTCTGTGTCAGGCTTTGTTCTAAGCCTGAGTCATTTAATTCTCCCCAAAACCCTATGAAGTGGGGAAGTGTTTTTTGCATTTTATTGATGAGAAACAGAAGTTAAATGGCTTGTCCTTTATTATATGCCAAGTTGGAAGGACCATGATTCACACTTAGGCCATCTGAATGCAGAATTCAGAACTACTAGGCAGGTGCTGTCTCCCTGTAAAATTTTGCATTTTATAAATTGATAACTAGTGACAATTTATTTTTTAAAAGGTTAACTCTGTAGTTTAAATGTGCAAGGTGTGTTATTCAAAATTTGTGCAAATAACATTTTAAAAGCATCAGAGTAGCTAGCATGTAAAGGATTTTGTGTTTGTATTTTGCTTAAAAAATCTCAATATGCATAGTGGAGAATAATATTCTGATTTATCTAGTTTCTGAATTGTGGGTAGGAGTTGCATTCATTATTTGGTGCTCCTATGGGGTTCCTACTGCTTTTATCCCAGATTTTTAAAGCTTTAGGTTAGGTGTAAAATCGCTGGGATTTGGCCAGTTGTGGCTCCTGAAATACCAGTTCCATGTAGTTTAACCTGAATGTTATTTCAGTTGATGCTTGGAACAGTCTTGCAGTGAGTGAGGCAGTTCTTTGGTTTTACCTCCCCAACCAGGACTCACTGGGAGTGATTCAGGTTTCCAGCTGTGAGGTAGCATACAGAATGGAAAGTGAGGCCCCAGGTTCCACTCCAAATCCAGTGTCATGATAATCTTCCTGGTGATTGGGAAGATCTCTTTCATCTTTTTCCTTCACACACACACACACACACACACTCCCTGTCCTTTTCCACTCTTTTTTCTGTTTCTCCTCAGCCCCTTCCTTCAACAGCTAGGTGCCCCTAAATCACTGGTGTTTGTTTTGAATTTTTGTATTGGCATGTTCGACAATTGCTATCAAATTTTGGTTGTCTCGTTGTTTGTTTCTGGTCTGAATTTATTATTTTTGGTCTTAAAGGAAATAACTTGCTGGAAACATTAATTCTGAGTTTATAACTCTTCCAATTTGTTTTCTCAGAATATTGACATATTTTGCAATGATGCAGAAAAGAAACTTATGCATCTACTTAATGCAAATGATCCCAAGTGCTCCACCCCTAATAAAGAATACACATCAGAGCCACACACTACTCAAACAGTCCTCGGTACAGGAAATAAGTTTCTGGTAAGTTCATGTAAATTTAAGAAATATTATATATGGAGGCAATGATATATTCTGGTGCATATGTGACATGGTAAAAATGTGATTGAAGTTAATTAGAAAGTGTGGTTAATTAGTAGGCAGCTGCTATTGGTAAAGGCTACTTGAAAATTGTTTATTGAAATAGCAATTTTATAAAATTCTTTGGGGGCAAACTACAAACAAGTACTTTAATTTTTAGCATTCTAACTACATGTTAGATTAAAAAGCCCTTTAGGGCTGTTTCTTTTTTGCTAGAAGAGCTCTTCTTTACCATTAAAGTTCTTTGTTTGTTTGTTTATTTATTTATTTATTTTCCTTTTCTTTTCAGAATCAGGCATTGAACCCAGTGGCGCTGTACCACTGAGCCACAACCCTGGTCCTTTTTATTTTTTTGAGACAGGGTCTTATTAAGTTGCAGATTGAACCTGCCATCTTCCTGCTTCAGCCTGAGTAGCTAGGATTACAACATGGCTTCCTTAGAGGTGTTTCTAAGCTCAGTTTAACTCATAAAATCACAGTGGATGTAAATCAAGCTAAAGCCTTTACTATTGGTTAAATAGCTAACACATGCTAAGTGTGGCTACATTAACACATTTAATCTTTTTTTTTTTTAAAAGAGAGGGGGGGAGAGAGAGAGAGAGAGAGAGAGAGAGAGAGAGAATTTTTAATATTTATTTTTTAGTTCTCGGCGGACACAACATCTTTGTTTGTATGTGGTGCTGAGGATCGAACCCGGGCAGCACGCATGCCAGGCGAGCGCGCTACCGCTTGAGCCACATCCCCAGCCCCACATTTAATCTTTACAACAACCTTATGAGATAAAAGCTATTTTGCACATGAGAAGACTGTGGCATTGGAGAGGTTGTAGATAGACACAATACCTTTATTTTTTTAATTTGTTTTATTTTTATGTGGTGCCAGGATCAAACCCAGTGCCTCATGCATGCTAGGCAAGTGCTCCACCACTGAGCCTAACACCAGCCTGAGAATGTAGTATTTTTAAAGGTTAATTTGATTTTGTTTTAAGTACTGTTACATAATTATGATAGGCTGCTTTTTAATTTGTTTTATTAGATGTCTTCTCCTAATAGTGAGATAAATTATCAGAGTCCATTATCACTTTGTACGCCAAAAGGGAAGTCTGTGCCCACGCCTGTATCCACTCGCATGACCTCAAAGTCCTGTTCTAAAGGAGAGAAAGAGATTGACGACCCAAAAAACTGCAAAAAGAGAAGAGCCTTGGATTTCTTAAGCAGACTTCCTCTACCTCCGCCTGTTAGTCCTATTTGTACATTTGTTTCTCCTGCTGCACAGAAGGCATTTCAGCCACCACGAAGTTGTGGCAGCAAATACGAAACACCTATAAAGAAAAAAGAATTGAATTCTCCTCAAATAACTCAACTTAAAAAATTCAATGAAATTTCTCTTCTGGAAAGTGATTCAATACCTGATGAAGAACTTGCACTGATAAATACCCAAGCCATTCTGTCTGGTTCAGCAAGAAAAAGTCAACTATCTATCAGTGACTCCATGAGAACTGCCCCCTCAGGTTCAAGGGACTCTCTTAGACAGAAAAGACTTATGACATCACTGGTCAGAGATCAAGAGAATTCCCAAAACAGCACACAAGAATGTGAGACCAGTATTCAGGACACAAGTGCAATAAGTAATATGTCTAAGAGATTGCAAAGGCAACAAAAATGAAGAGACAATACATTAGTTATTGACTTGGTCTTTCCAGTTTGTAAGACATGCACAGTTTCAAACTGCACATCAGTATTTGTATAAAAAGACATGAGATGGTTTCAGATTTACCTCAGTATTTGTATGTCATAGAGACATTCTTTCCTTGATTCTATTCTGGTATGCTTTTATTTCAATTGTCTACCTTAACTGTATTTAGTAACTAATCCAAAAAAATCTTATTTAAATCTTTGATTGGATTGAATCACTACAGTGTTATAAAAGTAAATAAACAGACTGTTTTCTTTTAGACTGTGTCATTGTATAATTAAAACAAGGTTCTTAGTACAATTATTTTGACTTACAGTTACTTTAGAAATTTTTTCTTGTTTGTTTTAAAGAGGTGACCTCCTATGAAATAGTTTTCATATGCATAATGCATGTGTTGGTTTTGCTGTAGTTCCATCCTTTTCAAAAGTCAGGATGAATAGATATGTAGAGTTTTCTTCTGACCAATTCTTCATCCTTAAGTCAGCATGACTACAAAAAAAAAAAAAAAAAAAAGAACCCTCAAGTGTAAAGCCTTTGTATGATTCCATTGTGACCTCTGAAATTAAATTACTTCAAGAGTTAATCTTTTTTTAAAACCGTCATCCAGACTGCAGTCTCAGAGATAGTCTTCCTCTCAAGTTGTACTGCTTCTACCTGCTGTGTCTTCAGCACCATCCCAGGACCTGAATGCTCTTCCCATGAAGCCCACCAAGGCAGAGGTTGGCAAGTTGAATTAAGATGATATTCTGTTGTTACTTTCTTAGATTTAAAGAGGAAAGGGATACAGCAGTTCTAACTAAGAGTTAATAGTATGAAGAAGCTTGTAAGTCAGGTTTTTTTTTTAAATTTTTTTTTAGAGAGAGAATTTTAATATTTTTTTTTAGTTATCGGCAGACACAACAGCTTTGTTTGTATGTGGTGCTGAGGATCGAACCCGGGCCGCACGCATGCCAGGCGAGCGCGCTACCGCTTGAGCCACATCCCCAGCCCAGGTGTTTTTAACATATCCTAAATTTATATGTAATATTTGTTCAAATCTAATCACATTTCAAAACTAAGAATAAATTCTTCTAAAATCGAACTATTTCCTTCCTTAACTGTGATCCATTATTTTTCTCTCCTCCAAAAAGCATTCATATAATCGTCTGTTCTTCTATTCTTAAGTATTCTACTGGTCTTGTTAATGTGATTTAAGTTTTGTCCATAATGCAATTTGGTCTTCACATCCTGATTGTTCTCCTAATGATCCACTCTATATTGGATAAAACTAGAGTTTCATGTGAACAGGAAGGAGTTTAAAGATTCAGATTTCCTTTCTGAATCCTAGAAAACAAACATGCTATTACCTCCTCCATTCTCATTCATACTACTTGTTACTGAAATAATCTAATGTACACACTTCTTTTTTAAATTATAAATAACATCCAAGCTACATGAATAAAATATGAGGTTTGAGTATATTATCCCCCCAAAAGTGACAAATTAATGATTACAAAGTCAACAGTGTATGCTGCATGATAAGGAATAAGTGGTAAAAACAGTTTGTGTTATTCAGCAATCACTTAGTGAGAGCCTACTGTGTGAACAGAGCACTTGCCAGCCCTATAAATAATGTAAACAGTAATACAAGTCGAAGTTGGGTGTTCAAAGATTATATAAATTAGAAGCCATGGGAGTTGAAAACTAGGCCACTTCCAAATGGGATAAAGTTGGTGGCATTTAATCAGTTACTTTAATGCTTCTAAACCAAATATTTCAGGAGTCTTCTAAGAAAAGAGATTGGCCAGGAACTCTTTTAGAACCCAGTAATAACTCTGGACCTATAAGAGCCATTTCTCCATGAGGACCAGTCCCTCAATCCAGATGAACCAGAAACCCTAATGAGAGAGTTAGCCAAATCAGGGACTTGAATCTGATTTCTACTGCTCCTGTGGTATTAAAGGATGGTAATTCTAGTTTGAGTTCTCTGACACTTCTCCCTAATCTGGGTGAGTCAAGTTATCCACATTGAGCAGGTTCTACAATAACCATACCAAGACACCCAGAATGACCTAGACCTGGAAATTAATTGAGTTGTTACTATTACAGGATTGTATGCTATGTTGAAACACAGAATTTAGCAAAACTGTAACAGCAGGTTAGATTCATTCAAATTTACTATTTTGTTTGTCAGTCAAGCTTGCTATTCAAAGATAACCAATCTTTAAAATGTTAATGGTGGGGCTGGAGTTGTGGCTCAGCGGTGAGTGCTGGCCTAGCATGTGTGAGGCTGGGTTCAATCCTCAGCAATACAAATAAATAAATAAATAAAGTATCGTGTCCAACTGTAACTAAAATATTTTTTAAAAATATTATAGGGGCTGAGGTTGTGGCTCAGTGGCAGAGAGCTCGCCTAGCATGGGCAGGACCCGGGTTGATCCTCAGCACCACATAAAAAAAATAAAGGTGTTGTGTCTATCTACACCTAAAATAAATAAATAAATGTGTATTTAAAAAAATATTACAGATGCATTACAGAGAAAAATTACAGACACATTGCTAGTAGTTGACAAGATGTTGAGTAGATTAACAGTAGTAGATAATGGGTATATTAAAGGAAAATCATCTCATGTGCACAGGTTTAGATAAGCAAGAAAATATAAGGTTGCTTTTGTCTTTACATTTATGCCTAATATTAGAGAAGATTAGTAAATAAGCATATGATATAGTTATTGTACGACTGAATTTCTTGAGATTTAGGTAAAATTTTTTATTGTTGAGCCAAAAAAACTCAATGACAAATCCATATAAACGCAATACAATATGCCATTTTAATAACCATAAAAGCACCGTTATATAAGACTTAAAATTATACTACACAGAACACCAGGGAAAAAAAAGCTGTTGGCCAACAATAAACAGCATACATCCTACACGATCTTGTCTGTCATGGTCTCACACCAAATTAATCTGATTCCAACCTGTTGGAATTTAATTTGGATTCACAGATAAATAACACCACGGAAAACATGAAGACTGCTCATCCTCCAGTGAGCATGGCTTTTACAAATCCTTGCATGATCTATATCCTGGGCTGCTTGATTTCTTTGCACAGCTAAACATTTGGACTGCCAACTAATTACACACATCTATAAGCATAATTTTAGAAATTAGATCTCTTAAAAATTGCTGTTTTATGAAGTCAGATTTTATTTACACTAATAGACAACAGCCAAAAGTTGTTTAATCCTGTTGAAAAAAGTAGTTAAACACAAGGTGTGACTTTAAATAACACTGATTTTCCTCAACTTGTATAGCTATTAAAGATTTGACATTTTTAACAGTGATTCATCTTTAGAATAAAGGAATATTTCCCAAAGTGATCACTTTGAAAGACAATATTTCCTTACATATATGTATGCTTTCTGTTTGTTTCAAGGGAAAATCAGTATCATTGGAGTCACACATCTCACTTTTTAAAATACATATAGTTTATCAAAGTAGGAATAGCATTAAAACCCTTTCTGCCTCTCCCTTCTCCCTAACCCTTCCAACTTTCCCGGTGGAGATGAATTTCCTGAAAAAATAAATGGATTACTTCAGACAAAGTGGTACTGAAGCTTATATATAATATAAACAAACACTCTGTTTTATTTATGAACCTATGCAACTAATTGATCACGTTCTTGGGTATGTTCTTAGACTTCAGGTTCAAATTACTTCTTTCCCTTAGAGCAAGATTTTAATCAAATCTGAAAAATTCCCAGCATCAGACCATGTGTACAGGTGCACTTAACAAATGCTTGTTGAAGATAATGAATATAATGACCTCTGCTCAGGAATTTTTGGGTTCAACTATTTACACTGGAATTGGAGTTTTGGCTAAAACTAAACAAATAATAAATACCAAAAAATTGAAGTAAAAACTTATTTAGGAAAATTTGGAATGGCTGTAAGATAGGCCTCTAATATCCATGGTGACAACCACCCCTTCTGCTAAAGGAGCTCTCATTTGTGAAGCTGCCATGAGCCCTCCGGTTTGGAAACTCTGCGTAGGAATGCCAGTATCTTGAACCATTTGAAGGCGATGCATTATTCCTATCCTGGTTTCTGTTCATTCTGCTTGGTTTTTCTGCATGAAGTACACTGTAAAAGGTAACATCATGTTCATACCGTTCTTTCATTCGGTGTATTTTTTCTCTTGGGACTCCATGAATGTTTCTTCTACATGAAAAAAATGCAAATATGTAGTTAAGGCAGAATATCAAAATGAATTACTTGTGCTTTACAAGTCCTGCATTGCATAGATACTACACTCTCCGTCCTGGGGATATCTGTGGCAAAACATAAAATTTTGCTATTCAGTTATCTCTTGGGCTTTGCTCCTGTTTTTCTGCTGCCCTACACACCCCCAAAATATCCTAAGGCTGGCTTCATAAATGTTTTGTTTTTGGTAATCTCAATCATGTGCTTCAAAATATGAAGAACACCATGAGATTTTTTTCAGTTATATATTCGCCAGTTAATATCATTGTTTCAGGTCAACTAGTCCCCAGTACAGTTAAACAATGCTTACTAAAACAATCTTAAAATCTAGTAGGCACAGGGCTGGAGATATAGCTGTTGGTAGAGTGCCTGCCTTGCATATACAAGGCTTTGGGTTCAATACCCAGCACCACACACACACACACACACACACACACACAAAAAAAAAAAAAAAAAACTAATAGGCACAAGAATCAGTTGGGCATATAATTAGAAGTATAATTATTACCAAAGATTTCGACTACAGAATGGAGTCTATGAACTACAGTTTAACACCTCAGGCACTCCTGATGGAGGTGTGATTCACAGACATGTTGGAAACACTATCAGCTTATAACCAAAAGATGAACTGGCCTTAATCCTAATAAAGTCAATTCCAATCTCACTGGTTAACTTTATTATATTGACATCAAATAACACAAAGAGTAAATATCAGAACTCATGCATTCAAAGTCAAGTTAGTACTATTTGGACATTTATTGCTGTATAAGTTAGAAGCAGCATCTAAACCATAAATGAACTACACAATGTTCAACATCTAAAGATTTTTATTTAGTCTAAATGCAGAAAACACCATCAACATGTGCAATCCCATGCAAAGGAAAGTGCTTTTAAATGTTCATTAATGAAGAAGCAATTTAGCAGAATGTTAAATAAGTCCTTTTAAAGGACCAAGTCCAAGCCGATATGTTGCATTTAGCATTATATTAGAAAACTGACCCAAAACTAACATCTTCACATATAATATTTCCAAAGTTATCAATTTCCAAGAATTACCATTTCTGGCCTGAAAACTACCAGTCCATTTCCAGCCTGAAAAGATTCTTTTGTTCGGTCTGAAATACCTGAAAATAGCAGGATACATAATGAGGAACTAGAAAAACAAAGAAGTACCTTGCTAACTCTTGAACGTTGAATTTCCAGCGAGTGTCAGGTTCTCGGAATATAACTTCATAGTTATTTTCAAGTGCCTGATTTTTCAAAAGTACATAAAACATTGAAGACATAGTATGTATGTTTGGGAATGTTTATGCTGCCATTTAACATTTACTACAAATCTTTTCTAAATTCCTTTTGTTTTACCAGTAATCGAATGCCTTAATTTATCTGAATACAATTGGTTTATTACCATACTTAGCCACTCTCAGATTATATTATGCTTCCCAGTGATAAATTTTGGTCAATTTTATCTGATATGGAGGAATTTAACACCTTTAAAAGTAGACCTGAACTAATTTAAAATGTCCCAAACACAGGTGTGAGCAATGTAGACTTATTTCCGCCAAATACCTTGTCCTTTTCCTCATGACTTGATTTAGAAAATCATTGTCACAGAAACATAGTTCATGAAATAAAAGTGATTTCTACATGTTTTACATAATTTTCCCTCCAAAAATAGCTCTACCTGCTATATAATATAGTTTGACCCCAAGCACTGTGTCCCATTCCCTTGAGTTTAGAAAACTACTACAGTTCCCATATAACTATCCAAATATTCTTTGTACACATAAATCAAATACTGCTTTATCTCAAACTGAACTTTCTGTTGTCACTTTTGTTTGCTCTGTTGTGAAATACAGAATGAACAAATCTCAGTAAAACAATTTCCTCATAAGTAGGTAGGATGAATAAGTTCTTATGTACTATTACACAGAAGGGTATTAATACGTAAAAATAGCTACAAGAGAGGATTCTGAATGTTCTCATCATGAATTACAAATATTTGAGATGATGGGTGACCTAAACATGTGGAGGTGATCATTACACATTGTGTACATGTACTGAAACATCACACTACACTCCATAAATATGTCCAAATATTATTTGTAATTAATGTATAAATTTAAAGATTTCTTCTTCATTCTTTGGGCACTTCTAATTAGGGAAGGATTCAACTGTCATACCTTGAAAACAATTTCTGGGGCTAAATAGCTGCGGATGAGTGAAGTCACTCTCAGCTAATGCCCAACTCCAGGTTTTGAGTTGTGCCTGAATTCATTGGACTCCTCAACGCCCTGTTCATTTCCAGCCTTTCAATCATAAACTGAAGTAACCACCAAGTTGATGTTCATTCTTTAATACATTTATGCAAGTCCCACAGTCTGGGCCAAAGTAGAACTGATTAAAGTATCATTAGAGAAAAATCACACCTGTAGGTATGCTATTTTGCTCCAAATGTAAAAGAAGCCTAAAAATAGATTTTGGAGCCCAGTGTGGGAGACATTCATCTCAGAATTAAAAGTGGGAATTTTGTGTGACATAAGTAGAATAATACTTAGCTGTCTGCTTCCTGCCCCACCCTGTAGGTTTGTGGATCTTCTTCTATCCACTAGGGAGTGAAAAATTATTAGCATAAGAGACAATGTACGTCTGAAAAAAGATCAGAATGGAGACCTGAGTTATATGTTTATATTTGTACTCTACTACCTTCATAAGGTTATCATGTTGATGCCAAATCTGTTTTTAAACAAAACAATCCTATTGCCCTGGAACTTCAGGCAGCAACAACAGTACACAGTGCTGAAATCCTAGCTCACCAAGGGAGGACCTGTAACCCTGCTAGTGCATCATCTAGTCTTGTATTTCCCTGTAATAAGTGAGTGCCCCTCTGTGTGGAAAATATCCAAGACTGAAAAACTATCAATGATTCAAAGAAATGATTATTTACCAAGGACTATGTAAAAATTGTACCCTGAGATGAGAGAAACATCTCAGCAAATTTCAGCCATTGAACAGAGAAAAACTAAAACTTTACCTGCTCTCTGAAAGAACTACTGTTAGTAAATGTGATATCATGGAAGATCAGAAAAAAAGGAAAGAACAATGTTTCGACTTTCTCACAAAATGTCCACAACTGAAAATTCAGAACATTTCTTCCTACCATGACTGCATAGGGCTTCATTTCCCAGGCGTGGAGGTTGGTATTATCAATAATAATGGGGGATATGCCTCTCCTCATTGCTTTTCTTGCTGCAACACAATGTTACATAACAGTGAACAACAAGCAACAATCAGAAAAGGGTGATCGAAATCCATATCTCGTCATTTTTTGTTATAAGACGTCCTCATTACACAATTTATTGCCACCTATTTCAGAACCCATTATCAGTAATTTTCTTATGGAATCTAAGGATGTTATTATACTCTGGCATTCTGATTGGGGGGGGGGAACAGCAGAACTTTTGATTAAGCTCCTTCCATAAAACATATTCATTCTAAAGCAGCTACAGTCTATGCACACAACAGGGATTCCCGGGAGTTTGGAAAGGAATTCATCACCTCTTTTCTGGTTCCATTCATGAGCTTCCTCCAGGAAGTCAGGATTGAACTCATAGGCACCATCTTCCCTGAAGAAAAAATCATCCGTGCTGAAAATCAGGGCCCTGGGAAAGTCATGTTGCAATTGTCTAGAAAGTGGAGAAATGAAAGAGGGATTTTTTTTATTATAGGCATATTCATGGTAGAAATGATTTCCTTCCATCTCTAATGTTTAGCATTTTATAATACTGAGACCACCAGGTTTTGAGTTGTTGAACTTCAATTTAAAAAAGGGAAATGCATATCATCTCTGGAAGGCATCTCCCCTAACTGGAGTCAAGAAAGGGCTGAGAGGCATTTTGTGAGTGTTGCCAACCCTTGAAGCTAAGAGGCTGCTGGTCACCACCACTGCCTCTGAGGCAACCAGGACTGACTCGAGGTGAAACTCGAAGGCTAAGTTGAGGGTGTGTTGGCTGTCTTTCCTGTTGGACACCATCCCCCATGACCATTCCTTTCCAAGGCACCAGCATCCTCCTGAGACCTGCCCATGGGCGCCATGCCCCATATTCAGCCATTCCCTAAACTCTTACCTGTCCCATTTCTCTGGAGTTCTGTTCTCTGTTCTCTGCTTCCTGCTCCACCCTGAGGACCCATCTGAGAAACTAGTTCTTGCTGAGATATGAGTTGTGGCTAAAGGTGATGTGTGTGCACTACCCTATTAAGTGACATATTTACATTTTAGCAATGACCTAAACCAAATGGAGAAAAGCACAAGAGAGGAAAAGAGGTGAACCCAATATTCCCCATGCCTTCCTCATCTCTACCACTCTGGGTCTAAATATGAAAGTAGCACAGACAAAAAGGGAAAGCCATAATGTAGCACCTCTTTTAATACAACAAAATAAAACAAAAAGGGGGTGATATGTTCTGCACAAACTCCAAAGAGAAGATGTTTCCATTTGAAATCCGTGGACAACTTTTTGGTGGAAGGTGGGTATTACACCAGGAAGTAACTGGGAAGCTCACTGAGCCTCCTTTCCTTGTTTGTAAAGTTGATGCTAATGAGCTAATAACAGGGGAAACACCTAGTGCAGCACCTGCAACTGGCACACAAGTGTGTGTGCCCTTCCTCTGTCCCTATAGCACTTTCCAGAATGTCTCTCCATTCCAAACAGACTTAATGGCAAATAGAAAATATATGGTCACAACAGCCATGCTCAGAATAAGAAGATATCTACAAGTTAGGGATGGGGGGAAGGTTGGAGAAAGACAAGAGCAGAAGATGCAAAAAGAAAGCAGAGCTATTCAGTTCTTTTTCTATTTTTTTTAAGAAAAAAAATCTCAATCCAGAAAGAATATGGAACTGCAGGTTATTCATGGCACCTGAGTTGCTCTCCCAGAGCTAGATTCAATTCTTGACTCTTCCACTATCCAGTCATGTGGTCTCATCTCTCTAAGCTTGTTTTCTTAACTGTAAAACACAGATTACAATCCCTACCTTTACTAAAATAAGCTTTTGGTAAGACAAATGGGTTGTAATGGGAAAACATTTTTATAAAGGATAAGGCACTTTACAAATGTAAAGTACTGTTATTTTGTTAGTAATAATAACAACAAGGGCACATTTACCCAACCCAGACTGTTTACATGCTATAGTAACAAAAATACACTGGAGTACATACATGCAGTAATCTTTTGGGTATTGCAATAGATGAGAGACAAAGACAAAAATAAAGCAAATGCTTCAATATTAAAGAGTAAAATACGCTTTCCAGAAATAACAAACAAACATCTCTGGCAAAAATTCTTCAGAAAGTATAACAGAAGGAAGCATAGGGAGTTGAAAAGGTAATTCCAAACCAAGTATATTTTCCTTGTCAATGGGCTATGGTGATACTCAGGAAAACTCAACAGACATGATATCTTGATTTCAATAGCAATCTCACAGTTTCTCTTGACAGATACCTTTGTGGGGAAAATGTAGGCTCTAAGAGAATATATTTTAATATCCAAAGACTATTAATTAGTCAACCTGTTAGACATTTATTGAGCTCTTAACATGTGCCAAATGCTGTGTAAAGTGTTAAGGCACAGAAATAAACTTACTGCTATCAAGAATGCACAGCCTACTAGCCAAGGAGCTAAACCTCCCACAGCTAGTGTGGCACACCATGGAAAAAGCTATACCAACCAGGCACTAGGGAGCAGGAGCAACAAGTTCTGACAAGAAGAGTCTTGCAAAGGAGGCAACATTTCACTTGGACCTTAGGAGCTGGAAAACAATTTCACATCTTGCATAAAGGACTGGGAGCATGGGGGGTAAGATAAGAAGGAAGCGAACGCTTCAGGGCCTGTGAGGAGTAAGGAATTATAGGAAAATGAGACTAAAAGTGGCAAATCACATCTGAACCACTGGTTTCAATTCTGAGTACCACAAATTCAAAGAGAAATTTGATAAGCTGAGCAAAGTCCAGAGAACAGTGACCAAGTAAATATAAGGTCCACTAACCATGGAAACCATGTCAGAGGAGCAAAGATTGACAAAGAATCTGGGTTATTTAAGGTGAAAACAAAAGATAAACAGTGATTCCTAGTACTTATCCTCAGATGCTGGAAGTCTGTTGTGTAGAATAGGGAATTAACTTATTTTGGGATCAGCACTGGGGCTGGGCTAAACGTGGCAGTTCTGCTGGTCTTGCCTGGTCACTCATACAACTACAATGAGTCATTGCAATGCAGGGGCAGAAGGAGCTCAGAGGGGTCCAAGCAGGCCTCCCACAGGCCTCTGGTGCTCTTGGCTGTTGGCTAGCTCTTGCTCCACCTGGCTTCTCATCCTCAAGGAGGCTGACCCAGGCCTCTTTACAGACAGGCCCATTGCAAGAGGGCAGGAGTGCATTTTACTAGGCTTCCACAACACTGCGTTGGTCCAAGCTAGTTACTTTGCTAGCCTGCATTAAAAGGGCAGAAAAATATTTTCCATTTCTGGAGGGAAGGGGAAGAAAAGAAAATGCGGCAACTTTTAGTTGACCACAGATGTAAAAAGTGGCAAGAGAGAAGGGAGAAGTAGAAAAAGGACTGAATTAAACAAATATTCATAGTCTCCATAATAATTGTCTATTATTGACTTTAAAGATATTCAAACCGAAAAGTCTAAATCATAAGTCCAAACCTTAACCTCTAATACCAACAAATATTGTTAAAGATATCTTAGAAAAAATTAAGGGTAACAGTAGATGCATTTTCAGATATGAATATTTTTTAAGGTGTGTTTATATTTGCAAACACTATAAATTTTTAAAATTATTTTCATCAATATTATTCAGTCTAAGTAATGAAAACTATATTCAGAGGTGAAATAATAGTATATATCTCCCTTGTGTACTAAGCAACTATGGAAACTGGTTGATTTTCCTTTTTGGTCCCAGATGTAATATCCCTTCTAAGTCTGGTTTCATTTGTTTTCCTATTAAGTCTACCACCCATAGGTTTGATTTGGTTTGTAAAACGTCTTTGGAATTTAAATTTTCCTTTCATATGTATATCCTTATCTACTCTTTGTTTCCCTCTTTATAGTTCACACTGTAAACTGGAAGATAATACTCTCTAACATTTCCTTTAAGGCATATAGGTGACCAATTCATGTTTTGTTTTATTTCAGTTCTTATTCCTTTCTAGAAAACAAAATATAAAACTGTTGCCCTTTTTTATTGCAGAATTCTACCTTATAGTAAGTTAAATTGTTCAGGACCATTATGGGGAAAGATGACCTTCTCATCGTTTCCTAGGTTGCATCTAGAGTCCTCCAAACAGGCAGGCAAAAAATCTTGAATGTTTTTCACCATTATGGCTCATATGGTTTTTTTTTTTTTTTTTCTGTATGATGTTCCTAAATGACCATTCCTTCAAAATCTTGTTTTGTCTTTACCTAAATGTTAAATTAGCACCAGCGGCCATACTAGCATCTTGAAAATGCAGGAAATAAAAACTTCACTAGCTAAATACAAAACTGATTAAATAGACAACCTTGAGATTCTCAAACTTAAGTGGAAGCAATAAATACCATTCCATCAGCTTCAGAAGTGATGAGGATAATGCCCCAGCGCTAGCTTTCTGGTGGTCAGGAGCCTCATGCATTAGGGAAATTGAGAGAATGAAAATAAAAGAAAAGGGAAAAAATAGAGAGACAATTACTTCCACGTAACCTTCATCGCCCCCTTCCCCCCCCCCAATTCACTTAAAATCACTACTATGAGAGAAACTCAGATACTAATCTAGATTTCATAATTTGTCATCCTTCTATAATTCCTTGCTTTACAATAGAGAACCACAGAGATATTCAGATATCTATTCAGTCACTCACTCACTCACTGAGAAAGGCCAACAGTACTATATGATATTACTATGGAAGTTTTCAAACACGTAAAGGTAGACAGGATAAGATAATCAATCCCCAAGTAGTTATGACACAGCTTCAGCAATTACCATCATCTGGTCAATCTTATTGTCATCTATTTCATATTTAATTTCATCAAATATCCCATCAGTGCTCCTATTTCCCTGGTTGTCTCTTAACATTTTCCTAGAGTTGCTTTGTTTGAATCAGGAGGCAAAGGAGAGCCACACATTGTATCTGGTCACTGTGTCTCTTAAGTCTCATTTATTCTACTGTTTTTCTCTCCTATTTTAGTTTCCACCTGAATTATTGTTCCCCACAACTTTTTACATGGGAGATGTTGAAACCTATACAAATGAGTTAAAAAAACAATACAATGAACACTGTTTAACCATTGTCTACAATCACCAGAAATTAACACTTTGTCTTCTATTTTATGTTTCTCAAATATGTATTTTTGATGAACCATATGAAAATAAGCTGCAGATATCATGATACTTTATTCCTACATTCCTTATCAAGTATCTCCTAAAAATATTCTCTTACATAACCACAATATCATTATCACATCTAAAAACTAACTTTAATTCACAATGTTAAATTTTTAATTTTTTAAATTTCCCTGGTGGTCCCAAAAATCTTTCATAAGTTTCAAGTATTTGGTTATTATGTCTCAGTAAGGTCTTCTAATCCAGAACTGTCCTGGGGTCCATTTAGGTTTTCCTTTTTGAAGAATCCAGATTAGTTGTCCTGAGAATGCCCCCCACATTCTGGGCTTATCTAGTTATTTCCACATGATTATTACCAGGTTATACATTTTGGGAAGGAAAGTTCAAAGGTGACTTTAATGTACTTCTGATTACACATGGCAGCTTGTCCCATCATGCTAAGTTTGAGCAGTTGGCTAAAAGGTGGTATCAGCCCAACCTCTCTATTATAGAAGTGTGTCACTTCTCTTGTCATAGTAAGTACTGTGTGGGTATGAACCTGTGAGATTATGGAACGTTCTGTTCTTCAGTTACTTTCCCTCAATGGTTTGTACATCTATTGTTCTGATGCCTGGGTGCCTGAATCAATTACTATACTGGGAATTGCAGAGTTTTTATTTTCTAATGTTACCCTTCCTTCTATTTTACTAGGTAGCATTGTCTTGTTTTAAAAAAAAAAAAAAAAAAAGCTTTCTTTCTTCTCTTTTATAATCTTTACCATCAATCTTTATGATGCTCAAATTATCCTAAAATTCACCAGCAGTTACCCTTCAAGCTGACTCATGTCTTTATCTATAAAGATTTAAAAATACATTAATTTTCTAATTAGCAAATAAATAACAGCAGAAAAATTTGCAACAGAAAAGTGCAAAAATAAAAAAAGGAATGTTCCTATATTCCTCCATCTAAAACTAATAATTGTTTTAACATTTTTAAAATTATTTTAGTTGTTGATGGACCTTTATTTATTTGTTTATACATAGTACTGAGAATCAAATTCAGTGCGTCACACATGCTAGGCAAGTGCTCTACCACTGAACTATAACTCCAGCCCAACATTTTGGTCTTCTTTTAAGAATTTAGATACATATCTCAATATATCTTCATTTCAACTTATTATTTCCTACTCCATGCAACATTTTAATGATATAGCAACTTATACTTATTTATATGGATGTCCCATAATTTTCTTCAGTGCTCTGAGGTTAGACACTGAGATGTCTTAATTAGCAATACTAATTATTTTTTTGTTATGTGTTAGTCATTTGGAAATGTGCTTTTGTGATCTACAATTTCATGTCCTTTTTCTAAATGTTGATAAAACATCTTTATTGGGAGGTTTAACTTTCTTATTGAATAACAATTTCCTATTGAGTGTAGCAGTTTTTAATTTTGATTATAATAATCTCTAACATATAGTTGATTATTTTTAAAATGTTGTCTAGTCACATATATTCATCTTTTACTTTCAAATTTTGCCTTTGATGGTAAATTTTGAACAGTCTTTCTCATCCCCATATTATGTAAAAATATATACATACTATTACATTTTCCTTGTCAAGCCATCTACAATATTATGTTGGTATGTAGCATTCATTAAGGATGTATTTTTTAAATATTTTTTTAGCTGTAGTCGACACAATACCCTTATTTTATTTATTTATTTATTTATTTTTATGTGGTGCTGAGGATCGAACCCAGAGCTTCGCACATGCTAGGCGAGTGCTCTACCACTGAGCCACAACCCCAGCCCCAAGGATGTATTTTTTTTTCCACATGGTGACCTGGTTATCCCAAAACTATTGACTTAATAAATCCCACATTCCCCATCGTTCTGAAAAACTTTTTATTATATACTAAATTATTACGTATATTTAGGCCTATTATTGTACTTTATCTTTCACTTGACTAAGATTAATGTGTGGAGCACCATCTTGATCATCTTCTTTTCAGTATTTTCTTTTCTCAACTATATTCAACAATTGAGAATCTTTCCTTTATAAAATTTATACTTCTAATTTACTTTCCTGTCTTATTTTGTTGAGAGCCATGCCTAAACAAAATCAAATAAAAAGACATTATGATTCTTGCCTTTAATTCAACTCATGGAAGGCTTGGTTGTTCCAATAAATTTTCTTTTCAAGACTGCTAAGCACTGAACAAAGTTTGGTATATAGTATCTCTCCTCAACTTTTATAACAATTTTATGAAGTAATATATTCTCCAATTTATAGATAAACTATTGATTTAAGAGCTTAAATAACTTGTGTAAGTTTACATAGCTTGGATGTGTAGCAGCTGGAATTTGACTTCGGTCTACATGGAGTCAGGGCACATAGGTATTAGTTACATCCTCAGGGAGCTCTTGCAGATCTGAGAAAGTGCATGTCCTCACACATGAGCAACACGGAGCCAGAGTCTACCATCTTGTCTTAGCCAGCAGCTACGATTCTTAAAGGGTCCTCCCAGCCTTCACATACATGTTCCACATGGCAGGAAGAAGCAAGGTAGCTTTGAAAACTGTAGTCTTATAGTGGGGCACACTAAAATAGGGTTGCTAGGTAAGATAAGATAGTTAATCAACAACCTCTGCATCAGTCTTACTAGGATATTCCTTTAGATCCTGAATTTATTTTTTATCACTTTTCTGAGTCTTCAACTCAGAAATGTTCTATTATATCTGTAATTATTACTTTAGCTATACTTATTCTGGTTATTTATTCTTACGTTTTGTTTTTTATGTTACTGTTTGATTTTCTGCATTGATTCTGCTCATCATTATCTCTGTTGGACTTTAAAGTTCCAACATTTATTTTAGAATCTTTTTAAAAAACATATACCTCATTACGTTCTTTCTAAATATTCTGCTTCTTAGTAAACCCCCTTCATATTTCAGACTCCTTATCATTTTTCTTTCATCTTTTTTAACCATAGGAATTTTTCAAGATAGACAAAAATTTTAAATTATAGAAAAGCAAAGGAAATAATAAACACCTCTACAATCACCATCTGGAGCTGATAATCATTAACATTTTCTCATTCTTTGTTGGCTTAAATTTCAACCAACTCTTCACCTTAACTTGGGCATCTTCCAATACCATTACTATGCTTCATCCCCCCTTTCCACAATACTTATCACCTCCTAACAAAACATATAATTTCCTTATATTTTATATCCATTTCCCTACCTCTGGTATATAAGGTCCACATGGGCAGGATCTTTGTTTTGGTCACTGGTGATCCCAAGTACCTAGAAAACTGCCTGGAACATAGTAGACACTCAATAAATATTTATTGAATGAAAAAATTAAGGAGCATTACATATTTAAGATCTATTCATGTTGCTATACAAACTTAGTCCATTCCTTTTAACTGCTACATAGTATTGCATTATCTGAAAAATAATAAACAACATTAAGTGCTTATCAAATATGCCAAGAACTATTCTAATAGCTTTAAAATTTCTTATGTAATGCTCAAATAGAACTGGGAGGTAAGTACTGCTATTAATCCCCATGTTACAGACCAGTGAGTGGTACAGCTGGGTTTAAAACCCAGGCTTCTGGTCCCTTAGCCCTAGACTAAACCGTTATGCTCGAGTGCTATAAAAACAAACCACATTTATTTAAACCTTTCTCCAGTGACATTTAAGTTGTTTGCACTCTTCGCTATCATGAGATTCAATGAATGTGCACATGTGGATCATTCCTGGGGACATATTCCTCAAGAGGAATAGCCAATGAGTCCTTTGTTTTCTGAGACAACAAAGCAGAGCAGATATTGTCTAAAATTGCCTTCTTTCCTTTAGAAAAAAAAATTATCTGATAGAATATAGATTCTATGAAGGCAGAGATCTTTGCCTTTTGTCTGCTGTTCTAAGCATATAAAAGAATGGCAGGCACATAGGAGGTAATAAATATTTGGCAAATGTATGAATGGCTCTAAATATAATGGTCTCCTGCCCAACTTAGGCAAATTATTTTTACAGGGCCCTAAACTATATGAGAATTTTCATCTGTGTATAATGAGGATTTTACCAAACCTCAGATCCCCCTAATGGAGAGAGGAAGTGAAGATTCTTCTTGGATCCCAGCATTTGCTCTGGAAAGTAGCCTGAGAAGAAGAAGAGAGCCATGGCTATAGACCATGTGGAAAATTTCCCATGAGGCCTGGTATGGCCTGAACTTTGCAGTTGTGCCAACCACCACACCTGGGGCTGAGCCCTATCCTTACAGACACCTCAGTCATTGCCAGCCCTATGAGTGTCACCAAGAGACAAAGACTAAGGGGACTGTAGTGATGAGATCCCAGTCTGTCTTACTGCTTACTCTTGCCTTTACCCCTGAAAGTTGGGCATGTTTATGAGATCCAAAACCAAACTCCCAGGTAGGCTTCACTGCCATTTGTCAATGTGGTTCCACTTCATTCTATCTAGCAGAAATCCTCTTGGTATCTTGCATGTAAACAGAACCCTTCTCTACAATCTAGCAATGGTACAAGTTTCCTCTGTTTGTGTTCTGTTGATTAATCCAGGCATGCTCAGAGTTGAGAAAGGAATTGGGCACACCTACCTCAGTACTTTTTTAAAGCTGTCTTTTCCCAATATACCATACATAGATCAGTTACACATAACAGAAAGTAGCGGTCCAGAAGAAGTCAACTCTGGGCTCTTTTTTTTTTTTTTTTTTGGTGGGGGGGAAGGGGAGGGGGGGCAGAGGGGGAAGGGTACCAGAGGTTGAACTCAGGGACACTTGTCCACTGAGCCACATCCTCAGCCCTATTTTGTGTTTTATTTAGAGGCAGGGTCTCACTGAGTTACTTAGTGCCTTGCTTTTGTGGAGGCTGGCTTTGAACTTTCCATCCTCCTGCCTCAGCCTCCCAAGCCACCAGGATTACACTGCACCCAGCTGGGCTCTCAAAACTGCTGCTTACAGGGGCAGCAGTTACATCTTTGACCTTTTTATCAGGTGAAGAAGATGGCACGTCAAACATTTTCATGTGTTTAGGAAGAGTTTTCTGTGCCCCGAAGTGAAGTTTGAAATGACTTTTTAATTTTTTTTTAAATTTTTTTTACTCCCTTTGCGATTCTCCACATCCCATTCATCCTTTTATATTTCTCTTTATCTCACTAATCTTTTTGGTTTTGTTCTTAAGAGCCATCCTGACCAAGCCAAATTTCCACCTCTTAGAAAGCTTCTAGCATTGCCTTTTATTAGTAAATCCATTCATCAAGTATATAGTGAATGCCTACTATGTGCCAGGCCTTCTTTTAGGAGTTGTTCAAAATAAAGTATCTGATTCTCAAGGAACTTATATCTCCTGACACTTACAGTTTAGTAAAATAAAAAATAAATAAAAGAGAGTCAAGGTACAGGACAAAGAATGCTGAAGAAGCGCTACTCTCAATGGCTGAGAAAGCCCCTTTCTGAGCCTGTCTTTTGTCATATTCTTAAAATGTGTAGAAAATACTGAAAGATCCTAGCTGTATAGTTGTAGTTAAAGGGGACTCCCAAATAACTGGAAATTTACATCTTTGGTGAGGTCAGATCACTTCTTCAAATTATGAAACTCTCAGTTTCAGAATCAAATGTGATGCCCTGATGCTAATGTATACGCATCTATAAAATAAAACAACTACTATATACCATAGGGATATTGTGAAGATCCAGTAAACCAGTGTCTATAAAGTACCAGGCATATAGTCAGCCCGCGGTAATCTTGTGTTAAGTTATTCTTTCTCCATTTCTCCCTTCCCCTTTCCCAGATTCTTACCTTGATAAAAACAGATAGCCTTCTCCCCAAGCCATATACATGATCCGATAGAGAGCCTTATGAAGGAACAATTAGAAATTAGACTAGTTTTTCCTTTATCATATTATTTCCTCAATCCCAAACAGCCTAGTACCTTTTTAGATAATTTCTTCATTAGTTCATCTAGCATCAAAATGGCCCTAGGAAGGTGCCATTATATAGAGAAAATTTCATTGAAATGCTAGGAAGGAACTAAATTGAGTAATACATACCCTGTCATGTGAGCAGATTTAGACACTTGGGAGTTGGGAGTTGACATTTCTCCCCAACACGTCGCAGGATGAATACAAGTACTTATTAAAAAATCTTAATCTCATCTCCTCCCAAGACTCCAATAACATTTTAACAAAGAAAATTAACTTACAAGTAATATTTTTTTAAATTATAAGAAACACATTTTTTATATTGATGAACAGCAATAAAATGTACCTTCCTTACCCTGAGAGTTGAAATCCAGGTTAACTTAGCACCCTTCATAGGGACTTTAAGTGCTTTTTTCATTACCCAGATCAAAATCAACCTCATTACCTTACCAGGTCATTCCCACTAGCCTCTTCCTTGATGTCAAAGACAAAGCTCTGGATTAGAAATAAGGAGAGTTCATCCCTATGACCTTGATCAAGATGTTTGGCTTCTCAGAGCTTCATGTCTTGGGCTTCAGTTAGATGAACTCTAAGAGAGCTTCTTATACTTCTCCTGATCTTTTCCCATAAAAATATTTTTCTCTTTCATTTCTTCATCCATGTCTAACTCCTCTCAAATCATAATCCACACCTACAGGACTATATGGTCCCAATTCAGCAGGGTCTTCTTCCATTGTCCCAACAGCTCCAGGAATGTGGTGATGGTGAATTTCCTGTGTTAGGCAACTGTTCCTGACACAGCCTTTTCAGTGATTACAAACACATACTACACTGTATACTTTTTTTATATTTAGTTTTTAGATTTAGGTGGACACAATATCTTTATTTTTATGTGGTGCTGAGGATTGAACCCAGTGCCTTATGCATGCTAGGCAAGCGCTCTACCACTTGAGCCATATCCCCAGCCTTGCACTGTATATTCTTGCTCTTTGTAAAATACATATAGTATTTACAGTCCTTATTCATCCTAACCTCTAGAGAGGGGTATTGTAAGGATCTTATTAGTGGGAAGAAGAGACTTGGAACCCCTTTTAGGAAAATCATAACAAATATAAACAGCTAGTAGTCACTTTCCAAGTAGATCTCGTTACTAAAGATCTAAGATGTCACCTGATACTCTATTTTGAAATACATAGACTAGGATTAATCCAAACTTTCTACTTTTACTTTTATTAAATGGGAGCCCTTGTCTCATGCATAGAAAACACTATGGTCCAGGCCTGCTGGCTAGGAACATGGGGGAACAGAGTACGCTTTGGAGTTTTAGCTAAACTAACTAGTCCTCTGTTCTCATTGCCTCTTGCATTCCACTGGGTATTTGGTTACAAAGTATATCTTTCCTTCTATCTCTGGCTTATCAAGAAACACTAAAAGGTATTTCTTTTGATGAGAAATTCTGTGTTAATCCAGAGATGTGACTGAGGATAAAGGACAGCTGTCAGCAAGCATCCTTTAAGCCTAACTAAATTCATATTATGAATCATTTATGATAGTGCCAAAACGAACTAGAACATTGCAAAGGATAGTTCCCAGACTTGACTTTAGTTTATATGTAAAGATTAAAAAATCCAGGAAACTGACATAAAAGAATGATGACTTTTAAATTTTCAAAAAAGGTTACATAAAAAAAGGCTATCCTCTACTATAGCCATTTCAAAAGGACAATTTAGAGGTATACCCATTTAATGGAATATTTTATTTTATTTTTTTTTTTAAAGAGAGAGTGAGAGAGGAGAGAGGGGAGAGAGAGAGAGAATTTTTAATATTTATTTTATTTAGTTCTCGGCGGACACAACATCTTTGTTGGTATGTGGTGCTGAGGATCGAACCCGGGCCGCACGCATGCGAGGCCAGCGCGCTACCGCTTGAGCCACAACCCCAGCCCCCTGGAATATTTTATTCAGACATAAAATAATGAAGTTCTGACACATGCCACAACATGATGAAACATGAGAACATTAAGGTAAGTGAAATAAGCCACACACAAAAGGACAATACTTCATGATCCACTTACATGAAGCACTTAGAAAAGGCAAATGCATAGAGACAGCTAGTAGATTAGAGGTTGCCAGGAGGGAGAGGGAATAGGGAGTGACAGTGTTTAATGGACACAGAGGTTTTGTTTGGGATGATTAAAAAAAAAAAAATCTGAAATAGGTATCAGTGATGGCTGCACAACAACATAAATGTCATTAATACCAGTGACTTTAAAAAGATAAAAATTACCAAAATGGGGATATTTGACACCACACACACACACACACACACACACACACAGTGGGAAGCACAGAGGCTTATCCACAGAAGCTTTCACTAAGGCAGAAGTAAAGGACAGGTGCAGATCCAAAGTGAGTTTGACACATAAGCTGTGGAAACAGATAGTTTTGGATCATCTGTTGAGAGTAAAAGGGTCTTGGGATTGGAAACCTTATTTCTTTCTATTCCTTTGTCCAGCTCTGGGCTACCTAGCCAGTATATTCCTCCCTTTAGTCAAGGCTAGGAGAATACATGAAATAGAGAAAATATGAATTTTCCAGAATCCAACAAATCCATGGATTCCATAAATGCATCTCCTGATCATGTTGCCATTCATTTCCCCACTGGACCATAGTTACCCACAGTCGGGAACTAATTATTGTTAATAATGATTTATTATTAAATAAATCATTTAATAATAATTTGTCTTGTGTAGGTGACTTCTTTTAATCTTATTTATTATAAGCCTCATAAAACGAGTGCTATAGTCTTAGTCAGTGAACTTTGTTATTATTGATTAGTGACTAATAATTAACAACAGTTGGTATTTATAAGGCACATGAATTCCACAATACTTATTCCACATAGATAATTATAGGGTTTGTGTTTACAATAGTATCTAAAATTCTCACAATAAATGTATGAATAGAATATGAATCGCATTTTAATAAAAAAGAAACTGAGGTGAACAATCAAGTGCCCTGTGTCAATTCATATGTTAATAAGATTAATAAAGATAAAATATAGTGTCATTAAAAATCCAACTCCGTATGGACAAAAGAGTTTCTTAGTTTATGTCCAACTGAAAATTAACCTAGGAAAGCCTTTTTATGTAGAGAATGATATATTTATTTGGTTATGTAATGAAAGCTTTGTCATACAACCCTATCTAGCCAAGTCATTAAACAAAACATTTTACATAATAGTTCCTTAATTTTCACCTTTAAAAATTTACTATGTAATATATATTTTGTAGAAAAATCAGAAACTTCATTGGAAGGTAAAGAACATAATCCCACTAACTAAAGTAAACAACGATCAGCAGATATTTTTCAATAAATATATACAGACCTTTTTTCGTTGAACAGAAATGGGATGTATGTGTGTGTGTGTGTGTGTGTGTGTGTGTGTGTGTGTGTTTGTCTTTATAAAAGACTTTTTAACTTAAAGGAGGGAAGAATATATTTATAGGTCAAATATACATCATTTTCCAGTAATGACTGCATGACTTATAAGCCAATTCTCTACATTTGCATATTTAAGTTGTCTCACATTGTTTCTATTGCACACACACACAAAAAATATACTCTATGATGAACATTCCTCTATCTTCACACATTTGTCCATTTTTTTTCCTTAGGATGAATTCCTGGAAGTAGAACTTAGGTCAGTGGTAAAAACCTATTTTTAAAACAATGCTTATATAAAATAGAGGTGATAAAACAGATTTTTAGGGGGCACACTAATTTTAATACTCTGATGTATTTAAAAACTTTTAAAACATATAAACCCAACTTTAAAAAAAAACTTCAAAGAATTTAAATAGATGTTTTCCATATCCCAGCCACTTTAAATTATAAAAACATATAAGTAAAAATACAGAAATCTAACATTGATTTGGAAGACAAGACATAATCTAATTTCAAAAAGATTTTTATTAGTTCTTAAATCAAATGATAAATAAAGGTTAAACAAAAAGATGAACCCACATTTATAAAAACTTATTCCCTCCAATTACTAAAATTTTTTTATTATTTTAAGAAATACATGTTTATTATAGAAAATTTGGAAAATACATAATATAGAGAAAATGTAAATTTCCCAGAATCCAACAAATACATAAGATAATCTTACAGTTTTAACTATTTTCTATACATGTGTATTTTAAAACAATTTGCCATTCTTCTCTCCCCTGCCCTCCAAAAAAGTAGGAAAGCAGCTCCTTTTGGGCCACATCTGTGACTTCCTCATCATCTGATCCTGCTGTGGGCCTCCCTCCTTGTGGAGTGGTGGCCTATCTCCTTGCGTACTACACATATATATACATGGCCTAGCCCAAGTGTGCCAAGGCCCTTCTGGACCCAGAAATGCCAAGGCTCAGCACAATGGAACAGGTCAGAGTCAATGTCCAGCTGCAATCTTCACTTCAGAGCCAGGTTTCTCCCCAGTTAGAGTGAAGATTTTGCTTAGCTGGTCAACAATTTGAACAGTAGCTAATATCTCTTAAAATTTATGTCACTTTAAAGTTTTAAAAATCCTTCCACATAAATTTCATCTTCACAACAGCCTCTGAGGCAGAAAGAGCAGATATTCCCATTGAATAGGAGAGGAATCTGAGGTTCAGAGGGGCTAAGTGAACAGCACAGCTAGTGAATGGCAGCATTTGAATATGACGTCATATTGACTCCCAAGGCTAGAGGCTCTTTACCTAGCCATTATTAGCAAACCATTTCTAAGTCTGACAAGTGGAAATTAAGAGTCAGAAAGATCTTCAATAAATCCTCTAAACTAATCACCTCTTATTAGTCACATATAAGGAACATAAGAACCAGAGAAGCTAAGTGATTGCCCAGCTAGTTAGTGACAAAATGGATCTAAAGCACACTCTTCAGATTCCCAGGCCAGTGCTCACTCCAGTTGTCCCTAGAGAGATGCTTTTTAACAAGCTGGTCTCTTACCTGAAGTCTTTTGCTTTGTCAAACCAGGAATTAAAATCCTGATATTCAGAGCCAGAAGAGATCTTAGAGACTGCTCAGGCCAGCCCATTCACTTTACAGATGAGGAATGTGAGGTCCAAAACTCTCATATTCAGTTCTATGCATCTTCCTCTTATTACATTACTTCCCTTCCCAATAGTTAAGAAATCTGGCCAAAAATGTTTACTTCCTTCTTTTACACTAAGTGTGTGATAGACTGCAGACCAGCAAAATGAAAGTGAAATTAAAGATTTGACACCCTGAAGATATATGGTTGGTAACAGATATACCAACCATGGCTGTATCACAAAACTACAAAGTTCTGCTGGGTTCCAAGGAGATTTCCCACTCTACTGCCATCCTCTGCCTACGCAGGAGCCACAGAGGACCTTCTGGAAAATGTCTCTCTCTTTAAAAAAGGTACCAGTGTCCCTCCACAAATCACCAATCCCTTTAATCTATGATGTAGCAATATTCTTTAACTAAAGACTTCTACTACACAAGTCAGCCAGAATCCTAATTAAAACCGACAGCACCTCACTGCAGCTGTCAGTTCCCTAAAGTCCAAAGGATTCAGACCTGCTCCTGAGATCACTACCAGAGACCATCAAAATCATGTGACTGTAGGCCACCTTGATTCTTCAATAGTTCTGAAGTCCTAAGGCTAGCTTTATCTCTCCAACGAGATGGTTGAGAGGAAGGGACCGCTTCCGTGGTTGAATACCTATTATGAGCTAGACAATGTGCATGGAGGTAGAAGATATGGCCCCCACATTCAAGAAACTTACAGAAGGATAAACAAAACCATGTGTAAAACTAAGCACAGTCACAGAGCTGTAAACAGGATGCCAAAGAGACCAGAACACGAGCACCTACTGATGGGTGAGGCAGCTGAATTTTTAAAAGGTTAATAGAAATCAGTTGGGCAAAGGGAGGCGGAGGGCAAGCCAGGCAAGCAGGCCAGCGTCAGCCAAGGCAAGGAGAGAAATAGCTTGGTTTACGGGAGATAAACAGTTCAACGTTGCTGAAGAGCAAATGCAAGGCAGAGAGTGATGGGAGTCCAGGCTGGAGCGTAGGCCTAGCAAGGTGGCAGCAGGCGATAAGCCCGCGTAATTCTCGCTGACCTGGTACCAAAAGGGCAGCTTACGCAATTCCCAAGTAATCGAATTTGGGCGCCCATGGTGAAGGCTCTGTCAATTACGGTCTGTGGTGGCGCCGTCAGCCCCCCTCCCCCGTGCACCTGTGCTCCTTCACAGCTGCCAAAGCCAACACAGTCTGCCCGAATTCACCAGATTTTCAAATCGGGCCACAAGCCCCCGGCCACGGCCACTGCTGCCCCATCACCAGCCCCCGAAACCCTCTCGTTTATGCGCTAGGGTTAAAACGCCTGTTGACGCGCTGTGACTGCTGCCTGCGCGCTAACTGGCGGCCCGGCTGTTTTCTCTGCAGTAGCCACCGGTTTTTCCCGAAGAGTCCCTGCCGGCCTCCCCGACCCAGGGTTGAGGAGGCTGGGGCGCCGAAGGCGGCCTCGGCCGGGCTGGCACTAGGCCGGGCACGGAGGTGGGGAAGGGGCCGGTGCCATCTGGGACTGGCGCAAGGCGCAGTGCCGAAATTCGTACTCCCCGGGAAGCGCAGCAGAAAACACAAACAAGACGAGCGCCCTCCTCTCAGAGACCCGGGCGCCAGAGGCGGTGGTGGTCCCCAGGGTCGGCAGCAGCGACCCGGGCTCTGACCAGGGCCAGGGCCGGTCGTTGCTAGGGGATCCGGGCAGGGGCGCGCCCGACCGGAGCGCTCAGTGGCCCCGGGCCCGCGCGCCAGCGCCCAGGCCGCTGTCATTACCTGGCCAGTGTGGTTTTCCCCGAGCCCGGGAGGCCTCGCAGGAGGTAGAGGTGTTTCCTAAAGCTGTGGCGGCGCGGAGGTGTCCCCCGCGGGGGCGGCGGCCGAGGCGGCTGCTGCTGCTGCTGCTGGAGGCTCAGCCTCCCAAAGGATTCAAGAAAACTGTCCTCCATGGGGAGGGGGCTGTCTGTGAGGGCCCTGGGTTCCCTTTCCTGAAGTCACGGTCTTGGCCAAAGCTGTTGTTTTTGTGACTCTCCGGCCATGTGATAGATGGAGGGGCGGGCGCTCGGAGCCCAGCCCCTCCTTCCCACCCGCCCGAACCGCTCTGCGTGGGAGGGGTCGTCCCTACCTGAAAAGCTGGGTACACCGGGAGACTGACAGCCCGGAAAACATAGGTGACGCACTACCTAGCTTTGCCACCAACCTCCCACTGCCACTCGCTGCCGTTTGCCCTGAAGAAAGCAGGGAACCCGCCTAATGGGACACTAGGACAATTTCCTGCCTCCACCTTACAAGCCAGACCCTTCTGTCACAGCCCTCCCCCAACTCCACCTCCGACCAGCCTAGACCTTGAAAGTGAAATAATTTTTGTTGACGATTAAAGAATGTGAGTAGCACTTTGAATAGTAACAGTGAAGGCCACTGTCTCCTCAAATTTATGTACACCAACATCTGGCTGTGTCCCAAGGGCTAACACACTCTTCCAGGGCCAGTATCTTCTTTATCAGACTGCCAAAAATATTCTTAGAAAGCTTTGTTGCCCGTACATAACTATAAATCACTTCTTCCTCTGAAAAGCACACCTTAGGAATCATATTGAGTTAGAACAAGTCTACCACACAGGCACCTATCTGCTCCCACAAAAAAAAAAGAGGTAGCCTCTCTGGGAACTGTTTCAGATCCCAGAGGAAAGTGGCAGAGTCTACTGGCATTTACAGGGAACTAAGTTCTAAGTTCCAGGAGCTGGTGAGGACCCATTGGTTGATCACCATAATGACTCTCCAATATTTCAAACTCAAAAGTAACAGGGTGCCTGTTTGTTTACTGAGAGAAAATATTCAAAATCTCCATCCTAGAAAATCAGGATATATGGTGGCCTTGGCTATAATAATTATTGTAAAATAAATTTTGTTTCTGGCACCATAAGGTATGAAAATTACAAAAAGGAATTTTGGGGGGGAAAAAGTGATTTCCTTCTAAACCCAAATCCAGAAATTCCAGAGTTAATTTCAGGAAGGGGCTGTCCAAATCGGGAGGGGCTCTGTTCTGGGAACTTCACCTCCCCCTTGGGATTTCCCCTCTGAGGGTGGGGGAAGGGTAAGTGAGGGAGGAGGATGAACTGTTCTCCCTTGGGGGAAAATATGCCTTCCCAGCATGGAAGAAGTATCATGGGGTGGGGGTGCTGGAGATCAAACTCAAAGCTTGGCACATGCCAGGCAAGCATTCTACCACAAAACTAGCCCAGGACATATATTTTCTTGATTCTTCTTAGTACTGCTAAGAAACCATGGAATTGCAAAGGCTTCTCTAAATATTAGGGGGAACTACAAAGAACAGAAAATATACATGAATCATAACAATAGTGACATTTATAATCTATATATCCCTATTATATTTTTTAGAGGGGTTGCTGGGATTGAACCTAGGGTATCTTGCATACAAAGCAGGAGCTCTATAACTGAGCTGCACCCCCAGTTTTTACTTTGTACAAAAGTGTTTTGCCAGAAGATGGGAGGGGAGGGTAGGGGAGGGAAGGGGGTTAGTAGAGGTTAGGAAAGGCAGCAGAATACAACAGACACTAGTATGGCAGTATGTAAAAACGTGGATGTGTAACCGATGTGATTCTGCAATCTGTATACGGGGTAAAAATGGGAGCTCATAACCCACTTAAATCAAATGTATGAAATATGATATGTCAAGAGCTTTGTAATGTTTTGAACAACTAATTAAAAAATAATAGACTTCAAAAAAATAAATACCAAAAAAAAAAAGTGTTTTGCCCAGCCTTAATACCACCTTTTTCATCTAGATCTTCTCTGTCCAATACAGGAGCTCCGAGTCTTGTCAACTGGGCATTTAAAATGTAGCTAGTGCAAATTAAGATTAAAATAGGCAATGAATTCCTAAGGTTTCAAATGAAAAAAAAAATCTCATTAATAATTTTATTTATTTATTTTTGGTACCAGGGATTGAACTCAGGGGCACTCAACCACTGAGCCACATCCCCAGCCCTATTTTGTATTTTATTCAGAGACAGAGTCACACTGAGTTGCTTAGTACCTTGATTTTGCTGAAGCCAGCTTTAAACTTGTATTCCTCCTGCCTCAGCCTCCCAATCTCAGCTGGGATTACAGGCATGGGCCACTTCGCCCAACTCATTGATTTTTATATTGATTATACACTGAACTGATAATACACTGGATATAATGGATTAACATTAAAACTTTATCTGGTTTTTTTTCACTGTTTTATTGTGGTTATTATAAAGTATAAGTTATATATGTGTTTGGCATTATATTTCTTTTAGACAGTGCTACATGAGACTTCTTATCTACTGTATTACTATTCTCCTCTGTGGGGGCGGGGGGGGGGTCTCAGGCTGTGTCATGGCAGCAGGAAGACATGCAGCTTTGGAAGCAAGAGGTTCTGATACACTGATCGCACGTGCAATGCCTCTGACAGGTGGAGTTACCTGATAGATGATGAGAAATATGAGGTATTGCTCAAAAGAGAAAGCTGAGCTGAAAACAGAGCTTTGAAAATTCTGGCCCCTATGAATAGAAACAGATAGCTGAGGGTACCAGCATTTAAGGACTGTGCCCTTGAAGCAGATCCAGAGAAGGTGAGATGAGGGAATGATCAGCAGTGTAGACTGAACACTAATATAGGTGTTTGGAAGCTCAGAGGGAGAGAGTTTCAAGGAGAAGAAAATGGTCAGCAGTACCTGGAAGTGATCCCAGACACTTTCTTTTGGGCTTAATTCCCACATTTAACTAGTCAACAAGCTCTATTTTCCCAGATTTATTCCTCAAAACCACATTGTTTAAAGTTAACTGTGTATCTGTTTCCTCCCACTAGACTATAATTTCAACAACAGGGAAAGTGTTTTACTTATTCTTGTCATCCAGAAGCTACACAATGCCTGATATTCAGAAGGAGCTCAATAATTATATGAAAACCTGAACTACTTTTTTAGTTGATAAGCCTGAGGGGCTAGCTCTTACTAAAGATTGACTTATTCAGTTCCAGAGACTGAGGCCACAAATTCTAGCCCAGGCAATTTAGTGAGACCCTGTTTCAAAATATTATATAAAAGGAGGTCTGGGGTATAGCTCAATGGTAAAACACTTGCCTAGTATACATGACGCTGTAGATTCAACCTGGAGCACCACAAAAAAACACTGAACCAGATAGTATATAGTGTCAGGTGAGGAATAAACAGAGTAAGTAATCGTAATCTTACAGATCTGAGAACAGCCTTGCTGTTAGCTGTTTTCAGATCATCTGATGGACAACTCCACAGTCCAACTATGTGACAGTCTCCAGATAGGTGGATACCTTTTAGAGAATACCTATAATAAAACACTCATTAGTACACTCTGTTTACATAACCAGCTTTTCAGCTCTAGGGTCCATTTTTCTATCATGTGACGACTGCCACAATCTCACCTTTGTGTACTAGAAACCATTACTATTATGGACATAAAGAAAATAAACTTGAAGTCAGGTGCAGTGGTGTACATCTGTAGTCCCAGTTATTTGAGAGTATAACGGAGACCCTATCTCAAAAAAAAAAAAAAAAAAGAAGGAAGAGAAGGAGAAAGGGAGGTAAGAAAAACTAGTGGATAAATCTGCCAGTACAGAAATCTCCTTTGGCTAAGTCTGGTTTTGATAACATACCCACACCCCCAAGACACACACATACACCATACCCACACCCCCAAGACACACACACACACACTTCTGAATTCCATATTTCACTCTTATAACAGAGACTTTTTCCCTATGGGAAGGACCATTACCTTCCAATTCCACAGCATCTAATATTGCCACTATGCACAGGGTCTAAGCTTCATGGAGGGAGCCTGGAAGGAGGAAGAATAGCCAAAACCCATTTCTCTAAAGCTCCATTCCAGAAATTAGGGAAAGGCAATAAAAGCGGGAGATAGTTGTAGAAAGCTGGGGCATGCTATACCCAAGTATAAGCATGGATATATATATATATATATATATATATATATATATATATATATATATATACACATCAGCACAGCATAAAGGTGCTCCATAACTGTCACTGCCCACAACATACCCATCATTAAATATTTCTAATACTATCCTTAGGTATAGTTATGATGATGCAGATTCTAATATATTAACCAGAAAGCCTCAGATGCTTTCCTGTTGAAAGTACATAAGAAAGCAATAATTTGTCAAATGCCAAAGTCCCACTCACTCCTGATTGCTGTCCTTCCCCTTCCCCTGATTCTGCTTCCCTCCTGGCTCTTTCCTCATCCTTCCTCTAGAAGCCTGAGGAAGACATTAGGGGAAGACAAACAAGAAAGAAAAGTAATGCAGAATATGTCACAACACTAATACCAGTCAGATCTGTGCTAAAACAATCACATTCTGGGCCAAAGGCAAGTACACTTTCACAATAGCTCTAGGAGCCTGAAGAGGACCACAAAACACTGAAGACTAGGGTCTCTGTTTATTTTGTATACAGAAAGTATACAAAATAAACATACAGAAAATATTGAGCTACTTTAAACAAAGCAAATAAATAAATATTTAATAAAGATGGCGGATTGAACATAAGCATTTAACTTTCACTCCCTCCTTAAAACCTCTCATACTAAAATGTAAAGAAGGTTAGTTTGGGAGGTTTGGGGAGGCAGTGGTTAAATCCCAGGAATTGGAAGATCTGGAGATGGCGGTGGGGCTCTAAACCAAAAAGGAGTTCAAAATCTGTTTAAGAAACAGACATCAGGACTGGGACATGTGAGTGGTAGTGCACACACAAGGCCTAGGCCTAGATTTGATCCCAGCATACTCCCCCCAGCAAACAAACACCCCCTCCCCCACACCTACAGGGGTATCATTTGGAGAAGGTAAAAACAAAGGATCCTCCAAGAGGGGCTTAAGACAGGTTGAACATGCTTCCTGAAAACAGGGGATTTAAGCAAATATCTACTATTGAGAGCCACAGCCAAAGGGGCCCCAGCAAACTTCCAGCTGCCAGCAAACTTCCAGCTGCCAGCTGATGATTGGCTCACAGCGGCCCCAGCAACTTCTAGCTGCCAACTGATTGGCTCCTCTGCAGTGATGCTCATTGGGCTGTTTCCCTGCCCTTTCAGACCATGGAGCTGCTCATTGGGGGACTTTTTTTGGCTCCGCCCATGTGACCCAGCCAATCGGCCTCAAGAGCAGGAGGTGGGGGAGGTTTGTGGCAAGGCTTGTAAGAAGCCAGTGGTTGCAGTTGGGCTCTGAAGGTTTTTCCTGAGGAGCTATTTTGTTTGCCTGTGTGGTTCTAAAAATAAAGTTAGTTTCTTTTGACAAGAGGCTCCTGAATTGTGCCCAGCCAGACTGCGGCAGTATACAATGTTGAATGAGTAGAAAATTGCCCCTTAGTTTATATTTTTCAAAAATGAATTTTCAGATCTTAAGGTCAGCTAAACTAAAACAGAATTTTAAATAATAAAACAATACTAGTAACCTTAGTATATTATAGGTCCTACAATCCCTAACCAAATCCCAGAGGTCTGATATGTTTCAGAACTCAGAAAGTGTTTGCTTGTTGAAGTAATACATATAAGAACACGTATTACTTTATATTTCCAGTGGGATCTGGGGAAGTCCCTAATAATTAAATATATTAATATTTCTGAAGCAAAATATATGAATATACTCAAATACATACCACATGGGGATAAATCAGGAGTAAAATTAATCAATTTGAGTCAGGCTTAGCTGTCAACTTAGTTTTAATTCTAAACTTATTTTTAAAACAAAGCAGTGTTTGCCAGGAGCTAAGGGTACAGAGACTGGGGAAATGTTTAATGGATGGGTACAGAGTTGCAGTTTTATAAAATGTAGAGTTCTAGAGATGGATGATGGTGATGGTGGGATATTATACCTTCAGAATGGTTAAGAGAATAAATTTTATTATGTATTTTACCACAATAAATATTGGAAAAACAAAACAAAAACGATTTTGGTTTTGAGAGCTTTTTGGGTTTCAGAATTCTAGAAATGAAATATCAGGCCAATAGTCAGATATAAGACCTACACTTCTGATCCTGATGCAATTTTTAAAAAAAAGTTCCTCAAATTTTCTGTACCTTATTCTTCTGTAACATAAAAGTATGGCAAACATCTTCAAAATTAATAATAAAATACTTAAATGGTTACCTCTTCTGTTGAGTTTTTTATTGTTATTCAGATAACTTATCAAGAATAGTTGGACAGATTATCCAAACCACTTTTGGTATCCAATGGGTCCAACCCTGAAAAGAGTTCTTCAGGTCAGTGCTGAGCAGGTGCTCAGGGTCTTCAGAATCACTGTGAAAACGGGAGGACTCAGCTATAAACAAACACAAACCCAGAAAAATGATGAGAGGAACAGAGTTTGTTTCCAGATTCCCAGTGTTTGCTGCCCTAGTTATAGCACTCCGCTGGCATTTAGCACTGTATACCATCCCCTCAGTCCACACTTCATCTGGTCCTACCCACATATATGAGCCCATCCCACAGACATTTCCCAACCACCTGTTCCTAAATTGAAACTTGTTCTTTATAGTATTCCCTGAAGTCTAGTTATTTAATTAACAAAAAGTTAATATCACTAATTCAAGCACATGCATTAACAAGTTTACTGGGTCAGAAGTTCCTCTCCCAGATAACACAATTTCTACTGTGCTAGGGAGCATTTAGCAATGCTTTCACTCAAGGAGGTATTTAGCAGAAGGAACCATGCAAAATAATTTGTATAAGTTATTGCATTTATTCCTCATTTAATATCTCTATGACAGGTTGGTATTATAAACCTATTTTTATAGGTAAAGAAATTGAGGCTCTGAGAAGGTAATTTGTTGGGCAGCAGAATAGAATAGACAATATGATTGATGTATGTACATTCCATGTATGTATATATGTCAAAATACATTCTGCTGTCATGTATGACTAAAAAAAATAAAAATAAATCGTATGGTACAAAAAAAAGAATAATAGAAAATCTGAAAAAAAAGGTGATTTGTTTATGATCACACAGTGTTATAATTTAGATATGAGGTATCCCCCAAAAGTTCACATGTGAGATAATGTAAGAATGTTCAGAGGTGGAATGACTGGGTTATAAGAGCCTTAACTTAATTGGTAGATGAATCTGGGCAGTAATTACAGGCAGATAGGGTGTAGCCAGAAGAAGATCACTGGGGGTGCGCCTTTGGGGTTTATATTTTGTCCCTGGTGAGCAGAACTCTCTCCCTCTGCTTCCTGGTTGTCATATCCTGAGCATCTTCCTTCTGCCATGCCCTTCCACCACAATGCTCTGCTTCATCTTGGGCCAGTGCTATGAACTGAACTTCTGAAATCCTAAGTCAAAATAAGCTTTTCCTCCTCTAAGTTGTTCCCTTCAGGTCTTTTGGTTAGTGTCACAAAACTAACTAAAACACACAGCCAGGCAGCAGTAGTTTGCAAATGGAAATCTATTCTCTCCAACACCCCTCCAACACAAAGGAGTGCTACAATATCAATATTTTGCAACCATCAAGGAGTGCATTTTGAAATAGGCAAGACCTTGGGGGCTCCCAGAGCCAAACAGGACTTTCCTGCTACTTAGTTCCCTCTTTCTAAATTTCTATTTACCCTTTAAGACCCACATTATGCCAAACACAAAATAGGGAGACCCTTTCTCAATTATAAAAAAAAAAAATGCACATAGTTACAACACTCACAAAATGTCCTGACAAAGTAAAAGAAAATTAAGAATTTAATGTGAGTGAGGTCCAGTCCGTAGAGGGCAGTTTGTAATGCATGAAGAAGATTAACATCAAAATCAAAATTATGGTGTAAAAAGTGCCCTTGACACAAAATATTCAAATTTAGCAGACAGAAGACTCTTGAGTTAACCATAGCCAAACACAGCCATGGTTACTCATGCTGCTTTTACTAATATCTTGTCATATTGGGGCCATCTCAGGCTAGGGAAGGAAAATAGTCCTTTCCTAACTTCCATCCCTATAACATAAATTTCAGGAGAGCAGGAATGTTTTCACTGCCATATCCTCAGAATATAAAACGATATCTGGCTTGAGGCAACTCAATAAATATCTGTTGGATAAATGAATGAATGTCTTCCCCTCCTTTCTTGAGAATTCCTCACCTCTTATCTCATCCATATGTGGCCCTTCCAAATCTCTAAACTCTTACCCTAAATCTTTAGTTCTTTTCCCTCTTTTTTCAGCAGAAGCAGGTTTAAAGGAAACAAAAATATTTTGGGGGGGTATATGAGAAATGAAAATATAGAATACTCTTAGAAGTAAGAGTTATAATTAAGAAAGAAAACATATGGTAAATCACAATGCATTCAATTCTTATCAAATTGACACATATACACTGAAATTGTAGCAGCTGTGTTTATTTCATAATTTAGGCATTTGAGGGGAAAGTGCAATGTGTTTATTTTAATGTCAACTTGATATCAAGTTTAAAATATAACATGAATATGTCTATACATTTTCTCCTTTCTGAATCTGAAGTATTTAATTTCTGACGTATTTAAATATAACCTACAATCCTTAATTCCTAGGCCTGCTCACATACCAACCCCGGGGGAGATTTCTCATAAATTTTGTGTTTTGAGAATGCTCTAAAATATGTTCTAACCAATAAAGTGGGAAAATAAATTTGGGAGCAACAATCTAAGCTTTGTTGTATTTCACAAAAATATCTACATTTAAAGGAAATAAAAGCATCATGCGCAATAGCACACAGGGTTGCTATGGTAACAAACTGCATTTTTTAGATCTTACTCTTCTACTGTGGTACATATGAGCTATTACAACCAAATAACGTCAATATTCACTCTGATCATACATAGGTCTCTGGAATAAGTAATACTTACAATTCAAGAATTCTTTCTAACCAATCTTCTTCTGTCTTTTCTAGAAATTATCAAATACATAAAATAATGATTAACATTTGGCAAAAAAAAAAAAACATTTGGCATTGTGTTTAAGTTTACACTGTCATTTTACTCTACACAGAGACATTCCTAAAATGATAAAACAGCAACACAATCACAAATATCAATACAAATATTTGAAGTATTGTTCAGTGTGTGTGTGTGTGTGTGTGTGTGTGTGTGTGTGTGTGTAAGTAAATAGTAATAAGATCTCTATGGAGAATAAAGAGAAATAAGAAGCATAAAAAGATATATTTGATTTTACTGTATGGAAACACAAAACAAATGTAGCTTACTGTCGCAGTACTTATATGAACAAGTAAAAAATACCTATGCTTCTAAATTATTAGTTACATAATGTTTCACTAAACTTCCACTTTACTATTTATTTCAAAATGTATCCCTAGCAATGCCTCTGGGCTCATTCAAATCACTATTAATTAACATAAACAGAGCCCCCGTCACCCCCATCATGTTAGAGGACTGGCTTTTCCAGAGTTTCCATCATCATCTTTCTAATTGTCTAAGCCGGTCCTCCTCCAGCCTCCTGGAAAATGAACAGCCCTCAAAAATAGGCATGTCTTCCACTATGGACCAACAAATCACTCCAATAATGAGATACTTCCAAGTCAAGTAAATATAAGTCTAATTTGTAGCTGTTATTCTATAACAGGATAATATTAAGGACTGGATAGGAGAAAAAATATAATGAAGAAGAAAGGGCTCTCCCAAAATGGATACCTTAATCATACACAGTGTTGATGTGCACACACTTCAACAAAGGGAATTTAATTCGACTTTCTCTTGGGAAAAGTTAAAAGAAAACTTGCATATATTATCTACGCATCCACACATTCTTTTTTTTTTTTTTTTGAGAGAGAGAGAGAGAGAGAGAGAGAGAGAGAATTTTTTTAAAGAGAGAGAGAATTTTTTTTTAAAGAGAGAGAGAGAGAGAGAGAGAGAATTTTCGATATTTATTTTTCAGTTTTTCCGCGGACACAACATCTTTGTTTGTATGTGGTGCTGAGGATCAAACCTGGGCCGCATGCATGCCAGGAGACCGCGCTACCACTTGAGCCACATCTGCAGCCCCACACATTCTTTTTCTCTTTTTTAAAATAATTCCTTCCTGCTATACCCCATCATCTTCTAATTTAATATAATGGATGTAGCACTTCTCTGTTAAGTGTAATGAACAGATTTTCTCCAATTTTAATTTTTATTTTGTACTGAAAATTGAACCCAGGGGTTCTTAACCACTGAGCCATATCCCCAAGGCTTTTTATTTTTTGAGACAGGGTCTTGCTAAGTTGCTTTAGGCCCTTGCTAGGTTCTGATTTCAAGTTTTAAAAAAACAGTTAAGAGAAGATCTTCTGTGAAAGCTATAAAAATATACCTCTATTGACATCTTCCATTGCAAATAGATCATCTTCAGTGTTTTCCAGTCAAGGGGAATAACATAGTCATCAGGTAATAAGGATTCTGTGAAAAAAAAAAAAAAGGAGAAATAAATTTCATCTCAAATGTCACACGGATTTTTCACCCTAAATGTGAAGATATGCAATGTAGGCTGCTATAACATTAACACTCTGATTTTGAAGATGGCTAAATCAAGAGTCTGTCTCAGACTTCTATTAGTAAACAGTATCCAGACTAAAATAAAATCCTTATTAAGTACATATATAAAATGATATGTATCATAGTCCATACTCTCATTAAGTAAAAATATATATACATAAAGACATACACATATATAATAGCTTTAAGTGGTACTGTCTCAAGGCATAAAATTTAAATAGTCATCCTTTTCTGTGACACGTATTAAGCATTTCAGCTATAGCAAATTTAGTCTTCCTGAAAATTGTTTCTTCCATATGAGTGTCTGGGGGAAATTTTCCTCAAAATGAAGAAGCTCATAAACAAGTCCAAACATTAACACACAACCATAACATACAATATCAGCCATGCCAAACCACAAAAATTATTTTTATTTTACTAGGATTCATTTGAGTTCCCTGCCTTATTTACAAGGCCACTGATCATACATCATGGCTTGGCTTGTCCAATGTAGCCAAGCAAATCAGTTTACAGCCTCTACTTAAGAGTTTCTTTCTCTCCCTTTTTTCAAATTTGAAATTCTTTCTCTTTGCTTGTTTTTCAAGCCATTTTCTTTTTCTTTTGTATAAAGACTGTTTATAATTCACTTTCATATTGAAAGGATACCAAACAAAACCACAACCCCATCTTCTCTTCAACAATCCCTTTAACACTGCTAATCTCGCTCATAAAATATTCATAAGCTTGTCATGTATATTTTCTATGTGCCGTAATTTTATTTTGTTATTTTTGTTTCCCCAGTTAGAAAGTAAGCTATTTGATGAATAAGGTCTATTTCCTTTAAAAAGTTTTTGAAGTCTAATTAATGGATGCTTGATCATTGTTGATTCAAGAGAGGAAGAGGTTTAGAATCTTTACACCTGTGACTTCTTGCTTTTTCTTACTGATCTAAGGCAGTAACTGTTAATCTTTCTGAGTCATGGACCTCTAGGAGAAGCTAATAAAATCTATGGACTTCTACCAAGAAAGGGGCACAAAATAATACCAAAAAAATTTGCATGTAATTTCAGAATATAAACCGTGAACTAAGATCCCCGGCCTAAAATGTCTTAAAATTCTTCAAAACAAACGTTATTTCATTTATTTATTCATTATATTTATTTTTTAGCAGTGAAGGTTTATTCTTGGCTAAGAATTAAAAAGCAAGGAGAAAGCCTGAAAAATTAGCTTCTCATGCATTTTAAATTCAAAAAATTGAGGGTTTTTTTGGTTTACTTGTTGGCACATTTATTAGGATAGAAAAATTGCAGTTTTTCATAAAGGTAACAAGTATGTTCAATGTGATATCAGAATATCAAAACTAGATTGATAATTATGACCCCTGCACTGAGACTTAGGCAATTTTTGGTCGGAGTTCCTGGGACCAAGTTTATCTGGAACATCATAAGTTTAGGGGCAAAGTGAAAAACCAGGGAGGACATGTTTTGAGAGACAGCATGGTGTGGGAACCCAAGTAGGTAAAGGAGAACAGGAAGATCCAAAAGAACTGGAGAACAAAGTTCCAGGGATTGGAACTTTGGCTTCTTGGCTCTTAACCTATTCCTAAGGAAGAGTACTAGGAAAGCATCAGGTATTGAGTAATAGAGAAGGAATAGTTGGGATTTGTGTTCCATTTCCTCTATAGGACAGTTAGCATCTTAAACATGATTATTATTAAATATAAATTTACTTAGAATATTGATAATCATATATTCCCTTGATTTATTCACAGGTGGATTTTTCATTTCCAAAAAATATTTTCTTTTTTAAAAAATATATATTTTTAGTTGTAGATGGACACAATACCTTTATCACCTTTATTTATTTTTATGTGGTGCTGAGGATCAGCACCAGTGCCTCATATATGTGAGGCAAGTGCTTCACCACTGAGCTACAAATCTCAGCCCCCAAAAATAACATTCTTAAGAGATTAGGAGAGAGTTCAACTAGTCAACTTGAAAACATTTCTAACTACTTGAACTCTCTCCTCATCTTGTTAGAACCCTTCTCAATCTTTAAAAAGTACGTCTTTGTCATTTAATCTTTGCTATCTCTACTTTACTAATCTCATATCTGGGAGGCCAAAATTGTGCATGAGAAAAGGGCCATGTGCCAAACAAGGGAAAGGTAAAAAGTAGAAAGTTTGAAAAAAGTAATAATAAAGCAGCCCATCTCTGTTACGTGGTCACTGTATGTCTGCCTCATCCTTCATTCTTCTCAGTGTCTACTTAAATGGAGAGTCCAAATATTCTAGGCACTCAGTGACATTTATGAAGACTATTTTGGTGGCAAGGGATGGGAACTGTAAAAGGCAAAGTTCCTTAACTAAGGGTCCTCATTTTGGGGGTTGAAAGTTATCACACAACCAATAAATTACATGAAATCACTAACACCAGGTAGAAACAACTTAAGAATTTACTTGGTTTCTTATTGACTTATGAGAGCACTTTCTATTAAGAATATTACTGCAGGAAACACAGTCTGAATGATTTCAAATTTTAAAAAAGTAATGGAAATGAGTTTAATATTGATTGTATAGGTTACATACATGTCAAAACTGACCAAATTGCATACTTAAATATGTATATTTTATTGACTTCTGTTTTACCCCAATAAAGCTATGGAAAAAAATTTTTAAAAATGATTGTATACATAAACTTGTTTTAAATAAGGGTACAAATTCAATTGAGTGGAGAAAGGAAAGTCTTCTCCCTAAATGGTCCTAAAACTAAATATCCATACTTTAGAAAAAGAAAAACTTCAATCGATTCCTTATATCATGTTCACAATCTAAAAATGGATCATAAATATAAATGTGAAATACAAAACTGAAACACTTTCAGGAGAAGATAGGAAAAATACTTTTTAAGCCAGGGGTACCCCAAGATTTCTTGGTTAAAACCCAAACCACAATTTATAAAAGACAGCAATGATAAATTTGACTTCATTATAATTAAAAACTTCTACTCTTTAGAAGACACTTAATGAATAGGACAAGAAGATACCATAGACAGATGGAAATAGTTTTAAAGTATATATCTAATATGTTTCCAGAATATATAAGAACTCTCCAAATTCAATAAGATAGCAAATAATTTTTTAAAGAGAATATTAGTGCTTTATTTTGTGCTATAAATGGTTCTTTTTGTTTTTCTTTTTAGTTTCCATTTGCCCTTTAAATTTACTCTTGGTTGTTTTTGGAATAGGCACTTAAAATTTTCATGTGTAAAATTTATATATAAATATATATGACAGGGGTTAGGGATATAGCTCAGTTGGTAGAGTGCTTGCCTCACATGTACAAGGCCCTAGTTTCAATCCCCAGCGCCACAGAAAAATAAAATAAAAGTATATATACACACACTCACACATACACATATATATACACATGCATATATATGACAAATAAAATATCTATCTATCTATCCATTTATATATATAATATATAAAAAATAAGAATTTACTGCACATGGACCTTTTATTGTTGGTAAATGAAAGCAATTTACCCATTGGAACTCCAGGAGATCCAAAAAGCGTTACTAGTTGAAAGGCAAATCCTTTTGATAATGGAAGCTCAAAGGTATTAAAATCAGTGCTTGTTAAATCTTGGAGATCCTCAGTTGGTAAACACTGTAATGGCTTAGATTCTTCCCATCTCTTCAGCTTTTCACCAAATCTTTCAGAGGTACCCCTCAAAGAGCACAAAGTATCAGGTTGCCTAATTAAAACTTCTGAAGAAATAAACCCTACCTCTTTTAGCTTATTGCCTATTGTTTGTGATTTGAAAGTCAAAAACGTTTTTTTGTTGGTAAAAGATACCATCCAAAAGCTAGATATATAATGCAACACAAGAGAAGGAATAGGGCTTCTGTAAAAATACAGAGCATACCCTAGTCTACTAAATGACAAGTAGTGAGAATAAAAATTTCCACCAATATTTAGAAATGAATCTTTGATAATATCAGGGTAAAACCACAATGAATGATGATCAAAGATCATAACTTTTTGCTCATTCTCTTCTTGGTTATTGATTTCTGAAATTCTATCTTTTATTTCTCCCCAAATAATGTTCAATCCAAAGTTTTTAGGTAACAGGCCACATTTCTCCCCTTCTTTTGCACTGAAATGACTCTGTCCCAGTAAGTTTGGTACCAAATTTAAAATCCTATTCTCTCTCCTTTTCTTATTAGTTGTTGATTGTAAGGCACTATGGGTGATGTCCAGTTGAGATAAGTAGCTGCTGAGGATATCTGTGTCTGTTTTCATGAATGAATCTATAGTTTCAGTTGGATGTGACAAATCTTCATTTTCTATCAGTAGTTTCTCCTCTGTCAATGTTTCTGGACCACTTCCTGGTCCTGATACTCCTTCAGAAGTGGAGATTAATTTAATCAATTGTTCTCCACTGTCAGGATGGGTCAGTTTACGTGATCTATCTTTCTTTGGTCTCTGTTCACATACAAACTTATGTGGTCCCTCAGGCCAGCTACCAAAATAGGATTGTCTTTCAGAGCCTCGTTGTAATTCTTCAGATGAATTGGTTGTGAAAAAAGCCCAATAATTGTTTTTAGTTGTATGCACTCCTTGTTCCTCTCTTAAAACATTATCTGAAGTTCGAGATCCACGTTGATGGCACAGAATTGGTTCATTTGAGAGACTTTTATGTACCATCTCTCTTTTCTGCATAAATGAACATGGGGTTTTATCAGCAAATAGTTCCTGGGTGTCTAATGATAAGTTTTGCCTATTTCCAACATGCTTTTCTATCTTCATACCCAAGGAGTCATCCCTTGTTAAATAGGAAAGATTTTGAGTCCCTGTTGGACAAGTTACAGAGCCTTCATTTGGGATTGATGACAAAGTTAGAAACAAGTCATCATTTTCCTTAGGGAAGTAATTATCTGGTGTCTTGTCCAACTCAACTATAGATATAACATTTGGAAAACTATCTTCAGGATCTGTGCTTTTCTGACTTTTTTCTTTATAGCCATTCACAAAATTTCCTACTAGGCCACCAGTGAAGGGACACACTGATTCTCTTTCATTCTCTTCAAAATCTTCCTCTTCATTTGGGACCTGATCTCCTATTTTAAGATAATTTAAGGTTTCAAATGAGTTTTCTTCCATAATTTCAGTAAGACTATTATGCTTTTTGTTTCTTTTTCTTTTTCTCTTCTGTTTGGTTTTGCTCAGACTGTGTCCAGTTTTCTTCAAAATGTTTTCTCTGAAATGTAAAAGGATGAAGAAAAGTTATAATAATTATTTGTATAACATTAACAAACTATAACATCAAACTCTTAAAGTACAGTTTTTTATTTTATTTATTTATTTTTATGTGGTGCTGAGGATCAAACCTAGTGCCTCGCACATGCTAAGCAAACACTCTACCACTGAGCCACAACTCCAGTCCCTTTAAAGTACAGTTTGAAAAATCATTAGTACAAGGGGCTGGAGTTGTAGCTCAGTGGTTGAGCATTTACGTGGCATGTGTGAGGCACTGAGTTTGATCCTTAGCACCACATTAAAAAAATAAATAAAATAAAGATATTGTGTCAATCTACAACTAAAAAATTTTTTTAAAAATCATTAGTACAAGGGATTCTGAAGTATACATGTGCTTTGTATTATATTTTTAAATCACTTTAAAAAAGAGATACTTTAATCCTATAAATTAAAAGTGAATATACTTTGAGAAAGTTAAAGCTCACATGTACATATTCATTTCATAAACCAATAACTTTATGAAAACCTAATATATTCCTTTAAGAAAATATTTCGTGTGTATGTAAAACCTACCAATAGAGATCTTAGATTTTCTAACATTTTAGATTTTGAAAAAGTGGTTAGAAGGGTCTCATAATGGTACCACTTTAGTGGCCATAATAGCTACATTTTTCCTACACACAAATACTTAGGCAATTAAGTTGCTCCATCAAATTATACACAATGGTTAATAATGAGCAGCTGGGTCCAATATTTGGGTGATATGCTTCTAATTGCCTCTCTAGCAGTTTGTGCTATATCACTACTTTGTAGGTTGTTTGGAAATATATGAAGTCATTTTTGGTGGTCACAATGATTGGCAATATGTTAATGGCACTTGACACTGAAGCCAGGAATGCCAACCATCCTGCAACACCCAGTGAAAAATCATCATACCCAAAAGAGCAGTAGTGCTCTCATAGTGAGCATTCATGGCTCTCCATAATTGAAGATTTTGAAAAAGCAGCTAGAAGGTTCTCATAATGGTACTACTTTCGTGGCCATAGAGGAGATACTACCAAAGATAATATTCTTTACTTGATATCTTCTTAAACCCTACCTCTGGCCTCTGGCCTGCCTTATCCCCACCCATGCTGCTAGGTAATTTTTAATAGACAGGACATATGAACATCTTGTTCTTTGTCACTTAATTAGATTAGCAGTAGTGAGCATTCATGGTTCTCCATAATTGAAGATAATAATTGATACTAACAGAAAAAGGAGGATTTAAGAATTTTCTAATTTTGAATGTGAAGGTCTAGTCAGCCTCTCTTCCACTCCAGATAATGATTGTCAGGGATATGGTACCAAGAAAAAATGTAATGGAAGAAGGACATTAGAAATAGGTGAGGGGAAAATATCAAGAATGGAGTTATAGAAAAATAAACAGAGCAGCAAACAAATATAGAAGCATAGAAATAGTGAGAAAAAGGGAATAGTCAATCAATTGTTCTCAGGCTGGGCACCAAACAAATGAGCTTCTTAAACCTAACTCTGGCCTCTGGCCTGCCTTATTCCCACCCATGCTGCTAGTTAATTTTTAATAGACAGGACATATGAACACCTTGTTCTTTGTCACTTAATTGCTGCTGCACTTGTTCACACATTCCTGGGTGTTTGTTTAGAAAGAATATTAAGAAGGGCTGGGGATATAGCTCAGCTGGTAGAGTGCATGCCTTGCATGTACAAGGCCTTGGATTCTAATCCCCAGCACCACCAAAAAAAAAAAAAAAAAAAAAAAGAATATTAAGAAACATTCATATACCTAGAAGTAATTGTTAATAGGCCTCTCTAAAAAGATATCAAGTAAAGAATATTATCTTTGGTAGTATCTCCTCTCTGGTCAGTTCTATGTCTAATGAAAGCTCTAGGTGAAAACCAATGTGCAACATCCGTTATGAAATTCATACTGAAGACTAGTATGTTGTTCTGAAAATAAACTCCCATCTTTCTCTAAATGTGGATGAATCATCCTGTTGCAGTGCAGGAGTAAAAGAATGGATAGAATGGCAATACATTGAGACCTTAAGACTACTCCATCTCTAGTTCTGGTTCACTGATTCACTAATTCTGTGGAGCTGAATGCACTTAATGTGTAGCTGTGCTTTCTTAACAGTTCTCAATTGGTCAAGGAAAGAGAACCCTAAGACAGAGAAACAGACATGGTTCACCGCTAAAATGTTTGTAACTCCCTGTGCTATCAGAAAGACTAATATCCACAATCCTACTTTGAAAATTGGCTTTAAAAATAAATGGCTGGGGGATGGGGCTGTAGCTCAGTGGTAGAGCGCCTGCCTCGCCATGTGAGGCACTGGGTTCAATCCTCAGCATCACATAAAAATAAATGAATAAAGATATTGTGTCCATCTATAACTAAAAATTAATTAATTAATTAACTAAAAAAATAAATGGCTGGGTTCTGGAAATGAGGCTCAGGGTTAGAGCACTTGTTTAGCATGTGGGAGGCACTGGGTTCCATTCCCAGCACTAAAAAAAAAGAAAAAACACAGTTGGGGATATAGCTCAGTGGTAAAGTGCTTGCCTAAGCATGCACAAGGCCCTGGGTTCAACCCTCAGCACTGGGGGAAAAAAATTGTACACTTAACTATGTATTAGGACTATTTAACTGCTTTACATGTACCAAATAACCTAATCTTTACAACTATATAAAAGAAGGATAAGTGCTAATTTTATCCCTATCTCACAAAAGCAAAACCGAAAAGTTAATTAATGAATCTGCCCAGAATCACATGGCCAGAGGTAGGATTCAGACCTAGGTCAACTGGCTCTACTGAATTCAGACTTTTGCCAGGTACAGTGGCCACACCTATAATACCAGCAATTTAGAAGGCTGAAGCAGGAGGATCACAAGTTCAAAGCCAGCCTCAGCAACTTAATAAGGCCCTAAGCAACTAAGTAAGACCCTGTTTCAAAATAAAAAAGGACTGGGGAAGTGGCTCAGTGGTAGAGGTTCAATCCCTGGTACCAATTAAAAAAACTTCCAAGGAGAATTTTCATACTCTTTAACCATTATATGAAAGAGCTTCTCAATTTAAAAAGTCTTTAAAAAACACAATCTCTTTTTTTTTTTCCCTCCTCTCATCTTCAAAATGTTATGTTGGGCTGGGGTTGTGGTTCAGTAGTAGAGTGCTTGCCTCATATGTGTGAGGCACTGGGCTCAATTCTCAGCATCATATATAAATAAATGAATAAAAAATAAAGGTCCATCAACACTAAAAAATATTTTAAAAAATGTTATGTTAGAGCTACTCATTGGCAAGGGTTGAGGCCTTTCTATTTGTGTGCTGGTGCTCTCTCTCTCTCTCTCTCTGAGGAGACTTGCTGAGCAGGAATCCCTTTCCCTAATCTGCCTTCATATCAAGGTTCCATCTGAGCACTGGGAAGGTCCAAATAGATGGCCCACAACTTCTACAGGCAGAGGACACTGGTGGCTCCCCTTCGAAGTTAATTCATTTATCATGCATGGAGGAAGTAAGAAGTGATCACTTCTAGATACTTTTTTGAAGGAAAAAACAAGTATGATTGTAAAATAATTTGGATATGGTATATGAGGGGGTAAAAGATAAGAATCAAGTATGCGTGCAAGGATTTCATTCTGAATAATTGGAGGGATGAAGTGGTCATGTACTAAGTCACAGAAGTCTATGTGAGATATGAGTTTGGAGAGAGGGTTGGTAAAATAGTTACCAAAAAGTCTAGACCAATAAGCTAATCTGTCTTTATAGCAGAGGTAAGAAAGTGTAAAAGATAAAGATTTCATTAATATTCTTCAAGAGTTCCTTTGTTTTCTAACTGTATTACAATATGATAGCTATTTGGAGAAAGGATAATAGGGACCCAGTATGCCCAAAGTGAAGTGAACACATTAGATCACAAAAGAATGAGGTAGCTCAAAATAAATAAATAAATAAACAAACAAACAAACTCTGAATCTGGAAGATTAGTCAACTTATTAAGGCATTGTGCTAAGAGTTATCAAAGGAGTCTGTAAGGATTGGAATTCCAAGGAAAATACAACACAGTGCCAAGAGATATGAAAATCAGATGTTTGAATATACAAAGAAGTGGGCCAGAGACATGTATCAGTTCTGTACACGGAAACTCTATAAATCCAATGTTTATTTTGGAAACAGTGGACCTGGCCTTCTAGAAAGGAAACATAAATCAACAGCAGTGACTAGTGAAGCTCCTAGGAGATAAGAGATATGATGGTAGTGGTAATAACTTCTGTTGAAATGTTGTATGCCTCTGATGTGGCTAATCAGTAGGTACATTTTCTTTAGGAACATCTATCTACAATGTGTGAGAGGCTCATCAAAGCTGCCTCAAGACTTGTTAAGCCTGATCTCACTGGTGCTGATTCACATAGGGATGAATGGCACCACTAGAAAAAAAAGAAGCATCACTAAATAAAAGTTAGTCACGGAGAGGAAATCAGAGGAGCTAGAGACACAAGCTGTCTTTTGAAAAGAAAGGAGGAAACAGGAAATGAACAATGGTAACACATCTATGATGAATAAGACTTTGCTTTCTAGATGATGGCTTAGAATTTAAGCAGAGTAGGGACAACACATACCTCTCAAGAATTAGAAAGAGATGGTTTGCTCAGAAACAAGCTAACCTGACCAAAGAAGGATGTCCTAAAAGCAAAGGTAAGATAGTATCCAGATAAAGCCAAAACTGTATGGAGAAGGATAAAAAGAAAAACATGAGTGTTTCATAAAAAAATAACTAAGGAGGTCTAAACAATGTGTCACATTACAGAATCTTATATACTAAGTCATAATGATGGGCAATACATGAAGTAAATCTGAGATTAAAACACATGCAGATTATAAAAGAGAAGTCATACAGCTTTATGGAATGACTGTAGTTGGAATAATATACTGGAATAATTCCAGGAACAAGCTAGCAGGGAGGAATCTCAGGCAAATTAGATCTCCTTTCTAAAAATGGCGATAATAATAAAAAATAAATAAATAAATAAAATAAAAAAATAAAAATGGCAATAATATTCACTCCTTGCAGAAGTCTAGTAAGGATTATTAATATACATGTTTATAAATGACTTCTACTTAACTAATATGACAGATAACTTATTCTCTCCATTGCCTCTGTACAATAATGACTGACATCAATGGCACACTGAATCCTCTCAGCTAGATGATTGCTCTCTTATTATAATTGTACCCTTTGCTTTTAATGATTAGAAGTGTATGTTTACTAAGTAAGAATCAGATGAGTTTATCCTCAAACCTATACTAATAATAATTGTTACTAAAATTATATAGTTTGTCTCACTAAAGATGAGAAGCTAAACAGTTGTTATTAAAATAGGTGTGGACAGGATAACTATAAAATTTTGTTAAAAATCATAAAAACCTGCAATTATGTGATCATATTGCTTTGAAAATTTCTTTGGGTTCTCCTTCCAATTTTCATCAATAGAAACTAGGAATTCTTGACAATTTGATGAATTATTGACAGCATTATGATGTTGCTTATGCATGAAAAGAGAAAGCAACATTGAACAGAATTATACATAAAGATTGGTGAATGAATATACATGTACACATTTTTAAGTTCTGATAAAATGTTTAAAGTAGGTATCATTTCATAATGATTCTATTATTATTATTATTTATTTGTAGTACTGAGACCAAATCCAGTACCATGCACATTCTAAGCAAGTGCTTTACCATTGAGCTATACCCCCAACTCTGATTCCTTACTTGAATCAATTCGGTAAGTGAACTAACCAGCTGCTTGTCCCAATCATGTTAGATAAAAGGATTTTTATTGTATGTAGTATTATGATGTGTGTGTGTGTTGTGTATGTGTGTGTATACACCCACACATCTACCTAGCACAATGCACAGCACCTGTGGGGTATTTCATATTTAGCAGCTCTTATTTTTGTTACAGATTAACAATTATACAAATAATCTTAGAAATTTCATTGAAACTATCAAGATACAATTTAAAAATTAAGATATGACAATGAGATAGTTATGATTTGTTTGTAAAAAGCACTTGAGTTAGAAGAGCTAGAAAATTATCTGAAAATGTTATTTATTTAATATTATTTCACATTAGAAAAATATTTTCTTAAAAACTACAACTGTATAGAGACAAACTGACAAATAATCATAATCAGAGATTAGAACACTTTTCTTAGTAACTGATAGAACAGAGACAAAAAGTAAACATAGAAGTTATAAAGAACATAATGATTATTAATATAATGAACAAATATAGAATGATCAGAAAAAATATTCAAGTCCACATATAATATTTATAGAAATTAACTAGACCATCAAGTTACCCTTCACAAATTTCAAAGAATTACTAATGTACAGACCACATTTTTAAAAAATATGTTTTTAAGTGTAGATGGACACAATATCTTTATTTCATTTATTTTTATGTGGTGCTGAGGATTGAACCCAGTGCCTCATGCATGTGAGGCAAGTGCTTCACCACTGAGCTACAGCCTCAGCTCCCAGACCACATTTTTTTTTACCATAATGTAAACTTCAAAATTATTAACAAAAATGTTTTTGAAAAAGTCATAGATAGAAAAATCATAGTTTTTAAAAAAGGAAGGCATGAAATTAATGAGTTACCCATACAACTAAAGAAAATGAAAAAAGAGGAGAAGAAAAAGCACAGAAGGAGGGAATAATAAAAAATTAAAAATAAAATAAAGAAATAGAAAATAAACATAACATAGTTAGCATCAAAAAATTCAGAAGTTGGTTGTTTGAAGAGATTAATGAAAAAACACAAACTGCTAGTGAGATTAATCAAGGAAAAAATAAATTAGTATTGGAAATGAAAAAAAGAGGCACAACTGCAGATTCAGAGAAAATTTAAAAAATAAAAGGATAATTCTATGAACAACTTTATAACAATAAACCTGGAAATTTAAGTGTTATAGCTAGAACACATACATTATTAAAACCTACTTAAAAAAAAAGCCTGAGTAGTCCTTTAGCAGTAAAATAATAAGTTATTTTTTATACCCAGAAAGCCAGATCTAGATCTAGATGACTTTTCAGAAAAGTTCTAGCAAATAGTGAAGGAACTGTTCATTGCAATCTTATGCAAAATTATTTAGAGAAAAGAAAAAGAATACCTTCAACTCTTTTCATGGCGCTACCATGACTTGAGAGAGTCAGAAAGTATACATTCTTGCTTATTTCATTCTAAATTCAAACATCCTAAGCACATATTATCAAACCATCTCCGGTGAATATATAAAATAGATAATATTATTATGTAGTCGGATTTAACTCAGGACTGAAAGATAGATTTATGCTAGAATATTGATGTAATTCACCACATGAATTAACATGATGAAGAAGAAAACATAATAGTTACAGAAATCATTTTTATCCATTTTCCAGCCATAACTTTAAAAAATGAAAAATCCAATCACTATTTAAAAATAACACATGTAACTTTTAGGAAACAAGAAACAGATGAAAAGTTCCTCAAATGAATCTAGTGTTTACAGCAACCAGGCAAGTGCTCAGTTAAGAAAAATATAGCCTCCATAGGAGTTTTATAGTGTTTTAACTTACTCTGGCCCTAGATTGGTCCTAAAGGCAACGTAAGGCATGCCAGTACAAGTTTCTTGTGCCAGAAAAGCAGACAGGACCTTGTGGTTGCGCTGATCTCCCTCATGGCTCCCCTGGCTGAAAAGGTTGGCTTCTATTTTGACTAACTTGAAACTCTCTTAGACTAAGGCAGCTACCTGGAAGCTAGGGGAGGAGGAATTTGTTGAATACATTTAAAAGCAAATTCAGTGGCCACAGCCACCAGGGGTAAGGCATAACAGTTGGGATAAACAATACACAAAAAGGTTTGAAGAAAGGATTGAGAAGTGAGACACTTTAGGGAACTTTTAGACACTTTTAGGGAAGGAGGGTTTTGAAAAGCACCCAGTTCTCTGAGAAGATTCCTGAGAATCTAGAAGCCATGAACGTCTGCGGTCCCGGTGTACACTTGGAAATAACCTGAAAAGGCCCTAAGCTCTCACTTGTGGCTGACACTCATACTCTGCATGCAGAAAGACTAGGGCAGAGTTATAAACAGTGTCCTGTAGAAGGTATGCAAAACACACAACACAGGGCCTACAGCAAAGATGGAGTATTTGGTTGTTGTTGCTGTTTCTTCTTTAGTTAGTTGGATGGATTTTGTTGTTGTTGTTCTAGACACTTAAGGACCATTGAATCACTGGTTGATTACTGAGCTAAAGGAACAAAGACTTCAATTGGCACACAAAACAAAGAATATAGACTAAACACAATTAGTACAAAATGTCTAAATTTCAACAACAAAAAAAATGAGTCATGCACAGAAACAACAAAAAAAAAAATGATGGCCTATACACAGGGGAAAAAGAAATTAATAGGAACTATCCTTAAAGCCCAGACAGTGGATTTACTAGACAAAGACTTTTTATCAACTATTAAATCATGCTAAAAGAACTGAAAGAAACAATGAAAAAAGAACTAAAGAAAATCACAAGAACAATGTCTCACCAAATAATAAATGTCAGAAATGGTAAAAAGGAACCAAATAGGTAGCAGGGCTCAGTGGCACATGCCTATAATTATAGTGACACTGGAGACTGAGGCAGGAGGATTGCAAGTTTGAGCCCAGCTTTGGCAACTTAGTGAGACTCTTGTCTCAAAATAAAAAGGACTGAGGATGTAACTCAATAATAGACTACCCCTGAGTTCACCTAGTACCACAAACATATCAAACAAACAAACAAAAACAAAAGAAGGAGGGGGGGGGAGGAAGGAGGAGGAGGAAGAGGAGGAGAAGGTGGGGGAGGGGAGGAGGAGAAGGAGGGGAGGGGAAGGAGGGGGAGGATGGGGAGGAAGGGAGGAAGGAGGAGGAAGAGGAGAAGGTAGGGAGAAGGAGAGAGGAAGAGGAGGAGAAGGAGGGGGAGGAGGAAGAGGAGAAGAAGGTGGGGGAGGAGGAAGAAGAGGAGGAGAAGGAGGGGGAGGAGGAGGAAGAGGAGGAGGAGGAGGAGAAGGAGGGGGAGGAGGAGGAGAAGGTGGGGGAGGAGAAGGAGAAGGTGAGGGAGGAAGAAAAGGAGGGGGAGGCTAAAGAGGGGGAGGAGAAGGAGGGGGAGGGGGAGGAATAGGAGGGGGAGGAGAAGGAAGGGGAGAAGGCAGAGAAGGCTGAGGAAGAAGAGGAGGGGAGGAGGAGTTGAAGAGTAGAACAACTGAAGAATTCACTCAAGGGGTACAACAGCAGACTTGAACAGTCAGAAGAATCAGTTATCTTTACTATTGTTCTTTATTTCTTCATGTAGATTTGAGTTACTGTCTAGTGTTCTTTCATTTCAGCCTTAAGAACTGTCTTTAGCTCAATTCCAACAGCAGAAGCCTCAGCAGCATAATACTCATGAACTACGGATTAACAGCATTTTCTATTTGACTTTTCTAGTACTAGGAATAATTATAACTTCTTGTATACATTAATTGTTAGGAAATTTTTCCACTTTTGCTTTTCTAGCCCTTCCAATACCTTTGCAATCAATTCCTTATATTAAATCCCCCTATTTGAAACACCTAGATTAGTTCCTGCTTCCTGGATTAGATGTAGAGGACTACAAAACACATAACTGATCTTTACTATCTAGAGTACATAAAAAAATCCTACAAATCAATAAGAAAGATTAAATAATTATGTAGAATATGTAAAAATCACAAAAGCATTTTTTTACAAAGAAAACATACATGAAATAAAGTTCATTAGTAATAAAACTAACAAAAAATTAAAATGACAATAAGATAAATTTTAATTTCTGTCAGATTAACAAAAGATATAAAATACCCAATATCAAGCATCAGTCAATAAGAATTTTATTGTGGTGCAGGGGCCAGGGTTGTGGCTCAGTGGTACAGCACTTGCCTAGTATGTGTGAGGCACTTGGTTCAATTCTTAGCACTGCATATAAATAAAACAAAGGTCCACTGACAACTAAAAAATATATTTTTAAAAAATTGTGGTGCATACATAAAATAGAAAATGCATATTTTCTGCTTCATTTTTAATACATTGATTGCAATATATCAAATTGATCTTTTGATAACTAATAGGTCATATTTTACAATTTAAAAACCATTCCCCTAGAGAAATTCCAGTATATGTCTATAGAGCTTTTTTTGTAATTGCAAAATTCTGGAAATAACTCATCTATCCATCAATAGAATGAACAAATAAATTGTAGTATGTTCATAAAATGGAATATTATAGTGAAAATAAGTGAATTTCTACCTAAACGAATAGGGATGAAAAAGTTTTACACAAAAGAGGTTAATCATAGAATCTCATGCCAAAATTCCATTTATAGTAAATTTGAAGCTAGACAAACCTAAACACTATATTATTTAGGAATATATTCAAAGAAAAAAGAAGAAGGAAATAAATACAAAACTCAAGATAGTGATTTTCCTTAGGAAGCAGGAGAACTTGTTATTAGTAAGGGTCTTCTAAGATATTGATAATATTCTGTTTCTTAACCTGTGTAGTGGTAATAAAGACACTCATTTTATTATTAGTCTTTGACCAATAATAAGGACTGAACCCAGGAGCATTCTACTTTTGAGCTATATTTCCAGCCCTCTTTTAAAAAAAAAAAAATCTTATTTTGAGACAGGGTGTAGCTAAGTTTCTGAGGTTGGCCTCAAACTTGTGATCCTCCTACCTCGGCCTCTAGAATCGATGGATTACAGGCATGCACCACCGTGTCTGGCCACATACTTTTTTTTTTTTTTTAAGTAGAAAAAGTAGTCTTCCCCAAGAACTAACATGGATTCATACTAAACAGATCTGACAGAGTGATTTCATTTTCTTCTATATCAAAGGCCCCAGTAGAAATAGAAAAGATTTTAGTTAGGCATTTTTAATGATCTCTAACAAAATTCTTTCATATGAAATGCAATAACACAAATAATAATTTGTCTAGTAAAACTAGACAAATTATTAGGTTGAGGTCTGGGTATTATAGTTCAGTGGTAAAGCACTTGCCTAGCATGCAAGAGGTCCTAAGTTTGATCCCAGAACAGCAAACAGACAAACAAAAATTATTATGCTGATATAAATCTGCCATTCATATAGATCAAAATAGTTGAAGATTAATAATTTCATAGGAGTCAACCTAATATACCTTCAAGAGATGATGTGAGAATAAAGAAATGGTAATCAATTTGAAACATACAGAAGTAGAATTTAACAGCTTGGTGATTTATCATTGTTGTGGAGGAGGCATTACTCAAGAAAAACAAAGCAGATTCAGACAACCAATAGATTAGTCATACAGCAAAAACAACTGAGAGGTAATGATAAGTAAGCTGAAAAATAATACACTTGCTTTTAGACATGCTAAGGCTCAGGAGGCCCTTAACTCACAAATGGAAATATCAAACAGGCAGTAGGAATCCCAGGTAGGAATTAAAGTCTAAAGAAAAAGTTATAAGAGCCATCAATGAAAAGTGGAATTGAATTCCTTATGTAACCCATATCTGAGATGGCCTATGGGTTACATAAGGAAGGAAGAATCTAAAAGCATAGAATGAAACATGGAAACAATGAAGAGGACGCTGGTACAAAAAGAAACAAAAAGAGAGAACTAAAATATGACGAGAATATGAAAAAAGAATATCTTATAAGCTAAAAGAAGAGATGATTTCAAGAGAAAAAGAACAGTGAAAACTTTATTTTAACAAATAGTCATTGAGTGCTACTGTATCCCAAACATTGTAAAATGAGGCAAAGATTCATGTTTTCCCCTTTATTCTTGGACAATATTTTCATCAGTAAGCTAAATGAGAAAAGATGTACATTATCACGTTTTTAAAAGAGAGAAAGTAGGGAGGAATAGCTGATATAAAATGACAGAATAGAGATAAAAAAACAATCCAATATGCTGAAATAATGGGCACAACAAAAGGATTTTTAGGAAGGTAAAAATATAATACCTATTAGGAATTCTTTCCTGAATATGAAACCTGAACTTAATCAAGTCTCTAGATCTAACTGCCATTTTATAAGAAATGTAGAAGCTGGAGTAAAATAGTAAATACCACCACAAAAAACAAAACAAAACAAAACAAAAAAAGCAATCAGATAAATCCAGAAAATGGGAAGCTCTATAAACTGGCCTGAACTCAACAAACACAATATCATAATATGAGCAATTTAAAAGAAAAGGTGGAGGGTTGTTTAGACTAAAAGAATATTTGGGAATTCTCCATACTGTCTGCTCAACTTTTCTATAATCGTAAAACTGCTCTAAGAAATATAATCTAAAAAAAGTAAAGAAAAATGCTATGTCAGTAATTCAGACAAAGAAAATTTAATTAGTTCTGTTTTTTGGTCCTTACTCATTAGGTTCTGCAGAGTTGGTGTTTAAAAGTGCAACTCATACTTCAGTTTTGCAATGCTGGTCATTTTTTCCATCTATGAATCACAAAGTCATAGCATGAACAACAGTTTCAGTTCCTTTTGTTCCCTCACACTCAAGAGAAATTGAAATAGCTGAGCCTTCTACATCCCCAGGGAGAATATTTACCCCTTGCTAATAAAGCCAAAGCAAAGGTACCCAAACCTTTGAAGAACTTTTTGCTAGTGGTAACAGAGATGCCACCTGACCTGGAGACCTGCCTCAGAGGTGCCCCAATTCAAAGTTTTCATCTGCAAATGAAGAAACCAAGGCCCAGAAAGGCCAGATCTATGAAGAGAGGCTGGCTAATCTTGAGCAGGGAATCAGTCTCCTGACTCCTGGCCCACCACTCTTTCACCCTAGCACTTACAATGAAAACAGTCACCATGCTAGACATTCCTTGATGCCTTTCAGAGAATGAAACAATTCTTGAGTATCTAGAGCTACATCTCTGATATGGTAGCCATTAATATGTGGCTATTGGCCACTTGAAAAATGGCTAATCTAAATGGAGATGTGATATGAAATACATACAGAATTTCAAAGAATATGATTAAAAATTGTATATTTTTAATATACAATAATTTAAAAATATTTGTTACTTGTTGAAATGATAGTATTTTGATATACTAATTTAAATTGAACATATTATAAAATATTCAGGTAGTACCCTAGGGTCTAAGGAGGCCTTGTAGCCATCAGCTTTTCCTGGGAAAGACTCTAGGACTGCTATATGGATTGCAGCTCAGGGAAGACACTCACCAACCTAATGTGACCTTCTCCTTACTGAAATATCTCAAGTTTCAGCACACATCTTAAGAGTGAAACCTTGGTCCAGTTGGTCCTCTGATCCTTTTGGACACCAAAAATGACTTATCTTCTAAAACATGCTGGATTTTCAAATGTGCTTTTCAGAGAATTCCTTTTACAGTTTAAAAAAAAAAAAACTTTTCAATGCATAAAACATTGAAGTTTTCTGGACACAAAAATGGGGGTTCATTTGTTCCTAGATCAGAACTAGAAGAAGTAAAAACTTTTCCATACTAAAGTTCCCTTGGTTCCACTAGGAGATAATTTTTACTGCAGTGAATACAAAGAATAGGATTTACAATTCAGGAATTAGAGCAGTTTTTAATTATGTGCATTCTCAACCTCAGTTTTAAGTAAAGGATAATCATTATTGGAGTGTCTACTTTACATCCAAACCCTTTTACAAATGAATAGATAGAATTATAGGAATCCCCTTTAAGGGTCTTGAAAAATTGCTATGTTGCTAAGGCTGGCCTTGACCTTGCAATCCGCCTGCTTCAGTTTCTTGAGTGGCTGGGATTAAAGGCATGTATCACTGCCCCTCTCTCAGCATGAGTTATATTAAAATAGTAACTTATTCATCATTAGAATCTGTTTTGAATGTTGGGTTTTGGAATATGTAATTTAAAATTATTTACTTGGAATCAGAGATACAGATAATAATTTCATAGACATTCACAGATGCTTTAAATCAAGTAACGATTACACATTTTCATGGTAAAATAAAAAATACAAGAAATGGACATAAATTTCTTAAGGATATGAAACATATGATATAAAAGTAAAGTGGTAAAGCTTTTTGTAGAGTTTTTTCTAGAACTCTGATTTATTTGGTTCCTAAATGGAATAACCTATTATGGTCTCTAGCCCTGGTAACTTCATCAAAATTTAAAACTTCCTTGCATCAAAGGATACAATGAAGAAAGTAAAAAGATAAAGCACAGAGTGGGAAAAAAAAACACCTGCAAGTCACATATCTATAACACAGAAAGAACTCTAATAATTCAATAATAAAGACAATACAATTTAAAAGTGGGAAAAGATCTGAAAGTGGTAAATGCACATGAAAAGATGCTTAATATTGTAGTTGTCAGGGAAATGCAAATAAAAAATCATGATGAGATTCCACTTCATATCTTCAGGTTGGGTATAATAAAAAACCCAGATAATAACAAGTGTTGACAAAAATAAAGACTGATACATTGCTTACAGGAATATGGTGTTGCCATATTGAAAAATGAATATGGTATTGCCATATGGAAAAATATTCCAGCACTTCCTTAAATAGTTAAACATGGAGTTATCATGTCACCCAGCAATTACACCTCTAGGAAGAAAAATGAAAACATATACCCATACAAAAACCAGTAGCGAAATGTTTATTATCGGCAGCATTCTAATAGCCAAAAGGTGGAGACAAGCAAAATGTCCAAATCTGATGCACAGATAAACAAAATGTGGTATATCCAAAAAATGGAATATGGCCATAAAAAAGGAATGAAGTATTAAAACATGGGTTAACCTTAAAAATATTATGCTAAGTCAAAGAACTTAGTCATAAAAATATATACATTATATTTCAGAACTAGACAAATCTATAGAGGCATAAATAAAATTAGTGGTTGGTTATGGTTGGGAAAGGGTAAATAAAAGGATGGGATAATAAGTAAAGAAGTATGGGTGTTTTGTTTTTTTTTTAGCTAGTAATTTTGTTCTAAAATTAACTATGATAATGATTGTACAACTCTGTGAATATAATAAAAATTATCGCATTAAATACCTTGAATAGGTGAATTGTACATTGAAAGAACTCAATAAAGCTGTTATTTAAATTTTTAATAAAAATGACCAAATACAACAAATAACAAAATGCAATGTGTAAACTTTGATGAGTTTCTAGTTTGGGTAGGGGAAAAAAAACAATAAAAAAATAGTGTATTCATTTTCTACTGTTACTATTACAACCTGGTAGCTTAAAACGATACAAACTTAGCTAGGCATGGTGGTATACCTACAATCCAAGCTACTCAGAGTTGGAGGCAGTAGAATTGTGAGTTCTAAGCTAATTTGGGAAATGTAGTAAGACTCTGTCTCAAAAACAAACCAAGCAAAAAATCCCAACCAAAGAAACTCATTATCTTATAGTTCTGGGTCAGAAGTCAAAAAAATGGGTCTCAATGACTTAAAATAGAAGTTTTAGGAGGGCGGAGTTCCTTTCTGGCAGCTCTAGGAAAGAATCTGTTTCCTTATCTTTTCAAGCTTCTGGAGGCCACTGACATTACTTGGCTTATGTCCCTCTTCCTCCATTTTCAAATCCACCAACACTGCATCTGTCTGTACCTTTTTACCACAGTCAGATTTTCCTCCAACTCTTCTTCTGCCTCCATCATCCATTTTACAAAGGGCCAACATGGATAATCAGGATAATCTCACTATTTTAAGGTCAGCTGACTGGCAACCTTAATTCCCTTTCTGAGGATTAGAACATGAACATCTTTGGGAAGCATTATTCTGCCTAGCACAGATAGACTTACGACAAAGGTAAAAATCTGAATCATTACAGAGTTTTTGTTAACTTGCCTAGGTATAATAATGGTAACACAGTTGTAGTTCAATCCTTAGTACCTAAAATATAAAAAAATAATGGTAACACAGTTGTGAAAGAATGTGCCTTCATTTTTAGAAGATGTCTGTGAAATATTTCGGAGAGTCATGATATCTGTATGATATTTCAAATAGTTCTACAAGTAAATAAATAAACATGCATGCATATTTATATATATTCACATATATAAAGCAGATATGACAAAAATGCTAATGATTTTGAATGTAGGTAGAGGTAATATATTTATTACATTGTTTTAATTCTCTCTATATTTAAAAATTTCCAAGAAAAGTGAGTATTTCTTAGTAAAATAAATATACAAGTAACAAGTCACCATAAACCGGGTACAGCAAAAATAGACCTGAAAGACTTCAATTATACATCATGTAAAATAACCACATTCACCTTTATAAGGACATGTTTAAAATGATTATAGGAAACAAGACATTTTAAAGACTCACTGAATAATATGGCGGGGGTTGGGGGTGGTACTGGGGATTGAATTCAGGGCACTTGACCATTGAGCCACATCCCCAGCCCTATTTTGTATTTTATTTAGGACAGGGTCTCACTGAGTCTCGCTTTTGCTGAGGCTGTCTTTGAACTCAAGATCTTCCCGGCTCAGCTTCCCAAGCTGCTGAGATTACAGGCACGTACTATTTCACCCGAAAGTAATTTTGAAATAACTCAAAAAACGTGCAAATATGAAAACTATAATTATTGAAACTAAAAATTCAATGGACAAAGTTATCAGTATATAAGAGATAGCTGATGAGAGAATTACTAAATGGAAAGAAATCTTAAGAAAATGTACAGTGCTTGCTTCAGCAGCACAATAAAAGTGGAACAATACAGAGAAGATTAGCATTGCCCCTGTGCAAGGATGACACTCCTTGATATATATCCAAAGGACTTAAAGCAGCATAATACATTGAGCAATCACAACAATGTTTGTAGCAGCTCAATTCACAGTAGTTAAGCTATGGAAACAACCTAGGTGCCCTTCAAAAGATGAATGAAAATATAGAAAATGTGGTATATTTACACAGTGGAATATTACTTAGCCTTAAAGAAGAATGAAATTATGGCATTTTCTGGCAAATGGATAGAAATGGATACTATCTTGCAAAGAGAAATAAGCCAATCCCCCAAAACCAAAGGCCGAATGTTCTCTCTGATGTGTGGATGCTAACACATAGCAAGAGGGGAAGGGGAAGAACAGAAGTTCAGTGAAAGGGAAATGAAGGGAAGGTGGGTAGGAAAAGAAAAGACAGTGAGGCCCACACAGGATTACTGGGTACCCAAGCGGGCACAACACCCACACAGATTTCTCTTTTACACTTCCTAAGATAAAACAACTATATCCTCACCTTCTACCTCCTCAGCATATTGTCCTGCTTCTCACCACTGATTCTCTGTCCACCATAAGAAACTATAAACCATTTTACAAACCTACTGAGTATATTGTAGATAATAATTGAATTCATCATTTCTGTACATTGTGACCAAACTGTAAATGTCTTAATAGCAAACATTTGTTTTTAGTATATATTGTTTATATCGGAATTTGATAACATTGTCCTTCACCTCAAAGGAGAGATATTGGATCCCTACTGGGACACAATAAGCCTATAGGGTAAAAGCAGTAATACCTCAGATCCACAGTGCTAGTAGGGAAGACACAAGCAATATGAAAAGAAAGGGAAAAAAGTGTCCCAATCATATCAATATACCACATTATTAGAATCCATGGCCAGTACAGCAGAAAAAATGTCAGAGAAGGAGTTCAGGACATACATGATTAAAATGTTTTGCAAAATAAAGGATTATATAAGAGAGCAAATACAGACAGCAAAAGATCATTTGGAAAAAACCTACATAAACAAATATAGGAAGCAAAAGATAATTTCAATAGGGAGATAGAGGTTCTAAAACAAACGAACAGAAATCCTTGAAATGAAAGAAATAATAAACCAAATTAAAAGTTTAATTGAAAGCATTACCAATTAGATCACTTGGAAGACAGGACTCAGACAATGAAGACAGAATATAAATCTTGAAAAGAATGTAGACTACACAGCGAAAATGGTAAGAAACCATGAGCAGAACATTCAAGAAATATGGGATAGCATAAAAAGACCATATTTAAGAGTAATTGGGATAGAGGAAGGCACAGAGGTTCAAACCAAAGGAATGAGCAATCTATTAAATGAAATAATATCAGAAAAATTTCCAAACATGAAGAACAAATTAGAAAATCAAATTCAAGAAGCTTACAGGATGCCATATGTACAAAATCACAACAGATTTACACCACAGAATATTATAATGAAAATGTTTAATATACAAAATAAGAAAAGAATATTAAAAGGCATGAGAGAAAGGAATCAGATTGTATTTAGGGAGAAATCAATTAGAGTATGTGCAGATTTTTCAACCCAGATCCTGAGAGCTAGAAGATCCCAGAACAGCATGTATCAAGTTCTGAAAAAAAATGGACGCCAACCAAGAATCTTATATCCAGAAAAATTAAGCTTTAGATTTGATAATGAAATAAAAACCTTCCATGATACACAAAAGTTAAAAGAATTTACAACTTGAAAGCCTGCACTACAGAACATCCTCCACAAAATATTCCATGAAGAGGAATTGAAAAACAATAATTGAAAAACATCAATGAAAATGAGCAAAGGGAGGTATTACACTAAAGCAAAAAAGAATCAAAGGAGAAAAAAGTTAAGTTAAATACCAAAAATAAACAAAAATGGCTGGGTATACAAATCATGTCTCAATAATAGTCCTGAATATTAATGGCCTAAACTCACCAATCAAAAGACATACACTGGCAGATTGTATTTAAAAAAAAAAAGACCCAACAATATGCTGCCTTCAGAAGACTCATCTTTTAGAAAAAGATATCTACAGACTGAAAGTGAAAGGTTGGGAAAAATCATACCACTCACATGGACTGCAGAAGCAAGCAGGGGTTTCCATCCTCATATCAAATAAAGTGGATTCAAGCCAAAGCTAATCAAAAGGTATAAAGAAGGATATTTCATATTGCTTAAGGGAACCATTCATCAAGAAGACATTAACAATAGTAAATTTATAAGCTCCAAATAATGCAGCGACTACATTCATCAAACAAACTCTTTTCAAGTTCAAGAGTCAAATAGACCAAAACACAATAATTCTGGGTGACTTTAACACACCTCTTTCACCACTGAATAGATCATCCAAACAAAACCTGAACAAAGAAATTATAGAACTCAATAATAAATCAATAACTTTAGACTTAAATGACATATAGAATATTTCATCCTTCAATAAAAGAATACACTTTTTTTCAGCAGCACATGGATCCTTCTCTAAAATAGACCATATATTATGCCACAAAGCAATTCTTAGCAAATATAAAAAAGTAGAGATACTACTCTGCATTCTATCAGATCATAATAGAATGAAATTAGAAATCAATGATAAAATAAAAAATAAAAGCTACTCCAACACCTGGAGACTAAAAAATATGCTACTGAACAATGTGTTGCAAAAGTCATCAATGAGGAGATTAAAAAATGCTTCGAGGTAAATGAGAACACAGATACAATGTATCAAAATCTCTGGGACACTATGCAGAGAAAAGTTCATTGCAAGGAGTTCATTCCTTAAAAGAAGAAAAGTCAACAAAAATAATGACTTAATATTACATCTCAAAGCCCAAGAAAAAGAACAAATTAACACCAAAAAGCAGTAGAAGACAGGAAATAATTAAAATCAGAGCTGAAATCAATAAAATTGAAACAAAAGAAACAACTGAAAAAAATAACAAAAGAAAAAGTTGGTTCTTTGAAAAAACAAACAAAATTGACAAACCCTTAGCCATGCTAATAAGAGAAGGAGAGAGAAAACTCAAATTACTAACATACATGAAGAAAAAGGAAATATCACAATGGACACTACAGAAATACAGAAGATAACTAGAAATTATTTTGAAAACTTGTACTCCCACAAAACACAAAATATTGAAGGACTTGACAAATTTCTAGAGTTATATGATTTGCCCAAATTGAATCAGGATGATATATACAATTTAAACAAATCAATTTCAAGCAATGAAATAAATAGAAGACAACATCAGAAGGCTACCAACCAAGAAAAGTCCCAGACCAGAAGTATACACAGCCGAGTTCTACAAGACCTTTAAAGAAGAACTAATACCAATACTCTTCAATTTATTTTAGGAAATAGAAAAAGAGGGAGCACTTCCAAACTCATTCTGTGAGGCCAATGTCATCCAAAACCAGACAAAGACATATCAAAGAAAGAAAACTTCTCAATAAAATTCTGGCAAATTGAATACAAAAACATATCAAAAAATTCATCCCAGGGATGCTTGCATGTTGGTTCAACATACAGAAATCAAAATATGTAATTCATCACATCAATAGATGTAAAGAATCATATAATCATCTCAAGATGCAGAAAAAGCATTTGACAAAATGCAGCACCCCTTCATGTTCAAAACACTAGAAAAACTAGGGATGACAGGAACATATGTCAAAATTATAAAAGCTATCTATGCTAAGTCCCAGGCCAACATCATTCTAAATGGAGAAAAATTGAAAGTATTCCCTTTAAAAACTGGAACAAGTCAGGGATGCCCTCTTTCACCACTTCTATTTAACATAGTTCTTGAAACACTGGCCAGCGCAATTATAGACAGATGAAAGAAATTAAAGGGATACAGATAGGGAAAGAATTCAATTAACACTATTTGCCAGTGATATGATTCTACACCTACAAGTCCCAAAAAATTCCACCACAAAACTTTTAGAACTAGTAATTAAACTCAACAAAGTAGCAGGATACAAAATCAACACCCATAAATCAAAGGCATTTCTGTATATCAGTGACAAACTCTCTGAAAGGGAAATGAAGAAAACTACCCCATTGGAGATCCAACATGGCGGCGGGCGCAGAGAGATCAAGTCTCTGACCTCTTCAGCTGCAAGGGCATAGGGAGTCGTAAACCGTCTAAATGCTGTTTGCTCAGGATCACTAGGCAATGCTGAGCTGACGTGGATCTGGGGCGAACAGTCTGGGCCTCTCAAATCACACACCAGGCCCGGATCAGCTGAATTCAAGCTCCCGTTTGCCTGCTTCTCGCAGACAAACTGCTGTGACTCAGCACTAAACGATCCCGCTGAAACAACTGGTCAGCCCTTCTGAACCTTCGGAGGTTAATGCCAACCGAGCCTTCATAGGCAGTGGCCACAGGATGCCAGTCAGGACCCACCCGTTGCATTGGTCACCCAGCAAAGGGAACGAACTGTAGCCATTTGCATGGGATACCACCATGGCAGAGAACTGACCTCACCAGAATGCGGTGGAGGAGATAATTTCATTGAAACCAGCGCAACACACCTGTCAGGTGTGTCGGGATGAAAAAGGCAACATCACAACAGATACTACAGAAATACAGAAGATAATTAGGAATTATTTTGAAAACCTATATTCCAATAAAATAGAAGATAGTAAAGACATCGATAAATTTCTTAAGTCATATGATCTGCCCAGATTGAGTCAGGAGGATATAGACAACCTAAACAGACCAATATCAATGGATGAAATAGAAGAAGCAATCAAAAGACTACCAACCAAGAAAAGCTGACTTCTCATCAGTAACAACATTCCACACTTCTATCAGAGGCAATGGAATGATAACTTCAAAGTACTGAGAGGAAGTAACTGTCAATCTAGTATTCTGTATCTAATGAAAATATTGTTAAAGGATGGAAACAAAATAAATGTATTTATTTTCAAATAAAAAAGCAACATTTAAAGAAACAATAAAGACTGGATTTAGGCAGAAGGAAAGCAATATCAAAGAGTCCAGATAAAAAGTCTTCTTACGTAGACTGAGCAAGAATTCAAGCATTTGGTAGGTACTTAGATGTTAGAACATTAAAGTATCTTCCAACAATGAAGAGAATTATATATGTAAAGTTTTAATCTCTTAGGGCCAAACACTAGATCCAGAGTATAACACTACTTGAGTTTCCACCTCACCTGAGTTGTTGACTTACTAGTAAATTTGACATTTCTTCAGTCACACCTGAAAATGGAGACAATATTTAGTTTGCTAATAGCCACAACAGGGGTACTATTATTTCTATTTCACAAACAGAAAAAAACAACTCTAAGAGGGTGATTTCTCTAAGACTGCACAGCTAACAGAACTCAAGCCAGTTTTCTGATGCAAATATTATACTTTTTAAATACCACTGCCTTTAAAATGCTTCTAATTATTTTTAGAGGTAGAACCCATTTATTAATCAAAAGGTAACTCAGAACCAAAATATATGGACAGATAAAATTGGAGGAAACTGTGTTTTGATTGAAGAGAAGGTGTGCCTAAAGCCCCAGTTATTCAGCCTCCCCATCAGCAGCAGGGCCTCAACTCTTGTGGAATAGTTAATTTCAAGCTCACTGATTGAGGCCTTCATCTTGCTCTGACCTTATGAAGAGCTTTCACTCACTCACATTAGTTTCTGACACAAATCACTTTCTCTTATCCACTCTGTATTCCTTCTACCCCAAACACTGAATGCCAACAATCACTTTCAGATATCCAAGACTCTAGAAGGTCTGTGAACCCCCTAAAATTAATAGAATACAGAATATGTAAATACGTGTCTATAATTTTTATAGGAAGAGGGACTATGGAGCAAAGGAGTAATTCGAGGAAGAGGTCCATGATCTAAAACCGGGTAAGCCCGTTTAGCTGGTTCATAACATCATGGCTTTTATTTACACCTGAAATATTAAAACTCTAGGCCAATTTTCCTGGTTTATCCTTGTTTTCTATTTCACTATTATACAAATTCTTCTTCTCTAAATACTTCTCTCAGTCTAGTCCAACCTCTGAATCTTTATATCTCCCTCAAGGCAGATGATGACCCTGTCTTGGGAGCAAGACCCAAAGGTGCTCATGTTGTCTTTGTTTTGTGTAATGAATTTCATAGAATTCCACAGTTCAAAAAATCATTTTTGTTGTTGTTTTACTGTGAATCAAATGTTAGGCCCTGCAAATGTTAGACAAACCCTCTAAAATTGAGTTTGCCATGTAAATAAATGGATAGCACTGGCTTATTTTCACCTTTTATGCCTATATTATATAATGCATTAAAATGTCAATAAAAGGCATATAAGACCTAAGCAATACTATACACAATCCTAGCCAATTTGTAATGGGTGATCAATATTTATTTGTTGAATAAGTAAACACTTATTTGTAGTGGGTTTAGTTGTTATAGCCAATCATTATTATACTTAGATGACAAAGAATGCATTTTTCTTAGTTGAATGCATAAAATGAATCATTTTCCAGTTTGGTTTTCTACCTAGTATGATTATAAAGTAACTAAATTGATCACTATAATTAGACTCTTTACTTGAGAGTCATATTACATATGATTTTCCTATGAGTAGGTAAAAAAGACTGCTTCTAGGCTCAGTTGGTTGAGTGCTTGCCTTGCATGCACAAGGTCCTGGGTTCAATTCCCAGCACTACACACACACACACACACACACACACACACACACACACACACAAAGACTGTTTCTACCCGACTCCTAGAGAACAAAAGTAGATATTATAAAAGTAGACATAGTTTTAGAGAATTTTCCATGCTATTTCAGCTGACTTTATTTTGCTATAAAATGTAAATTTCTCTTGGCCCATTACAGCAATATTATCCTCTGTGTCAATTTTTGGTATTTGGTTCTAATCTATTTCTAGTTTATTTGTATCTCAAACTAACATTTACTCAAACTTTTATATCAGTATAGTTTATGTTCAATTACTTTTTCAATTTCAATGAATTTTCATCAGATCACTATGTAAAGGCCAATACTGATTTCTGAAGCACTAGCCAATATCTTAGGTTCATTAGCTCACTCACAGCCTAGTGCTAATGTTTCATAGAAAACACAAGTCTGAAATTAGGAAACCTTCTTACTTTTGGTCTGAGGCTGTATTTCAAAACTGGCATTTTCACAACTGAGAGCACCTGTAAACAAGACCTGAGGGAGAATGTAAATGAGCAAAGCAAATCCATCCGTGTGACTGGAAAAGTAAGTTCACATGCTATGGATAAAGGGAAAAAAGTGCCATTTCCTTTTTGAAAGAAAAAACACAGATGGCCTTTGATAACCAGAATATTTCTCTTCTATTATTTATTTTTTGTATTATTAAAAGTTTCTTCTTTAAAGATTTTCAAAAAACTAGTAATGTAAACTTTAGGATATTTCTTGCTGATAACTACTCAGCAAGATTCCTTAGTGTTGTTGGAATGAGATGGACATCATTACCCTAGGTACATGTCTGCGTGTATATATGGTGTGACCCTATATCATGCACAACCAGAAAAATGAAAAGCTGTGCTGCAATTGTGTACAATGAATCAAAATGTATTCTGCTGTCATATATACCTAATTAGAAAAAATAAATTAATTTTAAAAAGATTCCTTAGTGATTAAAAATACAACTGATTTTTGTAGACGCATCTTGGCATTAATACTGACAACCTAAAGAGAGACAGGATTCATGCACGGTGGCCTTTGTACTTTTGTGTGAAGTGAAATAGGACTGGATAATGATACTGCATAATAACCTTTTAAAAATTAATTTATAAAATAATTATCTGCTAATGTTATGCTCATATTCCACTATTTACAAAATACATTTACAAGATGGGAATGATAATACCAGGCTCTTTCAAAAGTTGTATAAAGAAAACATAGTCTGAAGTGCTGAAAATTGCATTTAACGTCATATGCATCAACTGAAAAAAATATAGCTAATGGTTTTTCCATACTTAATGAAGCCATTTTTTCCTTAAAAATGCTATTTTGGCATTTATGATCTAGGTAGTAATTATTTTTAAAAAATAACTAGAAAATCTAATATCTTATTCTTACGTATGTGAAATATTGTTAAAAGTATGTTGGATCACTTCTACTTAGATAAACCTCATAACTACATTATCGTCATAGTATGAAAAGCCTGCAATTATGAAATTAAAAGCACAAAATGACTATTTTATAAATGGTTATGAGTCTTTTTTATGTTAAAGCAAACTGACTTATTGATATTGCTTTATAAAATAAGATTATTGGGCTGGGAGTACATAGTTTAGTGGTAGAAGGATCACTTAGTATGTACAAAGCCCTGAGTACTATCTCCAAAACCTCAAATATGCACATACATTGAACACAGTACAACTTGATGATAATTCTTATCAAATAAGATTTTAGTCATTTTTTAAAATCCATACATGAATGAAAGAAAAGAATTCTTGAAGTAATGAATAAAGGTTGGAAAACAAACAAACTAGATTTTAAAAGAGACTCGGAACTCCCCACAAAGAAAAGCCCAGGCCCAGATGGCTTCAATGGTGAATTCTAATACTTTTTTTTTTAATATTTGTTTTTTAGGTGTAGATGGACACAACACAATGCCTTTATTTTTATATGGTGCTGAGGATTGAACCTGGGTCCCGCCCTTGCTAGGCGAGCACTCCACCGCTGAGCCACACAATCCCAGCCCCAGAATTCTAACACTTAAAGAAGAATTAATATGATTCTTCACAAACTCTTCCAAAAATAATAAAAAAAAGAAACACTTCCCAATTACTTTTAAGAGGCTAGTATCACACTGATACCAAAACCAAACACATCACAAGAAAAGAAAGGTACAGACAAATATTATGTAAAAACCTCAAAAACATGCTACCAGACTGAGTGCAGTAACATAAAAAAGGAATGGTGGATTATACCTTATGATCAAGTGGGTTACCCCAAAAGTGCAAGGTTAATGCAATATCCAAATATCAATTGATTAATATACCATATCAGTAGAATAAAAGACAAAAATGATCATTTCAATAGTTGCAGAAACACATAACAAGCTAGGAATAGAAAGAAAATCCTTACCCAGATATTGTACGTGTATGAAAAACCCAGAGCTAACATCAAACTCAATGGTGAAAAGCTAACTTTTTCCTAACATCAGAAAAAAATACAAGAATGTCTGCTCTTACAATTCCTTTTCAACATCATACTAACTGCCATCAAGTGAAGGCAATTATGCAAGAAAAGGGGATGTCAAAATCCAGACTAAAAAGACTGAATGACATGAAAATTAAGAAAATTCCATTGATGATAGCATCAAGAATAAAAAAAGAAAAAAATGTAACAAAAGAAGTACAAGATTTGTATTCTGAAGATCACAAAAGATGGTTGAAATATTAATCCTTTAACCTATAATGAAAGTTCATCATTATTCCCACTTAACAAATTTTAAAAGTAGGGCTTGGTGCTAAAGGTGTAGAAACTAAAGAAAACTATAAAAGTGAAAATAATACCATGGGAAAGATAGCCACATTCATGTATCAGAAGATATACTATGGTTAAAATTATCTAGTTTCATGTAGTCCCCACAAAGTTCTCAACTTCATTTTTTTTGCAGAAATTGGCAAGCTGATCCTGAAATTCATATGAAAAATCAAGGAACACAAAATAACCAAAATAATCTTGAAAAATAACAAAATTGGAAAATTCACACTGATTTCAAAACCTACCATAAAGCTATAGTAATTAAGACAGAGTGCTATTGACAAAAGGAGACATATAAATTAATGGGAGAGAACTTAAGGTCCAGAAATAAACCCTTATATTTACGGACAAATGACTCCCCCGCCTCCATAAGGGGAATTGAACTCTGGGGAGTTTTACTACTGAGATACATCTCCACCCCTTTTTATTTTGGGTCTCACTAAATTGCAAAGGCTGGCCTTGAACTTGTCAGTCCCCAAAGTAGCTAGGATTATAAGTGTCCACCAAATTCAATGAGGAAAGAAGAGTCTAATGATGTAATGCTGTACAACTGGACATCTACATGCAAAAGAATGAGATTGGAGTCTACTTCACACAATATACAAAATTTAATTTAAAATGGATCAAGGACTCAAATATAAGAGCTAGTATAATAAAACTCCAATCAGGCAACATAGATGTTTATCTTCATGACTTTGAATTAAGCTGTGAGTCTTAGATGACGCCAAACTATAAGCAATCAAGATAAATTGGACTTGTTGAAAAATTAAAACTTGTGTGCTTCAAGGGACATCAAGAAAGTGAAAAGACAGCCCGCACTGGGAGAAAATATCTGCAAATTATATATGTTATGAAATTTTTGTCCAGAATAAAGAGCTACTACAACTCAATAATTAAAAAACAATCTGATTTTAAAACTGGACAAAGAATCGGAGGAGACTTTTCTCCAATGAGTAAATAAAATGGTGCTCAACATCATTTGCCATCAAGAAAAGGCAAATCAACACCACAGTGAAATAATACTTCACACTCACTTGTACTGCTATAATAAAAATGATGAACAATTAACAGGGTAAGGATGTTGAGAAACTAGAACTCATGAAAATGTCTGAATTGTGTACTTTTTTACAGTGATATATAATTGAAAACAAACTTTATATGGAATTAGAAGTTATTAGTTTAGCTAAAGTTTATAGAATCATGATTTTAAGTAAAATTTTAAAGTCTAATAAAATATTCAAATATATTTAATACAGTAAGCATTGTATTTCAGAAAAATAAACATTGAACTAGTAAAAATTTTCAGAACATACTGGATTATAAACAACCTAAGATACAAAGCAACAATAATGGTTTATATTTCCCATATACTTGCTATGGGGCAGATTTTTTTTATATTTTAAATTTATGATGAAAGTTTTACCATCATTATTCCCATTTAACAGTTTAAAAAACTGGCATTTAGGAGCCAGGCATGGTGGTTGCATACCTGGCATCCCAGTGACTCAGAAAGCTGAGGAGGATCACAATTTCAAGGTCAGCCCCAACAACTTAGTGAGGCCCTCTATCAAAAAGCACCACATAAAAAAATAAACAAAAAGTTATATTAAAAAAAGTTGGTTGGGGACATAACTCAGTTGGTAGAGTGCATGCCTTGCCTGCACAAGGCCCTGGGTTCAATCCCCAGAACCACAAAAAAATAAAAATTAAAAATACATAAAGTTTGCACTTGATTAAAAAAAATTGGGGCTCAGAAGTTTGCCAAGTTCACATAATTCATAAATATGTGGAGCTAGACTTAAACACAAGTCTCTGGGATTTCAGAGTATATATTCTGAATCATTATGCATATAGCTATTAAAATTATAAAAGCCCACAAAATTTTATACTGTCATGTTTATTATATAATTCCACAATTTTTTTTCAATTTTTTATTCTTAAGTTTTAGGTGGACACATATCTTTATTTTTACATATTTATGTGGCTCCAAGTGCCTCATGCATGCTAGGCAAGCATTCTACCACTGAGCCACAACCCCAGCCCCCTAATTCCACAATTCTAATAATGATGCGTATATGTGTTTATATATTTACATATCTAAACATACATACACATACCTGTTTAGAAATGTGGCAATATGCAAAATATTAATAATGGTAGTAAATTATTGAGGTGGATGTCTTTGTAATTATTTGTATATCTAAATTTTGTATAGTAAACATGTGCCACTAATGTAATTTAAAAAAAAAAGTACTCTTCAGATTTTCTTCAGCAAATAAATTAGGCAACTGAAAAATACATATATACCAAATTTTCTCAATATTTAAGGTCAATATTTAAACCTAGATTAAATAAACATAAAATTATTCCATAACAAAAATAGCCAGTGTGCAGATTCCATTAGATTGAGAGTTTGAAGCCAGCCTCAGCAAAAGCGAGGTGCTAAGAAACTCAGTGAGACCCTGTCTAAATAAAATACAAAATAGGGCTGGGGGTGTGGCTCAGTGGTCGAGTGCCCCTGAGTTCAATCCCTGGTACTCAAAAAAGAAAAAAAAAAAAAGATTCAAAAAATTATTTGTTAATGTATATTTTTTAAAAGTTTTTTTTTTTTTTTACACTGGGCATGCTGGTACACACCTGTAATCCCAGAAGCTCAGGAGGCTGAGGCAGAAGGATTACAAATTCAAAGCTAGCTTTAGCAATTTAATGAAGCCCTATCCTGCCCATCCTTAGCCATATTTTAGGAATGTATAAAAAGATAAAGTTCCATATACTTTTAAAATGTGTCAGATTAAAAACCACTGTTTTTATGAAAGTTAAATTCCTTGAGGGAGCTAAGAGGTTAACTTTCAAACCTCTTAAGACCTTCGCAAGTAAATTCTCCTTATTTCAATGTGATTGTTTCAAATATTAAAAAAATTGTATTTTCTGTTGACAAGACCACACAGTTGTATGCATATAAACCATCATTAACAAGGTAAACTAGTTCAATATTCTAATATATTAACTCCAATTCTGTCGATTATGCTTCCTCTTCTGTACAACAAATCTCGTTGAATATCCAAGCTTTGGCCAATTCCTTTTATTTATTTTTTTAAATACTTGTTGCTCATTTTCATTGCTAAAAAATGAGTAGCCATTGACAATATTGCTTCACAGAAGCAATTTTTCCTGTTCACCTAGGAAACTATATAGCTAATTAATTAGTTACTTGGTCATATGCATAATGAACACTAAAAATAGGCTCGGGTTTTATGTTGTCCAAAATTCCCTTAATTACTGTTTAAACCCAAATTAGTTCAACTAAGGTGCTCAAATGTCACCTTCTCAGGTAATACCCATCTTGACCCCTTGTTTAAAACTGCAACTAGTTTCCCCTATTCCTCTCCAACCCTACTTTTGTACTGGGCTCCTTTACATTTATCACCTTCTAACACATCTTATGGTTTATTTATCTTCTTCACTTTCTTGGGAAGTTTTTATTCATTTTGCTCCCAGTGCTTATGACATACATAGCAGATGCTATTGAATGACTAATCTTACTATGAGGTGAACAGTAGAAGCTGTTGCTTCTGTCTGAGCTTATTTGGTGATTTATACAAACAGGTGGAAATGTCATGGTTAACTTTGTAATTAGAGTAAACCATTATTTTTTACCCTTCTTGAAGCAGGAAAGAACTTTCTCCAGTAGCCTCAATAGAAACCAATACCTACAAGAGAAGGCTTATACTCCAAAAATAGTGGCTCAGAACCTGAGAACACAAACAGGATCCAGACAGAAAAGTTGTACATCTGAGATTTTGCAGGGAAAGGGATCTTCCTTTTTTATATATTTTGGATCTCATTTTTCCCATAGCAAGTATCTATTTTATCAATTAATATGATTAAAAATTAATTCATATACTATGTGGGATATTTTGGAAAGCAACAAATAAAGTGTTAAATGACTATTTTGGTTTTGGTACTGGGGACTGAACCCAGGGATGCTTTAACACTGAGCTATATACCCACCCCTTTTTAAAATTTTGAGACAGGTGCTCACTATCGGGCTGGTCTCAAATATTTGATCCTCCTGCTTTAGCCTCTCTTCTGAGTCACTGGGATTACAGGCATGCATCATCACGCATGGATTGTACTTACTATGTTTTAAAAGGATATTAATATCCTTTCATATCAAAACTTAATGGTAAATCCCATTATGAACAGCACTATTAAGAGAGCCTGACTTATCACAATTTGTAAGATTCTCAACACATTTGACACACTTAAAACAGTCACAGTTGTTTTAAAATAAATTTAGCAACTACATTTCTAAACATTTTTAAACATGAGATTAAGAACTATAATGATCTGGGGTTGTAGCTCAGTGGTAGAAAACTTGTCTAGCACGTGTGAGGCACAGGTTTGATCCTTAGCACCACATAAAAACAAATAAAGGTATTATGTCCATCTACAACAAAAAAAAAAATATTTTTTTAAGAAAAGAAGTATAGGGGCTGGGGATGTGGCTCAAGCGGTGGTGCACTCACTTGGCATGCGTGCGGCCCAGGTTCGGTTCTCAGCACCACATGCAAACAAAGATGTTGTGTCCGCCGATACCTAAAAAGTAAAATATTAAAATTCTCTCTATCTCTATCTCTCTCACTCTCTCTTTAAAAAAAAAATTCTCTCTCTCTCTCTCCCTCTAAAAAAAATTTTTTTTTAAAAAAGAAAAGAAGTATAATGCCCTCGAAGAATAAAAAAATGCAAGTTGGATGTGGTGGCACATTTCTATAATGTTAGATTCTTGGGAGGCTGAGGCAGAAGGATCAAAAAATTCAAGATCAGGCTACGTAACTTAATAAGACCCTGTCTCCTATCCCTAAATCTAAAAGTAGACAGCCTCAAAAGTACAAATTTAAAATTTTGTACCCTTAAAATATGATATTTATTTTTATTCATCATATTTTATAGCCCTTATTTTTTAAAATATTAACAAATAACATACAACTTGGTCATTTGGTAGACAATTCTGTTCACTGGAAAATAGCTGATATTCTTCTTAATAAATGTGTATGTTATTTTCTGCCTTCCATGTACTGTCACTGTAAATATGCTAGTAGTGTGCTAAGCTATAAAGTTATACCTTAAATGCCTTGTATGGGAGCTACTTTTGGCTTTGTTTCAAACAGTTCCATGTAGTTAAGCTTTTTGAGTTCTATTTGCATTTTCCAGTTTTTGTATCCTCAAATTTTTTCAAGCTGTGAGATCTAACTTCTTATTCTTCTCTTTGGAGTTGCTCCATCTTTCACAACTACCACACATTACTGATAAAAAACACAAGGCAAGCCAGATGTGGTGGGAAAGTCCTGGAACTTCAACAATCCCAGAGGCCAAGGCAGGAGTTATCATAAATTCCAGGTCAGCTTAAGAAACTTACGTGAGCCTCAGGAATTAGGGAGACACCATCTCAAAATAACAAAAAGGACTGGGAATATAGCTCAGTAGTACACTGCCCCTAGGTTCAATCTCCAGTGCCAAAAATATAAAAATAAAAATAATTAATAAAATACATAGGGTGGGGAAACCATCAAACTAACCTTACTACATTTTTGTACAAAAAATGTAAACTGCCTCAGGGAACTTTGAAAGGTACTATACTGAGATTTGGGTTTGCAGAGCTTATGACATCATCTTTAGGAAATCAGTTACCTCCTTAGAGATTTTAGATGTGTTCCAATGTTCACAGAAATGACTAAATAAACAAGCTGTGCCTCTATTTGTGTTTGGTGTGAAAGAGCATCTATACCAGATCTGGAACAAAGTAGGTCCTTGATCAATGTGCATACATAATGTGTATATATTTTGTGTATACATATCCCCCAAAAAAGGAGCTTAAATGATGTATATCAATCTTTTAACCTTACCTAGAAAGTAGAGAGGGAGATGAGGAATAAAAGAAATGTTCTTACTTTTGATCCACCTACTTCTGTAATTTTTTTTAAAAATCAGGATTAAACAACCTAAATGTATAATTTATATCCTGGTTTGTATGTGTCTACAAAGACAACAAAATAACAGAACACTTCCACTTGAAGTGGAAGTGACTTTGGATGCTTGTCATCACTGTATACCTGTCAGTCACACCTGACTGAGTTCTGTTGGCCCTCCAAAATGCTCAGATGAAGCAGTTCCCTCTTATGAAAGATGCTTAGCATACTAACCACCATTTTGTCTTCCCTTAAACAGTTAACCAGCACAATTTAAGTCAAGTTTCCTTTCCTGCCTGCAACTGTCCACTTTTTTTGTTTCATAACATATTAAGAAGACCCTAGAATATATACATAGATTTCCAGTGATGGTATGATCCAGAAACTATAACCTTTGTGATGGGCTGGCTGCCTTCCTGGTCCTCACCAGCAGCTTTGTTTCCCTTTAAGTCCTAAAGGAAAAACTCTACAGAGTCAAACCTGTGGTGGGTCCACGTCTATGGCCATAGTAGTCAGATAAGGTTATCTTTTTCAAAGATGGTTCACACTCCTTTCCTGGCTGTCTTCCAGGCTTGACTACTTTGCCTTTGGTTCAGTTTTCACTCTTTTTATCTATCTGTGCTTCATTGTATTGATATTAAAAATAAGAATTATGTTGACTATTTTTTGGTACTGGGACTAAACCCAGGGTCTTGCACACGTTAAACACATGCTCCATAACAGAGCTACATGCTAGTGTGTTGACTTTTCATTATGTAAAATTAATTAATAAAATCATATGTGTGGACAACACAGTCATGGCTTAAACTATAAAATTTCAGTCTTCCTTGGGTTTTTATGAAAAATCAATATCCTCCTATTCACTCAACAAAATAATTTACAAAACATTATATCTAGTTTCTGGTTATTGTGGAGTTGGATGAGTCCCCTCATCCCTCAACACTCAAATTACATATAGCAAAGTTTCTTATTTTCTTATTAAAATGTTGAATATGAGTATAAAATCAAGTGACTAAAACTCAGCCTATTTTCAATTATGCTTCCTGCTTTTATTATATAAATTAAGAAAGAAACCAACCCTCATATAACTGTCTTAGAACCTCCACAAATTTATCTGGGTAGCCAATATGACAACTGACAAAGATTCAGACTTACTGACAAACTATAAATACTATAAGCTAATGTTACTCTCTTAATACTCAGTGGGAAGATTTTGGGTATAGAAACTACTAAAAGTCAGAAGTCTCTAATGTACTTAGTCCTCATCCTTCCACTGCATGTAGGAGGTAAATTAGTTTGCTTCTGACTTCACTTTTCTCATCTAAAATATGAAGTTTGAATGAGATGTCTTATATACACTTTTTAGTCCTAACATCCCGTATTTTTAATCTGTTAACTATGGTCAAATGGAAACCAATAATAATGTTCAATATTTTTTACCAAATCAAATATCCATAAATAGTATTTCATTAACTTACAGTATTCATAGAAAACAAAAAATACTATCTTTTTTACATAATATAAGTCATGAATGGAGACAGCAATTTGTAAAAGTCCATAGAATTACAGCACAATAAGAACAATGTATTGATTTCTTTATTGTGACTTTAGTATTCTATTCACTATATTATCTTTATTACATTATTATACTTAGAAAGCTTTTAAACCTTTCTTACTCCTAGTTAGCCAATTTGCTATCTAATGTACTCAAGTATACCCTGTTCAATTTTTTACTCTTTGAAATCTCTAGAACATTCTCTTTCCCCCTTTGTTCTTACATTGAAATAATTGCCAATGATACTTTCTCCCAAGGTCCCATCTTAAAGAGTTTGTCTCGTCTTCTACATAATTTCTATTAATTTTCTACATAAATTTTAACCAAATAAAGACTATCTCTATCATATCTACATTCATCAGTATCAGCTAGAGGCTTGTTCCTTTATCTCTATCATATCTACATTCATCAGTATCAGCTAGAGTCAATACATTCAAGCATCAAAGGGCTGAAAAAGACACCAGAGATCCTTTGTACTTTCTGCCAAAATGATTTTGTACCTTCCTCTGTGACTGTTCTGTCATTTACCCTTTAGGGCCTTCTAACTTCTAGCCCTTGAAGTCAATGAATAGAATTGGTTTTCCAAGTTCTCTAAAGACATTGGCTAGAACAGCCCATCTGCATCTTTACATTCCTGACTTCTCCAAGCAGAATATCTTGCCCTAGTTGTGGTCTCCAAGACCTAAGTCCTATCACTAACCTATCCAGTGAGAATATCAACCAGTTTCTGTTCTCCTTGCTTCTGCACAAGTTTTCAGACTTGTCTCTAAACTGGCATAGAGACATATCTACTGTTAATTCCACATGTACTAGTGAGAGGCCACACTCTATTCCCTATACCCAGGAAAGAAAGGTCAAGGGCGTAAACTCTAATTTCCCATTAGTACTAGCAAATGGCAGAAGCAAGAGAGTCACTATGCACCTAAACTAGATATCCTTATCTCACAATCTATCTGGGACTCTCCATGTATTACATAAAAGAATTAGAGGAGAAAACTGGAGAAACTGTACCATTTTCTTATGCACAACAAACTATACTTGATTCTCAAGAATCAAGAGTCTCAAACCTCAAAGGACTAATAATGACCAGTAAACTTTTGTAGCCCCCGTTTGTGAGAATGCTGGAATTCTTCCTACCATTTGTGCCCTCAGCCCCCTCCTAATTCTGAAGCCCTAGACCCCTTCTTCAAACTCCTATTGACTCATCAACTGAAGCAACCCAAAAAACCCATAAATTCCTTTATAGTACAGTAACTTGCCTGTATTCTGACTGATTAGTACCCATGCAATTGATGCTCCACAAATCGTGCATCTTGAACAATGCCTCTGGTTTCCTTTAAGGACTCCCAAGGACTAGTTTATACTTTTTCCTGCCTTCTTTCTGCACCCAGATCTGGGAAAACATCTAGTGTATCTTTTTTTAAAAAAATTTTTTAAGAGAGAGAGAGAGAATTTTAATATTTACTTTTTAGTTTTTCGGCAGACACAACATCTTTGTTTGTATGTGGTGCTGAGGATCGAACCCGGGCTGCACACATGCCAGGCGAGCGCGCTACCGCTTGAGCCACATCCCCAGCCCCATCTAGTGGATCTTGACAGGAACAGATCTAGCACTACCCAGTCCAGCAGGCAGCCAGCCAATTCCTGTTCCTTCAGATCTTCTCTGCCATAGCTGGCCTTGCACTCAGCAGAATATATGACACCAGTGGCAATGGCAGAGGCACTGGCATTTCAGCCAGCAAATGTCTGGTGAGTCTAAAGAAAAAGCCCATAGACTGACGAGACTACTGTCTACAAATTCCCCAGAGTATCTTCATATGGTTAACTGTGGGCACTGTAGCCTCCTAAAGTTGCTTGTTTTTTCCTTCTGTGTTTGGGATTGAACCTGGATTCTCAAGTGTGTAAGGCATGCTCTCTACCACTGAGTTACACATTCAGCCCCTACACCCAAAGTTTTGAATAAGGCAGCAAGAGTGAAGATGTGCTAGCTGGCAGACTGGCCCATCCTATCAACTAATTTATAATTTGAATATTACCTGCACCCAGAAGCATATGCAATTAAGCTATCTCTGGTTTTTATCTACCTTCTGACATATCTAATGACTGCCCTGGTAAAAGTCAAAGACAGTGACAGTGCCAAGGTGGGTCAGTTAGCTGATATGCTAGCAAATTCCAGTTGCATATTAAAGAGTCATCTTGTAATGACTCCTCGCTCAGAGTTCAAAATAAGAATAATTGAATCTGTCAGCTCCCTAAGAATATGAGTTCTGACAAAATAGCACCTTCTTACTGTTCTTGCCCAAGACTTTACAGGCAAGCCCATGTAAGGGTAGGAAGGATTAGGGAGGGATTCATATCAATTTAAGAGTCTACACCAATTGAAGTGGACTCTTGTTTCTTTCAAAGTCTTTTTTAACCAAGGAAAAAAGGCTTGACTAAATGACACCTGGTACCTGACATCTCTGTCAAGAGGGTATATTCACTGAGTGAGGTTTAGGTCTTCCAAAAATACAGATGATATGAATTCAGACCCTATCTTCTTAAATGCTGGTGTTATTCAATAAGGGAAAATAGAACAAAAACATAAATCAAGGAACTCTGACTCTGCTAGGACCATGGTAGCCTCATACATTAACAGTGTAGCCAACTCAGATATCCCCATGTTCCAAAGTGTTTAGTTTGTTCTACCCTATAAAGGACAGCTGGAAGGACATTACTAATTCTCTGTTACATGATCTGGCAAACCAGGGAGGGGAACAGAGCTCACCACTGAAACTAAGACAAATAATCACAACTTGACCAATCAAGTGAGGGTCAGATATAAGGTTATGCCATCAAGGTCAGAACAACCCAGAAGTAGCTCTGAAAAAGCAGAATGCTGAAGAAGAAATGGAGGAGACTGCTCTATCAGAATGGCAAGGTCAGGCTGGGGATGTGGCTCAAGTGGTAGTGCGCTCGCCTGGCATGCGTGAAGCCCGGGTTCGATCCTCAGCACCAGATACAATCAAAGATGTTGTGTCCGCCAAAACCTAAAAAATAAATATTAAAAAAAAAAAAAAAGAATGGCAAGGTGCATCCATCAGTAGAATAAGTCCCACACAAATTTTATGGCTTTGCCAAACTACCCTGATACACTGCTTCGGGCCACTCGAGTTATTCAACTGGTAATAAAATGTCCACAAATGTTTCCTTTTTTTTTTTTTATTGCTACTATCAGTATGCTCCATATCAAATGGCTACTTGAAACATTGTCTATACAGACGCCAGTCCATGGGTGGTTTGTGACTGGCCTACAAGATAAGTACAGAAATTGAAAGTTGTGTTTTTTGTTTTGGGTACTGGGGATTGAACTCAGGGGCACTCAACCACTGAGCCACATCCCCAGTCCTTTTTTTTTTTTTTTTTTTTAATTTCATAGACTTATGAAAGGTATTTCTTCAACAGTTAAGACTTCAAAACTGAAATTACTCCTTGATCCATGGATGGCAGAATGGATTTTGTTGGCAGCCATGAAAACAACATTAATCTCATTCTGACTATCCAACACAGCTCTTGGGCAACCAGGTACATTGTCAGTCAGCAGTAAAAATTTGAAAGGAATCTTGGTTTTGTTAGTTTATTCTCTGAATAGAAGGCCTCAACTGTGGGGTTAAAGTATTCAATAAATCATATTGTAAACAGATGTTCTATCATCAAGGCTTCATCAGGCAGAAAATGTTTAGTATTATTCTGAAGGACCCTGATATTTTTCAAAATGGTGGATGAACATTGGCTTCATCTTAAAAGTCAACAGCTGCAATGTCCCCTAATAAGTTACACTGTCCTTTGAAGCTTTGAAGCCAGACATTGACTTCTCTCTCTAGCTATGAAAGTCCTAGATGGCATCTTCTTCCAATAAAAAACTGTTTCCTCTACACTGAAAACCTATAGTGTAGTATCGCCAGTGTTGTTGCCTTCATGAGTAATCTTACTGAGGTTTCTGGAAAACTTGCTGCAGCTTCTACACCAGCATTTGCTGCTTCATGTTGCACATTGATGCCATAGCAATGGATTCTTTCCTCAAACCTCATGAACCATACTCTGCTGGCTTTGAACTTTTCTTCTACAGCATCCACATCTCTCTCAGACTTCATAGAAGTGAAAAGAGTTAGGGCTTTGCTCTGGATTAGGCTTTGGCTTAAGAGAATCTTGTGTCTGGGTTTGATCTTCCAACCAGACCACTAAAAACTTTCTCCCTATCAGCAATAAGACTATTTCTCTTTCTTACCTAACTCATGTGTTCACTGTGGCTAACTGGCACAAGAGACCTAGCCTATCTCAGTTTTCAACGTACCTTACTAAGTTTAATCATGTCTAGCTTTTGAGATAAAGTGAGAGACCTGTAATTCTTACTTTTAATTGAACACTTATAAAGGTCACTATACGACTAACTTGGTCTAGTTTCTACATTGTTGTCTCTCAGGGAATAAAACGGACCAGAGGAGAAGAGAGATGAAACAGCACATTAGTTGAGAAGTCAGAACACACACAACATTTATGGATTAAGTTCACTGACTTACCTAAATGCAGTTTATGGCACCACAAAATAATTACAACAGTAACACCACAGATCACCATAACAGATGTAGTAATGAAAAGTTTGAAATATTTCAAGAATTACCAATATGTGACACAGAGACATGAAGTGAGCACATTTTGTTGGAAAAATGGCACCAACAGACTTGCTTAATGTAGGATTGCCAGAAACCTTCAATTCATAAAAATTACAATACCAAAAATGGAATAAAACAGAGCACAATAAACAAGGGATGCCTGCATATCACTACTGCTGCTTAAAGTTGGCACCAGAAATAATTTCTTGGGGTATTCATTCATGCATCAAACATGTATTAAAGGCAGAGGATGTAGCTCAGTGGTAAAGTGTTGGCCTAGTAGCCTTGAGGCCCTGAGTTGGATCCCCAGCATAGCACTACAAAACATCCCCCTAAACACACACATACACGTTTATTATGTACTTAGGACTGAGCCAAACCCTGAGAATATAAGGTGACATGGTACCTGTATTCAAAGGCCTTTGTACTGCAAAGCAAGAATGGTCCATGTTCTATAGACAGCCATCATGTTCCTACCACCTTCCCTCCAGAAAGTGACAGTCAAAAATAGGTTTACCTTGTTTACTTTTATATTCCTACCACTAGCATGTATAAAGGGTACAAAAACATTGAATGCAAGTTTGTATAAACAGTAAACAATGTTTAAAACTTAAAAGCTAAACTTTTAAGCACATACAAGAATATAAGAATACACAAGCCAGGGCTGAGGATATAGCTCAGTTGTTGAGCATCTGCCTAGCAAATGTGTAAGGCCCTAGGTTCAATCTCCAGAACTGAAAAAAAGAAAAAACCAGAATATACAAGTTAATTCTATTATAATTAAATACTTACTTCAAATTGTAGATCATAAGTTACAAAACCCAGGTAAAACCATCCTTTAAAATAATTAGTTGCTAGGGATGGTAGAGCATGCCTATCATCCCAGGGATTGGGAGGCTGCAGCAGGAGTACCTTAGAATTCAAAGTCAACCTTAGCAACAGTAAGTCACTAAGCAACTCAGTGAGAACCTGTATCTAAATAAAATATAAAATAGGGCTGGGGATGTGGCTCAGTGGTTGAATGCCCCTGAGTTCAAGCCCCAGTAGCCCCCCCCCAAAAAAAAATGATAAAAATCTTAAAAATATTGTTGAAGGAACTCTGAACCTGGATAGACGCCAAGGAATATGAAAATTTCCAGATATGTTTAGAAAAAATATATTATAGAATGAGGTCTATGATCTTATTTACCTTCACCCTGATTACCTAAAAAAAAGGTTCAACTATGGTCACATTCTAGGTAGTAGGTATTAGGACTCCAATATGAATTTGGGGGTAGACATAATTTAGCCCACTATACTGTCTTTTAAATTTCATGTATTTTAAGATGCAAAATACATTCATTCTATCCCAAAAGCCCCCAACATCTTAACCCATTCTAGCATCAAACTCTTTTAATCAGGTGTGGGAGGACTCATATTTTACCTCCTCCCGAGATAAAATTCTCCAGCTATTAACCTGTGAAAACAAGTATGTAATCTGCTTTCAAAATACAACAGTGGGATAAACACAGTATATTCCCATTCTAAAATTTTGCAAGAAACTAAAGAACTGTTGATAGACCCCAAGCAGGCCTGAAATCTAAGGTGGCAAATTTCATTAGATTTCTAATTTTTTTGAAATATAGCTAGACTTGAGAATTTTCCAAATCTTCAACTATGGGTTCTTTTTTGTCTTAATAATTCCTTCTTCCATCTTCAAACTTCATCACTTAGAAGTTTATCTATTTTCCACATACTAGAATACAATTTGGCTAAGTTCTTTGACACAGCACAACAGAGTCCCTTTCCTCCAGATATCAGTAACATATTCATTTCCATTTGAGATCTCAACAGAACTACCTTTAACATCCTTGTTCCTACCAACATTTGTTCATAATAGTACATTTCCATGATGAAATATATACTTCTCTTCCTAAGCCCTCACTAGAACCACCTTCAATATCCCCATTTTGACTTACAATCTCTTCAAGGCAATTAAAGCTTTTCTAAAATATCTATTCCTCACCACAATCCATTACCTCATTCTAAAGCCATCTCCGTATTTCTATATTTGTTACAGCACCCCTCCCACACACACACTCTTTTTTAATACCAAAATCTGTATTAACCTGCTAAGACTGCATCTTAGATCCCTTTTGTTGCTATAACAAAATACTTAAGACTGGGCAATTTATAAAGAATTCAACTTTACTTGGCTTACAGTTCTGGAGGCTGGGAAATTCAAGAGCATGGCAACAGCACCTGACATCTGAGAGGGTCTTTTTGCTTTATAACATGCTGCAACACATGGCAAGACAGTGCAATGTGCTAGCTTTGCTCTTGCAAAGCCACTAATGCCATAGTAGGGGTCCTGTTCCATAACTTTATTTAATCCAAACCACCTCCTCCCAAAGGCCCCTCCCCACCAGACCAATAACATAAATTAGGGGAGCAGGCTTCCAACACAAAAATTTGGGGGAACACATTAAAAACACAGCAGGTTGCCATAACAAACTATCACAGTCTAGGTGGCTTAAACAACAGAAATTTATTTTCTCACACTTTTGAAGACTTGAAGTCCAGGATGAAGGTGTTGGCAGGGTTAGTTCCTTCCAAAGTCCCTCTTCTTGGCTTGTAGATGGCCATCTTCCTCCAGTGTCTTCACATGGTCATCACTTTGTATGTGTCTTAGTCTTCTCCTCTTACAAGGACACCACTCATATTGATTGGGGCCCACCCATTTTACCCTGATTACCTCTTCAAGGCATTATCTCCAAATATAGTGACAACCTAAGCATTAGAAATTCAGACTTAAATTCAATATATGAATTTAAGAGGACACAATTCAGCCCACAAAAAGCTGGAACAACTTGTATTGATTTATTGAATGGATACTAAAGAGCATTCTTTCCCAGCCATCATGCTAGTTGGTAACTATGCAACAGTAAGCAAAATAGGTGTAATTCCTGACTTACAAAACTTAAAAATAATGGAGGGAAATAATCATATACAAATAAAGATAAAAACCCATGAGAGCACACAAGGTGTATTTGGGCCTCATCAACCTGTAACATCCAAAGACTTTGATGAAGCACCCAAATGTGAAAGATGAGTATGGAAAGGTGTGTGCACACAGAATTTTTCAGGAAAAGGGAAGAGCGTAGCACATTTAAAGAATTGTAATTTGGCCAGAAGGGCTATAATCTAGAAAGTGAGAATAGTAGTAAAACATGAGGTTGGTTACAAAAACAGGATGATAATCACTCAGGGTCTTAAATATCATATTATGATTGGTCTTTACCCTAAGAGCAATGTGAAGCAACTGAAAATCTTTAAGCATGAGTACATTTTCACTTTAAAAAGAATCCCTCTGAAAGAGAGATGATACATGGAGCTTCTAAGGTTCTGAAAATGTTCTATTTCTTGACCTGGGTATTGGGTTACATGATATGGTCACTGTGAAAATTGAATGAATAATGACTCTATAAATAGAGATTCAAGAGATATTCATGTGGCAAAATCCAAGGACTCATATGGATTGAATATAAAAGGGGAAGGGAGGCATCCAAGAACTTACAGTTTCTGGTTTCTAGAAATTCAAAGGCAGACCCATACACTGTGCCATGAAATTCTGAAGACACAAATATGGAGATCACAGGTTTATAGGAACCTTTCAGGCTTAAAAGGGGAAATATCAGGGCTGGGGTTGTGGCTCAGTGGTAAAGCACTTGCCTAGTATGTGTGAGGCACTGGGTTCAATCCTCAGCACCACATAAAAATAAACAAAATAAATGTCTATCAACAACTAAAAAAACATTTAAAAAGGGGTGGAGGGACATCAAATAGACAAAGAAAAAGTATATAGACTCGAATTCTGAGGACATGACTAGGAAGTAAATATATTTGGGGTCAATTTTGTTCATAGAAACAGTAGGTATAAAATCATTCAGCCAGTATTTAATGAGAGCCCAAGGTTATTACCCAGTACTGTTTTAGATTTTGTAGCCACAACTAGGAAGAAAATAAACAAGTTCTTGTGGATCTTATAATCTAGCTCAGTAAGACTACTAAAAAACTTCAAATACTAGTAGTACCATGATGACAACAGCATAATGCAAGAGAGGTTAGGGATAACTCTACTTTAGACTGGAACAGTTAGGAAAGGTGACATTTCAGTTAAGACCTAAATGTTGAGAAAGTGGTAGGTATAGGAAGAATAGATCAAAATTATTAGGGGTGGAGGGGGAACACAAGTAGTACTTCAAGCAAGAACAAGCTGAGCGTGAAATTAGATCAGACAAAAACAATACAGATAGGATGTAGTAAATGAACTGGTGAAAGACAAGACCAGGAAAGAAGCCAAAGATGACATTATGTAGCTTTAAGTAGGGTATGATTGGATTTAAAAACATATTTTTTCTTAATTTAAATTAGACTATACTAGTCACTCTGGGTTAAAATTAAAGGCTGGTGGGGAGAACTGGAGAATGAAGTTGACCAAATTATGTTATGTGCATGTATAAATATAGCACAACACACTCCCAATTTTACATATAACTACAATGTACCAATTTTAAAAACCAATAAATATTAGACAAAAGACCAACAGAGTAGAGGATTGGGATTAGGGAGAGGGAATAGGGGAAAGAAAGTGAAAAAACAAAAGTACTGCTGATTGAAATGGAGAAAACTGTGTGTGTGTGTGTATATGCATTTATGAAATGTCAAAATGAACCCCACTATTATTGTTAACTACAATGCACTAAACAATAAAAAAAAAATTAAAGGTTGATAAAGTAAAAGTGGGGAAGGTTACTATGTCCAAGTAACAAATGAGGGGGAAAGCTAAGCTAAGAGTTGATGATTTTCTGAAACTGATACTTAAGGAACTCTTAAATTTAAGACTGGGAGAAGGCAACAAAGCAGACTAAGAAATAGCCAAGGAAAAGTAAGGAAAAACTGATCAAAAGTCAAATGCCTGTGGAAAGTCAAATAAGATGAGTAATGAATAATGCTCAATACAAACGAACATCCTAGAAACCTTAAAAGTCAGTTTAGTAGGATGATAGGGACAGAACCTAAAAGGAGTATTAGGTGAGAGATAAAGGAAACAGACTGTTCTTTAGAGAAGTTTGGCCATAAACAAGTCATGCCAAGAATGGCCTTATAGAGAGGTTTAAACGTTGATGGGACAGGCTTAGGAAAAGGAAAGACTGGCAATAAATAAGGATTCCTGAGAAGGCAAGAGATACGATCACCTTAGATGGGGATGGTGGCTCAAGTTATACTGAAACAAGATGAGAGCAGAGAGGATAGATACAAATGGAGGCAGAACTCGGATTGCCAGACTCTTCGATGAATAATGTGTTTTTTCCACTAAAAGGATGCTATGAATATTTTGCAAAGTGCCCTTAGCAAGACAACAAAATAGACAAAGAAAAATTAAACTGAGAATAAGGGAAATGACTCCATGTGTATTACTTCTTAAACAAATAAAGGATAATTATGTAATGATATGCATGAGAACCAGCAATTCTATATTGCTAAATAAAGTTTAGACTTAAAAGAGAATCAAACACTAGTTGCTTTGTTTTTAAGTTTGACCCTATGGAAATGGGTAATCAAAAGGAAATCTCTGGGGCTGGAGATGTGGCTCAAGTGGTAGCATGCTCTCCAGGCATGCGTTCGGCCTGGGTTCGATCCTCAGGACCACATACAAAGATGTTGTGTCCGCCGAAAACAAAAAAAATAAATATTAAAAATTCTCTCTGTCTATCTGTCTCTCTCTCTCTCTCTCCCTGTTTGAAAAAAAAAAAAAAGGAAATCTCTGTTTTACTCCACTTGCCTATAACCTAGGACTTAATTTCTTGGTTATAAATTACAAATCTGAAGACTACTGGTGTGGTAAATCTGTAACAAGGCACTGTTACAGCATTAGAAACACCAAACTAGGGCTGGAGATGTGGCTCAGCGGTAGCGCACTCGCCTGGCATGCGTGCGGCCCGGGTTCGATCCTCAGCACCACATACCAACAAAGATGTTGTGTCTGCCGAGAACTAAAAAATAAATATTAAAAAAAAAAAAAAAAAAAGAAACACCAAACTAAACGGGTGAGCTTTCCTCTCTCTGTGGGACCCCATTTTCCTTAGCAAGTATCAAACATGACTAATTCATGCTCCAGCTCCATATGGCTATATTACAAACTGCCCTATAAAAATGTCTCTACTGTGATTAATATTTCCTTAATATTAAAAGTTTATTGTTTTAAGGAGAAGACTAGGTCCTGAGCTAATATTCAACAATTATTCACTGACTCCTGTTAAAAAACAAAGCTGTAAAAATACAGTAGTAACCAAGGAAGACAAGATTCATGCTTTCATAGCACTTTAATTCTTAACAAGATTATGTTCCTTAATATAATACTCTGGCTTCTGCTGGTCTTTAAACAGTAAAGGGAAGATGAGGAGGGAAAAATGCCATTATTACCACTAATTTTCTGGCCTTAAGACTTGTTTTCCTATTATTCTTTAGAATTTTAAGAATATTTTTCCCAGGCTGGGGTTGTAGCTCAGTGGTGGAGCGCTTACCTCACATGTGTGAGGCATTGAGTTCAATCCTCAACACCACATAAAATAAATAAAATGAAGATATTGTGCCATCTACAACTAAAAAAAAAAAAAAAAAGTTCTGGAAAAAAAAGAATATTTTTCCTACTATTTTTAATTAATTCAAAAGTTTAGTTAAGGGCTCCTATCTCATTCCCTAGAAATACTTCAGTTTGCTTATATTCTAAATAAAATGTTTTAAGTGTATCTGTGCTCAATGCTCTACTGAACTATATTCCTAGAATTTCAATACCATTAAGTATTGTTTTGTAGTTTCATTAACTGAAAACTACCTTAACCTACTTAAGAAATCAATGCCACTTCTTTTATAAAGTTTCTCCTATTATTTATTTATTTGTTTGTTTGTTTCTGTGGTGCTGCGGATTCAATCCAGGGCCTTGCACATGGTAAGCAAGTGCTCTATCAATAAGCTAAACCCTCAGCCCAAGTCTTTCAGATTGAGCAAAAATTGTATTCCTGGGTGACATTTTGAAATTATAAAGAAAAATTGCAAACTACTCTTAAGGAATTAAGAAAAAACAAATAAGACCTAGTTCTTTAATTTTTTTAAGTTAACTAAAATGAAATAAAGCAAATACTCCACAGTAAAAATTCATTCTGTATCTAAAAGATTTTCCTTATAGAATTTATTTAATTCAATGTTATTTATAAAGCAAACTTAAATATCTCCTTTATTTTCTTTAATTTTAAAGTTAATTTAAAACATCGTAAAAAGAAAAAGATGCTCTTCATTACCAAAATACCTAATTCTTCAGAAATTCAGAAAATTGACATAATTTCCATGACATCTACTACTAGCACACTTAATAAGCAGAACTACAAAAAAAGAGGCCACTTTCCAAGTGTTGACCTATTTAAAGAACTACTGCCTGAAATTAATCATGAATAAAAAACCCTATTTATGCAATTTTACAATTCATTTATTGAATACTACAGATTTCTAATCTGAATTAAAATAAAAAATATTAAAATAGGGGCTGGGGATGTGGCTCAAGCGGTAGCGCACTCGCCTGGCATGCGTGCGGCCCGGGTTCGATCCTCAGCACCACATACCAACAAAGATGTTGTGTCCGTCAAGAACTAAAAAATAAATATTAAAAATTCTCTCTCGGGGCTGGGGATGTGGCTCAAGCGGTAGCGCGCTCGCCTGGCATGCGTGCGGCCCGGGTTCGATCCTCAGCACCACATACCAACAAAGATGTTGTGTCCACCGAGAACTAAAAAATAAAATATTAAAAATTCTCTCTCTCTCTCTCTCTCTCTCTCTCCTCTCTCACTCTCTTTGAAAAAAAAAAAATTCTCTCTCTCCTCTCTCACTCTTTTAAAAAAAAATTAAAATAAATTTAAACATTAAAGCATAATAGCATATGTAAAAAATTCATCTGAAAAGATATGCTAAAACATGTTAACAATTATATCAATGTGTAATTTGTAGAAAATATTTAAACATTAAATAGCATAAACTATTTTCGATCTTGACTTTTAAAAAATATTTTGTTTAGTTGTAAATGGATACAATACCTTTATTGTGTTTGTTTATTTTTATGTGGTGCTGAGGACCAAACCCAGTGCTTCACATGTGTGAGGCAAGTGCTCTATACCACTGAGCCCAGCATCATCGATTTAACTTTTAAAAATAAAATTCTAAAATGGCCACTTGCAGATTTCTTCACTCAGTTTCCTTGACAAATCAACATAACTTCCAATCCTATAAATTAAAGGTACCATAAAGATATACTCAATTTTCCACTGGAATTTTTTCTTATCTTGAAAGAAATCTAGATTAAAAAAGAGGAGGCTAAGGATGTAGCTCAGTGGCAGCTCAGTGCCTAGCATGGGTGAGTCCTTGGGTTCAAACCCAACACTGGAAGGGGAAAAAAAAAAAAAAGGAAGAAATAACTGCTTTAAAGATAATGTGCAATACAATAGTGGAAATATGTCTGACCTAGATTTGTATCCCAGTTGCTTCATCTATTACTAGAGAAATTACGTTAGATAAGTTGTTTAACCTAAATTTTTGTTTCTGTATAAAACTCAAAGAAGTCAGGCACAGCGGCACATGCATATAATCCCAGCAACTCAGGAAACCAAGGCAGGAGGATTACAAATTTGAAGTCAGCCTCAGCAACTTAGCAAAGCCCTAAACAATTTAGCAAGACTCTGTCTCAAAATTAAAAAAAATAAAAAGGGATGGGGATGTAGCTTATTGGTAAAGTACCCTGGAGTTAAATCCCCAGTATCAAAAACAAAACAAAAAAAAACTTAAAAGAATTATGAAAATTTAGAGACTCTAATAATCACATTTACACTATGGCTTAGCACTAGGATTAAATTGATAGCAGTTATTTAAATGAATGTTTGTAAATTAAGGTATTTTACTATAAAATTCCTATTGTTTGTTTGTTGCACCATCACCACACAATATGAAATATTAGCTATTAGCTTTCCTTGACAATCATTCAGCTTTTGAAGGTTAACCTCTAATCATCATGCCAAGTTTATGGGTTTCCCAACCAGTAAGTATTACAGTGACAGATATTTTACAAATCTTCCAAGCATTTTAACATTGAAATTCTACTAATCCACAGGGCCAGGAAACTACAGAGCTATGGCCCTAAGAACTTGACTTGGTTAAGTGAGGTTCCTAAGGAAAAGAGATTATATTCAGTCTTGTTCACTTACCATCCCATCATCTTCACTGAAAATGTTACGAGGCTATAGGAAGACTGCTAAACAGAAAATTGATAGAAAAAGAAAACACACACATGGGAAAAGACTATAACAGAAAAGGAAACATGATTTCTAAGATAATTACATAAGACAAAAGCGGGGGCAGATCCCATAACTCATTCCAATTTTTTTTTTTTTTTTGCTATACTTTGGGTGAAAAAAAAGGAAAACAGAAAATGGAAGAGAAAAAAAAAAAAACGAACACCTCAGAGTTCAGAATTACAAGTGAAAAGGTGGTAACAAAGTTGTACAATAATTCCAATAATTGATAATTGCAGATGAACTACCTGCAAGGGTAAAACTAACACTAACTTTACACATCCCATATGAAATAGCTGAAACTACAATATAAAAAAATAAAGGGCTGGGGTTGTGGCTCAGTGGTATAGAACTTCCCTAGCATGTGTGAGGCACTGGGTTCAAGTCTCAGCACCACATATAAATAAATAAATAAAATAAAGGTCCATCAACAACTAAAGACATATATTAAAAATAAATAAATAAATATGTTTAAATGAACTTTACTAAAGTTGAACACAACTTTAACTTAATTTAATGTAAAAAAAAAAAACACATTAAAGAGGAAACAGTCTAGTAGCTCCTCAAAATTTCTCAATCTTCCCCATTAATTTAAAAAAACAGTTTTACAGACACACACACACACACACACACACACACAAGAAAATATTAACCATTGGACCAACACTGTCACACGAAGTCCAGTTATTCGCCAAAGCAGGTATGACATTTTATTAATGTAACTGTGACTAGTTCTAAGATTAGGGGAACTACACTATGGCTTTGTCCACGTTACCTAAAAGATTCTATTTTATCCCAGGGGCTCAGGAGGCTGAGGCAGGAGAATTGCAAGTTCAGGGCCAGCCTCCACAATTTAACCAAGCCTTAAGCAACTTAGAGAGACCTTGTGTCAAATTAAAAAACAAAAAGGTCTGGGGAATGTAGATCAGTAGTTAAGCACCCCTGGGTTAAATTCCCGGTACCAAAAAAAAGATTCTATTTTATTCATACTTAAGACAGCTTACTGAAGTTAATAAATTCTGAAAGATGGATTATGATGTACAACAATGGCAGTTATCATACCTGGAATGAGACAAGGCATGATAACGACAGAGCAAAATTTTTGGAAGAGAGATTATTTCTAATATAAGTGGCTAAAACTTCTATTAAATGTATAAAGAGTTAAACTTTTTCAATATATAAGATTCTAGAGAATAAACAGTTATGAGAAGAACTATTTATTGTTGAGGCTCTCTTTTTCAAAGAGTTATTTGTTCTATTCCTTCCTCTTATTCCTGTGCATAATTTAACAGTGAAAGAACTTCCATAGAACAGATTTAAAATTACTACTTACCATGTGAAAATTCTCTTACAAAAATGATGCCATTCACAAGAGTCTAAGATAACAGGTTATCTTTCTTTTACAAGTCTTGGAAACCAACTGTTTTATAATAGTACCTTCATTTTAATAAACAAACAAAAAAGTAGTATGCCAATCTTATTTAATTGATAAAAAGAAAAACATCAACAAATGGAATACTTACTCCCTTAAAATCATCTCTTCGTCCCACTAAATTTACAAAAATACAGCTAACAGTTTTAATAGAAAAAAATTTTACTCACAAATTGTAACCTCCTAAAATTTATCTCTAAAAACCACTAACTCAGTCTATTCCTTATACTGTTACCAAATTATCTATTAAGAATTGTCACTGTACCAAAACTAAACTAAATCTTGTCATGACTAAGTAGATAATCTATGGGGATTGTAGATATATTTAAAAAAAAAAAAAACCTCAGCCTTTATTAATTACTGTATCCATGTCAGAATACTTTGATAAACTTCAGTAGACTGACAAATCTATCTAGTCAAGGCACTAGAGTACATTAACTACACTTCTTCAACATTTTCCAAAGAGAGCACCATTAATTTTCTTTATAAATACTCAGAAACCCAGTTTTTTACTCTGCAGTAAAAAAATTTTGAGTAAAGTCAAAACAAACCTTTCATATTCTTTGAATAAATCATCAACCCTTTCAAAACTTATATCCATATACAAAACTAGAAAATTCAATAACCTATATTAGACAACAGATAAAGAGCCTTGAAATACTCAAATCTTATCACTAAAAAAAATACAACCCAATTGTTTGTAAATAATGTTATTTTTAATAAAAGCAGACAACATATAAAAAGCTAACATTTTCTTTCAGAAAAGTTAATACTGAAAATAAAGATTACCTATTTAAAAAATAGTTACCAGAGGTTCAACTTATGAGTATTTTTATTAACAAAATTATAAAATATAGAAAACTATAAATTTGTTGATCAAAAGATAAAAAAGTTATTTTCATACTAAGTCTATGAAAAAACAACTAAATATAACAATCATACTGAACCACACTAGAAGCTGTGGGATACATCTTACTTAAACAGGATCACTAATCCCAACTTTATTTTTTGTGATACAGATGAAGTTAGAAGGTCTTAGCAGTGGGGCCATTAAGACCACATGTGAGTATAAAAAAAATTTTTTTTGATGAAAAATTAGTAAATTTCTCACTTTTTTAGATTTTTAGCACCAAGCAAAGTGCTAAAATAGTGATTTTAGTATCTTCTACTTCATACTCATTCCTCCATTGTCTTATTGTTTAAAAAAAAAAAAAAAAAGGCCACAATGCCTAAAGAAACTATTTACTTCTGCTTTGTGTTTTTTTTTTTTTTTTTTTTAAAAAAAGATAGGCTGAGGTTGTAGCTAAGTGATAGAGTACTTGCCTAGCACATGTGAGGCACTGGGTTCGATCCTCACTATCGAATAAAAATAAATAAATAAAACAAAGGTATTATGTCCATCTGCAACAAATTTTTTTTAAAAAAATAAAAGTTTTTCAGAATGTTAAATTTCCCTGCCTCGATAAGCATTTATAATTTCTAAAAACTGATTGGTAATGATAAGTGATGTCTGGATGATTACTATTTAGTACTCAGAAGTACCAGGAGATAGAGTTGAATTTGTTATAAAATCTGGAAATTTATTTTAAACTTCATACCTAATATGAATATGTTTCCTCATAATCTTTTTCTCCCAAAGGCAATCTACTTTCTCCAACTATACATTTATAATATTATCACTCCTAAATAAATTTTTTATAAAAACACATAGAAAAGGACACGTAGTATATCTAACAGTTGCTTCATCTGTCTCCAAATTCAATCCTTCTGTATGATTTTCAAACTGCTAATTTACATAATCAATAAATCCAAATATCAATAAATATTACTCTAAAAGAATATATTAAAACAATGGGTAAAGGAGTTATATATATTTATGTATATATGAATATGTACTTACACACAAAACATGAGTTAGCACATTCCCACTACATCATAGTAAGATGAACAAATATATACAAACATACACATATGCGAAACAAGATAAAGCAAGGTAATACCTATTCAAATGTAAGCAGCACTGAATTGTACATACAAATTCTTATTTCACTAAAGGAAATGTAATAAAGACCTTGCTGACAGTACTATACCTAGTTTTCAGCCTTGCTACTTAAAAGTAATATAAAGATGTGGGATGACATTTAAAGTAAAGTTGAAAAGAACAGGAAAAGATTTTAAAACAACACATGAAGAAAAGGATGGGCTAATCTGCGATAAATTTAAGGGCCGTGAAATATCATGTAAAATATATACAGAATCATAATGGCTAATTTTTTAAAAAGTGCACTGTAATCAGATGGAATTCTTCCTATTAAAAAAAAGTAAAATCAAAGTTTAAAAAATACTTTCTAAAAATACTGCAAAATAATGCAGTAAAAGAGATGATAGTGCTTCCTTCCTTGTACTGTAAAGAGAAATGCTCAATTATGTAGACTAACAAAATGTCTGTTTAAAGGCAGGGATGAATTACAAGACCTCTGAAATGAAGTACAGTATCTCAGTTTTTAATTTTCTAGTGAAAGAACATATTCACTGAAAGAAGTTCAGCTGACTCTACAGAAAAAATCAGAACTAGGAGAACTACAACATTGTGTAAGACAAATCATTTTATAACAAAAGCTAAGCAACTATCCAAAATATTTTTTATATTACAATTATGCTGCATCAAATTGAACAGAAATAAGTGAAACATTATTGGAATCACCTGAGGAGCTTTTCCTACTACACAGTGACTTGTCTCTGTATTCCTTCCAGAATTGGCAAGTGTGCAGGGGGCAGAGAGATGCTTGAGATGGTTGATGGCTATGTATGTATTATGTGAGGAATATCCATAATATAATGGGGGAAATTCCCTAGGTGATCAATACATCCTTGACTGTCTAGCATTTACTGGGGAAAATTGTGTTTGAACAAAGTGGTATGCTAATTACAGCTTGGAAATAACTTTGTCACATAGATTAATTACCTGAAATATAATTTTATCTGTATAAACAGGGGAATCAACTAAGATGCCCTATAACAAATTGGTATTTCTTGCATATTTAAGAGAGTGAAGGAAAAATATTAAAATTTTATGAAAAGTTAGATTTAGGTTAAGAATAATAAAAAACTTTTGTATGTTCCAACATATAAAATAGAAAAGCTTAAAATTCAATTGTACAAAAAAAATTCCTACATCCTATCCACTCTACTAAAGGGCTTTCATAATAACCAAAGGTACTGCCACAAAAGATTATTAAAAACATTTAAAATACAATTTTATATAATTTTTATTTGTACTTTAGAATTTAAACAACTTGCTGGGAACATCCTTTGCGAGGCACCACAGTCTTTTTATTTGAAACTATTGAAACTTCAAGACAGGCTCACTAATTTTTTTTTTCAAGAGCAAGCAACAAATGTTAGCTGAAAATAGCCAACTTAATGATTATCTGTGACAAAGACTTCATTATGTGAGCCTAAATAGCCTCCCCACCTCTGCCTCTCCTGTGGAGGAGGGGGTCTTTGTGTGATTTTCTGTGATGGTTCCACTGAATTCATTACAATAGAGATGGACATTTGATATTCGTAACGATCCAACATCTGAGCAATCTTCTTTCGAGACACACCATGTTTATTCCTCCTACCAAAAAAGAAAAAGATTTTAAATATTTTATTTTAGCATGTATATTCTTAGAGATTACCCTATTTTAAAGACACAGAAACCAGATTCTAAATAACATTACGAAATAAATACTGATATATTTCATTTACTAACATTTTATACAAAAAGATTTATATTGGCTGCCTCATGGTAACATGTTAGATGACTACACATTCTTCACACAGAACTACCTATTCACCAAGCACGGTAATGCTTGCCTATAATCCTGAAAACTCAGGAAACTGAGACAAGTCTGAGGTCAGCCTCTGCAACTTAGCAAGACCCTGTCTCAAAATAAAAAGGACTGGGACTCAGTGGTAAAGCGTCTTTGGGTTCAATCACCAGTACCTTAAAAAAAAAAAAATCCAACTATTCATTCAGTGACCCAATGAGTATATATCCCCCCTTTTAATAACAAAATCAAAGATTATTTTTAAAAATATAATCATGCTACAGCAATCTGTATACGGGGTAAAAGCGGGAGTTCATAATCCACTTGAATCAAACCGTGTAATATGATGTATTAAGAACTATGTAATGTTATGAACGACCAATAAAAAAAAAAAATATATAATCATGCTCAGTGGTAAAGCAGTTGCCTAGCATGTATGAGGCTCTGATTCGGTCTATCCACAGCAGAGCCAAGAATTAAAAAAAAAAAAAACAAAGATTATGAGGTATTTTGAGTATTACAGAAAAATTGCATGGACTTTTAGGACTCATAAAAACATCTTTTAGGACAGGTTCCTATTACATTTTAAAATTTATTATCAATACCATACTAAGAGACAACAAATTGGCATCTCACAAACCCAATGTTGAGTTAAAGAAACAAGACAAATATACTCTATGATTCTAGTTTGAAAAAAGGCAAAATTAAACTATTGTATTAAGGTAGAGCTACTATGATGAAAGTTTAAAAGAAAAGTCAAGGAAGAGACTATGATTACCCAAGTAAAAATAGTAATTAGCTTTAGGGGATGAGAGGTAATTGTGACTGGAAAGAGGAATGTAAAGAGCTCTAAGGCACTAGTAATGCTCTCGTGACAAGGATGATGGCTAAATCCATATTTGCTTATAAGAATTTGGTTAAGCTATATATTTATATTTTAAGTACTTTTCTGTATGAGTTTATGACAACAAAAAGTTGTTTAAAAACTATTCTTGACTGTCAAAGAACTTCAGACAATTTATTTCACCCTCACAGTTTTCTGTAACCTGATTGGGACGTGGAAACACTCAGAAACATATTTTACACTTAATACTATAGTTCTCAATTTATTAATGCTTTTTTTATTTTTCCTACAAAATGGCTGCAAAAAGAAATATTTACTTTTTAAATCTGATGTTTACATTCAAGACATAAAAAAAGCAAAAAAGAGAACGTAGAAAAAAAATACAAGAGATTCAAGCTTAAAAATTGGCAAGATATGACTGAATCTACAAGGTACAAAATCAATGATTCACTTCTATACAATTCTATTCAATTACTTCAAAAGCCAAATTATGCTAGCTATCATAACAAACTGGCTTTGTTATTTAACATCAAATTACATTAAGAAATTAATAAATTTCAACAATCCCTCAAATGTAAATGAAACTATAACTATGGGACAATTTACACATACACTTATTTAGTATAACTCAAAAAGTTTTAAAATGTCTCCATCTTTCTGCCTCAGGTGTGATACATATACACAGCTAGGTAGGCAAAAATGCCAGATATTAGTATACAACTCATAAAACTCAGAAAAGTTGTCAAAGGAATGAAAGGCAAGGGGGAAAAGAATTAAATTAGTCAGATCCCCAAGAATAAAAGCTTGAAGACTAAGGATGTAGCTCAGTGGCAGAACATGTGCATACCATGTGCAAGGCTCTGGATTCAATCCTCAGCACCAAATTAAAAAAAAAAAAAAGGGAGAAAGGCTTAAAGTTGAAAAAGGGCAAACTGAAGTGGGAGGGAAAGAGTTATGGTTACATAACTCTTGAATATACAGAAACCACTGAATTGTATACTTCAAATATATAAAATTTAAGTAAACAACAGAGCTGTTTCCAAAAAATGGAGAATGAAAACAATGTGATAATTCAATGTGATGTGAGGAGAAAAGGATAAAGACAAACATAAACTGAAGAGCTGTGTTTTAAGTACTACAAATCCACAATCTCTCACAAGTCTTGAAATCTAATAAGTTCTGAAAACTCAGTTTTCTGTTAACTTGAATAGCAGAGAAACCTAACCATACCTGTACTCAGCAACACAACCTTCTCAGAACTGACATTAGATTGTGCAGAATCTTTCTTATTTTTAGATTGACTAGTCATGATTTGGTGAAGAAATACTAAGATGTTTGACTATGACATGCTGCCCCAAACTCCATAGGAATTCTGTGACTACATATATGCATTATATTCTCTTCCTAAAACCCAAAAAAGTCAGAATTCCAAGACATACTAATTATAAAGAACTTGGTATAGAATTATGGACCTATAGTAGTAAAGGTGGAAAAGAAGGAACAAGAGGAAATCACAAAGTAAAAAGGTAATGATGGGGCCTAAAAAGTAAAGTTGAAGGAGGAAGGAAAAGGCAGAGAATTAACCTAGCTAAAAACAGAAGGAAAAGTCCTAATTTTACCCTCAAAGTTTCCTGGATCTGCAAGAGCATTTAATAAACTGAAATCGTGTAGGAATTCACATTAAGAAAAAGCAACACACATTTAACAACAAAAATTAAATAAAATTCAGTAAGGCAAAGCTCCTCAAAAACCTTTAAGTCAATGTTTCTTTTAACAGAAAATAAAAAGTTATGGTCTCTATTTACAAGTAACAAAGATGACAAGCAAAAATGCTAGGAAACAAATTGACCAATGTAAAGGCAAAAAGAAAGAAAAAAGAGAAGGATTCAATAAAAATTCGAGTGCCTTACTTTTCTAATTCTTCAGGATCAAATTTCCACCAAGTTTCAGGTTCATGAAACTCTACTCTGTATCCTTTTCCTATGGCCTACAAAAAGGAAAGGAAGAAAACAAAACCCAGAGAATAGTTCTTAAAGTAAAAAAAGAAAGCAGACAGATAAAAATTTCATTTAGACAATTACCTCTAAATTTGTTCAACCAAGAAAAATGCAACTTCATAAAATAATATGGTTTGTAAAAATTTAAGACTACTCAACTGGACAAATTCCAGTTACCATCCTCAGGTCTGGGAGAACCAGTAAGACTAGCATATTCCTTCATAAGCAAAACTCCCAATTTCTTAAAAACTAAGCAAACCAACAAACCTCTTCAGAAAATAAAGACAAATATTTTAATAATACGATCAACTTAACTAAAATTTCAGAATACAAAGAATTGAAAATAAAAAAATTAAAATGCTTCTCATATCTCATATTTACCATTTCCACATAAGGTTTCATTTCCCAAGCTTGGGTATTAGTGTTGTCTATTATAACTGGAGATCTTCCCTGATCGATAGCTTGTTTTGCTGAAATAAAAAATAAATTTAAAAAAAAACAGAAATATTAGGTTAAAATTCATAAAATTTAAATTCTCATTAAGAAAAAATACCACATCTCTGTATTTAGAATCAAAATTGCATAATTTCTCAAGTCAGTGCCATGAAAAAAACAAGGATTCCACTAGATTACAAGAATTACGTGGGCTAGGGTTACATAGCTCAGTTGGTAGAGTGCTTGCCTTGTAAACACAAGGCCTTGGGTTCAATCCCCAGCACCAAAAAAAAAAAAAAAGGAATTAAGAGACATAACCACATGCCAAGTGTATTCTCTGAAGTGGATGCTGGTTTTAACAAACTGGTTGTAAAAAACATTTTGAGGGCATTTTGTTAACTTACAGCTAATTAAGTCTTCAGTCCAGAGCTAACTTTCATTTATAGGAAATAAAGAAGGTAAATGAACAAGTTATAATTGATATGGACTGAGTATGAGAATAGGTGAAAATTTACTAAAATAGGAAGATAAAAATTATTCAAACACCAAGTTATAAGGCAGTAGTTGCATATTATCTTAAATAGGTCAAAATATAGGAAGGGTAGGATGATCTACTAAGATGCTGCAAATGTTTATCTACAGGTGGTGAGAATATTTACACTTTATTTGTATTTTCTAATTTTCTACAATGTACCAATAATGCTTCTGAAATAAGAAAGACATACATATTTAAAAAGTTATAGATTTATCATTACTTTCCAATATAACTTTATACCAGGTGGCTAAATACCATAGTTCAACTGATTTTATGGATTTCTTAGGAATATTATTTTCAAAAGGGAGTTGAGGTAGAATAAAACTTTCCTAAACTGTATCTTCCTATTCCAAAGCCATTACGTAAGAATCATTGTCACAGCAAGCCACTGTCAATGACGTGTATATAAAAAAAGAACTTCCAATAAAACGTAAAAGGCTAAGGCAAAATGCATGTGAGACTCAGAATTCAGACCAATAAGTTCAACATAATGAAAACATTTAAACAGAAATTTAGGGCAAACGGAATTCTAAAGGTTAGTTAAGGAGTAATGACTATGGTGGAATACATACTTGGAAGATATTTCTAAACACCAAAAGAAATTTAGAAGGCCTTATCATCTATAAGTGCTGGCTTGGGGCTAGCACCAAGATGCTATCACCTCCCAGTGTTTTATCTCCAATCATAAACAGTGTTCGAATCTTCCACTTAAAATATCTTATTAATAAGTTTCTTAATATCTAAAGTTAGACTTAAACATACAAGGAGTTATATTCAAGAATAGCGTATAATTTTTGACTTGGGAGTAGAGATTATCCTCTTTCCACAAATAATCCAATATCACAATCCACTGCATTCCATGAAACTAGAACACCTAAGTAAACGTTTGCTAACCAAATAACAAAGAGTGTTCTTCAACAAATTAACTACCATACTCTAAGAAAGAAAAATGACACTTTGAAGATGTTTTCAATTTTGTAAGTGTTCTAAATGTCAATTCTTCTAGTAATAAATAGGAGGATGAAAGATTCTCCCATAATGGTGCCTGGCATCTAAAATTATTCAATAAATATTTGTTGAAAAGGGTAATTTTGCCCAAATAATATGCCATGCTTATAACTCAAAATGTCTAACAATTGCTAGACATGCTTACCTTGGAAGAGGTAAAAATCACCTTGGAAAAAGCCATATTTGTTACATTGATGATAAAACCAGTAGTTTATTCAGACACCATTATAACATTCAGCAGGTATAACTAGCATAATTCACACAGCATAAAAATTTTAATATTCTACTTAAATATTGCAAAAAGGAAAAAAATAAGTCTCATACAAACCTCCCAGTCCAAACGTACACTGGTTCTGCCCACTATTTTTATTCATTCCATTTTTAGCCTACTTTAGACCAATAATTCCAAACATCTTTGGAACTATAATGTCATTATTTGATTTAAAAACAATGACATTTAAAAAATTAAAAGAATTTTAGATTTTTATGCCACTGTCTGGATTTGGAGAAATCCTAGGAGGTCACAAAGCCAATATATGCTGAGAATCTCTTAAGTGAAATGCTTGGGACCTGAAATATTTCAGATTTCAAGAATTTTTCAGATATTAGAATACTTGCATAGACTTTACAAGATAAGCATCTCCAAACTGAAAATCTAATATCCTAAATGCTCTAATACCTGAAATTTTTTCAAAGCTGAAAGGATGCTCAAAAAAGTTTCAGATTTTGGAGCATTATGGATTAAGATTTTTAGATTAGGAATGCTCAAATTTATTTGTCAATCAACATTTAAACATTCCTGTGAAAACATGAACTGTAACAGAAAACTTTAAACTCAAAATATCTTCACTGAAATTCCTTATTCTAAAAAATTAATAATAAAAAAAAAATCACTCGTGTTTTTCATATATATACTATAATTATGGCCCATCCTAGTTGGTAGCTTTAGTTGTAAGGAAGTTCCTCATTACAGAAGAATTCTAGCCCCTAAATATGAAAGGAACAACAGACCTAGAAAATCAACATTTTGCAACTGTTGCCTGATTTAGAAAATAATATAAGGTTGATAGGAAAGTTGATAATGGGGAGAACAGGCTGTCCCTTTGAACTATTTTCATCAATTTTGCCATCAATATAAGAGTAGAACAACCAAACCTGTACTTGTTTAAAAAAAAAAAAAAAAGCTGAACATAACCAAGACTCCAATGTAGAGCTAATTTTCATTTACAGAAAATGCAGAAGAAAGATATACAAATTAATTGGCTAACAACAAGTTAAATGGCTACCAAGACAACTACAGGATGTAAAACATTCTACAGGCACTAGAGTTTTAGCTCAGGGGTGGAGTGCTTGCCTAACATGTGTGAGGCACTGGGTTTGATTCTCAGCACCTCATATAAATAAATAAATAATAAAGGTCAACTGACAACTAAAAAAAAACTCTATAGGACAAACAACCCATTTTTTATAATAGCATGAGAGTTAAAGAGAGAATTAAACATAAAACCAAGTCTACTGAGGACCTTGTTTGGATCCTGATTCAAACAAAACAACTATTAAAATCTTGATAACAAAAATCTGGGTGATAGGTATATGAGATTCATCATACTCTCAACGCTCTGGGTTCAAAATTTCTTATAATAAAAGCTATTAGTTTAATCAATACATTCATCTTTAAAAAATAACTTCTAGTATCTGAAATTTACTTACATAATTCTAGATCTAGATCAATGGTTTTTAATTCTGACTGCACATTAGAATCACCTGAAGAACTTCCAAAAAAAAAGAAAAAAGAAAAAATACTAATTCCTAAGCCCCAACCCATGTCAACTAAGCCAGAATTGCCAAAGAAGAGGCCCAGTGATAACTTGTTGTTTTAAGAGGTTCTCCCCAAGTGATTCCCCCTAAATGTGAAGCCCTGGTTAAGAACCACTGTTCATGATGAAAAGAAACTGATTCGTGTCCTCTAAAAAACTTATTAAGTAGATTTCTTTTTATTTATTTGTTTGTTTGTTTTTTAGTTGTAGGTGGACACAATACCTTTATTTTATTTTTATGTGGTGCTAAGGACTGATTGAACCCAGTGGCTCAAGGATGCTAGGCGAGTGCTCTTACCTCTGGGCCACAACCCCAGCCCTTTAAGTAGGTTTCTTTTAGAACAATATTAATAAGAAAAACCTTTCCCTCCCCAGTGCTAGGGATCAAACCCTCAAGCAATACTAGGCAAATACTCTACCACTGAGTCAAATCCCTAGCCTGAAAAATACTTTTAATATTCATAGGTATTTTAGTAAAATTTAGAAAACATTAGCACTATTCTCAGGAAAATAACTTTTAAAAGATACATCAACAGTATCAGAGTTCTAAAAATTCATTCATAAAGCCAAAAATAAAGCCTATCAAAATATCCCATATCTCTATTATTTTGCCAGCTTATATCAGAGTACACTACAGTTGACAAAATGTTTTATGTAAATTCTCTGTTTTTCACAACAACCTTCATCAGGTAGACAAGTATAATTATCATCAACTCTTAGAGAAGAAAAAACTGGGTCTCAAGCTATTAAAAATGGTTGCCAAAGTCACTTAGCAGGTAAAGTCTAAGTCAAAATAAAACTTAGGTCTTCTGACTCCCTAGTCAAATATTCTATCCCAGGAGACTTGGCCCAAAACAAACCTCTGTTCTGGTTCCAGTCATGGGCATCACCAAGTTGATTAACATTATACCTGTACCCATCTTGATGGTGAAAATAGTCATCAGTGCTGAATACAATGCCATCACGACTCTGACCAAGCAGAATTCTGTTAACAAAAGAAATCATAAAGGTGCCATTTATAAAATCTATAACCACCAAAAGAAACCACACAGGAAAGATTTTTTTTTTTTTAATCTTTAACCATATTTCAAACAGAACAGCACAGGAGCTGAACAACCTCAATGAGCTTTCCAATTTTAAGCATCATGCTTAAATCTACACAATTACAGTCAATTTCAAAAACTTTTAAAATCAGCATTTGTATTGCAACTTTTAAAAAACACTATTCATGCAATACCAAAACAATATCAATTATTATTCATGTTTTAACTTCAGTATACTTGTACAAGATATCCCAAACTGCTTCAATTTAGTACAACCTAAAAAGGTTGTAGGATTAAGCCAGTAATTTATCTGGGAAAAGCTGTATTAGACCAAAACAAGCTCTGATAAACTCATTTCCATGAAACACAAAGATAATATGACCCAGAAGTGAGAGTTAGAAAATAGCCTGAGATGAAGGGTTGTAAAACAACCTATGAACCCACTGAGTACAATCTTTAATGATTAAAGTATAAACTTCAATGAAATTATCATTAAACACTAAATATAAAATAAATTCTCAGATCAGGTCAATGATAATAAGCTTTGTTTTGAAAATGATACCACCTTAAATTTTCAAGCACATTGAGATTAACACAAATTAAGAGTTTCAGAGAATTCTTATAACCAACAAAGACTGGGAGGGTGCTAAGGGAAACCACAGAAAGATTACAAACTGAATCCAATATTAATAAAAAGTATTTTGCTGTTTGTACTCCCTTTCCTAGTTCATTCTATAATTGTGAAGGAGTTGGGGGGGAAGCAGATGGTGGAAGGGCTGAGAGTAAAAAGAATATTATTCTGGGATGATTCAAAAAATGTACTTCCTACTAACAAGTAGTAGGAAGGATTCAACTACTAAGATGACAAATGTCATCTCTCCTTCCCACAGCTCATAATAAAACATACAAATTTTATAATAAAAATAAATCATTTGTATCAAAATAAAAAGACTTTAAATGTGTATTTCCACTTACAGAATCAAAGTTCAAATTACTTCAAATAACTAAATGAAAGTTAATTGTTTGGGTTGTTTGCTTTTTTAGAGGACTTAAATTGTTGGGTTTTTTTGTTTTGTTTTTTTAAACAGCCACGATTTTCCCAGAATATTTCTTAACATATTTGGCATATACTAGAATATAAAAATGTCATAATATTAGCATTCTAACTAGAGCTTAATCACCTAAAAAAGAGATTTTTACTACTTTATTAGCAGAAGATTTTTACAATACTAATAATATATGACTATATTATTTTTATATCCAAGAAATGATTTTATTTATTTTTGTACCAGGGATTGAACTCAGAGGCACTTAACTACTGAGACACATCCCCAGTCTATTTTTTAAATTTTATTTAGAGACAGGGTCTCCATGAATCCCTTAGGGCCTCACTAAATTGCTAAGGCTGACTTTGAACTCACAATCCTCCCATCTCAGCCTCCCAAACTACTGTGCCACTGCGCCCAGCTCCAAGAAATGATTTAAATTCTCCAAATTTAAAACAATAACAATAATAAAAAGGTAGGGGAATATACTAAATTAATTTTTCCATTAAATCAGGTCGACATTAAACATGAACAAACCTCTATAAAGACCATCTTCTTAAATACAAATCATAATTACAGTAAGTTGAACTTGGAGACTTTTTCCTCCGGATAGCACAGATTATGCATCTTTTTTTCAAATTTATCTCAAACTATGAAGATTTTGAAAACTTCAAAAAATACCAATATGAACCTAGAACTATCTGATGTCATCTAACCTCCCCAAAATTTTTAAGAATATGAGTATTTTCAAAATTCTTATCATCAGGCTGTGTTGGAATTCTCTCAAAATTCAGCTGAAGTACTAAAATTGATTCTCAAAATGTTAAAATTTGGAACTTTAAATAAGACAAATAATCAGATCAAAGCCCAGGGGCCATTTGATTTTCAAAACAACAGCTATCCTTTTGTAAATCTATCATGTGCCAAATATCTATGATCTCATTTAATCCTCAAAAACCTGCCAATTTGATAAACAAATATTAATTTAGAAAAGAATGACTTCAGACATTAGGTCACCAGGGTTACATGGATAGTAGTGAGAAAACCAAAATAAGATTCCCTGTCCCCCAAACCAATGGCCTACAAGCATCCTTGCCTCCTGATATTCAAACCTTGTTAAATCCTTCCCTGGAGGAGTGGCTAGATTTAGTTACTATCTCCTAAAGAACAGAATATGGCACAAGTGATTAGATGTCACTTCCAAGATCACCAAACAAACAATAACAACAAAAAAAATACTTTATCTTAAAACTGCAGCATATGTGCTTGTCTTCTCATTTGGAAAGAAACCAACTGTCACATGAACTGAGAGAGATCTCAAAAGCAGGCTCCAGCAAGTAATTGAGGTCCACAATCCAAGACAGTTCACAAGGAACTGAGTGCTGTCTACAATTTTGTGAGAGCTCTTTGAATCAGATGGTCCCTCTATTACAGCATTTTGTTAGAGACCTTGAACCAAAGGCACCCAGCTAACCATCCCTAGACTTCAGACCTACAGAAACTGTGACACAATAAAAGTTTATTGCATGGTCATGAATAACACACTCTGTGCTTGTTTCTTGCTTAAGTAAGAACAGGTGAACCCTGTTCCCCCACCAAAAGACCTACCTACAAGCGTTCATTTTCATAGTTTTTTAAAAAATTTCTAACTACACATTAATTTTTAACATATTCATGTGCATTTAAAATTGGAATTTCTTAAAAAACATTAAGTAAAACAGACACTTCATGAACCCTTTACCTCCCTATCTACTGAGCAGCTAGCTGTGCATATCCACTAGTCCAAGACCACTTTACCCCAGCATTTCATTCCCTAAGTACTCCTTGAATTAAGAATAAAAAGACTACATGAGGAAAGATATATTTCCTTTGGAATTAAACTGAGATCTACATCTTCCAAAAGAATGGTTACAAAAAATAAATCTTTTCCATCTCTCTTTATACCAATTAGTTCCTATGGCTGCTGTTAACAAAGTACCACAAACATGGTGGCTTAAGACAATAGGCATCTGGCAGGAGGATGGTACACTCCTGTAATCAATCCCAAATGCCTACAATCCTAGCTACTTGGGAGGATCCCAAATTCAAGGCCAGCCTGGGCAATTTTGTAAGACCCTGTATCAAAATTAAAAGGGCTGGAATGTAGCTCAGAGGTAAGAGTACTTGTCTAGTAGACCTTGAGTTCAATCCTCAGTATCACAAAATTAACAAACAAAAAACTCCAGAAATGTATTTATTAATTTATACTTCTGAAGGTCAGTAGCTGAAAATCACTTTCACTGGGCTAAATAAACAAGGTGTCGTCAGGTCTATATTCCTTCTGAAGGCTCAAAGAGAATGTTTTTCTAGCGTCTAAAAGTTAACACACCTTGGTGTGTGAATCCTTCTGTTTTAAGTACAAAGCCAGCAATGGATCATCTTCTCTCTTGACTTCTGTCCTTAAAATAATCTGACTGATTCCAATGCTCCTGTCCTCCCAATGTTAAGAACCTTTGTGATAACCCGGGATAACTGCCTCATTGCAAAACCTTTTTAATCGCATCTGCAAAGTTCCTCAGTAACGTATGCACAGATTTCAGAGACTGGACATGGGCATCTTTGGAAACGTATCACAGTAAACACCCATAATAGGTTTTAAAAAACAGACAACAAAAACCTGTTCTCTTAAATCTTCTCATTTTTCCCTTCTTGGATGGTAAAAAAAGAGCCCACTGTTTTACTTCTGTCCAAACTCAGATTATTAAAAAAAAAAAATTCAATTTCCTCCAACTTTTTTTAACTTTTATTCATTTATCTATCTAGAAGTTATTTTGTGAATGATATAAAGACAGCTTTTAAGTATTATATCCCAAACTGATAGTGAAATATCCGATTATTATTTATGGAACATTTTCCCCTACTGTTGTAAAATGCCATATTTCAACATATACTCCCTTCTCTATATGTAGGTTTCTGGATTCTCTAATATTCTGTCTATTTTTGCCAGTTTTTGCAATTTTAATTAATTATAGTTTTAAAAATATATTTTGAGGGGCTGGGGATGTGGCTCAAGCAGTAGCGTGCTCGCCTGGCATGCGTGCAGCCCGGGTTCGATCCTCAGCACCACATAAAAACAAAGATGTGTCCGCCGAAAACTAAAAAAATAAATATTAAAAAAAAATTTTTTGATAGATGATAGAATCTCTCATCATTTTTTTCAAACTGCCCTTGTAACATTTACATACCAAAGGAACTTTAGAATGGCTTATCAAAATTAATACAATATTCTTTTGAGACTTTGAAAGTTTCACTGGATTTATAAATCAATTAGGGGATACTTTTCATCTCTACTTTAATGGTTTGTTCCACTTTATTGTGTTGTCTTACAGATAAACATGCTATAACCAAAACTATTTTACAGTAGGTCCTCCAAATCCATAGTTATAGATTCAACTAGTCAGGGTTAGAAAGTATATTTTAAACCTGTTAGGTTTCTGTACTGGGGATGTAGCTCAGTGGAATAGCACTTTCTTATCATGTGGAAAGCCCTACACATACACACACCCCAGCAAAAAAGTTACATTGTAGCTGATATACACTATCTGGTTAGGCCTAAGATAGGTGTATCTGTATTGCTCCAGTTCCCACTTTTTTTTTCCTTGTCATTATTCCCTAAAGGATATAAGGACTTACATAGCATTTACATTGTATTATCTATTACAAGTCATCTGGAGATGATTTAAAGTATGCTTATGTACATAAGTTATATACAAACACTACATTGTTTTACACAAGGGGATTAAGCATCCAAGGAATTTAGAATCTGCATGAGATACTAGAACCAATATCCTACACATACCAAGGGACAACTGTATACCTCTGAGTATCTCTCTCACAATCATCAGTAAAGACAAGGTGTCTTGAGCACTTACATTGATGGAAGTGTGTTTTGTGAAAGAATAGGGAGCTTTAGGATTTTTTTGAACTTCTGAAGTTCTAGTTCTAACACTTACAAGACAATATGAACTAAGAAAAATATACTGAGCCATTCTGTATCCTCATCTATAAAATGAGAAATTAATATCTACCTCTTTTAAGAAGAGTACTTCTGCTCTACAGGCACTCAACAGGTATTACCATGGCTGGCTCTCTGCATGCAATCTAAAATATATTCAAAATGATTATAATTTGCCTTAACATACTTTAGCTCAGACAGTGTGAGATCATTTTGATGATTTAAACTCCATCCTAATCACAGGTAAAGAAATCATATCCTGGGTGGTCTTGCTAGCTAAGCACAGAAACAATAAAAAGGGGCTCTAAGAATTTACTCCAAGTGCTTATCTCTGATCAACTCCAGACATCTTATTAATAATGAAAAGAATGGCTTTGTTTTGGATTTTTTTTTGGGGGGGGGGGTCCTGGAGATTGAACTCAGGGACACTCAGTCACTGGGCTGTATCCCCAGCTGTATTTTGTGTTTGTTTGTTTGTTTAGAGACAGGGTCTCACTGAGTTGTTAGTGCCTCACTTTTGCTGAGGCTGACTTTGAACAGGTGAATCTGCTTCAGCTCCTGAGACACTGGGATTACAGGTATGCATCACCACGCCCAACCTAATGGCTTGTTTTTGAAAGTATACTCTCACTGGTAAAATTCGTAGAGTACAGGATGAAGACTAGCTAAAATACTATAAATTCCCCTGTGCTTCCTCTTTGCATGAATAGTGGATAAGAATCTAATAAAATATGTAGTCCATTTCACTGGGAACAACTCCCAAAATTTGATCTCTAAAAGGTTCTATAACCAACCACTGTATCAAAGGATTCTGTCTGCCTGATACCAACTACAATGGTTAAAAAAAATTCTACCCCTAAAATAATGTTTAATTCTGCCTCAAATGAACCTTGCCAGTTGCCAAAAAGGATGTACTTGTGTTCAAATTTAGAATTTAGTCTAAGATCTGTTTTCATTAAAACCTGATAGGAAAGCTATGGGGAAACAACTAATCTCATCCACTTAAAACCAAAATGGTTTATGTCAATTATCAATGAATAATGCTATCTTGAAATCAAATGCAAATACTACATAAACTCAGAAGAATTACTGAGAACTGAGATGATAAAGCAAGGCCTCCAAAAGTGAAGGCATTTTATAGAACTTTTATGCAGAATCCTGAGAACAAAAGATGATCAAACCTACAAGACCTATAGGGGAAAACAGGTACAAGCCCAACTGCAGAAAGAGATGAAGATTAGAGAAGTGGGTAAGGGCTAACTTAAGGAAGGGGACTTGAACACCATTCCAAAAGAATTTGAGCTTTATCCAACAGCCTATACTCATTACCACATATCAAAACTGCTGTCTTTTCATTTAGTATTCCAAATCAGCTTGAATCTGATCTCCCAATGTACACTTTTCTTTCTTCAAAGCTTTTTTTGAAAGGTAATTCCTACATGAAGCCATTCCTTACCAGAAAACATGTTTTTATATCCAATCCCAAACCAACATTACTTATTTCAAAAGCACTGACCTAAAGAAGTGCTCCTGCCTTTTTAACCAAGTCCTTGAATTTGGAAGTCAAGTACAGGACTACATATATATATATGCAACAGACATTAAAATGAAGGTATAGAGAAAAACCAACACTATTATTTAACTCCTCATTTGTTCTTTTTTTTTTTTTAACTTTTCCTAAATTAGGCTGAAACTTCTTTTAGCTTATGCTCCTATGAAATGAAAATACAACCTATCTCACAAGTTTTTTACATATGAAAATACTCTGTAAATTGTAAATCCTGTCACAAATGGTACTTATTGATATTGAACTTCCACTCTCAAATCATACACCTATCCCTTAAATAAATATACAGAAATAGTAATCATTTCTATCATCTCCTACACAATTAGGTTTTCTTGAAGTTCTATTGAATTACCACTACTTTATTCACATGCAGTTTCAGCAAATTCTAATATGTTGCCCTAAACCTAACTTTTCTTTCTTATAGGCCTTTTGTACTCACACCTAGCTAAGTGGTCCTAACTAGCAGATCCCTTCATCCAATTTACAAATTTCAGCTATTTCCTTTGATATGACATCCTAAATCTAGAAAATAGTCATGTTTATGAAATAACTTCTCTCCTAATTTCTTTCTCAAGAATTTAAATTTCATTTTCTCTACAAAATTCTCCCTATTAAGGTAAAAGGAACCAAAATGCAAAGTCCAAAGTTTAAATTCAAAGATCACTGCTTATAATCTAGAGTAAAATATCTATATTATAAATTGAATCTTTCTCTATTTTTTTCTGAAGAAACTTAAGATTGTTTAGATCTTCTTATAAGTGAATATAAAATATAGGCAAAACAATTCCGTAGACATTTTTTATCCTCACCCAAAGATATCAAATAAATTTTATTTTTGTCTTTGGCATGAATCCTATATAAACTGCAAAAAAAAATGAATTGCTTTCTCTGAGCTATTTTTTACAACTGTACATTCAACTGCATCAATGTTCTGTTTAAAATGTAAATAAAAGCTGAGATAGTGGCACATGTCACTTGGAAAGCTGAGGTAGGAGAATCATAAGTTTGATGCCAGCCTCAGTGACTTAGCAAGGCCCTCAGTAATTTAGAAAGCCCTTGGCTCAAAATAAAAAATAAAAAGAGCTGGAGATGTAGCTCAGTGGTAAAGAGCCCCTGGGTTCAGTCCTCAGTACTAAAGATAAATAAATAAGTACAACTAAATAAAATCAGGAATTTGAAATGTATTGTAATAAAAAAAATTGCTCTCACTCCATTAATTCAGATAATTCTCACTTCAAATTCCTTGAATTAAAAACAAAACAACAACAAAAAAAACCCAAAAGGGTTTGTTTACTCTTCCAGTCAGTGGTATGAACATGACACAGAAAGCTGAACTCACTAAAAATGCCTTTCCTTGGATTATCTCATTTGTTTCTCAAAATAAATCCAGAAAAAAAAATGTTAAATGACATTCATTCCATAAACAGACAGTAAAACTCACCCAATGTCACAAATGAAATAACTGAATCAAAGCCCAAAGCTGAGTCCAACTTTTCAATAGCCGACTTAAAAAGGGAAGGTCAGCAAAGTTCTCAAGTAGCATTTGCTTTCATTACTGTCATAATTATACATGGTGCATCTATTTTTAAAGCCCTCAGCAGAATATAAATAAATATGCCAAATTTTCCTTCCCCTATCCATAAATTTTCAGATTCCATTTTCAAGTATATCAAAAGATTTTCTAGTAGTAGAAACATAAAAGCATTTATCACTGGTTACAAATCATTTATGGTTTTTAAATAATGAATCACACCAAGTACTCACTTGGTATCCTTTACTTACCGAGACAACGTTGTTTTCCCAGAACCAGGCAGACCCCTTAAAAGAATCAGTAACTTCTGCAATTTATTTAACTTTTCCTCTTGAAATTGCTGGTTCACAAACCTGTCCATTCCACTATGTTTGTTCATAGAAGGATCTTTCCAGCATCCTTCTCTGATTTCATAGAAACTGTTACTCACATATCCATCTTGCACACTGCAGCCATTTCCAGAGTGAATACTACTACTGTTATTCTCACTACAGTCAGTATACTCATTGTTCTGATCAAAAGTCAAACAACTCCAGTTAACATGACAATTATGTACATCATACCCATTTCGCATAAGAGAGTCATCTTGGGCATGGAAAACATTTGGTGGTAGATTTGGAGGAGCATTGAACTGTTGAATATTTAAGTGATAGTTAAAACTGGGAAGAGGAGGACCATGGGGTACTATAAAAGGATGTGTTGATTGCCATTCAGGCCTGAAGGAAGCAAAAGAAATATCACAAAATGCAGGAATTACTTGTCCATCACAGGTATATTTGCCTGCCTCATTCCCCAAGTACTGCTGATAACCACAAGGCAACTCAAGAGCATTCTTAAGATCTTTATTTTCTTCATCAGATTTTAAGACATCATTTTTATGGCCCTGGTAATACTGAATAAGTTGTTCCTGAGAAGGTTCAACTTCCTTACAACTGACTTCCAAATCATCTTTTTCATTTTCAAGTTCTTCAATTTCTTTGTAAAATTGGGTTAGTTCTGTGTCAATCTCTGATTTTTTTGAGTTAAACTTCTGTTTCTCCTCTAGTCTTCCCTTGTCATTTATACCACTCAGAGTATCTGCCTTATTCCTCTTTTCATTACATTTCCTTTTCTCAGGGGGTTTGTAAATGGGTCCTATAAATGCCTTACTTGTGCTATATATCTCATCATCTCTGGATACTAATGAAGGGTTTCCATCCTGTAAAACTTTTGAACCAATGGATTCAATAACATTTAGTCTATCGCACACAGGTTTCAACAACTTTGTACTTTGGGTTTTGTCCTCCTGAGGACAACTATGTCCTCTGGCATCAATGATAGCTGCAGTATCCCGATTGTTTCCAGTTTTCTCTTGGATTCTGTGAAAAGAAGCACTACCATGATCAGGGAAAACATAATCCTCCGCAGTTGACTTCAATTTTTTATAGCATGGCTCATTTGTTAATTCTTCTCCAGGTCCCAAGAATTTAGCTTCAATTTCACCATAAGGCATCTGAGGAGTAAACATATTATACACTTACTAGCTACTATTTTAAAACTCTAAGTTTCTTCATAAACGAAGAATTAAAGATATTTAAATTTGTGATAAAAGTATTTAAAGGTATCATCTTCCCAAAATATTAATCAATCAATCAATCGTCCAAGGAACTGAGCAGACACTTCTCAGAAGATGACATACATCAACAAATACATGAAAAAATGTTCAATAGTCTCTCCCAATTAGAGAAATACAAATCAAAAGTACTCTAGATTTCATCTCACTACAGTCAGAATAGCAGCAATCAAGAATACAAGCAACACTAAGTGTTGGCGAGGATATGGGGAAAAAGGCACACTCATACATTGCTGGTGGGACTGCAAAATGATGCAGCCAATATGGAAAGCAGTATGGAAATTCCTCAGAAAACGTGGGATAGAACCACCATTTGACCCAGCTATCCCTCTCCTTGGTCTATATACCCAAAGGACTTAAAAAAACAGCATACTACAGGGACACAGGCACATCAATGTTTACAGTAGCACAATTCACAATAGCTAAACCAGGGAACCAACCTAGATGCCCTTAAGTAGATGAATGGATAAAGAAAATGTGGTATATATACACAATGGAATATTATTCAGCATTAAAAGAATATAAAATCATGGCATTTGCACATAAATGGATGGAGTTAGAGAATATAATGCTAAGTGAAGCTAACCCATCCCAAAAAAACAAATGCTGAATGTTTTCTCTGATTTAAAGATGCTGATTCATAATGGGTTTGAGGATGGGAGGTATGGGAGGATTAGATGAACTCTTAGGGCAAAGAGGAGGGAGGGGAAGGAGGGACATGAGAGCAGGAAAAACAGTGGAATGAGATGGGCATCATTACCCTAAGTACATATATGAAGACACACACAGAAAAAAAATTAGTCAAATTATAATTTCATAACCACTTATTTAATGTTATACTAATTTATGGAAGGGTGTCTCATTAAAGGTAAGTACTTTTTTTTTAATATAACCTATCTTTAAATTATCCATTTATGAATTCAGTGAGCTTAACAATTTAGATTTGGAAAAGCAGAATCAATAAAATACCTTTATGACATACATATACAAGAGTAAAGAGAATAAAACTGCATGCCTATAATCCCAGCAGCTCTGGAGGCTGAGGCAGGAGGAATTCAAAGCTAGCCTCAGCAAAAAGGGAGGCACTAAGCAACTCAGTGAGACCCTGTCTCTAGATAAATATAAAATAGGCTGGGGATGTGGTTCAGCAGCCCCAGTTACCAAAACAATTGCCCAAAACCGACATTTAGATCCTGTTTAAAAGCACTATGCCTTTTGGTTATAGGCTCCAGCTTCCAAACCTCAATCACATCTCTTTAGCAACCAAACGTGGAGATTATTTCTGTGGGCCCTTTTCCTGTGGGTAGGGTGAAAATTTTCCGATAGGTGTAGGGTGGTAACTGAAAGACGGGGGAAAAAAGGATAACTTCAGTTGCATTGCTCTGATGGTGACGCAAACATATTACACTTAGAGAAGAAATCTGGTAACTCCCACAAATTCAAATGGTCTCTTTTCCAGTTAGTTGGTCTACCTCAAAAATAAACTTTGCTTTTTTTGAAATTTATGAGGAACCCCAAAGTCTGCTTTGCTCCGTACACCTCTGGTGTTCCTCAGTAAAGAGAGAAAGAAGTAAACGGCAAAAAGTTGAACGAGAGACTAAAGCAGGCAGGCCACTGAGGCTCAGGGAAAGGTACAAAACCAGGTCAACCCAAGCCTCCCGGAAACAGTCCCCGTCCCCGCCCTCGCCCCGGAGCCACCTCTCAGCTGCCCCTCCTCATTAAAAACTTCAGAAGCGTCTGGAGGAAGAATAAGAGGGTCGCGTGAAGAGTGTGACCCATTCACAACCTAGGCCGCGGTCCCACGGCCTCCTGACCTCCAAAGAGAGCTGCCGGGCCCAAAGCGCGTCGCCCAGTTCCTCTGCTCCAACGGAGACAAGTTCGGGTCGTGTCTAGGGATTCTGAAGGCTTCTGGGGCTCCAGTTCACTCCAGACTCCTATGTTAACAGTTAACCTAAGGGTTCCGGCCGAGTCAGCGACAACCCCGGTCGCTAAGCGCAAAAGGAACAAACCCAAAACGCCACCAATCCAACCACATCTAAAATGGGGTGTCTACGTACTTTATTCTACAGCTCTGAATGGACCTTTACCTGCCCCTCCACCAAAAAAAAGAAAAGCATCTCCTACAGAGACACGAACCTTTATGAAGGTGAAAGAAACGCCGAGACACGGCCACAAAGCAGAAAGCTGAAGAGAATAAACGCCCCGCCGTCAAGATAAGGGTAACGAGCCGCACCTCCGTACGCAAGATGGCGGCCACCGCACGGTTTCCCAGGCAGGAACTACAGATCCTCGCCAGGCACTGTGGGAATTGAAGTCCGGTATTCCCACAGATGCTGTGAACCTCACAGCATGGAGACTCGGTCTCCCAGAATCCACCGCGTGACCTACGTACTTTGTGGTTAACAATCGTAGACCGGAAGGAGTTCCTATATCTGGCGCTGGGAAGTTATTTGAAAACATCGACTTTAGTTAAAAAGAAAAAAAGCAGTTACGCCCTCTGGCTTTCAACCCTAAAGGAAAAGAGAAAAGGAGTGCCCGGAGCCGGTTAATAAACGCACAAGTTCCTCTGCGGCAGTCGGCTTTTCAAAGAGGATGAAATGTTTCGTATTGCAGAGTTGAGCTGCCCTCGTTTTTAGGAAAGACCAACAAGGCAAAATTTTAAGCTCATGCTTTTCTGGCGAAGGAGATAATCCCTGCAGTGTAGGAAATCAAAACGTAAAAACACGAGAAAAATCATTTAGTGTCTTTTGTTTGGGAAAATAAAGACCACTTACTAAATTTTCCCATTAAAAGAGTCAATATGTGAAAAATTCTTAGAATAGCGGACTTCTGGTAATAATAAGTGCTATACAAGTGTTTGTCAGTTCTTCAGCCTTATTTTTAATTTAACAATCTTCAATTGAGGAACCCTTTTCTCTTCAACCCACCTCCCACTCCCTCTAAACTGCCCTTCAATCCCTACTTCCCCGTTATTTGGTACCCTACAAGGATCTAACTAATTTTTTCATATTGAAATAATTTTTTCTGGGTCCCAAAAACGATAATATTGCATTTGGTGATTTAACACCTTTGTGACCAAGACGACTCACCAAAGCTATCTATCCCTTTGCAAAGAAACTTTCTCAAACACAAATTCCCACTAAAAGTTTTTCTTATGATTAGATACAAATTATGCATCCTCCTTTGAAACAACCACATGAGACTGTGGCCTTCTCAGTATCACAGAGTCAAAGAATGTCTATCCATTATAAGGTGATAATAACTTTTTTTACACCACCAATGTATTGTCAAGTTCCTCCAACTTAATATTTTCCCTTTGCAACAAATAAACAATCTGTTAGGTAATACTTACAGGTTAAGATTAAGGTAAGACCAAACAAATATCCAACTTCTAATCAAGCTTTGCCTTATGGTTTATAGATTCCTATGAGTATGTTTGCTGCCAATCTCATCATGATGGTTACAAGATGTTTTCTTTTCCCAACTTATTCAAGCCCTCCATATTCATCAACTCAGGTGCTGCTACAATGATGAAACTTGTGTATTAGTTGTTTATGACTCTAACCAAAATACCTGACAATAGCAACTTAAAGGAGGAACCATTTATTTGGGCTCAGTTTCAGTCTTTGATGGGTTGACTTCATTGCTCTGGGCCTGAGGTGACCCAGAACATCATAATGGAAGATTATGGCAAAAGAATCAGCCAATGGCATCCAGGAAGAGGCGGGAGGGAGTGAAGAAGAGAGTGGTGGGGACAGGGGCAGACCAGGAATAAGATATAAACCCCAAGGGGATGCTCCAAGTGACCTTCCTCCAACCGTGTCCCACATGCCTAAATTTTCACATCTCCCAGTAGCTCATTCAAATTATAATCCATCAAATGGATTAATTCACTGATGTGGCCATTCTTGCCTCATTCCTAACCTTAGAGAAAATAGTTTTTAGTGTTTCTTCATTAGCTAAAATCTGAATTTATGATTGAGGTATATATTTATTTTATAATGTTAGAAAGCATAAACCCATTCATATTAATTATTATCTAATACTGAGCCATCTTTTTCCTTCTTTGCATAAAAATTACTTATTCATATATTAGAACTGTAGATCATTCACAATATTTAGGATTTTTGTTTAATATTTGTATATGATATTAGTCTATAATTACCTCTTTTTATCATATCTTAATCAGGTTCAGGTGTCAATGTTGTTCTTGCTTTGGTAAACTCTCTCAATACTATCTGGGTCTTGTACTTAAATGGAGTGATTTCTTTGACATTTTCTTTTTTTTCCCCCCTATGGAAACCGGTGATCTAATCTTTCTGTCTTTATATGCTCAACTTTAGGAAACTATTTTTCCTGTTAAATTATTTCATCTAAGTTTTCAAAGTTATGTATATATGAAAGCATAATATAATCTCTTATGATGTATATTAAAATAATTTCTTCAATATCAATAGCTTTTTTTGGGGGGGGAGGGGTACCAGGATTGAACTCAGGGGCACTCTACCACTAAGCTACATCTCCAGCCATATTTTGTATTTTATTTAGAGAGGTTCTCACTGAGTTGCTTGGCACCTCCTTTTTGCTGAGACTGGCTTTGAACTCATGATCCTCCTGCCTCACCCTCCAAAGCCACTGGAATTACAGGCATGCACCACCGTGCCTGGTATCATTTCTTCTTAAATATTTATTTTCTTTCCCTCTTGATTTACTTGCTAGAGATTTATCTATTTTGTTGATCATTTTCAAAGAACCCAGACTTCAGTTTATTAATTCTATCTCTAATTTTCTTTAACTCAATTTCTGCTTTCATTTTTATTATTTTCAACTTCAACCTTTCATTTAGTTTATGTTGCAGTACTTTTTAATAGCTTTTTGAATTGGAGAGGTAATTCATTTTTTTAATTTTTAAACTATATTGATGCAGCATTTAAGGCTATGAATTATCTTCTGATGATTACTTTAAATGATCAAATATATTTCAATGTGTAATGTTTCATGATGATTACTTTTTACTAATCTGTAGTTTCTCTTGCATTTCCTCTTTAGTCAGTTTCTATTTATTTATTTATTTTTAATTGTAGATGGACATGATACCTTTATTTAGTTTGTTGTTGTTGTTGTTTATGTGGTGCTGGGGAATCAAACCCAATGCCTCATGTGTGCTAGGCAAGCACTCTACCACTGAGAAACAACCCCAGCCCTTAGCCTGTTTTTTAATTAAAACTTTTTAAATTTCTAGGGCGAGGATTTTTTTTAACTTCTTTTTAATTTCAACTTTTACTGCAAAATGATCAAATAGAATAGTTTGTACCATTTTTTCCATTATGGAACTAATGGGTACTTTCTTTGTACCCCAAATATATGAAAAAATTTTGTGACTGCTCCACAAGAGCTGGTGAAGAAGGTTTAGTCTATTATCAGGGTATAGTGTTATATATATTTTTATAAAATAAAGCTTGTTGATTATGTTATTTTAGTCCTCCAAGCTTTCTTGTGATCTGAATGATACTGAGAGTGGTATGTTAAATTCTCCTACTATTTAAATGTCTCATCATTTTTCTACTTCACATCCTGCAGCATCTATTTTGTCTATGGATCTACATTGATAAAAACATTGAATTCTGGGGCTGGGGATGTGGCTCAAGCGGTATCGCGCTTGCCTGGCATGCGTTCGGCCCGGGTTGGATCCTCAGCACCACATACAAACAAAGATGTTGTGTCCGCCAAATACTAAAAAATAAATATTAAAAAATTCTCTCTCTCTCTCTCCCTCTTTCTCACTGTCTCTCACTCTCTCTTAAAAAAAAAAAACATTGAATTCTGAAGGAACATTTTTAAATAACCAATTTTTAAAAAAATTATCTACTAAAGCTTATCTGCTAAAGTTTATCTACCCCAATTTTAAAAATAACAAAGATGGACAGTTTGTGATTGATATTATTAATATTTCATAAATATGGCATTTTAATATTAATTTTATTCAGAAGCACCCAAAATACATAAAAAATGGCCAAAACAACAAATGTTGAATTTTTATTGGAAATATAGCGTTTCAGACAGAAATAGTTCAATTTATTCATTTATTTACTTATTTTTTGTGACAGTAGGGATTGAATCTGAAGCACTTTACCACATGGCTAATCCCTTTTTAATTTTTACTTTTGAGACAGTGACTCTACAAGTTGCACAATAAGAATTAACGTTATCTAGTTTTTCTTTTAGAATTATTTCATTCTAATTCTTCAGTATAAATAAGGCCCAGAAAGACTTGTTGCAAGTCATACAACTAACCATAAGAACCTAAGTCATAAGAGAGCGCTCGTGCGCGAGCTCTCTCTCTCTCATCTCTCTCTCTCTCTCTCTCTCTCTCTCTCTCTCTCTCTCTCTCAGTGGTACACTGTGGGTTGAATCCAGAGCCACTGGGCTACATTCCCAGCTTTTTTTCACTTTTTTATTTGGTACCAGCATCTTGCTAAATTTCCCAGGCTGGCTTTGAACCACCTGGCTGATCTTTTTCATAACAACCTTTAATAAGCCCTGTTTTATTATCTTTATATTCTTTGATCATGTGAGACATTAACTCTCATTAATAATTGTATGGTTCAGGACTGCCCTTAGATTGTGGATATCTTTATATATAACAATAAAAATCTTAGCCTTTAGAATGTTCCTTACAGAATACATTTGATTTCTAAAAAGAATACATATGGTTTCCTTAGGAACTTCCTTGGGTTTTTTTTTTCCTCCTTGGAATTATTCATGTTTGAAAAATTGAAATTACATTTTCAAGTCTACCAATACTTTGAGTCATATTTTCTTTTAATTTTTATCATGTACACAGTTCTTATTATCTTCAGCCTTTTCTATCCACTCAAAATGGATAGGATCATTTTTCGGCAGGGTTCTCATCCCTTTCTGGTGATGCCTGCACTGGTTGATGACTTGGTTATATCTTTGGATATCTGGGCCCATGACTAAAATTTATGTCATTTATTCCAGCTCCTCTTTCATCCTGATAGTAAGAGTAAAGAATGAACTAAAGGATTCTGGTGATATATCTCAGTTGGTAGAGTGCTTGCCTTAGAGTGCTTATTTTGCATGCACAAGGTCCTAGGTTCAATACCCAGCACCACCAAAAAAAGAATGAACTAAAGGGGGGTTGTGGCTCAGTGGTAGAGCCCTTGCCTAACACCTGTGAGGCACTAGGTTTGATCCTCACCACCACATAATAAATAAAATAAAGATCCAGGGGCTGGGGATGTGGCTTAAGCGGTAGCGCGCTGGCCTGGCATGCGTGCTGCCCGGGTTCGATCCTCAGCACCACATACAAAAAGATGTTGTGTCCGCCAATAACTAAAAAATAAAGAAATATTTAAAAAAAATAAATAAAAATAAAGATCCATCAACAACTTAAATTTTTTTAAAAAAGGATGAACTAAAGTTACCTTTTTTGTTTTTTCACCATAGTCACCTATATTTAAAGATAAAGTAGGATTACTTAAGACTTTTATTTATCACAACTTTGCTATCAGGTTATAAAGAAAGAAGATTTCACATTAAAATAAAATTAACATATCCATCATATCACATAATTACTCATTTTGTTTTTTACACATATATCTTTTTTTTTTTTTTTCCCAGTACTGGGGATTGAGCCCAGGGACATATCCTGCTCTGAGCCACATTCCCAGTGCTTTTTACTTTTTATTTTGAGGCAGGTTCTTGCTAAGTTGCCCAGGCTGGCTTTGAACTTTCCCTCCTCCTGCCTTAACTCCCTGAGTTGCTGGGATTGCAGGCATGCACCACTGCACTCATCTATACATAAATCTCGGTGAACTAATTTCATCAACAAAAATCCATTCCTAACATTCAGAACACTAACAAAACTCTGGTGTTGATCAGAAGTACACAGAGCTAAAGCATATGTAGTAATCACCTGTGGAATGTGGATTAAATGTTAGTTAACCATCTCTTAAGTACATGTTCCTAACGAATACAGACCATCATTAGGGTGTGGATTTAAGCCGACACACATACAGGTAACACATCGTTTATGCTGAAGTATCTGAGAAAAACTGAAGTTGATTTACAATGGATCATAATCCAAGCCTCAATCCAATTGTCCTTTCTACCTGACTTGTACTGTCCTGCTCCCAATATAACACTAGTAGGAATTTTGTAAATAACAAAGCAATACATTATTGCTTTGTTATTTATGTGTTAATTGTTTAGCTTAATTGTCATTGAAAGTGACACTGTGTAAATCCTAAACAGAGAAATATGGCAGAATCCCAACCAGGGATGACCACAGGGAAGATGATAAGGATATAGATGGGTTGATAAGGGGCTGGGGATGTGGCTCAAGCGCTTGCCTGGCATGCGGACGGCCCAGGTTCAATCCTCAGCACCACATACAAAGATGTTGTATCCACTGAAAACTAAAAAATAAATATTAAAAAATTCTCTCTCTCTTTAAAAAAAAATAGATGGGTTGATAATACAGTAGAGGTAAGTTTCTCAAGTTAGTTGAGGCCTTGGTGTGTCCACAAATAACTTTAATAAGTATGCTCTCTAGTTATAGGCATCATGACCCCACTTTTTTTTCAGTCCATTCTCACACAAGAAAAATAAAGATTTTACAGTGGATATAAAATATCAGATTTTACACAAAAGGCAAGGGGAGGAAGAGGAAATAAACAATTCTTTTGAGTAAACCCTTAGGAAGATATCCTTTTTAAAAATATTTTTTAGTTGTAGTTGGACACAATATCTTTATTATTTATTTATTTAGTAGTTGTAGATGGACAGAATGCCTTTATTTTGTTTATTTTTATGTGGTTCTGGGGATCAAACTTAATTCCTCACATATACTAGGCAAGAACTCTACCACTGAGCTACAGCCCCAGCCCTGTTCTATTTACTTATATGTGATGCTGAGGATAGAACCCAGGGCTTCGCAGGTGCTAGGTGAGCACTCTACCACTGAGCCACAACCCCAGCCCCAGGAAGCTCTTCTTAAGACAACTATCTTGCTATGAATTTTTTATCCTAATAATAAAGACAGTATTCTTTTGGTAATTTCTGTACATAGAATAGGACATTGTGGAGGGCTGAGTGAGAAAATTATACAATAAAATATTTTATAGCTTCATCGCATAGAATGAAATTAATTCTCACAAATTTTTGTTCTGTGCGTAAAGCCATTTATGCTTCTAACCAGGACATGGAGAAATAGCATCTTTTTTGGTTGTTTTGTGCCAAGGTCATTTGAAATTACATTTTATAAGCAATCTTTCAGAAGAACTAGTCAATATACTTGCTTTATAAAAAAATATACAGCTTCAATGAAGATCCATGTATGACTCTTATGGTTTCATTAATTTTCTATCAGTGATACAATCTATTGATTTTTCCCATTATAATTTTTTTTAGTCGAGAATGGACATAATAACCTTATTTATTTATTCATTCTTTTTTTTTTTTTTTTGTGTGTTGTTGGGAAAAGTGTAAACAGCAGCCATACCCCAGAGAGAAACCCCAACATGGCGTCTAAGGACTTCTTCTTCCTACCTTCTTCTTCTCTGCAGTGGCGCGAAAAGTTCCCGCCCTTGTGAATTCTCCCGCCGGCGCTAAAATTTTGAACCTCGCTAAGCGGGAACCTTAGCCCCAATGAGAACTAATTCCTGGGCGCGGGAACTGATATCTGGAAGAACTTGCCAATAAATGGGTGTCCTGCCATTTATCTAAGCCCTACCATCTCCCCTTTAGTTCTATATAAGCACACAGCTTTTTGCAATAAAATTGGAATTCTCCCGGCGAGGTGTCTTTGCGTGGGGATTCCTTTCATGTGTGTGTGTGTGGTGCTGAGGATTGAACCCAGTGCTTCAGACTTGCTAGGCAAGCTCTCTACCACTCAGCTACAACCCCAGCCCCTTTATAAATGTTTGTACCTATTATATTCTAAATTCATTTTTTTAAATGAAGACATTTTATTTTATAAAGAGGACATGTTCTTAGGCTGGGATTATGGCTCAGTGGTAGAATGCTCGCCTAGCATGTGTGAGGCACTGGGTTCAATCCCCAGCACCACATAAAAAAGCTAAATAAACAAAAATAAAGGCATTGTGTCCATCTACAACTAAAAATAATTTAAAAAGAGGACATGTTCTTTAGATCTTAGAAATGCAGAACTCAATTGTCTAAAAGTGCTGAGGAGAGATTGATGGGGAGGGTTGCTAAGATAATGTTTCTCCTTTTTTAAAAAAGATTTTTTTTAGTTGTTGATAGACCTTTATTAATTTTTTTAAAGAGAGAGAGAGAGAGAGAATTTTATTTATTTTTTAGTTTTTCAGTGGACAGAACATCTTTATTTGTATGTGGTGCTGAGGATCGAACCTGGGCCACACACATGCCAGGTGAGCGCGCTACCGCTTGAGCCACATCCCCAGCCCCGACCTTTATTAATTAATTAATTTATACATGGTGCTGACAGTTGAACCCAGTGCCTCACACATGCTAGGCGAGTGCTCTACCACTGAGCCACACCCCCAGCCCTGTTTCTCCTTTTTAATAATTTTTCTAATCAGGTACAGTGGTGAACATTTATAATCCCAGTGACTCAGGAGGCTGAGGCAGTAGGATTCAAAGTTCAGGGCCATCCCAGGCAACTTATTGAGATCCTATCTCAAAATATTAAAAAATTAAAAGGACTAGGAATGGGACTCAGTGATAAAGTGCCCCTGATATCAATCCCCAGTAACACACACACACACACACACACACACACACACACTAATAATTTTCTTTCTATTTTATCAAAATGATACAATGTTGTCATAGAAAAAGTTGAACTACAGCAAGCATAAAGAAGTTCTGTTACATGCAGTGAGCCATAAACACAAACTCCAGCTAGGTTAAGCAAGAAAGGACTTTATGAGAAAGATGGCAGGGGACAAAAAAACAGCATTGGCTGGGGACTCAGGGTGAAAGTGAGAAACCTGATTCCAGGGTTGTTGGAGAACAGCTGGCTACAAGAACCATAGTGTCACAATGGGCCAGGGTGTGACATGTGCAGTCGAGGGGAGAAATAAAGAATGTCCATATGCTTCTGCCCTTTCCAATGCTTTATTGGAAAAAAAAAAATCACTCAATACAATTCTACTCTATAGGCTTTTTTTTTTTTTTTGGTGCTGGGATTGAATTTAGGGCCTTGTGTATGCAAGGCAAGCACTTTACCAACTGAGCTATATCCCCAGGCCCCTATAGGTTCTTAATCAAGAAACTGACAATCCTAATGCTGGGAACTGCAATAGACACAATCAATTCAAAGAAAACAAACGTAAGTCAACTCTAAGCACTGCAAACACACTTAATCATGACAGACTTATTATAAACATTTCCTCTGCATACTCTGCTCAAGTGCCAGATCTAAAATCTCGAGTCCTAGGCCTTAAGTCCAGCAGATGCACACTGAGACTGCAGTGACCAGGTCAGGAACCGATGGAGGCTTCTCCTGGGGTGAAGGTGACAACCAGGTGAGGAGAAGGTCGTAGGGAAAAGTGCTGTTCTTACCAGGGTCAAGATGTGGCTGTAGAGTTTGAGAATGGTGAGGATGAAGCAGAGGATCAGGCAGATGATGAGAAGAGTTGGTATATCAGTCCAGGTCCTCATCAGGCTCTCCGCATGTGGGCATCAGTGTCGGCTAGCCGAATGTCTGTACATTTGCTCCATCATGTATGCTAGATTTGGGGGCTTCTACTCGCTTTTTCAATCCCTATCAGCCGTTACCAGATTTCTCAGTGACATCTTTCATTATATGGTCAGGACATCTGGTGTAGTAATTTCTGCCCAATCTTTCACCTCTAACTTCATAAGAGTGAAGGCAGTGACTTCATTCTGAGTTTTATCAGGGTTGTGGAAAGTGACTTATTTTATCAGGCTGTGCTTGATGACCACATTGGAGGGCTCCATAGGCTTGCCTAGTGGGGAGGGCAGTTTTATATTAAAATGGAGTTACTTAGGCTAAGGCCCTTCTTAGGTTAAAGCTATTCTTACACACAGGAAGACAAAAACCTTGTCAGCAGTGCTGTGAATACCCTGGGATGCTAGATCAAGCTTCAAAATACCAGGAAAAACACCCGATTATCCAAAGCATGGGTCATGTGCTCATACACCAACTGTACCAGAGAAGGGAATGGTGTGTCTGGCTCCTTCAGCTTTCACTGTGGCACTGCATCCCATCAAGACTGCATACAGGGCTGAGGATGTGGCTCAAGCGGTAGTGCGCTTGCCTGGCATGCGCGCAGCGCTGGGTTCGATCCTCAGCACCACATACAAATAAAATAAAGATGTTGTATCCACCGAAAACTAAAAAAAGACTGCATACAATGGGGCAACCTGCTGTCAGGCCCCCTCACCAACAGAGCTCTGCTTCTTTTCTTCTCACTCAAAAACAAAACAAAACTAGGTTAAAAATACCTTGACCCAAATTGGGGCCAAATTTGCCAGAGTCCTCTCAAGGATCTCATATCCTCAGATATACAATTTATGTATTCACCCTCTAGCCTGCTGAAATTCTGGCCTCCTGTCCCGAGGGGGCAAAATTGCGACATATGCAGTGGAGGGGAGAAATAAAGAATGTCCCCACGCTTCTGCCCCTTTTCAATGCTTTATTCACTCAAATTACTCAATACAGTTTCACTGTATAGTTTCTTAATCAAGAAAACAATAATCCTTAATGCTACACACTGCAATAGACATAATCAATTCACAGCAAACAATTCTAGATTAATTATAAGCACTGCAAAAGACACTCAATCATGATAGGCTGATGACAGACATTCCCTCTGCATGCTAAGTTCAAAGGTTTTAAGTCTCAGGCTTTGAGTCCAGTAGATGCACACTCACTCAGACCACGGTGATCAGGTCCAGAACCAAGGCAGGCTTTTTCTGGTGTGGAGGGGAGGACTGGTTGAGGAGGGGTCAAAGGGAAGAGTTGCAGCTCTCTCCAAGGTCCAGATGAGGAGATAGAGTTTGAGAGCAGTGAGGATCACGCAGAGGCTCAGGAACGATGACAAGTGATGGGATGTCAGGTCCTCATCAGGCTCTCCAGCTTGAGTGCATCCTTGTTTCAGCTGGCTGAATCCCTGTTCATTTTCTCTACAATTTATACTAAATTTGGGGGTTTTTTGACCCCCCTTTCAGTCTTTATCAGCTACCACTGGATTTCTCAGTGACATCATTTACCCTGGGGTCAGAAACATCTGGTCTGATGGTCTCAACCTGATCCTCTCACCTTTCCCTCTTATCAGACAAGGATAGCCTGCCAGAGGCTTCACTCTCTTTTATCAGGGTGAGGGGAAGTAACTTGTCTGAGGCCATACTGGAGGGCTCTGTGGATGTGCCTGGTGAAACTGCAGGTCTTAAAATTGAGTTGCTTAGGCCCAGGCCTAAGGCCATCCTAACACCTCCTCGTAAAGATCCTTCCTAGCCATAGGATGTTTTCATATTTTCTATCCCAGCATCCCATTTAGTTACACAAACTACAATGTGTGATTCTTTTATTTATCTGTTTGTTGACTTCTTCGTTGTCTCCTTGCAAAAATTTGAGGTTCCTGATACTTATTCATTGTCTGTCCCTACCCTCAATAAAATGTAGTCCCCAAATGAAAAATGGTCTGGCTTGTTCATGGCTGCAGCCCCAACAGCTGGCACTCTCAGGAAGGATCTGTGGAATGAATAAAAAATAAGACATTGCCTCATAATTTACCAGGGAAGTGGATAGGAAGAGAAAAAGCGGTTCGGAGAGCTGTAAGAGTCTAAACTTCAAGTAAGTATCAGGTGACCAAAAGATTGCTGTAAGATAGAGATTCTTACAATCTAGTCAGGAGGAGGGAAATTAAATGTAGGGTAATGGGCCATCAACTTTAAAGTAATAAAAGAAAAATGGCACTTCAGAATTCTATAACCAGTGAAACCCTATTACAAAAAAATGGTGAAATAAAGAAATTTTCAAACATATCAGTGAACAAATTTATCACCAGCAGACACACAATATGAGAATTATTAAAGGAAGTTGTTCAGGCGAAAGAAAAAAATGACACCAAATAGAAATCCAGATTTACAGAGAACTATGGAGATACAGAGCACTAAAAATGTTGAATATGTGGGTAATAACGAGAACATTTTTGTCCTATTATTCAAAGGATAGCATCCAAAAATAATATGTTGTGAACTTTTGTAAGGATGGCCTTAGGCCGGAGTCAAAGCAACTCCATTTTAAAACTGGGGTTTGAAACCTGCAGTCTCACCAGGCATGCCTAAAGGAGCCTTCCAGTTTGGCCCTCAGGCACAAACAAGTCACTTCTCCCCACCCTGACAAACTCAGAGGAAGTCTCTGGCATATTGTACTCAACCTGATCAGGGGGAAAGGCCAGAAAATCTGGGTGGGGATCACCAGACCAGATGCTTTAACCCCAGGGTAAATGACCTCACTGAGAGACCATGTGGCAGCTGATAAGGATTGAAAGCCCCAATATTTAGTATAAATGATGGGGTGAATGAACAGACTTTCAGCAAGCTGGCACAAGTTGTCAGGTACATTGTCTAAGTCCCTGATGAGGACCTGGGCTGACATCCCAATTTTCTCATCGTTTGTTTGCCTGATCCTCTGCATTTTCCTCATCACCTTCAAACTCTACAGCCACATCTTGACCCTGGCGAGAGTCACAACTTCTCCCTAACAACCCTCCCTTTAACCGGCTGTCATCTCCACCCCAGGAGAAGCCTGCCTTGGTTCCTGACCTGATCACCATGGTCTGAGTGAGGGGGCATCTGCTGGACTTAAAGCCTTAGGCTTGAGGCTTTTGATCTGACACGCAGGGGGAATGTCTGTCATGAGCCTGTCATGTTTAAGTGTTTGCAGTGCTTAGAATTAGTCTAGGATTGTTTTACTGTGAATTGATTATGTCTGTTGAAGTACCCAGCATTAAGGATTGTCATTTTTCTTGATTAAGAACCTATATGGCGGGCTGGAGATGTGGCTCAGCGGTAGCGCGCTCGCCTGGCATGTGCGCGGCCTGGGTTTGATCCTCAGCACCACATACAAACAAAGATGTGTCTGCCGATAACTAAAAAATAAAATATTAAAAAAAAAAAATTAAAAAAAAAAAGAACCTATATGGCGATATTACCCAAAGTTCTCTACAGGTTTAATGTGATGCCAATTAAAATCCCAACGGCATTTCTTGTAGAAATAGATAAAGCAATCATGAAATTCATATGGAAAAACAAAAGACCCAGAATAGCAAAAGCAATTCTAAGCAGGAAGTGTGAATCTGGAGGTATAGCGATACCAGATTTCAAACTGTACTACAAAGCAATAGTAACAAAAACAGCGTGGTACTGGTACCAAAACAGGCAGGTGGACCAATGGTACAGAATAGAGGACACAGAAACCAATGCACAAAATTACAACTTTCTTATATTTGATAAAGGGGCTAAAAGCATGCAATGGAGGAAGGATAGCATCTTCAACAAATGGTGCTGGGAAAATTGGAAATCCATATGCAACAAAATGAAACTGAATCCCTTTCTCTCGCCATGCACAAAAGTTAACTCAAAATGTATCAAGGAGCTAGATATCAAATCAGAGACACTGCGTCTGATAGAAGAAAAAGTTGGCTACGATCTACATACTGTGGGGTCGGGCTCCAAATTCCTTAATAGGACACCCATAGCCCAAGAGTTAATAACAAGAATAAATAAATGGGACTTACTTAAACTAAAACGTTTTTTCTCAGCAAGAGAAACAATAAGAGAGGTAAATAGAGAGCCTACATCCTGGGAACAAATTTTTACCCCTCACACTTCAGATAGAGCCCTAATATACAGAATATACAAAGAACTCAAAAAATTAAACAATAAGATAACAAATAACCCAATCAACAAATGGGCCAAGGACCTGAACAGACACTTCACAGAGGAGGACATACAATTGAAAGGGTGAAAAGCTGCAAAGCCTGAGTTAAAATGTAAAGGACCAGGCATTGTAAACTTGCTTCTAAACTGCAAAGCATGAGTTAAATTCCTGAGGCAGTTAGGACAAGGCCCTACTGGCCATTTAGTTGAATTATGGCCTGGGGTCCTGTGCAACTCTGTGGGAAGCCATTCTGACACGTGATTGGGCGGCTCCCGTTAAGGGTCTGAGGCATTCTGGCTGTGTCAGAACTTTCCCGGCCCTTTCCTGATGAGAGAACCCGTCCGTGTGGGGGTGTGCCTGACCACTGACCCTGGGGGCCCAATCACTGACCCTGACCTTGGAGTGCAGTCCCCCCTCAACTTTCATTGGATGGAATTCTCCCCTGAATCTCTTGTTCCCCAATAAAAAGCTACTCCCAGGTGTGTTCTCTCTCTCTCTCTCTCTCTCTCTCTCCTGCTAGCCCTGAGTAATCCTTGCTGCCCTGCTGGGCCGTTAGAGGAGGGAACCAGAGAGGGGAGCCGTCTCGGACCTGGCAATAGAAATAAGGTAACTGAGTCTGTTTGTTTTATTTCGATTTCTTCTAACTAACTTTATGCCTAGAACCTCATTAATGAAACCATTGCGCTGGCCGCATGGTGGACAACTCCTCACGTAAGCATTCAAGACCCTGTGCGGCTTCTCACGTAGATATTCAGGGTCCGAACCAATCAGTTTAAATGTAACCCCTTCCTTAGGAAAGACCTATCACTCCAGCCAGCCCTGTTCCCGCCAATAAATGTACTAATCAAGTCTAAGAATTATTGTTTGATTTTCCCGAGGTGTAAGGTGATTTGTTAAAGGAGACTATGATGTATGCAAAGCCCCCGCCCTCCCCAAAAAGTGTACTTAAGCATTGTTCAACCCCTGCTCTGGGCTCTGGGCTGTTTTCCCTTCCTGAGTGAGCCTAGAGCCTCAGTGCACAGAATTGGATCCTCAATAAAAATCCCCGTGTGCTTATTGCATGAAGCCAGTCTCTTGTGGTCTCTTCCTCCGACGTTTCGCCGGTCCCTTACACAATCAATCAACAAGTACATGGAAAAATGCTCACCATCTCTAGCAGTCAGAGAAATGCAAATCAAAACCACCCTAAGATACCATCTCACTCCAGTAAGATTGGCAGCCATTATGAAGTCAAACAACAATAAGTGTTGGCGAGGATGTGGGGAAAAGGGTACACTTGTACACTGCTGGTGGGACTGCAAATTGGTAAGGCCAATTTGGAAAGCAGTATGGAGATCCTGGGAAAGCTGGGAATGGATCCACCATTTGACCCAGCTATCACCCTCCTCAGACTATTCCCTGAGGATCTTAAAAGAGCGTACTATAGGGATACTGCCACATCAATGATCATAGCAGCACAATTCACAATAGCTAGACTGTGGAACCAACCTAGATGCCCTTCAATAGATGAATGGATAAAAAAATGTGGCATCTATACACAATGGAGTACTACGCAGCAATAAAAAACTACAAAATCATAGAATTTGCAGGGAAATGAATGGCATTAGAGCAGATTATGCTAAGCGAAGCTAGCCAATCCTTAAAAAACAAATGCCAAATGTCTTCTTTGATATAAGGAGAGCAACTAAGAACAGAACAGGGAGGAAGAGCATGAGGTAAAGATTAACATTAAACAAAGACGAGTGGGGGGAGAGAAAGGGAGAGAAAAGGGAAAGCATATGGAAATGGTAGGAGACCCTCAATGTTACACAAAATTACATAGAAGAGGATGTGAGGGGAAAGGGGCGGGGAACAAGGGAGAGAATTGAACAACAGTGGATGAGGTAGAGAGGGATGATGGGAGGGGAGGGAAGGGGGGATAGTAGGGGATAGGAAAGGCAGCAGAATACAACAGTCACTAATATGCCATTATGTAAAAATGTGACTGTGTAACCCATGTGATTCTGCAATTTGTATTTGGGGAAAAATGGGAGTTCATAACCCAATTGAGTCAAATGTATGAAAGATGATATGTCATGAGCTTTGTAATGTTTTGAACAACCAATAAAAAAAATAAAAAATAAATAAATAAATAAAAAGAATCTATATGGGGCTGGGATTGTGGCTCAGTGACAGAGTGCTCGCCTGGCATGCATGAGGCACTGGGTTCGATCCTCAGCACCACATACATGTAAAATAAAGATTTTTTTAAATTCCATGAAATATCTTTCATGTTTTTTACTATACAATCCAGCAGTTGGAACGCCTTAGAATTTACTCAAAGAGTTGAAATTTTATGTTCACCCAAAAACCTGCACTCAGGTATCTATAACAGCTTTATTCATAATTGCCAACACTTGAAACAATAAAGATGTTCTTCAGTAGATGAATAGATAAATACTACTATTCAATGCTAAAAAGAAATAAGCTATCAAATAATGCAAAGACATGGAGGAAACTTAAATGCTTTTACTAAAGAAACCAACCCTAAAAGGTTACATTCAATATGATTCTGACCATATGGCATTCTGGAAATGGCAAAAGACTAGAGCAAATAAAAAATCAGAGGTTTTTGGAGGCCTGGGTAGGGAATGATGAATAAATGGAATGTAGCCCTTTATATTTTATTTTAGGATAGGGTATCACTAATTTGCCAGACATGCCTCAAACTTGCAGTCCTCCTCCCTAGTCTCCCTAGTAGCTGGGACTTAGGTGTGTGCATCCAGAACTAGTCTATAAAGTATATTTTTTAAAAGGGAAATTGGAAAGTATTTTGAACTGCATCAAAATGAAAATGCAATACCAAATTTTGAAGATGCAGCTAAATAGGGAGAAATTTATAGCATTTATGCCTAAATCAGAAAAGAAAAAAAAAATCTCAAATCCATGTTCCCTTCCTCCACCTCAAAAAACTACAAAAGCAGGGCCTGTGTAACCTGCCACCTGGGACAATTTTGCTTGCTTGTCTTTCACAAATTTGCCATTCCAGAACAAAATTTTAAAAAGTGCTCATCTCACCAACTAATGAATTCATGGTGTTTGCCTCCTATGCGACAATTATTCTTTCAAAAATAAAGTTTATGATCACTACAACTGTCTTCCATAGACTAACACAAAAGATTTTTGTGAACCTAGAAGACTGTGTGAGCTTTGAAAAGGGGGAAAATAAGAAGTATCTTCCAAGAGATGGAAAGAGGGAATGTGCCGCGTCCCCTCGCCAGCAAAGGAAACACGACACAGGATTCTTCCTTCAGCAGTTTATTCAGGCCTTTATTTTGACATGTCTTCTAGCTTCTACTACTACTCCTACTGCTACTTCTACTGCTACTCCTACTACTACTACCACTACTACTACTACTACTACTACTACTACTACTACTACTCCGTGCCCCAGCCTTAATAAAGCAGATAAAGCCCCAATGCACAACTGCCACGTGGATCTTTCTCATAGGGTGTTCTACAGCTACGTGCCGACTCTCCCAAAATAAGGAGTTGTTTATCACAGGCCACGGCGCTTATCAGCGCCATCTTGTAATGGCGGCCACAGTACACAGAAACGGCTCACTACAGTTCCCCCTTTTTTGTTTTACTAAGACAATACAGGCGAGAGTAGAGGTCCTATCCCACTGTGCAGAAGTGGCTGCATATGGTCCAGCCCTAAGGAGGGCCCTTCCCCAAACCTGAGGCCATATCAGCCGACGCCTTTTTTCGTGGGGCGGGGAGTGGACGTCCAACCCGCATGCAATAGGACATGCTCTCCTTGAGGTCCACTTCAAGGATCACTCAAGTGCAGTGCCTTGCCTCGCATCCTGTATCATGATGATGGTAGACAAAGGGGGACAGCTGAGGCTGAACTGTGGCTGTTTAGAAATACAACGACAAACAAGTTGGCAGCACCCTGAAAGAAAGGCACGGACAGCAGAAAGGGGGAGAAATTTGGTCGTGACATCTGCCATTGTTAGATAAAGGCCAAGACGTTCCCGTGGAATCTCAGGCGGATAAACAGGAGGCCTAGTGAGCTGGCCACTTCGACATGCAGAACAAAGAATTGGGGGCTGGGCCCCCGGGGGCCAGGGAAGGCCTGCTATCAGCAAGTTCCCCTCTTTTGTTTATTGCATGTCAAAGGGAATCAAGTAGCCCCTGTCTTAGGTCGTCCACCGCCCCTGCACTGCTTACCCGTCTCTGGGGAGGCCCCATTCCCCTGTCTTAGGTTGCAGTGCAAGCGTGGAAGTTGCCCGTCACTGGGTACTACAAGATCAGCTCAGCATGTTGTGGCCAACAGGACATTGATATGGTAACCGCCTCCATAAACAGGACCCATGACCATCACCATCAAATGGCAGGTGTAGTTGAACCGTAAGATTAGTTAGTAAAGATCCTAGTGCAGAAAGGCAGGGAGGAGAGGTATGCACAGAGGAAAGATATGGTAGAAGTTCCAGCATTAGAAGAGTGACAAAAGAAGGACATGTTGATCCCAGTGCAATGTTATAATAACTTGGGGTGCAACGACCATGTCAAAGGTTTACTGTTTAAGATGCGCAAGCCAGACCTGTGGCGAGTTGCCATTTTCTAAAGCAGCAAGAGCTTGTATGATCATAGCCTTATCGTGAGCACTGCGGGCCTAGAGGCGACAGAGAAACCACAAACAGAGAAACATACCAAAGCAACACATTGCACCAAAAATGCCTACTCCCACCCACTCCTTAAAAAAGGAAAAAGCAGAAGAAATCCAACGGGTGAATTGTCCCAAAGTCACTGGTACGACACGGGTGTTGTTCAAAACAGCTATCTGAGTCAGTTGAGACTGGATCAAATTTTCTGCCACCATGGACCAATTTCCGGCCAAGTACTCTCCGATGATGCGGGAAGCGTTTCTGAAATCATTAAATCTGACAGAAGTTATGCACAAATGCATACGTTGGTCAACACAACCCAAAAGCATCAGGTTAGACAATTCTTCTACCTGAGCTTGAGGCAAATCTATCCTTTGATTAGCAGCCAAAATCCCAGATAAAATGTGTTGATTAATTCTACTTTGAGATTTAGAAATTACTTGATTGTATTTTTACTTAAAAGCAAATTTATAGTAAACACATTTATCTCAAATATCTGTAACTGAAAAGGCAGAGTATCTGATAAATGTAAATATAAAACATAAATTATGGGTTTTCTGTTGAAGAAAAACAATTAGGCAAATATATATTAACTAATTAATTAGGCATGTACTAATTAATTTATAGATTAACAAATATAGGTTATCTAAATATCTAAAAATATATATATATATTAAGAATAAGAACATGACTTATAATTGTATTAACTTTATGTAACCACGTGGTCTTAAAATATTTGGATCCATTTAAATTTATTTTTAACTAGGAGTGCACTCTTCTATGTGACGTCACTTGATGTAACTGAAATAAGATCCTTGAGTATACATTATTATTTTTATAGTTAGCAATGAAAATAAGGATTTTTTGGTCATCACAGGAACTTTGCCGGCTTGTTCCTGTGGCAAGCAAATGCATCCTCATAACCTTCAAAATTAAAAGTAAAATATAAAGAAGCATATTTGATATCTCTCATCAATAGAACATTATTCAGTAACACAACTATAGAGAAAAAGTCAGGTTATTTAACTTAGAACTAGCTTAAATTTAGGACTGTAACATAGAAACCTGTGGAATTAAATTTTGTCTGAAAAAGATATCTTTTGTTAGCATTTACAGGTAGGCATTTTTTAAAAATACAGGCTCTGAGCAGCTCCGGTAGAAATCTGAAACACAGCAGTACAGGTTAGTGGCTGGAAGGCGGGACTAGAAGTCCTGTATGAGTGACTGTGGAAGAACCAATGAGAATGAAAAGTCCTCCCGGAGCCTTGGACTCCACCCACATACAGGGGCGGAACTACTGGAGGCATAGGGAAGGGTGGAGCAGCATCAGGTACTGGCTCCTCCTCTAGATTTTCAACTTCCTCCCCAGAACTGGATTTATAACCCTTCTCACAGCAGGCTTTTACATCTGTTGTTTCCCGTTTTTTCTTTCTTATCTTAGTCTTACGTAATTGTTGTAATAACTTGTCTAATTCCTCAGAACTGTCCGAGCTACTTGTGTCCTTGGGAGTTTTTAACTCAGTCAAGTCCGGATAGAGCCTTCTCCTCTGTTTAACTTCAGACTCCCTTGCCTGTTCACCCCTCTTACTCCTAATACTTTCTGCTACCTCGCTATGTGACCCCTCCGATTTTTCTTCATGCAATTGCTCAAGAACGGCCTGACCCTTGCTCACAGCTTTCTGACATTTACCATCCATTATACATCCTCTAATTAACTTCCAAAGTAGTATAACACCATCCTTCAAGATACCCTGCTCACGAGCGAAATCCAGGTCCTTCCCTAATTTGTCCCAGCTGGGAATCGTCAGACTCCCTGAAAAAACAAACCAAAGAGCTACAGAGTCAGTCTCTTCTAAAAACCTCTGTAATATGCTCTGTTCCACTTTAAGTTCCTTAGAACGCAGCAGCCCATCCAAGGCCAGCAAAATTGGGCTTGAGGAGTTAACACCCATAATGTTTTCAAAACTATGAGGTGAAAGTACAAAGCCCCGCTCTCTCTTTATCTACAGAGGAGCGTCCTATTTTATTTTTTTTATTTTATTTTTTTCTGCTCTCTCTTTATCTACCGAGGAGCTGCCCCGCTTTAATCGCGGATCCCATTTACCTGGGACTTATTCCCGCTCTCTCTTTATTTACCGAGGAGCGCCCCGCTTTCATTTGCGGATTCCCATTTACCCGGGAATTTATTATTTTTTCCCCGCTCTCTCTTTATCTACAGAGGAGCGTCCCCCGCTTTCATTTGCGGATTCCCATTTACCCGGGAATTTATTATTTTTACCCAGCTCTCTCTTTATCTACAGAGGAGCTGCCCCGCTTTAACCGCGGATTCCCACTTACCTGGGAATTTACTGGTGCACCACCCTTGACTGCTGAAGGTTCTGGATCCTGGGTTCCAGGAGGTTTCCCAGTCCGGGCCACCAACTGCCGCGTCCCCTCGCCAGCAAAGGAATCACGACACAGGATTCTTCCTTCAGCAGTTTATTCAGGCCTTTATTTTGACATGTCTTCTAGCTTCTACTACTACTCCTACTGCTACTTCTACTGCTACTCCTACTACTACTACCACTACTACTACTACTACTACTACTACTACTACTCCGTGCCCCAGCCTTAATAAAGCAGATAAAGCCCCAATGCACAACTGCCACGTGGATCTTTCTCATAGGGTGTTCTACAGCTACGTGCCGACTCTCCCAAAATAAGGAGTTGTTTATCACAGGCCACGGCGCTTATCAGCGCCATCTTGTAATGGCGGCCACAGTACACAGAAACGGCTCACTACAGGAATGTGTACAAACAGCTGAACTGTGTGCCCTTGAAAACATTGTTCTATTTATTGGTATAGGCCTTCTGTATTCCTTGAGTGTTTCAGACCCCTCTACAGTCATCCTGCATGTCAGATTCTTTGCTGGAGCAAGGATTACCACAAAATTTCATATTTGATACCCCTTCCCGGGCAAATAGAGCTTTGGCCTTTTTTCACTGGATTGAAGTTACTTTCAAAGACTTACAGGTTGCTGAAGTCTAGATTTTACCTGTAAAATAAAATCAGAAAACAACCCATTATCCAATGGGTTTTTAAGGATTCTATACTTTGATATACAATAAATAATTTCTTTTTTTTTTCAGTACTGTGAGCACTACTTTTTTTATTATTTATTTCTTTCATACATGACAATAGTGGAATGCATTACATTCATAATTATCCATTCACAGCACAATTTTTCATAACTCTGTATATAAAGTATGTTCACGCCAAATTATGCCATTATACATGAACTCTCATTGATTTTTTTTGCATTACAATTCTTAATACACCTTTATACCACAATTTATCATATCTGTTTGTATATAAGGCATGTTGACACCAAATTCACATCTTCATACATGTATTTTGTATAATGATGACTGTCTCCTTCCACCATCCTTGCATTTCCCCTTCTCACTCCCTTTCCCTCCCACTCCTATTCCCTATCTAGAGGTGATTCTCCTCCCATGCTCTCCCTCCCTACCCCACTTTGAGTCACCCCCCTTATATCAGAGAAAACATTCGGCATTTGTTTTTTGGGATTGGTAACTTCACTTAGCATAATCTTCTCTAATGCCATCCATTTCCCTGCAAATACCATGATCTTATTCTTTTTTAGTGCTGAGTAATACCATTGTGTATAAATGCCAATTTTTTTTAAAATTTTTTTTTAAAGAGAGAGAGAGAGAGAGAATTTTTAATATTTATTTTTTAGTTCTCTGCGGACACAACATCTTTGTTGGTATGTGGTGCTGAGGATCGAACCCGGGCCGCACGCATGCCAGGTGAGCGAGCTACCGCTTGAGCCACATCCCCAGCCCAACCACATTTTTAATCCATTCATCCACTGAAGGACATCTAGGTTGACTCCATAGTTTAGCTATTGTGAATTGTGCTGCTATAAACATTGATAACAATAAATAATTTCTGAGGTTTTAGGTAGGATGAAATCAGAGAAATTAAGAATTGGGGAAAACCCACTTTAAAGATTATTAATCTTAATATCCTTTATGTCATCACTCCATCTCTCTCAACCATGGCTATTAATTCAGAGAAAATGGATGAGTGATGATGGGGGTTGAAGAAAAGACAAACAGACACACATAGAAAGAAAAAGCTGAGGCCAAGTGGATAGCCAAACTCTGATGGAGTTTGACTGACCCAGAGCTAGCTCAGCATATTTACTATATAGGTTTTTTCATCAAAAGGCTATCTGTGAGAAAGTTTCTGCAAAGCAGGCAGTCTGAAGGACACAGGACCAGCAAGACATTAGGGTTATCTTGTTAGGCTCAGAATTCTCTATTCCCAGGAATTAGTGCCTGGGCTCAAGGTCTCAATTGATAGAACTCTGCACCTTTGCACAGAGTTTCCTCGGGCCAGCATCCCTGCAGCAATTGAGCCATCTTGCCTGCACCTTCACTCAGGAAGTTCCCAGCACAAATGCAGCCAAGAGGCAATCAGAAACCATGGTTCAAGTCACTACTCTTCACATCTTTATTTTTGTTTGTATTTGTTCTAGAAATTTAACATCATCCTAAGTCTTTTGTTTGACTCCTGAAGTACTTTGTTGTAAATTCTGATTGTTATCATTTACAACATTCATCAACATTTTATATTGTGAATCTAAAAAAAGCATTGTTTGCACATATAAAAACTGTATTTTGATACTACTGAAATAAGCCCATGAAATAATGAATAAAAAAGAAATTAGGCCAGGCCTCGTGGCGCATGCCTGCAATCCCAGCAGCTCTGGAGGCTGAGGCAAGAGGATCACGTATTCAGAGCCAGTCTCAGCAAAAGCAAGGCACTAAGCAACTCAGTGAGACGCTGTCTCCAAATAAAATACAAAATAGGGCTGGGGATGTGGCTCAGTGGTCAAGTGCCCCTGAGTTCAATCCCTAGTACCAAAAAAAAAAAAAAAAAAAGAAAAAAAAAAAGAAAGAAAAAGAAAGAAAGAAAGAAAGAAAATAGAATTAAAAAAAATAAAGAGCAGATAAAGCTCAATGTAAGGGCTGGGGTTGTAGTTCAGTGGTGGAGCTCTTGACTAGCATGTCTGAGGCACTGGGTTAGATTCTCAGCACCACATATAAATAAATAAATAAAGGTTATTAAAAAACTCAAAGCAAGCAAAATAACAGAAATAATAAAGATCAGGATAATATTAATAAAAATAGAACACAGAAAATAAATAATAAGAATTAATGTAACAAAAACTAGTACAATAAAAGAACTTCAATGAAATTGATAAAACTCTAGTAAGAGATCAATTAGAATGTCTAACTAGTTCAATAAAGCAATAAAAAGTGGGCTGGGGACATAGCTCAGTTGGTAGAATACTTGCCTCACATACACAAGGCCCTGTGTTCAATCCCCAGCACCACACACACACACACACGTGTGTGTGTGTGTGTGCGCGCAAAAAAAAAAAAAAGTATCCGTTTGGAAAGAAAAAACAAAACTATGTTTATTAGAAAACATAATTATCTATATATGAAGTCCTATGGAATCTTCAAAAAAGGAGCTCCTAGAACTAATAAAAGAATTTTGCAAGGTTACAAGATAAAAGAGAAATATACAAAATACATACATAAATGTATTTTTATATATTAACAATAATTAACCAGAAATTTAAATTAAAAAAAGGAAACATTTTAAATTACATGAAATGAGGAAAGGGAGAGATGAGGAGAGGTTGGTAATTGGATACTAAGTTACAGTTAGATAGAAGTAAGCTCTAGTCTTCACAGCACAGGAAACAATCAAGAACCTAATGAGAGAGCCTACAGAATGGGAGAAAGTCTTTGCCACCTGCACCTCAGATATAACATTAATCTCCAGGATATATCAAGAACTCAAAAAACTCAATGCTAAAAATCCAAACAACCCAATCAATAAATGGGCTAAGCAGCTGAACAGACACTTCTCAGAAAAAGCAATACAATCAATCAACACATGTATGAAAAAATGCACAACATCTCTAGAAATTAGAGAAATGCAAATTAAAAATACACTGTGATTTCACCTTTCTCCAGACAGAATGACAATTATCAAGAATACAAGTAGCAACATATGTTAGCAAAGATGTGGGGGAAAAGGTACACTCATATATTTCTGATGGGACTGCAAATTGGTGCAACCACTCTGGAAAGCATTATGGAGATTCCTTAGAAAACTTGAAATGGAACCACCATTTGACCCAGTTATCCCACTCCTTATCATATAACTAAATAACTTAAAATTAGCATACTATAGTGATGCAGCCACATCAATGTTTATAGCAGCTCAATTCACAATAGTTAAAAAATGGAACCAACCTAGGTGGCCTTCAACAGATGAATGGATAAAGAAAATGGAATAGTACTCAGCCATCAAAAAGAATGAAATTATGGCTTTTGCCAGTAAATGGATAGAACTAGAGACTGTCATGCTAAGTGAAATAAGCCAATTCCTCAAAACATTCTCTTTTATATGTGGATGCTAATTCACAATAAGCAGGGGGTGGTAAGAATAGAAGTTCACTGGATTAGATAAAGGGGAATGAAAGGAAGGGAGGAGGCTAGAAATAGGAAAGACAGTGGAATGAATCAGACATAACTTTCCTGTGTGCATATGTGAACACATGAGTGTGTAACTCCACAACATGTACAACCACAAGAATGGGAAATTATACTCCATGTTTGTATAATATGTTGAAATACATTCTACTGTCATACATTACTAAAAAGAACCAAAAAAAAAAAAAAAAAGAGAGAGAGAGAGAGAAAGAGAAGTAAGAAGTTATTCTATTGCACAGTGAGTTGATTATGGATATTTACAATATATTATATATTTCAAAAAGCCAGAAGAAAGGAGTTTAAATGTTACCATCATGAAGAAATGATAATTCGAGGAGATAGATGTGTTTAACCTGATTTATACATCCCATAGCAACCATAAACATATAATTTTTATATTTTTGTGTATCAAAAATAAAATAAAGTATTACATGAAAAATACAATAATTAGAGCTAGATTAAAAAAAAAAAAACAACATGTAATGTTGGGATGCCTGAAGTCCTTAGAACATTGTTAAGAGAAACTTAAAAGACTTTAAAACATGGTGGAAAATATACTTTGTTGTTCATAGGTCAAAACACTCAATTTTTTTTAGGGTTTGTTTTTAATTCTGACTGAGAATTTGCTCAAAAGCACAGAATAATGAACATTTTAGTTTACAAACAAAATACTTGGGTCTAATAGTTATAATATCCCTAACTGGTTACTTTATGTTAAGTGCAAACTGTTAAAAAAGAAAAAAGAAAAAAAAAACACATGTTAGTGCTGGGTTTAAGTAGAGCATAAGATAAGCATTCAATTTCATAACAAAATTAAATCTGTCACCTTTGAAATGGATACTGTTTTAGTCAGCTTTTTCATTTTTAAATTTTTTTTTTAGTTGTAGATGGGCACAAAATCTTTATTTATCTATTTTTATGTGGTGCTGAGGATTGAACCCAGTACCCCATGCGTGCGAGGTAGGCTCCCCACCACTGAGCTACAGCCCCAGCCCCAGTCAGCTTTTTCATTGCTGGGACCAAAAGACCTAACAAGAACAATTTCAGAGGAGGAAAAATTTATTTGAGGGCTCACGGTTTCAGAGGTCTCTGACAACAGATGGCCAACTCCATTCCTCAGGGCCTGAGGTGAGGCAGAACACCTCGGGAGAAGTGTGTGGCAAAGGAAAGCAGCTGGAACCTGTCACCAGGAAGCAGAGAGAGACTCCCTTCACTGTTGAGGGCCACAGCGGAGTCAGGGTGACGCATGGCATATTGCCAGAGGGGAGTGGTTGAGAGGTGAGGCCAGCGAGCCCTGGAGATGCTGATGGTTATGTTAAGCTGTGTATTCAATTGTATATTTGACCTCTACTGTCCAGCAAGAGGGCGGCTCTTGCTGCCTCAGGCGCCCGCTACTTTGGAGTTCCCTGGGAGTTCTCGAGGGGTTTGGAGGGAGAGTGCACATGGACCTCGTGGAGGGGAGAGTGTTCCCGGGGAGAGTGTTCCCGGGGAGCGTGTGTGGAGTTCTGGTGGAGTTCGGCAATAAAGGGTTGCTGTTTTGAACCTACAAGTGCTTCATGGCGGCTCGGTTATTTGTGCCCAAGCAAAATATAGAAACCAAAGGCAGACCCCCATGACCTACCTCCTCTATCCACACCCTAAATGCCTTCAGTCACCACCTAGTTAATCCCTCTCAGGGGATTAATTCACTGATTGGGTTAAGGCTCTCATAATCCAATCATTTTGCCTCTAATCCTTCTTGCATTATCTTACACATGAGCTTCTGAGGGACACTTAATATATAAACCATAATGATTCTAATAAACAGTTTATGAAAGTAGTATTTTTTTTATAAGGGTAAAAAATCAAGTTCACCAGCACTGTAGATTAATAGCAGCATTTTCAAAGCTAAGATTAAATCAGTGTAAAGGTACACCAGCTCACACAGTAGAAATGCACTTTTTGGTTGAATCCTCTACACCTAGGTCTGAAAAGGGGCTCCTGATGATTTTAAAAGGAATCATAAGTTCTAGGTCTTGGGCAGGAAAAGCTTGAATACTGTACAAAAGCGATCGATGTGTTAAAGCAGGATGGAGTTCTTTCTCTGATGTGCCAGCTAATAACATTTCCAGTCCAACCCCAGAGCCTTCCAGGCCCACGGGTGATATGGTAAGAGGCCTACCTGATGCAAACCTGAGTGCAGAGCTGGGTGCAGAAGAGTAGTGATGAATTTAGGTTCCCCAGAGTAGATGCTGCTTTGCAACCAGGGAATTCTTTTTGGGAGTGGGGTGGGGTGGGGTGGGGGTACTAGAGATTGAACTCGGGGGCACTTGACCACTAAGCCACATTCCCAGACCTATTTTTTATTTCATTTAGAGACAGAGTCTCACTGAGTTTCTTAGTACCTTGCTTTTGCTGAGACTGGCTTTGAACTCGCAACCCTCCTGCCTCAGCCTCCAGAGCCAGTGGGATTACAAGGCATGTGCCATCGCACCCGGCACCAGGGAATTAATTCTTTCTTTCTTTCTTTCTTTCTTTCTTTCTTTCTTTCTTTCTTTCTTTCTTTCTTTCTTTCTTTCTTTCTTTCTTTCTTTCCTTATTTATTTATTTTGGTAGTTGTAGATGGACAGAAGGCTTTTATTTTTTTCGTTTATTTTTATGTGGCAGTAAGGATCAACCCCAGTGCCTTACACATGCTAAGCAAGCGCTCTGCCTCTGAGCTCCAGCTCCAGCCTGCAACCAGGGAATTCTAAATCAACTGCATAATGAAAGACACGTGGGATTCTTAAATCTGCTGTGACTGAATGGCTGTTAAGCATCTCTGTGTTAAGCTTTCCTCTTATTACTATTTCAATCATTAATGATTAGTCCTTCCCAGTGTGGTTCCTAGAGATAAGGGGTTGCCTGTGTTTGTTTGTTTTGTTTTGTTTTGTTTTGTTTTTCTTGTGAATACTCCATCTTTACATTGAAGCTCCGAGGAGTTTTAGTCCTTTTAACAAGTACAGCCAGACATAAAAAGAAACACCAAGGAGCAGACTCAGTAGCCAATTATTTGCATTATAATGTTAAAAAAAAAATGATCGCCAGTAGTGTAAGGGTCCGGTGAATGAACGTCGAACGTCGGAGGAAGAGACCACCCAGAGACTGACTCATGCAACAGCAAAAGGGGGTTTATTGAAGATCCAATCCAGCGTGCTGGGGCTCCAGGCTCACTCAAGAAGGGAGAGCGGCCAAGAGCCCCGAGCAGGGGTTGAGCAGTGCTTAAGTACACTTTTTGGGGAGGGCAGGAACTTTGCATACATCAGAGTAAATCATCATTGTTAGAGTCTGTAAACAAGTCTGGATGGTGCCTGGCAAAATGCCAGAGGGAGTGGTTTGAGAAGTAACAAAAGCGAGCCATTAAGTGTGGAGATTCCTTATTGGTTGACTGATGTATCTAGTTTATGCTAATTAAGATAAGCTGTGTAAAATGTATAAATACCTCTGTTGTCCACTCCTGCTGTATCAATCTACACAAGTTGTTCGTCACCCCCCTCCCCCCCTTATTTTGCTGCAGCTGGACTGTGGCACATCATGAGGCAGGGGGAAAATTGAACAACAACTTTCAAACATGATTAGTCCATTCATTGGTGGGAACAAGTCGGGCGGGAGTGATAGGTCAATCCTAAGGAGGGGGGTACATTCAAACTGATTGGTTTGGGCCCTGAATGCCTACGTGCCAAACTGCACAGGGTCCAGGTTATTTAACAACTAAATGGTCAGTACCGGGCATTGTCTTAACTGCCTCAGGAATTTCAGGTTCTGTGTGCGGTTCAGAAACTTTACAATACCTAGTCCTATACATTTTAACTCAGGCTTTGCAGCTTAGAAACTTTACCCTTTCAGTAGAAGTCTTTTTTTTTTTTTTTTTAATCTGTTAGCTTTTACCAGCTGTCCAGATCAAAGGTCATTTTGAAGTAAAAAAAAATCTGATTCAAAAAAAAAAAAAAAAAATCTGATTCCAACTTTTCCACTGGGCCCTGTGCAACACAACTTATTCTGTTCCCCGGAACTTGCTTTCCTGACTGTCATTGGTACTGAATGGGCTTGTAGACACAAAGTGCCATAAGGATGATGGTCCCCATCACCACTCCTCTCCTAGAATCTCGGATCCTCCAGCTTCTTCCACAGTATTCAGGTCTGCAACACTTAATATTATTAAGATCTTAATTCTCCCAAAATTAATTTACAGATTTAATGTAATCTGAGTCAATATCCTTGCAGATCTTTTTCATAGAAACTGAAAAAAGCATGATCCATAAAATAATGGATAAGTTGGATTTTTTTGAGAGAGAGAGAGAGAGAGAGAGAGAGAGAGAGAGAGAATTTTTTAATACTTATTTTTTAGTTTTCAGCGGACATAACATCTTTGTTTGTATGTGGTGCTGAGGCTTGAACCCGGGCCGTACGCATGCCAGGCGAGCGCACTACCACTTGAGCCACATCCCCAGCCCAAGTGGGTTTTTTTTGAAATTAATAAATTGCATTCTTTGAACGACCCTGTTACAAGACACACCATCCTTTGCCTGCCTGTGATTTGCCTTTCCCTTCACAGATGCTGCATGATCCTGCTTGGCCTGTATTCTGACAGCTGCCCGGTTCAGATGGAGCCCCTGCGCCAGAGGCTGGTGTCACCCATGGAAATGTTTAGTGGAATTGTGATTTTTACTGCCTTTTAAACACTGGCTGCAAATATGCTAAACTATCTGAACCAGTTCAGAAAAAAAGAATATGGAAGCTGTTAACTAGCAGTTAAGGTTCAGAAAGCTTTCGGGAAAAGGTGTGCCTTCTTTAAATGAGCAAATGTGCTTAGTTAGGTCCATTTCTTGTAACATTCTAGTACTGTGACTACTACCATCTTATTGTGAACAAGCATTCTCTTCACGTCATGGAGCTACACAGAAGAGACAAAACATTGTATCACTGTATGCCATGGGTGTCAGGCCTTCCACCTGAAGACTTGAGATGTTCTGTTGAGGTGTTCCTACTCTATATTAACAGGGTGTTTCATTTTCAGAAAGCTCACCTTGTTATCAGTTGATCTTGGCTTGGTCTCTAAAACAGAAGGAGATAATAAATAAATGGAAATGCACGTAACTGAAAGAACACTTTTTCAAGGTTCTCCCTGATGACATGGGGTTAGGTGGTTATAGCTCAAATAGCATTTCATAAAGAGTCCAATATTGGACACATGAACACTCTTGGATATTTCCATCCTCAACCATGCAGCTCCAGTTCTTCTGTTGCCAGAGTGTTAGTTGGAACATCAGAAACACGGCAATAGCCGTGTGTGTGTGTGTGTGTGTGTGTGTGTGTGTGTGTGTTGTGAATAAGTGTTATGCATTCCAGATAAAATGAACACAAGCAGGACCAAGTGCTAAGGATCAAACCCAGTGCCTCACACATGCTAGGTGAGCACTCTACCACTGAGCCACAACCCCAACCCAAGAATTACTCTTTTATTTAAGATATACTTAGTTTGAGGGAACTAGTTCTTCTAGAGCAGATTCCCAATTGGGAGTTGGGAATATGGGACCTAAACTCAGGGAAGAGAAAAAAGTGGGAGATAACCTAGATAACTAGTCAGCTGTCTAGTACCTAGTGATCAGTGAAGCCATAATTAAAGGAGATGTTCTAGGGGACAAAGATACAGAATGAGAAAAACAAGAAGCTCAGAATTACATCTTGCCATATTTGTAAGAGCGAAAGATTAGAAACAACTCAAATACCTATCAATAAGGTAAATGCCCCCAAATTATGGTACATTCGCCTGGATTACTGTCAAGGCCCCATCTCTGCTCTGGGCCAGACTGTTAATTAAGGGAATACTGGAAACACAGGAGCTATGGGGGATAAAGAAAAGACAAACTGACACGCATTGAGGAAGAGCTGGGACGGAGTGGGAGAACCAAGCCCTGGTGAAGCTTGACTGACTCTGAGCAAGCTCAGCAAGTTTATTTTTATTTATTTATTTATCTATTTTGGGGGGTGGGGGTGGAGGTACCAGGGATTGAATTCAGGGGCACTCAACCACTGAGCCACATCCCAGCCTAATTTTGTATTTTATTTAGAGACAGGGTCTCACTGAGTGGCGTAGTACCTTGGTTTTTGCTGAAGCTGGCTTTGAACTTGTGATCCTCCTGCCTCAGCCTCCTGAATAACTGGGATTACAGGCATGCTCCATGCAGTCTGGCACAGTAAGTTTATTACATACGTTTCATCAAAAGGTTATTTGTGGGAAAGTTTCAGCAAAGCAGGCAATCTGAAGGACCACTGGCGAAATATTAGGGTGATCCTGTCTTGCTCAGAATTCACTCTCTGGGAAAAGGTGATGAACTCAAGGTCCTGACTGATAAAAGCCTATGCCTTTGCGTGTAGCCACCCCTGGCCAGCGTTACCATAGCAACTGGGGCATCTCAATCTATGTCTTTGCCCAGGAAACTGCCAGCACAAATGCAGCCACAAGAGAGTCAGAGGCCATGATTTGATTCGGTGGTGCATGCCTGTAATTCTAGCAGCTCAGGAGGCTGAGGCAGGAGGGTCGAGAGTTCAAAGCCAGCCTCAGCAAAAAGCAAGTTACTGAGTAACTCAGTGAGATTTCAATAAAATACAAAATTGTATTTAAATAAAATACAAAATAGGGCTGGGGATGTGGTTCAGTGGTAGAGTGCCCAAGTTCAATTCCTGGCACCAAAATAAAATAAAAACTAAAACCAAAACAAAACAACAACTGTTCTTCACAGATTACAATGTAGCAGAAAGAATAAAGAGATTATTTCTGTACTTATCCAGATTTTTTAGTTACACTGTTATTTGAGAAAAGCAGAATGCTCGAAAGATGTACTGCATAGCACTATGTAAAAAAAAAAAGGAAGAAAAGGTCATGGGTATTATCTATAGTTATGTGCCACATAATGATGTTTTTGGTCAACAATACATCACATGCACAACATTGATCCCAAAGATTATAATGGTTAAAAATTTCCCATTAATGAGTTTTTATTACCCTTTCTATGTTTATGTAAGCTTGAAAATGTAAATTGTAACCATTATGTTACAATTGCATGCAGTACTCAGAACAGTGACATGCAATATAAATTTTTAGACTACACTATATAGCCTAGTTATGTTGTAGGCTACACCACCTAGATTTGTGCAAGTATACCCTATAATGTTTGCACAAAGATGAAATCACCTAATTGTGCATTTCTCAGAATTTATTCTGTCAGTGACATATGACTGTATATGAGTGTTGAGGTGCTCCTACTCTTTTAACAGGTATTTCTGTTACACACACACACACACACACATACAATATACAGGCACATGCATGTATAAAATATGTTGGCATACACATGCATATGTATAAGATGTTTCTGTAAGGATCACGTGGAATTACATGGATGAATAAGATTTTTCATAGAATTTTTTTTGTACTTTTGAGGATTTTTTTTTTAAGTACTGGAGATTGAATTCATAGGTGCTCTACCTCTGAGCTACATCCCAAGTCCTTTTTATTTTAATTTTCAATTTTGAGACGGGTCTCACTAAGTTTCCCAGGCTGGCTTTGAACTTGTGATCCTCCTATCTCAGCCTCCTGAGTAGCTGGGGTTTCAGGCATGTGGTACTGCTCATGGTTTATACTTTTAAGTTTTAAATGACATGAGTGTGTCAGTGTGTATATATGTGTATGTAATAAAGAAATAAATTTAAAAAGATTAAGCTTGTGAGTGACTTCTCTCTTACTCTGGACTGCTACAAAAATACCTTACATTAGTAATTTATTTATAAATAATAGGTATATATTTCCCAGAGTTTTAAAGACTGAAAAGCCCAAGATCAAAGCACCAACAGATTCAGTGTTTAGTGAGGGCCTCTTTTCTGATTCACAAATGGCACCTTCTAGCTGTGTCCTCAGATGGTGGGAATAGCAAACAGCTCTCTAATTTTTTTTAATGTTGCCAATTCCATTCATGAAGTCTCTGTCACCATAACTTAATCACCTCCTAAAGCCTCCACCTTCAATACTGTCACAATGGTGATTAAGTTTCAGCATATGGATTTGGGAGAGACACATTTAGACCATAGCACTTCTGCTCAGAAATGAGGGGATCCCAAGATCCACCAGCAAGCACTGAGTAAGGAATAGGGAGACATGTGTAATGAAGCTCCCCAGAAGAAAGTATTAGGGAGAGGGGACAGGGGTTCTTTTGTTGAGCTACGACTGCTGTAGAAAGGTCAAGCATGGGGAAGTCAGAGGGAAAGGTCATGGTGAAGACATGGAGGTGCAGAAGAAAGAAGCCATGCTCCTAAAAAACTTACCTAAAAGGAAGAAGACCTATTTTTTTTTTTTTCATAGAGGAGAGAAAAGTCTGCAAGCAAAGACTTTTGCCTGGTCGTGTTCAATGCTTGTTTCCACCCTTCCAGTGGAGTTTCTAAAAGGCAGATCATGCCTACCCACAATTGTCTCCTCAGCATAATCCCATTTCTGGCACTCACCAGCATTCTCCTACTGCCCTTCCCACAGTAGCCAGAAAAGTGCTGGACCATTTTACAACCCTGAAACACCTATTGGTGTTTTCTCATGACAGTTACGATTTTTATGTAAAAGCGTATTGCTACCTCCTTCACATTAGTTTTGCTATAACTAAAACCTGAGAACATCCTTTTATTATAATTTAAACATTCTAGTAAACATCCAAGCTCTTAGTACAATTGTTAGAGTTTGCATGTTACTTAAAATTCATATTACATAGCATTTTTATGTGCATTTTCCACAAATAAATTACTATGGAGATTTTTAGTACTGTAGCAATAAAAAATATTTCCAAAGTTCCAGTTTCTATAATCTGTATTCATAAATAATGAATTGTCAACTTAGAAAGCTTAAAAATAACTGAAATATGGTGTGTCATACACTATTCTAAATGTATACATCTTTGACTCATATCTCTGAAGCTGTCTTCAAATGATACTATCCGTATTTTATAAACTGAGCAACTGAGGCTCAGAAGGGCTTTGTGTCTTGCTCAAAATCCTATACCAGGTAAAAGAGAGAGAGCTGGAATTTGAATCCAGGTAATGTGCCTCCAGAGTCTACTCTCTGAACCATAATGATGCTGACTTTGAACTTAAAGGGCTGTATGTCTTGCAGACGATGCATGAATACAGGTAACTTTAGGAGGACTTGAATGTTAAAATTATAATGGCTTTGTTTCATCAGTATAAAACAAGGACATAAAATGTAATAGGACTTGCAAACATGTGTGTAATATATATTAGTGCAAGTAAAAGATACAGAGGTGTATAAAGGAAAGGCCAGTGACCTTCCCATCAGATCTCACTCTACCTAACTCCTCTGAGGAGCTATCCCCCAATGACATGTTGACACCATGAAATGTTTCCTTCTCCCTTTTTTAAGAAAAATATTTATTTTTTAGTTGTAGTTGAACACAATACCTTTATTTTATTTATTTTTATGTGGTGCTGAGGATCGAACCCAGGGCCTTGTCCGTGCCAGGCAAGTGCTCTACCACTGAGCCACAACTCTAACCCCTGGAATGTTTCCTTTTGCAACATTCTTTGTGTTTCTACAAATATATATGCATGTATACCCGTTTTCCTTCTTGCTTCTCCTCCTTCTTTTCACAAAATGAGATTGTGCAATACACATGTCCTTGCTTTTTTCTACTCCTTTGAAACGGGGAGGCACACTTCATCTAGGTATTGTAACCAATTTCTTCCTGAGAAGTGGAAATTTCCTCTTCTGGTATCAGGGAAAGACCTTTAGGAAAAAATGAACCCTGCCCACCAAATGGCCTGACTGAGTGAGGGCTGAGATGACCATTTGGCCATTGTGGGGACACTGTACTGCACAGAACAAGGGACATCACTCTGATTCTATGAAACCTACTGGAATTGTGCCTTTGATACATCGTTTCCCTATAATTGTTAATAGGAAATCCCACAAAGCAAAGGCACTTGTGTATTTGCCCTTTGAGGCACAGGTCCCTGTGCTGCAGTGTGGGTCACACATTCATGAAGCCAGCCCTGTTGGTGGTGTCCAGTAGTGGGGTAGAAAAGAAACATTCATTGGCTTGCCATTTTGCCAAAAGATAATACTCATCATTTTGACTGATGACTGATCATTTTTTTTTTCTGGTTTGCTTTAGTATATTAAACATCTTTCTAAAATAAACTATGAGAAAGCCATTCTAATTCAATGGAAGAGATGCTAAAGGATTCAAGATTTTTTTTTTTTTTTTTTTTTTTTAGAGGAGGAAAAGTTTATTTTGGCTTATGATTTAAGAGGTTCAGACCATGGTCAGCGGGCTCCATTGCTCTGGGCTTAAGGTAAGGTAGAACATCACAGCAGAAGGGCAAGGTGGAGGAAAATTCCTGAGCTCAAGGCCCAGGGTGACCAGGAAACAGAGAGAGAGGGAGGAGCCAGGGACAAAAATGTATAATCCTCAAACCACATCCCTAGTAACCTACCTCCTCTAGCCACACCACACCTGCTAACCAGTAACCGAAGTTACCCAGTAAAGAAGTACTTTCAAATTAGTAATCCATCAAATGAATTAACCCACGGATTATGTTACATTCTTATGATCTAATCATTTCAACTCCTGTATTAACATATGAGTTTGGGGGAGAGCTCATCCAAACCACAGCATTCCACCTCTGGGTTCCCAAAACTCATGTCCATTTCTTTCTTTTTTTTTTTTTTTTAAGAGAGAGTGAGAGAGGAGAGAGAGAGAGAGAGAGAATTTTTTAATATTTATTTTTTTTTTTAGTTCTCGGCGGACACAACATCTTTGTTGGTATGTGGTGCTGAGGATCGAACCCGGGCCGCACGCATGCCAGGCGAGCGCGCTACCGCTGAGCCACATCTCCAGCCCTCATGTCCATTTCATAAAGCAAAATGCATGTTATCCATTTTCAAGAGTCCCCATAGTCTTAACAGCTCCAGTTTTGCCCAAAAGTCCAAGTCCAAAGTCTCATCTGTGCCGCAGTCTGGCTGGGCACAATTCAGGAGCCACTTGTCAAAAGAAACAAACTTTATTTTTAAAACTACAAACGCCAAACAAAACAGCTCCTCAGGAAAAACCCTCAGAGCCCAACTGCCACCACCGGCTTCCACAAGCCTCTCCCACACACCAACAACCACCTCCCACAATCCTCCTGCTCTTGAGGCCGATTGGCTAGGTCGCGTGGGCGGAGCCAAAGAAGTCCCCCAATGAGCAGTTCCGTAGTCTGAAGGGCAGGGAAACAGCCCAATGAACATGACCGCAGAGGAGCCAATCAGCTAGATGTTGCTGGGGCCGCTGTGAGCCAATCATCAGCTGGCAGTCTGAAGGGCAGGGAAACAGCCCAATGAACATCACCACAGAGGAGCCAATCAGCTAGATGTTGCTGGGGCCACTGTGAGCCACTCCAGGCAATCCTGTATGTGCCCTGATATGTCCTATAAAGAATGGATCTTTTCTGTCCCAGATTAAACTTTGTATAGTGGAAAACAAAGAGAAAACAGTAGAAGAAGGGGAAATCCTACCAGCATCTTCAAGGGATACTATAGCATTAACTATATACTGACTATCAGAAAATAAATTAAATATAGAATCTTTAAACATCACAAAAGTTTGTAATACTGCATTAAGCTCTACCTTTTGAGCTGATTGTTTGGGTACTAAAAATGTAAAAGTTCGATCAGGGGTAACTATTGCTGCTGTACCATTATTTGACCCATCAGTGAATATATTTGGAGCATTCATGATAGGTGTTTTTCTTGTCATTTTTGGAAAAATTACAGGATGCAATGACCAAAAAGACAATAAAGGATTAGATGGTAAGTGGTTATCAAATGAAACATTAGATTTGCACATGATTATTGCCCAAGTATTTAACTCATTAGCTAATTCATCAATTTGATTCATAGTATATGGAGTAATAATTTTATTAGGAGAAATTCCAAACACTGCCTTTGCTGTTTTTATTCCTTTGAGTATTAATTGTCCTACAGCCTCAGGATACCTAGTAAGAATATTGTTAGGAGAATAAGATAAATGTATCCATAATAATGGACCTTCTTGCCAAAATACTCCTGTAGGAATATTTTTTGTTGATAGTACAATAAATAATAAAGGCAAACTTATATCAATTCTATCCAAATGCATATTTTCCATATATGTTTCAATGATTTTTAATGCCTTTCTTGCTTCAGGCGTTAACATTCGGGGTGAATTTGGATCTGATGGACCTTTTAGGATATCAAATAAAGGTCCCAATTCTCCTGTTGGAATACCTAGATAAGGCCTTATCCAATTTATGTCTCCTAATAACTTTTGAAAGTCATTAAGTGATTTGAGTTGATCTACTCGTATTTGAATTTTTGGTGGACGGACCATGGTTGAGGATAATAGAACTCCCAAATAATTAATTGGAAAATTTAATTGTACTTTATCTATTGCTATCTCTAGATTATAATTTTTTAATAAGTTTGTAAGTGTGGCATAACATTCTAGCAATGTGTTTTTAGCTCTGTGTGCTAATAATATGTCATCCATATAGTGAAATATTTGTAGCTCAGGATTTTGATTTCTAAGTGGCTGGATTACTTTGTTAACATAAATTTGACACATAGTTGGGCTGTTAGCCATCCCTTGAGGGAGTACTTTCCATTCATATCTCTGATCAGGACCTTCATGATTCAGTGCAGGGATAGTAAATGCAAAACGTGGACTATCCTCAGGATGAATTGGAATTGAAAAAAAACAATCTTTAATATCTATAACTAAAACATACCAAGTTTTTGGCAAAGCAGACAACTGAGGAATCCCCGATTGAGCAGGTCCCATAATGACCATTTCATTATTAATGGCTCTTAAATCTTGCAATAATCTCCATTTACCAGATTTCTTTTTGATGACAAAAATGGGAGTATTATGGGGAGATACAGAAGGTTGTATATGTCCTTCCACTAATTGTTGTTTGACCAGATCATGGGCTACTTGTATCTTTTCTTTAGTCAAGGGCCACTGAGGGACCCATACTGGTCTTTCTGATTTCCAGGTAATTTTTATTGTCTCAGTGGCTCTTTGTGAAAATCCAACCCATGTCTGTCTGTTCCTTGATTTATTTGTATTGGTGCTGCTATACCTTGTCCTTGTTTTTCTAATCTTTTTCCTTTCCTAAAACCTTGTCTAGCCATAATAGTGGGTGCATTTTGATTGATATTATTTGTTAATGTCAAACCTAATTGATCTAAGACATCTCGTCCCCATAAATTTACAGGAAGATGATCCAATACATATGGCTGTATAGTTCCTTCACATCCTTCAGGATCCTTCCAATCTAATACCATTGCACTTTTATCGGGATTATTCGCCACTCCTAGGCCTCGAAGCGTTTGAGTGGCTTGTTGTAATGGCCAATGTTTTGGCCATTCTTGACGAGAGATAATGCTAAGGTCTGCACCTGTATCCAGTAGCCCATTAAATTCATGTCCTTGAATATTTAGTTTTAGCATGGGGCGAGAATCTAAATTTAAAGAAAGCATAGCCCAATCTACACCTGTGGAGCCTAATCCCTTGGAACCTCTTTCTACAACATGACTGGAAAATTTATCATGTAGGCTTGGTATTATTAGTAATTGTGCTATTCTATCTCCTGGTGAAATTACTGATATACCCTTTGGAGAACTGGCTATAATTTTTATTTCACCTTCATAATCGGGATCAATTACCCCAGGACTTATCAAAAGTCCTTTTAGAGTAGAAGAGCTGCGTCCCAATAATAAGCCTACTGTTCCTTTGGGAAGAGGTCCTTTCACCCCTGTAGGAATGATTTGAACTCCCATCTCTGGAGTTAGTACTGCTTTGACGGAGGCGCAGATGTCCAACCCTGCGCTCCCTCTAGTCTGTCTGATGAGGGATCTGATGCCCTGGGCACTACCCTGATGGGGTTGCTGGGGTTGCTGGGTTCCTCCAGAGCTCCGTATATTTGTGGTTTGGGGCCCCGGAGCATTGGGGCCCCCTGTCCGTTTTTTGGCAACGGAGCCCGATGCCTTTGTCCACAATATTGTGGATAAAAACCTTGTCCTTGTTCGTTTTTTGATAATGGAGTACCCTCTATGGTGGTTTGAGAACGGCATTCATTAGCCCAATGTCTCCCTCTACGGCATCGTGGACAAATACCCGGTATTCTATTCCTTTGATACCTAGTATTGTTAAACCCTCCTCCTATGGGGCAATTCCTTTTAAAATGTCCTGCTTGTTGACAATTGTAGCATGTTCTTAGCCCAGCATCTAAAGCCTGTTTTACTGCAGCTGCCACAATTTGCCCTTGTTCATTAATGTCTCTGGCATCTAAAGCCTGTTTTACTGCAGCTGCCACAATTTGCCCTTGTTCATTAATGTCTCTGGCATCTAAAGCCTGTTTTACTGCAGCTGCCATGACTTGCTCTTGTTCATTAATGTCTCTACACAATTTAATATATTTGTTTAAATCTTCCTGTTTCCATGGTCTAATGATATCTCTGCACCAACGATTCGCTTGGTCATAAGCCAGTTGTTTTATTAATGGCATTGCTTGTTCTGTATTCCCAAAAACTCTGGTAGCTGTTTGAATAAGCCTATCTACAAATTCAGCATAAGGTTCATTAGCTCCTTGTATTATCTTAGATAATTGACCTTGTAAACCTCCATGTCCTTGTAAAGTCTTCCATGCCTTAAGTGCATCTATAGCAATTTGTGCGTATACACCAGGATCATATGCAAGTTGTTGCTGCCGATCCTCATAAGGTCCCTTTCCTAACAACATATCTAGATTTCTCTGAGGATAACCAGCTGCTGCATTTCCCATAGCTGTCTCCTTGCAAAATTCCTCATTAGCAACCTTCCATAACAGGTATTGTCCTCCAGTTAGCACAGCTTTACACATATTAGCCCAATCTGCTGGCGTCATGTTTAAGTTGGTAATGGATTCGATCAAGCTTACAGTGAAGGGTGCTTGAGGACCATAGGTTGTTACAGCCTCTTTTAGCTCCTTCACTGTTTTGTAAAATAAACCCTGGTGAATTCGCTGCCCTCCTACCTCAAATACAGGGCATACTTGAGATCCTGTCTCAGGATCCCAACTATCAACTGCGGGGGTTGGGAGTCTCTTAGCATATGGAGGTGGTGCTGTTGATTGGACCCTTATGCCCTCTGGTGATAGAATGCTGTTAGTAGCAGTCTCCTGTAGAGGTGGTGCTGTTGGTTGGAGACTTTCGCTCTCTGATAGAAAGGTGTTATTAGCAGTCTCCTGTTGTAACTTTTCCCCTGATGGCTTTTTCTGCTCTAAACTTCCTTCCTCTGTCTCACTAGCTTGAAAGACCTTCTCTTGTACTTGAATCTTTTCCTCATTCTGACTAACTTGAGAGACCTCTTTTACTTGAATCAATATGTCTTCTCCTTCCTCTACCTTTGTCTGATCTGAAGGCTTTGGACTAAGCAAACCAGATACGTTTGCCCACAATGTCAATGTGCCAACTGGCAGAGTCCCTGGGTTGTACTTTTCTATTCTTTTTAAATCTTCACCATGATGGTTCCATTGTGATATATCTAACAACTCCTCCTTAAAAAGCCATGGGCTATATTTTTGTATTGTATCAACGTATGCCCTGAGTATTCTTGATTTTACTGAGATGCCTCCTTCGTCTAACAATTTACTTAACACTCTTTCGGTTTGTTTTTTACTAATTGCTGATCCCGTATTTCTACTATAATACAACCCAGCAAGATAACACCAAACCAAACCGAGACAGAATCCAATAAAAATGGAACAACAAAATTTCATTATAGCCTTTCTATCCTCCTGACATGTGCATCCGTCCTTTCTCCCTATCTGTTCCTCAGACGCAAATAGTTTTTCCTCAGTTGTGAGCGGTTTTTCTTCCGTCTCACTCATCTCCAGGGACTGAAATGTCCATCCTTCCTTTCTCCCTATCTGTTCCTCAAACGCAAATAGTTTTTCCTCAAATGTGAGCGGTTTTTCTTCCGTCTCACTCATCTCCAGGGATAGGCAACTTAAAACAAAAATGAAGCAAAACAAAAGAGTAAACTTAGAATGGCTACCCATCCTCTCGCCCTGCCCTCAGGGGCGAGCAGTTTACTTACCCTCAGTCGCTCCCCGTGCGAGCCACCAAATGCCGCAGTCTGGCTGGGCACAATTCAGGAGCCACTTGTCAAAAGAAACAAACTTTATTTTTAAAACTACAAACGCCAAACAAAACAGCTCCTCAGGAAAAACCCTCAGAGCCCAACTGCCACCACCGGCTTCCACAAGCCTCTCCCACACAAACCACACCACCTCCCACAATCCTCCTGCTCTTGAGGCCGATTGGCTAGGTCGCGTGGGCGGAGCCAAAGAAGTCCCCCAATGAGCAGTTCCGTAGTCTGAAGGGCAGGGAAACAGCCCAATGAACATGACCGCAGAGGAGCCAATCAGCTAGATGTTGCTGGGGCCGCTGTGAGCCAATCATCAGCTGGCAGTCTGAAGGGCAGGGAAACAGCCCAATGAACATCACCACAGAGGAGCCAATCAGCTAGATGTTGCTGGGGCCACTGTGAGCCAATCATCAGCCGGCAGCTGGGAGTTTGCTGGCAGCTGGAAGTTTTCTGGGGCCCCTTTGGCTGTGGCTCTCAACACATCTGAGGCTCAAGGCAAACTTTTGATTATGAGCCCCTGTAAAGATCAAAGGCAAGTTGCATATATCTAATATATATTGGCACACAGTAAGCATTCCCATTCCAAAAGGAAGAAATGGGGGCATAAAAAAAAGTGATGGGCCCCACACAAGACCAAAATCCAGCTAGGAAAACAAGTCCTGTAGCTCCAAGTTCTGTATTCAGTGCGCATAAGGGCAAAATATGATCTTCAAAGAGCTTGTGCAGCTCCACCCCTATGGCCTTGCCAGTTGCAGTCCAAATGGCCTTTCTCTTAAGCTGGCTCTGTCCACAGCCAGCCTCTTTCCCCAGCAGATGTTCCATGTTGTTGGCATTTCTTAATCCAGAATGTCTGCAGTGCATCTTTGGCTTCCTTCTCAGAGCTTCCTGCATTGATCTTTCAGGGGCTGCCTGCAGGGATTCTGACCTGCTGCACTTTCCCTGGCCTCCCAGGCCTTTCTCTGAAATTTCAGTGTAAACTTCGGGTACCCCTTAATTCCAGCGTCCTGCATCCATACAGAACTAGCACCATGTGAATGATGCTGAGGTCTGAAGTCAGCTCAAGCTGTAGCCTGGCCCCCTTAGACCATTACTGAATGCCTGGACAATCAAACACAGTGAAATGAATCCTGGGGAAACTTCTTTCTAGGCAACCTAGGTCCAAGGTCTCTCAAACAAGTTTTCACTTCTGCACCCTTGAGCCTGCAATGGGTGTGGTTTTGCTGACTCCTGAGATGCCCTCAGGGTATGTTTCCTTTGTCTCAGCGAAGTACTTAACTTCTCTTTTTTGATGACCATCTTTACAGTAAATTCCTTGGCCCCAATTTTACCTGCGCTTCTTTGACCAACAAAGTTTTCCAAATCTCTGTGATTCCAATTTTCACAGTAAACCTAGCTAAAATCTGCCAGCAACACCCAGGCCACCCAGTCCTGAATGCTGTGTTTCCTTGAAATTTCTTCCACCAGATTATTAGTCCATTACCTTTAAATTCACCTTCACAGAAAATGTCAGGACATGGGCAAAATGTAGACAACTTCTTTGCTGGAAGGTAACATGAATATTCTCTAGTCTGATTCCCAATAGAGCCCCCATTCCCCTCTGAAAACTCATGAGTACAGTCTTTACTGGCCACATTTCTAACAGCATTCTGGTCTTCTGAGCTCCCACCAGAATTGCCCATTAAGCCTCCTTACAACATTCTATGGCTTCTCCAGCCCATATCTGTAGGAACAACAGAAAAGCTCCGCCAAAACAATCGTTTACCTGTCCGAGATTTTATTAGCAGGACGTAGAGGCCAGTCGCAGAAGAGAAGGGGGTGGGGAGGGAGAGGGAGAGGGAGAGGGAGGGAGAGAGAGGGAGGGAGAGAGAGGGAGGGAGGGAGGGAGGGAGAGGGGGAGAGGGGGAGAGAGCAGGATTCAAGATTAACATCCATTATTAGCAATGTAAAACGGAGGGAAAGATACATGAATTATGCTCGTAGAATTCTGCCCCCATGGGAGATGGAAGGTTCAAGCTGAAAGCCATCAATGGGAAAGATGAAGAAAGATGGGCTCTCAGAGCAGGGGTTTCTGGCTAGAAGCTGTTCCTTGCTCACTGGGTCAATTTTTTTTCTCCCAGCCCCCTCAGGCTGATTCTCTAGGCTAAGATAGTGTTTGCTGTAGTTGAGAAAGAAAAGTGGAGAGCTGAACCCAGGGGTAGTGCTAAAAAGCTTCCCGAGTTATGCTTGCCTCAGGCTTCTCCAGGGAAGATGGACAGAAGGAAGAGAGGTACTGGTACTAAGCGAGGCTCCGAGCAGGGCTCTGGAAAGTTCAGAGGAACTGGAGGCCCAGGTGGCAGGACACACCTGGATAGCAATGAGAGAGTCTGCAATGCTCATACAAGGGACAGCAATCCAAACCCTATCATGCATAAGCAGATGGAGTTGACAAAGACTTGCCCTAACCTGTCTCCCATGTGGGACTGACCTAGCCCTAGTAAGCCCTTGGTGGGCAGCCTGGGAGAGCAGGGGTCAGGGTAGCCCAGTGTTGGACAGGACACCATGGGAGACAGACCCCATGTGGTTTCTGGCTCATCTCCATCTCTCAAAGCTTTTAGACATGCACACAGCCGAAGGAGGTCTCACTGGTGGAGAACTTTGGAAAGCTCCCTCGAGTGAGACTAGGCAGGGGTGGCAGGGTGGGGGGTGGGGACGGCCTTGAGAAAGCAGCTGAGGAATGGAGGGATCGGGATTTTCCAGAGACTTCAGAGATGATGCATGGTCCGATAGGAACATGATTCAATGCTCCGACTTGGGGCTAATTTGCCGAATGAGGTAGTTCTATCCTGACCTCTCTGGGCAGGGTTGGTCAGGGAAGACAGAAAACAGGCCTTCCCAAGACTCATGGGGATGAAAAGTGGCCAAGAAAAGCCAGATTTGGGCTCCCAGAATGCAATGAGAAAAACAGAGAGGGCGGCAAAGGATTCTAGGTGCAGGCTGAGCTGACGGCGCCTTCTATCCATGATTCTGACCCTGACATTGGCTTGGAGGCAGAGACAGCCCTTCTCTGATCTTCCAAAACCCCGGAGATAAAGGGACCAGGTGGAGGATGGGCTTTGGGGCATCCAAGGGCACAAGTGTGTGACGGCCACCCCTATGGAACTCAGCAGGGACCACAAAGTTCCAGCCTCAGTTTTTCTCAGAGCAACAAGCACTGCACGGGGTTTGGGGGGGGCTTCAGTCTTGGAGACAAGGGCGGGGTTGCAGGTCTGTCTTCTTGGCCTGGGAATATTTGGGATTCCCCAGCTGAGCCATCCAGATCACCCTTCTGGAATTGCCAGCTCTCTCCTCTCTCCTCAGTGGACAGGAGAGGGTAGCTTCACCCAGCGTGAGCCACCACCCCCTCTCCATGGGACCCCCAGCCCCTCTCCTGGGCAGGACCTCCGGGGCCTCACAGGCGTGTCTAGATCTCCATGTCCACAGGGCGAATGTTGCCCGTTTTGTGCTCTCTGACCCACAGCTCTCTGTCTTTGGCCGGGTCCACTTTTCGAAGCAGTTGGTCCACAGGCTCGACTGTGCTTTGGTAGAACATGTCTGTCTCATGCCGCAGCTGAGTGTACTGACACAGATGTTGCCGGATCATCTCTACCCTCTCCACCTCCAGCCGCTCTAGCTCCAAAGTGGTGGTCACCATCTCTTCAAACCCCTTGGACTGCGCCTGGTTGTAGAGGTCCACACAACGCATGAGGTCATCACCAGCGTGTGTGGACTTTCTCCGTGCCTTCTTGATGTCCTCCTCTGTCTTGTTGCTCAGCTTGATCTCCAGTTGCTGGGTCTTCACCTCCAGGTCTCTCTGCAGCTCTGTGAGGGCTTTCCGGGCCTTCTCCACCACGCTTAGCGGCTGGCGAGCTGCTTGCGGAGGTCAGCAATATGGTGGTCACACTTTTTCATGTCTTTCTTGAAGTTCTCACGAAAGTTCATTAGGGGCTTCTCTACCTCGCTGTGAAGCTTGGCGGAGAACTTGAGATGAACCTCTGCTTCATCTGCCAGACTCTTCTTCACCTGGGCCCAGGCTTCTCCCAAGGAGCCTTCCTTCTGTGCAGCCAAGGAATTCTGAGAGAGCTTAGCCAAGTTCTTTGCATATTCTTCTTCAATCTTCAGACATTTCTTTCTGCATTTGTTTGCCCTTCAGTTGCTTTTGGAGCAGCAGTTCGAACCCAGCCACCATGCCATTGCCTTGGGGATCCTTCTTATCAGCCCCAAAGTAGTCACAGTAGCTCCATTCGGTTGGCTCTAGCAGTTGCTGTTCAGGCATGGTGTCTGGGTGAGGGAATGTCACGCAATTTATCATCTTCTCTGTAGGGTCAACTTTATTTTCAAGATTATATATTTTGTCTTCATTGCCTGAGGTTCTATCTTCCAAATGGTCTTGTCTGTTGGTGATACTTTCCATTGAACTTTTTTTTTTTTAAAGAGAGAGTGAGAGAGTGTGTGAGAGAATTTTTTTTTTTGCAATTTTTAATAAACTTTCTATTTCTGCAATAATTTTAAATTGACAGAAGGGTGCACAGGTAGTACAGAGTTCACCCAGCATCCCCTGTTATGAACATCTTGCTTTTCCCAGTGTATTTGACAAAACCAAGCCTCTAATATTGGTTGGTTTCTATTAGCTAAACTCCAGACTTTCTTTGGGTTTGACTAGTTTTTCTAATGTCCCAGGATTCACCGGAGGTTACCACATGTCTCCTTAGGCTCCTTGGCTCTGTGAAGAGTTTCTCAGATTTTCCTTGTTGTTCATGACTTTGACAATTTGAAGAAATCCTTATCAGGTATTTAGTAGGGCAAGCCTGAACTTGGACTTGTCTGGTGTTTTTCTCATGATGAGGCTGGGGTTATAAATTTGGGGGAAACAAACACCACAGAATCGAAGTGTCCTCCTCCTCATATCATATCTGGCCCCATGCCATCAACATGACTTATCCCAGGCATGTGAACTTGGTCACCTGGCCAAGGTAGCATTTGCCAGTTTCTCCGCTGTAAAGTAGAGCTGGACTTTCTTATTGTCTCCCTTTCTACACCTTTTGGAGGGAAATGCCAACAGCAGCTTCTATGTTCATCCAGCTCTCTGGGCCGTGGCTACTTGTCCAGACTGGAGAGCACATCAGTCTCGTGCAAAACTTACAGTGGTCCCACTCCATCCCAAATCGTCATGCTGACAGAAGTCAGGCGTGGCTCCAAGAAAAAAAAAAACTGCAGCTCTTAAGTTGATGTCCGTTAAGAAGGGATATAGTCACAAGAAAAGAAAAAAGTGTTCAGATTCACAACTATAATTCTCTGAGATCATGCATCCTCTTCCAGTTCCTTCGGCTCTCCTTCCCTGGCCACCTCTTCCTTAGTCTCCTCTCTTTGTCTTCTTGCCCCCTGTCTTCCTCCCTTAAATTGTAGAGGACTGGAGTGCAATTTTTAATTATTTGTTGAGCTTATTAGACAGAGTTCGAGAGAGAATTTTTTAACATTTATTTTTTAGTTTTCAGCGGACACAACATCTTTGTTTGTATGTGGTGCTGAGGATGGAACCCGGGCTGCACACATGCCAGGCGAGCGTGCTACCGCTTGAGCCACATCCCCAGCCCCAACTTTCCATTGAACTTTTAAGTTGGTTTAGTGATTCCTTCACTTCAAGGATTTCTTCTTTATTTCTTTTCAGGACCTCTAATATATCTTTACAGAAGTGATCTTTCATCTCCTGAAGCGAATCTGTTATTTTACTGCTTAACTCCTGTAGCTGGTCTCTTATGTAATTCTTTAAGCCGTAGAACAGTTTTACTTTTTGAACTTGCCATCCTGAACTCCTTCTCTGACCTTTCTTCGATGGGAGCAGCTTGGTTTGTTTGGAGCACTTTATTCCCTTGTTTTTTCATTTTGTTTGTGTGTCTTCCCATCTAGCCGTGTGGATCTGAGGCAGGATAGTTTCTACTCTGTAGATTTGAAGTGTCCCTGAAGGTTTCCAGAAACTCGCAGATCCAGGCTCAGGTTTCTACAGGCTCTGCCACACTGCAGGACCCAGAAGGCTGGATGAACTCCTGATGACTGATCATTTTTCAGTGCATTTATTTATTTATTTATTTATTTATTTAGAGAGAGAGAGAGAGAACTTTTTAATATTTATTTTTTAGTTTTCGGCGGACACAACATCTTTGTTTGTATGTGGTGCTGAGGATCCAACCCGGGCTGCACGCATGCCAGGCGAGCACGCTACAGCTTGAGCCACATCCCCAGCCCTTCAGTGCTTTTAAAATGCTTTTTCTTTTTAAAAAATTTTTTAAAATACTTTTTTAGTTGTCAGTGGACTTTGTTTATTTATATGTGGTGCTGAGAATTGAACTCAGTGCTTCACACATGCTAGGCAAGCACTCTCTTTCTATTGACATAAAAAACAGTGGGAGATTTGATTCATTTCTGGGGAAGAGTAACAGGGATTGAATTTAGGGGCACTTGACCACTGAGCCACATCCCCAGGTCTATTCTGTATTTTATTTAGAGACAGTGTCTCACTGAGCTGCTTAGTGCCTTGCTTTTGCTGAGGCTGGCTTTGAACTTGCCATCCTCCTGCTTCAGCCTCCTGAGCCACTGGGATTGCAAGCCTGTGCCACTGAGCCCAGCTGTGAGATTTGATTTTTAAGAAGAATTTATAGCTTGGATCTGGGGTTGTGGCTCAGTGGTAGAGCGGTTGCCTAGCATGTGTGAAGCACTGGGTTTGAATCTCAGCACCACATATAAAAATAAATAAATATAAGGGAAAAAGAATAATTTACAGCTCATGTGACAAGACAAAGCCTCCTTTAAAGCATTCATTGTCTTCACTGCCAGAGGTTGGAGAGCTATGAACCATCACTCACAGTAAAATATCAGGGTAGACACCATGCACAGTGAGATCCCCAAGATTTCCAGGGCAGAGCAGCCTCCTTCTTCCTTTCCCCAAGAAAGTTAGTGGAAGATACAAATCAGTAGCAGAAACTTTTCTCTATTATTTCTGCAGCATTTTTTTCTGATGCTTTCAGATGAAAATATTTTAAAGTTAAATCCCCTTTTTCCATTTAATTTCTTTTAAAGCATTTTTTTTCTATCCAAGTACTTGAAAATTTCTGTTTTCCTAACCAGCTTTTCTTGTCACTAGGACTTGAAAAAGTGTGATAAATACATCTAACATAAAATTTACCATCTTAACATTTTTTGTTTGTTTGTTTGTTTGTTTTTGGAACGAGGGGTTGAATGCAGGGGCCCTTTATCACTGAGCTATATACCCAATCATTTTGTTTTTTTATTTTGAGATAGGGTCTCACTGAGTTGCAGAGGCTGGCTTTGAACTTGTGATCTTCCTGCCTCAGTCTCCAGAGTTGCTGGGATTACAGATGTGCACCACCATACTGGATACATCTTGACTGTTTTTTTTTTTTTTTTAAGTAGTATTAAGTGCTTTTATATTGCTGTACAGCTGCCACCAGCACCATCTATACAAATGCTCATCTTGCACAACTGAGATTTTGCACCCACAAGATAACAACTTCAATTTCCCTCTTCTCTTGCCCTTAGCCAGGAGGATTCTACTTTCAGTCTCTGTCTGATTCTATCTGGAATAGGATTATTCTAGGTACTTCATGTAAGTGGAATTATACACTTATATTCTGTGACTGGCTTATTTCACTTAACATAACAAATTCAAGTTTCATTTATGTTACAACATGTGGCAGGATGTCCTTTCTTTTTACATCGTACTTGGTTTACCCATTCATCCACTGATGAACATCTGGGTTGCTTCCACCTCTTGGTCATTGTGAATAATGCTGCTATGAACACAGGGACACAAATATCTTTTCAAGACCCTGCTTTCGGAGCTGGGGATGTGGCTCAAGCGGTGGCGCGCTCGCCTGGCATGCGTGCGGCCCAGGTTCGATCCTCAGCACCACATACCAACAAAGATGTGTCCGCTGAGAACTAAATAAATAAATAAATATTAAAAAATTCTCTCTCTCTCTCTCTCTCTCTCTCTCTCTCCTCTCTCACTCTCTCTTTAAAAAAAAAAAAAAAAAAAAAGACCCTGCTTTCAATTCTTTTGTGTATACATCCAGAAGTGGAATTAATGGGTTTTATGGAAAATTAATTTTTAATTTTTGAGGAAGAGTCATATGGTCTTCCATAACCACCACACCATTTTGTATTCCCACCAAGGTATAGGGTCATGATTTCTCCATATTCTTGTCTTTGCTTATTTTCTGTTTATTGATGTTTGACATCCTAATGGATAAAAAGTGATATATCATTATAGTTTCTTCTTTTCCCTAATGATTAAAGGTGTTGCTATAGCAGAACCCTTGAGAATGGCTAATTTATAAAGAACACTTATTCTCCCATAGCTTGGGATATTTGGAAGACCAAAATTAAAGTGCTGGCCTTTGGTATAGGCCTTCCTGCTGCATACTCACATGGCAGAAGAGCAGAAGTCAGCAAACCTATTCCAGAAAGCTATATTTATAACATTAATCCATTCACAAGGGGGATCCCTCATGACTTAAATACTATCTAAAAGGCCACATCTTCCAACACTTTTGCATTGGGGTTTACATTGGGGTTTACGTTTCCAACACATGAATTCTGGAGACACATTCAGATCACAAGAAATGTGTCAATATATGGGCTAATATGGACATCTTTTCATGTCCATTTTGGCCTATATATCTTATTTTGGAGAAATGTCTAGTAAGTCTTTGTCCATTTTTCACTGGGTTGTTCTTTTTGTGGTTGTTGAGTTGTAGGAATACCTAGAATATATATGTATATGTATATGTATAATATCTAGAATAAATATATATAATATTATAACTCCATATATATATATATATATATATATATATATATATATATGTATGTATATAAACTCCTTATTAAATATGTGACTTGCAATTATTTTCCCCAATTCTGTGGTTGCCTTTTCATTCTCTTGGTTGATTCATTTGTTGTAGTTTTTAATTTGGATGTAGCCTATTTACTTGTTTTCTTCTGAAAAATCTTATAATTTTAGATCTAACGTTCATGTCTTTGATCTACTCCTTTTTTGTTGTGATACAACAAACATACTATTTATCATTTTAACATACTATTTACCATTTGTAAGTATACATTTCAGCAGTCATATCATTTTTTCATTCTTGGGATGTCATCCTGGGGAGAATAAATCACAGTTTTGATTGTTTGACATCTAAGCAATGGCAAAATCAATTGTTTATCAAATGTGAAACCATTCATGCCTTTTGGCATGGTAAGGTCATGACAGTTGAGATGAGGCAAATCAGCTAATACCATGGAGAGATAACACTAAGATCCCCCCTGCTAGGACCCCATGTGTCTTCTCTATTTCTGTTATGCACTAACCTAAACAAACTCTTAAGATGAAATACCAAACTCTCAAAAGATTCTTTTCTTGATAGGTAACATTGTTTTCAGTTGTTAGAATCTCGTAAAGTTTACCTTCTCCCTGTACCCTAGAGAGCAAGTTTCTGTCTCATTATAGACATTTATTAAATGGCCCCTTTTGTTTGGCAGGCAACACAGAAGAGTTTATAGAGCCTAATCAGTAAGCTAGATGACCAGTTCTTTGTCCTTTTAATGCTCTAACCACTACCATGCATGAAAAGGTCTTTTGAGACAGATGCAATAGTTTTGCAGAAGCAGAATTCTATTTATCTTCATAGTTGGCATGGGACAACTGGAATTTCTCCTGATCCATGGCTGAGTGACATCCTGAAGGATATGGGCTACAGTTCTCACTCTCTTTTTTAAAATTAATTAATTAATTTATTTTTTAGTTTTCGGTGGACAACATCTTTGATTGTATGTGGTGCTGAGGATCGAACCCGGGCCACATGCATGCCAGGCGAGTGTGCTACTGCCTGAGCCACATCCCCAGCCCTACAGTTCTCACTCTCTATCCTGTCACTTGTTCATGTAAAGGTGGGGAATGTCTCCAAAATATTTTTGCTTATATACTTTTGATGTCACCATTGAGAACCCATTTCTAACATTCTTTATGATAATTATAAGTCACTAATTGTGAAAAGCCACTGCTAACATTAATTAGCAAAGTAATGTTGATGGAGATATGAGTAACCAAGGTGGTAGGCAAAGATTGTCAAAGGACTGCCTAACTTGAGCTGGTGATCTCATGGGCTTCTGAAAGAAGGGAACAATTGAGTTGTGTCTTGAGGAATGTCTCCAAGTTTTTCTAGAGGAGAAAGTCATAAGACATTCAACGTCAACGAGGCAAGAGAGAGAGACTTGCATGTGGCTAAAGCAGGCTGTCCATCTATTATATTTGAAAAATAAACTGCAGTAAGGATCAAACAGAGTAAAACCTACAATGGAGTTTGGGCTTTGACCTGAAGGGAAGGGAAGCAGGGAAATAGCAAGATTAGAATGGCATTTTGGAAGTTTGTGAGGGTTTTGTTAGAAAGGGATGGGGCTGGAAAGAGAAGGCTATTGTGTGGATATGGAGGGGTATGAGGTAAAGGAATGGAAATGGGATCTTGGGCAAAATCAGTTGTGTGTTTGACTTTTGTCCAGGAGCCCAGCCTCTGGCTTGTCTCCTTCTATTGGCAGTCAATCCATCCCTCTTTTTTCCCCACAGTAACTAATTAAGCTATTGGTTGATTTGAACATTGCCTCCTCTTCCTTAGCATCCTCTCTGCTGAAAGCTTTGCATTTTCAAAAGGAATGCCTTTGAAATGCTAGCAGTGCCTTCAGCAACCTACTAATGAAAGAGCCCTGCAAATACACCCATGCCATAAAAAAGAACTGCAACTTCCCTGCTAAGGAATCGAATGAAAAAGCTTACCATACCATCTCTGAAAGGTTACCAACTCCTGTTCTTTACCTTGGGCATCAAATATAGTAAACAGTGATATTAGGTTACTTTATTTTATTTATTATTTTTAAAACCCTCTCTCTCTCTCTCTCTTTTTTTTTTTTGAGAGAGAAAGAATATTTATTTTTTAATTTTCGGCAGACACAACATCTTTGTTTGTATGTGGTGCTGAGGATCTAACCCGGGCCTCATGCATGCCAGGGGAGCGCGCTACCACTTGAGCCACACCCCCAGCCCAAAATTTGATTGTTCCTTCTTTTTTTTTTTTTTTTTTTTGTGGTGCTGGGGATTTAGGTTACTTTAAAGAAATTTGTTATAGGAGATAAGATTACTTACTTTTGAAATTTAATAATAATTTCCACTTAATAAGTGATGATGACATGCCAAGAAATATATTTGGAACCGTATAATGTTTTGAATGATCACAACACCTGTGAAAGATGGCTAATATTATTATGTATGTTTTATTGATGTTTAAAACGAATGTTTGGAAGGTTAAATAATTTGCCCAGGGTTCCTAGTATAGGGTTCGGATCTAACTTAGGTTCATAGAATATCAAAATGTGCTCTCTTCTTTTTTGCAGTTCTGGGAAAGGGCTTTACCCCTGAGTTATGCTCCCAGCCCAATCTGACAATGACTTTGTTTGTAGATATATTGCATGTGTACTCTAGGTAAGTCTGTTTACTTAGAGGTCCTAACTCATTTTTAATTAGGGTTCTTTCTAATTTATTTCAGGTTGTTTCTGAACATTAGATATTAATTTTTTCACGAAGGAATTATGAGACATATTAATCTTTAAAATTTCCTTTATAACATTGTGCCATGCAAAAACTCACACTAATTGGTTGATAAATTAAAATACTTAGTGATGTCATTATCCCAAATTATGTTCTATAAAATCATATTAACGCTGGTTTGTGGGGGTGGTAATTCCTACTGCTGGCAAAGTAAAAATTGTGATAAATTTACCGAAGAGAAGTTTTGCAATATGTACCAAAATTTAAAAATCTTTATACTTTTAAAAAGTTATTTATTTGCTCCTTTTTAGTTAGGTATTTTGACATATTATATATACATGGAGTATAGCGTTCCCATTCTTGTGGTTGTACATGATGTGGAGTTACACTAGTCGTGTATTCATATATGAACATAGGAAAGTTATGTCCAATTCATTCTACCGTCTTTCCTATTTCCCAAATCTTTATACTAAAAAACCTAAACTGTATACAAATATATACAAAAGTAGACAAAAGAACATAATGTACTATCATGTGTCTGTCACCTGGTTTTAGTAATTATCAACTTGCGATCAACTTGTTTCACATACCTAATCTGCTTTTCCTTACATCTGTATTGCATTGAGCTAAATCCTAGTTACCATGTTCTTTTTCCTAAAAACATCATTTTATATATGCTGTTGTTTTTACTTGTATTTATATTTTCATATTTATATTGAAATGTAATATACATTCATAAAATGTGGGGCACACAAACTTTCACAAAGTGAACACACTGTGTGATTAATACCCACATTAAGAAACAGAATAAGCCTCAGGCTAGCATCATTCTGAATGGAGAAAAATTGAAGGCATTCCCTCTAAGATCTGGAACAAGACAGGGATGCCCTCTTTCACCACTTCTGTTCAACATAGTTCTCGAAACACTGGCCAGAGCAATTAGACAGACGAAAGAAATTAAAGGCATAAAAATAGGAAAAGAAGAACTTAAATTATCACTATTTGCAGATGACATGATTCTATACCTAGCAGACCCAAAAGGGTCTACAAAGAAACTATTAGAGCTAATAAATGAATTCAGCAAAGTGGCAGGTTATAAAATCAACACGCATAAATCAAAGGCATTCCTGTATATCAGCGACAAATCCTCTGAAATGGAAACGAGGACAACCACTCCGTTCACAATATCCTCAAAAAGAATAAAATACTTGGGAATCAACCTAACAAAAGAGGTGAAAGACTTAAACAATGAAAACTACAGAACCCTAAAAAGAGAAATTGAAGAAGACCTTAGAAGATGGAAAAATATACCCTGTTCAAGGATAGGCAGAACTAACATCATCAAAATGGCGATATTACCAAAAGTTTTCTATAGGTTTAATGCAATGCCAATCAATATCCCAACGGCATTTCTTGTAGAAATAGAGAAAGCAATCATGAAATTCATATGGAAGAATAAAAGACCCAGAATAGCAAAAACAATACTAAGCAGGAAGTGTGAATCAGGTGGTATAGCGATTCCAGATTTCAAACTATACTACAGAGCAATAGTAACAAAAACAGCATGGTACTGGTACCAAAACAGGTGGGTGGACCAATGGTACAGAATAGAAGACACAGAAACCAATGCACAAAATTACAACTTTCTTATATTTGATAAAGGGGCTAAAAGCATGCAATGGAGGAAGGATAGCATCTTCAACAAATGGTGCTGGGAAAACTGGAAATCCATATGCAACAAAAGGAAACTGAATCCCTTTCTCACACCAAGCACAAAAGTTAACTCAAAATGGATCAAGGAGCTTGATATCAAATCAGAGACACGGCATCTGATAGAAGAAAAAGTTGGCTACGACCTACATGCTGTGGGGTCGGGCTCCAAATTCCTCAATAGGACACCCATAGCACAAGAGTTAACATCTAGAATCAACAAATGGGACTTACTCAAACTAAAACGTTTTTTCTCAGCAAAAGAAACAATAAGAGAGGTAAATAGGGAGCCTACATTTCAGTCAAAACTTTTTAAAAAATATTTTTTAGTTGACACAATACCTTTTTACTTTTATGTGGTGCTGAGTATCGAACCCAGCGCTTCGCATATGCTAGGCAAGTTCTCCACTGCTGAGCCACAACCCCAGCCCTCAGTCAAAATTTTTAACATAACCGTTATGCCATTATTGGACTAAAAGTTTGACAATAATTTTTGAATGTCATTGAATGTCCAGTGTTCAAATTTTCAAATGTCTCATAAATGTCATAATTATTTTTTTGTAGTTTATTTTCTTGAACCAGTATCCAAATATATATACACATGGCAATTAGTTAATGGGATAATTTATTTTAATACTTAGATTTCCTCCTCCTTTTCTCATTCCCGTTGGAATTTATTTGTTTAAGAAACCAGAACATGCATCTCTGGATTTCTTGTAAATTGGTACTGCATCTAGAGGTTAAGGTGAGGTTTTTATGGTAAATTAAGACAACATGCTATGTTCTTCCACCAGATGTTTAAGTTCAATATCTAGATCAGTTATTTTTATAAGTGTTTAAAAAATGATGATACTGTAATGCCATAATTTTTTCTTCATGTATTTAGGTGGACTCTTACTGCTCTACTGAAGTTTATGTAAAGCAGGTAGGGCAAATTATTAATTCTTTCCCTTTGTCAGTTTTCAAAATAGTGACTTGGCTTATTATTATTGCAAAGGTGACTAAGTGTTTTGGTTTTTAGAATATAGTATTAACTCATGGATTTAAATATATTCTATCTGTTCTAATTTACTTCTCAATCGTTCAACAGTACAGGTTTGTTAAATAAATTATACTATATCTACACAATGGAATACTAGTATATAGCCCCTAAAAATAATAATGTAGACATATATTTATTCATCTGAAAGTTATTCATGATATATTTTTTTAAAATTTTTATTTATTTTTTCTTTAGTCATACATGACAGTAGAATGCATTTTGATATATAATACATACATGGAATGTACATACATCAATCATATTGTCTATTCTAATGATATTTTACTTAAAACTAATTTTTAAAATATTAAGTATGTATTTATGGTACCAAGTATTAATATAATGATACGTGTCCCCTCTATGTTATTCCCAAGCCACCCATATTCCTTCAAAAGAGTCTCCTACTTTTGTGTATCCTTGTATATTCTTCCTAGGATTTCGAGGGCTGATTATTTGGTACATTGGTACAGCTCTATAAGGTTGTTATGTTCATTTCCTGAGCTTCCTCCTTCCTCCTTGGCGCTTATCAACTAAAGGGTTAAGTCATAGCTGGGGATCCCAAGTTTGAGGCCAGCCTGGGTGACTTAGGGGAGAGAGCATATCTATCTATATATTTATAATTAATATCATAAAACATAACTTTTGCAAAATAAAATGTACATGTAAATATATGAAGAGTATATTCAGGATAGATGTATATCAAGGCATTAAAAGTCATTTTCTCTGGTGGTATAAGTATGAGTGATTTTTTTCCTTTCTAATCTTTACTGAATCGCCAGATTTATCTGAAATGAGCACATTATTTGTATCGCAAAAAACTAAAATGTACCTGTAAGCTAGCTTTATTTCAGAAAAAAAAAAAATTTTTTTAAAGTAATGTCAACATTTTTTCAACAGCTCCATCTGCTGGTTGCTGAATAAAGTTAATTTTTAAAAAAATTAATTTTATTTATTTATTTATTCTAATCAGGTATATATGACAACAGGATGCATTTTAATTCACTGTACACAATTGCAGCACAATTTTTAGTTTCTCTGGTTGTACACTTATGGTGTAATGCTACATCATGTACAACCAAAGAAATGAAAAGTTGTGCTGCAATTGTGTACAATGAATCAAAATTTTGTTTGTACTCAATAGCATAGCTAGAAGAGATAAAATTCCTGTGTTAAAATAAAGAATTAAAAAAATATCTATGAAGAAGTCAAATTAATTTAAATAAAAAGTGATACAAACTTAGTTCAATATTGAGTGGCTTACTGTACTCCGCCACCAAAAAAGACTGCTTGCCTAAAACAAATGTGTGAAACTGAAAAATCTTTTTGATGTTTTTGGCCTTTATACAAGAGAGAACTCTTTTGGCAAAAAAAAAAAAAAAAAAAAAGAGCTGGGGATGTAGCTCAGTGGTAGAGCATTGCCTAGCACATGTGAACCCCAGGTTCAATCTCCAGTAACACATACCCCTGACATGTATCATTGTAAGTATGCTTCTGGTTTTAAGTTGAACTGCTTGTCAAGAATTAGTTCTAGTGACTAATCATACTATTGCTTAAATTAATCTTCATTTGTTTTCTTTTTAAAACAATTTTAGTTGTAGATGGACACAATACCTTTATTTTATTCATCTATTTTTATGTCGTACTGACAATAGAACCCAGTGCTTCACATGTGCCAGGGAAGCGCTCTTCCACTGAACCACAAACCCAGTCCTTCATTTGTTTTCTTACATAGATGAACCAGTCATACTTGATATAAATATGAAACTTAGTCTTTGTTATATGTCAAAATAAAAATGTGAACATAAAATAACTATATCCATAGACATGTTTCTGCTATATAAAATACTGCATATGTACATATATTATACACACAATATGCATTTATGCATATATATTTAATTGCAAGCACCTTAACTGGTATTAGCATAATCTTTAACAAACTTCAACAGTTGCAAAAAATACACAATTAAACAGTTGGTTATTTATTATAAATTGTTAAATAATAGCATTTTTGACTGGGGATTTCAGAATCTACTACTGTGTTGTCCAATAGAAAATTATAAAATACATGTATTTACTGTGCATTTGAAGTATTGACTAGTGTAAATTGAGATGTTATATGTGTAAAATTCACAATAGAAACAAAAGAAGAAAATAGTTCATTAATAAATTTTTATATTGATTGCATGTGAAATGAAAATATTTTGAATATACAGTGTTCCCTAAAAGTATTAAAATTGCTGGGCAAGGTGGCACATGCCTATAATCCCAGTGATTTAGGAAGCTGAAGCAGGAGGATCACAAATTTGAGGGAGCCTCAGCATATTAGTGAGGCCCTAAGCTATTTAGCAAGAACCTGCCTTAAAAAAAAAAAAAAAAAAGGACTGGGGATTTAGCTCAATGGTAAAATATCCAAGAATTCAATCTCTAGTATCTTCCATCCAAATTAAAGTTAATTTCATTTTACTTCTTAAAATGAAAATATTTAAATTGCATACATACTTCACATTGTATTTCTGTTTTTGGCTTTCCAGTGTAATGGAGGACTAACTTCAGGGGCTCAGAGCAGGTGATCACCATGCTTCATTTGATTGCCTAATGCCTAAAGTACTGCAAAATTAGTTCCTATTGGATTTGGTCTCTGCTAATGGATAGTAAGTGTTATCTTTTCCAAGTAATACAACCACATTATAGCAAGTTTTCTGAAGAGCCACTAAGGAATTAGTGGCTTAACCTAAGGAATTAGTCTAGTGAGAATTTCAGCCCAATTGCAAACTGGCAGGCTTCGTATTTTTGGACCAAGTGGCCTTCGAATTACATTGATTAGGTGATAGTGTTTGTCTCTTCATTTACTAATGAGTTGTCCAGCATGGATTATTACATCTGATAAATGTTTTACTATTATTTGCAAACCATGCTCTAGTGTAGCTGGCCATGTTCAAAACTTGGTAGGAGCAATGGAGGTATATTTAGGGCTCTTCATATCAACTATGTACATTCATGATGCCTTCCAACTTCCCAACCTCTTGACCATAACTACCTAACCTACCAAAAAAAAAAAAAAGAAGAAGTCTAGGTAGCCAAAATATGAGTTGTATAATGGGCAGAGTAATGGCTTCCCAAAGACATTCATGTTCTAATCTGAGGAACTTTTGGTTTCATATTACATTACATGGTAAAGGGAGATTAAGGTTGTAGATTGAATTAAGTATGCTAATCAGCTGATACTAATCAGTTGATCTTAAATTAGGGTATTATCCTGGATTATCTGGGGGGCATGTAATCACAAGGGTCTTAAAAGCGGATGACAGAGGCAGAAGGGATTCACAGAAAGAGATGTGATAATGGAAGCAGGGTCAGAGAGATGCTGTGGTCTTGGCTTTGAATCAAGAAGTGTGGTGAGCCTTTAGAAGATGGAAAAGGAATCTAGAAACTCTTCTAGAGCTTCCAGAAAGGACAATAGCTCTGCTGACGCCTTGATTTTAGCCCTTTGAGAAGCATGTCAGACTTTTACTAAGCTACAGAACAATAAGGTAGTATCTTGGTATTGCTCTAAGCTACCAAGTTTATGATAATTTCTTTTTTTTAATTGGTTGTTCAAAACCTTACAAAGCTCTTGACATATCATATTTCATGCATTAGCTTCAAGTGAGTTATGAACTCCCATTTTTACCCCAAATACAGATTGCAGAATCACATTGGTTACACATCCACATTTTTACATAATGCCATACTAGTAACTGTTGTATTCTGCTACCTTTCCTATCCTCTACTATCCCCCCTCCCCTTATGATAATTTCTTATAGAAGCAATAGAAAACTAGTACAGATGGGAACTGGATGTGAGGTTTTCATGATCAAAGATAACTCTGCCAATGTTTGTGTAATATAAGCATTTTTATAGCATTCCTACATAATCTCTCTCAGGGCAGAAAGCATTTACAACATTGTTTGTGTTTTGGTACTGGGGATTGAGCTCATTTAACCACTGAGCCACAGCCCCAGACCTTTTTTGTATTTTATTTAGAGACAGGTCTCATTGAGTTGCTTAGGGCCTTGTTTAGTTGCTGAGACTGTCTTTGAACTCGAGATCCCCTTGCTCAGCCTTTGTAAGCTGGGATTACAGGTGTGTACCGCCACGCTTGACACAACTGAGTTTTGAATGGTTCATGTTCTCAATTGTTCTAAATTATATAATACCCAATTATGTTTATTCTGGTGAATTTCAACTTAGTTATTTTTTAAATCCTCAAATATAGAAGGGTATTTTTATTTTAATATCAATTTCAGACTTCAGTTTTCCTAAAAAAAATATAACCTTAAGTGAAGTTTTATATTTTCAATTTCTGCAAGTCCATTTGCTATTGTATAAAAGTATACCTTTCATGAGAAACAATGCTTCATTGAGCCTTTAGAGATTTTTCCTTCTCTGTTCTAAAGATATTTGTCCCATTGAGCCTTACCATGCTACTCTTTTGAAGGTCATATCCTTTCTGCAAACTGTATCATGGTTCATTCTTGTAGTGTTGCCAACCTGAGGTGGGCAATATGGGTCCATTTTTTGAAACTCAAATTTTATAATAGAGGGTTACTGGTGAAACTGGCAAAACTGTTCATCAAGTTGACACAATACCTTTAGCTATTTCAGGAATCACTGCCACATATAAATCAGGGAGCCCTGAAATGGCTAAAGGTATGTAAGAATGACATTCCTAAATAATTCATACATTCAATAAAAATATTTACTGTGCACCTTCTATGTGCCAAGGGTTGTGAATAAGGGCTGAGAACAGCTCAAACAACTCAGTCAAAATTTCCTGGCTCTCATTCTGTTGTTCTGAAACTTTCTTGCTCCCTGTTTTTGGAGGTTTGAGAATTGAAAGATAACAATCTTGAAAACAATCAAAGAGCCAGAGAAAAGCTTTTACTTTTCTTTCTTTCTTTCTTTTTTCTTTTTAGATCTAGACACCCTACTATCTCCTTCCAAGAAATACTTATGTTGATGGAACAGTGATGTAAACAAGGGAAGTTCCTGAGATAATTTTTAAAAAGGGGGCAGAAAGCACTATTAGAAAACTTAAAGAGGGCTGGGGCTGTGGCTCAGTGGCAAAGCACTTGTCTCACATGTGTGAGGCATTGAATTAGATCCTTAGCACCACATAAAAATAAACAAATAAAATAAAGGCATTCTGTTCATCTACAACTACAAAAAATAATAAAAAAACTTAAAGGATGTATGATAGATTGAATCCTATAGTATTTGATCTCAAAACTTCAAATGGTGTAACTGTTAACACAGGTCTTGTAAGAGTATGGAAGAGAATGAAGCAGGATTGTCCAGGGGACTTCACTGAGATATAAATGAATAGTGTAAGTGCTCTGGCCGGATGGAATTTTGTGACACGTCTTTCCTACCACAATAACATTTATTTATGTATCAGTATTACCTATCTTTTCTTTCAAATGATAAATATCCTGCTGTAATCCATTAGTTCACTTTTTGTTTTGTTTGTTCATTGTTGAAACATATTCTCTCTGGAACAGTTCTCGTAACCAAATACTTCACATCAGGGAACACTTGCTCACAGAAGGGATGGTATTAATGGAGGCAAGAGAAAGCAGTCCTTTTTTCACTTGTGGAAGGGTACTGGCTGGGGACAAAAACTTGCCCCATGGTAGTTGATTTGCTGTGATGACGGATCTGGAGGAAAGGCACCTCCAGGAGGTTGACGGGCAAGAAACCCACCTCCTGGAGTGCATCCCTGTGGTCTTCAGATTACTTCTCCCATAAATAAGGACAATTGGAAGGAATGGAATGCTTTGTTACAGGTCGAATTACAGTGCACCCCCTTCTCCTGCCGCTTACGAGACAATCCTCCCATTCGGAAACCGGAGGGATTTAGAAAAAATGTAACATACGATGTGGAAAAAAACTATGCATTCTGAGATCAGGAGGTCAGAACTACCAAGAAAGATGCAAAGTACTGAATAATACCAATTTTATTTACACAGCACAATTATGACGAACGTCAGTGCTTTAAAGACGGCCAACCTTTATCCAAAAAGTTAGAGATAAATAACAATCTAGGTAGTTTTCTGCAGAAGTCTAGGGAGCCTCAGAAGTAGAGAAGACATCGACCGCTATCCATCTCACAGCCGCCACGGCGTCGGCGTCGGCGACGCGCCCCAGTGGGTGTGCGCGCGCGCGGAAGGGGCGGGGCGGAGGAGGGGCGCGCGCTCGGTGGGCGGGGCGAAGCCCGGAGAAGGGCGTACGCGCGCGGGGTCATCTGGTCGGCAGGGGGCGCTGCGCACCCACGCCGCGCTCTGCCTGCCCCCGGGTGCTGTCCGCCGCGGTTCGATTGGAGCAGCCGCCGAGGAGCGCTTGGCGCCATTTTGAAGCGGAGAGGAGGAGGAACGGCCGGGCTGGCTGCGGAAGGGGAGGGGGGAGGAGGCGATTGGATGCGGCGGCGGCGGCGGCCGATCCCGGAGAGCAGCGGAGTGAGAGGAGTAGCGAGTCGGACACCCGGAGGTAGGAAACAATTCAGTTAACGGAAAGCAAATGTCTCTCGTCTCCCGTGGCCGCGATCCATTTTTCAGCGGCCGCCACCGCGGCTGTGTGTGTGTGTGTGTGTGTGTGTGTGTGTGTGTGTGTGTGTGTCGGGGCTGAAGCGCCGCCCGCCAGCTTGCCAGCCGAGGCTCGCCTTCGGGCGTCGGGGGGCTGCAGTGGCTGGCTGCCCGGCGGCGGCCCGGGGCGGGGGTCGCGGGGCGCGGGCCGGCTGTGCGGTGGGGGTGGGGAGAGCTCCGCGCTCTCCACGCCGCGGGCTCTGCGGCACCCGTGTAAATTAAACTTGCCGCCCAGGTTCCGGCCCGGGCGCCCGCGGCGGGCGGTGACCTTGCGCGCGGCCGGGGGTCCCGGGTGGCCCGGCACCCGCGCCCTCCCGCCGCCGCCCCTCCCCCCGCGCCCGCCCGGCCGGCCGGCTGTTTCCCGGGCGGCAGGCGGGCGGCGCGGTGCTCCTGTTGAATCCTCCTGCGGGCGGGTTTTCCCCTTTCCGGGCGCGGGGCGCTCGGGGGGCGCGGGTTGGTGCCGCCGGCGCTCTTGCCTCCTCCCGGGGTCACCGCGCGCCGCCCGGCCCCCGCTCCGGGTGGAGGACGCGGGCGGATAGAGTGACATTTTTACACGGTTACTTGCCAGTCGCGGGAGATAAAGCGCGCTAACCGCGCCTCTCGGTTGCTGCTGGGGGAATCCGAGGACCTAGTTGAGGAAGAGCCCAGCTCCGGCGTGAAGTGACTCCTTCCAGGCGACAACTGGATTCTCGCTTTGAGTTAGGATCGAACAGCAGTGAAAATGGTGTGCGATCGTGGATAGTTCGCCTTTCTGCACCGTTATTTCATTGACACTGAAAGTTTTGGGTCCGGAGAGGAGCCTGTTTGTGCTGTTGCTGTGGGTTTTGGGTACGTACGTTAAAGCTGGCTCTGAGCAGCCCGACTGTAATTTGAGGGGGTGAATCCGAACCCCGTAACGCGGCACCTCATCTTCAGTACTGCACGCTACAGCGTTCCTTCCCGCGGATGGTGTGAGCTCGGGAAGGGTTTGAAAGACCATTTACCCACACACTCCACACTCGCCGTAACCATTCTTACTAGGAAAGGGTTAATTCTTATTTTCTAAGAACCCTTCTCTCACACTTGTATCTCGAAGTGATGGATGGGCAGTGGTGTCCCGAATGACCCTATCCATGTGTATTAAATAGTTTGGGAAGCTTTGGATACAGCCTTTGATTTTGTAGTTTGGCTGCGGACTTGAGAGAGTTGAGGAATCCTGTATGTCTTCCTAATAACCTTTTAAAACATACTTGGTTTATATATCGGAGGTGAGCTGTAAATAAATCATAATCATTTAAATCCTGAATGGCAATATAATCACTGTTCTCAGTTAACACTAAGTTCCAAGAAACATTTACTATATTAAACTCAAGTACTAGTCAAATAGAAAAGTTAAAAACACAAACATAGACCTCGAAGGACCTTCTTTTGTATGCAATCCACATGTCACAGATGTTAGTATTTTTAGGGACAATAAAATGAGTACTGTGTGTGCACTTCAATTTGTGGAACAATTAGTCTTGCATCTCATGGTGAAAACAGAAAACCTAATTAAACTTTATAGTGGTGAATTCGTAGGTGAAAGTTAAGATACATACTTAAAACTTAACTATAAAAAACCATGTCCTAGGGGCCGGGGTTGTGGCTCATTGGTAGAGCACTTGCCTAGCATGCATCAGGCACTGGGTTCATTCCCCCGGCACCACATAAAAATGAAAAACAAAATAAAGGTATTGTGTCCATCTACAACTTAAAAAAATATATATATATACATACATATACACACAAATACATATATATATTCTAAGAACATTATTTCTTTAAAGTAAAATTTGTACATACTGTAAATTTACAAATATATATGTATATATACACACACACACACACATATAGTGCACTTTTTTATTAAAGCAGGGACTTTTTCTCATGGTTGAAAATTTTCGACCATTTCTTAGCTGTGTTTTACTTAGGTATATTTTAGTTGAGATGGTAGGGTTTGTCTTTTTTTTTTTTCTTTTTTTTTTAGAACTGTCTCTTTTTGGTTGAAGTTGATTCTCTTGGTATTAAATTGGCTTTTACAGTGGCTTTTATTAACTCTTGTTATTTTTATTTCTCTCTAGTTAGGAGCCCTGGTCCCAGTTTTCCCTAAGAATTAGAGGAGATATGTGAATATTGTGATTCTTGTGTTGAGTTGGTTTGTACTAAGGTTATTTGGTCCAAGGTTCTACTGAGCTGCTGTTGGATAAATGTTGTTTTAATTTTTAATCTTAAAATTGTTATATAAATTGTAACATTTTGAGGACTAAACTTTATCAATAATTTGTTAAGCGTAAAATAAAGTGATACCCTGTATTACACAAGGCTTTCTCTGGTAAAGCAGCTGCAAGACTACTTTATGAGGAAGGGAATATTTTGGGAGCCTGTGTTTTTTCTGCTTATTTCCCTTGGCAAATGTGGACTGTCTTTTGGCTCCCTTAGTTCTTTTTAAAAATCCGTTCGCTTATAACTAATAGGGAAGCTCACTCTTATTTGGTACAGACTCTTGGATGACACATATTGTGTATAACATTAGAAAAGAATAAATTTGTGTTAGTGTTAGAGCTACTAGGAAACAAAAAGATGATTTCCAGTTCTTATTTTATAGAGGAGAAATTAGGTTCAGATTATAGATTAATTGATTTATTTAAGGATACGGTCATTCATGTGGTGAAATTGGGGACAGCCCTTAGATCTCCTGTGGTCATTATTGTTTTATTCAGGATTTAACAATATTTAAAATCTTTGTGAGGCAACACATTATTCTCTATCCTCTTCTTTTCATTCATTCAAACAAAAAGTAAAACTTCAAGGTTAACCATCTGAGGCTTTTAACAATTTCTATCTAGTATTCACTACATTTAGGTTGTTTTACAAGATTACCTCTTAGATGTCTGTGTCTCCTAGAGCTACTTGATCTTTCATTGTGTAACACTAATTGACATGCCATTTTTTTCTTTGTGAAACTTGTAAGCCGGAATAATCTGGATAGGTTAGTATTGAACTGTATTTTATCATAAGATATTCTGTGTATGTGACTTTTATTTATTTATATATTTTTGGGTATTAAACCCAGGGCACTTAACCACTGAGTTATATCCCTAGCCCTTTTTATTTTTTGAGACAGGGTCTTATTAAGTTACAGAGGGCCTTGCTCATTTGCTGAAGCTGGCTTTGAACTTGGGATCCTCTTGCCTCAGCCTCCCCAGTTACTGTGAATATAGGTGTGCATCACTGTGTCCCACTTGTATATGAATTTTTTTTAAGAGAGAGTGAGAGAGGAGAGAGAGAGAGAGAGAGAGAGAGAGAGAGAGAGAGAGAGAGAATTTTTAATATTTATTTTTTAGTTCTCGGCGGACACAACATCTTTGTTGGTATGTGGTGCTGAGGATCGAACCTGGGCCATACGCATGCCAGGCGAGCGCGCTACCACTTGAGCCACATCCCCAGCCCATTGTATATGAATTTTAAGTTGAATTTGCTATATAAGTCATTTGTCTCTTCAGTTTACAATAGGCATTTTATTTGGTTTGTGTATTCCTGCTTGGGAATGTTAAAAATTTCAAAAATACTTAGTTTAAAAATAAAACTAGTAGTTTTTTTCCGAGAATGTATTTATTCTTTAAACTTAAGCTGCCAATTGATTTGCAATTTTGACTCCTTACAGAGTAGAGGTCAGTTCTTTCTCATAGTATTCTATTATGAACCCCTGATTTTTACCATTTTCTTCAATACTTGAAAAAAGCTTTATAAACCTTCCTTGCCAATTAGTTCAGGATTAAGAATAAGTTTGCTGTGTTGAGAATAGTTGCACTGGCAGAGTGATTATGCCTTTTGAGAAAATTATGATGATAAAACTCAGATGAATAAAGTTTAGCTTAAAAATTAAAGCCATTAATCTGAGATATTTAAAAATCTTTATAATAGTTATCATATCCCATTAATTAGATATTGATAGCTGTAATTAGACATTCTTGTTTTAGTTGTATAAACCTTAAAAGTCAGCTAAGGAGTGTGGAGGAAAGACTGATTATAAAGTAGGAAACTATTTTGAAGCATCTTTTGAGCCTATGAATACTCCATTCTGCCTTGCCTGTCTCTTCTTTGACAGAGAATGCTGTGAACTGATTCAGTAAAAATGAACAAGTATTAAGCCTTCTTTTACAAACAACCCCAATACAATAAACAGGACCAAGACATCCTGACACATTGAAGTGTAGTGATTGGCAACCCATATCAAAGTGATGGGAGCTGAGCAGGCCAGAGAAGTAGGACCTTTGCTGTTAATGTGTTCTAAAAGGAGCAATCTTTCTCCCCTCTTCTCTTCAGTGGTAGTTGAGGTTATTCTTTTTTATGTGAGAAAGTGCAATTAACTAAGATTAGATATACAAATGATAATAAGGAAGAAAAGCTATAACCAGGACTACTATCTCAGAATAGTTAGGGACCTATAAGAGGTTGTGGTTCCTTAATCAGTAGTTTAGGAATTCTTTTTCTCTTCTTTCATTGCGTGGGTGTGATTTTAGGTAAGTAAGCAAAGATTTTTAAAGAAAAGACCCATGTCCAAAGATATATCCCTTACTAACTCAAATTCTCCCAGGCAGTTTCAGCTATCCTTTAGATATGGGACTGGTTGCAGGAGGCAGTTGTTGCAAAGAATGGTGGTTAAATTTGGGGAAATAGAGTACTTGAAAAAATTATATAATTTAAGTTAAAAGTTATACACGTATAGTTAAACTTTACAGTGTACAGAAAAGTGAAGATAAAAATTACTTTACCTTCCAAAACTTGTGTAAAATTCCATAATGTTTATTTTTAAAAATTATACATACAGTATTATACTATTACATTGTACTTTGATTTGCTTTTTTCCTTAATGCTACAGGCACAACATTTAAAAATGAAAAGAGTATTTTATCATAAAAGGTACCATATTTGGGGTTCGGGTTGTGGCTCAGCGGTAGAGTGCTTGCTGCCGCGTGTGAGGCCTTGGGTTCGATCCTCAGCACCACATAAAAATAAATAACTAAAACAAAGGAATGGTGTCCAACTACAACTAAAAAATAAATATTAAAAAAAGGTACCTAATTGAGATTAGATTGTAACAGTTTACACTAACCAGCAATGTTTGTCTGTTATGTGTTCACCAACACTGGACTTTAACTTTATATTTTTTGCCAATTGGATATGTGAACCTCTATCTTGTTTTAAGTTGGAATTTCTTTGATTATGAATGAAAGTAAACATTTATTCATATGCTTATTAAGGGGCAGTTACTTTCAGTACATAACTTTAGTTTCAGTGATTTCATTTACTTGCTACTGACACCCCAGGTGCCACTTCCCTGCCCTCCCACTGAGCTAGTCCTTACCTGAGGCCTGAGATGGCCTGAGAGGTGGAACTTGAAGAGGAATAAGATTTTGGAGCCAGTGGCACCTTGAGGGGGATTGATGCTAGGACTAGAGAAGCCACTATGGTATACTATGAAAAACTGAAGGGCAATGTGAGAGTATTGAAAGCCCTTGATTTGGTGTTAACATAGGTACAAGAGGGGCAGAACCAACCAACATAGGGGGGATTTGAGAATCAGAAGAAATAAATTTTGTATAGGGTCTGAATGTTCTGTCCCATCCTGTCCCAATAAGAGTATAAATAAAAAATGGACCTTATAGCTGGAGTGGGTCCATTTTTTATTTTACTCTTATTGAATTTGTATTGGCAGGGGTGGCAATCTGGACCTCTTTATTTCAGTTTCTCTAGTTTTGAGGACTTAGTTTTTCTTATATGGGAAACTGATATTCCTTCAAATCAGTCAAAGGGAGCATTTTATTTCTGGACTCCTTCAGCTCTATTTTTTAATCTCTAGTATCTTTTTGTGGCTAATGTTTTACAAGAGTGTTAGAGGCCTCACATGCTGAAGTGTTCAGAAACACTTTGGAGGCTGGTGTATCTACATGAGCTTTGTTTCTATTTAATCCCTGTATACTGTTTTCTCCCTACCCTAGCTTTATTTTGTTTTCATGGGATGAGTATTTTTTTCCCCCATTTTAGTAAGATTGGGAGGTGACTGACTTACAAGACTCTTATCTTTGTCTAGTCATTATTTTTTCAGTACTGGGGATCAAGCCTAGACCTCCCAAGTGTTAGGCAAATGCACTACCACTGATCTATACCCTCAACCTTGTGTGCTTTATTATATATATTGTTTATCAATGGGCTGGCCCTTTATTGTTTTTATCCTAGTCTAGGCCATTAGTTCTCAGACTGGTTGATGTTACTTCTCCTATCTCTAGTGTTCACAATTTGGCATTGTGACATTTTAGTTGTGTCCAATAGAAGGGAGTGAATTTGCTGTTGGCATCTAGTGGGAGTGGATTGGCTATTCGCATCTAGTGGGTAGAAGTCAGGTGTGGAGGCTGCTAAACGTTCTACACTATAGAGCATCCCTCCATAAGAAAAAGAAGTTACCTGACCAAAATGTTTATTGTGTCAAGATTGAGAAACCTTTGTCTTGGCAGAGTTTGTCCAGGAGGCTGCATTTACCCACAGCTCAGCTGAATTAGATGTGTCCACTAATTTTGATCATAATAATGAAGCAATAGTAATGTTTAATGTGGTCTTGTGCTGTAGCTTTTGAGCAGTTTACCTCCTTCTTTCTTTGTAGTACCTTTCTTTTCAGCTATTGACTTTGCTTCTTCTTCCTTAGCCTTATGACATAACATAACTAGGTGAGGTCTTTATAATCTTAGTTGGAATTTGAAGATGACAAGCATTTAAGACTTGAATATATTTAAGCATTTGAAAATGCTGCTTGATGAGTAGGTTCCTTTCTAAGCAAGACAGGGGGGCATAATGCTTTAGCATATCCTTAAAAGTTAAGACTAGGGGCTGGGGATGTGGCTCAAGTGGTAGCGCGCTCGCCTAGTGTGCGTGCGGCCCGGGTTCGATCCTCAGCACCACATACAAACGAAGATGTTGTGTCCGCCGAGAACTAAGAAAAAATAAATAAATGTTAAAATTCTCTCTCTCTCTGTCCCCCGCTCTCACTCTCTCTTTAAAAAAAAAAAAAAGTTAAGACTACTTGAGTTTTTATCTTGTCTTCATCACTAAGTAGCAATGTTACCATGGGCAAATTGCCTAATCTTGCCAAGCCTGAATTTCTTTTTTTTTTTTTTTTTAAAATATTTAGTTTTTAGTTGGACACAATACCTTTATTTATTTATGTGTGATGCTGAGGATCGAACCCATGGCCTCATACGTGGTAGGCGAACACTCTACCGCTGAGCCATGACCCTAATCCCCCAAGCCTCAATTTCTTAATCTGTGAAGTGAGGATAATAGCAGATATCTCATTTTAAAAAATAGCTTTGAGATATAACTCACATGCCATACAATCTAGTCAATGAACGTGTATAATTCATTGTTTTCCAGGATATTTGCAGGTTTGTACAGCCATCATCCCAGTTTGATTTTGGAACTTTATTGTTTCCTGTTAAAAAAAACCAAACCCAATAATCTTAAAGCCATTAATTGTTACTTCCCATCACTCCTTATCTCACTAGTTTTTGTGATAAGCCAGGACAAAAGCTTAGTTTAACATGGTGCCAAAATGTAAGTGTGTGGTAAAAAATGATTATAACTTTTTGTGGACAGACTTGATTTGTGGCAAAGTTCATTTACATTACTTTAGAGAAGGGAAATATGGGATAATTGTTGAATGGATGTTTGCATGTACAAGGAAATTACGTTCAGTGCTGGCTAGATATAACAATGAAAGGTATTCCTTCTGTCAAGAGATGTATATTTAATAGGAAGAGAGAGGCTTGTGTAAAAAGTATAAAACACAGCAGAATACTGTTCATACTTTCAAGAATGCCTAATCAAACATGAAAAACTTCTTGAAGGAGGAACCATTTCACCAAATCTTAGATATTGGAAAAATGAGACTTTTGCCTCCATTGAAGAGTACTTTGAAGACAGGATTATGGTCTTAAATTTCTGGTAGCTATACCGACAGTCCTTTTTGATATTTCTAATATGTTATGAACCTGAAAATGAAATGTTCTAAATAAACTTAGTGAGAGCCTGATGTCTGTCAGAAGAGGCTATTGATACATGATCTTATTCTGTCATTTTGAGTTAATGACCTTTTAGTTTAGGTTTTGGTTTATCCCAGTTAATTGACTTTATTGAACAAGTAATTTCTAGACAGATTAGGTTCTTATACATATTTTTTCTTTTTTCTCTATTTTTACTAAGAACTATATTTTTGAAGGAAATTTCCCTCCTACTGTACTCTTTAACAGCATTTCTAGTACAATGTGTCCAAAATTGAGCTGCTTTCCCCTACTCTTTTATCATTTTCCAATTTTTGCTTTGGTTAATAACAGATTTTTTCCTTTTTCTTTTATTCTTCCTTTTTTTTTTAAGTTGTAAGGAATGACTAGATTTATCATGTTGGAAACCTTAGAGTCATTTTAAATGATCCTATCATCTTCCCTACCTCTCATCAAAGGAGTTACCAAATTTTGTTGATCCTGATACAGTATTTTAAAGTTCAAAAAAACCCAACTTTTTGCAGCTGTGTGGTGGTGCATGCCTGTATTCCCAATGACTCAGGAGGCTGAGGTAGGAGCATTGCAAGTTGAAGGATGGCCTTTCATGTGGTATTTCTCTGCTTGTTAGTACCCTTTTTCTTCTTGTGCACATGTCCAAAGTTCTGCTATACACCTCCATTTAGTGAGGCCCTAAGCACCTTAGCAAGACCCTGTCTGAAAATAAAAAGGTCTGGGGATGTAGGTCAGTGGTGAAATGCCCCTGGGTTCAATTCCCAGTACCAAAAACAAAACAAAACTAATTGCAAGTATATACTTCAAAAGTAAAATAAGAGACTTTTTATCCTTTTTCTTTATTTTACTTTTGAAGTATATACTTGCAATTAGTTTTGTTTTGTTTTTGGTACTGGGAACTGATAAGAGACTTTTTATACTTTTTCTTTTTTTCTTTATAACCTTTTCCATCTCATTCCAGACTTCTGCAATAATTTATAAATGTTACTGATTTCTTATATATCCTTCTGGGGATTTTAATAATACAAACATATATAGATATACTTATTCCACCTCTCCTCCCTCTTACCACATTTTTCACTAATGTTGGGAACATTAACTCCTTTTCCTGCCCTTTAATTTTTTCACTTAACAGAATGTCCTGGAAATCTTTTTGTTCTAGCATATAAAAGCACCGCAATAAAATGTTCCAATTGATAGATTGTTTCCCAGTTTCTATTATAAAATTGCTGTGGTGAGTATAATTTTATATGGATATCATTTTGTACATAGGCAGGTATGTCTGGGGTAAATTCCTAGAAGTGGAATTTCTGGAACAAGGAGTGTAACAGATATAATTTAAAAAAAATATTTTTTAAAGTTGTAGTTGGACACAATACCTTTATTTGTTTATTTTTTAATGTAGTGCTGAGGATCGAACCTTGCACCCGCTAGGCGTGCGCTCTACCACTGAGCCAGAACTCCACATTGTTAAGTTGTGCTTCCTAGAGGTTGTAACAGAAATGTATATGTAAGAATACATGTGGGCTGAGGTTGTGGCTCAGGGATAGAGTGCTCATCTAGCATGTGCGAGGCCCTGAGTTTAATCCTCAGCACCACATAAAAATAAGTAAATAAAATAAAGTTATTGTGTCCAACTACAACTAAAAAAAATAAATATTAAAAAAAGAGAATACATGTATTTCCGTAAACTTGCCAACATTGAATAATCAGACTTTTTGGGTTTTTGCCAATCTATTAGGTGAAAAAATGGTATTTCAGTGTAGTTTTAGTTACATTTTTCTTATGAGGAAATTGAGCATTATTTTATATGTTTGAGCCATTTTTATTTTTCTGAAAACTTATATTTTCCCATTTTTTTTTCTTATTTTAAGATTCTGAGTTACTCTTCATCCTTGTATCTTTGGTTCGTTTACTGAAAGTGAAATGTTGCTTGTTTGTTCTCCTGGGTTCTCTTCTTACTGCTGGTCTGTTTGCAATTTTATTCCCTTCCAGACTTGCCTGTATGTGTTCTCTTTCTCCCTCCCCCACCTCCCATGGATATTTCTCATCACAAATTTTGTGTCTCGTTGCTTGCTTATAACTCTTCAGAGGCTCTTTAATTCAAATACCTTAGCATGAGCATGGTAGCTTGCGGGCATTTCATTTCTTTCTAGGCTCTCTGATCCTTCCAAATGTTGAACTGCTCCCAGCTCCCTACTGTATTAGACCCTTTATCTCTGTATCTTTCCATGTGGTATTTCTCAGCTTGTTAAAAACTCTTTTTCCTCCTTGTGCACATTTCCAAAGTTCTGCTTTACACCTCCTATTCAGCAATTAATAGGTTTTTCTGATACCTGACTCTTACTTCAGGCAGTATTCATTGCATCTTTTTCTTTACAAGATCCCATGTATACCTGATACGGAAAGTCCCACGTTTTCTGTTTTTATTATTTGTTTAAGCACATGTGTTTCTATGCCCAAGATTGTTAGCTTCTTGAGAGCATGGGCTTTAGTTATTTTGGAAGCTAGCATAGTGTTTAGCACATAGTAGGTGATAAGTATTTATTGAATATACACAAGTATATGTATAGAAATTATATATGTGTCTACTCAAAGCAAAATTAATATAATATTGAGCTCACAAATTCATTAGAAATTATTTTTCTTTTTATTGAAATGTAATGTGCAAAACCTTCATGTTAATTTTGATGATGTATGACATTATACCAGTGTAACCGATATCCCAGAGAAGATGTAAAGCATTTTCATTATCCCAGGAATTTCTCTTGTTTACCTCTCCATTCATTTCTTCTTGCCCTCATGCACTCTAAAAGCAGATTAGTTTTGTTCTGTCTTCTTACAGTGTGTGTGCTTTTGTATCTGGTTTATTTTTTAACATATAATTTGTATTCATTCATGTGGTTGGAAGTATCAGTAGTTCTTTGTTTTTTTTTTTGAGTAGTATTTCAGTGGATGAATATACCACCGTTTATGGTTTTCTTATAGTCATTTGGGTTGAATCCAGTTTTTGATGTCAAAAACTGGATACAGTTTTTGACTGAGTAAGTCCTATACAGGTCTTTTTGCAAACATGTGTTTTCATTTCTCATGGATAAATACTTTGAAATGGAATTGCTGGTTTATAGGGAGATGTATGTTTATAAGAAACTAGATTTTCAAAGTGGTTTTCTGTTTTATACTCCTAACTGAATGTATGAGAGTCCTAATTGTTTTATATCCTTGCCAACATTTGAGTAATCAGAATCACCCACGTAATCACTATTACCTAAGTAATAATAATTTTGGCTATTCTAGTTGTTATATGGTCTCTCATTGTGGTTTTATTTTGGATTTCCTTGATTAGTATTTTTTTCTTGTGTGTGTGGAATGGCTCTTCAAATTTTCTGCTCATTAAAAAATGATTTTTTATTATTGATTTGTAGGAATTCTTTTTTTTTCTTTTTTATTTGTTCATTTTAGGTATGTATATATCTAGTAGAATATATTATACATGTATGGAGTATAACGTATTATAATTAGGATCCCATTCTTGTGGTTGTATGTGACATGGAGTAAACACTGGTCATGTATTTATATACGAACGTAGGAAAGTTATGTCCAATTCATTCTATTCTTTACTATTCCCATTAGGAATTCTTAATACATTCTGAATATAATTTTTTTTGCCAAATCTTTGAATTGAATATTTCTGTTGTTTGTAGCTTGTCTACTTACCCTAAACTATATTTTTGAGAAGCCGAAGCTTTTAATTTTGAAGAAGTCCAGTTAGCCAATATTTTCTTTTGTTGATTGTGTTTTTTGAATTTGAATAAGCCTTTGCCTACTCCGAAGTCAAAAGAATATTGTGGGGCTGGGACTGTAGCTCAGTGGCTGACTGCTTGCCTAGCATATGTGAGGCAGTGGGTTCTATTCTCAGCACTACATAAAAATAAATAAAATGGGTTGGAGTTGTAGCTCAGTGGTGGAGCACTTGCCTAGCATGTATAAAGCACTGGGTTCGATTCTCAGCACCAAATGTAAATAAATAAAAGAAAATTAAGGCCCACCAACAACTAAAAGCATATTTAAAAAATAAATATAATAAAGGCATGCTGTCAATCTACAACTATTAAAAAAAGAATATTGTCACTTTTTTTTTTATTTAAAGAAGATTTATAGTTGTGTTTGACAGCTTTCTTTTACTATATTACATTCCTGAGACAGTTTACTCTCAAAAACTTATTTTGGGGCTCATAGTTTTTGAGTTTCCATTTGGTCATCAGGTGCACCTTCTGTTTTTAAGCCTCTGATGGGGGTGCTGGCTGCAATAGTTACATGTCAGGGAGCAAAACCATGTAACTATTGCATGTGTGTAATGAGAGACTGAGGGAGAAAAGAAGGGAGGGAGTGGCAGGGTTCCCACTATTGCCCAGTGACATGAAGATATCCCATGAAGATATCCTGTGGGCCCTACCTCTGAAAGGTTTCACTGTCTCCAAGTTGCACCACCTTAAGATCAAACTTTCTGAGTCATTGGGATTCCATGTGTGTGCCACCATCCATGCCTTTGTCAGTTTGTCAGTTTCTTTGAAAAAGGATTTTGGGATTTTCGATTGGGATTGTATTCATCCCTAGATACGTGGGGAATTGACCACTTAACAGTATTGAATATGGTCTTCAGTCTTTAACATGATCCTCAGTGATTCCTTCCTCCCTGTATTTGCAACTTTTATAGTCATCTTCCACATTGTATCAGAGTTGGTTAGTGGGGAAAGGGTGATGATATGTGACTTGAAATTAGTGTATTAAACACACTGTGGCTTGTGTATTGGTCTCTCTCTTAATACCCACTTTGAGGAAAACAAGTTGCCTTGTTGTGGAGTAGTCACTGCCAAGACTGAAAGTTCTGGCTTTTTTTTTTTTTTAATGGTATTGGAGATTGAATCCAGGGGTGCTCATTGAGCCAAATCCCTTTTTATTTTTTGAGATATGGTCTTGCTAAATGGTGAGGGTCTTGCTAAGTTGCTGAGGCTTCCCTCAAATTTGCAATCCTCCTGCTGTGATCTCGGATTTTACCTGTTTACAAGCTAACAAATCATCCTGCTATATAGATGTTGATAGAAGATACATGCATGACTCATGGGTTAGAGTTGAAGGATAGTTTTTTGTAGATAGCAGAGGTATCAGTATTTTTGTGCCAGTGCCTTGAGCTCTGGTTTATACTGGGTAATATGAAGTGGACCAGATAACAGTTTTACATGCTGTGCAATGTGTTACATGAGGAAATCTGTATGGACATAGGGAACTTGAAATTTTTTTTCATAATTTTTTAATTGGTACATTAGTACATAATGGTGGGATTTGTTACATATTCATATTTGTACACAATATAACAATATAATTTTGACTGATACCATTCTCTAATATTTTCCCTTTTCCTCCCTTCCTCTGCTTCCTGTCTTCCACTGTACAGATCTCCCTTCAATTTTTATGAGATTCTACCCCGTTTTTCTTTGTCTCTAGCTTCTACATATTAGAGAAACATAATAGCCCTTGACTTTCTAAGTTTGGCCTGTTTCACTTAACACAGGATTTTCAAGTTTCATCCATTTTTCTACAAATGACATAATTTCATTCTTCTTATGGTTGAACAAAACTCCACTGTATATTTTTACCACATTTAAAAAATCTATTTTGTCCATTATTGGGTATGTAGTCTGGTTCCACAGTTTGACTCTTGTGAATTGTGCTGCTATGACATTGTATGTATGTATCACTGTAGTATGATGACTTTTCAAATTTTAAAAAAAATATTGTTAATTATAGATGGACACAATACCTTTATTATTTATTTTTTATGTGGTATTAAGGACTGAACTCAGTGTCTCACATATGGTAGGCAAGTTTTGTACCACTGAGTACAACCTTAGCCCCTGACTTTAATTCTTTATGATGAATACTGAGAAATGGTATGGTTAAGTCATATGGTGGTTCCATTTCTAATTTTTTGAGGAAATTTCATACTGATTTCCATAGTGGTTGTACTAATTTACAGTCCCATCAACAGTGTAAAAAGTGTTCCTTTTTCTCTTCATCCTCTCTGTTATTTATTATTGTTTGTATTATTGTTTATATATTATATATATATTTTAGTTGTAGATGGACACAATATCTTTATTTATTTATTTATTTATTTGTGGTGCTGAGGATCGAACCCAGGGCCTCATGCATACAAGGCAAGCGCTCTACCACTGAGCTACAACCCCAGCCCTATTGTTTGTATTCTTGATGCTGCCATTCTGATTGGAGTGAGATGAAGTCTCAGTATAGTTTTGATTCGCATCACCCTAATAGTTAATGATGTTGAACATTTTTATATACATTTGTTGGCCATTTATATTTCTTCTGAGAAGTGTCTGATTAGCTCATTTGCCCATTTGTTATTTGGGTTATTATTATTATTATTTTTTAGTTCTCTATTCTGGATATTAATTCTCTGTCAGAAGAGTAGCTAGCAAAGATTTTCTCCTATTCTGTGGGTTCTCTTCACATTCTCATTTCCTTTTCTGTGTAGAATCCTTTAAATTTGATCCTATCCCATTTGTTAACTCTTGGTATTATTTCCTGAGCCTTAGGGATCCTATTGATAAAGTCTTTGCCTGTGCCAATATGTTGGGAGTGTTTGACCCTATGTTTTCTTCTAGGAGTTGTAGTTTCTAGTCTAATACCTATGTCTTTGATCCATTTTGAGTTGACTTTTGTGGAGGATGAGAAATAAGAATCTAGTCTCATTCTTCTACATATAGATAACCAGTTTACCTAGCACCATTTGTTAAAGACTGCCTTTTCCCCACTTTGTTTTTGTTACCTTTGTCAAGGATCAGATGTCTGTGTGGGTTTGTCTCTGTGTATTCTAATCTGTACCGTTGGTCTGTGTGTCTGTTTTAATGCCAATACCATTTTGCCATTTTGTTTTTGTTCCTATAGCTCTGTAGTAAAATTTGAATTCAGGTATTGTAATGTCTCCAGCATTGTTTTTTTTTTTTTGGTTAAAATTGCTTTGGTTATTCTGTGTCTTTTATTTGTTGAATCTTAGGACTGTTTTTTCTAGTTGTGTGAAGAATGGCATTTGTATTTTGATGGGGATCACATTGAATTGTTGTTGCTTTTTAGTAGCATGTCCATTTTAACAATATTAGTTCTACCTATGCATGAACATGGGCATGGGGGGGTCTTTTCATCTTCTGAGTTGTTTTTTTTTCCTTTTCTTTTGGTACCCAGGATTGAACTTGGGCACTCTGTCACTGAGCCATGTCCCCAGCATTTTATTTAGAGACAAGGTTTCATTGAGTTGCTTAGTGCCTCAATTTTGCTGAGGCTGGCTTTGAACTCAGGATCCTCCTGCCTCAACCTCTCGAGCTGCTGAGATTACAGGCATGCAAGGTCATCTAAGTTTTAAATTTTTTTTCTTCTGTGTTCTATAGTTTTCAATGTAGAAGTCTTTCACTTCCTTGATTTAAGTTTTTTTTTTTTTAAGGTCTTGTGAATGGGATTTTTCTTTTTTCTTAGCAGATTCATTATTGGCATATAGGAAAGCTATTAATATTTGTATGTTGATTTTGTAAAATACTTTGCTGAACCTATTAGCTATAGCAGTCTTCTCGTGGAGCTTTTGAGTCTTCTAAGTATAGGCTCAGATAGTCTGCAGTGATAATTTGACCTTTTTTTTTCTTTTAATCTCTCTTATTTCCTTCTTTTGCCAAATTAGTTGATCTAAGATTTCTGGTACTATATTGAATAGGACTGGCGAGAGTGGACATACTTGTCTTGCTCTAGATTATAAAGGAAATACTTTCAATTTTCTCTGTTCACTGTGATGTTGGCTTTGGGTTTGTCATATATAATGTGTATAGTGATGAGGTAAGTTCCTTCTGTCCCTAGTTTGTTGAGTATTTTTATCATGAATGGTGCTTGAAAATTGAGGCTTTCTTTGCATTTATTGAGATGACAAAGTGATTTTTGTCCTTAAATTTACTTATGTGATGAATTGCATTTATTGATTTGATACGATAAACCATCTATTTTAGTCAGTTTTTTTTTTTTGCTGTTTTGACTAAAGGATCTGACCAGAACAATAGTAGAGGAGGAAAAGTTTATTTGAGGGCTTATGGGTTCAGAGGTCTTAGTCCATAGAAGGCTGACTCCATTCCTCCAAGGCTGAACATTGTGGTGAGAGAGGGTGGTGGAGAAAAGCAGCTCACATCATGGTGACCCAGGAGGCAGAGACAGACTCTACTCTCCAAATACAAGACACGTACACTAAAACCATGCCCCAATTCCCTTCTTCTCCAGTCTCACCCTACCAATTCTTGCAGATTAGGCTAAAGCTACAACCTAATAATTTCTCCTCCAAACCTTCTTGTATTGTCTCACATGTGAGCTTTTGTGGGACACTTCACATCCAAACCATAACACTATCCTTGCATCTCTGTGATAAAACCAACTTGGTCATAATGTGTAATCTTCTTAATATGTTGTTGAATATGATTTGTTAATATTTTATTATGGATTTTTACATTTATGTTCATTAGGGATATTGGTCTGTAGTTTTCTTCCCCTGATGAGTCTGTCTCTGGTTTTGGTATAAGGATGATACAGGTTTCATAGAATGAACTTGCAAGTGTTCCATCCCTTTCTAATACTCAATAAACTGAGGAACATTGGCATTAGTTCTTTTTTAAATTTTTTTTTTTATTAAATGCAATGCTGAGAATTGAACCTAGTGCCTCACATGTGCTAGGCAAGCGCTCTACCACTGAGTCACAACACCAGCCCGCATTAGTTCTTTTAAAAGATTGGGTAGAATTCAGGTGAGATTCCATCTTGTTGTGGGCTTTTCTTTGTTGGAAGGCTTTTTATTAATGCTTTCATCTCATTCCAGTTATTGGTCTCTTTAGGTTTTCTGTATCTTCTTTATTCAATTTTGCCAGGTCATGTGTCTAGAAATGTGTCCATTTAATCTGTGCTTTCCAATTTATTGGAGTATAGTTTTTCAAAATACTTCCTAATGATCCTCTGAGTTTCTGTTATGTCTGTGGTGATTTTTCCATTTCACCTCTTATTTTTAAATTTGGGTCTTTATTTTCTTTTGATTAGTTTGGATAAGGACTTACTAATCTTCTTTATCTTTTAAAGAACTAATTGCTTATTCCGTTTATTTTTATTCTCAATTTTCTTTGATTTCAGCTCCGATGTTAATTATTTCCTTCCTTCTACTGGTTTTAGAATTGATTTGTTCTTTTTCAAGGGCCTTGAGATGTATCATTAAGTAATTTCCTTGAGATCTTTCTGATTTTCTTATGTAGACACTCATAGCCCTAAACTTTTCTCTTAGAACTGCCTTCATAGTGTCTCCATGGTTCTGATATGTTGTATCACTATTCTCATTTGATTCTAAGAATTTTTAAATTTCTTGCATTTTCTTTTGTCACCCATTGATCATTCAAAGATGTATTGTTCAGTCTTCATGTGTTTATATAGTTTTTTTGTGTTGATTTTTGATTTCATTTAATTATGATCTGATAAGATACAAGGAATTATATTAATTTTTTTCTTTTTTTGTATTTGCTAAGATTTGTTGTGGGCCTAAAATATGGCTTTTTTTTTTTTTTTTTTTTTTTTTTTTGGTACCAGGGATTTATTCAGGGGCATTTAACCACTGAGCCACATCCCCAGACCTATTGGTATTTTATTTAGAGACAGGGTCTCAACTGAGTTTCCTAGCACCTCACTGTTGATGAGGCTGGCTTTGAGCTTGCAATACTTCTGCCTCAGCCTCCCAAGCTGCTGGATTACAGGTATGTGCCTACCTTTCCTGGCTGTTTTGAAGAAGGTTCTGTGAGCTGCTGAGAGGAAAATGTATTCATCTGTGTTTGGGTGCAATATTTTTGTAGAAGTCTGTTAAGTATTTAATTTATAATAATTTTAGGTTTCAAGTTTCTGCTGAGTTTGTTTGGATGCCCATTTTATTGGTAAGAAAGGTATGTTGAAATCACCTAGTATGGTTGTACTGGGGTCTGAGTCTTTAATTTGAATAGTGTCTGTTTTATGTAATTGTATGTACCAGTGTTTGGAGCATAAATATTTACAATTGTTATATCTTCTTGTTGTGTTACTTCCTTTACCAGTATGAAGTGACTTCTTTGTATCTTCTGATTAATTTTGGCTTGAAGTTTGTTTTCTTGGATATGAGAATAACTAATCCTGCTTGTTTTCGGGCTCTGTTTGCATGTGTATCAATTTCTGTCCTTTCACTTTCAGCCTGTGACTGTCTTTACCTTTAAGGTAGGTCCCTTACAAACAGTAGATAGTTGGGTCTTGTTTTTTTAATCTATTCTGACAACTTATTTTACTTTGAAATTTAATGTTGTTATAGAGAGCTGTTTATTAATTCTTGTCATTTTGATTTGTTTCTAGTGTTTAATTTGGTCCTCTTTCTCATTTGCTTAACCACTGTATAAATTAGATTTGTGTATTTGTAAGTTTTGAGATGTTATTGATTTTTCTGTAGTATTGGCCTAGTAGTGATAAATTCTTTTTAATTTCTGCTTATCTTGAAAAGTTTTTATGTCTTTGATTCTGAGTAGTAGCTTTGCAATCTTGGTTGACAGTTATTTTCTTTCAAGATTTGGAATACATCATTCTAAGTACTCTGACTTTTAGAGTTTGTGCTTAAGAAATTGAAAGTAATCATAACTGGCTTACTTCTAAATGTGACCTGATGTTTTTCTCTTGAGGTTTTTAAAATTTTATCTTTTCTTCTGTAAGGCATTTTAATGATAACATACCATGAAGAGATCCTTCTTCCATGTTGTCTATTTGGGATTCTGACTATCTTCTGTATCTGGAAGTCCATTTCATTTTCTTGTTTTGGAAAATTTATTTCCCTGAAGTGGTTATCTATTCCATTGTCCTGCATCTCGCCATCCCTCTTCAGTTCCAATGATTTTAAAATTTGTTTTCTAAATGTTGTCCCAGAGTTTTTGTATATTCTGGTTACGGTTAGTTTTTTAAAATTTTGTCTGAATGTTGAGGTTGGCTACTTTGTTTTCCATTTTTGTGTGATCTGCTCTATTTGAGAGACTTTACTGAATAGTTTGGTTTGTCTTTCATTTCCAAGATTTTTGTTCTTTTTCAATATTTTTATCTCCTTATTGAGTTTCTCATTCATAGCCTGTACTGATTTCCTTAATTCATTCAGTTGTTTTTCTGTGTTGTTTGAATTTATTGATCGTTTTATATTCATCCTTTTGAATTCTTTATCTGATATTTCATCTTCTACAATATCTTGAGTCAATTGTTTGTGAATTATGAATGTTAGGAAATATTGTACTAGCTTCCCCCCTCCCCATGTTTCTTGTATTCTTGTGTGGGGTTTTATATATCTCTTGGAGTGGATTTCTCTTTCACTCTTATGTGTGGGCCATTTTAAGGTATGTTCTTCACTTGCCAAAATATCCTAGAATGATCTAGATTGAGACCCTTTTGTAGATGTAGTATATCAAGCCTTTATGTTAATTTTCTTTTTCACTGTAGGAATGAATGTCTGTTGAGTGGGACCTGAGGGGCTTACCCTTGCCTTTCCTACTTGGGGCTTGATTGTTGTTTTTTTTTTTTTATCTCCTCTATTTTTTGCATTAAAGCATAGCTGAAGTTCAAGTGTGGTTAATTTGTGTGTGGAGCAAGGTGTGGTATCTTTTGGCTGGGTATAGTTGAACAGCATAGTCCACTCTGTGAACTTGTAGTGTTCTTGTAGATTTCAGGCATCTCATTGAGAAGCAATATGTAGAAATATAAAAAAAGACCCATTAAATATTGTTTCAACATCCACATAGCAGAGAACTGAGGACTTTTGCCAGTGGTCTTGAGTGAATTTGGGAGTAGACCTTTCTGTAGGTGACCTGAGTTACAGTTTGACTGCAACGTCAGGAGAGACTTTCAGCCACACTTACCAGCTAAGTTGCTCCTGCATTATTATTATTATTACTATTTCCTTTTTTCCTTCTTTTTTTGTCTTTTCAGTGCTGAGGATTGAATCAGGCCTCACATATGCTAGACAAACACTTTACCACTGAACTACACTCCAGTCCTGTTCCTGAATTCTTGACCTTCGGAAACTGTGTGAAATAATAAATGTTTTGAAGTTGTCTAAAAGCCAGAAATCTTAGCATCATGTACAGCCTGTTAAAAATGCAAATTAGTAGACCATCTTAGACCTACTGCGTATGAATCTTTACTTTTAACAAGATCCACAGAGAAGAAAGGTGTATTATTTAAGTCGTGTTAGAAACACATCCAACTTTGTCTCATTTGCAAAGTTAAATTTATTTTTAATGTAGTAGAATGACATCATCACTTGAAAATAAAGTGTAATAATCATTTTTAGTAACTTAAAGAAGAACAAAAAATATTTTGAGCTGGTAAGTTTTGGGGTTATTTCACAATAATTGACTATTAGTACAGGTTTGTATTTTTCCAATTAGATAATTTTCAGAAATGTAATCTATACGTGTATATATACATGTAAGGTCTCTAATAAAGACTAATGTTTTAATGTGATATATTAATTGTATAATTTGATAATCGGTGTTAATTTATTACTGTAAATATATATAATGTAACCTTTTCATTTGCTCTGTAGTGATTTTGCATGTTAAATTTATCCCTAAAAATTTTGTCCTTGGGTATTTTTTTTTGAATTTTTTAATATTTATTTTTCAGTTTTTGGTGGACACAACATCTTTATTTTATTTTTATGTGGTGCTGAGGATCGAACCCAGTGCCCTGCGCATGCCAGGTGAGCGCGTTACTGCTTGAGCCAGCCCCCCTTGGGTATTTTTAGAGAGTAGTTTCCAGTTTTTACTTTTTAGTTTTTTTTCTGCTAGTATTTTTTATTGCCTTTTTATAACAGTGATATTATCTGTGAATAAGACAAGTTTTATTCCTTCTTTTACTATCTTTAAGTGTTTTTTTTTTTTAAAGAGAGAGAGAGAGAGAGAGAGAGAGAGAATGAATTTTTAATATTTATTTATTTTTTTTAGTTCTCGGCGGACACAACATCTTTGTATGTGGTGCTGAGGATCGAACCCGGGCCGCATGCATGCCAGGCGAGCGTGCTACCGCTTGAGCCACATCCCCAGCCCTCTTTAAGTGTTTTAGTCAGCTTTTTCATCATGTGACTGAAAGAACTGGCAAGAATAATTAGAAAGGAAAAGTTGTTCTCACTCATAGTTTCATAGTTCTCGGTCCATGTCCATAGACGACTAACTCTGTAGCTCTGGACCTGAGATGAGGCAAAACATCTGGACCTGAGATGAGGCAAAAAGGAGTAAAGTAGTTCAGGACCTGGCAATCAGGAAGCAGAGTGTTCTGCTCACCAGGGACAGAATAGAAGAAACCTCAAAGGCATGTCTGTAGTGACCTGGTTCCTCTATAGTCACATCCTTACATTTAGCACCCAGTTCATCTTTTCAGTGAAATAATCACTAACTAGGTTATAATGTTCATAATCTAATTGTTTTACCTCTGTATGTTTGTTCTTATATTTTCTTCACACATAAACTCTGTTGGATTACACATATCTAAACTATAACATTCTGCCCTTGGCTTCCCAAAATTCATACCTGTTGCGACCTGCATGGCTGAACCCTAGAAACTGGTGAGGGGCAAAATGGGGGATTAAGAAAGACACACAAATACTTAGAAAGCTGGGCCCATGTGGGACATGGACCTTTGATGGAGGAGCAGTGACCCAGAGCTAGCTCAGCACATTTATTATATAGGGTCTCACAATCATAGGGTCTCTGTAGTTAAAACTATAGAGGCATTGCTTTTTGTGCACTGAAAAGTTATAGAACTAGAAACATTTTTGTAGGTATTCTGCAGTGCTAGGAACATCCTGTTATTATCCTGTTGCATCCAAGAAGCCCATTGTCCAGAGTTTCTGCAAAGCAAGTAGGCTTGAAGTTATGTTTTTATGTTCAGAATTCTCTATCCCCTGCAGATGGTGTCCGAGCTCCAGGTCAAGACTCTTATTGTTCCATACCTTTTCATAGAACTTCCTCAGGCAGAGCTTTACTATAGTTCCTGTGCAATCTTGTTCTGTACCTTTGAACAGAAAGTTCCTCGAGCAAAGTGCAGCCAAAAGTTCTGAAGCAGTCAAACATCATGATCCAAGTCACCACTCTCCACACATGCCCTTCTCAAAATGCAAAATATATTTAATCCGTTTCCAAGAGTCCCTATAGTCTAACAGTTTCAGCCTTACTCCAGAGTCTTCTCTGAGACTCGAGGCCGGTTCTCAGTGTAAGCCCTGTAAAAATCAAAAGCAAGTTACGTATATCCAATGTATAATGGCACAGAACAAACATTTTCATTTTATAAGAGAGAAGTAGCAGTATAGAAAGAAGGAATGGGACCAAAGCAAAACTGAAATCCAGCTGGGCAAATAAGTCCTGTACCTTTACGTCCAGCCTCTGGGACACGTGGCATTGCAGTGTTCTCTCCAAAGGGCTTGTGTAGCTCTACCCTTATGGCCCTACCAATTGTAGTCCACATTGTTTTTCTCTTGGCTGCTTTGCTTAATTCCTACAGTTTTCCTCAGTAGATGTTCCATGGTACTGGTATCTCTTAATCTTGGGGGTCTTCAGCTTCCTTCGCAAATCTTTATGTGTCACTCGCTCAGGGGCTTCCTGCAGGGATTCCAACTCTGCCACACTTTGTCTGACCTCCCAGGCCTTCTTTTCAAATCTTGGTGAAAGTCTCCTTGACACCTTAATTCCAGCATCCTGCATTTCTGCAGAGCCAACACCATGTGTTTGATACCATGTCTGCCACTGTCTTGAGCAGTAACCAACCCTCCTGAGACCATGACAGCAGCAGCCTCTGGGTGCTTGGGTGGCTGAGCATAGCAAAATAACTTTCTATGCTATCCTGTACAAGCAGGGTGTCCCATAGTTTCATCTCAAAAGAATTTTTACTTTTACATCCTTCCGCCTGAAATGGGTTTGGTCTTATCAATGCCTTATTGTTTGTGGGTAAAGTATTAAGCATTTCTTTAGTGACTACAATCTCTTTAACAACCACACCTTCTTTAATCCCAAGTTTTACTGGAAGTTTTCTGACCAAAATGCAAGTTTTTCAAATCTTTCTGCTTTGTTTTCTGGTTCTGATTATCACAGTAAGCTTGGCTAAACGCTGTCAGCAATATAGTGCTACCAATTAAGGATGTGCTGCCTTGAAATATCCTCCACCAGCTTAGTCTATCACCTTTAAATTCAGGCTCACAATCTCAGGACATGGCAAAATGTAGATTACTTTTCCAGAATGTAACTTGAATGGTCTCTGTCTCACTTCCAATAGTGTACTTCTGTCTTCTGAAACCTCCTGAGCCCAGTCTTTACTATCCACAGTCCTGTCTGCATTTCTTTCACCACAATTGCCCATTTAGCTCTGCTTACAACATTCTAAAAAATTTCCAACCTGCATCCCTAAACTTTTTTTTCTCCCGTAAATTCTTTTTTATTTTTCTAGCATTCCTAAACTTTTAATAATTGCTCCCACAAACTTCAAAAAGCTCCAAAAGCTTCTTAACCACATGGTGAGGTTAATCACAGCATCGACCCCACTTCTTGGTTCTAATTTCCGTTTCAGCTTTTTTTTTTTGTTGTTGTTGTTGATGAAAGAACACATAAGAACAGTTTTTAGAGGAGAGTAAGATTATTTGGAGCTCAAGGTTTCAGAGGTCTTAGTTCATTGATGATCTACTCCATTGCTCTGGGCTGTTGGTGAGGCAGAATATAATGGTGGAAGAGTGTGGAGGAGGAAAACAGCTCAGGACCTAGCAATCAGAAAGCAGAGTGTTTTGTTCACCAGGGACAAACCTCTAAGGCATGTCCCCAGTGACTTAACTCCACCAGCCACACCCTTCCTATAGTTACCATGCAGTTAATCCTGACCAGTGGATTAACACACTGATTAGGTTATAATGCTCTTAAGCTAATTATTTAAAAAAATCTCTCACGTTAACTTTTGGAGGGAGGCACCACATATCTAAACCATAACATTAAGCCTTTCATTTCTTATTACCTTACTGGACTGCATGGTATTCTCATCACCACGTTGAAGATAAATAGAGTGGATGTCCTTGTCTTGTCCTTAATGTTAAGGGGAAAGCAGTTAATCTTTTACCAGTGACTGGAATGATTAGCAGTGTACTTTTTTCTAGATTAAAAACAAAGAGATGGAGGATGATCCCTTTATGCAAGATTTTTATTTTTATTTATTTATTTTATTTTTAAAAAAGTGTTTATTTTTTAGTTGTAGTTGGACACAATATCTTTATTTTATTCATTTTTATGTGGTGCTGAGGATTGAACCCAGGGCCTTGTACATGCTAGGCAAGTGTTCTACTGCTGAGCCACAACCCCAGCCCAAGATTTTTATTTTTAAATTTTGAATGGATGTTGAATTTTGTTAACTCCACCTTCCTTTTTTGTTTGAAATTTTTATTATTTTAGTTTTCCATTTTAAAGAAGTACTTTTTTTCCCTTTTAAAGCTGTATGACTTCCTCCTCCTCCTCCTCCTCCTCCTCCTCTAGTGGTTGCTCTGGGGATTACAGTATTCATCATTAACTTTCATAGTTTACTTAGCATTAACATTATGCCATTTCCTGTAAAATAAAAGGACCTTACAGATGTGATTATATTTAATCTTTGTGCTATTGGTGCAAATGTGTTTTGCCTCAATGTAATTTTTCTTTCTTTCTTTCTTTCTTTCTTTCATTTACATAGTTGACTTTCACAGAAGTTTAGTAGAAGAGAAAGATAAAGCTTTCTGTACTTTTGTATATAACTACATATTGTTTCTGGTTCTTAAAAATATCTTTGTGTTTGAACTGTTTCACATAATGCCATTTCCCCCTTAAGACTTTCTTTAATATTTCATCTTGTTACATAGCCTGATGATAGTCTCTCAACTTTCATTTAAGTGAATATATCTATACATTACTCTTATTTTTCAAGGTTGTTCTTGCTGGATGTAGAATTCTGGATTGACAGTCTTTTAATTACTTTAAAGATGTCATTTTATTCTCTTCTGGTTTCCATTATTTGTTTAACTTTATTATTCAGCGATTTGATGTGTATTTTAAATTTATTTTGGTACTCTGGGGTTTGCTGAGCTTATCTGATAATGTGAATTGATACCTTTCACAAACATTTAGCCGTTATTAAGAAAATAACACTCCCTGTCCTATTTACTTCCTTTTTCTCCTGAGAGTCTAGTTACACCTGTTACTCATCTGATATTTGTTGTGTAGGTCTGTGAGTCTTAATTTTTTTCCACATTTTTTTTCTTGCAGCTTTTCACATTGTCTGTTGACCTGTCTTTTAAGGTCACTGACTAGTGTAATTACTAATGTGCTGTTAAACTCATTTTCAAGTAATGCACCCTTCAATTCTAGTATTTCATTTAAAAATTTTCACTTATCTACTAAGAGTCCCCATTGTCACCATGTATTTCTGTTTTTGAGTATGTTTGTAATATCTGTTTTAAAGCCCTTATTTACTAATTCCCTCATCTAGATTACTTAATAGTCATTTTCTGCTGACTACTCTTTTTCTCTCTTGGCAGTGGGTCACATTTTCCTGCTTCTTTTCATGTCTAGAAAGTTTTAATTGTAAAGTGGACTTTGTGGATGACACATTGTATCTCTGAATTCACATGCATGTTGTTATGAATATAGTTAAATTAATAGCTGATCATCTTGAATTTGTGGAGGCTTGATGTTGTACTTTTAAGATGGGTCTGTAGAAAGCTTGAGATGTTTATTAAGCCCTTTTCAGATCGGAACTTCCACACTCATGTCACCTTTGCAGTGGGTAGCAGCTGGAATTCTTGCAGTCTTCTCCAAGCATATGAAGTTCAGGGATCAGTGAAAAATTTGAAGGAGTCTATATTAATTTTTGAGGTTTTTCCTGTTGTGGCTATCATGTTTCCTGAATTTGCCCTCTGAATTTCTAGCCATTTTGTAACCATGAACTCCAAAAAATACTAGCTTTCTGCTTGAGTTCTAGCTAACCCATACTGTTACAGACTCTGGAGTGCATTAGGGTAAAATTGCATAAATTTGGATTTCCCCCAACATACTTCTTTCAGTGGTTAAATCTCCAGTTGTACTTGTTCTTGGTTACTTTCTTTTGTCTTCAAATCATCTTTTTCCCTCAGACTTTATTGTCTATGGAAGGATTAGTATGATGAGCTGGAAAAATCCTTTTCCACCACTGTCAGAAATCTTCACAGACTCATTTTCAGTATAATTTAAAACTAGGCCTTATATACCATTACTGACTTTATTCATACCTCTCTCTTTTTTCTTTTGGTATTGGGAATTGAACTCAGGGTCACTTGACCACTGAGCCTTATCCTCAATCCTATTTTGTATTTAGAGACAGGGTCTCTGAGTTGCTTAGTGCCTTGCTTTTGTTGAAGCTGGCTTTGAACTCTCAATCCTCTTGCCTCAGCCTCCTGAGATGCAGGGATTATAGGTGTGTGCCACTGCACCCAGCTTTTATTTATATCCTTTTTTAGTGTTAAATGTTTTTAGGGTAAGGTACAAATTCACTGTTGCTATTGTTATGTACACTTGGTCTGAATAAGTCATTATTTAGTGAAAGGACAGAAGCTTAAAAATTTTTTAAAGGCTTATGAAAGACCAGCCATATTCTGGTGTTGTTTTTTATTAGCAGTAATTTGATAACAGTGGGACACATGGTACCAGATATCAACTGTTTTTAACCTTTACCTCTTTTGGTATTTCTATTCTGAAGAAAAAGTACTAAAATGTAAATGTTTGTCTGAATGACTCCTGTCTAAAAATAGATAAGGTTGTTGAACATCTGTCTTTAAGTGGTTATATATTGACCCTCTTGGATCATTGCACAAAAATTTTTGACTGTCATTTTAGCTACACAGATTTTTAAAAAAGTATGTTCAAGAGGGAACTAGATGAGTTTGTTTTAGAGATTACATGTACATCTTTTAGTGGATTTATTGTTTTGTGATACTAATATAAGTCTAAGGTAATGCTTAGTGTTGCATAAATGTATTTATTAAGGTTTGTTGATTTTCATTTTTTCTCTTGAACAGTGTTCATTTTGTTGTTTCAATATAAGTTTAACTGTAAGAAGGTACGTTTTAAAACTTGAACTTGAAATCAAGGAAGTAAAGGAATTCTAAATTTAATGATTTTCAGTTAAACCTTAAGTTTTTTTGTTGATGTAAGGGAAGTAAGATGCATGATAGCCACAATATGTGATGCATGACTTTATCTTTTAGTGTTATTTAAATTATGAAAGGTGACAGGTGATGAACTCATTCTATAGTAGTCTAATCCTAAATTATACTTTCTTCTCTGTAAACTAGAATTTGATCAGAGAAGCAAATCATTGTGAACATATGAGGGATTTATTGTAGTAATGGATGTTTACCAAAAGTAGGAACTGGTTGTGTACTACTGAGTCTGGTGATAGGCTTGAAGTCAGTAGAATTGTCAGTTGGAAAGGGAAAGTAGACATGAAGGGGAGAGCTTGATTGTACTGGAAACTGCAAAGGTGATTTGGAAGTCATGGAAATAACTCAGGATCCCAAGCTTTCAACTTTGATGATGTGGTAATGTACAATAGCTAAGGCTCACTTTATCATGGAGCTATACACAAACCTGTCCCAGGATTAGTTATAGAACCTAAAGAAGGATCTGATAAGAGATGGGGTTGTTGTGGGTTCAGTAGCTATCCCATGCCAAAGGTGAGCCAAGAGGTCCATGTCTGTGAAAGTACCTGATCTTATGTAGAATTTCTGCACATTACTGGCATGCTGCTACTTTATTTTTGTCTTCTAAATGTCATGAGAATTTTCTTTTGAGGCCAAGCCTAACCCACATCTGTGTAGGGATCAAAATTTGGAGAAGTGTAGTTACAACCTAGGTATGTTAATAGAATACAGAGCCATGACAATCCACCCCTTGTTACCATGCCACCTATGCCATACACCTCTTTAGTCAGAGAAACTTGCAAATAAAAGACTGTTATAAAATTATACTTTTGTTATGCATAGTGAAACTATATATTATTGAAATAATACACAAACCCTCTTCTAAAAGAAGATATTAAATCCATTTGTCCCTTGTTGGATTAGTTTTCATTTTACCTAAGTTAATACTACATAATTTAAATGCTGTCACATGAAGTTAGCTACTATTAGGTGAATGTAGGAAGGGTGATAAAAAGTATATTGGTTACTGTGTACACACTTTTGTATTAAAACAAGAGAAAATATTCATAGAGTTCTTATTTCTGTAGCTAGGTATGTGGTATAGTTGTTATCTGTAATTGCCTTCTTCCACTGACATTTCATATTCACTCTTTCTTTGGCAACTATCTCATCTAGCTGTGGTCTTTTTGCCTGGTGGGGTGGCCCAAACTTTAATTCTTTCAGGGTCTGGTAATTAGCAGTTCTGCCTGGATTGTTTTTACGGACTTTAATGATAAAGAAACTGACTTTAATGATAAAGAAACTGCTGCATTTCAGACATTATTTTTTTTTTAAATTTTTTTTAGTTGTAGTCAGACTCAATACCTTTATTTATTTATTTTTATGTGGTGTTGAGGATCGAACCCAGTGCCTTGCATGTGCTAGGTGAGTGTCCTATCGCTGAGCCCCAGCCCTCCAGACATTCTTTTTTTTTTTTTTTTTTAAAGAGAGAGAGAGAGAATTTTAACATTTATTTTTCAGTTTTTGGCGGACACAACATCTTTGTTTGTATGTGGTGCCGAGGATCGAACTGGGGCTGCATGCATGCCAGGCGAGTGCGCTATCACTTGAGCCACATCCCCAGCCCCCAAACATTCTTTTTGTTAGCCTTTTTGTGTACCTTGATAGTCAGATCAGTTATCCCAGTCAGTTATGTAACCCCCTTTGTTGGTTAATTCATTGTCATGAAGACCAAAAGTGGTTGATTGGCAGTCTGAGTTTCCAGTTTAATGGTGTCATTACTGCATTCCTTGGTGGAAACATTCCTTTCTTGGGAATGAAGACTTCTAAATTCACAAAACCTAATGTTGGGATTGAAAGAAAAAAGAAGAAAAAAAAAAGAAAAAAAAAGACGAACATGTTTATGTGCTTATGTGGGAATAAGCTAATAGAGGAAGAATGACACTGAAGACAGGAGAGAGATTTTATGATTGCTGGAGCAGTGGTCTTGAGGAAAGAATTGACTTTACTACAAGGATTGGCTTTATTTAAGAGTTCCGACAACTTCTATTAGGAAGAGACGGTTTATGGGCATGGATGCATGTAGGCTGATAGATGGTGGTTGTTATTACATATCAATGACTTAAGAAGCAAAGTTAGCAGTTAAGAATGAGAATGTGCTCTAATACAAATGAACATAGGTCAATCTCAGAATACTTGAGGATTTAATAAGGTACAATTGCTCAGCTTTCTTTCTTTTTTTTTTTAAAGAGAGAGAGAGGAGAGAGAGAGAGAGAGAGAGAATTTTTTAATATTTATTTTTAATTCTCGGCGGACACAACATCTTTGTTGGTATGTGGTGCTGAGGATGGAACCCGGGCCACACGCATGCCAGGTGAGCGCGCTACCGCCTGAGCCACATTCCCAGCCCCAATTGCTCAGCTTTCTGTCACTTTGACCAAACACCTGAGATAAACAAAAAATATTAAAGATTTATTTTGGTTCATGGTTTTAGAGGTTTCAGTCCATGGTTGGCTGACTCCATTGGTTTGGGTTTGAGATGAGGCAGAACATCATTAGAGTGGGTATGTGGGGCAGAGATTGCTTACTTCATGGAAGCCAGGAAGAGAGAGAGGGGGTGGGGAGGGAGGTGTGTGGGGGCTGGGGATAAAATGTGACTTCAGAAGGCATGCTGCAGTTACTTCCTCTTTCATCTAGCCTCAACTCCTAGTTTTCTCCATTTCCTAGAAGTACTTTGAGCTGGGAACCAAGCCTTCAATGCATATCCTTTGGTGGACATTCCAGATACAAATCATCACAGGTACCTAATACACAAATATTTACTTATGTTGAAAGAATTGTTAATATCCAGGTAAGTGCCCAGTAAACTAATGGAGTGGCTCTTAGCAACTGAGTTCTAATTCTTGTTCTGTTATTTATTTTGGGAATTTTTTTTATTTGCTTAAAGGAGGAAACAGTTGCATATAGTATTTTAAGTTTTTATAAATTACTTTGAAATTAATGTAAAATAGGAAAATACTCTTTTCAGGAAGGAAAATATTACAGTAGTATTAAATGTCTGTCACATCTATTCTGACACTGGAAGTTATAGAAAGTAATGTAGACTGTGTCTTTACTAATTCCACTTTTTTCGCTGTGTGTTTCAAACAACTGTTTCTCTGCAGTAACACTCCTTCCCTAACCCCAAATACAGTGGCATAAAACACTGCGTTATGTATTATTATTACTCATGAATCTATGGATCAAATAAGTGGTTCTGATCATGTGGGCATTGTTCATATCTGTGGTCACTTGGTGGGTTGACCGGAGTGCGGTCTGTTTTGGTGTGTTAGCTGGTTCTCTGCTGGAAAATGGAGGGTGACTAAGTCACGTGTATCTTACCATTTATAAGACCAGTCTGGACTTGTTCACAACATAGTGGTGACAGGATTTCAAGAGAGTGAGTGGAAACTGGCAGAATCTCTTCCCTTGGTCCAAGGCACATCTTTTTTTCCCTCCCTGTGTTTAGTGGGGAGAGAACCTAAGGCCTTGCATATACTAGGCAAATGTTTTACCACTGAGCCACATCCTCGGCTCCTAAGGCAAGTCTTTGAAGCCAGACAAAATTCAAGTTGTGGGAAAAACCACCTCTGCATCTTGAAGGAAGGACCTGCTTGGTCACATTGAAAGATATATGAATATAAGGGGGCAGTGGAGAATTGGGGCCATTTTTATAATAGTTTTGCCATGCAGTGTGATCTTGTCCCATCTCCCCCCTCCCCCCCCCCCGCCTTAGGAGAATAATGATACTTTCTGAAAGATTATTTAAGAATTAGATAAAATAATCTACTTGAAGTATTTATGGAATATAGTAGTCTCTATTTATATTTTAGGTTTTCCTGTCTCTGGTTTCAGTTACCCACAGTCAGTCAGTCCAAAAATGTAAATGAAAAATCCAGAAATAAACATAAATTTTAAATTGTGTGTTGTTAGGATAAAGTCTTACAACTGTCTTACCTGTGATACGAGTCATCGTTTTGTCCAGCATATCCTTGTTTCTATATGTACCTGCTTGGTACTCATTTCGTATCTCAGTTATTAGCTTGACTTTCATGACTTCACAGTGCTTAATGTTCAAGTACCTTATTTCATTTTACAGTTGTCCCAAAATAAGAGTAGTGATGCTGGCAGGTCTGACAGACCAAAGAAAAGCTGTGTAAGGTCCTTTTGTTAAATGAAAAGGTGAAAGTTCTTGACTTAAAAGTTCTTGAAAGGGAAAAAAAAATATGCTGAGGTTGCTAAAATCTATGGCAATATATTGTTTTTAGTTTATTGTGCCTCATTTATAAATTTTGAATATTATATATGTTTATGTAGGAAAATGTATATAGAGAGCTTGGTACTATCTATGGTTTTACACATCCAATGGGGGTCTTCAGACTTATCCTCTACTAATATGGGAGAACTATTGTAATGGATGTATGCCAGTAATACTTAACAAATGTTAAATGTTATTACTCAGTAATAATAATTATGCAGGGGTTTATATTTATGACTAAGTCCTCATAATTATCCTGTAATACCTTCATTATCTCCTTATAGTTATTGTTGCTTAACTTACCAATATAGTAAGACTGGCAGTAGATACAACATTTGAATCAAAAAGAATTTTTAACATCTAAATCATTTCTTTGAGAACCAATATAGTGGTTAAAAATGTTGGCTGTAGAACTTCTGACTTTGCCCTAACCCTCCGTAGTTATTTAGCTTTGCGCTAATTACTTATCTGCATGTGTCTGACTCTAGGAAAAAGTCTACTTACAGGGTTGTTGGTAAGGATGAAATGAATTAATACATATTAAATGTTTAAAATCATGAGACCAGGCTAGGCATTCAATACATTATTTCTCCTCCTTTAATTATTACACTATGCTGCCTTTAATCCAAACCTTTTAAAACCTTTCTTATTGAAGTTAAAATGATCATGACATTACTACCTTCCTTTTTAGAGTCATTTAACTTTTCATTAAGCATTTTTAAAAAGAGCAGGTATAAAATGATCAAAAGTTATGATTTAATTTCCTAATGTAGGGCTGGGGTTGTGGCTCAGTGGTAGAGCACTTACCTACTATGTGTGAGGCATTGGGTTTGATTCTCAGCACCGCATATAAATAAATATAATAAAGACCATTGATAACTAAAAAATTATTTAAAAAATTTTCTAATATAATAATTGCGGGTTTTACTAATGCAAAGTTACTATATAAGGACATTTCAGTTTGGAGAAAAACTATTCCTTAGTACTTGATTCTTTTTCTTTTTTCTACATTCCCATTCTAAGCTTTTCCTGTGTAATGTCATTCATTTCCAGTGGCTTCTATACTATATTGGTTACTCCCAAATCAGCACCTGAAGTTTGAACTCATTCTTGATTTTCATTCATTCATTTTTTTTCTCTTTCGAGTTAGTCATTAAATTACCTTTCCTTTTGTCTCAAATCTCTTTCTTTCCATTTATACTTTTTGTTTTTGGTTTAGTTGGGATTTTAACTTTATTTTTTCCTTAAATTAGTTTAGTAGCCTCTTAACTACTCTCTCAACTTCAATCTAAGCATTTTCCTATTGTATCCTCCAGGAACTGTCAGACAGTTTTTGCAAAAGACTTTTGATCAATTTACTCCCCTTCTTTTTAGTTGAACTTCCTATTGCCTGTAAAAAAGAGGGGGGTGGGGATGAGCATTCAGACTTCTTGATAAATCTGACTTTGGTTCCCTCTCCAGCAGAATCTTCAGTTAACTCCTAAAAGAAATTTTTGAGTTGTAGTTATATGAAATTATTGAATTATTAGAATTATTATCTGTCATATTCTCTTTCACTTCTTTGCGTGTGCCTGTACTTTTAAATTTATCAAAATCCTCTGCCTAGGTTTATTCTGTTGACCCAACTTTCAGACTGTGCTTCTTTTAAAAGATTTAACTGTATGCGATTTCTGAGGGAGTTTTTTTACCCCATTGTCTCACTTTCTGATTCCTAGAATTTTTACTTGTCTGATACTTGCTTTTATTATAGCAATTATTGCATTGGTTTTAAAAAATAATTTAAGTTGTAGCTTACTTGCCATAATAGTTCACTAAAGTATGTAGCTCAGTTGGTTAGTGTATTCACAGAGTTGTGCATCTGCAATTCCATAACATTTTCATTACCCTAAAAGAAAATCTATACCTGTTAGCCAATACCTTTTGCTGTAGTTTGAATGTATTGGAAACTTGATCCCCAAGGTGAAGTTGTCCTGAAGGCACAATGAATGGATTAATGCCATTATCTTGCATGTGAGTTCCTTATAAAAGGAGGAGTTCAGCCCCTTTCTCTTTCTTGCCTGTGCGATGCCTTCTATCATATTAGGACACACAAGAAGATCCTCACCTAGTGCTAACCCTGTGGTTTTAGATTTTTTAACCTCTATAATTTGAACCCAATCAATTTTTCTTCATTATTAATTACCTGTTCTGTGGATTCTATTACAGCAGAACAAAATGCACTAAGATACCCCTGTTATGATTTTTTTGGGGTGCTGGGGATTGAACCCAGGGGTGTTTAACCATTGAGCAAATTCCCCAGGCCCCCCCCCCCCTTTTTTTTAGAGACAGGGTCTTTCTGGGTTGCTAAGTACCTGGCTAAGTTGCTGAGACTGGCTTTGAACTTGAGATCCTCCTGTCTCAGCTACCCAAGCAGCTGGATTTACAGGCGTGTGGTACCACACCTGGCCATTGTTATAATTTATGTGTGTCTCCCCAAGGTTCATGTGTTAAGGTTTGGTCCTTAGGGTGGTACTTTTTGGAAGTGGTAGGACTTTTAGGAGGTGGGGCCTAGTGGAAAGTTCTTAGGTCATTGGGGGCATTTTTCATCAGGCAATTGTAGTGAGTAGTTTTGCTTCACCATAAGCTTTTTCTGTGATGTACCACCCCTGTCAGAGGCCCAAAGCAATGGGGCCACCTGGTCCTGGACTGGAACCCCTAGAACTGTGAGCAAAATGAACCTTTTATTTCTGTAAGTTAAATTGTCTCAGTGATAGGAAACAGAATAATGCACCTTGTTACTTATATCCCCCAATCCCAGCTCTAATATCTTTTTGTCTGTAGATGTGCCTATTCTGAATATTTTATTTTTTTATTTTTTTATTTTTTTTTAACATTTTATTTTATTTTTTCTTAGTTCTCGGCGGACACAACATCTTTGTTGGTATGTGGTGCTGCTGAGGATCGAACCCGGGCCGCACGCATGCTAGGCGAGCGCGCTACCGCTTGAGCCACATCCTCAGCCCATCTGAATATTTTAAATGAATGGAAATGTACAATATTTGGCGTTTTGTAATTGATAGCTTTATTTAGCATGCTTTTCCAAGTTCATTCGTGGTTTAGCATATTTGTATGTTATTTATTTTTATTGCCACATGGTATTTCATTGCATGGATATACTACATTTTATTGATCCATTCATGGGTTGGTTGACATTTGGGTTATTTCTACCTTTTCTCTATTTGAATATGATTATGAATACTCATGTGCATGTTTATGCATATTTCTGGTGTGTGTATACCTATGAGTGGAATTGCTGGATCACATGGTAACTCCTTGTTTAACTTAGATGCTGGACTATTTTCAAAGCTACTTTACCATCTTACATTCCCACCAACTGTGTATAAATGTTTCAGTTTCTTCCCACCTTTGCCATACTTCCCTTCAGGGATTACTTCAATGGTTAGGTTAGTATTCTCATAATCCAATCATTTCTCTTCTGAACCTTCTTGGATTTTCTCACATGAGCTACCATTGAGCTATACTTCCACTCTTTAATTACCCTCTACTATAAAATTCTTTTGATTATCCTGGGTTCCCTGAATTTCTTTGTGAATTTTAGGATGAGCCTGTTAATTTCAGCAAAGAAGTTAATTGAGATTCACATTGGAATTTAATAATTTACTCATCTGTCTGAAATATTTAAATATTGATCTCTTATAATTTGTGAGGTAGGCAGAATAGATGTTTATTTCACAAAGTAGATGTATTCAGAATGGTCAAATGAGTTATCTAAGTTGAAACTGTTGATTTCAGGTAATTTTGATTATATTTATTCATGTGACTCCTTTTTGTAACCTCTCCTTTTTTGGAATTATATTAGAGATTTTGTGGTTTTCTAAGACTATTATTTATGTTCTGTAGTAGCAAATTATTCAGTTTAGTGAGTTTGTCCCCTTTATTAATTTTTTACATAGATTTTTTTTATTAGAGCTTAATAATTATACATGGTACTTGGGTTCATCCTGACAAACTCATACATGCATGGAAATCAATTTCAGTTCATGATCCCCCCTTTTTATTTATTTTTATATTGACAAGTACATACGAAGTAAACTTATAAGTGAACAAGTTCTTGAATTTTTGAACACATGCCTTTGTAACCAGCATCCAGATCAAGAAATAGAGCATTACCAACACCCAGACTTCCTCCTTTGTGTCCCTTTCAGATACTATTCCCCTATGGGGTAACCATTAAAACCTGACTTAAAACATTTTAACCTGACTTAAAACATCATATTAGTTTTGTCTGATTTTGAATTTTATAAAAATTTGAAAATTTGACTCATACCTGCATGTAGTCTTTTGTGTCTCACTCGAAACTCAACATGGTATTTGTGAGATTTATCCATATAGTTGAATGTAGTAGAATAAGCAGTGATATTCCTGGCACTTTTTTTTTTTTTAATATTTATTTCTTAGTTCTCGGCGGACACAACATCTTTGTTGGTATGTGGTGCTGAGGATCGAACCCGGGCCGCACGCATGCCAGGTGAGCGCGCTACCGCTTGAGCCACATTCCCAGCCCCCTGGCACTTTTATTATTACTGTGTTTTCATTTATTCATCAGATAATCTTGAGTTATTTGCAAAATCATATTGTACAGAGATGAATTGGAATTTGTGGGAATTAGAATTTTTATGGGGTGACTAGGGAGATACCTGGTATACAGAAATCAAAAGGACTACCATGATAATTTATTATAAAAAGCCTATGTATTAAATCAAGAGTAGACAGCTGCTAGTAGGACTGACTGCACTCTATTACTTTGTGCTTTTTTTTTTTTTTTTTGGTAAATTTTAGTTCTTTGGGACATTTTTGTAGGGAGTTTGAGGGTATCTGATATTGTTAAAAACATTTATTGAACTTCTGGTCATTTTCATGTGGTGAAGAGAGTATGAATTTTGGAATTAAATTCCAGGTTTATCGGTTACAAGCTTTGTGGACCAAGTGACCTATAGATTATCATAAATGTGGACATCCTATAGCTCAGGATTGCTGGAAAAATGAATAGCACAGACTATGTAAAAGTGACTTATTTAGTCCTTGGAAAATAGGCATCCAGTGAATATTAGTCTTATTCTTTTATTTATATTATGTGGTAAGTACAATAATTTGTCAGTCTAGAAGTATACTTCTGTTTTCAAAAAACTAAGGTATTTTTATGATGTATTTGATAAAAGCCAAGATTTCCTTGATACTATGAAATAGTTATTCCTTGGGGTCTAAACATATGTCAAGCCAGGCTCGGTAACACACGCCTGTAATCCCAGCAGCTTGGGAGGCTGAGAAATGAGGATCGTGAGTTCAAAGCCAGCCTCAGCATCTTAGTAAGGCGCTAAGCAACTCAGTCAGATCTTGTCTCTTTAGAGTACAGAAAAGGGCTAAAGGGCTGGGGATGTGGCTCAGTGGTTAAGTGCCCCTGAGTTCAATCCCTGATACCAAAAAGAAGAAGAAGAAAAAAAATCAAGATGCTAAGCTACAAATAATTTATTACTTTTTCCTCTCCTCTTGAACTTTAAACAAATTCATATTTTTAAAAAATATATTTTAAATACATAAAAATATAAACATATGTAAAATAGCACATACAGTATGATGCACAAATGGGATCATACTATATATGCTATTTTGCCTTTTCAATTTGTTGATGTAGTTTGGACATTGATTAGTGTAGCACAAAAAATGCCTTATCACTTTTAGTTTCATATGGTAACACCAAAAATTATTTTAACATTTTTGTTTTAGGACCCATAGGTAATTTTCAGTATTTTGCTGATACACCCATATCTGTTTGTAAGTACAACTTTTTTTTTTTTTTTTTAAGTCTAGATTGCCATTGCTTAATATCTGAGCTACAGGAATTTGGTAAAAGTGGAACCAAGAGCACTGATGGAAGCATAATGAAATCTTTTAAATTTTGAGATTATTTATTTATGCAACATAATATGCATCTTTTTAAATTTTTTAAATTGTAGATGGATACAATACCTTTATTTTTTGTGTGGTGCTGAGGATTGAACCCAGTGAGGTTGAACCCAGTTGAGCTCATGTGAGGTGAGCACTCTACTATTGAGCTACAACCCCAGCCCTAAATGCATTTTTTTTTAAAGAGGGAGAGATAGAGATAGAGAGAGATGCATTTGTCAGCGCTTGCCTCTATTATTCTACTTTTTAAAAAATTTAATATTTTTAGTTGTAGATGGGCACAACACCTTTATTTATTTATTTATTTATTTATTTATTTATTTATTTATTTATGGACTGAATCCAGTGCCTCACACATGCTAGGCAAGTGCTCTACCACTGAGTCACAGTGTCTCCTAATATGCATCTTTTGTAATTAAAGATAGTTGAACTGGGAAATTTTGTTCCTTGACTATTTATTACTTTATTTTTTACCTCATGATTGTCACATATTTTCTCTTTTTTTTTATTTGCAAAGAAGTGAGGTGCATTTAAAAAAATTACTGGTGTTACTTAAAAGCTATTTATTTCTATACTATCTTTGGTGAAATATTAGAATGCAGAGTATACTCATGAATATATGTTAAAATTGAATAGTCCCAATCTATGCACATCATTTCTTCATTTATGATTTGTGATTACAGTAAAAATATTACCCTTATGAAAATTTACTACAGTGTTGTAAAGTATGGACTTACAGAATTTAATCTTCTGTGTCTAAAGATTCTGCTGCTGTCATTGGTTGCACATCTCACACTCAATCCTCAGTGCTACTCTTAAGGTTGCCATTAGTACTGCAGTTCTCTGAACAAATCACACGAGTGGATTTTTGGAAAAACATTGACAAGTGCCCTGAGAATGCTAGACTAGCATGCAGCTCAGTGTGTGAGAAGACAGTGCTCATCCATGTGCCTTTTAAGTGGCATGAGAATTATAGTATGTGGCCATTACACAATGAATGGCTATAAGCCAATTTTTGAACTGAGGGAAAAACAAAACAAAACAAGGTATCACAATGATTGGTGGCAATTATGTGGTGAAGTATGATAATCCTGATTAATATTGTGAGCACCTTTGTACTTGTCTGTGGAAATGCTCTAATGTTTGTAAGTTTATTTGCTCTTTTCTTCTGAAAAGTACTGTATATTAAAAGATTTTATCTTCTTGATTTGCCCTAAGGGATTTAAATAAATAAGGAATAATGCTCAGATGATCTTGCGCATTTTCTTTTTTTCCTCTTAATACAATACAATTATCAAAAGATTCTCTGATTTTGACAAATCTTTGTAGAGAGAATTCTTGTAAAAGAGAGTGTGCCTATTAGGGATACAGTTAAATCATGTCCATATTATTTGTTTCATTAAAAAAAAATTCCTGAGCTATGGTCAGAATTACCTCTGGCCAGAAAAACTGCTATATCCCAATGAGTTTAAGTTTGTTTTATCCTAAACTTTTTATTTACTGCAAAGGGGGATGGACTTATCTTGACTATCTTGGTCAGTTAGGGCCTTCTTATGGAGTTGTTCGTTAGTACTTCTAAATTCATTGCAGCTGAATTATTAGAGCGGGCTGTAAAGGTTGTGGGGGTAGCAGCCCATATCTACAACATAGCCACATTGTTTTGAGTATCTTGGCAATGTAAAAATATGAGATAAATAAGAAAATATGCTGGAAAGGAAGAGACCAATATGGCAAAAGCTATTATAAGTTTCTTATTCAGTAGCCATTCTTCCTTTTCTTTCTTGCAGACAGAACTCAAGTTTTTAACATGTATTCAATGGCTTTGTGCTAATAGGAGGCTGGTCACAGTGAACCCCAAGGGTCAAGTAATAGTAATGTAAAGCAACTGTGGCAATTCCACTGCCCTTGGCAGCATTTGGTTTAATAATGGTATTATTACCTGCTTCCATTTTTACTAGTTCAGTTGGTGTAAAATCCTTTCTCATTGTGGTCTTAATTTGTATTTTTCTCATTAGAAATGGAGTGGGCAACTTGTCAACTATTTATTGGATATTTTGTGATGTACTTGATAGTGCCATTTGTTCTAATGGATTCTTCATTTTTCTTCATTATTTATAGACGTTCTTTATACTAGTTACTATCTCAGTTCATTGGTACTGCTATAAAAAATTTTATGAAACTGGGTAATTTATAAAGAACAGATTTTTTCTTTTTTCCTCATGGGTGGTTCTGGAGACTAGATAGTCCCAAGATAAGGACACCAGAAGGTTCGGTTATCTGGTGAGGTCTTCATTCTCCAGAGAGAACCACTGTGTCCTTACACTGCAGAAAGAAGGTAGATAGTCCACAGAGCCAAACTCTGTGTGAGCTTCTTTTATAAGGGTATTAATCCCATTCACAAAGGAGGAACTCTTAATTACCTCTTAAAAGTCCCCCTCTTAATAACTGTCACATTGGCTATTAAGTTTCAGCATCTGAATTTTGGAAGGGACACATTCAAACCATATCACTAACTTAAAAGAAATTATTTTGTGAATTGCAAATGCCTTCTATATTGAAATTTTAGTTTCATTTCTTTGGTGTCTTGTTAAAAATAGTGAATTTTAATATAGTAAAGTTTGTCAGTCTTTGATGATTTGCTTTTGTATATTTATATAGTTATTTATGTATATATATTTAGTTTGGTTTAAGGCATTTTTTCAAAGTTGGGTAATAAAAACAATCTTTCGTTTTAAAGCCTGCCTTTTTTTAGTCTACTGGGGATGCTTTCTTTCTGGTTTTCCCCCTACCAGTTGTGGGTTAGGGATCAAAATTAATATTTTGCCCCATGAATAGTTTTCTCAGCCTCATTTTCAAAAAATGCAATCCTTCCTACAATCAAGTCCTAATCAACTTTCTTTATGTATGCGGACTTAATTCTGTTCTGTGGTTTATTTGTCATCCTCATGATGACTCCTCATTGCCTTAATTACTACAACTTTGTACAAGTCTGGCTGTCTAGTGAGACAGATTCCTTCCACCTTATAGTTCAGAGTTGTTTGGACCCCTTGCATGTATCATTTTAAAATATGGTGCTGAGGTCTTTGAGGTGCCTTGTTGAATAGATTACTTTTGGGGGAAGAATAGATTACTCTGGGGGAAGAATTTGGAACGAAGAATTCATTAGAACATTTTTATGATATGAAGTTAGCATATCTCTAATAATTCAAATTTTCTTCATTATTTTTGTAGTAGAATGTTGTAATTTTCTCCACATAGTACTCACACACCTTTGGCTAGATTTATTTTTTTTTAAAAGGTTTCTTGCCTTTTTCACTCCTGCCCCCCAACGGAACCAGAACCTAGGCCTTGTGCATGCTAGCAAGTGCTCTACCACTGAGCTACTGAGCTACATTTCTTAAATTTTTTGGTTTTAAATTATATATCCAGCTGCTTTGGCTGATGTGTTTAGTAAATTTATCTGAGCTTTTGCGTACTAGATTGTCCACATTGTTTTATTTCCTCAATACTTTTTGTTTTTTGAGTTTCTGTATGGAAAATCTTATTACTTGCAAATAAAGAGACTTCCAGTTCTTATGCCATTGAATTCTTTTTCCTTAGTGTACTAAGATACTTTGCTAAAAAAGTATTATTGATAGTGGGATTCTGATTGATTCTCTTTTTAGAGGGAATACATGATGGGTTTCACCATTAAGAATGATGTTTGTGCCTGGTGCGGTGGCACATGCCTGTAATTCCAGCAGCTTGGGAGGTGAGTTTAAAGCCAGCCTCAGCTACAGTTAGGTACTAAGCAACTCAGTGAGACCCTGACTCTAAATGAAATACAAAATAGAGCTGGGGATGTGGCTCAGTGGTTGAGTGCCCCTGAGTTCAATTTCCAGTACCTTCCCCCACAAAAGAATGATGTTTGTTGTTAGTTTCTGTTATGTAAACTCAGTTTCTTTTTAAATTTTTGTTATAAAATATTTATCCACTCAAACAATAAAAGTATAATTTGATCAATTTCATTCTCAGGCCCTTTCCTCTTTCCCCCTTGTTTTCCTTCTATTCTAGTGGTCTCCCTTCTATTTTTTTAAATTTATGGTAATTATTTTTTTTTGTGTTTGTGTTTTTTATCAAATGAGTACTAATTTCTATACCAGTTAAGTTAGATTTTTTCCCTCAATATATTGCCATGGTGAATGATATCGATAATTGATTTTTTTTCTGGTAATAAACTAATCTTGCATAAACCCAGCTTGGTCATAATATTGTTTGTTGCATTAGGCAATATAGTAACTACTAGCTACATGTGACAATTTAAATTTAAATTAAGATGAAATAAAAATCTAGTTCTTCAGTCATACTAACCACACTCTGCTAATTGTGATAAGTGGCTGTTGTACTGGAAAACGCAAATTATAGAACATTTCCATTATTGTGGAAAGTTCTATTAGTGCTGTGATTTATCTTTTTAAGTATATTTCTGGAGTTATTTGGCTCATCTATGCATGCATGTGTGTTTGTGAGTTCTCATGTTGTATTCTATTTTATAAGAGGAAAAGTATTCTCTTTGTTTCTGTTTTCTGGAAGAATTTGGATAAGATGGAGAACCATTTTGTTATTTGAAATAACTGATCAAACTATTTGTGGGAAGATTTTATCTTATTCAATTTCTTTAAAGATTACTATTCAGGTTTTCAAATTTTTTTTCTTGAATGCTTTGTTACTTATGTTTTTCTGTAAAATTAAATAATCTGAGATACCAAATTTATTGGCATGAAGCAAGAGAGTCATCCTCTTTTTGTAAATAAAATCAATAAATGGGCAAGGGAACTGAACAGACACTTCACAGAAGAATAAATATGGTAAACAAACATGAAAAAATGTTCAACATCTCTAGCAGTTAAAAAATGCAAATTAAAACTACACTGAGATTTCATCTTACTCCAGTCAGAATGGCAATTATCAAGAATATAAGTAATAATAAATGTTGGCGAGGATGTGGAGAAAAAGTTACACTCACACATTGCTGGTGGGCCTGCAAGTTGGTGCAGCCACTATGGAAAGCAGTATGGAGATTCCTCATAAAATGTGGAATGGAACCACCATTTTACCCAGCTATCCCTAACTGTGTGTGTGTGTATGTATATATGTTATAGCAGTTCAATTCACAATAGCTTAGCAATGGAACCAACCTAGGTGCCCTTCAATAAATGAATGGTTGAAGAAAATGTGGTACATATGCATAATGGAATAATACTCAAGAAGAATGAAATTAAGGCATTTGCCAGTAAGTGGATAGAACTGGATACTATCATGTTAAGTGAAATAAGCCAATCCCAAAAGACCAAAGGCCGAATGTTCTCTCTGATATGTAGATGCTGATACACAATTGGGGTAGGGTGGGGGCATGTAGAAATTCATTGGATTAGACAAAGGGGAATGCAGGGAAAGGAGGAGAGTGAGGATAGGAAAGACATGACTTTCCTGTGTTCATATGTGAACATATGACCAGTGCAACTGCACATCATGTACAACCACAAGAATGGGAAGTTTTACTTCATGTATGCATAGTATGTAAAAATATATTCTACTGTCTATAACTAAAAAGAACAAATAAAAAAATAATGAGAAAAAGTTTGCCAATCCCCGGTTTAAAGTATACTTTGTTATTCTTTTAATAGTCCCTTTAATCTCTGTAGTGATAACCCCTACCTTTTTTATTCCTGTAGTTAAACTTTTTTCCTATTATTGATCAGCCTCATAAGAGATGTGCCTAAATGAAGTCTCCTATTTAAATTTTGTTGTTATATTTTTAAATTTTTTTCTAGTTTTTTGAGTTAATTGTTGGGTCATGACCCCACTCTCACCCCCGGCTTCTAAGTTTGATGCTTACATCACCTATTTTAAGTCTTTTCAGTATGAACATTTATGGCTCTAAAGTTTACTAACTGTACCACCTGCCTTAATTCCTCCAAGTTTTATTTGTATTATTTATCACTCAGTTATAATTATTATTTCTATGTTTTAACATTTCCTAATGTGTGGCAGTTTCTTGCTATACATTAGGAATAATGGAAAAGGTATGTTAAAATTTGTATGGTGTCAGTGGCTTTGTCACTTTATCCCATTGTGTCTATAATTTTTTGTTATTTAATATTTATGGAAATTTAAAATTACTTTCCAGGTGGTTTGAATCTTTTAATCATTTTATGATGGCTTCTCAGTTTCTTAAAATTTGTGTTTTAAGAAATCTGTTTGGTCTGATAAGAACATAAGCTTCTGCCTTTCTTTTCATTATAGTTTTCGTTTTCTATTTGCACTACTTTTCCATTTTCTTTGCTTGCTTTTTAGAAAAAAAATATTTTCGTTTGTTCACTATCCACTTCTTCTTTCTTTCTGTAGTTATAGCCCACAGTATATTTCCTTTTTTGGCTTACTCTTGAAATTCTAGTCTTTTTCAAAGTTGACACAGAGATCCTTTTACTTTGGTCAATACTCACCTTCCAATTTCTATGTTGATGTTGTATATCATTTTATTTTAGTTCTCCTTTTGTCCCCCCAATTAGACTTGTCATTATGTACAATGATTGTTTATATTTTGCTTCCACATTCATAATTTCTTTTTTTTTTTTTAAAGAGAGAGTGAGAGAGTAGAGGGAGAGAGAGAGAGAGCGAGAGAGAGAGAGAGAGAGAGAGAATGAATTTTATTTATTTATTAGTTCTCGGCGGACACAACATCTTTGTTGGTATGTGGTGCTGAGGATCGAACCCGGGCCGCACGCATGCCAGGCGAGCGCGCTACCGCTTGAGCCACATCCCCAGCCCTCATAATTTCTTATTCTTTATTTTCACCTACTAGAATATCAATTTCTTCTGACTTCTAGTGTTTCTTAATTCCCTTTTAAATTTCTCATCTATTTGTCTCTGGGTTAGGTAGCATTATTCACATTACTAATTTTTATGATTCTCTTGCCATCTTAAATTGTTTAACCTGAAATTTAAAAATTAACAATTACTTTTTTTTTTAAAAATTTTTTTAGTTGTGGATAGGCCTTTATTTATTTATTTTATTTATTCATAGGCGGTGCTGAGAACTGAACCCAGAGCCTCAAAACATGCCAGACAAGAGTGCTATCACTGAGCCCCAGCCTCAGTCCAACAATTAATTTTTATTAAAGCATTCTTTTCTGCAGTCCCTCTTATTTCCAGCAGGTGCTTGATTTTTTTTTTTTTTGCCGATTTTGTGATTTTATTAAAAAAACTTTTCTTTAAATATTTTATCCATGTATTTTAGCAATGGGATTTAAGTATCTGAAGTCAGTGGGGTCTAAGTCTCACTCTCATGGTTGTTGGTTTCCTTGTGTTTGGTGATCCTTGTAGGACTCAGTTTGTTGAGCTTAATATTAATGTTGAAAAACTGAAAGACTAAGTTGAGGATTTGCATTTGCTGAGAAATAGAATCTTCTCTCAAAACTTTCTTGAGTCCAGGCTTAATTTGCACAGTGCTGATAGGGGTATTTGCTCTCTTGCATCTCCATGTGCATACTTAGTATTCAGGTTTTAATTCATCCTGTATTTGTGGAGATGGTGAGTATATAAGTAAAAGGTATGGGTGTGTGGGAATGTCATTGTAGATTTTCTTAATATCCTGTGAGTTCAGCTACACAATTTCATAAAATTGCTAAGGGCCTTGATAAATTGCTGAGGCTGTCTTTGAACATGTGATCCTCCTTCCTCAGCCTCTGGAGCCACTGGCATTACAGGTGTGAACCACTGTCACCGTGTTGGGCCTTTCATGAGATACATACATGCATACATAAATACATAAATATATGTATGTATTTTCTATATGCTACTGTGTGTATATACATATTCTATACATTACTGGAAATGAATGTTCAGATTTTGAGCCCTGTATTTGTTTGCTTTGCAATAATTAATAATTACCTGTTAATAATTACCTCTCTCTTCCCCCTTCTATTTTGAACCATTATATTTTTAAATCCTCAGAATTCACATTTTATTGCTCCTACTTTTCATAGTATGCAAGTCTCCCCACATTTTATTGAGAGTACTAATAAAAATTTTTAAGGAATTTGTGTATTTTTTCATATTAGCTTTTAATTTTATTTGGTATGTTTGCTCTCATTTCTCAAGTTTATGCACTTCTTTAGGACTTTAGTTTCCAAATGTGCTTGTTGAATTATGCAATTATATTTATAAGTGGAATTTTAAATTGGTAATTGTTGGTAGTGGGCTTTAGTAGTTGTATGGGTTAGAATAATTTACTGTACCTAAGTTTTTTGGAGGGAATGAATAGCTCTAACTCACTGTAGGTAGGTTATCTCTGGCATGATAAATAAGTTGGATAGGCTTTAAAGGTAGGATTATTTTTAGGGTATGTGGGCTGGGAGCATACTGGCAGGGCTTGTATCTCCCATGAACAGGACAGATGGCTGGGAGATCATTTGGGTCACAGAACCCCAATTTGATTTATCTTTCAGTCTGTGCCTAGTAAAGAAAGGTCAGGTACGTGCAAACTCTGCTTCTTTCAGTTCTTTTGTGGTTTCTGGTAGACTTTTTTTTTTTTTTAATATTTTTAGTTGTAGATGGACACAATTTTATTTATTTTTATGTGGTGCTGAGGATCAAATCCGTTGCCTCACACATGCTAGGCAAGCACTCTACCACTGAGCTACAACCCCAGTCCCATTTTTCTAGACTTTTAGAATTCTGTTTTCTTGATTTGAGGTAATAAGCAAGAATTAGGAAAGGAGTTGCTGTAGAGATAGCATATCATTGCAAGATTTTGTTCTTTGTTAATTATGGTAGTTCAAAGGTAGGGAATTGTATTGTCTTCATTTTGGCTTCTCTGATTCCAGCCCTATGCTGACCATCCTAGTGGGTACTTCAAAGTTGGGAGTGATTTACTGACTTCTGAGAGCTATGGATTGCTTATGTTAACTCTGAGCATTGTTGCTGATCTCATTTCTGATGCTTCGGTCATTTTTTCTCTTAATTTTGTATTTCTTTGGCTATTTTAATGGGTTTGGGGAGAGGAAAGCTCCATATTATGGTGTAGTTTGTCATAAAACTGGAAGTTCTATTGAAAAAAAGTTAAAAAAATCATTTTCAATTGAGCTTTATTTTTACTGGTCATGAAAGTTTTTTTCCTAACCAGAGGTAAGATGTTTGATGATTTTTTTTTCTTTTTTTCATTCACTTCAGATTCACTTGTTGCTCTCTCCTTCTCTTTCCTCTCCTTCCACCTCTCTTTTTATTGTTTTTTGGTCTCTGTGAAGTGGAAATCATACAGGTTTTTTTTTTTTTGGGGGGGGGGTTCTATTTCCAAATAGGAAATATATTATTAACTTTTTTATCTTCTTTAATTTTTTAAAAATATGGCTAGGTTGAGAAGACAGATAATTTCATAGAGATTTGTAAATGGAGTTTCAATCAGAAAAGAAAATCTTAGAATGTATTACACACAGCAAAGATAATATTTAATGAGACTTTCACCCTAGCATACTTATATATATTGGGATGTGTTGCAGTAAAAAATAGTTTGAAAAAAAAATCATTGTCTTAGCCTTAGGCCATGAGTTGTAGCCTAGACCTCCACAAAGAACCAATTATTCAAAAAAAAAAAAAAAAGGCTGTAAAGCTGAGCTGCTGTAATTGAAGGTATGGGGCACCCCTGCTTCCCTCCCTGCAGGAACCTGGAGCAGTTTGTGAAACACTAAAAGTTCTAGTGAATGCAGTTAAGGGTTTTGGTGATGTAGGCCAGACTCTGGTCCTAGACTCCTCTGCTATAGAGACTTTTGCTTTTTACATATATTTTGTAATTTAGGACTTCTTGGAAGATTTTGTTTGAAAGGAGAGTTCAGCTGCTAAAGAGTATTAGGAAACAATTGTTAGGTAATCAAGGCTTTAAAATTGAATTAACCCTTTCCTCTAAATAATATAATGCAGGCAATATGTTTTGTTTTTTTTTTTTTTTGGTCATTATTGTATTCAAGCTTTAGTTTTGCCCCCTGCTTTTCTAGAATGAAATGTGATGGTAAGCAGCATGTCATTATACTACTCAGTTTTGGCTTGTTTTCAATTTTTTACTTTCTTTGCCCTGGTCTCCAGTGAAGAAAGAGTGAAGGTGTATCATAGTACATCTCACAGGTTATCAGTGAAAATTCTTTATGAGTGTACAAGGATGGGTTCTGAAATGTTTTCCATTCATGGTCCTTAGTATCTTACCATGTTTTCATGAAGCCCAAAAATTATATCTAAAAGCTCTGGTTTAGTTAGGTACAAGTAACTGAAGTATTTATGGTCTAAGAATTAGACATTCAAATAAAAACAAATTCCTTTTACACTTAAATAACAACAGTTACTCACTGATGGGATGTATGTACCTGTGGGGCATATACAAATTCAGAAGTCTTGGAATCAGATTGGATGCTGCATTCTCATTTTCTACTTCACATTGGTGTCTGTGGAGTACTTGCTTTCTTATTACATAAGATTATTTACAGTTTCTAGATTATTACCTTCAAAAGAAATGAATACCAATGATGTCACATTGAAATGTAACTTGCTATCTGACAGATTTTGAGAATAGCTGTGTTTTCCATGAGAATTTTAAATACCTTCAATGACAATTTTTAACTGCAGGTGTAGTGCTTTGCAGTTTATGTAGTGCTGAAGCAGAGAAATGAACAGCAATTGGAGCCAATTTTGTAGAATAAGCTATAGGTAATTGTACAGAGCTGTTCTGAGCTATTTATATCTCAGAAGACTGTATTTCAAAGTTTATTTTTATTGTTATTTTAAAAAAATTATAGCTCGTTTCTTGTGTATTTTTACCATTTTAGAAGAAGGAAGTTTTATTTTTTTAAAAGGTTTTCCAGAGGGTTGAAAAGATATTTCTATTTTCGAAGTGAGAGATAGCAAAGCCTTTTTCTGTATTGAAGGTTTTTTCCCCTGGGAAAATGTAGAAAAAGGAGTTCAAAAATAAATTTGCAAATTAGTAATTAAAGTAATTAGTAATTTTCATTAATGGACCTGTAAAGAACATCATGTTTAACTGATTGTTAGGTAAATATTGAAAATTGCAAATAACTGGAAGTACATGATATGCTAAGATAATAGAATTGTGGAGTTTCGGGCCTGGAAGAAACAAGTAGTGGGATGAGGATGGAGATGGGGATTTGGTTGAATTCTTCCATACCCTCTAGGATCTTATAGTGGGAGTTGGATTGGTGGGGTAGGAAAAAAGGGGAAGAAGAGAAGTTGGGGGGGATAGGAGGGAAAGAGAGGTGATATTGTGTAATTGTATTTTGTTTAAGGCAGAAGCATTTTTTAAAACATTTTATTTTTTGTTGTAGTTGGACTCAATACCTTTATTTTATTTATTTATTTTTATGTGTGCTGAGGATTGAAGCCAGGGCCTCGCATGTGCTAGGTGAGTGCTGTACCGCTGAGCCACAACCCTAGGAAGGTAGAAGCACTTTTGAGAGTTCAGAATATTTCTATTCATGGCTTCTGCCAGAATTTATTACCTAAATTATATATTTCCCATTCATTTTAAGTTTTGAGAAAAAGTGTTAATGGAGAAAAATCTTGGAGAATAAGCAAGCCATAATAAATATAGATTATTAATGTTTTCTTTTTTAAAAAATATTTATTTTTTAGTTGTAGTTGGACACAACACCTTTATTTCACTTGTTTATTTTTGTATGTGGTGCTGAAGATCGAACCCAGGGTCTTGCACGTTCAAGGCGAGTGCTCTACCACTGAGCCACAACCCCAGCCCCAATGTGTTTTCTTTTAAAGACACTTTGAAATAACACATTTACAGGAGAGCTGCCTTGTCTTTCATCCCAAGCCCAAATCATATCTGCATTTTGTTTTTATATATTTACAGTAATATCAGTAATTTTGTATTCTGTTTTTTGTTTCCACTAATTTAATTCTGGACATGTTTTCCTTTTTTTTTTTTCATTGTCCTTTAGATGCTTTTTGTGTTATGTGTTGTGGTGGTGCTTGATTTATTTAAAAAAATGTAATTATTATGCCCACACTCGTACACACTTTTCTCATTCCTTAGTACATTATACAGATAAGCTGATACTTACACAACTCGTTCTTTGTAAGGACTGCATGATATTCCAGGGTAAAGATTCACTACTTCATGTAGCTATTCCCTTGTTGATGTCCATTTTTTCCCCATATTTTTTCACTGTAAACAGTGTTCTTGAACATTTATATTGGCATTATTTTTCCCTCTGAGATTATTGGAAGAGAGGAATTGTTGCGTTGAAGGGAATGTGTAATTAAAATTTAATAGCTATTACTAACACACTCTCCCCCGTAGAAAGACTGTAATAATTCACCTTTCAAACAACATCTGACTGATTTGTGGTTTTCAAATTCTCTGGAAACCTTCTTGGGGCATTGGGGTGCCCATCACTCATTTCAGCCAAAGCAGCTTTCTCTTAATCTATTCAATGTATTGGACATTGTTTCAAGGTTTTAGTTAGAATAATGTGCTTTGTGATTAACCCACTAAGTCCCAAGGTTTTAATTCTGTAAATATTTCAGTGAAATTGATACAGGTGCATTAAAATAGGTTGGAAATGATAATCTGGAGCTTATATATCATGTTAATTAATAGTATAATTACTATAATTCTCATAATTATATAATAATTATTATAAATTGTATACTATATTTAAGTTTTTATAGATATTCCACATCTGGGAAATGGGACAAAATGGGTTTAAGTTTAAAAAATTATTGCTCTCTATAATAAGATTTTCTTCTAGATTCAGATATTGCAGCCACTGACTTTTTGGATGCATTTTGTTGGCTTCCCATTTCTGTAGAATTGTTTTAATGAATCATTTTTTAAGTGGTTTGAGTTGTACTCTGGCTTGGATTGAGAGATAAAAAGGAGTAACTATGCTGAGTTTGGTGGTGCATGCTTGCAATCCCTGTGATTCGGGGTTGAGGTAGGAGGACTCCAAGTTTGAGGTCAGCCTCAGCAATTTAGCAAGATCCTGTCTTAAAATAAAAAGGACTGGGAATATAGTTTAGTGGTACATTATCCCTAGACTCAATCCCCAATATCAGAAAGAAAAAAAAAAACTCACTTCTATGCCTATTCTAAGTAGTATGTTGCAGGATTTTCCTTCACATTATTTACTAACCCATTAGGGTTCAGTGAGGACATAGGTGTCATGAAGAAGCTTTACTTCCCTTGAGCAACTCTTGTTTTAACTCTTAGACAATAGTTGAATTTCTTTGTCTTACTTGTTTTATGCCCTTTGAAGATAGCTTGTTTGTAATTTACTAGTTAATGTACCATAATTATAGTGCTTTATATTTTACTTTTGAAATAAAGTCAAGATATTGGGTGTGCTTCGTGGCTGTTTGCAGTGATATAACAATATAAGCAGGTATGGTGTAGTTCTAAATTCTGCCATTTAGAAGCTTTCTGATGCTGAGTGAACAGTGTACCTCTTTTGACTTCAGCTTCTTCATTTGTTAAGTAGGGGTGATAAATTCAACAATTTGAGTGACTGGTTTTATAGACTTTCTTGTGGGATTCTTGATGAAAGCCAAGGGGGGGGGGATAATATAAAAGTACAGCCCATTAAAAGTGAATATGTGAGGTTCAAGACAAATATGGCTCAAATATAAAGTTTTCAGGTATTGCTCTTTAACCAACCTAAAATATTAAAACATGTTCCTTAACTTTTTGGAATCTTGAAACTTTTAGAGACTATATCATAAACTTTGAACCTTCTTCCTGAAGAAGGTTTCCCCATGCAGGCCGACTTTGTATACTTTTTCTGAATAGGTGGTTCATAGACTTCCTGAAGACATATATGGGTCTCTTATATAGATCTTTAGATAACCTAGAGCAGTGATTGTCAACCTGGGATAGTTTTGTCCAGCAGGGGTGTGGCACTTAGGTTTGTTAGAAGGGTAGGTGATTGTCATGCTGGGGGAGGGGTGGTGTAAATGTACTACTGGCATCTAGTGGAAGGAAGCTAAGGATGCTGCTCCGTATCCTGCAGTGCCCTGACCATCCTGACATCCATTCATAACAAGAATTCTGGCAAAAGACTCAGTACTGTTGAAACTGAGAAGCCCTGATCTAGAAAAGGTGGATTGGATTCCTTTAAAACATCCTTCATAAATATAAGTTTTCTCCGGACATCTTTGATGGTTTGGTAGCTAGTTCATGGTTGTAATCCCCCGGGCTCACTCTGTCTTAAATGTTCTTCTCTCAGATGTCTGCATGGTTTAATCTCTTACTTTTTTTTTTTTTTAATATCTGCAATCTAAAATATCTTCCTTCGCCACTTACACTTTGTTTTTAACATTTTCACATTACCTGTCTTCCTCCAACTTTAATATAAGCTCCATGAGACTGATACTGATTGTCTTGTAGTCCTAGTCCATAGTGGGATATCATATATGCTCAGTGAATACTTGCTGTTGAACAAATGAAAGGCCTGAGCATGTTGTAGCAAGGTTAATTGTGTTTGACAGTCTTACGTTTTAGAGATCCAATGTGCAGATGATAAAGTTGACAATCATTTGCAAAAATTAAAGGTGCTTACCTAAGTTCTGTCCTGGATGTAGTATGGGTTAAGAATATATCTGAGGGCCAAGTAAGGATTTAAAAAAACATAGTCCTTTGGCTGCTCTGGAATATGAATTGAACACCTTAAGGTATATTCTATACTGTTTCAAAACTTGCTTGACCATGGGAATTATCTGAGACATTACTTAAATACTCATAATCTGAAAACTTTCCCCAAATTTGCTGAATAAAAATTTCTGGAGGAGGGACCAGGACATCTTTATTTAAAATAAATAAGGAAAGTACAGTCATTAACAGATGATACTGGGACAAATGAATATCCACATACAAAAAGAATGAACCCTATTTCACACATGCATATAAAGCTCAAAATGGACCAGTGACCTAAAAAGAGCTAAAATTATAAACTCTTAGAAGAAAATACAGGAGCAGAACTCCATACTCTTGAATTTAGCAGTAAATTTTTAGATATGAGCAATAGGAGAAAAAAAAAATAGATAATTTTTTTTAAAAAGCCCAGTCTTCTGTACATCAAAGAACATTATTAAGAAAATTAAAATACATCCATCAGAATGAGAGAAAATGTTTGTAAATCCTATATCTGAAGTGGATATATTTTTGAGAATATATAAAGAACTCCTACAACTCAGTAAGAAGAAGACATCTTAATTTAAAAATGAGCAAAAATCTTGAATGAACTCCTTTTCAAAGAAGATATACAGATGACCAATAAACGTGTTAAAGGTGCTCAACACCATTAGTCATAGGAAAATGAAAATCAAAAACACAGTGAGATTATGCTTTGCACCTACTAGGATGGCTACAATTCAACAGCCACCACCACCACCAAACCCAGAAAATAACAACTGTTAGGATGTAGAACAATTAGTACCCTCATTTGTTGGTATTGCCCACATTGCCGTGGGAAAAATTATGATGGTTATTTAAAACACTTAACATAAAATTACCACAAGACTTAGCAATTTGATTCCTAAGTATATATGGGAAAGAATTGAACAGAGACTTTAGCAGATATTTGTACACCAATTTTCATGTAGCATTATGCCCAGTAGCCCAAAGTGGAAACCACCTGGTGTCCATCAACAGATGAATGGATAAACCAGATCCATATAACGGGCTGTAAGTCATAAGAAGGAACAAAGTTCGGATATATGTTATAACAAGGATAAATATTGAAAATATTAGGGTAAGTGAAATTAGCCAAATATAAAAAGATGAATACTATTTGATTTCACTAATATACACACTAAGATTAGGCAAATTCTAGGGCTTGGAAGTAGAGGGAATGGGGAGTTAATTGGTTAATGGCTAGAAGTTTCCTTTGTTGAGGGTGATAAAAAGTTTTGGAAATGGTGTTGATGCTTGTACAGCATTGTGAATGTGATGTTACTGAATTGTACACTTAAAATGTTCAAATGGCAAATTTTCTGTTTTACATATTTTATATAATCAAATGATGTATTATGACAAAAATTATTAATTGTACATTTTTAATAAAGGATGAACCATTGTGGATTATATATTAATAAAGCCATTTAAGGGGAAAAAAGCAAATAAATAGTCTTCCATGTTTGGGCAACATTGCCACAAAACAAAGTTGATGATATTTGCTAGGAAGAATACAAATTATGCTCTGTATGGTAGTGCACACCTGTGATCCCACTAACTTGGGAGACTGAAACCGGAGGATTGCCAATTCAAGGCCAGCCTTGGCAATTTAGCCATGCCCTAAGCAACTTAGTGAGATCCTATTTCAAAATAAAAAAGGGATATAGCTCAGTGGTAAAATGCCTTGGGTTAAATTTCCAATAACCCTCCCCCAGGACTCCCCAAACAATTTAGATGTTGGCAGTTGTCTTATCATAACCATAGAAAAGTCTTTATAATGCTCTTGAGGATTGAGTGATTTCCCACCCAGGGTAATGTAGTTGCAAAATATTCTTAGTCAGACAAAAAGAAAGAAACAAAATCCTGTTGTGTTTGGAATTATTGGACATAATTCAATTGAAAATACCTGGAAAAAGGCAGTATTAATCAATAAAACTAGATTAAAACACTGCATTCCCTCAAAAACAGTGTTTTTAAGAATATATTAAAATATTTATGATTTTGGTATGTTTTGGTCATTTAGGGACATTTATTGAGAAATTGATCAAACTTTTTGGTGGACTTGATGTCCAGATTTTGCCTTTGGACTGAATTGTACACTTCCCGTTTATTCATTATATTGTACACTATTCCCTGTTTATTCATTATATTTTATCTACAAGAATGCATAACTTTTAAAGCAAGTTTGTTCATTAAATATTTGTCATTATAGATACTGTATTACTTTAAAAATAATTTTATGTATGTATTTTTGTGATGTTCAGGATTGAATCCAGTGTCTCATGCATGGTAGGAAAGATCACTGAGCCATGACCCCAGCCCTCTGTATTACTTTTAATTAGATAGAATTAGCAGTTGTATTCCAATTCACTCTGTGTACAGTGTGTACCTTGGATCGTTAGGTATCAGTATGGATGGTTCATTTTTCCTTAAGAGATACAAAATAGTATTCTGCAAAGCCTTTTGGATTTTGAATGGAAAGTGTAGGTCTCTCTCAATTGACATTGTCTAAGTTGCACTGTACACTTTATTACTGTCAACAGCACCCCCACATACAGTTTTTGTTCTTTTTTAAAAAAAATTTTAATATTTATTTTTTAGTTTTCGGCGGACACAACATCTTTGAATGTGGTGCTGAGGATTGAATCTGGGCAGCATGCATGCCAGGCGAGTGTGCTACCGCTTGAGCCACATCCCTAGCCCCAGTTTTTGTTCTTGATTCTCTTTGTGGGAGACAATTGGGGAAAGTAACAGGGATCCCTAACAGATAAATGACTACCTGTAATGGTTTAAGAAAGGGTCAAGATTGATTCTCTGTTCACTGGTAAAGTTTGATTATTTTTGTCTTAACCTTTTTCTACCCCTCAACCATAATTCTTTCTGGGTTTCTAATGTATCATGTGTTGAATGTTTTTATGTTCTCTTCCAGTTGTTCAGAGCTTCCTATAAGACCTTTATAGCCCACAATACATTCCTGAAGTCCCCCACCCCCACCCTTTTTTATGGTCTGACTTTTTGAAATTCTTTTTCTAAAATAGAAATTTGATTCTTCTTCTTATTCCTTAAAAAATAAATACAGATGACAACTTCCCTATGTGATAAAGACCAGAATCCTTATCAGAGACTTAAAGGTTTAGATGGACTAATCCTAATTTCTTTCACCCTTACCATAAGTACACATGTATATGTACATTTGCATGCACAGAATCTAGTCAAATCACCTTTCCTCCCTAGCAGTACATATTTCTGTAACATAAGTTAACTCATAATTGTTAAGCAGGGGAATGAAATTATTATAATACAGAAGTCTCACTGATAATAAAGGATTCCTGTCCCTCCCCAACATTTTAAACAGTGTATGAGATTTTCAGAAAAAAAGGTGTTGGATCCTGATGTAAAATTGCTTTTATTATAAATAGTTTAATAGTGTTGAGTCTCTCATCTTTCTATGTTAAGCTCTGTGGTAAAGCTGCAGGTGCATATGAAGTATCTGAAAATATTTTTCCCACATATAACAAAAAATTGAACAAGGTTTTGACTAGTTAAAATTTTATTTTATTAGAGAGAGAGAGAGAGAGAGAGAGAGAGAGAATTTTAGTTTTCGGCAGACACAACATTTTTGTTTGTACGTGGTGCTGAGGATCGAACCCGGGCCGCACGCATGCCAGGCGAGCGCTACTGCTTGAGCCACATCCCCAGCCCCAGGTTAAAATTTTAATTTTGCTAAAGTTCTCTCCCACCCCCTCCGCCTATTAGAAGTACCTTCAAGGGTCTACATCTTGAAGGGGAAGCCTGAATTCCCAAAATTTAAGGCTTCAGCCTTAAAAGTTTGATTATGATGTTGGGAACAAATGCTGGTAGAGATGATCTATGCTAGTATTTTATTAGTATTAGTATTGTGTTCTACCTATTATTTTAAAAGTATGATTTTGCAGAATGTGAAGTTTTTATAGAAATACGTTTTAACTGTACTTGTTTTTCACATCAGATCAGGCATAAGGCATATTTCTGAGCTTTTGTTCATGGCTCATTGTTTTATTTATCCAGAATTCTTACCTCACTATCTTCTTGTGTTCATGGTTTAGATTAAATTCCAATTCTTTGTGATGTGCTATGAACAACTTTCTTTGCCATCTTTGGAAGAACGAATTGGACTCTCTTTTGTGTTTCTTTTATGTCACAGATGTTATGTATATAAGTAATAGTTTTTATTAGAGTTGTGCACTCATTGACTGCCAGAGATCTCACATGTCCATTTGTGAGTCACACCCAGCCCAAGACAGACGCTACAGTAGTCCCCTCTTATTTGCAGAGGATACATTTCAAGATTCCTAGTGGAAGCCTGAAACTACAGATAGTACAGAACCCTACAAATACTATGATTTTTCCCATATACATGATTTATGATGACATTAAATTTATAAATTAGACACAGTCAGAGATTAGCAACAATAACCAATAATAAATACAACATTTATGACAATATACTTAATAGTTATATGAATGAGTGCCCCCCCAACCCATTTCCCTTTGCAATAACTTACTGTACTTTCACCTTTTCATTTAAACACTTTATGGCTTCTTGTTGCCATATCCGAATTGCCTGCATCACTGCTCTTGAGTTTTGGGCCATCATTTAAATAAAATAAGGGTGACTTGAACATAAGCACTATGATACCATGGTAGTCAACACTGAGATGATGACTGAGTGATTTTTGAGTGGGTAGAGTGGATACACTGGACAAAGGGATGATTCACATCCTGGGTGAGATGAAGTAGGACTGCATGAGTTTTCTTGATGCTTGGATTTCTTGATTCAGGACGGCATACAATTTAAAACTTATGAATTATTTGTTACTAGAATAAAAACAGTTGTTTCTATTATTTATACTTTTTGGGTATTATGAATAATGCTGTGAATATTTCTGTAAAAGTCTCTGGACATAGGTTTTCATTTTTCTTGGGTAAGTGTCTGAAATGGAATTTCAGGGTCATGGCAAATACATGTTTAACTTTTTAAATATACCATAGTATGGCAGTATCTTTAAAAAGATACTGTTTTCCTTAATGGTTGCAACATTTTACATTAGTAGCATCTGAGGGTTTATTTCTCATCTACCATTTCAAAACTTGTTACTGTCTCTCTTTAATTAGAGTCATCCTGTTCGACTAACTATGCTTATGTCCTAACTATGCATATGTCACTTGAGCCTGTTGTTGATCTAACATTTTTATTTCTTTTTATTTTGCTGTGATTTTTTAGTATTGTGATTTTTAATTTCCAATTCAAGGTCACTTAAAGAACCTGAAATAGAAACCAGAAAACTTTGTCTCTTGTTCTGGCTCTGATACTACACATGTGGCTATATGCAAGTTTGTAAGCTTTCTGAATTTCATTTTCCTTATGTATAAACTAGGGACAATTTCTGCTTTTATTTTATAGAATTGTGAGGAAAAATATAATGTATATGAAAGAGTTTTGAAAACCACCATCTATTTGTCAAATACTTTTGGTTAATTTGGTTGCCATTCTTATATACTTCAGATATATTTGCATAAATAGTGGGCAGATTGGGTGGTGTATTTTAATGTTAAAGCATTATTACCCAACTTTGCACATAAAAGTCCCCATGGAGCTTTTTTCAGATTCAGGTGTTTGGGTGTGCTTAGAGGATTCAAGTGTTGTCCAAGATTGGGAAATTAAGGGCATAGGATTTGAAAATCTGATATCAATTCCAGCTGAGTTGCTGGATAATTCTAGCATACTTGTTTAATCTCTCTCAGCCTCATTTGTAAAATAAGCATACTTAAGTAATTCATCTCAGGAGTATTTATTGAATACTCTTCTACCAGCATTGTGCTATACATTAGTTATATAGCAAAATGGGGTACTTAATTACTTATTGTCACTTATTTATAGTTTAGAAGGAGAAACAGAGACTAATGTGTACATTTATCTTTAAAGCAAAAGTACAGGATATGTAAGGAGAACATGTAGTAGAAATTTATGTTAGATTCAGTAGATTAGAGACTTGGAAAAAAAATCAGTGTGAGCTGAGCATGAAGGCTAGAGAAGTTTATTTTTTGTAGTAGAGGGAATAGCTATGTGACCAAGTGTAATGAGAAAGTGGTCAGAGTAGTGTATTTGGAACTTACCCTAACAGCAGTGGGAACTTGTTTAAGAATATTTAGTAAGGCAGTGATATGAATAAGTTGGTATTAAGATAATTTTGGCTGCTATGTGAAGAATTAATTAGAGGTGGCTTAGGTCTGGTTGATAAAAAGTAATGGCTAAATAAGTATGAGTTTCATTTGTTTTGCAGGTAGCATTTGTAGGATTCCATGATCAATTTTAAGAATTGTCAAGGATCATTCCCAGCTTTCTGGGAGGAAGAATTGGGTATACAAAGTTACCACCTACTGAGATAGAGAAGATTGAAGAATGAAGAGTTTTTGGAGGGGGAAGAAGTTGGGAGACACACTTCATTGTTTAACTTTGGGTATCTTAAGTTCATGATGCCGATGAGAATATCCAAATGTAAATGTTAAATAGACCATTTTACACATGGTCTAAGTTCAAAACAGAGAGCTTGATGGTGGGGTATGTATTTATTCAAGTCTTCAAAAAAAAAAAAAGCTGAAAGCAGAAGCTTTAGGACAGGAGCATATAAAGTAATTGAGCTCTGGTGAATTATTGATATTTAAAAGTTGGATTTAGGAAAAGGAATCAGAAGTGATAGGGAGGGACCAGTAATGTAGGAGAAAGATCAGGAAGAGGCAAAAATATAGTAGAAATTAAAGCCAAATAGTGTTTCATGGAGGAGGCTATGGTCAACTATGTTTAATATTGCTGAGATCTATAAAATAAGGATCAGAAAAGTCTTAATTTCATTTGGCAACATAGAGGTCAGTGATGACAGACATTTACTGTATAAAAAATCATTCATGACTTAATTCCCATTCCCAGTTCTACAAGTAGGCAGTTTGGATTTGGCTGATCTGGATAGTACTACTGATTTGGGTCAGATTTAGCAGATTTCAGCAGGGGCCTCCCTGCCCTTGCATCTACAGGTGTGCCTCCGCAGTCACCTGATTGTTTGGCTGGGGCTGGCTAGTTCATGATGACCATGACTGGGAGATATACACTCTTTCCATATAAATTTCTTATTTAGGAGCAGGATAATTTGGGCTTGGTCACATGTTCAGAGTAGGTTTAAGAGCAGCAAGTTATTGGCAGACCTAAAGCATGGTACTTTACTAAGCTTGCCAGTCTCCCATTGGCCAAACCAGGTCAATAATACTATCCCAGATTCAGTGACATGGGGCTATTCTTACTTCTTGATGGAAGGCGCAACAAAGTCTAATTTTCTGTACTGTTACTGATGCTAGTTGAGATACGCCACATTGTATATGAAAAAAAGCAGCTTTTAAGAAGTTGGAAAATATGTAGATATAGCCTTAAGGTTATATACTCAGTGGAGAATAGTATGGATTATTATTATTATTTTTTTTTCTGTTTGGAAAAACTCACCTTATTTTTTGTCCCTTGACAAGAATAAGTCTAATTTCTCATTGTGTTTAATTACTATGTACTAGAAGGGTTGTCTTTATGGAGGGCACCACCTGCTGGTTGTAAGAGGTACCAATCATGGGGAAGACTTTCTTCTGTAGTTATCATCTACCATAAAGCCTTATGTTTTCCTTCTAATTCCACCTCAAACCTGGAATGAAATTGCAGGAGGAAAAGCAGCTTTTAATAAATGTTGCCCCACCAAATGGATTTTGATAGTGGTTTGATTTGGTTTATGTGACTGAACTTAATATCTCAATTGTGGATTTTTAAAGGACAAATTTGTCATGAAAATGGCAGATGCTGGTCTTTATTTCTTCTTAGATTAACTGAAAAACATGTTGACTGCTATTGCTGCTCTTGCTAATATTCTTCACTCCTGTCAATGCTGTATATTTCTTTTCCCTCCAATGAAAATGTGTCTTATGTATTTTTTGAGGAAAGATGATGATTTCACCAGTTTTTCTTCTTAGGACTTTTGGAGTGATTAAAAAATGCTAATATGTCTCTTATTTATTAATTTGTTCTGTTATACAGTAGGCTAATATGTTTCTTTTAATGACTTTTTTGGGGAAGTTTTAGAGCTCTTTGGCATTAGAATATTTTCTTGTATTTATTCATACTGGACATTAAGTGTCAAATGTAGCAATATTTATATAAAAAATTTGAAACTAACTGCCTTTGGAAAGTGTTTCAAATTACCCATTGAAAGGAGAATTCTAGGTTATCATAGTTTCATCATAAATTAATGATCTGAAAATTTATCTTTAGAAATGGAGAATGATAATGAGAAATGATGTTCTATGGTTTATATTTTATATAAAACAGATTGTAATACAAGTCAGTTTTATATAAACTATTTTTAAATATAGTTATGTTTCTTTTTTTTGTCCGTCCTACATTAAAGGTGAATATTTGAGATTCCCTAGAAATGAAGAAAATTTATTTACATACATCTTATATGTATATATAAAACTGAGGGTTGAACCCAGGGGTGCTCTAACACTGAACCAGTGAACTGTATCCTCAGCCCCCCCCCCCCCTTTTTTTTCTTGTTTTTGAGGCAGAGTCTTGCTAAGCTGCTTAGGCCATCACTAAATTGGTGATGTTGACCTCCAACTTGTAATCAATCCTTCTGCCTCAGCTTCCTAAGTGTCTTGGATTACAGGCATGTGCCACCATGCCTGGCTATGTCATACCATTTCTTTAACATTCTTTTTAACCTCAGAGGAGCAATTCTGTATCAATACCTTTTTGCCAACAAGTGGAGATCTTATTTCCTGTACTATTTCTTCTTTTCTGTTGTTCTTTTTTCCATTTTCACTTTTTTTCTTGCCTTGTAATTTGATGTTTATTCTCATTATTCTTCACAAACTTATTTGTTGGAAGAACATCCTAACAAGTTCAAGGAAGTATCTGCTGAAGTCATTTTGTATGTTTTCACTGAAATAATTGTAACTATATTTCACCCTCCATCTTCAAACACTTTTTTCCTTTGGTTATTGTAACCGTTATCTTCATTTTTGTACCTTTCTTGACTTTTCTGTTTTCCCTCCTGATCATTTTCTCTCCCTGTCAACATAGGTATTTCCTCAAGGTTCAGTATTAATATCTCATTTCACCCTATATATTTTCTTTATTGATCTTGTAAACCACATAATACAAGCAATAGAGGGCACTAAAATGTTTCCTGGCTTTGACTTATCTTTGTAATTTTAGACTTGTAATTTACAATTAACTTCCTTCATGAAACTTAATTTTTCCCAAGACTTAGTCTGTGGTTTTTCTACCATTTCTATTTTGGCAAGGACAGAGATTTTGTATGTTTGCTCATTATTGTATTCCTAATACTTAGTACAGTAGATTGCAACAAGTAAATTCTCAGTACATATTTTTTTAAAAAATGGTTTTCCAGGAATAAAAGCTTTGAATCTTACACTCATCTTCTATTTCTCTTTATAATCATTTGTAAGTCTTTGAATCATTTTTTTCTTCTTTCCTCCCCCCTCCCCCCCTCTTATTGTCTGCAGTCAGCTTCTCATTTCTTCTTACTTAGAATTTTGCAGATGTTTCTTAATTGGTTTTATTGCATTTGATTCCTCCTCAGTCTAATCTATACTGCCTGTTATAACCACAATTTCTTAAAATAGTTCTGATCATTCATTCATTAGTATTTCCTGTGTATCTACTACTAATAGTACTTGTTACATGTAATAGATGCTATACTATCCTTGTCTTAAGGAGATCCTGGTAAGTGGGAGAAACAGACATAGAAATAGGAAGAAAGTACAATAAGTATGATATAATAAGTGCTGTTTGCAGTAGATTGGAAGTGTGACTATCTGTATGTAGCAGGATTCTAGATGTACCTGCTTGGGGTAAGGTAAAGTGAAAATGTACACTAGAAACTTTCAGGTCCATAGAGTTTGTGTAGTAGGGGCCAATAAGTATATAATCATTTGAGGAAACAACCTGTGTGTGTGTGTCCACAGAAGTATTTCATACCTGCTTACAGTACCACTGCTTGTAAGAATGAAGTGCCAACTGAGTAAGTGGCCCATTTGTTGGCTCTTATCTTTTCCTTTTAAGCTCTCATTACTTTCATTCACCTTTTCCTTCAGTCACACTTTGAGTCCAGTAACATCTGAACTTTTAAAATAGTTTTCTCTGTCCTCCTCTCCCCCCATATTACTACCACTCCACCTCCATTCATTTATAGAAGTGGTCTTTCTTTCAATATTATTTTTTCCAAGATTCTTGTTATTTCTTTTTTTTTTTTTTTTAAAGAGAGAGTGAGAGAGAGAGGGGGACAGAGAGAGAGAGAATTTTAACATTTATTTATTTTTTCTTAGTTCTCGGCGGACACAACATCTTCGTTTGTATGTGGTGCTGAGGATCGAACCCGGGCCGCACGCACGCTAGGCGAGCGCGCTACCGCTTGAGCCACATCCCCAGCCCCATTTCTTAACGTTAAGATAATTTCAGAAATACTGTGATATAATTGTTTAGAGGGAATGTCTGTATCTTTTGCTAGATTTTGAGATCCGTTTTACTCATTTTGCCCCATAATTACTCCTAAGGTGTTCTGCAAGAAATAGGTGCTTGATAAATTTTCAATATATGGATTAGTACATTTTGTAAGGTCATTGTCTATGTTACTTACCTATGGGCTGTGGCCACATTCATGTAGATGTTGATAGATGTGGGTGATAAAACAGCCTTTTGTTTTCATTGAGACAAGGCAGAGAGACTGTCTTCCACTCCAGACTGTAGAAAATTGGGAAATTTTCACATATATCCACTTTCCCCTAGAATATTTATCCTAGGCCTTTGTTGAATATGTTCTTTGGTTGAAGGAACACAGTTATAAGCTTGGTTCTTGCTTGTTAGTTCTTTTCCTGAAGCCATGAAGTTATTCTCCTTTATCATATTCCAAAGGCATTTAAATTTTGCTTCAGTATTGAGGTTATTAATTTACCTGGAATTCATTTTGTATATGGTATGAGGTATCATGTTTGTGTCTGTCTCTTGTGTCTTGCACATCTTTTTCTGAACTAACACCACACTAAATTGCTTTAGCTTTATATCAGTTTATAATATCTAGTAGAATAAGTCATTTTTTTTCTTGTCTTGCTATTTTTTTGACATTTTGTATTTACCTATAAATTTTTAAAGAAATTTGCTGAATTTCTTTAAAAACAAAACCAAAGTTTAATTAGGATTGTATTGAATTCGTAATCAGTGCAGGAAGATTTATTTGTAACTTACAGTCTGTGAACATAATATCTCATTTATTTAGATTTTCCTTAATTTCTATCATGCTTTATGATTTTCTCTGTAAAAGTACATCTTTTGTTAAATTAATTTCTAGGCAGTTTATGGTTTTCAACGTAAATTGTATTTTTAAGCATCCTGATGCCGCTTATATGAAAATTGCTAACTTTTTATTTTAAAGAACTTTTATTTTGAAATAATTATGTATAGTAAGTTCCAAAATAGTACAGTTTCGTGAATCTTCATTCATCTTCCCCCAATTATGACATCTTCTGTAACTGCAGTATATCATAGTATACAAATAATCAGCAACTTGACATTGTACAACATTGTTAACTAGATTACATGACTTATTTCATTTTCTTGAGTTTTTACATTACACTTTGTGTTATGTCTGTATGTGTAGTTCTGTATAGCTTGATCCCATGTATAGATTTTTGTAACCACCATTGCATTCAAGAAAGAATTGCTTTGTATTCTCTTAGATTTTCATCTTTGTAGTGGCCAATTCTCCAGTTTTATTATCTTGAAAATGTTAAATAAATGGAACCTCAATCTCAACATGTAACGTTTCGAGATTGATTCTTTTCACTAAACATAATGTCTAGAAGATAGAGCATATATAAATAATTCAATTATTTTTGTAGCTGAGTAGTATTCCATTGTATGAATGGATTTATCAGTTTGTTTAACTACCCACTAAGGCATTTAGATTGTTTTAATTTTGGGATATTTTGTATGAACAGAAGCTTTAATTTTTTTGGGATAAATGCCCAAGAATGTGATTGGGCTGTGTGGTAAGTGCATGTTTAGTTTTATTAATAAAACCAACCTGACTTCTACCAGTAATGTCTGCTAGATCCAGTTTGTTTATATCCTTGCCTGAAATTGGTATTACCATAATTTTTATTTCAGTCATTTTAATGGTATATAATGACATCTCATTGTGGTTTAATTGGTTTTTCCTTGACAACTAATGGTGTGCTTATTTGCTTTCTGTGTATTCCTGTTATTCAAATGTCTGTTTATATCTTTTGTCCATTTGTAATTGGATTGTTTTCTATAGTATCCACAGGAGAGTTCTTTATATATTCCAAATACAATCCATTTAACAGATACGTGTTTTACAAATGTTTGTAATTTGTAGCTTTTTAAAAATGATTTTATTTTTTTAAATACATGACAGAGGAATGCATTACAATTCTCATTACACATATAGAGCACAGCTTTTCTTATCTTTGTGTATAAAGTGTGTTCACACCAATTCATGCCTTTATACATGTACTTTTTTCATTATAATTCTTATTACACATATATACTACAATTTTTCATACATAAAGTATGTTGACACCCAATTCAAGTCTTCATACATGTACTTTGGATAATGATGTCCATTACATTCCATCATCCTTGCTAATCCCCTGCGCCCTTCCTTTCCCTCCCACCCCTCTTCTCTATCTAGAATTCATTTAATTCTCCCATGCTCCCCCTTCTTACCTCACTATGAGTCAGCCTCCTTATATCAGAGAAAACATTTGGCATTTGTTTTTTTGGGATTGGCTAACTTCACTTAGCATTATCTTCTCCAGCGCCAGCCATTTACCTTCAAATGGCATGATTTTATTCTCTTTTAATGCTGAGTAAAATTCCATTGTGTATATATGCCACATTTTTTTTTACCCATTCATCTACCAAAGGGCATCTAGGTTGGCTCCACAATTTAGCTATTGTGAATTATGCTGCTATAAACATTGATGTGGCAGTGTCTTGTAATATGCTGTTTTTAAGTCCTTTGGGTGTAGTCAGAGGAGAGGGATAACTGGGTCAAATGGTGGTTCCATTCCCACATTTCCAAGGAATCTCCATACTGCTTTCCATATTGGAAAGTGTACCTTTTTTCCCACATCCTTGCCAACACTTATTGTTGTTTGTTTCGTAGTAGCTGCCATTCTGACTGGAGTGAGATGATATCTTAGAGTAGTTTTGATTTGCATTTCTTTGATTGCTAGAGATGATGAGTATTTTTTCATATATTTGTTGATTGATTGTATATCTTCTTCTGAGAAGTGTATGTTTAGGTCTTTGGCCCATTTGTTGATGGGGTTATTGTTTTTCCGGTGCTTAGCTTTTTGAGTTCTTTATATAACCTAGAGATCAGTGCTCTATCTGATGTGTGAGGGGTAAAGATTTGCTCCCAGGATGTAGGCTCTCTGTTCACCTCACAGATTGTTTCTTTTGCTGAGAAGAAAGTTTTTAGTTTGAGTCCATCCCATTTATTGATTCTTGATTTTAATTCTTGCGCCACAGGAGTCTTATTAAGGATGTTGGGGCCTAATGCCACATGATGAAGATTAGGACCTACTTTTTCTTCTATTAGATGCAGAGTCTCTGGTTTAATTCCTAGGTCCTTGATCCATTTTGAGTTAAGTTTTGTACATGGTGAGAGATAGGGGTTTAATTTCATTTTGTTGCATATGGATTTCCAGTTTTCCCAGCACCATTTGTTGAAGATGCTGTCTTTTCTCCAGTGCATTTTTTTGGCACCTTTGTCTAATATAAGATAATTGTAGTTTTGTGGGTTAGCCTCTGTGTCCTCTATTCTGTACCATTGGTCTACCAGTCTGTTTTGGTGCCAATACCATGCTGTTTTTATTACTATTGCTCTGTAGTATAGTTTAAGATCTGGTATAGCCATGCCACGTGCTTCACTCTTCCTGATAAGGATTGCATTAGCTATTCTGGGTGTATTATTTTTCCAGATGAATTTCATGATTGTTTTTCTATTTCTATGAGGAATGCCATTGGGATTTTGATCGGAATTGCATTAAATCTGTATAGTGCTTTTGGTAGTATGGTCCTTTTGATAATATTAATTCTGCCTATCCAAGAGCAAGGTAGATCTTTTCATCTTCTAAGGTCTTCTTTGATTTCTCACTTTAGGGTTTTGTAGTTTTCATTGTATAGCTTTCACCCCTTTCATTAAGTTGATTCCTAAGTATATTATTTATTTGTTTATTTATTTTTTTGAGGTTATTGTGAATGGGGTAGTTTTCCTCAGTTCCTTCTCAGAGGATTTGTCACTGATATACAGAAATGCCTTTGATTTATGGGCGTTGATTTTATATCCTGCTACTTTGCTGAATTCATTTACTAGTTCTAGAAGTTTTCTGGTAGAGTTTTTTGTTTTTGTTTTTTTTTTGGTCTTCTAGGTATAGAATCATAGTCAGCAAATAATGCTAATTTAAGTTCTTCTTTTCCTATACATATCCCTTTAATTTCTTTCATCTGTCTAATTGCTCTGGCCAGTGTTTCATGAACTATGTTGAATAGAAGTGGTGAAAGAGGGCATCCCTCTCTTGTTCCAGTTTTTGGAGTGAATGCCTTCAATTTTTCTCCATTTAGAATGATGTTGCCTGAGGCTTAGCATAGATAGCCTTTATGATATTGAGATATGTTCCTGTTATCCCTAGTTTTTCTAGTGTTTTGAACATGAAGAGGTTCTGTATTTTGTCAAATCCTTTTTCTGCATCTATTGAGATGATCATATGATTCTTATCTTTAAGTCTATTGATGTGATGAGTTACATTTATTGATTTTCATGTTCAACCAACCTTGCATTACTGAAATGAATTCCACTTGATCATGTTGCACATTTTTTGATATGTTTTTGTATTCAATTTGCCCGAATTTTATTAAGAATTCTTATATCAATGTTCATTAGAGATATTGGTCTGAAGTTTTCTTTCTTTGATGTGTTTTTGCCTGGTTTTGGGATCAGGGTGATATTGGCCTCATAGAATGAGTTTGGAATTATTGTCTCTTTCTGTATTTCCTGAAATAAGTTGAAGAGTGTTGGTATTAGTTCTTCTTTAAAGGTCTTGTAGAACTCGGCTGTGTATTCATCCATTTCCTGGGCTTTTCTTGGTTGGTAAACTTCTGATGGCTTCTTGTATTTCCTCACTTGATATTGGTCTGTTTAAATTTTGTATATATTCCTGACTCAATGTGGGCAAATTGTATGACTTAAGAAATTTGTTGATGCCTTCAATGTCTTTTATTTTATTGGAGAATAAGATTTCAAATAATTTCTAATTATCCTCTGTATTTCTGTAGTGTCTGTTGTGATATTACCTTTTTTATCACTTATGCTGGTAATTTGAGTCCTTTCTCTCCTTCTCTTTGTTAGCGTGGCTAAGGGTCTGTCTATTTAATTTATTTTTTATTTTTATTTATTTATTTTTTGAGAGAGAGAGAGAGAGAGAGACTTTTATTTATTTTTTAGTTTTTTCGGTGGACACAACATCTTTGTTTGTATTGGTGCTGAAGATCGAACCCGGGCCACACGCATGCCAGGTGATCGCGCTACCGCTTGAGCCACATCTCCAACCCTAATTTATTTTTTTAAAGAACCAACTTTTTGTTTTTTCAATTTTTTTCAGGTGTTTCTTTTGTTTCAGTTTCATTGATTTCAGCTCTAATTTTAATTATTTCTTGCCTTCTACTGCTTTTGTTGCTGATTTGTTTTTTTCTGGGGCTTTTGGATGAAGTATGAGGTCATTTATTTGTTGACTTTTTCTTCTTTTAAGGAATGAACTCCATGCAATGAATTTTCCTCTTAGTACTGCTTTCATAGTGTCCCAGAGATTTTGACATGTGGTATCTGTATTCTCATTTACCTCTTAGAATTTTTTAGTCTTCTCCTTGATGTCTTCTGTAACCCATTGTTAATTCAGTGGCATATTCTTTAGTCTCCAGGTGATGGAGAAATTTTTATTTTTTATTTTGTTGTTGATTTCCAATTTCCTTCCATTATGATCTGATAAAAATTATGGTAGTATCTCTACTTTTTTGTACTTGCTAAGAGTTGCTTTGTGGTCTAGTATATGGTCTATTTTAGAAAAGGATCCATGTGCTGCTGAGAAGAAAATGTATCTGCTTGATGCAGGTTGAAATATTCTATATAAGTCAGTTAAATCTAAGTTATTGATTGTGTTATTGAGTTCTATAGTTTGTTTATTCAACTTTTGTTTGGAAGATCTATCCAGTACTGAGAGAGGTGTTAAATTCACCCAAGATTATTATGTTGTGGTCAATTTGATTCTTGAACCTGAGAAGAATTTGTTTGATGATTGTTATGTCTTGTTGGTGTATGGTGCCCTTGAGCAGTATGTAATGTCTATCTTTATCCCTTTTGATTAACTTTGGCTTGAAGTCTACTTTATTTGATACGAATATGGAAAACCCTGCTTGCTTCCGCAGTCCATGTGAGTGGTATTGTTTTTCCCAACCTTTCACCTTCAGGCTGTGTATGTCTTTTCCTATCAGATGAGTCTCCTGGAGGCAGCAAATTGTTGGATCTTTTTTTAATCCAGTCTGCTAGCCTGTCTTTTGATTGGTGAGTTTAAGCCATTATTATTTAGGGTTTCTATTGAGACATGGGTTGTATTCCCAGCCATATTTGTTTACATTTAACTTGACTTGGTTTTCCTCTTTGATTAGTTTTTTATTTAGTGTACTACCTCCCTCTGCTGATTTTCATTGTTGTTTTTCATTTCCTCTTCATGAAATATTTTGCCAAGGATGTTTCATAGTTCTGGTTTTCTAGCTATAAATTCTTTTAACTTTTGTTTATCATTAAAGGTTTTTATTTCATCTTTAAATCTAAAGCTTAATTTTGCTGGGTACAAGATTCTTGGTTGGCACCCATTATCTTTCAGAGTTTGATATATGTTGTTCCAAGATCTTGTAGCTTTCAGAGACTGTGTTGAAAAATCTGCTGTTATCCTAATTGGTTTTCCTAGTATGTAATCTGATTCCTTTCTCTTGTGACTTTTAAAATTCTCTCCTTGAAAAATTCTGTATGTTGGGCGTTTTCATCATAATGTGCATTGCTGTGGAATCTGTTGTGATTTTGTACATTCGGTGTCCTGTAGGCTTCTTGAATTTGGATTTCCAATTCATTCTTCATGTTTGGAAAGTTTTCTGATATTATTTCATTGAATAGATTGTTCATTCCTTTGGTTTGGACCTCTATGCCTTCCTCTATCCCAGTAACTCTTAAATTTGGTCTTTATATGCTATCCCATATTTCTTGAATGTTCTGCTCGTGGTTTCTTATCATTTTCGCTGTGTGGCCTATGTTCTTTTCAAGGTGATATATTTTATATTCATTGTCTGATGTCCTATCTTCTAAGTGGTTTACTTTGTTGGTGATGCTTTCATTTCAGTTTTTAATTTGGTTTATTATTTCTTTCATTTCAATGATTTCTGTTTCTTTTGTTTTAGAACCTCCATCTCCCTGTTGAAGTGATCTTTTGCTGCATGGATTTGTTTATGTAGCTCATTGTCAAAGTAATCTTTCACTGCCTGCATTTGTTCTATTATGTCTTCTTTGAGGTCCCAGAACATCTTAACCATGTCATTTTTTTCTGTTGTAGCTGCCAATGCTTCTAATGATGTGTTTTCTTGATTTGTTTGTGGTACTTTCTTCCCTTGTCTTTTCCTGATGCTCATGCGACTTCCTATCCCGCTCTGTGGATCTCTTGTGTTATTGTTTTTAGCCTATAGATTTGTAGTGCTCTTGTAGGGTTCCAAGATCCCTCCTTTGTGGGGAAGGACAATGTTAACAGATCCCGATATCAACAATATATCACCTGTTCAAGTGGAGATTCTATCTCATAGCCACTCCCACCAAAATTGGTAAGAAAGGTTTTCCAAGATGGAGTTGGTTTGCCTTCATTGCTGGGGCATCTTGTGAGGTGGGGGGAGCTGGGCAATGGCCCTGTGGTGTGGATAGTCAGCAGCCCAGTGACCTGAGTGGGAGTAGAGCAGGCAGTCTGGAGTTCTGCAGAGGTGCTAGTAGGTGATTCCGCTAAGCCTCCTGAGAGCCGTGCATGAGCTAGAACTTCGGCCCCCGATCTGGAGTCTGGAGTCCTACTTGAACGCAAAGGCTATGATTTCTGCTCTGGTGGTAGCAGTGCTGGTGATTTCTGCGAAAATCCGCTGTATAGGGGTCCTCTCACACTCTGAGGTGTCGTATTCTGTCTAGGTGTGAGACCTTGTAGAGAAGCTGCCTGTCTGCTTTCTTGGTTTCATGCCACAAAGCAGCCAGAAACAGGACCTCCTGTAATTTGTAGCTTTAACTTTGAAATCCAGTTTATCAAGTTTTCCTCTTATGGATCTTGATTTGGTGTTATTTCTAATAATTTTCACCTAGGCCTAGTGGTGAAGTTTTTTTTTTTTTTTAAATATTTGTTTTTTTAGGTGTAGATGGACACAACACAATGCCTTTATTTTTATTTGGTGCTGAGGATCGAACCCGGGTCCCACCTGTGCTAGGTGAGCGCTCTACCACTGAGCCACAATCCCAGCCCAGATTTTTTTTTTCAAGAATTTTTATCAGAATTTTGTAGTTTTATAGATAATTCCAGGACCATTTAAATGTTAACTTTTGTATAAGGTATGAGGTATTTAAACTTCATTTTTCGTTTTGCTTATGGATATACACTTCCTCTAGCACTGTATGTGAAAAAGATTTATTGCTTCCTTGAAGTGCATTTGCACCTTTTTGAAAATCATTTTTGTGCGTTTGTGCGGGTTTATTTCTGAGTCATATATGTTCCTTTTGATCTCTATATGTCTATCAGCTAATATCACATTGTTTTATTTAATATAGTTACTGTGTATAGAATGTTTTAAAATTGTGCAGTAATTTCTTCTCATATTATTGTTTTCCACTGTTGTTTAGCTATTTTAGTTCCTTTGTCTTTCTGCATAAGTTTTAAAATAAGCTTTATCTCTGTGAAAAGTCTTACTGAATTGTTGATGGAATCTTTAAGTCTGTAGACCAATCTGGGGAGAGTTTGTATCTCTACTATATTGATGTTTTTAGTTCTGAACATGGTATTTTAAAAATTTTTTACATCTTCTGTGATTTCTTTCATCAGTTTTTATATTTTTCAGTATACCAGTCCTGTATATGTTTTGTTAGCTTTATACTAAAGTATTCCATTAATTTCAGGGCAGGGAGGAACTATAAATGGTATTGTTTTTAACTTACGTTTCTATCTTTTTCTTGCTAACAAATAAGGACAGTACTTTTTGGATGTTGGTCTTAAATCGTGTAGCTTTGAGAAACTACTAGTTTTTGTTTGTTTGTTTGTTTGTTTGGATTCCTTTGCAGTCTTCTGAGTAGACAATCATGTTGCCTGGATACAGGGACAATTTTATTTCCTTCTTTCCCATTGATTTGCCTATTATTTTTGGTTTCTTCCCTTCCTTTGCTTCTTGGGAAAGTATTATGCTACCCGTAGTTGATAATGTTTCTATATAGATTTTTCTGTTCTAAATCCTTGCTAAACTCAGTCTTATTAATTCAGATGTTTTGTCTATAAACCATTTTGGAGTTTATGTATACACAATCATAACACTACAAATAATAACTTAGTTTCTTTCCTTTTTAGCCCTTACATCTTTTCCCCTTTACTTTCTTTGATTAGCATCTTTGTTACAATGTCCAGTAAAAATTATGCTAGTAGGGATGCTTGTATAGTTCCTTATCACAAGTAAAAGCTTTCAAAATAATAGCTTTCAGTGGAATGTTAATAAGGATGATTTATGCTGTGGGGTATTTGTAACATCCTACTTTTCTCAGATAAAGTATTTTCTGTATAGATATTTGGACTGTATCTCCTTCTCCTTCTCCAGATATTAGTGTGAAACACGTTGCAGTTAGACCTTCCTTCTTTATGTTCTAGTTTCTTGCAGTTCACTGATTCTAATGGTTTTTACTCTCTTCTAATGAACTTACCCACTGAGTATTTAATTTCAATGTTTGTCATTTTTCTGTTTTTATTCAAAATTTCTTGCTTATTCTTTATATTTTCCCTGCACATATTTTTACAATTGTTTGTTATTTAAAAAAAATTATTAGTAGTATTATCATCTGTGGATTTATATCAAGAATTCTGGATCTGTTCTTGGTGTCTATTATTTCTGCTGGTTCTTGCTCAAGTTTTATTTTGTTAGTTGCTTGATTATTTTTGACTTGATACTGTTTTTTGTTTTTTTTTTTAGAGAGAGAATGAATTTTAATATTTATTTTTTAGTTTTCGGCGGACACAACATCTTTGTTTATATGTGGCGCAGAGGATCGAACCCGGGCCGCACGCATGCCAGGCGAGCGTGCTACCGCTTGAGCCATATCCCCAGCCCATGATACTGTTCTTTATCTTCAAAATGTCATATTGGGATTTCTTTGCTTAGGATGAAGGTGCCAAGTTTAAGCAGGACTTGGATTTACTTACGTTAGGTACTTAGGAGTACTGTCAGTTGGGGATCACTAAGTTTATGGTTTGAGGTTCTCAGGGACACAAAGGTCATGTCAAGCTCAGCAAATGTGTAGGCCCATGGCTAAAACTCACTTATTATTCTTGCCCTGAATATGTTATTACCTTGTTGTGCTTAGCACCAAAGCAGCCCTTTTCTGATGTTCTTTCGGGTGAGATTGGGAGAAGAGGACACAGAGTGATTTCTGGTTTACTCTCTCTTTTGCAGATGTATCTTTTTCAGGATGGGGTAGTATACACATTATGTCAGGGGAGTTTCATATTTGACTCCTCTGCCTTGACAGGTACAGATTTACTCTGACTCTTGCCCCATGATATCACCCAAGCTGAATCCTGTTTTTATAAGGATTGACAAATACTCTTAGAGCATAAGTGGATATAATGCTTCAATGCTCCATTTATTTCTCTGGGGTTTTTTCTTAGATTTTTGGTTTGAGTAATTTTGGTACCTTAAAAAACTGTTTATTTTGTAATTTTTTACACACACACACACACACACACACACACATACATACATTGTGATTAGGGGGTTAGTGTAAGTAACAAGTTTGCCACTAATTGAAATGAAAAAAAATTGTCTTGTTTTCTAAAAAATAATTTTGGGAAATGTTCAGGAGGGTAATTATTTTAGATGAATGAATTACTATAAATTGGGAGGGAATTAAATTGTTTTGAGGACAAGTTACCTTTTTTGTTTGTTATAAATGTTGTTTATACCTTTTTTAAAAAATTTGTTTGAATCTAATTATTTTCTTATTTTAGGGGTAAAAATATTTCCATTATGGCTCATTCAAAGACAAGGACCAATGATGGAAAAATTACTTATCCTCCTGGTGTCAAGGAAATCTCAGATAAAATATCTAAAGAGGAGATGGTAAGACGGTTAAAGGTGAGTAAAATTAAGTACTTATTTTGGATATCTATTTATTGTGGGTTTTTTAGTGGGAATCATGTAGGGCATATTCAGGGCAACTTTAAACTAATTTAAGCAGCAAATGGCAGAGAAAGGATCTAAGGGAGTAGAGTAGATAAGGAATAGTAGGAATTCTTTGGCTACCACTGGTGGGAGAGCAGTTAGTAAGATGAAACTAGGGCTTCTCATGCTTAGGTTTAAAGAATAAGTTCATTATAATTTTTTTTTTGATACAAAGTCATCTCATTTTCCTATTACGTTATTTATTTTATAAAGCAACCAGTTAAATCTGGGAAAGTTTTAAGCCTTCGTACTGAGTACTCGGGCTGTAATTTTCTACAGTTATTTTGAGAGTAGGTTGCAGATTGACAGCTTTTCCGTTTGCTTCTGACAAATGGTAACAAATCAAGATGGATGGAGAACTTTCATAGATGAAGTAGTCACTGAATGACAAGGGTCTCTTTCTGTGTATATGAATTGTGTTTCACTTGTTGTCTTCAGGGCATTGATGGTCCCTGTGATGATTAAAATAGCATAGTGGGCAGAGAGATCATTAAGTTGATTTATCAGTTAGTTTAGATAGTCTTTATTTTTAAGCATTTTTTTCCTTCTAGGTTTTATCTACCTAGGCATATTGCTTGAAACATTATTGTTTTCATTTAAAAAAACCTGATATGTTAAATTTGTACATATTAGTGGGGTACCATGTAATGTTTTGATACATGTTATACCTTGTATAATGTTTCATGTTGTCTTGTTATTTACCTGAATGCTAGTGCTGAAAAATTTCTTAACAGTTTGTATTACTACATAGCGTATCTTTTATAAGAAGAAAAGGATATTAATACTATAATGTTTTAGTTGGGCATGGTGATGAATGCCTATAATCCCAACCATTGGGGAGGCTGAGGTAGGAGGATCATAAATTTGAGGTCTGTTTCAGCAACTTGACAAGGTCCTAAGCAACCTAGTGAGACTACATCTCAAAATAAATTTAAAAAGGGGGGCATTAACTCAGTGATAAAGTGTCCCTGAGTTCAATATCTAGCAAAAAATGCCCCCCATTTTATATGAGGACTAGTATTATACATGTATACATAAATATTAGAATACCACCTATCATATTTTTGAAAGAAAAGCTATTTTTACAGAGAGTAAATTTGCTGAAATGTGGGTATTTTTTCTGGTTCTGAACTTGTATGTAGTTTTATATGTTTCATTTTTCTGTGTATTTACATTCTCTTGACCTATTGAATTTTTTGGGAAACCATTATATTTATTTCCTCAGATGTATTTATTCCAGTAATGCTAGGTAAATATCCCTATTAGAAACTAATGTTGAATGTAGACAGTGCCTGCATGTACAAGCTGATTAGCATTTAGTGTCTTTTGGAGATGTTATTTTCTCAGACACCTTTTTTAATTTAGAGGGCTAAGAAGAGTTATTAATGAGCAGTATAATACCAGTTAAGTTGCAGAAAGTAGTGAAAAATTCTCATTATCTGGCCTTTGAGCAAGTTTTGTTGAACTTAGTGTAATGATTCCTATATTACTCATATTTAGTGTTTGGTAGTATGGTTTCAATATTTTACAGGCGGTTATGCTAAGCAGTAATCTGGTTTATACTTTTTCATCATTCATTTTCCTAATTTACACTTTCCACTATTTTTTCGCATCCTCCTTCTTAGAGAAATATAAAAAAGGACTTTATGTGGGATGATAATATTTTTTATATGTACCTGAGTAAGTCTTATCAATTATGTTTGTTAATGTATAGGGTGATATTATTTATATACTTCTAGTTTTTCCTGTAACATTTTATTCAAAATATAGTTAAGCTTCCACTCCTATGAAAAGATTCTAAAGATAAAAATAGGTTTCCCTTTGTGTGTTCTCATAAAAGCATGAACATTAAAAGTAATGAAAAAACCAAAAAATTAAAGTAGCCCTGGACATAATATACTTAAACTATACTGTGGGATTGGAAGGATTGGTCTATCGTTGGTTCTGGCATAATAGAACTGAGGGGTTGCTCTGTGAAGAACCTGTTTTTCCATGGCTGCTCTGAGAATTCAGTACAAAATCAAACCACTCAGATATCTAACTCTAGAGCAAGTAATATCCTTGCAGTGCACAGGACCAAAATGTAGACGTTGATACTTGCTGTTGGATCCCTGTGTGTAGCTTAGTATTTGCAGCACCACCTAGTGGATACCAAATGCTCACCTTGCCATTTGTGTTATATTTAAATGTGAGTTCTTGACAAATAGGCAATTTTCTTAAGTCTCATTTGAACACATATAATGTAGACTGAGACCATCATTGTGAAAGAGCACTTCACAATCACAATGTTCAAACTATGTAGTTCCTCACCATTCTTAGTTCTGTCTCACTTTTATGTGAATTTTTTAAAAAGCATCCATTTCTTGTAGCTTCCTTCTGCTCATCACATATATGCTTTTGGGTCAATGAAATATCCATATCATATTCTCTTTTACTATGACACAATAAATATTTTTTTTATGCTATAGTAGTCACTTCATGGTAACTTTTCAGAGTTTAAGGATGCACCTTTGACATCCTTTCCTGAGACTGTTTATATATTCTTTGTTGGCTGAATATATAAAACCATCGAGTAGTTTAGTGGCTGAGGTAGAAAACGAAATTGGTCATAGTAGGTTTTTAATCTAGAAATATACTTTTTCTTCTAATGAAAGGATCAGAAATATTTAAAAAAGGATACTATTTTTAAGGGCGTATTCCTTTTAGTCCAGTTGTATATATGGAATGAGATATTTCAATGAATAGTTTTTCAATAATGAATTGCAATTTTTAAAATAATGACCACTGTATAAATTTAATTTTAAACTTTTAAAATCTGGTTCACAGATAATAGTGAGTAAATGAAAAATATTTAGTATTTAAAGAAAATTTGTTTACCCTATAGTTCTAGAAGGATCTTATTCTCTCAGATACTTTCTATGGAAGAGTGTAAGGATATTTATTTGGAGTTAACCTTTGCAATTAATATGACCTTTATTTCAGAGATTATTTTTTCATGGAACATTTCACTATTTCATTATTTTTGTTTTCACATAGATGGTTGTGAAAACTTTCATGGACATGGACCAGGACTCTGAAGAAGAAAAGGAGCTTTATCTAAATCTAGCTTTACATCTTGCTTCAGACTTTTTCCTTAAGCATCCTGATAAAGATGTTCGTTTACTGGTGGCCTGCTGCCTTGCAGATATTTTCAGGATTTATGCTCCTGAAGCTCCTTACACATCCCCTGATAAACTAAAGGCAAGTACCAATTAAAAGAATGGATAAAAAATTTGATTCATCTTTCTAACTAAAATGGGAATTAAAATATTTTCTTGAAATTTGAGGGAATGATTTGTAGCATTCTTCTGTTAAGTTTCTGTTTCCTTTAAAATTTGGTTTTGAAAAACAATTTCTGATCTTCAGTATAAGTGGATTAATACAGTGAATACTGCATTTTTAATATTATGTCATCAACTCTGTTTTGAGATCATCTCTGGGGCCGTTCCTTTCCCTTTTTGAAAATCTATATTGAAGACCTATGGTCATTATTTAAATGATAGTAGCTAATATAAACCTGAATCTGACCTGTATAAAAGATACCAAATGATTGTAAGACAGGTGAGAAAGAATTTTAAAAAAGCAATAACCATTAAAAGTAATTGTGGAAACTATGGTTTAGATAATTACTGTCCGTAGGAAGGTTATTAATCTACACTGTGAAATGGTCAACAATTTGTTATTTCATTTAGTAAATGTTGATGTTAGGTAATGTGTCAGGAACTGTGTTTACAGTGGTGGGGGAAAAGAAGAACAGATATGGCTCTTGGATTCATGAACTTGCTTCTAGGTAATTGGAATGAGGAACCTATTCACTTGATCAAGTCTGCTGAAATCCCATTATGGAAGGCCCAACTGGTTCTGGCATGCTTGTTTTATATTTTGATTGGTGAAAGAACCTCACTATCTGAGGAAGGGAGAAGGATATATTTTGTCATTTAAAAATTGAAATTGTAAGATTTGAGAATAGTCAGAAACTTAACGTGGATAACATGAGTGGGTCATGTAGTTGTGTTCCCAGTTGTATAGCTTGATTTCTCATTGTGGATCTCTAATTTGGGTATATTTCAGTGGTTAAGGAGTGATGTATTTGTTTGATGTAGGCTGTGGCTCTTCCTCACCAGGTGTCTTTTGGGCATTGTCACAGAAAGGAAATATAACTTAAGACTGCTGCTATACATCTTCCTTACCTCTGTCGTGGATTTCTCAGTTTGTGTAATCATTGACCTATCTCAAAGGCTTTTGGGTAATGAAATGCCCTCCTAAAAGGATAGCTACAGGTCTTTTCTCTTTTTATAACAGGGCAATTTATGGAGAACAATATTGAAGAACTGAGATTAAATTTGGGGCTTCATGGATTACTTGCTAACTGAAAAATTTTAAGTACCTTGCTTTTCTGATCAATCTTTAGGTCTTATTCTAAATGACTTTTTCTCTTTGAGGGTAGTATTTTAAAATTATTGATTTTTAAGGGAACTTTATAGATATTTATGGGGTTGTTTTCACTTTCTGTTAGCATCAAGTTAATATTTTTCTTTGTCGACAGTAATGTTATATATATTTGAAAATTAGGCCATCTTTATCTTTCCACTGTCTTTGTTTTTATCATCAGCAAACTCTTTTTATATACTTGACCTCATGTTTAGTTCAGTAATTATTGCAGAAGTTTTAAACAAGTTGACTGTTATCTTTCCATCTCCAGATCAAGTCAGTATGGCATGTAGTCTCTTTCAGACAACTTAGGAAGGGTTCATTCATGGAGAACATATTTTATGTAGTATTACTTTCAAAGCAACTGCTTTTGAAGGTTGTACTTTTGATAGTACTTTTCTTGAAAAGCTACTCAATTGTTTACATATTACATTTCTTCACTTTATAAAAAGCTTGCTCATTATTTTACTTCAGGGAATATTTTTTCTCTTACTCATAACATGCTTTCTTTGCATAATTAGCTTTCATAATTTTAAACCTTTTCTCAAACTTCCAAATATCATCTACATTTCTCATGAAACTCATTTTTGTGAAAACTTGACTCAAAGTGTCATTACATCTGTCTTTACCCAGGTATAAGGGAAATGTAGTACAAAATTAAAAGCAAGATATGAGAATAGACAGAGAAATGGTGGGGGGGGAAGCCTGACAAATTGACTTCTAAGAGTCTTTAAAATTTCTAAGCTTCTTTGTGGGATCTTGTTAGTTGGCAGTTTTATTTTGGAATTTTAAGTTTCCTGTACTCTGCTTTTGCTACATGATTATTGTACATTGTGCGGTTCCAGCAAACCTGATCAGCTCTCAGTTATTGCAACTTTTAAAAAATTCTAACAGTAGTATAAATTTTAGTTGACTTAATTTTCAGACTTATTTGTTTAACTTGCAGTAAGATGAACATTTTCTTTCTCTGTTTTAAGATTATGTAAATTTATTCAGTGTTTTCCTATGAAGGATAATAAGATATATAGTGTTCTTCATATTAGAGTGTTCTTTAAGAAGTTTGACCCAGTTTTCTTTCTTTTTTTTTAACATTTTATCATGATGTGTGCATGTAAGTGCTGAATTTGCTTTAGTAGTTTAATGTGTATTTTCATTTAGCATTCATAATCTAAACTGTATATTGTCTTTTTTTTAAAGGATATATTTATGTTTATAACAAGGCAGTTGAAGGGGTTAGAGGATACAAAGAGCCCCCAATTCAATAGATATTTTTATTTACTTGAGGTAAGCAATATATTTTATCTTGAGGTTGTATTCAATTAACCTTCTTTTTATGTGCTTGAATATTTTTATCAATTAAAGTATTTACCTTTCATCTTTTTTACTTCTTATTTTTAGAACATTGCTTGGGTCAAGTCATATAACATATGCTTTGAGTTAGAAGATAGCAATGAAATTTTTACCCAACTATACAGAACATTATTTTCAGTTATAAAGTAAGTGTATTTTACTAAGTATATAACATTTTAGAAAATATAAAATTAAAGTTTGTTTTCAAATTTACACATGAATATGCATATACTATTAGGATAAATATTAGAAGACTGAGTTGTAACTTCATTTTAATTTTTTTTCGTAGATGTTTTCAAATGTATGGAACTTACTCAATTTTATTATAAGTACTTATTGGTTAGAAGTCAAATTTTTTTGATTATATTATTTAGAATTTCTAAATTATATATTAACTCCTTAAAGCATGTGTTTATTTGAGGTTCTTGTGCACTTAAAATTATTTATTAGGATGTCAAAACAACTTGACTTTCTGAATTTAGGGCAAAACTGAAATCACATTTGATTTAATTACTTTGGGTATGAGATTGATAAAAATAAGGAAGTAATCTAAGGAATTATTTTGGATACTATTGTAAGATTTTAGAGAAAGAAGCTTTAAATAAAAATACACTATTTTTTCTTTTGCTATCATTTTTATAAAGTAAAATTTTGACCAATATCATCTTATGATTAAATCTTATTAATCTCAGTTGTATTTTAAATGAAATATCTGTTTTGAATTTCAGTAATGGACACAATCAGAAAGTTCATATGCACATGGTAGACCTCATGAGCTCTATTATTTGTGAAGGCGATACAGTGTCTCAGGAGCTTTTGGACACAGTTTTAGTAAATCTGGTGCCTGCCCATAAGGTGAGTTACAGTATGTATTGAAATGTATCTAAATTCCCTTAATATTAATATTCAGAATTTGTGCTTAGATTCCAAATACAGTTTATCCTACTTTAAACTTAGTTTTGGAGAATCTGTTGATTGATTAATATTAATATATATTTATCATTTAATGTGTAATAAATAAAATGTTACATTTAGTAGTCATACATTAAATGAAAAGAAGAAATAATATATTTAGTTCTTGTAATAAAATATTTGTGATAATTCAGATTTGTTTAGGGTGTATTTCAGTGAGTGAGTTAATAGCTACTCACTCAGTGTTGGAAAATGGAACCAGTTATATCCTTAAGTGAAAGACATGTAGGTACACAGGAGAAATGGAATTAAAAGGGAAGCCTCTACTATTAGGAAACGGGATATGTTGATTACAGTCTTTCTTGCCTAAGTAATGTTAATCAAGATGTGTATTTGTATGTATTTTTTTTTCCAGTGCATATATTTGTGCTTTGTTTTTTTTTGAAAATGATGGAGTGTCTGGTAAATGATTGGAAATAGTGTTCTGTGATTTAGAAGAGGTCTGGTTTCAGGAGAACGGTACAAGAATTTCCAGTATAAACATCTGTTCAAATTTGCGACCTCAGTGGCAAGATACCGTAGTCTACAGATGCACAGCATCAATACAAATAATGCTTTAGTGAAAATTAACTCATAATCCAAAATTTCAGAATTTAGAATAATTTATCATTGCAAAAAGTAAGCATTCACTACAAATAGTAGTACAGTTGGACCTCCAAAATTCTAATAATATGTTTATTACATGAAAATCACACATGCTGGTGTGCTGTAGACTCTTGAGCTTCCTCCATCTTGCCACTCCTATACTTCTTGGTTTCTTCCCACTTTTCTTAGCTCTTGCAGCCTGCCTTGCCTTTGTCTGTTGTGATATCTCTATCTTTGATTACCATGAAAAAGGAAATTGGGGAGCTAAAACTAGGTCTTCTGAGGCAAGCTGACCACCTCAGTGGACTTGGTGCCCACATCTATTATCTTTTTAATTCAAGAAACTGTAAAAACTGGGTGGAGTCTCTTAAATGCAAATCAAGTATTCAGGTTGATTTTTTTTTGTACTCAGCATTTGGTAAGCAATGTCCCAGGCCTTTATCTGCTATCCCTCAGTACTGTCATGTAAAAAGGCTTTGTTGTGGAAAGTACTCTGACACTTGCTGGGCTGAGGGTGTAGCTCAGTGATTAAGCATTTATTTGCCTAGCATGTGTAAGGCCCTTGATTCTATTCTGAGCGCTATTAAAATAAAATAGCAGTATATACATATAGGTACTTCCATATACATTTTCTTCTTGGCTCATAGTGTTGAGACCCATCAATTCTAAGAACCTAGAATTTTAGGTCTTACTCCTTTTCTGTGAGTATAGGAGTTAGAATCTTCCCATCAACTACTTAAAATACAATCCTCTGCTCAGTCTGTTTATCTTACATTGGAAATTTTCCAAGTCAGTTTCTGTTTTGCATCCTTTACATAATTTTAACTCTTTGTAGTTTAGTGAATGTTCATGGCACTAAATAAAACATTCTAACAAAGTTTAAAAAATCATCAATATTATTAAGTAGATTAAAGGTAAAATATGTTTAAATGAATTAAGGACATTCAAAAAGTGTTAAAAACTAGGAGAGGATTAGAAGAAAAACTTAATGGAAATGAACAATGGTCATTGAAATCAGAATCTTGATTAGATTTTATATAAGAGATAGAGACTGGGAGGTGAGTTTGAGGAAATTTTATAGACACAGAGAACTATAGAGAAAACATGAAAGATAAGGTTCAGTATGTTTAATAGTGATTTGAGAACAGCAATTAGAGAAAAGAGAGAAAGTGATATTCAAATAGAAATTACCTTAAAATGATTCAGAAATGAACCATCATGAAAAACATGAAATTATAGGTTAGGTAGTAAATGTTTTGTGAACAGAATAAATAAATATAAATACCTCTCCAGGCACATCCTGGAGAGAATGGGGAACACCAAAACAGAAAGTCTAGAAAGCACACAGAATGAAAAAGCTTAACTATTAAAAAGAAATGAAGGGGGCTGGGATTGTGGCTCAGAGGTAGAGCTCTCGCCTAGCACGTGCGAGGCCCTGGGTTTGATCCTCAGCACCACATAAAAATAAATTAAAAAAAATTAAAGATTTCATGTCCAACTACAACTAAAAAATAAATTAAAAAAAAGAAATGAAAATTATACTGAAGAGTGAATTCTTGATGGACAGAAGCCAGAAGACAGTAAAAATGTTTTCCAAAAATGCTAAGATAAAAGTAGTGTTGTATATCCTGTTTAAGTCAAAAAGTAGTTGTATATCCTATTTAAGTGAAAACATTATATATTCACTCATACATAGATCCTTCCTGAAAGAACTATTTTAAGTCCTGTAGAATGAAGAAAATTGAATTTAGAAGTGAAATATAATCAATATTTGTGAGTAAGAAATGCTCTAATGATATTATAATTAACGGGATATTAACAAAATGATTCTATACCACTGGGTTACAGATAACAACATAAGATTGAGTGGTTTAATATGATCCTGGTGTATCAGGAATATTTAGAGCTATTGATTAACTTTGAACTTTGAATGCAGTAGGTTCATCTTAAAAATTTTAAGGATTGCAGGAAAATAAAATAAAGAATTACAATAAATGTAAATGGCTTAGATTTACCACATAAAACAGGTTGAGGATAATTTACCTGGTTGATGTTAATAAGAGAAACATCTAAAACATTGTTGTGGCTGGGCATGGTTGCTCAGAAGGCTGAGACAGGAGGATCATGAGTTCAAAACCAGCCTCAGCAAAAAGCAAGGCGCTAAGCAACTCAGTGGGACCCTGTCTCTAAATAAAATACAAAATAGGCCTTGGGATGTGGCTCAGTGGTTGATTGCCCCTGAGTTTACCTCGCAAACAAACAAACAAACAAACAAAATATAGTCATGAAAAGTTTAGATGTAAAGTTTAGGCTGAAAAAAGAATTGTCAAACAATATAAATCAAAAGAAAACTGAGATTGCTTATTAGTATACATAGTTGTTTTTATAGGATAAAGAATGACTTTATATAATTAATAAAAGTTTTAGTTCTTAGGAATCGTTCTAAACTGGTATGCATACAGATTCACAATATACAAAATATATGTTGAGAGTTATAAAAGAGAAAGAAAGAGTTCACACTTTCATGGGTAATTTGAACATGCAGATTTCCAGTGTTTATTAGTCAAATAGTACAAGAGACCATAATTGATAGTTGAGGATTTGAAACACAAAACAACAAGCTTAATAACAAGCATAAGTAATTGACAAAATATAGCATAATGACAATTATTTAGAAGTAATAATTAAAATATTAACATTAAAACCTGTGGGATGCAGTTTGAATTTTTTAAATGTAAATTTATATTTTAACGTCCAATTCAAGAAGTTATAAAAACATTCATAGATTAAATAAAATATACAAGAGGGAAAAAATAGTAAAGAGCAGAAATTAATGAAACAAAACATAGTGATATTCCCTGAAAACCCCAAATTGGTAATAAAAATATATTCAGGGCTGGGATGTAGTTCAGTAGTAGAGATGGTAAATAGTTGTACTATTCAATAGCTTTTGAATTATAGAAGAGAGAGAGAACTTTACAACTCACTTTATAAACAAATTATGATCTTCCTAGAAAACTAGGCAGGAAGCAATCCAGAAAGAAGATTTGCTAATTTAACTTACGAATGTAGTCACATTAATTGAATATAAAATAATAGTATACAGGGGCTGGGATTGTGGCTCAGTGTTAGAGCACGTACCCAGCACGTGTGAGGCACTAGGTTTAGATCCTCAGCACCTCATAAAAATAAATTGATAAAAGTATTGTGTCAAACTACAACTAAAAATATTAAAAAAATAATAGTATATAGCTTCCAGAATGGTAAAAGCAATAATGATAATGACTAAATTGGCTTTATTTTAGGTATTGAAGGAAATTTAACAGTAGAAAATGTTTAGACTAAGTTAATTGTCTAGAGAAACAGGTCAAAGAGAAAGACTTGTGGGAGATAAAGATTGTTTAGTAAAATTTAGTAGAATTTATGACAACAGTTCTTAGAAAATTTGAAATAGAAAGGAACTTTCTTAAACTAATAAGGATATGTATGGTACTGTACTTAACAGTGAAATATTGAAGCGTTTTCTTTGAAGTTAGGAAATTCTAAAAATGTGGCTTTGATGTAAGACAGACAAGTATGCCAGTGCTACTCAGCACTATAGTAAAGCTTAAGTTAGTGGGATTAAAACAATATAAAAGAATTAGAAGCATGAAACAAAACTAAAATTATTCACACATGATGTGATTGTGTAGAAAACACAGTATACAGATTCAATTTCTAGATCAAATAAGAAAATTCTGTAAAATCTGTAAAATTGCTAGATAAAAGATCAATATTAGAAAATCTGTTAGCACAACTTCTTAAAAGTTTTCATTTGTAGCTTTAACCAAGGACAAATTTAACAAAAATTATGCACGATCTTTATGTTAAATCATAGTTGACTGAAACAGTGCATAGAAGACTTAACATGTTGAGAGATTATTTTTGGAATGAGACATGGAGGATCATAATAATGTCAGCGTACTGCATACTAATCAATAATCCAGTCAATAGTGCATGTAATTTGACACATGAAATCTAAAATTCACATGGAAGGGCAAATGATAAACAATAACTAAATAATTTTGAGGAAGGAAAAAAGTAGGGACTTGGTGTTAAGATTTCTTTTTCATATGTCCTTTTTGACTGTAAGCAGGCAATAATGAACAAAGGGACATATGGAAAATAAAATTAAATTCTTATTTTATACCATGTATAAAAATAGATCACAGGTAGAATAAGTTCTGAATCTGAAAAGTAAATCCTTAAAATTTTATTTAAAAAAATCTTTACACCTCAGGGTTGGAATGTATTTCTTAAAGGTTTAGAGAGCGTAATCATATAAGAAGATATGAAATATTTGTTTATGTGAAAGATGAAAGCTTTTATGTGCTGTAAGACACCTAAGCATTGTGAAAAGACAAATATGCCCTAAAACAAAGGTTTGTTCTGCAGAAAGAACAAAACAAAATAGGCCAATTGAAAAATTGCCGAGAACTTCCAGAAAATTATTTCCATTTGCTCAGTCTTGTGAATGAATGAAATAATATGGTGTAAGAATCAAGGCAGGTAAATAAAAAAAAATACATGAGTATAGAATGTGAATTTAGGGCTGGGGCTGTGGCTCAGTGGTGAAACGCTTGCCTAGCATGTGTGCGGCACTGGGCTCGATTCCTTAGCACCACATAAAAATAAATAAATAAAGTCATTATGTCCATTTACAACTAAAAATTTTTTTTTTAAAAAATGTGAATTTAGGAGGCTGGGGTTGTGGCTCAGCGGTAGAGCACTCACCTAACGCTTGTGAAGTCCTGGGTTTGATCCTCTGCAAAGTAAAATAAAGATATTGTGTCCAATTACAACTAAAAACAGATTTTTAAAAATGTGAATTTAAGCCTGTTGTGGTGGTATGTGTTTATGGGAGGCTGAGGCAGGAGGATCTTAAGTTTGAGGCTAGCAAGACCTTTTCTCAAAATAAAAATGTGCTGGGGGCTTGGGTTGTGGCTCAGTGGTAGAGTGCTTGCTTAGCATGTGTGAAGCACTGCGTTTAATTCTTAGTACTGCATATAAATAAATAAAGGACCATCAATAACTTTATTTAAATAAATAAATAAATAAACAAACAAACAAATAAATAAATAAATGAATGTTCTGGAGATGTACCTCAGTGGCAAAATATCCCTGGGTTCACTTCTCAGTACCAAAAACAAAAAATGGCAACAACAACAATGAATGAATGAATTTAAGGATATTCTCTATTTCTGTTCTCTGGAATGTGCTTAATCCCAAGTAGTAACTCCATTGTAGATCTTTGTTTTTCTATCATCATTGAAGTCTCTGGGAAACACATTTTAAGATACTTTTTCTTGCACATTTTTTTTCTTTTTGCTTTACTCTTCATTATGTTTCTTATTGTATTTATGGACTTAATCTGTGTGCTGAGATGTGCTTTGAGTAAGTCTTCATTCTCTCAGCTGTCTAAAAAGCCATAATCCTTCCCCCATTGCTGCCTACTCTGGAAAACAGTTTATCTTCTGAATGGTGTTTTGCTTTTTGTGGACCTGGCAAGTAATAGCCTGTATTTGTACTTGCCTGATTTGAATTTGAGACTAGATTTAAAATAATTATTTCTTCTTCTATAAACATTTATTGAACATTTCTATGTGTTTTGCATTCTGTTGTGAATAATATATGAAGAGAATATACTTATTCTTGCTTGAAAGGGAGCTTATGGTCTAGTAGGCCAGATCATCCTAAGAAAAGAGAGTGGTTTAATTTTCTTCCTTCAATAGATAGTTTTCTCATAGTCCTTTGGATATAGGTAATATTTTGCTTTTCATAGTTTAGAAATATTGGGTTTGTAGCTCATTATTAGAGTGTATTTCTAGCATGTGCAAAGCCCTAAATTCAATTGCCAATACTGCAACAAAACAGAACAAAACATAGTTAGAGATGTAATATATTATATTCATGTTTTTCAGAATTTAAACAAGCAAGCGTATGATTTGGCAAAAGCTTTACTGAAGAGGACAGCTCAAGCTATTGAACCATATATTACCAATGTAAGTTTTAGTTGTGATTCATTGTCAAAGGATTACGCCAAAGTTTTAAATATTGTTAGAAGCAAAATTTCAGCAAGTAGTGTATACTTTGTAAATTTTGTGTTTTAACTATTAAGTAGTGTATTTTCCTTCTTCTTTCTTAATATTATTCTTGGTTAATATTTTCTGGAAGGTTCACTTTCTTGTTTGTTCATGTGCTTCTTTCAGATTGTTTAGGAACTAAAACAGCTTTTATTTTGGGTAGCAAGATACACTGTTTCTAATCTTAGAAAAAGAGTTAAATGTAATTACATAAAACCTAGGGAACTTTTCATTATTTAGAGAAATTGCTTATTGCTTTTTGGAGATTAAATTGATTTGTAAAGCAAGAAGATGTGAATTAAAATATCAAGATCTAGAAATTTATGGCAAGCTATGACTGGCAACAATTTGGTGAAAGTTGTTTATCTATTGCTATCATTGGGAGAGATTCCATTTAAAGCTGCATTTTCTGAGAAAGAGGGAAAATTGTAATGAAATGAGCACTTCCATTATCACCCAAACTCTATTTACTTATAATTGATAATCTTGTATTGATTTTAGAAGAAATATTTTTAGCCATTTAGGTTCATTGATAAAGCTTCTGTTAGGTTTTATTTTCTCTCCACTGTTGTTGAGTTGTACCACTCCAGGTAGCACCATTCATATTGTAGTATATGTTAATAGAGTGTCCTATAGAACACAAGTCTAGAAAACAGAGTCAGTGGTGGTTCCTGGAATTAACAGTTCTGTCCTTCTATCTGCTTTTCCCTTTCAATCACCTGTATGTAAATAAGTCCAGGACACAAATCTGTCATCTTGAAAAAAGCAAGCAAAGAAGCCTTTAGTTTAAATACTTAAATTCTCCTAAAATTAGAAGAAAAGAAATATTTTTGTAGTATACAAAAAAATATGTAGATAGGATATGAAAGATATCACTAAAAGATATACTGTAGAAAGTAAAATAATTTATAAAACAAATGGTAGATTTCTATTGTTTCTGGCTTGTTGCCTTAAAGAACCATATGATGATTTCGAAAAATAAGTTTAGTTTGTAAGAATATTGCTTTGAAGAGTTAACTTTCTAAAGCTGTACAATAACATTCTGTAGTTTGTCTTTGTAGCTCCAAGATTGGAAGGGATCTCCAAGTACAGCTTTGTACAATTTTGTGAATCTTGGTTTTTGCTTGAGTTAAAATGGTAGAATTCAGTTTTTTTTGTTTTTACTTAATGGCACTTGTAATGTGTTGATCCAGATTTAAGTATTGTAATTAATTACCCCTTGACTTTCCCTTGTTTCAAAGTGCCTCTCAATAGTATTTCTGTGGCCCAGTTAGAGGGCACACTAGGTGAGCTCCTCCTGGTGGTCATTTATTTAAATTGATATTGTCAAGCCAGATTTTTTGTTTGTTTTTTTTTTGAATACTTAATCTTATTTTAGTGCTTTTTTCCTGGCACAAAAATAAGGAAAGAACACGATCCCATGTTGTTATCTCTTCTAGGATTGGGGATTATAAATATTTCATTGGAGTAATTGAAGAAAGAAAATTATGTAAAATGGTAGTGGAGCTGCATGATTAGGTTCATTTTACTATACTCTCGATTTTGGGGTATATTTGAAAATATTGATAATGAAAGTTAAAGAAAGAAGAAATCCTCAAGGTAATACTTGGAATAATCCCAGATAAATTAGTGTAAAAACATTGCCTGATCACTTATACCTTCCCTTAATTTCCCACTGTTCTTACCTATAGAAATATAGAGGCTCCCTGACACCATCCTTACCCCTAGTTTCTTGTTGTGTTCTTTATCAGAAGCTGGGGCAAAGGGGACTAGTAAAGTTGCCCTACCACACTTTCAATTATATACTTATTTGTAGTACTTCATCCATTAATTTTGCATGTTTCCCTGTTCCTTGACTTATTTGACTGTCAGTAAAGAAGTTATTGAGAATTGCTTTTCTCTTCCTGTTACATTTCTTTCTCACAAGACAATTAAATTCAAGACAAAATTAGTACATGTTAGAAATCAGTCTCTACCTTTTTGGGCTCAGAGATGAAATAGCCATTGCTCATTTATTTTTCCAGTACAGAATTAGCAAATAAAAAGTAAGACACGGAGTCAGTTATAACCCCACTTCTCTTTTTCTCACTTGTTTTCACTCTTGCAAGTATTGACATTTTCAAGTTTATTCTTTATACAGAGGATTCTTACATATATATAAATACTTAAGAAGCTGTGTGGTGGCACATGCCTAAAATCCCAGTGGCTCCAGAGGCTGAGTCAGGAGGATCACAAGTTCAAAAATAGTAACTTGGCAAGGCCCTGAGCAACTTATTGAGACCTTGTCTCAAAAGGAAAAATAAAGAGGGGCTGGGGATGAGACTTAATGATTAAGTACTTCTGGATTCAATCCAAACAAAACAAAACTTAAGAGATTATTGTAGTTTAGTTGTTTGTTTTTCTTTTGAGATGGGATCTCAATATATAGCCCAGGCTATTCGAAAGTTTTGGGCTCAAGTGATCTTTCTAACTTAGCCTCTGGAGTAGGTTGGACTACAGGTGTGCACCTCTGTGCCTAGCAGAATATTTTTTATAATAGAATTAGTTTTAATGTGGCAACCTAGGAAACGAAACTAAAACATTATAAAAAAGAAAAAGTACTTATTGACAGCTCAGAGATTACCTACACAGATTACTTTTTAGCAATATTAACTATTTTTCACCATACCTTTTTACTTAAAGTTTTAGGATTCAGCACAAAATTACTTTGTACATTTACATGCTACAAATTAAATTTCTTAATATCACTGTCTCCTATATCCTTGTTAAAAGAGATAAAATTTGATAAAATCTCTTAATCCATGTCTTGGTTTTTGCTTCTGTAAATTGGGGCTAATAATGCTGGGGGTTGTAGTAAATAATATTGTTATTTAAGGTGAAAGTACTTTGTTAACTAAAATTAGCCATGTAAATCTAAGGTAGGATTTATTACTGACTTGTGCCTTCTTTCATTAGGAGGCAGTGCTATTAAGAAATATGATTTGTAATATGTAAATTAATTTCTTATTTGCAAATGAAAGACTAATGATTTTTTTTTGAAGAAGATGTTTCATTCATATCTATATCTGCCTTTACTTAACATTTAAGCCCTTACGTAGGGTTTCGTGTCTTTTACTCATATCAGAATACATATTTTTTTTTTTTTCAAAGAAAGAGTGAGAGAGAGTGAGAAAGAGGGAGAGAGAGAGAGAGAGAACTTTAATATTTATTTTTCAATATTTGGCGGACACAGCATCTTTGTTTGTATGTGGTGCTGAGGATCGAACCCGGGCCGCATGCATGCCAGGCAAGCGCGCTACCACTTGAGCCACATCCCCAGCCCCAGAATACATATTTTTTTAAATATTTATTTTTTAGTTGTAGTTGAACACAATATCTTTATTTATTTTTATGTGGCGCTGAGGATTGAACCCAAGGCCTCGCACGTGCTAGGTGAGCACTCTACCACTGAGTCACAACCCCAGCCCCAGAATACATATTATGTTATTTATTTATTCATTTATCAAATATGTATTGGATACCCACTCAGTGTCAGGCATGGTGCTAGACTCGTTATAAAATGGAGAAGATCAACTTGATCACTGCGTTTTTGCAAACTATAGGTGTTCAGTGAATGTTTTAGTGGAATTTGTAAAAAATAAAAGCAGAGAATGATTTTGTCTTTATTTTGTAAAGTAAGTTTTTTTCCCAGACTGATGGAAGATGATGATGATTTAATTACCATGGTGGTCATATTGGAATGGATTATTGTTCTTTATTAAGAAAAAGTAGATAGGAAAGGTAGCAGAATACAACAGTTACTAATAGGGCATTATGTAAAATTGTGGATGTGTAACCGACATGATTCTGCAATCTGCATTTGGGGTAAAAATTGGGAGTTCATAACCCACTTCAATCTAATGTATGAAATAGGATATGTCAAGAGCTTTGTAATGTTGTGAACAACCAATAAAAAAAAGAAAAAGAAAAAGTAGATTGAGGGATTTTTAAGTTTACTCTTTTTTTTTTTAAACAGGAGAAAATTTGTGAATAGAAGCAAAAAAAAAGCCACTTTATTTTTAGTATCAATGAGAATTTAACCTTTTAATGTCATGAAGTTCCGTTTTCACAGAATTGATAAATAGGAAGGGCAAATATGTTATTTTTAACATCCACCCCCCCCAAAAAAATTAGATTTGTTCTTTTGTCCCTTTCTTGACAAGGTAATCTGTATTGATTCATAGACCTGAATACTTCACTTACAACCAATTGAAGAGTGAAAAGAGTAAGTGGATAAAATATAGAAATGTGAAATACTTGACTCTACTTTCTATATAGAAAGCAAAAACCTAATTAAGCCATGTTGTGTATTAATTGTCACAGTGAGATCAGGGCATCTTGTGAGGTATAAAGAATCCATAACTACTCCTCTGACAAGACAAGGACACTTAAGAATCTATGGGTTTATCTTTAACTTTTTAGAGTTTTGGAAGATTTTAGGTAACAAGGAATTTGGTTATTGTGTTATATATCCTTATCCACTTTGGTAGTTATATGATGAATGATCGAGTGCAGAAATTATTTAGAGCTTGTTGACTGTGTTTATATGTGCTTTTAATTGGATTTTAATTAAGGTTGTAAACTTTGTACATATGTATACCTTGTTTATCAGAATGTAAAAGAAGACAAAAATGATTAAAAAATTTGCTTTGCATTAAAAATATAAAGCTATATATATGAAACATACAATTGGCTTCTACTTATAAAAGCATAAGAAGACTCTTTTAGATGCTGTTGTTTTCTGTACTCTAAGGTAAACAAGATGTGAACTTCTTCCCCTAAGGAATTTATCCAGTGAGGTGATGACATTCTTATTAGGGTTCTTCAGAGAAATAATCAGTAGGATAGGTGTATGTATATATGTATGAGAGGAAATTTACTAGGGGAATTAGTTCAAGCTATTATGGAGTCTGTCAAAGGCTGTCCGAAAGCTATATAACTAGAGAAGCTGATGGTTTATCTCATTCCAAGGCAAAAAGCTAGAGAACCCAATGGGAGAGGGGGAATTTGCTGGTGCAGGTCTTGTAGTCAGAAAGTCTGGAGAACCTGGAGTTTTGATGTCCAAGGGCAGTAATAGAGGTCCCAGCTCCAGGAGAGAGAACTATGAATTCGCCTTTCCACTGTCCTTTTGTTGTGTCTGGATTCCAGTCAATTGGATAGTACCCGCCCACATCGAGGGCAACCTTCCCCACTTGAGGAGTCCATGGATTTAGTCTTTTCTGGAAACACTTTGAAGACACATCCAATGCTTTACCAGCTATGCAGGTATCCCTTAATCCTACCAAGTTGACACTTAAAACGAAGCTGTCAAAAACACAATAAATTATCACAATGGGGAACAAGATGTATTTGAAAGGTAGAGGGTTTACTGTTACATATTAATTGATGAGTCAATACAAATCTGTTTTACTGTGTACAAGGTGAATTCCATGTTTTATTTTTTCACGTAGCCTTTAATGGTTTTCCTGTCCACTGTTACAAAATGTTTTGATATGCCTAGTTTGACTTTGCTTAAAATAATAATGAATTTAATGAATAATAAGACTTTGGCAAATTCATTTTATCTTTGGCATTTCTACTAATGGCAATTTTTTTTTTCCTCTTCAAAAGTTTTTTAATCAGGTTCTGATGCTTGGGAAAACATCTATCAGTGATTTGTCAGAACATGTGTTTGACTTAATTTTGGAGCTCTACAATATTGATAGTCATTTGCTGCTCTCTGTTTTACCCCAGCTTGAGTTTAAATTAAAGGTAACTGTTATAAAAATAATGTGATTCTGTCACCCAAGTTAGCAAAGAGTATTATATATGGCTATTTAATTCTTAAAAGTAATTTTAACTGAATGTAACAGAACTAGGAGTGTATTACCATTATTTATTTGTGTGTTTGTGTATCTCCAATGCCTGGCATGGTATCTAGCAGATTGTAGCTGGTTGCTGAATGATTAGCAGGATGGTTCTTTCCAGATTGATTCCAGTTTTGGCTTGCCTTTGAGATCATAGCTATACATTTGAGCATTGTTTTCAAAGAATGCATTTTATCGAGTACAGATTTCTTGATTGGGCCATAAGTTGTTTAGTTCATTATCCATATAATGGTAAATATTTTCTTATTCATATTATCTTATTATTGTTGAAAGTTTGTTTGGTTTTCACAGAGTCCTGTGAAATCTTTGGTAGCAAGTCATTACTTTGACATTAAATTATGCTGTTTCATTTGCAGAATTGGAGGACACCCCCCCCTTTTTTTCCTGGTCATTACAATAAAATTAAATAAAGCCAATTATAATGATTAAACTTTCATGGATCCCAGTGTATCACGCAGAAAAATTCCTAAATGATTTCTATGTAAATTTCTTATTTCTAAAAAAATTGATTTGTTTCTAAAACCAAAATAAAACAGTTCACATTGATAGTATGAATACCATAAATAACCCATGAATAATTATTCTTGTTTTAGTCTGGAGTATATTTTTCTCAAGTGAGACATTTGGTTGATTGGTCCCTTGCCCCCTTTTTAATGTGGTTAGCAATTTTAGTTAGGCAAGGCAGTCACACTTCTGATTATTTTTTGGTTTATCTGATTTTCTATAGTAAAAATAAAATAAGTGCTATGTGCATTTTCCTACACACTCTGAAAAATATAAAAATAAGGAAATTATCATCCCTGCTTTCAGCCAACTTAACATCTAGTATGGGAGGAAGAGGAAAAAAAATCCATATCTAATAAGAGTCCAGATATTTTAAGTGTCATAAGAGATACAAACAGCATACAATTGAAGCAAAGGAGACAGCATGCAGAAGCATATAGAGGTAGGAAGGTGCTGGGTGAATTTCTGGAACACAAAAGAATTATAGTTGAAAGGTAGCATAAAGTAAATGTAAATCACTCCTGGATGCTTTGCTCGAAGAACCTTAATGAAGTAGATTTCCAGGTATTAAATCAGACCAGTTGAATCAGAATTTCTGAAAGTAAAGACCAGGCGTCAGGTTTGTTTGTAATCTTTAGAGATGGTTCTAATGTATAGCCAGCACTGATAAGTACTTATTTTGCGGAATAAAGAGATGAGTTAGATCATATTGTGGAGGCTCTTGAACACTAGGATGAGTAAGGCATTGGTTTAAAAAAATTTTGTAATGTGCTATCCATAACAACTTGAGTATTAGTGCTATTTGATAGACCTGATTGCCACACTCTATGTTCAAGTCTACTATTGTGATTTACTTGTTCATTTAACCATTCATTTGTTGAGTGGTACCAAAATCAACAATGAAGTTGAATTTTCATCCCCAGGGTGTCTGCATTATAGAATATACACCAGAAATTTTAATTTTCACATATGCAAAGCTTCATCATTATGCTGCAGAACTTCATTTAGGAATCTGCTCTATGTAGCTTAACTGGCTCTCCTAGTGGGAGACTTCAACACATACTTATTTCTACAAATAGCTAAGAATTACAGTCATACAAAGTTCACTGTTTATTATAGGCCTGGCCTCCTCAGGTGTCCATTCTTAAAAATGACAGTCTTTCAAGACTCTTTAGTAGGTTACGAATGGAAGTAAACCTTAGATGTAGGAGGGGCCCTCTAACATTATCATACTTTTAAGACTGTGTTTTTATGTAGGGTGTACTACCTTAATGTAATTTGAGAAGATTAGCACATTTATGATGAGTTTAATTTTATAAAAAGTGTAGTGGACATTTTTTATGCAAGTTTTTCATTTGGAGTTCATAAAAGTTTTTCTGTTTCTGTGAATAGAAAGATAAGAGAAACCATGGGATAAGGGAAACCATGGGATAAGTCATGTTCTGAACATCTGCTTTATGATTTTAAAATTGGTTATGTTTTGTTGTAGAGCAATGATAATGAGGAACGACTCCAAGTTGTTAAACTACTAGCAAAAATGTTTGGGGCAAAGGATTCAGAATTGGCGTCTCAAAACAAACCACTTTGGCAGTGCTACTTGGGCAGGTATATGATTTTGGTTTCCTTGGAAAAAAGTAATATACATTTATATCTACTTAGATTGCTTTTTTTAAAACAGCATTTATATTTAAGTTGTGTCCTCTGAAATCATTAAAATATATATGGAAAAGACGATATGATACCAGTACAATCATTTGAAGTTTTCAATGTTGATAATGGTATTTCAAAATTTCCCTTTATCTTTTCATTCTATGATGATATATTTTAAAAGCTATCTCACATAGTATTACAACTATAAAATTAAAATATACAATTTCAGAGTCTGAAAATACTTCAGGGAGATGAAACCCCTCCACAAAAAGTTGTATTTAATTAGATTATTTGGAGATAATTAAAAAAATAAGGATATTAGCAAAATTGATAAATAAATGACTTATGTACGTTTCTCTTTCTATCTTTCTGTATTTTTTAATGATGACCTAGCTTTCCTTTTATGCCTTTATTGAGCCACATAATACCTGAAATTGGTTGCAAGATTTTGAGTGTGTTTTTGGATGTTACTTTCCTTTGGGAGAGATTCATTTCATTACCTTTTCACAAAGAGATTCCTGACCTTGAAAATATAAGAGCACTACAAATGCTATGGCTGAAACCATAATTTAACCTTGAGACTAAAGGATAATTTTTATTCTCTTAAATTATTCTGACAACACATTATGCAGTTAAGTCATACACTAACAGGATTTAAAGGTTCTGATTCTATTTTTGTGTTCAAATGTTTGTACTGGTATCATAACGTCTTTTCCATTATAATGATAGAACAGTCAGTGATTTTAAATAATCTTTTGGTTTCATTTTTCTAAATTTGTTAAATGAGTATATAAGCCTTTATAAGTGCCTGTTGAGCTCTAAATTACGAATCTGATTTCTTAGTGTTTACATAGTTCAATAATAATCAAAAAATTTTTTTTGTACCTTTATTTTGTTTGTTTATTTTTATGTGGTGCTGGGGATCTAATCCAGTGCCTCACGCATGCTAGGCAAGACTCTACCACTGAGCCACAACCCCCGCCCATCAATAATAATTTTTTAATGAGGAAGTTAAGATAATAAATATTAGCCTATTGTCACCCCATTGTCACTTATTTTTTTTTCCCTAGAGGTGTTTTTTTTTTTAACTTTAATGCAGTGGAAAGTTCTTGGACAGCAGGGTACAGTATTCTATCATTTTAAATTATGCAACTCCAAGTTCATTTTATTTAAATTTCTGAAAGAGAAATACATTTTTAATGTATAGTCATGTATTGCTTAAATGACAGAGATACATTATGAGAAATGATTAACTTGTGATTTCTTGTTATGTGACCATTTTAGAATGTGCTTACATGATCTAAGATGACTGTGACATGAAGTGAAATTTTTCTGTCTCACTACAACATTAAAGAACCATGGTAATATGGGTTCTGACATTGATTGAAATGTTATGTGGTACCTGGCTGTTATAGACATTTAGTATATTTTAAAATTAGGACTTGTATTATGCAGAATTTACTTTATAGGTTTTCGGTTGGGAAATCCTATTTACGTGACACCTTTTATTACATTGTAATTTTTCCTTTTAATATTAATGACACAAAACTCACATAGAATTAAATAGTACCAACTTTTGGGCTGGGGTGTAGCTCAGTGGTAGACAACTTGTCTAAGGTCTGGGTTTGATTTCCAGCACAAAACACAAGAAAAACACCACGAAAACAACAATAACAGAAATAAATGAAACACAACACCAATTTTTAGTAGCTGTCTTAGAAGATATTTCATTGTATTAATTTGTAATGATAATGAGCTGCATGTGTAATTGAAAAAAGTATGAGTAAGGTATATAGGATTGAATAGTTGAATTCAAAACACTTAGGAAACTTGGAAACTTTATATGGACCCATAGGCCAGATTTTAGTACTTTCTGTACTAGAGAGGGAGGTGGTACTTTATAGAGTTAAAAAAAAAAAAAGTTGAGTAATTTGGTGCTGATTTTGAAGGCTTTTTTCTTCTTTATATAAATGCTAAATTTTATTTCTTACGGTATTGGGTGATACAAAATTTGGTAGTCTTTTGATTTTACAGAACTGAGCCATGTAAAGATATTGAATAGAAAATCATGACTTCACTTTAATGATATTGACACTTAATGTTTTTTAAAAAAGAAAATAATTTTGTATTTCTTTATGAACGAATGTATATAGACTTTGAACACCATCCATTAGTGATAATCTACAAAATATCATATGCTTTCTGATGGAAAACACAATACTGTCTTTGAAGTAGTCTTGCTGAAAATAAAATTGAATCCTAATATGATTATATTTCTAGATATCATTAGCTATGTCTTAAGATTAGGAACCTGTTAATAGATATCAGAATGATAAAATTAGCAAAATCTAAACCATGGGAAAAGTCTATACTTATACATCATACCATTTACTCCAAAAAAATTATTAAAAATGTGGGGGTGGGAACAAAATTAAGAGATTTACATGGCATATCAACCAAAGGGATTTAAATTTTTATAGTGACATAAGTATTTATAGATATAGTTTGCTTTGCTATTATTGGAAACATAAAAATTGTGATGTTTAATTGGATAGGAATAATTTTGGGATAAATTTGAAGTCATGTGATATAAAATAACAGGAGTTTAATGTGACATTCGTGAATGTCCTATATTTAAGAAAAAATACTTTGGAGAAAACTTTTTTTTCCAAACATGGAGTAGGATTTATATAACATTTCTCTGGAAAAAAAATATACACCCATCACATGTACATTTACAACAGATATATTTTGAAAGGTCTTTTTTTTTTTTTTTGTACTGGAATTGAACATAGAGATATTTAATCACTGAGTCACATCTCCAGACCTTTTTTTTATTTTGAGACAGGGTCTTGCTAAGGCTGGCCTCGAACTTGTGATTCTCCTGTCTCAGCCTCCTGAGTCTCTGAGATTACAAGCATGCACCATCTTGACTAGCTGAAAGTATATTTATAGGAAAATATTGTCATTCTAATTCTTACATCTAAGCCAAATATTTAATGTTTAAAAGATTCTCTCAAGTTGCATGGTTCTTAAAATTATGAGATTGCTTTAGTTGATTAATTGATATATAGTCAAAAAATTTGTTAAAAATGGTCTGGCTTCATTTTGGATTTTCCTATATAAATTGACTTTTCTTTAATTCAAAAAATAAAATTGAGTATAGATTAAATACATCTGTTTCTCTTCTAAATATTACTGTGTGCCTTTATATTTTATCAGGTTTAATGATATCCATGTACCAATACGCCTGGAATGTGTGAAATTTGCTAGTCATTGTCTCATGAACCATCCTGATTTAGCAAAGGATTTAACAGGTACTATATACATGTAACAGCAAATATTCCTAGGTGTTCTTAGTGGGCGGGGTGTGTGTGTGTGTGTGTGTGTGTGTGTGTGTGTGTGTGTGTGTGTGTTTGTTTTACAATCCTTACTTTTATAAAGGCAAAAATCTTTGTTGTTTTAGTAGTTGAAATTGTCTTATTCCAATTCATCATCTTGAAAATTATTCTCTGAAGCTATAATCTTTATAGCATAGTTCCTGTGTTGGCTAGAAACACCTATGAAAAGTTACTGTCTTCATGAAAATTAGTTTCTTAGTTAACGGACAGTTCCAAATTTTTTTACAGAATTTGAATTTGAACCGGTGTTGACTGAATAGATTGTTAAGACTCATAGTCTTTAATATTTTAAGAACTAGGTGAGAGTCATTGATTTGTAATTTAATTTCACTGTGCTAGTTGGAGGTAGCTTTAAAACTCTGGATGGCATAAGCCAGTTCAGAAATTTGCATTTATGTACTAATGAGAATATCATATCTATTACTGTTCTGTTCAATTTTTAAATATTATTAAATAGCCCAGAAGATTTAGATTAGTTTAGCAGCCACTATGTCTTCCTTATGAATGTTAGCACTTGCTGTGTTTTTGAGATTAAAAACGTATATAGTCAAAATGCCCTCACAAACTGTTCTCCCTGCTTTTATAGAGTATAGCTACTCAACTGAATTTGGTCTACATACCATCCATGTTTTTATAGCTACCACATGTGTATCTTTCCATAAAGAATGTATAGTATTGGGCTGGAGATGTGGCTCAGCGGTAGCGCGCTCGCTTGGCATGTGTGAGGCCCGGGTTCGATCCTCAGCACCACATACCAACAAAGATGTTGTGTCCGCCGAGAACTAAAAAAAAAATAAATATTAAAAAAATTCATTCCCTCCCTCTCTCTCTCTCTCTCTCTCTCTCTCTCTCTCTCTCTCTCTCTCTCTCTCACTCTCTCTTTTAAAAAAAAAAGAATGTATAGTATTATAATGTGTTTAGAACATTTCATTGAAATATTATTTGAATTTGATGGGAGTTGAACTTGCTGTCTTATTCTACTATTTCTTTTTTTTTCCTTGCTTCTTTCTTTTTATGTTTCTCTCTCTTTTCTGTTGGATGGATTTTCTTTGTTTTAATTTTTCCTTTCTTTTCTGTGGGTTCCAAAGTAAACACTATTTTTTGGTGCTTTGAGTACATAATTGGTAATGAAGTCTAAAATTAACCAGAACTATAGCTTTTTTTCTGAGCAATCACAGACCCTTAAAGGCTTTAACTTATCAGTCTCTCATCTTTCACATTCTTTTAGTCATTTATTTTTTTAAAACTTCCCAATTTGTAGTACATTTTTAAAATATTTATTTTTTAGTTATAGGTGGATACAATGTCTTTATTTTATATTTATGTGATGCTGAGGATCGAACCCAGTGCCCCATGCATGCTAGGCGAGTGCTCTACCTCTGAGCTACAATCCCAGCCCTGTAGTACATTTTTAACTGCCTTTTTTTTTACAGTCTTCCTTATCATTGCTTTTCAAATCTTAATTACTACTACTGAGTTTCTTTTGATAAAGAATACCACGAACTATATTCATTTGTATTTAAACAAAAACTTGTCATAGTAATGCATTTATATTAAATTATTATCAATCATCTAAAGAAGCAGGTATTTTTACCAGTTTCATCCTTTTCCAGGGAGACATCTCACTTTGGAGCTGTCTATCTTCCTTTTCACATCTGGATTGCTTATACAGTTAGCTGCTTCTGTATAGCCTTGATACTGGAACTATGCATTCTTCTTCCCTTCTTTGCCCTCCCTCCACATCGACTCTTTTTTTCTTTCTTCCTCTCTCTTTCCCTTTCTTCCTGTCCTTTTATTTCTCTGCCTGCATGTCTGTGTATCTGTCTGTCTGTTTCACCCTCCTGTCTCCCCATGTCGTCTTTCCTCCTTTTTTCCCTCTGGATATTTCTTTTTTTATAGCATCCTTTTTTTGTGTTATTCGATGTAGTATTTTCTGCTACCATGAATGTTAGTTTTGTGGGGAGTTCTTTTCCTCTACAAAATGTTTTTAGTAACTGCCCCCCCCCACACCACCATTTTATTGTTTTTGTGTCTGTTTTCTTTGTTAAAAACATTTCCTCAAAATGCTTGGTAATTTGAAGCTGTTTAATGGGAACAGGAATGTGACTAAATGAAAAGCCACTTGGAAATTTCTGAGATTATGAATGGATCTGTCAACTCTGAACTTTAGGGTTATAAGGGTGAGTTATTTGTGGGAAGACCCTTACTTTAGATATTTCTACTTTAGTGGGTCGGATTTCCATGAAGAACGTCCTTTCTGTAAGGACAGTGGATTTCTGCATTCACATTTCTTGTCTGTTGTTTACTTAATATTCTTTTAGATTATGATGTCCATGCCCTCAACTGTTTGGGTATTCCCCACGTTAGAGATTCTTTAATTTGCACTATTTTCTTTAGGATCAGTTTGAAATGGCATAGGGGTAATCTTCTAGATGGGTTGTTGTATTTTCTCAGTTTTCATCCAGGTGCCCCTTCTCCCTTCTTCTCCATTGCCTGAAGCTCCAGAAGTACTTGTACAGTTCCTATGACTTTTGTATAATGTGTAATATATGGATTGGTTTACCAATTTCCCCTTTACTGGCTAGGAATTTTGTTTTCTTGAAAATCTAAAGTTATATTTGTTCACTTACTTTCCAAAGTCTAGTTTTTTCTCTCCTTTTGTGTCTCACTTGTTCATACCATTCTTAAAGATTTATTCTTGAAAGTATTTAGGTATGACTTATCTCAAATATTTTTTTATTTGTTATTGTTAGATATACGTGAAGTAGAGTATATTTTGACATATTATACATACATAGTGTATAACTTATTCTAATTATGATCCCATTCTTGTGGTTGTGTATGATATGGAGTTTCATTGGTGTTCCAATATATTTTTTAGTTTTATTATTCATCTTTAAGAAGCTTAAAGAATTCGAAATAATTCAGTATGAAAAACTGGTCATATTCTCTTAAAATTTATTATTAAAATTTATTTTAATGGTATCAAAATGATACCATTAAAATAAATTCTTCGTTTATTTTTAGGCTTTCATTTTAGATTTTGAATTTTCTCACTTTTATACAGTGTTTGTCATTTTTTTCATTTGTTTAAGTATAATCAGACCTTAGTGTTTTTTTTCTTTTCAACTTGTAGCAGTCTGTACCAAGTTAAATTATACATGACTACAGAGAGCTTCTCTTTCTTTGAATTTGCTCTCATGTTAGGTCACATAGGTTGTAAAGGATTTACAAAGTAGGAAAGAGATAGTGCTGGGAATTAACTGCCAAAGTTTATTGTTCCTTCTTAGGTCTCTGTTGGCTTTTTCTCTTTCCTGATGACCTTAGATATAGTCTCTCATTTTTTTTCCCCTTGAACTTTTATTTATTTTTTTATTGATTATTTTAATTGTACATGACAGTAGAATGTTTTGATAAAATTATGCATGCATATTTAATATCTTATTCTAATTAGTACCCCATTCTTGTGGATGTACACAATAATGGGATTCGCTTTTTTTTTTTTTTTTCATATATTCTTCGAACTTTCTAACTGCCATCCCTTTTCTACAGATGAGGGCTATATTCTATCTATTTATTTCATTTTATAGAAGATTTCTGTCTTATTTCTTTCTTCCCTACGTGAAATATGGTGGCAGATCTTCTGAGATTTTCACTGCTAGAGAGTGACGAAACTCTAATGAGAGTAAGAAAACAATCCTTCATTTTGTTTGAAGGTGAAAGCTTTGATTTTTATCACTTTCTATCAGATCTTCAATTATAATATTTTCTTTTAAGCTCACCACCGCTAATATTTTAAATTCCATGGGCTTCATTCCTGACCAGGACTATCATCTTACTTTCTGCATATGAACCTTGTGCTGCAGTGGTTCTCAACCCCAGCAGATCCAGCGCTTCTCTTAATCAAATAACTTATAATTCTACTTTTGATGTCCTTAAATAAAATTTGTAAAGTAATTTACTTAATGTAATTAAAAAATTATATCCAGATGTAATGTATAGTTAGGGAAAGAATGGATAGGACAGTAGGCAGGGAGACTATGTGCTGAATGGGTCTTGGCCATTCACGGCAATGGGTCTCCCTTGTTTTCCTCTAGCCTAGAACATTGACCTTGACCATCTCAGGCTATTACCTGTAATTCTTTAGACAAATGTATTACTTTTCTGAAAGTTAAACCTCAAAGTAATTTACATGCTTTGTGTTAGTTGATGCACAGGTGCATTATAGATTCTAATGTTATCTGAGGGTCACTAAATGTTCTGAATTTTGTGAATTTAAAGAAAGATTATTTAGCTTATAACATCTTAATAATTTAGGTGTAGGCTATCTTTGGAATTTAGAATGCAGAGCTAAGAGAGGGGAAGTCAAAGAATAGTTCTCAATTGGTAAGCCACTGTTAACATTTATATAGATTTTTGGCACTCCTTGCATTCAGCCAAAGTCGGCATCTCTTGTCTCTTTAGGTCTCTGAAATTTTTAAATATTTCCTGGGTTCTGTTCTGAAAATGAGCTTGTTTAATGTTTTCTTTCTCATTTGGATTTCATCCTTTTCCTTTGTCCTGTGTCATTTACCTGTGTTGTATCTGTCAAAATTTTGTTGACAGATCATCTCTTGCTATGATCTCTTTTATGTTTCTCCTTTAACCATTTTAGTAGAGTTTCAGGAGTAAGCAGAAATATGTTATACACACAGATCTATCTTCTTTTGCTGGTAGTAATTGTGAGATTCAGTCTTGTGACTTTAGCCAGATTTTGAGGGATGCAGCCATATTGTGAAGAATATTAGTAGATGCTTTGTTATGCTAATAATTGAGAATTTCTTTTTTCTTCTCCATTATTACTTTCTCCTCTCAGTTGATGTCTATGAAATAATAATAATATTTGTGTATACTTGTTTAACATGAATGACTAGTTTTAGAGAAGTTGTGAAGCATCTTAAAATTGATGGAGTGTCATTGGATTTTTTTTCTTTCTACGTGACACATAAAATAGTATGTGATGCTTTTGGAGTACAGTTAACTATAAAACTTCTGTATGTATCTTGGTAAGGATAGGAATTTGAGCTCTTTTAACATGTTCATTTGAAATCATAGTGCTAAATTTACTGGGTTAGGTAAACAACATTTGCATTTCTTTAGAAGTTTTTTCTAGCAACATGTAGTCTTTCTCACTTTTAGAATAGTTTCTATTAATACAGCATGTGCAAAGTGGAGGGGTTATGACATGGGCAGTGATGTTATGGGTGCTTGAATCATAATTGTTTGTTAAAACTGTTTCTAGAGAATTAAATCTACTCAAAATCAAAAATACTTTTTGTGTATAGGCAAGACTATTTTTAGTAACCCAAACAACCAAATTTCTCTCTCATAATAAAAAGATGAGTAGTATTTTGTTTAATTTGTGTTTAGTTTTTGGACCTAAAGCCTAAGATTTCATTACTGAAGTATGTTAAATTTGTTTTCCAGTTTACTCATTGCTATGAATGAACTCTATGTTTTTGACTCATAATTGTGAAATCTGTTTCATTTCTTCTATCTTTCCCTTGGCCTTTTCTCATTTAGTCGAACTGCCCCAAAATCTTTCTTATTCTGTTTCTTGGCTGCCAATATCTCAATTTTATTCTTTCAGTAACCTTATTCAGGGTTTCCTTAATTTCAGGAAAGAAATTCTAATACTCTAGCCTTTTCCCAATAGCACAGCTTGACTTGAGTGTTTTATCTACTTATATGGAAAACAAAAACGAAATGTTTAACATTGATAGAATTTTGTTCATTTCTATGATTTGCTTAATTAATGAAGTTAGAAACTACTTAATTTGCTTCCTTGCCCAGCCAATGAGGAGAGAGGTTTTACTGTTCAGTTGCATGTAAGCATTATTATTTGATTGAAGGGCTGACCTTTCTCCTCTTCCTTTCTCTTCCTTTTTCTGGCTCTTGACTTTCTTGAAATATTGAACCTTCTACTTAGGTTTTGTTTTTGCTGTGGTTTATTTTCACAGGTTTTCTGCAATCTTTTTAAACATTTTAATTGTTAAAGTTTCCATTTTAATCAAAGAGTATATTATCTTTCAGAGTATCTTAAAGTGAGGTCACATGACCCTGAGGAAGCTATTAGGCATGATGTTATCGTGTCTATAGTTACAGCTGCTAAAAAGGATATTCTTCTGGTCAATGATCACTTACTTAATTTTGTGAGAGAGCGAACATTAGATAAACGGGTAAGTAGAAATAAGTAATAATAAGTAGGTTTTTATTTTTAATATTTGAAAATAGTATTTCACTTGAAAATACTGTTTTTTAATAAATATAGTAGTTAAATTCAGTATCTGGGGCTTGAAGGAAAGTGAAGGGAAATGAAAAACTACTACTACAGTTTACTGAATTTGTACAATAGAAGCAGTTTTACATTATAAAGAAAACTTTTTTATTTTTATTTTAAGTGGAGAGTGCGTAAAGAAGCTATGATGGGACTTGCCCAAATTTACAAGAAATATGCTTTACAATCAGCAGCTGGAAAAGATGCTGCAAAACAGATATCATGGATTAAGGACAAATTGCTACATATATATTACCAAAATAGTATTGATGATCGGTAAGGACACTATATATGTGTATTTGATGATTTGGGGTGTAATTTCTTGATCTGTTGCTTTATGCAAACTGTTTTGATTGCCACTTTAAATTTTCTCCTTAGTTTTTATTACAAAGGAAATGAAATGAGTAGTTTCTCTTTTTCACCAAAGCCACAAAAGAAGCAGTAATGTGCACAACTTTAGGGATGGGTACAATTTTTATATTATTTTTTATGCATTATTTGTGAACAGAGTTAAATCTGAAAGTAGGAATATATCTAGTTATAATTTAATTTTGTTTCATTATTGTGTTATAAGGAGTCTCAGTTTTTTCAAATGAAATTCAAATAAAAATAAACTGGATTAAGGGCATTTTAAATAGAACCAATTCCTAGTCAAGGCTAAATACAGTTTATAAATTTGTTTAAAAATACATTATCTGCCTAAGGATAGATCTTGTATGGATCTCAGTCCTTTCACAATCAGTAAAGCCACAAATCCTGTTTACAGTCTGAATTGACAGCTTATTAGTGGGATCTAAATGGTTATGCCTATAGCATGTTAGAGTGAGAAAAGAAGCATAGGTTTGTATCAAAATTTGGAGATTTGTAGAAATTAGAACTTGAGGTCTTAGGGGTTAACATTATCTAAGAAATTTATTTTCATAAAAGTAGTTTTTAGACTTTTTGAGTGGCTGGTATTAGTGTATAGAATTTGCATTATGACTTGCTAGTACATTTCTTTCTTTTTTGGGGAGAGGGGGTAGTGCCTCTTCTTCTGGGCCTCTTCATGCAGTAAGCCATGGTGGGGGGAAACAGAGGTGCCATCAAAGCTCTAGGCTAACAAAGGAAATGAGAGAGAGGACTTAGTAATTTCTGAGTACTTTTAACCAGGCTGTTTTTCATGATAATAACTTTAAAAAGTCAGGAATTTGTTTAATATGTATTTATTGTATGTTTTAGAATTTTACATACAAATTTAGTACATTTAAAAAGAGTCAACATGGTCCCTTCTTTGTGCTTTTATAGATTACTTGTTGAACGGATCTTTGCTCAATACATGGTTCCCCACAATTTGGAAACTACAGAGCGGATGAAGTGCTTATATTACTTGTATGCCACATTGGATTTAAATGCTGTGAAGTATGTCTCAAATGTCACACTCTTCTTTTCATCTTTTGCACTATTGGATTTTATGGAAAAGAAACCACAAATAGCTTTATTTGAAAATGTAAACTATGTACTGTAAACATTGTTTTAAAGGGTCAAGACACAATAAAATACTCAACTTTTTTTCTTTTTTTAAGAAGTTTTGTCAAAATGAGATCAAGCAACTTAAAGCAATTAAAAAGTAGAACTAATTGATTTGGAATCTTTTAGAATTTGATTTTTTTCTAAGGTTTTCATATTGTTGGTATCTCAAGAAATGTGATATACCTATTTTTTTTTCCCTTAAGGTGTTAGAAAGGTCCATATTATGAAAATACTATCATCTGATTCTTAAGTGGTACTGATTTAAATTATGATATAAAGCAGTAGGACACAAACTTTTGTGCTACATACCCTCAACACAGTATTATAGTTTAGTAAAAGGGTAAGCACAAATTGTGTGTGTGTGTGTGTATGTGTGTGCGTGCGTGCGCGCGCATGAGTTTGTTAATTTACTTGCCATACTGGGGATTGAACCCAGTACATTTTACTACTGAGCTGTACACCCAGCCTTTTTTATTTTATTATGAGTCAGGGTCTCATTAAATTCCTAAAGCTGGCCTTGTACTTGCATTCCTCCTGCCTCAGCTTCTATAGTTGCTGTGTGTTACCATACCTGACTACAGATATATTTTTATGATCACATTTTATTCAAAAAGTACCTTTGGATTCTAGGTAGTGAGTTAATATTTGAGACATGGAAGACACATTGCTAATCTAATTGAATCAAATTAAGGATTAAGAAGTTGAGGTCTAGGGATTTACTGTAGATCTTAGAAAGTGTAAACCCATAGTAGTCCAGTGGTTTACAACTATTGAGAATTAACATGTTCAGAAATTGGAGTTTGAAAGAGCCATATGTAATTTTCATTTGTACTTCTGCTTAATGGGACTTAAGACTTCATTTCCTCCTTAGTAAAAATTATACATTACTGATAATTTATATAGAAATGTACATTCCTTGATACCCATTGTATTTCAGGCACTGAAATATGCATTGTCTATGAATAGTTTGGCATTATAATGGAAAAGTAGTTGCAAAAGACATACTGTGACCCATAAAGCTTAAAATATTTATTATCTGGCTTTTTATAGGGAGAAATAAAACCCTATACAGCCTCTAATTCAAGTAGTATTTTTCTGATTTTACATATAGTAAACTGAATTACACAGAAATAATTAACTTGCATAAAGTCAAATCAGTTTTAGTAAGAGAACCATGTTTCAAAATCAGTTCTTCTTGGTTCCAAAAGTCATTGTTTCCTACTGTATGTAGTAAAATATACTAACTATATTTAATTTTATTACATATATTGTAAATTTTTCACTGCAATTGGAATGCATCTTAAAATAGTCACTTGTTGTAGTTTAATTGGTGGTTCTTTTTCTTATGGTACAGTTGATAGCCTCTTAGATTGGATGAGATGTGGCATATATATCCTGTTTGAAACAGTCTTATTGGAAATCGAAGCATATCTTGACTCCTTGACTCAATTCAAATATCATTCAGCTGTAAAAATGAAGTGAAGATGCTTCTAAACAAAAATTGAGAATTTGCTATTTCAGATCTTATGTGAAAAAATTACTTAAAGAGTTGTTTGGTTTTTTTTGTAAGAAAGAGAGGATATGGAAGAAGCAACAAAAATTTCAAATATATTTGCAAATCTAAATAAAGGATTATAAAAATAATAAGGTTTTTTTTTGATAAGGATGATGTAGATTTAAAAGTAAGCATGCATCTAGGCTGATATTTAATCAGCATACTCCCTGCAATTAATTGTATGTGAACTCTCTCAAGTGTCCCTGGAACCCTCCGTCCCATAGTTCCTTGTGTCTAGTCATAGAAGGAGGGTCTCCAGGACATTCTTCTACTGCCCACTGTTCTGGTTGGTGCCATGACATTGTGAAAAATTTTGGACCTTATCAGACATAAAACATGTAAGATAATAGGTAAGTAATATGCACTAAAAAGTGTTCTAATGTTCTTTTATCATGTAAGAGTAAAACTATAGACATGTCAACTAATGAGACCATATGTCAGGTACACATTTTAGAAATTTAACAGTCACCTTTAAAAGAATGGAATTAGTACAGAGTTTCCAGATCCAGGGAATGAAAAAGAATTAATAAAAACTTAATACTAGAAATAGAAAATAAGAAAAATAATTGTAAGTAGAAACACAAATTATAAATAGTACTTATAAAACAAACCATATCAGACATTACTCTTCACTTAAATGATAAATATATTTGATTGAATTTAAAAATAAAGCACTCATTAATAAGAGATATTCTGAAAAATAATGCCACTGAAATGTTGAAAGTAAATTTTACTTTAGGCCTGTCCTTGAAAAGACTTTGATTCTACAAAAATAGTTTGTGAATAAAATATAACTGTTTAAGTTAGGTATATATCATTTTATCCTCACCAACTTTGGAATTAACTGATCCACAGTAATACTTGCCAAAATTTTAGTATTTACCTGTGTTTTCTCCAAAGACCATTACATTCTTTATTCTGTAATGATAATAAATTACATAAATGTGAGCTATTATGTATAATAAAATTAAAATATCTACAAATATACCATCCAACTTGTGAACTTGTTGCCCTTCCATCTTCCTATCTTTTTCCCAGAGATAACCTCTAGTCTCTCGTTTCTCTCATCTCCTATAAAAAATACCTTTGTGTACGTATGGATGTGTAGGTATCCCTTAATAATATTTCTGCTTCTTTTTGAACTTGATGAAAATGGAATAATTTTGTGTATTGTCTCGTGACTTTTTTCATTCTTGTGTTTCACAATTCATCTGTATTATCATAAATAGTGAAAGACTATTTATTCACTGCAGTATAGAATTACATTATGTCATTAAACCACAATTTTATTTCATTTTTTCACATTGGAAATTTGTCTCAATAGAGAGAATGGATGTGTGTCTTAATTCTTTTCATGGTATTTATTGGGAATTGTACTCGTCAGGCCTGCAGTCCACCACTGAGCTGTACTCCAAACCCTTTCTTTCTCTCTCTCCCTCCCAGTCCCCTCCCTCCCTCCCTCGCTTCTTCCTTCCTTCTAGTCGTATTATAAATATTTAAAGTTTAGTGCATGCCTTCAGGGGTTTCTCTAAGGTATAATTACATATTTTCCTTAATTTAGCTACATTTTGGAATCACCTTGAGAGATTTAAACAAAACCGACACCTGTATCTCTCCTTAAAAGCTTCTCATTAAATTTGCCTGGAAGACAGTCTGGGCATTAGGGGTTTCAGAAAAACATTCAGGAAATTCTAATGGACAGTCAGTTTGGAATCACTAGTGTATAGCTAGGAGTAGAATTGCTGAGTATGTTTATTTTCATCATTATAAGCTAGTATTGAATTGATACTACTTTATAATTCTACCAGTGGTTTCTGAATTTCTACATTCTCCTGTATATTATCAGACATCTTAAATTTTTGCTAGTTTTTTGAATATTTATCTTTAATTTTCCTGAATATTGATAACACTGATCTTTTCATAGCTTTATGGACTGTTAATGTTCTAATATTATCATAGTTCTTACCACTTGTGTATTGTAACACCTGTCTTTATCATTTAAATTACCATTCTAGCCCAGAAGGTGTTTAAATGTATGACCTTCTTTAGTCTGGAAAGGGCTTTAAAATAGCTCCTTGGTAGGCAGGTTCCTGGTGAGAACTTGTTTGGTAAGGATTCTTTCTTATTGTTGAAAGAAGCATATATTTTATTCTGTGACTGTTTTCTTTTGGGGAAGACAAGATATTTCCTAAATGTAAGACTTTTGACATGAACCAATTTTTGGATAATCCTGAGCAAATGAAATATCTTGATTATTGAAAAAGAGGCAAGCTTAAGTACCATCTGATAATGGTGTGTATTTCCACCTCCAACATGTTTCCTAGAACTTTTTTTCATTATGAGAGTAGAGGTTAGTATCACATGTCTTAGTTGTGATCTTTTTCATTTAGTTGGTTCTCATCTAGACAGAGTCTGAAGGGTGACTTGCCCAGTTGGAAGCCGAAGATTTAGAACTTTTGGTATGGTTAACAGGAACATCTGAAAGAGAATTGACTGTTTAAAATGCTGCATAATAAAAGAGTATCCGGGTTCTAGCCAGAGTTTTCACATTAAAGTGACAGAACTAGAATTTAGACTATGAATAAATAAATGGATATTTCTCTTCTTATTGTAATATTGCTTCTCTTAGTATAGCGTTTTTCCCCCACCAGAAGAAAGGCTATTTAGATAGGCAGTAAACAAGAACAAATTGCTGCTTAATGATTGTATAAAAATACTTGAGAGGACAGTAAGCTAAATGTGTTTTATATGAGTTCTTAGACAATGATGGTCACTTTTAAATTTCAACTATTGTTGTAGCTTATGGTGGGCTTTAGAATTGTTTGAGATTTCATCTTTAATAACTACAGTAGATTAAATAATTTCCTCTTTGTTTTAAGTAAAAGCAAGTCTCAACATCCAGGTCTTTCAGAAATTGTAAGTTATGATTAGTAATATGAAAGAGAATGCATTGACTTTGGATTTCAGAAGTAATTTCACAGACAACTACCCTGCTTCCTTAAAAGTTATATTTTAATTATGTAACATATAGTTTTTAGGTTTTTATAGTCTTCTGGAGAATGGACATTTTGCTTTCAGTGTTTATATTAATAAATTATGCCAATGAAACTTCCTGAAATTTTAATAACTTGAAAATAATAATAAAGTATAACTGTTTAAATTTCACATTCTAAATTGAAAATGCCCTAATACTGTTGTTTTGTGAGTGTCTTTTTTTTGTATCAGAGATTGAACTTTGCGGCACTCAATCACTGAGCCACATCCCCAGCCCCATTTTGTATTTTATTTACAGACAAGGTCTCACTGAGTTGCTTAGTGCCTTACTTTTTTACTGAGGCTAGCTTTGAACTAAAGATCCTCTTGTTTTAGCCTCCCAAGCTGCTGAGATTACAGGTGTGGGTCACCTCACCCCGCAAGTATAATTTTAAAGTGACTGCTGTACAGAAATTTAAGTTTCCAGATTCAAACTAGTTATTGCCTTTAAGAAATCCAAAGGCATTTTAAAACATTTTAAAGGAGAGAATGGAAAATTAAGCAATCTTCTTTCCATCAAAGGAAAAAGAGATGTTTTATATGCTTCTGTTTTTATTACTTACTTGGCAGTGCTTTGTGTGTATGGTCACAGAGGTTAATGAAGTATAGATAATTGAAAATAAACCAATGAAAAATATTTTTTAAATTTCTTTTTAAAATTTTAAAATGTGTGGCTCTGATATTCTATAACTTAATATATTGTTAACACTAGTTGTTCTTTGATTTATATATCTTTTTTAATTACCTAAGTTCTTTTTTGATTTAAATTTCTGCCCAAGAAAAAGACATTTATTAGGAAGATATCAGGATTTTTGCCAAATTGAAAGAATATTGACTTTTAGCATAAATAATTCCTGTCAGCTTAAATGTAATACAATACCTGTTTTAGGAAAAAAATCCCCATTTTTTTTCATAACTATACCTCTTTTCTGTTTCTGTCATGGATTCTATTTTATTCCACCTTCCGCAGGATCTTCTTCATTTTTTCCTTTATTTATTAAATTTACAATTTCTCCAATTTATACCCTTAGCCTACAAAAGTGCTCTTATTAACGGTAAATACAGCTTACTTTTAGACAAGGCAAAACACAACCACTGTGAATTTCTTCTTTTGATCCTGTTTTTTTTTATTGTTATATTTGACTGTCCCCCCCCCCATCATCAATTACTAAGTCCTGTGAATTTTCCTATGTCATCTTTGGTAATTTGAACCCTTTTTAATAGTTATGTACTTAGACAATTCTGGAAAGATTTTTTTTAACCTATTTTATATGTTTGTGTTTTTTAGAGCATTGAATGAAATGTGGAAATGTCAAAATCTGCTCCGACATCAAGTAAAGGATTTGCTTGACTTAATTAAGCAACCTAAAGTAAGCTAAATTTTAAAGGAAAAATTTCTTTTGATGTTGTTTTGTAAAACACACACATTTTAATTGCTGTTTACCATTGCTGCTTTGTATTAACTGTGGAAGAGTTCTGACTAAAGATAGAACTTAAGATTCCTAACTTAGCTGTAATTTTTAAGAAACTTATTACATAGAAAAATTTTAAGAGTTTACTAAATCTGCAAAAGGTGATAGCCATCAGAAAAGAGAATGTACTTCTGTGCATTCAAAAGTTTTTTGGTATCTTTAAAAATAAAGAAATAAACAATAACTCAGTGTTATTGAAAGCTTAAAAAATAGAATAAAATTACACTTTTATTTTGCCACACGAATACTCTCCACATCTTTGTATACTCTTAGGATTTTAGAAAGTTTTTATAATCAGGTAATTATAGTACAGTATCTTTGTATTTTCTCTTCCAGTTAATATTATGGTGATTTTAATGTGTTGCTTGAACATCTAATTATAGTCAAATGATAATATTCATCTAGTAAAGTATCATTTTCTTTTTGGGTATTTAGAATGATTTCAGTATTAGGTAGGCCTATAAATGTTATAATTCATCCAAAACATATTGCATTATTGTACCTGCTTATTTTAAATTGTACCTGCTTATTTTAAATTGCATTGAGGGAAAACAACAGTATTATCTTTTATTTCTTCTTTAGTCCACAATGATCTCTTCAGACCCTTTCATCACACAAACCTCGTATTTGTAGGACAGTCAGTAAAGCAGTATAGTTTTATCTAAAAGGAGAAAGCTTCCAATTTCTCTGGGCATAATTTGACTAATTGCTTTAAAAAATCCATAAATTAACAGCAGTTGTTTTAGAGATTTGTAGTGATTCTCTAACTTTTTTTTTTAATCTTTAAGTATGATTTGAAGATTTCAAAGATATTATACCATTTGTTTGCCTAATTGAAGCTTATGTCTGAGAGGTATTTTCGTTTTGTAAGCTAACAATAAACTCTTTATGTTTTATGGAATATATATAACCTGTTTTCTATGATTGTTGAGTGTATTGAACCTGTTGGAATATGTGTTTTCCCTTATGATAAATGACTTAAAAAAACAATTCAGTGATTTTTCTGTTTTCTTTTTCTGAACCCTAAATTAGTGTATTTCAGTCAATAGGCATGTGTTTTGTTGAGTATTATTATGCAGTAAGTCATTGTGTTTCAGTGAGTAATCTGGGCATTAAGTGCTGTTACTTTGAGCAGTATTAATTTATTTCCTCTGGCCAAACATGCAACAGTGTTACATAAAAATAAGAGATGTTCTTATATTTATGTGTATAGAATTCTTGACTTGGAGTATCATTGAAATCATAATAACCAGGTAGTATGCTAAATATGTAGATCATGTATAGCACATTCATATCATGTTGCTCAGGATATGTGAGATGATTTTTAATCAAGTACAACTTTGCTTTGACTTGAGTCTTTCAGCTTTTACTTCTTTAGTAGAACTTCTTTATCTTGCCTCTTGATAAAAACTTGAAAGGATCCCATGACGTTTTTACTCAGTCATATATGGAATCATAAAATAAAAATCTCAGTTCATTTGCAATGCTTAGTTTCTTTCTACTTTGTGTAATTTTGTTTTTGCTTGTCTTATAATAATTATCAAGTAGGAATTGTCAGTAATATGTGGTAGGATTGAAGAAGAAACAAAATGGAGGAGGATAGTACTCTACAATAGAGTTGTGTTGAGAAGAATTAGTAGTTGCTCTCTGTTTGTTTATACTAAGATTTATAATAGACATAAGTGATTTAAAGTTAGAAAAAATTCAAAGATATGCTTAACTTTTGGGTATTTATATTTCCTCATATCTTACCAGGAAGACTTAACAGTTGGTTTATGTGTTTTTTTTTTTTTTTTTTTTTTTTTTTGCTTTCTTTATTATTTGATTTGAGTAAGCCAGTTTTTCATTTTTGGCTCAGCAACATAGCCCCTCTACTTCGATGAACTGAATTAATTATTCAAAAGTGACTTTTGAAAAAAAATGTTTTTTTAGACATTGATGGGCCTTTATTTTGTTCATTTATTTATATGCAGTGCTGAGAATTGAACCCAGTGCCTCACACATGCTATGCAGGTGCTCTACCACTGAGCCATAACCCCAGCTCCTCAAAAGTGACTTTTTAATTTCAGTATTGCACTTTTGTTGGTGCAGTTTCTTTTCATGTGAATCAACTTCTTGAAAGCCCAGCACAATCTCTTTCATCAGTAAATGAAACAACAAAAATTGTATGTTTCTTAAAGTATTGCTGTTTAGTATTCCAAATTTCAAGTATTTGGGAGTTAATTCTTATACTTTATTATGCTTTGTCTCTCATTTCCTTTTAAACAGCTCCTTCAATAGGGATGGTTTATTTATTTTATTGACTTTAACCCAATATTTATGTAGCTTAGTATTTTTAAACACAGTTTCTCAATGACATGTTTTTGGTTTTATAAAATATGACACTGTCTGGACTGGGGTTTTGGCTCAGCGGTAGAGCGCTTGCCTACCACATGCGAGGCCCTGGGTTCAATCCTCAGGACCACATAAAAATAAATAAATAAAATAAAGGTATTGTGTCAGACTACAACTAAAAAATAAATATTAAAAAATATGACACTTGAAGATATATACAATAAATCTTTTTATCTTTTATATATGTGAATTCACATGAAATAATACATGAATGTATGTGTAGTACAATGTGGTAAGCACATTTATTCAGTGAAATTACACCTCCCTGTTAAAACCCATATCTAGAAATCTTAGAAACAGCTTTTTAAATGTCTTTTTCCATTAAGATCTTTGCCATAAGATTTATTACTATGCCTGAGAAACCTCAAGTCGGTTGAAATTTATACATGTGTCAACTTTTAATTTGAGATAGGGCTAAAAACTTGAAAACTAACAAGTTTTTAATATTTTATTTTCCTTCCAAAACTTACCCCATTCTTTCAGCTCTAAAACTGCAAAATATCTACCTGTCCAAAAAATGTTATGTAGCAGTCTGTTATGTAGCAGTCAGTTTTTTAATTGAGAACTAACAAAACAGGGTGAGGTAAGAGGTGATGAGAGTGAAAAATGTGTTCACTTCTACCTCCTATCTAATACATTTAGGTTTAAAAAATACCTCGGGAATATTTACAGTAGTCTGGAAATGGTGGTGTACACCTTAATCCCAGTGACTTGGAGGATTGCAAGTTCAAGGCTAGTATCAGCAACTTAGTGTCCTCCTGTCTCAAAATAAAATAAGCTGGAGATGGAGCTTGTTGATAGATGGTAAAGCTCCTTTGTATTCAGTCCCCAGTATGTCTCCCCCCCCCCCAAAAAAAAAGGATATAGTTGTGGTAAGGGCATGGAACTGGAGAATTACTAAGTTATGCGTACCTAATTTTTTGAGGAATATAATGTAGATTCTTGTCAGGAAATTTTAATTTTGATTTTTTTTGTGTGTGTGATTTACAGACAGATGCCAGTGTCAAGGCCATATTTTCAAAAGTGATGGTTATTACAAGTAAGTGATTTTAAATCTATATAAAATTTAAGATTTAATCAAAATAATTCTTATAATTTGTTTCATTTTAGGCTTTGAAAATATAGCAAATAATTAATGCATTTTTACTTGATATTCAATAAGCAACTCAGCTTTACTTTTTTTCTGATTTTTACTTGGCATATGATGTAGAATTTCAGATTTTCTTTTGTAAAAACTTGAGTTGGAGAAAGGATTTATTGCATAAATTTATTTCTGAGAATTCACTTAAATCATTATATGAGCTTACTTTAGTGCTTTGGTGTTGGTTGCTCTTCATAAAATGTGAATTTTAAGAAGCTGATTTCACACTGAGTGAAAATTGAATATATCCAAGGACTACATTAACATTTTCTTTTGAAAAAAATATTTATTTGATTTAAGTGATGCTCAATAAATGTTATTTAATTGCATTGAACAGTATGTGTAGCACATCTTTATTTCTTGCAAGAGTAGGGAAATAACTATGTTTGTGGTCATTTCCTTTTCCTCCCACCTTGATATTATTGTGTATAGCAGATGTATTAATCATAGAGGTAATCAGGAATACCTGGCAGAATGAGTCTACTGAACTTCCACTTGATGATAATGAAAAGATCTTAAGATGGATCTGAGATGCTGACTATTGCAAAACGTGTATGGAAGTAATGCGAAGACATTGAAGAGTGCAGTAACTTAATTCACTGGGTTTTAGGTTACTTGATTGGAGTTTTAGTGTGAATAGATCTTTTAAGACCAAAATATAATTCAGATCTGGGTAGATAAAACTAGTTTTCAGTCTTTTTTGATAATGTGCTACAGTAAGTAGTTTTATGCTGCTTTTTTTTTTTTTTTTTTTTTAATCATCACTATTTTCTCAGTAGTTTGGTTCTGGCTAGTATCCTCTTAAGAAGATGATCCCCTATATTCTTTCTGTTTTTTCCCCTCTGTCCATTTTCTTCAAGCAAGGTAGTATTTTTCACTTTTTGTTTGAGGAAAGCTAGTATCCTATAGGTGGTTAAGGGTATTGTGACAAAGAAGGGGTTGCAAGGTCGATATATTTGTATAATGTTGAATTTAAAGTTTTTTTGGTTTTGTTTTGTTTTCTCTCTGTTGTCCTCAGTCTTTCATCTCTTCCCCCTTTGTACCTCTCCTCTTTAATAAATAGGTCTTCTTATACCCTTTAATATGATGCCTGTTAGGAAGGGGCTGTAAAATGACATTTTCCAAAACTATTTAAAAACAATACTGCCTTTTCCATAATACCATTAAACTCCAGTGAATTGCTAGTGATGTTTGGATCAGTTTGTAAAGTGCTACACTAACAGTTTTCCAGCTTTCCTTCAGGTGCTTATTGTATGCTGAAGCTTATTGCTTACAACTTACGCAAACATTTAGTTTGTCTTCTATATGTACTGTTGTTTTATCTGTTGTACTAACATATGGAGCCCTTTCTTTGCAATGAATTTTTTTTTCTCATATAGAAAACATGAAAAGATCATATAGCAAGTGTTTAGTTGGATTAATTTATTAATATATTCTTTCCGCATTTAGTGATTCAGTTATTCTTGTTAAGACTTAATATACATTTTCAGAACTGTGGGAACTTGAAGATTGAACTTACTATATTCATACTTTAAGATTCATTTGAATTTCTACTACTTTTTTCTATCCAAAGTTTTGTAATTTCTGTTCTAGTCTAGTTCTTTATAGCAGTTAAATAGCCGGGGTGGGGTGGGAACACCAGACTAGGATCAACATTTTATTAGTTCTCTTAGGTTTTTTGATTCACAGGACCCATTAGAGTAAAATGAAGTCTCGTACAAAGACTTAATCTCTTCTCATACAGTAATGACATATCCAACAGTAAAACTGGAAACAGCTTACTTAGTATATGTCAGTTCCAGATAGCAAGCATGTATATATGGATTTTCTCTGGATTGGCATAATAATAAACATGGAAATATAAGAAAATAGTTCCTTAAAGATAAAACTTGGTGATTTATCTTTTGCTCTGAACTTCAAGAGAACAACATGTGCCACAAGCTTGAGGGAACACTAATAATGAAATGGGCATTATTAAGGTTGATCTTGATATCTTTAAATGCTATAAGAAGTTATTTAGAAATAGCCAGTGCAGTCATTTCCTGCATAGATATCTCTTCATAGTGACCCTGTTTTATATTTCTAGAAAGCAGATTTTATTTGTGAAAATTGATTATTGATGTTACTTCACAATTTATTTTATTGAACTAACCTGAACATGTAGATAAGGATTATTAATCAAAATAATAAAAAATGAGAAGTACTGATTTTTTAAATTATTTTGAGCAATTTAAAAATGTATTTTAATTAAATTTTAATTTATTTCAAGGAAATTTGCCAGATCCTGGTAAGGCTCAGGATTTCATGAAGAAATTCACACAAGTGTTAGAAGATGATGAGAAAATAAGAAAACAGTTAGAAGTACTTGTTAGTCCAACATGCTCCTGCAAACAGGCTGAAGGTTGTGTGGTAAGGAGAGAAAGAAATAATGTCTGAAAAACACCCAAATAGTTTTTGTCTCCCTGCCTTAAAAAGTAATTTTCATTTATTATATGAAATTTAGAAACCGTAATATAAGTAACAATACAAATAAACTATAATCCCTCCATATAGATAATTGTTAATGTTATGGTGTGTATTCCAAAATGAAATGATATTACAAACAGTGTTAAATATTTTACTTAATTAGTCATTTATAGTATTATATTAAATAGCTATATAGCATACCACTGAATACATATGCCACGCTTTACTGAATAGTCTACTTTTTTGTACATTTAGATTTTCCCCCACTTGTTGATTAATGCAAAGAACTGTATAACATTTCTGCACATTCTTGATCCTTTATTATACATTCTTAGGAATATAATTGCATGGTTTAAAGGTCCATTTTTTAAAATCTTCAATATGTATTGGTACATTGCTTCCCCAACTGGTTAGTTTTTACTAACTGCCAGTGGTGAGAGTGGCTATTTTCTCTTTCATAATGTTGGCCAGTATCACCACTAGAAACAAAATTCAAATAAAAACCAACAAAAACTTACTTATTTTGGTAGAATTTGTATTTGTTGGTTGCTAGTCATCTAATCATCTTTTTTCCATGAGTTTCTTATCTATTCATGCTGCTTTTGTGAATTGCATGTTTATCATTTTGCCTATTTTTTATAGAATGGTATTTATCTTATTGATTTGTTAGTTTGTCATAATGGCATTGTCTGTTAAGATATGAACAATTTTATGTCAGTTGTAGTTTGCCCTTTGATTTATGATGATCTTTACGTATCATAATTTTTATTTTTATCTAGCTGGGTCATGAGGTTTTTGCTTTTGGTGTCCCGATCACAAAATCCTATTCTATTGCAAGTCAGTGAAAATATTTACTAATGTCAGTGTTTCTTAATCTGTTATTCATGTATCTTCTGAGCTGCTTTTTAGAGAAAGATGATTCTTGGTTCTTCTACCCCAGATTAATTAATTAGAATTTTCAGAGTGAGGTCCAGGAGTCAGTAGTTTCTCTGATAAGGTTGCTAAAGTTTGTGTGTCTACTGGATCCTTGGTTTTATTTTATATTTTTATCCTTTTAAGCTTTTTTTTTTTTTTGTGAAAGACATGATATAGAAATCTTTGTTTTGTTTCAAATTTATCTCCAATTATTTCAAAATGTTATATTGAATAATTTACCCTTTTCCTATTTACTTGAAATGTTACCTTCCTCATACACTTAATTCTTAAACTAGTTTTAAAAATTTTTTTTGACTTATTCCATTCTTATTGATTTGTTTATTGCAGCATCAGTACTACATGGTTTTAATGTAGTATCTTAATATTATAATGTAGTGATTTTTTTAAACATATTTTTGTGATATTTAAAAAATCTGCATTACAGCGTGAAATAACTAAGAAGTTGGGCAACCCTAAACAGCCTACAAATCCTTTCCTGGAAATGATCAAGTTTCTCTTGGAGAGGATAGCACCTGTGCACATAGATACTGAATCTATCAGGTATTTGTATATAAAAATATTAAGTTTTCATTACTATTCACCCATGCATTTAGGAGGTCAGTGACTATTGGGTACTGCTATGTGCAAGGCATCAAACTAGTTACTCATTTATGTATACTTATGTAAATTTGCTCCTGTGTATATACACACACACACATTTCTGAATTTATATATACACATATGTGCACTCATCTGTGTATATATTTATTTAGTTTTTCTTCTTTTTAATTTTAGTTTTATGCATTGGTTCAACTTATATGAGAAATTGTCAATCCAAGTCTAGTATTATGTGTTAATAATATACCAGGAGTGCCTCTTTTGTTAACTTGCATAGATAAGTTAGGTAGCTTACATTTTAGTTATAACCTCAGGAAAGGAAAACTAGATGAATTTGTTTTGAAGGAACATTTGATGTATTTTCACAAATATATGAGAACTGAAAGTGTTTCTTTAAACAACTCTTATTTAAAGTTTCAACTTTGATCCAGGTGGAGTGGTGCATGCCTGTAATCCCAGCAGCTCTGGTCGCTCAGATAGGAGGGTTGCAAGTTCAGAGACAGCCTCAGCAACTTAGTAAGGCCCTAAGCAATTTAGCAAGACCCTGCCTCAAAAAAAAAAAAAAAAAAAAAAAGAAAAAGAAAAAGAAAAAAGAATGGTACTGGGGATGTTGCTCAGCAGTTAAGTGCCTCTAGGTTTAATTCATGGTTGGTGCCCCCCTCCCCCCAAAGAAAAGTGTTTCAGGTTTGATACCATCTGTGACATTTGTATTCCCTTTTGTGAAATGTTGGCAGAACTTCCCCCCATCTCCTGGACTTTTCCTTAAAATATTTAAAAATATTTTATGGAAAACTCTGGGAAAAAGTGCTTTTAAAAATATAGCATACTGACTTATTATTCATCTCTGGTGCCCTTTGGGATTATATATTAAAATTAAAATAATACTAATGACTTGTCATCTTGTATTCTATGAATCCTTTTGGATATCCCTAAGAGGTAATACTTTACCTAAAAGAGAAGAATGGGTAATATTTTGTTTTTTCAGAGATGAGAGAAAGAGTATTGTAGGCACTGAGATTAACATATCAAGCTAACTGGATAAGAAAGAAAAGGGATATTTAGAAAATGATGTCATATATTTGAATTATAATATGGAGAGTTGATCCTTGAAAAGTAGATTTGGATCAGATTGTGGAAGGCCATTAAGGTTGACCTTTAGAGTTGTACTTCATTATTTGATTTTTTTTTTTTTAATACTTATTTTTTAGTTCTCGGCGGACACAACATCTTTGTTGGTATGCGGTGCTGAGGATCGAACCCGGGCCGCACGCATGCCAGGCGAGCGCGCTACCGCTTGAGCCACATCCCCAGCCCCATTATTTGATTTTTGAGAACCACAGTTCATTGAGATGTATGATCGGAGGAGAGGAGTAGAAGAGAGATTGCTACAACAATATTGTGGTTGTCTCCTATGGTAGTGGGATAAAAAGAAAAGAACTTTATTTGCAGGAGGTTTTAAAATAGCAACCTAGATATTATCATCTTATTTCATATAGGAAATAAAGACAAGTAGACAGAAATATAAGATTTTAAGTCCAGATAATAGAGTAAATAAATCTTTGCCTTTAGCAATCAGATCCTACTGATCCAGAAGATATGTTAGAACATAAACACTAACAGTAATTAGTACTGGTAATGTGACTGGGAGGACTCTAAAAATGTTTTCAAGTTATAACTTATTTATTTAATTTTATGAATACGAACCATTCGTAAAGTTAAATAAATGATATGTAACTTTAAAAGAATAAAAAATATTATTATAGGAACTATTATTATTACCATTTTATAGAGAAGGAACAGTGAATTAGAAAGGCATTATATTAAATTAAGAAAGTTGCTACAGAGCCCACCACACTGTACAGTAGCCTCATGAAAGAATCTGCTTTCAGTTCTATCTAGTAGTCAGCTAGCACTCATTTCATCCAACTCTGACAGTGTTAACTAATCTTTTTAGTTTCTGCATTTTTAAAGTTGAATATTTTTTAATAAGACTGAAATTCTTTTTCCTAAATATTTCTTGGCTAATTGCATCTCTTTGAGGAAAGCCTGTTATTTTTCCTATGAGGGCCTCAGAGAATTTTTTTTTTTTTCTAATTGACTAGAAGAATATTTTTAAAAGGCTAAACTCAGTTTGCCTTTTAAACATGTGTTTGACATTAATAAATATTAAGTTATATATTAAGTTATTTGCTTTCTTTTGGCCTTTGATATCATATTAGCTAGTTCTGCTTTTTACATTAAAATCTATAATTAGTCTTGAAATTATTTTTGTACAAGGTAGACATAGAGATCCAACCTTTTTTTTTAAAGGTACATGAGAGCTTGCTATTAAAAATATGGAAAAAAATTAGATTGAAAATTTTTATTTGGAGTAAAGATAATGAAAATAGAATAATTAGGGAAAATGATGAAAAAGAAAACACCCTCAGGAACATACTCTTAAAAGATAAATTTAAGAGATCCCTATAAGGGTGATAGATACACTTGACTCCTAACTTGATATTAAATTTGAGTATATGGTATTTTTGAAGAAACATTTATCTGGTAAATATGGAACACTGAATAATTAAATCTTATTTTATTTGTTTTTTGTGTTATTTGATCTGGCATTTTGTTACTTGATTTTGTTGAAAGAACAAATATCCATCAGTTGTGATTGATTATTTTAGGTAATTGTCCATTACGTGTTTATTTTGAAGTAACATAGGCCTGTTTTTAGGTTTTCCTTTTGATCTATAGCAGCTCTTTTTTTTTTTTAACGTTCTTGTGAGGTTTTATTGTATCTGTTACATAGATATTTTTATACCTTTTAGTAGGAGGCCTGTGCTTTTTGGCTCTTAACAACTGTGCTTAACACACTGTATCTAAGTGCTTGATGTTGCCTTTTATTTTATTTTAGTATATTTGGATTAATAATTTTAGATAATTATTAAAGGAGCAAATCAAGTAATATTAACATTTGGACCTCATTTGAATGATATGGAAAATAACATTTTTTTTTTCTACTTTGCAGCAGTGGGGGTGTATTAGGATTAAACTGAAGGGTGTTTTACCATTGAATGTTCTACATCTCCAGCCTTTTTAGTTTTTCATTTTGAGACAGGAAGGGTCTTGATAAACTTCCCAGGTTGTCCTTGAACTTGCAGTCCTCCCAAGTAGTTGGGATTATAGGTGTGTACCATCACGCCCTGCAGAGAAGCTCTTTGAAAAGCAGCAGCTCAAATAGTTGATTGTTTTACAACAGTGTTTGAAAAACCACTCTAACAAGTTTGTATGGGGCACATGTATATATAATACTGAGGAAGTTTTCTTAGATATTGCTAGTGAATGACTTGTGGTTTTTTTATACTTTAGTGCTCTTATTAAGCAAGTGAACAAATCAATAGATGGAACAGCAGATGATGAAGATGAGGGTGTTCCTACTGATCAAGCCATCAGGGCAGGTTTGGAACTGCTTAAGGTAAATATTTTTTTTAAATCAAGTGCCTAATCAGATAAATGTTAAACATATGTAGCTTATATTACTTGTTATTGAGGTTTGCCTCTAAAGTTTATATTATGTAAGATAAAATTTTCTGTTTGTTTTAGATAATTTAGAATTTGCATATTCTAATTTGTTTTTTTTTTTTTTAAAGAGAGAGTGAGAGAGGAGAGAGAGAGATATATAGAGAGAATTTTTAATATTTATTTTTTAGTTATTGGCGGACACAACATCTTTGTTGGTATGTGGTGCTGAGGATCGAACCCGGGCCGCACGCATGCCAGGCGAGCGCGCTACCGCTTGAGCCACATCCCCAGCCCCTCTAATTTGTAATTGAATGTTTTTAGGTTTAAATTCTATTATCTACCTCAGTATTAATACATTAAAATAAGGAGTATAATTTAAGATATCATTAGTAAGCAAAGCCAGGTGCTAATCGTTTTGTAGAATGAACCAAATTCTTCCTAAAACTCTATTGCATTTCTTATTTTGTTAGATAAAATATACTGCTGACTTTTACTGATTATATCAGTATCAGTTCATGGCTAAAAACATAAAATTCTAAAGGAAATATTCATAAGCCCTTCATACATAAACATTTATGTTTTTTGTTTCCTTTCACTTTTTTAAAAAAATGCAATTTATATAGTTGAAATTAGATCAAATATTGAATGTTGTATCTTTTCATAAAGTATAAGCATTTTTGTAGTGTTTTTTTAAAATAATATGTTTATGAATGTCAAAAAGCAGATCTGAATTTTAGCTGTTTACTAGCTCTGTGTTTTGGAGCACATTTACTTGTGTATGTTTCCTCTTTAATGATAATAACAATATCTCACAGGCAACTAAATTAAGTTGTGTACATGAATTTCTTAGCACAGTTCCTGGCTTGTAGTAAAACTTAATAGCAAACATTTTCTTTTTAGACAGTGATCAGATTAGGGGTATCAGTGATAACTATTCCTTGTTGGATATTTAGATTTTTCTAATTTTATTCTTATAAATATTAGTACTTAAGATGAATTTATTAAGATCTTTTGGAAAATAGGAGGGCATTACTGGTTTGAAAAGAATGATCAATTTTCAAAATGCTTGGAGAAGAATATATATATTTTTTTGTGTGTACATATACATACAATGTGTGTGTGTGTGTGTGTGTGTGTGTGTGTGTACGCGCACGCATGTGTATGAAATTTGATTTTATCCCTGTAGTTACACAGTTTTCTCAGGATTATTTTCTTTTTTTTCCCCCCAGTGCCTTCTTTATAATCTAATATAGTTTATGTTAGGATCTATTTTTTGCTTTACTTCTGTTTCATGCTTCTTTCTGTGTAATTACTATGTTGATTTGGTTATTGTTACTTTATAGTATCTTTTACTATCACCAGAGTTTTTATCCTTTCCCTAAATTACTTTTTTCAAAATGTTCTTAGCTATTCTCTTTTAATTCCTTTATTTAGAAATAAAGATACTTCACCGGATTCTTTTTTATGTCCCTTTTTTTCCTACCCTCATCACCACACCCAAATAATCATACACAGTAATCAAAATCAAGTTTTGACTAGAATTATGTTAACATACTATTTAATTTTAGAAGAAATTATTTTTACATGTAATGCAGACTTCATGAAGATTTCTATTATATATAATATGTTTATCATTTTATTTATAGTGCTTTCAGTCTTGTTAGCATAATTATTTTTGTATTGACTTGATTTGTACTATATCTGATATTCAGTATTTTGGATTTGCATTATAAGGATGAAAAGGTCTTACACATGATATTTATGACTCATTTTCTAGGTCCTCTCATTTACACATCCTATCTCATTTCATTCTGCTGAAACATTTGAATCACTTCTGGCTTGTCTGAAAATGGATGATGAAAAAGTAGCAGAAGCTGCACTACAAATTTTCAAAAACACAGGAAGCAAAATTGAAGAGGATTTCCCACACATCAGATCGTGAGTTGAACTTATGTTTTGGGTACATTGTTGCTGAAGTAATAATTAGAATCTTTTAAAGTTTTTTGGGAAATCTTGGGGAAAGATTGTCAGGTTACCTTATTCTATGCTGTTCAATGGAAATTATCCTTTCCTGGGAGAAAGCACTGATTGATATTTTAGAAGATTAATGAAAAAGATGTGGCATGTTTACCTTCCTTTATGAAGCATTAGTTTTACTTTAAAGATTTTGATGAACAGAATTATTTAGTAAGTCTGTCCCTGGCATATTATAGCATGGGATAAACAATTCACTTGATTTAAAGTAGAGGGAGAAATTTCAGCAGGACTCTTTATTTTCTTCTGTGATTAAGTGTACTACTGGATCAAAATTTTCATAAGCTATGTTTTACTTGACATAGGGATATAGGGAAGCATCAAATACTCATCTTAATAGCAGTATAATATTTTCTGTATTCTAGTATTTCTAAGAAGTAGAATTTGAGTTGTTATTCAAGGGCTAATAATAGTTTTCATTGTTCAAGATTCTGTAATAGCCCAAAAGAGTAAGTGTTCAATTTTTCTGTGTTACTTCTTATTTTTCTATATATGCCTCATGTTTTTTGAGATAAGATTTGACAGGTGGTCCTGATATTGCCACAGTCATCAGTGGTTGGTTTTACCTCTTCCTCATCAGTTCTGGCTTAGCCACTGTTCTAGTTAGTTGTGGTTGGGATAGCATGCTTCTTCATGCAGAAGAATTGCCTATTGCCTTTTTCCTCATGAAGACTTTTGGCGCAGGTAGCTCTTAGAGTGAGTTATAAATTTTATTATTCCTTTTCAGAAACTGCTGATAAATAGGACAAAGGCATTATTTAAATAGTAATTGAAATATACCAAGATTTTCTAATAATAGTCTTTGTGGTAAGAAGGAGAAATCTTATGGTTTGGAACTGCCTTATTAATTTCTAAGTGAGTTCAGAGTGTAAGTTTTTCTGTGGAATGGCATGGTGGCTCTTGTAGGCAGATCAGAGATCAGAGTTTGACCCCCACTACCATCATCGTATGTACATTTACGGAATACCTACATAATATACTGTCTCATATGAATTTTATAATAATTCAGTGAAGTATGATTATTATCCTAATCTTCCAAGTGAGGAGTCTACTGTTCAATGAGGCAATTGGTTCTGGGTCATATAACTAACAAGAGCAGGGGCATGACTACATTTATGTTCGTTGACTCCATGCCTACAAAAACATAACCATTATGGTACAGTTCCTTTTTTAAAAATATCTTTTTAGATATTGATGGACCTTTATTTTATTAATTTATTTATATTCAGTGCTGAGAATCGAACCCAGTGCCTCATACATGCTAGGCAAATGCTCTACAACAGATTCACAACTCTGTCGGTGGGGGGTCTGGGGCTTCCTTTCTTATTCTTTGAACAAGTTTTATTTGACTTATTCATTGGGGGTTTATATTATCTTTATTCTAGATTGTCTTTCCTAGTATCCTTTGTGTTTTAAAGAAACATTGTTTGACTTTGGAACAGCGCCACACTCCTGTAATCCCAGTGAATCAGAAAGCTGAGGCAGTAGAACTGCAAGTGTGAGGCCACCTCAGCAACTTGGTGAGGCCCTAAGCAACTTAGTCAGAATCCTATCTTAAAAAACGGACTAGGAATGTAGCTCAGTGGTAAAGTGCCTCTAGGATCAATCCCCAGTGCTCACAAAAAAACCCCCAACAAAACAGAAAACATTGATGTATTTTTAAGAGAACTAAAAGAACAAGGTTGAAAGGTTGACATTTTAAAATACTCAAGGGCATTTTAAAATGTGCTGCTTTAATATGGAATTGAAACACTTAAAATAACTTGGTTTATATGCTGAGTATATTTGAAATGTCTCTCATGAAGAGAATTAACTGATACTGAATACTTGCTGTGTATATACACTATTCTCAGTAATTTATTGTATATGCCCTCCAGGAGATAAAATATGAACATTTTGTGTTTTAAATTATTAAATTGGTAGTTAATGTTGAGGAAAAATGATGAGTATGTGAATGTTCATTAAATTTTCTTCTCTTGAATTGACCAAAATAATTAAAAAGAACCAGAGGAAAATATAATTAAATAGAATGTACCACAAAGAACTGGCACCAGGTATGCCATTTAGACTAAATTAAATAATACATATCCCTAAATCAGGTATATAAGGCATTTATAGTAGGTATCTTCTTATTTGGTAATTTAGAGGGGAGACTATAAGGTAGAGATAGGCTTTGAGAGAAATAAGGAAAACCTGGTTTCACCTGTAATATTAATACAGGAGAGGCATTGTAATAATTTTTTCTTAGGCAGTCTATTGTTCTTAGTTGGAAAAATAATGATCCAAGGTGCGATAAGAAGGGAACTATTGGGGCTGGGAATGTGGCTCAAGAGATAGCTCGCTCGCCTGGCATGTGTGCGGCCCGGGTTCGATCCTCAGCACCACATACAAAACAAAGATGTTGTGTCCGCTGATAACTAAAATATAAATATTAAAAATTATGTGCTTTAATGGATGGTGAATTATGATGTTCTCTTCTGACTCAGCTTTTCTCTCAGGAGTTTGAATCACCCCAAAGTAGGAAAACTAAGAGTCCTTTTATAGCCCATATTCCAAATGGAACTGATTGTCATCTTTTTAAGGCAATTTTTTTTTTTTGTACTGAGATTGAACCCAGGAGCACTTTAACACTGAGCTACACCTGCAGCTATACCTTTTTATTTTTTATTTTGAGACAGTCTCTCACTGAGTTGCTGAGAGTGTTAAGTTGCTGAGGCTGGCCTTGAACTTGCCATCCTCCTTCTGTTTCAGCTGAGTTGCCGGGATTCCTTGTCCTTTTTAACGAATTTTGGGGAGAAATTACACAAGAGACAAGGATTTCACTACTTATAGTCCTGACTTCCTCTCCTGTGCTACTTAGCTGATTAAGTCACTATAGCTGGAGTAGGAGTATAGTATTAATTTATTTTTCCTGGTACTGGGAATCAAACCCAGGACCTCACACATGTGAGGGAAGTGCTCTACCACTGACCTATGTCCTTACTCTTTGATGTTAAATTTTAAAAGATGTATTCAGTGTCTAGTCTGCAGAGAGACACTTTCGTTTAAAATGTCATAGCCAGAAACAATTTCCTTACTCCCAAAATAATTAACAGAATACAAATTAGCTAACAAAATCTTTGTAAATATTTTGGAATTCATGAAATTGTTGAGAAATAAATACTATTTAGAAAATTGAGTTTTTCAAGATAAAAAGAAAATTGTAGTTGCTTTAAACTGCCAAGAAAGTTAAACAACTAATGTCATTTGGGGGAAAAAAGAGGGAGAACAAAAATAAGATAATAAAAGGAAAGAAGCAAAGGTTAAGAAGAACTAAAATATGTTTACATTATATAATTTTATAACTAGCATAGAATAGAATAAACAATATAGAAAAAATGGGGCATGAGGAAGTTGTATAGAATATGGAGAAGATGGTCAGAAAATGAAGGCAGTTAAAGAGAATGAATTGCAGTTAGTGAAAAACCATTATTGGTTTTTCTGGAGAAGAAAGCTGAGTAATGGGAAATGAAAATATTCAAGAAAATAGCAATAACAACAACAATAATAGTAATAATAAACTTTTTAGAATTCATCTGGAGATCAGGTACTTGTATTTTAAGAAAATAACCTGGTACAATTTACTGAATTATGGGAGTGGGTTCCCAGAAATGAGACATAAAGAAGAAAAAAGATAATGTACAGCAAAAGGAAATGAGACTGAATTCTTTTCAACAAATAATTTAACACCTGGAGAGTTTTGAAGAAAAAGGAATATAACTAAAGAATTCCCTTGCCATCCTAAGTTGTGTGTAAGTAAAGGCAAATGAAAAGCATCTTCAAGTATAGAAGGCTCTGAAAATGTATTTTCCTTTTTTATTATGAGATCACTTCTTCTATCCACTTGTATGCCTTTCTCATTGGAATTTGTTTGCGTATGCCATTAAATTTGCCATTTATTTTCTTCTTATTTCTATATGTCCCATATAAATACTCTTGAATATTTACTTTCAAACATGGCTATGAAAATTCATTTGGAAAACTGCATTATCTTTTTTTTTTTCATTTTAAAAGATAATGCTAAGAAGTAAAATTGCCTTAAGAGGGGGAAGAAAAAACCTAATAGAGTATAATTATAAAAGAAATTGAGAAAATTTATTCCCTAATAAAAGCACTAAGAAAAGGAGGGGGGAGGGAGAGAGAGATTGAGAGATTGATTTCATTTTAAATCTGTGAGAAATCAGGAATTCTGATTCTTTTTAATTGTTCAGAATATGGGATTAAAAAAAGAAAAGAACTCAATTCTTTAAAGCATGGATGCTAAAACTGAATGAAATACATTTTCCTAAAAGAAAGCTAAGACAAATCTTAGTAATGATTTCTGTGTAAGCGAAATTTTAGAAAATAGAATTTTACTGTAGTAAAATAAGAGTATATTGTGGCCAGATGTTGTTTATTCTAGGAATACCAAGAGGATTGGTATTTTTAAGCTTCATATTCATGTTTATAATTTATTATATAAGTAGGAAAAAGGGGATACCATAAATCATTTTGATAGATGCTGAAAGTGCTTCTGATTTAAAAATAAGAATCAGTCTACTACTAATTGAATTTATTTTTATAGGAATAAATATAACATAATGAATATTTCTCAAACCAGTACAGTGCAGTACAGTAAAACATTAGAAATATTTCCCATAAAATCAGGAACAAGATAAGAAACAACACCATCCCTGTGATTATTTAACATTGTTTTTGAATGTTAGCCAGTGTAATTGCATAAGAAAATAAGAGGAACAAGTATTGGAAAGTCAAAAACAAAACTAATAGTTTTTCTTGGAAAATCCAGGAGAATAAACTGAAAAACTACTAGAAACAGGGTAGCCAAAACAAATATGTTAAAATCCAAAACTTTTCTTATATATCACTAACTATATATCACGATTTAGAAAACATAGAGTGAAGCATTAGAAAACCTAATAGTAAAGCGTACAAAAAATTTGCAAATCTTTAATGGTAGATGAGGAGTGTAATATTTAATATTATAAATAACATTGGTCAGGAAAAATTAGGTTGCCCAATAAATAACTAGGAAGCTGTTTTCAAAAGAAAAACGAATCTAGTCTGTTTTCCTTGATTTTTACATATATTCAAGTGAATCCCAGCTAAAGTCTTAATGTATCTAAGATTTTAAATACACAAAATGAGTACTAAAATATTAATATGGTTCTATAGTTTTTGTTTCTTGGGGAGGGGACACTAATATGAAGTCATAAATCAAGTATTAATGGATGGGATTTAAAAAATTTTTTTTATTAAAAATATTTATGGATCCCCTAGTGGAGGGTATCGAAAATGAACTGAATGGGCTCTCTGCCCTTATTTTTTAGTGTTGTGTATGGAAGAACTACTATTCAGATAAAAGCCAAAATCTTAAAACGATGTTGAAGTTATATGCTGGAAAACTATTTTCAATATGTATAACTTTTAAAAGCTTAATTTCTCCAATTTATAAAAACTCTTAATGAAGAAATAACAAACAAGTCTCACAGTGGAATATTAGCAAATGGAAGAACAAAAAATTCTTTCAGCCTTCCAAGTCATGAAAATGTGTTTGTAAACAAGGAAATACAAATAAAAACAATTGAATTATATATCCAGCTTTAGCTATCATTCTAGTGATGTTGTTCTTACTGGAATGGGAATATGTATTGATACAGCCATTCTGGGTTGGTAACGTGGGTAATGCATTCAGTTGTAAAATGTATGTAGTCTTTGCTCTGCAGTTTCACTTTTAGGAACTTATCCTGGAGATAAATTGAAAAGATACCCACATAATCATTATGTGGGTCAAAATCCTCTCAGACAGACAGAAACTATACTAGATATTTTAAACAAAAATAAATTAACACAGGTGTGTGGAGGATGAAAGAGCAAAAAATTGCACTGATAGCCCAGAGGTAAGAATTGCTGTAAGTAGCTGCTATGCTGGTGTGGGAAGAAATGGTGTTCAGAGGTGGAGGAGCTGTGTCAGTATTGCCCACCTGCCTGCAAGGTGTTATGGGCCTGAGAGCAGTAAAGTTATTACTCAGAAGGCCTAAAGAAGCTCTAATGTCTCTTTGGAGGAAGCCAGCTCTCAAAGTAGTCTGGGAAATGTGGATTTATATCTCCAGAGTCTCAGAGCAGTTTATAAGGGGATAGATTTAAAGTTCAGAGACTGTGTAAATAACTGGTAGCTCAGGAATATTTATGGTATTGTTGAGTTTAACTCTAAATGTTCATCAGTATAAGATTGGTTATATTAGTTACATTAGTTTTGGTGTAGTTATATACTAAAGAGCTATTTGGCTGTCAAGCAGTATCTGACAATGAGAAGGTTAATGTTAAGCAAAATTCATCTATACAACATTGTTAGGTGAAAGATGTTTCCAAATTGTGTATTTTATGTTCTTATTTATTTGATAATATGTTTATGCATTAATAATATATCTAGAGAAATTTAAAAAGCATGTTCCAAAAAGTGTTGGATATTATTTCAGAATATTGGGATTTGGGGGTATTTTTCTTCATGCTTTTAATGTATTTTTCAGTTTTCTTTTTTGGAGTTTTCTACATGTATGATTATCATCAGGAAAAATATTTTTTTAATTTGTGGAAAGAAAACTAATTAAGGAATAAGGAATTTCTTCTAATAGGAAAAAGAGAAGGTAGCTGCTTTATTTACTTTCCATTTACTTCTAAGGTCTGCTGAGTACTTCAGAATTCATGAAATTATTTTTTCTTCCTTATGTTCATTGTTTTGTTTTCTGTAAATGATTATGCAAAACATTGTACCCAGTTAGAGTTTCACATAATCAACTTAAAAAAATCCCAGATACAGTTGTTTATTACTTGTGTGATCTTATGATTTTTTTCTTTGTTACTGAGAAAAGATATTGATGTTTATATTATTGAATTATATTCATCTTGGGTCTTATCTGGAGAATTTGGTTGACTAAATTAACCACAGAACAATAATGTTTAATGTCTGGAATGTTTATGGTATTGTTTGGTTACTAAGTATCAACAGATGCAAATATCTATTGATGCTTGGTAACCAGTGGTGATATTCTCATTGTCTTACCCTCTTCATTAAATAGTTGAATACTTTCATAAAAAGGAACTCCTAATCTATGTTTTGATTTTCAGTGTTGCATTTGTTTAGGAAAGGCAGGGTAAATATTTTAGTCTTTTATTTAATAGTGTTAAAAAACTAATGTTCTCCAAAGATGACCAGAGTGTTGGTTTTTAAAGAATGTGTCATTTTAAACTCATGAATTTACAGATACTTGTGTTTCAGTCAGTTCCAATGAACATGTTGATTGATGCCCACATTGTTCTAGTCATAACCCTGGGAGTTTATTCAAGTGGGCCCTGGGTCCCTTTGAACAATCCAGTAGTCTTTATAATTTCTTTACTGTCTCTTCTAATTTCTTTACTATTTGGTATGACAGGATATTCCAGGCCTGTCTAGTACATGTCTAGCCTGAACGTATAATTGGCTATTTTCCCAAGGAGCCCAGGTTCCTTTTCATGGGAATAGCATTAAGAAATCAGAAAGTGAGTCCTATGGGCACCAATTGCTAATATGTATGACATGGTTCTGGGAAAATTCATAAGACATAGTTCGCAAAATTTTTTGAAAGGTAAAATGCACTGTGTGTTTATCCTGATTCTTATATTTCAAATTTAACACTATAGGCTTTCTGCTGAACCTCATCAATTTTGTTTGTTTTTCTTTTTCCCGTGTGAAAATGGCATAGGATAAAACTGTTATGTACTAACTCTTGCTTTATCCCATATTCTATTCATACCAGTCTCAGTATAGCAATAGCACCACCAATTTAATCCCTAAAAATGTTTGTTTACTTGTTAGGTAGTTCTCTTTGTATGTGGGGTATATCACATTAGAGATCTGTAGTTAAATTTCTTTCTGTGCTTTAAAGTTACTTGGAATAATACTTTTTTGGGGGTAGTTAAGCCATTACATGGACACTCATTGCATTCATATTTATTTATTTATTTATTTTGGGGGCACCAGGGATTTAACCCAGGCCAAGCCACATTCCCAGTCCTTTTTTTAAATTTTAATTTTGAGTTGGGGTTTTGCTAAGTTGGTGAGGCTGGTTTGAACTTGTAATCCTCTTGCCTCAGCCCCTGATTCCTTGGAATTACAGATGTGTACCACTGCACCTGGCTCATTTTATTTTTTAAGATGTTGCTCTTTTAAATTTTAACTTTATTTTTATATTATGTGAAGTAATTCAGTGTTGATAAAAATCTAAAAGAAGCAAAATGTAGTCTAGGAAGTCTACTATCCCTTAACTTTCCATTCTATTTCTTTCCTATAGATGAAAATATGTATTCACATACCCCTTTTGATGAATAAATTATAACATACACCATACACAGTTCTACCTTTCTTTTCTTTAGTTACATATACTGGAGGTGGTTCCATATTTAAATATAGAGATCCTCATTTGTTTTGTGGTTATATCTTTATTTAACCATTTTCTTATTTGTGGACATTTGGATTGTTTCAGGTATTATAAATAATCCTATAATGTTCCTTTTGCATACATCTTTTGTTGTTTTTGACAGTTATCTTTGAGAGTGGTTGCAAAAAGTCAAAGAGTAAAATGCATATATGATTGTGCTAAATATTGCTATATTCCCATTCATAGTGATTATATATTGTACATCTTCACTAGCACTGTGCCTGATTCTCAACATACTATTGTTATGAAATGTATCTCTTTAACTTTGGTCATCTTCCTTATTCTGCTAATCTTTGAGAATAGTATAGCCATTGCTACTTTCTTTTGTATTAGTGTTTGTTATGGCATATTATTTTCTATTTTTTAAAAACTCTTTTAGTTCTTCCTGGGACTTGATATTTAAAGTGGGTGGGGTTCTTACAAATATCTTAATTGGGGCTTCGCTGTTGTTGTTGTTGTTACTTATATTTCTTTGTTATTAACTTGGTTGTTTTTGGTCCAGTTTGATAATGGTCTTACAGTTATACTGTTCAGACCATTTGCATTTAATATAATTATTGATATGGTCAGTTTTGAGACAGGGTCTTCCTAAGTTGCCTAGGGCCACAGTAATTTGCTGAGGAAGGCTTTGCATTTTCCATCCTTCTGCCTTGGATTCCTGAGTTGCTGGGATTACAGGTGTGAGCCGCCAAACCTGACCTTATTTAATTTTTATTGTTTCTGTTGCTACATACTTAATTCACATATCTTTTCTTCTGCAGCATATAATTTGCTTTTAATCCCATCCATATATTTTTCATTTAAAATATTGTGTTTTTTATGTTTATTTTTAATTCCATTTTGGTCTCATATTTTATTTCTATCCTTATTTCTATCTTGGGCATATGGAACATATTTCTTTGAACATATTTATGTGTCTTAATGTCTTTGTAATTCCATATTTGTGTCACTTCTAAGTCTGTTTCTGTTGATTAATTTCCTCTTGGTTATTCGTGTTCTTTATGCTGTTGGTGGTAGAAATGAGGTACCAGAACTGACTGTGTTGAGGAAAATTTTCTTTTTTTTAAATTACTTTTTACAGATTATAATTATTAACATGTTATATATAAATTAATGGGATTCACTGTAATATTTTCATACATATACATACTGTGCATTGATTATTTTTACCCACCATTCTGTTGTCTACCTCTGTTCTCATTCCTCTTCCCGGGGGCTAAGAGTTCTTTTTCAGCTTTCAAGTCTCTTTGGGATGGGGGAGATTTTCTGTCCTACTGCATTCCTACATTATTTTCCTTGTCTTGGGTAACTTTTTCTCATATATATCATGGATCATTTTCCAGCCAAAAATTGGGCATACCCCTCTGTGGATTCCTAGTACTCACACTGTCTTCTTTTGTAGCTTCCTGTTCTTTGATAGTTTACCCTTGAAGTCAGAGCTGCCGCCTTCTACCTGAATTTCAATCTCTTTCTCAATTCCGTCTTTGAGTTACTCCTTTAAAAAAAAATTATTGTTGTTATTATTTCGATACAGAGAGTTGAACTGAGGGGCACTTTACCACTATGCTATACCTCCAGCTCTTTATATTTTTCATTTTTTTTGAATTTTAATATTTATTTTTTAGTTTTCAGTGGACACAACGTCTTTGTTCGTATGCGGTGCTGAGGATCGAACCCGGGCAGCTCGCATGCCAGGCGAGCGCGCTACCGCTTGAGCCATATCCCCAGCCCTATATTTTTCATTTTAAGACTGGTTCTACTGGGTTACAGAGGTTGCCTTCAACTTGCCTTCCTCCTGCCTCAGCCTCCCGAGTAGCTAGGATTATACATGTGGGCCACTGTGCCTGCCTTTGGTTACTTCTTGTACTGTGGCTTGGGAATTGTTTCCGCGGATTAAGCTGGGGAAGATGTAATAATTGTTTGCCATCTTTTAAGACCTGTTGCCTATGGTCTAGTGCCTGAAATCTTTAACATATTTAGTTTGTTTTCTGGCTAAGTCAAGGGAATAAATCCAGTTTCATTTACATCATCTGCAGCAGACATTCTCTTGGTGTACTTTTAATTTCCTTGCTTGTTTTTGATTAGAGTGAAAGTAAACATTTTTTTCATATATTTCAAGGTAATATTGTCTTTCTTTAACACTTTTTTTTTTTTTGGAATTTTTAGTTGTAGATGGACCCAGTACATTTATTTTATTTACTTATTTTATGTGGTCCTGAGGACTGAACCCAAGTGTCTCACACATGCCAGTCAGGTGCTCTACCACTGAGCCACAGCTCCCAGCCCTAATATTGTCTTTTGATGATCTTTGTACCTTTTCATGTCCAGCCCATTTTTCTATGGTATTATTGGTCTTTTCATTTTCTATTTTTGGATGGCTTTTTATGTTACGGATAGCAACTCTTTTTCCATATAATATGAAATATTAATGTTCCTGTTCAGTTTTTTGTTTGCCTTTTAATTGTACTTTGTATTGGTATCTTGTGAGACTCTACTCTTTAACTGTGATGAGTTATTGTATCTCTGAATTCTTCATATTGGTTTAGTATTGGGCAATGAGAAAGATTGCTTTTACCATGTGATGTTTGAATAATAGTTAAGAGGCACCATCTTTATTCAATCTTCATTGTAAGGTTTTGAGTGGTGGAATGATGTGATACATGGGTGTTCTTCCAGGTAGCTACATGACTTCGCTCCTCATCTCCCTTAGAATTCTGCTCAAGCATTACTTTATCAGAAGGGGCCTGTATTTAAAATTCTCTTTTACACTCCCCTCTTCACTTTTATCTTTCTCTCCTTTTCTTTTTTCCCCTCTTTAGTAGTTATCACAATTTGATATAACACATTTATGTTATCATTTGTCTTGTTTCTAAGATGCTGGTAGCATGAAGGCAAGGATTTGGGGCCCTTAATAGTGCTCAACTCATAATACTGCTTAATGAGTATTGGTTAATCTGATTTCCCTTTGTGTAGGTTGTTCTGGCACAAAGAAAAAGATGAATAGGAAGAGGCAGACTTCAGAAAGAACACAACCTCCCATCACAGTGGTCTAGTTGTAAGGTGGCAGAAACTTTGTTAGAGTGATAGCAGTGAGAATAAAGAGAAAGGCATCATGGGAATGCCATTAGAAAGGAGTGGATTATCAGTCTTATTTGTACTTATAATTATCGAATAAAAATTTTAAAACAAAATACTTGTATTTGGTTTATATTGGTAATATAGACATTTGTAAGGCAAAATTATAGGCCATTGAAAGTGAGTCTGAGTAGATCTCAGTGATTAGTTTTTGGTCTCACAAAGCTTAAACAAATATTAAAGTATCTGACATAAATCATACTAGTTTTTCTGGTTTATTGTTTTTCTTTGATTTTTATTTTTAGAGCATTGCTTCCTGTTTTACATCACAAATCTAAAAAAGGACCCCCTCGTCAAGCCAAATATGCCATTCATTGTATCCATGCGATATTTTCTAGTAAAGAGACCCAGTTTGCACAGATATTTGAGGTAATGAGAATTTTTTATTATTTCATACATCATTGCTAAAAAGGAAATATTGATGACTTTTGCAGAATGTTTACATTATTTTGTACATTTTCAGAATTTAAATGAGGGAAAAATCAACATTGATAAATGATTAAAACATGAAAATTTCTGATTATTCAAATGTTTAACACTGATTCAGATTCAGAAATCAAATTATATAATACTTTTTGACATTGCTTTATATATTTGCATTTGGAGACTTATTATAGGGTAATTACATATCAAATTATAGTTACTGATAGTAGGTTAACAGATGAGTATTCTGTCAGTTTACAGGTTTAAAAATTTAAATTCTGTTTGAGGTACTGAAGGTATAGGGTTTGGAAATCAATATTAATTGGTATTTAAAGTAAGTAAGTTTATACTTTTATGACTAACTGAAGTATGTTTCAGATATAAAGTGTGTCTTTTCAGTATACATTTGTATTATTTTCTACACACTTTAAATTACTTGCACCTAAATATTTATTCCAGTCTTTTATAACTAAAGACTGTCTTTGAAACTTGTTATTGCAAATAAAAGTTATAAAAATCTGTAAAATCCTAATTTATAATTTTGCTTTAGGAACTTTCAGTGAAGCCAAAACAATTTGGAAAACATGCCAATGGTATCTACTATAGATACTTGTAATCTCTTATTAAGTAGTTTTTATGCTAATTTTGTCATATTTTCATGTATTATGTTAAACTGTGAGAAGGAAGAAAAGTGCTCTCTTCATCTTCCAGACAACTTTTTATTTTTATGTTTTTTTTCTGTAGATTATAAATAATTTAATTTTTGTGCATTTGGATGTGGGTTTTTTCCCTATAGTTTGTTTTTGTGTATGAGAATGGCTTTTATAAATTCATATTGACCTGTGAGAAACTTGTTTTTCTTTTTCTTTCTTTTCTCTCCCTTTTTTTTCCCCTTTTTTAGAAATTAGTTCTAATCAGTTATACATGACAGTAGAAAGTTCTTTGATTCATAATACACAAATGGAGCAGAATTTTTTCAGTTCTCTGGTTGTACATGAGTTACAGTATTCAAGCAGTCATACATGTACCTAGGGTAATGATATCCGTCTCATTCCACCATCTTTCCTACCGCCTGCTTTTTCTTCTTTATCTCTTTTTTAATTTTTGTAATTGGCTCTTGAACCCAGGGACACTTAACCACTGAGCCATACCTCCAAGCCAATTTTTTTTTTTTTTTTTCCTTTTTACAATTTTGAAGACAGGGTTTTGCCAAGTTGTTTAGAGCCTCACTTAGTTGCTGGGGCTGGCCTGGAAATTGCATTCCTCCTGCCTCAGCCTCCAGAGTTGCTGGGATTACAGGTGTGTGCCGTTGCGCCTGGCTGCTTTTCTTGATTCATCTTTTTGTTTCATTGATGATGATGAGAGTAAGTTGTGCTTTAAAGTACTTTTATTTTTTTTTTTAAATATTTTATCTGTTACTTAATTTCATCTTCACTAGACTCCCAACTGTATTCCTTTAACTGTGACGTTCAGGTTTTGGAGAAAATGTTTCCTAGATATCTCTGGCCTTTTTTGCGGTTGCTGTTATTTCAGGATCTGACTGTTAATTTTGCTTTTCCAGAAATGTTTTTATTAACGTAACTATAATATCAAACTCTATAATAAACTAATTGAAAAAATTATTTATGCTATCATAATTTTGTTGACAGTATGAACAACAAACTGGCACTTAGCTATGTGTACTTTGTAAGTACTAAGGGAGTTTATCAGGTGGCATGAAGTAAACTCACTTAAATACATTTTGGACTAAATTAAGCCTATGTTGCCCTAATGTGTAGCAAAAAACCTCAGTTCTCTATTGCTTTTCAAGCTTGGAATTATTGGTGTTCAGTGTCAGGTAATAGGGCACAAATGTTTCAGTAAAATGCAACATTAAAATTTATGATAGATAATGTATTCACTTGCTTTCAAATTAGAAGATGGAAAAAGAATATGCAGTAAAAAGTCCACTACCCTTCTGTTCCTACCCACTTATTTAGTTATTTTCCCATATGCAGCCATTGTTATCTGTTACTAATGTCCTTTTCTAGCGATATTTTGTTTATATTGGAGAAGGAATATACAAGTATATACACAAAATACAATTTGGTCCCTGATTGTTTCGATTATTCCAGTGATAGCACTCTTCTGATTGTCCTAGTTTTATTAACAGTACCTTTTGGACATCATTCTATAAGAGTAAGTGAAAGTTTCTTCATTCTTTTGTTTAGACAAAATGCATATTAATGGTTAGATTTCTTTTCAGAAAAACAAAAATCATTTTGTTATGGTGTTTAATAAAGACACCCAAAATTCAATTGACTATGGACATGGTAAAGGCTTATGTCTTGCTACTGAAAAGTCCTGTTGGACGTTTGGCCCGTTAATCAGTAGCTTACGAACAGACTCTTTCTGAATACTGGCTTCTCCTTAAGTCCCATCAAATGCTCGGAATTAAATCAGCCACTGAGTACAGATAGACCCTGTGGAAATGACATCCTGCTATGCCTGCCTTAGTGCAGATGTGGCATACCTCACTTTCATTTCTATTCCCTTGACCAGAACTCACTCATATGTTCTCACCTAACTGCAGAGAAAGCTGCAAGTGGAATCATCTTATTGCCCAGGAAGTAGAAGCAAAGTGGACATTTGTGAGCCCTGACAGTCTCTAATATATTCATATAAATAACCATAAAATATATGCTACATAATAGGATTTTACAGGCTGAAATGTTTCTTTACCTACTTCTAAATTATGACTTGGGCAATACTGAAAATGTTTAAACTTAATGTGTTCTAGACATAGATAATCCTATAGAAATCTAAACATAATCTTAAGTTACTACCTACACCAGGTATGTGCGTTGAAACTTTTGTAGTTTTTGAAATTCAAAGATGAAATATGTTAATTTTTATAATCTTTATTATATAGAGAGAGTTGAATATATTTTCCTCCCTTCATTTTCAGCCTCTGCATAAGAGCCTAGATCCAAGCAACCTGGAACATCTTATAACACCATTGGTTACTATTGGTCATATTGCTCTTCTTGCACCTGATCAGTTTGCTGCTCCTTTGAAATCTTTGGTAGCTACTTTCATTGTGAAAGATCTTCTCATGAATGATCGGGTAATTTATATTTTTTAGATTTGTGTTCTTCATGATGTTATCTGCTAAAATTTTATGCAGCAGAGTAATAAACTGATGGTAATGACATTTCCATTTGGCTGCCTTTATTTTAGGCTTTTTAGTTTTTATTAACTGTGCTCTATCTCCATTATAAGTAAAATAACATTGAAGCAGCTCTTTAGTTGAGCATAGGCATATTACCTGAAATAAATATGTGATAAATGTATCACCTGATTCTATTCAGCTCTATAGGAGGTTAATTTTCATAAGGACATCTATTTTTAAAATGTACAGATTGACTAAACAGTTCACAGTTTGGTTGTCATGACTGTGGTTGTTCCTTTTCTTACATAAAGTTAAGAATAAAAGAACCCTGGTAGAAAATTTTGGGAAAGAAAAGAAATAATGATTTTGTTTGTCTTTGGTTTGTGTTTATTTGGAGCTTGATGCCCTGTAGTCACATGAAATTTTATGCTTACGTGTATATATGTATATTTAGATGTGTATACACATATAAATGACTTGTAGATAGCTATCAGTTTTGTATCTTCTGTACCCTCAGCACTGTATTAGGGTCTCTAGAGGATCAAAAGAAAAATGAACCTCTAAAAATACTTAAAATATGCATATTTTAAGTGCACATCTGCCACATGTGTTGTATACATCATTTATTCTGATCATCCCTTTAATACATCTTGATACTATTAAATTATTAAGTTTAATACCTTGATACTTTTAAGCTGAGAGGTTATGGAAAAACAGTTTACAGAGATAATAACTGTTGTTGTATATATTAGATTTCTGATGATTTGTGGCTGTGTAAATCTAGTGGTCTAAATCTCTGTGATTTGGAGGCCAAGGGCCTATTTTAATTTTCATAGTCTACCAGTTTCTTTGCCTGTATTCTTGACCTGTCCCTATCATTTCCCTTGTGAACAGTAGTGTGTGTGTTGGAGGAAGTGTATTTCCATCCTTTAGATCGTGTTTGCTAATCATGTGTTTAAAATTTTCTGTATCCTATATGCTTTTTCTTTTTTATGGTCCTGGAGATTGAACCTAGGGACTCACACGTTAGGCAGTCTCTTCCATTGAGCTACATCCCTAGTCCTTTTTAATTTATTTTGAGACAGGGTCTCACCAGTTGCCCAGGCTGGCATGGAACTTTGGATCCTCCTGCCTCAGCCTCCTAAGTAGTTGGTATTACAGTTGTGTGCCACTGTGCCCTGCCTGTTTTATTTTCCTTAATTAAAAAGTTTAATTGAATTTATCAGAAAAGAACACATTTTATAATGGTGCTGCTTTTAAAATTACCACAAAGTTAACTTTGAACAAATAAGTTGCCCAGGTAATGAAATATATAAGTATATGACCAACACCCCTAAAACTCTTTTTCTTCCCTTTCCTGTCATTACCTCCTTGAAGGTAATGATTTTTACAATCACTTTTACCTGTTTTTAAACTCTTAATAGATGAAACTGTCAGAATAATTTTTTGTATTGTTTTCCTTGCTGGGGATTGAACCCAGGACCTCAAACATGCTAGACAAGCCCTCTACCACTGAGTTACATCTGCAACTACACAGTAAATTCATTATCTGACTTCCCTCATATAATATTATATTCTTGAGATCAGTTCATATTATTGCACATAGAAGTTGGTTCATTTTCATTGCTGTATTGTATAGTATTGTTTGTACCATAATGTACCTTTTCTTTTGCCAGATATTTAGATGGTTTCCAGTGTTAAATGTTGAGGTTATTAATATTTGCTTAAGTATATTTTTGTGCCCTGATGTGTGCATTTCTTTTGGGGTGTGATTGCTGTGTCATAGGGTATTGTGTAAGTTCGGATTTAATAGCTTTTGCCAAACTGCTTTTCAAAATGTACCAATTTTTTTTTTATCTGTAATGAATGAAAGTTCTAGTTGTACCATTTTTCTTTTCTATTAGATGTCTCATACTATATCCATTTCATGAGCAAGTAATAGCATTTTATATATATGTATACACACACATGCACACACACAACTTATTTTCTTTATTTTTTCCATAATTTTTATTGGTGCATTATAATTATACATAATGGTAGGATTCATTGTTATATATTCATAAATGCACATAGTATAGCAATATAAATTGGCCAGTATTGTTCCCAACTATATCTTCTTTCCCTCCCCTCTTACCTCACCCTGGTCCCTTTCATCTACTTTGCTGCTCTCCCTTTCATTTACATGAAATTTCCCCCTATTTTTTCTTTTCCTTTATGCTTTCTAGTTTCCACATAATAAAATGTACAACCCTTGACTTTCTAAGTTTGGTTTATTTTGCTTAACATAACCTTCCGTCCTGTAGATGACATAATTTCATTCTTTATGGCTGAATAAAATTCCATTGTGTATATATGTCAATTTTTTTTATCCATTCATACATTGATAATACATGTAGGCCAGTTCTGTAGTTTGACAATTGTAAATTTTGCTGCTTTAAACATGGGTATGCAAGTGCTATAATATGATGACTTTTAATTCTTGAGAATAAATACTGAGAAGAGTGGTATACCTGGGTCAAATGGTGATTCCTTTCTTACTCTTTTGAGGTACTTCTATACTGATTTCCATAGTTGTTGTACTAATTTAAAATCCCACCAACAGTGTAAAATGGTTCCTTTCTCTCTATATCTCTCCAGCATTTATTGTTGTTTGTAATCTTGATAGCTGCCATTCTACTGGAGTGACATGAAATCTTACTGTAGTTTTGATTTGCATTTTCCTAATTGCTAAAGATGCTGAACATTTTTCATGTGTGTGTTGGTCTTTTTTGTTTGTTTATATTTTGTGGTACTAGGGATTAAACCTAGTGGTGATTTACTACTGTGCCACATTGCCAGTCCTTTTTATTTATTTAGCAACTTAGGAACTCACTAAGTTGCTGAAGCTGTCCTCAAACTTGCGATCCTCCTGCCTCAGCTTCCTGAGTTTCTAGAACTATAGATATGCATGGCACTGCCCAACTGTTTCTTCTTTTGAGAAGTGTGTGTAGTAGTTCATTTGCCCATTTATTAATTGGGTTATTTGGGTTTTTTTAATGTTAAATTTTTGATATTTTAAAATTTGATATTTTGGATATTTATCCTCTGTTAGAAGAGTAGCTGTCAAAGATTTTCTCCCATTCTGGAGATTTTTCTCTTCATGCTCTTGTTTCTTTCGCTGTGCAGAAGCTTTTTAATTTGATACCATCAAATTTATTAACTCTTGATGATATTTCCTGAATTTTAGGAGTCCTATTGAGGAAGTTGTTGCCTGCACCTATATGTTGGAATGTTGATCCTATGTTTTCTTAATAGGAGTTGGATAGTTTCTGATCTTCTCCTGGGTCTTTGATCCATTGAGTTGACTTTGGTGGTGGGTAAGAGATACGGATCTAGTCTCCTTATTCTACATATGGACAACCAGTTTTCCCAGCACCATTTGTTTAAAAAGGGTGACTTTCCTCCTGTGTTTTTTTAGCACCTTTGTCAAGGATCAGATGACTGTATTTATATGGTTTTGTCAGTGTGTCTTTTGTTGATCAGTTTTTATGTCAGTATCATGCAATTCTTGTTACTATAGCTCTGTAGTATAAATTTAAGTCAGGTATTGTGATGCATCCATTTTGCTTTTTGGGCTTAGGATTGTTTTGGCTATTCTGTGTCTTTTATTATTCCAAATGAAATTTATTTTTCTTCTTCCTTCTTTCCTTTCTTCCCTTCCCTTTCCTTTTTGGTACCAGGGATTTAACTTAGTGACACTTGACCATTGAGCCACATCTCCAGCCCTATTTTGTATTTTATTTAAAAACAGGGTCTTACTGACTTGCTTAGCACCTCTCCATTGCTGAAGCTAGCTTTGAACTTGAGATCCTCCTGTGCTGCTGGGATTACAGGTGTGTGCTATTGTACTTGGCCTTCCAGATGAATTTTAGAACCCCCGCCCTCCTTTGTGTGAAGGATGTCATTGGTATTTTGATGGAGATTGCAGTGAATTGTTATGTTGATTTTTAACATTATAACTTATGCCTATCTATGAACATATGAGGTCTTCCTATCTTCTTATTTCTTCAGTTTCTTTCTTCAGTGTTCTGTAGTTTTCATTGTGGAGGTCTTTTATCTCTTTGGTTAGATTTATTCATAGATATTTTATTTTGTAATTTTTTGAGGGTCTTTTGAATGGAATTGTTTTCTTGATTTCTTTCTTGGCAGATTCATTATTGGCATGTAGGATAGCTATTGATTTTTGTGTATTGATTTTTGTACACTGCTACTTTGCTGCATTTGCTTATTAGCTCTATCAGTCTTCTGGTGGAGCGTTTTGGATCTTCTAAGTATAGCCTCATATCTGCAAACAGAGATGATTTGACTTCTTCCTTTCCTGTTTTTTAGTCCCTTTTATTTACTTCTCTAATTTAACTGCTCTGCCTAGAATGTCTATTACTACATTGAATAGGAGTGCTGAGAGTCGACATCCTTGTCTTGTTCCAGATTTTAAAGGAAATGCTTCAGTTTTTTCCCATGCACTGTCTTTGGATTTGTCCTGTATATCCTTTGTGATGTTGAGGTAGGTTCCTTCTGTTCCTAGTTTTTTGAGTGTTTCTATTATGAATGAGTGCTGAATTTTGTCAGAGGTTTTCTCTGCCTCTACTGAGATAATTACCTGATTTTTATCCTTAATTCTGTTTATGTGATGAATTACATTTATTGATTTGTAAATGCTAAACCATCCTTGCAACCCTGGTAAAAAACAAACCTAATCTGTGTCATACAGTGTTTTTTTTTAATATTTATTTTTTAGTTTTAGGTGGACACAATATCTTTATTTTACATTTATGTGGTGCTGAGGATCGAACCCAGTGCCTCGTACATGCTAGGCGAGTGCTCTACCACTGAGCCACAACTCCAGCCCGATACAGTGTTCTTAATATGTGTTTTGCACATGATTTGCTAATAGTTTATTAAGGATTTTTGCATGTAATTTCATCAGGGGTATTGGTTTGTAGTTTTCTTTTCTTTATGTGTCCTTACCTGGTTTTGGTATGAGAGTGATGTTGGCTTTATGGAATGAATTTGGAAGTGCCCCACCCTTTTCTGTTTCATGTAATAATTTGAGGAGCATTGGCATTGGTTCTCCTTTAAAGGTCTGGTAGAATTCAGCTGAGATTTCATCGGTGTCCTGGGTTTTTCTTTGTTGGAAGGCTTTTTATTAATGCTTCCATCTCATTGCTAGTTATTTTCTGTTTAGATGTTCTGTGTCCTCTTGATTAGATTTTGTCAGGTCCTATGTTTAGTCTAGGTTCTATATAAGGTCCATGGGTCTAGAAATGTATCTGTTTTTTCTGTGTTTTCCAGTTTATTGGACTGTAACTTCTCAAAATAATCCCTCATGATCCTCTGAATTTCTGTGATGTTTATGATGAGTTCTTCTTTTTCATCTCTAATTTTATTAACTTGTATTTCCTGTCTTTTGATTAGTTTGGCTAAGGGCTTATTAATCTTGTTTATCTTTTCAAAGAACTGACTTCATTTCTTTAATTCTTTGTATTATTTTTTAACTCTCAATTTCATTGATGTCAGTTCTGATCTTAATTATTTCATTTCTTTTATTGGTTTTGGAATTTGTTTGTTGTTTTTTTCCAAGCGTCTTGAGATGCATTATTAATATATTTGGGGTCTTTCTGATTTTCTTAGAGATGCTCATAGCTATAAAGTTTCCTGTTAGAACTGCCCTTTTTACTGTCCCAGAGGTTCTGGTATGTTGTATTGCTGTTCTTGTTTGATATACAAGTTTTCAAATTTGTCATTTGATTTTTTTCTATCACCATTCATCATGCAGAAGTCTGTTGTTCAATCTCCATGTGTTTATACAGATTCTCTAGTGATTTTTTGTTATTGATTTCTAATTTTCATTCCATTATGTTCAAGTAAGATGCAAGGAATTTTATTGACTTCTCTTTTTTGGGAGTGGGGTGTATTTTCTGAAAGTTGCTTTATGGCCTAAAATACGGTTTGCTTTGGAGAACATTCTAAGAGCAGCTGAGAAGAAAGTGTATTTGGCTATTGTTAATGAAATATTCTGTAGATGCCTGTTAAATCTGTTTGATTTGTAATATTATTTAGGATGGAAGCATCTCTATTGAGTTTATATCTAGATGACCTATCTATTGGTTAGTGAAGTGTGTTGAAACATCCAGTATTATTTTAATGGAGTCTATATGGGTTGAGTAATGTGTTCTGTATAATTAAGTATACCAACATTTACTGTCATTATATCTCCTTAGATTGTTCCCTTTACAGTATAAAGTGACCCTCTTTGTTTCTTCTGATTAATTTTGGTTTGAAATTTGCTTTGTCAGATGTGAGGATAGCTATCCCGCTTGGTTTTGGGGTCCATTTACATGTATATCAATTTCAATCCTTTCAGTTTCAAACTGTGACTGTCTTTACCTTTCAAGTGAATTTTATGCTAATATAAGTTTGGGTCTTATTTTTCAATCCACTTTGCCTCCTGAATCTTTTAATTGGAGTGTTGAGACCATTTACATTCAGTGTTATTATAGACAGATGTTTATTAATTTCTTCTGATTTTATTTATTTTTCATGTTTAATTTGGTCCTGTTTCTCATTTGCTTAGCTACTCTTTTAATGAGATTTGTCCATTTGTAAGCTCTGGAAGTTTTTAAAATTCCTTTGGTATGAAGTATTTCTTGTAAGTTTCTTCTGTGGTTCTGGTTTCATGGTCATGGTTGTTTTGTTTCTCTGAGTATCTTGGAAGGTTTTTATTTCTGTTTTGATTCTGAAGGATAGCTTTGCTTGATATGACAGTTGTTTTCTTTTAGGACTTAGCATACATCATATGAAGCTCTCTCCTGACTTTGAGTTTGTGCTGAAAAATTGAAATAATTGTAATTGGCTTACTTCTAAATGTGACCCATTTGTTTTCTCTTGAGCCTTTAAAAGGTGTGGTATGGAGAGGTTTTTTTTTTTAATAGATTTTTGGAGTTCTGAATGACATCTAGGTGCCTATCTCAGTCTCAAGGTTTGGAGTTTTTTCTGAAGAGTTTATCCTTGCCATTAGCCTGATCTTTGATTCTAGTGATTCTTAGATTTGTTCTCTTCATGTTGTCCCAGAGTTTCTGTATATTCTGGTCATGGTTACTTATTATTTTCTTTAATACTATATGAATGTTCAAGCCTCGCCACTTCTGGTTCTGAGATTCTGCCTTCTGCATAGTCTACTCTATTTGACTTTCACCATTTTATTTGATTTGTTGTGCTTTTCATTTCTAAGATTTCTATTTTTTTTTCAATATCTATCTCCTTTTAAAATTTCTCATTTATATGTTGTATTGACTTCCTTAATGCATTCTGTTGTTTTTCTGTGTTCTTTTGGATTTCATTGATCATTTTTATAATCTTTTAAAAAATTCTTTATCTGGTATTTGATTCACCTCAGTATCTTTGGAGTTAGTTGCTGGTGAATTATGAACTTTTGGTGTCATGTAACTTTTATTTTTTTTACACATTTCTTGTATTCCTTTGCTGGGTTTTATGCATCTTCTAGAATGGATTTCTCAAGTCACAGCCTTCTCTTCACACAGTTTTCTGGGATATCTGGTTATTGTGAATTTTTATATTTCCAAGTGGATTTTATAGGATAGTTTACCGTTAGCTCTCCAGTGATGATTAGTATATTTTGATACAGTACACATTATGTCGAAACTAGAGGATGTCATTTTCCCTGTAGGTCTCCAAACAGTGGGGTCCTTTTTGTAGGTGTGTTGTCCACAATTTTGTGTTATTTCTCCGTTTTCTCTGGAGGGATGAACTTCCATGAGGGAGACTCCTGCAGTTCCTAGTTGGGGCCTGGACCTTGGTTTGCATTTTTGTCTCGTCTATTTTTTTTGTAGTAAAGTGTCTTTGCAGTTTGACTATGGTTTATTTGTACATGGAGCAAGGTGTGCTGTTTCTTAGCTGGGTTTCAAGTTAGCTCAGCGGTAGTGTCTACCCTGTGAACTTGTAGTGTCTTTGTAGAGTCCCAGCACCTCTCAGAAGAGGGGAAACAAGAACAACATCAGCAAAATATATTTACACACACACACACACACACACACACACACACACACACAGAGCATTAAAGTAAATACCTGGTGCCTACTATGGGATCTGCACCACTAATTACCACAAATCAGGAATGGTGGGGTCATCAATTGCCAACAACAATAAAAAACCTGTGAATTAGACCTGGCAGTAAAGTAAACAGCACTTGTCAGGTATACCATCCACAATACTAATAACCACCACAGCATGAGTGGTGTGAGCAGGAATTATCAAATAGTTCGAAAATATGTTAATTTTTTTTTTTTTTTTTTTTTTAGAGAGAGAGAGAGAATTTAATATTTCTTTTTTAGTTTTTGGCGGACACAACATCTTTGTTTGTATGTGGTGCTGAGGATCGAACCCGGGCCACACGCATGCCAGGCGAGTACGCTACTGCTTGAGCCACATCCCTAGCCCTAAAATATGTTAAAAAGAACAGTGCATTAAGAGAAAATAAAATGTGATAGGAAAGTAAAAGAAAATTTAGAATGTTCAGAATGTGAACATAAAGCTGGAGAGATAGATGTAGCAAGTGATAGTTTTAAAGATAGGGAAAAAAATTAAAGAAACAAATAGAGAAGGAGGGAAACAGAGAATTTGGCTATTAGAGGGGAAAAAGAGAAGAACAAGAGAAACAAACAAGCAAAAAACCCTAACCCTCAAAAGACAAAAAAAGAAAAATAAAAACCATCGAGCCCCCCTAGCTCAATGGTAGAGCACTTGCCTTACACATGTGAGGCACACTGGATTTGATCCTCAGCACCATATAAAAACAAATAACTAAAGATATTGTGATCATCTACAACTTAAAAAAAAGAAAAACATTAAAAGATTAAAGAAAAATAAAAGCTATCAAAAATGCTAAAAGTGAGAAAAACATGTATATATATATATATGTTTGTATATATAAATACACGTACATACACCACACAACACACATGTACATACATGTATATCACAAGTCACATCTGCATAACAGGAACACGTACACAAACAAAAAAAAATTGTAATGAAAAAATGAAAGAACTAGCTCCAATAAGGTGGTAAAAACTGTTGATGAGGATGGATGTTCACTGCCTATGTCTGACTGTCCTCATTTCTGATTTTTTTTTTTTTTTTTGAGTACCAGGGATTTAACCCAGGGTATTCCACCACTGAGTCACACATCCTCAGCCCTATTTTGTATTTTATTTAGACACAAGGTCTCACTGACTTGCTAAGCACCTCGAAGTTGTGGAGGCTGGCTTTGAACTTGCGATTCTCCTGCTTCAGCCTCCAAAGCTTCTGGGATTGCAGGCGTGTGCCACTGTACCCAGCTTTATTTTCGTTTCTTCTTGGGCTGTGTACCCATTAGAAAGAGGAATCGATGGCAGTTGTAAATCCTGCCTCTTTTTTCTGTTGCTTACTAAGCTGCCAGCTGGAGCGGCCTAAAACTGAAACTGGTTGAAATAGCTCTCAGCTTCCCTTCTCACAGTACAAGATTGGCAGCAATGGCAAGTATTCTCAATTGGAGTTCTGTCAGGACAGAACAAGCTGATGCCCTCCCAGGGTGAGGCTGCTGTGGAGTTCTAAGTGAGAGTTGGCTGACGCTTAACTCTCATCAGGACTTTGGGACTTTATTGGTGGTATCTGTTCCAGAGAGATTAAATAAGCACATCCCTAGGACTGGGCAGATGTTGATATCTGCTGGCCTTCTGGATTTTGAACTGTATTAGGGTGGGGGATCCAACCCTTTTCAGGTCTGGCATATTGCACCACCTTCTCAGGCTCCAAGTGTTTCCCAGCTGCCTTTAGCTGGTTTTGTGAGCCATCAGACTTTCTGCTAGGTGCACTTAAACCACATTGTACATCATGGCTAGGATAGTATAGCAGTATTTGTTATGATCTCCTGGGCTCCTGTAGCACCAAACTGAAGCATGGCCTCCTCCAGATGGCTCCCTCCTCAGCTTTCTGCTTACCAGTTGAGAGAAACAGAGTACTTTTTAAACATCAGCTTACTGTTCAGTCTCTGGTTCATCTAAGTTCAGACTTCTCCGTTCTGTAAGTTTTTCCATGCCAAATTTGTCCATTTTGTTTCTTTGTATTATCTCTCCCTCTGTGGTAAACCAGTGCTGCTGCCACTGCCATAACCAGCTTGATTCCAATGTATTCTATCTTGTCTCTGGTTCAATGTATTCTTCCCTCTGTGGTAAACCAGTGCTGCTGCCACTGCCATAACCAGCTTGACTCCAATGTATTCTATCTTGTCTCTGGTTCAATGTTTTCTAAGAGTCTCAATATCCAATATTAAATTTTATTGAATTCCTTCTTTCACCCAACTCTGTTGAGAAACTCAAGCCACAGAGCAACTGCAAATGCTTGAATCTCTATATTGATGTTTTAGGTCTTCTCTTTTGTGAGGTGCCTGCTTGAGATTTTCCCTCATTTTTTTATTAAAAATATGAATCCCTATCTAACTTGTTAGATTTCTTTATATATTCTGTTGCAAATTTTTTCTCCTACTTTGTACCTCTTTCACTTTCTTAATGCTATCTTTTGATGAGCAGATTTCTTAATATTAACAAAGCCAAAATTCATCAATTTTTATGGTTAGCCCGTAAGTTGTTTCATCTACCCCAAGATTGTGAACATGTTTCCTATGTTGTTTTCTAGACTTGCACTGATTCAGTAGCCATTAGTCACATATCTCTACTTAAAATATATGTTTGAATTAAATATAGTTATAAATCTAGTTCTTCATCTACACATTTTGGTGTGCAGTAGCCATTTGTAAACAGTGGTAAAGTGTTGACAGCTTTGTTCTAGTTAACTTTTACCTTTTGCACTATATGCTACTTGAAATTGACTTTTGTATATGTACAAAATAGATGTCAAATTCATTTTTATTTCCATCTGATGCAATACCACTTACTGAAAAGATGGAATTTCTCATTGATTTTTTTTTTAATTGGGGCAAAATTCACATAATGTAAAATTAACTATTTTAAACCATACAATTCTGTGTCACTGCTTTATCCGTCATGTTGTGCAACTACCATCTTGATCTAGTTCCAGAATATTTTCATTAAGTAGTCACTTTCCATTTTCCCTCTTCATCCCCTTAAGCTGATGACAATCATCAGTTTCCTTCCCTGTCTCTACCTGTTCTGAATATTTCCTATAAATGGAATCCTACATTCATGACCTTTTGTGTCTGACTTCTTTCACATAATGTTTTTAAGGCTCATCCTTATTGTAGCATGTAACACTTCTTCATTCTGTTTTGTGGCTGATGAAAATTCTATTGTATACAGTATACTATAGTTTATTGATGAATATTTGAATAGTTTCCACCTTTTGCATATTATGAATAAGGAAGAGCATTTGTTTGTGTACTTGTTTTCAATTCTTTGTATATATAATTAGGAGTGGATTTACTAGATCATGTGGTAATTTTGTGTTAACCTTTTTAAGAATCTGCCAAACTGTTTTCCACAGCTAATACACCTTTCCCATCAGTAATATATGAAAACTCTCTAATTTTCTATATCCTTACCAACTTACTTTTTTTTTCTTTTGTTTATTTTAGCCATTCTGGTATGTGAAGTAGTGTTTCATTAAGGTTTTGATTTGAATTTCCTTGATAACTAATGGTGATGAACATATTTTTATATGCTAATTAGCCATATATATGTCTTCTTTGGAGCAATGACTATTCAAGTTGTTTTAAAAATTTTTAAATGGGGTTATTTGTCGTTTTGTTGTCAAAAGTCTTAAGAGCTCTTTATGTGGTCTACATATTATTTTTATCAGATAAATGTTGTAATATTTTCTTTAATTTAGTAGATTATCTTTTCATTTTTTTAAATAAAATTTTTTAAGTTGTTGATAGACCTTTATTTTATTTATTTGTATGTCGTGCTGAGAACCCAGTGCCTCATGCATACTAGGCAAGCGCTCTACTACTGAGCCACAACCCCAGCCCCTTAGTTTCTTAGTAATATGCTTTCAAGCACAGAAGTTTTAATTTGGGTAAGGGTCAGGTACTGGGGATTTAGATGAAATTCAATTTGTCTCTTTCTTCTGTTGCTTGTGCTTTTGAATTTTTCCAAGAATCCATTCTCAAATTCAAAATCATGTAGATTCCCCCACTACTTGTTACTGCTACTTTTGTTTAAATCTTGTATCCATAGTTTAATATTTTTTATATTGTCTCAATTATTATAGCAGGTTTTGATATTTAATAGCATAAGTCTTCCAAATGTCATTGAGAACTCCTCCTTTTTCCTGTCCTTCTTTCTCCTCTTCCTTCATCACCATTTTCATTTCTTTAAAATTTTTTTCTATATAAATATTAGAATTGACTTGCCCTGTCTGCCTATTCCATTCTACTCCAAGACACACATACACATCATTGCCTGTAATTTTGATAGGAATTGCCTTGAATTACAAATTTGGAGATAATTTTCATTATTCTAATACTACCTACTGTTCCATGAACATGTTATATTCCAAAGCTTTCCATTTCATGAAGATAATATATCTCTTAAATAGTCCTTAATTTATCTTGCTGAATTTTTATGTGGAGATTTTATGTATCTTTTTCTTTTTTACATATGTTCTAGACATTTGATATTTTTGAATCTATTGTAAATAATATAATTTTTAATTTTTATTTTTTAAGTTTGGTATATACAAAGAACTAGTTAATTTTTTATATTGACTTTGTATCCTTAGACCTTGTTAAAGTCATTTAAAAATAATTTCAATTCTTTGTATTTTTGGGTTTCTCCTATCATATCATTTATTCATAATTATAATTTTGTTTTATTTATCTTCCTTTCTTAATGCTCCATGTTTCCTTTCTTCCTGTGCACTGGCCAGGACCTCCAAAACAATGAAAGTGGCGAGGTCGGACATTTTTATCTTTCCCCCAGTCTTAAGTTAGAAATATGGATTAGTAGTAACTAATGGAGCACTTGAAAATGTCAAAATGGCATATATAGATTATCACATTAGGGGCTAGGGTTGTGGCTCATGGGTAGAGTGAGCTCTCATCTAGCATATGTGAGCCCCTGGGTTTGATCCTCAACACCACATAAAAATAAATAAAATAAAGGTATTGTGTCCAACTACATATAAATATATTTTTAAAAATAGGAATATTACATTAATTCCATTTCTGACATACACACTCTGTCAATTGTATGTTTAACTTAATCAAATTGCAGTACATTACATTACATTACACAGATAATGGTTATCCTGCCATCTGTTATTATTTTCAGTTTGTTTTCTCAGTTCTTTATTTATTTTTCTCTTTCTTGCCTTATTTTTATTAAATAATTTTACTTCATTTCCCATTTTATTGGCCTATTTTATATTTTGCTATTCTCACTTGAAATTAACAACATCTTCTTTTGACTATATTAAAGGCCAATGTTATTCACACTGTTTTGAACTTTCTCTGTAGCACAAGGACCTTAGAATACTTTGGTTTCTTTATTCTCTAATGCTTTTTGTGTTCTTGTTCACATAGGACAATTTCTGTAGTTTTGTTTTATACAGGCAATATTTCTTTAGATTTGCCAACATATTTTCTAGTTTCTTTTGTTTTTCATTACTTTCTATGTGGTGATTTTCTACTCATGGGACCACTTTAATATTTTATTTAATATGAAGCTTCTCTTTTTTGTTTGTCTCACATGTCTTAATTTTTAAAAGTATATTTTTATCTGTGCTTAGAATTCTAGGCTGGTATGTTTTACCACATTGATGATTTGAAAATATTATTCCGTTATCTTTTTCATTTTCTTTTCTCCTATAATCTGTCACTATCCTTGTTCCTCTTAAGGTTTCGTATCTTTTTGCTGTGAATGCCTTTAATCTTTTCTATTTTGCATTAGTATCCAGTTTTATTGTGGTGCATTTGGGTGTGCTTTCTACATATGTATTCTATTTGGGGCTTGTAGCTCTTCTTGATTGTTTAGTTTGGTGTCTTTCATGAATTTTGAAATTTATGATCTTCTTTTTGCTCTTGCTTTCTTAGTACTCTAGGCACATTCTTTTGTTTGTTTTTTGTGAACCAGCTGTATGGACGTACTTTTTCCGCACTTTTCTTCTAGCCTCTTCATGCTTCGGTTTTTGCTTTCTTCTGACCTGTCTTTGAGTTTACAAATTCCTCAATTTTGTTTAATCTTGTGATAAACTCATACATTGAGGTGTTTTTGTTTTGTTGTTTAGTTTTTGGTAGTGGGGATTGAACTCAGGCATTGAATCACTGAGCCACATCCCAATCCCTATTTTGTATTTTGTTGAGAGTCAGGATCTCACTGAGTTGCTTAGTGCCTCATTTTTGCTGAGGCTGGCTTTGAACTCAGTCCTCCTGCCTCAGCCTTCCAAGCTGCTGGGGTTACAGGCCTGTGCCACTGCATTGAGTTCTTAATTATTTTATTTCAATTCTACAATTTCCCTATTTTTAGACATAGCTTTGTTCCCTTCTAGAATTCTTTTGTCATTTAATCCTTGAACATTTTAAATTATGTTTCAATTCATACTCTTAGGCTCATTTTATGGATCTTATGTGACTCCCCCCACCCTTGTTGATTTTTTTCTCTCAATTTGTGGTTAGGTCTTATGTTGTATATGTGTTATTTTTTATTAGTGATAGGTTTTTTTAAAATAAAAAATTTAGAGATAGTTTGAGGCTCTGTATGAGTTTATATTCTTCCACTGAGGGTTTGCTTTTTGCTTTTGACAGTCAGATTACCTTCATCCATTTGAAAGCTGGTCTTCAGTTTTTTCTTTTAATATTTTTTAGTTATTGATGGACCTTTATTTTATTTATTTGTATGTGGTGCTGAGAGTCAAACCCACTGCCTCACGCATGCTAGGCAAGCATGTTACCTCTGAGCCACAACCCCACCCCAGTCCCTGGTGTTCAGTTTTTGATAGGCTGATTTCTTTTTCTAGTCACCTTTACGTGTGGAGTCGATTTGTTTGTTATCCAACTCAAAGTCTAGGTATTCAATAAGGCATTGGGCCCAAATTTTCAAATTTTATCCTCCAGCACTGTGACAACGATGAAAACTTTGTTTACATTCTCAGCCACTTCTTTTAAACTTTGAAAACTAGTAGTCGTATGGGTGAGAAGACGGCTCTTAATGCCAGGCACAACTCTTTCGATTTCCCTCTTCTTTTGAAACTTTTCTCTGCAAAGTCTCACTGCTTTGGTAACTATTTATTGTCTTCAAGGTGATTTTTTAAAAATAATTTGTCTAGACTTTCTATTTGATTCAGTGGGAAAATTGGTTCAAAATAACTGAGTTAGCTCTTGTCAAAAATAGAACATCTTACCACTTTTACCCATTAATTTGTCTTATCTTACATTGAGTATGTACAAAGGAATATATGTGACATTTGTATAGCTAATATTTTAACGCAGTGACCACCCATGTACTATTAGGTCCTGGTTTTATTACTCTCCAATTCTTTCTATTTCCTTCCTGCCCCTAGTACCTCATCTGGATTTTGGGGGTTGCTATTCATTCATTCATTCATTCATTCATTCATTTTTGCCACAAGTATCTCTTTAAACAATGTACTTTTTAAATTTTTACTTTTTCTAGAGATTTTTCAGAATCATATCATACATAGTCTTGAGTTTCTTGCTTTTAATCACTTCAATTTTTTCTAATAATAATCCTGTTACTAAATATGCTGTGGTTAATTCATTCATTACTCTCTACATTATTTTGTTGTGGGAAAAATCTCATTATCTATTATTCTCCTAGCAAATTTGGAATGTTTTCATTTCCTTCCTCTATTGAGTGTATTGTATGTATGAATGCTGTTATAGAGGCCTCCTAATACACATGAGCAAGACTTTCTCTACTTCGAAATTGATGAACTACAGTGTGTGTGTGTGTGTGTGTATATATATATATATATATATATATATATATATATTTAACTTTTCAGTTTATTATAAACTACCTTTCTTTTTTTCTTTTTTTTTTGGTGGTGCTGGGGATTAAATCCAGGGCCTTGTACATGCAAGGCAAGCACTCTACCAACTGAGCTATATCCCCAGCCCTGTCAAACTACTTTCCACAGTGGTTGTTGACACTTATTTTCCTACAGCAGTGTCTAGCACTCATCAGATTTTTAAATTTTGCCCACCTAATAGATGTTAGTGTCTCATTATAGTCTTAATTTGTATTTCCCTGGTTCTTACATGTCTATAGTTATCATTCATAGTGCCTCTGTTCTGAAATTCCTTTCAACTCCCCCACCCTACCTCTGTGCTTTTTTCTGGATTGCTTATCTTTTTCCCATAGGTAGTCTTTATGTACATTAATCCTTTATCAGGTGTATGTTGTAGTGTCTTCATAAAATGCATAAAACCATTTTACTGTGTATCTTTTCATTCTCTTTATGATATCCTTTGAGCAAAAGTTACTACTGTAGCTGTATTTTATCATTCCTTTCTTTTGTCATAGATGCTTTTTACTTCTAGTTTTAAAATCCCTTTCTCCCCAATGTCATGGTCTCTCATATGTTCTTTGAAAAGTTTTAAGGTGTTTTTGAAATATATTTTTTAGTTGTAGATAGACACAATATTATTTATTTATTTATTTATTTATTTATTTAATGTGGTGCTGAGGATTGAACCCAGTGCCTCACGCATGTCAGTCAAGTGCTTTACCTCTGAACCACAGCCCCAGTTCCTCCACCACAGTTTTTATTGAATAATCTTACCTTTTTCTGGTTTTCTTCAGTGCTAAAACTCTGTGTATGTGTATAACTTTTGTTCTTTTCTGTTGCTTTGTTTGTTCATCCACAGATATTTTTCACTGAAGCTCTATAGTTTTCTCTATAAAGGAAATTTAAAAATTTCTCTGATACTGTGTTCTGTCATACAACTTATGCTAAGTACTATAATATTCTAAAATTATGCTTTATATTTGTAGTTGATGGGAATTTTGTGGTTTTGATTTTATACCATTTTTATTACTAAATTTTCTTTTCTATTTACTTTTTAATTGTCATTTATGAAGAATGCTTGTTTTTATTTTCTAAATCTTGTATGATTTCTACATTCTTCTGATTTGACATTTCTACCTTTTCCTCAAAATCTTCTTTGTTTTATATATTTGGCTAGTTGTACAATGTACATTAATGCTGTATCTTATTGGTGTATAAATATAAGGTACATCAATATCTTCTTGTTTGTGTGAGTATCCCATTTAAATCTGTATCCTGTTTAATGTTTTTCAGCTTCACTAGTGTATTTTTTTCATGCAATAATTTTTAGATTTTGTATGTTGATGATTTTTTTTTTTGTAGTTTCATTTTAGTTTAAATTCACCAGTCAGTCTCTCTTGGTCTTATCAAATGATAACATTAATTTTTTTAACTTGTAATTTAGCCTGCTTGGATTTTTTCTTGTGAATTGAATATTTTATCATAGCATAACTTTGACTAATTTTTTTCAAAATGTAACTTAGAAACTTTCTGGCTTGAATTTACCTTTGATTCTTTAGAATTCTGTGTTTTAAATTACTCGACCACAGGAAATTCAGAACATTGTTTTGGGCATCTGTTTTGTAGCAGAGAAATCTGAAGTTGATTTGTTTCTTGCTCCTTTTTTGATAGCTTCTGCCATGGAAGCTTTTGGGATCTTTATATTCCAAGTTCAGAAACTTCATTAGGTTTTGCCTAATGTGATTCCTTTCTCATTATTTTTACTTTATACCTGGAAGGCACTTCTCAGCTAAAGAAGTGAGTCTTAAGTTGTGAGTGAGTCTTCCGCCCTGTGTTGTGGGAATTTGCCTTTCTAGATACTGGGATTTGTGTTAGCTTTCTGTTGCAGTGACAAAATACCTGAGATAAACAACTTTAAAAAGGAAAGATTTATTTTTGCTCATGGTTTCAGAGGTTAATGTTCATGGTCACTTGGCATCATTTTTTTCTGATTTGGTGTTGAGAAAGGACATCATTACAGGGAGGGTATACTGGAGCAGAACTGCTCACTTTAGTGGTATCGGGATCAGGGGTGAGATATGCCCTTCATGGACATGCCCCAGTGACCTACATCTTCCATCTAAGCCCCACTTCCTAAGGTTTCCATTACTTTCGAATAGCATCACTAGCTGGGATCAAGCCTTCAATTCATGAGCCTCTGGGAGGACATTTCACATCCAGAGTTACAGGAAGTGTTGCCAGAGTTTCCCTGAGGTGATTCTCAATTCCTATATCCTGACCTGTAAGTAAAATGGGATCTCAGCAGTTCCAACTGTTTCAAATGGCTCTTTTGCCACTTTAATTTCCTGGTTGCTATCATATATTCACATCTGCCAATATCTGCACGATATTTTTGTTATTGTGCTGGAGGAAAAAACAACAACTAACTTTTGGAATGTGTTTTCTCTTTACCTTTATGGAACTGCAAGTCTTCCAACAGTTATATATATATTCCACTGTACACTTTCGTGTTTTCCAGTGACTCTGGCCTTTTTTGCCCCCCCCCTTCCACCTCTGTCGATTGTTCAGTTTGTATACGTATATGCTTTGCCACTTAGGTAAGAAGGTATTAATGCGTGTTTCTATGACCTGTATTGAACTAGAAACTTGTCTGATTTTTCTCTTGCTCAGGATTTTTAAAAATATCATTCTTCTTATTTAAAACTACATTCTTGGTCCCATTGATTTTTATCCTTGTCTTTTTCAGTTGCCTTAAATAATTGAATTGTTAGCCACTAAGTAAGGGAGTATGTGCAGTTGTTTAAAGTCAGTTCTGGCACATACCTACAAAGAACCAACTAGTGATGATGATATGTAAGTGCTGTACCTAGGTGCTAGTGAGGATATGCCTTTCAGTCTTTTTGAAAGGTTAAAGAGATGAGTTGTTTTAATCATATGTATGACTATCGTTGTAGAAGGTAAATATTTCATTTATTCATTCACTTTAGTATTAATTGAAATGAAAATTCATATTCATATTTTTAATTTCTTACATTTGACTTAGCTTCCAGGAAAAAAGACAACTAAACTTTGGGTTCCAGATGAAGAAGTTTCTCCTGAGACAATGGTTAAAGTAAGTAATATGCATAGATCTGTTGATTTTAATATACTTCATATGCTGTAATATTTTTTTTTCTTTTTTATTATTTTTTTTATTGGTTCACAACATTACAAAGCTGTAATATTATTGAAGATGTTGAAATTTCTATAAGTTTGGGCTATGAAAATCACTTAAGTATTTATTTTTATTGTTTGGCATTATCTTATGTACTATGAGTATTTGGCAGTTATTAGCAAAATGGGGCTTACAGGCAGCAAGCATATAGTGTAATTTGAGGTTTAAAAAATATATAATAAGGTTTGAAAGCAGCTTCCATATTTCTGTTTCTTAGAATCAGCCTTTTAGTGGCAAAAGGTAATGAAGATTTTCTAATGAACATTCTATTGAGTAAAATTGTTATCCGAGTTTTAGGACTGTTTATGTTTTCCATGAGATTTACTTAATAAAGCTATTTTTATTTTTTAAAAAATGTAGCCTGTAATTCCTGGAGTTAAGGTTATACATAAAAGATCACTCATTACTAGTATAGAGAATATTGATTTATAAAAACCATCTATAGTGTAGACTTCATTTCAATCTATTGCCATATGTAAAAGAAATACATATGGACTTCCTAGTTATTTTTAGTATGCATGTGACATCTCTTTGAAAGAAAAGAATGAAGGTTAAGAACAAATATATTAAATTTTGTTATTTTTCTAGTTGCACTTAAAAATTTTTTAAAGATATTAATGAACCTTTTTTTTATTCATATATTTATATGTGGTGCTGAGAATCAAACCCATTGTCTCACACATGCTAGGCAAGTGCTCTACTACTGAGCCACAATACCAGTCCTAGTTGTGATTTTTTATAATACCTTCTGGGCTATGAGTACATATTTGTTTATGTATCATGTATGAACTACTTTTTTACATTATTCCAGCTTCTGATTCTGTTGTATTTCTGCAGACATGGAACAACACTTCCTTTAGCATCTTTGAATGTTTGTTGGTATAAGCCCATTTTCTTAGCATTGATCTTAATCATCAGTTTTATGTAGCTGAGAGTAGCACTGGTAAAGAAGGCATGCACTTAGTTTATGCTTGCCACACACAGGAATCATCTTAGCATTTGTCGTGTGGCAGACATTGTTCAATACCCACTTAGTTTCTGGTTTTTTGTTGTGTAAAAAGCTGAAATATATGACGAAGAGATGATATGTGTGTCATTTTTAAAAAATATTTATTTTTTAGTTGTAGTTGGGTACAACATCTTTAATTTTTAATGTATTTATTTTTATATGGTGCTGAGGATAGAACCCAGGGCCTCGCCCTTGCTAAGTGAGCGCTCTACCACTGAACCACAACCCCAGTTCCGTGTGTGTCATTTTTTTAAAAAAAGTTAAGATGTACCACTTTAAAAAGGATTGTTGCAAACATTTAAAGCTGTAACTGGTGTAGAAGAAATGCATATGGACTTCTTAGTTATTTTTAGTACACATGTGATATCTCTTTGGAAGAAAAGAATGAATACAGTTTGTAGTTGGGAACTTAACTTTTTCTTAGGCAAAGTAAGGATGATTTTAATTCTAGAATCTAAAAGGTGAGTTGCATGTTGGAGAATCATATAAAACAACAATAAAGAGCTTTAGTGAAATCTTTTTTTAACTACTTCCTTAGAGAGTGAAATAGATTTAATTTAAAACATTCCAAGTTATCTTCATATGTATAGAAAAGTGTATTTTTCTTTTTACTTTTCTTATAAAGTGTCCAATAAAAAAAAATCTTGATTTTTTTTTTTTTTTAAGAAGGTAGATGTGGAAATTCTTTTAAATGTAGCAATGTTTTGTCAATTTGTCTTTTAAATAGATTCAGGCTATTAAAATGATGGTTCGATGGCTACTTGGAATGAAAAATAATCACAGTAAATCAGGAACTTCCACCTTAAGATTGCTAACAACAATATTACACAGTGATGGAGACTTGACAGAGCAGGGAAAAATTAGGTATGCAATTATTTCAGATTTCTTTGGATTACACAATATTTGAACTCTTGATGTAATTGTTAAATATTATATTTAAAAAAAATAATCAGTATTACTGTATGGTGTGCATATATTTTTATTATAATGCTTTTGTATGGTGGTTATTTCACAACTACAGTCATGTCTATTATAGGCTACTGCTATACATTAAGAGTATTTTAAACAATAGATTCTTGATTTTTTGGCATATACAATTGGTGTTAGTGTACAAATAAGTAACTCATGTTTTACAGTCTTGTTAGTGTCTAAAGGGAAAGGAAGAGATTTTGTGGAAGGTACTTTATTGAATCTGTTTATTCCCTAAACAATACAATGTAACAATTATTTACAGTGTATTAGCTATTGTAAGTAATCTAGAGATAATTTATAGATTATGTGGGAGGCTGTGTGTAGGTCATATGCAAACACTGTGTTATTTCATATAAGGTACTTGAGCATCTTTGGATTGTGGTTACCTGAGGGGGTTTCTGGAACCATTCTCCCAGGTTGCCAAGAGACAACTCTGTAGTAATTGAACACATGGACTCCAGAGCTCAGATTCAAATCCTGGCTCCACCACTTCCTACTTAGGTGACCTTTATCAAGTTTCTTTAACCTCCCAGCACCCCGGTTTCTTTAACTATAAAATAGATCTCTATGGTTATATTTGTCCTATCTAGCTATTAAGATATAATTAAATTAGTATGTCAAAGGTTTTGAAAGACTGCCTACCACGTAGTAATTAGAAGTGTTGATGATGATTAGAAGGTAGTAGTTACTATGTCAGCATTAGCAATAATTTAGAGGTTTGTTCTTAATATAAGTACATAGGTTGTTTAGTTACCTTCTTGGTAATGTAAAATAGGAGAATGATCCCCCTTTAATATATCTGGTGACTTTAATGAGAAAGCAGAGGTGACTTCCAGCTGCTTTCTAACCCTTTCCATCTTCATTCTTTTCTTCATGTTTTGTTCATATTGTTCTCTTGGAACAGTCTGTTAGTAGCACACACATTTCTAAAATGAAACAAAAATAAAATTTTGATGATCTGTTCATTCTGTATATACAACTCATTGGTCTTCCTTCCTTAGTCTAATTAGTTGTCTTTACCCCTCTACTCCCATAATTTATATGTATCAGTGTTTAGGATTTACAAATAATCATGTTTTGATTAAAAGGTATACAAAATTCAAGATAATTTTGTAGTGATCAGTTCAGCCTTGTAGAGAAAAAAAAAATCCCCCAGTATTAATACATTTTGTCTTCTAGTTTATTATTTTAAACTTATTTTCCTAGTTATACTCAGCTATGTTGACTAATTAGAGGGACATTATACCCTAATGGTTAAGAACATTGACAGACTAAATGGTTTCAAATTCAGGTTCTACCATTTGTTATCTTATTTTATTTATTAGCAAGTTATTTCACTTCTCAAATTTCTCACCTGCAGGATGAGGGTTAACGATAGTACTTCTTTATAGAGTTTATATAAGGGAGAATATATATATTTTATATAAAGTAATTGGAATGAGACCCAGTACACAGTGTTATATAAGCTGTGTTCAAGGGAACCCATGTGACATTCAGGAACATTCAGGGGCTGCATGGAGTAGGAGTAAGAAAATTCCTTGTAGAAGCAAAGCAGATGGAGACTCCGAGTTTGGAGGGGCGTTTCTGTCCCCTACTTTAATAGGAAGCATGTTTTTTTATGTTTACATTTTAAATTCCTATGTAAGATTTTACTTGAAGGAAAGTGTCTTCTACTTAATAAAGCTGAAAAGAAAAGAAAACAAAGCAAAATAAAACAGCTTACTGGATTAAATAGAAACCACTAGTCTAGATGGAAATTTTTAAGAACAATATGTAAGCAGCATCTGTTATCTATACATGAAGACACAGCGTCCAACTGCCAGCTTGCACTCTCTGAACTAAGTACTATGATTCATCTATTAATAGCTACTTGGAACATTACCACTGATACACTGATAGCTCTTTGGGGGTATGTTTTACAACCTCAGAACCTTATTAATGTTGGCATACAGTCAGTATTTTTACATAAATGTTAGATAAATGAAGAGTTTTAAACCAACTAGATCATTTTATCTTAGAAGAGTAAGAATAGTAAGGTTTTATCTACTATACCTCCTATTACTTTTATTCTTAGCACAGTGGTTGTGGTTGACTTCTTGGTAAGTTAGGATCTTTTTATGCCTAATATATAGGTAAATATGTTTCTAAAATAAATCTATTACTTAAAACCTAATAAGTGAACATACAAATAGATTTCTTCTAGGCTTGCTTAAGAGCTATTTTGTGTAGGATGAGAGAATTAAATAACTAGTGGTGCTAGCACAGACTTAAGTTTAAGAGAAGAATTTATGTACTATTTTATTGGTTACCATCTTTCAGAGTTAATGTATTATGGTACTCAGGATCACTAAATTATTTACTGTGTTAGTGTGTTCAGGCTTTTGTAACAAAATACCATAGATTGAGTAGCTTACAAACAATAGATTTATTTTTCACAGTTGTGGAAACTGGAAGTCCAAGATCAGAATGCCAATGTGGTTGAATTCTGTTTAGAACTGAACTATCTCACATTGCAGACTAGCTTTTTTCTTGTATTCTCCCATGGCAGAAAGGTCATACAGTCTCCTTCAGGCCTCTTCTATAGGGGCATGAGTCCCATTCATGAAGGCTGTGTCCCTAAGACCTACTCACCTCTCAGAAGATCCCACCTCTGCTATCATCTTGGCAGTAGGATTTCAATATGTGAATTTAAGGAGACACAAAAACATTGAGACCATAGCATAGTTCTACCTTTTTTTTTTTTTTGGCCTGAAAAATATCTACAAAATTAGATGTATAAAATGGTTTTTTATATAAACATTTAGAAACCTTATCTGTATTCTTTTTGCTTGTTTTTCAGTAAACCAGATATGTCACGTCTGAGACTTGCTGCTGGAAGTGCTATTGTGAAGCTGGCACAAGAACCATGCTACCATGAAATCATCACATTAGAACAATATCAGTTATGTGCATTAGCTATTAATGTAAGGAAAATCACTATATTGAAGACACTACTTTTTGTGGTCACAGACTTTAGGAAAAAATTTAGTTTTTTCAACTCAGTTAATAATTTTGATCAAAGTTTTGAATATTTTCTTTTGAAAAACTTGTACAAGAAATGTTTCAAAGTTCTAAAACTCATTTGACTTTTGGGTTACATAGTCTAGCTGACTTGTTGTTAGGTACAGTTCTAGTCTATAAAGGCAAAACAGATACTGAATTAGCATGTATAGCTCTTAGAGGAAATACAAGGATAGGTTCTTTCTGGTATGTAGTCATGAAATTTTCATCAATTGAGCAATACACACCCATGTTTTATGTGTATTTCTGTTTAAAGGCATCTTACTTCAGACAGACAGACAAACAGACACATGCTCATAATCAGCAGTACTATAACTCATGCCTAAACTAAGCTTATGTATTTTCTCTGTAAGGTACATCAGAGCCTTCTTGTGCTTAAGAATATTAAGCAGAGACTGTGGTTGTAGTTCAGTGGTAAAGCAGTTGCTTAGCATGTGTGAGGCACTGGGTTCTGTCTTCAACACCACATAAAAATAAATAAATAAAATAAAGGTATTGTGTTCATCTCAACTTAAAAAAAAAAAAAAAAAAAGAATCCTAGGCAGTACTTCATCATTATGTTTGGGAACCATGTTAAACAACTAGATTGCCAGCATGGTCAAAAATGTGAAAAGTGTAGCACTAAGTAGACCCACAAAAAGGACCCTTGTTTACAGTCTGAGAGCTGAAACAAGAAGGCAGGTCTTCTTCAACCTCATTTGGGCATATACATATGACACAATTCAATTTTTTACTGTTCTGTACATATTTTTGCTGTTCAGAAAATCTCTGCAAGTATTTATTTTGGAGGTTACAAATTAAATCCTGAACGAGTTGACAAATTCATAAATATGGAATCTATGAATAATGAGGAGTAACTGTTTTAGTTCCCTAAATGAAAAAAAAAATATATAGAAGTTTACAGTGTTTTTTCTTTCCTTTTTAAAAAATTTGTTCTAGTTAATTATACATGACTGTAGAATGCATTCTGACACATTGTACATAAATAAAGTTCAACTTCTCCTTCCTCTGTCTGAACACAATGCAGAGTCACACCAGTAGTATAATTATACGTGTATATAGGATAATAATGTCCGTCTCATTCTACTATCCTTCCCATCCCTATATCTCCTCCCCTCCCCTCACTCCTGTCTGCACAATACAAAGTTCCTATCTTTGGTTTTTGGCATTTGGCTTATTTTGCTTAGCTTGATATTCTCCAGCTCCATCTGTTTACTTGCAAATGCCATAATTTCATTCTTCTTTAAGGCTGAGTAATATTCCATTGTGTATATGTACCACATTTTCTTTATCCATTCATTTGTTGAAGGGCACCTAGTTTCATAGTTTTAGCTTTTGTGAATTGAGCTTCTGTAAACATTGATGTGGCCACATCACTGTAGTATGCTGATTTTAAGTCCTTTGGGTATAAACTGAGGAGTGGGATAGCTGGGTCAAATGTTGGTTTCATTCCCAAGTTTTCTGAGGAATCTCCATACTGTTTTCCATAATGATTGTACTAATTTGCAATCCCACCAGCAATGTATGAGTGTACCTTTTCCCTTACATCCTCACTAACAGTTATTGTTGCTTGTATTCTTGAGAATTGTCATTCTGATTGGGGTTTATAGTTTTATAAAGCCATAGTATAGACTGAATTTCAGGTTAGAAGGACTCCTTATTACTTAATGAGTCAAATTTTCAAATAGTGAAATTGATATTGATGGAGTCATTCCAGCTTTATAGATTTTTATGTTATATTTGAAGTGTATCACTTTAGAAGTATTTAGCATTTAGTGAGAAAATTTTAAAAGGCTTTCATAATAGTAAATCTGATAATCTAATATGAATTTTCCATTCATAATTTGATTGTTTCACACTTAGGTTTTTATTTTTTTCCAAACAGTTTAAGAATTTGGCATTCATCAGGAGTCATTGCAATTTTTCTCTACTTTTCCCCTCCCCACTTTCTTCTGCTTATTTGAAAATTGCTGTTAACTTCAAAACACAAACAATCTATTTTTTAAATGTATTTATTTCTCAAGTGTTTAAAATAGCCGTCCAAATCCTGTTTATGATTTGTTTTAGTTTTGTTATTGTTCAGATATTAGGAAAAAAATCATTTGAGAGATGAGATTTTTGGTGAGCTCCTGGTTTAGTTTTTCCTTTTAAGTCTGGAAATCATTTTATAAGAAATTAAAATTGTTTTAAAAGTATGTATTACATTTCATGAAAGAATTTTTCTCATCAGTTTTTTAAATTGATGAGATTTATGTTCTGCTGATTGATTGGGTTCTTGATCTGATATTTCTTAGAATATTGCTGATATCATTCATTATTGAAATGGCACTTTAAGAAAACAAAGTAAGGAGACACACGTAAAATGAGTTGGGCCTGATTTGAACTTTACATTGTTTAAGTATGTGTGAACCATTAGTTAAATGTCTACCACGTGTGGAAAGCCTCTACTTGCTATTTTCTGGAGAGTTTATTTTCTACTACTGTATTTATTATACATTGCTACCTTAGTAACCAAAATATCCAGGGTGAAAATCTCAATTGCCAAAGTTTTAAGGTAGTTTTGGAATCCTATGTGAATGGGTAAAACTTAGTTATTAGCATCTTCTCACAATTCATATTGTTATTCCCTTCTAAAAAAAAAAAAAAAACCTTTCCCTAATTCTTCTGTTCCTCTAAACCATATGCCCATCTCTTATTTTTTTAATTTTTATTCATTCTTTTTAGTTATACATGATAGTAGAGTATATTTTGACATATACGTACATGGAGTATAACTTCCCATGTACATGATATGGAGTTACACTGGTCATGTATTCATATGTGAACATAGGAAAGTTATGTCTAGACAGTTCCTTCTACTGTCTTTCCCATTTCCATTCCACTTCATTTCCCCTTCTCCCCTCCAATCTGGTGAACCTCCACACCCTTCCTCATCCCCCTATTGTGAGTCAACATCTGCATATCAGAGGGAACATTAGGCCTTTGGTTTTGGGGGATTGGCTTATTTCATTTAGCACAATAGTCTCTAGTTCCATCCATTTGCCAGCAAATGTCATAATTTCATTCTTCTTGATGGCTGAGTACTATCCCATTATGTATATACTATACCACATTTTCTTTATCTATTTATCTGTTAAAGGGAACCTAGATTAGCTCCATAGTTTAGCTATTGTGAATTGAGCTGCTATAAACATTGATGTGGTCATATCACTAGAGATGCTGATAAGTCTCTTGGGTATATGCCAAGGAGTGTGATAACTAGGTCAAATGGTGGTTCCATTTCCAAGTTTTCTGAGGAATCTCCATACTGCTTTTCATAGTGGGTCCACCAATTTGCAGTCCCACCAGCAATGTATGCCATCTCTTCTTTTTTAAACCTCTACACCTCCAGAAATAGTAATCTGTCTTATTCTTACCCTCTCTTCACTGTCCATATCTTGGCATTTGCCTTTATTATTTTCTATAAGTAACCTATTGAAGTCCTCAGATTCAGTGATCTTAATTTTTCAGTGTCCTTTCTGTGTCATTTGATACAATATTCATTGCACCATTATTCTTGAAATTCTCTTGATTTCTGTCTCTTGGTTTTTTAAATTTCTGTCTCTTGACTATATTTTCTGACACTTCTCCTTTAATTTTGTGTGTTCTTTGAGGATCTATCCATGATCAATTTTAGCACTTACACATTCTTTGGCCATCTCATTATCTAAGTGAGTCATTACTATATTGCAATATTTGTTTTTTTCAAGTTCCTAGTCCCACATCAGATGCTAAATGGAAATTTCAAATTTTTATGTCCTGTGAATGAGTAAGACTGAATTTATAATATTTCCCAAATCTATTCTTTCTTGGCATTTCTCAGATCTAAAAACATGATTTACATTAGACTGTTTGTTTGTTATTCTATCTTATTGCAATAGTCCAAGTAATCTACTCAGTGGTAGATCTATTGTTCTTTATTCGTATCTTCTCAACTATCCCAATTGCTATAGTCATCAAGTCTCACTAGGACTGTTGTGAGAATTTCTTTATTGTTGGTTGAATTTCCCTAATCACAGTTCTGATCATGATATTTTCTTACTTATAAAAAAGATGTTTAAGTTGTTTAAGACTGGCATTTGAGACCCTCTATAGTTGGGACCCAAATATACACTTTAAAATCTTGTTGGGTGCAATACCGTTGTTTAGTACACTATCCTTTACCTTTGTTTCAGTGCAGCTGAACAATTTTTCTTTTATGTGCCTTGTACTTTGCTCTCATTTTCTTCTCATCTTCTCATTTTCATAATCCTTATCCAATCCTTTCTGTAGATTAAGGTTTAAACACAACTTTCTCTATAAAACTTGTTCTGATTCTTTTTAGCGGGAAGTAGTCTCTCTGTCCTTTTGAATCCTTGTAGGTTTTATCTTCAGTCCTCTTATACATATTAAATTTTGCCTTATGCTTTAGCTATTTATGTACATGTGGCTTATTTCTCTTGAGTTGTGGCTCTTTATAGGTAGTATTGTACCTGGGAGACCCTCGTCATATATTTGAATAGACAATAATTCTGAAAGAATAGAAACTCAGTAATATGAATCTTAACATAATTTAGGTTATCATGTTAAGTATTTTAGAATTTGGAGTTCTGTTCATGAAAAATTTACTCTGTACTGATATGTGCTATATATTGTTCTAGATTCTGGAAATACAAAAATGAATAAATCATGGCTACAGCTAACAGTCTCTTAGGGGATTATAAGCTAGAAATGTGTTGATAACAGAATTTCTTACACAGAGTAATCGAACTGCTTACCAATAGTTCTGAGGATAATTTGTATTAAAAGAGGCCTCTGAAAGTGTATTTACTTAAAGATGCAGACTAGAATTTATTTTATAGTCAGGTGTCTGCATTTTTGAAAGTACATTTTTTTCTGATAAAATTCTTTACCCCACATTTACTTTATAGCACAGTGAAAAGGATAATCATCTTCGCAGAAAAATATTTGAAGACTCCCTCAGTTTCCAGTAGCACCTTTTAAAATTTATTCAGCTGATTCTCTTGAACACTTGTGTATCATTCTTGTCAGTTTGTGTCTTCTTCAGTTGTTATTTGTGCAAGTTGCCTTACTTATGACTTGATATTTCTTTAACATCACTTTAATGACAATATGAAAACCTGCTACAATGATTTACAGATTGACTTTGTGAGGAATTTGTATTGTATTGTTGAATTCTGAATGATTAGTGACAAAAACACCGTCTTGGGGAAAGATGTAAAGAGGAGGAAGAGATAATTTGAGTACAGATTGATTTTTTAATGAATGGTCTGTTCCTTTATAAATATATTTGTGATATGTTGACTTTTATTTATGCACTTTTTAATTGGATCATAATAAAAAAATAAAGACTCTGCTCTTCTCTGACATTAATATTGAGGAAGGAATGAGTTAACTATTTTGTTGAATGTAAAGGTAGATAGATGAAATTTCTGTGAAAACTAGGCTACTTTATTAAAAGTAGAAAGTTAATATTATAAGATAAGGACGTTTAAATTAAATGAAAGAGGATATACAAAGTAAGTATTTAAGATAAGGGCAAGATATTATGATCAAGGTTTTTAAGAAAAGATACCATTCTAGATAGAAGAAATACGGTACCTAAAGTTGCATTAATATGAAATATACCACACCTCGTGTCATGGAGCATATAAATGAGCATGAAGTTCTTTGTTATATAAAAGTTTGAGCTTTTCCCTGTAGTTGAGAGAAAATTCTGTCCATCTGTATGCTAGTTATTGTGCTAGGATTAGAGACACAATAATGAATGAAAACAAAGTTTTGTCTTTAATAAACTAGCACTGATAAAAGACAGATATATAAACGAGTAATGTTATGAGCTGAATGTGCTACTGGGGATGTGCACAGAGTGCTGTAATAGAGCCTAGGTCGGGTATAGGAGACATGTTATATGCTTCTTTCTGTCAGATAGTTGAACTGTCTTCAAGAATGAAGAGGAGTTAGCTAGGAGAGTTGGGGGGATAGTTTAAGGGAGTTGTGTGAAATAAGCAGGCATAGGATTAACAGGTTGGCTTATTTATACAAATAAAAGTAATTTGGTGCTTCAGAAATTGATTAGGATCTCTTGCCTTCAGAGCTGTGCATTTCAATCTGATAAGTTTTTAAATGATAGAACTAAAACGTTTAAATTTGGCAGAGTTTTGCTTTGCTACTAAATGAAAAAGCTATATATGAGATAGTGCTTTATGCTTTTTAAAATTTGTTTATTTATTTATTTATTTGTTATTTGTTGTTGTGCAGGAGATTGAGCCCAGGGTTTTATACATGCTAGTCAAGAGCTCTACCATATGTAAATGTAACATGTAAATGAATCGTTGTTAGGTGAATATTCCAGTCTTGAAATTAACTTGATTTACAACATCTGTATTGTGAACTGTCAGTCAAGCAGTGGTTGTAGATAAACTTGTTTCTGTGTGCCCTTTTCTCTATGGATATATAGCACATTTTATATCCAAGTTGTTACTCCTTCCTACTATGTGGATAATACCTGAAATAATTATATCTTTACAGGATGAATGCTATCAAGTAAGACAAGTGTTTGCTCAGAAACTTCACAAAGGCCTTTCCCGATTACGGCTTCCACTTGAATATATGGCAATCTGTGCACTTTGTGCTAAAGATCCTGTAAAAGAGAGAAGAGCTCATGCTAGACAGTGTCTGGTAAAAAATATAAATGTAAGACGCGAGTATCTAAAGCAACATGCAGCTGTTAGTGGTAAGCATACAGGGAAATAGAAATTATACTTTCCAACCTTACAGTTTCACTATTTAAAAGAGTATAATATATTAATGTTATTCTATTTAAATTTGAACCTGTATCTCTTTAAGTAAATGACTAAATGGCCAAGGAGAATAAGTAGTTACATTGGAGGTACTTTTAACATAATAATGAAATTTGTACATTTATGTAGATTGTCTAAGCTCTACTTTTAGTTGAAAAAAGTACAAGTCTTTGATCTTTGTTGTTTGTTCTCACCTATAGCTGACGTTAATAATAACAGGTGCTTGTGTGCCTGCTTTTCATCTGTCTGCTTTACCCCTTCAAGGTTAGCTGATATGCCTCTTGGCTTCTAGGATTGTTTAACAAATAACATTAAAATCTGTCCATTTATCCAAGTCAGAAATCAGAGGCATTCTTTATACCTTTTTTTTACTCACTCATTAGTCACCAAATCCTGTTAATTCTTCCTCCAGATGTCTGAACATCTGTCTTCTGTTCTCCTAGTTGGTCACATTTCCTTTGGATCATTGTATACACACTTAACTACCTCCCTCTTTAAATGTTTCCCTACGCCTCTGTCCCCTAGTTTTACCCACTACTGTGCCACATTGACAGCAAAATTATCATTCTAAAACACATTTCTGATCACATTACTTCTTTGCTTGAAATCCATGTGAATTCTTTATTGCTTAAGAGGTAGAGTTGAAATATTTCTCATGGCTTTTTATAGTTTACTCTTGGTCTGAATTTCAAGTTTTGTCTCTGTAGTTTTCTACTATGAACTCTGTTATTCCTGCTATAACCTCAATTACTTGAAATTTGTGGAGCCATCTTTTTTCTCTGTTGTTAGCTCTTATCTGAGAATTGTCTCTCCCAGAAAAATAAATAAATAAAACAAAGAAGTGTGGTTTGCACTTTTTGAATTCTTTAAAAATATAGTTTGGGTGTTATTGCATCACTGTGACCCTCTTTGCTTTTTTTCTTCTTCACATTGCAAAAAGTGAAGGCTTATGTGGTCACATTCCACCTCTGCAATTTACTGATTGTATTTGGACAAGATATTTAATCCATGCCTTAGTTTGCTTATTTGTAAAATTGGAATAATTATACTTACTTCTTGTTACGGTTGTGAGGATTAAATATTTATGTATGTAAAGCACCTAGCATAATGATTAGCCTGAAGAAGTTATCAGCCAATACTAGTTGTTTATTTTAGAGTATTTTTCACATTGAAGATAGCTTCTGTCTCTGTTTATTCTTTACTGTGAGATCTTTACCTGGTTTTATTCATTTTTATACTTTTAGATTCTAATAGAGGATAGTAAGCACTGAATAAATATTTGATAGAATTTAATTTAAAGTTTACTGAATTTTGAACCTTGTTCCTTTTCTTCTATGCTTGCTCTTAAAATGAATGGCATTATTCAGAAACTGTTCTTAAGTTCAGCAATAGAAATAAAGGAAATATGATACTTTATTGACATATAAGATACTGTACTCCAAGTTGAACATCTGATTTTAAGTTTTTATTTGAGAATAAGTAATTTAAATAGGATTGTTCTAAATATAAATCCCATTTGTTTTATATGCACTTTATTAAAACTAGTTAAGTTTACCTTCCTGACCTTAACAGAATTTGGCACTCTTAGTCAACATATAAAACTATTTGAATTTAAACCGAAAAGATTTTTTTTTATATTTAAAACATCATAAAAACTCCATTCCTTATTTTCGTTCTTTTATGTCTATTCTTCTCTTAAAAATAAAATCAGCTATTCCTATTTTGTGCCACACCAACTGAAAGATTTACTGGAAGTGTTTTATTTTCTTAGCAGCTTAAAATATTATACATAGCTCTGCTTATAATATCAGGAAAAATGGACTTGATGTCTCTCAATCTTGAATATAGTTTGTATGGGTCACCTTTTTCGTATGCATTAGAAAACTGGAATATTTGTCTTTGAGCCTAGGCACATGGTGTGTTTAGTAGGCATTTCAATATTAGATGTGACAGATGAGTGAAAAAACTGTTTAAATTACTATGTTCCTCAATACAGGGGTTTTCAATATGTTTTTCTTCTACCCATATTGTAGTAATAGTGGGATACAGGAAATAAAGTATGAAAGAGAGAGAGTGTGTAAGATTTGATTTTCTAACCTGGATGTTTTTGTTTTTTCTTTTTTTCTTCTTCTTTTATTTTTTATTTTTTTCTTTTTCAGAAAAATTATTGTCTCTTCTACCAGAGTATGTTGTTCCATATACAATTCACCTTTTGGCACATGACCCAGATTATGTCAAAGTACAGGATATTGAACAACTTAAAGATGTTAAAGAGTAAGACTTTTTCCATCCCATTTTCATATTTTCTGAAAGTTGTTTTTTTTCCTCCTTATTGCTGATAATGGGATCTCAATTATAATTAGTTTATTGATGTGTTTCATGTCATAGGAGTTTAGGGTTCTTTTCTCTTATTTATTCTTTTATTTGTCTATTTTTATATCATCTTTTCACATTACATTTCTTAAGTAACTTCCCAAAACTTAATTTAGCATAATTAAAATACTTTGGTTCTATTTCTCTACCAGTCTGACATTCCTTTTCTGTTGAAGTAATCCATTAAAAAGTTCTATTCCAGTTCTTATAGTTTCCTGTTTCCTTGTGAAACTCGGTAGTTTTCATGATTTGAATTAATAATTTGAATTAATAATCTCCTTTACTCACATAGTAAGCATATTTTTCTTTGCAGTAACTATCTTCCTCCATAGGAAGAGATTAAGGTGTAATTTCATTATGAGCCAAATTTATAACCAGGAGGATTTTATTGGTGATTTTTAAAAATTTTTAAAATTAGAGTTTATGACATTTGCTATTGTTTCAAGCATTATTGTTGAGAGACTGCAAACACTGCATATGCCTGGGTGTAGAACATGGGGATACTATGGTATTTAGAAAAGTTTAAGACTAGTATAATTCTTTTAAGCTTGACCCCTGGTCGTCTTTTTGTTATAATAAAAAATGATCTTTGTGATTTTGAATCAGTTCATTTATTACACCTTTAATATACTAGTGATGGAAAGTAATTCTTGATTTCCTAATTCATAGAAATTTTTTACAGTTAAATATTTTAGGTATGTCAGGAGAATAAAATTAAAATTATCAGTAACTTCTTATGGCAAAGGAAAAAGCTACTGCTTAGTTTCTTTGCCACATTTCTATTTCTGAAAAATCAACAAATAATTCTCCATAGATGCATTCTTTGTTGGAGGGATTATGACTGATATAAACTTCTAGTAACCATTCTTTGTCTGAGAACATTGGTTTATCCTAGGAATTAATAAGTTGTCCCTTCCCCCCCAATTGGGAATTGAACCCAGGAACACTTTACCACTGAAGCTTCCCCAGCCCTTTTTTGTTTATTTTTTATTTTTTTCAGTACTAGGGATTGTACCCAGGGGTACTTAACCACTGAGCCACATTTCCAACCCTTTTTTATTTTTTATTTTGAGACAGGGTCTTACTAAGTTGCTAAGGCTGGCTTTGACTTTGTGATCCTTCTGCCTCAGTCTCCCAAGATGGCGGGAATTACAGGCATGCACCTCCATGCCTGGCTTGACTTATCTTTCTAAATTGCCCAGTATTGCCATAAATAATTTATATTTTACCAAAGAGCCAGTCTAGAAGAACTTCTCCTATGCTTGAGATCCTAAAGATTATTTTTCCCTTTTAAAATATCTTGCTTGTTTCTTTCTTTTCTCCCATTATTTTTCTCCTTTGTACATCAACTATAACTGTGTCTCTTTCTGTCTATATAATACCGAGAGAAACACTTTTGAATTTTTATCGAAAGAATTTTGTGTAATTAAAACTGGGCTACTGAAACTTTTTAAACAATTTTCCTGAACTAAGCAAAGACAGTGTGTATAGATGTCAACATAACTTTTTCCTTTCTGATTTATTAATGAGGAATCTTAACCTTTTAATACAGTGGTTATAATCTTTTGAGACTTCCCATCAGGATTTGAGTCGGTCTTGAGTGTCTGAGGCCTTACTTGATCCATGGCCCAACTATTCCTTGAGGCATTTTTCCTTTGGTGTCATATCACAGATTAAGATCACATCATTCTTTCCACTCTGATTCTTTTTTTAACCTTCTTCTTTGGGAAATCTAGTGAGACTAAAAAGGGCAATGGATCTGAGCAACTCATGTATGCATTGCTAACCTCTGTGGTATGTGTGTGTGCTATTTCCTTTTAAATTTTTTCCCTTCTGGGGTTATAATCTAGCTCTGTTTTGTTTGGAATTATTGTATGTATATTTAACAAAAGTATTTTCCTTTTTTTTTTTTAGATGTCTTTGGTTTGTTCTGGAAATATTAATGGCTAAAAATGAAAATAACAGTCATGCATTTATCAGAAAAATGGTTGAAAATATTAAACAAACAAAAGATGCCCAAGGACCAGATGATGCAAAAATGAATGAAGTATGTAATAATCCTTTTGTAAATTTGATTCCATGTTGATTTAAACATTTAGTTGTGGGGAATGAAACTGTAATTATTAATTTACAGGTTTATTTATCAATTTTTTCCTATTGATAGTAATTAGATTTTCTAATATAGGATTAGTAGTAATTTTATTAGTAATAAATAATCAAAACAATAGTGTAAGCCAATAGTGTAAACCATGCTTATGCTGACAATTACTTTCATTAGTTTACTATTTAGACTGGATGAATGTTGTAGAATTACTTCTTATTTACAACATTTAGGATGCCAACTTAAATACCTGCTTTTTTTCTTTTTTAATTTGATTACAGAAACTATACACTGTGTGTGATGTTGCCATGAATATCATCATGTCAAAGAGCACCACATACAGTTTGGAATCTCCTAAAGACCCAGTACTACCAGCCCGTTTCTTCACCCAACCTGACAAGGTAGTAATTTGAAATAAAATGTATTTCAGCACTAGGTTGTGGGAGATCAGGAAGTATCCTTATCAAAAGTTGACCCACTACTATGCCATGGAAAGATTGCCACTAGTTTTAAAAATGTAGTTCAAGACTAAATGTGGGCCAAATTAGAGGATACAGTGGTTTAGAGTTGAGTTAGGATGATCAAGAGTTTGTCTTCAGAGATTGAAACCATGCTAAGAGAAACAGGCAAAAAAATGTGATCAAGATGTATGGATTTATGAGTTAATGGCCACTAATCCAAATGGAAAAAGAATGTAGATAAAGATACAGTGTATAGGCGGTGGGTACCAGGAACTGTAATGTAAATTGAACTCCAAATGAAGCCAACAATTATGTATAATGATAATGCACTAATGAAAGCAAAAAAAAAAAAAATGTGAAGTTATATACATATGTAGAACAGATCCTGAAATAGGCCCAAAACTCTGGAAATAATGTAAGAGCATTTCCAAACCACTCTCCAAAAACTAAAGTGTTGTATGAGATGCAGAAGGTGTTTTCCATTCACTATTATAGATTCGTAATTTATCTAGCAGTCTGGAAACCACCACTGTCTTCCTTTTTGGTTTTAAAGCAATATGCCAAGTAAGATCTTACCAATATATCGAGATTTGAAATAGGTTTACCAAATAGCTAAAGGGGCTGTGTGTTTTTAGAAATTCACTTTGATGTGAGCAAGATAACAGGAGTGTATGTGGTCTGTCTGAAGAGTGTTACTAGAGGAACATATATTTACTGATTCAGTCTTAGCATATTGGGGCTCAAATATGTTTTGCTATTAATTGTAATTGGTTCAAGGTTAGTTTTAGTTGATTAATAGTAGTTAAAATCAATGACTTAAATTTTGTGGTTCAACTGATTAATTTAATAAATATGTCCTTTAAAACAGAAAGCTATTTTGTGCTTTGTTGGATTTTAACCACCTTGTAAATATAGTATTTCAATAGTCACTGACTACTTTTTTCTCTTGCTTGTAGAATTTCAGTAACACCAAAAATTACCTGCCTCCAGAAATGAAATCGTTTTTCACTCCTGGAAAAGTATGTCTTAAGAATCATTTTTAATTTTATGTGGAGGTTTATTTTAGTATAATTAATGACCTACATATATTAGTTTTTCCTTCTTTAAAAATTTGTGTATCTAATGATAGGACATATAATCTACTGTCTTTCATTGCTAGTGAGAAATAATTTTGTCTATCATATAAATATAGACTGAGATACACAAACTTATATTTTAGCTGTGATAAAACTCAAGAGACCTTTATACTTAGACTTTTTCATCCTAAATTTAAGATAAAAATCTTAAGGTATCATCTTATGTTCTTCAGCAGTAACCATGTATTTTATTTGTCCTCATTTTCTGTTTAAGCCTTCTTCTTCAGATAACTTTAAGAAAATCTTTATGTTGTCTGTGTAGTTTTTAATTTGCGTAAGTGATATTCAACTTATAATCCTGGTTTTGCTTAAGGATAGGCACATTTTTCATGATTTATATGTAAATAAAAACAGATATTATTTATTGTTTGACCTGTAAGTTTCTTTTAGTTTTAACCAAATAGAAACATTTCTCATTTCAGCCTAAAACAACCAATGTTCTAGGAGCTGTTAATAAGCCACTTTCATCAGCAGGAAAACAATCTCAAACCAAATCATCACGAATGGAAACTGTAAGCAATGCAAGCAGCAGCTCAAATCCAAGCTCTCCCGGAAGAATAAAAGGGAGGCAAGTACATAAGTAACATACTTTACATTTAGTAATTCCAATGAGGCTGTGAGATCTAAAATAACGTGATTAAAATATTAAAAGTTAGTGAATGGAAATTAATGCATAATTTTCCCATTTAACATTGGTAGTCAACAAATTCATATTTATTTGCTTGCTCATTTGTAGTATACATTTTTTCTTAGTTTTTTATATATAACCATGTTGGAGTGTTCTGTATTAGTACACATAACCAGTTTCTAACTTCAGTATCTTGTGCTTATAAAACTGTTCACTAATGATAGATACATCCATAGTTAGAACACATAGTCATTAAAAAATGATGAGATACGAGTTAGCATGGAATACATAATACATTAATGAGTGAAAAGGCAAAGAGTCTATAGAACAGTGTTCTGGTATCTTTGTTTTGAAAAAAGATTTATACTCACATTTGTTTGTACATGTATAGAAAGTTTTTGGAAGAACAGACCAAATCTGTTCATGATAACCTAGAGTAGGAGGGCGATCATTTTACACTATTGGTACAGTTTGAATTTTTTTTTTTTACTATGTATGTATATATGTGTAAACTTTTTGTTTAAAAATGGTTTTAAAAATGAGCATTTTTTTCTTTGTAAGAAAGAACAAATGGAAAAAATAATTCACCATTTTGCTGGTTTTAGCACAAGGACATCATTTTTTTTAGCAGCAGATCATTATGCAGGGCTAAACTCGATGTTTATTGATCCTTGCTATATAATTAGGAAAGACTGCACTGTCTTTTGCATTGTTCATAATCAGTCAGTAAAGGAGAGAGATGTTGTAAAAAGTCTTACCAGTTTTCTTGGATTTCCATGGTAAGGAATTTGGATTTGATTTTAAGTGCAGCTGGAAGATGCTGTTTGGGAGTTTAGAGACCTAATTTATGCTTTTAAGAAATACTCCCTTGATGATCTGGGGAGAATGTACTATAGAGAAACTAAAGTTGAGGTAGAAAAATCAGTTGTGAGTTAGCTAATAATAGTAAGTAGTCTGGGAAAGGAATGAAGAGAGAGAATAATGACAAATAGTCAAATCTTATCATTTATTTTGATGTTAAATCCAAATGGCTCTTACTGATTTATTAGATGTGAACAATTAGGGAGAGAAAGTATCCAGGGTTTCTTTGCTTAAAAAACTGGATATATAGTGGTACCATTTACTGAGATCTAGAAGTCTTGAGGAGTAACAGGCTCTGTGTTTATATGTATGTGTTGAGGAGCAGAGTATGGAAAAAGAGTGTCTGAAAAGAAATTTAAGTGAAGTGTTGGGTAGACAATTGTATATGTGACTTTAGAACTCAGGGTAGCTGGAACAGATCGAGATTTAGGGTTCAACAATGTGTAAACAGTTATAAGAAGCAGATAAGGATGAGACAGAAGACTGCACCTTTATGAGAGCTTGTGCTGTTAATTCATTTAACAAGTATGGATTGAGTGCCTGTTCAAAGCCAGTCAGATTCAAGTGCTTAGCCTACATTGGTGAGTAAAGATGACAGAAGAGCCATTCTCACATTCTAACAGTAGTCAGTGAATGGTAAACATAATAACTAAAGTGTCTTAAGGTGAAGTGCTGCAGAGAAAAGAAAAAATGGAAGGGGAATAAAAGAATGGGACAGGGCAGGTTGCAGTATATGCCAATCTTAATTTATTAACAGAATAGTTTTAATTTGCTTTATGTTTCCATACAAAAACAGAATTTAGATTTTAGAAAGACTTAGGGGAAAAAACTGAATTTATGATTTTTAATTTCCTTACTATATTAAATGAGCATTATTGCTTATTGATTTAGTGCTAAATATGATAGAACAAAAACATTCATCTTCAAAAAATGAATGAAGTTTTTTTCATAAAGCTGTAAAGTTATATACTAGGAAAGAGAAAAGACTTTTAAGATTATTTGATTGTAATAACAATTGTAAATGTTTGTATTAAAAGGCTTGATAGTTCTGAAATGGATCACAGTGAAAATGAAGATTACACAATGTCTTCACCTTTGCCGGGGAAAAAAAGTGACAAGAGAGACGACTCTGATCTTGTAAGGGTGAGATATTTGGTTTGATTTTATGATAATTTTAATAGTAATTTTACGCTTATTCATTGTTAATTTTTACACTGAAACTAATTAATATTACTATCAAATTTGGCATTTGATTTTTGTTTTGTTGCTGTACTTACAAATCTGAATTTATAATTACTTTCTATGCCTTGCAATTTCTTTATGTTGAAATTTATGTGTTTATCATTCTGATAATTGCCTTAATTCTTCATGTCTTTGGAATCCAGCATGTCTATTCCATACGCAAAACTGCTTGGTTTTGTTTTGTTTAAAAAAAAAAATTAACACAGTATATTTAGGTTAGCTTTAGAGAAGTGATATGGAATGAAGGTCCTAAAGCCTTCTCCATTAACTTCATTTCTTGAACCATTTACTAAATAAGCTTCTAGTAAAGGTAGGAAATGTTATGGTTTCATTAAATTCTCCTTTAGTGTTTAAACTTTAGTAGAAATGACTTCTGTGATAGATCTTATTTAATCAATGTCAGTTGAAAACAAATTTGGTAACATTTTACTACAGATATATAATACATGACTTTTCAGTTCAACTCTAAAAAACATTTCTTGAATTATTGATTAGGCGGTTTGAGTCAGTTAGTTTATCTGTGAGGAAATATTTGTGCATATTTAGCTGATTAGGTTTACAAAACAAGTGAATTGTTGCTCTTCTTTCATTGTTATTATAATGATAATACTTTCTATTCTTAGTCCTCATTCTTTATACTGTAATTTTTGTTTTATTGATTGATTGATTGATTGATTGTACCAGGCATTTAACTCAAGGGTGTTTAACCACTGAGCCATATCCCAGCCATTTTTATTTTTTATTTTGAGATAGGGTCTTGCTTAAGTTGCTTAGGGCCTTAATAAGTTGCTCAGGCTGGCTTTGAGCTTGCACTCCCTCCTGATCTAGCCTTCAGAATCACTGGGATTACAGGCATGTGCCACACTACACCTGAGTATACTGTAAATTTTGATCTTCATTAACTACTTAAAAATTTCACCTAAGCAAAAAAGTTAATAGCCAGAAAAGAATCCTGTTATCTGGATTTATAGAAGAGAACTTTTGAATTGGAAAAGGTATTTTTGTCTTGTGGTTCTAATTATCTCTTACTGTAGAAAATCCTTCATTTTCAAGAATTGTTTTTGAAAATTTGTTAAGGGGAGAATTCAAGATTTTTTTTTTTTTTTTTTTTTTTTTTTTTTTGCTTATTGGAAATGTCAACTAGGCCACTCCCATAGTGTACCATACCCATGTCAACATGCCCCCCACCAAATATAGTTGGGAATGTGGCTTTTGTTGATTTTTAGTGTTGGGATATATAAATTCCATGTTACTGCCTTTTGGGACAGTACAGACAAAGTATTTTATTTTTTATAGACTGTTTTGAATTCCTGGACTCTTGAGATTTATTTGTGCTATTATCATGGAAACCTTTTGTCATCTATTGTGGGATGGTGTGTAATGTTGAACCCTTTTTTAGAGGTACCATAAGAAACTTATTAATAAAATTTTGATTGAAATACCCTTGAAGAGTTAAGCATTATGCAACCCAAGTTCTTTTTAAATACCAGTAGATTATAATGAATTAGTACTACTTGCATACTACCAGCTTCATATAGAAATTTCACAGCAAAGGAATTATTATTTATATGTTATAGATAATATGTTTCTCTATTTCTGACTTCTCACCTCAGTTTTGTATTCCCTGTGTTTTTAAAACAATACAACTAAAAATGAAAAATTGGGATTTGTAATGTTTTATGAAATCCGATTATTTTATGGTATTCTTAAGAAAGTGGACATTGGATTTCCTATTTATACTAACCTTTCCAAAGCATGAAAGAATCTTTTTAAACCTTTGGATATCAAAAAGACCTGTTGCATTTAAAATTGGAGATAATATATTAAATTTGGTTTTAATTTAGTATTTCTCTTATATTCAAATTTCTTTATAGCAGTATTTAATTTTTAACTTATGCACAGAACTAAATACAAACTAACTGCATCCATTCACTTAGGTCTTTTCCTCTCATTGGAACTCAAGGATAGTATAATGTTTTAAAAAAATTAATACAATATAGTAAATTAATGTACTGAAAAAGGAAAATAATAACAAAATAATCTCAGATCTTTCAAGAAAACAAGATTTAAAACTCTTTCATGAATATGTGTTAAAAGTTGTCTGTTTGAAATCAGTAGTCAGTACATTCTTCTTAAAAGGCAAAACACTTGAAGCATTCTTATTAAAAATTAGAAACAAAACAAGCAGCCTATTCACCTATTATTTAAAATTGTTCTGGAAATGTTTGATCAACTCAGGAATCTTGACATAAACTAGAAGTCAGAGGAATAAAAATGAAGCAGAAAAGACATATACATTGTTATTTTTGCAGTAGAGAAGCAATTGAAAAGCTAAGAATGCAATATGGTATCCTTATATGTTTGTGTGCAAGTAATTCTCTCTTAATTTTGCTTTATATCAGGCACTTGGGGAAAGGGAGTTTCCTTTATCAAAACAAACTGCAGCAACAAGATAGATTAAATAGAATGGATAGATAACTCAATCTAAACATAATCTTTAAAAGAAGTAGGGGGAACCTTTATTTAGAAATAATTTTAAAACTGAGAAATATAGGACTTGGAGAGATAAATATTCGTGTTTCTGCATGAGAAAAAGGTATTTAAAAAGTTGTTAGTTTTTTTCTAAGTTAACATACAATTATAAAAGTTCAGTGTTATCTTGTCTCAAGCCCATGTGAAAGAAAATAAATAAGAAAATAGGAGTAATAAAGATAGAATCAGAGATGATGAGTATTTTTCATATATTTGTTGATTATATATCCTCTTCTGAGACCAAAGGACTTAAAAACAGCGTACTCCAGGGACACAGCCACATCAATGTTTATAGCAGCACAATTCACAATAGCTAAACTGTGGAACCAACCTGGATGCCCTTCAGTAGATGAATGGATAAAAAAAAATGTGGCATATATATACAATGGAATATTACTCAGCAATAAAAGAGAATAAAATGGCATTTGCAGGCATATATATACAATGGAATATTACTCTGCAATAGAAGAGAATAAAATGGCATTTGCAGGTAAATGGGTGGCATTGGAGAATATAATGCTAAGTGAAGTTAGCCAGTCCCCGAAAAACAAATGCCTAATGTTTTCTCTGATATAAGGTGACTGACTCATAGTGGGGTAGGGAGGGGAAACATAGGAGAAATAGACGAAACTGTAGGTAGGACAGAGGGCGTGGGAGGGTAAGGGAGGTGACAGAGGGTTACCAATGATGGTGGAATGTGATGGACATTATTATCCAAAGTACATGTATGAAGACACAAATTGGTGTGAACATACTTTATGTGCAATCAGAGATATGAAAAATTGTGCTCTATATGTGTTATAAGAATTGTAATGCATTCTGCTGTCATTTATTTAAAAAAACAATTAAAAATAGAATCAACTAGACACAAACATTTAGTTACTATAATTAGTAAAATATTGTACTGCTGTTATATTTGCCCAGAATTATTCTGTTTTTCAAAACGTAAAATAAAGGAACATAATATAATAAATCAGGAGTTCTGAAATGATTGAATGTCTTTTTGAAGGTAGGGGTAGGGGAACCAGTTTGAACCTTTTTTCACATTCTATTCTAAAACAAAATACACTAGTGTCTTGATCAAATACCATAGACTTTCACAACAGAAATTTATTTTCTCACAGTTGTGTAGGCTGGGCAGTCCAAGGTCAAGATGTCTATAGATTTCAGTTTCTGATAAGGGCTCTCTTCCTGTCTTGCACTTTTTCACTGTGTCCTCATATGAGAAAGAGAGAGGTGCTTCTTATAAGATATTAATCCCATCATAAAGTCCCCACCCCCATGACTTCTTCTTGACCAAATTACTTCCCAGAGACCCTATTTCTAGTATCATTACATTGGGGAATGGTTAGGGATTTAACATAGGAATTACACCAGTCAGTAGTAAATTAAACATATACAAGAAGGGTAAAATAATATAGATTAAAACATTAAGACTCTAAAACAAAGTAAGCCGGGCTGGGGATGTGGCTCAAGCGGTAGCGCGCTCGCCTGGCATGCCTGCGGCCCGGGTTAGATCCTCAGCACCACATACCAACAAAGATGTTGTGTCCGCCGAGAACTAAAAAATAAATATTAAAAATTCTCTCTCTCTCCTCTCTCACTCTCTCTTTAAAAAAATAAAAAATAAATAAAAATAAATAAAACAAAGTAAGCAAAGAGCATATGCCAAAGATATAATTGTGCAGTCCACAGGAAATATAGTGACTAATAACAAATTTTAAAAATTACAGGTAAATTGATAGTTTTTATTGCTTTCTTTTCTCTGATTTAAGAGTGTAGATTGATAGACCTTTTGGAAGTTAAGTTTGCATTGTAAGTGTTCGTACATGTACTCTCATTCTTGGGTCCCTGGAGAATTTTCTCAGTCTCCCTGTGCATTTTCATTTCAAATTCACTGAATGTAGACTAGGATTTTATTTTAAAATTGAAAGCCACTGATGTTTTGTTGTTGTTGCTAATTAACTAACTTAGAAATAGTATCTCTGAGTCATAAATATTTACAGAAGTTTTAATATGTGTTTAACTTTTATATCAATCTTCATTTAGAAAACAGAAATAGCTCTTTTATGATGTTGTAAGCATGATATATAACTTTTGATGTTTTATTATGCTCTGGTGAAATTAAATTTATTTAAATTGACTATCAAAACAGATTCTCTATTATAGTTATCCTTTAGTATCACACAGTGAATTTAGAATGTCCTTTTTCATGAAACAGTTCTTTTTTTTTAATATCTTGTTTTAGTTGTAGTTGGACACAATACCTTTATTTTAAATTTTCATATGGTGCTGAGGATCGAACCGAGCGCCCCCCATATGCTAGGCAAGTGCTCTACCACTGAGGCACAACCCCAGCCCTTGAAACAGTTCTTCACTAATATATAATTTAATAAAGTAGTGATTTGCGAGGCTTCCTTTTGAGTTATTCTCTTACCCCAGAGAATTTTTTTAAATTGAAAAATGAGTAAATTTCTGGGCATGGTGGCACATGACTGTTGTCCCAGCTCCTTGGAAGGCTGATGTTGGAAGATCACTTTAGTCCATTAATTTGAGAACAGCTTAAGCAATATAGCAAGATGCCATCGCAAAACAAAACAAAAAACTAGTAAATATTTAGGTGTGACATATATAAGACATATATCTGACATATATGAGCACTGGATATTTAGGTATATGTTAGTGATAACAGGTGTTTTTGTTTCATTGTTCAAAAATTTTATTTTATATTAACAATTTTATTGTTACATTACATAGGATAAATTTTTGTTTACTTACCTAGTTGATATCCCAGTTAATATCTGGTTAATATTTGTATGTTTTCTATAAGCAGTTTTATTTATTTGTTATTTATTTATTTTATGGTGTTGGGGATTGAACCCAGGGTCTTGCTTGTGCTAGGCAAGTATTCTGCTATAGAGCCATACCCCCAGCCCCAACAATTTTATTTTTTTAAAATTGATCTCTTTCCCTTCAGTCTGAATTAGAGAAGCCTAGAAGTCGGAAAAAAAACCCTGTCACAGATCCAGAGGAGAAATTAGGCATGGATGACCTGACTAAATTGGTACAAGAACAGAAACCCAAAGGCAGTCAACGAGGCCGGAAAAGAGGCCATACAGCTTCGGAATCAGATGAACAGCAGTGGCCTGAAGAGAAGAGGCTCAAAGAAGATCTTTTAGAAAATGAGGATGAACAGAACAGTCCACCAAAAAAGGGTAAAAGAGGCCGACCACCAAAACCTCTTGGTGGAGGTACACCAAAAGAAGAACCAACGATGAAATCTTCTAAAAAAGGAAACAAAAAAAAATCTGGACCTCCTGCACTAGAGGAAGAGGAAGAAGAAGATAGACAAAGTGGAAATACAGAACAGAAGTCAAAAAGCAAGCAGCACCGAGCATCAAGGAGAGCACAGCAGAGGTAAATACGTGTAATTCTAAGCTACATCTATTTACGTACCATATTTTAAACCATAATTTGATGCTATCCACATTTGGGTCTTCCCCAAAGCAGAGCAGAATCTCCTGAAACTAGTGCACTTGAGTCCACACAATCCACACCACAGAAAGGACGAGGAAGACCATCAAAAACGCCATCACCATCACAACCCAAAAAAAATGTGTAAGTTGTAAATAATATTAAATTTCAAACCAATTTCAAATTATTTTGCAAAAGTTCATTTACTATATTTAAATCCAAATATTTAGTCCCATTACACTAGGTAAGATAAATTTTTATAAACTTACCTAGGTGATTGATATCCCAGTTAAATCTCTGGGTAGTATTTATACATTTTTATAGGTTTAGGCAGAAGTTTATGAATGAATACCAAATAATACAGACTTTTTATGTATCTAAAGAGATGATTAGGTATTTTTATATAATACTACACATTTAACCAGGTTGCCTCATCATCACAAGCTACAATTTTTCTTCATATTTCCTCATAGCAACTTTTTCTTTTTAAAAAATTGGTTTTATACTTCTGCTTTTATTCTTTGAACTTGTCATAGAAAAGTAACAGATACCATCTTTCTTAAATCCATAGAAATTATCACATGTTGATCTCAAGTATTTTATGTTTTTGTTTTCTAATTGAATTCATTTGTCTATATCTAAATATAGATAGTTTTGGGTATTCACACAGGCACATATATAAGAGAGGTATAGCAACAAACCTGTATTGTCAACATGACAAATTATTGACATGACAAGAGCATCAATACTGTGATATATATGGTTGGCAATATTTTCATCTCAGTTATGTAAGTGGAAGTAGTTTATCTTCACTTCATCAGAAATTCTGCACACTTTTTCTTAGAGAATCCAGTAATTACATCTGCAGCTTCACTTTTCAAGTGTTGCCAACATATCTTAGTTACTTGATTACCTTAGAGTTTTTCCTGTTCCTGTGTATTCCACAGGAAAAGGAAAAGTTGCCTAAGCATCTAGCCAGTACTTCATGCCTCCTAACATGAAGGTTAGGAATAAATATTAGGAACTAAATATTTTTCTCTCTCAGGTTAAAGATAAAGGTAAGTGCATTTTTTATGGCAACTTCACAGATGTATTTGAATTCAACCAAAGAAAAATCACTATTTCTAAACAAAGAATTCTTAGGGAGCATTAATACCTGTGATGAAATTTTTAACAAGGGAATAAAAGGGGTTAAATATTTTATTCAGCCTTGTAACTTTAGTTTCTTTATATCTGGACATCATATAATTAAGGGCTTAATGTGTTACCTTGTAAAACAATACAAATTCTCTTATGCATGTTCAAAACCTGAGTTTGATTGTTTTACAATTCTGTATAGGAAGAGATTCTGTGTTCTATCTTGGCAGCGTGTTTCCTTGCTCTGAGGGGCTCTTTTTCAGAGCTAGAACATATGGTATTAGGTGGTATAGAACATATGGTATTATATGTCTCGTGTGTGTGTGTGTGTGTGTGTGTGTGTGTGTGTGTGTATGTTTTCTGAGCTCAGTGGAATTGAAAAAGATTACCATTATTTTCCATGCACTTCATGTATAGTGGCACTTAACAAGCATGGTTCTTATCCTCATGAGACTTACTGTCTAATGGGCATGCAGTCATTAAAGAATCACATTAATAATCACATAAATAAAGAATTATGGCTTCTGGGGCTGGGGTTGTAGCTCAGTGGTAGAGCACTTGCCTCATACATGTGAGGCACTGGGTTTGGTCCTCAGCACCACATAAAATTAATAAATAAATAAAATTGTTTTCTAAAAATATTTTTAAAAAAGAATTAGGGCTTCTGATATGCATTGAAGGAGAATTTTAGGATGCTCTAAGAGAATGTAATAGGAGAATTGGGGAGGTGGGGAAATATATTTCTTTGAAAAATGATAATGAGTTGATTATTTGAGAATAATAAAGAGTTAAGCAGTCAGAGAATAAGGAGAAGGACATTCCAGATGGAGAGAACACTATATTTGAAGTTTCTGAAGTGGGAAAAATCTTTGCAAATTCAGAGCTAAAGGAAAGCCAGGGTTTGCTGGATTGTAGTTGTGTCAGGAGTTGGAGAGTAAAAAGAGATGAGAATATAGACAGGTAGGCAATTTATCTTCAGGGTCATTATAATAAGTTAGTAGGTTTTACAAAATTACTCATAAGTTCTGTGGAAAGATGTAAATGGGGATTGACATCAGCTATTCTTTTAACACTAAATTTTTAAAAACCTAAGTAAATAGCAGATAGATCAGTAAGAGTAGAGGGAAGTCAAAGGGGAAATACTGGGGACTAAATTAGAGCAAACTACATTCGATGCTTTTATAATTACATCAGAATGAATCCTAATGTTAGGTATACCTAAAAAGAACTAATACAGGTTTTTTATAAAGAGTATTTTGCAAAAGGAAGAGACAAGAGGCAGGAATGGTTTGAATTAGATAGTAGCAGTGAAAATGGGGGAGAAGTGAAGGGTTTTTGATTCCTGTGAGTGGAATGTATTAGGCCAGGAATGGTATACTCTTTTCTGCTCAAAGAATTTTCTCTTTGGTTTGTCAGTGGACATAGAAGTCTTTTCTGAGTTGTAAAAGGTGAAAGGAAAGTCAGACTTCGGGTTATCTTTTGAAATCCTTTATGGTTATAGTCAGTCACACTTAACTCTTGTTCTTTGGAAAATCTATGTTTGTAAGATTCTAAAATAAATAGTAAGGCTTAGAATATAAAAAATACATACCTCATGATGTAATTGAGGGTAAAAATGGTAGAAGAATTCACAAAATATTTGATGCATTTCTTCTAATGAGGTAATCTACAACTTAAGGACTGGAATGTTCATTTCATTTTACATGTTTTTACTCTAGCCGTGTAGGACGCTCCAAGCAAGCAGCTACTAAAGAAAATGATTCAAGTGAAGAAGTAGATGTGTTTCAGGGTAACTCTCCTGTCAATGATGATATTCCACAGGAAGAAACAGAGGAAGAGGAAGTTTCTGCAGTAAATGTACGTGTTTATTAAAATGTCATGTGTTAGTAGTATGCAGTATAAAAATAGAGTCAGTAAATATTTTGTCAGATCCATTTGGCGCTTAGTGTTGCCTGTAATTCCAAATATAATTCTTTGCTATAGTTTATAGTGCCAGTACCAGCTTGGATAATACAACTTGGATAAAAACAACTTTTATGGAAGTCTGAAATGAAGTGTGAATAATAGGTATAGCATAGTGAATACATAAACATCAATTCTAAACTGAATGTAGAGAAGTACAAGTAGCAGTTTAGCATCAACACTTGAAGCATTTAATTTGTACCTCGATTTTAAGGCCATTGATATCCGTGAAGTACACTATTGTTTATATTTCATGAATTTGACATTTCTGTTTCACAATAGACTAGAAATTATTCACTCTGAATAAAACATGTCTTTAATTAAAATCAGCTTTTGGAATTGAAGTACAAACTTAATGAAAATTCATAAAATTGGTAATAGATACTTCTTGTGCAAAAATAGGGATGTGGTGCTTCCCAGGGGAAAAAAATTTTTTTTCAGTTAATTGAATGGCTTTGCCAGTTAACATATCTAAGATACTTCTCTTTGGAAAACACATAATCAGCGTAATTAAATATTGATATACTAATGCTAAATCTTTTTTAAAAATTTTTTTTAGTTGGACACAATACTTTTATTTTATTTTTATGTGGTGCTGAGGATTGAACCAGGTACCTCATACGTGCTAGGCAAGTGCTCTACCACTGATCTACAACCCCAGCCCCTAATACTAAATCTTTAGATTAGCTCAGCTAGCCTTCTTTCCTTGAGAAACTTGAGTTCTGTGACCAACTTCCACCAGAGTTGTTCTTTGCTGACTTTGTCCTTTTTCATATAAGCAGTGGTCCTATGTGTCCTGGGATTTATTTGTGTACATGGGTAGGTCAAGCTGAATTGTACTCTCAAACTTGGTTTGGCTTATCTCCTAAAGGTTTTTTAAGACGGGTGGGGGAGTGACAGGGGTCAGAGTAAGATTACAGAAGAGTGATTAATGTCTTTACTAATCATAGAAAAATATGCAGTAAATTAATTAAAACCCTGTTCTTTTTATATTTATATTGTTTATACTGATTTTTAGTTTTAAGCTTTCATTAGCATTTGTCTGTAAATGGTAATATATTTAATCTCATATTATTTATATCTATTTGATAGCTGTTAGGAACCAAATTCTACTTTTCTAGAAAGATAGTTGCAAGCACAAGTTCATAATTATCAAATGTTTTCTTCTACTACAGAAACATAAGTAGAAAGATGATAAATCCATGTGTAGTTGTTTTTCTTACTCTGAAGTTTAATGTCTGATCATTTATCTCTAGGCTTATCAGATAGAAAAGTAAATTACTTTGCTGATTTGGGAAAGGCTGTTTATGGGCATGTAAGGGTTTGGATAGAGGCCTAAATATGTGATGCCAAGGCAGAAAGTTAAAAGGAGAAAGGTTTTGGGGAAACAGAGAAAGCAGATTCAGAAACAAGTGAGAATAAAGATTGGTTGAAAAAATAATTACTGTTATGTTTAATAAATGTGTTCCCATTTTAATTAAGTCTCTGGTGACTTTTCTCTTAAGGTACGGCGGAGAAGTTCTAAAAGGGAAAGGCGATGAACAAATATAATTTTCTTTACGAAAACTTTGGAAAAAATCATTTTTTTGTCAAGCTTGAGGCTGAATCAAGCCTTTGATGCACAAAATGGGACTGCTGAAGAACGGACAGTTGGACCTTACTTTATGACCTCATGCATTTGTGGTCACACGCTTTAGCCATACACATGGTGATGACATTGACTATGGAGTATTGTGAAAGTGTAATGTGCGATGGCTATGTAGACATAAACTAAAGAAAAACCTGTAAATATCTTTTTTTCTTTCCTTTTAAATGTTTCTGACTTCTAAAGTGCTTGTATAGCTTTTATCTGCGGCTTTAAACTGACAGTACCCAACTGTTTACTGGATCTATTGATTTGAAAAGAGTTTGTTAGGATAGATCTTAAGCAGTAATCTGTCAGCGTATTTGTATTCTCTGCAGTTTTACTGTGAAAAAAATTTTTTTTTCAACAATTGGTGTCATTTTCTTGATGTCACTATTTGTTGGGAGTGTTAAATAGTCTCTTCCCCTTGTGTATCTTAACTAGTGTTTACTCCTGGGCATCCTCAATATTCAGAGGTGCTAACTGGTTTGCCATTTCACCAGAATTAAGCTTCTGATGGGAAGACACCATGCAAATTGTGAAATAGTCCTAACGTTGCTTGATTGCTTTACAGATCAACTCAGTATTGGTCCCAGAATTTTCTGACCTTTCATGGCAATGAAAATTTTAAGAAGAAAGAGATTTAAAATATTTTAATTTTAAAGAGTGTGTTATAAAATAATGTAATGAATTCTTTATCCCATTTTATCATCCCTTTTCAGTTTTTATTAATCTACTGTATCAATAAAATTCTGTAACTTGAGTTTTTCATAGTCTAGAATGTTGTTGTGTATAAGTAATTTCCTTTTGAACATTTTGTTCAGAAAATGCAAATTATTACAATAAAATATAAAATCTGATATATACACATTTAGAAAATACCAGTTCTTCATAACAGTGTAAAGTTAATCAGAAAGAAAAAATTTTATTGATGCAGTGTGTCTTTATAAATCTGTTCTTGAAAGCCAAGTGTTTTGTATTTTATAGTGAGTTGCATGTTTATGAAAAGTGCTGAAAATGAGATGTGCTTTTTTCTGTAAATTCATATTTAGCCACAGTATATGATAGATTACCCCATAACATAGTTTTTCATCAAAAGCTTATTACTGTACTTTATTTTGGAGCCAAAAATTGTTTTGGGGGGAGGGACAGGGTAGAAGTGATATATTCAACTATATCAGCTACTGTATGAATCACAGTCTTACAATATTGAATGAAACTCCACTTCATTTAGATTGGTTGAAGTGGAAATTTATTTGGATTCAGAACAGATCTTTTTCTTTTTTTTTTTTCATTGTAATCTGCAAACATAGAAACAAATTGCTTAAGGGAGTATCCTTTTTACAGTTATATAGACTGTATTTTGAACCAAAACATACAGATTACTGATTAATACTTACCCAGATCATTTTAGTATTTCAGGTCCTGTTCTTTTGTTTTTTTCATGGTAGTTAACACCAGAAAAAAAATCATATTCTAACTTATTAAATTTATCACATTGAATAATGGAGCATTTTCATATAAAACACCATTATGTTTAAGGTATATTTCCAAGATTGGTTATAATAGATGGGGGATATAATAAAGAAGTTACTATTTTAGAAAATGACATTTTACTATTTTCCAGTGTGTTTTGCAATTGATGTGATTTTTTTTTTCTTTTAAAGATTTCCATGTTTTTGAAACAACTGTTTATTTTTAGAAAGATGTTTTGAATTATGTTTTCTCAGTGTTTAACTTTTCTTTATTTACACCAATACCGACACCAGTGATTATAGGAAGCTGCTGTATATCAAGGCAGCTAATTTTGGATTACAATACTTTTTTTTTAATGTTTAATTAGTTCAGTTCTCCCAACACACTATTTCTGTTGCAGTAGTACAAAGGAGGCATGTTTTTAAATCTATAACATAACAAATAAGGAATAGCTTTGTATTTTTGTTATTGACTAAACTGCACCAGAAGTATTTATGGAAATATATCTTCAAGGCCATTTTATAAAACATGAGAAAATGATTGTGGAAGATTTTTATTTGCATGATCATAGTTACCCAGATTTCATTGCACTGTACATCATTAATATTGTACATCATTTCACACATACAGAAAATGTTCATTGTAGATTTCATGTTCCATGCCAATAAGTCTGTAACTTTACAATGTGTCTGTTGACTTTTGGGGAGGATTATGATGTAAATTTTTCAGTTTTCTGTAGAAAAATAGGTGCAATAATGATCAAAATTTTGATGTCCTGAGTCTCCATCTTAGAGGCTTATCTTATTATTATGTTTAAACATAACATTTTATGTACTAACATTTGGAGAGCCACATACTTTAAGAACAATAAAATTAAGTGTGTATAAAACATTAATTGCTAACTGTTGTTAGCACACTCTGCAGTGATAATGTTTATTCTGAAAGTATGTACTGTATAACATTAAGAAAATATTTAACTCACTGTAACAGTTCCATTATGAAAACCTTAAGGTCCTCAGTGAGGTTACCTTGCTGCACTCTGTAGCAAATCCATTTAATCTACATTATAATAAAATTTCTTGCTGCAGTGCAACAGGAAGCTTTTTCAGTGATCTTCACTGTATATGTAAATTACAAATGTGGCTGTAAAACTTGTTCCAGGTATTAAAGGTTAAATTGCTTTCTATATCTTCTTACAACTTGTAAGTTTGATTTGTAAGATTTCCTTTTGCCCACTTAGAAGAATGTTGAAAATTTCAGAGTTTGTTTAATTTAGGTATATCTCTACCAGATGGTATTCATGTCACCATAATGAGCAACTGGTAATTAGATAACCAATTTTCAGACACAGTTTTTGAATTTCTGTGAAGTTTAATAAACATGAACGCTTATATAATTGTATTTTTATGTGAATCAATATTTAAGTACTAAAAAGAAACAGGCATGTTTTGGTGGTATTTTAGTTTTGGAGCCTTTGTTTCATGAAGGGGAAATATATTTCCCAGTAACATTTTCCAGATATAAAACCTGAGCTCACAGAAATTTACTAAATACTATTTAAGTTAGGGAATTGCATAACTGAAAGAAATTAATGTATAATATGAACTTTGAAAATCAGCACAAAGAAAATAAGTTGCTAATGTTAGTTTTATTAATTTGTTCAACAACCATTTTATTAAATGCCTAATACATGCCAGGCACTAAAAAAATTTGACTCTTTTTTTTATTAAGGATAAAGTTGTGATCTACACAGACTAATTTAACTGCCTTTGTGGCACTTATGTTGAGGGTGGGTGAATAAGCAAAAAATAATTAAATGTCAGATTGTGGAAAATGTGGTGAGTAAAAAAGGAAAGCCAGAATAGAGAGTAATGATTAGGGGAGATTATTTGGTGCATAAGGCTTAATATTGTTCCATCTTTGTGATTAAGTGATACTTTTATAATTGCAAAGTGTCACTTCATATCTGTATGAATACTTTGTCTACTTTGCCTGATCTAATATAGCCATACTAGTTTTAAGCTATTATTTGCGGTTATTTTCATTCTGTTTGCATCCTTATTTTAAAGTACGTGTCATGTAAACATTTTGTATTTGTGTCTTGTTCATGTATCGAATTTGAGAATCTTTGTCCCTTTAATAGTGTTTAGACTATTTACTTTTAGTGTAATACTGATAGGGTTGGTTTAAAGCCTATCATGCTTTTTCCCCCTATTTTTTATTTTCTCCATTCTGTACCTTCTTTTAGCTCAGTATAGAACCACTATTTTTATCTCTTCTGTTAGCTTTTTAGTTATACTTGATTGTATTATTCCTTTAGTGGTTATTCTATAAGTTTATTCTATAAGTATGTTTGACTTTTTACAGTCTGTTATATTAATGCTTTTACAACCTTCAGAATAATACAAGAAGTTAAAAACAGTTCAATTCTGTTTGCTGCCAATATCCTTTGTGTTACAGTTGTTGCATATTTTATAGCTATTAATGCTACAAAGTTATTGTTGTTTCAAGTAATGTTCTTTCATGTTTCCCCATTCATTTTCTAATCTTTGTGCCCTTTCCCCCAGTCAATTTTGTGTGTGTGTGTGTGTGGTGCTGGGGATTAGAACCCAGGACCTTGTGCATGCAAGGGCAGGCATTCTACCAGCTGAATCCCCAGCCCCTTTCCCCCTGGCATTTTGTACTTTGTATTTTCATTCCTTTTCCTTTATGCTGAAAAACAACTTTTTAGTATTACTCTTTGTGTAGGTCTGTGGGTAGTTAACTCAGTTTTCTTGAGAGATCTTTGTTGCACATTCATTTTGAAAGGTGGAGGAGATATATATATATATATAATTTCAGTGGATATAGGATTCTCAATTGGCAGTTTTATTTGGTACTTTTAAAATTGGCATTCCATAGTCTTTATCTTTTCTGTTGAGAAGACAGCTGAAAGTCTTTATAATCTTTGTGAGTGATGGGTCTTTTTTTTTCCTCCATGCTTTTTAGATCCTCTTTGTATCTTGTTTTCAGCAGTTTGATTATAATATGCCCTATGTATAGTTTTCATTCTATTTATCCTGCTTGGAGTTTACTTACTGACCTTGAAATCTGCAAGCTGATGTCTTCCATCAGTTTTGAAAAGTGCTTAGCCATCTCTCTTCATGTGTTAATTCTACTGTATTACTTTTCCCTGACACTTCAGTAATAAATACATTAGGCTATTTGTGTTTCTTGCCTATTAATTTCTGTTCTTTTCATTCTTCCTTTCTCCCTGCACTTCATTTTGGATATTTCCTATTTTCTTTCAATTTACCAGTCCTTTCTTTTACTGTGTGTTGAGAGCCACAGCCAAAGGGGCCCCAGCAAACTTCCAGCTGCCGGCTGATGATTGGCTCACAGCGGACCCAGCAACATCTAGCTGATTGGCTCCTCTGCGGTGATGTTCATTGGGCTGTTTCCCTGCCCTTTCAGACCACCGAGCTGCTGGCAGCTGGAAGTTTGCTGGGGCCCCTTTAGCTGTGGCTCTCAACAACTGTGTTCACTCTTCTGTTTAACACGTCCAATTAGTTATTAATTTCAGATATATTGTTTTTCAGTCCTAGAGTTTGTAGGTAATAATATTTTCACTAGTCCTGTCTTTTCACCAATCTTTTCCTTTTTGTATCTGGGTGTAGAAGATGTGTTATTAGGGGTTAAACCCAAGGGCACTGAGCTAATCATTACATCCCCAGTTCTTTTTATTTTGAGACAAGATCTTGGTAAGTTACTAATAGTCTTGCTAAATTACTGAGGCTGGCCTCAAACTTGGATCTTCCTGCCTCAGCCTTCTGAGTCTCTGGAATTACAATCATGTGCTACCACACATGACTTTCCCCCTGGGCCTCCCCCCCAGTGTTGTTATATAGTTTAAATCTTCATGAGCTAAAACCAGCATTTGAGTCATCTGTGGGTCTGATTGTTGTCTTATTCAATTTTTTCTCTTGATTACCAATCACAGTTTCCCTGGTCACATCTTTTTCTTCCTCTTTTTAGGTCTTATAATGTTTTCCATTAATGCAGGGCCTTGTATATAAAAGAACTAATGGATTGGGGTTGGTATGGTTTTCCTCCAAGGGAGAATTTGCCTTATTTTTTGCTGGGTGTTAATAGGGATTGATCAACTCAGTTCAGGAGTTGGGCATGAGTAGTAGCGTAGTTAGACACAGTCCACTTGTTTCAAATGTCTTAAGGATAAGACATTACATGGTAGGTTTTTCCCTTTAGCACAGAAAGGTCACAGGAGATTTTGTTCAAGCTTTCAGTCCTACCCCACATCAAGCAGGAAAGTGACATCTCAGCATGGACCTCGATTAAGTGAGGGACCAAGCCTTAAGAATTCCTGGGAGATGAATAATTCCATATTCCAGTACACAAAAGCCTTTAGACAAGAATGAATTTTGTTCATCAAGGATTAGAAGAAGACTAATGTTTCTAAAGTGATAATAAAGGATTAAAGGGGCAGGAAAGAAGGAGATACCAAAGAGCCACATTACTCTTGGGAGTTTTGTTCAAAACTTGATAGGAATCCATTTATAAAGCTTTGAATAGGAGAGTGATGAGGGGTTTATTCGTTGGTTTTAATTTTAACAAAATATTACTCTATTGTATAGAGGATGGATAGTTGAATACAAGAGTAAGTGCACAAAGTTGCATTGAGGTATAACAGTAATATGGTCACTCAGTACACCATGGTAGTGACAGAGGTTGGGAGAGAGTTGGATTCATTATATATTTTGAAGTTAACAGCATTGGTTGATGGATTAGATATAGAAACGTGAGGGAGAAAAAAAGACACCAAAGTTTTGAGCCTGAGAAACTGAATGAGAGGTGGTACCATTTTATGATATGGGGAAGTCCAGTTGGGACATATTTAAAGATTTGGTGTCATTTGTCCATCAGTCTGAGCATGTTTATTAGTGTATATATAATAGCTATTAAGAAATTAATTTTTTTCAATAACAAACTTGGCATGCTGGGGTGGGTGAATTGATAAGACCAAATCATCTTTGTGTTTAAATTCTCCTGGGATAATAACACCACCGCTTAAAACTTAGGAATGTGTTTTGTGGTCTTTAAATATATGATAGAGAATAATTATATTTTCTAACAGTTAACTAATAAAAATCTTGATTTCAGAAACACATCAGTTAACTTGAATAGTACTCTTAATGGTGATTATAGTAGAGGTCTTATAAATATGTCACTAGTTGTTAACTTATGTTTGATGACTGGCTAGCTGGGAAGTTCAGATGGAGCAAACCACTATGACCTAAACGCAAATAATTTGTAAATACATATTTATGACCAGAACGTCCCTGAACTTTCCGAACCTACATTTCTAGTGCCTATTTGATCTCTTCTATTGAATATCTTAGAAACATCTCAAATTCAACCTGTCCAAAATTGAATGTATAATCAGTCTTTCCTTCCCAAATCTGACCAACTTCCTATATTAACATGCAACTGGCATCTACCTAGTAATGCAAATCAGAAATTAGAGATTGTCTTTACTATTCTTAACCCTATCCAGTCTGTCATCAGATCCAGTTGAATTTATCTCATTATACTACTTTTTTGCTACTGTAGTCTCCCTCATTTTAAGTTCTTATTTCTTTGATTCCAGATTGATTTCATATTTACTCATTTCACCTCAAATTTGTTTCCATAGTGTCACCAGACTCTTGTGAAATAAAGCAATTTCATTTTCTTCCAGCAGCGGCATCAGCAACAACAACAAAAAGATAAACTAACCATACGTATAACTTTTAAAATTTAACATTGCTTTTAGCATAATGTGCCCTACAAAGCTATGCATCTTTAGTCATTCCTATGTAGTTGGCATTTCCTTCACATTCTGTCTGCTACATAGTTCTTCCGGTCTCTTCAACCAGGTTACTGTTTGTTAGGGTGGATATAAGAATACAGAAATTCAGAAAACATACATTTTATTCTCCCTGCTTGGCAAACTCTTCTTTCTTCCAGTCTGCCTACTTACTACCTGTTCATACTGCAAGAGAAAATTTATCTAAGGAAGAGTTTTTATAAAGCTTTGTGCTCAGGGCAAAAGCCCATTATTATTTGTCTTCTTGTTTTACCCTTCTATAGCATTTAGCACAGTTGACATTTGGATTATTTGATTAATGTATGTCCTACTACCTCCATTATGGTAAACTAGAGGAAGACAGAAAAGGAGTTTTTGTTCACCAGTTTATGTTTAGCATTTAACACAGTGCCTAGCACACATAGCAAGTGCTAAGAGTTTGTTAAGTAAATGTAAATTATCAAAATGTAAAGAGTAGACAGTAAAATAGTTTTGGTTTAAAATGAAGGCAACAGATAACTAAAAGCTGTATAAACGTTATTGTGTCATAAAATCTTAACCATGGGTGTGTGTAGTAGTTGATATATCCTTTAAATAGATGACGAAACTGAGGGTGAGATTATTCAAACTCCTCATCTTTTTTTTTTTAACTGCTTTTTCTTATTTCTGGAGAGAGAATTTTTTAATATTTATTTTTCAGTTTTCGGCGGACACAACATCTTTGTTGGTATGTGGTGCTGAGGATCGAACCCGGGCCGCACGCATGCCAGGCGAGCACGCTACCGCTGAGCCACATCCCCAGCCCCTTTTTTTTTTTTTTTTTTAAACTGCTAAAAACTACACATAGTCTCCTCATCTTTAAAGCAGTGAAGGAAGATTTGATATCATGTCTGTTTTACTCCAAAGTCATGCTCTTTGTGTACTACCTCAACTATTAATCACCAAATTACATTGAGTAAATACTAATCAATCTCAAGTATTAATAAAATAATTCTCAAATTTTATCCTATTAAGGGAATTAATATTGGCCATATTTTATTGGATACTCTGCTACTTGTTTACCTACAACATTTCTCATTATCTTACAAATGTCTGATGGGAAATATCTCATGGGAAAAATTTTACAAATAAACTTAGACTTTAGGTGACATACATAAAGGTTACAGAATGGAGCCAATCTGAGCTCATGGTCTTAAAATACCTAACCCTTGATTTGGGTTAGTATTCAAATAACTGTTTTATTTATTGAAAGCACATAACATGATTAAGACATATCTTGGGGGCTGGGGATGTGGCTCAAGCGGTAGCACGCTTGCTTGGCATGGGTGCCACCTGGGTTCAATCCTCAGCACCACATACAAAGATGTTGTGTCTGCCGAAAATTAAAATGTAAATAAAATATTAAAAAAAGACATATCTTGGGAAGTGATGTATAAAGTATGAATTTGTTTGTTTAATGTAATTTACATTCTTGAGCTTTAACTATGTTCATGTTTTTTTTTTTTTTTTGAGTTGCCCCCAGGATGCCTAAAGTTAACATATATAAAGATCATGAGAAAGATTGGAATACTGTTAGTACCTTACAGATGGTGTCTGAACATACTAATGGGTATGTACATACTAGATATGTTCACGTGGGAATCAAGGAAACTCAGCTCAGCTGGAGCAGATGGCTTTTTGAGTTATGGTTGAGTGGTAAGGTAATTTCTTTGAAAAAGTAGGAGAACATTGTATATGACTTTGAATTCCAAAGTTAACTAACAGAGCTACTGACAACTTTTTAAACCTACAGAATGAATATAGGAAACTTATGACTTAACAGCTTTGGGAGTGTTTGTAATACATTTAAGGACTAAAATTAGGGAGTCCAGTTAGATAATTATAAAAAGATTAGAATAACTTTATAGATTGCAGTTACATTAAAGCTTCAAATTGTTTATCTCACCCTTCTTAACAAGAGTACCTATTGTATAGGTATGCCATGATCCACTTAATCACTGCTTTTTTTCAGTGGACATTTGGGTTATTTTTGTTTTTCACTGTTATAGGAAGTGATCATCCTGTAAATAATGTCTTTGTGCTCAAATGCTAGTTTTCCTGCAAGAAATAGACTACCATGTGGAGGTTGTGGAGTAAGTCCTTTCAGATTTTAAATTCTAACATGTTGCTTTTCAGAAAGTTCGCCAATGGTCTTTTTAATTTTTGTCAATCAGTGGTTAAAAATCTCTTTGTTTTTGTTTGCATGTCTGCAAGTACAAATGAAGCAGCATTGTTGCATGTTTTTATTTTGATTGGCTTTGTGTTCCATGTATTTCTTGTTTCTATTCTTTGCCCAGTTTTCTGTTTTAATTGCTTATCTTTTATCATTATTTTTATCTGGGCTATGAACTTAGCCATACCTTATGATATTTTATTTCCTATAAAAAGGTGCAATTTTTGGCCAATATATATGCTAAAAGTGAGTTTACTCTTTCCTTGGGGCCTCTATATATTCTGATATAAATCACTTGTTTGTTAAATATGGATGATATCTTCTGCTAGTGAGTTATAGCTAAGCATTCTTTAAAATACTATCTTCTGACATATAATATAGAAGTTTTTCATTTTAGTGTCTGGGTTTTGCGGTCACTACAAGATTTTGAAAACATTTTCCTGTTTTCTTCTAATACTTACACTCTACTTTTTTTTTTTTTACATTAAATTATTTAACCCACTTTGAGACTCTTTTTGTATATTGCATGTGATTGTGGTTTGAAATGCCACATCATGAACTAAATATCTTTATATACATGGGTCTGTTTTGGATTGTTGCATTGATCTCTGCCTGTACCAGCATCTAACTCACTATACCTATACAATGTGTTTTTATATTTGGTCTAAATTTACCCGAGTCTTAATTTAAAAATATCTTGATGGGGCTAGGGTTGTGGCTCAGTGGCAGAGTGCTTGCCTTTCACATGGGAGGCACTGGTTCCGATCCTCAGCACCACATAAAAATAAATAAAGATATAAAAATATCTTGATGATTTTTGGCTATTTTTTATCGGAGAAATCAGCTTGTTAACTTCCATTCTTAAAGATTCTGTTGGTATCTTGAGGGAATAGCTCTTAATGTATAAACTAGTTTGTAATGCAATATTGAGTCTTCCCGCTGAGATAATGTTTTAAGGCCTTCCTTTCAATACAGTTTATTATTTTCTTCAGAAGAAATAGACTTTACATATCTTAATATTTGTGGGTTTTATTATTATTGCTAATGTTATTACTATCATTTTCTAATTGGTTTTGTCTGTTATACTGTCTTGTTTTCAGATGCTTTGCTGAAGAACTCTTATTTTAATAGTTTTTCAGTAATTCTCTTGGATTCACTAGTTACCTAATACTGTCTGCAAATAGTTTTACTGGTACTCTTTCAAATTGTTCTATTACATAGTGATTTCCTGATCTAATTGCATTGGTTGGCTCCTCTAGAGAACTGCTAAATAATAGCATTCAGTCTTTCCCCAACTTAAGATAAAGATTATATTTTTAATCAGGGTTATTAAAAAATAAAATCTGGGGCTGGGGATGTGGCTCAGTGGTAGAGAATTGCCTAGTATGTGTGAGGCACTGGGTTCAATTCTTGGCACCACATATAAATAAATAAAAATAAAAAGGTCCAAAGACAACTAAAAAATATTTTAAAAATTAAGTAAAATCTGGGATGTAGGTTGAATTCTATATTTGTGTGTTGATTTTTATTTTTAACCCATTATTAATATAATTAATTATATTCATAGATATTATATAGAATAATCCATGCTTTCGTAGCATTAACCCAGCTTGGTCATGCTACTTAGATTCATTGTGCTAACATTACTATTCTTACATCCATGTTGAGTCCTGAGATGCTTTATAATTTTCTTTGTTATACTATCCTTATTCACATATTGATATGTAAGGTTTTTTTCTAGCCCTCTAGAATGAGTTGGAAGTCTGACCATATTTTTTTTTTATTCAGTGAGAGGTTGTTTCCAAATTTTGATAAGCTAACCCTTAAAATTGTATCATGTGCTTTTAACATTTTTCATATTTTTCAAATGAAAATATTTCAGAGATCCAGGAAATAATATACTAGACATTCATGATCTCATGCCCCGAGTTTGAAAGATGTTAACATTTGCAATATTTCACTTTGCACTGAACACACAGACAAACACACAGGAACACAAACATACATTCTTACATGGACACATTCTCCCTCCTTTTCCACTCCCTGTGAGTGAGCAGTGAAATCTCTCAGGAATGTCTAACAAATATGCTTCTTTATTGTGTTTCAAAAATAAACATCCCATACACATTTGAGGAATGTTTATTCTTTACAGAGAAGTGATTGATTTGCTGCTTGTCCCTTGGTGGGAAGGATAAGTTCACTTTTAGCATATAAAAAAAGCTAGGCAAAAGTTGCAATTCCTTTTTTTGTTTTTTCATAAATAAATGCTAAAAGTTGTAACTAAAGTCTATAACTTCGTTTCATTCCTCTCTTTTTTACTAAGAGATATTAATATATGTCATTCTCATGCATGTTGTCACCCTCATTTTACATGTATTTTAAAAATATGTAGAATTATTTTGTGTTTGTATTTTATGAAAAAAAAATACCCTGAATCTTATTTTGACATTTAACCTAATACTGTGACTTGAAGATAAAGCCACGTTGATACATGCTGATCTCCACTTTTTCATAATTGAGCATGTCTGCAATTAGGATGCTTCTTTGCAAATCAGTGGTTTCTTAAAACTGGCAACATTTTCTTAATAACAAAATAATATTGCATCTTATAATTGATATCATCTTAGATTCTATTAAATTCTATAGTTAATTTTTTCTACTTGTGTAAAATGTTCTGTTATGTGAATATACCACAGTTAATCCATTTCTGTACCACAGTCATTTTTCTTATTGGTGGGTAATCAGATTGTTTACATTATTATTATTACAAACAGTTTCAAAGTCAATGTACTGTCTCATAAATTATTTCTGAAAGGAAGTTTTGAGTTAGTGAATATGGGTATCAGACTTTCTATATTTTGCCAAATTGCTTTCCAATATGTATTATTTTATGTTTGTGCCAATAGTGTATAAGTGCTTCTGTTGCTTTTCATTTTTAGACTTACATCATTTGAAATGAATTCTATGTATGTTCTAGGCTAAGGATCTTTATCTTTTTTCAGTTTGCCTTAGCACTAATACTTAATTGAGTAGTTTATTCTTTCTATTTTGATTACATATTTCTCATTTACTGAGTATCTATATACTGAGGTCTAAATCTAGGCTCCCTTGTCTGTTCCGTTAGTGAATAATATACTTCTGTAACTAGTATATTTTAATTACTATAGACTTATAGTAAGGCATCTCTCCTTATTAATACTCTTCAAAATTGTCTTGACTATTCTTGTCTTTTTATACCTTTGCATGAATTTTAAAACCAGGTTGCCAAATTCTGGGGGGGGGGATCGCTAAGGTTTTTACTGGAATTTCATTGGATTTTTAGTGTATTTGGAGAGGGTTATAAAGATAATATTATTATAAAGATAATATTGAATCTTCCTGTTTATGAATATGGTTGGTTGGTTGGTCAGTGTGTTTTTCTTTCTGTACCTACCTGCCTACCCTACCTGTCTTCCTTTTTTTTTTTAATCAATAAAGTTTTACAGTTTTCTTCATTGTCTTGCAAATTGTATCTTTCTTTAAAATTACCATTCTAGTTGCTTGGTGGTAAAAAGGAAGATGAGGTCTGTCTCCCTACCATCTAAGTAGAACTGAGTGACTTCTTTTGGTACTAATAACTTTTTAGAGGGCTGAAGCTTTTATTTTGTTTTGTATCTTTTATCAGTTATTAATTCAAGTTTTTTCCCTGTTTCAGTTTTGGTAATTCATATTTTCCTTGGAAATCATGCATTTTTAGGTTTGAAAATTTTTAGGAGAATTTTTATGTGGATTCTCATATTTGCATCAACTGTTTAATTAATTGAGCATTTTCTATTTCTGTCATTTCTGCAGTGATCTTCATTCCTTCTTTCAACTTTGATTTTTAGTCACTTGAATTGTATACTTGGTTCACTTACATTTTGCCTTGTTTTCTAACAAATACATTCCTTTTCTAAATAGTCCTTGATTATATCATACAGGTTTTGATTTATAGTGTTCCCCTGTTATTAATTTCTAAATAGATTATACTTTTAGTTTTGTTTCTAAAGGTTAGTGGAGTGTGTGTGTGTGTGTGTGTGTTTTCTTCCCAGAGAACTTTAAAATTGGGGGGATAGGTTCAAAAAGAGGGGAATGTTTTCCATTTTGTTGTTCTTTTATGATTAATACAGATAAATTACAGTCCAAGGATGTCATTTCTTGGTCTATATTGAGAGATGTTTTTCTGTGTGTTTTCATTTGTGTCTTAAAAGATTTTATTCAATGTCATGGTTGACGCTTTGTATATGTATCCATGTTTTAGGTTAAGCCTTATATTCATTTATTTAAATTTCTTATTTTTGTCAGACTTACTGGTTTAGGGAAGATGTTAATGTCTCCTGTAAAGATTGTAAATGTGCCTATATCTTTGTGTTTCTGTCAATTTTTATATATTTCAAACTTGTGATGCTAGGAGTTCTATGATACTATTGGGGGATGGCATAATATCAACAGTAAAAAAAAACTCACTTTTTTTTTCCTTTTATGCTATTTGATTGAATTGGATTTGTTTGATTTTAACCTTGCTATATTTTATTGCTACTTGATATCCCCTTTTGCCAACTTCCCTGTGACATTTTGTTTTATATCTGGTTTTTATTTTGTGAGTTTTTTTGTTGTTGTTGGGAGAGGAGTGGGGGGCTGCTGGGTATTGAACACTGGGCCTTGCCTCACACTGCTAGCCAAGTGCTTCACCACTAAGCTGTATTCTCCGTCCTCCATCTGATTTTAAACGCAACATATAGCTATCTTAGTATTTGTTTCTTTCCCTCCATTTTTTCTGTTCTCCCTATGGAACTCTTCTTAGATTTTAGAGCTTCTAGACCCAGCTGTCTTTTTATATCTCAACTTTATCTTGTCACCCCTTTTTTTTCCACCCTACTAGACTCTGATCCTTTTGAAAGATTTGATTTTCTTTCTGGAACTTGTCAAGATTTCTACATTTCTTTGTCTTCCAGCATTTTGGGAGGAAATTTAGTTGCCAGTACTCCAACTTCCATGTGGAACCAATGGAATCTTTCCTTCATTCTATCACTTATGTTGTATTCTCATCCATTGTTTATTTGGGGGACAAAACTTATATACCTGTATTTAGTCCATCATCTTTGAGCCTTCCTGAGCTTTTTTTTTTTAAGGTATTTAGTGTCATTATGCAAATATTGCTCATTGCATAAGTTGGGTTCACTTCAGTTCCTAGGGGCTTCTATTAGCCAGCCCCAATACAAAGCAGCGCATTTATGGAACTGTTATTGGAGATTACAAATGACTAAAAATCTTATGTTTTTTCCTAAGTCCTCTTCATGACTTTTTGTTTTTGACTGGCCCCTGTGATACTCTTCTAGTAGAGTTTTCTTCCTACTTTATTTCACTGGTGTTTTTTCTTCCTTCACCTATACCTTAATTAGCATTGTAACTTAATGTAAGAGTTAACTTTTTGTCCTCTTTCTATAAAAAAGAAAAAATGCTGACTTCATTAATGTAAGAGTTAACTTTTTGTCCTCTTTCTATAAAAAAGAAAAAATGCTGACTTCACAATAGTAATTATAGTTTTAGTATTGAGAAAAATTTTATCTACCTATATATAGTCATAATACTTTGATATGGCCACAGGATTAATGTATGTTGATTTTTAAAACTACTTCCTTTGAAAGATGACTGAAGAGTCATATCTTAAATTCTCACAACAACATATAATGAGATAGATTAAGTGTATAAAAGGCAACTATTCAAACAAAAAGAAGTAAATCTTGCAAAGTAGCCATAGCATTTTATGAATCTACCTTTCCTCAAGGGCACTTAGTACCTAAATGTAGGTGGTAATTAGATTTGCCATAGGCAATAAATATTTTACTCTTCTATGCACTCACATTTGAAAGATATTACATGTATTAAACTTTATAGATGTAGATGTGTTCAATCTTTACATCCATGTTAAGTACAAGTATATAGAAAGTGTAGATAAATAGGCAATAGAGCTTTCGTTCTACTGGCTCTGCAGATATAATTAGTGTACAATCTTAGAGATGTCACGTGTCTGCATGGCAGTTTCCTCATCTGTAAAATAGAGATAAATACTTTTTAAAAGATACAAGTGCAATCAAAATAATAGTATGTATTTTAAAATCTTTGTAAAGGGCTAGGGTTATAGCTCAGTTGGTAGAGTGCTTGTCTTGCATGCACAAGGCCCTGTGTTTGATCCCCAGCACCACCACCAAAAAAAAAAAAATTTTTGTAAAGATAAAGCCCACTCAATAAAAAATGTTAGTTAAAATTGTTTGTTAGCCTTTAGCTGTCAAAGTATGTGTCATAAATTCAGTTGTTGGAATCATAGCCCACCTTTGGACAAGAAAGATTGTCTTTAAAGAAAACTACCTGAAAATGAAAGCACACACAACACAGATATATGGGGGTCAATGGTGGGGAATATTCAAACTATGTTGCCATGTTCTGGAAACCACCCCTTGGTGGTTTCTCAAATCTCAGATGGTTGCACATTGCCCAAACTATAGTTCATCTTGTCACTGATTTTGTTTTGATTCCTTTTTATTATGTCTCAGTCAAAAACTAAATCTGACATCAAACTGTCTCTTCTTGGCTGTGAACTTTGGTTTCTGACTTATAACCTTTTAATGACCCCAACTTGATTACACTATAGCTAAGACCAAATATTGTGACATTTGCTTTTTAAAATTCTCCATTGATGCCACATGTTATTGGCATATCTTTAACTCTGATCGGTAATTCCCAATCTATTTCCAATAGTGAATTAGGAACTCTAATCATGAATCTCTAATTACTAATTATTTGGATTTCCAATGACTTCATTTTCCCTCTGTCTTCCTGCCACAACCCCCTATACCCACCATCATCATTGTGATAATCTTACTTTTCCAGTCACCTGGGATATAAATCTTCATGGAGTCCTAATTAATTCACATTTTTTAAGCCAGAAGACTTACTTTCCATACTGTTGTAACCATTGAATACCAAAAATTTGAAATAAGCGGGAAACCTAGTATTCAATTAAGCAATGAGATAATAGCCTTACGTTTATTTCACAAGAGGATATTTTTTGGACTTTCGGTGAATTCCAAAAGCAATGGACTTCATAAACTTAAAGCAATCCTAATAGAAAATGTCACCACCAGTAGGAGTATCCCACCCTGCCAAGGATTTAGTACACATCCTAAATGATGAGGGATATGAAACTTCTAAAAACTGTCATTGAACACTGCTTTTTCTGTACTCTAGCCTCCAAATGGAGTTGATCTGGAAGTTAGAACTCACCAAGGGGAAACAGCTGCACACCCCCACTGAACAGCCAGAGATGGAATTAAGCTGAGAGAAACAACAAATGGGTCTCCAGAGAATCCACATCAGGCTTTGCTGTGAGCTATGCTGACCTCTTGCTCTGCATGGGTGATGCAAAACCACTCTCCCCACAGACCCCAAGAGTATATTGTGAAACCCAAAGGAACTGCCAGCTGCGTCAGGTAGCCAGTTTCTTTTAGTGTCCTGGATACTGGAAATAGAGGGCTGGTTAGAACTGCCATTCTGAGTGGATGAGTGATGCACAGAAAGGAATCAGTGGAAGACTATGAATAGTCATCACAACCCTACACCTGCACCCTTCCTACCCTCATTAACCCCTGTGCCCCCAGAAGAAAAAAGGAACATAGTAAGCAAAAGGCAAGCAAAACAATTTAACAAAGGAATATCCCAGAAAAGAAGATTCTCCATATTCTCAAATTAGAGAGCTTAATTCTGGAAAATAAAGAAGTGATTGTGAGATGGAGGAGATAAAGATTGAGCCTGCAAATAGTTATAGAACAAATATATAAGGGTTCAAAATAACATAGATATGTGCTAAATTCTGTATCTTTGGAACAGAATATACCTTTTCAAACAACCCTGAGTCATTAATAGAATTTGGCTGTTAAGCCACAAATAATTTCAACTTCCAAAATTTGAAATACTTCTTTAAAAGAAGTATCTAATTACTTGGGAAAATCTAATGTTCTCAAGGGTAAAAACAAAAGACCTAGATTAATATTTAGAAAGTCATGATGAAAGTATCAAGCATCAAGGCAGGATAGCTATACTATGTGGTTAAGATTGGTCTTAGCTAGACTCTGATTGAATCATTTGCACTTTTGCTGGTTATCAGGTCTGTAACTTTGAGCAATTTGTGTAGCTTTTCAGGGTCTCATTTTCAATGGATTAAGTACATGTAAAATAGCACCTGGCACATAAGTGCTCAAAAAAAATATTAGCTGTTTTCCAAGATGGCCAATGTGGTTAGAGGGCAATAAAGAAGGTGGTGGCAGGGCGTTGTGTACTAAGTGAAGTCAGAGATGTGGGGAGAACAGATATGGGTCCTATAGTTCACAGGTCCCACCACAGCCCATACAACTAATGTCCTCCTTTGGGCCTGCAGTAATTGGACACAGGGCAGTCACACATCTTTAGCCACTCAAGTTTGGAAACACTGATTTTCCAGACTCTGGATGTCAGCTGATTAAGGCTTTGAAAGAAGAACTAGGAGCTATCTTTGGTGTGTGTGGAGAAGAACTAAGAAAAGGAAAAATGTCTGGGGGAATTATTCATGCTGTCATCTTACCATATTACTACTTTGTCAAAATTTAAAATATTTTTTGTGATTGGATTTGTTGGGCACATTGGTTAAAAAAAATAGGTTCCCTGTATTAATTGATATGAGGCAAAATCAGAGCCATAGAAACTAATGAAGTTGCTGTTTTGGTATTTAGTAACTTGGGAAGTCACAGTGATGCGATAAGCTGAAGCTAGACTGCAATGGTTTGAATGGAGGGGAAGTCAGGAAATGGAAACAGTGGACACTGATGTGGAGAAGGGAGGGGGCAGGGGGTTAGCAAGGATGGTGGAATGTGATGGACATCATTATCCAAAGTACATGTATAAAGACACAAATTGATGTGAACATACTTTATATACAACCAGAGATATGAAAAATTGTGCTGTATATGTGTAATAAGAATTATAATGGAAAAAAAAAAAGGACAGAGGAGGGACCTGGGAAGAGTGGATAAGCTACACTTGAACATTTTTTTTTCCCCAGTAAGCATACATATTTTGGAATTCCTGCCCATAGCTTTTTAAAAGACTCTGCCCTAGCCCATACCCTCTACCCAGTTTTGTGACTTTGATCTCCCTCTGACTCTACCTGATAGAGGATTGTGTGACTTCTTAAAAAATAAGCCAAGGGCATTTGAATTTTCCTCTGGGGGTTTGAATGAGAAGGCACAGCAGTTTCCAACAAGTGATGGAGTGTAAATCCAAAATCCACCCAGGGCTATGTGCAAGAGAAGGAAACAGGGAAACCCGTGTGGGAGAGGGGCAGATGCAGCAGAGGACAGAGGAGAAGCCAAGATGCCCCAGAGACTGAAAAGAGAGAGCAGCTGGTCTTCAGACCTGGATCAGTGTCTGAACTTCTTGACCATATCCCTAATTTCTGTTATTCAAACTGGCTAGAAGGGATTTCAGTTTCTCCCAGAAGAAAGGACCCTGACTACAGCAGTCCTCCTTGCATTTTCTCATATTTGGCTCTTCCTTACTTGAATTTGTTGTACAGATAAACAGTGAATATCTGAAAGTGCTGTCTTCATCAAGTTATCAATTATTCCCCTGCTCACAACCCTCTACTGATTGACCAGGATCTATACATAAAGTATAAGAACAATGAGCTTCACAGCCTGTCAGAATATGGTCTCCTCCAATTTTCCAAACTTTTCCTCATCATTTTCTAGTTTTAACTTTTCCCTAACTACGCTAACTATTCTATCATGCCAACATACTGATCTAGGCCCTCCCTATTTATAGTATAGGCCTATCTACAGTATGGGCCTCACTTGGGAGTTTGTTGAGGATGCACAATTTCATGCCCACCCCAGACTTCATAACTCAGAATCTGCATTTTAATAAGATCTCTGAGGGAATGACATCCACACATTTACATTTGGGAGCGTTGGTCTATGTTGTGTGTGTAGATCTTGCAATCGTGCAAGTCTTTAATACTTGTTATATAATACTTTCTGTTATTGTGATGAAATACCTGAGACATTCAGCTTAGAAAGAGGAAAGGCTTATTTTGACTCACAGTTTTGGAGGTTTGAGTCCATTGGCCTATTGCTTTGGGACCAGTGGTGAGGCTGTACATCATGGCAGGACTGCTTGGTAATGGAAGCTGCTCCCCTCAAGGTGGCCAGGAAGCAAAGAAAGACACAGGAATGGTGGGGATTCTAGTATCCCCTTCAGGGGCATGCTGCCAATGACCTAACTTCCTTCTAGTAGGCCCCACCTCTTAAATGACCTACCATCTCTCAGAAGTGCCATGGGCTAGAGACCAAGCTTAACACATGGGCCTTCAGAGACACTCAAGATCCAAACTATAGCCTTCTCTCCTCCTTTAAGTCTCAGTCTAGGGACTCATTGTCCCACTGTATACTTGCTGATCACATAGTGGTAGCTCACCTCCAGCTGAATTCCCATTAACACCATTAGAAACCAATATAATAGCTGAATTGAGTACCTGTGAACTGATCCCTGGGGTGAGCACTCTGTGCTGCCTAATTATTCCTCATGATCATTCTATGCGGTATTGTTTTGCCATTTTATAGGTAAAGCAATCAAGACTCAGAGAGTAACTTGCCATGTTCAAACAGCTAGTGTCAGAACCAGAATTTGAATTTACAGCTGTTATGGTTTGGTATGAAGGGACCCCCTATCCCTCAACCCAACAATATTCAGAAGTGGAGATTGTGGAAAGTAATTTGCTCACGAAGGATCTGACCTCACCAGTAGATTAATCCATTCATGGGTTCATAGGTGATTTGACTGTAAGGAGGTGACAGAAACTGTAGGAGGTGAGACCTGGTTGAAGGCAGTGGGTCCTTGGGTGTGTTCCCCTGAGGACTATATCTTTTCCTTACCTCCTTTCTCTCTTTTCTTCCCAGATGCTCTGCTCAGCCATGCACTCCCCACCATCACAAGTCCACAGCAATGCAGTGAGATGACCCTGGACTGAAACAATGAGCCAAAATAAATCTTTCCTCCTCTAAGTTGATTTTTTTCAGATATTATGTAACAGTGACAAAAAGCTAATACAAGAGCAGTCTGATTCTTGAACTCACAAAACATATCCATCTTTATAGTAATAAAAGTAAAACCAGACACTAGAGCATATGAATCTAAATGAACAGTTCAGACAAGTCATTATCATCTTGTAAACTATAACTACAAAATTATCTATAGAGGAAATTAACGATCCAGCAAAGAAACTGTCTGATTACATTATAGACAAAGTATGCATAGCCTAGGCCAATTCTTAATTTTGATGTTTTCACCATTTGGAGATTGAACATCTTGTTCATGCAATTTGTAGTCTATACTTCCACAAAAGAGTCTTGAAAAAAAATTTTAAACTGTTTCAATGCTGTGCAAATAATAAAAATGCAAGAAATATGCACAGGATTTGTTGGATTCTCACCATTAATTGTGTTGTAGCCATCCCTAATTTGATGTCAACTATATAAGAAACTAAATTCCTGGACTTTTCACCTATATCCTGCTTTCCCCATCTCAATATTCATCCATTTTACCCTTGTAGTTAGTTACTTGGGCCAAAACCCATAAATCCACATTTGATTCCTTCATTTCCCTCCCGCACCCTTCCTAATGTTTCAGAAATTCCTGTTCATGTAAAATACATTCAGAACCTAACCATTTCCACTGCTATTTCTGTGGTCCATGTCACTATGATATTTTGTGTGTTAACTTGTTAAGGCTGCCTTAACAAAGTTCTACAAATTGGGTAGCTTACGCAGTAGAGATTTATTATCTTACAATTCTGGAGGCCAAAAGTCTAAAATTAAGTTGTTGGCGGGATTGGTTTCTCCTGAATTTGTGAGAAAGGACTTGTTCCAGGCCTCTCTCATTGGCTTGCAGATGCTGTCTCTGCCATGTGCCTCTGTGTTGTCCTCCCTGTGTATCTCTGTGCTCAAATTTCCCCTTTTCATAAAGACACCAGTTATATTGTAATAGGGCCCATTATAAAGGTCTCACTTTAACTTAATTACCTCTGTAAAGACCATCCTCAAATAAAGTGACATTCTGAAGTACCCGCAGTGAGGACTTCAGTATATTCAGGTGTCAACCCATGACACTTGAATTACTAGAGAAGCTTCTTACATGGTCTTTCTTTCTACTTTGTCTTCTAGAGCTCATTTTCCACACAGCAGCCAAGTATTCTTCTAAAATGGAAATCAGATCATATCTCTCTTCAGATTAAAATCCCTCCATGCATCACCCTTGCAATAAAAGCCAGAGCCCTTACAATGGACTACCAGGCCTAGTGATCAGACCTTCATCATCTCTAATTTCATCTCCTGCTGTTCTCATCCTCATGCACCTCACTTGAGCAGGGGTTTGCTCACTCTCCCTCTAAGACACCAAGGGAGTTTCCACATCATAGGATTTGTGTCTCCTATTCCCTCTACCTGGAATATTCTCTCAGATGTTGGCATGTCTTGTTATCATCTGAATTTTTTTCCAAATGTTTCTAACTCCATGAAACCTTCCATGAATTCCTTACTTAAAACTGCAGCCTCTGCTCCAGTACTCTATCATTCCTTGATGCTTTATTTTTCTCTACAGGACCGATCCTCTTCTAGTTATATAATTTTTACTTTTTGCTTATTGTCCCCCTGCATTAGAATGTGGCTCAATGAGGTTGGCTCTCAGTTACATCCTCAGGTCTAAAAGAAAGCTGTCCTTTGGTCCGTCAATATGTATGGATAGTGTGAATGAAAGATTCCATTTTGTAAGGGCTAAGACTGAAGAATGGAGAAGTTAGGTATTTTCCAAGATCGCACAATGAGTTGGTGACAAAGCTTGGACTACAATTGAAGCAGCCTCCTGGTTCCAAGATCTTTGTGTAAACCAGAACATAAATATTGTCTTTGGTGTAATGACATTAATACATATACTAATTAAAACTTAAAAATACAATTTTCATTTTCATTTGAAAGCCTATCTTCTGCTTGGTAAGCTTTATTTCTGTCTTAATAGCCAATTTAGTTTATTGCATCAGTCTAATTTGTCTAATGCTAACCTGTATAGCAAGTACCATCAACAAGGGCCCCAAACACAAACCGCTTCTAAATTGATTCTGAGATGCCTCTGGACCATTAAGGATACCAATAGAATTCTATTTTTTATAATGATAATTTTAATTTTTATAAATAAATACATGGACATAGTTGAAAAACTAAATGGTATAGAAAGACCTATATGTCCCAAACTCAAAGATACAAAGTCTTTAATTCTTACTCCCCACTTTCCTCCTGCTTTCTCTGGACTTCTCTCTGAGCTTTGTGTCTTTCTGTCCCAGGCCCAAGTCACAGGTCTCATTCTGGGACTTCCTTGGGTAGAATTTATTGATTTCTGTAATAATAAGATTATTTTCTTATTTTGTTGGATCTCATTCTCAAGTAAATTCTTAAGGAGTATGGGAGGTAAACCTAATGAGTATTTGAATGTCTGAAAATATATCTATTGTACATTTACATTTAGTTGTCATTTGGCCAGGTACATAGCCCCCAACTCTGGATGGGGAACTGCCAGTGGCACCAGGTAGCTCTGGAGGACATTCTGCCACAGTAAGTGACTGAGCCAAGGGTGCACTTTTCCTCTTTTAGTTTCTGATTCCTCCTTCCTTGCCTGACATCTGATCCCTAACTCCAGTTTCCTTCCATAAACTTTGGAAATGTTGATCTTTCTGACCCCTGGCCCTTGGCTCCTGTTCCATCCCAGCATCAGCTTTCTTCCCCTGGGGTATTTTTTGGTACTCCACTGCTACCTTTAGTTCATGTGTCATTGACATTTTGATACCTCTGTGACTCTTATGAAAAAATATTGCTTGCAATTACAGTAATCTAGTCAAAAGGGCAAGTAGAACGGATGTATTTAATCCCTTCCCATTTCAAAATCATTTTTTTCTATTCCCCCCTCTGCTTAAAAAGAAAACCTAAATTTGGAGAATTTAAACCCAAAGAGCAATTAATTCAAAAGAAAATAGTTTGCATTTGAAGAGGTTTGTTTATTTGGCAGAAGGATGATTTCAAATATGGGCTTCCTTTGTGTATTTTTGTGTTTAGAGAACAGTGAATAAATGGAAGAACTACTTAGTGCTCCAAGATGTAGAGCCATAGCCAGTGGAAGATGTAATGAAAAAGAGACCACTCAACTATGGGATTATGGTGAATGCAAAGTGTGGTTTGAGAACTGACTAGAGAGGATAAGAGATCTTATATATAAGGGAGGGTATAAAGTAGCTGTGGAGAGGGAGAGAGAGTATCTTGGAAAAAAGCTATGCTGGTAACCTCCTCACTCAAATGTGAAGGGCTCATTCAGTGTCCTACCCTGGTACCTGGCCTAAGCTAGAGAGAGCTGAAGAGGGCCCAGGCAGCTGGAGGCAGGCCAACATGAGCAGTTCCTGGGAGCTGTCATTAGCCTCCCTCTGCCGGCTTGGCTGGACTGCAGCATGGAATCCTGAGCACCAGATGAGGAACTGGGTTAGAAGGCTTGGAGTCACTTCAAAAATCTTGTCTAAGGGGTTTGGGATGCAGTAGGAGAGGATTGCTCAGTGGTAAATATTGTTGGGTTGTTATGATTTGGATATGAAGTGTCCCCCCAAAGCTTCTGTGTTAATGCAGGAATATTCAGAGGTAGATGATTGGATTATGAGTCCATCCCAGTCCATCCCAGTTTGAATGGAGTAAGTGGGTGGTGACTGTAGGAAGGTGGGGTGTGGCTGAAGGAGGTAAATCACGTGGGCCCTGGAAAGGTTTATCTTCCCCATGGCCCCTTCTCTCTCTCTCTGCTTCCCAGCCACCATGAGGTAACCAGCTCTCCTTCGCTATGCCTTTCTTCCATGATGCTCTGCTTCGCCTCAGGCCCAAGCAGTGAAGTCGGCCCACCATGCACTGAACCTCTGAAACTGTGAACCAAAATGAAATTTTCCTTCTCTAAGTTGTTCTTGTTGGATATTTTGGTCACAGTGACAAAAAGTGAAGAGATAGGTATTTCAAGGGCCACAGTTGAGGAGGTGGCTCTGTAGCAACCAGATGAGTAAGAGGCATCTGAAGAGGGGAGCTTTCCAGGGCAGAATGAAGAACACCTGAGGGAAATAATCTGCTAGAAGTATCTTCCAATCATAGCCTTTCCTACCACCGTGTCACCAGTAGGAGCTTTATTTTCCTGATCTTTCCTTCTTGACCGCACCTCAGAGATTCTCCTCTTCTGGGCCATTAGAAACTGCAATCAGCAAGGTGTGGACACGACAGAAAAAGAGAAGAAACTATGCATATCCCATCCAGGCCAAAGCAAGCTCCCATTTGTGACCAGAGGGGTCCACACGGGTAGCAGGAGGAGAGAAAAGGAGGCGAGTGAAGTGTTCATATATTGGACCCAACATTTTAAGTTTAAGATACACAATCTAAAATAACCATTGGGATTTTGGAAATCTGTTGGAGGTCAGAAGGGCCCTAATTTGCATCCAGAGTCAATAGCAGTACCCCACCTCCAGTCTAAGTCATAGGTAGAATGAGAGACATACTACTAATAATAATAATAATAATAGTAATAAGATTGCATTTTTGACCTCACTGATCCTGCCAGATCAATGCACGGGTAACAAGCACTTTGGAAACATTATTCCCTAAATAATATGTATGACAACTATTTATATAACCTTTATATTGTATTAGCACTCATACCCAGAGAACTGGACTCTCCTACCCTTAGCCCCTCTGGTTCTCATAAAGTTACAATAAAGCTGCAAAAAGGCAGAGGGGAGGGCCAATCTAATTATCTAGTGGTGGGCTAGGATAGAAAAGGGGAGAGGGACTTGTTAATCAGTACACTAATGAGAGGCTGAGGGGCTTATAAAGAAAATATTCATTAGCATTTGAGAAAAATTTTGATGTATAAATTATTATCATATTATTTAAAGTCTCACCAATAAGCTGTAAATGACATATCCTAGTTAGAAATCCATATGAAACATGAAAAACTAGAAATAGTCTAAATGTATTAGAGAGTAGAACTAGGGAAATCAGATTTACTCATCTAATGTCATAATTGCAGTCATTTAAAATTGTTCTCACAGAATATTTGATAATATGAAAAATGTACTTGATATATGGAAACATGAAATTTCTGAAATTTCTGTTTCTGTATAATAAAATGGTCATACATCAGTATATTCACTCATTAAAAACAAGATAAAAACTGTTTATACAATAATCTAATTTGGAGAAAAGGGTGCTAAATAGGAATACAGTCTACATTCCATATTTGTAGGTTCTATATCCATGGATTCAACCAACTACAGATCAAAAATATTCAGAAAAAAAATGCATCTATGCTGAACACATACAGATTTTTTCCCCTTGCCATTATTCCCTAAATAATATGTATGACAACTATTTACATAACCTTTATATTGTATTAGGTATTATAAGTAATCTGGAGATTATTTCAAGCATACAGGAGGATGTGTGTAGATTTTGTGCAAATACTATACCATCTTATGTAAGGAACCTGAGCATCTTTGGATTTTGGTATCTGCAGGGAATGGAGGTGGGAAAGGGGACCTGAAACCAATCTCCACAGACACAGAGGGATGATTATACTTACTGAGAGCCTTCTATGTGCTAAGTACACTATTATCTCTTTGAATCCTCCCTGCAGGGATTATTTGAGTTTATTTGAACACGTCTTCACTTGGCCTTGAGCCAGGGAAATTTAGGTTTGGCATTGCAAACTATTTTGTGGCTCCTCCCACTCAATGGATTGACCTCTGTCTTTGCTCCCTTAGGGAGACCGCTCTGGAGTTGGGCTTAATCCATTGGAATTGGGACAACCCACCTCTTACCTTATTTGGCAAAGAACATTCCATGGCAAACCTTTGATGCTTCCCCCATATAAATAAAGCAAGTGTGTGTGTGGGGGGGGGGGGGCGTGTTAAGTCTCTTTTCAGCGTGGAAGCTTGATCCCTAAGGTTGGAGAGTGGTCCTGCCCCCGCCTTTCCTAAAATTACTTCCTGTGTCCTGTGGTTTCTTCCCAGTTTTCTGTTCCTTAGCTTTATTTCTTAGCTTTACTTAGCTACACACAGAGGAAACTCAAATTCCACCACCTGCATGGGATGTGTTTGAGTGAGGATCTTTGGAAAGAATGAATTACTCACCTGCCTGGCTTGGCCTGCAGGGTCCATGCCCTACTAGGACAGTGAGGAGGAAGTTCTTAGAGGGAGGCCCAAGGGAAACCTCAAGAGGAAAGGAGTGCAGAAGGGTAATCCATTCAGCACAAAGAGAAGCTGACCTTCACAGAATGCCTAGATCTGAAGGTGGGCAGGGACAAAGTAAAGTTGGAAGTTGTAAAACCTTGAGTCACAAAATGAGGATGGAGATCCTTGGGTTTGAAAATGATATTGTGATTGAGTTTATATTCAACTGGGTGGAAAAGAATCCATCTGACTGGGTTTTTGAATGAAAAAAATGCTGGCCAGGTCTGTAATCCCAGTGGCTGGTGGGGGTGCTGAGGCAGGAGAAATGCAAGTTCAAAGCCAGCCTCAGCAACTTAGTGAGACCACCCTAAGCAACTCCTGTCTCTAAATAAAATATAAAAAAGGGCAGGGGGTGCTGGGGTTGTAGCTTAGTGGTAGAGTGCTTGTCTAGCACATGTGAGGCCCTGGGCTCGATCCTCAGCACCACATAAAGATAAATAAATAATATACAGATATTGTATCCATCTATAACTACAAGAAAATATTTTTTTAAAATGGGCTGAGTGCAGTGGCTCACTCCTATAATCCCAGGAGGTTGAGGCAGGAGGATTGTGAGTTCAAAGCCAGCCTCGGCAAAAGCCAGGCTCTAAGCAACTTACTGAGACCCTGTCTCTAAATAAAAAATAGGGCTGGAGATAAGATTCAGTGGTTGAGTGCCCCTGAGTTTAATTCCCAGTACCAAAAATAAATACCCATTGACAACTAAAAAAATCTTTAAAAAGGGGGGGGGCGTGAGGTGGGGTGGGGGTGGCTCAATCCCCAGTGCTTAAAAAAAAAAAGACATTTTTGGGATCCTTTTTGCTTTCTAGAACTGAAGAAAGAAGAAAAAAAATTAGAGATACATTGAACAACAGCAAAAAGGAATCTATGAAAAAGCAAGATGAAAACAAAGATAAAAGGGATAAGGAAGACAAATGAAATAGGAGAGAAAAAAGAGAAAGATCTCTGAAGGGAAAGCGAGGAACAAGAGGAATGAAAGACTGAGACCAGGCAGAGATACACACAAGAGTTTATTTGTCAGAGTTGTCAAATAAAGGCCATCTCTCCATAGAGAGGGGCAAAACAGGCTTGGGTTCTGGGACTGTTATGGGGGAGGCTCGGGAATCAGAGCTGAGTGGGTCCTAGAAGGGAGTGGTTGATATGAGGGAGGGGTGAGCCTTTCTCAGAAATGCCCTTGGGCAAAACTTTTCCTTAAAATGGCGGCTGTCACTTAAGATGGCTGTCCAGATGCTAAGCAAGGACCTTATAATCTCAAAGCCCAAGAAGATGTAAATCATCTTTTTCCCCTAGAAGGGTGTCTTCCCCTTTCAGGGAAAACTGTCATTCTCTAACTCTCTACCACAGAGCCAAGCAAGGACAAAGACAAAAAAAAAAAAACTATTGTAAACTATTTTTAAAAAAAGCTAAAAATGAAGGGAACCCCCCTCCCCACAAATATGTACATGTATATCCATAATCCAATCCTCACAGCAAGAGCTAAAAAAAAAAAAGATTCTTAATGAAAAAAAATCAAAGAATTGTCTTCACTGAGGTGGTCAAAAGAGTCGACAAGGATATATGGTCACTACTCAAACCTTTTGTTTCTTCTTGGGCTATGTACCCAGAGAGAGGGGCATGAGGGAGAGAGAAAGAGAGTGTGCATGTGGTGTGTGGCCCAAGGACTGGGGACTGGGAGTTGTTAACCCCTTCCTATTTTTGAGTTGCTCACCAGGCTGCCAGCTGTGTGGCCTAAAACTGGAGCTGATTCAAACAGCTCATGGCTTCCCTCCTCACCAGAGTAAGGTAGGATGGAATGAGAAGTACTATTGATTGGACTTTTGTCTGGACAGACCAGATCAATGTACTTACTCCCCAGGGTGGGACCCCTGCAGTGTTCTCAGAGGAAATTCCAGCTCTAGGTTTTAGACCTAATCAGGCCTTAGGGGCTTTGCTGGGTGATATCTACTGCAGAAAGATTAAAACAACACACCCCTAGGGCCAGGCAGATGCGGATCTCTGCTAGGAGTCTGAATCTCAGGAGCTTCCCAAGAATTCTACTCAAGGGGTAGGAGAGCCAAACCAACACAACACTCTGTTGCCCATGAATATAGTCTTTCCAGGCTCAGTCCCTGGGCACAATCACACCTGCCTGTTCAGTTCCACAACCCTCTTCAGTTGATCATGTGAGCCTTCAGACTCAAAGCAAAAGCTAGTTGCCCTCACCTCCATTTTTCTGACTTAAGTCCCCTGGATACAATGTTCTCTGTGCTTGTTTTGCTTACAATCTACTAAGTACACCCTAGACCACATGGTAGGCACTTGCCAGGACAGTATGGCAATGTTTGCTGTGATCTCCTGAGAAACCAGCCTCTACCTCAGAGCAAAGCCTGTCCAAGGAAGGGGGCATGATCCTTGTCCTTGGAAAGACCCACAGAGCACTCCTAGGCACATACCCACCCTACTGAGTTGTTTATCTAGAAATAACAGGAGAGATCTGTGGCACCAGGTGTCCCTGACTCAGGCTAGGTGAGGACCCATAGCAACCCCCTAGCAATCACCAATCAGCATGAGACAGGGAAAATACCTGGATGCCAGATGACCCTCCCAGTAGTTTATGGTGGTTGATAACATGTTGGGAAACCATGTAGTTCAGCACGTACTCCCCTCGTGGCTTAAACTAATCAGTTCAAATGAATCCCCCTCTTGTACTAACCAATTACCCTTACCCAACTTGTTCCCTCCAGTGAATGTGCTAATCATGTTTTGGAGTTGTTTTATGATTTTTCCCGGGGTATGTGATGATTTGCTAAGAGATGCTATGATGTATGTAAAGTCCCTGCCTTCCCCAAAGAGTGTATAAAACTGCTGCAAACCCTGGGCTAGGGGCCTCTCAGCATCACCAGTTGCTTTGTGCGGGGAGGACCGAGGTAGCTCCCAATAAACACCTCTTTGCTGCTTACATCGATCTTGGTCTCTTGTGGTCTTTTGGGGGTCCTGAATTCGAGCATAACACTCCCAGGCTCCTGTAGCAACGAGCTCAGAGTGGCCTCCTCGGGATGGTGAGACCAGAGAGAAATACCAGTGTTGAAAATAAATCAGGATCAGGTCCTCATTCCCCCAGTGTTGAAGATTGAACACCCCAAAATGTTGAAGCAAGAGCAAAAAGTTTTATTTAAAAGAAGAGAGAGAGAGAGAAAGAGAGAGAGAGAGAGAGAGAGAGAGAGAGAAGAGAGAGAGAGAGAGAGAGAGAGAGAGAGAGAGAGAGATTCCTCCAAAAAGAATGTGATCCAAGTTGGTGCCCAAGGGGGTGGGGGTGTCCTGCCCTTTTATAGATTTCAGATTTCCTTTGTCCTCATGCCCTCTCCTCCTATCTTGCCTACTGACCCAAAAGGTGAAGTGATCCAAGTACAGGAAAGGAGCCGCCCAGGGGGTGCTCATTAACAACCCCTTGCTGGAAACCTAGGCAACTGGTTGGAGGAGGAGGAAGTGCTCTGGAGGTGTTAGCATTTCATTTCCTCCTGAATCAGTCCCCATGATTCCTGACCCAATCATTCACTATCTACACTGCTGTTCTTTTGCCACCCCTGCCCCTGCCCTCCCGACTCAATGGCTCCCCACTCAGCTCTCTGCTTGCCAGTTGAGAAACACAGAGCACTTTTCAAACCCCAGTTCTCTGTGCAGCCTCCAAATCGGCTAAGTTCAGGCTGCTTTTCTGGTCTTTAGGTTTTTCTGTGCCAAAATTGTGCTTTGTATTTCTCTCTGGGTTATCCTTCCCCTTTGCAGTTAACCAGCTTGGCTGCTGCTTCTGGAACCGGCTTGGATCTGGTATACTCTTTCTTGCTCTTTGTTCAATGCACCTGAATTTGTGAGTCTCTAAGAGTCTCTGACTGTCCAATATTGAATTTCAATGAATTCTCCTTTTGTCCACCTCAATGAAGAGCAGTTCTCCCTCTATTAGAATCCCAGCCACAGAGTAATTAGAAATGCAGCTTTCCTCTGATCTGCCATCTTGAATCTGCCAAAATTCTTTTTTTTTTTTTAAAGGGTTTAAATATTATCCGTGTTCTTATGGTTACTTTAAATGCCCCTGGATTCCAAAAGGTTTGTTTTCCTTTTTCCTCTTTCTTTAATTCTTTCTCATTTGAATCTTAACATCCATGTAAGTTATGCTTCTGACCCTGTATGGTTTGCAAACTTGCCCCAAAGTAAGACCAATGTTACATAACCACAGAAGTTCAAATTAATATTTTAATGTTATGATCTTTCTGTAGAATCACTGATAATGAATTGGGATTTGAGCTCAGGGAGAGAGAAAATAAAGCAATTAGTGTGCCAGGACACTGTGGGTTTATGTTGATACAGAACAGGTTGATTTCAAATAGCTTTAATTTCATTTTATTCTGTTTTTTGTTGTTGTTTTGCTTTTCTTTTGTAAAGGCAATTACTAGTCTTGGGAAACAGTCTTCAGTTATATAAAATGTTGTTTTATGGAATGTCATAGTTCCATTCATAATTTTGTCTTCTTGTTCCAATGGGCATACATAACTTTCAGAGCTCTTGTTTGAAGGCAAGAAGGACTTCAACTTTAAAGTAGAGGCTTGTTTTTACTGTTTTTTAAAACAAACAAACAAACAAAAAACTGAAGCTATCTACAGCTTTTGGGTTAAATAGAATAAATTTATAAATAAACCTGGATCACTGTGTTCCAGGTTAGGTTGGAAATTAAATGATGGAAAATATACCTAGCAAATAATAAGATGAAAGCTGAGGATGGCATGTGAAAGACAGATACTTTAAAACAGAAAGCATTACCAGCAGATAAGTTTCATTTTCCTGGGAAAATACATCTTTCTAAATTTGTACATGAAAAAAAAATATGAAAAACATGAAAAAATGGGTAGACTAAGAAATGGAAAAATCCATCATCATCATGTGAGTTCATTCTCTCTATTATCAGGTTAAATAGACAAAAGATTAGAAAAGATACAGAATACTTGAACAAAACACTTAACATTGTGTTGGGCAACAAACTTTGATAATATACATTTTTTTAAGCACATATAGAAGTCAAAGTGCTAATGTGGAGGAAAGGGAACCTTTGCACACTGTTGGTGGGAATGTAAATTGGTATGGCCATTATGAAAAACAGTGCGGAATTTCCTAGAAAAATTCAAGATAGAACTACCCTAAAGTCCAGAAATCCCACTTCTGGATCTCTCTCTCTCTCTCTCTCTCTCTCTCTCTCTCTCTCTCTCTATATATATATATATATATATATATATAAAATCTTTGATATATTTATTTCATTTCTTTTGTTTTCATCTCTTTGATATATTTATTTCATTTCTTTTATATCCAAAAGAAATGAAATAAATATATCAAAGAGATCTGCATCCCCATGTTCATTGCACCATTATTCACAATAGCCGAGGTTTTGGTTGCTGATATGAGCATATCACACACTAAAATATTATTGAGCCTTAATAGAGAAGGATATCCTGTTCTTTTTGACAACATGGAGGATTGACCTGTAGAACATTATGTAAGTGAAATAAGCCAGATGACAATAAGACAAATACTGCAAGATCTCACTTATATATGGAAATCTAAAGAAGTTGAACTCATACAAGCAGAAAGTAGAATGTTGGTTTCTAGGTGCTGGGATGTTAGGGAAATGGTAGACACTGGTCACAGGGCACAAAGGGCCAGTGATGCAGGATGCCTTATCTCTGGTGCTCTCACGCACTGTCTGGTGAAAATAGTAGTTAACAATACTGGATTTTGCACTAGAAATTTGCCAAGTTATCTCAAATGTTCTCACCATAGACACACACAAATGGTGCATAGGTGATGGATATATTAATTAGTTTCATTGTGGTAATCGTTTCACAATATATGCAAGTATCAAAACATTATGTTGCACGCAGTTTTATTTATCATGTATATCTTAAATCGTACACAATTTTATTTATCACGTATACCTTAACACATGATAGACAAAGCTGAGGAACAATAATAGCTTAAAAAAAAAAAGTCCTTGGAAACATCTTCTGATATTTGGTGACCATGATTTTCTGCCCTTATCTGTATCTGCCATACAGATAATGCTTCTATTCAAGAGAATGGGATTTATAAAATGCTATTTTTGTTAATTCATTTACACAATACCAGCATTCTTCCTCCCACTTATCCCTTTATTTCTCTTTTCCTTCCCACCTCTGTCTAGCTCTACTTCCCTCTCTCCCTCCATCCTTCCACTAGGAATATTGTGCTGGCCTTGGTTGACAGGTGACCTCCCTCCCTGGTGGCTCCCTCCCTCTCTCCTGGTCTTGGGGAGCGTGAATCACGCTTGCCTGGCTATGCTCTGCTGTACTGTTAGGCTCTTTTGTTCCCAGGGCCATGATGTGAATAACACTGCATGCGTGTTTTCATTTTGCCCTTTTTCCGGTATTGTGCTTCTAAACTCGACACATTCTAAACAAATCCCTTAAGAATCTTTACATAATTATCTATGTTTTATTTGTAAATGCCAAGGTTGACAAACTGCTCTGAGAAATTTAATTAAAAACTGAATAAGCTTATTTGAAAATTGAGAAGTGACATTTTATTTGTTTCTAAATATATTTACACATGAAGAGAACATAATATGACGCCGGAACCCGAGAGATACTGAGCACGTATTAATTGATTCTGATGGGGAAAGCTTAAGTGTATCATTCCATTCAAATTATTCAGGTTCAGTCTAGTTCAACAATGCAAATCTCTGCACAGCTCGGGTTGTCAAGCCCCAACATAGTTACCTATGTTAAGCAACAGTCTAAATATGAAGCAGTTGGAACATTTCTCAGAGCCTCTTGTAATGCATTGTTCTATAATGTAAGGATGCACTCCTGACTCCAACAGGCAACGTGGCTTTCAGAGTTCATTGTTCTTAGATCAGCTTGGAATGAGATTGCCAGATCAATGCACTGAAATACTGAAACGACAGCCTTGCCATCCAGAAAATTATAGTTATGTAGATAAAGCTTGCATTTTGTACTGTGTTATGGTATATGAGGTGTCCCTAAAAGCTCATGTGTGAGATAATGCAGGAAAGTTTAGAGGTGAAATGATTGCATTATGAGAACCCTAACTTAATCAGTACATTAATCCCCTGATAGGGATTAACTTCATGGTAGGCTGTAGGTGGTAGGGTATGGCTGGAGGCAGTGGGTCACTGGGGGAGTGTCTTTAGGGTATATATTTTGTCCTTGTTGAGCGAGCACTCTCTCTCTCTCTCTCTCCCTCCCTCCCTCCCTACCTCCCTCTCTCTTCCTCTGTCTCTTCCTCCCCACTTCCTGGTACCAAGTTCCCATCTGCTTTCCTGTCTCCCCTTCAGCCCAGAGCAATGGAGTGGGCTATCTGTGACTGAAACCTCAGAAACTGTGAGCCCCAAATAAATATTTCCTTCTTAAAATTGTTCTTATCAAGTCTTTTGATCACAGAAGCAAAAAAGGCTGCCTATAACATAAGGTCAGATTTCTTCCCATGGGAAGTCTGAAGACATCCTTAGATTTTAGCAGAAAGCAACAGCTTCATTAATTACATAAGCACTGTTGGTCTATTTATGAGAATACGATTAGGTTTGTTGTCAACATTATATAAACATCGATTGCTCTAATCTCTATGGAACCAGGGAATGGATGCTCTGATCATAAATAATACATGTGTGAGAAGAACAACTCTGATGTTAATAGGAATAATTGCTGTGGATATTTTTAATATTAAAACTATTTTTGAACCTTCTAAATCTGTTTTTAAGACCCTGGCATTATGAGAGGGGAGAGAGAATCCACATTTCATTATGGTCATAGGTTTTGTTAGGTTTAGCTCCTTGGTGATTATTTGTCATGATTTTATTGTTTGCTCTATCACTGAACAAAAGCAGGGATAGGTGGGTAGGGGGAGAATGAAAATCTGAAGATCTGAAAACCTTAGTCAATTCCCAGTGGGTTAGAAGAAGTATTGTTACAACTTAGAATATAAAATTAAAATTCAAAGTAATATCCATGAGATGAATTGTTGGCAGAACAAGTACAATCAGGTTTATTGGGAGAGGAGGACTATATTTGGGCTAGAAAGTTGAAGATTGGAAAGAGCTCTGGATTAGGAGTTAAAAGATCTAAGTTCTAATTCTGGTTCAAGATCCTGAAATAGTCACAAGAAATTTTTTGGTGTTAGTTTCCTTATGTGTGAAGTGGCTAATTTGATCCAATAATTTTTTTTTTTTTAGCTCAAAGTAACCTTTTTTTTCCCTTTTTTATTGGTTGTTCAAAACATTACAAAGCTCTTGACATATCATATTTCATACATTAGAATCAAGTTGGTTATGAGCTCCCAATTTTACCCCAAATACAGATTGCAGAATCACATCGGTTACACATCCAGATTTTTACATAATGCCCTATTAGTAACAGTTGTATTCTGCTACCTTTCCTATCCTCTACTATCCCCCCTCCCCTCCCCTCCCATCTTCTCTCTCTACCCCATCTACTGTAATTCATTTCTCTCCTTGTTTATTTTCCCATTCCCCTCACAACCTCTTATATGTAATTTTGTATAACAATGAGGGTCTCCCTCCATTACCATGCAATTTCCCTTTTCTCTCCCTTTCCCTCCCACCTCATGTCTCTGTTTAATGTTAATCTTTTCTTCCTGCTCTTCCTCCCTGCTCTGTTCTTAGTTGCTCTCATTATATCAAAGAAGACATTTGGTATTTGTTTTTTAGGGATTGGCTAGCTTCACTTAGCATAATCTGCTCTAGTGCCATCTATTTCCCTGCAAATTCCATGATTTTGTCATTTTTTAGTGCTTCGTAATACTCTGTGGTGTATAAATGCCACATTTTTTTTATCCATTCATCTATTGAAGGGCATCTGGGTTGGTTCCACAGTCTAGCAATTGTGAATTGTGCTGCTATGAACATCGATGTGGCAGTATCCCTGTAGTACGTTCTTTTAAGGTCTGCAGGGAATAGTCCGAGAAGAGCAATAGCTGGGTCGAATGGTGGTTCCATTCCCAGCTTTCCCAGGAATCTCCATACTGCTTTCCAAATTGGCCGCACCAGTTTGCAGTCCCACCAGCAATGTACAAGTGTACCCTTTTCCCCACAACCTCGCCAGCACTTGTTGTTGTTTGACTTCCTAATGGCTGCCAATCTTACTGGAGTGATATGGTATCTTAGGGTGGTTTTGATTTGCATTTCTCTGACTGCTAGAGATGGTGAGCATTTTTTCATGTACTTGTTGATTAATTGTATGTCTTCCTCTGAGAAGTGTCTGTTCAGGTCCTTGGCCCATTTGTTGATTGGGTTATTTGTTATCTTATTGTCTAATTTTTTGAGTTCTTTGTATACTCTGGTATATATTTTCTCAGTAGGAAAAATTGTTTCTCTGAAAAGAATTTGCTACCTACAAAGACCTTCTAGGGTTCTTCATGGTACCTGAAATGACCATGCCATATGCAAATCATTTGTGTGTTGAGAGGTAGCCCTAGGGCAACTCTCTTAATTAGGTGCCCATGCTTGTCCCTTGGCACCACACTCAGCTCTTTAACCCAATGGATAAAAAAATAATATGTGTGTATGTCTCCAAGATTAGCTGCCCAATCCTGGAATCTATGTTCTTACTGTTGGGCACCAATGTATAGCTAGCCATCTTGAGGAGTATCAATAGTTTTACATCCTGCAGAACCAAAGGCTTTGGACTTTGCTGTGCTGCCGTGTGTTATAGAGATGCAGTTCCAAGTCATTCATGACTCTAGCATGGGTTAAAGTGTGCTATAGTTTGGATAAGTGTTCCCTAAAGGCCATGGGTTAAAGGCTTGGCCCCTGCCCTGGGGCACTATCAGAAAGTGGTGGAACCTTAATGAGGTGGGGTCTAGTGGAAGTAGGTTGGGTAATTGGGGGTGTGCCCTTGAGGGAATCTTGCAACCTTGGCCTCTTTCTCTTTTTGTTCTTCCTAGCTGCTATGAGGTGGTGGGAAGCTTCCTTTGCTGTGTGCTCCTGCCTTGATATTCTGTCTCACCACAGGCCCAAAAGCAATGGAGCCAACCAACCATGGAATGAAACATCTGAAACTGTGAGCCAATATAGATCTTTCCTTCTTGTAAGTTGATAATCTTGGATATTTTGTCACAGTAACAGAAAGCTGACGAACGTAAAACACTATGTGTTTCTGAAGAGGTCTGCATGTATCACAACTTTTCTCATCTGAAGAACTTTTCTTCTAATTATAACCTTTGGGATAATTTATTGATTCACCTCACTTCTGTCCTATTTTTGTTTTAAACCTAGAACCAGGGCTGTCTTTTGACCTACATGATTTTAATGCCATTTATATATCCTACAACTTTCCTCTCTTCTCTCTCTCTCTCTCTCTCTCTCTCTCTCTCTCTCACACACACACACACACACACACACACACACACACACAATCTCCCTTGTAAATTCTCTAGTACAAGCACATTGTCCAGGATACTTCACATTGTGTTATTTACTTGGTTTGATTACTCTAAGCATAAGAATCTTGATGGTAATAGAATGGTTCATTGAGGTCTTTAATAGTCTGGTTTTGCTTGCAAGTAAAAGAAAAACGTATCACATAGCAAAAAGTTTTGCTCCAATTTGGCTAATTCATGGGCTGAAGCCTATAATATGAGGACTCAGTTTCACATCACTGCACATTTTGACTTGTCTTCGTGGTTTCAGAATGCCTACAGTAGGTCTAGTCATTATATCTGGCTATGATAATATAGGAGACGGGGAAATTTTCTATGTGTCTCTTGTTATTAAAGATACCCTTTCCATACTGACCTTATTTCCCCAACAGATTGTTGGTAATATGCCCATGCCTTTATCAATTACTAATAAGAAGGCTAAAACCTATCACATCTCTTATTTAATTGACACCGTGTTTATTTGGCCAGTTTATTTACACAGGCATATTAAGAGGTATTGGCTCATACAAAGATATCTTCTTTTTGCACAGCTATCAAAGCTAAACACAAATATGAAAGCTTTAAAATCAACTTCTGTCTGGAGGTTTTATAAAGTCCATGGATCTATAAGTCACATTTTTTTTCCTGTGAGAAGTTAACAGTATTATTTCCTCTAATATTTCCATATTTGTTAATATTCCTGGCCTGCCTGGAAATGCAGTTCTTTGCTCTCTGTGAGGCTACAGCTTCATCAAGTTATACCTGGAGTAGACAAGCTTTCCCAGGAAGACTTTGTGGATATCATCTCCCTTGGTAATTAAGGGGTCTTTCCCCCTTAATTGTGGGCTTATCACATCTAATTAAATGGAATTTGGCAGAGGTAATATCTAGTTATATTCTAGAAAGAAAAAAAAAATCCCTATGGTTCTAAGTATTAATTCCCTCCAGAGGTAGATGCATTACATCAATTTGTTTGGTTAATAAATTTTTTTTTCTAATTTTAACATAGAAAATTTGGTTGCAAAAATTAAAGGAACTTAGTAAAGTCATTTTCCATATTATTTAATCTTTGTTATTGTTTTGTGGACAAAGCTAATAAATACATATCATTAAAATCCCCCCATTTTTAAAAATTTTAATTTGTTATATATGACAGCAGAATGTATTATAATTCATATTATATGTATAGAGTACAATTTTTCATATCTCTGGTTGTACACAAAGTAGAATCACACCATTCGTGTCTTCATATATGTACTTAGGGTAATGATATCCACCCATCTCATTCTACAGTCTTTCTCATGCCCCCTCCTTACCTTTCCCTCCCCTTTGCCCCATCTAGAGATCATCAAATTATTCTATGCACTCCATCCTCAACCCTATTATGAATCACTATCCTTAAATCAGAGAAAACATTTGGCATTTGTTTTTTGGGGGGGATTGGCTATCTTAACATTATATTCTCCAATTCCATTCATTTACCTGAAAAGCCATGATTTTGTTCTTTTTTAATGCTGAGTAATATTCCATTGTGTATATATACCACATATTCTTTATCCATTCATCTACTGAAGGACATCTAGGTTGGTTCCACAATTTAGCTATTGTGAATTGTGCTGCTATAAACATTGATGTGGCTGTGTCCTGTAGTAAGCTGTTTTTAAGTCCTTTGGGTATAGACTGAGGAGTGGGATAGCTGGGTCAATAGGTGGCTCAAACTTATTTCTCTTTCCCTCAACCTCTGGAAGCCACTAATTTACTTTCCATCTCTTTGTTTATTCTGAGTATGGCATGGAAGTGGAATCATGCAATACATGGCCTTTTGTGTTTGGCTTCTCTTAGCACAGTATTTTCAAGGTTCATTCACATTGTCCATAACATGTATCAATTCAGTATTCCTTTCTATGACTGAATAATCTTCCAATGTATTAATGTACCCCTGTATTAGTTTGCTGCAGCTGCTGTAATAAAAATTACCACAAGACTGTTACTTAAAACCACATACATTTATTCTCTTACCATCTGGAGATAGGAAGTCTGAAATCAGTTTTATTGGGCTGAACTCAAGGTGTCTGTAGTGCCTCACTCCCTCCACAGAGGTTTCAGGGGAGGATCCATTTCTTCGAATTTCCCAACTCCTGGTGGCTACCAGCATTCCTTGCCTTGTGACCCTTTTCTCCATCTTCCAAGCCTGCACTATATGCTGCATTTTGCTTCAGTTTTCACATTGCCTCCTGCTCTGTAGTCCAGTCTTCCTCTACCTTCCTCATATAATGACCCCGTGGATTATAGTGGATCCACTTAGATAATGCAAGCTACTCCTTCCACCTCAAGATACTTAACTAGTCACAGCTGCAGAGTTCATTTATTATATAAGGCCACAACTTTAGGTTCCAGGGCCTTGTTTTATTTAGCTTTTTCATCACTGTGATTGAAAGACCTAATAAGAACAATTTTAAAGGAGGAAAAGTGTATTTGGAGCTTAGGGTTTCAGAGGTCTCAGTCCATAGATAGCCGATTTCATTGCTCTGAGGCAGTACATCAAGGGAGAAGGGTGTGACAGAGGAAAGCAGCTCAGAACCTGACAATCAGAAAGCAGAGAGAACTTCACTCACTGGGGACAAATATGTACCAACAAAGAGGGCCCCCTCCCCAGTGACCCACCACCTCCAGCCACACCCTGCCCACCTACAGTTGGTACCACCCAGATAATCCATTCAGGTGAATTAATGCACCCATTAGGCTAAGGCTCTTATGACCTTGTCATTTCACCTCTAGACATTCTTGTATTGTTCCACACATGAACTTTTGGGGGCTTCTCATATCTAAACCAAAACAAACCTGGATAGCTTATCTTTTTTTAAATTTTTTATTTTGAGACAGAGTCTCACTAAGATACCCAGGCTGGCTTCAGAGGCCACTTTCAGTCTTCTACACCCACATTTTAATTTACCTGTCATCAATTAAGGGGCATTTGGTTTGTGTCTACATTTTAGTAATTATGAAAAAAAAATGCCACTAGGAACATTCTCATGTATAATATTTTTCTCTTTCTTGTGGACATTTGTTTTCAATTCTCTTGGGAGTTTACCTACAAGTGGAATTGCTGTTTCACATGGAAACTCTATGTCTAGCTTTTTGAGGAACTACCAAATTGTTTTCTGAAGTAGCTGTACCATTTTCCATTCTCACCACTTAATGAGAGTTTAAAAATTCCACATCCTTGTCAACCCTTATTATTGTCTGCCTCTTTGATTATAGCCATCCTACTGAGTGTGGAGTTGTTTTGATTTGCGTTTCCTTAATCACATTGTTAATGTTGAGCACCTTCATATTTTTTTTTCATATGCTTTTTGTCATTTGCATTTCCTCTTTGGAGAAATGTTATTCAAGCTCTTTGTCTATTTTAAAATTGTGATGTTTTGTTGAGTTGTAAGAGTTCTATTTTCCAGATCCATGCCCCTTATCAGACATGTGATTTGCAAATATTTTCTCCCATTCTGTGGATTGTCTTTTCACTTTGTTGGTGGTGTCCATTGAAGCACCATAGTTTTAAATTTCAATGAAGTTTAATTTATTAAATATTTTTCTTTTGTTATTTTTGTCTTTGAACATTTTATCTAATACCTTGATTAGTTCAGACCAATTGGAAACCATCTCTTTTGCCACAAACAACTGTTTGGGTTTTCTTAAAAAGGAGGGACTTGGTAATCATCAGGAAACCCTGCAGGTCCCTATGGGGTGGAATCTGAATGGGTTTTAACCTCAAAACTCCATAAAGAAGCAGGAAGGTTTCCTGGAGTGTGACAGAACCCACACTAAGAAATGAAAACTGTTTGAAGTTTATTTTACACACCAAGACATGCAACATGCACACACACCCTTGTACATTCTCAAGATAATTAAACACAACAGACTGTGTGTGTGTGTGTGTGTGTGTGTGTGTGTATTGAGCTTCTCATACTACCTTCTAGTGTTTCTTACTAAAGAGTGAGAGAACATCGAAAATGAAAGTGAAAATCGACTGAATGAATTCACAGGTTAATGACTGAAATTGACAATCTCCCCAAATGGGGTAACTCTCTCTGGTGGCAGGGGATGAACTCAGTTGCCTTTTCTTTTTTCTTTTCTTTTTTTTTTTTTTTTTTGAGAGAGAGAGAGAGAGAGAGAGAGAGAGAGAATTTTTAAAAAAATGTTTACTGTTTAGTTTTCGGTGGACACAACATCTTTATTTGTATGTGGTGCTGAGGATCGAACCCAGCACCGCGTGCATGCCAGGCAAACATGCAACCGCTTGAGCCACATCCCCAGCCCCTCAGTTGCCTTTTCTAAGTGACTACCCACAGAACTTTTGGGGAACATGTACGTCCAATTTCATTTTAATTCATCTTTCTATTTACTGAAAATATTGAGTTCATTATTACTTGTGAAATAAAAGATCTCTGCAAGGTGTGTGTGTGTTTGCTGAGAGAGGTGGCAATGTATTTAGTGGTACCTTTGGTTATCCAGTTACTCTTGGTCTTGATTTCCTTTTGTATTTCTAGATACATTCCCAGCAGGATCTTAATGCAGTGAAATTAGCTTATAATGGCTAAAGGGAGAAAATGGGCTCCTAGCTAGTGCATTAGAATGCCCCTTCTGAGAAAAGAATTACAGCAAAAGTTGGATGTAATTGTTAGAACATTAAACTTATAAAAGCATGAAATTGCATTGTAGGGCATGCATGAGTTAATATCCTCTTCATTCTGGTGGTTTTCCCATAAGATATCACTCAGACTCAACAATACACAGTTGTGCTTTTACCCTACTGAGGGTTGCATTGCAAAGCTGTATCATCTGCTGAAAAAAAATAAAGGAAATTCTCAGCATAATTTAGGTTAGTTGAGACAGAAGGATGATTTAGGATTACCTTTTTCCTGGATCCCTACCCCTGTGTTCTGCCTTGAGTGGGAGCTCAGCCATTTCTGGTGGACGGAGGGCCTCCTGTGATTTGGTGGTATTGCTTACTTGGGTCTCCTGTTCTTGTGTGAAACCCACATTCTCCATCGAAGGCATCAGAGTTAAGGGTAGATGCCCAGCAACATGCAGACAACAGCGTCACTGGCACAAACCGAACTGTGATGTCCCCTTCATTTGCCAAGGATGAACTGACACTGCAAATGTCAAACAATATTGCTCTGTGAAACGAGAAAACCATCTTTGAACCCCCTGGAAAGTACCTCTGAGTCCTGCATACTTCTGAGCACACTTTCCTGATACTTTTGACAGGCAGAGGAAAAAAACCTGCCTATGTAGCAGGTTTTTTTTAATTATTATTATTCTTTTGATTTTAAAGATGAATGAAGATTTGGGCTGGGGTTGAGGCTCAGTGGTCGAGTGCTCGCCTAGCATGCTTGAGGCACTGAGTTTGATCATCAGCACCACATAAGTGTAAAATAAAGATGTTGTGTCCACTTAAAACTAAAAAATAAATATTTTTAAAAAAGATGAGTGAAGATGGCACTCTCTAGAGAAGCTTGTCTGGCATATGGTAAATGGACAATAATGAGTTTATTTACTTGCAAGCATGACCTGCAAGGAACTCCATCTTCCAGAGCAGGTGGAACAAGCCATGGCTCTGGAATCAAAAAGAGCAGGTTTCCAATTCTAGATCTGTGATCTTGAGCAAATTATACTTAACTCTCATCACTCCTAGTACTATGTTGAATCCAATTTCTTGAATACTGAGTTAGTGGGAATACCGAATCCTGTCACCTGGGGAAGTTCAGGATTATGTTCTGGGAGGCTCTGATCATGACATTTTTGTCAGCCAATCAATACATACCCTTGTCATGTATGTTTCTGTTTAAAACACTTTATTTTATACACAGAACTAATTCTTTAAGATTGAACACTCCGCCGAGAGCACTGTAACTCACGCATGAACGGAGCTTATTGACACGCTTATGGTCTCCATGAAGCATTCCTGTCGTTAGCAACACCAGAAGGCACTTTGGCACCAGACTGGGGGCCAACTTACATAGCGAAGACACCCACAAGAAGCTCAGAAGTCAGGAAGTGCGGCTCTACACAGACTATGAAAAGGATGAGGTTTACATTACAAGAACAGATGTTGCCTGTTCAGCCTCGGCTGGGACAGGGTTTGGAGCTCTGCTCCTGCCCATAAATATCTTGGAAAAGTTTGCATGTATTGATTTTGGGGTACAGATCAATTACACTGATAAGCTCCTAAATACTGAATGTGTGAATGATGAGGACGGACTGTACTTTACCTCTAAGTACCCTAGTTTTCTTATCTGAGAATCAGAGTTTATATCAGTATTTTGCTGGAAAGATTCAACGACAGGAGTTCACAAATAAATGAAGGTGGATATGTGGATGGGTCAGGATGAGGTAGGGAAAAGATTGGTGGCAGGCTGGGGGCAGAGCGGGATGTGTTAGGCTTTCATTTTGCAGCAGTTGATGTGACAAACTGTGGGGCTATGGGGACGATAAATGGTTGGTGGGGGGCAGGTGGCCACATTGCCTTATTTCAAGGTGAGAGACAAAGGGAAAGCCTAAGTCAGGCCCTCAGAGCCAATATCCCAATACTGGATGTTGCCAAAAATCCATGGTGGCCTCCTGACGGGGGAACCCTCTGAAGTGAGCCTGCAGATCATGGCATGTGCCACTGCCATGGCCTCCTTTATTCTCTTTTGCAATTCAAGCTCTCTCTTAAATATCATCTAAGTCGAAGCCTGCGAGAACACGTCATGGAGTTGCAGACTTGACTCTGCTCCTTTATCCTCAGGGCAGGGCCCTCTTGCTGTGTTCCCGTGTCCTCACTGGCTGATGGGTACAGGTGGAGTCTTTCTGGGGTCCTGAGAGTGTTCTGCATGGAGACAAGCCTGTTTCCTCCTGTTCAAGGACTTTTTTCATCTTCTCCAGCACCTACTTCATCCTCTGGGCTTTCTGCAGAAGCCTTATTCAGAGCCCCAGCCATTGCTCTGGAGGGAAAAGGCATTTTGAAAGCTTCACTCATTCTTTCCCAGCATCACTGTCCCTCCTTATTCCACTCATTCCCTCAGCTGGCATCTCTTTCCCTGGCCACAGAACTTGGTGGCCTTCCTTGTCAGGTTTCCCCCGAGAGCTAGCTACCTGGAGAGGCAGAACGAGGCAACTCCCAGGCAGGTTCCTTTCCCCCTGAAATTCACCCCCAGGGTTTTCTTATCTACATTCTCTGTTAAAATGACCCCACTTTGGCAGATCCCCTTACTCAAAATATTTGCCCCATTGATTCCTGAAATTTCCCTCACTTCTTCGAACAACCCTCAAATGTTCCCACTTTTCATAATCTTGGAGTCTATCCTAACTCTTCCTCTTCTCCTTTTCTTGGCAGCACAAAATGCCCATAAGAATCTCACCCCTAATATCCATCACCATTTCTGGAAACAATGGTCTTCAAACTTGTTTGGAAAAGGTGACATCATATATATATATATATATATGATAAGATATAAAAACTAAACTTAATACTAATGCAGATTTTATCCCATGCTAATCTCTAGTGAGTGAACTAGAAGTAAAACAACCAGCAAAACCAGCAATGTAAGTAAAATGTATGGGGGAAAATCTAACTTAAGAAAATTCTAAAAAAAGAAAAAAAAAAAAGGAAAAGAAAGAAAATAGCCCTCTTTCTCTAAATAAATAAGAATGGAGGGATGATGAAATTTTGGCAGCTGAGTCCTTTGGTATACTGTTTGGAGAAGGCATCATTTTATGGAGGGAATGTAAAGGAGGTGAGAACAACATGTATTGAACACCTACTCTTAGCCAATGCTGGGGCTTTGTAGTTAAATGCAGGTGTCATTGCAGGTGGGTTCAGAGGACTGGAGAGAGTTAACAAATGGCAGGGAGTTACTGAGAAGCTCCATTAAAGCATTTTTTACCTTGGAAGAGAGAGATCAAAAGTTGGAAAGGATAACAATAGCTAACATAATAACAATGCTGATGTTATGCCCATCATTGTTATAAGTGCTTCACACATATTAATTTGTAGAAAACTTACAAATCCCTTAAAGGTATATAGGTATATTCATATTGTCTCCATTTTGCAGATGGGAAAACTAAGGCACCCAGAGAGAAGCTAGCTAATAGAGGCAGGATTTGCACAGTCTGTACTTTTAACTGCTGCCTCAGATAATACTGCTAAGAACTTCCCTGCTCCCCATTTGAGTACAGCTTCATTAAGTTGTGTGTGCGTGTGTGTGTGTGTGTGTGTGTATGTGTGTGAGTTTGTGAGCCGAGAGGTCAGCTCTAAGCCACAGCTGTGCTGCAATATTTTTCTGCTCATTATTTTGTCCTCAGCCCCTAACACATTGCTCAGGAAATGCTTGCTGAATCGATGAAAAAATTCTCCTAGATTTTTCTTAAGTACAGGGATCACATAGCTTCTTTTGTTAGTAGTTATTTCGTGGCCTTCATTGAGGCCCAATTTTCTTTTTTCACTTGGGTGAGAAATTATTTTGTCATTTAAACAGCAAGACTTCATTATTGATTTTAAAAAATCTGTCCCCACCATCAAATTTCCCTCATGGTATTTTGTTATTCCTGATATTTTTAGAAACATCTTTGTCCTCTTCTTTCTTTGGAAGATAGGATGCATTTTAACAAAGAACATTATATGTATGCAAATAGTTGTATTTTTATTTTAGTTTATCTTCTAAACTCTATAAAAGAGGTTAAGAATATGCCCTTTTGATAACAAAGAACTTTCTTACTATCTTGATTGACCGAATAGGCAGAGAAAACACCATAATCGTGTGAAATGGTCTGATTTAGAAACCAGTTATAAGGAACATAATTATCTACTAATGAAATATGCAAGTAAGTCCTTGGTTTGCTGCTTCTAATGTCACTGTAGACAAATGTGTAGCTAGCAGTAAACTTGCATAAAATAAATTAAAAAAATTTTCTTGATCATATCTAAAAATCTCATGACATCCAATATCTCAGAATCAAAAATAATGTCTATCTTCCTCCTCACCCCTGAAGTCATCTCAAAATCTCATGAAAGTGTGCGTGTGTGTGTGTTGTGTGTGTGTGAGAGAAAGAGTTTGCATTTAAGTGACGGTAGCTCAGAGTAAGGTCCACAGCTTCCTCTTTCTACGAATGATTATTTAAAATCCAGTCCAGAGGAGCTGGGGTTGTGGCTCAGTGCTAGAACACTTGCCTAGCATGTGTGAGGCACTGGGTTTGATCCTCAGCACCACATATAAATAAATAAAATAAAGGTCCAAATAAAATAACACCAACTTTAAAAAAAAAATCCAGTCCATTCATTTCTCTGGGCTTCAAAGCCAGAATGCTAAGGTTCTTCTTTTTCTTATATTAAGGATAAAAATGGAAAAATCCTTTGATTCTCTTAGCAAAGACATCATTAAGACAGCTCATTGTCCACCTCAGTTTTCCTAAACTGTGCACAATGAAAAGAGGGAGTAAGCAGGCCAGCACTCTTTCCAAGTATTGGTGAAGCATGAGCTGTCTGCTCTGGGAGAAGACAGCAGATGAGAATTCTGAGCTTCCGTCCTCTGCCTCCTCTGCAGAGGCCATTATGACAAGTTTGCTACAGACAGGGCAGGTCAAGCTGCTCAGTGCACGCAGGGCAGCGGTGCCATTGTGCAGTGGTTTTGAGTGCCTAAGAGCAGGATGCCGGAATGTTAGAGGCACTGAAGGGGCACACTGCCCCCAAATGTTTACCTCATTCATGCCATAATAGCTGAGCCAATTCTATTCCAAGGCCAAGTATATTTGCTTTATTGCAATTATGTTTATTGACATTATCTCCTGACTGTACTACTTCCATTTCCTTACTTATTTTTTTTTAAATTGGCTTCAAGATGTTTTATCTTAGTTCATTTTATATTCTATAAGAAAATACCAAATACTGGGTATCTTATAAAGAGAAGAAATTCATTTCTCACAGTTCTGGAGGCTGAGAAGTCCATGGTCAAAGTGCCAGCACCTGGGGATGGCCTTTGTGCTGTATCACACATCACATGGTAGCTCAAGAGTGATGAGCCAGAGGGGGCCAGCCCAGCTGCTATTAGAGCAAATCCACTCTTCAATATCTAGCCCTCTTCTGTGGTAATAATATTAATCCTTTCATGAGGGCAGAGCCTTCATGACCTAGTCATCATCTCGAATTAGGCTCCACCTCCCAAACGACTGCATTGGGATTAGGTTTCCAACATAATCCATATGTATTCAAACCAAAGCCACATTTTTGGGTGCATTTGAACATCTTTGAAATTGGAAGCATCTTAAGTAAATGCCTCATTATAGTTTAATTAGCACCACTGAGTCCTAAAATGATGGTGTGCTTTATAATTTTAGGTGTCTTAGGTTTGAAGAAGTAGCAACATTCCCAGTGAGTCTCTCCGGTTTGCAAAGTCCTCTTGCTTTTCAGCCTGTCATCTGCCTTTGCACCACACAAACCCTGTCCTGAAGGCCCTCTTGTAAATGACTTGTGTCCCCAGAACACATGCCAAACTTTCTTGCCCGACATTTGCTTCTGGTTTTCCTCTTTGCCTTTGGTGTTTTCTTGCTCCATCTCTTCCCGTGGAAATCTGTCTTGTTCTTCTGTATCCAGGTCCAAGGCACATGCCCATCTGGAATCTTCCTTTATTATTCCACACCATCATTCCTCTCTTCCCTAAGGGATTTGTTTGTGCTTCCTCATGGCACTTAGAGACCTTTAAAAACTAATGATCAAATTATTTTTCTTCCTTAATAAATTCTTATTATGACTTTTCTTGCTATTTATAAGCAAATATACATTTCTCAAATAGTAGTTCTTTCATGACCAATTCAGAAAGGGTTGTTGGACAAAACTCAATTTTCTAATTCTGGTGCAATATTTGCTCTCAATTTTATATGAAGTCTTTCTTTTTCTTTTTTAACCCACTTTTTTGGAGACATGATCCACATCCAGGAAGCTGTTCATATTTTATATATAAAACTCGATAAGTTTGGAGATGAATGTATACCCCCAAACCATCACCAAAATCATTGCCATAAACCTGTCATCTCCAAAGTTCCTCCCACCCTCTCTGTATATTGCCATTATTTTTATGTAAAATCTGTCTGTGTAAACCTCAATTGGGTGGTATGAAAATGTAATTTATAAAACTTTACCTAAAACTTTTATTAATTTTTCTAAAAATTAGACACACACACACACACACACACACACACATATTTCCAGATTTAAAAAACCTTGGGGAAAATACAGAACCTGAAATGTTGTAATGTATCTTTTCTTTTGCATTTTTTTGGGGGGAGGGTTCTCCTTTCTTCAACTCTAAACCTTTCATTTTTAGGATTGGTGGAGAGAGAAGGATAAGTAACTAGCACATATTTGCAGGGAATTTGTCTTAAAAGAAGGGCAAAAATAGGAAGTAAGCTCCAGTTAGCTATGAGGATCCATGGGAAGTTTTGAAGAGAGAGAAGTGATCATCAAAGATACCAGCTGGGTGAGGGCTGCATTTTCCTCTCATGGCTGTAGATGGTGGGAGGGATGGATATGGCCCAAGGGCCTTCCATACTTAATAAGCCACAGAGCTTCAACTGTGTGTCAGGAAAGAGGAAAGCATGAGTGTCTGTGGGAAATGCATGCTCGGCACGGGGTTCTCCATAATGTATACAGGAACGGATAAGGCATTGACCATGTTCTTGTAAAGTGTGAGAGTATCAAAGGTTTGAGTCTGAATGAGCAGAGGGATAAGACCGCAACAGAAGGAGATAAATAAGATAGATGACTCCAAGAGACTAACTGTCCGATGCAGTGGCTCAGGGCTGAGGCAGGAGGATCTCAAGTTCAAAGCCAGCTCAGCAAAAGTGAGGCACTAAGCAACTCAGTGAGACCCTGTCTCTAAATAAATACAAAATAGGGCTGGGGATGGGATTCAGTGGTCGAGTGCCCCTGAGTTCAATCCCTGGTACAAGAAAAAAAAAAAAAAAGAAATTTTTTTTTTTTTTAAAGAAAGAAATTATTTTTTTTAAAAGAGAGACCAAATGATGAGTTCAATTAAACCCCTCTCCCTAAATCTGTACTGTTTTAACCTTGGTTGAAAAAAACTCCTTAAGTTATAGGAAGTCTACCTCAGTGTGTCTACCTGTAATTTCCACAGAGCAGGTTTTAGAAGGGTGCGGTTGGAGAGTATTGAGCACCCCTGTGGTAGGAAGAGGGTGGCAGGGAAAGGGACCCCTTGAGTACTGGCTTGCTCTGACTTTCCTGTGGGCAAAGGCCGTGCCTGTTGCGTGACTTGGACCATGAGCAGCTGGGCTCCATCCGCAGCATCCATTCTCAGGAGGGCCCAGGTGAGTCTGCCATTGCCAACCTAAGCTGAAGAGTTTGAATGCTCGGTTAACATGTGGCCTTTGTTGCCATGCAACTTGTGAGTGCCAGGTTTGGCCTCATTGCTGCTGTAGCCATCTTTCAACAAGCCCATGATTCGATAGACAAAGAAAGCTGGGTGAGTTACCAAGTGGTGTGGGGGGAAACTGGCTTCCTTCATTTCTCCTGAAAACCTGTGGGTTAACATTTGCATTGAAGGTGAAGAAGGAGCCTTTGTCATCGGCAAATAAGTATTCCAGTGTGTTCTTGCTCCCTGTCACTCAAGATTCATCTCTGCAGGGAACTTTAAACCAAACAAAAGGATTGTTTTCTTACTCTGTTAGGTGATAGCAATATTGAGTCCTTGCATTGATCCGACTTCTGTTTTTTTTTTTTTTTTGTCTTTGAAGTGAGAATGGGATAAAAGGCTGAAACTGTAAGTCTTAGGATCCTTGCCTCGCTTTAGGAGCACAGAATAGCAATGCTAGCACACATAGATTGTTCACAAATGCCTTGTGGTCTTCCCACAGAAAGATTTATTGGCAATGTAACTTTTAAAGTTCAACTCTAAAGCACTCACTGAACATTTATTGAGCATCTGCTATGTACCAAGCTCTTTGCAAGGCACAGGGGGTGCAAAGCCTGTAAACTTCATTCATTCATTCATTCATTTATTCAACAAATCCCTATTGTAGGCACTGGTAATACCACAATAGATAAAACAGAGACAGTTTCCACCCTCATGGTGTTGTTACAGTAGGGGCAGGAAACAATAAAATACCAGGTAATGATACTTCTTAGAAAGTGGTGTGATCGGAATGACCTCTCAGAAGAGATGGCACACAGGTGGAAATTTGAAGAAATCAGACAGAAAACACACCTGAGCAATTGCAAAGGTCCTGAGGTACAAGTTTGCCTATTGTGTCTGAACCACAATAAAGAGGCAGTGTGGCCAAGGGTGGTGTTCAAGGGAATTGCACAAGATAAAGGGAAAGAACCAGGCCAGGTTGTTCAAGGCTCAGAGACCACCTATGTTCTTGGATTTTATGTTGTTTTTATTTCAAGTTTTGCATTTGGATTTTTTACCATATGGGATTTTAAAAAGTAATACTTTTTCCTGTTATGTCATAAACGCACAGACACATGAAAATTCTGAACATCTAGTCTGAACACATGTGTGAGACCAGGACTCAAATTGAAAAACAGAATTCTACCTGAACCCCACCCTAGTGTCCCCTTAGAGCCATTCTCCCTTCCCCACAGAGAACCCCTATCTGACTTCTAGAATCAGAAATTTATTTAGGGCTGGGGATGTGGCTCAAGCGGTAGCGCGCTCGCCTGGCATGCGTGCGGCCCGGGTTCGATCCTCAGCACCACATACCAACAAAGATGTTGTGTCCACCGAGAACTAAGAAAAAATAAATAAAATGTTAAAATTCTCTCTCTCTCTGTCCCCCTCTCTCTCTCACTCTCTCTTTAAAAAAAAAAGAAATGTATTTAAATGAAATCATATAATACGTACTCTTTTGTGTTTGGTTTCATTCATGGGGCTTTATGTTTGTGAAAATCTTCCATGTTGTTCTGTGTCATGGCTTGAGCCACATCCCCAACCCCTTTTATCCATTCTTGTTGCTGTAAATATTCCATTATATGAACATTTCAAAGTTTACCTATTTGAGTGGTTTCCAGTTTGGGGTTATCACCAACACATCCGCCTGGAGCATTCATGTATGTATGATTCGGTGTGTATGGATGTGTTCCTGTTGGGTATAAACCTAGGAATGGAATTCCCAGTTCATGGACTACACTATAAAGATTCAACTTTGGTAAATGTTGCCAGTTTTCCAAAGTGCTTGTATCCTTTCACTTTTCATCCACATTTTATGAGGATTCCAAAGGATCCACATTCTTGCCAACACTGGGATAATTGGTCAATTTTTTAAATAGCCATTTTGGTGTATATGTAGTGGTGTGATGTAATTTTAATTTGCATTTGCCTGCTAACTTGTGAATTCAAGCACTTTTTCATTTGTGGACCGTAGAAAATCTACTTTTGTAAGGTTCCTGTTTAAATCTTTTCTTCATATTTTCTGTTAATTGACTATCCTTTTAAGAAAAGTCTGTAGGGGTTCTTTATTTGTTTTGGATATGAGTCCTTGATTGAATATTTACATTGCAAGTATCTTCTCCAATCTCATGGTTTGTCTTTTCATTTCTTAAGTTTCTTTTTGTGGGAAATTTCTTAGTTTTAATATAGCTCTTTTATTACCAATGCTTTTTGTGTTCTGTTTTACCAATATTTTCCTATTTAAAATCCAATGAAGATCTTTCATTTAACAACATTATTATTTTACATTTCATATTTAGATCCATAATCTGTCTGGATTTCATTTTCTTATATGGTGTGAGGTAGGGATCAAACTCCAATTTTGTACATATGTACATTTTGCCCAGCATTGTTTATTGGAAAGATAATTTTTTTCTTCACTAGATTTAAAGCTAAGTATGATTAAGAAGCTGAGCATTTCCAACAACGGAATTGTATTTTGAAAATATTATACTCTGAAGACTAGACAGTAGAGGCAGGAATAGGCCAGATAAGGGATAATGATGCATAGACTAGCATAGAAGCTGTGATGAAGACATATATGAATATTCATATAGCTCATGAATTAGATACAAGGCATAACTGAAAGAAAAAAGTCAAGAGTGACTCCAAAGGATTGGACACTAGCATTTGAGCAAATGGTGTAGAATGAGTGGAGAGTAGCCGAGCTCTCCAAAAGACATGCAAACAATTTTTGCTATCAGAGTTGTATTTGAATTTCATTCAAATTTTTATTTGTAAATGTATGGAAAACAATACAAGTTGGTTCACTCAACACTAATTTGAGATTTTTTTCTCCTTTGACCTTCTTCTGCTGTTGAAGCTGGGAAATGAAAATACTTGACTTGTCATCTTTCTTTGCAGTTGACAGTGGCCATATGATATAATTCTTGTCAAGATAACAGTCAAAAATCCATTGGTACTCAGAGTGTTGAGCACATAGTAGATGTTTGATAGACATTTTTGAGTGAAAGAGTGAAAATAATGAAGGATGTGATTAAAGACATAAAAGGTAGAGGAGATATTTATGGAATAAGACCAAGGAAAAAGAAAAAGGAAAGGGATTGGGTAAAACTTGGTTTTGGTAAAATAGAAGTGTAACTTTTCTCTAAGACTTGACAATTAATTTTCTGATAATCTCTAAGTCCAATGAACTTTTTCTTCTTGACCTTAACTCTGTTGACTTAATATTATTGATTACCTTACTTTGAATTTTTCATTTTACCCTCTCTTCCAGTTCGCCAATTTTTCTAAACACTTTTAAAAATGATTTAAGAAATAATCCATATACCATACAGTTCACCCATTTAAAGTACACAGTGGGTTTCTGTGTATTCATGGACATGTGCCTCCTTAACCTCAAAAAGAAACTCTGTGCCCTTTAGTTATTATATTCTTAAGTCCATCCCCTCAGCCCTAAGCTACCACTAATGGACTTTCTTTCTCTATAGCTTATCCTATTTTGTACAGTTCATCTGATGTGACTAGCTGCTTTCACTTAGCATAATATTTTTCAAGGCTCATCTATGTTGTAGCACATATTAGTACTTCATTCATTTTTATGATGGGATATATGCTGCATTTTGTTTATTCATCAGACCATGGCTATTAGGAATAATGGTGCTATCAACATTTGTGAACATGTTTTTGTGTGGACATATGTTTTTATTTCTCTTGGGTATATAGCTAGGTATAGAATTGCTGGGTCATTTGAGGAACAACTACTAAACTGTTTTCCAAAGTGACTGAATCATTTTACAATTCTTAAGACAGTATAGGAGTGTTCTAATTTCTCCACATCCTTACTAGTACTTTCCCCCTCCTCTTTATTTCCGTCCTTCCTTCTTTCAATATGGGGATCAAATTCAGGGCTTTGCAAATGGTAAGCAAGCACTCTAGCACAATAGCACCCTAGCCCTATCTGACTTTTTGATTCTAGTCATTCTACTGGGTGTAAACTGGTATCTTACCGTGCTTTTGATTTGCATTTTTCCGATGACTAATGACATACAACATTTTCTCAGACATGTATTGTTCCTTTGAATATCTTCCTTAGAGAAATATCTATTTGGATTCTTTGACCATATTTTAAATTGGGTTGCCTTTTATATTGAACTGTAAAGTGTTCTTCGTAATGTTCTGCATACAATTCTCTTATCAGATGAAGGACATTTGCAAATATGTTCTTCCATTCTTTGGGTTGTCATTTCATTTTGTTGGTGATGCCCCTTGTAGCACAAAGTTCTTCAATTTTGAAGAAGGAAATTCACATAAATGTGAAAATACATAACATACTCCTAAATACTCAATGAGTCCAATAAGAAATAAATAGGGAAATCAGAAAATACTTTGAGATGAATTAAATGAAGACAGTATACTCAAAGTAAGCACAGCTCTCACTGTATCTCACAAGTTTTGGTGTGATGTGTCTTTGTTTAGAAGTATGTTGTATTATTTCTATGTATTTATGAATTTCCTAAATTTCTGTTACTGATTTCTACTTTCATTTGTTTATGACCAGAGAACCTACTTTGTATTATTTCTATTCATTTACATTTATTGAGATTTTTTTTAATGGTCTAGTATGTGGTCTATATTGGGTGATGTTCCATGTACACTTGACAATAATAGATACAGAGTTAGTAGTTGTTGGGTGGAGTGTTCTCTAGATGTCTGTTAGATTTAGTTGGTTTAATGTGCTGTTCAAATTTTTATCTCTTTATTGATTTTCTACCTATTATTGAAAATGGGTATTATGTCTCTATTAATATTGTTGAATTGTCTATTGTCCCCTCATTTCTGTCAGTTTTTCCTTTGTGTATTTTAGTACTCTGGTATTAAGTACATATAACTTTATAATTATTACATCCACCTGACGGACTAAGCCTTTATCATTATAAAAGATTTCATCTTTATCTCCAGCGATAACCTAATATCAGACCAAAAACATCTTATTTTGTCCGATATGGGAGAGTGACTCTGACTTTATTGTGGTTTCTGTTTGCATGATATATCTTTTTTTCTTCAATGATATATATTTTTGCATGATATATCTGTTTGCATGATATATCTTTTTTTACTTTCAATGTATTTGTATCTCTTTAATATAAAAATTTAGCTTCAAGATACAATATATAGTTGGATATTTTTCATCCAATCTAGCAATCTCTGCCTTTTGGTTATATTGTTCAATCCATTCACATTTAATGTTACTATTGACATAGTTGGATTTATACCTGACATTGTAATTTTTGTGTTTTTTTTTGGTGTGTTTTATGTCTATTTTGTTCTTCTATTCCACTTTCACTGTTTTCTTTTGCATACCATGAATATTTTCTACTAAAGTATTTAAGCTCCTTTAATGATGTTTTTCTCCATGTACTTTTGATTTTTTTTTAGTGGCTGCTTTAAGGCTTAGCTACACACATCTGAAATGACTAGAATCAGTTTCAGATTTATACTAATTTAATTCCAGAGAAATGCAGCAACACTACTCCTGAATATGTCTATTCTCTTTCCCCTTTTTGTAGTATTATTGTTATCCATACTGCTATTACGTCTATTGCTGTTAGGAACCCAACAATACATTGCTGTAATTATCACTTTACCGTTTGCTGTCATTCCATAGCCCAGTACGGCTTTGTTCCCACCCACTTCCTTTGTGCTATTATTGGCAAAGGTATTACACAGATTCTCTTTGTCCAAGTGTGCTGCTGTAACAAAATACTTAGACACTGAAATTTATAAACAATAGAAATTTATTGGTCACAATTCTAGAGGCTAGGAAGTCAAAGATCAAGGTGTTAGCAGGTTCAGTGTCTGCAGGGAAGCTTTTCCTCATAGAAAGCATCTTCTAGATGCATCCTTACATGATGGAAGGGTCAGTCTTCCTCCAGCCTTTTTCATTTTTTCATTTAAAAAATTTATTCTAATTAGTTATACATGACAGTAGATTGCATTTTTGACACATCTATACAAATGGAGCCTAACTTCTCACTCTTCTGGCTGTATATGGTGCTGAGTCACATCAGTAGTGTAATCACACATGTATATGGGATAGTAATGTCTGTCTCCTTCTACTGTCCTTCCCATCCCCACAACCCCACCACTCCCCTTATTCCCCTTCACACAAACCAAAGTTCCTTCATTCTCCTCCCTTCCCCCCCACTATGGATCAGCATCTGCTTATCAGAGAAAACATTCGATTCAGCCTTTGTGTTTCGGGGATTGACTTATTTCTCTTAGCATGAAATTCTCTAGTTTCATCCATTTACTTGCAAATGCCATAATTTCATTCTTCTTTAAGCCTCCAGCCTCTTTTGTGAGGGCACTACTGTTGATCATAAGGGCTCCACTTCATGACTTAATCACCCCCTAAGGGCTCCACCTGTTAATACTGTCACATTGGTGAGTAAGTAAGTTCCAACATAAATTTTGGAGGAATGCCAACATCAGAACATAATATAGGTAATATATTTATATGTCATGAGCCCAAGAATACATTTCATACATTATTTTATACAATTGCTTAAAATTATTTTAGAGAAGAAAAGGGAGAACATGCATGTGTATTGTCTTTTATAATTACATAATTACGTCTCTTTACATTTTCTTGGAAATTTGAAATACCATCTGGGGTCACTTGCTTTAGCCTGAAACCATCCATTCTTTTTCAGTATCTTTTGCTGATTTATGCCACCTGTGGTTCATGTTTCTCAGGATTTAGTTTGGCTTTCTTAGGATTCTTGAGCAAAGTCTTGCTTCCTAATGGTTTCAGTTTCCACTTAGTTGATAAGGATCAAATTTGTATGTTTATCTGTAGCCTTATTTCTGTTGACTTCCCATATAAGGACACAAGATACTCAACATGGCAAACCAAATTCACTACTTTTCCTAATTATTTTTATTTTTCAATTTTTTTTTTTTTTGCTAAGGGCACCCTCTACCTCCCTTTTGCTTAGACTAGTTATCTGTACCCATTCACTTACTACTTCTCTTCCTTGTCCTCCCCAATACTCGGGGTCACTATGTCATCTACAACATGGCTCTTCTTCCCAAACTTCTGTTTATCCTTTAATACCCACATTTCTTTCCTCAATCTTCTACCTGACTTTTAAGGCCATTTGTGTAAACTTTAATGCAATGGCTCTCAACTGAGAATGTTTTGCAATGTTTGGAGATTTTGTCACAACTGAGGGGGAAGGGGAAGTGCTAGTGACATCTAGTGGGTAGACAGGAAGTTTGCTGCTAAACGTCTCACAGGGCAGGGACAGCCCCCTCACAACAACAACAACAACAACAAAAGTATCCAGCCCAATGTCTAACATGCCAAGATCCACAAGGAAAATTCCAAGTTTTGTAGCATCTGAAGCTAATGGAATTTTAGGGACCTTCTTTATTTTTTGTTTACATTGCTGGGGATCAAACCCAGAGTCTTGTGCATAGTGTGTAAGTACTTTATCATTGAACCATGTTCCCAAATCCCTAGGGGCTCTCTTTAATAAAATAAGATAAAATAAAATAAGCAAGCTAGGGTCTTAGTCCACTTGAACTGCTATAACAAACTATTACAGACTGGATGACTATTAAATAACAAATTTATTTCTCACAGTTCTGGGGGCTGGGAAATCTAAGATCAAGGTGTTGGAGATTTGGTGTCTAGTGAGGGCTCACTTTCTGATGCATAGAGGACTGTGTTTTGGCTGTGTCCTGGAATGTGGAAGGGAGGAGGGAACACTCTGAGACCTGTTCTGTAAGGGCACTAATCCCATGTACGAGGGCTCAGCCCTTGTGATTTAATCATCTTTCAAAGGCACTTTCAAGTGCCATCACACTGGGGGGGGGGTTAAGATTCAATGTATGAATTTGGGGATACAAACATTCAGACATAGCAGCTAGGAGTGCAAACATTTGTTAGTATAAGAAAAGAAATCACGACAAATTTTGAGATTCAGTTCTTATTCTTCAGAGATAGTTTCAGGTACGTTTCTAGAAGTACTTCCTGTTTGTAACTTGATTTCTCCCCACCCAGACCATCCCAGGAACTCTGAAGCTGGCGTCAGTAAGAAGCCCAGATACTTAAACTTCATTAGCTTCTTGACAAATTGAATTCTGACTATATCACTAATATTTGCATTATTTTTTTTGTAGTTGTAGATGGACACAATACCTTTATTTTATTTATTTATCTTTATGTGGTGCTGAGGATCAAGCCCAGGGCCTCCTACATGCTAGGCAAGCACTCTACCACTGAGACACAACCTTAGCCCCTATATTTGTATTTTAATTGCAGCACGAAGGGAAAAATTAAGAGCCTAATTCAATTTGATTCCTCCTTGTAGAGGTAATATATGTGCATATGTGTATGGGCTTGAGTATGTGGGAGTTTGAGTGAGTGTATGTGTGTGTGTGTGTGTGTGTGTGTGTGTGTGACAGTATATCTGAGTGTGTACATGCATATGTGTCCTGATTAGCTTAGAGAAACTATTGAGGGAACTGCCTGAGAAGTGATCCTGTTAAAGACTGTAATTTGCAGGCCAAACCTGGCCTCCTCTACTGGATGGCTCTTGGTTAGCAGTCAACCAAATGAAACTTCAGACTTATTCAGGAAGATCTGGAGAGAGAGAGAGAGAGAGAGAGAGAGAGAGAGAGAGAGAGAGAGAGAGAGAGAGAGAGAGAAGAGAGAGAAGGGGAAAAGGACTCTACGTGACCAAGTGGGAGAGAGAGAGAGAGAGAGAGAGAGAGAGAGAGAGAGAGAGAGAGAGAGAGAGAGAGGAGAGAGAGAAGGGGAAAAGGACTCTACGTGACCAAGTGGGAGAGAATCATGTTTTTCTGCCGAAGATAGAGGAGCAGAGCCAGGAACAGTACCTTGAGGGTTGACACAGGCCGGTGGCATCCATGGTGGGGCCCAGGGTGCAGACAGAGGAAGGCTCATGAAGGACACAAGGCCAGGTTTGGGACGTCACCTGGAAAAGCTACTTGAGTGGTCTTTTACTCTGCACTGAGCCATGGGGGACTTAGGTCTCCCCTTGGGGACGATCCGGCATCCTGTATGTAGACCGCCCAAGGTGTGAGATCTCTGCCCCTGCTCTACTAGTGGGACAGCTCTTGTAGCTCTGGAGTTAGGTGTAACCCATTGGGAACTAGACAGCCCACCCCCTACCTTATTTGGCAAAGAACATTCCATGGAACACCTTTGATGTTTCCCCATATACATAAAGCAAGCGCGGGCTCTCGCTCTCTTTCCAGTGTGGAAGTTTGATCCCTAAGATCGGAGAGCTGTCCTACCCCTGCTTTCTAAGATTACTTCCTGTGTCCTGTGGTTTCTTCTCTGTCTTCTCTTTCTTAGCTTTTATTCCGTAGCCAGCCCACTTCACACAGAGGAAACCCAAATTCCACCACCCATGCAGGACATGGGCAAGAGCCAGGTGGAGAGAAGCAGGGGAGAATTCAGCAGGTGTATCATCTTAGAGTAGGCAAAAAAGGAATTTTGAGGGAGGGAGGGAGGGGACCAACCTGGGAAAAATGAGTTTATGGAAATGCTACACAGTAAATGTCACCTCTCAATAGTGGGGACACAGGGACATCTAGGTGGCCTGATTTGTCCGTGTTACTTTCTCCACAGGTGGGAAGTGAGCGCCTCAGAAAAGAGCCTTCATTTTGAGAACATCTGATACTCAACGCAGTGTAGAGGTTGGTTGTTGAGTTAATCCGTGAGTAAGAGATGGATGGGATGGGAGAGAATGAAGAGATGGCAAAATGGCGGGTGCACTGGTGCAGGCCTCACAGGTTGAGTGGTCAAGGGAGGGAATGAGGTAAGACATCAACACGTTCTCGAGCAGCTGGACCGATATTTCCAGCAGCCACTGGTTCCCAGAGCAGAGCGGTGGGCCTCAGTGTGCTAGTGGGGTCCCCTCCAGGAGAGAACATGGTGGGACCTGAATGGGCTGGGTTATGACCACGAGGCAGAGCAAGGCCATTCCTCTGGCTGGGGACTGTGTTTTCAGGTGTTACCTACCATCTTCTTCTTTTTCTTCTTCTTGGTCCTTTTCCTCTTCCTCCTTTTTCTTCTCATTAAAGGCAGGCACTAACTACTTGCCTCGGTCATAAGAAGGCAAGTTGCCCAAATGACATTGCTTTGCTTGGATAATACAGAGCAGAGGGATGATTTATGGACACCCAGTGAGAGCAGCTGTGAACTTCAGACCTGGACTTGAAAGATAATATTGCTATAGTCTCTAGCAGGTCCCTCTCCAGAGTTCATCACCCTTCTTGAGGCTGCAGTTGAATAAACTTACATTGGATTTAAACGGAAGGTGCTTATCTGAGCTGTCTTCCTTTTAGGAAAAAAAAAAAATGGATACGGTGACATAAATCCAATGAGCCCAGCGGAGATAAGAACAAGGGGTCCTGTGCAGCTGAGATGAAGTGGATATGCCTTGGGGGAAGGAAAGTTGGGAGGAAAAGTGAAAGCCAACAGTCACGGTCAGACAGCTTGAGCCCTGGAAATGGATTTTGATTCATTTCACACGCAACTCCAACGGTGCCCAGGAGTGAGCCTTGTCTGTGCCAAGGGAAATGTCCCTAGCCTCGAAGCCTGCACGGAGTGTTTGCCTGGAAAGAATTGCAATAATTGAGCCACCTGGAAGGCAGGAATTAAGGTTGGGAGAGTAGGCTGTTTTGAAAAAGAACTATTGAAAAACTGACTAGGTAACATTCCATCTCCTTAAAAATGAACCATACGTTTTAGGACATTATTTGTTTTCTCTTTCTACTTTATCAGAATCACGTAGTAGGCACTCAGAAAACATTGTTTTGATGTGTTAATTCGTTTCCAGTTTCAAGAAACAGAGGTACCTGATAGTTATACCTTTATCTATATCTGATAGTTACACCTTTATCTATTTCCTCTTATGAACGAATTCGAGCAATGCTTCTGATGGTGCCCATGAATTATCTGGAGGGTTTTATTACAATGCAAGATCTGATTCTATGGGTCTGGGGCAGGGCTCAAGAGAGCATTTTTAATAAGCTTCAGATCATTTAAAATAAGTTTTCGAGTCATGTTGATACTGCCGACTGTGGACCACACTCTGAAGAGCGAGGCCCAGGTACACCACAAGCAAGTGGGACAGAGCCCAGCTAGGGCAGAAGCCCCCCTCTTGGAGGCAGGTGAAGTGGACCAGGCTGCCATGTATTAGGAAAAAGGAGAAATTCAACCACCAGCCTCCAGGGGCAGCCCCCAGACTCTTCAGTATCAATTTCTGCCTTCACTCTCATGAACGTCAGAAAGGGTAAAGAAATCTCAGTGGTGATCTTTTTTTGTAATCTCCTTGGAGTCAAATAATTGCCCTGGGAGTCCAGAAGAATTATTAATGAGCTGAAAAATGGGAAGCTGGCAACTTGCCACTTCTTATTGGCTGCCCTCCAGGCTGCACCCAGGGAGCAGGGCAGTAGTCAGCTCAGAGGCTGCTGTGCAGGGGACAGCCACACTGCCATCCGCCCAGACTTGTCCTGGGGTTGGAACAAACTGCTCTTCCCTCCTTCCGCTTTGTGGCATCTGTTGGGGTGCTGGCCTCAACCCTGCCCTTGGTCAGCAGGAAACCCTTTTCTCAGAAGAAATTTGATCTTTGGTGACTATTGTCCTCTTTTACCTCTTCTGTTTATTTCCAGAAACTGTTTTCTTCAAAGCCGTATGCAAGGGGCCGGTCAGAGAAAGGAGGGAAAAACAGGTGGGTAGTTTGTGCTCCCAGAAACTTCTCTTCCAGGGACCTTGACCAATGGAGCCTGATGGGTCCCATTGTCAGATGTGGTTGACCTCCCCGGAGAGCTTTAGAAGCTGCTGTGGTTTTGCTTGGTCTTATCTGGTTTCATTTAGGAAGATTCACCCCTGAGGTGATTTCGTGAGTGCAATCTAAAAACCAAATAAAGGCATGATTCACCCAAATAAATGAATCACTTGGCCGGCGAGGAGAAAGAAACCCTACGCAGTGCTGGCAGATACTTTCCTTCTAGCAAAATCTTCTTCTGCTACGAACTGATGACTGGTGAATACGGAAAGCATATTTCAAAGGCTGGAGTTATTCTCAGCATTCTGCCATGTCCTGTTTCTGCAAGTTCCATCACCTGAGAGAGAATTCTTCCTTTAGCATGCAGTTCCACAGGACTGACCCTGCAGGACACCATCGAGTGCAGGAGAGATCTAAAACATGTGGCTTCTGCTTCCACTCAGCTACATGATGCAGCTGGGGAGACAGACCAGAGCCACATTAGCTGTCCTGGGACCCAAGCCCAAAGCTGCGTATTGACAAGAGTAAACAGAGACCAGGCTCACACCTACACTGAAATTCTGTCACTCCCACTCCTCTGAGTATCCTTCTCATGCTGTTATTGCTGTTCATCTTTTAAAAAGTCACTTATGTTTTTTTCCCCCTAAGTAGTTAAGTTTCTTGGAGACTCTGTTCCTGCACAACTTGGAAGCCCTTTGCACAGAATAGACTTTTGGTCTCTTATTGGTGGAGGATGGGGGGGGCAACTTAATCTAAGAGCACTCCCTGGAAAAGATGATTTTCCTCTTAGATTTGGAAGAAAGTGATGGTCTTGGATTTGAGAATCATCCTCTAGATTTACCTTTCCTCCATTTTGTAGATTTCTTGAGCTCCCTCTTGTTAATCAGCACCTAATGTGTTAATTAACTTCCTATCACAAAATACCTGAGATGATCAACTTAAGAGGAAGAAAGTTTATTTTGGCTTAGTGTTTCAGAGGTTTCAGTCCGTAGTCAGTTGGCTCTGTTGCTTCTGGGCCTGTGGTGAGACAATGCATCACGGTGAGGAACATATGTTGGATCAAAACTGTCACCTGATGGTGGCCCTGGAAGAAAAGAGAGAGGGAGAGGTCAGGTCCCAGTACCCTTCAGGAGCACATCCCCAGTGGTCTAACTTCTATTAGGTCCAAACTCCTAAAGGCTTCAGTACGTCTCAAGAGGGCTGTAGGCTGGTGACCAAGTCTTTAGCAGACAGGCTTTGGGGAACATTTAAGATCCAAACCATAGCGTGTTGCATGATTGTCTCCCCCTTTGAGAAACTTCTTTTCAACAAATTTCATACCGAAACACTGAGGGATATTACTTCCATGACTAGGTTACAAAGGACTGTGGCTTCCACCTTGCAAACAGACCCTGTTGCCTTCTTAGCCTGCATTCTCTGATGAAGAAAGATGCTATGTTGGAGAGACCTACAGGAGCAAGGGACCGAGAGTGGCCTTGGGCTAATAGCCAGTGAGGAAGTGGGGCCTTTAGCCCAACAGCCCGTGTGGCTACTGACAAGCCCAGACTGATCTGGGGAGCACACTCGCCCCTAGTTTAGCCTTTAGGTGGACACACAGCGCCTGCAGATACCTTGACCACAGCTTGGTGCTAGATCCTGAAGCAAAGAACACAGCTGTGCCCAATTCCCGACTCAACAGAAATTGCAAGATAATAAATGGGTGTTGTTTTAAGCCATTGGATTCAGGATAATTTGTTATACAACAGCAGATAGCTAAAACACACCCAGTGGATTTTGTGGATAGAAATATCAAGACTGATGGGCTGGGGTTGTGGCTCAGTGGAAGAACACAGGCTTAGCATGTGTGAGGCACTGGGTTTGATCCTCAGCACCACAGAAGAAGATAAATAAATAAGTAAATAAATAAAGGTGTTGTGTCCTTTAAAAAAAAAAGAAAAAAAGAATATCAAGACTGAACTTATATTCTTCTCCCTATTCCCCCAGTCCAGCTCCCTCTGCTGAATCCTGTGAACTAACTTCCGGTCCCCCCAGTCCCTATTGACTCAGCCTGTGGGGGGGGAGCCCTTCTCCCTCCAGGCTCCAGTCCTGTTCATATTTGTCGGGGTGTGTCTGTGTCCTTTCTGAGTCTTCACCAGATGTGGGGCTTCCTTCCTTCCCCAGGCCAGGCCCACATCTCTGACCCTCCTGCTCCCAGGTGCTTCCTCCTCCAGGCAGGATGCCCATGAGTCAATCAGAATCACTTACGGAGGAAGTTCTTGTTACCAAGAACCTCCGGGACTCGGTTTTCTCCTCCCCCTCCATCAACTGGCCTGGGTCTAAGGTCCCTGCAGACCTGGTCTCCTCTCATTCGGGCCTTGCCCGTCCCTCCCTCTGCCCTGCCAGGTGGTGGCTCTCGCCTCTCGCAGGTGCCCCACTGATGCCCACAGTCAGGTCTCTGCTCACACTGGAATCTTTTCTGGGGGATCCTGCCATTTCTTGTGTCTCTCGTCTAAATCGTACACTTCATTCGGATCCCAGTTCAAGCTCCATGACCTTCACCCAGTAGCGGATCTCATTCGAGCACCTGTCCATGTGCCAGGCTCTGCTAAGGGTCTGACATTCAGCAATGAACAAAACAGACCTGGCCTTGAGTTTACAGCCCAGCAGGAGGAGAAGGAAAGTAAACAATATACTCAAAGTAAATCAACACCACAAGTCGTGCCGAAGTCTATGGGAGAAAACACTTAGCTCAGAAGGAGTTTCCTTGAGGAAGGGACGTTGAAGGTGACTCCTGGGGAGGAACAGGAGTTAACTAGGTGAAGAGATGGGAAAAGCATGCCAGGCAGAGGGAACAGCATATGCAAAGTCTCTAAAGCATGAGGAAGATGAGTCTCTTGGTTCTTATTGACCTCCCTTTCTTCTGATTACCTACAACCAGCCCACTCTGGCCATGTTTAGCAATTCATGAAACATTGCCAGGTGTCTTTCTCTCTCTGACATTTCGTGGGTTAATCTTATCTTTCCAATTAAACTGGAATCTGTGATCATAGATCAGAAGTTATTATTTCTTTAGGGCACTGAAACACAATGAGAAGGACATAATGGATTAAAATAAAAAGGAATTGGCTGCTTTGACTGGGGCCCAAGGCTGCGAGTCCCCTGGAGCCACCCAATGTGAATATGGTGTGGACTCAGAGCATGGCACCTGTGACTTCACTAGAACTTGTCCACGCAGCAGGGTTTCCTGCTGTGGATATTGGGAAGAAAGTTGCTACGGCTTCCTCCTATTTCTCCTTCATCACCCTGAAGCTTAGGATGTGACCTTACTGACAGCCTGACTCTGTAATTCTTCTGCGGAGCTGTTGATTTCAGGCTCCTTCAGCCCTTTGCTGAGTATAACGCAAATCATCGGTGACATTGATTCAATGACGGCAGAATTACAGCTCCAGGGAAATGTGTGGTGGCATCACAGCGGGCAGAAGATGGCCAACTCCTGTTCGTGAAAACATCTCTGATTCAAATTTGAAGCGCCCTCACCTTTGGCTCTGACTCATGCACTAATTAGCCACGTTTGCCTTTCATCCGGCAGAACTATAGGAACACCTGACTGATTCTCGTGCTCCAGAATCTGATATGAGCAGCCTGAGCCAGAAATATGTATTTAGCACCTGTCACAGACACAGAATTGGGAAGGTCAATAATTACAGTGAAGGAGAAAGGCATAAAGGTGATTCTTTGTTTAGTCATTAAATTCACTTTCTGACCGTGGACAGACAGGTCTTGGTGGAGCAGAGACACCACTTAACCTCGGATCCCAGGGCAGTGGTCATTTCAACTCTTGTTTCTTTTTCTTTAGTTTGCTTGTGGGTGGTTTAGAGCTCAAAGGGGTGCCTTGGGTGGAGAGCCAGAGGCAGGAGCAGAAGTAGAAGCCTTCTAGAAGATTCTAGCACAATGGAAATGGCAGGGAGAGAAGGAGAATTTTTTAGGTCACTGTGTTTAGTGCATATTTCATCATGCAAACAACAGTGTGGCCATCAGGGAAGAGCAATGGTCAAGGATAAACCAATACTCATGCTGCTCAGCGGAATTGAGAGAGAAAGGCAGGGGCACTCAGAAGAAAACTCCAGACCTTGCAGCCCCGAGTCACTAGCAGACAAGTCTTTAATTAAAGACTGAACTCAGAGTCAGCACAACCTCCTTCCTTCTTTTTCCTGTGCCTCTTCCCTGCACCTAAAGCCATTATTAACCCCAGTGTCCCTCAGTGCTGTGACAGTGGGCCAGGGTCTGCCAGGTAAGTGTGTCCTTGGAGTGTAACAAGTGTATCATGCGATCGTTGTTGAACTTGAAAGATTCAAGAGGCAGGTAGTGCCTCTTAGACCTGCTTTTCTTTTTTAAAGCTTCTGGAAATACAGATAAGAGCAGACACATCTAGAAGGGTCCCCTGAGGTACTTGTCTTTAGTTAAGAGATTTTAGTCTTGTGTGTGTGTGTGTGTGTGTGTGTGTGTGTGTGTGTGTGAAAGAGGGAGAGGGAGAGAATAACACTGAGTTGTTTGTTTTGAATATTTCTGACTCGATTACCTCCAGGACTAACAGTCAAGTTAAACTCCACAAAAGTGGCCTAGTTCTATGCAAACCAAAACACGAACAGGGCTTGCAATGGTTGCCCTGTCTCTTGGCAGAGCCTAACCATGGTGAAGGCTATTTATACAGGGGCCCTGGGCACGACTCCAACCCTAGGCCCTGTAGTGCAGGTCAAGGTTAGAACATCAAGTGAAGTGAGTGTTCATCTGCTCATCTTTGACCACTGTTCCTAACAACCTGTTTTAATTCATTGTGTTTTTTAAAATATATAAAATCTTTTTTTTTAAGGTGGAAACAATATCTTTATTGTGTTTTTAATGTGGTGCTGAGGATCGAACCCAGTGCCTCATGCATGCTAGGTGAGCACGCTACCACTGAGCCACAACCCCCGCCCACATTCATTGTGTTTTTTAAACCTACCAAAATGACTACAGGATTGTGCTTTCAGCAAAATTCTAGAGTCCACAGCTTCTGGTATCTAAACAATAAGCAACAGCTGACCTAGCCCAGGGAAAACCAGTTTTCAAATGCAAACTGTGGCTGGCTAGGACTTAGAAAATTGTTCCCAACAGGGCCAAGAGGCCCAAAGGTGGCCCACATTTGCACACCAGGAAGAAATAACAGGGAAGTTAGAAGGCCGAGTCGATGGTGTCATTCCTCAGCTATGTAAGCGCAGACATGACCTTAGTGTGTAGGTGTGTGTGGCAGAAAAACAATGGTGCGTCTTCCTGGACATTCTTCAGATTAGTAAAGCAGATGAATCCAAGTTGCACATGTACGTCCCTCAAGAGAGAAAAATACAGTCCTTAAATGTTTTTATTTTTCCTAAATTTTTCTTTATGTGAAATAGTTGCTCCCTTCTGCTGTGAGGGACGGCTCACCCCAGAGTTTGCTTTCTAAGAAATTTCTGGAACTCCTAGATTTAAATTTCAAAGAGCTTCCTGAAGAGTCTAGAACTCAGGTAGAGTCTAGAAACCTTCAAAGCAGGATGGAACATGAGGATACTGTTTTCCTTATCACCGGTGCAAGTAATTTCTCCCATCTCCTGTGGATCAAGATCATGATCAAAGTTGAAAAGGGAATGTGTGCCTGAAACACAGGCTTAGACTCTCTCATGGGAACCTGTGCTCATGAAACTCTGGTGTTCAGGTCTTGGGAGGAAGGTGTTGGGATGCAGAAAAAGCCTGTGGCCCAAGAGAAAAGCTTGGAGATCAGGGGTAGAAGAGAGGGAGAGGAGAAAGACAGTGACTCATGTGCCCACGTACGCCTTCCCCCTCAGACCTCTTGTAGAGCCTCCCAGATGTCCTGGGTGATGTGCTGGGTCCCATGGGAGTGCACAGTGCTACGACTTAATCCCTTCTACCTGGATCACAGTCTGGTTGGGGAGCAGAGAGGACACCAACTCTTTGAATACATGGGATGCTGCATTAGAATAAAGCTTTCCTAAGTGCTCTGGGAAGCCAGAGGAGGAAGAGAGTGATTGTACCTGGGACTAGGTGGGAAGGCTTTGCCTCTTCCTTTGAGAGAGAAAAATTGAGGGAGCCCGAAAAAAAAAACCTAGAACTCTTTTTGGAATACACCAGAGGTTGAAATAAATTCAGGATACTATTGACAAATTGGGAATGCCATGAACTATAAACAATATAAAATATATTCAGAATATTTTGTGAATGTAGAGGAAATGACATCATCTTTCTCAGCATTGATAGCCATGGAAGAGTTGGCAGGATCCATTGACTGATCACTTTCCTTCCTCAGGGAGGCCAGCGATCTCTGGATTCTGGGAGGGCTTCCTTAGTACTTAGTATTCAGTGCTTAGTACTCAGCACTCAGTGTGGGTGTTTGATATTCAGGGCTTGGAGCTCAGTGCTCAGCTCTCCACATTCATACAGCTGTTTATGCTGAATACAGAAGCTACTCCAAAATATACAATCCCCTTACTGGAGTTCACTGGCTTCTCAATAGCTTAAAAATATTTGACAATGCTTCATTACATATTTTCTTTGTATAGAAAAATCCAAAGAAAACAGTTATTAGACTATCAAAGCTTCCCCCCCATTTTTTTCAGAGAAAGAATTGCTATGAGGATAAAAACAGATTCCAATCCTGCCTCTTCTTTGGCCTCAGTTTGCTCCCTCATCTGCCCTAGGAGGAGGTTGGACCAGCAGAACACGGATGCTCCTTCCCACTGGGACATTTTCTTAGTTGGAGCTGGATGCAGACCAGCAGCTGTTTGCAATTACTCAGCCAGGCAGAGTAAGTTCACTCCCCACCATGTTTCTCTGCATCTGCCAAACTGAAATCTTTTTTGGGCAACATCTGTTCTTATTTCCCATGTGAAGCTGTCTCAGTTGACCACAAAAATAATTACATACTTATACTGAAGTAATCAGTTCATCCCAAACCTTTTCAACAGGATAGCAAATTTCACTGGGAAAGTGATCTCGGGAACAGAGTTACTCCAGGGTACCACAAATCAGGGAGCTTACCAATGCTCTTGACTTTGGGGGATGGCAGGAAGAGGCGGAGATGACTCTGCCAACGTGGAGCCCTGCTAGACCTGAAATATCAGCCTCTTTTCCCTTCATGATCAACTCTCCCTTGGAGCTGAGCTGCGGAGTGGGTGTGGGAGGAGGCTGGCTCACAGACTGGGTACCGACTCTAATATAAAGTTTGTGGTGGCGTAGGCAAAAGAAGCAAAGAATTTTATTTCAGCCAAGAGTAACAAAATGAAATACATTCTATTTCCTTCAGTATACACCTGAAAAGCATAGACTAAACCATCAGTAAGCAAGCAAAATAAAAACCAAAACTCAAAAATAGTGTGCTGACAATAAAATAATATCTTTTATTAGTCCTTGTATAAAACATGACTGAGGGACGATGGAGCAGGTGTAATAATATGATAATATGAGATGTATAATAGTTTGGGGGAATTGAGTGAAAGCATAACAGAAGATAATACTAAAAAGGCAGACTATATGTCAGATCTTGGATGACCTTGAATGACAGGCTGAGCCTTTGTACTACATTTTATGGTATGTCATCAGAGGGATTTGAACATTCCATTTAATCGGATTTCATATCCTTCTTATCTCAGGCTGCCTACTCTGCGGGGGGAGGAGTACCATGTATCATCTTTCCCTGGATTGTAATGTTCTGAGTTCCACAGAGTTCCCTTTTCTTCCCTAAGTGATAGTTTCACATACTATTTTCTAGGGAACTGGAAGTTTTCCTGTGTCTGGGAGCACTGCTAGACTTTTAAAAATTCAATAATTATGGAAGCGGTTGGTGTTTGTTTAATTAGTTAATTAATGTCTTAAATATTGAGTGTCAGACACTAGGAGGATACAGCAAGTAAATCATGGTCCCAGAGTGCAAGAGGAGAGAGAGAGACCCTGAAAGATACGTTCATTCTAAGGCAGTGAGTGTGGTGGAAATAAGTATCAGGATCTGTGGGATTATAGAGGTTCAAAGGAAAGAGGAAAAAGAAATATACAGGTTAAAGGACAGCTAAGAATTAAGTAGACAGGTCAAGAGAGGTGCAGATGCATGTCAGCCTGAGGATCAATCTGGGTCTTGCAGTCTGGTGTTGTTATTAGATGCAGTGTCTCCAAAGAAAGGGGAGCAAAAGCTAGACTGTCATAGTTGGGAATTTAAGGGAACTGGAGTATGTGGGGCAGGGAGTGAACAAGCCTGTTCCAATAAGAGTGTTTGTTCTAGAAATATGCAAAACTAGATAATCTCAAATCCTTCTGCAAATACCCAGAAAACTATTGACAGGATATAATGAAGGTTCCTTTGTTTGGTTAACTAGCTTTGCAAGAAAAAGGAGGAAGTCCCCTGTTATAGAAACACAGAGAACTAAAAACAAGAATGGCAAATTCTAGTTTATTCTCTGGGTTAGGCAAGAGCACAAAGAAAATGGTCAGTCTCTCTAATCCAGGAGCTTGGATTTTTAATCCAATTGGATTTGGCAATAGGACCTAAAACTGTGAGTTGACAAGAAAGAACCACAAGTGAACAAAACCTGTTCTTTAATACAGTGAAAGTGCTGGCAAAGAAAAATCTGTGCACGGGCTCAGAAAGATAATAGAAAGCTTATCTGTTCTTGTATGGATAAAAAGAGGTCCTTCTCTCCTTTCTCCCCAAATTCATAACCACAGGGCCAGGCTTCATCTATGCTTTGCTGATTAAATTTTTATTTCCCATATGGCCCAGCAATAGCCAAAACATTTTTTAAAAAAAATGTATCCCAGATTAGGGAAATAGCTAGGACTCTTTGAAAGAATTAATGCAAAAATACTGTTGAAGAAAATATTTTCCCAGCCCAGGATGTAAAAAATTGTACAGTGAAGACAATAGAAATCAGGCTTACACCCTAGAGAACTTTAGAAAATTGAGTGATAATATAGGAAAGAGATTAGAATATCAATATATTTGAGTGACTAAATACATAAAAGAAATATTTAAAACCATAAGATATCACGGGAGACTGAAATTGGCAGATTTAAAAGAATCACATAGAGCTTTTAGAAAAAAATAATCACTGGAAAAAATGAGTGATAGCAGATGAGATGCATTTTAACAAAGAAATAGTCAAATGGAAGATAGAGCTGAAAGAAGCTCTAAGAATCTGGCACAATGGGAGATAAAGAGAAAAATATGTAAGTGATGTTAAGAAACATGGAGGATAGAATGAGATAAAAAACTTAGAGGATAAAGAGATTATATGGATAAGCATTGTTAGAAGGGCTAATTATTGTGATGTTCCTAAAATTGGTGAAAGATATGAATCCTCAAGTTCAGGAAGCACAGTGATTTCTAAAGAAGATAAATATAAATAATTCCACTTCCAGACAATCTTATTGAAAATTCAAGTTTGCAAAGACAAGAAAAAATTTTAAAAGAAACCAGAGAAAAAAACCCAGATTACCTAAAGAGAAGTAAAAATTAGGATTCTAGCAGACTTCCCACCAAAAGCAATAGAAACCAAAAGACAATGGAATATCCTCAGAGTGTAGCAGTGTCAACCTAGAATCCTGTGTCTAATTTCCATGTAAGAGTAAGGGTGAACCAAGGACATTTTTAGACCAATGCTTGGATGATACTCCACATTCAGAGAATGCAATACCAAAGAATGTAGTTCAAAAAGAAGGAATTGAGGCTGGAGATATAGCTCAGTGGTAGAGCACTTGACCTGGATTCAGTCCCTAATACTGTAACAATAACAAACAAAACAAAACAAAAAGGAGGAGCTGGAGGAGGAGGAGAAAAAGAAGGAGAAGAAGAAAGAGAAGGAAATACAACTTAGCAGGAAGAAGAAGAATAATGAATTAATGGCAAGCAAATAAATTTGTAACCATGTGGGTGAACTTAAAAAAATGCTGTTTAATAATAGTGTTAAGTTAGGTGCTCAAAACAACCATGAAAGATGAAAACACAGTAATTGGAATTAAGGGTTTTTTAAAGTTTATATATTTGGGGGAGAAAGGAGGAGAATCATATTTCAAACTTTGTGAGGTCAATTTGTGTATTAATAATGTAAAGGAAACTACTAAAAGAACAGAAATAGGAATGTTTTTCAAACTAGTAGAGAGAAAAGACAAAAAGGTATAAGAAAAATAGAATTAATTATTAGAAGGCAAGAAAGAAGAATAAAGTTAGCCATGTAAGAGCTAAGTGAATAAAATTCAACTACAGCCTAATTACACTACAAACCTCTAAAATATAACTACACAGATAAGATAAAAAAACAAAGAGGAACTAAATGTCAAGCAAGCAAACCTACAAGGGAAAAGAACATGCAGCTATATTAATATTAGATAAAATGAACTTAAAGCCAAAAAAACACAATTAAGATTAAATGTGTCACAACCATAAAGGAAAAGTTTTGTGGAAACCTAGAAGAATTCTGAAGTATGCACAAAAATGATACCAAAGATACAATTTATACCAGCATTTAGTAATATGACCTCAAAATATAGAAAGTAACAATTGACAGAATTACAAGGAGAAATCCACAATTACAGTAAATTATTATAATATGCTTCTCTCAGTAATTAATCAAGCATGCCCCCATTAAAGGGTTATACAATATTTTAACAACAAAATTAGTAAACTTTATGCATGTGATGGTTGATCTTGGATCTGGATTGCCAGCTCGATTGGATTGAGGCACACCTAAGAAGCACTCTAGGATTGAGAGACTGCGGAATGTGTTATGGAGGGCGTTTTCAGAGACAATTGGCGTGTGGGACAGCAATCGGAGCCTGGAGACCCACCTTGAATATGGGTGGCACTGTCCAATGAGTTGGGTACTCGGTTGGAACAAAAGCTGGAAGAAGGAGGAAGCTGCATGGAAGTGAGATTCTTCTTGAGAGGGTTTTTCTGTTGCTGCTGCCATCACCTGGAGACAGCAAACTGCAGCTTCTTCATGCTTCTAATGTGGACTCTCACCAGCGATTCTCCAGGGAGTTCCCAGTGCTTCAGTCTTGGACTGGGGCTACATCATTGGTCCTTCTTGTTCTGAGACTCCAACTTCTTAAGATGAGCATCTACTGGGTCCTTTGGCTCTCTAGCCTATCGATGGACAGCTTCTGATCATATAAGCCAATCTTAACAAATTCCCTTTTGTAATCATACATATACATATCCTGTTGGTTCTGTTCCTCTAGAGAACTCTGACTAATACGACTAAGAATCACTAAAGTACCTGTGGCAAATCAGCCTCAATGCTTCTGGAGACAGCAAAGCCCTAGTGGGTGGTGATGTGCAGGTTGGAGGGAAACGAGACTCGAATGACTATGTGGAAGAGAGCCGTTCTTTCAATCTGGCCTGGCACCTCAGAACTGTTCTGTGTGAGAGAAAATACAATGTTTAAGCCATTGTATTTTGGGTCTCTCTCTTATAACAGCTTAGCATTTTACCCCAAGAAACCTAAGTTTTAGTGATCTTTTTTTTTTCCCTCACTTTAAAATAATTTTAAGACTAATGGAGATAAAAAAATACCAAGTGCCAAACTCACATATACCCTTCATTATATTCCCATAACATTAACAGTCTTGTATATCTACAGAGCTGTAGAAACTCAGAAATTTAATATTGATGCAATATTAATCTTTTTAGCTTATAAGAAAATTTTTAATTAATGTCCTTTTTATAATCCAGAATTCTAGATTGCATTTAGCTAACATGTTTCTTTAACCTTTGCCTATCTTTGACAATTTCTCAGCTTTCCATTATTTTACATGGCCTTGACACTTTAGAAGACTACTGGTCAGTTTTTTTTGTAAAATGCCCCTCAATGTATTTTTTTTTCAGATATTGTCTCATGCTTAGATCTATGTTATGAATTTTTGACAAGAACACCACCAAAATGACATTGTGACCTTCTCAGTGCATCATATCAAGAGGTATAAGTTGTTGACATGTCTTATTACTAGTGATATTAACTTGTCACTTGTTTAACTTGTTTAACATAGTACCTGTCGAATTTCTCCACTGTCAGGTTACTATTTTCCCTTAGTATTGAATAAGCGTCTTGTGGGGAGACACTTTTAGACTATGTAAATACTCTGCAGCTCCACATACTTTGCCCACTAATTTACCATCTATAGATAATTTTGCCTGTAACAATTAGCAATTGCCATTTGTTTAATGGCTGTTTCCTATTTTTCTTCTTTTTATCTTTTTGTAATGCTGGTGATTGAATCCAGGTCCTCATGCATGCTTGGTAAGTGCTATACCACGGAGTGACATCCCAAACCCTATTTCATCTTTCTGTCATCCTTAATATATTTATGAACTGGAATTAATCATAAAGAAGGGCTGTTCTCATTCTCTGATCAATTTATAAGGAACAAGCAATTATATCATAACTTATTTCTGAGAAAAGAAAAAGAGGCAAAGTTCTCTAATTCTTTTTTGAGCCTTGTATAACCAATCTCAAATTCAAAAACCAGATGAACAATGAAACTTATAAGCCAATCTCACTTAATATGTGCATAAAAATGTACACATCCATTTGTAAAAACCATTTAGCTATATATTTTAAAAGACATCTTGACCAAAAAATGAGGAAACCTACAGAACCACTTTATGATGTTAGCAGATTAGAAGAGAAAAACTACACAATCATCACAATCATGCAAAAAGAAAAATTTGACAAAATTCAAGACCCCGTGTAAGAAACATTTTTAAGTTTAGGAAAAGAACTATATAGTCTGATAACTTGTTTTTACTAAAAACCTACAGCAAGCATAATATTTAAATACACCCCTTTTAAATCAGAAACAAAGATATCTATCACCAGTTCTTCTTTTTATGTGTTTATTTGTGCATTATTATAATACACAAGAGTGGGAGTTCATTTTGACATAATCAAAAATACATGGAATATAATTGGTTACATTTCAGTCCCCAGTACGTCCTCTTTTCCTCCCCTTCTCTTCCCCCTATTTCCCTTCCTCTATTTTACTGGTCTTTCTATTTATTTATAATTTTTAAATTGGTGCTTTATAGATATACATAAAGGTGAGATTCACTGTGGTCTATTCATATATGTATGTCGTATAATCTGGTCAATTTCATTCTGCAGTTCCACACTGACCCTCCTCCCCTCCCCTCTATCTCCATCCTTGACTCCACTAATCTCCCTTCATTTTCCATGGGCCCATCCCCCGGCAACCACACACACAGCCTTTTTCCTTATTTTGCTTTAGCTTCTGCTTATGGGAGACATTCAACCCTTGACTTTCTGAGCCTAGCTTTACCAGAAAGTGCTGTTCTTTACGGCTGAGTAAAAGTCCATTTCCCCAAATCACATTTTCTTGATGCGCTCATTTTTGACACTCATCTGGGCTGATTCCATAATCTGGCTATTGTGAATTGTGCTGCTATAAACATTGAAGGGCCTGTATTGCTATAGTATGCTGATATTAGTTCTTTCAGATAAATACCAAGGAGTGGGGTAGCTGAGTCATACGGTGGTTACATTCCTAGTTTTTAGAGGAATCTCTACACTGCTTTTCGGAGTGGTTGTATTAATTTGCAGTCCCACCAACAATGCATGAGTGTACCTTTCCCCCCACATCCTGGCCAGCATTTTTTATTATTTCTCTTCTTGATAATTGTCATTCTCACCAGACTGAGACAAGATTTCAATGTAGTTGAATTTCTCTGATTGCTAGGGATGTTGAGCATTTTTTCAGATATTAATTGGCCATTTATAGTTCTTCTTTTGAGAAACGTTCATTTAGTTCTTTTTCCCATTTATTGATTGGGTTATTACTATTTTTTTGTGTTAATCTTTTTTAGTTCTTTGTATATTTCAGATATTAATTCCCTGTTAGGGGAGCCACTGGCAAAGATTTTCTCCCATTCTTCTGGCTTTTTCTTCACATGCTTAATTGTTTTCCTTTGCTGTGCAGAGCTTTTTAGTTTGATGGCCTCTCACTTATTGATTCTTGGTTTCATTTCTTGAGTTTTAGGGGTCTTGTTAAGGAAGTTTGTGCCTGTGCCAACATGTTAGAGTGTCGACCCAATATTCTCTTCTAGCAGTTGTGAAATTTCTGGTCTAATTCCCAGGTCTTTGATTCACTGTGAATCGACTTTTGATCAGGGTGAAACTAGGGATCTGATTTTATTCTTATACATATGGAGATTCAGTTTTCCAAGCACCATTTGTTAAAGAGGCTATCTTTTCTCCAATGTATTTTTTTTTTTTTTGGCACTTTGTCAAGAATCAGATGACTGTGTTCATGTGGGTGTGTCTGTGTGTTCCATCCTATTCCATTGGTTTCCATGTCTCTTTTGAGGCCACTGCCATTCTGTTTTTGTTACTGTAGCTCTGCAGTGTGATTTGTGTTCAGATATTGTGATGCCTCCAGCATTGCTCTTGCTCAGTATTGCTTTGGCTATTCTGGGTCTCATTTTTCCTAACGTATTTTAGGACTGTTTTTTTTTTTCCTAGTTCATTGAAGAATATCATTGATATTTTGTTGGGGATTACATAGAACCTATCTAAAGCTTTTGGTAGTACAGCCATTTTGGCATTATTAATTCTGTCTATCCAAGAACATGGGACTCTTTCCATCTTCTAAGGTATTTAAATTTCCACCTTCAGTGTTCTACAGTTTTCATTGCAGAGATCTTTTACCTCTTTGGTTATATTTATTCCCAAGTATTTTTTTGAAAGTTATTGTGATGGGTTTGCCCCCAGAAACTTAGTGAGGTCCTAAGCAACTTACTGAGAATCTATATTTCAAAATGAATATTAAAAGGGCAGGGGATGTAACTCAATGGCTAGGTGCCCTGGGTTAAATCTCCAGTACCAAGGAATAAATAGATAATGAACAAACAGGTGAGTGAAAAATCAGTAGAGAAAGGAAAATAGGAAGAGGGAGGATGGATGGGAAAGAGGAGGGGACAGGGTTCACAATCAAATTCCATGCATGTATGATTCTCTCCAAAAGAATCCAAGTATCAGCACTATTGGCAATAACAAAAAGTCAAGACTTCATTTTATTAGTAAGATAATGGATAAATTGCTATTTTTCATGCAGTTTACAACTCTGCAACATTTTGTTAAAATGTTTGAACCAGGTCTACATGTCTTCAAGGACAAAGTTAAAAACAATGTTGAGAGGGGCTGGGGATGTGGCTCAAGCGGTAGCGCGCTCGCCTGGCATGCGTGCGGCCCGGGTTCGATCCTCAGAACCACATACTAACAAAGATGTTGTGTCCGCCGAAAACGAGAAAAAAAATATTTAAAAAAAAAAACAATGTTGAGAGATGTGTAGAGAATAATACCACTTACATTAATTTGAAAAACATGAAATAATTTATAGTAGAGTTACGAACACACATGTGCACACCTTGCACATAAGCTTTAGGATAGGCATGGGGAAGAAAGAGTGGAACTTCACAGCTGTCTGTAAAGATAGCTTCTTTCTTCTTATCTTGTTTTCCTCTTAATTCTTTTTGTTAAGGGAGAAATCTGAAGCCACTGTCTGAAGTTGTTATTTAGTGTAAATTAGGAATTTTATTACTCTTTTGTATTTTCTCAGATATTTTATAACTAAAATTTTTTTATATGGAAAAATTTTGAAAATGGCAGCTAAGGTGGCCCTGGGTGTAGATGATTGGAGGAATAGGAAAAAGTCACAAGAAATGAGAAAGTCAAAGAATTTGCAGACCAAGCTGTCATTCATGTACAGTACTATTAAGAAGCCTATCAAAATATTAGTCTAGGGTGATACCAAGAATGTGCATGATTTGCAAACCCTTGGGTTAATTCACATAGAGAATATCTTTTGAGTAACACTGGGCTAGGGTATATTTTATTTTAGGGTATATTGTGTGAACTTTTCAGTTTGTTAAGAAGATGGAAGGAAGGGTGAAGAAAAGATTTTGAGAGGTCAAAATCTTCAGAGAATGTGGTTGAATGACAAGGAGGAGGTGGATGGATGACCACAATAAGATCAGGGACCTGCTTACTAGAACAAGGAAAAATAATTCTACTTCCTGTTCCACAGACATTCCTTCAGACCTCTGTAGAAGATGCTTCCCACTGCCTGCACTACACTCCCACTAGGTGTTTGGGCAGGGTGGAATGTGAGTGGACACAATTCAATTTAGAGCAAATATATTGCGGAGTGCAGTGGTACATGCCTGTAATTCCAGCAGCTGGAGAGGCTGAGGATTATGAGTTCAAAACCAGCCTCAGCAACTTAGTGAAGCCCTAAGCAACTCAGTGAAACTCTGTCTGAAAATAAAATATAAAAAAAGGGCTGGGGTTGTGGCCCAGGGTTTAAGTACCCTTGGGTTCAATCCAAAGCACAAAACTAAACATGTTTTTTGAGCTCCCCCTGATTGAATCAAGTTAAATTTACTCATCGCCTCCAGCAAGATGATGTTCACTCCTTTTTACACAGGATGTGTGCTGTTTATAAGGAGCATAGCTGTACTCAGCATACTTTCAGGTAAGGGGTTAAAGCTGCCATCAAAGATTCTGTCTGAACTTGCAGAGGACCCTGTAGGGAGGGGAAGATGAGTAACTCTTATGGGGGTACTAGGTCATTTTCCCTTCTATTTTTCTAGAGGAGGGTTGAGGAGGAGCTGCTGAATAGGACCAAGGGGTGGAAGAGGCAACTTGTGCATGCAGTAAAGAGCCGTACTCACCTTTCTTGACTGTGTGACTGATCAGCCAACAGTAAGATTCTTTCCCTCCCTTCAATGACAGATTGCTGCGCTCTATCAAAAGCATAGCCTTGGATTTATGTTTATTGTTTCATAGTTATACAAGGGGCTATCACTCATGTTATTGCTTTTTATGGATTAATTCAGTAATCACACAAATATTTATTAAGTATGTCACCAGTAGCACCTTGATTCCACATTGGCTCTAGCTGCGGGGTTCTTTCTCTTTTGCCCTTAAAAGCCAGACTTTCCCCCAAGAATGATTTACACACATATCTCCATTTTATTACCTCTTGTCCATGACTCAACCTCCTTCAATCAACCTGAACAACTCTTAAGATCACCATGTTATTAAATCCAGCAGAGCTTATTTATCCTCACCTTACAGGTTTTCAATAGCATTGATTTCAGTGGATCCCATCCTTCTTCTTCAACAATCTTTTTCCTGGGCTTTCATGAAATCATTGAAATCTCTCTCCTCCCTCATATCAAACCCATCACCCAGCCCTGTTAACTGGCTTGCTTAGCTGTCTCAACTATTTTATTATACTTCAAGCTACATTGCCTCTTGCATGGTCTACTGAAGTAGCTTCCTAATTGATTTCCTCCCTTTCCTCATTTGTTCTAACTCTGCTCAAATTAGTTCTCCACCCACCAGTCAGAATAATATTTTGAAAATTCAGTTTTGATCAGGTTACACTAATGCTCAAAATTGTTTAGTGGTTCCCTATTCTCAAAGATAAAATGTCCTAATATGGCTTAGGAGGCCTTATGTGCTCTGGCTCTCACCTGTTTTTCCATTTTCAGTTTTCCACACCACCTCTTGCTTTCTGGGGAGCAGCACGTTGGTCTTTCCTATTTTCCTCCTGTGAATGCATCAGCACATGTACAGCACCAGTTCTAGACCATTCGTTTGGTCAATCCCTACTCATTGATTAGCTCTCACCTCAAAATTTAGTTCCTAAAAGAGGGGCAGATAATACATGAATGATAGAATTAATTCTAAGAAATAATAGAATTAGTAAAACATTCTCAACTGTCAATATAGTAATGGACTCAAGGGAGGATCATCAATGGATGCTTTCCCCACTAGGGGAAAGTTTGTTGGGAATAGGATTGTTTGTTGGGGTTCTCCCACAGACCACTTCATTTTTCAAGGGATGATTCTCTTGCATGGGAAAGTCTGGCAGACACCTGCTGAACCAAGCAGTCTCACTTGGTTTCCCAATAGTCAAACAGCCCAAAATGATGTGTCTCCCATGAGATGGATAAGAATTATGCAGTGTTACCAGTGAAGTCTTACTGTCAACAGTGTTTAACTTGAATCAAATGATAAAATATTAGAAATGCATAAAAATATCATTAAATGTCATTAAAATGAAGAAATAACAACAAAAGATGGGAGACTGAAGTGATTTAAATAAATGCAAATGTGACATTGAATTATAAAACAAATGAAATTCAAGGACAAGTAAACCAAATAAGATATGTAGGATGATTGGGGAAATTTGAATTCGATTTGTATGTTAGATGACATTATAGAGTCATGCTGATTTTCTCAGAGATGATGCTATAAAGGTTATATGAAAGAGTGTCTTTGTTCTTTTTAAACACATGATGAAGTGTTAAGGATAAATTGTCATGATGCCTGCAACTTACTTTCAAATATTTCAGCTAAAAAAACCTCTCTCCCTCTCTTTCTCTCTCTGTCTCTTTCATGGTTTCAGAGGTTTAGTCTATGGTAGGCAGACTTCATTGGTCTGGGCCCAAAGTGAGGCAGAACATCATGGTGGGAGGGTGTGGTGAAGGAGCACTGCTCCACTCATGGTGACCAGGAAGGAAAAGTGGAGGAGGAGACAAAGGTGCGGGGAGGAAGGGGCTGCATGGAAGATGGACCCTTCCAAGGCACAAGCCCACTGACCCACCTCCAACTAGGCCCCACAGGCCTACAGCCATCTAGTCAGTTCATTCCAACTCGGATGGGCTGATTAGGTTTCAGCTCTCACAATCCAATTGTTTCACCTCTAAATATTCCTGAATTAGCACAGGAGCTTTTGGGAGGACACTTTACCTCCAAATCATAACACCCAAACTCATTCATTTTTATTGCATTATTTTTCTCTGTAGGTTTGAAAAATTTCAAAATAAAAGATTGGAGAAAAATAGGGAAGGCTGGACGGATTCATGTGGTACTGGGTTAGAGTTGGAGACACCATTACGAAATCATGATATTTAGTTTAATATAGGTACAAGTGGATATATATATATATATATATAAATATTTATAGTTATGTCCATATATAAGGGTTAATATACACACACATGTCCCCTTGCTTTGTCATCTGAGAAGACCAAGAAGCAATGACACTCCAAGGTCTATGAGCACACTCAGGCCCAGATCTTGGTTTCTAATACCATTTCCCAGTAATAGAACCAGGGCTTCTTGGAGGAATGGTTGATTCTATGACTGGGGAAGAAAATGTGTGGTTTGGGTGTCTTATAATGCCAGAGAATAGAAAAAGAGTTGAAAAGATCCCCCACAATGATAGAGGTATGTCCAAGGGCTACATGGTAAAACACTGGAACAACTAGAAAAATAAAATAAATGTATAATAAAAATTGTAAAATATATATCCACGAGTACATAGTGATATAAATAATTGAATAAATAAGTGGGGGAGGGAGAACAGACTTAGCTTCATAGAGTGTAATTCCAAATAATTCATGTAGCTGCCTGTGCATGGCTTCCTTCCAAAGAGTTCAGTTTGGAAAGGGGTGAGGGTGGGAGGCCAGAAACTTTACATTGGAGAAACCTGACAAACACTACCTGCACCAGGTGATCAAGGTCAAGATCAATAATCATAACTCATGTTGCTAGTATATACCCTTGACATAATAATGGTGAAGCATGGACTTCAATTAATAATAATGTATTGATATTGTGGCACTAATAACAAATGTATGCACTAATGTTAACAATAGGGGATATGGGTTGTGGGGTATATGAGAACTTTTCTTACTATCTTTGCAACTTAGAAATAAAATATAAAACTCTTTTAAAATAGTTTTGCTTACTTTTCCAGGGAAGTCTTTCCTGATGAAGTCAGAGACTATCCTTAAGTGTCCTTGTAGCACCCAGCACGTCTCCTCTATGGAATGGATGGTACATTTCCATCCCTCCATAATGCAAGCTCACTGAAGGCAGACACTTTGTTTCCTCAGTAGCTAGAATCATCCCTGGTTTAGGGTGGACCCTGGTAAAATATTTGTTGGATAAATATACGAAAGTGTATATTTGATTAGTGACCCTCTCTTCTAATAGACTGTTTCACCGGGGCAGGGGTTGGCTTTGCTCACTGTTGGAGCTTGAGTACTTTTAACTGGGCCCAGCCAGTGCTGGTACTCAGGAAAGTGTTGGTAGAATGAATAAAAAAAATGAGTGAAAGCCAGGTATGTGCTAGGTGTGGTGCTATGATAAACAAGACACAGCGTGGTCCAGGCTCATCCTTGGCCAAGCTGGAAGGCTGGGGAAGCCATTGTTTGTTGAGGAGGGGTCTTCTTAGTTTATGTCTACATAGGGCTCATTCATTTTCCCAAGCCAAGGAAAGGAAAATTAGCTGCTCTCTAGGGTCTGGAGAAGTGGTCAGTGTAGAAAGCTCAGGCCTCTCAAAAATGTGGAATAACAATGGGTGAGAGGCCAGCTGAACCCCATGTCAGGGCAGTCAAGACAAAAAGGGAATTATGACCCTTGAGATATTTTAAATTTTGTGAGGGCAGAAATCAACCCTGCTGATACTTTGATGTTTCAGCTTCCAAAACTGGGAGAAAAAATAAATCTCTGCTTCTTATGGTATTTGGTTATGGCAGCCCTAGCAGACATAGATTCTTCTGAGTGAGTGGAAACACGCAAAGGCAAAGAGGTCATGGGCAGGCTTCCTAAAGTAGTGCTTCTTTTACGCTGAGCATGTGCTGACTGCCTGGGCTCTTGTTAGAATTCAGATTCTGACTTTTAAGGTCTGACTTGAGATTCTGCCATGTCCCAAGGGTAGCAGAGTCTTTGAATCATGCTTTGAGTAGCAAGGTTTTGGAGAAGCACCATCTTGGGTCCAGAAGTTCAGAGGCTTGTCTTTGATTTGGATGATCTTGGGTGACTTTAGAGAAAAATGGGTGAGGTGGTTGGAGTGTATCCCCCCACATCTCATGTGTTAGAAACTTAATCCCCAAATTCACATGGAAAAGGTACTCAAAGGTGACACATTTAGGGGGAGGTTGGGTCACAAGGGCCATGGATTCAGGGATTAATGGGCTGTGGAGGAAGTGGCTCTCTTATAAAGCAAACTATCTCTGGAATGCTTGCTTTGCTTGTGATGCCCTCTGCCATGTTATGATGCAGCAAGAAGGCCCCTGCCAAATACCGGCACCTTGATATTGGACTTCTCAGTATCCAGAACCAAGAGTCAAATAAACCTCTAATCTTTATGAAATACCTAGTCTCAGGTATTTTATTATAGCAATAGAAAATGGACTAAAAATGGGAAGCCTCTTTCAATTCAGTTTAGCAATTAATGAGTACTTTTCAGCTATAACACCCTGTACTGGCTTGTGGAGCAGCCCCCGCTCCCTCCCCCCGAGGTGGGCCAACTAGCAATGAATCATCCAGCACAGGGGGACAGGGGTGCAAGGCAAGGGCTTATCCAAAGCCTGGGCACTCTTTTGTCTGGGGAGAGCCAATTTTATTCTATTGCAGGTAATAAAGGATGAGGTTTGCCTATCAATCATGCAGAGCTGCTGGGAAGACAACTGTTTCATCAAAACTGAAGAAAAACTAGATTAGTTTTTGAAAGGAGTGGGAGGAAGCTGAGTGTTATTTGTTGATGTCAGTGACCTTGATGATTCCAAGTAAGATTCTCTTTCGGTTTCTGCCCTTGGGTCCCGTTCCTTGTGTGTAGGCATCACTCTCTTCCCACGCCTTGTCTGAGAAGATGCCTGGCTGGCCATCGGGGGTCAAAGTCAAGTGTGCCCCTACGTCATTTTAATACATCTTTTTCTCCACTGAAGCAATCAAGACTCCTTGAGGAACAATGGCAAAGAACAGTTTCTAATGCTCACATAAATAAGTAAGCTATTCTTCACAGGCTCATTTTCCAAAGCTCCAGGAAGATGATTTGTGATGGAAATTAGGCATGAGATACTGCTGAGAATTACAAAATGGTGGGTATTTGTTATTATTGATTAATTAACCTATAAATAGGCTACAAAAAAAGACTAAGCCTGAGAAAGATGAGATGGAGCTCCATTTGAACTCTTTCATGATCAAATGGAAGGGTTGGGACCAGGCCTTGAAGAGCAGCCTATGTGTGTGTGTGTGTGTGTGGGGGGGGGGGGGATCTTTAGGAGGTGGTTTAGCTGGGAAGAGCTAGAATTTCTTTTTTTTTTCATTCCACCTTTTTAATTGGAAAATTATATAAATTTTACATAATGGTGCGATTCATTATTATTTGTTTGTACATGCTCGTGATATGACAGTATGATTTCTCTTCTCCACTGATTTGCCTTCAATTCTTGTGCGATCTCACTCCCCACCTTTCTTTTCCTTTTTCCTCTCAAACATCCACACAGGAGAGAAAACATAAAATACTTGACTTTCTGAGTTTGACTTATTTTGCTTAACATAATATTCTCAAATTCCATTCATTTTTTTTTTTTTGCAGATGACACAATTTCATTCTTCTTTATGGCAGAATAAGACTCCATTGTGCATATAGACCACATTTGTCCATTCTTCCATTGACAGACACCTAGGCTGGTTCCATATTGTGAATTGTGCTGCTATACACATGGGTGTGCGTGTATCACCATGGTATGATGACTTGAATTCTTTAGGAGAAATACCAAGGAGTTGTGTATCTGGGTCATATGGTGGTACTATCCCTAGTCTTTTGAAGAACATCTATGCTGATTTCCATAGTGGATGTAATAATGCAATCTTACCAATGGTGTAAAAGTGCTCCTTTCCCCCCACATCTTTCCCCAAAGCTAGGATTTCTGTAAGGAATTATTTACAGAGAATGTTGGGCCTATTGAGTTTTTGTTTGCTTCTTTCAATATAAAGGACCCACACCCATAGTATTTGTATTGCCCCTGTTCCTCTGGGTGGAAGGATGCTGCTTTCACTGGAGCTCAGCAAGTGGGAGACTGAGCGTTCTCATCTCATTCATGCCAGCACTCCTCTGGCCCCAAGGTTTAGCACTGGGAGAGAGTTTTTGCTGCCTTCCTTCTTGCCCTTTAAAGGGACAGCTCAGGAGCAGAGCAGGCCAAGTTCTCCTAGGAAGGACCTTGGCAACATGGGGTTGTGGAGCAGAATCACCTGTTCCTTCCTCTCTAAATACAGCCCACCCTGGTTCTGGAGCACAGGGGGAATCCAGAGACCCATGCCTTGCTGCATCCATCACCACCCATTCATCGGGGTCAGCTCAGAGAAGGCCACACGGTGTGACTGAGGTCATTAGAACAAGGCTGGCCTTCCCCTATTAAAAAAAAAAACTGTCAGCTTTCCCTCTTTCCCTGTCTTATAGTGATGTGCCATTAGGGCACAGGAAGCTGCTGTTTCACCTAATACCTGTGTTCAGAATTTAATCAGCTGCCCAAGTTATACCATAGACTAGTGGAAAGAGAAAGTGAGTCATCACAAACACCAAATGAATCATCAGAAACACCAATGAATCATAACTAATTTAACTATAAATTTAATGCAATCATATATGCGTTGCAGAATAGGCTAGATCAGCTTCTCCTTGTCCTCCTCCTCCTTTTTGTTTTAATTGTCATTTTGTGGTTGGAGGCATGTGCATGTGTCATAGGTCCTGATTACAAAAGAATTCCCTCCAGTTCTTTCACAACCCAGCTTTAAACTTTTCTGAAATATATCACCTCCTCTAAATCCTTAGCTATGCTAATGAAGAGAAGGAGAGAGAAAACTCAAGTCACTAACATCCATGGTGAAAAAGGAAATATCCTGATGGACACTACAGAAATACAGAAGATAATTAGAAATTATTTTGAAAATTTGTACTCCAATAAAATAGAAAATATCAAAGGCATTGGCAAATTTCTAGAGTCATATGATTTACCCAAACTGAATCAGGATGATGTACACAAGTTAAATAGATCAATTTCAAGCAATGAAATAAGAGACACCATCACAAGCCTACCAACCAAGAAAAGCTCAGGACCAGATGGATACACAGCTGAGTTCTACAAGACCTTCAAAGAAGAACTAATACCAATATTCCTTAAATTATTTCATGAAATAGAAAAAAAGAGGGAACATTTCCAAACTCATTCTATGAGGCCAATATCACCCTGATGCGAAAACCAGACAAAGACACATCAAAGAAAGAAAACGTCAGACCAATATCTCTAATGAATATAGATACAAAAATTCTCAATAAAATTCTGGCAAATTAAATACAAAAACATATAAAAAAGATAGTGCACCACAATCAAGTGGGGTTCATCCCAGGAATATAAGGTTGGTTCAACATACAGAACTCAATAAGTGTAATTCATCACATCAATAGACTTAAAATAAGAATCATATGATCATCTCAATAGATGCAGAAAAAGCATTCTACAAAATATAACACCCTTTCATATTCAAAACATTAGAAAAAAACTATGGATGACAGGAACATATCTCAACATTGTAAAAGCTGACTATGCTAAGCCCCAAGCCAACATCTTTCTAAATAGAGAAAAATTGAAGGCATTCCCTCTACAAACTGGAACAAGACAGGGATGCCCTCTTTCACCACTTCTGTTTAGCATAGTTCTTGAAACTCTAGCCAGAGCCATTAGACAGATGAAAATAAGAACTCAGATTATCACTATTTGCCAACGATAAGATTTTATAACTAGAAGATCCAAAAAGCTTCCACCAGAAAACTTCTAGAATTAATAAATGAATTCAGCAAAGTAGCAGTATATAAAATCAACACCCATAAATCAAAGGCATTTCTGTATATCAGTGACAAATCCTCTGAAAGAGAAAGTAGGAAAACTACTCCATTTACAATAGCCTCAAAAAAATTAAAAATACTTGGGAACCAACTTAATGAAAGAGGTGAAAGAACTCTACAATGAAAACTACAGACTGCTAAAGAAAGAAATTAAAGAAGACCTTAGAATATGGAAAGATCTCCCTTGTTCTTGGATAGGCAGAATTAATATTGTCAAAAAGACCATACTACCAAAAGCACTATACAGATTTAATGCAATTCCAATCAAAATCCCAATGACATTCCTCATAGAAATAGAAAAAGCAGTCATGAAATTCATCTGGAAAAAATAAGAGACCCAGAATAGCTAAAGCAAGCCTTAGCAGGAAGAGTGAAGCAGGTGGAATCACTCTAGTTATTTTTCTTTAAAAATATCATCTAGTTATTCTTCTTCCATGGTTAATAGCATCTGTTTGGTAGAAATACTGGGAATCATGTGCTTGCAAAGTCTTGAAAGAACTGGAGGATTGGAAGTCTGGATGCTGTCACCAGACAAGGTGCCCAGCATCACCTGTCAGGTAGAATCCTCAGCATAAAATTGCTGCTATCATGACTTCAGTTCTCCCAGATGTTCACACCCATGAAGCCTGTGACAAGATGGGAGAATCTGGCCCTGTTCTCATGGTGTACGTTAGACCTTTCTTGTCAGCCGGCACCTTGGTTGAAAGAAGGCCTTCATTTCCTGCCTACCGTCCAAATTTTGTTCTGATATCTTATGGGTAGAAGCTAAATGACATATGGAATCTAGCTGCAAGAGAGTCCAGAATGTAGCTGTTAGTCCTTTAGCCTTGCAATACAACTTTTATTTTAGCTTTTAGCCTGTGCAGTACAGAAGAAGGGAGTGAGATGCCAAGGGCCAGGGAGTGAGATGCCAGGGCCCAGGGGATTATAACTAGTACCACTTTGGTCCTGTGACTCCCTTCTTTTTCCTGGATTTCCTACCAATTTGATCATTCCTTCTCTGCCTCCTCTGTGTACTTTTCCTCAGCTTATTCCTTAAAATGTAGTGTTTGCTAGGGATCTACCTGGCTACCTCTTTCCTTTCCACTCCACCTGCTCTCCTTCTGATTGACTTATCTTCTACTTATTAACTCCCACACAGTGATCCCATGGTCACCTCAAACTCCTCGGGTTTGAAGCAAAACTAGGTAGCTTCTCCAACCCTGTTTTCTTTCCTTCCATGGTTAATAGCATCTGTGTGTCATCTGAGTTAAAAAATGGTGTCAAGCTCGGCTCATTTCTTTTATCCTCCACTTTTAAATCAATCACCAAATCAGTTGATTACACTCCTTCCATATTTCTCACAACCTCCCCTTCTCTCTCTCATTCCATGTCATTGTTCCAATATGGGTACTTTCCCCTGCTCCCTTGAACTACTGAAGCCACCTTTTAATCACTTTTTACCTAAGTAACATTCTGACTTTCTGGGTGGCCCTTTTGTCTTGAGTCCTTCCCCCTCTACTACCCATCTCTTTTGCTCATTATCATCATCGTGATCTTTTTTAATGTGAAAATCTAAATATACATATTAATTTCCTGTGTAAACCTTTTCTTATTTGCCTGTGCTCATGAAATTAAGTTTAAACATTGTAAGATGGTCCCATGGGTTGAATTGTGTTTACCACAAGATATATTCAAGTCCTAAGCCCCACTCCCTATACGTGGGACCGTATTTGGAAATACATTCTTTGCAGATATAGTCAAATTATGATGAGATCCCACTGTATCCGGATGGGCCGTACTCTAGGGACCGTGTCCTTGTAAGTAGAGGGTGTCAAGTTCAGGTTCCTGTTGCAGATGGTTTGAATTCCACCAGAAATTGAATGTAGGCAAAGGTGTGAGTCTTGATATTATCTGCCTTGCCTAAATCGGCCTCTTTCCAAACAGTTTGTAATGTCTTTCTGAGAATTCTCCATTTTTCTACCCTCTCTCCTCTCTGATCTGTTCTACATGCTTCCGCTTCTGGGTCCTAACCATGTTGCTCCTTGTCCAAGAATCACTGAAAACTCCTCACTTCACATAGGATAAGGTCCAAACCTTCCCAGATTATTCCCATCTTTCCTTTCTCTGGCTTCAGTCTGTTTCCAGGCTCACTGCCAGCTTCTCTCTTATTTTTCTGTTCTTTGGGAAAGACTTTCCACTTGAATCCAGCTCTTGAATTGCTATTTATTCTTCCAGGTTGAAGTGAGAGGTCAACTCTTCCCTAAAGCCTTTTTGGTTCCCTGATCACACAGAGAATTCTGTTGATACAGTGCGTTTTGCCTCCTGGCTGACTTCTTTGGCTGACTTCTCTGTGAGAATTTCTTCAAGAAGGAGGGAATAGTTTCAGTCCAATCCAGAGATTGTCATGTTTGCCTGTGATGTTTCTTAGTTATGCAAATGTTTTCTAGAACTCAAGGGCGTGCTTCCTCATTTTTAGAGAGAAAATCAAAGCAATGTATGAGGACTTCAAGGAGACAGATGAAAATCTCCAGAAGAACCTTCCCTTAATCTGAGTAGCAGTTGATTTGGTGGCCTCAGGCGCCACTTAGCTGTTCGTGGAGGTTGTGTGTGTTGATGAAGAATCTGCAAAAACATCTCCCCATGTGTTAATACAACGGATTGATAAAGAAGGCCATACTCTAAACCAGATGCTTAATTATGAGGGGGAAAAAAAACCTTCAATAAGAAACATATGGCACCCAGAATCTACATTTCAAAGGAGATCAAAGTTTCCAAGAACTGGATTCTGTGAAGGACTGATTAATCTTGGGTACAAATGCTGGGAGAGTGTTAACTATGTTCCAAATTTAATTAGGATTTTTTTAACTTTTTTTTTTGTTGTTAGTGGTTTGGATGTAAAAATTACATAGTTTTTTTTTTTTTTTTTTCTCTCAGTTCTGGGGATTGAACTGAACCAGGGATGATCTGCCACTTAACTGTATCCCTAGCCCTTTTTATTTTTTTGTTTTGAGACAGGGTCTCACTAAGTTGCTCAGGCTGACCTTGAACTTGTGATTCTCCTGTCACAGCCTCTGTCATGGTTTAGGTATGAGATTTCCTCCAAAAAGGTGAATTGGTTGGGTTATGAGAGCCTTAACCTAATCAGTGCATTAATCCACTTGCATGGATTAACTGTAGGGAGGGTGTGTCTGGAGGAGGTAGGTCACTAGGGGACGTGCCATCGGGTATATATTTTGTCACTGGGTCAGTGAGGACTCTCTCTCTCTGCTTCCTGATTATCATGTCCTGAGCTGCTTGCCTTGGCCATACCCTTCTGCCCTGACCTTCTGCCCTCACCTCAGGCACAGAGCAATGGAATTGGCTGTTTATGGACTGAGACCTCTGAAACTGTGAGTGCCAAATAAACTTTTCCTCCTCTGACATTGTTCTTATCAGGTCTTTTTTGTTACAGCAACAAAAAGGTGACTAAAACAACCTCCCAAGTACTTAGAATTATAGGCCTAGGCCACTGCATCTGGATAAATTACATAGCTTTTGAGTGGTCTTTGCATAGTCCTCTTTCCCCAAGTAGGCCTGTTCCTTTCAGTGTGGACTTTTATAGAACTCTGTTTTTCAGAAGCACATATATGATGGAACAGTAGGAACTGCTGAGATGTATGTTTGGCATTTATACTCTGCCTTTAAAAATTTTTTTTTTAAATGATATAGGAGGTTGAACCCAGGGCCTCATGTATGCTAGGCAAGCCTTCCACAACTTAGCTACATCGCCAGCCCTTTTAGTTTGATTTTGAGACAGGGTCTTGCTAAGTTGCTCAGAATGACACAAATTTGTGATCCTTGTGCCCCAGCCTCCTGAGTCACTGGGATTACAAGCCTGGGCCACCACCCTCAGCTCCTCCTCTATTTACCTGTCTACAGATCTGCCTCCCTCTTTCAATCAAAAATGCAGAGACAAGGTTGGAGTCTTCTTTGTGTTTTCTCATGTTCATTGGTGAGTGGATATTTTTGTAGTTTATAGAAGGGTCTCTAGGTGCTGCTTGGTGTAGAACATGGCACAACACTTGAAGACACACCCTGTTGAGGTTGATTGAGCTGATTCCTTGTCCAACTTGGCTGTCTTCAACATGGCAGTCACGTTTCCAATGTAATAGTAAATAAGGGGATTCTTCCTTATAATTTTGCATAGGGATTTGGAATTTATTTATTCTTCCTTTTAACTTTTTTTTGTTCTTTTTAGATATACGTGACAGTAGAGTGTATTTTGACATGTTATACATACATGGAGTATAACTAATTTGGATCCCATTCTTGTGGTTGAACATGATGTGGAGTTATACTGGTCATGTATTCATATATGAACATAGGAAAGTTAGGTTGAATTTATTCTACTGTCTTTGGGATTTGAAATTTAAATCTTTGTTTTGGACTTAGAAAAGTCATTTTGAATGTTTTAATTTAATTTTTAAAACCAGAGCATTTTTATTTGATTTAATTTTTAATCTAGAATATATAACTTATTAATTAATTTTATTTATCAATTGACTTTATTTTAAGCAGTACATAAAAGCATAATGGAGTGATATATGATTGGAATTTAAGTTTGGTCCTCAGGGTGATCGGTGTGGTATACTTGTAGCCAGTTCAAATCCCATCACTATTGTTAGTCATGAAGTAACCTTAAATTGTTTTATTTCTTCCATCTCCCATCTCTTTCTCTTATAATTATATACTGACATCCAACCTCATTTCAAAGATATATGAGATTGCTCTCAAAGGAGCAGTATATATAAGCTAATAAGATTCAAAATACAAGAGAGAAAGAAAAATGGTATGGTGAAAAAAAAGTAGAATAGCCTGAGCTGATAAGCAAGGAGGCTGTGTACAGGATTGGGGCCATAAGACCCTCTGCCAGGGATGGAAAAGAGGTTTCATCTAAAGTGTCTAGAAGTGGCTTTTTGGAGTGCTGTCAGCATGGTTTCACCTGGGCCTGGTGTGGAAAATCTCTGAGGTGCATAAATGAAACCAACACAGGGCGTGAAAGGATGAGCTGGTAGCATTATTGTCACACATTGGCCAGAATCATCCTATAAATTTTTATCCTTATATTATTGTTAATTATTGTAATATATTATCCTTATAGATAATAACACCAATTCCACAGGTGACCTCGTTTAAATGAAATAATGCATGAGAAAGTGCCTGACATAGAACTTCACATGGAATCACTGCCTGTTATCTTGGTTTCCTTTTAAAGCTATGGGAGTATTTCTCAGTTCATTGGTCAAATACGTTCAAAATAGGATAGTTTGTTAAATATGGAAAATTTGATCAAGGCTGAGACTTTTTATTTAGTCTCCATTTTTAGTGGTATACTAGATAGAGTAGATAGAGTACAGAGACAAAGCTAGGTCTTCTCTCTTGTGACTGTATGATTTTTAAGGAAGACATGAAAATATGTCTTCAGAGATACTGGGAACTAGTATCTAATACATAGAATAAATCAGTCGACTTGCACTGAAGATTTATATGACTCATCTATTTTGTTCTAATTTGTTATAATTGACAGCAGAATGCATTTCAATTCATATGGAGCACAGTTTTTCATTTCTCTGGTTGTAAACAAAGCAGAGTCACACCACTCGTGTCTTCATACATGTACTTAGGGTAATGGTGTCCCTCTCATTCCACCATGTTTCCTACCCCCATTCCCCTGTAGGAATCATCTAGATAACTATAAAATATTATTCATACTGCGATACACCCTCAGAAATCCTTTTTAATTTGTGTGGGGCAGGGTTCATATTTAAGGATTTTTTTGAAAAACTCATAGTTATTCTTATGTACAGACAATGATGAAAACCATCGGCACAGATAGTATGTACTGTAGAAGAGACAGTGAACTCAGTCTTGAGATGGTTTGGCCTTGGATGCTAGGGGGAACCTAGCACCAGAAGCAGGATCTGGCTCTTCTGTGGCAGGGCTCATGATTGAAGGCTCTTCCCCTTCTGGAGGACCTTCTCCATCTGATCCTGTTGAACTTCTTGTACCTTCACCATGGCTAAGAGCCCAGTTGCCTCAAGTTTATTCATTCTTCTAGATTCTCTCTCCCTTCCCCTGGTAGCTTCTGGTTCATCCTTGGGTCTTCCAGTTTGATTTCACTGGATTTTTGTATGTGTGTGTGTTGGGGAGGGTACTTTCATGGTTACCACCTTCACTTACTTCTTGCTAATCATCTCTCTGGGTCTTTTGGACTCTTACCATCAGCCTCACTTTAACTTCTGGCCAAAATGCTGTGGGAGTTTGTCTCCATGGAAGCTCTCTGATACTTCTCCCTGGCCTGTGGGAACTTGTTTCTGCTCTGAAGTAACTTATTTATTTATGACCTTTTATAGTAAATTGTTCCTCTTCCAATAAAGGTTAACTATAAAATTGAAAATTCACAAGGACCCTAGCATGAAGGAGAGACATAGATATTCACATTTTTCTAAAGGAAACTCAAAACACCACCACTTTTTCTCATATTTGTTTTTTAAGTATTTTTTTTAGTTGTTGATGGACCTTTATTTTATTCATTTATTTATATGTGGTGCTGAGGATGGAACCCAGTGCCTCACACATGCCAGGCAAGCGCTCTACCCCTGAGCCACAACCTCAGCCCCTCTCATATTTTTTATTGGCGCATTATAGTTGTACATAACAGTGGGATTTTTTCTTATATATCCATACATGCACACACTACTACAGTATAATTTGGAAAACACCATTTTAGACCAGTAGTCTACTTTCAGAAATTTGATAGAGTTATGAGAGGATGGCTTTGGTCATCAGGTAGATTGGGATTTAAATTATGACTCTACTATCTGTTGTTGTGTGATCTAAAAAAATTACTTATGATTTATGGAAATCAATTTTCTTATCTTCAAAGTGAGCCTGATATTATCTATCCCCCATGGTTGTAAATATTTAAAAAATGAAATACATACAAAGCAGTATATGATGCTTGGCTTTTCCTCTAACCATAAACAGTTATAAAATGGGATAAAATATACAAAGCAATTCACTGAACCTCTGTTCAGTGAATTGCTTTGTATATTTGTACGGAGGGATGGTGATGCTTTGTACGGAGGGTTGGTGATGCCTGAGAGAAGGGAATGCATGAAGCGAACTCCACATTCGTCCTGGCTCTCTGACCAGGACCACTTCTCCTACTGTGGTGCAGGGGGTGCGGAGCCAGAGCACAGCAGCAGTCTTGTTGAACTGGGTTGGCAGAGACTGAAACGAGAAGTTCCTTAAGTAGTTGAAGTTGGTGGTTAGGGTACCAGAAAAGGGAACTGTGCAGGGAGGTTACCCTGGAATTCTGGGTGAGAATTTATAAGGGTTTTGGGGGCTGAGGTCTGGCTTATGGTGCATGTGATAATATTCCACAAACCCAGCTAAGAGCCTCTATATACCTGAGAGCTAAAGAAAGATATCACATATGCCTCAGTGTTAGAAAATATGGACATTCTAGTGCAGCTAGTGTGCAGAGATCATAGCGAGTGCCATGGGATATTAGTGGGAAGTCAAAAAAGACCACACATTAGGAAAAGGAACTGTGCCCTAGAGGGAGATCATGCCTTAGGACTCAAAACAAAACTAGTCTGTTATGGAGTGAAAGTCTGTGTCAAATTCTTAACCCTCACGTGACGGTATCAGGAAGTACAGACTTTAGAGGTCTTTAGATCATGAAGTGGAAGCCCTCATGAAAGGAATTAGTGTCTTTATAGGAAGAAACATGAGAAAGATGTGAGGATATATAGCCAGAAGATGGCCACTTGCTCACCAGGAAGAATGCTCTCATGAGACTCTGGATCTTCTGGTACCATGAGCATTAACAACCTAGCCTTCTGAATGTGAGAACTAAAGGAAGACTGCTTTGGAATATTACAGGCCTTTTTGGTTGGGTGCAAGTAATCTTCCCTCATATTGAACTTGAACTGCTTAAAAAACATACATGAAGGGCAGGGGTTGTGGCTCAGTGGTAGAGCACTTGCCTAGCACATGTGAGGCACTAGGTTCAATCCTCAGCATCACATTAAAAAGCAAACAAAAACAAAAACAAACAAACAAAAAACCAAACCATAAATGAAGTGCTTGAAGACTTCTTCCATGAGAGCTGCTTAAGGTAAGTTCTGATCTGGTTGGCCCACAAACTTACAAGCTTGTTCACTCTCTTTCCTTACCTTGGTCTGTGGAGGATTCTGAGAGGTACCACCTGAACCTCCCTTCAGTACACAGGCTCATTCTCCCAGCTGCTGGGAGTGTTAGTGGCTAATGGCTCTCTGGGAAGCCTATAGGACCCATCTCACCCAGAGTAATTCCTCTCTCCTCAGGGCATTTTGCATGTATCAACCCACAGGGTTGAAATGGGGATGCAAAAGCCTAGCGTCCTGGACTCCTTCAAGGCCAATGGGTTAACTGAGCTTCAATGCTCCTGGTGGGATGGGCTGAGGCCTTCACTGCAACAGCATCATCGTTCAGGTTCCCTCTTAGTCTAATCCTATCATCTTTACTCCCTTTCAGGAATTCCTATAAGCATCTTCTATAAATTTCTTGTGCAAAAATCATCACCTCAGAGTCTATTTCCCAAGGAACCCAACTCAAGACAGCTAGTGATAGAGGTAGGATTTTGCACTGGTTGGCTGGCAGTGAGGAGCCCATTGCGCATGGATGAGGGATCTGGAGAGCTCCTGGCAGGTTGTTGCAGGGCAATTGTTAAAATTTGTGCTTGTGATGACCCAGAATGGGAAATGTATACCAGAGAATGCACCATAGGGGCTGCGGTTGTGGCTCAGTGGTAGTGCTCTTGCCTAGCATGCATGAGACACTGGGTTCGATTCTCAGCACCATGTACAAATAAATAAAATAAGTGTCCATTAACAACTAAAAAAATAAAAAAAAAAGAATGCACCGTGGGAGCATTATTTCAGGCATTTGAGAGGTTTTGGAGAAGTAGTGCTTGCCAGGACAGTGGAATTGGATGACTTTTGTTGAGTGCTATCAATTGGCGAGAGACACTCAAAGGTTGAGGATGATTAATCATTAATTTAGGGTGATGCGTCAAAAAGCCTGAGAGCCTTTCAACAGCATAGTAAGAGATTGTCATCTCCTGAAGCTGGAGGGAAGAAAAAAACTATGAATTAGGCCCAGGCATTAATTATAAGCATTTTGGAATGTCATAGAAAGTTGAATTTGTAACCTGGCAAGTCTGGTATGTCAAGGTCAGGGTCAAAATTAAGAATGAACAACACCCTTAAACTTTGAATGGAAATATCTGAGTTGATATGGTTGGGCATATTGAATTCCCACATCTTTCTGAACCTTCTGGGCTGCAGAAACATTCCATCCCTCCTTGTTAAAGGTAGCACCTGCTTCCTAAATACACTGAAGAGTTGGCTACTTTGCAATGTGCCTTTTTCAGGATCTATTCCCAGCCCACCTCTAGGCCATCAGACATGATCAGTTCAAGATGCATCTAATTCTGGCTGCATGAATGTTAGTTCTTAGTTTCTTTCCTCTTTTTAGTGGTACTGGATATTGAACCCAGGTGTGTTTTTTTTTTAAACCCTAAACTACATCATCAGCTCTATTTATCTTTTTTTTTTTTTTAAAATTTTGAGACAGGGTCTGACTAAGTTTATCAGGCTGCCTTTGAACTTGCAACCTTCCTGCCTCAACCTCCTTAGTCACTGGGATTACAGGTGTGCACTATTGTACCCACCTTAAATATTGGCTCTTTTAGGGAGTGAATGTACCATCCAAAGGAGCTGCAGGTTCTAAGCAACATTTATTGGCAGCCATGGAGAGAGTCTACCTGGAACTAGACCCTGAAGGCAACGGATCAAAGGGGGAAGAAAACAAACTTGGAGAGGGAAAAATTTTGAATATAATAGCATTCTCTCAGGATACAGAAATTAACAACCTACTATGATTCTCAGATGGATTCTGGATGCTAGCACCCACTAGCAAACTATCCAATAGAAAGACTCAGAGGACACCATATTTACCAAGAGATGAGGAATGCCCTAGGGAGAGTCATCAGCCGGGCTGATGGTAGGTGATTCTGTTAGAGCACTGGATTCCCTGATAGCCATGGAGATGATAAGAACAGGAAGAACCACAGCCAGATGGCACAGAGCTCCCAATGAACAAAAGAGTTGAAGGGGCTGCCTTGGGGCCTGACCTGCAGAGTGCTATAGAGATGAGTAATGGGGCAAGAAAGATGGGTTGCCAACAAGGAAATCGTTCAGTTGAAGCTGGTAAAAGAGAGCAAGGATAGATTATCATGAGCTGAAGGCAACTGCTCCAGGCAAAAATTCATAATTCCTTACCCTGTTTCTTTATCTGCACCAGTTTTTAGGCCCAGAACCCAATGACTGAAGGAGCGACTGGATCCCCAAGAGGAAGAATCCTGCAACACGATAGCAAGTGTGTATGTGTGTAAGTGTATATGATTCTATGGGCTCACCTGAGAGTTGAAAGGGACCTAGGTCATTTACTTGGTAATTGTGCCCTGGAGGACAGGGAATAACCAGACATTTTGAGGACTGTTGGACACAGCATTTGTATAGTCATTTATACCTGCACCTGAAGCATTCCCATGGCTAGTTAGGGTGGGGACATTTGGAGGCCAGATAATAAATAGAGACCTGGTTCAGCTTTGTTTCAAAACTCTTCCTTAGGCCCAAGCTCCCATCGAGTGGTTTCATAATACACTTTTGAACTGGACATACTTAGTAGTTGAAAGAATTCACACATTTGAGCCTAGAACTATGCTGAAAGAGCTCGTAGAATGGGGAAGGTCCAGTGGAAACCTCTGACTCTTCACCCTCCCTAAAAAGGTATTAATACAAAAGTTGCATCGTATCCTGGGGTGAATGGAGGTCAATGCCACTCTTGAGGATCTAAGGGATACATGGGTGGTCACCCCTTCACATGCCCATTTAACTCACTCATTTGTCGCCTACAAACCCATATGGGTCCTAGGAATTGACTCCCTTCAGTCCAACTAAGTAGAAGCCTTAATCGCAGCTGCAGTGTGAGATGTGTATCTTTGATAGAGTAGATTTACATGGCCTGGTGGTATATGGCCATTCATCTGGCAAATGTATTATTTTTTCTATCCCTTTTGGGAAAGAATGTCAGAAGCAGTGTGCATTAATGTTGGAACAATGGTTTTACATTTAGCCTTTTTCTAGGTTTATGTTAACTCATGCTCTCTGTCATAATATAATTGAAAGCAACTAAAGCCATGTGAACATTCTGTAATACATGATATTGGACTACTACACTGATGACATTATGTTAATTGAACTGATGAGAAAGAAGTGACAAGTACATTGGAGGCCTTGGTAAGACACATGCAGTCCAGAAAGTAAGAGAGAGACCCAGTAAATTTTCAGATGGTCACTATAACAACGAAACTTTAGAGTTCCAGTGGTCTGGATACAAACCCATTCTGGGATATTCCTCCAAAATAATGGGTACATTATTCCTTTTTGTTCCCTCCACTAGTAGAAAGGAAGTATAATACTTGAGTTGGTAGCTTGTGGATTTATGGACACGGCATAGGCCACACCTGAGCAGAATTTTCTGGCCCATTTGCCAAAGGACATGGAAACCTTCCATCCTTGGAGTCCACAGCAGAAAGGGCTCTGAAATTGGTCCAGGCTGGAACATAGATTTGGAAGACTTTACCAATTTTGATAGAAAATGGATAAGGGCATCTTCCATGGCCTGAGAAGGCTTGATGACTAGGGACTCAGGCCTCTCAGGGATGACATTCTGTCTCAGTCCTCCAGGTAGGTCACTAGGGCAGTAGATGTGTGGGTCTAGGGTTGGAGAATGGGCAGCAGAGGGAGATGATGAATAGCAGTTGTGTCCTGAGACAAACTGCAGCAACTGGTGCTGTGATTTGTCCCATTGACATTCAAAATCCTGAAGGAACCCTTCCAGGAAGGTTGATAAATTTATATAAACCAAGTATAGTAAGCAGAGCAAGGATCGGACTAAAGTGGATGCTAAGGTGGTGTGTGCATTCATGCTCATGCTCCAGACCTGTTATTGCTATTATCTGAAGATTGGCAACCCTCAAAAATCATATATTGAAATCTTAATTCTCAAGGTAACGGAATTAGGTGTTAAGGCCTTTGGGATGTATTTAAATCCTGAAGACAGAGCCTTCATTATTGCAATTAGTGCCTTTATAAAAGAGACTGAAGAAAGCTAGCACCTTCCACCAGGTGAAGATAGAGTGAGAATTCACCTGAGGAATGGACCCCTCCATCAAACACTGAATCTACTGACATCTTGATCTTGGACTTCCCAGACTCCAGAACAGTGAGAAACAAATGTTTGTTATTTATGTATTTTCACGTGAACTATTCATCACTTGAGAAGCAGTTCCTGGCATGCTGCTTGGCTTTGTGAGAGACTGAGCACCTGACCATGGGACATAAATAACTGGAGCTGTCCATCATGTCCTGGGTATTTTCAGACTCACCCGTCAGGCAGGTGCAGCAATAAACCACTGCACCATGGAAACATTACATTTGGAACTTGAGCAGATCCATAAAACACAAGTAAGTTATAAAAATAGATGGTCCAGATCTATGTACATCTCTCTTACTCTGGCACCTTCTCTGTGGCCTCATTCATGCTTCCCTGGGACCCGCTGATCAAAGAGGTAAAGACTTGGACCTTGTTTATGGATGAGTCACCTTGATGTGTTGGTACTATGCTTTGCAGCTCCAGGCAGTGATGGCTCTGGAGGACAGTGCTAGGAGAAATCCTCCCAGTGGGCAGAGTGGAGAACAGCATGCCTGGCCATCAGGCATTTGCGTAGATGAAGTTGTGTGAGCTAAGGATACATGAGGATTAATAAACAGCTGCTTGGTGAAGGGCTTAGGATGAGCAAAATTGGAAGCTCGGAGACAAGGAAAGCTATAGAAGTATGGGATACATCTAGGAAAATATGAGAATATTTGTGTTTCTATCAATGCTCAAAGAAGAATATTTAATACAGGAGGTGTAGAATAACCAAATGAGAAGGATGATTCACTCCATGGAAATGAGCCAGGCCTTGGTCACCCTAGTTCTTCTATAATGGGGCTGTGATCATAATAGTCATGGAGGGATGAAGATAGAGTTGTGCAAGGGTCTAAGAACATGGGCTTTATTGCCAGACCGATCTAGCTCAGAATAAGAAGCTCACTTTACAGTGAAGGAAAATGATAATAGGTAAAAGACCTTGAGAGCCAGTCACTGTACTGTATTCCATATCATTCAGAAGTGGCTGACATAGTAGAATGTTGGGGATGATACCCAGAAGGACTGGGGACACCGTTTTCCAAGATGGAGTAAATACTTGAAACCAGTGATTTTTACAGTGCAGCTTTTCTCAAATAGAATACATTTCTCAAATGTCAGAACCAAAGTGCTTACAATAGGAATAGCCCCTTTCTCTGCTACGTCCAGCTATCCACTTAGTGAATTTGTGCTTCCAGCTGCTATAACTTTATTCTCAGCTGGATTCGAGGTCTTGGTAGTGGAGGAGGGATGCTCTACTAAAAGATGCAGTAAAAGTTCTACCACGTGCAATTATGGCTGATATCTGCTCACTTTGGTTTCCTGAAGTGAGTGTACCAGCAGGCAAAGACAGGAATTTCCATAACGACAGGAGTAACCGATCCTGCTTATCACCAGGAGACAGAGTTTCTGCTTCACAAAGAGGGCAGAGAAGGTATAGCTGGAATCCACTGGGGATGCTTCCATAACCACAAATAAGCATGAATGGGCAAATGAAGTAGCCGTAGCCTCACAAAGGCATGGTGATCATTTTGACACATTGGGTACGAAGGTCTGTGTTACCCCACTGGGTCAGCATCCTAGCGGGATACACTGAACAAGCAACCTAGACAAAGTGTAGCCTTAGGGGAAGGAGAATCTAGAACATGTTCTAGAGATGGAGATGGCAAGTATCATTTGCAGTCTTGGGACCAGCTGTAGCAGCAGGGACTACAGCTTCATATTAAAAGCATTTTCTTTAAAAAGTTGTGACTTATCAGCACCTTGAAAGCTTTGGCCAGACAGGGTGAATTTAAGAAGTGATACAAATAGATCTGAGTGGTACAAAGCTGGACTCCAAAGACGGTCCGTGCCCTGCTCACCTACCTGGGGCACTACTATTTTAAGACGTTTTGGATGATTTTTGAACTCCCAGTGCCTGCTTCTCTCCACTAGAGAGCTTTTTCTGCAAGTGCAGAAGGCTGCTCTGCCTGTCTGCCCAGCAAGCTGAAAGTGCTGGGGAATTAACAGCTCCTTGGGATCAGCTCCCAGCCAATGACAATCAGAAGCTGGTATGTAACTACTCCAGCTCAGTCATTTGTTGGGCAGGAGAGTTTTGAGACTCAGGATGTGCAGTTTTTTCGAGTGTCCCTGTGGGATTAAGCTCTAGTTGCCTGCTGTTTCAGCTGGTTTCATACTGATACTTTATTAACTGCCTTCCTTTCCCTCTATCACTTTCCTCCTCTTCTGCAATTGTTGCTGTGACTTTGAGATAAAGCTACTTAGACTCTAAAGCTTGTCTCAGGAGTCAGTTTCTGGGAGAACCCAAGCAGAGATAGTTCCATTTAATATTTCTACCTTGGTTATTGTATTGCATGGATCTCTTGCTTACACATTCCATTCTGTTCTCCTTTTGAACCATGTTTCTGGGGACAACAGTTCTTTCTCTTTCACTGAAAGCAATCCAGTCCATGTCACCTGCATGGATTGAGACAAGTGAACAGACATCATCAAGGGACAACAAAAACAAAAACAAAACACAAAACTCAAGGGACAGACAGTTTAACAAAAAGTCACCTGCAGATGAGCTGGGAATAGAGGAGTTTTCTAAGTTGATATGTCTTTGAAAAGATAATAGACTGGCCTAAATTTTACCAGCTTGAGAGTCTAACAGCCACCTTTGGCCTTCCTCTTCTCAGCAGGAACTTAATATTCCTTAAAGATCATATAAATTACTTCTAAGTGATTGATTCCAATTTGGCATTTCAGAATTTGAGCCATCTGTCAGAGTCTTCTTCTCTTCCTCTGGTTTCTCTAATCAGTGTCCATGGTCCTGGAATCTGCCAAGGTATTCTTGATGAGAAAGCCAATGTCTGTGTCAAGGAGGTTGCTCTCAAGGCTGTGGCTTTCTTGGTTAATGGACATAGCCCAGGAAACTGTCGGCCATTGCAAGATGTCACTGGTGCGAACACCCAGGTCTTTACCAAGGGTGTTGTCTGCAAGGCTCTCAGGGCTGCCACTCCTGGGGTGAAGGCCAACCAGAACTGCAGACCAAGGCCCCTTCTGAGTTCTTTGAGCTACATTTCTGGTGCTAGGGTTTTCATTTTATGTCTCTTGAGAGCATTTCCTTTAACTTCTGAACTTCATCCCCACATTCCTCAAGAGCCGCTGATCAAATGAAAACTTGTGCATCCCTCCAAGAGCCAACAACACTTTCTTTTTCTGCACGAAGACGACTCAACCCATTCTTTTTTGGGAAGGTGGGGGTGCTGGAGATTGCACTCAGGGGCACTTGACCACTGAGCCACATCCCCAGCCCTGTTTTGTATTTTATTTAGAGACAGAGTCTCACTGAGTTGCTTAGTGCCTCGCTTTTGCTGAGGCTGGCTTTGAACTCGTGATCCTCCTGCTTCAGTCTTCTGAGCCACTGGGATTACAGGCGTGTGCCACTGCGCCTGGCTTCAACCCATTCTTAAAGCATAAAATGCAATACGGGTTCTCTAAAGGCAACTCAATGTAGAGAGCAGCAGTGCACTTTTCATGTGAACAATATATTTCCTGATCACCCACGGCATTTCCACTCAAGAATCACAGCAGTGTCTAAGAGCCTCTTCTCTGATTACAGACTTGCCTTAATATTTGCATACCCAAGTGGTTCATTTGAATGGATTCCTGGGTGAAGAAAGCATATACTAATCATGCATCCAAATCTTCCTCTCTTTCCAACCCAAATTATTTAGAAATGGTAGCATTTCTCCTCCAGCCTCCCTGTTATCTCCCCTCTCTACCCCCCAATACTTCTTTCATTTCTACCGTCTTTCCAGTGATCTCAGGGACAAGTTTCAAGGGACCAGTGGTACCTAAAAGGGAATGTTGCAGGCAAGTGGCCTGTGAAGGCCTGCGCTGAGGCCAATAGAAATTCCTGTAGCCTTCCTCAGTGCCAGATCATGGACACTGCCCACCTTGAGCCACAGGCCTGTATTGATCACATTCATGCTAAGTCATGGTCAGCATTTCAGTTCAGCTTCATGTCTGATCCTGCACCCAGGCTAATCACGACTGATTTTTTTCTGGCTGGAAGGGAACGATTGTTCTCTGAGGCCTCTTAGAAAGGAGACTGAGATCTTGAGGATGGCAGGGTCTCTTCTAAGCATGTCCCCAGGAGCACTGGCTCTGGGTAGCTCTCATCAACCTCCCGTCAGCAAGTGATCGCTGCAAACTCTCTCTGCAGATGGAAAGAACTGCTGACCATGACAAAGTGCCCAAGCCATGGGAGGACAACGAGATGAAAGTACTCATTTCATCATGAATTTCAAAGACTTCACGGAGCCCTCACTCATCCAGACTTGGCTAATAGAAGAGAGGCCTGAGAAAGCTTACTCATCCTGCTGAGCTCCACTTTGCTCTGCCTCCTACTCAGCCCTAAATTGCTGCAGAGACTGTGCTGGATAAATTGACATTAAGAGTTATTAAAGGTATGAGTCGACAGTTTAGAAAATGTGCATTCACAGCAGGCTTCGGCAGTCCTCGGGAAGAGCCAGGCCGGGCAGGGTGATCTGTGAGTTACAGAGGCAGGGCCTCCCATCTCTGAAGGTTGGGAGAAGCCCCAGTGCTCAGGAAGGACCAAGCCTCCCCTTAAGGAGACAGAGCCATAAAGATACCCTGTGGTGACTCAGCTGCTCTATCTGTGACATTGAGTTTGATAGGCTTATGTTTAGTTTCTAAATTTGTGTTATGTCTTTCTCCAAAATTCATTGTTTTTGGTTTTGGCAGTCTTATAGTAATGAATCTTGGGGTATGTGTGTGGGTCCCTGTTATCTGTATATTGGCAGCTCTAGCTTCCTGGCTGCCAAGCCCTCTTACCCCCTCCAGAAGGGACACTTGCTTCTCTATATGGCCAGGTTAGCATGGATCACACCCCATCTGCAGCTTCTCTTGCACCCACTCATTCAACTCTTGTGCTGTCACCCAAGTGCTTGTGTAGAGCTCATTTTCCCTACCAGATTATTCTTCCTGGAGTACAGCAAATATCTGGCCTTCCCATTGTACCACGGAGACAGTACCTGTGACCCCAAATAGTTTGCATGTGTATTGATAGAGCTGCCCTCACAGTTGCAGTTTGAAACTCAAATTCTCTTATTATGCCTATTTTACAGATGGACAAACTGAGGTGGGCAGTGACTAAGTACCAGGCCCAAGGTCACATAGCTAGCAAATTGTGGAATTGGGGGTTTAAGCTCAGACGTTCTGGCTCCTGAAATTGTGCTCATAACAAGAATTCACAGAACATTTCATTCACATAGACCCACCTACTTACTCTTCCATCAGAAAGTGAAGTCTCTTTTGAAAGAAATGGCTTATATATAATGACTATGTCTTTCAGAAATCCATTAAACCTTTTATTTTGTTCCTCTTCGTACCTTGCTCCTTAGCTATTAAACTTGGTAGGGGGCATCTACAGTGAATAAAACCTCTGGCTAGGATTTTGAAAGCAATCAAGAGCCCTGGGAATGATGACAGTAATTTGGAGTCCACTGAATTTATCCTGGAAAAATCAAGAGAAGAACTTGATGGAAATCATATGATTTGTGATACACATGGAAATTCTAGGAATTATTTTGTTTTGAAGCATTCATATTGGGTAACATTCTGGGTGAGTTTTCCTATGTGTTTTCTTCATTATGTTCCATATATTGATTCATATTCTTTTTTGGGGAGGGTGGGAGGTGGGAACTGGGGATTGAACTCAGGGGCACTTGACCACTGAGCCACATCTCCAGTCCTATAATGTATTTTATTTAGAGACAAGGTCTCGCTGAATTGCTTAGTGCCTTGCCGTTGCTGAGGCTGGCTTTGAAGTTGAGATCCTCCTGCCTCAGCCTCCCAAGCTGCTTGAGATTACAGATGTGCACCACTGCACCTGGCTGTTGATTCATATTCTTATATCCCATTCCCTTAAACCTTCTGAAGGATTTTTCTTTCTTTTCTTCTTTCTTTTTCTTTTTTTGGTCTGGACCATCAGGGATTTAATAGGGTTTCTGCTCCCTACTGTGATTTGAGCATGTACCTTTGGTCTAACTGAACCATCACTGGCTGCTTAAAGTGGGAAAAGGGAAGACTTGGGCCTGAAACAGTAATAATTTCTCTGGGACTCAGTTTCCTCATCTGTAAAGTAAAGGAAACAGATAAGCTGAATGGCCCATTTCAGTTCTAATAGGTTATGATTCTGAGTACTTTTAGCCCCTTTTCTGGAAGGCCACTCTTTCTACATTTTTTTTTTTTTACATGCATATCAAAAGTCTGCATGTTTAGCACTGAGTTTTGGCATAGAGACATCTTGAGACAATCTTTTCTATCTTGGGAAATAGCATCCAGGAGAAAGGATGATGAAAACTTTCATTTTGGATGAGATAAAAATGCTTTCTTCTGGTCTTCCAAGTCATTTTTTTTTTCTTTACTCGTTTTCCTAATTTTTGAGTGGGCAGGGTGTCCCTGAGGTCAAATGACCTTTAAACATCAACACTAGCCCACAGCTGCTTTCAGGGGTTACTTGCAGGAGTCACTGGTAGAGGAGCCGGTCTCCTAATAGGTGTAAAATGCTGGTTCTGCCCGCTGGTTTGTTGGCCCCTATCCTGGAATTCTGCTAATGTTGCATTCATATTCTGGATTTGTGACTTCTGTCCCCATGACCTTACCATCGCTCTGCTATTAAAAAAGGAATTCAATGTCAGTGACAAGTAAAACCATCAAATGTCAAAGCAGTAGCGGCTCAGTGACTCCGGTAATAATAGTAGGTACCACCATCTGTTGAAGACTATTTTTCAGGTAGTTTTAAATGCTTTATGTACATGGGTTTGATTTTCAATGAGGTGGATATTGTTTGCAATCTATCAACTGAGGAACAGAAAAGTTAAGAAGCTTGATCAATATCACACAGCTAGTAGTACATATCTGAATTTTGGTGTTTAATACTAGGAGTAGGGTGCAGGTAGGTAGTATCTTGCTATGAATAAAATACAGCTCAATAGATTGGGAAGAGCATATTTCATGGGAGATTTGCCAAGTGGATTCTAATAGCTTCAAATCAGTGTTTGCTGAGAGAAATGAGAACTACTTCCTGTCCTGTCTGTCTCTGAGTGGAGGACATATGTGATACTTTTATTCATTCATTTGTTGCAAAAATAGTCATATACCATCTTATATGTTTCAGGTGGGATTCTGGGTGCTTTAGAAGAAAGAAGGCTGAATAGAGAGGAGATGCCCATCTTTCCAGATACAGAAACTTAAAAAAAAAGAAAGAAAGAAAAAGAAAAGAAAAAAAAAAGGGCCAATGATTGGAAACAAACAAATCTAGCCTCAAATTGTTTTATACAAATGCATAGAGTAAGAACAATAACAAAATCTTTCAGATTTAGAAACACCTAAACACATATCCTTTATATGACAAGTATGGTGGGCCAGGACTGACAAGGAGATGGTAGATTCCAAAGAAACAGATCCAGTGGGAGGCAAGTGACATTTTTCAGACTATCTGGAAATGTGACCCTGCTGTTGAGAGAAGAAAGCTGAAATGTCTGTTATGGTTGTTGGCTGTTGGAAACCATCTTTCACATGCACCAGAGTCACAGAATAATTAATGGGATCCCATGGCCAAGGATGTCAAAGGAGGGTTGGAGATGGAGGGAAGTCCTCTAAGTTTAGCAAATTGAACTTAGGTAGTCAGATCCCAGGAGGCAGAAAAAGGAGATCGACAGGCAGGTAAAGAAAATGTGGGGCAGCCCAGGGAGCTCAACTGATTCCCAGTCACCTTGGCTGGGCTTTGTAAATGAGGTGGGTTGTTATGGGTTAGATATTAGATGACCCCCAAAACCTCATGTGTGAGACAATGCAAGAAAGGTGAAATGATGGTTATGAGAACCTTAGCCTCATTAGTAATGAGTAATCAGTTAATCCCCTGATAGGGGTTAACTGGGTGGTAACTGTAGGCTGGTAGGGAGTGGGTGGCTGGGGGATGAGGGTCATTGAAGGGTGTGCTTTGGGGGCATATATTTTGTACCTGGCGAATAGAATCTCTTTCTGCTTTCTGGTACCATGTCCTGAGCTGTCTTCCTCCTCCACACTCTTCTGCCATGATGTTCTGCCTCACCTTGGCCCAGAGCCGTGGAGCTGGCCATCTATGGACTGAGGTTTCTGAAACCCTGAGTCCCCAAATAAACTTTTCGTTCATATTTTCAATTATTTCCTAATTGTTCTTTTCAGGTCTTTTGGACACAGTGGCAAAATAACTGACTGAAACATGTGTAATATTAAGTAATATGAATGCCCCACAGCTAAAACCCAGGATGATCAAAATGAAAATAGAGGGACTGGGGGTGTGGCTCAGTGGTTGAGCGCTTGCCTTGAATGCGTGAGGCACTGGGTTTGGTCCCAGCACCACATAAAAGAAATAAATAAAGATATTGTGTCCATCTATAACTAAAAAAAATTTAAAAAAGAAAACAGAAAGCAAAAAATACATTTTGACTATCGTCGGAGTAAGGAGAGAACAAAGGAAATGTGTTTTCTACAGTTTTCAGTAGGCATGGGAATTCTGTCTGTCCCACCTTTTGTGTAGCGAATGTAGACAAAAGTCTTCAGATGGTGACATTATAAAGTTACCCATTGAGAGGATGACTGTAGCAGTTTTTTTATGCCTGTTCTGCTGGGGTCCTGACCTGTTTATCATTTGTTCTTGATTGTTTTCCCTTAAAAACACTATTGTCATTGGTAATTGTATCCACATAAGCCAGGAAGGATTCTACTCTGCATTTCCAGTTCCCTTGTCCTCTCATCCGGAAGTGTGGGAGGCAGCACGCAGTGAGCAGAGATCTTACTTAGCATGTGGCTAATCTTGACAACAACTAGTCATTACCTGCTTTGTTCATGTAATCAAACTAGGGTTTTGATTCAAGAATTGTGTAAGGGGTGTTCATCAAATGAGGTGGGTGCAGATCCGACTGGCCAGGGAAAGGTAAATCTGTCCAATCTCAGATGGTGGCAAGATATGGAGTCAATGTTGTTGCTCTCATCTGGGCAACTGCAGTAATTGGTAGCCAGACAGGTGTGCAGTGGCCTGTGCTATAGCTGGAAAGATTTGGGAAGCCACTTGACTGTATAACGCTGTGGTCATTGGGAAGTGTAGGCAATCACAGGAGAAGTGGGAAGGCAATGTTTGTAGGAAGTAGAGGCTTAACTAGCCTAATGTAGGAAATATGGAAAGCAGTCTGGGAGTGTTCTGGAGCAATCATGTATCATGTGGCTGAATGATAACAACTATTTATTTTATTTGTTTTTGATAATTTCTTGGTAGCAAAAATCTACAAAAATGATAGCCTATATTTAATAACAACTTAAAAAATTTCCTATCTTTTAAGTAAGTTAAGCTGAAGGCATAACTTGTCTCTAAATATTTGTTAATAGTTACTACCTCCCATGGGCCCATAGTGATATTATTGACCACATGAAAACCAGGAGACACAAATCTCATGAAGGAGTATCATGATGATAGTCAAAGTGGATTTTTTCCTTTCTATTTTCATTTTGATCATCCTGGGTTTTAGCTGTGGGGCATTCATATTACTTAATATTACCCATGTTTCAGTCAGCTATTTTGCCACTGTGACCAAAAGACCTGAAAAGATCAATCAGTATCTGCCTCAAAAAATTGTATCTATTTTTGAGAAGACTGAGCCTGAAGATAATGATTTAACACCTACAACTGGAAAAGATGCTTTATACATCACTTGGTAAATCATGACTTTTCATTTAGATCAAATAAATAACCTTCCAAATTAATTTTACTCATTTTCTATTTCAAGTTTTCTCGTTCATTTGTGGAAAGCGAAATGATAGGTGTACATATCTACATGACATTAGCAGAAGAATTTTGTAAACAGTTAAATGAAAATTGATTTGTAGCAACATTATCAGACCTTCAAATAGAAATCAACTAATTCCGGAGCTGGGGTTGTGGCTCAGTGGTAGAGTACTTGCCTTGCATCTGTGGGGCCCTGGGTTCGATCCTCTGCACCACATAAAATAAATAAATAAGTAAGACAAAGGTACGTACTGTGTCCATGTTCAACTAAAAGAGTTAAAAAAAGAATTATTAAAAAAAAATAAAAAAGAAATCAACTAATTCCAATAATGTTTGTGATTTTTCATTTATTTTTATTTGTTTTAAAATCTAAATAGAGATTTTAGAAATTTAATCTGTTAAGGGGAATATTATTGTACATGCTATTGTGAAATTAATAAATGCTTTTAATATTCAAGATAAAATTATCTATTTTTATGGTGATAGTAACATACAAATTTTGGTGGGACCATCTAGTGTGGCAAAACAATATTTTTACTAAATTAAGAAACTTATGGAGAAGAATTATAATTGTCAGGTATATATAATCTATAATTTTATCCAAATAAGCTGCAATATTTTACTAATCAAAATCGAAGCTGTAGCTTCAAAATCTACAAATCTGAATCGTCACAATTGCAATAATTGAGTTACAAGATTTTTGTGATAAAGTACTGTATTTTTTACTTTCATCAAAAAAATGATGATACTTTCTCTCTGCTGCAGATTATGAGCCAGAGTTGAGTTATGCTGGGGCCTTGAAGGACAGCTTTGTAAATCAACCCTTGAGTTCTACAATAGCATTGAACTATCATTTTTGGTGTGTGTAGGGCAGTACCAGGGCTGAACCCACGGACACTTAACCACTAAACCACATCCCCAGCCCTTTTTAAAATTTTTTATTTTGAGTCAGTATCTCTTCAAGTTGCTTAGGGCCTCACTAAATTACTGAGGCTGGCCTTGAAATTATGTTCCTCCTGCCTCAGCCCCTTGAGCCTATGGGATTACGGGCGGTGCCATCATACCCAGTTGGCACTGAACTTTCTATAAGTGATTCAGATAATTTTGGGTTGTATCTTGTTCACAATTAGTTGAAAGTTTTTAAGTAATGTAGCCAAAGGAGGACATACCAAAGCTTTAGCTTTTGAAACATTTGGTGAATTGCAGCTACTGAGAAAATAGCTTGCAAATAGAAAGGCCTTAGAAGTTATCTTTATAAAATGCCAGAGGAAAATAGAACAAGTTGTACAAGGACAACTCAGACTATATTTAAAATTCAATTTTGGATTACTCTATTTTCACCTTGGAATATATTGAATTATGGTAAGAATTCTTTGATGGAGCTTTTACTTTAATTAAAAATTTATGTGCCATATTGAAAGAAGATTTTTGACTTTGTAGCTTCTACATTTGGTGAAACCTTGAAACTAATCATAAACAGAGACAATGTATTTAGTGAGTTTTTTCCTTGTAGAAATACTTGATAAAAATCAAGGCAAATGACAATTTTTTTTTAGAAATACTTGGGATGAAATATATTTTTATATTTCAAGATGGGGAGTATGGATACCACTTTTTGGGTGTGTAAGAAGGGGGTTTTTGAAGCATCTGTACTGAGAGAGAAGAGGCAAATTCATGTCCTTCTCATCCATTCTTCACGTGAGGACAAAACATTATCCCTGTCATCTTTCCATGGCACTGACAGGTCATTTCAGCAGACCATGGTATATTGGAGGCTCAGTGTTGGCCTCTGGTTTGGGCAGGTTGGTACCCAGGTGTGGCAGTAATCAGACCAGACATGTTGAGGAGAAGACCATACTATTCAGCATGCGCAGCCTCTGGAGCAGGTCCTGGGGTGGCTGACTGACAGGCAGCAAATGGACCCCCTTCTATCTAATTACATAGAATCTCCTCTGGCAGACATGTATGTGGGCTGGAAACATCTTCATGCTCCATGCTCATTCTGAAAGAGCCACCCACATAACACCACCCCAGACTTCTTTGTCACCTGTTCTTTTCAAGTCTTTTGGGCAAGCCATGGAACCATTAGCTGTTGTCATGAGTCATTACAGATGTGTAGCCCGGGCCATTTCTCCTTCCGCATGGAGTGGTTAACCAGATGTACCCCTTGAAATTCTGCCCAATTGTCCTTGGTCACTGCCTTTCAGAGCCAGCCCTGAGGGTAGTACAGTGCTGGAGGTATCCACTTCTGCCTGGTGACCATGTAACATGCGGATTCATCCCTAGACAAGGCCTGCTCTTGATATTCCTCTGATAACTGGTCATGGTGGGCTCATCCTGCAGCCACAGGTGGGGTCTAAGCGGGAGGTGGCAAAGCAGTAGGAGTTGGAACCACTGTAGTTTGAATCAGCAGCTGTTTTTGCAGGTGTTTTCGGGGACTTTTGGGTCTAACTTCTTGTCGCACTTCCAATTTGTAATTGATTTTTCTGTGAATGTCCAATTTGATGGTTTGATGGACTGAAACTGTGATGGACATTTTGGATGGCAGTCAACATGGTCTCCTCTGGTGAAGCATAAGTCCTGGGGCCTAGTAGCCAGACATGTCTTGCTTTCAGGATGAGGAATAGTTATGTCAGCAGAGGCGGGGACTGGGGCTTTCCAGCCACTCTGCTGGTCTCCAAAGACACTTTCCAAGTCCATGGAAATCGGCTGGTAATTAGATTTAAATGGCTATGAAGCTTGCACCACAACCTGAACCTGTTGGAGAACGTCTCTTGTTTTCTACCCTGTTCAAAATTGCCCATCCTTATGGGTCCCTTAGTATATGCAACTGCATGGTATATATTGGCTCACCAAACAAAGGGCCACCAAATGCCATGCTTCTTTCTTTGTGATAGATGGCTCAAAAAGCAACAACATGGCTCTTACTTTAAAGGGAAATGCCCATCTCCGTCACTCCTAGACTCCTAGAAACTTTGCTTTGACAGACTCATATAAATGTTCACAGGGATTATCTCCTGTCCTGTTTGTGCAAATGTCGTTCTAGACGTTTAGGATACTTGATATAACCTGTTCACCAAGACCAATCAGCCTACTGTCATCAATTTCATGAATCAAACTATATACATATATTTTGGAGGGATTGTGACAAATATAAAGTTGACATAGTCCTGGGAGCCAGGATGTGATAAAGGAATCTATTGGCCCTGGCAATAATGATACTACCAATGGAACCATAGCTGGTTGTCATTACCATCATCCGATTATATGTGTGATAATCTATAATTCTTCTTCACTGCCTGTCTCACCTTTGTTCTAACTAAAAGTAATTAAGGATGTGAAAGGAATCACCATCCCTTTCTCTCTCAGGTCTCTGATGGTGGCACTAATGTTGGCAATCTCTCCAGATTTTGATTATTCTTTACTATCTTGGTGAAGAGTGGGTCCTGGGAAGGAAGGATAGTTCCTAGAGTTTCTACCTGACTTTTTTTTAACATATTTGGTTTCATAGCACAGGTTACTAAACTAGTGTAGAGATTTTGCTACTTCGTTACACTTATTTTCACTGTATGATATATCTGAGTTTGGGAATCAAGCCACCAGATAGGTTCACAGTTCCACTGGCCCTGCAGTCAGGTGGACCTAGGCCACAACTCCTTCTAACACTGACTTCCCTAAGGCCCACACTAACTTGTGGTCACAGAGGAATTTTGAATTTCTGTGCTATGTATGCATATATCACTGGCAACATCTCAATAAATTTTACAAACTGTGCCAACACCAATTTCTTGACTGGGATACTGAGCTGTGTTGTCTAAGGGAGGGTGCACAGAACTTACCTGTACCTTCCTCTGTAACTTCCTGTGAATCTACAATTATTTCAAAACAAAAAAGTTTCCAAATAGGTGTAAACATGCTTGCTTTGCTAGGTTGAGAGGATTAGAGAAAAATGCACCTACCGCCATGCCTAGCACAGAGAAGATTTTAATCAGTCAGATTCACACAAGCACAGACCTATATACACACATCTGAATATTTGACATTCCCAGTCTCCCACCAGTGAGGCATGAGCTTTGAGGTGTTTGTCCATCAGATATACTGTTATGCCTCACTCTGTATTCTGATTTGACCCAAGGCACAGCTGATAAAACAGCAGGTAGAGATAAAACCCACAAGACTGGCCCCTAAGTAATGGAGCTCCCTGGCTACCCTTGTATGTGAAGGTGGTTGTAAACCCACTCCACAGTAATTGCATGCATGAGGTCCCCCGAGTCAGCTGTACCAATGATAATAGAGGGTGGTGTTGGTGTCAAACCCATGGAAGAGTAGGGTTTAGAAATAAAGGATCTTAAGATGAGGATTCTGGGAAGAGGTCTCAGGGGAGAGTCTCCCCTGGTCACACATCAAGGAACTGTGACTCTGGCTCACCTATGGACAAGCCTGCCATCAAAGACGGGCCTGCTAGTCATCTTTCTACTAATGCTTGTTTAAGAGCTTGGGCACGATGTCTAAATATGTAATTAGAGTTAATCTTGTTGCCATTACCTTATTCATTATAGCGATTTTCTGGTGGCTTTTATGGATCATTGTAAAACTGGTTTTGAATGAAATATGTCTCCTCTCTTTTCCACCTTCACTTTTAAGAGTGCCTATATTCTTTGGTTGCTAAGTAACATGCCTATAATGTGTTATCATAGTTCTATCTGGTTCCTATCTGAATAATTTCAGTAATCACTTAGGAGATTGCTTTAATGGTATATCATTTTAAATGGGAAGAAATGACTAATTCTAGGCTGTTGGGAGGAAAATGACTGAAGTATTTCCTCAAAGGCAAGAGGTTCATCAGCCAAGGAACATACAGACAGCCCACGATACACCCCTCCTGTCGCTGTCTTTCAGAAGTTTACTAGTGCTTTTAGTGTCTCTCCATGGAACACACACTCAGAGCTTTCTCGGGTTTCAAAGAGCCAAAGGATCTGTAAGGGAAGGTTTTCAGAAGGGAATATTTTGCTCCAGTGACTTGAAATATCGCACTGATCATGAATCTAAATAAAGCATGGTACAGAAGGACGGCAGTGATGCTCTCGTTAAAGTAGGGCAGAAGCACGAGCTGAGTTTAAACCAGGAGCTGTTATGGGTGCCTAACTGATGGGAGCCCCTGGGTCTCAGGCTAATCAGCTTGACCTCAGATGAACCTCCACGGTGTCGAGTTTTCTTTTTCATCTTATAGAAATGTCCTGGAACACGTAGCCAGGTGCTCAGGAACAAGTTCACCTGAGTTGGGGACCAACAGGACTAAGACTGATAACCTGAGACCCAAACACAGGCACAGAGTGTGTGGTTCAGCTGCTACCCTGATGCTGTTCATCTTATAAGCCTACAGGCTGGGTCAAGGGGTACCAATGGCGTGAGACACATCCAGGTCTATCCTGTTGAAGAAACGTCTCCCTCAACCTTCCCTTCTCTTTTGCTGACTTTCTTTGTCTCCTGTTGACTTTCCTTTCTTTGTCTCTGAAACTTTACAAGGAGCAGAGCAGCTCCCACTGTCCCCCGGCCTCACCTCTGCTCTCTGCATTCCATTGCAATCTGGACCGTCCTGCCCTCCTCCCCAGTTAATCCACAAGCTGTTCCCTTTAAGGTCAATCATGGTCCCAGCTTTCCAGACCCGTCTTCAGCCTTCACCCCGAAGGGCATCTCTGCTGGGTTTGGCACAGGACAGTGTCTTCCCCTTCCCTTGACGCTGGTTTAACCTCTCTTTCCTCCCCCTTCATCTTTCTGCAGCACCATCTCAGAATTCTCCTGCTTCTTTCCTGGGTTCTTTTTGGGCCTGTAGACTGGCTACTCTCTAATCATTAGTGTTCCATAAGATTTATTCCTTAACCCTTCCTTATCTTACCTCTGTCTGGCCACCTCTTCTCCCCACATACAGAGCCATCTTATCTGTTCCATTTTGTGTCCAGCGCCATGCTAATACTGGAGATAGAGAGAGATGACCAAGACATCATCCCCGACTTCCCTCCATGCACTGAGGGAGAGTCAGACAAAGGAGTAAAAAGGTAATAACGGGGGGTAATAAAAATGTTAGTGGTTCCTTGTTACAAGTTGGACAAGGTCTGGTGGGCGTAAATTCAATTCTGCATGATGGGGAAGAAGAAGCAGGCCAGTGATCCATTGGGGTACTTATTGCAATAAGTAATAGGTGGTAAGTAGAAGTGTGGACTGTCAGGCCTAAGGTATGGATTTCCAGGAGAGGGAGGAGGAGGGGAGAAAGAGAGAGAGAGAGACAGACAGACAGACTATGTACAGGTATCCAGAAGCCTGGAGCAATGGAAGCAACCTGAGTCTCTTCTGAGAAAGAAACCTTGTCTGTCTTGGGTAGTGCTTCAAATGGAAGTGACCAGAAGACTCACTGGGGGAGGCTGGTCTTGTGCAAACTGCCCATGTATCATTGAGGCCTCCTCATTTTCTCTTTGAACTCCATACTCAGGGTGCCAAATTATTTTTGTCTGCAAGAGTGATTTTTTAAAAGAATTTTTTTTAAAAAAATCATATCAACACAGATCAGTCAGAAGGAATGACTGTGATTCCAGAAGTCTCTTTCTGTACCATAAGGTAAATGCTTCAGTTCTTGATAATAGGGAAATGGGTGTGTATTGGGGTGAGAGGGTTCTCAGGGAGGGGGCACTGTAAATGAGGCAGAAAGGAGGGAAAATGTGAGGGTCTTGTTACAGTGCTATTTCCCAACTATATGCAAGAATTTCAATATTTTAGTATCCTGAATGGCCGTATAGGGGTATTGCCGCTTTCCTCTTTGGACTCCGAATTCTATAAGGGTAGACTACATCTTAGTAATTTCCATGATCTGAGTTCTTAGGATAAATTCTGCTTATAGTGAATGATGAAAAGACATTTCTGAGCTATGCAGAAGCACCGATTAATGGCTTATGAAACCCCTTGATCTCCCTTCAGAAAAAGAACTTAAAAGAATAGGACGGTGAATAGGTGATGCAGTCTCGGTTTTGCCATGATATGTAAATAATCCTTATGTCTTTGTGGCTCATCACACAAAGGCTTAATTCTTTGGCATATGATTTGTCAATTTGGGGTCATCTGGGGACTCTGTTCCATGTGTCCTTCCTCTGGGACCCAGGCTGAGGGGGCAGCTGCCATCTGACATGGGTGGTCAACATGACAGAGAGGGAAAAATAAAGTGACAAATCATGTGCTGTCCCTTAGAGTGGAAGAGTCCCTTTATGCTGGAAAATAACATGTGACTTCTGCTTACATTTCATTAGCCAAAGCAAGTCTCATTTGATGCCAACATTTTCTTTTATGAAAAACAGTCTTCATAGATATAACCTGATTGCTCACTCTGGGCTCCATGCTCTGGTATGGCCTGTTGAGGAAACAGAGAGAGAAACAAAGACAGTGCCTAGCTCTGGCGGGATCACAGTGTAGTGAGGAAAATGGGTGTGCAAACAGACATGGTACTACAACAGGTCCCGGAGGAGGGGTGGGCTTTTAATCAACAGAGAAGAGGGAATTGTTTCTGTAAACTCCATCACGGCTTAATTTCACCATCAGCAACACATATTGGTAGAGTACAGGCCTGAGGCCTGTGAACTCCTACACCCAACACATGCTTTTACATTTACACCTGGGAAGCTTTGCTGGGATTCTTTGTCTAGTTTCTGTGTCTCCTGTTACCCTCCAGCTAGAAGGCAAGGTCACCAAGGCAAAGTCATAATTCCATTAGTTAGCAATGGGCCTGTGGTGTCGGTCTCCTCAGTGCTAGGCACTTGCTTGGTACATAAAGAATAAATGAATGGGCTGGGGTTGTGGCTCAGTGATAGGGTGCTTGCCTAGCATGTGTGAGGCACTGGGTTTGATTCTCAGCACCGCATATAAATAAAGAAAATAAAGGTCTATCAACAACTAAAAAATATATTTAAATAAAAAGAATGAATGAATGGCCAACCTCATACCAAGTTCCGCTCTTAGTGGCTCCTCATGTGCCACCAGCAGTCTTACCTTCCTCCTCCTTCTCCAGATCCAGGGTGCACCTGCCTTAGTCTGGACATGGATTTCATTAACTATTCAGCTTTTCCTCTGCTTTTCCTCTTAGCATGTGGCTCCTGAAGAGCAGCAATATTGAGGCCCTTGGTGTAGCCTTTGTGCTCGGGGATTTCTCCTCCCTCCATGCTGTCTGGCCCCTCTCCCCAGAGGCCCAACTCACACTGTGAGGTTCTTTCTCAGGAGCAGGAGGCCGCTGGAAAATCCAGGCTGCAATTTATGTGCTTGTTGCTGTGGTTTGTACTAGGTTCCAAAGAGTCCCTCCAAAATCAAGGTTTCTCAGTAAGTGATATTATTTGGGGATTTGAAACTGGTACACTGAAGAGATTTTCACTCCCACGTTCATGGCCACACGACTTATCCTAGCTACGGTTCGGAATCGGCTCAGTCTCCATCCCTGGATAAATGGATAAAGAAAATGTGGTACTTACAACCTTTAAAAGAGGGGAATTCTATCAACTGGGGGCAGCATGGATGAACCCGAAGGACATTATGCCAAGTCACACACACACAAAAACACTTCATAGTTACACTTTTAAATTTTTTTATTTTTTTGTGGTGCTGTGGTTGGAACCCAGGGCCTTGTGTTTACCAGGCAAGGGCTCTACCGCTGAGCAACCTCTGCCCCCATGTTCTCACTTGTGTGTGGAATCTACAATAATTGAGCTTCTAGAGGCTGAGAGTAAATGATGGCTACTAGAGGCTGGGAAATGGGCAGATATTTGTCAAATGGTACAAAGTTTCAGGTAGACAGGAGGAATAGGTTTTTTGAGATCTATCTCATGGTGTAGTGACTGTAGTTAATAGTAATGTTGTATATTTTCAAATTGCCAACCAAGAGAATCAATTTCAGATGTTCTTACCACAATGAACAAGTATGTGAAGTGATGGAAATGCTAATTAGCTGGATTTAATCATTCAACATTGCATCTATATAGTATAACATCATACCGTCCCTCATAAATATGTACAATTATCATCTGTCACTTCACAATAGACCAAAAAAAAAAAAAAAAAAAAGAACATGACCTTATACAGAAATAGTGTCTTTGTGGATGTACTTAGTTAAATTAAGATGAGGTCAGACTGGATTAGGGTGGATTCTCACCCATCTAATGGTTGGAGTCCTTAAGAGAAAGCACATGAAGACACACACAGCACTCCAGCAACCATCAGAAACTAGAAGGAGGTTGCAACCATCAGAAACTAGAAGGAGTACTGTGTGCACGCCTGTAATCCCACTGGCTGGGGAGGCTGAGACAAGGAGGATCATGAGTTCAAAACCAGCCTCAGCAATTTAGCAGGGTCCTAAGCAATTTAGTGTGACCCTATCTCAAAATTAAAAGAAAAAAAAGGGGGGGTCTGTGGATGTGACTCAGTGGTTAAGTGCTCCTGGGTGTCCCCCCCCCCCCCCCCCCCCCCCCCCGTACCAAAAACCAAAAATAAAAAACAGGAAGGAAGAACTGTGGGAGGAGACATTTCTGTGACTTCAAACCACCCAGTCTGTGACACCTTGTTGAGGCAGCCCTAAGAAATAACACATAGTTGCTCCTGTGGGGTTTTGTTCCTGAGGCAGCTCCGTCCCCCCCAGCCCTTCCCAGCCCTGGCTCCTGGGCAGGTGCTCCAGCTTCTCCCCACTGTGAGAGACAGGAAGCTGCTCAGCAGTGGTCTCCCTCATGCCCCAACCCAAGCATTTATTCCCTCTGCCTCTGCTTCCTCTGGATGGTTAAATTCTGGGCTGTGCTCAGGGGCATTTCAGATCAGGCAGAGCTAAGTGTAGACAATACAGAAATCTCCTTCTTGGATTTCTAGTGGTGGAGGAGGGGCCTGAAGGTCAAATGAAATTCCTTCTTGCAGCTTACTCACCAGAGTCCGTGAAATGGGCCAGAAAGTCGTGACAAATGGCCTTGTCCTGTAAGCTCTGCCGTTTTCACAGCCCAGCTTTCCTCTCCTAACATCCCAACCCCATTCCCAAGTACATACAGCAACTGCCCAAGAATCGAATTGAATCATTCCTATTGTGATGCCAGTAACCACGTTTTATTAAGAAGTATGCATCGTGGGCTGGGTTGTGGCTCTGCCGAAGAGCGCTTGCCTAGCATGTGTAAGGCCCTGGGTTCGGTCCTCAGCACCACATATAAATAAATAAAATAAAGGTATAAAAAAAGAAGTATGTATCATGGTTAATTATGAAGTCAATTTAGTGATCTACATATAGTAAGTGAAGTCCTTTACCCCTTTCCACAACCCTTTGAGAAAGATAATATCGTTATCCCTGGTTTTCAGACGAGGAAATGAAGACTCAGCGAGGTTAAGGAACTTTCCCAAGATCACACAGGGAGAAGAGGCAGAAGTAGGATTTGAACCTATATAGTCAGACTACAAAGCCTATACGCTTAAGTACCCTTGTGTCCTAATGAATTGCTTTTTGTCTCAATTCGACAGATATTCTGTTGCTATAAAAAATTTCCAACATATGACTATTTCCCATCTACAAAAAAGGTCGTTTTTATATGGTTTAAACTAAAATGGGCCAAGCATACTGGGCTAAATTTTGTATGTAAAAAGCACAGAACTGTGTAATGTCTTTGTTTTCTTTTTGTTCCTTAGGTACCACTCACGGCACTGTCACACAGTAAGTGATAAGAATGAGTTTTGCAGCGAGAAAGATTTTAGTATGAATCTGAGCTCTGCCACTTACTGACCAAGGGCTTCTTTGTAGATGTTATTTCTCTTCTTTGAACTTCAGTTGAACTTCAGGTCCTTTCTCAGTAAAATGGGGGATATTCGTCTTTAAATTACAAGGTGGTTGTAAGGATAAAGTGAAAACATATATTCACAAGTGTCACCACCAATAAGTATTACTGATGGGAAAGAAGGACAAACTCTATCCAGCATCCCCATCACTTCCAGTCGAGAGGCGGGAACAGAGCCATTCATAAATAATTCTTACACAGTGCAGACTGATAAGCTCAAAAACATCCGTGGCCAGCTGGCTGACTAGAGGGTGGCCCACCAGACATAAAATGGGGCTCTTTTTGCTTGAGGGAATTTTTCAGCTGCACTTGAAGTGAGCATGCGTGGAGGACTGCACTGAAACTTATCTCCCAGGAATAATCTATCAGTGTTGGGTGAGTGGCCCTTGTGCCCCAGGAGAGGCTGAGGCAAAGCCAATTTAGCTCTTGGTATGACCAGTAGCCCAAGGGGCCAGGGTTTCCCAGTAGGAAAAGCCATTACACCCCAATCAGAGACTTGCTGGTTAAATGAGGGTAGCTCTGGAATTCCACTGACATACCACAAGAGAGACAGCATTGCTGGCTCAAAGAGAAGAACAGAAATGGACATCTGGCGGGTCCCTTTTCTATTTCCATTATGCCATAATTACTAAACAGTAAGATTTGCTCTCAAAATTATCCTGAGTCCTAAAGTTTCCCATATTACAGGACATATACACAATTATTATATTTTGAACTATAACTTTGTTTTGGGGGAAAGATCCTTAGCCTGACATGACCTCCCTGAATATTAGTTTTAGACACATATGAGTCATTTGAAAGAATGAGGCCGGCGGAGAAATGAAATTTTACCAATGAATCCCTGGAGGAATGACTTCACCATAGCATTTCTTCCACGTTGTTTTAAGTAAGCCCCTTCAATATCACTCAATAGGGTGAGCTTACACTGTGCGGATCAAGAATGTTGAGACGAAGCACAGTGTCACCATAATGGTTTTCCATGGCAAATCACCCCAAACCGATTATGAATCCGTTTACGTGGCACCAAAATGGAATGGGCTTAAAACAATACAAATTTGTTATTTCACAGCTCCTGCAGGTCAGGAGTCTGAGAAGGTGTGTTAGTCAGCTCTCCATCACTATGACAAAGAACCTGAGAATATCAGCTTAGAGAAAAGGTTTAATTTGGCTCCAAGTTTCAGTCCATTGTCAGCTGGTTCCATGGCTCTGGGCCTGCGGTGAGGTTAGTACATCATGGCACAAGGGTGGGGTTGAGCAAAGCAAGGTGGGGAAGCAGGCCAGGGACGAAATGGCAAATAATAAAATAATTATAAAAACCTTTCAAAGGCAGGTCTCATTGGCTCACCTCTTCCAGGTTTTCGCTTCCTCCCACAGTGCCCCCAGCTGGGGTCCAAGCCTTCAACTCAGGAGCCTTTGGGGGACATTTCAGATCCAAACTGTGATAAAAAGTCCTCTTAGGCTAAAGTCAAGGAGTAGGCAGGTCTCATTCCTTCTAGAGGCCTTGGGAAGCATCCTTGTCCCGGACTTTTCCAGCATCTCCAGGCCGCCCACATTTTTTTTTTCCAAGGGAGAGAGAGGGAGAGAATTTTAATATTTATTTATTTATTTTTTTAGTGTTCGGCGGACACAACATCTTTGTATGTGGTGCTGAGGATCTAACCTGGGCCACACGCATGCCAGGCGAGCGCGCTACCTCTTGAACCACATCCCCAGCCCAGGCTGCCCACATTCTTGGCACACTGCCCTCTTTCCGTCTTCCAAGCAGAGGGGGTCATTCCCCTGTAGCATCACCTATACTTCTATTTTTAAGGACACTTGTGACTACCTTGGGTGTGCTTCAATAGTCTACGATAAACTCCTTATTTTAATTGAGGTTGATTAGCAATCTTAATTACATCTGCTACCTTAATTCTTTTTTTGCCTTGTAACCTGACATACTCATAATTTCTGGGAATTAGGATGCAGATACGTTGGTGGCAGGGGACACATACTGCTTTTCCTGCCAAATGATCATATGGGATTAAAAAAAAAAAAACCAAGAAATAAAACCCTCCTTTCTAACAGGATGTGATTGGCTCATAGAGGCTTCAGATAAATTTCCTGTGACAGCGTCATGCTGTCAGACGCTCTATGTCAAACAACACACACGTATCAGTAAAGATTCTCTTTCAGAAAATTCTGCTGGATGATGCAGAAGGCATTTGTTAGAAACTGACCATGATGATCAAGAAATGGAAACGTTTGAGTAAAGTTGTTGCATAAATAAGAGATTAGCAAAAAGCAATTTTAAAAGAAAAAAATTATGTGAATAATATGTTAAATATTTTAAACAGGCTTTTGATTATTTCTACTATATCTGTAAGTACTAGAACTGATTGAATATTTTTCAGGTATTTTTATGGCAAAGCAGGGTCCTCCGATACTGGAGTCATGGTACATGTGGGCACATATGATAAATATTTTTTTATAAAATTAATAAAGATATGTGCATGGTCGGTCCTCAAGCCACTGCTTTCCTGGTGATATAAAAAATGAATGTTGAGGATCTTTCCCGAGGTCAAGTCCGTATGTCAGTGGTGAAGCAAAGGCTCTGAGAGGTGATGTGCTGAGGTCTCGCTGCCACTGCAAGGGAACTGGGGCTGAGTCCAGGTATCTGACCCTGACTGGGGAGCATCACATCACCACCCCAATGTCTCTCCTCCTTTTAGTTGGAGATGTGTCAGAAAGCCAGCCTGTGCTCCAATGGAGTCCCAGGCAATTTGACATCAAAGGCCGTCCTTTGCCACCAAAGGGAGATGCAAGAGAAAAAAGTTCCCCAGGAGGCTGCCAGGTGCTCTCAGGTAAACAAGGACTGAGCTCTGAAAAGCCTCCTAAGGTCAGACCTCGTCTTCACACCTCCCTGTATTTTGGGGGAGGCAGAGCCCCACTGCTGGGCAAGAGCCATGCTCCTGGTGTTGGGGCTCTTGGGAGAATTCCTAGCACCCCGTTTAGTGGATTGCACTGCACATCTCCTGAATTGTTGGGTAGAGGCTGGCCTGAGTTTTGGGCTCGTGATCAGGGGCCTAAAGACCTGTTTCCTTTAGTAGCTTTGAGCATGAGGTTATGGCAAGTTGAACCTAAGAAGGAGGAAAGGGGTGACCAGCAGCAGGCCTAGCGATTCAGCTGGTTTGTAGGGCCCTAGGAATCCAGGCAATTCCTCTTGAGATGCCAAAAGAAGCAGGAGGCCCTTCCTCAGAAGCTCTGCCTGGATCAATTTTTACCACTTCTGTTGAAAGCAGAGACACCCACACTAATGTATTCATTAGAGAATATTTATATATTTTTAAAAATTTTGCAAGAAAGCAAAGGGTGAGCAGGCTGCACTGAGCATCAGTTTGTTTTCAGGAGAGTAAATCCGCAAATCAAACCAGACAGCCTCCTCATGAGCATTCCTCTCACTTGTAACGCACCGTAGGGAAGGGTGCAGTGTGGATTTAATCCAAGGCTTGGTTCCTGCCTCTGGATTTTGAGACAGCAGCACAGCCCAGGTGCCATCAGATAAACAAGGACTGAGCTCTGCAAAGCCTCCTGGGGTCAGACCTCGTCTTCACACCTCCCTGTATTTTGGGGGAGGCAGAGCCCCACTGCTGGGCGAGAGCCATGCTCCTGGTGCTGGGGCCCTTGGGAGAATTCCTAGCACCCTGTTGAGTGGGACTGCACTGCACACCACTGGCTTCCCATAAGGGACTTCCATGGTTACCCCATTGTGAGCACAGTTAGGAGCAAAAACATGGTGACCAAGGTGCTGGTAGGGAAGAGATTGAGAAGGAGGAAAAGGGGAGGTGGAGTGAATGGGGTTGGGGAGTGTTATGTTTGGATCTGGAATGTTCACTCAAAGGCTCATGTGTTGCAGGCTTGGTCCCCAGTGAAGCAGTGTTCTGAGGTGGGGGCTTCTGGGAAGTGACTAGCTCATGAGGGCTCTGAATTCATCCGTGATTCATCCATTAATGGATTCATGACTGAAGGTCTATGGGGAGGAGGGGCAGGAATGAGAGGGTCCTCGTCCTGGGTCCAGACCTCAGGAGGCTTGGCGTCACTATTTTTGCATTCTCATGCCTGGGCCATTCATTGCCATGAGTGGGCTGCTGGTCCAAGGAGGAGAGGGGTCGTGTGGAGCAGAGCCTAGATCACTTTGAATCTCTCCATGACCCTCAGTTTCATGAACAAATTCAGCTGAGAACAGCAGAACCAAGTGATCCACTAGGTCAGCCGACCTCCAGGCCCATGAGAAGCAATAGACGATTGTTGGTTTTAAGCCACTGAGTTTTGGAAGAGGTTTGTTACACATTAATTGTTAACTGATACAGCTACCCAAGAGTCACAATCCCTTCCTTTCTTACAGAATTCTGATTTTGTTAACAGTGGCAATGAGCTATCGTTAGTTAGTTTAAGCCTCTCAAGTCACTCACATATTCTTTCTCTGACTTTCTGGCAGCTGGGCTTTGGGACCTAATTCTGGCTAGGGAAATGTAAAACAAAGCTTACCAAGGATTGGACTCAGGGGTACTTGACCCCCTGAGCTACATCCCCAGCCCTATTTTGTATTTTATTTAGATACAGGGTCTCACTGAGTTGCTTAGCACCTCACTTTTGCTGAGGCTGGCTTTGAACTCAGGATCCTCCTGCCTCAGCCTCCCGAGCTCCTGGGATCATAGGCATGTGCCACCGAGCCAGGTGAAAAAGCTTATTTCTAGGAAATATTTTTCTCTCTGATAAAATAACATAGTCATTTTATACCCATCCTTTTCTTTTCTGCTACTGGTATGATTAGGTGATGCCTGGAATTGTGGGAGCCATATTGTCAGCATGAGGTTCTTAAAGACACCCGCACTATGGATGTCCAAACAGAAAAATGAGAAAACTTATGGCTTTTGCCTGCATTGTTGAGCTTCATAACGAATCCTGGAATCATCCACCTCTAGCTTCTCACCAGATAAGCCATGGTGGTCCTTATGGTTTAAACCACAGTCTGTCAGATTTTCTGCTATGGCAGTCAAATGCATTTTTGGATGGTGAGAGATATGGTGAAGTGTGGGTGACAAAGGAGGAGGATGTGTCATGATACAGTGAAAAGAACATTGTACTGGGAATTAGGAGACCTCCTCCTAATTAGCAGTGTAACCTTGAGTAATTCACTCTGCTCTCCAGGCTGCAAAAATGTCCTCTGAGACATTTCTTCTGAGAGAAGAAAACATTTAACTAGACTATCTCTAAGGTTTTTGCAGTTCCAGGATTGATTCTGAGCACACAGGAAGGGCTTGGGTGCCACAGCTGGGCAAATATTCATACAGGATTTTGGAGAATTATTAATTATATTCTTAGAAGGGTGAGAATAGTTGCTCTATAGCCAATGCTTAGCTCAGGGCTTGCAAATAATGAGTTTCTTTTTTTTCCCCCCGTTTCTGAGTTTGTGTCTCCTTTGTCTTACCTGCTCTCGGGGACTTTCATAAGAAGGCTCATTAGATGCCTCGTTTATAAAAATGATTTGCCTGCAAAGAACAAATGCTTCCTTTACAGGAGCAGGTGTTGTGGGGTGGAGAGGAACGTGCTGGCTAATGCCTTGTCATCCAAATGCACAGAAATTTCTGGTATCCTGGGCAGGTTTGACACCATTCTGGGGAGACAACTAAGGGGAATACATCTGAATAAATTAGTCTATTTGTTCAGTTTCTGATTCTGCAGAAAAGAGCTTTGGCAGGATCCCAGAGAAGCATCAGCAAGGGAAAAAAAAAAAATCACGTTATTTTCTGTTTCAGTCAACAGCATTTTCCTGCCCAGACTCTGCAAAACAGACTTGCTTAGCTTTGCAGCCTCCTCCAACTGCCTCTGCTCCTCTCTGGCCTTCTGGTCGCTCATGCCTCGGGCTCAGTCAGATTTCTTCAGTCCTAATGCTTGGCTCTCCCAACCATTTTTTCTTGTTTCCTCTTGCTCTTCCCCACGGTGATATCCATCAAGTTCTTTCCTTTTCTTCCTACTTCCATTATCCCTCCCCTGTCACCCTCTCCTCCTTTCTTGATCTGTGGCTACATTCTGAAAGGCTTCCGTGACCTGTGTGTGTCTTGAGGTCACTAAAATCTGAGAACTCCGAGGGTCCAGGTCGTCTGATGTAATCACACACAAGTGTTTCGCCAGCTACCATTTGCCGCTCACCGTGAAGTTCAAAGCCACCATTTTTCCCTGTTTTCCTGATCATGCTCTATAGTATAATTTTTAGCTCCGTAGACATAATGGATAAAAGTGGAATTTGGAAAGAAGGGCAAGTCCCAGCATAGAACCAGGGAAGGGCAGGGGAGACCCCCTGAGCATGGGCACTGCATTCACACAGTAGGCTCTTTCTGTCTACTGACTCCACCTCCATGGGTTCAACCCACTGTGAATGGAAAATAATTGAAAATTAATTGTATCTGCACTGAATGTGTAAAGACTTGTTTTCACTGTCATTTTCCCTGGACAACACCGTATAACAACTATTTGCAGAGTATTCGGTATTATGAGTCACCTAGAGATGATTTAAAGGGCATAAAGGAAGATGTGTGCAGGTGTTTTGCAAATATTACGTCATTGTATATAAGGGACTTGAGCATTCTCAGATTTTGCTATTTGCATGGAGTCCTAGGATCAATCTCCCACAAAAAAATGAAAGACAACTGAGTACACACTTTACCTTCACTGAAGATAGCTGTGGAATTCCAAACACTGAGCTGAAGACTGTCATAGGAAATGTATCACCTGATCTACAAGCTTCTAATATGTGGGGTTTCATGGAGGCTATTATGGTTTTGGATATGCGGTACCCCTCCCCCTCCAAAGCTCCTATATTAGGGGGCTGGGGATCTAGCTCACTTGGTAGAGTGCTTTCCTTGCATGCACAAGGCCCTGGGTTCAATCCCCAGCAACACACACACACACACACACCAAACAACAAACCTCCTACATTAATGCAGGAATATTCAGTGGCAGATGATGAGGTTATGAGAACTGTAACCTAATCAGTCCACCCTGATTGAACTGAATTCAGTCAGTCGGTTGAATGGACTGACCTGGTGGTAACTGTAGGCAGGTGGTGCGGCTGGAGGAGATGGGTCACTGGGAGCCCTGAAAGGGTTCATTTTCCCTGCAGTCCCTTCCCCCTCCCCCCCTCTGCTTCCTGGCTAACTATAAATGGAGCAGCTTTCTTCTGCAGTGCCCTTCCATGATGTGCTGCCTCGCCTTGGCTTCAGAGCAAGGAGTTGGCCATCTCTGGATTAAGACCTCTGAAACCAAGAGCCTCAAGTCAACCTTTCTTCCCCTAAGTTGATCTTGTTGGGTATCTTGGTCACAGTGACAAAAAGCTGACCAACACAGAGTCAGAGCACGCTGGAACTGTCAAAGGGAAAATTCCTACTCTGAGCCATACTTGCCTGAGCAGATACCAAAATTAAATGTGTTTCATCCCAACAGATTCTAAGCCATTGAAGTGGACCCTGACACCCAACCCTTACCAGATCCAACCAAAGACTCTTTTCTGACGAATGAAAAACTGGATTTGCTTAGACACATAGGGTTCACTGGGCTTTATTTTGAATGTTAATGTTGAATCCTTAATCACTGTGCACACCCTCTTTCTAGATTAAAAATTCCTGACTTTTCCCTGCTAAGCTTTGGACATGGTTTGTTTCCCAAGTAATTGTGTGTTGGGAATCTGATCTCCAGTGTGGTGATGCTGAGAGGCATAAGATGTGGGGCCCAGTGAGATATCATTTGGACTGCGGACCTTGGAAGGGATTAAGTGGTTCCCATGGGACCCCAGTTAGATCTTGGAAGAGTGTTGTTATCAAAGACCAAGACTGATCCCTCCCTGGTCTCTCTGAATTCCTGTTTTGTTATGTAATCTCTCCTACTCACATGCTTCCACCATGAGGCCATCTGCCATGATGTGATGCAGGCAGGGGCACCTCATCAGAGCCAGCACCATGCTGTTTGGACTATCAGCCTCCAAAACTATGAGCTAAATAGCCTTTTTTTTTCTTTTCTTTTTTTAATATTTATTTTTTAGTTGTAGTTTGACATAATACCTTTACTTACTTATTTTTATGTGGTGCTGAGGATCGAACTCAGAGATTCACACATGCTAGGCGAGCACTCTACTGCTGAGCTACAACTCCAGCCCAACTTTCTTTCTTTATAAGTTTCCAGTCTCAGTTATTTTGTTATAGCAATGCAAAATGGATCAATGTCCATACCTCTGCTAACTTCAATGGTATGTATTTCTATGGCTGGCAAGTTAATAAACTTGGCTTCATAAATTGTATTGTAGTGCATATTTTGTCTTTTTTAAATTGGGCTATAGTGGAGACAACAACTATTTAACATCTGGCAGCTGCCCATAAAAAAAAATTCTGAACATTAAAGAACAATTTTTTTTAAATCCCCAAAACAAAATCTCAGCAAAACAAAAACAAACCAGTAACATTCACAGTAACAATATAACAACAGCATATCTCATTCATCAGATAGGGTCTTGCTAGGAAAGTAAACCCAAATAACTTTGTAGCTCGGATAATTTCTAACTAGGAGTTGGTTTCAACTGGACTAAGCCAATTTCCATAGTTGTCTAGATTTAAATACTGCTTCTAGACGTTTGTGTGGCCTCTTTGGTTTAACATTCAAAATTTTGCAGGCTGATAAGGAACCATTGCCATAATTTTAACAAAAATGACTTGCCTGTTACTTTTTAATTATTCACCAGATAGGCTGCCAAATCTGGTTCGCTTAGTTAGGAGCTATGTACATTTGACTTTTGTACTATGAAACCTGAATTTTCACAGAAGACTCTTCCCAGAACTTTAGTTCATTTTGTCTTCTGATCATATTAAAGAAACTCAGGAGACTTTCAGTTCTAATCAATGCTTCCACAACACAGCTATCCAATGTTCCCGGATCTCAGGGAATGAGCTGCGTCCTGCACACTGTTCCTCAGTGAAGAAAACATCTGGCACTCTCCCCATGAATGCACTTTCCTCCTGCATCAAGATACTGTTATGATGTGTTTTCCCCCTAATGAAAAATTACTGATGTACTTCATATTTGTGAAGGGAATGTACTGAACGTGTAGCAGGATGTATTTGATACTGCTTGCTACAGCCTTAAAATATCAATCTCCTTTCTGCCTCTGGCTGTTCCTATCTCTCAGTGACTTGGTTCTGTAATACGAAGTGCCTAATGCTTTCCACGTCCTGAATAAGATGGGGACCCAGTGTCTTTAATGGAGGTCTTCCCTTTTATTGTTATTATTTCAAGTAATGTTTATTCAGTTCTTAGGATCCAGGGCTGTATCTTGCGCATACACAAAATAGTGTTTGAATACATTCCCTGTCTTCTGGGAGTTCAGGTTGGGATATTTTCTTCCCTCCCTACTTCAAGCATTTATTAGCAGGCAGAAGAATGCACGTAAGAGGAATTTTTTGATGATTCAAGAGACAAAACAGGGCAAAGGCTCTGCCCAAGAGTGAATTTTGAATGGCATGTTTCTAGAATATAGACAATAGGAGAGTATAAACAGGGATGTGAGAAGATCAAAGGAAAGAAGTTAAATAATAGTTATTTCTCTCCCTCCATCCCCCCCCCCTTTTGTAGTGATCTTTCTTACAGGATGGATTAGTAATCAATTGCTGCATAACAAGTGACCCTAACACTTGGTAGCTCAAAACAACGATGCTTTATTATCTCTCCTGATTCTAGGGTTGAAAATCTGGGTGGTTCAGCTACTCTGGGCTCATTCCCATGGCTATCATCTCTGACTGTCTGGGGTGGAGGGTATAAGGTGGCAGGACTCACTGTCAGCTGCTGGAGCTGGCTGAGGGTTTGCAGGGGTCCTTTATTCTTTCTCACATGGCTTCTTATCTTCCAATGGACTGGAATGGTCTTTTTCACAGTGTGGAGGTCTCAGTAAGGCCCAGGTTCTGGACTTGAACAGTGTTATTGCTGATGCATTCTTACGCTCTAAGAGGAATCCCAAAGACCTTTCAGATTCTAGGGGTGGAGAAATAGACTCCTCCCAAAGATGGGAGGACCAGAGAGACAGAGATCCACCCAGGAAGACAGGGCTCACTGGAGGCCACTATTATAACGATGTGTCCATCAGAAGTAGGACAGCAAAATGGGGATGAGGGGAAGTTGGGGAGGTTGGAGGAAGACAATCTAAGCATGGAAGACGAAGACTTCCTTTGGAATCTTTATTCTTGTCTTCAATTATGGAATTCTTGTGTGTCGGCAAGGCCCCCAGGTATTTGTTACTGAGATATAGACTCAAAGGAATATATTAGTGAAGGAAAAATGGTCAATGCTAGCAGTTTTATTAGTGTTTGGCACCTGGGGGATAATATGTAAGAATGAAAAGTAAAATGGAAAAAGCAGAAGAAATGTGAATATCAAAGAGATGGAGGTAAGAAATATACCCAGATACACAGGTACACTGAAACAGAACATTTTGCCTGGAAATTATATACACATTCCAGACTCTACGTCTATATATCATGTATGCATTCAAAATACTCTAAGATAACTTTATTGTTGCAGCTTTGAAAGTGTGTTTTCCTTTTATAGCCCTGCAATTCAGGTAGGCTGTCACCAAGGAATGGCTACATGCTTTAACTGAGAGCCACATGGGTCCTTTAATTCAAGCCTCTTTGAATCATATAATTGTGAATTTCCTATCTGTAATCAGTAGACATGCAATTCTTTATTAAAGGAATTGAATCTAAAATATCATTAGCAACTCATTCTTTTAAAGTGGAATTTTAGGAAGAAAACCTCTCCAGCACATTTTGTACCTGGCTCATCAATCTTTAACCTTCCTTTCATCCATTTCCTTTGAATCTAAAATCAATAGCCTTTCCAAATAGTTCCACTGTTAGCAGCTACTGTCATCTTCTGTTGTGGCCACAGAAACACGTCAGAGTTCCTCTGAGGTTATTAGAGAGGGTTTTAGTTTACTTTATAGCACACCTCGTCTCTGTTTGCATTATCATGCAGAAGGGAAAAATGTAAAATGAAATGGAGGTAAGATGCTACACTGTGTCCTGAGTTTTAATTTTGCAGAACTTCCTCATCATTTCTCTTTGGTTTATTTATTTTAAAAGTTTTTTATTTTATGCGCTAGAGATGGAGCCCAAGGCCTCACACATGCTAGGCCTTTGCTATAGCATCTACATCTCCCACCCTTAACCAACTTCTTCAATGGAGTCAGTGCGGCCTGAATAGATGATAGGCAGCTTACTCTCTTTTTCCAATCATCAGCTCCTTCCTCATTGGGCTCCATGACTTCAGGTTTCTCTATAAATTTTCCTGGAAGATCTATAACCGTTTTTAACAGTTTGAACCAATCTTCAAAGGTTTAGGAGAGTGATTTACACCACCTCCACTTGCAAATGCCTTCTTTATTTCTTGAGCTGGACAAACCAGGTAAACAAGAAAATCAAAAACAACAACAACATTCATTTAGAGATGTCTACTCCTAATGATGGCCTATGCGAAGACAACTTTTTGGGAAGTCTTTTAGTTAGTTCCAGGTGAGCCTGTGGGATTCTCTTCCCTCCACAGCCCCCTCACAAACACAATTAACTGTCCTCTTCGCCTACCAACCAAAGTCAACCATGCAGCTCCACCTTGGGTCTCAGTGTTGTGGTTCTGTGTGGGCAGGGATATTTTTTTTTTTTCCACTGTGCTGTGTGTGCAGGTGTTAAGGACAGTTCTTATCTCCCAGTTCTCTGGAGGAAGTCCTGGGGGTAGTTGGCCTCAGCTTTATCTCAATGAGGCAGTGCAAGGTCAAAACCAAAAATTCACTCAATTTTGAATTATTGAAGTTGGATGAAAGAGAAGTCATTACCGGGTGCAACATCTGGTGTTTCTGTCCCAAGGCCACAGCAGAATGATCGTCTCTGAAGTTTAATGATTTTGCACTTCATGCAGCAGCTTAAGTTTTTCACAGCCTGAACTCGATTAATTTCCACTACCCACGGGGGAGGTGGAGATGGAAGTGTCATAAATTTCTGCAATGGAGGCAATATCCTATTATTGATCAGTCATTTGCATAAGCACCAAGACTTTGCCTGCACTTTCAGGGGAATGCAGGGACCTCTTGCAGTGTCTCTGGCCTATGGATCAGGTGACACAGGACCTCTGCTTTAGGTTATCAATTGTCTTGGCTGGACTTTTGGAAGACATTATGGGGCAAACCATGCATAGCTGAGACAGGGACATGTGCTTACATGTCAGAATTATCTGTTGATGGGTGAAAAACGCAGCTTGAGATAGCAAGCATGCGGACAACACCCCCTGGTGTTGGTGAGGATAAATCAACAGGTACAAAGAAGGTACTATCGGGACAATAAATAAGAGCAATGGGGGTTGGGGTGTAGCATATGTAGAGCATATGCTTAGCTCCTGATTCAATTCCCATTTATAAGTAAGTAAATAATAAAATAAAAAACAAATAATTAAAAGACAATAAGTAAAAAATTACAATGTTTCTTTGGGACAATCAGACAATAGGGTATCAGTTTAGTTATATATCATTACTTTAATAGACTATTTAGGGTTTTGCTGTATGGATTTACTATAATTTATTTAACTAATATTTAAGATAATTCCAATTTTCTGCCATTATCAACAATGCTTAAGGAACATCTTTGCATGTGTTTCTCTATGAGCTTAGGATGAATTATTATATCCTTGGGAAGATGTTCCATGAATGGAATTGTTGGGTCATAAAATGTTGATACATGGGCTGGGCAGGTGGTGCATGCCTATAATCCCAGTTACTGGGGGTGGGGGCTTGAGGCAGGAGGATCACAAGTTCAAAGCCAGCCTCAGCAAAAGGCACTAAGCAACTCAGTGAGACCCTGTCTCTAAATTAAATACAAAAAAAAAAAAAAAAAAAAATAGGGCTGGGGATGTGGCTTAGTAGTCATGTGCCCCTGAGTAACTGGTACTCCAACCACCCAATGTTGATACATGTGTTAGATGATCTTCTAAAAAGGTACATACTAAGATTATAAATCAATTGCTTATGATTTCTTTTGGAATTTTAATTAAAATGTATATTTTTACTTTTAGATATTTGCTCCAAATGAAATTTCTTTGGGTAGATTTATCACTTCTATTTTTCCAAATGACCGGTTTTCTTGACTCATTTTGTTCAATAGTTTACCTTTACCATCTGTCAAAATCTCATACACATGAGTCTGCTTATAAATTATAAATTATGTACTATTGAGCTTTCTGTTAACTTTTGTATAATGTCTTAATATTTATTTTTGCATGTCTTAATATTCAATGGGACAAATACTTATTCTTCTTCCTGTATATAGCTGATATTCTTTTGGGATTTTAAAATTGATTTTTTTTTTGTATCAAAGAACTAAAGTCTTGAAATATTTTTGATTGGGATTTGCATGGAATTCACTTTTTAAGTTTACTGTATTTTTATAATATGGAGTGTATATTAAAAAAAAAAGAGGATGCAATTTTCCATGTATTTTAACATCTTGTGTCCCTTAGTAAAATTGTGTCCCTTAGTCATATAAGTCACGCATACAACTCATTAAACTTTATTCCTAGGAACCTTACACTTTTGTAATTAAGGTATTCCTTGCCTAAAGTTTAAGCTCCCCAGCCTGCTCCACGTAAGTAGGCTAATCTATTCAGCCCTTGATTCTCCAATTGGTTGGACACTAAAGCCTGCGCCTGCGCATCGGCACCTGCAGGTTTTCCTGGAGTGAAGGGTCTAAATCGTGCTCCCTGCTTTCTCCTTCCTCCCCCCACTTCTGTGGTCCAGTGTGCCTTGCAGGCCTTGCTGAAGGAAATAGGGGAGAATCGGTCTCACAAAACTCCCCAGAAGTAACCAGCAATGAAAGTATGCGCTTTTTTCTAAGTGCTGGTGCTCTATACTGGAGTTAACTTCCACGTCTGAAAGACAGGATCTGTGGCCTCAGCAGCCTGGGACTGCAGGAGTTGAGGCTGGGCTTGGAACCGCACAGGCTTCTTACACTGACTCGGGTCTTGAGGCCAGGACCTTGGCAGTCAGCCTGGCGCACTGTGGGGAAAGTTTCCAGGCCCCTCCCTGCAAACACTCTTCTGCCCTCTCTGCAAAAGGAAAGATGCTGGGGCCAGAGAGGCAGCCCCAGCTCTCAGAGCAGCCGGGAAATCTCCCCAGGGCTCTGGCCAGCAGAAAGAACACTCTCTAGAGAACCAGAGAGTTCGATTTTTCTGGTTCTGATTTCTATCTCAGTCATTAAAATTCAAGCTTTAAAAATAAGACCCTATCCATTATGTTTTAATAATCATCACTGGGTCTTAAAGTGATTAATAATGGAAAGTTTTTGTTTAAATATTAAACATTAATGGTTTTGTTCTGTTCATGAGAACTGAAGGCAGACAGTTGGAAATGGGCTTACAACAGGCTCTGCCCCTGGGGTGGTGGCTGATGACTAAGGTGACCCTTGAGCAATGGTGCTTGTGATCAAGAAAATTGGCCACCTCCAACCCCCAGCACACCTTTCCCATAGGGTGGCTGCACCCTCACTCTGGCAGTTTGGGACTCCACAGAAGCCTTCTGCATTTTTTTGTTTCCTGAATGACCAGTGAGTCTGCTAGAGAGAATCTATTGTCAATTGCTTCTTTTCTTTGATGCCACAAGACTATACCCTGAGGCTCAGAAAACCAAATCCCTTTTCTTAATAATAATAGCTGCTCTCTTGCACTGAGCTGACACTTTATATACATTATTCCATTTAAAGTTTACAAGTACCCTGAGGGGTCTGCAATATCATTCTTATTTTAATATGAGAATACCAAGGCTTAGACATAATGACTTTCCAAGGACACCTGGCTTGTAAGCAATAGAGAGATTGGGAAGCAGTTCTTATTTGTTTTCCAATAACATTCTTTTTCCATGGCCCCATCTCACCTAAGTAAATCACAGTGAAAGTAAGCAATGTCACTTCTTGGGACATGATTTTACTTTTGCTGGACAACTCCCTTTTCTTTTTTGAAGGAGTAGTATGTCAAGGGTGATTTCAGGGCTTTAGCAATCAGGAGTGGTAACATTATCATAATAGAAAATGCTTACACTGTCCTTTACCAAGTGCCAGGTACTATTCTAAGGACTTTGTAAATATTAGATCACTGAATCCTCACAACCTTTCCATGATCAGTTAGTGTCTTAGTCTATTCAAGCAACTATGTCAAGATACCATAAACTGGGTGCTTAGAAACAGCAGCAACACATTTCTGGAATTCTGGAGCCACAGCAAGGTGCAAGATTCTGGGTCTGGTGAAGACTGACTTCTTGTTCAAAGACTGTGCCTTTTCATTGTGCCCTCACATGGTGGAAGAGAAAAAAAATCAGTTTTCTAAGATCTCTTTTGTAAGGGCACTAATCCCATTTGTGAGAGTTCTCTTCTCATGACCTCATCACCTTCCAAAGGTCCTGACATCACCAGGGGATGGGGGTGTTAGGATCTCAACATAGGCATAGGGGGTAGGGCATAAACAGTCAGGATTTGAATGCAGGTGACCTGAAATCAGAGTCCTGTGCTCTTAACCATTTATACCGGCAGCCCTAATCAAGAGGGGGAGGGTGTGGAGGAGGTTTCTGGGTGGAGCTGTCAAGAGTTCTAGGAGCACATGCTGCACCTGAGGAAGACTCCTGGGAATCCCAACAGTGCTTCCAAGAAGGCATTTGCACATCATTTGGCATCATCAGCACCTAGGCGTTATGTCAAGCCTGAGATAAGGGGGAATTAACTTCTGAAAACCATATAGGTGGAGTGGAAGAGAGGCTCAGAGCCCCTTCCGCATCCCAAAGTTGAACAGAAGAAAGAGAAGGTTGGCAAAGGATGCTAGGGAGGACTTGTTTTCCTCACATCTCATATCCCAATCCTCAAGCAAGTCCTGTGGCTTCCAACTTGATTCTCTCCACTCCTTACCTCTGTCCAGCCTCTGGCATCCCAGAAAAAATCATTTTCATGGCTGACTACTATGATCTGGGAAATCTGGCTCCCCACCCTGACCCCCGTGTTTCACCTCTGTCTTCCTGATCCTCCTTCTCAAGTCCTGCCACACCAGTCTTTTTTCCTGAACATGTGAGCACATTCTCCCCTCAGGGTACCTGCATTTGCTATTTTACATAATATCAATCAGTTTTCTATTGCTGTGACAAAATGCCTGAGAAAAATAAACTTAAAGGAGGACTCGTCTATTTTGATTCATGATTTCAGAGGTTTCAGGCCATGGTGAGCTGGCTCCATTGCTTTTGGGCCTGTGGTGAGACAGGACATCCTGATGGGGGAGAGTGTGGCGGTGAAAGGGGCTGCTCATCCCCTGGCAGCCAGGAAGCAAAGAGAGAAGAAAGAAAGGTTTGGGGTCGCAGTATCTCCTTCAAGGGCATGCTCCCCAAAACCTATTTTCCTTAGGCAAGGTTCCACTTTCTACAGGTTTCACCAGCTCCCAATGTGCTATCAGCTGGGGAAGGCTTCAACACCTCGTGGTCTTTGGGGGACATGAAGGTCCAAACCATAACACATGTGTTTGGAGTGCACTTCCCTCGAAATTCCCAGGGCTCTGCCCTCTTTCTTCATATCCTACTCCAATGCCAACTTTTCACAGAGGACTTTCTGGCTACTCTACCAGACAGACACTGTTTAATCTTACAGCCTGCTTTAGTTTTCTCCATAGCCCTCATTATTATCACATTATATTACACATAATGTAGTGTGTGTAATTCATTGATCATCCCCTCTCTGGACTGGTAAGCACCTAGGCACCGTGAGAGTGGGGACTGTGCTTATTCACTCCTGTATTCCCAGCACTCAGAGGAGTGGGAGACCTACAACAAATATTTGTGAACATTTGTGAGTGAATGTTCTATTACTTACAAAGAAACTGGAAAATATTGGTGTGAGTGGGAAGAAAATGAGAAGGATTATGCTGTCATAGAATCCAAGAGAGGAAAGTGTTTTAAGAAGGTGAGACATGCATCCATATTTAATGCTGATGAGAGATGGAGGGGGATGAGGAGGATGTATTGACTTTGAATTTGGAAGTTGATGTTCCTCCCATTTCACTTCATGATTAATGGTGTGATAGAGACTCATGTTCGTTGTGGCACAGTAGGTAAGAGCACAATAAATGGTGGGGGGATAACCATCATTAACTTAATGGTTGAATAAATTATTATATCCATATTGCAGAACATGATGCAGAAAGAGAGGCGATCTTTAGTATTTTCTGGAAAGATATCTGGACATACTAAATAAAAATGTAAGTTAGACTCAAATTTTATAGTAGGAGGCTTTTTTTTTTTTGCCTTCTGTTTTTGTTAGATTACACACATCCACATCCACACACACACACACACACACACACACACACACTCACATAAGGAAAAATTAGAATGAACAATAAATTATTTCATAGATCATCCCTGTGACGTTGAATGTCTTGGGAGATTTTCACCTATTACTTTGTATAGTTGTTTTTTTAAGTAGTAGGAAAATGGAAAGTATTTTTTTTTTTTACTTTGCAATTTTCAAAGAATTTTTAAAAAGCCAGAATTATATTTAATAGATACAAATAATTGAGGGTGGGGGTTGGAAGCACCGCCCCTGATGTGAGCCATCTGGTGAAAGGCCAGAGGATCAGGAGGAAGCCCTGAGCATGAGTGGATGCTTTCAACAAGCTTGCCTCTGCTCGGGAAACATGTGAGGACCCAAACAATTGGGTCTTTGAATGGTGTGTTAGTCAGCTTTTCCTCACTGTGACCAAAATACCTGACACACATAACTTTGGGGAGGAAAGATTTATTCTGGCTCAGAGGTTTCAGTCCATAGCCTGCTGACTCAACAGCACACCATCAGGGTGGAAGAACATGGTGGAGGAAAGCTGCTCAGCCCTTGACAACCATGAAGAAGCAGGTCCTGGGACAAGATATAGTGCCCTGGGAAGTGCAGGGGGGACACACCTCCAGTGACCTATTTTCTCCAACCATGTCCCACCTGCCTATAGTTTCCACCACCTGCCAGCAATCCATTTAAATTATGAATCCATCAAATGGATTAATCTACTGGTGAAGCCAGACCCCTCATGAACTAATCACTTTCCTAAAGCCCCACCTTTGGACACTGCTGCAATGGGGACCAAGTCTTCAACACGTAAGATTTTGGAAGGATACTGTAGATCTAAACCATAACAGATGGTGATTGTCATGAAAGCAAGCTGGTATTGTGCTGGCTGCTCTGTCTCTCCTCAGGGGCCCTTCTGTTGTGTGCCCGTGGCTGGGTTAGTCCAATGGTCTGTGAAGAATTCCTCTAGGTTATGCCAAACAGCTGGGATGCTATCATTTATTTTGTTGAATTCATTATTGTCCCAAGACACCTAGAATCTGCAGCGTGAACTCTGATGAGAACTGAGCCTGCAAACCTAGCTCTTCTCTTTTCTAGATGCACCATTAGTTAAGTTTCTTTAAAAAAAAAAATAGAGAGAGAGAATTTTTTTTATTTTTTAGTTTTTGGCGGACACAACATCTTTGTATGTGGTGCTTGAGGATCGAACCCGGGCCACACGCATGCCAGGAGAGCGCGCTACCGCTTGAGCCACATCCCCAGCCCAAGTTAAGTTGTTTTTAACTTTGAGCAAAGGGACACACACTTGGCTAACCCCCTAGAGGTTTTGTGGCAGAGTAAAATTCATTTTTGTTGAATAAGTAGGTAAGAACCAAAGCTAACCTCTAATGTAGATTTTTCTTGGAAAATGGAAACAATTTACCAGATGAAGTATATTTTTAAAAAATGGATTCTTATTTATTTATTTATGACAGTGGAATGCATTGCAATTCTTATTACATTTATAGAGCACAATTTTTCATAACTCTGGTTGTATACACAGTATATTCACACCAATTCGTGTCTTCATACATGTACTTTGTATAATAATGATCATCACATTCCACCATCATTAATAACCTCACGCCCCCTCCCTTCCTTTCTAACCCCTCTGCCCTATTTAGAGTTTGCCTATTCCTTCCATTCTACTGGACATTATTAACCTATGTGCATATGTGATTACATTACCAGTGTAATTCTACATGTACAACCAGAAAAATGAGAAGTTATACTGCATTTATGCATGATGTGTCAAAATGCATTCTACTGTCATGTAATTTGAACAAGTTAAAAAAAAAGAAAGAAGAAAAAGAAAAAAAATTGGATTCTACTTAATTAATGAGAATTGATAGAAGATGCTACTGTTCTTTTGACATTTTTAAGGAATCAGTATTGAGGCCTTATGTGTGTGTAGGAGGAAAGGTCAGTGGACTCTCTATGTCTTCCTAGTCAAACTCACTGAAAGAGAGAGAGGGAAGAGAAGTTCTTAACTGCTATCTTTTTCTCACTTCTTGGTCTTTTCCCAGCTCTCTGCAAGATGACTTTCTTTCCCTGGTTTCTTTATCATTCCTCATCTCCATATACTCTCCCTCCTTATCCACCACCCCACATGCCAAGAGACAGTCTGAGTCCCCAGAGCCTAGCCTGGTCTCTGACATGGCCCTCCCTGCACAGCACATCCAGCACCCCAAGATCTCACACACTGTTCCGACATTGCTCAGGTCATTCTCTTTCCCTGGCGTGTCATTGCCTCATTGTTCTACCTAACAAACTTACCTTTCATGACCAGCTTAACTGTCCTTAGAGAAGATTTGCTGACCACTCTCCACTACCTCCAAGAAGAATGGAGTCTTTACAAATATGGGTTCTTCTTACACTGTGAAGAGATTGCAGTCAAGGGATCAGAATATTCCAATGAAAAGATGCCACTTTGGCATAAGGATTATTTTGAGCTGAAGGTGATTGAGAAACAGTGCTTGCAGGAACTTCCAACTTTATGCCTAAAACCATAGTATAAATTTCACTTTGTGCAGATGTTCCCCCTTCCCTCTCTCATACCATTATCACTAGAAAAATAAAATTGGCACCTAGTTGAGTCTGTACAAATCTTGCTAAAATAAATTTTTTACTTCCACTAGTTTCTTTCATATATTTGCCTTACCACAATTTGCTGCTTCTAGGTATCCCAACCCCCTTTACTTTGTTTTGTCAGTTCTTATCACCTTTTGTTAAGATGGTATATAAGCCCCCGATTCTAACACCCTATTGAGTTACTTAAGTTCTGCCATGTATAGGTGCATTACATATATATAAGCTCTGGGTTTTTTCCCCTTGTTAATCTTTTAGGAGTTTGATTCCTGAGTCCCAGCCACTGAATTTAACAAGGTGGAGGAAGAGGGTTTTTGTTTTTGTTTTTTGTTTTTCCTCTCCCACAGTAGACACAGAATTTAACCTCAGCATCAGTAGAACTTGTCATTGTTCTACTTGTGGTGTTTCTTCTATTCTGTACTTTTACATCTTTAGCTTCTAACGCAGAACAGGCACATGCTATGGTTTGAATCTGGAATGTCTCCCCAGAAGCTCATGTGTTAGGCAATACAACAATGTTCAGAAGTGAAAATATCAGATTGTGAGAGCTCTGACCTCATCGGTGGATTAAACTATTTGATGGATTAATAATTTGAATGGACCAATGGGTGGTAACTGTCAGCAGGTGGGACATGGCTACAGGAAGTAGGTCACTGTGGGCATGCCCTTGGAGACTATATCTTGTCCCTGGCTCCTTTCTCATTCTGTCTGCTTCCTGGCTGCTTTCCTTTGCCATTCCCTTCCACCATGATGTTCTGCTCACCTTGGGTCCAGAACAATGGAGTTGGTTCACTATGGACTGAGACCTCTGAAACCATGAACCAGAAAAACCAACAAACCAAAAAGAAACAACACCCCCACATTTCCTTCTCTAATTTGTTCTTGTGAGGTATTTTGATCACAGTGATGGAAAGCTAACAGAATACTTTATTTTATTGTTCTTCACTTTATTGAGCTTTACAGATACTGTTTGTTTTTTTTTTAATGCAAATTGATGGTTTCTGGTAACCCCATGTTGATCAAGTCTATAGGTGCAATTCTTTTCCAATGACTGAGATGATCATTAACATTTTTTGGCAACAAAGTTCTTTTAAATTAATATATTTAATTTTTAGACATCATTTGGTGGCACACTTAATAGACTGCACTGTCGTGTAAACATGATTTTTATATGCACTGGAAAACTAAAATATTCATGAGACTCACCTCATTACGGTATTCACTTTATTGTGATGGTCTGGACCCAAACTGTCAATCTCTCTGAGGTATATCTGCACTGGATGTGCAGCGCCTAATACATATTTGAATAAACAAATGAATTATTTGCAATGGGGATCTGAAAGGCAAAACTCACAATTCTGCTGGGGACTCATTGTCCTGATGATAGGAATATTGATGAGCCGTGTGCACGTCACTTCTCTTCCTGATTACCACCCTGACTCTTGTCCAAGTCTACACTCTACATAAAAGATGGCTCAAGAGCTTTAAATCCCTGTCCTGATTCTTGACCCAGTCTAACCCTTTACATCATTCACTTCCTGTTTATGATGGCATTTGTTGGATTGTAAGGCAAGGTGACCCTTGAGGAATGCTAACAACTGAGGGCTTATAAATGATTTTAGAATGCCATGCTGTTATAAATCAATAAAGTGGGTGAGTGAATCAAAACCATTAAGCTCTCTTCTGGATTGCTAACTATTTGTCAAATTAAAAACAAAAAAAAGCACTAAAACCACCCCACGGGGAGAATCTTGATATTCATTCTTCCTCATGAGCAATTTCTTATTAAGAGAACGAAAGATAAGAAGTCAGAATTCCAGATGCAGTGGGTGGGGGCGGGGAGTGTGGGTGGGCTGGGACCATCTCTCTTGTTCTAATTCCCACTTTCCGTATATTTTAAGTATGTGTCAGCCAAGAGAGTGATGCATAAATTATTAGTACCCAAAGGCAGTTCCTGAAAAGGGAAGAGAGTTTATAAATGTTGTAGCACTGTTTCCTTCTGAGGGTCGCTGAGCGAATCAAAAGTCTTGTGGACATTTGCCCCTTAATTTCTCTTGTCTCCTGGGAGAAAGAGTGTCTCTGCCATGCCTTGAGGACTTGGGATACCCCATTACTTTTTCCAGGATGAACATCAAGGGCTGTGGGGCCACAGGCCTCCCCCACAGTGAAAGGCACCTTTCAGATAGGAAGTAATCAGCTGATCACCGCTGGCTGCAGGAGTGGGGCAGTACCAAGTGCCTGCTAGCCTGGTGCATCACTGTCACTTCCCAGCAGCCAGGACTAACGATAACATAACGATAACAAAGCATGACAAGCAGCCCCCCAGAGAGTAAGATTTCCCTTGATTGGCTTCAATCTAAAAGTGAGGACTGGATGTGAGCTTTCCTCGTGTGCTTCATAACCAAGTCCTGCACGCCAGTTCATGGTGTGGGTTTTAGTTAGACCCTTTATTTCTCTGACAGAAGGGAAAGCAATGGCAGCGGTATTGGGTAGGGGTAGGCTGGGAGAGGGCGAGGGCAAATATGGGGGCTCCTTATCATCATCCTGGTGGGTATTCAGGGGTCTTCTTTGGACTCAAGAACATCCCAAGGGGTCTGTGGAGTGAAGTCTATGGGGATAGCTTCAGGATGGGGTGGCAGCTTACCCTGTCATGGCTGGGAGAAAGGAAGGAAAAAACCTACCTGGGTGAAGATTGGGTGGTCACTGACTGCAGGTTTGGGGCCAGGCTGTATGCAGGTATTATTCATGGGAGAAATTTTTACTCTGTCCCAGGGAGTGTCAGTCTTACTCTGGTGACGACCCAATTTTTTTTTTCTAATATGGAAAAGAAGACCCCAAAGCTATGTGTTCAGACATTTTTTAAAACTTTCAAGTATTCTTATAGGGCCACTTGCATATACATTATAAGCAAATATAATTATTTATATATGTATATCTGTGTGTTTATGCATATTTAACACATACATACATGGAATTTGTATGTACATTGTCATATACTCATGATGATATGCACTCATGTGGGCTGGAATTGTGGCTCAGTGGCAGAGTGCTTGCCTTGCACATGTGAGGCACTGGGTTTCATCCTCAGCATCACATAAAAATATATAAATAAAATAAAGATATTGTGACCAGGTAAAACTAAAAAAAATTTAAAAAATATGTACTCATGTATCACTTTAACAAGATTACCTTCTGAGAAATGTTTTGTTAGGTGATTTTGTCCTGTGCAAATATCACAGAATATGTAGGCAAATCTAGGTGGTGTAACCTACTACACCCCTGGGCTGCTTGGTGTAGCCTATTGCTTCTGCCTTACAAACCTATATGACATGTTACTGTAGTGAATACTGCAAGCAATTTGAACACAATGCTATCTGTGCATCTCAACATAGAGAAGCACAATATTAGGCAAAAGGAATTTCTGAGTTTCGTTACAGTCTGCAGGACGATGTTGTCTATGTGGTTCTCCATACACTGAATGTGGTTAGGCAGCTGGCTGACTGTACATAGCTTGAGACAAGTTTTCTCTCACCACATTTTTCCTGGAAAAGTTAGGAATCACTCCGTTAGAATATAGAAATTCTTTCCAGGTTGGTGCTGCTCACGTGAAATTAAAACTGGAATAAGCCACTTGAACTTTTTATTCAGTTGATGCCTCATTCAAAACATGTGGAAAGTGTCTTGGAGAAACATTTTGAATGCAGTGAATTGGGAGACTTATGTTTGGTTCCCAGGCCTGGTGCTGGGAGTTCTGACGTGTGTTTGGGATGTGTTTACTGACAAATGACAGGGGTTGGGACTGGGGACACATTCTCCATGAGGCTCCTGACTCCTTGTATCCTTATCTGGGGATAAATGCCTCTGGGTTTGTAGATTATAACTCTGCAACTTGATCCCAGAACACACTGTTGAGTTAAACTGCCCCTCCCCTGAAAAATCTTATACACTTAAAGAAACAAAAACAACAAACTGAAGCTCAGTGGAGCACCACAGAAGACTGCACAGCTTCTCCATGTGTAGGGACCGCCATGGTTGGTTGCATTGAAATATTGATCATTTGTTTCCTTTTATATTCTGTGGGTATGAGCCCAGAAAGTTGGTTTCAAAAATATAATCTATTTTAAAGGGCAACTCTTTGCTTTGATAAAATTATGGGCCTCTTTGTTTTCTGGTTATTCCATCCAAAATTATAATGATCTGCATGTCGACAAACTTTAATTCAAGCCTGAACTTCTTAAGTTAGCATTTTACATTGTTACTATGATGCTTGGACATGGTGTTATGTGCATACACGCATTATGCTTTGAATAATGTTGTGAACAAATTAAAGTATGTACAAAAATATGTTAGGGAATGCATAGAATTGTGGTACTTTGTATTCTGCCTTAGAGTCTATGCACAAGAATCCATCACGAACTGGGTTGCCGTGTTCTGTGGAAGCCCCTGGCCATTGATATTTCCACAGAAACTTCCTACATACTGGGGGAGTAGCTGGGGGCTGTCTTCTGACAGACCAGGTAACTGTCTCTAATGAGGTGAGAGAGGGATGTATTTTATTTTCAATTCTCTCCTTTAAAATTTATATTTGCATGACTTGAACACTCACAAACACTCATACAAATGAACCTAAAGAAGGCAGAGAGGTATCACCTTTCATGGAAATGTCAGTAGTTTAGTGGAGACCACCCTGAGCACTGTTTTCAGAACTTTGAAGCTGCAGAGGTAGGACTCAATTAGAAAAAAAAAATGTAATAGGTGACTGGAGACATCCGCTAAGGGCATGGGGATTGTCAGAGGTGAGGGTGATTTGCTCTTGTATCTAGAGTCGTGTGGAAGAATTGCATATTTTATTGGTTTTGAATCTGTTGGGTACATTTTTATTTGATTTGAGCTTGTTGAAACAACTGTAGCAGGCATTTAGTACTTGGCAATAGTCTCCTCAAAACATCAAAAGTTCAACTAGAATTTGTATTGTAAGTATAAAATAAGTGACTCAATTTAAAGCAGGAAATGGGAAAGAAAATCAGTGGGTTCATTTTAAGCTAGTTATATTCATAACAATTAACATTAAATTAAATTCATGTATCATCCCTAAACTGAAATTAGTTATGTTTTGTGATTTTCCACTATTAACTTAAAACATTGTTTCATAAAATTTAACCTTCATAAGTAAAGGAAGTATACAATCTTCAATTGAGTGAAGATTGGCTTTTACAGTAAAATAATTTTATAAGACGGCCTTTATCTCTTTACATTGGAAGAAATCTGTAATTTGTGAAGGAACAGAGTCAGGTTTATGTTACTTGAGACTTTGCCTCAGTCCGATTGGCTACCAAATGGTTTGTTTTTTAATTGCTTAGTTCATTAGACCATAAATTCATTTTCCTTATCAGCATAGAGCAAGGCATTTATAGCCCAGCCTTGGAATAAACAAAAGCACTTTAAGTCCAAGTAATTTGCTCCATAGCACTTTCATTAAAACCAACACTTCTTTTAAAATAGAAGCTTATGTTTCTGATTTTGTATTTTTTTCTCATAAAGAATGACTTCTAATGTCCTATTGGCCCATAAAGAAATAAAATGTTTGCAGACAATGAGTGCATCATTTAGAGGTTGCACTTGGCTGCCAGTCAGAGACCTGAGCCTAATGGCTTAAGCAAATTAAAAGTGTATTTTTTCTTATAAGAGCAGGATGGGTGTTTGTAGGCTCTTCCTAGAGCCACAGAACCAGGCTCCTTAGAATTTCCTGCTCTTCCATCTTTGTTAAGCGGCTTTCATTCTCAAACTTGCCTCATGGTGTAAGATCAAAGGAGCATTGGCAGCGATCATATCTCCATTCCAGGAAGGAGCCAGGAGGAAGAGAATCTGATGTTCTTCTGAGAAGCCTTCCCATCAGTCGCACCAATCAACTAATTGTTCTAGATGATTCTCATGGGCTTCTTGATTTTCCTAGAGGGCTTGAACAATGTAGTCTTTGACCTGCTAATAGTGACATCAAATAGAATCATATTTCTGTCATTAATGAAAGATGGGAAAAGCTTCTGCCACAGTGACATATAGTATAGAGGAAGATAAACAGATGGCAGAGAGTGACCAGGGGCAGATCTTCATCTGGGAATGGCAAGACTGAAGGTACAGGCATCATGGAAAAACTCCATCAGCTGCACAGAGCTAAACTGGAGATACTGGTACTGTTGGGACTGGGTACAGGAAAAAATGTCAAAGTGAGGCAAATTGCACCAGTAGAGAATTTTCTCTGGGGCCTAGAAGAGCCAGGTTGTCTAGATGTAGCCTGTAGCCACAGCCCTCGTGGTATGGTTGTTAATACAAGATAATACTGCTTTTAGAGAATACAGTGTTAGGAGGATTAGGCTGTCACTGTTGTGGAATGACTTGAGGCTGCCAAGCTGCCCTGAAACATCTATTATTATTATTATTATTATTATTATTATTATTATTATTAACCAGGATTTGAACAGGGGCACTCAACCACTTATCCACATCCCCAGCCCTATTTTGTATTTTATTTAGAGACAGGGTCTCACTGAGTTGCTTAGTGCCTCACCATTACTGAGGCTGGCTTTGAACTTGTGATCCTCCTGCCTCAACCTCCTGAGCTGCTGGGATTACAGGCATGGGCCACTGTGCCCGGCTATTATCATTTTTTGTATCAGGACTGTGTGAGGTGGGAGATCATGGATACTGGTAGAAGTAAAGAAGGTGGTGAAGTTAGAAGAAAATAGAAATCTAAGATTAAAATATAATCATCAGGACCAAGAAAATATCTGGTTAAGAAGAAAGCCAAAGTAGTTGAAGTTGAAGAAACAAAATGGGATTACTAGAGAAGATTTGAGAGGGAGGACAAGGACACCACACAGGGTGAGTTTGATCCCTGTGTTTTTTTCTTTTTTGCTTATATAGGGGCAGGTACCTTAGGGAACTAGAGGATGACCCAGCAAGAAAGGCTTTTATTGGGTTCAGCCATTTTATTTTCTAATTTTGGACATGACTTTCAAAATCTCTGAAGTCTCTGGAAAGACTTTATTAATACCTAAATAGGGATTAGTTGATAAGTCTTAGAAGTCACAGGACACTGGATGTGGAGAAGAAGGGGATAGGTGTGTGGGAAAATGTTCCCCAGGGCTTCAAGTGGGGAAAAGGAGAGAATCACTATCAAAGGGCTGGCTCAGGACCAGAGGGTTAGATTCCCAAGCAGCTTGGCAAAACTCCAGGAAAGGGACGTCTTCCAAGTCTACCACAAACCATTCTCCCCAACTCACCCCGTCTCAGTGCAACTCAGGTTGGCTTAACGAATGAGCAAAGCTAGGCCAGAATGTTCACAGCCTAATTTTGTTAAGTGCTTCTTAAAGTACAGAGATAAAAGATAAGACCACATAGTATGCTTTAAGCTGCAAGTAACAGAAAATTCAAATTCAGTGCTCTTCAATATTGTGGCCAGTTCCAGTGCTTATTAAGACAGGATCAACAGCATCTTCAGGGTTCCAGAATTTTCTTTCCTTCCTTCTGCACTACTCTGCTGTCTTTGGTGCCAGCTGGTCCTCCCTTCTGGTACCAGGATGGCTGCCAGGGGTCCAGACCTGGAACAGAGACACAACAATGTCCAGTTGAAGAAGTGCTACCATGTCAGAAGTCCTTTACCTGTTTCCCTTTCTTGCATTGTTGACCAGAAATGTCCCCCAACCAAGCCTCACATTGAGTCTTAGACCATTATGTTACTACAGTTGAATTTCAAGGACTGGATAATTTGTAAAAAATAGAGGTTATATATGATTATTTTCTTATTCTTAGATATAAACTTGGGAAGAGATAAAGATTCTTCTAAGGCTCTTGAAGCAAGTTGCCCAACTGTTTCCAGAAAAAAAATTTTCATTGCACTCTAACCAGAATACCCTTGTGTTTCATATTTTACAATATTATTTTTTCAATCTTTGCAAACTTGAAAATCATATCAGTGGGTATCTCAATTATATTTTCCTTTTTATAACTAAATTAACTATGTAGTATTAGTTGTAATAGTGAAAAATGGACACTATGTATGTTTAATAGGAAATGCAAAGGTTGTTTTAAAAAGTGGAAAATATCCTGTCATTATAAATGGAATCATAATAAAACAAGTGATTACATGAAAAAGTGTTAATAATAGAAAGCTACGTCAAAAAGAAAGACATAAAATGAAAAGAGTATAATTTCAATCTAACTGCAGTATGCCAAAGATCAGTAAGGAACATCCAAGTGACGATTTTTTATTTTTTTCTCCTTTCTTCTCTCCTGAATTTTCTACAATGACCTAATATTACTTATGTCATCAGAAATAAAAACACTAAAAGAAAAAAAAAGATTAAGGGTTAATTTAATTTATGGTTCTGGAGGTTGGACGTCTAAGAACATGATGCCAACATCCAGTGAGGGCCTTCTTGCTGGGTTGTGACATGGTGAAGGGCTTCACATGACAAGACACAGAAACTAGACAGAGCCACTGCCTGTTAGCCCATGAACCCTCAAATCCACGAATGGAGGAATCCATTCAGGAGGGCAGAGCCCTTATGATCCAATCACCTTTTCATTGTCCCACTGCTCAAATACCACTAGCATGTGACTTTGGGGATTAAGTTTCCAGCATGAGTTTAGTCAGCTTTGGCATCACTACGACCAAGATACCTGATAGGAACAATGTAGAGGAAGAAAAGTTTATATTGGGCTCATGGTTTCAGAGGTCTCAGTTGGCTGACCATGTAGCTCTGGGCCAGGAACGAGGCAGAACATCATGGTGGAAGGGTGTGGAGGAGGGAAGTAGTCCAACACATGGCCATCAGGAAGCAGAGAGAGCTCGACGCACCAGGGACAAAATATAAACCCCAAAGGCACGCCCCAGCGACCTACCTCCTCCAACCACACCCTACCTGCCTACAGTTACCACCCAGTTAATCCTTATCAAGGAATTCATACACTGATTAGGTTAAGGCTCTCATAACCCAATCGCTTCACCTCTGAACGTTCTTACAGTGTCCCACACATGAGCTTTGGGGGACATCTCATATCGACACCATAACTCAAACCATAGCATCCTGGAAGGGGACAAGAACTCCCAGGATTGGTTTAAACCCATCTCTATAGACTGCTGAGGCCTGAGGCTGGAGCTCACCTCCCTTCTCCATTTGGCCTCCTGGAGGACTCTGGACACCCGCTACAAATGGTCATCTTTTTGATCCCCCGTTTATCTGCAAGACTGAACTGCGAGCTGTGTACCTTACAGATGGGTTGTGTTGAATAAATAAGGGAACAGGTGAAGTGGGAACCGCACAGTCAACTCCCAGTCAGTGGTTGCCACGATTACAGGATCTTCCATTTCCTCGTTTCACTTCTAGAAGGAGCCTTCCTTCTGCCACAGAAAAAGATCACAGCAGAAAGAGAATCCCAGCTTCCCCTGGCTCTGGGGAAGAGGCTCTTCACTCTTGTGTCAAAGCTGTCTCTATCTCCTTGTAAGAATTCAGGGGCATTGCATGGTGCCCGCACGGCAAATTGTTCTCATCAGTTTCTCCTCCACAAACGATACACAGGCTGCAGAATTTGGACAATAAATTAGTGTAGGATCAAGCACATATATTCCCTGTGCACCACTCAAGGGAGAACACATTCTCTGGAGTCTCAATTAATTTGGCTGCCGGACTCAATAAACTGCCTGGCAGATAAAGACCTTTTATGTTCTGACTGCATTCGGGGAAGGCCCCTGGGCTACAGGCCTGTGGCTTTGCAAGGTCTGCTCTGTTGCCCCGTGGCATCCTAAAATGAGGGCAGAGTGGACTGACTGGTAAAGCAGACACACCAATTTGCCTTTGAACACCAGCTTGGCCGTATACTAGCTGTGCAACCTGTGTGAGTCACTGAACCTCTCTGTGGCTCATTTTATTTTCATTTTATTTTATTTTCCAGCTGTAAAGTAGGTCTGATAGCTACCTTGCAATGCTGTGAGGTTACAGAAAATGGCACATGAAGTCTTCATGCACATGAGGTCACAGACTATGCATTCAAGAAATAATGGTGACTATTATTAGTAAATTGGATTTTTCTTTGTATAAATGTATACAAAGATGGTGGAGTTGGAACCCATGGCCTGGCTCGTGCTAAGCAGACACTCTAACACTGGCTACCTTCCCAGGCCCATAATATATTTTAAATTTCTGAATTAAGGTATAATTTATAAATAAAATTTTTTAAAAAAATTATTAGTTAATAATAGTTAGGCATAACATCAGGATTTATTTTGAACATAATTATAAATGCATGGAGTCTAATTTGCTCCAATTAAGTTCCCACTCCTTACCCTTACCCTCCCTCTCCTCCTTCTCCCTTTTCCCTTTCCTCTACTGGACTGATCTTTCTATTTATTTACATTTTAAAAAAATTAGTGTCTGTGGACATACATGATGGTGAGATTCACTGTAGCAGATTCATAAATGTGCATTGGAAAGTTAGGTCAGCTTCAGTCCACTGTTTTCCTATGAACTCTCCCTCCTCCCTCACCCTCAATCCCCTTATTCTAGTCCTTTGATCTTTCTTTTATGTTGATGAAATTGCTCCCATTTCTTTTCTCTCACCCCCTCGACCCGCAATTTTCTGCATATCAGAGAAAATATTTGATCATTGACGTTCTGAGTCTGGCTTATTTCACTTAGCATTATAGTCTTGAATTGCATCCATTTACCAGCAAACAACATAATTTTATTCTCTTTCAAGGCTATAATACTCCTTTATGTGTGTGTGTGTGTGTGTGTGTGTGTGTGTGTGTCATATTTTCTATATCCATTCATCTGTTGGAGGACACCTAGGTTGATTCCATATCATAGTTATTGTGAATTTTGCTGCCATAAACATTGATGTGTCTGTGTCCTAAGAGTATGCTGATTTTTAGATCTTTTGCATTTAAACTGAAGAGTGGGATAACTGGGTCCTGTGGTGGTTCCATTCATAGGTTTTTGAAGAATCTCCATACTACCTTCCAGAGTGGTTGCACTAATTTGCAGTCCCACCAACAATATGTTTATGTACCCTTTTCCCCACATCCTCATGAACAATTATGTCATTTGTATTCTTGATAATTGCCATTCTGACTGGAATGAGGTGAAATCTCAGTGTGGTTTTGATTTGCATTTCCCTAATTGCTAGAGATGTTGAACATTTTTTCATATATTTGTTGCTCATTTGTATTTCTTCTTCTGTGAAGTGTCTGTTTATTTTGCATATTTATTAATTAGGTTATTTGTTTTTTCAGTGTTTAGTTTTTTGAGTTCTTTATATAGTCTGAATATTAATGCCCTATCTGAGGAGCAGGTGGCTAAGATCTCCTCCCATTCTGCAGGCTCTCTTCATCTTCTTGTTTCCTTTCTGTGCAGAAGCTTTTTAGTTTGATGGTATCCCACCTATTATAGATTTTTTAGCTTTATTCCTTGAACTTTTGGGGTCTTGTTAAAGAAGTTGGTTTCTGTGCTCATATGTTGGAGTGTTGGGCCTACATTTTCTTCTAGTAGTTGCAGAGTTTCTGGTCAAAATCATAGGTCTTTTTTTTTTTCTTTCTTGTGGTCCTGGGGATTGAACCCAGGGCCTTGTGCATTTGAGGCAAGCACTCTACCAACTGAGCTATATCCCCAGCCCATAATTCATAGGTCTTTGATCCACTTTGAGTTGACTTTTGTGCAGGGTAAGAGAGAGGGTTACAGCTTCATTCTTCTGAATATGGATATTCAGTTTCCCCAGCACCATTTTTTTAAAAGACTATCTTTTCTCCAATATATGGTCTTGGCCCCTTTGTCTAGAATCAGATAACTGTATTTATGTGGGATTGTCCCTGATATACATGATAAAATTTCTTCAAGTTTATAACTTGAGGAGTTTTGGCAAATGAATATCCGTGTAACTGCCACAGGCATGATATAGAACATTTCCTTCAGTCTCCTCCACCTTTCTTTGTGCTTCTTTGTAGTCAATTTGGACCTCCATCCTTGACTTCAGGCAATCATTAATTTGTCTTCTGTCATTTTAAATTTTTGCCTTTTCTAGAATTACATAAAAATGGAATCATACAGCAGACAGTCTTTTGTGTCTGGCTTATTTTCCCTTGAATGATGTTTTTGAGGTTTATCCAAACCAGGCACACATATCTGAGTTGTTCCAGTTTGGAGGTAGGATTACTAGTGATGCTTTAAACATCACAACAGGTATACATATATTTTAATTTCTCTTGGATAAATACCTCAAAATGGAATAGCTGGGTCACAAGGTATATTTAATATTGTAGGAAACCATCAGCTCTCTTCCCAAGAGGCTGGTACCATTTTGATTTTCCACAAAAAATATGCATGAGGTTTACAATTGTTTCAAATCCTCACCAGTAATTACTACTGTCATTTCTTTTAATTTAGATATTCCCATGTGTGGATGGAGGAATATCAGTGTTTTAATTTTTTTCCTCTGTTGACTAGTGATGCCAAACATCTTTTCATGTACTCATTGGCCATTAGTATGTTTTCTTTTGTGACTTATCTGAGCTTTTGCCCATATTTTTTAATTCAATTGTTTATCTACTTGCTGGCTGCTGCACATTTCTTGAAATCTTCTGGATTCCAGTCCTTTGTCAGATACATGCTTTACAAAAAAATTGCTCTCTTTTTAAAATTGTCATTTTCGTTTCATTAATGCTACCATCTAAAAAGCCTATTTTAAAAATTTCATCAAAGTCCAGCATATCAAATTTTTATTCTATGGTTTGCATTTTTATGTGCATGTTCTGATTTAATAACCTTTAGCAATCTCCAGGTAACAATGATTATCTCCTACTTTAGCTTTTACATTTGGGTTTATGATACAGTTAAAATTCATTTTTAGGCAGGGTGTGAGGTAAGAGTCAATGTTCGTTTTTTCCCCCGCATGGATATTCACTTTCTCCAGCACCATATGTTAAGAAGAATTCCCTTTCTCCATTGAGTTAGGCTGGCATCTTTGTAAAAACAAAAACAAAAACAAAAACAAACAGTATGGGTCTATTTCTGGGCTCTATTCTTTTTTATGATCCATATGCCAACACTCTATAGTGACTTTCAAGATCAGACAATGTAATTTTCCAAACAGTCCTTTTAAAAAATATTTTGGTTATTCTAGATCTTTTTCGCTTGTAAATAAATTTTAGAACCAGTTTGTGATTTTTCTAAAAGTGTGCTAGTATTTTGATTGGGGTTCCACTGAATTCATAGATCAATTTTTGAAGAGAATTGGCATCTTAGGATTGAATCTTTCAATCTACAAACCTGCTATGTTTTTATACACTTAGTTAGGCCTTCTTTAATTTATCTCAGTAATATTTGATAGTTTTCAATATGAAGCTATTGCATATGTTTGATCAAATGTATTCCTAGGTATTTATTGGTGTTATTATAAATGGAACTTTGAAAAAAATTCATTTTCTAATTGTTGCTGCTATATAGAAATGCACCTGATTTTTATGTGTTGACCCAATTCCTGCAACCTTACTAAATTCACTTATTAGTTCTAGTGGCATTTTTAATTCCTGGGGGTTTTGCATATACATGATTAAGTTCTCTGAGAACATAGGCAGTTTAATTTCTTCCTTTTCAAACTGCATGTCTTTACCCCCTTTCTTGCCTACTGCATTGAGTAGAATCTTCAGTAAAGTGCTAGATAGGAGGGGAGCAAAATCCTTGTTCTTACTGCTCTTAGGTAGAAAATTTGCTGTCTTTTGCTGCTGGGTATGATCTCAATGGTAGGGTTTTCATAAATTATTTCTATCAGCCTTCTATTATCTTTTAAACTTTCCCTCTATTTCTAGTTTGGCCAGAGTTTGTTTGTTTTTTAAATTCATGAATGATATTTAATTTTTTCACATACATTTGCTATATCTATTGAGATGACCATAGTGTTAATATTAACAGGATGCATTGTATTACTGATTCTTAGGTTTTTAAACCAATCTTGCATTCCTGACATAAAACTTACTTGATTTTAATGTGTATTGTTTACATGCATTGGAGAATTCAATTTGATAGTATATTTTAAGGATTTTGTACCTAAATTCATGAGTGATATTGTTTTTGTCTGATATCTTTGAATGATTTGGGTATATTGGTTATACTGGGTTCATAAAAGAAGGTGGGAAGTGTGGTAAGCTACATAAAGGGCCCCAAAGATATATCCATATCCAAGATATGCCCTCAGTCCCCAGAATAATATCACTTTTATGGAAACAAAGATTTGAAGATGCAATGAAGTTTCTTGAGATGATCCTGAACTTTCAAAATTATTCCTAAATATTATCGCAAGTGTCCTCATAAATGGGAGCACAGACAATAAGGAGAAGTCACACAGCAGAGAAGAAGGCAATGGGATCAAGGAAACAGTGACTGAGTGATGGGACCCGAAGCTGAGGAACGCCAGCAGCCACCAGAATCCAGGAGATGCAAGGGAAGGATTCTACTCTAGATCCTCTGGGGGGCCTGGCTTTGCTGATATCTTGATTTGGGTCAGTAATACTGATTATGGACTTCTGGTCTCCCGGACTGGGAGGGAGTAGGTTTTTGTTTGTAAGCCAGCCAGTTTATAACAGCCTCAGAAAATGAATAGAAGATTTGTTCTCTTCTCTGGTGTATTTGGAAAGATTTGTGTAAAACTGATACTATTTATTTTTAATATATGTGTTAGAATTCACCTATGAAACTCTCTGGATTTATATTTTGTGTTGAAAAGTTTTTAAAAGTATTCAAATTGATGCATTATAGTTATATATAATAATGGGGTTCATTATGACAAAATCATATATTCATATAATTTGCTCCATTTTAGTCCCCAGTACTTCCTCCTCCTTCCTCTCCTCCCTTTTCTTATTTCTCTTCCTCTACTCAACTGATATTTTATTCATTTATAGTTTTTTTTTTTAAAAATTGTGCCTCATAATTTACATGAAGGTGAAATTCATTGTGGTATACTCACATATGACATAGAATAATTTTGTCAATTTCATTCCACCATTCCTCCCTTTTTCTGTTCCTCCTCCCTCCCCTACTCTTCCTTCCTCTACTCCACTAATTTCTCTTCTATTTTTGTGGGATTGCCTCCTCCCAGTGTTGGTCTAACTTCTGCAGATGGAAGAAAATACTTGACTTTTGACTTTCTAAGTCTGACTTATTTCATTCATCATGATGTTCTCTAGTTTCATCCATGTACCAGCAGATGTCAAAATTTCATTTTCCTTTATGGCTGAGTAAAACTCCATTGTGTATATATGCCCCATTTTCTTTGTCCATTTATCTATTGACAGGCAGCTGGGTTCATTCCATAACTTGGCTATTGTGAATTGAACTGCTAAAAAGTCATTGCTATGCCTGTATCACTATCATATGCTGATTCTTCTTCTTTAAGATACCAACGAGTGGGATAGCTTGATCATATAGTGGTTGCATTCTTAGTTTTTTTGAGGAATCTCCATATTGCTTTCCAGAGTGGTTGTACTAATTTGCAGTCCCACTAAATAATGTGTGAGTGAGTGTAACTTTCCCCCACATCCTCACCAACATTTACTATTATTTGTGCTCTTGTGTTGCCATTCTCACTGGAATCTCAATGTAGTTTTGATTTGCATTTCCCTAGAGATGTTGAACATTTTTTCATATATTTGTTGCCCATTTATATTTCTTTTTTTTTTGAGAAATGTGTATTTGGTTCTTTTGCCCATTTATTTATTGAGTCTTTTTTTTGGTAATAAGTTTCGGAGTTCTTTGTATATTCTGGATATTAAATTCCCATTGGAGGAGCAGGTGGCCACGATCTCTGTCATTCTATAAACTCTCTCTTCACTCTCTTAATTGTTTCCTTTGCTGTGCAGAATTTTTAAAAAATTTGATGCCCTCCCACTTGTTGATTCTTGGCTTTATTTCTTGATCTTTATGGGTCTTGTTAAGGAAGTCAGTGCCTGCACCCATATGTTGGAGTGTTGACCCTATAATTTCCTCTAGCAAATGCAAAGTTTCTGGTCCAATTCCTAAGTCTTTGATATACTTTGAGTTAACTTTTTTCCTCCAGGCTAACTTTTCTCCAACATATGTTATTGGCATCTTTGTCAAGTATCAGATGACTTTATCTGTGTGAATTTGTCTCTGGATTTTCTATTCCATTAGTCTTAATGTCTGGTTTGATGCCAATACCATGTTTTTGTTATTGTAGCCCTGTAATGTAATTAGGGATCAGGTATTACTCTTCTTGCTCAGGATTACTTTGGTCATTCTAGGTCTTTAATGCTTCCATATGAATTTTAGTACTGTGTTTCTAGTTCTTTCAAGAATGTCATTCATATTTTGATGGGGATTTCTTTTTTTAAATCTTTTTGTTAAATATTTATTTAAGTCATATAAACTAAAAGACATTTGGATCCATTTCTTTTAAATTTATGAGTGCTCATTTATCTATAAGTGAAGTTTGATAGCATATAAATTATATAGAGACACAAGCACGTATGTAGACACAACATACAATACACAGGTGTGCACAAATATACATGAAAACAGTCAGGAAATATCACACAGTTAGATTTGATTCTTTAGAAATTAAAACAGAGCCTGTCACAGGTGTCTAGCATATTTCAAAGTTAATTGGCTTTTGAATAAAGATAGCAAGGGAAAAACAAAAAAACAGAGGGCCAAAAAATTCCATTTAAACAGAACAAAATTAATCAGAATAAAAAGAATAGGACCAAAGGTAAATCACCAGAAAAACCATAAACTCAAAAAGAGAAGTTTGGGGAAAAATGGCATGGCAATAAACTACTCAAGTAAGAGCATATGAAACATCTATAGCAGACCAGAGTGCACTTTGGATCAGACTAGAGTTGGTCCAGATATTTAAAGAATCTGGGAGCCCATGAAATCCTCAGGGAAAAATTGCACAAGAAGTAAAATAAAGAATCAATAAATTGGATCAAACTAAAAAGCTTCTTCAGAGCAAAGGAAACAAGAATGTGAAGAAAAAGTCTATACAATGGGAGAAAATCTTTGCCACCTTCATCTCAGATGTATAAAGAACTAAAAAAACTTACTACCTGAAAACAAAAACAAAAACAAAAAACCAAATAACCCAGTCAATAAGTGGGCAAAGAAACTGGACAGTCACTTCACAGAAGAAGAAATATGAATGGTCAAGAAACATATTAAAAATATTCAATATCTCTAACAATTAGAGAAATGCAAATAAAAACTACACTAAGATTTCATCTCACTCCAGTCAGAATGGCAATTATCAAGAATACAAGTATGGGCTGGGGTTGTGGCTCAGTGATAGAACACTTGACTAGCATGTGTGAGGCACTGGGATCTATTCTAAGCACCACATATAAATAAAAAATAATAAAGGTCAATTGACAACTCAATTTTTTTTTTAAAAGAATACAAGTAATGATAAATGTTGACAAGGATGTGGGGGAAAAGGTACACTCATATATTGCTGGTGGTACAATCACTCTGGAAGCAGTATGGAGATTCCTTAGAAAACTTGGAATGGAACTACCATTTGACCCAGTTTTCCTAATCCCCGGCATCTACCCAAAGGACTTAAAATCAGCATACTACAGTGACACGACCACATCAATGTTTTTAGAAGTTCAATTCATAATAGCTAAGCCATGGAACCAATCTAGGTGCCCTTCAACAGATGAATGGATAAAGAAAATGTGGTACATATATATAATGGAATATTACTTAGCCATAAAGAACAATGAAATCATGACATTTGCCAGTAAATGGATGAAACTGGAGACTAAAAATTATCATGCTAAGTGAAATAAGCCAATCTCAAAAAACCAAAGGCTGAGTGTTGTTTCTAATATGCAGATGCTAATACACAATAAATGGGGGAGGGGAGAATAGAAGTTTATTGGATCAGACAAAGGGGAATGAAGAGAAAGGAGGGGGAATGGGAATAGGAAAGACAATAGAATGAATCAGACATAACTTTCCTATGTTCATATATGAATATGCCAACAGTGAAATTCCACATCATGTACAACCACAAAAATGGGATCCTAATTAGAACAAGCTATATTCCATGATACACTCTACTGTCATGTAAATCTAAAAAGAACAAATAAAATATAAAAATATAAAAATTTTTCCCTGAGGATTTGATGGAGATTTCATTGAATCTGTATAGCAGTTTTGGTGATATGGCCATTTTGACAGTATTAATTCTGCCTATCAAGAACATGAGAGATCTTCCCATCTTCTAAGGTTGTCTTCAATTTCCTTCTTTAGTGTTAGACAGCTTTCATTGTAAGGGTCATTCATCTTTTTGGTTAGATTTATTCTGAAGTATTTTGTTTTTTGAGGCCTTTGTGAATGGTGCCGCGTCCGGCTAACGGGAACCGAGTCCGGCGAGAGACGTCGAGGTTAAAAAAAAAAATCACAGGACACCAAGGTTCTTCATCCAGGAGGAGGCATGTGTGCCCTTTTTTATTCAAGTTTTTTCCCTTATATACTTTCTATAACTGTAGTGGAAATTTAGCCAAAACAGAGGAGGAATAACACCTGCTACTCTTGGGTTACCGTGACCGTCCCTTATCAGAAAGCTCCGAGAAGGCCAAGACGTTCCCAAAAAGGCACATATGTCTGAGGCAGATAAACATGAAACCGCAAGCCTGCTTCATGACCCTGTGAGCTGGCCACTTTGACATGCAGAACAAGAAACTCGGGGCTGAGCCCCAGGGGCCAGGGAAGGCCTGCCACCAGCATTCTGCCTATCAAGAACATGAGAGATCTTCCCATCTTCTAAGGTTGTCTTCAATTTCCTTCTTTAGTGTTAGACAGCTTTCATTGTAAGGGTCATTCATCTTTTTGGTTAGATTTATTCTGAAGTATTTTGTTTTTTGAGGCCTTTGTGAATGGGATAGATTTTCTGATTTCTTTTTCAGCAGATTTGTTATTAGAGTATAGGAAAGCAATGGATTTATGAATGCAAAGTTTTTAAAATGACAATTTCAAGTTTTAAAATTAATGGGCTGGGGATGTAGCTCAGGTGTAGCATGCATGAGGCCCTGAGTTTCATCTCCAAACCAAGAAATCAAAGCAACAACAGCAGCAACAACAACAACAACAAAACCTTGTAAGATTATTCAGGTTTTCTGTTTTATCCTAAGTCAGGGTTAGTTATTTATGTCTTTCAAAGACTTTGTCTATTTCATATTATATGTAGTTGAATTTATTTGCATACATTGTCTTTTTAATATCTGTAGAATATGTGGTCATGTCCTCTCTCAAATTTCTTATATTGCTAATTCATGTCTCTTTCTTGATTAATATAACTAAATGTGGATCAATTTTATTGATCTTTTAAAAAAAACAGCTTTTAGTTTTATTGAATTCCCTTATTGTTTGTCTAATTTTTACTTTATTTTTGATATTTCTTTTACTTATCTTGGGAGTAATTGGTTCTTTTTTAACTTCTAAAAGGAGCATCATAAATAATTGATTTTATGTCTTTCTTAGTTTCTAATATAAACATTTGAAACTATAAATTTTCCTTTAGGCATTGTTTTTGCTAAATCAAAGAAGTTTAAATATTTTGTGTTTTCAGCTTCATTTAGTTCATATTATTTTTCAATTTGCTTTGAGATTTCTTTCTCTAATCCATGGGTTAGTTAGAAATATAGTGTTTATTTTCCCAATTTATGGGAACTTTCCAGACATATTTATGTTAATGAGCTTTAGTTTTATTCTGAAGTAGGTCAGAGAACATGTACTATATGAGTTCAATTCTTTGAATGTATTGAGATTTTGGACTGGCATGTGGTTTATCTTGGTGAATGCACTTGGAATTGTTGTTGGTGGGCTGAGTGTCAATTCAATCAAGTTGGTTGGTAATTTTATTCATTTACAATTGTCTTACTGATTTTCTGCCTACATCGTCTATGAATTAGTGAAAAAGGAGTGTGAAAATCTTGAACTTGAATTGTTGTCTATTTCAATTACTAAAGCTTTTGCTTTATGTATTGTGGACATCTGTTAGTAGGTGTTTATACATTTACAACTGTTTTATCTTAAAATTTTCAAGTCTCTGGCAAGTTTCTTTGTGTTAATGTTTATTTTGTCAGAGAGTAATAGAGCTTCTCCATCTTTCTTGTGTTTATTACTTGCATGACATATCTTCTGCACAATTTTACTTTCAACGTAAGTGTGTCTTTGAATTTGAATTACTCCTATGATAGAGGGCATACATCTGGGTGCTACTTTTTACCGAGTCTGAAAATCTTTATCTTTTTATCAGAGTATTTAGTCTATTGAATTTAATGTGATTAATGATATTATTTTATTTAGGTCTACCTTTTTATTTGTTTTAGTGAGTATAATTTCTTTATGTTTCTTTGTTTCTCCTCTTATATCTTTTTATGTTTATGTTTTGCTAATGAAATATTTGTAGTACCATTTGAATTAACTCATTGCCTCTTCGGATATGTCTTTGGATTATTATTTAGTGTTTGCTCTAGGGATTATAACATGCATCTTTTACTCATTAAAAATTTACTGAAAGCTGATATAGAAAACTTGCATCTATGTGGATCCATACACACTTATATTTTAATATTCTTTTTTGATTTTGCTTGGTGAAATGCTGGTAATTATGTTGATATATGTTATTATAATGGAATGATTGACCTCTTTTGTACGTGAACTTTCTGCTAAATGCTGAGGCATTTACCAAGAGAAATTCTGAGGGCTTAGTTGGAAGAGGGCAGGAGCCTGTGATGCGACATCATTCAAGTAGACTCACAGAAGGCAGAGGAGGTTCAGAGAGGTTGTCAGATGCTGGAGAATGAGAGTGGGGTGCGGTTGCCAACGGTACAGGGGTCCTGAGGTTCAAGGCTGTGGCTCATGAGAGACATGTGCTTCTGAAAGTCAAGGAAAGGTTCGGTGGATAGATGGGAAGAATTTGGAAACTCAGTTAAGGTCCTTTTGAATTACCGATAAATAAAAAAATGTGCTAATACGAAAAAGTGTATTTTATTGAGACATTGATGATTTTACACCTGAGGGAAAGCTGGGCTAACAGCAAAAATTCTTGGAGACATTTATAGAAAGGAATAGAATGAAATAAAATAAATGTACCCCCCAAAAAAAAGAAAAGGAAAAAAAAGAACCATTGGAGCTGGAGTGTTGCCCTGATTAAGAAGTCTAGTTATGAGGCAGGTGTGTGACTAACTCGTGAAGTGTTTGCCTCGTATGCATGGCCCTGGATCAGAACCCTAGCCCTTGCAAAAAAAAAAAAAAAAAGGGTCTAGTTATAAGCTTCTGTCTACAGACGAGAGGAAAATGTTCTTGGCATAGTCTGTAAATTTAAGATGAATTAACAAATCCTCACTGTTACAATTTTTTTCCCTCTCTGTTAAACACTACAAGTGAAGTGTGCACTATTCTGGTTTTTAAGTGTTTGTTCCTGAGGAAACTATTGCACCTGTTCTGCGACTTAAAAAGCACCTCTAATCACCAGGCAGATGTGTCAGTGGCGAGGGAAACGTGAAGTCCTGAGCAGCTCATTAGATGAGCCTAAGATAGGGTGGTTGCATTTGACTCCCAAGGTCCTCTCATTATATTTCTCTCTAAAGGGCTTGCTGCAGGATAGTTCTTATGAACGGGGAGGTTGTCTTATCTTGGCAAGTTTTAATATTTTGTCTGGTCCTTTCATGTGCCTGCCAAGGTATTTAAAGAGTTGAGTCAAAATTATTTGTATTAGGATGATGAAGAATGGTTTAATTTCTTTCAACCATTTGAAGTCGATTCAGGAAGATAAGGTTAATAAAGAAGCCCAGGGATGCTGCTGCGTGGCATTATCATGGTTGGCACTGGACGTGGTGACATGCTAAAATGGAATGGTTGACAACTGAGGGTAATTAGCTGCCTTGTAGTGCTTGGGACTCCTAGTGCTGGTGGCACTGGTGGGGGTAGAGCAAGCCCAGGAGCTTCCATTTCATTGTCCCTTGCCCTCACCTACTGACAGAGAAGGTCCTGCCCTTGCAAAGTCCTCATGGAGTATGTCTAAGTGTTTCTTGGGGTTTCACGTGTGTTTTCTGGATGATCCTTCCCTTAATAGCATTGCCACATCTCCTTTGTCTTCTACACCAAGGAGGAGTGGGGAGGAGGGGAAATGTTCCCTCTAAACTTGGATTTCATGCTGAGTGAATGAGAGGATGCTGAGTTCTCATGGCTCTATAGAGACCATGGGGGAAGCAGCTCCATGTTCTTCAGAGCCCTTGCTCTTCCTTGGGCGCAGTCCATGGAGGTGCTCCTGAATAGTCCCACAGGACAAACACCAAGATCCCTTACCTTGCCACTAACAAACTATATGACCTTGGTTTAGGGTCACCAGAGAGAACAACCAGGTAATTTTGAATTTCTGGTAAGTAATGCATAATTTTTAGTATACATATGCCCCATGCATATTAAAATTTGCTTATTTGAAACAGCTAGGTGTTCTATATTCCCCCCGCCCCTTCTGAACAGACTCTTTTCTGTTTCTACTTCTTCACATATGAATTGGGGAACCAGCCTCATGTACCTTATTAATCTAAAGCTGGTACAGCATTGGGTACATTTAAGTTCTTTTGATAAGAATTTGCAACAAAAATGTGAGATAGTCTGCATGCCGTGAAACTTGCCTGTCATCCCAGTGACTTGGGAGGCTGAGATAGGAGGATTACAAGTTTAAGGACAGCTCAGCAACTTAGATAGGCTCTAAGCAAATTAGCAAGACCCTGTCTCAAAAACCAAATAGGGCTGGGGATGTGGCTTGGTGGTAAAGGACCTCTGGGTTCAATCCCTGGTATCCTTCTCTGCCCCCCCCCCCAAAAAAAAATGTGAGACACTGTCATTTGACAAACATATTGAGTATCTACTGTTTGTTCAGGATAATGTTGGCATGGTTTTTGCTATAGTGAATTAAAAACAGGTAAAAGACAGGTTTTGCTCTTAAGGATGTTCTAGATACTTAAGAAGACAAGTTTCATGGCCCATTAAAGGCTATGGAAGAGAGGTCAATGTCATGCCAGATAGTGGGAACGTCAGCGTAATGCTAGATGAGCTAGGAAGGCAACACCCTTGCAGGAAGCCAAGAACTGAATCCTAAGCAGGACTTGGGATACTCAGTGGATGTGGGACCCCTTGCTAGGAATCCTCAGCAGTCCTGCATGCACTCCCCTAGGGCGCCTCACACAAAGGCAGCATTATGAAAACCAGAAGCAAGCCTTTAAAGCAGCGAAGAAATCTGCTGCTGTAGCACAATTTCAGATCTATGTTCCAAGTTCCAGTGTGAATTAATTTGTTTCATTTTTTAAAATTTTAACTTGAGCTTATGTAATATTACAGGAGATGAAGCTAACATAATGTCCCTTACAAATGAAAAAATCCTCTCTCTCATGATTCAGTTTTCAGCTACATATTCAAAGTGGAAAATCGTGATAGCTTTTTCATTCATTTGGTCATTAATTTATTCTTCATTTAAACACACATTGAGCACCTGCTGTGTACCATGCAGCCTTCTAGGCATATGAGTATTGAGAGAGAAAGAAACAATCTCGTTGGGAAGCTCACTTCACCTGCTTCTATAAATGGACCTTGAGATCCTGCCCAGTAGGACAGCTAAGCTTTCAGTATGCCCTTGACCTGGGAACCCTCTTTCTTCCTCATATCTTTTCTCAATGAATTTGATATCTGGATAGGATCATGCAATTCAGGTCCCCTGACTAACTCTGGTCTCCAACAAAATGACTGATGTTAACCCTCAGATAGCCCTCATGTTTTAAAACAAAGCAAAATAAAGTCTAGTAGGGAAGACAGATGTGGAATGAAAAAGTTAACATGGTGCACGATGATGATGGAGTCGTGTCGGTGTTATAGAAACAGAGGAGTGTCTTTGTGAGGGGTTTCTGCTTGGCTTTTGAGAGGAGTCTGCCTTGGGTTTGAAAAGAGCAGAGAGTTCACCTTGTGGCTCTGAATATCATTTATCTTATTCTTCCTTCTGGTTTTCTCTCTTCCTACTTCAGTTCCCCAACCAGATCATGGGCGCCTCCAGGCCCGAGGAGGCTATGTCTTAATCGTTTTGGATCCCACCATCTGGCATGTTGCCGTTGGGAAAATACAATTTTCATTCAGTGGCCTAAAGTTGCATCCGTAAGCTTTCTGAATAGAATTCTTAATGTTGAGTAGCATATGCAGAACATGCGCTATTTGTTATCCACAGACTTGTTATCCAAGACTGGTTCAAACCCTGACTCACCTTTCACTGGTTTGTACAACCTTGAGCAATATACTGTCCCTGAAAATTTTCCTTATTAGAAATCTGAGAAAAACAATATGTTCTTCATATGTTGTTTTGAAGACTGAATGAAATGATGTGTATAATATGACTGGTGTGATTACTGGTATCTTATTTCATACTGAGTTGTCATATCCACTCATAACACATCTGCCTGAAAAGAACTTGGAATTTATGTTCCCTTTCTTGGAAGAAAAACGTTAAGTACCTGGAATATAGATACCAAAAAACAAAAGTTTTGCTAATGCAAAATATAACTCTACTTAAAGCTTCTTATCATGGTTATATAGCTACATATTGCAAGTAAATTAATATTTAGATAATCTTCCTTGGGGGTGGGTGCTTTTGCTGGCTGATGGTTATGCATGAGTCCCAGATGTGTTTTCTAAACAACATTTGGAAATTCAGGAGGAAAAAAGCAGAATGCCATGAACATTTGTAATGTCAAATTTGAAAAAAAAAAACCACCGAATAAATATTTCAATGCAGAATCATTACAGATGAATGTATGAATTGCTTGATGATATAATACTAGGGAAAAGCTAAATATTCTTTTCATGATCTCAGTGAATCAGGAAGAGCTGGCCATTCCTTGGTTCAGGGATATAGGCAGGAATTTGGGGTGTCATAGGGTACCTATGTTCCTCAGCAGCAGAGTTTGAGAGTCTCTGGTCTGTTAGATTAGACAGTTTCAAAGCAAACTGGTTTCTAAGTCATTTTAAACATGTCTTAAAGTGGTGTTTTTCCAATTACAGACCCAGCCTTGAGGAAGATGGGCCATTTTGAGGAATAGTTTCTGGCAGAATAGCAGAAGACTTGGTTTAGGCACTTGGATAATATTTCAGGATAGAGAGGGCCCCATTCCCACCCAGCTAAGTTGCTGAGGCTGGTCTTGAACTTGCAGTCCTCCTGCCTCAGCCTCCTGAGTGCCTGGGATTACAAGTATGTGCCACCACGCCCAGCCCCAGTCTTTTTTTTTTTTTTTCTTGCTGATAAAACCTTGATGTTGTTCAGGATGTTGCTTTCAACAAAGGCCTCATCTTCTCTTCAGCTCCTGGGTGAGGGATCTTAATTAGCTGAAGCCAATCATGGCAGTGGTAGTGCACCTGTCAGTAGCTGATTCAAGTTGAGAGTGTGTGCAGCTGTGGCTGATGAAGGAAAGTGCTTGAGTGTTTGAGAGTGGGAATAATTAATCCGTATCAGGGCCCCCGATCTTAGGTGGCCTTGGATGAAGAGGGAAGCTGAGGCTCAGGAGAGCCTGCTGTCTTTCATGGACACATTTCCCCCACTTTCTCCCCTGGTTTGGCAGAAATGAAGAGTGAACATCAAATTTGACCATTGGCTGGAGGAGTGTTTTGGGGGCCTCCCTCTTTTCTTGTCCCCTCTGAGGACAATGCCAAGGAGGACAGAGGAGCAAAGTGGCTTGATCCCTGTGAGAGAGGTAGCATTCAAGGGCAAAACTTAAGTAAGGTGTGGGGGAAGGTGAGTGAGTCCTGTGGGACTGAGGCTCTTATTCCTCTGAAGAAGGAGCTCCAGCCATGTCCACCTCCCCAGATGCATCTCCTGGCCCATGGGACATCCTTTCTTTCCCCAAATACCCTCTGCTGTGGTCATATTGAGCTGATAATGAAGGTACAGCAGAATTCAGAGAACTGCTAAAGGAAATATGCTCCAAGCACATTTTGACTTTGTACTAGTATCTTTTACTTGTAATATCCTTTATCCCATTGTCTTCCAGAAAGCTTCTATCCATCCTTCAAAACCCCTTAGCCTCCTTCCTCGTCTTCTTCTTCCTCCTCCTCCTCCTCCTTCTCCTCATTTTTCTTCCTCTTCGTCAGCACTGGTGATTGGACCCAGAGACACTTTACCACTGAGCCACATCCCCAGCCCTTTTTAAATTTTGAGACAGGACCTTACTACATTGCTTAGAGCCTTGCTAAGTTGCTGAGGCTGGTCTTGAACTTTCAGTCCTCCTGCCTCAGCCTCCTGAGTCCCTGGGATTACAGGGATGTGCCACTGCACCCAGCCCCAGTCTTTCTTACTGATAAAACCTTGATGTGGCTCAGGATGTTGCCTATAACAAAGGCCTCATCTTCTCTTCAGCTCCTGGGTGATGGATCCTAATTTGCTGAAGCCAATCATGGCAGTGGTAGTGCACCTGTCAGTAGCCGATTCAAGTTGAGAGTGTGTGCAGCTGTGGCTGATGAAGGAAAGTGCTCTGTGGAGGTGTTTCTCAAATTTGATCTTGTGTCTGAATTTGCCACTTGAAATTTGTTAAAGGCAGATTTAGCTTCTGTAAGTCTGGTGGTGAGTCTGGGGGGTCTATATTTTGGCCAATAGAGACAGGTCCACAGGCTGCCTGTCTGAGGTCCACATTTTGAGTAGAAAACTAGGGAACTTTGATATTAAGTATCCCTTTTAATAAAGGGTCAGACCTCAATGTCTCCAAAAGCAGCCTGTGAAGTGCGTTGCCTGGAGCTGCTGCAGTCCCTGGGACCACCAAGGAAGCAGCCAACATGCTGAGGGTGGCAGAATGGAAAGAGGGAGAAAGCAGAGAGCTGACACTGTTAAATTTTTGAACTAAACAATCCTGGAGCTGCCCAACCTCATTTTACTGTGTGAGTTGATTAATAAATCACCTTATCATTTAAGCCATTTTGATCTAAGCCTTCTGTTACTTGCAGCCAAAAGCATCCCTTCTGAGATGTGGGCTCAAGTGCCCTATTTGCTAATCTAGGAGAGTCTAGGAGCATTCCCAGCACCAGTTATAAAACCTAGCATATTGTGAGTGCTCCCTGCATGTTTGATGAATGAATGGAGACCTCATGAGGCCAAGTATATTGTTAATAGCTTGATCCATAGACCCTGAATTAATAGGGAAAGCCCTGAGGTTTTTGGTGTCTGGATTTGAATGCTTTTTAATGTTTCATCCCACTTCCACACATATCCATTTAAGATCAGGGTGATACTAATTGCTGAAGTCTTCTGAAAGGTTAAATATTCTTTGTATTCCTTATTCTAGAAAACAAGACATTGCCTGTAGGTGGGTTTAGATTGGCGTTTTTCTCCCATCCTTCCACATTTTTAATCTATGCATTATAATTGTACATAATGGTGAGATTCATTGTTACACATGTGTTCATGCACATGATAAGTTGGTGTTTTTTAAACTGTGCGTTGTGACTCACTGATGGGTTTTAATATTAATTTAGGGGGTTGCAACCAGAATTTTAAATAAACAGACTAGAATGGAAGAGAAATATCAGAGTGCATCCTGAATACTAAGCAAAAGGCATTGTTTTATGAAAATTTATTTCAAGTATGTATGTGTATATATCTTCTGGGACATGAAGTAAAATGTATTTCTTACTGTGGGTTGTGGTCATTAATGTTGGAAAAACGCCATCCTGGACTGAAGGGCCAGTTGTTTCTCTGAGAATCCATGCACATGTGCCACCCTCTCACAGGGGCTAAATGCTGTCCCCGTCCCCATTTCTTTCTTCACTAATAACCAAGCCCCAGGTGGAATGGCCCAGCCTAGGAACTCATCCTTTTTCAAACTTTCCTGACTCTGGGAGGACTCAGTAATGTGAGGTCTCTTCATTCATTCTTTGTTAACTGTTTCCTGTGTTTGGCACGGAGGCCTCTGAGCCCTGGGAGAGCACTGGCCCCTGGCTTGCTTGCTGGCTTCAGGCCAGACCACCCAGATGACAACCAGGAGCTGTTTGACCCCCAGGCCCAGCTGTCTGTACTCTGCGCTGTCAGGGAACTGGGCTAGTGTCAGCATTTGGGACTCAAGGGGACTTTACCAGTGAGTGGGCTGGAGTTTGGGACCAGATCTTCCTTCCCCTGCTGCTGGGGATGCTGAGGAAGTGGGAAATTTAACGATAAGACTTTGGTCCTGAGCCTGAGACATGGCTCTGTAGGCAGCAGTGGGGACACCGAAGCCATGCCAGGCCACTCCCAGAGAGGATGGAGACACCGGCTCCCCAGCTCTTTCCCACCCTGTATGTTCTGGTTGGTCTCCACTGAATTTGAAAACCTGAGCAAATGTTTTCTGATTTGATGTTTGCTGTGCTGTGGATCAAATCCCGGGCTTTCAGCATTCTAGGCAAGTGCTCTACCAATGACCAACGCGCCAAGCCCCCAGCCTCTGAGAAAATGTTGGAGGTGCTGGAGGAGGACATTTTGTCTCTTGGTTTTCCTGTTTCAGCCAAAGCTAACACTCTATATTTTCCCTGCTGAAATCATCTGAAATTGATTCCTCCCTCCAGCTTCTACATGTGGAAATCTCACCCAAGGTGGAGCTCGGGTGCCACCATTCTTTGAAAGCCTCCCCAGTCTTCTTCACTCGATTTCACTGTGGTCTCCTCTGGATTCCCCACAGTTGTTCTGTTTTGTTCTGTTTGTTTGTCTGTGCCTCTATTTGAGCAGATACCACATTCTGCCTCTTACTGTCGTCACAACCATGTGTGCACAACGACGTGTCAGTCAAGGATGGACCACATAACTGGAGCAGGATGAAAAGAAAGTCCTTTGCTTCCATGAAGACCTCCCCTCGTCCCCACCCAAGAGTGTTTAATGTGTAAAACTGAAACTCTGTCTGCATCAAACAACTCCCCACCCCTCAGCTCCTGGCATCCACCATGCTACTTTCTGTTCCGAGCAATTGGACTCCTCTAGGTACCTCATAGGAGTGGAATCATACAGGAATTGAAGACATAATTTAAGGTTGGTTGGAGTGGGGTGCAGTGGGGTGCAGTGGCGGAAAGGGAAGGAGACTCTTAGAGAAAGGGACAGAGATCAGAGGGTGAAAGAGTCGCAGGGTCCTCAGAGGACATGGCTAGTGGGGATTAGAGGTTCAAAGGGCTCCCAGACCAGCAAAGATCCCACACTTCTTCTGTGTGATGGAAGGTCTGGGATACAAGGATTGGAGAATGCTAATGGCAGTCAGTATAGACCGGAAGTAAAGGATTGGTGTACTTTGGATCATGAAGGTCCCCAAAGGCCCATGTGTTGAAGGTTTGGTCACCAGTCTGTGGTGCTGTGTGCCTTTGAAAGGTAGAGGCCTAGTGGAAGGAAGTTATGTCACTGGAAATGTGACCTGGAGGGGATATTGGGACTCTGGCCTCTTCCTCTCTTTTTGCTTCCTGGCCACCATGAGATGAAAAGCCTTCCTCCTGCCTCCTACCAGGACACACGGTGCTTCCACAGGCTGCAAAGCAACAGGACCCAGCGACCATGAACTCAAACTGAGCCAAAATAGATTTCCTCTTTTTATTATCTCAGGTGCATATGTCACAGAGATGAAATGCTAACACAAGGACTCATTGTCCATTTTGCAGTTTCCTCCTACGCCCTCTGGATTTTTAAGGAAATAGTGACTGATACTGAATTTTCTTCGAATTCATCCGGATGGGACCTCAATTCGGCATTAAGTTGCTCCAAATAGAATATTATTTTCTTTTGCACCTGAGTTTGTGGAATGAAATCCATTCCCACTGTGCTCTTCAGTTTTCTTCTAAAGCATTGTAATTAACTTACATGCATCATAGCATAGTGGTTTACGGAACAGTGGGATAATAGATGTGAAAACATTTTGAAGGTTATAAACACCGAATAAATGGAAGGGGAGAAATAGCAATGCCCTGCTCAGAATGAAAATCACCATCCCATTAACCCAGAAAGCCCCAACAGACCTGGTAAAACTAGAGCAAATAATTCTTTTTAATAGTGTATGATCAACAATATTAGCTTGAATATGTTCATTTCTTTTATCATCGGAACTTCTGGGAGAGCTGGAACTAGTGCAGAGCCCAGCTAAATGGGTCACCACCACATTTATGTTACAATTTATAATAAACAGGAAGTGAGAGAAGGAAAATTGCTTGCTTTACCTGCTTCCTGAAATTCTACCTTGTATCCTAACAATGTAAACACTCCTGGGAAGACGGGCTAGGGAAGAGGAAATGATTATCAGTCATTTCTGTTTACACTTGGTGCTTTCAAAACAACTGAATAGGTTTGCTAGAAAGTGTAGTAAGCCTTGCAAGCGGTTAGAAGAAAAGCTCCCTGCTAGGGAAAAGTACCTTCTCCCTCCCCCAAATAATTTGGGGTGATGAGAATAAACTGGACTGATTTTGCAGTTTGGCCCAGGGCATTCCAATCAGTACTAGACCAATCCGCCTTTGATGCAGATGGTAATTTGATAATTTCTGGGAGAAATGGTTTAGATTCTTGCCCTATACTCTGGAGTCTGGGCTTCCATCTCAACACAGTTTAATCTTCAGAGGACCATTTGTTTTTTTGCCGTGAGGCATTCTTTAGGTAAGCAGCCAGGCTCAATTGAGCACAGGCAATCCTGCACGTCCCAGCGCCCTATCTGAATGGAAAAAAAGTCCCGAGGAAACATTAATCAGGTGTGAATCTTACAGATGAGAAAATTGTGAGAGGCTGCAGGGTAGTGGAGGAAAAGCATCTGTCTAGTGTTTGCTGGATCACCAAGCCCAGGAGGATGGGTTGCCTAGCAACTCCCAGTCACTTCAGACCAGTGCTAGGCAACAAGATGCAATCTGTCAGCTGCATCCGATCGGTGTTTCTCCTGGTTTTTAGAAGACATGTAGGTATTTCAGAAGCATCTAATTATCTTCAATTTCATTCAATTCACTGTCTGCATAAGGTAGCCTTTCTCTGGTGCTCCCCCTCCTCAACTCCCCCAACCTCTGAGGTCCAAATGCTCTCCCCTCATAGGGGGGTCCTAAGGCTTGGAGGGAAATTGCCTCCATTTCAGGAAACAGGAAGATGAAACCTGTGCTTTGGTTATATTAGGCATTTCCCACTTTTCATTAACCCAGCTCTCTGTGGTCATTTTCAAGGCTTACACACACACACACACACACACACACAAATTGTTAAGAGGCACAAAGAGAAATTAACTGATGAACGACAAGGGAACCAGGACCCCTGTTTTATTAGGAGAGCCGTCATTCTACTGCCTTCTTTCTTCTCCAGTGGAAGGAAAAATGAGCACGTGGTGATGCAGTCTCATTTGATTTCTGTGGTCAAGCAATCAATAGTCTTTACCGGGCTTATTGAATTCATTTTTCACTTTGCTTTTCAATTCTTGTGATAACCCTATTATTATTTCCATTTCACAGTTGAGGAATCAACGGCTCAGGAAATCTGAATGTCTCTAAGACTTCGTGACTCCTAATTGTTACCTGGTGCCTCCCGCAAAATGAATGAGACACAGTCTCTGCTCATTGGAAAGACTCAAATCTAGTTAGAAAACCTGTAACAATTTTGAATTCGTGTTTTTTTTTTTTTTTTTTTTTTAAGTCCCAGACAATCTAATTAAGATGGAAAAGGGAAGTCTGTGTTCTGGCATCTTGCAGGGGGTGAGTCTGGAAAAAGATTTGCAGAATTGAAAAGATTCTGTGCTCTCCTGAATCTTCTCGGGAGACCATGAAAAAGGAGTGGCATCTTTTGGTTTTGCAGGCTGATGTTTAACTTTCAGATGGCAGACATAAACTGGAGGCCAAGGTGAACCCAGACTGTACTCTGACTCTCAGTGGCAGTTGAACTTGAGACTCGGGTTCAAAAGCTCTGGAATGCATAGGTCTACATGGACCCCACCTCCACATGCAGGTCTTGGCTGCTGTACAAACACAATCCATTCAGAAACTGGGTTGAAAATGATATCAATATTTATTCTTCCTGGCCTCGTGGCACTCAATTTCCAAGTAAGAACTAGAAAACCAATGGGAAATCAAGTGGCCCAGAGACTAGAAAGGGGATACAAAAAAAGAATCTAGAGGATTGGTTCAAGTTCAAAGTGAGTAAGGTGAGAACTTAGAAGCATATCAGCTATCTCTCTTTATTTTTAGAATAATCCCCTTTAGAGTATGTTTCTTTGGGGAAGAAGTTATATGATATCTGAATATCATATAACTGGGGCTCAAGATTCTGTCCTTCTAACAAACTCCAAGTTAATCAGATTTTGAGTAGTAAGACTGAAGGGCTTCCTTATTGAAGTCAGAAGTTGGGCTAAAGGACCCCCACAGGTCCTTCCTTACTTGAAGATGATATTTGTGACCAGATTGTTGTTAAGACTCAAAGGCAACAAAAATTGGCAAGTGCACTGGTTTTGGCATGGGAGATCATTCTTTGGAAAACTCCTGTTGACATAAACTATTCTTCCCGCCCCCTGCCCAGCAGCCATGAGGTTTGAAGTGAGGCTGGACAACATGGTAAAGAATCCCCTGGAATCCTCGCCCCAGCCCTCTGAGGCACCAATTGTTACTTTTATTTTCAGAGTGAGGAAATGGATAGGAATGGCCTTGAAGTATGAACACAAGCTGAAGAGAAGTAAACAATGATTAATAGCAATGTCTGCTGGGCTGCTCAAGGGATCTTTATTACATTTTATCTAACAGCCTCATTAATGGTCTAGAAGAGGTAGACGCTAACAGAACTTTAATTAAATTCACGGTGGATATTAAATTGGAAGCAATTGTGAGTCTCAGGGAAGGCAGAAAGGAACCTAAGGGTACGTGGTGAGTAGCAGATAAAATAGAATTGAACATTAATAGGTGAGGAGAAATACCTGCTAAACATGACTTGCATGAAAATAATCAGGGTTTTGGAGACTGTGTCAAGCAGTGCTGGGTGCTTTGGAGATGGAAACTCATTTGTTCTTTCCAATAACATGATGAAGTAGGTACAGTTATAAATCTCAATTGAAGATGAGGAGACTGAGGCAGAGAATAAAGTGGCATGCATCAGGTACTAAGATGGCAAATGGTCTTGAAATTAAAGAATCCCTGCTGTCTTTCTTTTTTGTGGGTGTTTTCCTCTAGAGTTACAACATTGCAGTAAAACTATGCTTTTAAAATGTTTCTTAAAAACAAAACAAAACAACAACAACAAAAACCTCCAGATGACCTGAAAATAGAACAGGGGGAAGAGGAAGGATGTGGTTGGGGGCAAGAGAAGGTAGAAGGGAGGGTGGACATGGTCAAAACACAGTATGTGTGTGTATGGAAATCACACTCGGAAATCCATTAATGTGTACAATTAATTTCTGGTAATAAATATAATAAAAATGTTTCTAGCTGGGCATGGTGGTGCATGCCTGTAATCCCGGACGCTAGGGAGGTCGAGGCAGGAGGATCATGAGTTCAAAGCCAGCCTCAGCAAAAGCAAGGCATTAAGCAACTCAGTGAGACCCTGTCTCTAAATATAATACAAAATAGAGTTGGGGATGTGGCTCAGTGATTGAGTGCCCCTGAGTTCAAACCCCAGTACAAACACACACACACACACACACACACACACACACACGTTTCTAGTTATCAAGTTTTAGTGGAAATGTGTATTTTTTGTGTAATAGCCTAAGGGCAACTTTTTCCAAGGAACTCTTTTCCAATAAAGATGTCCATAGTATCCATTTCATGATGGCATGGATTTGGGCATCCAGGCAGCCTGCTCTGGAAGGAGCTTTGTCTATGAGAAAGCACTCTCTGCAGGTAGGAAGGAGCCTGGTCTCTTTTCTCCCTCTGCATGCTTCTAGAGGAGTGCTTGGCATGCAGCAGACCTTCAAGAACGCATTTCAATTAGCCCACGTTGACTTAGCATCAGCTTTAATTTGGAAATCAGAAAGCACTAGGAAGTGTTTTTTTTTTTTTGTTTCATTTTCAGAGATGTTTATAAGACTTTAGAATAAGTTTTAAAGGATAATTTTGAAGAGCATTTAGTGACAATAACATGTCAAGGCCCTTTCCTTTTTCCTTCACTTTAAAAAAATATGCAATGCATTATTATTTATTATAGTCATCATTCTGCACAATAGATCTCTAAAACTTATTTTTAAAGATCTAAAACTTATTTCTCTTGTCTAACTGAAATTTGAGCCCTTTGATTAACATCATTTCCTGACCCACATACCTCCCCCAGCCTTTGGTAACCTATATTTTATTTCTTTGAGTTTGACTTTTTTTGATTCCACATGTAGTGAGATAACGTGGTATTTATATATCTGTACCTGATTTTTCTCATTCAGTATGATGTCTTCTAAGTTCATCCATATTGTTGAAAATGACAGAATTTCCTTAAAAAAAAAGGTGAAGAGTATTCCATTGTGTATATACACCATATTTTCTTCCTCCATTCACTGTTGATGGATATTGAGTTTGATTCCATATCTTGGGTATTGGGGATAATGCTCCAGCGGATATGGGAGTATAGATTCCTCCTTGACATTCTAATTTGATTTCCTTTAGATATATACTCAGAGGGGGATTTCTGGATCTTATGTGGATTCTGTTTCTAGGTTTCTGAAGAGCCTCCAAACTCCCTAATGGCTGCACTAATATTAAGTAATGGTCTTAGCGGCAGAAACAAGGTTGTGGATGTTAGGAGATGATGGATCTGCTTCATGTACTTAGAGGTCCAAGCAGTGGCCCTCCTGCCATTCTAAAGGAACTCGATCAAGGTTTCCCTGCACATAAGGAGGGATCATGGTTATGCCCTCTCTCACACTCAGTTTGGGAAAATCAAACGGGAGGAGGGTTGAGAAGACATGCTGTCAGCTATAAGCTTCTATTGGAAATGTTTGTTATTATCAGTTAGAACATCACTCTGTGCTTATCACTTTGGTGATATCCCCAGACCAACGTTTGAGGAACAATTAAGTTGGCTTAACTTCTCCTACAAATTCATTTTAGCACTAAGCTAGTCCCAGATAGTGTGGCTCATCACTAAAGGGCAGATGGCCACAGTTTCTTTGCAGGGTGAACTTAGGGAACGAGCCCAGGAATGTTGATATTAAAAAAAAATGTCTCCATGAGGTTGTTTCACCAGGTTTGGGAATAATGACAAATTGAAGAGAAAAATTTCTTCCCAAGGGGGGTAGTAGAAAGGGTTAGGGCTGGAAGAAGGGTTGGCCAGAAGGGAAGTAAGTGGCCAAAGGATACGAAAGGTTGGGGAAGACTAGGTAACTTTAGCTTTGGGTGGAGAAGAGGTCGTAGGAAATGGTGTGAATGCCAAGGTCAGAGACTGAGCTTATCATGGGCAATGGAGATACTTCCATTGCCAGCTGAGTCTGGAGTGTTCAGTGTCTGTCCTGGGAAAAGAAGCAGAGTTGGTACTTTCTAGTTCTGGTAATTGAAGATTGTCTTGTAAAGAGAGGAGAGATGTTCCTAGGACTTTCCTGCCCCTGACAGCACTTCCTCCTTCCCTCAGAGTTACATCAGTCCCCTTTTCTTTGTGTGCCCTGACACAGCTGCCTCTCCATGACCAGAAGTGGGTGTCAATTTCAGACACTTGATTCAGCACTTATTGCTTGAGCACCTGCTGTTTGCCAGGCCCTCCTGAGGCCCGAAAATACCACAGGGGGCAAAACAGACATGGCCTTTGCCCTCTGAAAGATCATAATACAGCGGTGGAGACACGTATGAATGAAATAATCAAATAAAGGCAAACGTAATTCTTAGAACTCTGTACAAGCTATGAAGGAAATGTCTGGGGACTGTGGGAGTTCATAGAAAGTCCTGCTTCAGGGAAATTGTCAGTGCTCCTGCAGGAGGGGAGCCTGGGAGAGTATCCAAGGGCCGGAGGAAGTGGACTATGTCAGGAGAGAAAGGGGAAGGGGTGACTTGGTGAAGGAGGAAATTGCTCCAAAGTGCTTGGGAGTGAGGGCACTGTCACCTGAAGACAGATGGCCAGAGGGCAGAAGCCTGGCAGGGCCCTGCATGCTGGGCTCAGGGTCAAGGTTTCTGATCTAAGTGAAATGGGAGCCCCTGGAAGTTCTTAAGCAAGGGTATATGTGTGTGGGGAGCGAGGAGGGGGAAAAAAAGGGGAGAGAAGAGAGAGGCTGTACTAGTTTGCTCAGGCTGTCAGCAAAGTATCACAGACCTGGGGGCTTAAACATGGAACTCTATTTTCTCACAGTCCTGAGGGCTGGAATTCCAAGATCAAGGATCACCAGGTCTGGCTTTCCTGAGGCCCCTCTCTTTGGTTTGTGGATGGTCATCTTCTCTCCGAATCTTCACAAGGTTGTCCCTCAGTGCATGCATTCCCAGTGTCTCTTTCTTTGGATTTCTTTGGATTGCTGTCCATCCCAACAGTTCTCGTTTTAACTTAATCACCTCCTCCAGGGTCTTATCTTTAAATACATTTGGAGGCAGTAGGCTTCCACGTAAGGATTTCTTTTTCTGGTGGGGCACAATTCAGCCTGTAACTGAAGTGTAAGAAAATGTATGTCTTAAAAGTCTTCTTCGGCGTCTGGAGTGGAGAATGAATGAAAGAGACCCGAGTGAAAGCATGAGGTTGGTCTGAAGTCCTCCATAGCCTGAGGTAGTTCACACCCCTTAATGCCTTATCCCAAGCAGTGTCTCAATCCTCCACTCTATTACCTGTTACAGCTTTATTTCATTTATATACAGAACATTCAAATCCTATGAAAATATAAACACTGCTTTACAAGTATATTTGTTAAAAAAAATTAGTTAAATAGGCACTAGAAAATTTTGCATTGGAACAATACTTCCAAATTTGAGTTTTCAAACAAAACAAACAAATAAAAACCAACTCCCTAAAAGCTGACAAGGAATCATTTTTGTAACTGAATTATAAAACCATCAGATAAATAAATGATTTTATTTCATTGCTTTTTTTTTTTTTTTTGCTGAAATATCACTTGAAATAAACAAGCACATATTAGCTGTTGGTTCCTGGCTTTCAGGATATTCCAGAGAACAAGATGAGAGAAAATTGTTTAGCTATTGAAAATTTATTTTATTTTTCCAGTCGTTGATAGAATAAGAAAAAATTGGAACGGCACTTCAGAACAAGCCACAATCATCTGCCAATTCAAATCATCATCATTATCATCATCTTCATTACCTCATAGGGAAATGGGCTATAAAGCTTTAAAAGTCGGTAATTTCACATTCAGAAAATAAACCGTGGCTTAGAATGGAGGGGAGAAGGGGCATTAGAATTGTTGATCATTCAATAATGTCGATTTTGTACTGACCATGCTTAATAGTGTTTCTCAAATATGGACTGTAGAACACCTGCCTGAGAACCATCAGGAAAACACGTGACGCAGGCAAATTTGTGGGTCTCATCCCAGACCACATCCAGATATGTGGGCAAGTGTCCCGGGAATCAGCAGCTCTAACCCACCACAGATCACCACAAGTGATTTTTTTTTAAGCCCAGGAAGATCTGAGGACCCCTGTCATGGGCAAATATTCTGTGTTATGTGGAGAGAAGGGGAAAGTCAATTCCATGTGTCTGCCCAGAAGGACTCATTATTGGCCTGGGAAGACTGCGTGGAAATCTGAAATCATAAGGAAATATGCCACAGTGCAGAAGTCTCCACCTCAAGAGACCACTGCTGTCCTTTAGTCCAGTCCTTCCCATTTACAGATGAACAACCCACACTGAAAAGGCTGACCAACCCAGGTGACAGGATTAGGGGGAGTGGTGGGGTTTGAACCCAGAGGTCTAGTGCAGCATTTGGACCCCACTATGGTGGCACATGGACCTCTACCCTTGCATCACCTCAGATACATTCGGAATGATACACAATGAGCAGTTCTTACCGGGAGGGCTGGATTAGCTTTCTACCGAAGATGCTGGGTGTTTTTTTTTTTTTTTTTTTTTTTTTTTATGGGACACATGATCCTCACTCTTTTCCAAGTTTGAAATAACAAAATCATGCAGGCATTCTGCAAAGCATGATCCTGGGAAAAGCTCACCATCTGTGCTGTTTGTTGACTAGAATATCAGCTGGAAAAAAGATAAAATAAAGGTCACTCAGGCTGTGCGTGTGGCCTGTCGAGCTTCGCTGATTCCTGGAATTCTGAAGTCGTCTCCTGGAATTAATTTTTAACTCACTTAGGTAGGCTTCTCAACATAAAAACTTCATCTGCCCGAGGAAAAAAGAAAATGAAGGAATTGGAGACGATTTTATCCGAAAGGGTTGAGGGAGATCAATAGGGTCAAAAATACGAAGTGTTTTATACACATCATCATCAGGGATGTCGGCTTTAAAGAAAGAAATTTCTAGGTGCTGAGAGTAGTGAAACTTTAGAAGCTCCCACCAAGGGGAAAATATTGCCATCTCCATGTTCAATGACTTTTGAAAGCAAATGGACTGTTAGCTCTCTTGCTGATTCCTTGGATTCTCTCACCCAAGGCCACGGCTTCAACCAGGCCCTCTATTCTAAAGTCCTCAAAAATTCGAATCCTCAGCCCCTGCCATGAGGGCACTCCTCCCCTTGCCTGCTGCTCCCTTGTTGTAGGAGCCCAGAGTTCCTGGGTGACAGCTGTAATTTAAAATTCTGTGGGACTCCTGCTGTGTGAGCCAGAACTTGCTAATCTACTGACCTCAGAAGAGTGGAGACTGGAGGAAAAAATTCCCCGTGTCGTTCTTTTTATTTCTGGCTTCCTTGTAGACATCTCCACCTGGACATCCTCCAGGATTTCAAACTCCACTTGTCTAAAGTCAATTCATCTGTCCTCCAAGCCGTTTTTCTTTTCCCATTTTAATGACACCAACTGGGTTTAAAGCATTGCTCATCGACTGCGCTGCCCAAACTAGAAGCTCTGGAATCATCTTGGACCCCTTCCTTTCTGTTGACATCTTATTCAACCTAACACACCCTTTTAAACTTAGGATAGAACTATCTATTGAGGGAAGTGTGCAGTGGGTATTAAAGGTTCTTAGAGTCTGTGTCCAGGATCACAGGACCCCAAGTGCCACCCTCAGACACCTGGACTATGCTGAGTATGCAGGGAGGGTGCAGTTTGACTCGGTTTGCAGCTGGCCCACTTGGGGCTGGGCTGTGGTTGAAAGTTGGGTTTCCCCTGGGGAAGCAGATACTGAGATGGCGATAAGTGTGCAGGAAGTTCATTAGGAAGTTCTTCAGGATGGACATCCGTGGAGGAAGGGAGGAAGCAAGTCAGAGAAGAGGGAGAAACTGTTTGCAGCAATGAAGTCACAAGATCTCAGCCAACCCCATGTGGAGTTCTGAAGCTGGAATGGCTCCTTGGGATTGTTTCCCATGTTGACCCTTCACTGGAAATGGGCTTCCCCGAAAAGGGGTCATGATCTTGGGCAAGGCAGTGCTCTGTGACCAAAGTCATTCTTGAAGATGGTGACAGCGAAGTGCTATTATCTGACCACCTTCCTAACAGGGGTCGGGGGTGAACATATCTTTCAATCCTTGGTGGAAGTGAGGGTTGGGTAGGCAATAGTGCCTCTGTGACAGTGTTCACCTTGGCTCTCTTGGGGCCCTTTTCTTCATATGGGAAGAGGATCCTTCAGGGCTCTGGTGAGCCTCCTAAGTAGAGTGAATCCTGGTCCCTGCTGCTGCAGATGGGCTCCAGGCCACCATTGCCTCATTTTCTCCTTCCTCTGTTCCACTGTATCCTTCCTGCATCCCCCTCCCTCAGCCTCAGCCCCTCAGCCCCTCTAGTGGGCTTACCCGGTGGTGAGACCCAGACCCTCATTCCTGAAGAGTGCAAGCTGTTGTTTGCATTTGCTTCTTAGGCTGTGCGTGTTTCACTTGTTCCCTTACTATCCAGTTTGCCAGACTTGGCAAATGGAGATTCTCAAGAGGTTCACTTGGATGCCAAATGTATTCTATCTTTCTCCTATTTATGACAGCAAGTTTGACCCTATTTGACCTCTTTCTGACGATCAAGGCAGGTTGCCTTGGTCAGAAATGTAAAGCTCTTCTTGCTGGCTGGTCTCTTGGCATAAGGAACCAAAACTATCAGATAGACCTGAAATTTAAACTAGGTCTCTTGCTGTGACCACCAGAAGACAGAAAGCTCAGAGGTACAGGGACCAGAGGGAAAAATTTCTACAAGATGATAAATTGGACCATCTCTGCTTCCACCTGTGGTTCCTGGACCATGCATTTTTCCTATTGGGGACAGACGCACTGTAGACTGATTATTGTTTCAGCATGGAAACTGTGCCCTGCCAAGTGTACCCTATTTGTGCGGAGGATTCCATCCTCGTTGGCTCCTCAGCTAACCTTCCAGCAGATAATTCTATCCCTCTGTGGGGCCAGCAGTTTTGGGAGGAAGGAGTAGTGGGGGTGGCATGCAAATTGGGTGTTATGGTCATGGGCCTGCTGCTATAACTATTGTGCTATAAAATGGGGGTTTTGATGTTATGTGGGATTGTGAGGTTGTATGGGACATGAAAGTATTTGGAGAATTTAGATAGTAGTGCTGGTTGAGGTTCTCAAGCAAGAAAGGCAAACCTATATCATTCTGTCAAAATGAATTGCCATTACTTCCAATATGGAAGAGAGACTATATAGTCATTTTGCCAATAAGGAGCTGGTTTCCTGAAGGAGGGTGCCCTATTGGGGTCCAGTGCTGATGTGTGTTCCTGGTAGAGCTTTAGTCAACCTAGAACTATCCAGATCAGCTTTGGTGAGAGGGTCATGCTGTTGGGCCCAGGTGTGACATCTACATCTGCCTTTTGGTTACCCCATTCATGTGCCAGATGGGTTAGCACGATCAATATTATTAAATGTCTTCAGTTTAAATTTCAAGTACAGTAAATATTTATAATATAATTCACATTATCAAAATATTTTGATGTCCTCAGTAGTTCTTAGGAGTGGAGAGGGGTCCTGAGACCCCTGTTTCAGAGGCACTTCCCTAGATCAATCACTGTGACTCTGATCAGCCAGAACTCCTGGCTCAAGTGTTCATCCTCCATCCACGGGTGTCCCTCAAAACCCTGTGGACTATGAATGGGGGACAAGTGGCCCACCAAAAGAAAATCTAGGAGCTATTGACAGCAAAAAGGAGGATGTATACAATGTCCCAAATCAAAGAACCCATAAAATCCAATAATGGGTATACCACAATAAGGATCTTGGTTTCATTGCTTTTTGAACATTTGGGAGCAATTTTGTTCAATTAGTAAATGAAAAATCCATGAATTCATGAGTGAATGAGTGAAGGAATCAACAACAGCTGGGAAATAATCCTGATAACTGCTTAAGGTCCTTTTAATCCCAGGATTTTATACATCTCTCATGGAACAATATTCTGAAGTCCGTGTGTGTGTGTGTGTGTGTGTGTGTGTGTAAGGTGACTGTGACTAGGGAGGTAGTACTTTTGAAGCCCACATGGTCAAAGGGGCACAAAGGGTCAAATCAGGAGCTGACCAGGTACCTACAATAAGTTGGATGTTGGGAGCAGTAATGGCAGTGGTAGCAGCTTGTTCCCTACCAGCTTGGCCCCTGACCTAGCAGGATATAGGGGTAATCAATCAGAAATCCCAAAGGCTGGTAAGAAGAATTTGGGAAGTTTAGCTCTGAAGTTCCTAGGTACCCACAGGGTCCATGAATTCACAGGTAAAAGACAAAGTTGAATATAATATTTGAAAAAGACATGGCCATTCCACAGAACAGTGAGCTACAGTGATGCATTTAGGAGCAATTGCCTTTGGGAAGTGAATAGGCGATGGTGTCCACGTATTGAGCATGAGACATGCCCACTTAAGGATGAATTTAGAGGGACTCGGAAAAGAGAACAACTAATAGAACTCTGCAGAACTGGATGGATGCCAAACAGCTACAAGGGCGGCGGTGGTGGAGAGTGACAGAAATGCTTTTAACAGATAACTTCACTGTGGGTGCCCAGGGCAGAGAGACTGCTGAAGAGAGTCAGAGCATTATTCTGGGCCAAGAAGGTTGAAAGGAGGTTGCTGCTCGCATCCCAGATCCTGTGCCAGGTGCTCCCTGGCTCACTGGTGCTGCTGTTGGAACTCAGAAAGCCCCGCGTGACGTGTGCACAGATTTCCCTTCCTTCTGGGAGAGAAGCTCCAGTGACTTCCCAGCTTCCAAATGCCTAAAATTTAAAATGTGTGAAATTGGGTATTGCTGGCAGATTTACCGAAGCCCAACAAGGTGTGAAATGCTACAAGGAACTACACTGCTCAGAAAAGATGGACCAAGTCCTTTAACGTGTAGGGATGGTTCAGATTACAGCTGAAGCCAAGAGGGAGCAGAAGGGGAGCAGGGGCCGTCCTGAGCCACGCTGAGGACATGGCTCTCTTTGTTCTGTGTGGCTTCCCAATCCAGGGAGGACCAGGGCTTGGAAATGAGTGTGCCGTGAGACAAAGCTGGGGTTTCTCACCTTGATCTGGCCTTAAAGAACAAATGTTTCCCCTGGAGATAATACACATGAATATACAGGTTTGTAAAAAGAAAGCTCTCTGAGATGCCATGCCTCTATTCGAAGGATAATTGCTTGAAAGACAAGGGCTTAGAACTGGAATTTAGATTCAAAATATTTACTGTATATTCTTAAGTTATCTGTGCAGGGAAAAAAAAAAACCCTGTTTCTTTAGAATGATAGGTGGACAACTTTCTATGAGTGTACACACACACACACACACACACACACACACACGAGTTTTTAAAGGCAATAAAGGCTTATAATCTGCAGAACCAATGTAATAGCTAACATGTTCAGGGGTTGGGGAGATGGAAGCCAATGACAGAAAGATTTGAGATCGAAGCTGCTGGCAGGGACTGGCATGGTGACGGCTGGGGGAGGAGACACTGACTAAACAAAAAACAGAATTGAGTTTGTAAGGCATGCATTTATTTAAAATGCTAGGATTGAATAAGCATCAGTGTGTGGAGAGGGAAATGACTTAAGAAACCTAAATAGGATCATTATGGGCAATGAAGAAACGAATGAATAGGAAGAGGCGACAGAGACGATAATCGATATGGCTGACGGCTTGCTCTTGCCTGATTCGCCTTCTGTGATTCCACGTGTGATCCATCCTCATTAGTGCTTGTTATAGTACTGTCTGCACACAGTTATTTACAGTCACTGGGATGCAGAAGGAAGCTGTCAGAGCCCCTGGGGATGTTGTGGGTTGGTGTCTTATTCTATTTGTGGGCATTTTCAGAGAACCCCCGCACACTTATTCTGCCATTAAAATCTAGTTAAAGGAGTGCAGGCACAGGTAAGAAGAGAGCTAGAAATGGAAAGCTGGAGATGGTGGATGCCAAATATGAGGACTGAGTGATGGGTTCTAAGGGGTTTGGTGTTAGGAAGAGATCTCTGTGTGCGATGCTGCTCAGCACAGGGATCCCAACGTGTCGGCTTCCAGATCCAGAGGGAAAACGTGCAAAAGATATTTTAAGAATTTGGTTGCAGATCGAAGGATGGATGAAAGGAGGAGAGATTGAGGCAGGAGGGTGCTAGCCAGGGCCAGATGGAAGGCCCACTTTCCAGAGGTGACAGCGCAGTGGGAAAGTGAGAAACGAACAGAAGAATCCACAGGACTTGGTGGCTGGTTGGATGGGGAGGTCCATTGAGAAAGAAAAATCAAAGGTGGCTCCCAGTGTTGGAGACAGAAAGAGAACTATTTTTTCTTTTTCTTGGCAAGAATAGAGGAATAATTTTGAAAAGAAAGTCAGGAGCTCAAGATGTGGCAAGTGATGATGACAGTCCATGAAGAATGTCTGGCAGGCTTTTGGAGGTGGATTCTCAACCACTCAGGCTGTTTGGTTGACTCGAGAGTCGTCTGAACAGAGGCCACTGTAATGGGATAATGGAGTGAATGTGCTCCTGAGGGAGGAAGGTTGGAGAGAAAGATGACTAAGGAGACCGTCTGAGAGGTGTGTTCATGGCAAATTTACAAAACGAAGAATAAAGACAAAGAAGGTGCACTAAGGGCATGGGGTAGCCTGTTACAAAAAGCCCAGGTAGGACAGAGTTTCCAAGAGGAAGGGATGGACACACTGAGTGGCTACAAAGAAGTTCATGAGAACAAGAGCAAAGTACTTTGAACATTCCAGTTATACATAAAGAATTTGTTCTATTTTTCCTTACTTTTCTTTTAGCAGTCATATCTGAGTTTATTTGGCTATGGGTCTCCCATTGTACAGGTAGAATTCAACTGGTTCTCAAGGACAAGTGTGTGGTGTCCTGCCCTTTATTGTTCTTCTTTTTTTTTTTTTTTTGAAGCCATAAACAGTAAGGTAGTAAGGTGGTTTTATTTTTTTTAAATAATTTTTTATTTGTTTTAATTAGTTATATAAGACAGTAGAATGCATTTAGGCACTTTGATATACCATACATAAATGGGGTAAAATTTCTCATTTTTCTGATTGTAGACCTTGTGAAACACATCAGTCATACAGCCACATAGGTACATAAGGTCATAATGTCTGTTTGATTCTACTATCCTTCCTGTATCCCACAGAAGAAATACGATGGATCATCATATATGTTGAAAAATGTTCAACATCTCTAGCAATTTGAGAAATGAAAATCAAAATTATTGTAGGATTTCATCTCAGTCCAGTCAGAATGGCAATCATATTTTTCATTACTTTAAAAAAAATATATATATATTTTGGAGCACTTTTTAGGTTCTCAGCAAGATTGACGGGAAGGTACAGAGTTTCTATGTATCCCCTCCCCCTCCCCATGCAGAGCATTCCCCACTGTCAACATTCTTCAAAGTGGCACATCTGTTCACAGATTGTGAATCTGCATCGACACATCATCACATAGTTTACATTTCAATTCACTCTCGCATTGCATATTCTTTGGCGTTTGTGTGTGTATAGTGACACGTATCCACCATTACGGTTCCATACAGAATAGTTATGTCCTGAAAATCCCCTGGGCGTCACTTGCTCATCCCTTCATTCCCACAAATCTCTGACTACCACGGATCTTCTTTATGTCTCTCATAGTTTTGCATTTTCCAGAATCACGAAGCGAGCCATCTTTAAAGACTGACTTATTTTTTCACTGAATAATATGCATTTAACATTACCCCTTGTCTTTTCATGTCTTGATAGCTCATTTCTTTTTTAGTACAAATAACGTTTCAATGTCAAGATGTACCACAGTTTATTTATCCATTCACTGACTGAAAGATACCTTGGTTGGCTTCCAAGACAATTGTGAATGCTACTATAAACAGCCATGTGCAGATTTAAAGTTTTAAAACCAAATTTGCCATCTTATCCATTTTTAAGTATATATTTCAATGGTATTAAGTACATTGATATTGTTGTGTAACTGTCACCATCATTCATCTTCAGAAGTCTTTTCATCTTGCAGAATTGAAACTCTGTACCCATTACAAAGTAGACACCTCATTCCCTCTGGTGCCTGGCAGCTACCATTCTACCTCCTGTTTCCATAATTTGGAGTATTCTCAGTACCTTTTATAAGAGGAGTCATACAGTATTTGTTGTTTTGTGACTGGTTTATTTCCCTTAGTGGATGGATAGATAGATAACTAAATAGATATGATATGATATACATATACATATGTTATTTCCATAATTGGATGCATGGGTTGCTTCCATGTTTCAGTTATTGTGTATAATAAGACTGCTATGAACATGGGTGTACAAATATCTTTTTGAGACTCTGCTTTCAGTTCTTTGGGGGTGAATATCAGAAGTGGAAATGCACATGATATTCTATGTGCAGGTATTAGTGTGGATATAGATTTTCAACTCATTTACATACCAAGGAGAACGATTGTTAGATCACATGGTAAGAATATGCTTAGCAATAAGAAACTACCAAACTGACTCCCAAAGTGGCTGTGCCCTTTTGTATTGCCACCAACAGTGAATTAGGGTTCCTGTTGTCCTGCGTTCTCACCGTCATTTGGGGTTGTCAGTGTTTGGATTTTTGCAGTGGAATCTTATTGTTGCTTCAGTTTGCAATTCTTGAGCATCTCTTCATATGCATATTTGCTCTCTGTATATTTGCTTTGGTGAGGTGTCTGTTCAGTCATTTTTTAGCTGGATCATTTAAGGGTTAGAGTTTGGAGAATAGTCCTTTTTCAATTTTTTTTCTCCAAGCCTGTAATTTCTCATTCTCTTGGCAACCTCTTTCACAGAACAGAATTTTCTTTTTAATTTTAGTGAAATCCAGCTTATGAATTAGTTCTTTTATGGCACTTGCCTTTGGTATTGTATTTAATGGCTATAACCAAACCTAAACTCATCTGGATTTTCTCCAATAATATCTTTGGGAGTTTTGTGGTTTTTAGAGTTAAATATGGTGAAGAGTATGAGGTCTGTGTCTAGATTAATTGCTTTTTTAAAAATTTTATTCTTTATTCTAATTTGTTATGTATGACAACAGAATGCATTACAATTCATATTATACATGTGGAGTGCATTTTTTTATATCTCTGGTTGTATACAAAGTATATTCACACCATTCGTGTCTTCATACGTGTGCTTAGGATGATGATGTCCATCTCATTCCACCATCTTTTTTACACCCCATGCCCCCTCCCTTCCCCTCCCTCCCCTTTGCCCTATCTAGAGTTTGTCTAATCCTCCCATGCTTCCCCTTCCAACCCCACAATGAATCAGCCTCCTTATATCAGAGAAAACATTTGGCATTTGGTTTTTGGGGATTAGCTAACTTCATTTAGCATTATATTCTCCAACTCCATCCATTTACCTGCAAATGCCATATTTTTATTCTCTTTTATTGATGAGTAATATTCCTTTGTGTACATACCACATTTTCTTTATCCATTCATCTACTGAAAGGCATCTAAGTTGGTTCCACAGTTTAGCTATTGTGAATTGTACTGCTATAAACATTTATGTTCCTGTAGTATGCTGTTTTTAAGTCCTTTGGGTATAGACCCAGGAGTGGCATAGCTGGTCAAATGGTGGTTCCATTCCAAGTTTTTCAAGGAATCTCCATACTGCTTTCCATATTGGCTGCACCAATTTGCAATCCCACCAGCAATGTATGAGAGTGCCTTTTCCCCCACATCCTTGCCAATACTTATTGTTGTTTGTATTCTTAATAGCTGCCATTCTGACTAGAGTGAGATGAAATCTTAGAGTAGTTTTGATTCGCAGTTCTCTAATTACAACATCTTTTCATATATTTGTTGATTGATTGTACATCCTCTTCTGAGAAGTGTCTGTTCAGTTCCTTGGCCTATTTATTGACTGGGTTATTTGTTTTATTGGTGTAAAGATTTTTGAGTTCTTTATATATTCTAAAGATTAGTGCTCTATCTGGTAAGAATTTGTTCCCAATTAGTAGGCTCTGTATTCACCTCACTGATTGTTTCTTTTGCTGAGAAGAAGCTTTTGAGTTTGAATCCATCCCATTTATTAATTCTTGATTTTAATTCTTGTGCTATAGGAGACTTATTAAGGAAGTAGGGCCCTAATCTGATATTATGGAGATTGGGACCTACTTTTTCTTCTAGCAGACACAGTGTCTCTGGTTTAATTCCTAAGTCCTTGATCCACTTTGAGTTGACTTTTGTGCATGGTGAGAGAGAGGGGTTTAATTTCATTTTGTTGCATATCGATTTCCAGTTTTCACAGCATCATTTGTTGAAAAGGCTATATTTTCTCCAATGTATGTTCTTGGCACCTTTGTCTAATATAAGATAACTGCAGTTATGTGGGTTAGTCTCTGTGTCCTCTATTCTGTACCATTGGTCTACAAGTCTATTTTGGTACCAATACCATGCTGTTTTTGTTATTATTGCTCTGTAGTATAATTTAAGGTCTGGTATAGTGATACACCTGCTTCACTCTTCTTGCTAAGGATAGCTTCAGCTATTCTGGGTCTCTTATTGTTCCAGATGAATTTCATGACTGCTTTTTCTATTTCTATGAGGAGTGTTATTGGGATTTTGATTGGAATTGAATTAAATCTATGTGGTCTTTTGGTGGTATGGACATCTTGACAATATTGATTCTGCCTATCCAAGAACATTGCTTTTCTCTTTCTTTTTTTGCATGCATATTTCTAATATTTCTAATGGTGACAACAAAATATAGTAGTTTACCAGATGGCCTGCTCACAGTGAACTAAGACTAATGAGAGAAGTATTCCTCCTCCTCCCCCTTCCTTTCTTCTTCTTCTTCTTCCTCTCTATATATTCATTTGTTTATTTTGCTTAATAAGCATTTGTTTCTTCATTGAAGCAAAATGGGTTACACAGAAACATTTGGAGGTTATTTCTTGGATAGAGTAAACTTCAAATAATATCCACCAGTGTTCCATGTGAAATGTTACATTTTTAAACTTAAGTGTGCAGAGTTTATCTTTATATTGCAAATATGGATATAACCATTTGGCATATTTGGGATATTTGGGTGTAGGAATGATAATTTAAGCTTCAGACAATGTAATAGTTTTGATCCTTGATGAAAATTTAAAAACTGCATCACATGAAACAGTGTTTCTCAAATGGAAGTCAGAATCCTTGAGGGAAGGGATCAGGGACTGTCCTCCACGCTGGGCAGCACTTTGGGGTATAGCTGCTCCCCAGGACCCTTCTCAGTGCATCTTCAGGGTCTGATCCTCTTTCCCACTGTCACTGTCGCCTGCTAGCTTTTGTTAGAGCTGGGTTTTGGCCTATCTTCAGGAGGGAGAATAAGAACTATAGTGAGAAAGTTGGATGGAAGGCCCTGGGCAGTGGATGCAAGTGTGAGCTCCTTCACTCCTGGTTGAGATTACCCATGCCTTCTTTGTTCTTTTATTGCTTTTTGTAATCTTAATTACAAAACTCGATATCTGTATTTCCTTCTCTCATTGGGTGGTGAGGTTTAGAAGCACCAACTTCTGTTCTAATTTACCTTTCTGTCCCTTCCAGGGCTCAGCACCTACCTGTTAAGTATTGGGGGCTCTATAAGCATTGGGTGAACTGAACTGAATGGAAACTAATTAGTTATGTCAAAAAGAAGCTGCACAGGAAGATGATTCCTTAATCACAGGCTTTCCAGTAGGGCCAGCAAAAGCTCCATAATTTCCACATTGGATGGGTTTGGGAGTGGCTGTCTGGGAAGGAAGACAATGTCCTACAGCTTTATTTGCATATAAATAACCTTGTTTTACTTAATTGAATAGTCCCCGAAGCCAATTCTTGGCACCACCTTTGCCACAGATAGCTAAGAATTAAAATAATTTCTCCAAGCCTCAATTTCCACATATGTAAAATAGGAATAACTATAAAATGATACTGACCCCATCAGGATGATAGGAGGATTACTGAGACGTGTTGTTAATTATACATCTATCTTATAGTAGGCATTCAATTAAAAATGTTATTATTACTCAGATGTCTTAAGTTGGTTATATTCTTCATATATATATATATATATATATATATATATATATATATATTGGTGGTCATCTTGAATATTAATTCTGCCTATCCAAGAACATTGTTTTTCTCTTTCTTTTAAACATATATTTTCTCTTTCTTTTATGTATATTTAATTGCAGTTGGACACAATACCATTATTTTATTTTTATGTGATACCGAGGACCGAACCCAGTGCCTCACACATGCTCAGCCCCACTGAGTTGGTTATATTCTTAAAATGTCAGAATGTTAGAGCCTGAGGGAGCTCAGAAAAGGCAAAGATGTAGGCTGTGGCATCCATTGACCTGAGTGAGAACCTGGCTCTGTTCCTTCCTGGCAGGAAGACCTTGGGTAGGTTACTCATCTGTATATATGACCTAGACTTGTTAAAATTCAGATTCAGTATAGGACCTAGTACATGACCCAGACTTGTTAAAATTCAGATTCCAGTGCCCCACTCCAGAAATTCTGATGAAGATGTTTTATGGAGGTGTTACCAAATCCAGGTTTGGAAGATTGTCTTGTAGAAAAACCAGTGTCTGAGAGACCAGCCCTGGGGAGAAAGATCTGCTTTATTCAGTGACCAAAGAATGGAGAGAATGGAATTTTGCTCACAAATCAGCTTCTCAGCCCTAAGGGTTGAGGGGTTACAGATACAGGTTAGGAATAATGCAAGAGAAAGCCTGGCGAATGAAGGGCAAGAACAGTTGAGCCTTTTCTGGAAATAGGTGGAGATCTTCAAGGAAATCAGGCACCACCCCCACCCCACCTTTCATGATCTGGTATTTGCAGTCCTGGGGCTGGTAGGTATCTTTAGCCTTAAAGTGTGGTGAGAGAGTCTGGCAGGTCTAGGTCAAGTGAACCCTATGTTACAGATTTGGACAAAACATTTCTCAAAGGATCAACATGTCTACATGTGGTACAGAGTAGAATCCGACCCAAAGACCCAAAGGTTACAGCAACACGGGAGACGGAAGCAATATGGAGACAGAGATGCTGCGCAGTTTCATCCCACTGTAGTCCCCCACTGGACATCTGTTGGCCCAAGTGAAGAGGCAGTGTTTTCAGTAAAAGTGGCCTTCAGGTGCCTGAACAGTAACCCCGTGAACCACCTGTCATCTTAACCCATGTGTTGGAGGTGATGGTGAGCCACAACAGATAATAATGTATTGTCCAACTGAGGGACTCCAAAATCAGAATTGAAGCTAGAGGGTTTATTTAGGTCTCTCTCCCATAACACTGGGGCCCATGGAATCTGAATTTTAGAAGGTCCCAGGTGAGTCTGATTTGTGTTCTCTGTGGACCATAATTTGTGAAATGTTGATGGAAATCCTCTGAAGTCTCATTTTTCTCCTGATACAACAGGGCTATGATGCCCACTTCGTGGCTGGCTTACTGTAGGTGCCCAGAAGCATCCTCTCCCTTCTTTGTAGCTATCTCTCCAACTCTTCCATGCAGTCATAGATGCCAGCGTCAGAGATGAGAAAACAAACTCTCTAGAACACATTAAAAGTTGGCAGGAATCAATCTACAAGTTGACCATGAATATTAAAGAGTCAGAAAAAGAGTCTGTGGAACGCATCAGATGCATTTTGAAGAACAATAGAGGTCAGTGATAAAATGGATTTCCTCCACAACAAACTAGCCATGTATGGAAATCAAAAATTCCACTCTGAGGAACACATTTTCCTGCTTCCAGCTGCCAAAAAACCAAGCGAGCAGGGAGCGAGGCCCGCACCATTACCAATGGCAGTAAACAGTTTTGTAATGTGTTTTGGAAATTTGACAACTTGCCTGCCTCTGATTCATTAATGAAATATTAGAAGAAAATTAACAGGGTCTGATGACCTCAGAGGACATTTGGGGAGGAGGCCAAGTTCATGCTGAACTGAGTCAGCTGTAAGGAAAATGAAACCAGTCTGTCTGCCTCAGTGCAGCTTGCTATGCGCTTGCTGGCCGAGGTGAGCCCCAGCGTCTTAGCTGATGATTGATGCGGCTGTTGCTATAGAATGGGAACTTTGAAGCCCTGGTGTCTATAATAAGCTAGACGAGCACATTTGTTAATGTTTTTCCTTCCTGTTGTACTTTTCAGTATGTTAGGCTGCTATTTGGCTTAGAATTGTCACAATCTGTGACATTATATAATGACACAATTTCTTTGCTACATAATTGGTAAAGAACTTTGTGATACTTCGGATTGGAGGGAGATAAAAACTATAGGGAAACATAAGGCTGTGTTTAAATAAATGCAAAACTAACCAGTTCCATCAGCAATCCTGAAAATGAGTTAGTTGGGTTAAAAAAAAAAAAACAACCCACAAAAAAACTCTTAGGACGGCTTTTTTTCCCTTCCATAAAGAAAATATTTTAAACTGAATTTCCCCCTACTTTTCATCTGTTGTTTGTGGACATGGGATATATAGCAGCAGGGGGAGGAGATGAGGAAAAATCTACTTAAAAACTGGCTTTGTTTAACAGATTAAATTCAAATGTATTTTTAAAAAGAAAGAACTTGTAATGTTTTATTCAGGCACGGCAATGGTAATATCAGGATGGAAGCCTGCCTCAAGGGAAGACGTTTTGTAATTATAAACTCCTAAATAAAGCCTTGAAACAGTCTGATTTGCCAATGAGTGGATTTTCTTGGTTTTAATTTATTCATACACTCGTTCATTCATTCAACAAACACTGGCTCCTGCCATCTGTGCTAGACGGTGGGGAAAGAGAGGTGAGAGAATTCAGACCCTCCTCTGAAACTCTTCTATCAGCCTCCATGAGTCCTGAGTGTGTTCCATCCCAGCACAGTTAGGATTAAGTGGGGGTGATGTAGGTGATGGGCACGGCACTGCATCTGGGGCCTGGAAGGTATTGAACAGATGTCTGATGAATGATTCAGTGGCCAGAGAAAAACTCATGGGAAGAGATAGTGATCCTGTCTCAGTGGGAGGAGATGGTGAGGAGGACCCAGGTCTTTACCAACTTCTGGAGGGAATCTTTCTGCTTCTCTCCAGCAGTCACGCTATTTGACCTTCTGGTCTACCTCCTCGTATTTGTGCTTTTTCTTGGGTTTTAAACATTTTATAACTCCCTTGCTTTCTTCTTTCCTTCCTCACCTCCCTCTTCTCTTTTCCTTTCATATCTGTTCTGTATGTACGATGGTCATAGAATTTTAAAAATATTTTCTTCCACCGAGTTTATTTGAGATGATATAAAACAGACATCCAGGGATTAGGCTGCTCAGGAGCCCACCCCAGGAGCCCCCAAGTCACTGTCCTGAATGAATCAGGGCAGGAAGCCAGTCTCAGGACCTCAGGTTGGGCCAGTCTGAGGATGGAAAAATGATATTATAACTTAAAATACACAAAGAAAAAAGAAATCTGTATGTATCCACATATAACTTATCTAAGAAAGGTTTTGATATTCTGAATTATGGGGCCAAAATGCTGATTTCTCTGAAGGAACTCCAGTACCTGGCATGAGTGACTGGAATATTTGAAGTGACAAGAGTGAGGTGTTAGTGATTCTTGGAAGAAAAATATAACCTTCAGAGTTCATCTGTGATTTCCTTGGCACTCACTTAGATATTTTAAGAATATAGGATTATAGGTCAAGGAAATTATGTATTTGTATAGTTTTTAAAAAATTATTGGCAATGAAAGGGACTTGTTATTGACTCCAAAAAGTCAATTCCAAAGCATACCTTTAGCCCTCAGCTTGAGGGGCGCATCTCTCAAATTAATTGATAATAATAAATTAATAGAGGGTTCTGTAAATTCCTTGAGGACTAGACTGAATCTACTGTTGCTTTCTATAAAGCCCGGTGCCCTAAAAATGCTCAATACATATTTATTAATGTAAAATAATTAAATATGTACAAGCTATTTTGAAATACTGTATTTTGAAACCCCAATTCTCTACACAGGGATTTCTTTTTTCTTTTCTTTTCTTTTTTTTTTTTGATACTGAGGATGGAACCCAGGGATGCTTTACCACTGAGCTACATCTGTAGCCCTTTTGATTTTTTACTTTGAGACAGGGTCTTGCTAAGTTTCTGAGGCTAGCCTCAAATTTGTGATCCTCCTGTGTCAGTCTCCCAAGTACCTGGGATTACAAACGTGTGTCACCATGCCCATCTGTATGTAGGGTTTTTAACCAAGTGACAAGTCAAAAAGTCTAAGAGAATATAGACAGCAAACCAGAATATGGAATTATGGGATTTTTAAAGCATTGATATGAGTTTCAATAACACATTCTGGTTTTAGTTAATAATTGCTTGAGGAACTCAGAATTGAGAGGGTGACGCCCATATTTCCACAGGAAAATTCATGGAGGGGCCCATGGCTGGCTGTTACTATATTGGTCTAGACCACATAAGTAGGTTCAATCTTTCAACTAGGTGAAGAGAAGGGATAATTGATAAGCAAGACATGCAGAAAGCCAAGTAAAATAAAGCAAACGCTGACTTCATCTTACTGAGAATACTTTTCTGGGTTTAGCATCAGCTAAATTAGCATATGTAAGTCCTTTGGGTAATCCCTGTCTGTATATATGGAACCCAAATAGATGTTCTCAGCAGGGTTAGCTTATTGACTGTCTTAAATCATTATTTGGTCTGATTAATTAGGTGACAATTGGTTTCAAATCACATTAAATTATGCATGAATGAAAAAAGAAGTTGATTTAAGTATCTCACCTACTTAAGACTTGGTCACATTCTAGGGACCATACAAATTTTTAATTAAGCCTATAAAAGTGAAAGAAATAAAGATATGGAAAAATATAAACAAAAATGCACAATAAAATTTTGAGAATTTTATCTTTCTATGCTTCATTGGATTATGTTGATAAACTAGTAATAAGAGCTCACTAGCACTTTGTCCTACAAGAAAGAATTTTTCATGATATTATGTAGTTAATAGAGGGTTCGAAGCAAAACTAACCAATAGTTCCTTCCTGTGCTAAGGACACCCCATGAAGCAGGGAAGTTTGTTGTAGGGAACTGAAAGAGTATCTATAAGTAGACAGCTGAATTGGACACAATTAAAAGATCTGGTTCTTGAATTTACTATGATTCATTAAAATGGTATTTGAAGCCCAGAGACAATTATTTCTTGGCTCTTGGTGCTTGAAAAGTTATAAAGAGGCCACAGAGAAATAAAATAACTAATATTTTCCTTGCATCTATTTAAGCATGCACATGTGCAAATGGCTATTGTCTCTGTTGTTATAAATCCCAAACACTAGAGTATTATTTCTGCATCTTGCCAATATCCTTAATGGAACTACTGACAAAATATGACTATGTACGATAACTTTGCTATTGTAGTAACTCTTTTATTCAGTCAATTGCTAGCATTTTGTGTCTTGCTCATTGCTATTGGAATGTATAGTACTCACAAGCAGAACTACATGTGACTAGGGCTTTGCTACAGTGGATATTGAATGTACCCTAAAGACCTATGTGCTAAAGGCTTGGTCCCTAGGGTAGTGATCTTGAGAGGTGGTGGAGCCTTTAGATGATGCCTAGTGGAAGTCCTTAGGTCATGGGGTGTGTCCTTGAAGGCATTAGGGGACACCAGTCTCACCATCTCTCTCTGTCTTGGTTCATAATATGAGTGGTTTGCTGTTCCCTGTGCTCCCCACTCTTGCCATCCAGTACCTTCATCTGATATCCAAAGCAATGGGTTGCCATCTTGGACTGCAACCTCCAGAACTGTCAGTTAAATAAATATTTTTTTCTTTAGAAGTTCAGTTGCCTCAGGTATTTCGTTGTAGTAACGGGAAGCTTTCTCCAAAGGGTATGACTCTAGATCACAAGCTTGGATCACAGGATCATCAGGGTTACCTTCTTTCCTTACTAAACTGGGAGGGTGCTTACTCAAGATTTTGTGAAAACAACAATGAGTTAGTTGAGGATAATTAAAATAATATGACAGATAAGAGTGAAAACAATAACCAGTTTACCAATAACTAATACAGTTTCTTAAATAAGGTTCCTCAATGGGGGGACTTTAAAGAACCCAATTTTTAAATTTTCAATAATTTTTTTTCATCATGCTGCTAGTAGTTTCTCTGTATGGAGGAACTGAAGCTTCCCTGGAGCATTTATATTTTTAAAGGTGGTAAAAATATATGTAACATAAAAATTACCACCTTAACCATTTTTGAGTGTACAGTTCAGCAGCTTTAAGCACATGCACAATGTTGTACAACCATCGCCATCATCCATCCAGAACTTTCTCATCACCCCAGACACAAATTCTGAACTCAGTCAATACTCCGCAATCTTTCCTCCTCCACCCCGGTAACCAGGATTCTTACTTCTGTCTAGGAATTTGACTACTCTAGAAACCTCATGTAATGGAGTCATACAGTATCTGTCTTTTTTCGTCTGGTTTATGTCACTTAGCATGAAGTCTTCAAGGTTCATCCATGTTGTAGCATATGTCAAAATCTTCCTCTCTTTAAGGCTGTGTAATTTCGCCTTGTATGTGTATGCCATTTATCTTTTAATCTTTTCCATTCATCTGCTAATGGACATTTGTGTTCCTTCTACCTTTTGGCTATTGTGAATAATGCTGCTAAGAGCATGTGGATGCAAACATCCCTTTGAGACTCTGATTTCAATCCCTTTGGGTATAACCTCAGAAGTAAAATCACTGGACCAGATGGTAGTTCCATGCTTAATTTTTAGGAAAGCTGTCATGCTGTTTAGTGGCTGCAGTATTTCATACTGGAGTCTATCTTTTGTGATGCAACCTTTGTTTGTTATGAAAATGCAACACAAACATGCCCTCAGCCCTGGGGGAAGTTTGTCCATTGAATTCAGTTGGACCCAGCAGTACCTCTCCTCTTGGTTTTCAGTGTATGTGAGAGGTGGACTAAATATCATGGGCAGTCTGGGTCTTGTTGGTGTAGAAGGAGGCTATATCTCAGTTTCAGGTGGGTAACCCATTGGTCCCTTATCATTTGTGTCATCCACTTCTGTTTTCGTAATTAGTTTCTCTATTGGAGACCAGGACACACCTGTGCTACACCACCGAATGCCACCTGGATGTAAAACCTCAAAGAGTAATATATTTCTCAGTCTACCATCTTGTGAACTCTGGTAGAAAAGAGTTGGTAAGCTACATAATTAACGTATTTTCTTGTTTAAAAAATATGACAACATTAAGTTCTATTTCAATGGAGAAAATCCTTTGCCACTCACTGGATAGTGCTTTGGCTATTGGACTCAATTCTGCATTGAACACTGTTACAGTAAAGGACAACAAGGCCTTTGGCTGAATGGGAACTAACTCTGGGGAGTCTCATCACCCATCCACACCCACACACATATACTCCAGAGCCTCAGAATATAGTTTTCCTACATGAGTGATCAGTTTCTTTCTCTATATGGATGCTTTGGAAATTCTCATTTTCTGCCTGTGACCCCAAAGAAATTTTGATTCAGATTAAAAACACCTTCTGGTCCACTATAATTAAAACGATTGAGAACACCAGGCCTCATCTGAATAATGCACTTGGAGAACAAAATGTGTGTTTGTCCTGATGCTTAGTGAGCTTGAGAGCCCACACCAAGTCAAGCAGCCCTCCCGGAACAGAGCCTCCGTGTGCTGGCCAACATCCCCTGCTGTACACTGTGAGCTGTGTAGTGTGTGGGGAAGGACAATGACACTTAACTCCAGAAGCAGGGACTTGCAAATGTCAAGAGGCCCTTGTCTTCAGCTGTGTAAGTGGAACAGTTATAAAACATGAAATGTGTTTTTTTTTTTTTGTGTGTGTGTGTGTTTATTTGTGTTTCATTTTAGTCAGATGAATTAGAAAATACTTCTTTTCCACATGTCTGAGTAAATGAAAAGATCAAGAACAAAATATGTCCCATTTGTGTTCAAAAGCAGAGGAAACTACTAGCTAAATCTAAGATGTTATTCAGGGCGATAACAGAAAAAAATAATTTTTAATTGGTCCAGTTACCTCCTGATCATTAAGGTACCCTGTCTAGTTTACAAATTTTCTTGGTGACTGGGATGGTTAAGTTTGTGTATTACTTTGGAGGGTGTTTTTGGATGAGATGAACATTTAAATCAGTGAGCCTCGGGTGAAACAGACTGTCCTCTTTCCACAATGTGGGTGGGCCTCATCCAATCAGTTGAAGAGAACAAAAACATCTGCCTCCCCAAGCAAGAGTGAATTCTCCAAAAGATTAAGTACATAGATACATACAGATCATATATACATACATGTGTACACACACACACATTATATATATTATATATACATGTTCTGTTTCCCTGGAGAACCCTAATACAATTCCATTCTTGGATTTATATTTCCTTTCTCTCGCTGAGTTCCTATATTCCTATATTTCATAAGGTGAACTCAGATCACTTTGTTTTATTTTTTTACTTAGTGGGAAATTAAGACAATTTATTCTATAAACTATATAAAAAAAATCGGTGTTATCCTAGGTATTGGATACATTGTCAGGCTTCTAGCAAGAAAGAGAATTCCACTTGAAAGAATTCAGCTAAAAGGTGGCAATTTGCAGAACTGTCAGCAGAATGGAGGGAACTCACCAGGCACAGTGGCCCTCAGGAAACTGGCATCAGGAGAAGCCATAGCCATCTGATGTCCCGAAGAGTCCAGGAGAAGGAATCTGTTTCCGGAACCCATGAGAACAGGGTCCCCGAAGGATCACCTCTCAGGGCTGACATCAAGCCAAGCAGCAGCCATGGCCAGGCCCTGACTGAAGCCAGGAACAGTGGAAGAAGGACCCAGTTGTTTTCTTACACTGCCCTCTGATCCCCTGAACCCAACCAGACATCAAGGGCCAAGAGCTGGGAGGTGCAGTTCAGAGCCACCAGCCACCTGGGCTCTCAGTAGGGCAGAGGGATCTGGGGAGGCAAACAGAGTAGCCAGTAGAAGAGTCCAGTCTGTAAGATGTTGCTAAGCTCTAGCGGATAATCATCCTTCACCTGCAATGGACCTCCTTGGCTTTGACACCTGGGTGGGCTCTCACCCACCTGCCTGCTTGGATTGGATCTATCTTCCGCTTGCTGCACTCACCTGCAGGGAAAGTCCACCACCTGCTCTCAGGTGGGTTTCCTCCTGCCTTCTCACCCTGTAGGTGGCTCTGGGCATCCCAGGAAACTGTCCCCATTCTTCCTCCCAGAGCCTGACCTGCCCTAGCCAGCTCCCAGCTGGCCTTTCAGCCATCCCAGATGACATGACCACTTGGAATCTTTTTAGCTGTCATTTTAAAGTTGGTGACATATCAAGCCTGGTGGAAAGGAAAGCCTCTTTGATGTGATTCTGAAGGATGGAAAAATTATAAAAAATAAAACAATCATCTTTTCCTTAAAAAAAAATTGGGGGGAGGGGTGAGCGGGGGGAACGCATACATGCAAAATCCTCAGGCTTCTAGTTCAAATAATAAATCTTACTGTATTGGGGGGGAAAGTCTCTCTCAGTTCTGCAATATTGTGTGTTAAAATGATTTATATCAGAATTGCACACCGGGTCTATAATGGGGCCACCTGGAAAACTAATTTTAAGAGAACAAAGCAAATACAGGGGTTGAGGAGAAGTGAAGTTTGTAGGGCTAGGGGCAAGAGGAGTGAGACACCCTTGCCCCAGCTCCCCACCACACACTGAGGCCTCACCTGCACAAAATTTAAGGAGGCACTTACTTCCCAGGCTGTATAAGCACAGAGTTGGCACTGAGGATGGGAGCCTCCTTAAATTTAAGTCCTTTAGTGCCTCCCCTGCCTCAATCTGGTACTGCCCACCCAGCTGAGCTGCCACTTCTCCTGGAGAAAGAACCCCCAGCACTTTGCACTAGCTTACCCTTTATCAACACTGGGAGCTTGTCCCTTTATAAAGGCCTCAATATGATTTCACTCAGTGGTTTTAAGAAAAAAAAATTATAAACAATTAAAGGAACTTTCTAGAACACCCTGGGCAGGGGATGCGGGGGGATAGGACTGTATAGAATAGATACAGGACCTGTTGGCAGAGCCCAGGAGAGGAGCTGGAGGAGTCAATGGATACTAGTCCTGAAGCACTCATCATTTAGCTGCAAACAAAGCAAAAGCAGAGAGTATTAAAAAATGCAAAATAGTTGTTAGTTTTGGATTTGAGGAGTCCTTCCAACTCCTGTGTTAAAGCAGGAATATTTGGAGGTGAAATGATTAGATTGTGAGAGCTGAAACGGAATCAGTCCATCCTGGTTTGGATGGACTAAGAGGTCGGGTGTGGCTGGAGGTCCCTGGAGGCACACTCTGGGGGGTTCATCTTCCCTGTGGCTCCCCGTCCTGGCTGCTGTGTTCTGAGCAGCTTCCCTCTTCAGGCCCTTCCACCATGATTTTCTGCCTGATCTTGGGTCCAGAGCAATGGAGTTGACCAACTAGGGACTGAAACTCTGAAATTATGAGCCCAAATAGACATTTCCTCCTTTGTGTCATTCTTGTCATCTAATTTGGTCCCCGAGATGAAAAGCTGATGAACCCAGTAGTAAAATGCTGCCTGCTTGAAAAGATGCTCCAATATTTGAAATTCTTCCACGACTCCATTTCTTTGGGTAAAAGTATCTAGTTTTCAAAAGCAGATGGTTCTGCTTAAGTTGTGGAAAGGTATTTAAAAGGTGCCTACTTTATCTTTTGAAGTCATCCTTGAGATCATTTCCTGTAAAGGAAGAGATTGGAAAGGATGGGGATACGTTTACGTTCTTCATGATGTTTTCCCCCCAAGGACAACACTAGATTCCAGGGGCTCCAGTTGTCAGATGGTGAGCTGAGGATGAGAATGTTTTGGCCTGGTTTACTTTTCAAGGTAGCACTCTCCATGTAGAGTATGACAGGCAGCAAACCACGAAGAAAATCTGCATTAAACAAATGCCAAACGTATCTGTTCAGTCTCAATAGTCAGCTGTAATCTACAATACAAATGACACTGTGAAGATGTTTACAAGGACATCTCTTGGAGACTTGCTAAAATGTTAGCTTTATGACTGCAGTGTGACTTTGTTTCATTCTTCTGTATTTTTAGATAGTTGGTCTTACACATAGAGTAGTTAAATATATTGCTTCTGGTTTCACTTGAAAAGAAATACTTGGTCCTCATAGCTCAGCAACAGATGGCTAAAGTTTACAAAACCACTAAGAAAACATACTCAATGCGTTAAAACAAAGTCCATGGCTAACACCGAGCCTTCTCTTTCATTGTTTTGATCTGTAACGTATCTGTTCCCTAATCTGGAAAAGGAAAACACTGAAAATCATTTAAAATTATACCAATATCCCATTTAACTGTTCAGAATAGTTTGTTTATTTTATTTTGGGAACAAAGTACAGATTGAGCATCCATCTGAAAATCTAAAACCTAAAATTCTCCAAAATCTGAAATGTTTTGAGCTCTTACCCGACACCACAAGTGCCATGAAACTTTTCTAGGTCAGAATTAATCCACCAGAGTCTAAATTCACCCACCAAACATTGCAAAGCTACCTTCTATGTGTATAAGTTGTATATGAAACATAAATAATTTTGTATTCAGAATTCTGTCCTAACCCCAACATATCTCATTATGTATGTACAAATATTCTAAAGGTAAACAAACAAACAAATCTCAAATCTGAAGCACTTTTGGTCCCAAATATTTTAGATAAAGGATACTCTTCCTGTAAAATGTACCAAGGCAATGGTAACATGCACAAGCGAGTGGCATCCCACCATTTTCCCTGTGATAACACTAATAAGGATACCCTAATAATGATCATCACATTTTGTGGTCAAATTTTTTTTAGACCATATATTTATAAAAAAAAATCTAGAAAAGAATTGGGAAATAATTATTGTTTACATTAAAACTATCCCACAATTTATGCAAGTAAATCTCTCAGATTCAATGTGACCTCATTCTCTAAATGTGATGAGAAAGTTTACATTTGGATGTGCACTAACGTTTATTTATATATATATGATCTTGGATGCCATTAAAATATCTCAGGAGCTGGGAATGTAGCTCAGTGGTAGAGCACTTGACTACTGGGATAGAACCCCAGCACAGTAGAACAAACAAACAAAAAGCCCTCAGGAATTATAGAAATAGAAAATCTAGATGGAAAATGCCTTTCTGTCATCACAATCAATACATTGCTTATTTATATTCAATTAATTGAAGTAAGCCTTTGAAAAGATGTTTCTTAGGAACCCAGCCACTTTGTTTTGCAATGGGTTGATGGGAAGGCCTGGGTGGGATGAGTCTGCTGTACCATAACAGAAATGAGACAGTCAGAGCCATCACTGTTGGACAATAGGCTGGGACAATGAAATAGCCCCTTGAGCACAATAAACTGTCACCCTTCACAGCGGGTCTGTTGTCTTTCCTCTGTGCTCTTCTCAACAAGACCTGTCCTGAGACCCTGATAAAACCACACGATGAAATTGTTATTGTGGGAAAACAAAACGATCCGTCTAGTTTTACTTATTTTTAGTCAACTTAAAAGTCACTAATTTGGGGGGTCGCACACTTTTTGCTGTAGGTAACACCCTGATGATAACAGTTGCCTAGATTACTTTTTAGGGACGTGAAGGCCACTTGTGCTGAAGGTGCTAACCCTTCCCTTGGGCCTGCAAATGTCTGATGAGTGACTGGAATGGCATCAGAAGACTTGATGTCTCTGTCTTCGGATTACGTCTTTCCCTTCTGCTGCTCCCTGTGTAGACCTGTTGATTGCTCGTTGGAGCTGGTGGGTGTTTTCTTCTACCCACCTTGGTGTTGTAGCAGCTCAGGCCTGAAGTCCTTCAGCCCTGAAGTCCAGATTGAGCCACAAGGCCAGGATGTTTGCTCAGGATGATGGCACCAACTGCAAGAGTAACTCACCAGTTCCTGGGACAAGCTACCATGACTTCCCAATGGTAGAGCTCTTGTGCAAGAATAAACCTCTTTTGGAAGGGTGGCCCTGGCCAGTGGAAAATTACTGGACTTTAGCCCACCCCAGCAAACCATGAAGAGCTTGCATTTCCTTTAGTTTGGAGAGCAGCCTGGTCCCTTGGTTAGTCTGTCTCCTTTTAGCTGAAGCCCCAATTATCCACTTTGGCTGAAGCCCTTGCCTGCGTGTACTCCCAAAACTTGACTCAGTTTTGTTTCTACATCACCAAGTCAGAAGTTCCCGATCTCCAGCCACAGAGGCCATGCGTGTGTTTTGTATTTTGTCCGTAGGACATCTCTCCCGCCCCTGCCATGATGATGAGTGTTTTGATCACTGTAGAGAAGATGCAGAGGGAAGCCTGGGGAAGGCTGCTGGTTGGTCTTCATAAGGAGGAAAGAGAGTGTTCTCTGCACTCCGAGAGAATTTACCTGGGGAATTTAAAGGGAGCACATCACTTCTTTAACATGAAAATGACTCTCAATACCTGGAGTAAAAAAATAATGGGTCACTATAAAGTGACCTGCATACAAGAATGAGAATCGGGAAGACAAGAGCAATGAAACATTCTCCAATAGGCTGTAAACATGCCAAAGGGTTTATAGTTTTTCTAAAAGTTGACAGAAGTGATAATTCTTATGGCATATACAGCCCTTGGGTCCTTACAGACCATACATGAGTCAATAGACTGTGTCTGTGTGTTTCTTTTTTCTTTTTCTTTTCTTCTAATAATATTACTAAAAGGCTCTGAATCATCTTTGCTGATTAGCATACAGACCCTAAATGTCAATCATTTATATGTATCCTAAGGCAATTATACTGTTTCATGAGACAACTTCATGAGAAACATATGTTTGAATTAAATACAGCGGTGATACCAAAAACATGCAAGGGTGCTTAATATATGCCAGACTGTCCTAAGTGCATCATTATATCAGCTAATGTAATTAAAGAGAGGGAACAAGCATCACAGAAAATGTGATTTTTGTTGTTGGAAAAGTCAATTCATTTAAAAAATCTGGAACTACTAAATATAACAAGATAAAAATGAAACTTTGGAATACCATGGATCATGTGACATAAAGGGGTCAGATATTTGTAATGTTTAAATCTGGCAAGGGATTAATATCTAGAATACACAAGGAACTTCCACATATGAGCAACAGCAAAATACCCCAAAAGAAAAATGGATAAAATAAAGGACAGTTCATAAGAAAGAGTTCTCTATGGGCTAATGAAAGTATAGAAAGATGCTCAAAGTCATTGTTTTTTTTAAAAAATATATATCTTTTTTGGTTGTAGATGGACACAAAATCTTTATTTTTATTTGTTTATTTTTATATGGTGCTGGGGACCGAACCCAGGGCCTCACGCATGTGAGGCAAGTGCTCTACCACTGAGCTACAACCCCAGCCCTCAAAGTCATTATTAACAAGAGAAATGCAAACTGAATGATGAAATGTCACTTTCTACCCATATACTTGGTGATAAGAGAAGTGGATGATGCCTCTCTCAGTGAGGGTGTGGGTGTGAAGTTAGGCAACCTCTTGCCCTGTTGGTGGACAAGAGACTGGAACAGCCACCTGGGAGGCAGTGCTGCTACTCAGATCAATCAAGTGGACACATACCCTTTGCCCTGACTGTTCCTCCTTGGGGTGCCTCTTAGGATATTCTCATTACAGGCCCATGGGGAATACATATTGTATGTTGATTGCAGGTTGTCTGAGGGGGCAAGTAAAGGAGGTAATCTGATGTTCATCAAGGGATGATCAACCATGGAAGACGATGACACAGTTAAAAGCAATGTGTCATTTTCATTGAGTAACACAAATAGACCTTAAGCTATAGTGCTGTGTAAATAAAGTAAGAAAAGATGAAGGCTGTGGTTTGAATGTGTTTCATGTGTTGGAATATTAATCCCTAATGCAGCAGTGTTGGGAGGTGAGGCTTAATGGGAGGTGTGTAGGTTGTTATAAGTCTACCACAACAAATGCATTAATGACAGTTAGGAGAGGGCTTGGGGCTGCAAGTTCAATCTCTTGCTCTTGGGCATGCATGAATGCTCACTTGCCCTTCCTCCTTCCATCACAGGATAATGCAGCAACAAGGCCCTCACAGATGCATGCCTCTTGATCTTGGACTTCTAAGCTTTCCCAAACTGTAAGAAATAAGTTTCTTTTTTTATAGATTACTTATTCTCAGGTATTCTGTTACAGTAGTGTGCGCATGCACACACACACACACATGAATAAGACAATGAGACGTAAATCCTATTTCCATTTATATAAATTAAAAACACGATCACGCACAATAGCAAGTATGCATTCCAAAAGAACTCATGCTAAGAAATTTTTCAAGTGTTTGAAAAATTGAATTTTTCAAGTGAGGTTGATGGGAAAGGGGCCAATCACAGAGATAAAAGGGAATGGAACAAAAGAAAAAATACCTGTGATTTCTCAATTCAATTCCATTTAATGAACATTTATTAAGATTCTACTTTTTTCAGACACTGCATTTGAATTTGTGCTTTCTGATGGTAGGTGAATCTGAATATGATTTACGGACACAAGATAATGAGTCTTTATAATTTTAGACAGAAAAGTACATGTGCCACAAGAACAGGGAGAAAAATAAAAATTAATTACTGGAGAAAAGTATCTTCTAAGTGCTTAGATGGTAGGATAAACTGATGTAGAATAAATGAGATTCTATCTTCAATGTAGCTTTTATCTCAAGTGCTGGAAAACATGAAAAGCCAAGAAATATAATTAAAAATAAACTATCACATAAAATAATGTGAAGATTAAATAATAAGAAGATTAAATGTTATTAACTCATATAGTTAATCTCCTATGAAAAATAAAACTTTAGAGGTACACTTAGTTCTATTTAGTAGTCCCTAGTTACCACAAACTCAGCATGTCCTAATAAAACTCCCCCACTCTCAAATGCACATTAGTTCAGCAAATATTTAAGAAACACCAACCACATGCCAGATACTGGGGCTTAAACTATTGTATGTCATAAGTCTACATTTTGATCTCTATCCCAGACTTCTCTGAATTCCATGGCACCATCTTCACATTACTACTGACTGTTTAAGCCCATTGAAGCCCATTGTCCAAGAACAAACTCTGACTCACCTTCCACAACTATTATTCTTCTTTCAGGTTTTCTCAGAATCATTCCATCATCTAACTGGGAGAAGCCAGATAATCAGTGGTCATCTTTGCCATCTCTCTCTCTGTCACTTCTTTCATCCAGTCTTTTCGCCAACTTCTTTTGATTTTTTGTCTTTGAAATATTTCTCAAATCCATCACTTTCCTTCATCCTCAGCCACCATCCCTGTCCAAGACCCTGTCACTATCTCTCATTTCATAACAGAACTTTCAGCCTTAAACCTGCCCAGTTCTCCACCTCCTCTACATTGAAGCCAAATCTGGTCATGAGTTGAAGTAACAACCACAAGTCTCTTAAGTTGAAGATGATCAGTGACACATTCACGGTTTGCTCCTATGCATCTTCCTGTCCTCATTCCATCCCTTTCTCTCCCTTTGCCCATCCACACTGACATATAAGTCCCTTCTAAGTACCGAGCCCCATCCTGCAAAAGGACCTTGCTTCCTACATGCTCTTCCCATTGCATCAAAATATCCTGTCTTTTCCTTTTTTTAAATATAGTCCATTCATTTACTCACAAAAATGAATTGAGGACCTACTACGTGCCAGGCACTGATTTAGGTGCTGGAGACTCAGTGATGCAATAAACTCCCTGCCCCTTGTAGGCTTCCTTTTGGGGGTTTGAACATGACTCTGGTGCATTATCTCTGACTTAGCTCAGTATAACTTCTTCAGGGAGTCTGCTTCCCCAAGGTAGATCAGGCCTCCTTGTTACAAGTTCTCAAAACACCTGTGCACCTTCAAAGTACTTATCACAGCTTGTGCATATTCATTTATTTGAGGGTTTGTCTGAATAACATCCATCTCACCTATCAGTCTGTAAGGTCCTTAGGGGCAGGCACATGTTAATTTTTGCTTATTACAGCAAACTCCGGGCTTGTCACAGGGCTGTGTGCATAGAAGATGCTTGATACAGTAAATACTTGTTGATGAAATAAAATGTGGATGGGAAGCAGTTGCTGCCCTAAAGCTAGTCCAGAGGAATAAGGCTGGTGAATGGACAGGTGATATGTCAGAAGGATAATGCTAACTCCGACCGTATATAAAACCTGGAGGGACAAGGAATGTCCTTTATCACCTTCAGGGTTTAGGAACCCCAAGTAGCACTAAAACATGATGCTCAGGAGCCACTGTAAACAGCAAAATCAGCAACAAAAAAAAGCAAAAAAAAATTTTTTAATTTTAAAAAAAGGGAAAATGTGGCACCAAACAGACTGAAAAAAGGACACGTGTTTATGAGAGCTGAAAAAGGAAGCAGAGAGTGGCCTAATTCAACCTCAGCTGGGAGTATCTGTGTTGGGCAGCTCGATTTTTTCACCACTGTGTCTGTCAACAAATAATCATGAAAATGCTACAAAAGTTGATGCGGGAGATGAAATAAATTTTTGGTGGTAGATGGATTTGAAAATCAATGGATAATGAGGATTAACTGTATCTTGGTTGTATCAAATTTAATATATTAAATAAAATACATGAATGAAATCACTTCCACTTTCTTTACTTTTAAAAAACATGCTTACCAGTACATTTAAAGTCACACAGTGGCTCACATCATCTTCCTATTGGATAGCACTAGGTTAGATCATCATCAAGAGAGGGCATCCAGAATGGACCAGGAAGTCTTGAGGGGAGGCTGAGGGCAGTTCCACCCTTAGAACTGTGCAAGGGGACCCAGCTCAGGACCTCACAAACCTCATTGTCCTTTGAAGTACATTTCTCAAAAAATTCTAAGACCCCTCTGGTGCCTGGGATAGACATAACTACAATAGACATAACCCACCCTGAGTGAGCCTGTGAACCCTAATTAGACCCTTATGTCCCCAGTGCTTTCTTGTTTGTCCCTTTGGTGTGCTCTCCAAACCTTGATCTTATTCCCTACACATGGCGTTGACCAGGTGACCCAGGAGCTCTGGGACTTGTGCCCTTGGGGTTCTCCTTAGGTACTTTAGGAGAACAGCCCCTTGGTGAACCCTTCTGCTGCCTGGCATGTATTTTTTCCTGGATCTCATGGGATTAGGCCACTAGAATGATGTTGACACCTTCATTTGGGATGATTCTTGTTCAGAGCCAAGTCTAAGACTCTTCATATGCATTATCTGGACAAGAAGCAAGTATAATAAATATGTACTTATTCTCTATTGTTCTAAGTTCTTATCAGTTAATCACGATAACGCACATGGTTCATGAATCTACATTAAAAATCATATTATTTTCATAGACAAGTTTCCATCCCCAAACCAGTTGTCTGCTAGGGTTCTAGCTGAATTTGCAGAGCCTCAGAACAAAGTTATAGAATGAAGTAAGTCAGGGAAAAGTATTTTTCTTATCCTACAAATTATCATCTAAATCTTGAGTCAATTAGGAAAGATTAATAATTGACTGTGAGTCTGATCATGGCCCTGGGAGGAGGTCCTTTCCTGTCACTCCCACAATCTTCTTGGACACCTCCAGCAGTGATAAGGGGCTGGGTCTGTGGGCCCCTGTGTGCTGATCTTGTCCCTCAGGTGTAGTTTGATGGTGGTTGAGAATTGTTTGATATGCAATGTTCCCCTTATAAAGAGGGAATCTGCAGCTCAAACCAAGTTTGAAGGGCATTGCCCCAGGGGCTATAAGAGAAAAGTGAGGAGGGTAAGGAGGGAGGGACTCCCGAGAGGGTGGGAAGCTGGAGATGCAGGTGGAGTTGAGCGGAGATAACCACCCCTTTCCCTGGAGTGTGATAACCCTGATTAGAACCGAGCTTTACATTAGGCGACATTTCAAGTGTCCTGAAGATACTATTTTCATTATCAGCCACTAGGTGATCTGGAAGAGATGAATGCATGAGTGAAACTAGAGTCTCACTCACATTTAATTCTTGATTCTCCATCAGTGTCGCAGGAGGCTTCATCTACAAACGTGAGATTAATGCATACAGGAGATGGCATGCATCATGGGTTTGATGAGCAGAAAAGAAAATGAAAACATTCAGTTATCTGTTCTTTAGGTGGCTACTTTAAAGTATAGATGGACGCATACTTTCCATTTCTCCAGGTTATTCTTTCTCTTGTACACATCTATTCTTCCATACTTCCTGCCCTTTTTGGTTTCCAATACAGTCACACCTCAAAGGTGCTGCAGGTTCAGTTCCAGAACACTGCAGTAAAGCAAATATCACAGCAAAGAGAGTCACACAAAGTTTTCGGTTTTCTAAAGTCTAAATTTATTATTATTTTTTCTTTTTTCAGTACTAGGATTGAAACTTGGCCACTGAGTCACATCTGCATATCCTATTTTGTATTTTATTTAGAGACAGGGTGTCACTAAGTTGCTTAGTGCCTCGCCATTGCTGAGGCTGGCTTTGAACTCGCAATCCTCCTGCCTCAGCCTCTGGAGCCACTGGAATTACAGGCGTGTGCCACTGTGCCTGGTTTTGATGTCTAATTTTAAAAGTTATGTTTACATTATACTATAGTGTTTTAATTATAGCTAGTTCTCCAAGAGGTATATCAGTAATTTCACCAGGAGATAGAATAGCACAGTTGTTAATAATACCCAGCCTACATGATAAATTTTCTAGTCATAGTGTAGAAAGAGGTTCCAGGGGATTAGGCTCCACAGGTGTAGATTGGGCTATGCTGTCTTTAAATTTAGATTCTCGCCCAATGCTAAAACTAAATATTCAAGGACATGAATTTAATGGGCTACTGGACACAGGTGCTGACCTTAGCATCATATCTCATCAAGAATGGCCAAAACAATGGCCATTACAACAAGCCACTCAAACGCTTCGAGGCCTAGGAGTGGCAATTAATCCCCATAGAAGTACAATGGTATTAGATTGGAAGGATCCTGAAGGATGTGAAGGAACTATACAGCCATATGTATTGGATCATCTTCCTATAAATTTATGGGGACGAGATGTCCTAGATCAGTTAGGTTTGACGTTAACAAATAACATCAATCCTAATGCGCCCACTACTAGGGCTAGACAAGGTTTTAGGAAAGAAAAAAGATTAGGAGAACAAGAACAAGGTATAGCAGCACCAATTCAAATAGATCAAGGAATAAATAGACATGGATTGAGTTTTCAGAAAGGGCCACTGAGAAAATCAAAATTACTTGGAAATCAGAAAGACCAGTGTGGGTTCCTCAGTGGCCCCTGACTAAAGAAAAGATACAAGTAGCCCATGACCTGGTTAAACAACAATTAACAGAAGGACATATACAACCTTCTGTATCTCCCCATTTTTGTCATCAGAAAGAAATCTGGTAAATGGAGATTATTGCAAGATTTAAGAGCCATTAATAATGAAATGGTTATTATGGGACCTGCTCAATCAGGGATTCCTCAATTGTCTGCTTTGCCAAAAACCTGGCATGTTTTAGCTATAGATATTAAAGATTGTTTTTTTTTCAATTCCAATTCATCCCGAGAATAGTCCACATTTTGCATTTACTATCCCTGCATTAAATCATGAAGGCCTGATCAGAGATATGAATGGAAAGTACTCCCTCAAGGGATGGCTAACAGTCCAACTATGTGTCAAATTTATGTTAACAAAGCAATCCAGCCACTTAGAAATCAAAATCCCGAACTACAAATATTTTACTATATGGATGATGTATTATTAGCACATAAAGATAAAAACACATTGCTGGAATGTTATGCTACACTTACAAACTTATTAAAAAATTATAATCTAGAGATAGCAATAGATAAAGTACAATTAAATTTTCCAATTAATTATTTAGGAGTTCTATTATCCTCAACCATGGTCCGTTCACCAAAAATTCAAATACGAGTAGATCAACTCAAATCAATTAATGACTTTCAAAAGTTATTGGGAGACATAAATTGAATAAGGCCTTATCTAGGCATACCAACAGGAGAGTTGGGACCTTTATTTGATATTCTAAAAGATCCATCAGATCCAAATTCACCCCGCATGTTAACTCCTAAAGCAAGAAAGGCATTAAAAATTATTGAAACATATATGGAAAATATGCATTTGAATAGAATTGATATAAGTTTGCCTTTATTATTTATTGTACTACCAACAAAAAATATTTCTACAGGAGTATTTTGGCAAGAAGGTCCATTATTGTGGATACATTTATCTTATTCTCCTAACACTATTCTTACTAGGTATCCTGAAGCTGTAGGACAATTAATACTCAAAGGAATAAAAGCAGCGAAGGGAGTGTTTGGAATTTCTCCCAATAAAACTATTACTCCATATACTATGGATCAAATTGATGAGTTAGCTAATGAGTTAAATACTTGGGCAATAATCATGTGTAAATCTAATGTTTCATTAGATAATCACTTACCATCTAATCCTTTGTTGTCTTTTTGGTCTAAGCATCCTGTAGTTTTTCCAAAAATGACAAGAAAAACCCCTATCATGAATGCTCCAAATATATTCACTGATGGGTCAAATAATGGTACAGCAGCAGTAGTTACCCCTGATCAAACTTTTACATTTTTAGTACCCAAACAATCAGCTCAAAAGGTAGAGCTTAATGCAGTATTACAAGCTTTTGTGATGTTTAAAGATTTTGTATTTAATTTATTTTCTGATAGTCAGTATATAGTTAATGCTATAGTATCCCTTGAAGATGCTGGTAGGATTTCTCCTTCCTCTACTGTTTTCTCTTTGTTTTCCACTATACAAAGTCTAATCTGGGACAGAAAAGATCCATTCTTTATAGGACATATCAGGGCACATACAGGATTGCCTGGAGCCCTTAGTTTGGGCAATGATTTAGCAGATAAAACTACACATGACATACATATTTTCTCTACACTAGAAGAAGCTACAAATTTTCATCAAAGGTTTCATGTCAATGCTAATACTTTACAAAAGCATTTTAAAATAACTAAGGAACAAGCCAGACATATAATAAAACAATGTCAAAATTGTGTGACCTTTTTACCACAAGTTAATCTTGGAGTCAATCCTAGAGGACTGATACCTAACCATATTTGGCAGATGGATGTCACACACTTGCCAGAATTTGGAAAATTAAAATATTTGCATGTTACAGTTGATACTTCTTCCAGATTTTTGATGGGCTCCCTTCATGCCGGAGAAAAAACTAAAGATGTTATAGCTCATTGCTTACAAAATTTTGCCACTGTGGGAGTTCCTAAACAGTTAAATGCCGCAGTCTGGCTGGGCACAATTCAGGAGCCACTTGTCAAAAGAAACAAACTTTATTTTTAAAACTACAAACGCCAAACAAAACAGCTCCTCAGGAAAAACCCTCAGAGCCCAACTGCCACCACCGGCTTCCACAAGCCTCTCCCCACACAAACCACACCACCTCCCACAATCCTCCTGCTCTTGAGGCCGATTGGCTGGGTCGCGTGGGCGGAGCCAAAGAAGTCCCCCAATGAGCAGTTCCGTAGTCTGAAGGGCAGGGAAACAGCCCAATGAACATCACCGCAGAGGAGCCAATCAGCTAGATGTTGCTGGGGCTGCTGTGAGCCAATCATCAGCTGGCAGTCTGAAGGGCAGGGAAACAGCCCAATGAACATGACCGCAGAGGAACCAATCAGCTAGATGTTGCTGGGGCCACTGTGAGCCAATCATCAGCCGGCAGCTGGAAGTTTGCTGGCAGCTGGAAGTTTGCTGGGGCCCCTTTGGCTGTGGCTCTCAACAGTTAAAAACAAATAATGCTCCTGGCTATACCTCTACCTCTTTTAAACAATTTTGCTCATCATTTGGTATTACTCTTATAACAGGAATCCCATACAATCCACAGGGACAAGGCATAGTTGAAAGAGCACATCAAACTATTAAAACGTACTTATTAAAGCAAAAAGAGGGAATTGGTAAGGGGTATATATCCCCCAAAGATAAACTTAAAATAACCCTTTTTACTCTAAACTTTTTAAATTTGGATTCATCAGGACTTAGTTCTGCAGAAAGACATATGTATCCTAAGGTACTTTGGAAAGATATTCTAACAGGACAATGGAAAGGTCCTGACCCAGTGATTGTCTGGAGTTGGGGTTCTATTTGTGTGTTTCCACAGGGAGAACAGCAGCCGATTTGGATTCCAGAGAGACTAACCAAAGCAATTTCTACAGACCAAAAAGAAGATGATTTGACTCAAATCCATAACTGCTGATATCCAGAGCTCCAGCTTGGCTATTCTTACATCTGCGACAGTGATTAACCAGGATGCTTTTTTCAATATCTATTTTATTATTGCATTTTCCCACATCATAAAGTTCTATTTTATTTTTTGAGCTCATACAAACCTAGGTTAATGTTTTTCTGATCAGTTTTATTTTTTGACTGTGGAGTTTTTAAACATTGCAATGGAAATTTCACCTGTGTAAAGCTACAAGGCCTTTACTATTGTCTTATGTGTTGTACGTTTGTGTGCACTCTCGTGTTTTGTGTTGTATGTCTGTATGTGCATATGTCCATATTTCATATATGAGGAGCACTCATGAAAAAATGGATCGGAATTTTTTTATTCACGTGATTTAAATGGTTTAATTTAAATTAGGTAAACAGCTGTTAAGGATTGTTTTTAAAGGAGGCTAACAGATCTGTTTGTTTACTTTCACCTTTCCTTTTCATTATATTTAATAATTCTGTTCAGGATAATGTAAATTGTTCAGAAAATTGTTTTCTTAGTACCTGTTGGAATGTTACATAATTTCTTTTTGGCATCATTGCCAGAATTCCTATCTTCATCCCAGTGCCAGTGAAGACAAAGATAAAACCAAACTACAGCTTCTATGATAGCTATCACAGTAAACTGTATAAACTGATGCAACAGTGAATAATAACTCAACAAGTAATGCTCAATCAAGGAGTCGATTTACTTTGGGAGGAAATGGACATATTGGTAGATTCCTCCACTTTGAACTGCTTGCAGAACTTGTCTGGACTATGTATCACTTGTATGCATTGTGAATTATCTGTTGGTGCAGCGAATTGTGGTAGTGCTGCCATATCTTTGCTGATGGTGTCACCGGTGATACAATTTTTCCAAAAGAGCCATCAATTGGCTTGGTGTCGTGGCATTTCTGTATCCTCCTCCCTTCTACTAGTGATGGTCTAAATTTGGGGGCCAACAGAGGTGAGGCAAAGAACCTCACCCCCCACTGGGGCATAGGCCTATCCACAAGTATGGCTGTATGCTGGACCAGTAGTCAGTGACGGGTATGATCCAATTGCAGTGGTATCAACCTAAGACAGGAGGCTGACGCCTAGAGGTTAGTTCATCCGATGACGGGTAAGAACCATTTGCTGAATTGGAAAACCTAACAGGCACGGTCCCTAAGCCACATTTCTTGTTGTTTAATTAATCAGAAGGGGGGAGATGCTGAGAGCCATAGTTAAGTAGGAATGACGCATGGCAATTTCCTTGTCAGCCTACCCAATGTTGCTTAGAGGGAGGACTCTCCATTGTGGAAATGGGCTTGCCTTGGACCCAGGTCATTTGCAGTGACATTGCATGAAAGGTGACCTTGCTCAGGGATTAGGGCGGCTCCGGATTTAGGGTGGATCCTGCTGGATTAGGGTGGCTCCAGGTTTAGGGTGGATCCTGCTGGGAATAGGGCATATCCTGCTGCCTCAGGCACCCACTCCTTGAGTTCCCGTGGAGTTCTTGCGGGGTTCTGAGAGTATTTGGTATGCAGAGCCCAGTGGAGGGTGTGTACTTTCCCCAGAATGTGCGTGTAGAGTGCCGGCGAGAGTTCGGGAATAAAGAGTTGCTGTTTGAATCTACAGGGCTTTTGTGGTGGCTCTGTTATTTTATGCCCAGCCAGACTGCGGCATAGAATTTTGCCTAAAAAACATAATCTACATACCTTAATTAAAGTTACTTTATTGTTAAAAAAAATGCTAACAATCATCTGAGCTGTTGGAAAAAATGTCAGTGAAAGACTGGATTGCCATAGGGTTGCCACAAACTTCAGTATGTTTGAGGCAGTATCAATTTATATCTGCAAGTTTCAGTATCTATCTGCAAGTACAATAAAGCAAAGCACAATAAAATGAGGACTGCTTCTATAACACAAGTTAAGAATATGAACTAGGAATCTTGTGCATACAGAAGAGCAATCATCTTCATAGCTTTTATTTTTCTTTGTGTATCTGCAGAAAACTACTTTTATTGAAATGGGTTTTAAATTTCCTTATATTTTTATTTCAGAAAGTGGCTTTCTGTACAACAACTAGAATAGTAAATTTAACAAACTGTATAACGTAAAAAATAACCAATGTCTTATCACAGCTAAAAAAAATCTCTATTGTCTCATACTATTGTGTCTATGTTCATTCTTATATTATAGGATGATTCTCTCTACCACACAAAATTTTATGTACATGCATTTCTTAAACTTTCACTCTATACTTTTTAAAGCAAGCTCATTTATCCTTGTTGCATCATTATTTTATAGATGCATTATTTTCATTTTATATTGTATATATGTATGTACTTGTATGTCACAAACTCGCTTTCTGGGTGCTTATTTTCTAGGGAGACACAAAGCAATCGTGACCTATATTCACCTTATTTGAACAGCTCTTGTGAATTATCTCTAATTTAAAGTTATCTCTAAAGTTAGTTTTGCCATTTCTCATGAACTCTATTATTTTCTAAAAATCGATGTGCCTTGGATGCTTCTGCCGGCCCCTATTGACACAGAATGGTTCCATCAAATGCAGTGAGAATAAATTGCTCATTAGTGCACACAACACTATTAAATTTTTCCATAGTGATGCTCTGTATTCTCTTTGTCACACAGTCTGATGTCTTATTATGTTCTTGGCCAACTTTCTCTATTCAGCAGATGTCTTCATTGGGCTGCCTGTGAGGACTCCTCAAGCTTTCCCTGTGTAGGTTCAGTTAATTCTACAGCTACTAGTACAAATGAATGGCTTGCAGTTTTTTTTCCCCTAAAATGCACTTCCTTGCCTTTGTCAATCTTGAACGTCATCAGGCAACATACCAACCAAAGAGTCAGTTTTGCTGTGTGTCTCTACTTTTAATGAACAAAAATAATGGTGGCACCCTAGCAGATTCTGGCACCTTCTAGAACACATCTGAGATGTCCTGGAGGATTTTGTGTCTATCCTTGCAGTGTGAACACCGCCACCTCCACCCTAGGGTTTTCTCATTCTGCTTTCTGACTTCTGCTAGGGGTGTTCACAAGAGGAGCTTCCTGGATAGCTTACAAACTTGATCAGATGTTTTTAATTACCCTTTTCCTCCCTTGATTATAAAACTAATAATTTTGAAAATATAAAAAGAACAGACAAAAAAAAAAAAAGAAAAAATTAAAATGACTTGGAGTTTGACTACCCAGAGGGGAACTACTGTTAATGTTTTGATGTATTTTCATTTAGCTTTACCCATACACTTGATTGCACTCATATATACCATAGGGTGTCCTAGTTGAATTCAGATTGTGTTCTGAGTTTGAGCATTTGGACAATGGATTGGGCTGCTGATCCGTAGGGGGGCTAAGTGTGTGTTTGATGCTCTGGGGTCCCTGGTTCTCTGGAGGTGGTGTTTGCTGGGAGGGGGATGTTGGCTCTTTGTTGCATTTCTGAGAGCCCAGGTGGAGGTACAGAGGAAAACAAAGGCAGTCTCTTAACTAACCTGGACCTCAGATAAGGTTTCAGGCTTTAGGGAAGGAGAGGTATTGGAACAGAAGACAAGTGATTTGCTTTTGTGGATTTTTGAGTTTAGGAACATAAAAAGTGTGCCTTTGGAGATGGGGACACTGTGGTGGAGCTGTAAAGGGGCTGATCTCCCCATTGCTGTGGGTCCTGGAATATTGTGGTGGTTTTGGGGGACTGCACTCACCTAGGGCAGACACTAGCATTTCCCTCCTGGGGTTCATTAGCATTCAGATGGCCTCATTATTGGTGAACAAGATCTGGTAACAGTCAGGCCCACATGCTAGAAGCCAGCAAGTGTCTGCACCTGAGTCAGGTGTGAGCACATGTGAATATAGGACAAAGCTTTAAAGGGAGCCTCAGTTTCCTCATATACAGGCAGAGTGAGAACAGGAACTTTGGCATAAATATAGTAGCATGATAGTTTTGCATTTGGAAGTTGGTAACATCCGCAGTGTTCCAATTACATACGTCTTGGTCTCTCTCAATCACAGGTTCTATATTCCATTTGGGATATAGTCTATATATACTATTTTGCATTCTGCTGCTTTTTTTCTGCATAGTATAATTCTCTCATACCATTAAGTATCTTATTAAAAAGAGCTTAAGTTATAAAGTAAGAATTAAAAAAATGGAGACCAACCCTGCCAGTAACCTCTCTAGACACAAGTAACTCTACATCAGCGAATGTAGAGTATATCGGGAAGATAAAATTAGAAGAAAAGAGGATGTGGACTGTTGTTTATTTGAAACCCATTGACACTCATAATGAATGGCCATTGAATGAATGCCACCCCACAGGGCTTGGTGCAAGACAAGCAAAAAAGGTAAGAAGAGATGTTTATCTTAAACTCCCAATCTGGTTTGGGTTACACGATTTGAACTTATGGAAAATTAAATAATGTAGGAGTTAAATCATACTTCATGGTAACATGAAGTATTCAGCACAAAGTGAACGCTAATGAATGGTACAGTCGAGGAGTCATGAAATAATCATTGCCGGAAAGGACTTTTAAAATCATGTTGCCCAAATGTCTCATATGTACCTCTGAGCTGGCACACACAATATACTTGGTAATTATTTGTCTGTCTCCTCCCCTATCCATGACCATCATCCCTGCAGCCCCTGAGAGTAAGAACTTGGCCTTGATGTTGCCATAGGATAGGGACTCTTCATTTTAAGCCCTCAATATAAGTTTGTGAAAACAATATCAACAATAAAATATGAGTTCATTATTTAGTTCTCAATTCAACTATTGTCCTCAGGAAAGTTCTGTGATACTTTGAAAATGTTTTGAGTTCAGGTGACCATAAGAAGAGAGGTCATAAAAATGGAACTAGGGATGTCAGAAGGATGAACTGGTCTTGGAAGAAGATGGTGACTGGCACCTGTATTAGTTTCTTAGGGCTGCCATAACAAATTACCAAAAGAGTGTGGCTTAAAATAATAGAAATGTACTCTCTCACAGTCATGGAGGCCAGAAGACCAAAAGTAAGGTGTCAGAAGGGTCAAGGTCAGTTGGGATTCTAATTTTTATTTTATTTTATTTATTTGGTACCAGGGACTGAACCAGGAAGTTCTTAAGAACCAGGAGTTCTTAAGCACCAAGCCACATCCTCAGGCCTTTTAATTTTTATTATTTTGAGACAGATCCTTGCTAGGTTGCTGAGGCTAGGTTTAAACTTGCAATCTTCCTGCCTCAGCCTCCCAAGTTGTTGGGATTACAGGCATGTGTCACCATTCCTGGCCTCATTTGGGATTCTGGGTGAAAACCTTTTTTTTTTTTTTTTTTTTCTTTTCGGTCTTTTCTGGCTTCTGATGTTCTTGACAATCTTTGGCTTACAGCTGCATTAATCCAATCCATATGTCCATCATCACATGGTCTTCTTCCCTGTATGCCTCTTCTTGTAAGGACACCTATTGGATTATGGTCCACAGTCCTATTGGATTATGGTCTCTATGACTTCAGTATGAGCTCGTCTTCATAATAGACATTCATCCATTCATTTGAGGAAAATTTACGAGTACCTTCTATATGTCTGGTACCCTACTAGGTCCTGGAGGTGTGACAGGGAATTAAATATAAAAATTCCTTCTTATATGGAACTTGTCTTATTGGGAAACCTGTCCTTAAGGATGCTGAGGAGATGAGTGTACATAGGTAGGAATCAGCACTCTGGATAAAACTATAGCAGGAAAGATAAATAGGAAGTTGTTGGGGGCCACCCTGAACAGGAGCTGAGCACGCCCCCTTAGCCTTGAGTTATGGGGGTGTGGAACTGGCATCACACGCAGTTCGAGGCAGGTGGGCCTCACCTGCACTCAGCAAGGAAGTTCAGCTCTGGGAGTGGACATCACCCAAGGGGACTGGGCTAAGTATTTGCTGAATAAATAAAAGGATAAACGATGGACTTTATAGAAGGAAAACTACAATATGTACACACACACATATATATCACAGCTTTGACTGCATTTAGAACTTTTCACATACTTGCATTAATATTAGCAAATTTCATAATTTTAAGTCATCATATACTTTTTTCATGTTGGTCATAACTTATACGAGTTCAATTTGGCAAATATTTATTGAGACTAATTAGTTTCCTTTCTCGTGTGTATTATATCTCTGCTATACTCATTGAAATATTTAAGGCAACTTTCAAAAGCCTATTAATTTAATCATTTGATGTAGGTGGAACATATATGAGAGACTATAAAATCTATGCTAAAAACAATCTGGCAAATAAATGTGAGTCATGTGGGTTTGACTTGGTGGAGAAAATGTAGTTACACAGACAAGTCATGTTTGAAAATGGGCATGTCATGTAGTTTCTTTTAAAATAAAAATTGTCAAACACGGAAGTTGTAGCCATATAGTTGCAAACATCTGGAAGAAAAGCTGAGTCAAACATAAAAATTTTCCACATGATCAGTTTTAATACAAGGTAGATAAAATTAATTAAAAGACTCTGTGGACCATCTGGAATCTAATTGTGAAACAGGAATGACAAATCTAAGTGAAGCTGTTCATAGAAAAACCTTAATCTTCAAAATCCAGGCAATTAAGTAACCAAGTATATAATTTTGAGGACCTTTAATAATTGTTGAACGCATCTTAAAATAAATAACTTCGTTTTTTTTAAAAAAAAGTATGGACTCAATGTCTTAATGAATTCACCTTGTTCTTTCTATTCGGATTGAATAGAAAGAACAAGGATGAGTGACCAGTACAGGTGGTCACTGTGTCATTCTGCTGACACAGGCAGACCTTCTGGCTTGTAAACCCCAACACAGCCCTCTCTTACTTTTTATGTCTCTCAGTTTCCTTTTCCTGCCACCTTCTTATGGGGACATTCTACATCTGAATTCCCGCCTGCTCTTGGTCTTCACATTATGTTTTCATGGCAGGCTTCTAATAATAAGTTTCAGGAACAAAGTCATCCTGTTTTTTCACGGCCCCTACATGTCCCTGTTCCTCTCTCCTCTCCTGAAGTGCAGGTATTAGTGTTTTGTGGCCATGTTTTCTAAGTGTTTTGTTAAGAACCTATCTTGCTTCCTTGACTGAATAATCAGCTGTGCATGTTTCATCCTATTTGGGGACTTCTTTTCTAGTCCTCAGAAGATACATAGGAGAACAATAAAGGGCTCCCTGACCAGACAAGTGTGGGAGGTTTCCAGTGGTAAATGCAGAGGAAGGAGAAGTCCACCCTTCAAGGGCCAAGCCTTGACTGAGGGCACTTTTGTAGCTACAGTAGGAAATTGGCTTATAGAAGCAGTTCCACTCCCGCATGTTGTACATGTGACCCAGGAAAAGCTGTTGACAACAGGATCCAGAATATGACTCAGTAGCTGCTATCACCACAGGGGCAGGGAGGACGTGTTTGATGCTCTGCCCTACTCATAATTCCCTTCAATATCCCATTGTGAAAGGGAACACAGCATGAGATTTCTTGAGCTATTCCTTATTTTTGTCAAATTCAGGAAAATAAATTGAAGAATCCATTGAAATCATTTTTTCCCATTTTATACTTTTGGAAATGACCAGAACTTTCAAGGAAGAAAGGGCTTAGAATACCTTTCTCTGTAGGATCCTCTCAGAGCTGTGGGTTGACTTGGGTCTAGGGCAGACCATGAGCAGATTCCATGTGTTCTGAGGCTGCTCTGTGGTTCTGGGGACTCTTCAGGAGCACTGAACTGCCCAACAGCCTAGACTCCAACCCCTGGCCCCAGTGTGAATACCAATGGCACCTCTGGCCAAGGGTGTGGTGATGCTCAATGGTCCATATGTTGCCTTACAACTTTTCTCAACCACTGCCCTAACTTCCTACAAGAAAGTTTTGAAGTGCTGGAGAGACAAAACTCTGAAATAGGAATGTCTTAGGTTTTTTTTTCCATTGCTATGACAGAATATCTGATACTGGATAATCTATAAGGAAAAGATACTTATTTCTTATAGATCTTATTTCTTATAGTCCAAAGTTGGGGGCCACATCTGAAGAGGGAATTCTTGCTGATGGGAATTCTCAGCAGAGTCCCAAGACAGTGCAGGGCATCACAAGAAAAGACAGAAAAAATATTCTAGAGAGATATTATTTTTATTAATAAAATCATTCCTGAAATAATTCGTTAATTCATTAATGGATTAATCCATTTTTTGAGGGCAGAGCTCTCATGGCCAAAGATCCCAAATACAATTAATTTCCAAATACAAGTAACATCACATGACTTTGGAGATTAAGTTTCCAACACATAAATTTTGGTGGACAAACATTCAAACCATACAGAAGATGAAAGGCCATTGTTTTATTGTCAACTCACAGGACTATGTTATTATCTTATTATATGCTATCCTCTTAACTCTCTTGGGTACTTTTACTGCATAATTTCTTACCACTCAGTGACAATTATCATCATGCTGTATGTTATTCCTTGAACACTGGCATTTTACAAATAGTGATGGTCTATTTGCAGAAATATGGTAGACATTTGGAGATATGGACTTGGGTAATATTCAGTTTTCTTTGATTTTATGGAAATAGAGATTTTTTTCTGGTTTTCCAGGTCATTCATTCCATGAATATTTAGGTACCTATTATGTGTGCAGGCACCAGCAAAGGAATACACATCAGCACTGAGCATTTCAAAATCCCTGTTATAGTCTAGCAGAATGAGAGAGGAAAATGCACAGAGAAACAATGAGAATAAAGCGTAAAGTCAGATGTAATATGAGATAAAGGGAAGCAAGGTACCATAAGGGGTAGAGAGTACCAAGATGAGGGATGCTATCTGGGACTGTATGGTCAGAGAAGGATATTTGAGAAGACATGTAAGTAAAGACTTGAATGCAGCGAGGAAACCGTCTACAGTATTTAGGGATAAACATTCCAGGTAGAAGGATCAACAAGTATAAATAAGTCAAAGCTGTGCCTGATCTGTTCAAGGAAGGAAGGGCTGGAAGGCCCTTATGGTGTAGAGTGGGAATGGTAAAAGAGAAGAAGAAGGTGGCAAAGTCAGGATCTTACAGGGCTTTGCAGGTCATATGAAGAATTCAGAATTTTTCTGAGTATCATGGGAAGCCGTTGGAGGGTACTGAATAGGAAAATGATTAATTTGACATTTTGAAAAGGTCACTTTGACGGCTGCTTGAGGAAACAAGCTGGAATGGAAATGGAGAGATCAGTGAGGAAATAGATTGCTGTAGTCTAGGACATAGATAACAGTGGCTGGGATAAAGGTGATATGATGAGCGAGATATGATGGTACCAGGATTTACATTATATTAAAGTAAAACCAGTGGGGTTTGCTGATGGAAAAGGGTTTCATGAGGGAGAAAATCAACTATGATTTTAAGATTTGGGGCATTAAATATTGTTTTAAGGAGGAGTGGACAGTCAGCTATGTTAAATGTGGCTGAGAGATTAATTAAATTGAGGACTGAGAATCAATCTTTGGATTTAGCCACACTGAGCTTCTGTGTGACCTCCACTTTAGTTATTTTAGGGAGCTGACTTGAGTATGAATGGGATGGTTTCAAGAGGGATTAGAGTTTTCTCTTTGATAACCTGATTGAGTATAGGAGGAACTCATGATGTGAACTGGTCATTGGTAACCTTTCAGTTCTTAGATTGCAAGATAGGTTCACGTGGACTTATTAGATTAGTAGGCATCACATCTTAAATAAATAATTCATGTTCTTTTCTATGAATCACATATTACATTTAACTGTATTTAAAATTCATAGGGAAAAGAGAATGGAAAGAAAGGAACGGGAGTGCACATAGATCATTCTTTCAAGGAGCTATTCTGCCAAGAGCATGGTAACTGGAGGGATGTACCTCAATTCTGTGTAGCACAGTTTATATGTTCACATATGATGGAAATAGCCCTCCAGCAGGGAGGGAAAGAATGATGATGAAGGAGTAAAACAGGGAGAGATTTCAGGAGTAGAGTTCTTGGTTATGAAGGTGGGGTGGGATGGAGAACAAGAAGATTGGCTCTGGATAGGAGTGTGGCGGTTTCACCTTTGTTACAGAACAGCAGGCAGAGCATAAAAGCACAGATGATCTGCAGGTGGATTAGTGGAGGGAGGCTGTGGAATGATGTATTATCCCAACTAATATTGTCTTCTCAATGAAATAAGCAGCAAAGTCCGCATCTAAGAGGAGAAATGGAGGAGGAGAGGTGTTGGGGTTAGAAGAAAGGGAAAAGGTGTGAGTTAGGGAGAGGGAGAGAGAAAAAGATATAGGAGTTGTGCAGGATGGCTAAGCAGGGCTGAAGGCCCATCTGTGACTTGTGGCCATGCATTTAAATGAGACCATGAGACCATCAACATGGTGGTGTTTTTCTCCAGCCCCATCCAGCTGCTCAGGGGTGGAAGAGGAGTTGAGTAGAAAGTCGGATTTAAATGGGATTGGGGATTCTCCAGGCTAGTATTTTGAAGGGTGAGGAGTATGGCCATTGAGAATGACGCAAGGAAGTGATTATAATGGCCAGTAAAGGAATTTAAGTTTTGTAAGGAAGGAAGGAAGGCCAAAATGGAGTTGGGGTGATGGGCAGTGGCAAGGTGTTGGGTCAAGTGGTTATCAGTCCTACTGGGAATAAGATGGCAAGATGGCCGGTGGTGGTTAGAGACTAGAATGTTTGAGACTGAGATTTTGGAGCTGATGCAATTATTGATAATGATAAAGTCCATGGCATGATGCGGGAGACTGTGGCAAAAGTGGTTGAAAACCAGGACCCCTGAGATGAACTTAGAGGCCAGAGTGTTGGAGAGAGTCTTCATGGATATTGAAATTACCACCAGAGTGAAAAAGTGATCAGTAAATATTTGAATAAATGAATAATAAATCAATTTTTCTATACACTGGAATATTAAATAAATTTTGAGTTTTTGCCTGCTTGCTGTAGGTTTAACTCTAGTTTAGGTCAGACTATCCTCACCTCTTTTTTGCATACAGTGGGGAAATCATACCCAAAGGACTGTGATTGTAGATGACTCCCCACACCAAACCTGGGCACAGCTCCAGGTCAGCTGCCCTAAACTTCATGGGGCTTCAGTCAGCTCACTATATATAATGAGCTAGTTATAGCTCTCCGATTTCTTCTGTATTAATTTTAGCCTCCCAATTTCTTCTGTGTTTCTGCTTTTCAGTCTTCTCAAATTCCAGAACATCTTGTAGCCTGTGCCCCAATATTGTCATCTCACCATTGACATCCTCTAACACCATCCTCAGGGGCTCGATTCCCCCAAGGGTGCTCTGTAGGACTTGTGCTTCCTCCCACTGTGGAGACTAGACTGTATCAGTCTTTCACTGGTAGTCAACTGGAGGAGGGGGAACTGGAAGAGTGGGTTTTGTAAGAACATGTAATCACAAGTTCCATCTCGTTGCAGTCGCTACAGTGCTTAAACACAGGTGCTATTCATTCTTCTTTTCATTCCCCCAATATTCACTGAGCACTTTCAAAGGTGAGAGATTGACATTGTGGTTTTTCAAACCACAAGGTTTGAAAGCTAGAGGCTCTGTATTGCTCCTGGGACAGAACAAAGACTCTCCAATAGAAGATTCAAGGAAGCCATGTCCTACAGAAAGAATGATATTTGATTTATTAGAACTGTCTAGTAAAGGTGTGGACTCTTTACCAGGTAGTGACTTCTCTGTCATAGGAAATGTTTAAGCACAGACAAATGAGGTTAGAGAAGTAGTTGGACAAACTCTTACATGGGTGAGAGTTTAGATCACATGACTCCTAAGCTTCTTTCTGAGTCAAAGACTCTGTTTCTTATACATTTGGGGCACCCAGCTGGATAAAGCCATGTGGTTGGTATATTGGCCGGTGTCAGCTACAAATGACAGAACCCACTCTGGCTGGCCTTCACAGAAGAGGGATTTGTTTATTAATGGGTATCAGGTGGCTTTTCAAAACACAATGGAGCCCAAGCTTCCAGGAACAGGAAACCACCCCCACTCCTGTACCTGCCAGGTGCAGGGCGCCACCATCCCCAAGAGGGGCTGGGTGTGTCCTGGAAATGTTTGCCGAGGCCCCGAGGCCCTGTCTCTCTCTTTCCCTTCCTTCCTTGGCTCTGTGTCTTGTGTCAATTTCCCAACTCTTTATGCAGGACATTGTCTTTATAAGAATGTAGGTTCCATGTTTGGAATTTCTAGATAATTGCACCAAATCTTTTCTCTGGGAGGTAAACAGAGTTGGAAAGAAAAGAACTAATGAGACCAGAGATTGTTCCCATGTGTAGAGCATCAGTCTTTGTTAATGCCTACACCCTCTACAAAACGGAGTTAATTCCAATGTGATCATTTGGCTTACTTTCCCCCTTTCTTTCTTTCTCTTTCTTTCTCTCTCTCTCTCTCTCTCTCTCTCTCTCTCTCTCGTTCGTTCTCTCTCATTAAGAACAAGGGATGGGGACTCAGCATTTGTAAAGTAAACATTTTAAAAAGAGGAAGATTCCTCTCCCTATTCCATGTCTTGGAGGTAAGAATTTGTTATATCTTTACCTGGGAGCTTTTTAGAAGAAATCTGAATTTATACCATAATTTATTTCATTTTAACTTATTTATGGTTAGTGGCAATGTTTCTATCATTTGTTATTACAAAAAAAATGATGCCCAGACGTTTATTTATATGTATTATGTTTTTGTATTGCCATTGGAGAGGATTTGAAGTGAAATTTCTAAATGTTAAGACATAAGCATGTATATTTTTTCTAGAAAATGACAGATTACTCTCCAAAGGTGTCAGATTTATGTTTCCACCAATAGTGCATAAATTTACATTTTCCTATGTTCTAACATTAAATGTTAGTCTTTTTCCATTTGGAGATAAAACATTGCATCTCCCTTTTTCAACAATTTTCTTTTGTTTTCTCTTAGTTTGATAGGATTTTTTTTGGGGGGGTTGTATTTGTTGGTCATTTTCATTTTTTCCTTTAGTGATTTGCCTGTTCATATCTTGTGATAGTTTTCACACTGAGTAGATTGATTTTAATTAACTAATTAATTAACTTACCAGGGCCCTTCATAGGTTATGGATATTAGCCTTTTGAAAATAATTTCTTCTTGTTCTGTCACTTGTCTCTAATTTTACTACTAGTGTCCTTTAGTATAATTAACTTTGTCAAGTCCTTTCCTTTATGTTTTTGGGTTTTGCTGCATTCTGGGAAAGACTTTCTTTGTCACAAGATAAAAAAAATCTGTTACGTCTTTATAGTTCTTTTATGCATTTATTTTTTGTTGTTATTTTGTCAATCAGGAATATTTTGTTAGTATTCTGTGAATTAGGAATTTTTTTCTCCAAACGAATGGCCATCTTCCTCCATCTTAAAAAGAAAATAATTCTTTCCCCACATTTTGGCTTATACAAATTTACCATCTCTCTTCCAGAGCTGTTTGTACATTCTACTATGTTTCATTGATTTTTTAAAAAAACTATCTCTATTCCAGTAATATTTTGCTTTGATTACACTAGTGTAAAATTTTTCTCTTCCTTTTTTTTATTTAATTTTTTTGTAATTGTAGATGGAAAGAATGCCTTTATTTTGTTTATTTTTATGTGGAGCTGAGAATTGAACCCAGTGCCTCACACATGCTAGGCTAGTGCTCTACCACTGAGCCCCAGCCTGAGCCCTCTTCCTTTTCTTTCTATAGCTTTCTGGGCTACTTTTGCACAATTTCTTTTTTATTCCTAATGATGTTGAATGTTTTTCAGGTTTGTTCTTTTTTTTTTTTTTTCTGATTGTTCTCCTGCTAATTCTCTGTGTACTTTGCCAATTAAAATTTCTCACTTTAGATGGACACTTGACATGTCCCAATAGAAATGCTGAGTATGTCCTGCAGATAAAAGTGGGGAGGACAAGGTCATGGGTGGAGAGATTTAATTTTGTGAATTGCTTTCACAGTTGAAACCAAGGAGTAGTTGAACTCTCGGCAAGATGGGCATCAGGAGAGAGGTGAAAGTCAGCCACAGACTAGGAGACGGGGGCAGTAAACAAGAGGAAGAGGAACCAAACTAGAACCTTGAAGCTAGAATCACAAGACTTGGGCCACAGAAAGTAAGCTATACAGATCAAAGTGCTGAGGCCACCTAGGACTAGGAGACTTTTGATGAAAAAAAAAAAATTAGGTCTTCACGCTCTGTCTTTAGAGATGATCAAAATGTCACAGGCACAACATCCATACCAAAGGGTGAGGACTCATAGCTCTCTGTCACTTGGTCAAGGGTGACACCAAGTTTTATTAGTCACACTTGGAGAGTGATGCATTTGGAGCTATTTTTCTATGCTAGTGATACATTCCAACTAATTAATTCACTTTTTCTTCTAACCCATGACCTGATGACTCAGGATGCCAGCATCAAGCCTATGGCCAGCAACAGGATGTGGATCTATGAGAACAGACCCAAAAGATGCTAATTGGGCCATCTAAATTCTAGACTGCTGACCTTAGTCCAATTCAACAAGAGACTGACCATATTCAAGGAAAGAGCAAATTTGATTTTTCTATTGTGTGAAAGTAGAGGTGTTTCATTATCTCAGTGAAAAAGAGATCACAAATTTGTTGATTTTAAGCATCTAGCTGACTTGAAATACTACAGAGGGTGTTTGAGATAAATTGGTTTATAAAAACAGTTACTTTAAAAATGCAATCCTTCAATCCTACTGTTCAGGAAGGTTCAGACATCTTTTGTTGACTCCTTGGGAAATCCACGGTATTGGCTCTTTTTCTTTTTTCATACTCACCCAGCTTGCTCACCTTCAGCAATTAACTTTTATTCTACAAAATACAAACCATTAGATTTGAGATTCCTGTCATTCCTCTCAACCTGAAGCAGCCTTACACTTCAAAATATATCTATCAGTACCTTCCTCTCTGCTGCCCATTTTCTATGGCTCTCTGTCCCTCTTTTCCCTTCTTCTCTTAGGAAGACATAATCCTTTTGTATTCAACCAAGACTCATTGATGTGTCCTTCCTTTAACTTATGCATAAGGTGAAATGTCAAATAATGTTGAAAGGTTTGTTCAAAAATCATCAACCCACTGGTTTCCCCCACTTTCAATCCTTTTATCTGTTTTTTTTTTTCCCTTGGTATTTCACCTCCACATATTAAAAGAATATGCATACACTGCTTTCTTTTGAATAATTTGGGCAACTGCCTAAGGTAGTTATAATTCTCTATTACCTTCATATGAAATATAAATATGTGAATTTCATTCACAGCCAATCCATGTCAAGTACTATAAGACATTTCCTTATTATATACTCCCCCTGCCATGGAGAGGTGCTTATTTCCTTTTTTAAAAAATATTTTGTGCCTGGTTCTGATGCTTGTGTTCTCTTTTTACATTATTGTTATTATTATTTTCCTATTATTGTAATTTTGACTTTTAACATGCCTTGAAAAACAATTTTTTTTTGAAAACTAGACATGATGCACCAGATAAAAAGGAACTGAGGCAGATAGGACAGTGTAAAGTTTTACATTTGTCTAGAAGTAATGCTGTGCTTGCTCTTTACTGTAGTTGTGGTGTCCCAGGTGAGAATTTCCTCTGGTGTCCTTGTTTTTGTCTCCCCTGTTGTCTTTGGGCTTCCCTAGAGTCTCCTTCTTAATGTGGTGTGAGGATTCCCTCTTAACCTGGGACTACAGGAGCCCTGTTGGGGTGGTGGTAAGTGGAGAAAGGGGAATCATTCTGTAGTCCATGAGCAGATCTCAGTCCTTTAGTGAGTCTGGACTGGGTATTTCTCCTCCATTTTGAAGTCTAGAGGGGATGGTAGTGGATTTCTCTTCCCCCAGGGTAGGTGCTGGGGGATGTGGATGAGTAGTGCTGACTTTTGCTGCGCATGGGTGGAAAACTGAGATGTAATAGCTCCTATTTTCAGGACTCAGTCTCTCCTTTCCTGTCATAGTATCTCAGATCTCAATCCAGCCTTTTCTGTCATAGTATATTAGCTCTCGATCCTTTCTGGAGCAATGCCAGGAAAATCATCTTGCTTTTTATTCATATCTCCCTCAGGTACGACTCCATCTCCATTTCCTTTCCATATAATAACCTGTCTGATTTTCTTTGAGAAATAGATGTCTCTTATTCTCATTGGTAGTATTTTTGAGAGACAGGGCAAGTAGAAACACTTGAGGCAGGAAGATTTTAAGTTCAAAGCTAAAGACAATTTAGCAAGACCCTTTCTCAAAATTAAACATTTACAAAAAAAAAAAAAAATGGCTGGGGGTGTGGCTCAGTGGTAGAGTGTCCCTGGGTTCAATCCCCATTTCTAAAACAAACAACACTTGCCTCTAGTAACTTAATGCTTCAGGTCCCTGATGTGTAAGCTCCCAGCTTTTAGATGTTAAGTCTTGTGTCAAGACACATTTCGTTGGTGTCCAAATCGGTTCAGGTTGTGGCAGCAGCAGCAGTTTTCCTTGGCAGAGTTGAGGAGTGCAAGATCCAAGCCTTTGGGCTCCCTGATCCACTCAGAAGAGAAAAGCCATCCAGGAACAATCAGCCTGCATAGAATGCAAAAATAACCAAAGCCCACCTAGTGACTTCAGGATCTGTGCTTGCTTCAAGGAGCTCTGCAGAGCTGCACCTTCCTGAGAACCCATTTGCAGTTGGCTTGAAGCCTTTGGGGGCTCCTTTCTGTTGTCTTTTTTTAGTGGCGCTTTGAAGCCCTTCATCCACCTGGCTGATGTGCTTGCTTATGCTCCTTTCTCTGGTATCCCAGCTGCATGCTCTTGTTTTTCTTGTCCTCTGGCTCCGAGTTTAATGCCTTGGGATCTTAAAAGTCTACAATCAGCAAATTTAGATCACAGGTGATGCTACCTGTGCTATTTTGTTTCATCTTTCCCACCAAATGCTCAAATCCCCTTCTCCTTCAAGATTCTGAGCACAACTGTTGACAGAGTTGATCATCTTGAGAAAATTGTTCTGTGAACTCTGCTAACCCCACAACTGACACCTCTTCTCACTCCTTTTACTGGGAAACTTTTCAGAAGAGTGTGTTCTTGATGTTTTTGCCTCCCACAGACTCTCATTAATGCTTTACATTCTAATCTGGTCTAGTTCCCATTACAACTGAGAAAAGCAAAGCAAAAGTAAAATTTAATCACCATGAGTTAACCTCTAGATCCGTTCTCTTTTCTAGGATCATCTTGTAACAGTGGCCCACTTTATGCTTTGAATATAGCCCTTGCTGCTGGCAACTTTCTCTTCCTCTCTCCCTGCTCCTCCTTAATCTCTCCCCGTCCCTAATCTCAGGGGAAACAGGGTTATCTTTCTTCCCCATCCTAGACAGAGTTGTCTGTCCTTGAGCACACACCCACCACAGGAAGGAAGTCATACATACAGACTCTGGGATGGCATCAGAAGATCTCAGAAATCACTATCTCCCAAATGAATGGCCACTCCAACAGAGAACATGGGGAATGTAGCCTTTGAATCTCTCTTTAAAAGCTTCCTGTTCTTGCTGATAGTCAGAATCACAGCTTCTGGGACAGGAGTCCCCCCTCCCCCCAAGTTTCTCCTTTGCTGACAAAGCAATAAACCTTTCTTCTTTTTTCTCAAAACAGTGTCCTCATTACTGGATTGGCACTGGGGACAAGGACTGAGCTTTTAGTAACAATCTCTGTTTTGAAATATTTATCTAACCTTGACAGGGACCGTGGAGCTTCTGATATTCTTCAGTATTTTTTTTTTTTTTTTTTTTTTAGAATTGTTTTGGCTTCCTTTCTTACTCCATCCTACCCATCTCCCCAGATGGAGAAATACACCAGGCTTCAGTCAGTTCTTTCTTTTTAGTTGTATGTCTTTTACTGCCCTCATTTTGTCCAGTATTCAGGCATCAAAGTTTCTGGTCTTAACTCTTTCATTTGTAACTGCCTCTGGAGTTTTGAATCTATATCTCCACTTATATGCTTGATATCTTCATTTATATCTTTGACAGATACTACAAATTCAACCTGTTTGACATTGAACACATCTTTTGCCCAAATTAATGATACCTCCTGATGTACTTATGCAATACTTATGTTCCTGTCATTTTTAATTTCAACTCATCTCAAACTATGTAAATCACCTCTAATTTCTCCTCTCCTACCTTCCATATTTCATTTGCCTTCTTTTGTATTTTCTTGCACCTTTCCCTCTCTTCTTTGCATTTTAAACCATGCCTGGGCATAAGCCTTCCTTAGTCCATTATCCAGGTTACTACAGTTGCTTTCAAAGTGTTTTCTAGATCCCAGGATCTCCTCTTAATTAATATTGAATGTTACCGCCAAGTCAATCGACTCGCTAATTAATACTGCCCCTTTATTACAATAACTTGAGGCATCTTACAGTTTGCCCTTACATTCTTCTACTCAAAAACTCTAGGTGACTCCTGAGTTTGAAATTGGGATCTTGGAAAATGTAAATCACTTTTACTTTTGTTTCACTTACAGATAAGCAGACAGAGGCTGCTGCTGGGTGTGAATGCCCCCCTGTTGCCTCTCCAGCTCTGTATGGAGGTGTGCCTGATATTTGGTGGTTCTGAAAACCTCCCTGAATGAAGAATTTGCTAGTTCAGAGCAGCTCTAAACTCCAGTGTCCCTTTCTTTTCAATTTTGTTTGGCTTGTCAGAGTTGAACCAGGGAAGTAGAATAAAATGAAACCTATTAAAGACTCCTAATAATCTGCCCTCATCTGACTTTTCAGTCCTCTATTTCCTTGCACATACGAACTTATTTCCACCATAAATACACTGTGAACCTTTTTCTTCTTCAACACATTGCTGTCCTGGGTTCCCTGCCTCCAAGTCTCTTTGCAAATTTTATTCTTTAAGCCCCAATATTGCCCTATATTCTCTGAGAAACTTTTCCAACTAACTCAAAGTGGAGTAATTTCTCCTCTTTCTGAATTTTTCTAACAGCTATTTAAAGTGTCATTTATCGACACTAAATAAAACAAACGAAACCACTTATTTATTGTCAGCTTTATCCTTTCTTTCCAATTACACATTGCTTTTGAGGGCAAGGGCTGTCACTTACGTTTCCAAGTCTAAGCACTTCACAGTTGTGTGGTTGGTTCATGGTTGTTGCTTAATGAAATGGTGGTGCCCACAGAAACACCTTCCAGGGAGGCTGAGTGTCTGCTGCTGGTGAATTGACTGGTGAGATTGGTATGTGTTTGGGTTCATGAGAATCAGTGAACCTCTTTCTGTTCCTTTGGTGGTGGAGGATCCTATGATCCCAGAAGCATGCAGGAGAATAGCTGCAAAGGGACTAGATGAAAGAATGTGGAGAATGGAGGAAAAATAATCAGAATTTTGGCCACTTTTAGGCTGTAGGACCCCAGTAAAAGGAAATTTTAAAACGTCCTTTCCTTCCATGTACAGATAATTCCACCTTCATATTCAAAGCACAGCAAGTAATTAGTCTCTCATAGGCAAGGGAACAAAGCATGTGAAACCAACTTGGTAAATGTTTGAAGGTGGTAAAACCCAAAAAACAAAAATAAAACCAAACACATGAAAAGCAGCATTAGTACTTATTCACACTTTGGGAATCCAGAACTTATTAATCATGAATGGAACTTTGATAAACAAAAAATAAAGTTTAGCAATCACATGATTTTTTTCTGTTGGGTTAAATTAGCCATCACCGGGGAAAACTGCAAATGCTGAAGGGTTGATGTCCATCCTAAGAGATGCATGTGACTTATGTTCCCTTTAGGTGAATTTGAGATGTGAAGCATTTAATCAACTTGATCCCACTTTTTAATCACTGCTCTAAAAGAAACTTTAAAAAGCTATCGATTAAATAAAAACAGCAATAGATACAATCTCCCCCAAACAAACAGACCTTACATCAATAAGTGAATACTTAGCCTAAGCTATTCTCCACGAGACTCATCAAGCATTTCTAATTGAAAATTAACAAGCTCCCACCCAGCAAACACTCTAATCTTCAGCTCTTCAGTTCCGAAAGGGAAAGGTGATGCAAGATGTAGAAGCTTTTTAATGTAGCTGGAAGGGAGGGTAACTGTGCAGTTGTGTGGTGTAATTTTTTTAATTGCCGAGGTATCATTGTTTGTTATTTTACATTTATTGAAAAATGTAAATAGCACATTTAACAGAATAGCAATAAGCCTTTTTTCCAGTCTGATGACTTAATCTTACTAATCATGATAATGTATGCTAGCTGGAGTTGGGAATATTTAATAAAATACTGCAATAAATTTGTTGTGCTTTCATTTCAAGGGAATTAATAAAAGTAGCTTGTCTGCAACACTTAAAACTTCATTGCCTTTAAATTTGTGTGAGACAGTGCAAGGGAGATCACCAGTGAGAATGCAGGTACCTCTGTGAAGAGATTAGTCATGCGACACATGTGTGGGTGGGCAGGGAGTGAGTTATAACACACTGAATAGGAAGGTAAAAACATTAGCTGTTAGCAAGATTTTTCCTTTGTCTGGGCTTTCCATTTTTGAGTCACCTTTATGTACATTTATTTTCATTCGAGCACCAGAATCCTCTGAAGCGACAGGTCAGACAGTCCATCCTCCTTTTATAGAAGAGTAAACTTGAGCTTTGAGAGATTGCTCTGTTCCAAATCACAAAAGTGGCATCCAGGGCTTCTATGTCAGCAAATGTATATCAATTATTCACCATTCCTGTATTTATATGTAGGTACATGTATATATACACACACATGAGTATGGCTGTCCTGGCACCTAACTTTTGTCTGAAGGGCTTTGTAGCAACTGGAAAATTGTTACAGCACTATTTTGTTGTAGGGGTTGGGAATGGTTGTGCTAAATCTCCTTTCCCTTTCCCTCTATAGAAAAGGGAGCAAATGTGGGACCCTGGGAGCCTTAGGCTCCAGTACAGCTGAGTCAGTGCATAACTTTGCCTAGGTAAGTTTCTTGCTAAGTCAGAACTGAAAGCTGAAAAGTGATTGTATATAAAATGAATGCAAAAGAGTAAAAACAGTTGATGAGATGTACTCAAAGTCAAATCTTGGTGGTTTTGTTTCTGTACTTTTGCTCCTTCCCCCCACCTCCCAGAAGAACAATCAACATTTGTGATTTGAAGTTCACTGGGGAATTCCGAGATCCATTTAAAGAACTAGTGCTAGTTTAAAATGGTTAAAAAGTGAGTGGGGGTGGGGGAAGAAGCAAAAACCGAGCGCAACCCATAAATCTATTTTGCACCATCTTTCTGTCTTTCTAAGGCTTCTTAGACGAGGGGGGCGGGGCGGGCAAGGAAGGGCCATCCCTCTCGTGATGCCAAGGTGGGGTGCATCTCTCTGAAAGCACTTTACCTAAGGGAAAATCTGCCACATAACCTTTCTCTAAGCACAAGGCAAAGTTCCAACGTGGCCCTCCCTCTACAATGTCAAGACGATTCCTAGCAATGTCAAAGTCAATCCCAAGCTTCCCTCGTCCTCCAAATAGGAGAAAAGAGAAAGCAGGTGCTTGCCCGCCGGTGGGCTCCGTGACGGCCCCGCGAAGACCCCGCGCCAAATGGGGGAAAGTTGGGCGCCACTGTTTCTCCCAGGAGGGCTCGCTGATGGCAAAGAGAAGGTGGCGCTCAGAACTTGAGCGTCGCGGAAATATCCTGTGGGGCTCCCACGATCTGCGAGGAACAGGTGCCCTTCCTCCGACGTCCGCAATCAACCCTGGCCGCACTTGACCGGCTGTCGCGCTGCGTCCCGGGGCGCCCCTCGCCCTTTGCGCCCTGGTCCCCCCTCCCATGCCAGGGCGGAGGGAGGCGCCTGCTCATAGGTAATTATTGCCAGCGGGGGCCCATGGGGAGCGGGGGTGGGCGCCGGCTGGGGCGGGCGGGACTGAGCGACGCAGGCATAAAGGGACACGGCGCGGGGCCCCAGCACCAGGTTACCGCGCAGCATGCCGGCCCGCGCCCCTCTGCGCACCCCGCGGCCTCAGCGGTTGCTGCTGCTGCTGCTGGCCCTGAGCGGCCGCTGCCTGCGCGCCGAGCCCGGCGACGGCGCGCAGACCTGGGCCCGCTTCGCGCGCCCTGCGGCTCCGGAGGCTGCAGACCTGCTCCACGACACTTTCCCCGACGGCTTCCTCTGGGCGGTGGGCAGCGCCGCCTACCAGACCGAGGGTGGCTGGAGGCAGCACGGCAAGGGCGCATCCATCTGGGACACGTTCACTCATCACCCTCCGGGGACCCTGGGCGATCCCCCGACAGCTGATCTGCCGTCGGGCGCTCCATCACCTTCCCCTCCCGCCACAGGGGACGTGGCCAGCGACGGCTACAACAACGTCTTCCGAGACACAGAGGGGCTGCGCGATCTTGGAGTCACCCATTACCGCTTCTCTATCTCGTGGGCGCGGGTGCTCCCCAATGGCAGCGCGGGAGCCCCCAATCGCGAGGGGCTACGGTACTACCGGCGCCTGCTGGAGCGGCTGCGGGAGCTGGGCGTGGAGCCCGTGGTCACCCTGTACCACTGGGACCTGCCCCAGCGCCTGCAGGACGCCTACGGAGGCTGGGCCAACCGCGCCCTGGCGGAACACTTCAGGGATTATGCCGAGCTCTGCTTCCGCCACTTCGGTGGCCAGGTCAAATACTGGATCACCATCGACAACCCCTACGTGGTGGCCTGGCACGGCTACGCCACCGGACGCCTGGCCCCAGGCGTCCGGGGCAGCCGGAGCCTTGGGTACCTGGTGGCGCACAACCTTCTTCTGGTGAGTGCGAGGGGGAGAGAGAGGGTCTGAGAGGTGCCAGAGGCACGAGGGGCGCCTGAGTCTCCAGCTCTCACACGAGGCCTCGCTTGAACTGCTTTGTGGGGTCACTCAGGATTCGCACTTCGCGAGGCAAGTGAGCAGCTTGGGCTGTCCTTAAAGGCGTGGAGTTAGGACCTGCAGGGAAGTCCTTCAGAGAGCGCGCGAGTGAGTGCCCCTTGGAGCGCATTTATCCAAAGGAAATAGGAGTCAGTTTCTCCTGTAAGGAAAGAGAACTTTCTCTGGTGTTGAAGAATTCTAGAGGGAAGAGTGGCAGGGATTTCCTTGTGGCAGCAGTAGGGAGAGAATGAGGAGGATGGATGAAAGAAACAAGTGCGTTCACAAGCCACACAGACGGGCGGGCATTGCAATCAGCCAGAGATCAGTGTTAATCCGTTAAAACCTTTTTTACTTGAGGCACAAGGGCACACTCCTTCAAATGCGAAGGTGTCAAATCCTCACCTCAGGGAGGGTCGGGTTTAACCCGTGTTTGGAGATTCCTTCTGCCCTAGGGCAGAGAACAACATTCACACCAACCTTACTCAGTCACCAAGGATCTGAGGACCCCTTTACACAGTCTTAAACAAAGCTAGGCACAAACAATACAGAACCAACTGCAGGATGGTATAGATTCTGTCTGCAACATCTGTATTTCCCCAATGCTGTCTCTAGTTGAAAGGATTCCTAACTGATGAGATTATTAGTCTGACAAAAGTAATTTTAATACCCTTGTGCAAAAGATCTCATATATTTTGACAGCAGGAAATATTGATATGCCATGATAAAACTGTCTCTCAATTATTACTTCCTCCTTTTCTGCTTAATGTTCAAATCCCTATTGGTTTGAGGGCTCATGCCAGTCCTTTCGGTACCCCTTTTGGGTGACTTGTGGATCTACTGGAAGATAGATTTTTCAATTTAGAATAAAGCCACATATTATGAACAAATTCAAGATGAAGACTTTCTAAACACTTTTAATGAAAGCCATAGATAATTGAGGCAGAACAGTACTGGGTTATTGAGTTGCTTTAGTGCTCTGTGCTGCTGGTAATGTAATAATGGTGAAATTAGATTGCATGTCTGCTTCACAACCCTGTTTGTTACCATTGGTCATGCAAGAATGTCAAATTTATTTGACAAGTTGTGATTTTGCTGATCATATATATATATATATATATATATATATATATATATATATATCTTCTCATAGGGTTACTTCTTTAATTTTTTTCTTCTGTAAGTCCTTTTAAGGAACCAATAAGCTCTAACCATCACCAGTTGATGGTAGGTAGTAGAAAAACTATGGGTAGAACTGCCTCATATTTTGAAGAAAACTTAAGCAAATGGTCAGTTCATGTCACAAACAAATAGGAGATTAGTGGACTAGCTTGGGGGGGGGATCTGATACACCTGTCTTGTAAAATCACTATTTAATATTTAAATGATACAAGATCTATTTTTTAGAGTGCATACAACAAACTATATGTACACAAAAGTAGTTGGTTGTTATTATATTGACCAAATTGCATTTATAAGATAAGGAATTGCAAGAACTCTCTGGTGCTCTGGTATTTCAAATGATTAACACATTTTAGGTTCTTGTGTCCACTCTTGACCTGTGGTTAACTTTTCAGTTACATTTTTGAGGAATTACACAAAAAAAATTGCCAACACTAACCATCCGTCCTAGAAGTGCAGTGGACTTTGTATTCATAAGAAATTAGTGACTGATAGACACTAGGCTTGGTTTTGCTGATGCTGCAAACACAATGTTAGTTGTTGTAAAATATTAAGTTTCCTTTCAAATTTGTTCAGGCTTGGAATTTAGTCATTTTTGTATCTCATTTAGAAGTTGCCATTATTTAGGAGGGTATCTTAAATTTGCTTTGTTGTGTGAAATTCTTTAATTCTGTTTTCAATGTTCTTTCTAGATGTGTGTAGGGGGTAGAGGGTTGGATAGTTCATTTTTTACCTTATCTGAAAAAGAGAAAACTTATTCTGCAGATTTTGGTAATAGAATATTTCTGCTGAGGCTAGATGTTGCTTTTGTGCAGAGTTAGAGACCATGGAGCCCTTAGCATATTAATTACCATCTGGGGATCTAATGCTGGTGAAGGACAAAGCTGGCCCACCCCACCCCACACCTCTCTGTTTCCACTAATTTTCAAGTGGCTTAGGAATACTGGGGAGAATGGACACTTGAACCCCACAGAGATTCCAGAATCCTTGTCTGATGGCCTGGAGGCTAGGAGGCAGGGCAAACAGCAGGACAAATAATGGGGGACTCTGTTCACCGTGGAGGTCTCCATGATCCTCTCCCGGGTTCCTGGTATAGGCATGAGCCTTGACAAAACTGTGTGTTGGGGAGGGTGGGGTGGAGTGGGAGAGACACCTTCAAGAGGAATTTCTCTGCTTCTTTGGCTTAAAAATGGTCTGCTCAGCTTTCATGGCTCTTGAAATAGGGTTCTTGATGTCCTTGAAAAACCAGCATTAAGTTTTGGAGTCTAGCCCCAGGAGCACTTTTGAGATTTTATTTTGCCCCTGGGTTTCTGAGAGGATCAACACCAAGTTGAAGATACAAGTATCTCCAGCCCTGCCCGCCCGCAGGAGATGCTTGTCAATACTGACTGGTGTTCAGTGCAGCGTGGAAGCTCGTGGAAGCTGGTGTCTTGGCTGATCTGTCCTGTGCGGCATGCATCTAAGCCTCCGCACATCTAAAGCCCCCCTTCTTGTCACACTTCCTCAACTTGGCTTCCAGACCCCTGCTCTCTCTTGTTTCTCTTCTTAGCTCCTTAGTGATTCCTTTTCCTTCTCGGTTGTTTCTTCCTTATCACTTCATCTGGAAAGAGTGCAGGGGCCAGGGCTGTGTCCAGGGTGTCCTGTCTAGATTTACTCTAGGGATCCCATTGAACAGTCTCTGTAACCTGATAATTTCAAATTTTGTGTCTCCAGCTGGGACTTCTCCCCTGAGCTCCAAACCTGGAGAGATAACTGTCTTGTCCTCTTAGCTGTCTAATCGGTGAGTTACAGGTAACACGTTTAAAACCCAATGCCTGCTGACTCTGTTATGGCCCTCAGCCTTTCCTGTTTGTTGGGCCCCAAATCTCAACTCTCCCCTTTCTCTCACATCTTATTTCTAATTTTTGACAAGTCTTAGAGCTCTACCTACCATCATATATCCAGAATCAAACCCCTTCCACCTTTATTTGTGGCTGTGGCTGAGGTCCAAGCCACTATGGGATTCTGCCTGGGTGAGAGGAAGAGCCTCCTACCTGGAGCCCATGCTAACTTATGTCCTTGCTCCCTAGAAGTCCCAGTTTGTCACTGTGAGAACAAGTCAGGAGTCTGCTTATAAAAATTCCACCTATTCTTCAAGAACCAACAAGCTCACTCTTTTGGCCCCATACCTGAATGCTACCTTTCCCTTCTCTGGAATCCCACAATACATTGCTTCACTCTGGTGCCTCTTTCCGCATTTCCCCTTCTATTTAACCACTAGCTGGACAGTTCCTTAAATGAGGGAGCCTTGTTCCCTTTACCTGCTTCTCCTAAAATGGTATCATGCCCTTGGTAGGTGCTCCGGGGGTGGCTTCTGGCTACTGAATAACCTTGTTTTGCCTTTATAAATTTGTGCTTCTGGGATTTTCTCTCCTTGCCAGACTTTCTAGCCATTTGGAACAGGAAATACCAAATCCTATCCAGATAGAAAAACCAGTGAACATAATGATGTAGCATCTGACATTTACAGTGAATATTTAAGGTTCATCACCAAATTTATGACTCCATTGTAAAAACTTCCAATCTAAAACTATCTGTATTCACTATAGAGAGCATTATGAGATGTTTTCAAAATGGGGTGAGTGGTAAAGTCTCTTGGTTAGCTTTAGGCATATATTTATTTGCTATCTGGTTGAATTTTCATTCCCCAAGTAATAAGTGAAAGCAAATCATCTACTACATGTCTGTTCAAATTATATATACTATGTACTTTTAGGAAGCACTTTACAAATTTACCTCTCATTAAAATGTATGTGGTACATGGCTGGGTTGAAAGGTAATGTATTTTGTAGAACATGACTGAATGCAATCCCCACTCAATCAGAACTAGTTTAAATGTTTTTCAAAGAGCTTGACTCACTCCTCTTTGAATAGCTGATTGAAGACAATATTTTCTGAAGATTACAGACAAATCCAAGAAAAAATTTAAAATAGGAAAATAACTAATAAAATAATGTTAAAAATCATAGCACTACTTTAACAACATCAATTATTTTGAGTTGAAGATGGAAAATGTAAACTGATAAGCATCTAAATAAGGTCAGTGTGCATTTCTCAAGTGTAAAATGAGTGAACCATGACACCTGCATATGTAGTCAGTCACAGCTTTGCACACAGGAACTTTCTGAGTTATCTTAGTTTTTCAAAAAGATCATTGCTCTAAACCATAATTTTATTATAATCGATTTGTGCAAAAGGTGACTTTCTTTCAGTGAAGGTTATATTTTTTAGATATAAAGGAATTTTAGGTGTAGAAGGACATAGAACATATGTCTATTGGGAGGGTAGCAGATAAAGAGGGGATGACAAAAAATACCTATTGTTATTAAATCCTCCAAAATGCACATCTTCTCCAGAAATGTTACAAGAAACATTGTACTTGTAACCTATATTTAAATAGAAGCATAATATACATTTTATATGCTCTATTTTGATACACAGTGGGTACAAAGTTAATCTGAAGGAAATATATATCTCTTCTCACCTCCATCTTGGATAAACCAGTTTATTGTCCAATTTGGGGACAACAACTGGCAGAGTGGATCGTTTACTCATTTGTGGCTATTTGAGGGCACAGACTACATATCGTATTTATTTTCAAATTTTTAGTGTTTATGTCAGTATTTGACACAGAGGAACTATTCCATCTACTTCTAATGAATAAATAAATGTATATGCAAAATATTTTCTGCTTATTTCAATATGTCCATTTTCTTGTAAGTTAAATGCTTATAGTTTGCTTTTTCCTGCTTTATCTTGGGAGAAATTTTTCAGTGAAGAAAAATAGTGAAAACGTTCCTAACTCTATGTACAAATGACCTCTGTGAGTTTCCAGAGCAAGTACTATCCCATTTTCATTCAGTGGGCAGGGGAAGAGAGTAAGAGGGAGAACAGGGCCTCTATCAACTTCCTGACCTGGAAGTTGTTTCTTCACTTCCACTCAGTTCCCCTTGGCAGAACCCAGTCATGTATGCAAAGGAGTCTGGGAATTACTGTCTACTGCTGAGCCATGAACTCGGAGAATTATCCTATTATGCTGAAAGCAGGTGGGAACAAATCACTCAGGACAGACAACAATCTCTACCCTGTTGCTTCCCTTCCAGGTATTGTGAGAATTAAAACCACATCATACATGCCAATATGTTTTGAAAAATGCAAAAAGTCCTATAAAGGTAAGTATATTAGTTAGCTTCCCATTTCTATAACAAAGTATCTAGGATAAATAACTTAAAAAGAGAAAGGGTTATTCTGCCTTACAGTTTTAGAGGTTCCCGTCCATGACCTCTGACCCTATCGTTTGGGACCCTGGGAGGGCAGCACATCATGGCAGAGGTGTGTGGAGAACAAACCAATTACCTCATCAGCCAGGAAGCAAATGGGCATGAGAAAGAGACCCCGGTCCCACAGTCCCCTTTGAGGGCACACTCCCATGACCTAGGACCTCCCACAAGGTTCCACCTCCTAAAAAGTCAGCAGAATGTTCCAACAGTACCATCGTGGGGAACAATCCTTTAACACATGGACCTCTCGGGGGTACTCATCCATGCCATGGCAGTGAGATATGAATTTACCATCAATAATGATAATCATAGCAATAAATATTTAAGAAATGATCCTCTCCAGTTACAAGAGAATCAAACAAATGCTTTAGAATGTGTAACGTCATCTAACTTCTCAGTTTGGCACCTATGGCATTCAATAGGACGTGGACTCTTCTTTGAAATTACTTTAATAGCATTTGCCCCAAATTATCAAACCATGTTTAAAATAACCTAATTTTTGTAATATGTACTACCAAGTACCTTTTTGGGACCCAGTTTGGTGTTGGAAAGACTCAAGTTTGTGATTGATGTAATATAATACATGCGCAAAAGAAAATAAATATTTAGTGAAATTTGTGGTCACAGTCTAAATAGATGTTATTGGTTAAAGTAGAGATGTCAGAATATCAGCCATGACCCACTGTCATTATAGTTATTCACAAAATAAACCGAAAGCACTGAGGTATGTAGAATATAGTGGTTATGCAAATATTATTTCCATGTCTATATGTGCACTTTTTTAGTGGATGATTAAAATATTAGAGTCAGAGGGACCTGGGAAATTCCAGGCCACATTTCTCCCTGGGACAAACCCTGGTGGGGTCTTCTACCTTCTGCTCTACTCTCTTCAGTAAGGCGAACTCAGCTCTTCTCAAGTTTCCAGCTTGATTTTATCTTTTGTAATGCACTGAAATCTGCTGCTGTACAGGACTCGACTCCTGGTTGTCTCTTTGCTTTCCTAAATCTCAAAGAATAAAGCCAATCACCCTTTGACAAGACAACTGCTGTGCTGTGAATGCTTGTCCCCTCCAAAACTTGTGTTGAGATTTAATTGCTGGTGCCATGGTAGTGAGAAGCGGAGCCTAATGGGAGGTTGTTAGGTCAGGGGACTTTGTCCTCATGAATGGATGAGGGTTGTTACTGCGGGAGTGGGTTTGAAACTTCAGCATCCTCTCAGTCTCTCTCATGTGCATTCGCTCTCGCTCTCTCTCTCGGGAAGAGAGAGAGAGAGAGAGAGAGAGAGAGAGAGAGAGAGAGAGAGAGAGAGAGAGAGAATTTTTTAGTATTTATTTCTTAGTTCTCGGCGGACACAACATCTTTGTTGGTATGTGGTGCTGAGGATCGAACCTGGGCCGCACACATGCCAGGCAAGCACACTACTGCTTGAGCCACATCCCCAGCCCCTGTACATGCTCTCTTGCTGTGTGTCCTTCCACCGTGTGATTATGCAACATGAAGGCCCTCACCAGATGGAATCCTTGGACTTCCCAGACCCAGAACTGTGAGAAATACATTTCCTTTTAAGCCATCCAGTCTATGATATTCTGTTCTAGAAGCGGAAAATAGACCAAGACAACAACTTTTCTAATATTTGAAAAAGCCACTATGTTCTTCCTAAATAGTTTCCCTTTCATTAGAGTGAAATTCTAAAACATGCTCACAAAAGACAGCGGAGCTGGACATTGAGTCAGGGATATTTCTTGAGAGCTTCCTGTGGGGCAGGAAGCTGTGGAACACAATGAAACCTTTGACTAGGCCCCTCAATCATCTGACCCTTAAGGATGAGGTGGAGGAGAAGGGATGGAAAAGTGGACCTGTCTCCCCGCAGAGGGACGGGCCTTGGGTTGTCTGTGGAGTCTGCCTCTGTGCCATTGTCCTTCATGAGGGAAGGTGATGGGTATAGATGACTAAGGACGAGGTGCTGGAGGTAGGCCTCCAACTCTGGACCCTGCAGAGAATACAGCTTCCTGGCTCCTGAGCTGTAGTTACAGGCTCTTTGTTTTAAGGGGACGGCTTTAAAGTCCCAGTGGGGGAAGGGCTGGTGGAGGCAGTGCCCCCTGCATCAAGGCCCTTGCAGGGCCATTTGGGGGTCCTCCTTCCCTCCCTTAGCCCTTCTTCTCTTTGGACTCCTCATCCCATGATCCTCTCCTTTCAACCCCTTCCTCTCTTCAAGTGTCCCAAATTTCTTCATGGTGTCCATTTGCCACCCCTGGCCTTCCTGACAGATTTTGTAGAGGTGGGGGGATGGTGGTAAGGGTCTTTCACTCTGGTGTCAGGTACCTTCTCCCTGAAATTAAGTCAAACACCAGTTACTGCATTTGTATTTCTTACTAAAAAGACACTGGTCTGCAGGAGAGAGACAGCTTCCTCCCGTGTTTCTAACGCCGGCTGCTGAGGAAGCCCTAATGTGGGCGGCCTTTTCGCTCCTTCTTGTCTGGGGTTGCATTTCCAGGTCTCTGTGAACTGAGAGAGAAGAACAGCCTTCACTCTGATTCTGCTGCTTTGCCTCTCCCTCTAGAAGGGGGGTGGGTATTGACTGTGGCTGGGATTTTAGGGTGGCAAATCTCACTTACGTTGCTGCCAAAAAAATGGGGAAATAAGGTAAGACCTCTGTCACCATGTCACAGATTAGTGAGGGAGAGATAATCATCAAATAATTGCAATAGAATGTAGAAGTGCCTCAGTTTTGAGGGACAGGAAGAATGTTGGGGAAAACTGTTCAGATGAGATCAGAGGCTGACAGGCTTTTTCTGCAGAAGACTAAGTTTCAGGTTTTATGGGTCATGTAGCGTCTGTTGCAACTTCTCAGTCTGTTGCACCAAGAGAACAGCCATAAGCAATATGTTAATGAATGGACACATGCTGGGTTACAATAAAGTTTTATTTATAAAACTAGGGAGTGGGCCTTTCTGCTGGGCTAGACATGTCAGACACACAAAGTAGGAAGCACATTGTGTAGTTCTATGAAATAGCCCTTCTGAAGTCAGGGCAGGTGAAACAATTTGACAAATCACAAAACAGGATGCAGTACTTCGGAAGCCCTGGTAGAAAAGGACAAAAAGATGAAAAAGGAGGTCTGGGAATTTCCAATGCCTCTTTTAACATTTGCTGTGTAGAGCAAAGAGGTGCCCCAGATGTACAGTCGACTTGAGTGATTACATTGCTTGCTCTAGACACCGAGTCATTTTCACGCTGTCCAAGATTGCATTAAACGGTTTTGGCTGTCACCTCATGGCTGGCTCAGATGAGTTTGTCATCAGCTAAAACCTCTCAGGCTTTCCCCTCTCGTGCACATTACTGTTAGGCCAGCCACCTCCTGTCATCTTTCGTAGCTTAGTTTTGAACTTTTAGTCTTATTAAATTTCATTCAGAGAAAGTTTACCACAGGTGATGGGTTATTCGTAAGAATTGGAAATAATCTATATGTTGTAAAATGATCAGTTTAAAGAGCAGTGTTATACTTGTCCAGTGCAAAACTAAATGATTATTGAAAGGTGGACATTTGGTTTTCTACAAGTTGCATGTGGTATATTGTTAAGAGAAAAACAAATCAGCTGTGTTATGCTTTTTCCATATCTCTGCTGTATAAGTAAGTAACGTACACTTTGCAGTCCTTTTTATCTTGTCTCCCAGGAACTCTGCCTGGCATGCAGGTCCAAGAATGGGTTTTATAGTTCTTCCTTCTTCTCCTCCCAAATACTGTACTACCCTTTAATAGTACTTCACACATTTTATTGAAGTGGTTTATTAGTTTCCCCCCAGAGATCTCAAGCTGGGAGGAAGGAGCCATGTTTATCTTACTTTCCAATATACCCAGAACCTCACAGGGCCTGGAGAGAGGAGCTGTGCACATATTTGCTATGTGAGGGAAAGCATGCTCTGCTTCTGCCTACACCCATACAGTGTGAAAGGAGAATTTGGGTTATTTTTGGATAGTGAGATTACAGGTTATTTTTTCCTTTCTGATTATCTAGATTTTCAATTTTCTGTAGGTGATACGTGTCACTGATGTAACAGAGAAACACCAAGTACTATTTCTGAGGAAAGACAGCAGATTGAACTCACCCATCAACTTTGTTCCCTGTTGAAGCCTCATTAAATTCAACTGAAGAAAGACACACACACACACACACACACACACACACACAGATCTGGAGTGAGCAGAATAACTGTATTTTGGAATTTGAAGGGCAGATGGACAAATGTTTATGGAGTTGATTTAGCAGACCTGGAAAACTGACCACTAAATTGGCAGTAGGAGAAGCCAACAGCCAATCTGATGATTGCAACCTTCAAAGGGCTGAAAGAAGCAAATCCAGTTACTCTGGAATTGGGGGTAAAGGGAATGATTGGCTAAAATGAGGAGAAATAGTTGAAAGCTGTTTAAGAAACAATACATTTCTAGGTCTATAAAACCAGTCTTCATTGCTGGACATTTGCCCCTCTTTGTTGTTCAAGGAGGGAAACGGGGAGTTAATATTTGCAGAGTATCACATGAAAGGTGTGTGGACTATGGAACATCAAGCACACTTGGGGCATGAGTGAGCACCACACTGATACAGATTCAGAAAACACAGGCAACTGAGAGCTGGGTCCATCCCAGAACTTTCCTCTCCAGGTTCTCAGAATGCTGAGTTTGCTTCTACTCTGAGGCAGGGATGACTGGAAGACCCTTTCCCAGGAAGTCTGATGAGCTCATGAGGAAAGACCACAGATGCCAGTCTTAGAAGTTCCACAATAAATGGTCAAGGTAGTGCACTGTACAGCACAGCTCAAGTCAACAAACCACATCCATGTGCTCACACCTCCCAATTAGGATTTTGTTTCTCATCTCTTAAACATGAGTAGGCAATCAAGAATAAACAGACATCTGAAGAAAGCCTTTCACATGAAAGACTGAGACCCACTCAAATAAACAGGAGGGAAGAAAGCCACTTAGAGAAAATGGATTAGGCAGGGAGGGGGGAAAAAGACAACAGTAACAACAGTAAGCCCCAACTTACACTAATCTTCTTGAAGAGATCAGAGAAGATATTGCATCTAGAAAATGGGAACAGGGTAATATATCAAATATTCAAGGGATGAAAAAGGAATATTTCGAAATTAAATACATTATAGCAGAAATGAAAGTTTCAGTAGAAAGTTTGGAAGATGAAGTTTATGAATCTCCCTTAGAGTAGAACAAGAAGGCAAAGAGATGGAAAATAGTAGAAAAATGTAAGATAATCAATGGAGCAGTCAGAGGTGTAGAATTCAAATAACAGGAGTTACAAAAAAGGGAGCAAGCCGTGTTGTACCAGTGTCCCCTACTGAAAATGTCACTCAGTGTCCACACCTTTGTACACTTGCCTCCCATGTGAACTGAGGGCTTGACTATGTGACTTGCTTTGGCCAAGGGGATAGTAGGCAAGTAAAAAGTGGATAAGTCTGTGCACATTGGAATTTTTCCTGTTGGGTCACTCCCTCTTAAAAGCCAGCTTTGATACTTGGGCTATGTTGTGGTTTCCATTGTTATAGTTTACTTTTAATTTACTCGAGAGTGGCCGTAAGCCAAGAGAGTCGCTCTTTAGGAGAGTCCTGATGAGTGGAGGAGTTCGGGGGGAGTTAGGTTCAGGTGTATATGTCCATCAAGACACAGTGAGGAGGTGAAATCAGAATACATGTAACTGAAAAAATGCATTATTCACAGGTACCAGAGAGGTGAGGGCACCAACTGAAGGTCGATGAAAAATCTCCCGGTGATGGGGAGCTCAACCAGTGGATGGGTAGGAGAGGAAGAGGGAAGATGGGAAAGGGGACAGGAAAGGACCTGTGGGACCGTGCTTTCATGAAGGTTCACTGGTGTCCTTCCCTTGGCCTTCCTGTGGGGTGGTGGCTAGGCTGGTTTAAAGAAAATAAATGCAAAGGAGGACATGATTTACATGATTCTAAGTGTTGATCATTAAGTGGTCTTTTAGGGGGATGTTTTGGAATTTGGGTCAGTGGGTGAGGAACAAACAAGATAAATCACCATCCATCATACAGAGAAGTTTTAATGAGGCCAAAGGTGACAGGGCATGACGGGGTCTCAAACAACGACATCAGACCTGAAAGTGGATGTCAAAGCAGAAACTTAACCGTATTAAACAAATTTATGGCAGGCACTCTTACTGAAAGAGGAGAGGTCGTGTGGACGGAGACATTGGGGAATCAAAGTGCATCTTGGTCAGGCTAACTGAATCCTAACCGAATTAACCACATGAAATGCAGCCCAGAGCAGAACTACCCCAAAAGGCCCAGTTAGCCCTCAGAATGAAGAGGAAAAATAAACACTAAACTGGGGAGGAGGTTTCAGTATTTCACAGCAATAAGTAACTGAAATAAAAATAAAGGAAATGGTGAAGTAATAAAAAAAATTTCTTAGACCCAGAGGACGTGAAATTTCACATCAAATGCAAAGAACTGAGGCAATTTCTGTGGTAAGCAAGTTTCTTTTGCCCAGGGACCTGGTCACCTCTTTCATCAGTGTTATGAGATGAGAAAATTGGCTAAGTCTGGGGAAATGAGCAAGGGATCATGACTTCTTAAAAATTTTTGAATTTTTAATTTTTAGTTGTAGATGGACACAATACCTTCACTTTTATTCGTTTATTTTTGTGTGGTGCCAGGGATCGAACCCAGTACCTCACACATGCTAGGCAGGAACTCTACCACTGAGCCACAACTCTGGCCCTGGGTCATGATTTTTTATTGAGCCATTCTTTATTAAGCATCTTTACAACTCCCTGGCTTCTAGAGCTTCAGCATGACTCCCGACCTGCTCTCTGTTACTTCAGGGTCTTAGCATCTCTATGCATGCCCAGCCCAGCCCAGCCCTGACTCCCTCTCCTACCACCAGCCTGGCCTGGAGAAGAGCACCACCACTGAATTTCTTAGAAGAGCTGGTGTCCCTGACAGGTGTGTTCCTGATGGCTTTGGTGAATGGTGTGTGGCCTTACTTGGGACTACCCTCTGGAGAGTTATTTGGCTCACATAATATATGGGCTCCAGAAGATCTATATTTCTTAGTTTAGTCCTTCCTGTACCAGCGTTCAGGGCCAGGTTTTCAGATACTTCCATCTACTCAACATTGGTCATTACTTTCTCTGGGCGTGTCTGAGCCATCCTAGCAACAAGTTTACCCCATCCCTTGGGATCCTTGGTCAGAGCTTTAAACGTATTTTTGGAAAAAGTGCCCCTAGTCAATGGATTATTTCTTGTCCATCCTGTCTTATATTCTAGTTCCTTGATAAAGAACCTTCAAAATTTGATCCCAGTGGTCTGGTTCTTGTAAAACTTGCTAAATCATGAAGCTACTTGGGTATATAATTTCTTTCCTCCTTGTTCAGACATGGCTCTCTCCAAGTAGGTTATACTGGAATTCCTAGGAGCGGCACCTGTTGTGTTTTAGGAGTGAGACGTTTTTAGCAATAGGAAAGTGCAATCTCTTACTAGGGAAGTGTGAACTACTTCTGTAAGTTTTAAGGATGCCAAGGAGTCTGGAGAGCCAGCTTCCTCAGGTGTAACCACATCTCAAGTTTCAGAATCCCAGATTTTCCAGGTCAGCCTTCTGGCCTCAGCATGAAAGTCCTGCTGTGGCTGAAAATCTAAGCATCCCTGGCTTGCTGCAACTCGATTGGGTCTTAAGTCTGCTGCTAACCTCTGTCTACTTCTCCATTGCAGTATATAAGGACTTTTCTGTGAGCTACCAATGGGTTATTCTTGCTCTCGTATTGATCCTTTAACTACTTGATAATGGCCCTCAGTTTCTCATTCCCTCTCCATAGGATTGCAATATAATATAAAAAGCAGTCAGTGCCCCTTTCCTTCTAGGCACTGGAGCCTGAATCATCGTACCTAAGCAATGGCATGCCTCTCCACCAGAACACTTCCCCTGGTTACCCCGGGTGAGATAATCAGTCACTGGGACACCATGTATGCCGGGAGACTCTCTGTCCCTTACACGTCAGTCAGAATGGCATACTCTTTGTCTTCTAGGAAATGAGTGAGTTGGTTCTCAAAGCCCAGTTGTGTTAGTTTGTGTCTTCTAAGAAGTAAATGTCAAGACAGGATTAGATGTGCAAGAAATTTATGGGGAACCAACTATAAATGATAAAAGGGAAGGAGCCAGAGAAGGTCAGGGAGCCTTTAGAATTCTGTATATCTGGCCTCTGTGAAGGAGGAGGGCAGGAAGGAGGCAGGACTGGGTAGGAGGATCTCAGGTGGTAGCACAGGTCTAAGAAAGATCTGGCCAGGTCAGTGAGGAGTCCTTGAGCCAACACTGTCCACAGGAGGAGTCCACATCTTGCCGCAGTGGGTCTCCATTAGTATCCCGGCTATGTTCTCATATGAGAACAGCCTATGAGAAACACGGCCTCAGGACCAACTATGGTAGGGTTCCAAAGGGGTAGCACCTGGTGCCATCAGTGGACTGTGCTCCTAATAGCCACTATTATAGCTATTTTTATGGCTATTGTGAAGAACAGTGAGGAATGCTGTACAGAAGGGAATGAAAATTATTTCCATCTAGAACTTAATAGTTGTCCAAACCATCAACCACTTATGACTGTAGAATAAGGAAATTTCCAGATATTCAAAGTCTCATAAGAAAAAAAAAATTTCCACGAATCCATGCTCAGGAAGCCATGGGAGAATAACTTCCACATGAGCTATGAAGACAAGAAGAAAGAGTACATAGGAAAAAACAAAACAGAGGTCTAACTCAGGAACGATGAAGTATGGACCCAGGAGGTTGGCAGTGCAATACACGTAACAGCGACTAGTGCAGAGGAGAAGATTCCAGAATGTGGCCTCCAGGAAAACTATTGAGGCCGATATGACCTCTCTGCAGTCTGTGCAGAGAGTCTACTGGAAATTGTGGGAAGAATGATCTGCAGACAAAGAAAACCAAGCAAATGAAAAAGCAATGGAACTATTATCATTAAGGAAAAACATTAAGAAAATAGAGTATTTGTTACTGTATTATTACACCCATCTGTGAATAATAATCACATTGGCAGAATAATGTCAGCACTGAATGTTAGTTAAACTAAAAACTGTTGTATAGCTAACGTGGCTGTACAAGAGAGCTAAATCCTCCTGTGCTGTAACAGGAAGTCAATGGAGTTATTTCAGTATGGGAGTTATTAGGTGTGTAAATTCCATAGTAAAGGTCTTGAATCACAAATGATTTTACCCATAGGGAGGGTAACTGGAGAGAGATGAGAAGGGAGGACAGAGAACTATGATTATTCTTGTAAGTTGTATTCAACCTTTTAAAACACTAATATGTGTTGCTTACATAAAATAAAAAAAATAGGCATTTTAGCATCACTTTAAAAATTATTTTTGCTGGTTATAACACATTTATAGCATTCCAGACTATAGAGATCTTTTTGAGTCAGGCTTTGGAGAATTTCCATATTTTCAGAGTAATGCCTTCTGAGTTTCTCTCTCTTTCTCTCTCTCTCTCTCTATTTGGTACTGGGGATAGAACCCAGGGGTGCTTAACCACTGAGACACATCCACAGCCCTTTTCTTCTTTTTTTTTTTTTTTGTATTTTATTTAGGGATGAGGCCTTATCAAATTGCTCAGGGCCTCACTGAGTTGCTGTGGCTGGCTTTGAACTTGAAATTCTCCTGTTTCAGCCTCTCAAGTCACTGGGATTTCAGGCATGCGCCATTGCACCTGGCTCTGTCCCTGTCTCTTTGATTATAAAAAGTTATAAAGAAATAGGATTATGAGTAAACTCATATTGTTAGTTACTTTCTTTGAAGTGGATCTGTCTCATTAATCAGTGTTTCACTATGTGTCAGTGTTTGGCACTTAGAAAGCAACAACAAATTTTTGTTTAACCAGCGAATACTCTTAAAATACAGTTTTTCAGATAGCACCAGTACTATCTTATGTATACTCCATTTTCTTCTTTTGGGCTCGAAGAATTTCACTGGGAGGCTTTTTGGTTTTGAAAATAATTCCTCACAGAGATATGATTATTGTGTTCCAGATAAGCTATATAATCCTGTAAAAAATATTTGAGGCTAGTTTGGTAGACTGAGTCTACGAGTCTATATTGTCTCCTATTATCTTCTCTTCTTTCATACTTAGGCAGTTTTATTAAACATTACATGATACTTTATTCATGGGTCTATTGTTTCTGCAAACTATATTTCCTTCCTTTTAAAACTGAGATTTTCATCTTTCATATAAATGTTATCAATTATTGATCAAATATTATCAATTGTTGTACCTATTATGCAACTAACATATTGTATGTGACTTATAGTCATGGATTTTATTTCATACAGATACAGTTCTACTGAGGAAGCTCATAGGAACATGTGGGTTGGCATGTTGACCAATTCATGATCTTTCAGGAGGGCTGCTACCTAGGATAATGATGCTGAGCAGGGCAAATAGGTCTTCTGCTTTAGTGAAATTGGCCAGGGGTAGGAAAAACTGGCCTTTGATGAACCTGGGTCCCAACTAGTCACCACAGCAGACCATTATCAGATGTGGTCCTGCTAGATTCTCTGAGCTTTCAAAAGAAGCTAGAAATTCAAGATCTTAGATAATATTTCCTGATTTTTCAAAGGGAATGGCAGAGATATAGCACCTCATCTTCCTGATGAATTATTAAATTTCAGAATAATCATAGTATTTAGGATCGTGATGGTGATTACTAGAAGAAACAGCTAAATGTGACTGTTGGGAGCAGGAGTGGGGGTCTGGGAGGTAGGGAAGAGGTTCACTGTTTCTTGTGATAAGCCTTTGGTATTACTTGATTTTAAGCTGCATGAATGAACTTAATTAAAAGTAATTAAAAATACCACTGAATAAGCTTTAGAGGATCTGAAGTGTTTTTGTGTGTTTTTATAGGGCAGGTAAGTTTATTGAGAGGCTCAGAGAATATAGCTTTGTTAGGGCTGCCAAGTGGTAGAGCTGGGACAGAACCCAGGTTTTCTGAGCCACTAGTTCCAGGGTTCAGTCCAGGACTCCATACTGCCCCAGTCCAGCACCAGCTTCTTAAGGGGTGCACTCCCCAATATCTACACCCTCCTTGTGCACATCAGCACCTGAAATGGAGGAGAATGTGAATCCTGACTTGTCCCTAACCTTCACTAACATCTGAGAGGCTCACCATGACCCGTTTTTAAAAATCCACTGACCAAGATACACCTGTTTCAGTTCCTAACTGCTATATAGTACCCTCAGGATGAGGGGCTTTAAATAACCATTTTATGTAGCTTTCAGTTGTGGGTCAGGATTGTGGAAGGGCTCAGCTGGACAGTTTTCCTGTGGTCTGCAGTCATCTGAAGCTTCTACCACATTGGGCATCCAGGACCCGTCAGCCACTGATTGGCACTTGATGCTGGCTGTTGACCACAGCACCTTTGTTGGCTTCATTAACATGGTGTTGTCAGCGGGAGAGGTCATCTGGAATGCCCAGGAAATGGGATCTTTTATTATATGGTTTAGAAGCTACTTCCCACAGGAAGACTTGGCCAATTTCCCTCAGCAAGGAGTCTTTCCTTCCTCTGAATTAAATCACCATCGCAGTTCCTAAAAATCCATCTTATGGCACCATTGCTTTCAATTTTGCTCCATAATTGTCTTATGTACCTGGGCTCTGGGCCCCCACGATGTGCTGCATAATAACCATTGAATAAATATTTGCTGAACGAAACAATGATTCCATGATAACTCAAATAGTAGTCCTGACACAAAAATGCATGTCCACTCTGATCCCTTTTCCTTTTCCTTCCCAATTCTCATGTTTAAAAAAGGAAAGAAACCAAGGGCTGTCTTATGAGGAGTCACAGTATAGACAATGCGGCTGTCTCCTGTGTTTACTGCTACTCTGTGAGAAAGAAAAGGCACAGAGGAGAAGTGAAACACCGTGTCATTTACAATTTGATTAAAAACCTTCTCCTTTTTCCTTTTATGTTTAAGCCCTGCAATTTTAATATCTCCCTTTTGTCAGAGAGGAAGATGGATCAAGCAGCTGTTACCAATGTAGTTCCTTGATTATCCTTCCAGCCACACCAGGGTCTTGCTGTTGTGCCTTGGGGTCTTTATTTTTTTTTTTACTCCTTTCTGCTAGAATGTTCTCCCACCTCACCTACTCCTCCTAGCACAGAATCCTTAAGTGTATGCTCCCAAGCCACTTTCTCGAAACAGGCAACCCTGTACCACCCCCATTTAAAATTGTTCTCGAAGTGACCCAGCCTGACATGCAGCAGAGAAGGCCCCTACCTGGGGCCTCTGGGAGACAGGAAGGCTCCACAGTACACGTCTGGCCTATGAAATGTCTGAAGCAGATTTTCTCCACTTTGATTTTTTTTAAGCTTCTGAATGGAAGTACCAATAAGAGAAATGTTTTATAAAAAAACAAAAACAATCAAAACCCATCTGGCAGAATAGTGGCTACCGAAAAGGTAATGTGAGATTGCTTATGAACTCCCCAGACAGAAGCTAATTCTTTGGGTTTAATAACTGTAGGGCCAAGAGGTTTATATAGTGTTCATTAACACCTCTGGAGGAACACTTACAAACGAATCTGGTCAAAGCCTAGCTTTTTTTTTTTTTTTTTTTGATAAAGAATAATCTTTGGAGATTATTTCTGATCACCAAGGGAGACTGTCAGGACATTTTTTCCTAGATTTGGAAATGGGGCAGAAGGATTACTGGTGTCCGAGCTGAGGCCTCGGAGCAGGTCTGCCTGGTCAATCCCAGTCCCTGATGCTGATTCTCTGGGGCTGCAGAAGGGAGTGCACCTTTGAACAATTTGCTTATGGAAAAGAGCAATGATAAGGATGCTTGCCCAATAGGAATCTACATGGATTTTTGAAAAGATTAAAACCACAGTGTATTTAATGAAAGGTAAAATCAAAGACTCTGGTGAGTGTCACTGGGAAAAAATAAAATCGCACCTCCTCCCTATGGCCCACCTTTATCTCATTCTCTATTTTTTTTTTTTTTAAGAAAAACCACCTGTTGTCTCCCAACATTCTTTACAAATTACATTGTAATGCCTGTTGGCTTTTAGTCCTGCTAAAATGGAAGCTCCATAGGGGCAGAGGTTTTTGATCTGATTTGTCATGTTGTATCCCAAAGCGCTACAACGTGCCTTGCCCATAGTATGTGCTTCATAAATGCTTCTGGAATGGAAATATCCTTAGGTATAGGCCAGTGACTTTCAAACTTTTTTGACCTTGATCCAAAATAAGAAAGGTCATCTTTTTTTTTGCGGGGGGTGGGGTACGGGGGATTGAACTCAGGGGCACTCAACCGCTGAACCACATCCCCAGCCTTATTTTGTATTTTATTTAGAGTCAGGGTCTCATTGAGTTGCTTAGTACCTTGCTGGGCTGTTGTTGAGGCTGGCTTTGAACTCATGATCTTCCTGCTACAGCCTCCCAAGGCCCTGGGTTTACAGGTGTGTGCCACTGTGCCAGTCTGGTAAATGGCATCTTGAAATATAATTGAAACTAAAGGATCATGAAACAATACTTACCTTATTAGATGTCATGCCTTCTAATACGTTCTAACCTCTTCTATTTCAGTTTTCAAAATTATTGAGGCTACCCATGGATTGACTGCACCACCTGTAGAATGAAAAGCTTTGACATAAGACCCTGAAGATTCTGCTACCACAAATCAACAAATGGGAAATGGAAGTGTGTGTCGGGGGAAGGTCAGGCAGATTACTTTTAACTGACCACTACTCCGGAGAGCAGTGGATGTAGAAATGCATTCACATGTCATTTCTTTTTTTTTCTTGGGTTAAAAGTGATCTCTGCTGCCAGGGGAATTGAGTTATTTCAAAAGCAAAGCACTCTAAATGATCCTGCGAACTGATAAATGATCATCGTAAAGTCTCGGGGAGAGTGGGTTGACATCTGCTGTTGATAATTCAAAGCAGGAGAATTAGGTGAGGAGGCAGAGGGAGAGCATTTAGGAGGGAAAGGTGACTATTATGGAAGGAAAACACTTGAACCAGTTTTGTTGAAATTGGAGAGTAGCTGTTTCGTGAGGGTATTATAGAATTACGTGGGCGATTATAGTAATAGATGTTTACCAGAAAGATCTGATTTGAAAGATGAACTCCAGGATGCTTTTGCTGACTTGTAAATACATCACTTATCTCAGTTCTTTATCTTCTTGTCTCTTTTCCTCATCTAACCTTGTGCCTCCCTACCGCTTCCTTCACTGTTCTCACTGTTATTAGAAAAACAGAGACAGGAACCTAGGAACTGGAACGCCTTATGTCTCAAATAATAATATTGTTATTAGTGGGCTAGATGGATTATGGCCACAAGCTGGGATATTTTAACAACCTAACATCAGTGATTTGGAAGGATTTTTGTAGCAGCATGACTTAGTATTAAATAGAATGATTTCACTGATGTTGATTAGTTCTGTGCATATAAATTAATGAGGCAAAAACCTAAGCTCAGATTTATTAGTGTAGTTTCCTAATATGAGTTATGAAATTATTTTTTATTTCCTTTGAAGGAAGCTTTTATTTAAAAACAAATGAATAAGGCCTTTTATGTAATCTACTTTGAAAAAAAAACCCAGACAAAAATATCTTAAGTAACAAAACTCCAAAATCACAACATGATTTGAAGAACTAGACCTTGGCCTTCATCATGCCTGGTTGTTAGAGCACAGCTTTCCCTGAGGGGCCTGTAGAAGCTCAAGGTTGGGGATAAGTGTGTTAAGAAACCCTGCATTTGCATTTGACCAACGCAAACTAATTCTAGTCCCAGGAAGGAAAGTGACTTTATAAGAAGGTTCTGGAATTCAGAAAGAGACCCAGGGACCCTAGGCTTTAGGAGCTGGGCTTCATTAAGGACTTTGCCCCAAACACACACAAGCACACCCACACATTTGTGCCTGGGTCAGTTGGGCTTCTTGCACCCCACCACAGAGGGTCTTTTTCCATGTCAGCACTCTGGATTTACCTCCTCTCCAGATGTAGGAGAGCTGCTGGCCTTTTTTTCTAGCAGAAAAATCTCAGGGAAGCTACATTGTTGGTCTGGCTGGAGTCCCTCAACTTGAAGTAGGAGAAGAGAAACAAGTGGATTTTTAATTATTTTATTATTATTAATTATTATTATTATTATTTTTATTTTCACAGCTTTTCTGTGAAGCCAAGGAATCACAGTAAACATTTTTGGAGAATAGATATCATACTTTATTCATGTTCAGTGGGTCTCTAGAACCTAGTATGAGAGTAGTACATAGTAGATGCTTCATAAACCAGTTTTTGAATTACAGACTTTAAAAATGGGTTAAAGGGATACATTTTACATTGGGGATATTTTACCACAGTTAAAAAAAAAATCTAATATCCATCTTACTGTCCATTTCTCAAAACTAGCATATGCCATAATGTCTTGTGATTTCTAGAGATCTAATCCCAAAGTTAGTTCTTTGAGGACAGAATAAAAAGCTGTTTTAGCAGTCACATGTAGCAGATTTCACCTTGCAGATCTTAACAAAGATTTGAAATAAAAATGTTACAGTTTGGAAGATAACCATGTTCTGGGGGCTAGGTGGAAATATCTGAATATTGAGAGCACACATCTTTTGGATGTGTATTGAGGAACACTGGAAGTCAGTTTTTCTATTGGTGTTAGAATGCTGTAACTAATGGCACACAGCTAAACCTGGAATTGTTGTTCATTTCTGTATTCCCAGCACTATGTGTCTGACATATAGTGAGGGTTGAATAATGCTTGTTGAATAAATGATTAAATTCCTTGGCATGGGAGCTAAACCATCTATCAAATTAGTCACCTTTAAAAGTCAACAAAGATTTTTGAGCCTGTAGATCCAGCCAGAGAGTGACAGAAACTTCACTTTTCAGGCTAACTCATGTATTAGTTTAGCTTTGAATCATACCTAAGCTGTTATCTTCAACAGTTTCTTTTTTATTGCCTCAATTTAGTCTCACCGTCTACAGTAGGCTGATTAAATTCAAGCCTCGGGTTAGTCATCTCTTCATTGTATCCGTGCCCTTTACTAAGTAACCTTGCAGTGTTCTCCACACTGGCAAACATTCAGCTCCACCTTTGACACTAGTCATCTCTTCATTGTATCCGTGCCCTTTACTAAGTAACCTTGCAGTGTTCTCCACACTGGCAAACATTCAGCTCCACCTTTGACACTGGCTTTAGTCACATGACTTGTTTTAGCCAATGGAGTGTTAGCTGTTGCAAAGCTGGTAGATGATCTTTGGCAATTGCTGGGAGAAAAAGCCTGGGTTGATCCACTGGGAGATGAGGCATGTGGAGCAGAGTCACGCTGTCCTATTTGTCCCAGCCAACAGCCTTCTGGATCAGCCACAGGAGACAAGAAGAAATGCTCCATAAAGCCTAACCCAGCTCAGAAGTAATGCTTATTCATGGGCGTGAGTGATGCTGTAACTATTGCATTCTGCTCTTTCCATTCTCTGCTTCCAAACGTTTCTCAGATTTTCCCTTTTTACTTTCCAGTAGTCGTCACCTCTGTTCAGGACCTTGGAAATATCTAGATTTTGGCACGGTCGTTCTACCTTTCAGCATCCAGCTGTTCACATTTGAATCCATTCTGCATGGATGATTTCGAGCATAAACCATAGATCATCACTTGTCTCAGAAACTTTTGCTCTTCCCTTGTGACCTATTACATCAAGTCCAAATAACTTCATGCTCACATTTTGTCTTGTTCCAGTTCCATACTCTCTATTGTAAACTTAGTTTCCAAAAGCCACAAACTATTAATCCTTTCCTCTAATTAGGCTGGCATTATTATTTTCCCAACACATTGGTTAAATTCTTATATCCATGCCTTTAATCATAATTTCCATTCTTAAATGCCCCATTGCTCTCCCCTGAGCATGAGACAAATCCCACGATGGGGGATATTATAAAGATTCTTTGCTCCCAACCCATCTGCCCCAGAGGTGGCACAGGCTAGGAAAGAAAGGGCAATTGTTTGGCTTCATTATCTGAAATTTAAAGTTGTTTTGGAGAGTTCCAGATGATTTGATGAAATGCAACTTGGTAAAAAACATTTGCAGTGGAGAATAGTTTAATCAGCTAGACCATTTGTTTGAAAACGAATCCCAATTACTAGACTTCCCTGTGTTAATAATTTTGGTATTCCAAGAATTTTTAAAGCATTTCTAACTATTCTTTTTTTTTAAATTATAAGGTTAAAGTGTAAGCAACTGTTACCCTTCCATGTTTGTAAGATTCTGGAACAACGGAAAGGGAGAGTAATAGGATATTTATAAATCAATAAATAATTGCTGAGTGGTGAGGAATTGAATTAGTTGGAACAATCCCTGCCCTCCATTCTATGAAAAGGGGAAACACAGTTAAACAAGTAGAGCACACACCATCAGTTTAGAAAAACTGTGTAGTCAACAGTTTGCAGAGGAAAAGTCTCTAATCTAAACTTGAACATTTGGTTTCTTTTCTTACTTGTTTATTTTTTTCTTATTAGATAAGCAATATACGTTTATGATATAAAAGTCAGAGAGTCAGAGAAACAGAAGGATGTAAAAAGTTGCCCATATCCTACTCAGTAGGTGCTGAGAGCCACGTAGGGACAATTATTATCCCATTAGTACAAATCCTTAAAAATCCTGTCCTAGGGCTGAGGTTGTGACTCAGTGGTGGAGCACTTACCTAGCACATGTGAGGCACTGGGTTCCATCCTCAGCACCACATAAAAATAATAAAAAAAAAAAATAAAGGTATTGTGTTCAACTACAATTAAAAATATTTTTTAAATTCCTGTTCTATGTATATTTATTTGATATCTGTAAAATGATTCCATAAATTAGTTAATACTGAACATGGCTTATCTACAGCTAAATATAATTTATTAAAGTAAATGATAATACTTTGTTGCTAAAAATTAGTTTGTTCCAGTTGATCCTTTATTCCTGGGTTATTTCAATGAGTTCTTACTATTTGTCCTTTTTTTTTTGTTGTTGTTCCTTTAGCTTGTTTCAAATGATCTAGGAATTAATGGCTGGTGCTTAATAGCTACTCAATAAATATTTGAGAGAAAGAATAAATACATGAGTAATCCCCAATTGTTGGGAGTTCATGTTTTTCTATTCAACTCCACTATTGCTGGAGAGCATGCATATAATCTTACTGAAGAGCCACTAACTTATGGGGAACTATAATGACATATGGTATCTATTCCAAATGCATGTGTGTAGAGTGCATTGGTAAAGAAATATGTATATGAATCTGTAGAGCCAAACAAAACTTCACAGTGGAGATGAGAATTGAACCCAATTTAGAAAGAATGAGCATTTTTCAGTGAATAGCTGGGGAAAACAGAAATTAAGAGTGGAGTTAATTAGGGGCGTCTTCCTAGATGAGGCAAGTCTGAAACAGAAGGTGAAGAGGGATATAGATTATAGAGGAAAGGCAGACGGTTACTTTAGGGTTGTCAGGGGGTCGTTCAAGGTAGGTACAGCCGTAGGTGAGGCATAATAAGAAATTAGCCTAACTATAGTAGAAGAATTGGGTCGGAAGGTGATGAGCTATACATTTACAGGAAACTGTACTGATTTTTCCTAGTAATTTGTGGGAGGTTGTAGGGCTTGGTGCCCAGAGTTAGAAATTTCACTCATTAGATTTGCTAAGAAGTCCAAAGTAAAAGCAAGCAATCCCAGCTGCTGCCTAGTCACATATACCCATGTACCAGAGTGCCAGGGAAGGCAGATGTGAGGTCCTGGGCTCAGGTTACGGTCTGAGCAAACTTATAAGGAATTCAAAGAGACTCCTGGCTATTTTTGTGATAAAAGCTGTAGATGGCTATTTTGGAGGAATCATTTATGCATTCTACTAGACGATTGTTTTGTAGAAGGCCATTTGAAATGCTCTCTCAAGCAGCTGCAGTTTATGATCCATGGAACCATGCTGATAGAAACAAGAGGAGTAATTTGCTCTACAAACACCAACATTAGGCCCGTTGGCATGCTTGTGTAACAGCATGCGATAAAGCAGGGACTTTGAAGAAAGTCCTCAGACAGGGCATCCTGATACTGTTGTTGAAGTCGAGGTAAATGAATGTCCCAAAAGGAAAGAAGCCTCTGGTGTGCTCTGAAATATTTTTTTAAATATTTTTTTTTTTAGTTATAGTTGGACACAATACCCTTATTTTATTTATTTACTTTTGTGTGGTGCTAAGGATCCAACCCAGCGCCTTGCACATGCTAGGCAAGTGCTCTACCGCTGAGCCCCAACCTGTGATTGAGACCTGAAGTAACATCTGGAGGGTGCCAGGAGGGAGTAGACACCCATGAGCTGTGGGAACCGTTTTCTGTTTGTGGGCTGCATTTCATTTCTTTCACTGTTGGTCTCAATCAATTTAATAAAGATTATTTATAGGATTAAATTAATCTTTTAAGAATCATTCCATTTCATTTTTTAAAAAAATCTAAGGAATGGTAACAAAAAGTATCCCCATTGGTATTACTCCTGAAATATATTCAAAAGATCATTAATACTAACAATGTTTTTTCCAACTACAGATTCATAGGCCCAGTGGTCTCCCAAGCAGCTTCTCCAAGATGGAAAACCCATGACCTATACTGAACTTGACCCCTTTGCTTCCCCAACCTTTTATTTTTGGCTTTCTTTGTTGTCTTTAATGGCCCTCTCCCCAGTACACATGTAAATACATACAAATCATCAGCAAGTACTATTGATTTTGCCTTCAGTAGGAGCTTAAATTTGGCCACTTCTTGCTACCTCCTTTACCAACATCCTCTTTTACTTGGATTGTTGGTCCAAACCACTGTCATCTTTTTCCTGGACCACTGTGATAGCCGCCCAGCTCTGTCTCCACTCTTGCCCTCCTGGATCCTATTCTCCATGGAGCATTCAGTAATCTAAAATTCATAAATCAAATTATATCACCACCACACATGAATAATAAACATTGGTATGCTACTTATTATGTGTCCGTCACAATTCCAAGGGCATTCCATACACATCTTTTATTCAACATGCTCCAGACCAGAAGAATTTCTGATTTTGAATTTTGGAATATTTGCATACACATAATGAGATGTCTTAAAGGTGGGATCCAAGTCTAAAAATGAGATTCATTTACATTCCACATACATCTTATACACATAGGCTGAAGGTAATTTTATATACTATTTTGTGTGCATCTGTGTTTTGACTGCAGCCCATCACATGAGTTCACAAATTCCAGTTGCTTCACATCTTTGCTAGAATTGGTCCTCAGTCTTTCTAATCGTAGGCCTCTTAGTGAGTGTGGTTGCTCATTGTAGTTTTAATTTTTATTTCTCTGTTGATGTTGAGCAGTCTCTGTGTGCTTATGGGCATGGGTGAAGATTCTCATGTGAAGTGTCTGTTCAGATCTTTTGTTCAGGGTGGGGAAGGGAGTATTTTGTTTTTCCTACTGATTGATAGGATAATTATTTTTATTTTGTATAGAATTATTTTAATATATATAATATACATATCACACATGCTATATATATGTATATCTCCTATTTACCCCCATTAATTGATTTGCCTTTTCATTCTGAAAACTTTTGAACATATTTTAATTTTGATGATGTTCAGTTTGTTGATTTTTTGTTAAAGTTTTCTGTTTTAAGTTTTTCCTATCCCAAGATCAGAGGCTATTATCTTGTGTTTTGCTTTTCAAGCTTTATAGCACTAGCTTTTATATTTGGACCCAAAATTTAATATTGAGTTTTTTAATTTATGAAAATGGTGTCTCTCTCTTTCAGTTTTTCTTTAATTTCTGTTAGCAATATTTTGCAGATATCATTGTAACAGTCTTGCACATCTTTTGTTAAATTATTCCCAATTATTTTATGGTTTGGAGCTGTTGTACATAGTTTTGCATTTAAATTCTGTTTTACAATTGTTTGCTGCTCATGTAGAAATACAACTGATTTTTGTACATTGACCTCGCATTCTGTCCCACTTAGGAAATTTACTTGTTAGTTGTAATCATTTTCTTTCTTAGACCATTTCAGATGTCTACAAGGACAATCATGTTTTCTATGAACAGCAGAGGTTTTGTTTTCTTTCTTTCCAAGAAACATGCATTTTATTTCTTCAATTTGCTTACTGCACTGGCCAAGACCTCCACTGCAATGTAAATAGAATCGTGGGGTGGCTAAATGTATTCCTAAGTATTTCATTCTGTTTTGATTATTATAAATGAAATTGTTTTCTTAATTACCTCTTCACTATAAAAAAACCACTGGTCCTGGGCTTTCCTAAGTTGAGAGATTCTTGATTACTGAATTCAACCTTTCATTATACATCCATTCAGATATTCTGTTTTCTTGAGTCACATTCGGCAATTTGTTTACCGACAGGAATTTGCTCATTTCGTCTAAGTTATCTGGTTGTTGGCATCCAATTATTGCTAGCATTCCCATATAATGCTTTTTGTTACAGAAATGGACACAGAAAAGTGTCAGTAGTCTCAGTAGTAATGTCCCCACTTTCATTTCTGGTATCATTAATTTGAGTTTTCTCTTTTTTTTCTTGGTCTAGCTAAAGGTTTGTCAATTTTGTTGATCTTTCAATTTGATTTATGAATTTTAGATTACTTAATGCTCCTTGGAAAATAGGATTTTGTTGATTCTATTATTTTTTTCAAGGAATTTGTGAATTCTGTTTAAGTTGTCAAATTTTTGACATAAAGTGCTTTGTAATATTTTCTTTGTTCCCCTGTTAGTATCTGAGTATTTGCAACAATGACCTATCCCGTTTCTACTTTTACTTATAGTTTCTAGATTTTTTTTTACTTAAGTGTTAATAGGAATGTGTTAGTTTATCACTATACTCAGAGACTATTTTTGCCTCTGTTAATTTTTTCTGTTGTTTATTTTCTATTTCATTGATTTTAGCTTTTATCTTCATTATTTCCATCCTTTCATTTGTTTTGGTTTTAATTTGCTTTTCTATTTTCTAACTTCTCAAGATGAAATTTTAAGTTGTCGGTTTGTAGGTCTCTCTTCTAATATTAGCATTTAAAGCTATCACCTTTTCCTTCAAGTTTTATTTTCACTACATCTCATACATTTGGATTTAATATTTTAATTATTATTAAGTTAAAAATGTTTTCTAATACCCCTTTTATTTCTTCCTTGACACATAGATTATTTATAAATGTGTGTTTAATTTCCAAATATTTGGTGGATTTTCTAGATGTGTTACTAAATTCTAATTTAATTCCATTCTGATCACAGCACAGTCTCTGTAAGATTCTATTGTATTGATATTTCTTGGAATTTATTTTATGGTTCAGCGTATTATTTATATTCATGATTATTTCACAAACACTTGAAGATATTGTTTAATGTAGTGTTGATATTGTCAAGTTGATTGATAGTAGTGTTTAGACAACATCTACATGGTAAATGTATTTTTTTTCGTTTTCTTTAATCAATTACTGAGAGTGGAATTAAAACCTCTAAAGATAATTGTCCATTTTTCTATTGGGTTTTTTAAAAATTCTGTGTCTGCTTTATATATTTTAAAGTTCAGATATCATTACATTTAGAATTTTGTCTTCTTGATGAATCAACCTTCTTTTTATGTCTCTGTCTTTGGTATCAGTGCTTGTCTTGAAGTCTATTTTCTTCTATAGCTACTATAGCGTTCAGCATTTTTTTTTCCATTTCTCCACATTTTTAAAACTTGTGCCATATAGTTGTCCAGTGGTGGGACTTGTTACGTATTAGTACATGCATACACTAGAACAATATAATTTGAGCCACCAGCTTTTTAATGCTTATCCTTTGCACTATCTCTTTTCATTCTATTTCTTTCAAACTGACACCTTATATATATTTATTGCACACAGATAATGTTGGAGCTGATTCTTTCAAAAATGTACTTGACAGTATTTTTCCTGTACTTGGAGCTTTAGTCCATATTTCTTTGGGAATTTATTTATTTATTTTTCCTTTTATTTTTATTTTTTTTTAAATGATGAATTGGAGTTTATTAAAATTTTGAACTCTTGTTTTTCTTTTTTTTTAAATTTTCTTTTTTTTTATTGGTTATTTATTGGATCATTTGTACGTGGTAAGACAATATAGTATCACTCTTAGAGACTACCTTGTCAAATTCCTTCTAATTATTATTTTTTAAATTTTATGTGCATAAAAATTCTCTGTCTTCCAAGGTCTTAGAAATAAAATAGAACCAGGGTATCTTTTTTTAAAATAGAAAACAAGAAAAACACTTTAATGAGAATATTTTTTTACAGTCTAATTATTATTTTTTATTGGTTGTTCAAAACATTACAAAGCTCTTGACATATCATATTTCATACATTTGATTCAAGTGGGTTATGAACTCCCATTTTTACTCCGTATACAGATTGCAGAATCACATCGGTTACACATCCACGTTTTTACATATTGCCATACTAGTGACTGTTGTATTCTGCTATCTTTCCTATCCTTTACTATCCCCCCTCCCCTCCCCTCCCAGAACCAGGGTATCTTATGAGAGTGTTTCCCTGCGTTGGTCCAGAAAATCATTTGCATCTGTCTCAGACTGTTTGATCTTCCTGCCAGCCTTCCTTCCTCCATATCTATTTATTACTGAGTCTATTGCAGATACTTTGCTGGAATCTAAGGAGAGAGAGATAAAAAGTGTTTGAAGCACCCACAATCCAGATACTTAAATAAATGCAATAAAATATGGTTAACGTCTTGGATTGAGTTTAGCTGTGGAAACAGATAGAATGGACCTGTAGCTCAGCAAGATTGGGGAGAGGGAAGATGTCAGGGAGGCTTTATGGAAGTGGTGATGGGGGGCAAAGTTTTGAAGTGGAGGTAGAGTCAAAGGACCTGGAATAGCTAAAAAAAATACTTCAGGGGGCTTTACTTATAAAAATTTGGGCACCTAGGGGATCTCAGAACCTCAAGCAGGGCTCATTGTGCTTGGGATTTGGGATTTGAGGCAGAAACTTTAGGGAAACGTAGAGAACAGGTTGGTAGGGATTAGTTATACCAGGAGAGCCTGCCATCCAATTGCTATGAACCATTTTCCTTTTTGAATTTTAATTTTTTCAAATCTCTAAAGCAATACATATTTATGGTCAGAAAAGAAAAAGTGAAGAGAATTATACCACCCACAATCTTGCCACAAAACTTCTTTTAAGAAGTTGTAAATCCTTCCAGATCTTTATGTACATATTTTTCTTTAATAAAAAAATTGCACATTACTTACTATTTTATAATTTGTTTTTGGTTCAGTTATGATTTTAGAAACATTGTTACCTGTTTATAGATATTCTTTTGAAAGATTTGTAATGTTTTAAAAGAATGTCTTATTTTTTCAGTTATACCATCATTATTAAAACATTCCTATATGTTTATATGGTTGTAAACATATTTGAATATTGGACACTTCAATTGTTTTCAATGTTTTGCTATTTAGAAATAGGTTGTAGATGAGCATTCTTTCTTGCCCATATAGTTAATTATTTATCTGAGTCCTCGTCACTAGGTTTATTGAGTCTCAATCTTAAGATGACAGGCTTATAAAATGAACATACCTGGAAAAATTAGAAAGCAATGGGAGACCGTGCATGACCTTTTTCCTGTGAATCATCCTTGATTGTTGCAAGACCCTTAGTGATGACTTTTCTCATATTCTGCCTCAGTACTGCATCTGATTTTCTCAAACCTACCATCTGCAGATGGAATGAACAACCTCATGAGGAGGTGATGGAGCAGATTTAATTCTGTTTAACAGACTCGGGCCTCTGAGGGCCAGGGAGGCCATGAGGGATTCCTCAGGAAGCTCAGTCTGGAGAAGGATGCATCATTACCCTCATTAAATGATGGGAGCACAGCATGTTGGAGACTTGGATGTGCAGTTCAGTGTGGCAGGTCAGATGGGGTTGGGATTTCCTGGAGAAGATGCCAGGCACAGGAGGACCACCTAGCTGGGCCGCTCTAGAGAACAGACAAAGAACAGATGCAATAGAGATTTGGAGTAGAGTTAAGCCAAATAGTACCTAAGATGTTTTCTATGCTGTAAATGTATCCTCTAAAATAATCAACTACGTAATAGGCACTTTGACTTGCATCAGATCAATTAATCCTCATAATCCTTATGAGAAAATAGATGGTATTTGCATTTCCACTGGTTGATGAAAAAACAATGGAGACAACTTCAATCATGGGAGCAGCTCTTCGTGCAGTGCAGTAAGCTACCTCTGAGATAGGATAAGCAACAGAGGTTCACATTGTAACAGATAAAGGAGTTGTGATCTAAACTCCACATTTTATCACTGCATCATATCACTGTTATAGTCTGGATTGCAGAGCAGGTGGGGTTTCCTTTTCCAACAATGTTCATGAAATAAACATTCATGGAGACTCTACTATAGAATCTCTGTGTCAGGAGCTTTTACATAAATTATCTAATTTAATGCTTGAAGCATTCAATGAGAGGCACAGAAAGCTGGGCTTCCCTGTCCAGGTTAAATAATGTGGTCAAAGGCACATAACTAAAACTTGATGGAGCAGGAACTTTAACTGACACCGGCGATCACCTGTGCCTTTGTCAGTGGCCCAGGTCATTTATCATTTCATCCACATTTCCTCTGATCCATGTCAAAGTCTTCCAGGTTAGAAGTGTGGTCCGTTATCATGAACAATTCTGTTGCATGATTCCAGCTACCTGTACAACTGAGCCAGACTGTGAAGTTCCTACCTATTCAGTGCTTGCTCTGAAGATGACTGCCTGTTAGAATTTAGGACATGACAGTTCATAGGCCTCAAATTGGGCCAAATTAGGAATGTCCCTTGGTCCTAGGTCCCAAAGGGTGGATTCCTGAGTACCAGTTTGACTATTCCCCTGCTTTTCTATTTACCTATCAAGTGACATCATGGTTTCCTGTCAACAGAGAAGGGAGGGATAGTTTGGGGGTGGCAAGGAAAATAATGAAGGGCAGGTGAAATCATAGAGCTAACAGACAAAAGTCACTATTGCTTCCATTCACATTTTATCCTCTATTTCTTTCTTAGCTTATAGATAGCTGCTATATGGAAAGAATACACTCAGTGAAATGAAATAACAGATGTCACTAAGAAACTAAAAATAAAAATCAGACATAAACAATCTTATTTCATTGAAATGGTTAGCTGAGCTCCTAAGAATGGTGATGAGGCCATTTTTGGATTCCTGCCCTGAAATGAACCAGGAGAAGAATATTTAAGAAAAATGAAGAGGATATTTGGCATACTGAGCAACAGATCTTCTTCCGGCTCAGGGATTGGAATGAAAATTGGCATGATCATGTTGTAGAAGATACAGAATTAAATGGAGAATTAAAATAGAATTTTCAAAGAATATATGTTAGGGGAATAAAAGGCTAATAGTATTTATATTTGTAGGAAAATGGTGGGAGTAAGTCAAGGAATCCAAAGGTGAAGCGAAACTTCAAGTAGAAAGGGAAAAATACCATTTAAGTCTCAATATTTGTAAATAAAAGAAAACAAATGAAAAGATATCAGAAGTCAGCAAGATTTAATGGGAATATAAAGTTGGTTTCATGGAAGCAAAGCCCTTTCACTGGTAGGAAACAGTTACTGAGAGCTGACTTAACGGTAGAGTGCCCGTCTCCTGCCAGCTGTATTTAGCTGTGTTTTTCCTCTTGGCTTATACCTTGTACCCTGGATCTGCAGGAAGCCAGCACTGTCCCAGAGTTGTGGAGGGTGGGCCAAGATTAGAATTTAGATTGTCTTTTAATATATTATGCTGATTCATAGGGAAGAACAAAGATTCTGAGGACACACATTGGAATTTAGCTATGGGAGATGAGTAAGAAATATTAAATTGACTCCAACAACTTGAGTCAGTTTGGAAACTCCCAGTCTCTTAGGATAAAGTATATAATCCTATTTAGAAATTCCTAGTGTGATCACAGATGCGACATTGGTTCTTTTCATGGAACCCATTAATTAAAAAGTCCATAATCCAAAGTCAAGTAAGTAGCAAGACAGTATAACAAATTCTTATTTCATTAGCTTTTCAAAATATGAATAATAACCACCAACTTACTCTAATAAACTCATAATAAATTTCCACTGGCTGCTGAAAAACAATGGAAATAACTTTAATCATGGTAGCAGCTCATGGTGGGGTGAGCTACCTCTGAAATAATTTATTGGTTCCAGCTAATTTTTAAAAAAATATTTTTTGGTTGTGGATGGATATAATCCCCTTATTTATTTATTTTTACATGGTGCTGAGAATCGAACCCAGTGCCTCACTACCTCACTACCTCAGTGGTAGAGCGCTGCTAGGCAAGCGCTCTACCACTGAGCCACAACCCCAGACCTGGTTTCAGCTAATTTTTATAGTGTGGGGTTAGTCATTAGGATAGGCTTGATGAGAAACAGATACAACTAGAATTGGGGAAATAACTATGTCCTGCATCTCTCACCATCAGAGAAATTCACCATGATTTTTCTCTTCATAGGCTCATGCCCAAATCTGGCATCTCTACAACACTTCTTTCCGTCCAACTCAGGGAGGCCAAGTGTCCATCGCCCTCAGCTCTCACTGGATCAATCCTCGAAGGATGACAGACCATAACATCAAAGAATGTCAAAAATCCCTTGACTTTGTGCTAGGCTGGTTTGCCAAACCCATATTTATTGATGGTGACTATCCCGAGAGCATGAAGAATAACCTTTCATCTCTTCTGCCTGATTTTACTGAATCTGAGAAAAGGTTCGTCAAGGGAACTGCTGACTTTTTTGCTCTTTCCTTTGGACCCACCTTGAGTTTTCAACTATTGGACCCGCACATGAAGTTCCACCAATTAGAATCTCCCAACCTGAGGCAACTCCTTTCTTGGATTGACCTTGAATATAACCACCCTCAAATATTTATTGTGGAAAATGGCTGGTTTGTCTCAGGGACCACCAAGAGAGATGATGCCAAATACATGTATTACCTCAAAAAGTTCATCATGGAAACCTTAAAAGGTAGGATTTGGGGTAAAAATATTCATTTCTTGTCAAAATCCATGGGGGACACAATCCTTAAGATTATCTGCCATATGCTGTGTTCTATTTTTAGTCATATTGTAGGAATTCATTTTGGCAATAGTAGAAATGCATTTAGGTAGTGCCTTTTCTGTTTGAGGCCTTGAAGAACTTAATTTTTATCTTCTCTCATAAGGGATAAACTGGGTTAATGTTTGAAATTACTTGATTTGCAGTTATTAATTAAGACTTTAAGTATAATAGAAATCTTAGGACATGTAGCTCTCTGTGCGTGTTCTTGAGTTTTTATTACTTTGACCGATTAAACACTTTTTTTAAAAGGGTGTATACATATTATCTGGAAGAAGTAGTAGTTCATGATTTTAAAGACCTTTTTCATTTAGGATCTGAGGTTCAATGCTAGGTGCTTAGGCAGAAAACAGATATTGGCCCTGTAGTGCACCCACTGGGAGTAAGAAACTATCCTGTCTCAGAAATCCAAATAAAAACACATTGGAGATAAGCCTATTTGTGAAGCCATTTATCTGTAGAGTTATCTAGAATCAATGAGAACCTTTTGTCAATAAGAAAAAAAAAATCATTGGTTTGCCAAACTGGGAGCATTCTACTTGGCATTTCCTTAAGTAGTGAAACCCTCAGATTCTCTCGAACCCTGAGGTGAGTGCCCAGGGAAGGGTCATGCTGCTCTTGTCCTCTCTGCCTTTTGCAGCCATCAGGCTGGATGGGGTCAATGTCATCGGGTACACGGCGTGGTCCCTCATGGATGGTTTCGAGTGGCACAGAGGCTACAGCATCAGACGTGGACTCTTCTATGTCGACTTTCTGAGCCAGGATAAGAAGCTGTTGCCGAAGTCTTCAGCCTTGTTCTACCAAAAGCTGATAGAGAAAAATGGCTTCCCTCCTTTACCTGAAAATCAACCCCTAGAAGGGACATTTCCCTGTGACTTTGCTTGGGGAGTTGTTGACAACTACGTTCAAGTAAGTCAGCTGACAAAACCCATCAGCAGTCTCACCAAGCCCTGTCACTAGTAAGTAGTGCTTCCTTCTCAGGCTCTTGACATGGTGCACTCTCCGCTCTTGGAGCCCAACAGTTCCCAGTGAGCACCTGGAGATCACCATTTGGAATGCTGCACTCTTCTCCCCAAAGATCTTCCAATCTTCATCATATGATTTAAATTAGATCCAAAGGAAAAGAATTTAAACACCTGAGTATTTAAGATTTGATAAGACAATAAAAAAAAAAACACGGTCTTTTAGTATTATGGGGTTCTAATCCTTTTTAAAACAGTTGAGCTTTTTCATAAATAAGATATGACATGGAACTCCAGAGTCTCTGAGATCTCAGTGGACCAGCTGAGAATGAGGGTACAGCTCTCCTGAGGCATAAACATGGACCACCCTCACCCCCAGACTTGCAGAAACCCCTCATCAATGCAAACCCTTCTCCAATGACTCACTGATAGAAATGCCCTTTTTAGATATAGTCACTGAAATGATATGGAAATGCTTTAAAATGATCAATCAATATTTATTGAATATCTACTTTGTAGTTAGTTAATCCTCAATGTTCTTTTTTAATTTCCCTAATTTAAAAGGGACTTATTTTCTTGGGTTTGATTGAATACTTCATTAAGTGTGTACAGAGCCTTGTGTGGTGATGGGGTCACTTGATTAGGGGGGATTGTCAGTTTAGTCACTGAAATGAGTAAAATCACCACCCTGTTTTCAAAGGAGTAATGGAGACTATTGAGATTAAGAGATGGGTACACAAACAAGGTAAAGGAGTGAACAGAACTTGAGGGTAAGTGAGCAGGGTGGGATGGTGGGGTACTACCACATAGCCTGAGAATGAAAACTGATCAAGACAGAGACACAGTTCAGTCTCCATTGTTAAGCAGTGAGATTTAGCATGTTGGATTCTTCTAGTCACTTTGTAGCTGCTATAGCTTCAAAAGAAGTATTTGGAAGAATGCTTGGATCTGAGGAAAGGTGTTCTGGTTGCAATGCATTGTTGTTTCTTTGTAAATATTAAATTGAAATATTTATAAGTAAATAAATCAACACTAGCCTTCATATGTTTTTGTTGGTTTAGATTTTTCTTACATTTTTTTTTTTCAGAATATGTAGTATGGTTTAGACGTGGTCTCAGACTCAATTCCTTTCTTCACATTTACTGAGGAATGTTGGTTTGGTGCTTTAGTGTGGAGTTGGAACGTCCCCAAAGGCCCATGGGTTAAAGGCTTGGTTTCCAACTTGGCACTACTGGGAGGTGGGGAAATGTTTAAGAGGTGGGGCCTGGTAGGAGGCCTTTAGGTAATTGGGGATGTGCCCTGGAGGAGAATAGTAGGTCTCCAGCCCTTTCCTCTTTCTCTTTTTTGTATCCTGACCATGAGATAAGCAGTTGGCTTTACCATATGCTCCCCACCACGATATCCTGTCTCACCATAGACCCAAAAGCAAAGCTGTCAATCAATCAAGGACTATAACCACCAAAACTGTGAGCCAAAAGGAAATGTTTCCTCTCCATAAGTTGATTATCCCAGGTACCTGTCATGGTGATGTCTGAGTGCAATAGGAAGAAGGCTTCTTAGCTTCAATTTGCTCAGTGTGGGCTTTCCTTCTTGCTTGTCTCCCTTCTTCCCCAGTCCAGAGCTATTTGGAACCTTCTTTCTCTCTCCATGTGGGACACAAAATGGAGCTTAAGCAGTCTCTGAGGTGGCAGAGTTGGGGCTGATAAGGAAGGAGGAGGGACAGGGACAGAGAAAGGGAAGAAGATAGGTCCTTCAGTCTCTCCTTCCTCCTGCCCTTTATTGGGGATGGGGTGAATTAGATGGTGCTTGGTCTTTATTCTGTATCTTGACTTCTCACTCACTCTCTGAAGGCATTGAGCACTGTCACTGAAGGGCTCATGTTCTCCCTGATTTCTGATAGCAGCCCAAGTCTGGCAGGTAACTCCCAATTTGGTCCTTTGTGTGTGGAGAAGTCTCATAGCCAGCATCTTCCGTAGGGAAGTGGAGGCTGTTGAAAACCATTTTACTCCTTCCCCATTTCCATGCAAAGCCTGCATCTTATTTCCTTGAGAGAGAAGAGAAACTCTGATCAGAAGCAAAAAAGTATGGCAGCAAATAGGAAAATGGGGAGAGAAGTTCCTTTTTTATAGAATCTTAATCTTACTAAGTCCCAAGTTTTCAATTCTGTGAATATTTCAAAGAAATCAACACGGGTACATTAAAATAGGTTGAAATAGGTTGGAAACCGCTGGGTGCCATGGCACATGCCTGTAATCCCAGCAGCTTGGGAGGCTGAGGCAAGAGGATTGCAAGTTCAAACCAGCATCAACAATTTAGGGAGACCCTGTGTCTAAATAAAATACCATATGGGCTGGGGATGTGGCTCAATAGTTAAGCCCCCCTAGGTTCAATCCCTGGTACCAAAAAAAAAATAGTTTGGAAACCATAACCTGGAGCCCATATATATGACACATTTTATATATGTATATAATATTAATATTTATTATAAGTATTATATATTACATAATATAAGTTTTTATAGATGTTCTACACCTAGGATGATGGGACAAAATGGGTTAATCCTGGGTGAGCCACTCACTGGTCTCAACCTCTCTGAGGATGCACTTTTAGCTTATCAGGCCCAAACCCATAATTGACTCTCAAAGCCATGGTGGATGCCAACTCCCTGGAAGCTCTCTGTGGGAACAGGCTGCAGCTGCGTTTTCTTCTTTCTGGTTTGCAGTTTGGGCTTGGCCTCATATTAGCAACTCCAGGCTAATGCCTGATTGGCATAGTAAAAGGAGGTCCTCTGACCCATCTGTTCCAAGGTGTGAGAGCATTTTCATTGACAAGCAGTGTTCTAACTTAACACGTTGACGTCCTGAGAAGTTGATGTCTAAGCCATCCAAATTCATCTTTCCCTTCCTGGCTAGTGTTTCAAACACTTAATATTTGGGGCTTGTGTTTCACTTTAATAAGTTGAAAAATAATATCCCATTGACCGTGACCTGTCTGAAGTCTGATGTTGGCTCATTCATAGGCATTGCCATTTCACTTGGACCCAACTTCTAGCTGGCAGGCTTGTTTTCCATAACCACAAAGGCTCCTAGGTAACAGAAATAAAGAATGTGCTACATACTGAGGACATGGAGCTTCTTTGACTTCAGTCCCTGTTAGGAGAAAGTTTCTTCCATAACATACTAGATACATACTTTATACCAATTCCTTCTCAAAGGTCTAATTTTATTATTTCATTTTTAAGCAAAAACGAAGTCAACAAATTAACAGCAGTTAGAAGAAATTTTACCTAAACACTCATTTCTAAATGCTGCATATTTTAAAAAAATATGATCCCAACCCCCCACCCATGCAAAATAATCATATCTTGGTCTTTCATGTTTGTTTTCAGATGGAGTGAATCAAAGCTGTTGCTTTGGATGATTCTGGCAGAAAAGTTATGAATTTAGTCATCTCAAAGCTCTATAAAAATAATGCAAAAAATTCCTTCAAGTTCTGAACACTTTTTCTTCAAAATAACATGCAAATATTTTCTCTTGTGAAGCTAAGGAAACACAATTTGTGGATATACGGATGTGGAAAATGACTTCTTACAGCATTCCCACAGCACTAGGGGAAGTGCATGCGTGGGTGATCCACAAGGGACAATTCTCCAGAAAATCAATTTCCTCTGACACCCTGCTTTTTATTACTTTCCCTTACAAACACAGCACTCACCCCTCCAGAGAACCAGCAAAGAATTGTGCGTTTATGACAGGACTGTAAAATTCACAACACCTCTGCTAGAGCTTCAAAACCAGGGTTTATCTGATCTTTGCTTTTATGGCAGGGTCAGGCCAAGACACCTGTTCTAAAAGGATTATTTCAGAGGAGAAACTGGCTTAGGTTGCAGGTCTCTCAGATGGACTTTTCAGTTTTTGTGTAAGCTGTGGAGGGAGGATTTCATGATTTTTTTGCTTTCACAATTTGTCCACTTTTCCTAAGCACCTGTTTCTATTTTGGAAGCTTATATGTCATATGTTTGAGAACCCTATAATTAATATTAATACAGAAAAAAATATTTTAGAAAACTAAAGAAAAACTTCATTTAAAAGAAATCCCTCTCTGGGTGGATGACATTATTGTTCCTTATTTCCACATTCTCTCTCAGGCTTTATACCAATAGATTGAATTTGTTAAATTCTATCACTGACCCTAAACTCCATGAAAGACAACAGTTATGCTTATTTAGCACCCCAGGGAAAACCTAAATGTAGGACATAATTTTAAGAAGCACAATTTAATTATAAATACGATTTCATTTTCTAGCTTTAACTCATGCAGCTTTTAAGCTTTTACATTTTGCCTATTTATTTTTAAATTTGAATACCTCATGCCATTAGTGATTTCTTACACTAAAACATCCAACAATACCCTTCTTGCACAACACAGACTGCCTGCCTGCAAAAATTATTTGTTTTTGTTAACTGAAGTGACCAAAATCAGATAGTTTTTAAAAAACACTAATCTTAAGTGTAAAGTTTAGCAAGAACTGTGAGTAATGTAAAGTACTTTTTTTAAAAAGTGGAATCTTTGCTGGGGTTGTGGCTCAGTGGCAGAGTGCTTGCCTAGCATGTGTGAGGCACTGGGTTCGGTTCTCAACACTGCAAATAAATAAATAAAATAAGGTTCCATTGACAACTAAAAAATATTTTTTAAAAAGTGGAATCTTTTCTTCCTCAAGAAACTACAATTTACAAAAAGTGATTTAAATTCCCAGCTAGGAAGGAGTTTAATTTTGCTCATCTTACTTGCTAATTTTGTTGAAATACTTGCATGGACCTTTCAGGATTTTCCAGGTGAAGCAAACCTTTACTCTATTTTTTTTGTAGGTGGACACCACTCTCTCTCAGTTTACTGACCCAAATGTCTACCTGTGGGATGTCCATCACAGTAAGAGGCTTATTAAAGTGGACGGAGTGATGGCCAAGAGGAGGAAATCCTACTGCGTAGATTTTGCTGCCATCCGGCCCCAGATCGCCTTACTCGAGGAAATGCACGTTACACATTTTCACTTCTCCCTGGACTGGGCCCTGATCCTCCCTCTGGGCAACCAGTCCCACGTGAACCACACGGTCCTGCACTTCTATCGCTGCGTGGTCAGTGAACTGGTCCGCGCCAACATCACGCCGGTGGTGTCCCTGTGGCACCCCGCTGCCCCCCACCAAGGCCTGCCGCGTCCGCTGGCCAAGCAGGGCGCCTGGGAGAACCCGCGCACCACCCTGGCTTTTGCAGAGTATGCCAGACTGTGCTTTCAAGAGCTCGGTCACCACGTCCAGTTTTGGATCACGATGAATGAGCCCGACACGCGCAATATGACCTACCGGGCGGGGCATCACCTTCTGAAGGCCCATGCGTTGGCTTGGCACGTGTATGATGAAAAGTTCAGACCTGCTCAAAAGGGCAAAATCTCCATAGCCTTGCAGGCGGATTGGATAGAACCCGCGTGCCCTCTGTCCCCGAAGGACAAAGAAGTGGCCGAGAGAGTTTTGGAATTTGACATTGGCTGGCTGGCCGAACCCATTTTCGGCTCTGGAGATTACCCACGCGTGATGAGGGAATGGCTGAACCAAAGGAACAATTTTCTTCTACCTTATTTCACCGAAGAGGAAAAGAAGCTGATCCAGGGTTCCTTTGACTTTCTGGCTTTAAGCCATTACACCACTATACTTGTAGACTGGGAGAAAGAAGATCCCCTAAAATACAACGATTACCTTGAGGTGCAAGAAATGACGGACATCACCTGGCTCAACTCCCCCAGCCAGGTGGCCGTGGTGCCCTGGGGCTTGCGCAAAGTGCTGAACTGGCTGAAGTTCAAGTACGGAGATCTCCCCATGTATATAATGGCCAATGGCATAGATGATGATCCCCAAGCCGAACAAGACAAGTTGAGGATGTATTACATACAGAATTATGTAAATGAAGCTCTGAAAGGTAAGGAGCTCCTGAAACAGAAAGGCCACCAAAGGGTAGCTGATAGAAACTCTCCAACAGGGCTGCGCATGTGAGTGGTAGCGCGCTCGCCTGGCATGCGCCGGGGCTCTGGGTTCGATCCTTAGCACCACTTAAAATAAAGATGTTGTGTCCATCGAAAACTAAACAATAAGTATATAAAAAAATTATCTCCTCTCTCTCTCTTTAAAAGAAAAGAAACTCTCCAACAGAAACACACACTGCCACTCACAACAAAGGACCTGGTTCCACTGAAACAATCCAAGAAATAGTATTTTCCTCTAGGAGTAAGAGTTTAGGGATAAGTGGAAGACCAGACAGAAACCCCTAGCTCTACTAGGGGATAGACTTTCTCATCTTCAATCACACATGGTCCCACAGACATCTGAAGTGCTGATGAGTGTAAAATTTAAGCCAAATGCATCATAGAAGGTTTAATTACATCAAACCACTGTTCCGTGTAGTTCAATATTTGTCTTGATATTTACCTATTTGTCTCCTTATAAAAAGATTTTTCTAATTAAATCTAATGGATTCCAAAGTTTTATTAAATGCTCTTTTCCCTGGTGGACCAATGCTATGTCAAAGGGAGGTCCTGTGTGCAAAATATTTTAATGATTCCTCCTGTCCTTGTGTTTTTCCAGCCTACGTGTTGGATGGTATCAATCTTTGTGGATACTTTGCTTATTCATTTAACGATCGCTCGGCTCCGAAGTTTGGCCTCTATCGATATGCCGCCAATCAGTTTGAGCCCAAACCATCCATGAAGCATTACAGGAAAATTATCGACAACAATGGTTTCCTAGGTCCCGAAGCGCTGGAAAGGTTCTGCCCTGAAGAATACACCATGTGTACTGAATGCAGTTTTTTTCACACACGGAAGTCTTTACTGGCTTTCATCGCTTTTTTGCTTTTTGCTTTTATTATTTCTCTTTCCCTTATTTTTTACTACTCTAAGAAAGGCAGAAGAAGTTACAAGTAGTCTGAGCTAGGCTTTTCCTGTTCATTTGTCTTGAAATAATTATGCACACACATGAACTGTTAACCGTTTTTACCTCTCAGTGTTGTGAAATTTCATCCATTTGGCTTTTAGGAAACGTTTCTGTGGCATATGTTAGAGGTTCTAAAATGGGCATAGGTGATTGTAAAATAATGAATAAGGAAAAGAGTGTCTGAATTTGTTCTTTTTTTGGGGCAATTAAGAGACTGATAGGCACCGTGATTTCTTTAACACTGCATGGGAAGCATGAAAAATGGGAATCACAGCAGAGAAAACTTTGTACAGAAATTTGAATGACAAGATTAGGAATATTTTTATCTGTGCCCATTTTAAATTTTATGGTTTTCTTGAAGGGACAACTGTAAGCATTAGATTAAAAAAGTTAAGTCCCAGGTCTCTCCAACTACCATGATAATACCTAATGGCCAAGCCTCTAACTCACCAAGTTTCCTATAAAGAAGGTAGCAGAATACATACCGGAGAGATGACAAAGGGGCCCTATTATTCCCTTTAAAAATAGTGTTTTGGGCTGGGAATGTGGCTCAGGCGGTAGCGCGCTCGTCTAGCATGCGTGCGGCCCGGGTTCAATCCTCAGCACCACATACCAACAAAGATGTTGTGTCCGCCGAGAACTAAAAAATAAATATTAAAAATTCTCTCTCTCTCTCTCTCTCTCTCTCTCTCTCTCTCTCTCTCTCTCTCCTCTCTCACTCTCTCTTTAAAAAAAATAGTGTTTTATCCAATGCTGCTAATATCAATTTATGTATTTGATTAATGATATATTTATCAGATTATGGAAATTTATATTTCATGTGAATTTTTAGAGGCACTCTCTGAGCCCCTGGTCCTTAAGGGTTTAGTTTCACTGGTGCCTTGTTGAGGGCCCACACCTAGGAGACTTTTGATAAATGTTTGCAAAGACATAAAGATGAATCATGAGATGCTGGGTTCTTGGGGAAGCAGAAAGCAATTGTGAAATGCAATCTCCTGCAGTGGCTCTAGGTGGACAAAAACATGCTTATTGTGAGCAACATGATTAATTGATTTTACATCCTTTTGTTTTTGAGCAGACCTTGGAATGAGCGAAATGATTTTTCTTGAGAGAGTAAGGATGAAACCGTAACTCATTCTGTGAAGACTGACTCCACTTTCTGTTCTTCAGAATGTGCTGTGAATTTTTTGAAAAAAAAAATTCTTAATACATTTAAAATTTCTTAATATGTTCAAAAGCAATCAGGTCTGATAACACTGGATTTTTTTGGTTTTGTATCTGTGGAAGTAGCTTTGAACTAATTTTGCTTTGAACTTTTCTACTGAAACATGCTACTGATTCCTGGAGAAAGGACTAATTAGGTCTTCTTCTTTAACACCCTTTAAATAAGTCTTGCTGATTTTTAGACGGGCATGTCTCTTTCTTACACTGGAGTTGTTTTATAGATAGTCAATATTGTATCAGGTGACATAAAGCAGTCATAACAGGCATAACTAACCTTGCTGACACAGGGTCATAGTGTATAATAAAATACTGTACTGTATTATATATCATCTTGAGAGGTGGTATAATTTTTCCATGAAAGATAAGCTTTTGGTGGGATTCTTTATAAAATCGGACACTTTATTAAAATCGGACACTAGAGAATCAATAGTTTATTTTATGTATATATTTTTCAGATTGTAAGAGTAATATATGTTAGTTGTAAAAAAAATTAAATACAGAGACTATATGTAAAGAAAAATAAAAATTACCTATAATGTCACAACCCAGAGCTAGCCACTATTAACCTTTCCTATGTATTTTATGTTATATAGTCAGATCATATCACATATAGTTATGTACCTTTATTAATTTTTATTGTATAACTTTTATCATTGGTCTTCAAATGTATGATTTTAATAGTTGTAGAGATTTCTACTATATGACTATATCACAAGTTATTTGACCATTCTATTTGTTAGACTAGTTTCTTTCTCATGTTAAATAATGAATGTTGTTTAAAACAATTTCCTTGCTACAACATTTACATTCATTTTCTTGAGTGTACAGAGAAGTAGCTCTGCCCTTTGATGAAGTATTGTAATAAATCTGCCTGCAACTTTATCTTTTTTTTGTAATCATGTGTCTGATTACTAGCTATTTATTTTTTAATTAAATTTTTTTTGAGTTGAACCCAGCTTCTTAAGATGTGACTGGAACAATGAAGACATGTTGTGACTGCAGGAGAATGTGACCTACCAATGATGAACAATGGCGGAGGCAGGGAAGGTGTCCCAGGGAGTCCATGTGGTTGAGCTGAAAGAGAATTTCAGACACAGAGAGAGTGAAATAAAGGAAAAGCTGAAAGGGGTAAAATAGAGAAGCCAAAGTACCCAAGAGGAATGACATCTCAAAGCCATTCAACTCAACCGTAACACGAGCATCATGTTAGAATCCTGGCTGACCTTCAGAACTGGTGCTCTGGCTAGGTCAAAGGAGCCAGGGCCCCTCTCAGATTAGGCTTGGTACTTCCAGGAGGGCCTGGGAAGAGAGTCTTTCTGGTCCCATGGGATTGTCTTAATTGTCTTCTGTTGCTATAACTGAATCCCATAGTCCGGGTAATTGATAAAGCATGGAAGTTTCTTTGGCTAATGGCACTGGAAGCTGGGAAGTCCAGTCTCTAGGTGCCAGGTGGTGCCGAGGGCCCTTTCTTGCATCTCAACATGACAGAGGGCATCACATGGTGAGTCAGAGCGAGCATGCTAGCTAGCATAGGTCTCTCTTCTTATAAAGCTGCTCCCCCATCATGGGAGCCCTACCCTCCTGACCTCATCTAACTCTGATTACCTCCCGATAGGATTAACATATGACACTGGGGATTAAGTCTTCCACACAGGAATTCCTGGGGACATGTCTAAATCATGGTGAGGTGATGCATGTTCATTTCTTTTCTTTTCTTTGAATACAGTGCTGAGGATGGAATCCAGGGCCTCTTGCATACCAGGCAGGTACTCTATCACAGAGCTGTACCCTGAGTCCCATGCTCACATTTTCACTGGATTCTCAGAGCCCTGCATTCTTTGCACTCCTGACCTTTTCTTTGATTCCCTATTCTTATAGGTTCTAGGTTTTCCATACATGTGCCATATATATTCTCTTGGAGTCCCTACCACTCTCCTGTGTTGTGGGGCCAACTCTACAGTCAACAATGAGTGGAAAACTCATGGATCCCTGAGGGCTTGCAGCTATTTGCAACTACTCTGTATTTACTGCATATTCCCTTGATCCCACATGAGCCCTTTGCACGTACCCGCACTTCATTTTGCTCTGATTTGGAGAACAGGGTTTTCAGATCATTTTATTTTTGTCTTCCATGGATAATTATTAGAATGCCTAAAACCTTGGAGGCTTTTCTTTATATTATGTAGAGCAGTGCTGTCCAGCAGAGATATAATAAACCACATATTTATCAAATTAAAAATTAATCTTATGTATTTTACTGATTCAATTTTCACCAATATATCCAAAATATTAGAATCTCAATATATAGTTAGTTTAAATTTATTGAGATATTTTACATACTGTTTTTGTACTGAATCTTAGAAATCTGTGTGTTTAACACACGGCATAGTTGTGTGCTCAATTTGGACCAGATACATAGTAAACTCAATGGCCATATGAGGCTAATGGCTATGGTATTAAATAGCACGAGCCTTTAAAATAGAATTAATATTTCCAAAATATTTAACAAATTAGAAGAATTCTTAGGGAGAGTTAAACTGCTTTGTAATTTACATATACAAAAAATTCAGTCTTTTCTTCAAATTGTCCTTTTCTGAATTAATAGAGTAAGTTCATTGTTCTATAGCATCCCCATTTATTATTTCATATTATGCAATGCTGCTGGCAATTCTACCTGGGAAAGAAAATGTTCATTTGGATGATATTGATCATCCTCGACATGAGGGTCTCAGAGGTCAAGTCATCTTTGTTTTATTTTTTTCCATGTTCAATGCAGTGTCCTATACATAATATTGTTCAAAAATTTTGATTGGCTGGGTATGGTGATGCATACCTGTAATCTCAGTGACTGGGGAGGCTGAGGCAGGAGGACTGAAAGTTGGCAGCCAGCCTCAGCAACTTAGCAAGACCCTGTCTCAAAATAAAAAATAAAAAGGGCTGGGGATGTGGCTCACTGGTAAAGTACCTCTAGGGTCATTCCCTACTACCAAACAAAAACAAAAACAAAAAAACAAAAAAATGATTAACTGGAAATGTAGAAATCAATGATAGAATAAATGAATACAAAAATTAGCTTACTGCCATTATCTTTATTCAAAGACTGAATTAATAAGGACCAGCAGTCAACAGGAAATTGACATGTGTTAGATGCCATACATTTCAATCCTGTGTATTGGGAAGAACCAATAATCTTTCACACAATGACCTTTGATAGCTTGCTTTTCTAGGTAGTAACTCAGCTATCCTAAGTTATCTCCTCTTATCACTGAGAGGATTGTAACTTTCTGTCTTCGTTATTCACACTGTCTCTTAACTAGGTAGCTAAGTTCTCTGTTCATAAATACAGATAGGGAGGTCATCTTACTGAGAACATTTCACGTCATATCCAAATACTTATAATGTCCTAGAACCAGCAGCTTTTTTTCCTTACACCCATTGCATTTCCCCATTTTTATAAACACTAAGTATTGCTGGAGTCTTTTGTTGTTTTCAAGATATTTCCTGGAATGTTATTTTCATGAGTTTGTGGCAAATGCAATTGTTTGAAATCATAAGGAGAAAGAGGTCCAGAAAAACCACAAGAAAGCCGGGAGTGAAGGGTGGAAATGCCCCTGAGGACTATGGTAAGGCACCTAAAATGTGGCAAAATTCCATTTCAGGACATGATTTCTGTCTACCAAAAAGACTTGACGACTAATAATATTAAAGCCTCCCCACCCCTTTTTTTTGACCAAGATGTGAAGAGATGAAAAAAAAAAAGTCAACTTACATATCAATTGAGATGGAAAGACATAGGAAAAAGAGTGAGCAAGACCCAGGTTCAAAATGACCTTGCAGTTGTGTGCTCTCGGATAATTCCACCCTGTAGAACCTCAGTGTCCTCATCTTTGAAATGGGGAAAACAGGTCAGTTTCGGCTCAGTGGGAACATAGCAAGTTTTCAATAGACAATGCACCTGCCCCAGATGTATTTTTCTAGACTAATTCCGCTACCGCTAAGGCGCATGAAATTTCTTATGAATTGGATTTTTAGAGTTCAATTTTGTAAAACCAAGGACTATTACAGTCAAAATGATTCACTCTGAAGCTCTTTAGTTATTTTATTTGTGAATTTGGATAAAAGAATCCCTTGGTAACACTAAAAGAGAAAAACCAATCCTCACATTTACTTAATATTACTAAATTATTATTTTTTGATTCATATATTACAAATGTTGGCTTGGTAGAATCCTGAAGATTATTTGGCAGAAGATGTTTTTACATCAGTATGTTGTAGCATAGGCTCTTTCGATACAACTTAATAACAGACAAAACATTAAAATTTGTATATTGTTATTTAGTTGGTAAATAATTTAAGTCTCATTAACTAATTTTCATGTGATTCAAAAACCTTTGTAGAGTTTCTGATTTTAGTATGATTTCCATATACTTCCATAAACTAATATTAAATGACTTTATTCATTTTGTTTAAATTATTTTCAACTGAAACATTGCCCTTTAATTGTTAGAATAGGCTGATCTTTTTTTAAAAAAAAAAATCTCACTTGATTAGTTTGGAACATTCCATTTCTTTCAGTATTGTAGCTGTTGTCTAATTACGGCCTTAAGCATAAATGTTGCCTAAGCTATTTGATTGGTTTGTTTTCTGTATGTGAATCAAAGCTTTGGTTAACTTATTTCTAAGTTATTAGATGGCAATTCTATAGTGTTTCGATGTTGTTTTATTTAAGATTTAAGGTTTTATAACTCCTTTCCCCCTTTAAATTTAAAGAGTTTTTTTTTTTTTTCACCCAGGGGCCAGTAGTGGTAAACTGGAGAGAAGCAAAAGAGAGATATAATTAGAGAATGATAGGTGGGTCAGGTGAAAATATTCTACCAGTAAAAGACAAGATGAGCTGGGTGCAGTGGCTCACGCCTGTAATCCCAGCACCTTGGGAGGCTGAGGAAGGAAGATCACAGGTTCAAGGCCAGCTTCGGCAACTTAGCAAGGCTCTAAACAACTCGGGACCCTGTCTCAAAATAAAAAAAAAAATAAAAAGGATTGGGGATGTGGCTGAGTGGTTAAGTGCCCCTGGGTTCAATCCCTGATACCAAAAAAAGAAAAAAAAAAAAGACAAGATCAATAATGAGTCAGACTTTATTCCAAATTGATAGCATTCTAAAATGTCCCTATTTGTCTGTCTGAAATGGACCTACTAATCCACCAAAACAAGCACAGTGGGGATTACTCACGTCCTCACGGTGAGCTGTAGAGTCCAGCAGTGCTGGGGACAAGCAGGGCACAGTGGTTTACTCAGGGAAGGAGGGAGATGAGGGAAAGCAGAAAATGGGTGAGAGCTCTGGGGAGGTCTCTGAGTGGAGCCACACCTCTGCATCTCCGTGCCCTAGGGTGTGTGTCAACAGGCAGATGACCTGACCGCCTTTAAGTGCTCCTGGGGAGAGGGCAGCATTGTGTGGGGGCAGGCAAGGGGCTCCCCCTTGTGATTCCAATGGCCTACTCTTTGAGAAGCCCCGGGCTGTATAGAAATGTGGTCAAGAGCAGATTCAGTGGATGCCAGGTGAGGAGGATCAAAGCACAGGGCATTGAACCAGAAGCAGGAACTGAAAACTTGGGAAGCTGAGAGGTCAAGTATGTTCAGTTGGCACCAGGAGGATGGTGTGGAAGGGGCGATGCCACTGGAGGTGATGAGTCAGTTCCCAGTGTTGTGAAAGACACTTCCAAAGAGGCTGAAAAGGCTGAGGATGATTTCAGGGTTTATGAGGGTGGGGCTCACGGAGGAAAGCAAGGATCATTGAAAACTGGGAGAGGCATGCGGTGTGTCCAGAAAGGCAGAACACACCTAAGACTAGCAGGTAGATGGAAATGGAAGCAAGAATGAGGCCCTCTCCCCCATGTGGGAACAGAGGCCTGGGACTTTGGGAGGAATGGGCTTTTATATAGTGGAGCCAGGCCCATATCAGACAGAGACCTTCCAATTTCTTATTCATGCAAATTTTTGCCTTGTAACCTGGAACAAATCATCTAACCCACGGGCATTGTTCTTGTCTATAAAGAGAGAGTTAATCAAGACCAGTGGGTTTAATTTTGGTTACACGTTCGAATCACCTGGGAGTTAAAAAAAAAAAAATCTTCAGGCCAATTAAATCAGTTTCTCTGGGGCAGGATCCAGCTCCCAGGCAATTACAATGGGAAGTTAAAGATGGGAACCCTATAATCTCAATCCGCCTTCTCCAACTTTCATGTATAGATGAATCACCCGGTGATCTTGGCAAAAGGCCCGTTCCGATTCTGCAGGCCTGGTGTGGCCTGAGGTCTTGCATTTCTCACAGTGTTCCAAGGGTGCCCATGATTTGGTTGTTCTAAGGACCACACTTTGAGGAGAAAGGGGCTCAGGGCCCTCTGTGGTTGAGTAAGGGATGTAATTTGTTCTAATGAGGATAATAAGACACAGAGAAAAGAACTACTAGTCTGTTTTTGTTGGAATGGTAAAAAGGGCCAGAATGAAGCAGGTGCCACAGGATGGCAAACAGGCGCCAATTCCAGGCTATCACCATCAAAACTCTATGACACAGTGTTCTAACAGAAAATTCTCACCTTAAAGGCATAGTTATCTTTGAAACAGAACTTTTAGGTCCAGGTGATTATACTTTTACAAAAATTAATAGTCTTTGGAGTCTAAATGACTATAGTTTTAAAGTTAAAAGTAACTTGAATCTTTTTTTTTTTAAAGAGAGAGTGAGAGAGAGAGAGAATTTTTAATATTTATTTTTTAGTTTTCGGCGGACACAACATCTTTGTATGTGGTGCTGAGGATCGAACCCGGGCCGCACGCATGCCAGGTGAGCGCGCTACCGCTTGAGCCACATCCCCAGCCCGTAACTTGAATCTTAAAACCTTAAAAAAGAAAATCCAGGACAAAATTATCTGCATTTTTCTTCTTATTTTATCATGTTAGAAGAGTACTTGTGTTTGTAGCCTTATGTTACAAATGTTCTCTAAGATCTAACGTCTGGTGATGTGTGTTCAATATGAGATATAAAAACAGAATTAAACATGACAGATATTATAACGACATAAGATGTTGTGTATATTTACTAACGGATAAAGTGTGTATTATGAAACATCAGAGCTTCAAATTCATTGGAACTTTTTTCCACATTGAACTGAGTGTGGGGGCACATGCCCGTAATTCCAGCAGCTCAGGAGGCTGAGGCAAGAGATTGCAAATTTAAAGCCAGCCTCGGTAACTGAGTGAGGCCCTAAGCAACTTAGTGAGACCCTGTCTCAAATAAAAGATTGTAAGGGCTAGGGAAATGGCTCAGTGGTTAAGTACCCCTGGGTTCAATACCTGGTAGCAAAAACAAACAAACAACAACAAAAAAACATTCACATTGAATGAAGACCATAAAAAGCAAGGCTGATTTGGGCAGCTCCAAGTCTGAAAAATAGCACAATTCTAGAACAAGCACTTGTGTATACCATAGACCTGTCCTTTCTAAGATCTAGGAGACTGGGATTTTATTATTTGTCACTTCTGTTCAGTGCTTGATGCATCCATCTGCAAGTGGTTAATGACACCCACTTCCCAGGGTTATTGTGAAACTGAGTGTATTAATGTCATACGAGAAAGTAGTTTGTAAATGTCAAAGCATCGTTCAGGTGGAAGATCTTATCTGGCTCTCTCATGCTGAATTCACTTCTATCACCTCTAAAGAGATTTAAAAAAAAAGGAGTCAATGAAATGCTGTTCTTATAAGTGAAGTGCAGGGTTCTTACCAGCCCAATAGCCATGCAGTTTTAAAGTTCAGTCTCTCTTGTCTCAATTGGTTCCAGCTCTTGCCAGGAAAGCACAAATCCACACAGTGTGCCAAGAGGATCATCACTCTTCATCTCTGCTCACGGGATGAATGCCATATCCAGTTTTCTTCAACGTAAACATGAAAGTCTGGATGATATTATCATCCACATCATGATTCTGTTAAAGTGGAAAATTGTACCTGTTTGATGCACATAAAAATGACTTGTACTGCTATGTTTAAAAACCTTTAAGAATATGTTAACCAAGGAATTTCTATTTTTATTCAAAATAGTTTGGAATATGAGTGATGAGTGAGTGTTTTAGTTCTGGATACAGGTAACACAATGACGATATCATAATAAAGCTACTTTGCAAACACTGTCAAGATGTTTGGTGCATTCTTGCTGGGTGTCTCTTCTGGGATATCTTATTCAGCCTTCAATCAGGTTTGCCTGAAGGGGAAGAGCCAATCTTTTCCTTCTAAGGAACTTCTTTTCTCCTAATTTTCCCAATCAACCCTTGCGATACACAGGCATGAAATTCTAGGGATTGTTTTCATTTTAATATTTCTAGCACACTCCCTTCATTTGTATACTTGCAGCAACTGTCCTCTTTGGACCCTTTGCTTAGACTTTTCAACAAGCCCTAACTGGTTTTCTGGCTTGTGTCCTTTCCACACATCAAGCACCATCTTGATGAGGTCATCTCCATCTCCAGACACTCCTGTAAGTGAAGGAGCTTGCTCCCTGCTGTTGATTGGCATTTGCTTTCAAATTTCCCTTCTCACGTGCTCTGGCCTGGTCAACCTCAGACCTCACTGAACATTAGAATTCACACCTACGATTCCCCATAAGGGCTTGACTGTGTGATTACCTCATTTTTGCTATTAGATTATAAGGTGCTCTAAGGCAAGGGGCTCATCTTGTCTTGTTATTCCCTAGGATGCTTATTAATTTCTTAATAAAATACATTGTATGTTTAAACACCTAATGAAAAGTGTTATTACAGGTGGTTCTTTCAAAGCAGTTGACTATTTTTCTAGCTACTTCAGGCTCAGTTGAATTCTCTCATCTGGCATTTTGCCAATCGGGCTTCTCTTTAACATGATAATTGGTGTTCATGGTATTTACCCAGGGGCTGTACAGAATCTTCTGATGCCTTCTCAGTCATTTAAAGAAGATCATATTAAGATGTTTGTTTCTCATTAACAGTTCATTATATGTATCATAGTAGATTATCAATTTTCAAAGAATTAAAATACAATAAAAATCACAATAATATCAATCTGAACATTAATCTTCCTTTGATGGTTAGTTCATTCAACAAATAATTAGCACACACACAATATGTGCAAGTTAATGGAGTTATTAAGCAGGATATCCTACTCTAGTCAATTTATGCATATTCAAAATGTCTTGGCATAAATTATGTGGGGATAATAGTTTACTGTAATTAGCATACAGTGTGATATTTAATCACTTTCTTCATAGACATTAAGAAAAGTATGGTTCTTTAAAATAGTGCCTTTTATAGAACAATTACTAAAAAATGACTTATGAAGCTGGGCGACGTGGCACACGCCTGTAATCCCAGCGGCTCGGGAGGCTGAGGCAGGAGGATCATGAGTTCAAAGCCAGCCCCTGGGTTCAGCAAAAGTTAGGCACTAAGCAACTCAGTGAGACCCTGTCTCTAAATAAAATACAAAAAATAGGGCTGGGGATGTGGCTCAGTGGTCAAGGGCTCCTGAGTTCAATCCCTAGTACATGCCCCCACCCCCCCCACCATAGAATGACCTATGAAGAAAAGTTCTACAAATCAAACACGGTTCTTTGCTATTTCTTCACAGGTAATTTAGAATGGATTGGCTGCCTGGGCGACTGGTACCTTTGGTGTAGACCTGGACCTCGAGTGATGCTATGTCCCTCTCTGTTAGTCTGGGACAGATTCAATAGGAGCCTGGCCCTTGGGGTTCAGTAATGCATCCTCTATGCTGTCCACTGGGAGTGCTAGTCAGCTTTCCATTACTGCAACAAGAAACGAAACAATCAACTTATAAAAGAAAAGGTTCATTTTGACTCACCATTTTAGAGGTTTCAGTCTTGGATCGGTTGGCCCTGTGGCTTTGGACCTGTAGTGATGCATGCAGCCCATCATGGCTGAAATGCATGGGGGAACAGAGCCACTCACCTGAAAGAGAGAGAGGTGCTGAGGTCTCACGGTCCCCTTAAGAGCAGGCCTGCAATGAGCTAGGCCCCTCTCTCAAAGGCTCTTCCATGTTTCAGTAGCATCACCCTGGGGACAAAATATTTAACACATGGGTCTCTGGGGGACACTCCAGATCCATGCTATAGCACTTGGGTGGCAGCTGTTTCCTGTGTCGCTGCTCTCTGATTTTCCTCACCATCCCCTGTTGGCTTTTCAGCCCTTCTCATTGCCTTGTAATCAATCGTCTCTCTATGAGGCTTCCTTGGTTGTGAATCCCAAAGTGGTTGCAACTCGCTGGATCCTGACAGAGCCTGCAGTGGACAGGGAAAAGTCCTGCATGCTCTGGAGCAGCAGAGCACAGCCAGCTCTAGTCCTGGCTGAGAAGACTCCTGCAGGTGGGGATGGAGAATGGGGAGGACACGGGTTTGGTAACCATTTCCAGAGGTCACTGGTTGAGCTGCAGAGACAGCCTCAGGTGTTCTACCCCACAAATCTCCTGGGAGGATTTAATGAAACTCGATGGCTTCATCACTTTTGATGATTTAATTTCCCTGTAATAGGTCACACTTATATTTTATAAAATGCATCAAGGAAGAAATTAAATTTTAACATGCCTATCTATGGGTATATAGGGTTGATTAATTAGCCCTAATTAACCTTTTAGTCTCTACTGGCAAAGCTGATGAAACTTAAATGTGAATTCCTTTTTATGTTCTGAATTCCTTTTTACAGAATGCTGGTGTTGACTCAGGGTTCAAACTCATGACCAACATAAGATAGGTTTGAGAAGCCTCATCCCACTTCATAACAAAACAAAAACAAAACAAAACAAACGACACTTCAAAAACTGCCTGCTCTTTGTCTTGTGTGGGTTAGAAGAGGTGTTCTATTCTACATTCCTTGTCCATGTTGTCTCACTGCAGATCTGCTGAGGCCTCTGTGTACCCAAGAAGAAGCAACCCCAGCAATGGAATGAAAGCCGTGTGTGTGTGTGTGTGTGTGTGTGTGTGTGTGTGTTGTACATGTGGATGCTCAAGGTCTTCCTTCAGGTGAATGCAGGGTAGAATGTGTGCAAATCCAGAGCCCTTTCTACACATGCATGTGAACACAGGTCCACACATGCATGTGCCAGCGAGCGCGCGCGCGCGCGCACACACACACACACACACACACACACACACACACACACCCTCAACCGATGCTGCAGCACCTTCCCCTGACTTTACTTTTCAAATGGTCTTACTGCATTTGATTCCTGTTTCTGTTCTTGGTAGACCACTTCAGAAAGCCCTAGTGATCATCCTCTCCATTTTTCACACAAAAATTTGCTAGTCAAAGCTATTATTTCTGTCTCCTTAGGAACATCAATGCTATAAGCTAAGAGATGAAATCCCGTTTATTTAGAATTGGATAGTAATAAACATTTATCAAGCCCTATCTTTAAAGATATACCATTATCCCCATTTAAAAGATGAACAAATTGAGGCTTGCAGAGGTTAATAACCTGCCCCAAACTTGCAGCAGGAAAGTGGTGGTAGAGTGGGATTTGAGCAGGCAGGATTGCTCTAGAACTTGTGGCCAGGACATTCTCAATGGCTGTGTGAGTCCAGGGCTTCTCCAGGCCTGAGCTAATAACTCCTGAGGAAGATTAGCAACTCAAAAGGCCCAGCAACTAATTTTGGTCATTAGTAATTATTGAAAGTTGACTTTTGTAGAGAAGATAGCCAATTGACTCACAAGGAGAGAGAGCTGCTGGCTGGCTAAGCCGCACAAAATCTCAGCCATTTCTAGGGGAGATTGTAGGCAGCAGATTTATAAGACAAATTATCTACTAGATTGGCAATAAAAAGTGCATTAAACACTCCAACCCAAACTACTGGTAGGTGGGAAAGCAGACATTACTATTGATGTGTATCTGGACTCACGGACCCCGGGTGGCTTCGTGGTAGTGTGACCTGTGTAATTGCATGCACAGGACCTTGTGCTTGACCTAATGTTCCTCTGTGACTGTTTTAGGATTCTTAATATAATTTTCTCCTTGAGCTTATATTTTTCTGATGATGTCTGATGAGTCAATGCAGAATGCTCCTTGTGCCAGACATGAGTGTGTGTGTGTGTGTGTGTGTGTGTGTGTGTGTGTGTTTGCTGTTCAGGAGCAGCCCATGGGCGTGGCAGGAAGTGTGTGCACACACAGTCAGTGACCAGGTCTCATGTGCTTGGGACAAGCCCAGGTTCCTGAGAGGTGCCCAGGCCAGGACCGAGGTCCAGATTGGTGGTAATATCCACAATAATCACAGACGTAGCAAAGCTCCATAAATTAGAGGAAATGTCAGAGAGGATATTAAAAAAACATCATATAAAATAACATTGTATACATTCAAAGTTAACTCCAGACTTCTGACAATGATTTGAACGGAGCTAAGTTTTTTAGAAAAATTGCTCTGCGAGAATTATCAGTTCTACATGTAATGAAATTTAAATTTTGAAGAATTGATCAGAAATTTATTCCAATAATATATCAGAAAATAATCACAGGGATGTTGTCACAGCCTATGAAATACTGTTCATAGCTCCATTAACAGTTGCAAATGCAGAAAGATCCTTTTCAAAATTAAAAATGATCAAAAATTGTAATCTTTCATTTCTAAGAGCAACTGATGCTACTTTAATTATATCTATCAAAAATCAAGTTCAATTACTTAGATTTTGATGATACTAAATTTCTAAAAAAAAAGTGAGCTGGAAAAATATTAATTAAGAAATCACATTAATAAAATATCATATTGCGTTACTGTATATAAAATTATGACACCAAAATATCATTTTGCAAATCTGAACATTCATGTTGTTATTAGTGTATCCCTGTTGCCCTTGTTACTTGCCTTGTAGCAAAGTATTTTTAGAGAAAAACTCTTTACACATTAGTTTCTTCATGGCACATTTTTCCTGCTTTTAGAAAAAAGAAGGCTTCCTTTTCACTTTGCATTGGATCATTCAAATTATGAACCTGGTCCTGCTTCCAGGAGAAGAAAAATTATTTCTGGAATAGGAAGGAGGACAGAGCTCTCTACTAGGAGCCCAAGCTTCCTTTTTATCCTGATGAAAAATACAGACGCGTAGCACAAGAAACTGTCACCTGGGGGGTTGGACTTAGAGTGGATCAAGTGCTACCTCCTGGCAGCCTGCCAGGCCAGGCCTGGGCTTCAGATGGGTCTGTTCTTTCTCTCAGTTTCCAAAGCAGCACATTAAGTGTTGGAGGACATTAAAGATGAAGAAAAGGGAGCAACGCTGTTTTTCTTTCCCTCAGTCACCACTCTTGTAAAAACATGCTGGAACATTTTATGTGTGTTTTTATTTTCTTTCTCTTTTCTCCCTCTAAAATTAGAGCTGGTTCTCTAGGGATAGGGGAATGACAGACCCTCCAGGGTCCGTGCTGTTGGAAGTGAGCCCAGCTTTGCTTTTATTGCAATGCCCTTTACAAATCACTCAAATCTTTAAATTCTGTACTTTCTCTGTATGTGGCAGTAAAGGGTATGGTGACGACCCTTTACTTTGGGTGACATTGCTTTGAGTCATGCTAAGAAACCAGGAGTTTCACCTACCCTTGCTTTTGTTGTTATAGCAAATGTCAGCAAGATGGGAAAGGCAAATGACTTGTTCATATTCTTATAAAAGTAGTGGTGGTCTTGTAGACCCTGGAGAGAATCCTGGGTGCTCCAGGTCTCTGTGGACCACATCTGAGAGATCCTGTGTCCTGGCATCGTTTGATGGACTCCAGTTGCTGGGCTTGGACCCCAGTGTTCAGAGAGGGCTCAGGAGGGAGGGAGGGAGAGAGAGAGAGAGAGAGAGAGAGAGAGAGAGAGAGAGAGAGAGAGAGGAAAAACACACAGAACACTCTGACAAGCCCTCAAATGAACGGATTAAAACTTGAACCAAATGGAGACACATGTAAGAGTAGTCAATGAAGTCAAAGAACTCCCGCATCATCTTTGAACTAAGAATTCCAGTAAACAAATTGAAGGAGAGAAGTGGTCACTGTTGAGACTTGCATTCACGGCCTCGAAGTTCATCTGGAGGTGGCAACTCAAAACACAGAGCAAAAATGTAAGAAGACCATCACGAGGGAGAACGATAGGTTTTGAAGATCGTTATCTTGAACAAACTAATATGAATCAGAGAAGATTCAGAGAGAAAAAAAGGAACAGAGGCAGAAGAGGGAATCGTTCCATTAGTAAAAGAAGAAAGTGTCTCCAATATGAAGAACAACCTAAATGGGCAAATTCCAACTGTCCACCAAGTTCCAAGCAGAAGGGACGAGGGAAAACATCAGTGACAATAACAACAACAACAGTCACTGAGGCTGGTTTGGGAAGTTTTTGAATCTCAGGAATGAAAACAAAACATTACAAACTTCTGGACACAAATAAACAGTTACTTGAAGGAGCAGACTGTCATGTATGCTTCACGTACCACGTTTGAAGACAGCGGAGAACATCTGTCCATTGACAAGGACTGCGACCTGAGATCCCTATATACACTGAAGATGTCACTGGTCTTTCAGGGTGGAGGGGAGGGTGGAGTGCTGTCACTTAGACAGTATATCACTGGGGACCTGGGGCACTGGAGTAAACCACTAGAGGAAGTCAACACACATGGCGCCATAACCACACGCCACCTCGTACCAGCATGTTATAGTTTGGATGCATTTGTTCCTGAGTGTGTCAGAGAGGCTTGGTCCGCAGAGGGGTGGTGTTGAGGTAGGATATGAATGGATTATCCTTTACTTTGGAAGTGATAGGTGCTGGTTTTGCAGAGCAATTTACTATAAATAAGGAAGACTGGCCTCTTCCTGCTCCCTGGATTCCTGCTTTGGCTTGTGGTGGCTCTGGCAATGGTGTTTCTGCCAGTGTGAGGCCATCTTCCATGAGGCCCTTATTAAAGGCCAAATTAATGTGGCTTCCCAAGCTTGAATTCTTCAAGCCTCCAAAACTGTGAGCTACACAATCCTATTTTATTTATAAAGTACCCAGCCTCCAGTGTCTTATTATAGCAATGGGAAATAGATTAATACACAGCACTACCACTAGAGGTGGGAGTATATCTAGAGGACAAGAAACAATAATTAGCAATGCATACGTAGTTTAAAACAATGAAAAACAACAGAGCAAGGATATATAGTAGTTACCCCAAATGATAATTCTGACAACAGAAAGGAAAAATTCTAATGACCATCTGAAACTAAAAATACTAAGCTATCTCCGAAAAATAAATAAATAAAAATTAGGGGCAAAGTAAATTGAGGCAAAGTATTTTAAAATTTTTATCTTGATCTGGATGAGAATGGGATTGAGAAGAATAAAGAAGTATAAATCTCACAAGAGATTGACCTTCTTGGGATAGACTATATTGGTGAAGAAAATAAATACCATGTTGTTAAAATTTTGCAGTAACAAATATATTTGTATTTATCTGGGCATTAGGGTGAATTCCTGTAATCTCAGTGACTTGGGAGGCTGAGGCAGGAAGATCCCAAGTTTGAAGCCAGTCTCAGCAACTTAGTAAGACCTTGTCTCAAAAATAAAATATTAAGAGATCTGGGGTATAGCTCAGTGGTAAAGCACCTCTAGGTTCAATCCCTAGTGCTGGGGATGAAAAAGTTAAAAAAAAAGAAATATGTACTTTCTTTGGAGCCCTTAGAGAGGGGAGGCAATGTTTATAGAGTAGAAAATTGCAGTAGAAAAACAACGTTAACAAAAGGATAAAGATAATGAAAAGAGACTTATGAAAACCAGTAAACACTAGCAGTGGGAAAAAGAGAAGACAACAAAGCAAACCAAATGAACATAAAATTAGAAGGAATACAATAAAGTATAAAAAATACAATGAGGTCATCTAAACCGAGGAAAGTCTGAGAAACTCTCAGAGCCAAGAGAATCTTCAGGGAGTACAATATGGCACCCTGGATGGGGTTCTGAAACAAAAAATGGACATTAGACAAAGCTTAAAGAAATCTGCTTTTGTTTTTAGCTTCAACAAAGAGTGGAATTAGAAGGCTATGGCAGATCTCAGAAAATCCAAGGAATGGGATGCAATTGGGTTTTTGGTTCAAACTTTAAGCAGGGTTGGATATGCTCTCAGGAGCCAGGAAATCTTGTTTTCTTCCATCTCTCAACTCTGCTTTTTTTGTGTGCGTGTCTGCTTCAGAAGTCTTTGATGTGGTCATGCGGCTTTCCAACCACATGGGAGGAAATCACCAGTGACAGTTCTTGCATTTATATGTCCTCTGGTTAATCAATCATATGTTCAGTTATCTATGTATGTAAAAGATATCTGGCCTACTGTGTGCCAGATTCTTCACCCTCTTCAACTCAGTTTGAGGTTCAAATGAAGCAGACATCACCCCATCCTCATGGAGCTCACTAGTTAGTAGGAAAGATATAAATAATAATCATACAAACAGTGACATCATTACAAAGGAGACAAATGACAAGAAGAAAAAGTTCTGCGCATTTGACACTGCCCTCCAGCCTGGCCTAGGGTACCAAGAATTCCTTCCTGAGGAAAGTGACATGAAGCTGAGACTTAGGCAAAACAGGAGTTAGTCAGTGGGGCAGACATAGTGGACATCATTCTAGAAAAGTTTGGTGATGGGCAAAACAAGACAGACAGAAAGTGGACTTATTTATCCTGGGCCCAGCCTGAATGTCTAGGATGAGGTACATTCAATATATTTCTGTTTACTTAATGCAAATGATTTTATTTAGAGACTCCTAAAGAGCATATAGTGTTTTAATGGCTATGTAATAGATAACAAAAAATAGTTGATCATTTAGTTGGTCACACAGAAAACTTTAACCTCAAAAAAAGTAATTTGGAAGCTTAGAAAACACTGATGAATTCCTAGGAAAATATAAATTATTAAAGTTGAATGAAAAGGAAGTAAAAAAGTTGAATAGACTAAGCACCATGAAATCAAGATTTAAACTACTCAAGAGTAGAGAAGAAGATGGACAAGCTCTCATTGTATATATGAACCCTGTCTTACTACTGAAACCTTAGAAAAGACACTATAAAAAAATCAATATCACTTGTTAGAAGAAAATATCTCTAAATGTGATTTTTGTATTAACAGAAGAATACAATATGGCTGAGTTTATTATAAGAATGCAAGCCGGGCTCAGTGGCACGCACCTGTAATCATAGTAGCTTGGGAGGCTGAAGGCAGGAGGATGGCGAGTTCAAAGCCAGCCTCAGCAATGGCGAGGCACTAAGCAACTCAGTGAGACCCTGTTTCTAAATAAAATACAAAATAGGGCTGGGAAGGTGGCTCAGAGGTCAAGTGCCCCTGAGTTCAATCCATAGTACCAAAAAAAAAAAAAAAAAGTAAGATTGTATAGGAAAACTAGCAATATAATTCATTAAATCAACATATTAGAGAAGAAAAACATATCAAAATATGCTAAAAAGTCACTTTGATAAAAATCCAGGAGGTATTCTTAATAACTTTAAGAAAATATGTACATGAGAAAGCTTTTTTTAAAATCTGATAAAGACTACAAAAATAGGCAGACTTTATTCTCACAGTAAAACACTAAAATCACTTCAATTATGATCAGAAACTAGATAAAATTGCTTACTCTTGCCATTATTAAAGTCTTAGAAGTTTTAGCAAATACAGTAAGAAAATGCAGTGAATTAATTGCTATAGACATTGGAAAAGAAAAGATGAAATTCTTGTTGATAATGTTAAATATTCCTGGAAAACCCAACAGTCCTAAGTTCTTAGTCTATTTCGGTTGCTATAGCACTAGGAGTAGAATTTTTGGCTCACAGTTCTCCAGGTTGTGAGATCCAGGAGCATGGCTTGGGCACGCAGTGAAAGCCTGTGCTGGATCACAATATGGCGGAAGGGCAAGTTTGCAGAGGTATCAGGAAAACCAGGGAGACAAAGGAGAGGAGCTGAACTTATCCTTTTATCAGAAACTAGATACTGCTAATTTGACCCTGAACAATGACATTAATCCTTCATAGACTGGAGTCCTTCTGACCTTATTACCTCCTAAGGTCACATCTCTCAATACTATTACAATGGAGTAAAATTTCAACATGATTCTTGGAGGAAACATTCAAATGGGAAAAAATAATTCATAGTTTCAATAAGATGGAAATGAATACCAACAGAGAAAAACAAATCTGAAAACAAATCTCAGATTATTAAAAAAAAAATCACACTCAGTTTTTAGGTATATACTAGGATATTAGATGTGGATACTGAAAGTAACAAAAAATGCCGTGTTTCCCCAAATTCACGATATGTATGATGTATTAATTATGATACATATTACAATTCCAATTGCAATCACAACATTTAAAAATGAAGTAAAATGATCTCAAAGTTTATGTGGAAAAATAAAATGCCCAAGAATAAAGTGTGAGTGCAAATATTAAAAAAAATATATATACACACATATATGTTTATTATAAGCATTGTGATTATATATATATTTATTATAAATATTGTGATTATAAGCAAGTGAATGGGCACTGGTTTTTGAAATAAAAAACATTGGAGGGATTAAGTGGCAAATCTAGATGTAGATTCCCCAATACCAGCTATTTTAATAAGGTATGGAATTGCTATTTCAGTTCCGTGTAAGGAGGAAGGTGCTGGCCTGACTCTTCCCCTAGAAGAAAATAGAAATGGGCACCTTTCTCCAGAAGAGATGTACATAAATCCCAATAGCTGAAGTCTTTAGTGTAAAGCCAAATAAATGAATGAATTAAATCACAGAAGAAAATCTAGGTGCTTCTACACACAGTTCAGGGTTTGTGAGACTGTTCTTTTTTTCTTCTTTTTCTTTTAGGGACCGGGGATTGAACTCAGGGACACTCAACCACTGAGCCACATCTCCAGCCCCATTTTGTATTTTATTTAGAGACAGGGTCTCAGGGAGCTGAGACTTGCCTTTTGCTGAGACTGACTTTGAACTCTCGATCTTCCTGTCTCAGCCTCCCCAGCCACTGGGATTGTGGGCGTGCACCACCACATCCAGTGTTGTGGAACTGTTCTTAACAAGACACAAAAAACTGCTGAAGATTAAACCAGGTCAAGGAGAAATTACAGAGTTAAAAATATATTTGCATCACAGATGACAGATAAAGGTTAACATCTTTAAAATACCAAGAGTTCCTACTAAAGGGAAACAAGAGAAAATAGACACGAATAGATAATTTACCCAAAAGTGGATATGATGACCACAATATAGAGACCCTAAATTATCAGTAATCAAGGAAATGCAAATTAAAGAGACAAGATAGTAGCTTTCATAACCACATAATGAACAGAAAATAATAGAATGATAACACTATCATTTTCTCTAGAGGTAGGAATGCAGAGGAAAAAGCTACTGTCATACTTTGCAGACGAAATGTGAATTATTAAGGCCATTTTTAAACGGCAGCATGGTGGTATCTGCCAAAAACAGGGTTCTGATCAACCAGGTTCATTCCTGAAAAGCGATTCCAAAAACAAACAAACAAAAATACATAGAAATATAATGTCTTCAGAATATATCTGCATGTCTATTGCAGCATTATTCAGTTAAAATTCTGAAACAATGTCAGGAATATGTTTATATATGTAAATATTTTCTTATTGGAGATATTGAGATAAACAAATATTTTTGCATTGGTTTACGACACTAGGTTGTTCACACAGGGCTCTTGATGTGGTCCAGGAAAAGAGAGGAAGAAAGAAGAAAGGGAACAAGAAAAGAAAAATGAAGGAAGGATGGGAGAAGTGATAAAGAAGGCAGGAAGAAGAGAGAGAAACCAAAAGAAGGAAGGGGAAACTGAATTATTTAAAGAGCCAGCAGGTAGGAGTCGGGCACGCTCCCCATTCATGTTCCTTCCTGAACTATGAAAACTAAAATAATGCTGAGCTCACGGGGACACTTTCCGTTCCCTTTCTCCTAAGATCTGACTTTCTTAGCCTATTGTTCCTGCAGCTAGTCTTCTCCCACCAACAGTTCTTTTCCACTGGGCATGCTGGGGAGAGCTCTTTTTCATTTTTCCAGCCTATTAAATAAACACTGGAGCTCTGTGTTTCTTTACCACTCCATTTGTCAGGTTGTGTTCCTGTCACCGAAAAAAATAGAGAACACCATGTGGCCATTTTGCCAGGCTTGGCCTTTGAATGCACCTGCCCATTGTTGTACCTGCTCCATAGTTGAAGATATTTTAATTGAACCAAAATATAGAAATCTATACAAGTGAACTTCAGGAACTAGGTTTCTCTGAATTCCTGGAATTTTAGTGCATTAGGAAGAGAAGCAGGAGTCTGTGCCTGTGAAAGTCGTTCACGTCGTATCTGGACACTCAAAATGCCAATAAAACCAGGGGATCATAGCTTTATGGCTGAACCCAGGCCACACACTCACTTGGGGACTGAAGAGAGGCTGCGGGGAGTGAAGCAATTGCTCCGCCTACTTCTTCCCCTGCCCTCTAGTAAGCCTCTTTCCCCCAATTTTCTCCCTCCTCTTGGGTTACTCCTTCCTTCCCAGGGGCCTTTGCTTGGATCCCTTGACCAAAGGCTTAGGAACCTCGAAGACCTACCGTCTTCCCTATTGATAAACCAGTGGCTAGCGTAGGGTTACATCATTTGAACCTTCAAGCAAGTGCATCCTGTGGATGATCAGGTGAAGATCTCAGAACAGAGTCCGGTGCTGTCAAAGCTAGTTGGGTAGGACAGGTTTGGGGTTCATTCCTGTCCCCTCCCAGGGAGCATCACACCCTTTTCTTCAATGATTTCTTATCAAATTCCTATCACACTCCCTTCCTGCCTGCCTCGATGTATGACTTGGAGTATCTTGAGATGGGCTTTGGGGCTCATGCTAGGAAACAATTTACTGAATAATAAATAGATGGTGCTCTTGACTTACAATGGTTTGACTTAGAGCAATTTTTCAACTTTAAGGTGGTGAGAAAGTGTACATATTCAGTGGAAGTATACTTGAAATTTTGAACGTGGATCTTCCCCCAGGCTAGTGCTATGCAGTCAGATCCTGTCTTGCAATGCAGAGAACAGCGACTGCGACCTGCAGCTTCCTGTCAGTCCCATGATCAGGAGAAGAAAGGAGACTCCATCATGTAAGTGACCCTGAGCCAGGATGCAGGTTAGGTATGTTGCATGCATTTTGACTGCAATGACTTTCAACTTAGGATGGGTTCATGGGAACAGAACCCATCATAAGTTAGGCATCGTAAGTTAGGCAGCACATCGTGGAAGGGTGGTGGAGGGCCAAGGACAGAATGTTTGAGAACAAACCTTCCATAGCTTGATAGCTTGTCTTTGTAAAAAAACAAAGAAACAAAAAACGAAACACAAAACAACAACAGCAACAAAATAATGCCCAAATGCCCCGCAGGCTGTGTGAAGTTCAGGCTCCTCCGAAACTGCGTTTAGCAGCTGCTAAGAACCACCCTGCTCCTGTAGAGACTCGTGTTTATGAGAAGGTAATTTCTGGGAGAACGGCCACATTAAACAATAACGACAAAAGAGTCCCTGGTGCATTGTGCCGCTTTGTGGGACCATCCTTAATCTAAATTTCAGAGATGTTAATGCTCCAACAAGGACAGCTAACACAATTTTAATTTGCATAATGATGCTCTGAGCGTCAGTTCTTTGAACATAGCTGTAATTCAAGGTTGTAGTGTCAAAGGGGACTCAGGTGTGCAGGAGTCCCTCTGCTAAGGCTCAGTGTGTGCCCTTGGGCGTCCACTCTGGAGAACTCTACCTTCACTGATGGACTCTCATGCCGCAGTCTTGCTGTAGCAAAATAACCGGGGGGTGACGAGCACTCTCATTTTTTGAGCGTGTTCAATCATGCCCATGTCCACCATGGGGAATGGTCACTTTTTAACCACACTTAAGACCTGGCTACCTCAGGGAGCCATTGGGGGTTGGGGTGGGGTGGACAATATTCTTTGTGACCAGGAATTCCTGTCAATGAGGTCCCTTCCTCTCCCCAGCCTTCTTTCCCAAAATCTGCATCTGCTACTCTGCACAGAGGCCCCAAATCAGTCCCTAGTCCTTTCTGCTCATTATCTCTCTCTGAGCCTCCCCGACTGACAGCCAAACAAACCCTCCAGGTTGCTCATCGAGGAACGATTCAGCAAAGCAGGGGAAAGGGCTGCTCGGATCCTCTGGCTCCTTAGAGGGTGGCCTGACAGAGGACCCAAGCTCCAGAAGCCTGCTGCCTGATCCCTCTTTCTAGAAAGTCTCAGATGGTGTTCTTGGCTGTGGTCCCAAGACTGACCAGCGGCCTATCTGGGCAGAACATTCTTTACCGCCTTATTGGACCAGCTTCCAGTCATGCTGAAGTGGGAGCCATTCTGTTTTAAAATGACGGCACCTTTCTGCTAGTCCCAATTGTTCCTCTCAAAGATTGACTGCTCTTAGGTGCCCAAGATCCAGGGCTGCCTCAGTGTCTTCCCCCTACCCACACCACCATCCTGATACTGGCTCACTCTGCTCCTTTCTCTTCCCCACTCATGAGGGGAATCTTCAACAAAGGAAGATAGATCACAAGCAAGCATAGGCCTGAGCCCAGCTGGATGTCAGAGGAGGGCCTTGGGAGCGAGGGCAGAGCTGTGCTCTTCAGCTTGCCCTCAACGCTCCTTGTTAGCAGCAACCTGGAAAAAGCCCAGAGCCCACTGGGGATTAATTTATCAACTTAGATGATAAGTTAATCAGTTCCAATTCATCTTCTGTTTGATAAATACAGCAGAAAATAAGCAGCTCAGCTTCCCCACGTGACCATAGCTTCCTCCTGGGGCACTGGGGGGGTCTTCATCAGGGTACCAGGGCTGGGACCTTGGAAGCAATTGCCTGGAGCATAAGCAAGACACTTCCCTTATCACATCCCCTGTGAAAGGGTGAAATCATGAGTACAGACTAAAATTTGAGCAGCTTTTTTATTATCACCAGGAGCTGACAACTCTAAATAATTTTAGCCTTAAATTATTTTTTCCCTGAGAAAATATTATATTAAATTCAAGTGAATACAAAATATTGCTGAATTTTGATAAAACATAAACTTCAGACTTGAGTATTTCATTATCTGCCCTTTAATAAACATTTTTTTCTACAAGGAAGTTCATTCAGAGAAGACCCCATTACGGTCAGCCCCTGAAACATAGATTCAGCTACATGAGTTTGTTTCAAGAGTAAGTAAGTTTGGAATAGTTCGCCTTTGCTTTGGGCACAATTTGATTGTAGTTTCCTCTATGTGTTTTTGTTTTGTTGAACTGTAGATTTGAAATGAACAACGACAGTCTAGTGATTGTAAAGAGAAAGAAAATTGAATTCTATCAGTTCATGTGCCACTTAACGCTTTTATTTTTGCTTACAATTAACAGCCACAGATGATAGTGAAATGGAACTTCATGGTCATTGGAATGGGATGGCTGTCATCCAAAAGAGGGACAATAACAGTCTCTGGGGACGATGCTAAGAAACTGGAATCCTTGTGCGGTGCTGGTGGGAGTGTAAAGGTAGCGTAGCTACTTGGGAAGGTAGTTTGGCAGTTTCTTAAAAAGTTTAACACAAATGTACCATATGGTCCTATAATTCCACTCCTAGATATCTACCAAGAGAAATTCAAACCCACGCTTGGAATCACATAGTATTTCTGCCACGTTCTATTGTTAATGCAGGTCCCTATACATAGCCCACACTTAGTGGGAGAAGTATTAAGCTCCACTTCTTGAAGGGAGGAGCATCAAATAATCTGTGGGCATATTTTGAAACTACCGTACTCTTTTAACCAAGTGTTGTTGTATATTTTCCTGGAGGGTGATGCTTAGGGCTGGAGAGGTGATAACATTGCAGGTTAAGAATCATTTTCCCTTCCTTTAGTCTCCCATTGACATTACATCATTCAGGTCAAGCCTAGCTCTTCCTTCTCTTTATGCTTGCGCTAAATATGTCTTCTGAAAGTCCTTATGTGGTTATTTTCATTTTGTTTTTGCTCTCCACTATATCTTTTTTTTTAAAAGAAAGAGTGAGAGAGGGAGAGAGAGAGAATTTTTTTAATATTTATTTTTCAGTTATCGGCGGACACAACATCTTTGTTTGTATGTGGTGCTGAGGATCGAACCCGGGCCGAACGCATGCCAGCTGAGCCTGCTACCGCTTGAGCCACATCCCCAGCCCCTGCTCTCCTATACATTTGGGAAACCTAAGTACATTCTGGACTTTGGGCTTCCTGACACCTCTCCTGCTCATCTTTGGAATTTGTTTCAAATACTTTGCCTTCTATCCAAGAAACAATAATCATATATAGTATATAATTATATAATTGTATATCATAATAAACCATAATTATGTAATAGCCTTTAATTCTCATGCCATTATATATTATTATTGCCAGGGATCCAGGAATGCTAAAATCTCTGTATTGATCCCTCCCACCAGGCTCCAAAGAATCTTTGTGCCCAGAAACAATAGCAGAACGGAATAAAAGACATCTCTATTTATAGCTGTTCAAATGTCTGAGCACTATAGTAAAAGTTCCTATTTTGAGTCTAAATCTTAGGATCAGGCTCAGACATGCTACTGGTTGGGAGTTTGGGGTGGGTGGGGTGCAAAAAGGGCCATGTGTGTTTTAGACTTGACTTTCTGGCTGCAGGCTCCTGGGAGCATACATGATGTGGACCACTTGGCAATGCTGTGGCTATGTCCAAACACCAGGGATCCAGAGAATCCCATTAGCATCTTAGCCTGCTAAGAAGGCAGGGGCAGGAGTTTCAGGGCCAAAAAAGGGGTGGAAGTTGTCCCTCCCTAATGTGCCCCATGGCCTTTTAAAAACTCATCAGAGAGCTTGCTGTGTGGCCTCCTTGTCTTCAGCATCTTTTTCATGATGGAGATTATTTGGAATTATAGTCAAAATTTCCCTCTGTAGAAGATCCACTTAGCTAAATTCCACCCGGATCCTCTCATGGACACAACTGACTTCCACTCTGCCTAATTTGTTTCATCATTCTGTCAGAGAAAATCCCCCCCCCCCGCCCATCCCACTCAGGGCAGCAGCAAGAAAAAACTGAATTGCTTAGATTTCAGTTCTAAATTTTTAGTCCTTTTAGGACTAAAAAGGATATAAAGAAAATAGAAGCAGTATTGGGTCTTTGTGAAGATTAATGTGTAACTTTTACATATGCATCAAACTATATGTACGTATACGTGGATGATGTCTGTACATGGACCTGTGTGAACACCCTCCTGCCTGCCCTTAACAAGACTTCTAGGCAGGCAGTAGTGGCTGTCTTCTCTTTTTTTCCCTCAGTGGAGGTTTATCACGTGTAGGATCGGTGACTATCTGAAACAAGAAGACAAAGTACACATAGTAGGCAGGACATCAGAAGAGTTTCCCTTAATGTCACCATTTTGTACTTTGGGGTCTGAAGTTCTGGTATCCTGTCCTTGAGTCAGTAACTACTTGGAAAATGCTCTAGGGAATTGCCCCGACTGAGTGCTGGTTCCTGGGGTTTCCTCAATGCTCTGTAGAACACTGTACTAATATTCTCTAGCCCTGGGTCCTTTTATGACCTCGATTCCCTTGTCATGGTGTTGTGACTTTAACCCTATCCTGGGAATTTTAATCTCAGAAAAACTTTCTTCTTGATTTGCGTGGCTCACGATGTCACCTTGAGCAATCTATTTCCAATCTCTGCATAACATCTTGACTCTGGAATGTGAGAACAGGAGGAGCTGTTTGTTTTACACTCCCAGATCCTTGAACCAGAATTACAAAGTGTTCTATCCTCTCAGCAAAAGAAGTTCCCCCTCCCGTTCCTATTCAGTTCCACAAAGCAACAGCAGTTGCTGGGCATGCTATTGTTTAAAATCTCTTCAGCTCCTGGACAAGTATCCTCCTTGATGCCTGCTTTGCAACAGTCTGGTCCCTGAACACTAATCTAGTCATCAGGACTCGGGCTCTGGGGGCCCTTTTAAATGTGAACATTGAGATTTATGGGGCAGGTTAGAACAGCCACACAGCTCCCTGTGAAGTGAACCTTGCAATCCAACGAGGGACTGCTGCATTGTGCTTGGAGTGCTGCACAGTGGGTTTGATGTTTCTTTCCATGAACTGGTGAGTGTGTTTTGTGCTGCATAATATACACTCCTGGTCTTATTCTGGAACTCCTGAAAACTGAGAGCAAAGAAAGATTTGGCTTTCCTTTGCCACTTCCAAGTTTCTTTGGAGTTGAGCATTCTGTTTCACGCAGTTCTAGAAGAGAAACACAGTTCTGGAGCATGTGTTCCTGTTGCATGATACTCAAGGCTCAGCCCCACAGATGGCGGCTTAGCCGAGCCCAGGGACGGGAGCTGTCATCACACCAGAGGCTGCTCTTTAAAGAACATGTTTAATTTTAGATGATCGCATAGTATATTCTCCAAGACAATTTTGAATTGTCCATCTTCATGGAAGACAGTACAGTTGTCCTTCCTTGTGGGCAGGGAAGATGGTCTGTCATGGTTTACGTATGACAAGTCCTTCAAAAGCTCATGTGTAAAACAATGCAAGAGCATTTAGAGGTGAAAGGATTGGGTTATGAGAGGTTTAACCTAATCAGTGAATGAATCCCCTGATAGGGATCAACTCGTGGTAACTGTGGGCAGGTAAGCTGTGGTTGGAGGAAGTGGGTCACTGGGGGTGTGTGTAGGGGGCACATATTTTGACCCAGGTGAGTAGAACTCTCTTCTTTCTCTGTTTCTTGGCGTGATGTCCTGAGCTGCTTTCCTCCACCACATTAGTCTGCCATGATGTTCTGTCTCACCTTGAGCCCCGTCTGTCTCTCTGTGGACTGAGACCTCTGAAACCATGAGCCCCCAAATAAACTCTTCTTAAAATTGTTCTTTTGTTCACAGCAGTGAAAAAGATGACAAAAACACAGTCCAAGACCCCAAGGGAAATGCTTAAAACCACGGGTAACGCTAAAATCTATACATACCATGTGTTTTTTCTTTATGTACACAGCCATGTTATAAATTAGTCATAGTAAGAGATTTACAATAATACTGCAATGGTCAATCTGATAACCAGTGACTAGCAGGTGGGTAGCATATACCGTGTGGACTCATGAGACACAGGGAGGATTCACATCCAGTGTGGGACACTGCTATACTGACAGCTTCAACAGGATTGGTACTTCTGCCTGTTCCCTCTTGTTTCCCCCTGTGCATGAGGGAGCCACCAACAAATGGGAAAACCAATGAAGAGTACAATAACCAGGTCTTCTTTTCGTTAGGTGCCCCCAGTGTTGTGCTTCCTTACATGACACGTTCAACTCTTATCCATTGGAGCAACAGTCTGTCCTGCCCCTGTTTTCCCCTTTCCTCCAGGACCTCTCCTCCATCTGGATCACTGACATACGATGCGGGAGTTGTCTTGGTTCTTCCTCTGTCAGAAAGTATATGATAAAACTGTGCCCTACACCTGTAGACAAAGAAGATGCCACACAACCCCGGGAATTTCTTCAGCAAGTGCTTGACAGGCACCAAAAACCTGAAAAACAAAGGCATCTGGATTCTCCTGAAAGAATAAAAGAAATTGAAATTGAAATGTAAAGAACCAGGTTTTGTAAAGTTTCCAAGCTGCACTCAGAACCTGAAATTCTGGTGGCAGTTAAGACAATTCCCGGAACTGCCCATTAGATGTGTGTCGAAATCTTCCCTGACCACCTAGTTACTTAACAACCCCTTCCCAGAAACCGTGCAGCTCAGCACGTATACATCTCAGGGCTTCAACCAATCAGTTTAAACGTATACCCCTTCTCAGGGCTGACCAATCACCCCCTGCCCGACCTGTTCCCGCCAATGAATGTGCTAATCATGTTTTAGAGCTCTTATTTGATTTTCCCGCGGTATATGATGATTTGCTAAAGGAGGCTATGATGTATGTAAGTCCCTGCCCTCTCTAAAGAATGTATATAAACTCTGCTCAAGTTGTTCTCGGGGCTCTTTGTTCTTTGCTCCTCTGAAGTGAGCTCTGAGCCCCAGCATGCTGGACCCCCAATAAACCCTTTGCTGTTGCATGAGACAGTCTCTTGGTGGTCTTTTCCTCCGACGTTCGCCCGACCTTTTCACTCCCAGAAGAAATGATGAGATTTGGACAGCTTTGTAGTGAATAAGAGAAGAGGGACCAGCTGAAGGAAGGGTCGGAAAGAGGGAGAGCCCTTCTGAATTCCAGCCAAAGCTCCCTGATCTCCAGAAAAGGTACATCTCCCAGCCTCCCCAGGGAAGTAGGGGTCATGTGGGGGCAGAAACCATCCTTTTGCCCAGCCCAGTTATCCTAGGAGACAAGGTCAGGTTGACTTTCAGAGTTAGGCTTTTTTATGTTGCATAATTTCAGGCTTTTCCTGATTCCCAAAATAGCTCCCACCTACCTGCTGATGCCTGAAATCCACCTAACAGGAGACAAAGCCTCTGATTCCCAATAAAGAGATAAAAGGCTTAATTATGCAAATATATAGTGGAGTAGCTCTGTCTGAAACTCATTCATATTAAAATGCCATCAGTCAGCTTTTCAGCAGGTGGGATGGCTGATATACAGAAGATGGGGAAGGCACTTCAGAGCTGGGTAGCACTAAGGAGAGAGCTGCCTGACTTTGCTGCTAGGATGGGGACCCAGAAAGGGAAGGCCAGGAGACCATGTGCTGTCCACCTTCCCAGGGCCAGCTGGGGGCACTGGCTTTTCAGCTGTGCCTGTAGGAAACAATGTGGTGGTATTTCCTGTGAGATAATCCAGACATTGGGAAATGAGTCAACCTTTGTCCATTTTGTGATTATCATCTGGGGTCATCAGGTGGAGCCCATAGATAAGTAAATGGAAATAGGTCTTCTCCCAAGGTGAACTGAGCCATCGCATTTGGCATTTGTGTTCATCCCACTATAAAGACTGGGTGGACTCAGAACTGAGAACAAGGTGGGCTTGGTATCCCCCTGGTGTGGATGTTCACTGATGTTCAAAGTGGACTTGGCAGACTGAAAGGTAAGGGCTGCTAAGGTCAGGCTTGGGTCAGTGGGCTCAAAGAGGAACCACTTTTTAAATTATTATTATTTTTGGGGTACCAGGGATTGAACCCAGAGGCACATCCCCAGCCCATTTTTTATTTTGAGATAGGGTCTAGCTAAGTTGCTGAGGCTGGCCTTGAACTGGGATTACAGGTGTGCACCGCTGCGTGGGACAGGAAACATTTTATCACAAATTCTGCTTGGGTTTCTCTTCTCTGCAATATGTTGGATGAGTCTTATTATCAGTGACGGATTGGTCCCTGCTGTGCTGGGGGATCTAAGGAACTTGCACTAGCTTCATAGGAAAAATCAAGGTGAGAATTGGGTCCTCCCCTTGAGACCTGTTTTGGTGTCATTGTGCCCAGAGCACAATGGCAACTGTGTGGAGCCGGGCAGTGAGCTGACAGGGTCATTGGCCACAGGGGTGGACTGTGGAGGGTGATGGAGACATCAAACTTGAGCAAGGGAATCCATGCATCTGGAAAACTCCCCGAGGTGTCTGAGGGCCCTTGAGAGGGACTGGTTTCTAGAAATCAAAACAATCAGGGGCTTGCTCTATTACCACCTAGTATCAGGACTTGATTGTGGTGGTCTCGGGACACGTCTTGGGCTTCTAACATCGGTGCATGGCTGCTAGCCCTCCTTTCCTACTGGCTTGGAAGACGTAACCATCTTGCATCAGCAAGTGCAATTCCCAGAGCATTCCTTAGTCTGGGCAGCTGTGCCTCTTTTTCTTCACAAGGAGGTGCCCAGCAAATGAGTTAATTGACAGTTCATGTGACTTAGGCAATAAAAGAGATGTGTTAAGAAATAGATGAATTTGAGAGGCGTGGTCAGGAAAGTCCAAATGTCCATGGAAGAAATGATGCTTTGGGTTTGAAAGAATAAATAGGCTATCAGTGACCAACAATGTGGGGAGAAGGTCAATGCAGAGTCATAGACATGAGCAAGAGTAGTTTGGCATCATAGCAAACATATAAAATTACAGTGCATATAATATCAATAATCAGAAAACATATAAACATACGTAATACATGTATTTGGAGATTCATTATGGTAAATTAGATCAGGAGGTTATGGAGCCTGATAAATCTGTGGAGGTGACATCTATGACCTGCAGGCTGGAGCACAGGAAAGCTGGTGGTATGATTCAGTTTAAGCCTGAAGGAGCCTGATGTATCCTGACTCTCAAGCAGGAGAAGATGACATAAGATGTCCCAGTTCAAGCAGTGGTGGAGGGAAAAAAGGGGCAAATTCCTCCTTCTCCCACATTTTGTTCTCTTCAGGTCTTCCACAGACTGGATAATAGCCAACTGCTTTGTGTGAGAGCAATCTGCTTTAATGTCTTCACAGATTCAAATGCTTAGCTTATCCAAAAACCCCCTGGAGGACACAGCCAGAAACAATGCTTAGTCTGGGCACCCTGTGGCCCAGGCAAGTTGACACATAAGAGCAACCATCAATGGTGCTTCCTTTATCTCCCGTATGTGTAACTGGCTGTGCAGCATTCATTCACCATCAGCACTGTGAGCTGTTCAGAGCTCGGTGATGACCTTTCCCAGCATAACTCTGTTCCTGCCTGATGTCCACCAGAGACCTGCTGGTGCTCTTCTTTATCCCCATGTCACTTAAAGGACTAACTACACTCAAGTTGGAAGACTCAGAATGATCCTTTCTCCATCTTTCCACAACCAGCTACTAACAGTCTTTATTACTCTGAGTCAAAAAATGTCTTTAAAATTTATCCACTCCTTTCCCCACAGCTATATTTGATCTGGGTTGTTATGATAGCCTTCAAAACAGATTCTCAACCTTAACTGTGCCCTTCACACCATTCCATCCTCAACATAGCTGCCTGTCCTTTGGGTTACCAGTTTGAAGTGTCTCCTTAGCACACATGGGGGCCTGGGCTGACCAAAAAGGACAGATTCCAGTGTGGCCCACGAAAGGATCCTGGTTCCGTGTGGTGGCCATGTTGGAGTTGTGGGTGGAGGTGAAGTGGTGGCTCACACTTAGCTCATACAATAAGACCTCTGCTGCAGGGAGCGAATGGTCCAGGCTCTGAGCCTGCTCATCCCCAGGGCCAGCTGACCTCCCATGAGAAGCAATGGGCATCACGACCAGAGAAGCTCTGAGCCTGGCAACCCCGCCTTTCCTGCCATTGGAAGTGTGTCCTTGGTGTTCTCACCAGTGAGCTCATCTCACTGGCTCTTGGCCTCCTTGGATCATGGACTACCCAGACTGATACGGTGCTCTATGGGTCTTGGCATAAACAGTGTTGTCAGGTTTTGAAAGTGTCCTCTCTGAGGTGGATCAGATGAAATTATGAATTCATATAAACTCTGCACATCAATAGGAAATAACAGAATGCATGTCCTAAAGGGAAGGGAAAGGCAGGTTATCAGGGTGGTGAGAGATTCCACTACTGTTTAACATGGAAACCACCAGGCGAAGAATGCTGGCAGAGATGGGCACTTCACACCCTGCTCCTGCATAGGCGCTAGCAACACGCCAAGTCGATTTTGGTCTATTTTAAATTCCCATCATCAAAACCAGTGTGATCTCACTCCTCTGTTTCTCAGCTCTCTTTACTCACTGAAGTCCAAATTCCTCCCGCTCAGAGGAGACATCCTGTGCTCTGATTCCCCTGGGGGTTACTGCTGCCTCTGGGCTGTCACAGACGTCACAGAAATGGGCCACTGGGAATTTTATCTACGATTCATTCTCATTATTTGTGGATTACATATTTGTGAATTCCCTCCTCACTGAGGTTGATTTGTAATCTCACAATCAATACTAGGTCATGTGGTCATTTGTGGACATTCACAGAGTGTAAAAAAGTTGAAGTCATCAGGGTTCACATTCCCAGCTGAGGGTGAACCGCTTGACGACCTGCCTTCTTGTTTCAAGTCTCATCCTATGTGTCCTTTTCATACTTTATTTAGTGTCATGCTTTTCCCATTTATTGATTTTTTTCCCCTTTTGAATGTGATTTCATTGTTTAAAATGGCTGAAGTGCTGTCTGGGGGGTCCTAAGTGCAAGGAGGCTGGAATGTGCCTCACAGGGAAAATCTGTGTGTTCGATGAGCTTTGTTCAGACCAGAGTTAGCCATGAATTCAGCTGTTGGCCATGAATTCAATGTTAACAACCAACAACATGGCACACAGAACAAGGAAGGAAGAGCAGGTAAGGCTGCTCCAAATCTACAGAAGTGATGTTTATGGTGGGTGATGGAGTGATGGAAAAGCAGCCAAAATTGTGGATTCTGAGATGACAAAACTGGTTTTAAGCAGTGTAGTCAAAAGAGCATTGTCTAGAGGCTGAAAACCCAAGATATTTATGGTCGCATTAAGCAAGGTTAGGAAAACATTAAACCCTTCTTGGCCAGGATTGTATTATAAAGAAATACTGTGGATAATTAATTTTAAGTGTGTGTGTGTGTGTGTGTGTGTGTGTGTGTGTGTATGTGTGTGTGTGTGTCTTTATATAGAAACACAAAGAAACAAGGTTTTGCATCGATGGTCTGACAAAAGCCTTGTGATCAGAGGCTCACTGGGACCTCGCTCTGTATTTCCCTCAGGTTTACTAGGTTTACTAGGCATTAAAGTCGGTTTTGTAGAAACCTTATAGACAGAACTACCATGAATAAAGAGAATCACCTGGGTCTCACTGTTCCCTCTTCATACCATGTCTCCTTTGAATCAGCACCCTGCCTGCTGTGTCCTGCTCCTGCTGATTGGGTGCTGAATGAGGAAGTGTATCCTGTGGGTCATCTGGCTCCAGAGGGACAGTGATGGAATTCTGAGTCGACTTGGCTGTGCACAAGGAGGATGTGGCTAGGAATCACTGAGGTGGCCTGAGGTTATCAGGGGTTATCAGGGTGGAAGTATACACTGTTTTTGAGAAAGTTGACAAGGATGTAGACTGCTTAAGAGATGTCACAGGTTGTACATTATCAGTTGTTAGTTATTAACACTTCATGGCTTTGCACTGGTACTGCTGCAATGGCAGGTTATTATTCTTTTTCGCTCCTGTGATGTCAATATATTTTGACTTGGCTTTTGTGACACTTCACCTAGCTAGGGTCTATTCTATTGCTTTACCCCATCCTCCCTGGAAGTCACATGGCTGTTCATTCCATGACCAAGTATCAAAAGACAGAAGTAGAAATTTTACACTTAAGAATCACACAAAGAATGTTTAGAATCAAGTTTGAATTCATATGATCCCTGCTCCCAGGAAGACATTTGTACTACTACATTCTCTTCTTTCACATAGAAGAGGAACAGGGGACATGGAATTCCTCCTTTGCTTATGAAAGCAAAACTTTGAAGTAACGGAGAAGGCATATGAGTTGAGTGAAGAGCAGAGACAGAAAAATTCTTATGGGGCCATGTGGTCTTTGGGGCTGCTGTGGCTTTTGAACCTATGGCTGAGACTGTTTGGGGTGCCTGTTTACTTGGCCAAGGGTTATCTTTGTTGTTTTTTAGAAGTAAAACCTGGCTGGGGATGTGACTCAAGCGGTTGTGCGCTCGCCTGGCATGCGTGTGGCCCGGGTTCGATCCTCAACACCACATGCAAAAAAAGATGTTGTGTCCGCCGAAAACTAAAAAAAAAAAAATATTAAAATTCTCTTAAAAAAAAAAGAAGTAAAATCTACAGGACACAAGTTCAAGAATGCAAGGATGGAGCTCAGAGCCATTTGTGGCTATTCTTCATGGCCTAGTGGTGCAGTTTCCATCATTTTATAAAGTCTTTACTCAACAAAAATAAAATGTAGTAAAGAGTTCGCTAAATACTTGAAAAAAACACCATCGGTATGTTTTATAACTTCCAGATTCTCTATGTCTATACCTGTATGTGTGTGTGTGTGTGTGTGTGATAAGCCTACCCATCACTTTAACGCCTCCAACCCAGGTTAGGCAGTGTCTAACCTGCTAGTGAATGTCTGCTGATAACAACATCCTTGCATTTGGAGACGAGACTGACCACAGACAACACCAAGAGTCAAGTTCACGGCATACCCTTTGGGAGAAATCCTCCTTCTGGAGCAGGTTTTCCACTTTTAGAATGAAGCATGAAAATCAACATGTATTTTATCGAAAATAGGAAATATTTAATGTATATAAATTTATTTGCTTTGGCAATTATTTATTTACAGTCGATGATTGATACCAACAATTGAGGTAAAAATATACATGAGGTATAAATAAATATTTAAATGCAATATTATATTTTATTTCCATTGGCAAGAAAAAGATGAATAAAATACTGTAGTATCTGACAAACAAGCTTGATGCAGTCTCTTTTCATCCCCCTGCCCTTTTCCTCTATTTTAAAGATGCACCATGTTGTTATTACAGGGGTGATGTGATTAGTATGTGCATAAAAACTAAAAGACAAGTAATTGGGTGGGGGGAAGTCAGAAGTACAATCGTATTTGTTTTTATTATGTTTTCAGTATTCTCTATGTCTTTTTTCTTCAAAGTGTGTCCCTGGGGCTCCAAGCATGGCATCTCTGAGGCTCATTACAAATGCAGAATGTCAGGCCCACCCCTGACTGCCTGAGTCAGAGCGTGCATTTTAATAAGATCCCCAGGTGATTCCTGTGTAGGTTAGAGTTAGAGTAGCACTGCCCTGTGCGATATGATGCCATTCATCCTGGTGTGCCTATTCTATTTTCCAAACACACAGTGTCCTACCTCTGGAGCAGGACCAGTGTTTAGCTAGATTAAACTTCATTAATGATCTTGTCGATGCATAGAAAGTAATCTGGGATATATGATTAAATTTAAGATGTCATGGCAGAAGCATATTTGTCTTGCTCACAGAGAACTGCCCAAATGGTAAATCATGGGCTTGCTGCCACCATCTTAAGTAGACATGGGAATGAAAAATTCCTAGCATGATTTTCCTTGCACCATACCAAACGCAGAGCTTTTTTATTCCTCTCAATAAGACAATTGCACATCTCTTATAAGAGAAAACATCACATAAATGCTTATAATACAAAACCCCTGAAAACAGTCATTTTTTCCCTCCAATATCAGTTGCTAAATCATATCCGTCTCTGTCATAGACAACCACAGAAAATCTCTCCTTTAAACAAAGCACAATAAGTTATTTTTACGACTAGAGTTGTATTACAATAATTAAAAAAAGCCAACTTAAACCCATTTGAAAATGGTTAAGAAAAAGTTAATTTGCTTAGTCTGTACAATAATAAATAAGGTGGGGTCATATGCATAGGCAGCTTGAATTGGCTAATGAAGAAACCTAGAATTAATATATCTGCTTATATTTTCTAAAACTAATTAAAATATAGTTTTGGTCTTATGTTAGTTAAAACCCTGTTTTTCAAATTGCAAGACTTTAATGAATTATATTTTAAGAATATCACATATAGCAAAATATAAATTCCCTGAAGCTGTGACTATCCAGGACTCTTGAGTGACCGTCATCTCCCTTTGTCTGATGTCCAGAGTAAATTCAGTGCAATACGTTGGTAATGAAATGCCAATTAACTATGACCACATAGGCCACTGGTCAAATAGAAGAACATTTAATTACATTATGGAAAACGTCTATGAAAACTTGAGACAACGCAGAGTCTCTCTTTGTGAATATGAAAAGGTATGACATGATATTCAGCCCTTTTTGGGGGTGGGGGTGGCGTATTGGTTTTGATCTGGTCATTGGTGTCCATCTGACATTGCACTGAATGAAACTGCCAGATGCTACTTGAAATCTAGACTTTGGCAATAACTTCTCACCCACTGCTTTGCTTTGAAGAGGAGTAAGGATTCCTTCTCGTGCTTTCTCCCAGCACTCCACTCTCAGTTTTTGAACAACAGAAACAAATTGGCAAAATGCTTAAGAACCTTTCAATGCTATTTTCCTTTGGTTAGCTAATCTTTGGCTAGACATCAAGTAAAGCTGACAGATGATAAATTTTCACACCTTGGTGTTAGCAGCGGGCTCTGCTTAGATTAAGGGCCAGTAGGGAGTAGGGCCAGGGAAGCTTGGGAAGAGCTGTGTGAGGAAGGGACTCACGGAGTCAGACAATTCTATATAAAATCAATATTTTACATATATATACAGAGAGATAGAGATATACACATATATGTACAAATGCTACATGTACATTTATTTACAGTTAAGAATATGCTTCTTAGAAGCTTTTAAATAGCAAATTAGGCAATGCATAAGGACTAATCCATTTCATTTTAAGTAGCATAGATACATGTTCTGATTTTTTAAAAAATATTATATTAGTAGGGATGTAGCCGTCTCCAGGAAGGCTGAAAAAGTTCTCAGAAAATTCTTGCATCTTCAACATTCCAACTTCGCAGTGTTTCCATTTTTAACGATTAACCACGTTCACCAGCGCCTCTCTCCTGCTCGCTTTCTCACGCTCACACTCTGCCACAAATGTCCGTTTTAGCTTCCTGTTCCCTGAGTTTGATGTCACACTGGGGAAAACTCAGATTTTAGTTTCTGGACCCTCAGCAAGGAGGGGCTGAAAAGAGTTTCGAATCCTGGCAACTTCTGCTGCACAGAGGTGTCCAAAGCCTTTGTTGTACCATTCTGGAGAGTGACCTCTGCAGGGAGAGAAACGAGAAAGGGAGTCGGGATGTCTTCTTCCAAGTCACAGCAGTCTGTAGGGCAGACAGGGCTGTCCTTGGGCTCCAGTCACCAGGACATGTGCAACAACCTAGGGCTGCTGCCTTGAGGATCTGAAGACCCCATTCTGCCATCAGCTGCTTATAAATTATACCAACTCCTTGGGCTAAACCAGGAAGATGCACACTGAATCTAGAATTTACTCAGAAAACTAAATTTATACCTACCTCCACCAAGAACTTAGCTCAGTATGCTGGGTTCCCTGAAGGGATTGAATTTAAGTTTGTTTTTTTTTTCTCAAAAAACAAAACAAAACAACAACAACAACAAAACAAAACAAAACAAAACCAAATGAAGGGAATAGCAACATTTGGATTTAACCTAAGTGTCCACTGGTGAATGAATGGATAAGGAATATGTGGCCTACACATACAATGGAATACTACTCAGTCTTCAAAAAGAAAGGGATTTGGTCATTTGTGACGATGTGGAGGAACTTGGAGGACATTACGCTAAGTGAAATATGCCAGGCACAGAATGACAAATACTGCATATTCTCACTATTATGTAGAATCTAAAATGTGGAACTCATGGAAGTAGGGTAGAATGGTGGGTACCAGAGGCTTGGGGTAAGGTAGGGGCTGGGAGATGGATGTTGATCAAAGGAGACAAACTTTCCATTTTCGATGGGGCAACAAGTTCAAGAGACCAACATGCTGGCTACCATGAATAACAATGTCTTGTATTCTCAAAAACTGCCAGGAGAGTAGATTTTAAGTGTTCTCATCATAGAAAATAAGAACATGAGGAAATAGATATGTGAATAGCTTGCTTTAGTGATTCAGCAATGCATTCAGACATAAAAATATCATGCTGCACACTAAATATACATAATTTTTGCTTGTTAATTAAAAGTAAGTGAATACATAACTTAGAAACAATAAAAAAGAGCAAAGGACAGGAGGAGAAATGTTAGAATTTTAGGAAATAGAGGAGGAATATGCAATCATCTGTAGAAGTCTGTTAATGGGAATGAGGAAAAGAAGTAGTGAAATTAGAAAACACAACAAGGCCCTGGTGAATGAGCCGTGTGTAAAGAATGCTCCCGAGACCGGTGCCTGCCATCCTCAGGAGCTGCCACTTACTTCAGATCTATTCTGCAGATGTGGGTCAGTCTGGACTTGCCGGAACCACATGGTTCTATTAAGTACTGAGAATCCATCACCACAGCCCGCACACCACCCATGAGTGGGGCTTCTTCGTGCTCCACAGAGAGGGACACCAGGGTGCACATTCCTTTGGGCAAATCAGTCTTCCAGGTCCTGGAGCGAAATAAGCTACACATCAGTTACAGTTAAGAGAGAAAGAGAAACCTGAACACAGAGCTAAGATTCTCCTGCCAAAAACATGGGCTCAAATTCCAATGTTAGTTACTTGGATTAAGCTAATGGTTTCCATAAGCTTCAGCTCTCAGACTCAGAGGCTCTCAGACCTGCATTGGGAACCCCAAACTGAGGCCCTGTCCTGGCAGGGGAGTTCCTGCCCATTAATGAAGAGATGACTTTAGGGTTTAGGACTCCCTCAATTCTTCCATTCATCTGCAGAGACATCCATGTGCTGGGCCCTGAGAAGCCACAGGGACACGAAGACACACGTGGCAGGAGGAGACACCGACGATTCTGAAACACCCTGATGAGGGCACTGATGCTGCTCTGCACAGAGGGCTCTGGGATGACGCAGAGGGTCAGAGGAGGCAACTGGGGAGGCTTCCTGGAGGAGGTGATTCGAGTCTTAAATAAACGATTTTTTGGTGCCTAATTAGAAGAAAACTAACCCCTGTGTGGACCTGTTGATGCTCTCCAAATGCTTCAGTGGCTCTTGGGTTGGGGGGAAATAATCATAGTTGATTTGACTCCAGGAAGGCACATGCTGGCTCAGTCTGGAGGACACTCACTGTGTGAACTGCCCACAGCTGTTACTGGCTGCCCCGCGAGGCCCTGAATTCCCTGACCCGGGAGTTATTCAAACTCAGTGGGGCTACTACTTGGAAAATAATTGTACATGGAGTCAGGAACCATGAGGGCATCCTGGTAAGCACCTCTTACTTCCCCTTCCACCAGAGAGACCTGTGATAACAGACTGTATTATAACTCCTACTCTTCATTTCGTGGCTCCTATTCCCTGGCTCAGGGGTCTCATCTGTGACTTCACCCATCCCACCACATGAAGAAGATAAGCTATCAGATATGTCCCATGCTATGGCTTTAATGTGCTCCCAAATTTTCGTGTCTTGGAAACTTGGTCCCCAGTGTAGTGGTGTTGAGAGGTGGGATCTTTGGCTGTGCCCTCATGGACAGATAATCCATTCATGGATTAATTGATTGATGAATCAAAGGGTGATTGAGGGACTGGCTGTGTCATAGAAGCAAGCTCTCTCTGGCATGCTTTCTCTGTCTCACCACATGACGCCTTCTGCCATGCTACGGCCTAGCAGGAGGCCCTCACCACATGCTGAGTAGATGCTGGCACCACGCTCTCAGATTTCCCAGTCTCCAGAACTGTGAGCTACATAAAGCTCTATTCTTTATAAATTACCCAGGCTCAGATATTTTATTATAGTAACTGAAAATAAATGAAGACACACAGCCAGAACTTGGGAGTAACCAAGCCTGACACAAATGCTCAGAAAGTTCCCCTGGGCTATGATCATTTTCTTTTCACGCATGGCAATATGATAAATAATGAAGACTGACAGGCTTAGAGATCTGTGGGGTTAAGACGGGAAAAGCTTCAGTAACTCTCACTGTAGCTCTTGAGGAGCTAGAGATGATTATAAAATGAGAGGTAACCATGGTGATCCTAAGAGATGACCAACCTCACACATGCCAGCCCAGATGGGCAGATGCGCTGAAGACAGGGCATCTCAACCCTGCCATTTCCTCATCACACCTGTCAGTTTCCACCTTCCTGTGTCATAAACGTAAGGAATGCCTGTTGGCAGGAACCAGGTCTGGTGCATCATCGTTAATCCTTCTAACTGCCAAGCTCCCCTCCAGAGTGTCATGGTCCACTCACTTCTCTTTCAAGTCTTGTATCCATGCAGTAAGACATAACCCTGACCACTATATTTAAAATTCCACCCTTACCATCTCCTTCTTATTTATTCCACCTAGGATAAATTAGCCTACCCCTTTTTGTTATTATTTATCAACCCACTTTCCCCAGTAAAATATAAATCCTGAGAGATCAGGACCCGGTCTGTTTGTTCACCTGGGCATCCTCAGAGGCTGAACAGTGCCTGGCATGAGGTATAATTTTTGACACACTAATAAATGGCAGTCTGGCAGGGTTGCTGTATGGGTGGAATGGGGGAGGCTCCATGCAGGGGCCCCCCCTCCCCTCCTCTGCAGGGAAATAAGAGGCATGCTACGGCAAGGCCCATTCCTCTGGCTGCACCCTGGACAACCACTCGACTTTCTGCTTGTGAGGATGAAGGCTGAAATTCAACTCCACAGATGACTAATGTCCCAACAACTGTTGGTAATAAGCCACCCTTATAGTCGCCCACATTCTCCACCAGGATCCCAAGGTTACTGGGATACACACATATATTTAGAGAAAACTCACCCCTAAAAGTTAAGGGCTTAAGGAGCAATACCAAAGGAATAAAGAACCCATGTGAAAAGTAACCCTTGGTTTGCTCTTGAAACTAGTTTGATAAAGAAACCATTTTAAATATACATTTGGGAATTTCACTAGTGACTCCTTTTACACTGATGATCTGTGAGAAGAGACTGGGTTTGCTTAGATTTTTAATAAAAAGGATATATTGATCTAATTACATTGTATCAGGTTCTTTAATATCCTCAATCTGTTCTTTCTGATGAAATATTGCACTTCTAGGCGAATTTCCTACTGTTGCTTCAGCATCTCATTCCAAGCCCAGGGAACAGGGGTCTGGAACTCAACTCATAAATCAATCAGAAACAATATTTCAGTGGCAGGCACAACACCCACCAAGCCTTGCCAGGCCCTGAAATCTGATTGTAAGTCCAGTGTCTCAGCATTTGCAGACCTGCAGGGCTGTGCCAAGGATTCCAGGCATGGTCATTAGTCATGACCATCTGAAGTTAGACAGAAGGGTTTTGAAATTATACACATTCCTGTGTTAGAGTTTCACCAAATGAAGACTTGCTTTTCCTTGGGGAGAAAGGCAAAGATCAGGAGAAAAGCCAATCAGATTCGATTTGCATAATTTGGCAGAAAGTGCAACTGGACAAACAGCAGCTATTCAGGGGCCTCTGTTCTGGGGAAATGAATGATATTTATGGCCTAATAAACTCTGTGCTCCACAAGGAGAGGGGCTGTAAGAGAGCTCGGGCAGAGCTGTAAATTGGGTGAAGAAGCAGGAAGTCAGGCATAAATACGGCCAAGTCAGGTTTCACTGTGGGAAATGAGAGGTGGCTTAGTGTTCCCAGCAGAGGCTGGATTTAGGTGGTAGAACTCCAAGCAGTGCTTACATTTGCAGCTCTCGTCCTGCTTTTGGAACAGGACATCATAAAACCCGGAGTCACGCTTACCTGAGAACCACAAAGTCTCTGGAAGGATGGGGGGCCATGCTGTTCACCACGTACTGATAGACTTCTGTCTGCCTGTCCAGCGTTTCCACCACCTTCCACTGCAGGAAGTCCTCGTCCCACAGGTGGCGCTCTCTCAGCACACGGTTCAGCACCACTGAGGGGGGCGCCTCCACCTCCACAGACGCCTTCCACAGCTTCAGGGGGTTCCCGTCCCCCACCTCGGGAAAGACACCAGTGGAAACTGAAGAGGTCAGGGTCCCACAAAAACCTGCCCCACTTCTCCTGGGGTTTAAAAACAATCTCTTATGTCAATGGACAGCGAGGCTATACACCTCTCAGTTTAAAATGTAAATATTTTAATCTTGATGCTTAAGAATGATAATGACAATCAAAAGAATAATTGCCAACATTCGAGGTGCCTACTGTGTGCCAGGCACTGTTCTAAGCATATTTGACTTGTTAATAGCCCCCTTCTGACTGAGGTTCTCTTAGAATGTCCAGTTTTCTAGATGGGAAAATAGAGGCAGTGACTTGCCCAACATTACACAGCTCTGGCAGAGATAGGATTGGGATCCAGAAGTCGGTACCATGGTCTGGACTCCTGACTGCACGCAGCAGGGCTGCTTAGCAGTCTCTAGACAGGGTCTTTGAACAGTAAATGTCTTCACTGTTCACCTGTGTGCTGAGTCCTATGGATGAGCAGCCATTTGTAAGCAAAAACAAATCCCCAGTTGTTAGATGTGGCTAATGGGAGATTACCTTTTTGAAAGCGAGGTCTGTGTTGTCGGGGCTGGAGCACGTGACCCATCCTTTGAACTTCTCCTTGGCTTCTTTCTGGAGGCCCTGGACAAGATGCTCCAGGTAAGTGTGGAAAGTTGCTCCACTCTCCTCTAGCTGCGTCCCCAAGTCTTCCAGGGTGGGTGCGTGGATCTCAGCCTCTGCATATGAGTTTCGAGACTGGGCCACCAACTCATGTGGGACCTGAAGCAAGGGGTACACAGAGGAGCAACACACTGAGGTAAGGGAAATGCTGAGACTAATGGTTAGAAGAAGCAAAGTCATTTCATCAACAACCGAGGTCTGAGCAATGGGCCAAGGGTCACATGGCTAGATGTTTTTCTAAGATCACTGCCAAGTCTGGGAGGGGCCTTCCTGAAGTTAGGAAATACAAATATGTTTCTGAGGTTATATTTATTATTCAGAACACTTCTATGACTTCCCATTCATTCTTTGCATTTTCCTTTTCTTTTCCTTTTCTTTTATTTTTATTCTGTTTGTCAAAATGTGAGCTCCAACAATTCTACTCTGTGAACAGACTTAATGCAATAGACTTGTGAAGGAAACATCAAAAACGACTTAGAAATAGCTTTACCTTTTTAGCACATTCTTCCCATTGAAAAATGCCAATTTTACTACAGAAAATATGCCAGAAGTCTTGTTCACTTAACTTCTTTGGCATATCTGTGGCTTTACTCCTAGGCTGTCATTACTCCCTCTCTCTCTCTCTCTCTCTCTCTCTCTCTCTCTCACACACACACACACACACACACACACACACACACACAAACACACACACACACACACAAATGTGGAGCCTAATCAAGCCCTGAGGTAAAATCAAATATAACAATATTGGCTGACTGGCCCTGAACCTGACAAAGGAAGGTGATGCAATTGTTTGCACAAAAAAATCATCATCATAGTGACTCCAAGTGTCTCTATCAAAGCCTGGACTGTATAGCTAGCTCCTCATGTTTCTTGGAGGCAAAACCCAGTGCTACGAAGCATACTATTGTCATCATAAGGTCAGGAACAAACAGATATAAACCATAAATGCAGCAAGGATTCCAAGCTTCTTATCTAGTTCCAAGAGCTAGGAGGAAGGCAGTAGAGCCTTTTGCTCACCTCAAACAGTTTGTTGCATTCCGTGATCATGTGGGCAAGACCCTGAGCTGCGGCCAGATTCTCATTGAGGTCCTTTTGATCTGGCTTCCCAGTGGCATATTTCTTCTGGATGACTCTGTAATTGAATGTGAGTGCTGAGCAGATCACAAACCAACGAGCTTTTCACAATACTGAGCACATGCATCCCTTTTGTTTTCTGTTCATCCCCAGATGCTATCCAGAGCCCAGCCGTTCTCATTTCCAAATAAAAACAATGACCACACATCTTAGATATTCCAAGGCAGGCTAACAGCCCAACAGCTCACAACCAAAGCCTTGGAAAAACACAAGGGCAGGAAGAGCTGTGGGAGGAGAAATGCATCAATTTTTTTCTAAAGTTTGAAACCACTCAACTACATGTTCCTGAGCTTTGTTTTTCTTGTTTAAATATAGTCTTTCAAAATTAAAGATCGTAAAATACAGATCTGTGTACTTTCCCCCCCCTTCCCACTCTTACAAACAAAACTCCTCAGGCTTTCTGGATCTCAACTGACCTTCTTCAATACTACTTTGACAATTCCATGAACCTGAGTCACGTGAATGAGGTCGTTTTGGAGCATGCTCTGATTATAAAGTGAGAGCTGACAAAGCTTCAAGTTGAAATCTAGCATGAGAGGAGTTTATTTATGAATTGTGGGGGTGGCCTGGTTTGGGATTGCGGTTGTTGAGGAAAACTTACCTTGGAGAGCTTTCTTTCTTCAATAAATTAAGATGAAAAAGGGAGGGGGCCAGACACACAGCCAGGTTCATGGACGTCATCTGATTTTCTTCCACCAAGTTGACCACGTCATTTAGGAAGCAAAGGAGAGTCTGTAGGGCCTCCCTGTTTTCATCTGCCAGCAGCAAGATGGCGGCCTGCACAGCCTGCAGTCGCTGCTCTTTGGGGACGTCTGAGGAAAAGTGGGCACCAAGTCATTAGAGCCACGGCCTCCGAAAGAGTTAGCAGCAGAGTGTGTAATCTGCACTGCACTTCCTGACATCAACCACCAAAACCAAATGACTAATGGCACGAAGAAGTAACTAATGGCTTAGGCCTCAAAGATAGGTGAGAGGCAGAGCTGTGGTCTGGATGACCCAGCCATACTTAGAAAGTAACACATACTTAGAAAGCCTGTCCTGGCTTTTCACACTCTGAGAAATCAGTCTGGTCATTTGTTTTCAGTTGATTTTTCTGTAGTAGACAAGGTTGGCAATGGACTGAAGCTCTGCCAACTTGTTTTTTTTTTTTTTTTTTCTTGCCCATCCTCCTCACCAGACAGCTTTGGAAGCACCTGTTAGGATACTCAGGGCTCTACAGGATGTGATTTGAAAGTCACTGAGTGATAGGACAACAGCCTGACCTTTTCCTCCCATGGAGCAGCCAGATCATACTGCCAGCATGGCCACAGTTAACCGAGAGTGAGAGTGTCCAGCTGGCGCCTCCTGGGGCACTCCCAGAAGGTCAGAGGCTTGATGGTAAGCTTGGTACCTCTTCCCTTCCTTGCTCCTGTAAGTCACCAGGGTTTGGTTGGGAAGAGGTACTCAGTTGACTTTGGGTAGAAACTCACTCACTTGTCCTGTAATCTTGGGGGATTATGGAATAGAGGTTTTGCCTGGGGAAGAGGAACTAGGCTCCGTGAGGTTATAAGGAATGGGCAGCCCTTCTCAGTTTCATTCTTCTTGAGGGTGGTCCCTGTGGTGGTGGTGGTGGTAGTGGTCGTGGTGGGCATTGGCTATGCAGATTTAAAAGGGAACTAACTTGACATTATGAAGTGAACTACATGGAAAAGTCACAGTGAATGGGTGTTAGGTGCTGCATTTTGCTGCCCCCTGGCTGTGTTTGTTTAATGATCCTTTAGGTTTAATTTACTGACACAGTCAGGAGCTCACTTCAGTTAATACTGCTGTCATTAAAAGGCTGCTTTCTGGAGCAGAAGTCTCCACACTAGGACATCTGTACTCCCAAGAGGTCAGGGGCAGGGTGTGCTCATGACAATCCCTTGAGGTGTGGGAAGAAAATGTTAGAACTTCCAAATGTGTTTATATTTTCTCTTGTCCATTATAAATACTGCTTGAGTTGCCTTATAATGTGCACTCTAAATCATATATCACACAGTATATACATTATTAAGATAAATAAATATACACAGCTTTTTACCACTGGCAGGGGTGCATGATTAAAAAGAAATTGGTGCTTCCTGCTCCAGACTGGGCCACGGTGTGTGACCTCTGCCTGGGTCCTGAATGGCCAAAAGACTTGTGGTCCCTGTGGGTTGTCTGTGTCGGGCTCTCCTGTGCTTCTCCAGCATCATGTAGAAGGAGCTTACATCTCAGAGATGACCAGACTCTTGGCTCCAGTCAGACCGCAAACCCAAATTTCTGGAAAAGTGTGACCCTGCATTCAGCGTGCTGAAACCCATCCCCACCCTATGGTATCTATTATGTACTGGTACAAGATAAACTGGGTTTATGGAGAAAAGCCATTTTGTTTAAATGATAGCAAAACCACTTCCTCTTTTCTTGCTTGTGTTCAAACAGGTACTACTTAGGATTTTAAGCTGGGTAATAGTATTATAAATTTAGCTTGAGCCACTAAGCCGCTTTTAAATATGCTGCTATAGGTAAGATGTCATCGAAAGTTTAACTTTTTTATTCCATGCCAAGATTTTTTCCTATACCATCATTTTAAAGGAATCATCTGTCATCTTTATACATTGTTTTAATTTCCTACTTGTTCTTTTATCCCTCAGAAAATATCTCCTATACATTACTTGCTACTAAAAAGGCTTGAGAAGGTACCTACTAATCCCTCAATTCACATTCATTGTGAACCTTTTCAACTGTGACCTTTCTGTTATACATGACACTGCTGTGGTTCCTGCTTTTCTTGGCTCTTTGGAGACCATTGGAGATCTGCCTTTCTAAGTGCTGAGAATTTATAGCCAGGTGGCCATCAGTCCTTCACTCTCAGCATCCTCTCTATTCTGAACCTTTCTTCTTTCTCCCCACAAGTGAGCTCCCCTTCTCTTCCTGTCCACATTCTCTGCGTTGTCGAGTCATACAACTGTAGGGCTGTCTTTAATCTCTCCATCCTTTCCCCTCTCATAGACTGGTGGGATTAAAATATCTTCAGGATCCACTCCACACCTTATTTATGTTCATCAGCTGATGAAAGCCCAACAGTTGAAAAACAGAACTTCTCTGGAGAACTGGGAGGGGAACTGTTCCTCTCTCCCCCAAGAGTCCTCTGGAATCTTTGACAGCAGGGTCTATCCATGGACTGTCCTGTTTCCAGTTTCTAGTCTCACTGCTGGAAGTCACAGTAAGTAATCCAGAGCCTCCATTAGTGCATCGGCTCTCTTGCCCTCCAATCTTGCCTATGAAATACCTCCTGCACACCACTTCCACATTCATGGATCAAAAGTACAGTCCTCACCAACTTTCACCTTCACGGCAAGAACAGGGTTGGCTCCATACTCAATACTCATTCTTCCCTTTCTTCCTAAGAAAACATACATTCTGTTCAGGGATGAACTGTGTTGGCTTAAACCAAAAATGATAATCCCATTCCTCGTTTCATTGTCTGACTTAGAGAAGAAGACATAAAGCTTCTGCAAGATTTATCTCCCTGATAAAAAGAGACATATGCCCAAGGAGGACTCCCTGCCCCTCTATGCCTTTGAATGTGATTTTATGAAGACATGACAATTATAAGTTGTGGCAGTCATATTGTGACCTCAAAAGGAAGCCAAGAGAGGCTGACTTTGCCCTGGCACCACTGAGTTGCAGAATTACTTAACATTGCAATGTTTTAATTCTGATTTCTTGTCAAGTGAGACAATACAATGTCCTTATTGTTTAAACAGTTGTTTGTTGGACTTTTGGTTGTTTTTTGCAGTAGAGAGCATCATAACTGGTAAGTCCCTCAAACATACCTGAAGGTTCCCCAATGCTTAATGGATCAAATACAGACCTCTGCTCTAATTTTCAATGCTTTCCTTGTGTGATCCTGGCCTAATTTTTCAGTGTCATCTGAAAAGTTGTACATTTAGTACCCCTGCAGGACAGATAGACAAAACCTTGAGCTGCTCTGACACATGCTCATGCCACTTGCTTCACCTAGCATGTGTTCCTCACATATCTCAACCTTTGGGTGTCATTTTCTCTTTCTCCAAGTCCTCGTCACTCATCTCAGCTTTCTTGGACTTGTCTTTGTAACCTTTTTGTGTTATTTTTCCCACCTTGTTGTATTGCAGTCATTTATGTTCATGTCTCGTCTCTTTAAGTTGTAAGATCCTTAAGAGCAGAGCGTGAGTCTCAGGCAGCATCCATATGCTCTGCCACGCTCCACACCACACCCTGTCCATAAATCCCACTCCGAAAATGTTTGCTCAGCTAAAATAAAGCCCTGCTTTGATCTGGCTTTTTGGTTATATCTCAGAAAGAGCCAAAGACATTTATCTCTTGGAAATAATCTAGCTTTAGACGTACACTAGTGTCGACTTCAGCCCCAGACCTGATTAAATGTCAAGACTCATATGGGATACTTCCAAGTCATAGGGAGGCTTAACTGAAAAATGGTGTTTGACCTCTCAGCAGCCCTTTCATGAACACCCTGTGTTTAGGCTCCAACAATGTGTATCATTATTTCAACTTAAGCTATTCACTTGGAGAAAATAATATTTATTTAGTGGGTCACCACTTTATTCTGTTTCTACAAGTGGTACTAATTACAATCCTTTTTGAATTTGTAATATTATACACTCTTTAAACATATTTAGTACAGAAATCCCTACAGTGGGGATCTTCAAATTGGGTCAATTCCATGTCAAGACCCATTTTAGGCATATTTTGCTGTAAACTGAAAGTCCACTGGCCAACTGTTCTTGTCCCCCACTATAAGGAATTGGGACTTGGGCTATGAAAGCAATCCATAGTCCTAATGTTATCATTTCTAGAAAAGATTCACATCTTTCTTTTTTTCTTTTCTTCTCCTTCTCCTTTAATACTGGGGATTGAATAAAGGGGCACCCTATCACTGGGCTACATTCCCAACCCTCTTGCTTTTCTTTTTTATTTTGAGATAGGGTTCGCTAAGTTGCCCAAGTTGGCCTGAAACTTTTGATCCTCCAGCCTCAGGCTCCCAAGTCACTGGTAATTACAGGTGAGCGCCACTGCACCTGGCTTTACATGTTTGTTTCTAATAATCTCCCTTTACAATGACCTTTGGCAGGATAGGATTTTTAATCAGCAGTTGTTATTTTGAATAATTATTTTAACTATAGTGGCTTTGCTCTGAGAACTATTGATTTGACATTATTTAAAAAAAATTCCAAGTGAAAATATGAATTAGTTGCATTCAGCTGAAGCATTGATTTGGTTTGCTTGCTTTTCACCAATTAAAATATATCTGCTTTTTAAAAATTTCTATTATTTTAATACATTCAGCTTTAAATTTCCTATATCCCAAGAAAATGTGTACTTTTAAAAAAATTAAATGTTTTAATAAATACCCAAATACAAAATAAATTTGAGCATGTCCCCTTATCATTTGAAATTTCTTGAAAGTATATTATTGAAAGTTAGTTTGAGATCTTACACCAAGAAAGCTCTATTGAGAAGAAATATTTTGATGTCAAAAAGATATTTTCCAGTGCATAAAAAATGTTGTGGAGATTCTACACCAAACTCTGAACAAAGGTTATTTCTGGAGAGGAGATTAGGGCTATAACTTTTACACCCTTCTTTATGGATTCATGTGTTAAAATTCAATCTATAGGGTTTTTTTTTTTTTAAATGGTTTGGATGCACATGAGAACACTGATTGGTATGACCCCCACTTACACTGATAGATGTGGAGGAAGGTCTCGCTGAGTTTGTTGGTGAAAAGAGGCTCAGGAAGGTCCCGGAAGAACTGCTTCACCATGTCTGCCACGTCATAAGCGGACTGGTCTTCATAGCTGACATTCTCAGGAAAGTTCTCGTTCATCTGACGTAGGGCATGGATTCGAGACTTCACTCCCGACTTTCGAAAAAGACCCACCTGAAAGGAGCCATCAGGACACATTAGCTGGGCTATCCTTTCCCTGACACCAGAAGGCTTGGGACCAGAACTAAATGAGCTAGAATTGCATTTTTATTCACAATTCTGAATACTCCTGTAGCTACTACAGGCAAAGCTGAACAATGATGTCTCTCCTGTGAAGTGAAGATAAGAATAAGACCCCACTGCCCCGGACTGTTGTGGAGACTGAATGAGAAAACATATGTGAAGCTGCTGTGTGACCCGTAGAGTTCTGGCACACTGTAGATGTCAATATTGTGTTCACTTATTCAAAAAGTAGTGATTAAGCATCCACTATGTGCCAGGCATTCTTTTGCTAGGAGTCATTAGGGAGCAGAGCAGACAATATTCCCTGCCCTTTAGCATTTACACTTTCATGGGGATTTTGAGAAAGTCTGGGCAATGAAAATTTTCCTGGGAGTAAGGTGCTTGGTGGAAGGAAGGGTCCAAGATAAGCAACCATATTTAATACCCCTTGGAAGAGAAGTCTATAGGGAATATGCCCATGCAAGAAAACATTATTATAAGCACATAATTTGATTTAGGGTCTTATTTGCTTAATCCTTGGCACCATGATGTATGTGGCTCCTATGCCTGGCACTTACTACTCCACTTTGTTTTGTATATAGACCCCTCTATTGAGAATGACAATTGGGGGGCTTTTATTCAGACATGATCATGTCAGTCTTTTTTCACCTATAGGACTTAAACACCTCCCTGCTTGACAAATAAACAGAAAAATAAGAAACCAAAAAATAATGGCCTGAATAGGGATGAGTGAGGTAGGCAGAGCCCTCATTGCAAGAGTGAAGATCCTGGCCTGGTTGGGCAGGTTAAGCTCAGGCCCTTGAGAAGCCCTCCCCACCCTGGACTTGCTTCCATCCATAAAAAGAACTGAGCTTTCCTGGGAGCTCTGGCTTACAGTGAAAGAATGTCTGATCATTTTAAATGCCTGGAGGGCATCAAGTTTTTCAAAACTCAGTTTTTTTCAATCTTTATTTTCTACTCCTTTCATTCCTCAGTGGCTCTGAGGTTGGCCCACTTATGCAAAGCAAGGTGGGAACATTCCCAAGTGGCTGGATGGTAGATAGTGGCACCAGAGTTGGCAATGAAGAAAATATGAGCACAGTTGTCTCGCCAGCTCCTCTGTGTGCCAAGATCGCACCTGGGCCCTGACCCAAGTTCAGGTGTCTGACAAAAGCTCTCATGATTGTTGCTATAAATGAGAGCAGCCCTAAAACCCCAGTTCTTTTGAACTGCAGTAAAAGCAAAGGAAGAACTCAAGGCCATTAGAGAACACTCAGGTTTTTGTATATGTCAGCTGCATGGATCACAGGGGAAATTATACAGAGTTGCTTTTTGTGGTCACAAAAACAGAATCTTAGCAATATTTCTTTGCATTCCAAGGCTTATCATCCTAACCCTAATTTCACAGGTCAGGATATTCAGACATATTATCACTTTAAATCTTCAATACTTTTTTTTATTCTTAAAGATTGAAGTATCTAGAAAATGCAAAATTGCTATACTTAGCTTATTCTCCATAAAAAATCTAAATAAAAGTTATCTTTCTTTATCTGGCAACTACTCCATGTTTCATCAAAGTGCATGAGAAGAAAGCATGCATTGTTAAAAGAAAAATATAAGATATCAGATGGGTGATTATTGAAGTGAGATGCATCTTTCGTTTGTTTACATTTTGAGTTTTTAATTTTGGAAGAAGGCCCAGGACTGTGTACATCACAGAACTGTGCTGCATGGGAGTTTTCAGAATCTCAATGCCCTGAAGGTGAATTCTTAAGTGTAAGTCACAAATATTTATCCTCATGTGAGTTGGTATTATTTCATTTGAGAAGAATTCCTATGTTTTTTAAACAGCAGAGCAATATTGATCAGATCTATAAAAAGAGTGTTTATGTTTAAATTGCTGAGCATGTTTTTCTTGTCTACTGTGTCCTTCAAGCTCTGTTTCTAGGTCCATACTAATGTGCATGCACATACACTTCCCACAGGTGTTTTCTTTGTATTGTTCAGATTCCAAGTTTCTTTCTCTTTTCGGCAAATGTTGTTATTTTAATTATTTTAGACATGTCTGGGGCTCTCCAGTGGCAGGCTCTGAGCTGTTTGTTCTGACTTTGAGCTCATAGGATGTCTCAGGGTTGTCAAAGATTTATTTGTTTTGTTTCAAATTTTGACAATAACATTCCCACACTGCGCTTACCTTCCAGGGGACATGGGAAATATTTGTGTGTTCTATGGATTTCTGTTGGAAGCCAGAGGAAATGTCCTAAACCTAATAAAGGAAAAGTGGTCTCAAATTGGTCTAGATTTGAGATGCAATAGCTAAAGAGGCAGACAGGAAAGATGGAAAGAACTACAGTCTCCAAAGATATTGATGAATTAATGAATGAACTAACCCTGGCACCATCCTGTTTTCTGACTCATTATTGTCTGTATGTGAGATATGAATTTCCTAACATTCAAGCTATTTTGGGCTGAGGCTTCTCCTGGTTGCTGTAGACAGCATCTGGACACAGTAAGCAGAAGGTACTTCTAATGGTGTAGAGGTCCTGAGACCAAAGAAAAGTGCCTCCTATCTATCTGCATAGAACAAGACCACATGGTGGTACAAGTGATTGTTGATAGCCATTGTTTTTTTCAAAAAGTTTTCAACACGGGGATGACTAAAGATTTTTGTTTTTAATGTAATAAATGGAGATTGAAGAAACGGGTTGCTTCTGAGGGCATCCTCATCATTGTTGAAACTCAGATTCCCTTAGCTTCACTAGGAGCAAGACCCAAGAGGGTCTATGTCCTTCATTTACCTCTGTGTCTATCACTGTCAGGTGGGCAATCTGGGCAGTCACACAAGTTCTACTGTTGCTGTTATGAAATTCTCAATAATATATGAAGAAGGAATCACATATTTTCATTTTGTCCAGGGCCCCACAAATTACATAACACGTCCTGCTTTTATGTCTTCAAAGCCCAGCTCAAATATCCTCTCCAAAAAGGAAGCAATGATGGTCAGCAATGCAAAATTCATTTTATAAACATCTTTCTTGCCTGCACTCTCTCCCTCCACCTTAAGAAGAACGAAAGAATGAATAGTGCATAATGTTCCCTTCATCTAGTTTTTCTCTCTTCTCTTTTGTCTTCCACCTAAAAACCCAGCTTTGAGAAACCAAGGGCTGAGGGAACGATTTAAATCGATAGTCTCAGAGCAAGCATCCTTCGTTATATCTGAGATAGGCAAAGTGATGAACAGGCAGCGGATTAGAGGACCCTGGCACTGAGCATGAAGTGCCTTCCCAGCATAATTAGGCTTTTAAAACTTACTGCTCCATTAGAAGGAGCAGTTGGGCATGAGTGCTGCATTACAATTCAAATTTCATCTAAATAATATTAAATCTCCTTCTTGGCATCCTGTTTATGCTAATCCTTTCTGGGCTTAATGATGTTTATCAGGACTTCCATTTCCTCTTCTTTAGAAATTTGCTCAGCTAATGAAGAAAGGTTGGGTTTATTCAGAAAGGGAGAGATTCATAGGGAGAGTGTGCAGCGGGTTCCGATTTTGAGCACTGAGCTGACTTCATATTCATCAGGAACCGGTATAACCTATGCTTCTGTGCACTGTTGATTTAGGGCAGAAATAAAGGCGCAGACAACAAAGCGAGGCTCCTCTCACGCACTGCTATGTCTGAATACAAATGGTTCGTAATTGAAGGCTAAACTTCCTCATTTCATCTACAGCCATCTGCAAGGGCGCAAATGGATAAGCTATGCTTCATCATATATAAACTGCTCTGCAGTGGGGAGTGTGGGAGGTGAAATGCTGGCACTGTTTCAGGACTTTGTGGGGCTGGAATCAACTCTGTGATGAGTGCTTATGTTCCAGATGAACTCTGAGCTTGAGGGGAAGTGGTCCAGTTCCCTGCATGAATCCTCCTTCCCTCAGATCAAGGACAGAGCCTTAGGCAGGACTTGGATGGTGCTTCCTGCTCAAGCATGGCTTAGAAGAAGGATATTTGGAGACCTTCTGGTCTTTTATGGGTAGGGCTGAGATTTCAAGATCCCGTGCAGACACTGAATCTCTTCTCCAAGGAGGTGCTGCTGGCCTACAAGGGACATTCATCTAATGTTTCTCTTCTTCCTTTTTTCTCTTCATTCCCTGTCTTTTTGGATTCATTAATTTTTATTTGCTGTTAATTCTCTAAGACAGTCTTCCCCTTCTACTTGGATTTTTTTTTTTTTTGGTTCTTCTTCATTTCTCCAGTTTTCCTCAGTTTCCTTCTTAGACAACTTTCCTTTCCCACAGGGATCTGAAGGGTAACCTCTGCATGTTCCCCACAATGAGATGAGGAAGGAAACCCTGCCAGAATTAAGGTGGGAATTGACTGCAGCAAAAGTCCACCTGCCACCCTACAGATTCTTCCTGGTGACTGATAACAAGAGAAACACTGTGTTGGCTCAGTCTGATTACATTTAGAGTCAGTCTTTATGCCCTTGAAATGAATCTCTTTCCTACAAGGCTTTGTCTGTACAGTTTTACAACATGGAATTCTTCCAGACTTAAAAATTAGTTAGAAACTTGAGATGGACACTGGGGACAAGCCAGTGAGCAGAGCTGGAGGAGGGTTTGGTGTCCATTCTCCTCTCTGTTTATGACTTTCTTCTCTCCATGCAACTTTGCTTTGAAAGGGAGACTGGGTCAAATCATAGCAGTAATGCTGGTGATGCATATTATTCAAAATCTCCACTGGGCAGGAATTCCTAAATTTCTATTCCCATTCTATACTTAGGACCTGGTAGAGAGTAGAATAGTGGTATTATAATTTATTTATTTATACCCAACTTTGTTCAAGGAGGACTTTAACAAAATACAATAAAATATAGTCAAATTAAGAATAATAGAAAAATTACAGCAAGAGGAAAATAAAGATAGAAAATAGTAACTGAAACTAGGTATGAGGCTGATGTAGAAAATTCATTAAAAATTATCTATATTTACTACAGACAGAATATGCATTTGGCTCCAAGCTTCCTAGCAGTCAGTACAGAGAGGAAAACACACTCAATTGAATGATCCTTGTGTCTATAATATTAAAAACAGACAAATTATCCAGAAGCAGCACACTGTTTTCAAGAGCTGGATAGTGCCTTAGGAAAAAATTATTCCTCCTATTCTCAGATAAAGAACACAACAGGATGTAATGACCAAAATCGTCAACAAAATCTACAGACCAGATTCATCAATGAGTTGCACAGGACCAACTCTTAAAGTGTCCCCTAATGCTGGAGATGGAGCCACCCCAAAGTTCACAAGGGAAAAGCAATTCTAACAGTACAGTAGAATGCAGTGGTTAAACACGGGAGTTAAACTCTGGAGTTACACAGATTTACAAGCAGGTGTTGGCTCCGTGATGGAGGCTGGGGTATTAACTACCTAGGGTAGATCTAGGATTAAATGAAGCAGTGAAAGTAGAACTTGCCGGACAGTCAAGAAAGGTTACTGTTATTCAATTTATGGCATAGATGGACTGTATTTCCTTTGGGCATTCCTGAACCAACAACTGTTTTTTCTTAATATATTTTCTTCTGATAAGTAATAGCTGGCCATACTTTTGGAGCAAAATATTCTCTTTCATAGCATCTTATTTTTAAGCACTTTGTTGCCCTTATTTTTCAGAAATAAGAGGCTTGTTATTAAATTCATTTCACAAAACCAAAACATCATCATTGCAACAACAGCAGCCACTCCACCTTCTACAATGACATCCAAATATGCAAAAATATATATCTATATATCCTCTAGATTAGACATGCGAAAGATTGAAGAGCATAATGTCTCTAGTTAAATCAAAGATGATTTCAAATGACAAAGTTACTCCTACTTTGCTCCACCAAAATCTAGTATTTAATTTATTCAGAAATCATCTTGCCTGTATGTGTGCTTTCAGTTTTGGTTCTCTACAAGAATCAGTGCCAAGATCTTTGAACTCATGTAACTCAGCTCATTTGTGTCAACTGAGCCATGGTCAAGGGCAAAACAATAAAAGTTCTGAATAATCTAAGGTTGGTACATATTCTCTGCATGCCATTAAAAAGTGTGGTGAACAAAGATGGTTACTTTGTTGCCTGCAAATACATCCACTACTCAAGGTTGCAATTTATGAAGCAGAGACATGACTTTTATTTTGGACAGAATGTTTAAGAAACCAATGGGTGTTAATTTGGAGAAGCAAAGGCTTTGCTTTGTAAATTACAGGATGGATTTCACTCTGGGCTTAATCACAGTCCACCATTATTATGGTCCTCAAATAGTCTCAGAGGCAGAAAATAATCTCTAAATATTTTGTATAACAAAAGCTTTAATCAACTCTTTTAGATGAAAGGATATTTGATTTAGATCGTACTGTTTTCATATTTTTTATCACTTTTTACTTGTACATTTTAAAAAGATGTAAATAAATCTGTCTTTGGCTTAAGGTTTCCTGGTCATATGCTGCTTCAAAAAATTAATAAAGGGAGTTACAAAAACCAATTTATTTTTTTTACAAAAATAATATGAGAGGGATAAAAGCATGCTGTGAAATCAGTGGTGGCATTGAGACTATAATTAAAAAGCAAATGCAAACTGGGCACAGTGGTACATACTTGTAATCCTAGCCACTCAAGAGGCTGAGGCAGGAGGAATGCAAGTTCAAGGTCAGCTTTAGCAATTTAGTAAGACCCTCAGAAACTTAGCAAGATCCTCTCTCATAAAAAGTAAAAAGGATTGGGGATGTAGCTCAGTGGTAAAATGCTCCTGGTTCAATCCCCAGTACCAAAAAAAAAAAAAAAAAAAAAAAAAAAAAGGAAAAACAAACAAAAAAAGAAATGCAGGACATAGCTTACCTTTCAGTTTCTTGGGAATGTAAATTAGACATCAGAGGTACAAATATTAACATTAACTTTCTGCAGTCACTTCAAGGTGTCACCCCAGAAGTCATGAGGAAACATCCTCACATAGCTTGGTAGGGATTGAGCCTAGTCAAATTAAATTTTAGCGTGTAAAGATTGTAATGCCTTTTAGGTTTGGTGGGGCAGATCTTGCCTGGGAGTGAACAGATCTAACTCAGTCTGGCATTCCATCAATCCAAGTCCAAATCTAGGTTTACAGCCATACCTGATCAAGGCAGTTGCTACGAAGATATCTTAGTGCTTGCTGAATGCTCTGAGGCAGAGGTTGTCCCGTTCTTTGGACGTGGACTATGAGAGGAACACCAAAGACAGCCTTGTCTTTGTAATCAGGAACTTTCATCCTCTTCATGAACTTTGGAACTGACCTAGAATTCACAGAAACCAGGTCATGCAAGCCCCCTGGGGCACATCGTGGGGAGAGGCTGTGGAAGCAAGAGAAAGGAAGCCAAGCTCTTGTTGGAATACCCGAGAGACACAGGGAGAATTCAACATTCTTTCTCTATTAATCACATTGCATGGCAATACTACGTGTGGCCCTTGCCTATGTTATGTCTACTAGACAGCATGAGTCATGTTTGCAGAATGTATTTGTAGCTTTGTTTTCAAGTCAAATGGACAGTTTTCCAATTGAATTGTTATTGCCACATCTCTCAAGTGATGAACACTTAAAAGTCCCCAATAGAATAAAATTAAACACATGTAAAAATTCCAACAGGAACAAGAAATCTGGTTGGGGTTGCAGGAAAAAAGAGAGGAGAGAAGATAAACCACATTTTTTGTTTGTTTGTTTGTTTGTTTATGTTCTTAGTTTTCTGGAGCCAGTTGCATTTTTTAAAGGAATTTTAATACATAAGCATATATTAATTTGACCCTGCAATTTATAAACTTCTAAAATATTTTTTTTTATAAAAGCACCATGGATTCATCTACATACATAATATATAACATAGGGACAAAAACTGACACATTTTCAAATTCACCAAATCATCTACAATAGATCTATATACAAGTTCCAACATATGATTTAAAGTCAATTCCTTAATTACAAAGGTTCACTGGATATTCTCATTTTAATTTTCAAATGAAATAAAAGCATAAATGTATTTGAAGAATCAAATGCACTTTGAGTCAATCAATGTTCTAAGTAGTGAGTTCTGCATTGGGTGAGAAAGTACAAGTGACACATGTTTCTCTGCAGACTGCCAGAATTATTTTATAGTCAGTTTATTTTTAATTCCTCTGTTCACAATTAATCACCCTTTACTTGTCTCTTTTTTCTGTCTTGGAGTCTGACTGCCTTCCCTGGAAACCAACTGAGAGCTACAAATAAAGCAATGCTTCCTGCAGGCTACATCACACCCGAGGAGCTGTGCCTGCCCAGAAGGCGGACAGGGAGACAGAACTCCGTGCATTACTTCAAGGACAGCGCCAGGACAGGCAGTGAATGGATTCTTCAGACATCAGAATGCAAACACTGAAGTTTTTGCAATCGCATACTTAGCTGTGAGCGAACAATCCCACTGTGAACGTGCTACGCACCATGTCCAGCCATGCTTGTTGGACATGGAGTACTTCTCCATGATGGCTGTGAGGCGGAGCAGTGAGAAGCGCTGGAGCAGGTTCAGTTGGCCGGCTGTCTGACTGCTGATGTGGGGTGACGCCGGGGATGGCTGGGGCTGGTGTGAGAGCTGGAAACTGTTCCATCGGAGTCGCCTTGAGCAGAAAGACCATCAGAGAAGCCAGTCACAAAGTGGACTCAGTACTGGGAAACACAGGAAATCCCTCATCTATAAGCAGCTAATCAAAACCTTTTCTGAGCCAAGAAAATCACAGAACAAATGTAATCGACAACACAAATGTATAGAATTGAGATAAAAAAATTGTTTTTTTCCAAGTTGGAAAAATTATCAGTTTTGTTATGAGGTTTAAATAAATGATTCAATAATTTTTGTTTATTCCCAAATTCATTCCCCAAATATTGAGAACTTGAGACTTGCGTGCGTGTGTGTGTGTGTGTGTGTGTGTGTGTAAGAGAGTGACAGAGACTTAAAGACACAGAAAAAGGAAAAGACAGAAATGGAAACAGAAATATGGAGACAGAGACATAGAAGGAGGGTGAGCAGAGAAGGAGTGCTCTCAGACATTTGGGGGCTGTAGACCACTTCATGCTTCCTTCTGGGCCTCTTTGTCTAACTCCTGGACAATGTTGAGATGGAGACTGAAAGTGACAGGCTCAGATGACAACATATCAATGAGCCTTAAGACTAAGCACTGTTTCAACCAGAGCCAGCCACACACACAGTGATAGTGATTCTACTAGTTAGACCCTCCCAGGGCCATTTTTTTAGGGTATTTTTGAAATAATCTTTGTAAACCAGCTTTTACATGGTTTATAATCAGCATCTTAAAGCAAAACCAGTTTATGAGGCACCCACCTTAGATCTCAGATATTTCTCATGGGATTAAAGAGTTTAATTTTGGAAGTGGAAACATTTTAACTAACACTGGGAAGCATCTGTGCACAGGGACTGTGCCTCAGTTGTCTGTCATTTCCCATGTGGATGCCTAGAAAAGAGCTTTGCAAATAAGAAGCTCAAAATAATTTTTTTTTTAAAATAAAACTAAGATTGAAATAAAGGGTAAAGAGAAATAAATGTGTTTTGACATGGATTTGGTTACTGCATATGTACAAAAGATTCACTTCTGTTCAAATAATTCTAAGCCACATAAGAATGGTATCACCCAAGAATGGTAACAGGCTTTCTGTAGATTCTCTATATATTTATTAAAGCAAATAAACAAAGCATAACTCTTACAAAATGAATGAAACTCCATTTTATGAAACCATGCCACCTACCTGTTTGGCCTGGTCAGAGAAGCCCCTACACCAGAATCCCTCCTTTCTCTGACCCCAGGGGCCTCAGACTCATTCAGAGATGTTCCGTCTCTTTCTACATCACTGGGTGTTGTCCGACCTTCTGAGACAGAGTGGCCCTCAAAATCTAAGGTGATTTGATTAGGAGATGGCAAGGCAGGTAAACCAGGTTCCCCACCCAACGCGTCATGAGTTTGCAGTTCAGGCAAGACATTTTTCGACCAATCAGCCACTACTTCTTGGAGTCCATTGACTTGCTGCAGGATGTCATCCAAGATGAACAGGTCATCTTTCTCCAAGTCCAGCAGATCTCCTGTGCTGGCATACAGATGGGAGCTGGGGACGTTGTCATAGATACTGACTCGGCTTGCTCTGTGGCAGGATGCCATGAGCCTGGGCTCCCTCCCGCCAGAGCCCTGCTGCCTGCCCAGGGAGATGCTCCCGGTCCTCCAGTTAACCCCATTGCTGTTATCTGTGGGTGACAGGCTTTCGATAGAAAGTGCCTTGGGGAATGTTCCTGGTTTATGATCCTTGGGAATATGCACCACCAAATTCTCTTGGGAGTGAAACCCATGAGTGTGGCTTTGGTCTTCTGTATCCCGCAGTGCTGTCCCTGCCAGCACATCCAGGTCCTCCAAGTACATGCCCCCACGCTTGTTGGCCTCCTGGTGGCATTTTCGTTCCTTCAGGCATGGCGTGCTCACCCCACTGCTGCTGTTTGAGGGGCTGCTCTCACCACTGGATTTACTGGAGCATGGAAGCCCTTTTCTGCAGGCGGCTGGGGGTGAGTTCTGGAGATCTCCATTTGGTATTTGGATGCATTGCATGGCCTTAAAGGACTCGGGCTCCTGTTGTAACACAGGTCCACTGATCACAAGGCCACCTGTCCGCCCTGGCCCCTTATGCTTCCCATGGACTCCCTTAGCTCGGAGTGTTTCCATGCGTTTCAAAATCGACTTGGCCCTGGCCCTGTTGGATTTCTCATTCTTGGGGTGCAAAGGGTGGTTGAGAGTGTCTCGGGGGGACTGTGGGAGGCCACTGCTGACTAGGGTGGCCTCCAGCATGACTGGGCTGTCAGCACAGTACTGGCCTGACTGACTGCGGCTGTCACTGCCGCCGCTGCTTTCACTGTGAATGGAGCAGACCTCGGGCTCACTCAGGTCTGTGAGGACGCTCTCACTGCTGGTTGTGTTTCTCATCATAGGGCCCATGGGTGACCCATTTCTGTCTCCCCCAGGGAATAGTGTGTGCAGGTCGTCCACACGAGACCACCTGCGGCTGGTTCTCTGGAAAGTCCATTTGTTGCTGATGCAAAGATCTTCCTCATCTGAGTCGTCACCCTGCAAAACATCAGGGAGGAGGCTCATTACAAGGAGCTTGCAGCAAGGCGACCTAGGCAGGCACAGCACTTCCACCTCCTTACCCCTCACTTTTGGCACTTATGCTGGGGTTCCTTGGCACCCCTGCTTGGCTCCTCCTCCACTTTCATTATAAATCCTCTTCCTCCCCAGAGGACCTCTTCTTCACTTGCCAAGTTTCCATTTTCATAGAATTTTTGCATCCTTCTTTCTTCTCTAACAATTTTTTTTCCTGACTGATTACAAAGAGGGTGTAATTACCATCTGACTAGACAGTCTAAATATAAAACACCTGCAGTCCTCTTTTTCACAAAAAAGCTCCACTCTGCTATAAAGGGTACTTGCTTCTTTTCCCATATCTCTTTGCTGAGTCCCAGGACCCTTATTCTTTAGGTAATTTCTTTGGAACCTCAATGTCAACAGATCTTAAAACTAACAATCCTTAACCACAGTCTCCCAAACTTGATTCTTATGGTATATTTCCTGTATAAATTAACAGCAAAATCATGTACTTAATTTCTTTGAGTAGAATTTTGGGAGTCAATGTGGAGAACACATTTGAACAGAGTTCAATCCAGCTGCTCTGCCTTCTGCAGGAATGCCTTTGGAGGGACATGCCCTCTAAGTTGTGGTCAGTCCCCAGGGCTTTGCAATGTCCTGCCTTCTGTATCTGACACACTGGCCTCACCTGTTTTTGCCTGAATCTGCAACACCTAAGAGATGACAGTCTTCATTCCCTGAGTGCAAAGATGATCTTATTTATCTTTGTATATCTTTGGGTCCAGCATGGACCTTGAGGGAGAGCATATAATTTACTTTCAAAATGAAGGGTCAGCTCCTGCTCCCTTTTCACCATGCACACCACCAAGACTCTATGTGGAAATGATTTTCAAATCTGTTACCTCTTTCATATCTTCACTCTCACTCCCTTGTCTAGGACCCTGACACCTCTCTCTAAATCTACTACAGTAAAAACCTGGCGAGAATTCTTGTCTCCAGCATGTTTCACAACTAAGTGGCTTTCCACAGTACACTCCAAATATGATGATGTATAATTTCCCAGAACAGAAGCCTTCAGCTTGACAGCATCCACTCTCAATTGTTACAGGGAAGGTCAACAAGAGCAGGACCTGTCTTTCTCTATTTTGCTTATATTTATATCCTTCCAAATCTCAAACCCATAAAATGCCCATAACTTTTTTTTTTTTAAATTACTTTGTCATCCAGTTCTAAGACCTGGTTCTGACCGGTAGTGGCATCGGTTAAGAGCTATGCAACAATGTACAACTTACTTACCCTCACTACAGTAAATTTCCATTATGTGTATAATCAAAAATAGGCTCTGCCTCATATGTTTGCTGAGAGAATTAAATTAGGTAATGATGGTCCCTTGATGTGAGTTATTTGTTTACTTGTCATTTTTTCCATGTTTCAATTGTTTCTATCTTTCAAAATCTAGATTCTATCTGGGTTGGACAAAATTCCAACATTCAAGAATAAGATGGAAGAAAGTACAAAGTCAAGGTACAAACAGGCATTCCAACTTTGTCTTCACAGTGGGGAACTTAGCTTTGATTTTTAAAGCTAAGTCGTAGGGAGCTTTGGTGAAAGAATTTTAGAAATTGTAATTGTACACATGGAAAAAAGGCAAGATTCTGGGACTATGACTCAACATAGGCTTTCCTTATGATACTTTCGACTTCCTCTTTTTCTGTGATTAATATCATAAAGACCAACGTCTGAGGGACGTTTATGTATAAAGCAATATGATAGCTGAAGGCTGAGCTGTTAGATTTTCAGATCACATTTCAAGAAGCTTGTAAGAAGAAGTTGATATTGAGTAAGTATTCTGAAAACATCCCTTCAACAAAGAGTTTTAGAAAAGGCAAAAGAAGGATCCACTTTTAGAGAAATATAGATATTTAAAAATAGAAACTATAATATTTAATTTTGGTTCCAAGGACTCTCTCAAGCCTGGTTACTGATGCTAGCAAACCACATACTAGTTGGATAAAGACTCCTTTATTTAGGTTAAGGAGAGATGCCAAGCTGGGCTCTGTGGACAGGGGCTAGAATGCACCCATGTCTGCTGGGCTTTAGGAGCTTATTCCACTAAATTTGGCCAAGAGGAAGACATTTACAACCCAACCGAGGCATGTGGAAAGTGGTAAATCCCTGAAAAAAGAGGCAAAGAGTTCAGGGAAATTCTGCAGTATTTAAGTTTTTTTTTTGAACCAAAGCAATAAAAAATAAAAACAAAACAAATAAAAAAGAAAATAAAGCACCCCTTCTCCTTTTGCTAAAGGAGAAGCATAAAATTATCATAGTATATCCCCAATGGCATAAAATTCTGAGTCTGTTTTTTCCACTAGTACAAGATCTTTTAAATTATTGACTGTGACATACAATAAGAGATTCATTTTCCACCACAACTCAGGGTATATATGTATATTACATTAAAGCAAAAAAAATGCTATAATAATTAGCCCTTTTGTTTGTACTCTCATATTTTATCCAGGTTGGACATCCTTAATCTAAAATTATAAAATTTGAAATGTTTTGTGTCTATATGATGTCACAAGTGGAAAATTCCACACCTGACCTCATGTGATAGGGTGCAGTCAAACCATAGGCACACTAAAAATATTGAATAAAACTGCCTACAGGCTAAGGTATATATGAAGCCTAGATAAATTTCATGTTTAGAATTTGATTCCATCCCTTAAGTATTTCATTATATATGTGCACATATTTCATAATGCTCCCAAATTAAAATCTGTATCCCTTCTGGTCCCAAACATTTTGGATAAGAGATACTCAACCTATAGTCTAGTTTGTTTCATTTTTTAAAACATTGTGGGTTTTTTTTTGTGACCCATTAAATTCATCTGCAGTGTGTTTTGCATGGCTTCTTGGTACATTGTCAGCTTCTTTTATACACTCGGGACCCAGAAGAGTGTTCAGGTGCATGGTAGCCTCCCAAATAGTATTTCTGGAAATATCTTATTTTTTAAGAAATTATCAGGTTTCATTTTGATTTGTTTTTTAGGTTACAAACAAACTGTTGTGATTATTTAGAAATGCTAAGTGCAGATTTCTGGGAGTTGGATGTGTTTATGAAGACTCTAACTATGTGGTATACAAGATCATGAACATACTATGGATACACAAAATATGAATTTCATTAAGATAATTGACAATAATATTGTCGTGACTGAGACAGCTAACTATGCTTGAAGCGGCTAGAGTGTTGTTAGTAAGTGGTTGAATAATTTCACGAAAGAGTGTGCTCAAAAGACTGAAAGCAATTGAGGAAGGGATCTCAGGAGGTATAACTCAAGGTTATGGGCATTTTAAGAATAAATTCATGAGTCAGAAGAACTCATGCTTTTAAAATGTAAAGATGACAAAATCCAAAATGCTCCAAAGTCTGAAACTTTAGATACCACAAGTAGAAAATTCTGTACCATAAAATTCTCTTCCATCTGTGTACAAAATTACTAAATATATTCCATAAATTACCTATAAGGTGTATAGGCCCCATCCCCAAAGTATCTCATTACATATATGCAAGTATTTCAAACTCTAAAAATATCCCCAATATACTTCTGATCCCCAGCATTTTGGAAGGGATATTTATCCTGTACGGAGATCTATAAATATCTTAACAGAATTGAAGAATGGTTTGTTGATAAGTGGAAACTGCATGAATAAATATAAAAATACTCCAACTTCAAAAATAAATTACTTAATTCAACTCCTCTTTCAATTAATAACCTTGAGCGCTTGAGCAGATTTAATCTTAATGTGGGTTAACCATGGAATATGGCTACCGAAGACACCAACCTTAGGATGTGTGATCAGAGCAAGGATCCAGAGTCTCAGGAGGTTAGAGTCCAGTGTGTCTTTTTTTCTTCTGCCATATAGGGGATTGAACCCAGGGGCTTTACCAATGAGCTGAATCTCCAGTCTATTTTTATTTTTATTTTGAGATAGGGTCTTGCTAAATTGCCAAGGCTGGCCTTGAATTTGCCATCCTCCTGCCTCAGTCTCCTGAATCACTGGGATTATAGTTATACGCCACTGTGCCAGGTAAGCCCACTGTATTCTCATTGGTCACATCAGTCAGGAACAATGGGCTTTTTCTAAATATTATATTTAGGGAGTACATTTCTAGAGAAGAACAATCAGGATGAGCAAGGATCTAGGAACCACTATGTTCTGTGAAGGATATCTAAAGAACTAACAGTGTTTGGTTTAGAAACAAGGAACTCTAGACAGTGCAACTCAAAGTGTGGTGGGGGTTGCCTGGGGCCCAAAACTTCCCAGTCATGTGAGATAGGCATAGAAATTGAGAGTAGGCATTAATTGACTGTCCCCATTTGACAAGGGCTTTGCTATCCAAGATCAAGATTGGTGGATCAGTCTTTTCACATAGGGTAGATTGGTTTTATCTACTACAACCCACAGTGCTTCATGTATAGGCTTGATTGTTCCACATAAAGATAATCTAAATTTACAACTTTATAATTACAAGACATGGCTAATGAGGAGGGTGTTAGATGGGACTTTGAAAGTATGGAATGACCTGTTTCATCAGAATAACAGGTGTTTGAAGGAAAACTCTCAGTTTTGAAACTGCTTTAAAATCTCAATTCCATTCTAGTCAGTGAACTCTGTAGGCGAGTTTCTGACTGGTATTAAAACAAAACAAAAAAGAAACATTTTAGATGTACATTATTCCTGTGATTAGGGTGGTTGTCCATTCTACCAAAATTATATAACAAACAAAAACTCACTGTCACATTAAAATTCTTATATATTCATGATTACAGTGATGGTTCGGAATGTGTAGACAAGTATTTAATATGAGGAATTTGTTGCCATCTCAATGTAAAATTTTTATTTACTTAAGATAGATGAATAACAAATTCTTCATATCATGCACATGTTCAATAAAAATATGAGGAGTTTTTGTCATTTTTTTCTATTTTCTGTTTCTTCTATTTGTTCTGCTCATATTCATTGGGGTGTAATTTTGTGTCTAATACTAAAACATTTAGTATTGCTAAAGCCTTACTAAAATATTGGTATTTTCCATAATTAAACATTTCATATTTCTAACTCATGTGCATTAAATTTTATAAAAGTATTGTGGCAGACAAGAAATAAAAATAAAACAAAACCCCAGGTAATTTACAACAGATAGTTTGGGAAAATTTGTTCTGGATTGAGCAGGGGTCAGAAAACTTTTTCTGTGAAGGGCCAGATAGTAAGTAGTTTAGGTCTACAGGCTTTATGGTCTCTGTTGCAAATACTGAACTCTGTTGTCTCAAAAAAATGGTTATAACTGTGTTCCAATAAAACTTTATTTACAAAAACAGAATAGTAGTTTGTCAATCTCTGCTCTAGAGGACAGAGCTGAAGGGGCTGGTATATGCAAAAAGGAAAATCCATAGTCTCCAGAGAAAAGAGCTAGCATCAGATGGGCTAATTTATTTCATATCAGCTTTTAGCTTATTACGTGGAAGACTGCAAGTAATTAGAAAAAAAATAAGGTGCCTTGTGATGGAAAAAGCTCATCCTGTTGAGAAGCTTACAGGCGGGGGCTGAATGAATTGTGAGGGACGCTCTGAGAAAGAAATCCTGTAGTGAGCGGGTGGGAGGTTGGAAAACATGACCGAGGATCCCTTCCAGCTCCAAGATTCTAAGGTTCTAAGACATTCACACGCAATTCAAAACTGTTCATGTTCCCCAGCAAGTGAATGATAGAAGACAATGTCGTTTTTCTCTTGTTTGACTCTGCTGTTCAGAGCTGCCAGAGGAGTGCTATTTGTGGAGGATACGAGGCTGGGAAAGGCTGTGAGGAGGTGGGGTGAAGACTGGGCCCTCAGCCACAGCTGTGGCTCCTCTGCAATGCCCATGGCATCCAGGCAAGGGTGCTGGCTGCAAGGTGGCAATTAGTCATGGTTTTTATGTTGCTTTCCACTGTTGGTCACGATTTCAGAGAGTCTTATTAAAACTGGAATTTAAACCAGAACCTTCTTTTGAAGCTGCTCTTTCATTCCTGGGCCGTCTTTGTTATGAGGAAAGACCAGTCTGTTGTGGGCATGTGTCTCCTTTTTTCATTAAGAGCCTGACGGGAGTCTCCAGAATCCATTTTTTTCCTTTGAATAGAAGTCACATCACATAAACACTAGCCAGAATCAGGGAGCTCAGTGTCTTCATGAAGCCAGTGTGAATTTGGTAGGTAATAATGAGGAAGAAACATTTTTCTGAGGACTGGCAGCTTGGTGTGTGCCTTAGGGTTTTTAATTTAGATGAGTCTCCGAAGTTTGGCTTTTTCTAAAAGTGAGATCATTATTCACTGAAATTATATATTCCTTGGAGACAGATGCCAAACAGACACTCCATAAAGAGGGGATTAAAAAAAAACAACCCTGGAATTTGGTCATATCTTTACATGGGAAAGAGGAGCCACAAGGATCTGCAGCTGCAAGAGGCAGCTAATCCACAGTTACATAGACATTTAGAAGCGTGTCTTCCATTAAAGTTAACTGGGGCTGAGTGGCTGAGTCAGCCTGTTCAGGGCAGGAATGTGCCACTTGGAATGAGGCAGGGCTGAAAAACCTGGAGTCACAGGCAGCCCACTGCAGGTATGCCCAGGCTCTCCTGCAATGCCTCTTGGCTGAGTTTTAGTCAACCTTTCAGTGAGGCCAAGATCAGATGAGAACACTGGTCTCCACCTGACTCTCAAGGGCAGGGACATCGATGTTGAATCCTTAATCAATTTTCTCTTCTACAAAAGTGGTTAGACAGTATCTTGTGGGAGGGCAGGTACAGTGTCATTCTCCTGGTGCTTTATAAGTGACATCTGACATATACCTAAGCAAGTATCTTCAATATATATATTGATATATATATATATATATATATATATATATATATATATATATATATATATATATCACTTATCTGTGGACTTTTCATTTTCTTCCTTTGATCAGCCCATCCAAATCTATGGAATTCAACAAGATTGCCATGAAGACAATCAATGGTAGATTCAATACAGATGGAAAGAAACATCTTTTTTTTTTTTTTAAAAACAACAGTACAAATAGTTAACTGAATGTATTGCTGAGGAAACATGAGACCCTTCCAGCTCTCAGACAAGGGCCAGAAGCTCACTCAGGTTCCCATACATTTCTGAATATCTTTGAAAGGTGAAGAGAAGCATTCTGATACCAGAACACTGGTGTTCAAATCCTGTCTCTACCATTTCTGTGTGGCTTTGGGCAAGTAACTGGGCCCTTTGATTTCTGCACCTGTGACATGGACTTAGTGATGGAGAATAGGGTCTGGCAGAGAAGAGGCTCTGTGCTAGCATTTGTTAACCACCCAAACTGCCAGGCAAGCCCATGTCACTCTGCCATAGATTTAACAACCTCAAGGGGAGAAGGACTGTGATACTGGTCACTTGAGCCATTTGGGAACTAGATTCTGCAAAACAACGTCAGAGTCTCTGAAGATTGGAGATAAAGATTCTGCTTCTATTTCTTGGATTGCTTAAAACGGGAACAGACCTAGAGGAAATTCTACTGTCTTAATTTTCTTCTAAATAAATGAATTCCAACGTTGGCTGGAGTTTCACAGGGTGTTCAGTTCCTAAGTCTCACTTTCTATTTTTGATCACTTGGACTAGTGTTAACCCTGTTCTTATTTTTTTTTTTCATAGTAAAATCAAGAATTACCCTATGACTTATGTAAGAGTAGATCACAGAAATGAGTGCTACACACAACACCTTCTGCATCAGAGTTTGGATTCTCAATAATGCTGGTCATTACCGAGAGTCACAAGTGGGTAGAAACCACATCTTGAATTTTTTTATTTGAAAATTCAGGCCATGACGCTCCAATTTACAGTGGAAAAAGAAGTATTTTATTTAAGTGCATGCTTTTGTGAGACCTATTGCTTAGCAGGGACTGTACAGTGTGTGCCACTATAGCCAACATAAGAAATACACCAAGAATGTCAGAATACTGAAGTGACCAATTTACAGAGGAGCTTTTGTGAACATAATGCATGAGGAGCCTAACAAAGGTTATTCAAGACTATTGCGCCTGTGGGTTTTGAAAAGCTGATGACAGGGTAAAAATCCAGTCACTCCACTTTGTGGGAAACAAATCATGTCATTAGTTTGAGGCATTTTCTTTTGTGATACACTGCAGCTAAAGGTCTGTAGAGGCAGTCGTCTATACCCGCCATCTGAGCACCCACGCTTTAGACACACAGGCATGGCTGTGTTCAGTTTAATAAGAACCATGTGTTACAATCAAAACAACATCTGACCCTCATGCTTCAAATAGTATGTATGCTTCTCAAGGGGTCTATTCAGCCAGACAGCTGTCGGGAGGTATATTCCCACATTTTAAATTTGTCTTTGGCCTGGAAAAATTCCTCATGTTTTAATACTTCTCTGGATATTGTTTTTCACTCCTTTGCTTCCCTAGCTTAAATCGTTGATTCCTAGCTCAAATCCTGAATTGTTTTTAAGGTGAGGTCAATCCAAATTCATTTGAGTTTTTTTGAAGGGGTGCTATTTTAGAGCACAAATTCAGGTTAACATTATTTTTAAAGATTAGGTTACCCAGGAGGTTCTTAAAATCCATTGGATGTAATGATTTCTCTGGGTAAACCAAAATAAAGAATACTTTCTTTTGACTGAAAGATGTTTTCTCCATTTCTTCAAAATATACTGAGGCTTGATTAGTTAGTTACACAATTGAGATGCTGAAGGAAAAGAAGTAGTGAATGATTCTAATCCTGGATTTCCTTAAAAAGGATGAATTCAGTGACAAAGAGATAGAACATCACAGTGGTTAGGAGCTTTGGTTATGAAGTTAGATGTTCCTAAGGTTGAAACCCTGTTATACCACTAGCTGTAAATGACAGCCTGTTCGAGGTTTACTTTTTTTTTTTTATCTAGAAAGCAGAGAAGTCTTACAGAAATGAATTAAATGATAATGTATGGTAAGCACATAACCTAGGTTTCTGGAAAATAGAAAGTGCTTGAATATCTCTTACCTAAAATGCCAGGTAAAGGATGCATTTGAGATTTTGGAGTCTTTTTGACTTAGGAATATTTGTATAGGTTTTATTGGTTGAGCATCTATAATCAGAAAACCCCAAATCCATAATGCTCCAAAATCCAAAATTTTTTGAGCATCATGTAGGTGTTCAAAAAGTCTTGTATTTGGGTATGATAGATTTTGGATTTTCAGGTTAGGTATGCTCAGCCTGTATAGCTTTAAGACTGAAATCTTGAGATTTGTTCACTCAGAGGGAATAACACATGCAAAGGAGCAGAAAAATACAGTAACTTTTTAAAATGCACCAAATATTTGTGACTGGATAAAAGTGCAAGGGAGAGAATAGTTAAAACGAAGCAGACTCAGTATTTTGTGGTTATACTGTCGACTAGTTCTTTTAAAAGTTACATCATCAAATGAACCTGCATGAGAATGTATGCATATTTGACATACAGAACAAACCATAAGATAACAGCTTGGACCCATTGATCCTTTTCTGAAAACTCTTTTAATCTACTAGTTTTTGTGGAGTATTTGAGTCTAATATAGGTTGGCATTTACAAATATACAAATTTCGAAAAGATTACCAAGAACTGAGATATTTACAACTTTATTCAAATCCTCTGATAAAAATACTAAAGCAAACTGAAACGGTGAGACAAACAGCTCTCAGAGTGGGTTTACAATGGATTTATTTAGGACCACTGTGATAAGTTGGGATATTTGGAGAAGCAACATAGATGGTAGAGCATTTCAAAATTTTGTTTGGTTCATGTTGTTTTTAATCTATGAATACAAACTGTTTCTGTTGATGTGGTCATTATCTTAGCCAGGTATGGACACCTACCTTTTTCCTTTGGAAGTTCACATCAAGTTTCATTGAGGCACACTTGTTCAATGTATTTAGTCGTCTAGAAAGCAAGGGGAAGAAAAGATGATTACTACCTCTAACGAATCTAAATTGTCTTTCCAGTCTGATAATCCTCCTTTACTTTTCAGTAAAGTTGAAAGAGCAGAAACAACCTATTATGTCCCAAGACAGCAGAAAACATGTAGTTTTCATTTGTGCCTTTTGACCTAAGAGAACTCCGTCATTAGGCCCACCCCTATTGTACTTTCTCTAATCTAAACCCAGTCCTTTCCGGCTTCCCTTTCCACCCTTCTTGCAATCCATGCCAATCATTTTAGCTATACTTTCACCAGTCCCTCAATCATTTGCCACCTTGACCTTCCATCAACTCTATCCTACTAATCCCCAAATAGGATCTGTTTAACCATCTGTCTTTTCTCTTGGTCTCAGGCAGTTGGGTATACATGGGAAAGTAACTTACACTATATTGCTGAATTATACATGCTATGCCCTTAACTATATTCCCCTCAAAACTCATGTGTTGAAGCTCCAGCCCCCAGTGTGACCGTATTTATAATAAAAAGGTACTTGAAGGTAAATAAGGTCACAAGGGAGGAGTCCTGATCCAACAGGATTAGTGTCCCTATAAGAAGAGACTCCAGAGAGCTTACGTGTTCTCGCTCTTTCTTTCTTCCTCAATTCCCCCCATGTGAGAACACCAGAGAAGGTGGCTGTCGGGAGGTCAGGAAGAGGGTCCTTACCAAGAACCAAATCCTGCCAGGACCTTTACCTTGGACCTTGCAGCCTCCAGAACTGTGAACTGTGAGAAAATAAATTCTTATTGTTGAGGCCACCCAGTCTGTGGTATTCTTTCATGGTAGTCCATGCTGACTAATACATATATTTTGCTTTTCACCCTCAGCTGGGCTCCCAAAATTGCTACTCAGCAGCGTTCCTTTCATTTTCCCCTCTGTTTGGTTCCTAATCTCTGGCAATCAAAAAGACCCTGTTCCTCAACTGAAGCCTTAGCCACAGCTGCCAATGAGAAAATATAAACTGTTAGATATAAATTCTTTTCAGAATCCTTTTCTTCATCATCGATAATATTTATATGCCCTTAATCCTGCCACTCTGCTTCTGTGCTCTGCAAGAAAGGATGCCCCTACTCTTCAAAGCTAACCTTTTTAACCTTGTTCTTTATTTCAATATCCACCACTTCATCTGGGACTTTGAGATTTCATTTGTTCCCTTCCATTCAGCAAACTCGTCTCTCAACTTCTTTCTTCTCTGTCTTCAATAAATGGACTAACCAATTAGTTAGCTACCTAAAGAACTATAATCAAGCAAACTACCAATCTTTTTTCAATTCTACCTCTCCATTAAGGGTCTATACTCACTACTCCAACATTTTCATGTGAAATGTTTCCTTTTCACTATTTGGAAGACATCCTCAATTTTCATCCAATCTTATTGTCATGAAATTCCCTTCACAAATCCCTTATTATTTTTGTTTCATTTTTTAAAATAAAAATATCACAATTAATGAATGCATAAGCTTTGAAGAGTTAAACACTACCCCTCATATCCTTTCCTATTTCTCACTCTTTGGAAACAACTCTTTTAAACTTTTTAATCTTGCAGTGTAAGTAATTATCTACTGAATTTGTTTTTTTGGAACACGCTCACCTTTTGTGTCTTCCAAATATAGCCATGTCATAATTCATGGATAAATCAATATTCAGTGTTTATCATGACCATGGAAATGCTATTCACCTGTATATCATACTTTGATTATTTTTCCTTTCATTTTCAACTTTTGGTTATCTCTGAAGTTAATAAGTATCTAGTGTATTTCCTTAATTTTCTATGTGCTTATCCCTAAATCCAAACCCAAACACTCTCCCAATTACCTCAGTCTCTATGTGTTTTCTATTATATTGGATTGTCTAACAATTTAGTTTCCTTGGAGACTTGTTTCTCTGAGCCTTTTGACCTCTTCTAATCGGGATTTGCTGCCCTTGTTTTGTCTTTTATTCTGAGCTGATTACATTTCTCAGAAATGAGATTCCTCTTGAGAGTGTTTTCCACTGTTCTGGAGCTGAGTAATTAATAGAAGAGTCTTGGGAATGCTGACATTTAGAAAGTATGCAGACTGTGACATGGACTTCTGTTTTTAGTAGAACACCCATCTTCAACCATGTCTGATACTCCCAATCAAGGAAGCTTCTGTTTTAGCCTCTTTGGGGAATCAACTTCTAGTATTGTATTGGTAGTAAGGAGAGAAATCACCTAGATATAGACTGAGGAAGAATTTTTAGGTCTCTACCTACTTTAAAATACAATTCCAAACAACCCTCCTGCTTTTAGCCTACCTCCATGCTCACCAACAATTTTATAGTATTTTATAGTATTAGGGTTTCTTCAGTGAAAAGTGAGTTATATAACAACTTTCTCCTTTGTCTACTTAAATTTTGTTCCTTGGGCTTTCTAAGTCCTCTATGATATATTTCTATTTTTTTATACACGGAAAATTTTATAGTTGTGATCTTCTTGTGAGGAAATCTCTCTCTGAAAATTATTCAGGACTTAGAAGTAAGTAAATTCTAGTGTTCAACCTCTCATCTTTGATCATTGACCATTTTTTGTGTGCATAGGTCATATGATTTCAGTTCAGTGAATTTTGGCCATATAATTTATTTATTTAGAATTCAAACAGAAGTATTTGCTCTATTACTCTGGATGGGCATACTAGAGTATCTCATCTCAAAATAAACTAGATTCTGATGGTACAACCTCTACTGTCACTGATCCATCTCACCTGAGCCCATAGCTACATTTGCAACTACATCCCACTCTCACCAATCTGTGGGGTCTTACGGGTTCTTCAAATTCAAATAACTCATTGCATTCTCTTCAAAACTTATCTCCTACTTGCTGTCTGAATGAGTGCATCACCAATAGGTTACCCACACTACGAAATGGAGTCATATTGAGATTCTTCTTCAGGAACTATATCCATTGATCAAGAGGTCCTGTAAATTCTACTTCTATAATGTCTTTGAAGAAGACCTTCCTCTCCTTTGTTCCTAGTTCAGTTCCTTCTTATCTTTCACCTAGAGTTAGGCAACAGCCTCTTAATTGGCTTTGATATTATTCCCAGTGGTTCACACTGAAACCAGTTCTATTTCTCAACTTCTTATCACAACATTCATTGACTTAAAAATGTATGATGATTCTCCTCATTTTTAGTCACCTGCAATTTACCCACTGTCTACGAATTCCTAATAGTGTCAAATAAAATAGGCAATTCTTGATGGGAAGCTGATCATCTGGTCTAAGACTGTCTTCAGTGGATTCTTGGCCTTTGTGGCTAACAGATTATCTTCTTGGTCAATTCCACATGTATTAACATCTTTACCTAACAGTGGTATGTGAAATTAAAAAAAAAATAATAATGTTACTCATTTGGTAGCTGTGACAGGTTTGAAGGATTGCCCATCATTTATAAAATTTACTTATCTAACCACCTGTTCTTCCATTATAGTTGGGTAGAACAAACAAACCTCTCTATTTGTGAAAAAGTTTATCTACTACATACACAAAAGACATCAAAGGGCTCATTCTTAATATGCCATGTAATCAAATACACTGTATATTTTCTGATACATGGAGAAAATGTATTTATTACTTTTAAAGTTGGAGACTTTAACTATATTCATCTTTATAGACTTGGATCCTTTAATCATAAACTCAAAAATCTCTCTGCACCTTAAGAATTGATTATAGACTTGAAGAAAATGTTCACAAAAGTTATAGAGAATCTGATATTGGACTCATAACTGGAAATATTTTTAAATATTTAATATTCATAAAAGTTGAATAATTTTATCTTAAAAATGAGATAAATTTGTGAATAGGCATTTCTAAGAGAAGATATATAAATGCCTAATAAGCACAAGAAAAGACATTTAACATCATTAGACATGGGAGAAAGGAATTAAAATCAAAATGAGACACCACTACATGCACACTAAAATGTTCAAATTACAAACATTGATAACACTGTTAGCAAGGATCCAGAATTTCTGAAACTCCCAAAAGGATGCAACTTATTTGAAAAGTCATTTGGCAATTTCTTATAGAATTAAATATACTTAATCATTTGACCCACCAAATCTACTCTTAGTTGTGTGTTCAATATAAAAGGAATTATATGTCCATAAAAAGAATGGTACTTGAATGTTCATAGGAGTCTTATTCATAAAATAATAAAAAAATACAAGTAACCCAAAATCACATCAACTAGTAAATGGATATAAAATTGTAGTATATCCATACAATGGAATACTTAACAATTCAAGTCACTAATTACTGATATATCAAAAACATGGATGACTCTCAGGGGCATTTTGCTAAGTGAAAAAAAAACAGATACAGTGATTGTATACATGTGGTTATATTTATTTAAAAAACACATAAAAGGCATAATTGTGGTGGCAACAAGCAGTCATGTTTGCCAGATGCCAGCAATGGGGTACTGAATTAACAAAAATTTTCTGTATTATGCGTGTGGTGATAGTTATATAACTGATCACATTTGACAAAACTCTTTAAATTGGATACCTTAAATTGGTAATTTTTTCAAATGTAAATTATACTTTAATAAAACTGAATAAAAAGTAATGTGAGTAATGCTAATGAGAATGGTGAAGAAAGACCTCTAGAACTCTGTTCCTTCATAAAAGCAATAAGAATACTGAAAAATATTTTCAAAAATAACCTTATAAGAATACAGGAAATTAATACAATGTTGTCTGTTTTTTTTTTTTTTTAAATGGCGGAATGCATGTAAAAATAGTGAGCCCTATTTCTATGCCCCTTTCCCCAGCTCTGCAGGAGCTTTGAAAACCAACAGCCTCACAATCAGAGTAGCTAGGAAAATCAGCAGCCCAGAAGCCACCAGAGAAAGTAGAAAAACTTTGTATCCCCAAACCTCTACTACTCAAGATTGTCATTTTCTGAACTTTCTAGAAGTTCTCAGAAAGCCTCCATTCACAGGGCTTATCTTTATTTAACTTGAATCTGAGTTCACAATTGAGAACAGCTTTTGACCCAGAGTGTTTGTCAAAGACAATCAGTGGCAATTTTTTAAACAATGCAGTTGCCTGAAATAGTGGTAACGGTTGGGTCAAACAAGAAGGAGATCAAAAAAGTTTAAAGGAATAGCTGGGGGAATGAGATAGTGTCCACAGGGAACTTAAAAAAAATTCCAACATATTCTTAGGAATCTAGAGGGCCAAGCACATATGCAAGAACTGTATGCACACCCAGTAAAGACCTGGGAAGGCCCTAATCTCTCACCTTTGTCTGACCTAGATAATCACACAAACAGGAAGTGACTAACGCCAAGTTTGTCAATTTCCTGCTGGAGCACTCAAGCCACATTGAAGCATGCACAAAATACTCCTTGGAAAAGTCTGGGAGACATATTGCTTAAAGGTATTTAAGGAAATTTCCACATTATATTTTGCTGTTGGCTAAATTAACTGAGTAGAAACTTCAGTGGCCATACATGACAAAGGATATAGACTAGATCATTAGTTGAGGGACATCACTAAACAAATAATAACAAAAAACCCTGGGGAAGAAGAATCTGATTTTTAGTTGTCACATAATAATATTCAAAATGTTCAGTTTTAAACAACAACAAAAAACCCCCCACAAGATAGTATACATCAAAAAATTGATTCTAACATTTATATGGGGAGGCAAAGGACCCAGAAGAGCCCACACAATATTGAAGGAGAAGAACAAAACTGAGGGATTGACACTATTAAATTCAAGGCTTACTATTAAATAACAGTAATAAAGTGAGTGTGGTATTGGTAAAAGTATAGACAAAACTAATCAACAGGATAACACTGAGAGCCCACAACAATTATAGACTAACAAAATATAGACCATTTACCTTTACAAAAAAGCAATACAAAAGATAATCTTTAATGAAAGATAATATTTGAAATATCACATGCAAAAAATCAATCTAGACACAGACTTTATGCTCTTCATAGAAATGAACTTAAAATGAATTATAGACTTTTTGTAAACACAAAACTATACAACTTCTAAATGAGAACACAGGATAAAGTCTACATGGCTGTAGGTATGGGGTATAGTGTTAATCTTTTAGATTCAACATAAAAGGTGTAATCCATGGGGGCGGGGAAATTGATGAAGAACAAGACTTCATTAAAATTCAAAAATTCTGCTCTGAGAATGACACTGTAAAGAGAATGAGAAGACAAGCTATATACTGGGAGAAAATATTTGCAAAAGACTGTCCTGATAAAGAACTGTAAGCTACAATTTTTAAAATCCAACAATTAAGTAAACAAATAGCCCAATTTAGAAATGGGTAAAAGATTTGTACAGGCACCTTACCAAAAAAGATACACAGATAGAAAATAAAGCATATTAAAATATCTTCAACATCACATGTCATAAAGGAATTGCAAAGTAAAATAATAATGAAAACAAAAATCTAAAACACTGATGACAGAAACTCTCACTCATGCTAGTGAGAATACAAAATGGGTTAGCTACTTTGGAAGATAATTGAACAGTTTCTCACTGCAAAACATACCCTTACTGTTTGATCTAGCAGTCAAGTCACATTCCTTGGTATTTACCCAAGTGAGTTGAAAATTTATGTCCATACAAAATTCTGCACAAAGGTATTATAGCAGCTTTACTCATTATTGCCAAAAATTGACAGCAATCAAGATGTTGTGAGAATTGATAAACTATGGTATAGCTGGACAATAAATTATTATTCAGCAATAACTAAGAAATGAGCTATTAAGTGATGGGAAGCATGGAGGAAACTTGAATGCATATTATTCAGTGCAAGAACCAATATTATAGGATTCTAGCTATATTACATTCTGGAAGAGGGAAACTATGGAGACAATGAAAAGATCACTGATTGCCAGAGATTAGGGAAAAGGAGAGAGGAACAGGCAGAACACAGAGAGTTTTTAGTAGTAAAACTATATGGTACTAAAAGGGTGGATACATGTCATTGTACATTTGTTAAAACTCATAGAATAAAACCACTAAGAGGGAACCTATGAACTTCCGCGATAATGATTTATCAGTGTCCGTTCGTGGATGATAACAAACGTACCTCTCTGGTGGAGAATGTTGATAGTGGTGGAAATATGCATAATGGAAGGGATAAATGGGAGATCTGTTCTTGCCACTCATATTGGCTGTGAACCTAAAATTAATTGCTCTAAAGTAGTCAATTTAAAAATGTAATCTTTATTTTATTGTTAAAAAATAATTTTGTTTCTTGGACATTGAAATTACTAATGGAAAGTGATGTGTATTTCTTTTGTTCTCAGTCTACTTCCTCATTAGTTCTCAATCCTATCTACAAAATTATCATTATTGAAAACATCTTAGACATTCTGGGTATAATCTCAATCATGCACACAAACCATGCATCTCCTCTGACTCTTGCCTTATGCCTAAGAGGAGAATATTCTTTAAAGTCGTCTGAAACTTTTTACACATTCCAGACATAATGTAGTAATGGCCTGTGATTTATCTCACACAAAGCAAAATAAACAATGGCTAACTGCTCCAAGAATCAAACTGAATGAAACATATATTTCAGAGATATATGACAAAATTGTCTCTTTCTGATCTGGCTCCCATGGGTAAAAGAATGTCACATAGCAGAAGTATTCATTGCACCTGATAAAAACCACTGTGAAATTCTGGTGTGAGTGAGGCCAGCCTGCACTTCAGACAAATGCTTAGCATAGGAATTTGTTTGCATTTAACTTAATCCTAAGAAAGACGAAATCCTTTAGGTAATCCAAGTTGGTCTAATACTGCTGCCTGGAAAACTGTTCTGCATGAACAAAAATTTCAATTATAAAATTTCTAATTGAATCTAGTGGATCAGAGTCTATCTTGAAACACAGAGCGTGATATATTTTTCTTCCCAACACAATAAGTCCTAGAAGGAAGTATTACACATGGTAGTCGTTACAGGCTTTTCATTTTTAACTGAACATACTTTGTTTATATGAGTCTGATCACTGATTTATTCTAACTAGTTGCAGTGGACCTTTGTGGTCAGAATAACAGATTTATTCTCCACCACTGAACATGACAGCTTGTGATCTGTATCTTATTTGCATCCCTACTGCCTATAAAAGGCACAGGGTCACAGTGAATCCATTCAGTCAATGTTTGCTAAGGAAACATTAGAGCTTGGCCAACTCCAGGGACCTTTTGGACTGATCCTTTTATTTTCAGATGAGGAAACAAAGCCTCTGACAGGAATACTTCTTCAAGGGAGTCACACATTAGTAACAGATGAGCTAGACCTTCTTCCTGTCCAGTGATTTTATCTGCTTCTGTCTATCCAAGAAGAATTTTAGGAGGGCCTGGAAAATGAGGGCATGTGTCAGGTACCTGGCATAGGCTACACAACAAATGGCTATTTCCTCTCCCACTCCACTTTTTCCAGGAAAAGAGAAAACCCACAACACAGATGAGGGCTGTTTTCTTTGTGCTTAGAGCAAACTGGGTTTGTATGTTAATATAAACAAAATAGTTTGCACCTTCAGAAGAATTGTCCACAAAATCTGTTAATTTCTACTGTTGTCTTCAGAATCCTTTAGAATGGCTGATGTATGGCTAAAGGGGAAATAATGGTCTCATTTTAAGAGTGTGTGTTCTATACCAGGAAAAGGATAGGTTCTGGGAATACACAGACAAACAAGAGATGTTTTCTGCCCTTGAGGATCTCTTAGTTCTATGTGGAATATAAACATGTAAGAGAATAAGCAACTCAATTCCTAAAAGCATAAGGACAACACCTCCCACAGGAAGTAATATTTGAGCAGGGAAATGAATAAGAGAAACTTGCTACCTAGGCTAGAAGAATTACAAACAGAGGAATACAAATGTCTTTTTAGATGTAGCAATTGGTGAGGGCAGTGTAGATAGAGGATGTGGACCGAGCAGATAAAAAGGGTGGTGAAGATGGGAGTGAACCCTGAAAGGGAAGACAGTGGACACCACATGTTTGCCTATGAATTCAGCTCAGAGGGAAAGCGATTTAGGATATTTTGAGGAGAAAATGAATAATGTATCATCATGATATTCTCTAACAGGAAGAACCAATACAATAATTTGGGAACTTAACTTTCTTCTGAGTTCTAGTTCAACTTAATATTTATTGACATCCTGCTCAGTACAAGGACATAAAATACCAAGCACCCAAAATATACAAATGAAGAAGAGATAGTGCCCACTGTGGAGCCCTTAGGAACTGGTAGAAAGTCCCTCCATGCCTGATGACCACAGCAGGAACCAGGCAGTGGGCAACATAAAACTGAGTTGGGTACAACTCTCAGGGGCACATAGGAGGGAGAGTCAGAGAGACAGAAAGACCAGGTTCTGGGAAGATGGCCTGGACTATAGGAGGGGAGGGATCCTGCAGAAGAACAGGAAGGGAGGGCAGTGCATGGTGGGAGGGCTGCGGATTGTGAGCAGTGTGTTCCAGGAATGGAGGGTAAAGGGAGAAGCACTGAGCCCAAACCCACTGGGCATGGAAGCCTGGGCAAACCACAGAAATCTCCATCATATTTTAGACACATATTTTACATTTGAACTGCCAGACTTCAGATTGGACATGAAGTCACTCATGCTGATTTCATGGACAGCTTCCTGGGATAGTTCTAAAATTTCTGCCAAAGGCATGTGAAAAATAATAAGAAATGAACAAAAGAGTCCACCTCTTTGAGACAATTTTGAGTCAAGCCCAGCAGCCTGAACTTCTCACCCTGGGTTCCTGTGTCAGGGCAGTGGACCTAGCATGGTCTGCCGAGGAGTGTCCTGGGTGGGGCTCTCAAAGACATTCAGGAACCAAGTCACTGAGGACATACTACTGACCCAGGGATCAAAGGCGAACAAGTCCAAGCAAGTTAGGGGCCAGCTCCTCCTCTGGGCTGTAAGCCACAGGGCATGGGAAAGGGCTCTGTGCTGATGGGGTTTAGCAAACACTGATTCTGGAGAGCAGAGTGGTTATGCTATGCCAAACAGACAGCTCTGGTATGTAATCCCTGACAGCAGGGCCTTTTGAAAGTCACAGACCATCAGTAGGGGGCCTATATGGTGTCTGCAGGAAGTAAAAAATATGAGTAGTAAGAAATCAGCAAGTGGCTGTCATCATGACACTGCAGAGTCAGTCTGGAAATGTCATGCCTATGTTCTGCCTTCTGGCTCTTTCACCAAATGTTCAGGCTGCAGCAGGAAAAGTAACCTTGAACCCACAAACAACTGCCCCTGGATATTAGCTGAGATGTGGGAGAAAAGTGGAGGCCATGGTGGGGTGTGTGGAGAAAAGTATGCCTAGGTTGTCAGAAGAGAGCACATAGGTGAGGCCTTGTGTAAGGTCATGCAACTTGCATGAGAAAATAACGTTAAGTAAGTTATAGATTCTAACTAATGATCAAAGTTTCAAATAATAGCATCACTATATTGACCAATCAGTAAAGGACGACAACCAAAGAGGCCCAAAGGTACATGCAGGGATGGGGTTTCCTTAGACTTAGAATTTCAGACAAATTTAATATTCATATATGCTTGCTTTGGAGTGTGCTTAGCTTTTTAACCAGACAACAACTTCATCTGATCCAGTAATTTCACTAGTGAAAACCAGGCCAAGTTGAAATAAGGGTCACGGCCAGACATTTCTGAGAGAGGTTCAAGAACTGAAAGCAAAACACAAACAACTCAGTGGGAACTGGAGGGTTTGGAAGCCTCTGTTCACTGACATAACACAGCGGGGCTTCTCTTCTTCCCCTCCCCTGTGGATGAGGATTCTCCAGGCTCAATCTCCTTCTGTTACTCTTCTCCTACCCCCATCTCCAGTGACCTTGCTACTCTCCGAATCTTCAGACCCTCAAATGCTGACTATTTCAGTCTCCAATGAGGTCCCTGTCCATTCAACTGTACTGTGGATATCTCCACCTATCTCTGGTCCCCCAAGCAGATCTGTTCTTCTCAATTTTCCTTCTGGCCACTTCTTGAACACTCACCAGCCCCCTGGACCTGCCAGGGAGGTGGATGTTCCCTGTCTCAGGGATGGGCATCTCCGACATTCAGCTTAAACAACAGTAGGTACCACATCTGTTCTTCACAGGTTGTGGTGACAACTAAATGGATGCACACAACTTAGTGCCTAGTGGCCCTCAATACATGCTACCCATTTTCTGGCAAAGCAAGGCATTTTTTAAAAACATTGCTAATGTAATACAAACACCTAAAATGCATATAGAGAGAAGTGTTAAATATTAAAAATATAAACTCCTTCTTTGTTCACTCTCTTGCCTGATTCCATAGTTTCCTGTGTATTCTTCCTGAAAGTTTTAGAATCACAAAGTCACCTTGAATAGCTTGTTAGAAAAGGCCACAGAAGAGGCTATTTTAAAACACAAAATCAATGTTTTCATGCAAAATAATGTATAGAGAAATTCCCTGTTTTGACCCCCTAGGTCTGTACCTGACTGTACACCTATTCTCATATTGCATAGGCTATCTCAGTGGTGAGGTTCATGGTGGGAGTGGGGATGAGGATAAAGAGACCTTTTCTAAACATTAATTTAGAACAAAAATTTAATGTTCAAAACAGTCACATCAATGTTCTTATGAAATAATTCCTATTAGCAGTGTTGTTGTGGATAATCCCTACTAGCATTTACTAGATATTGGTAGGCAAATTATTTTATAGCCTGTTTCTTCCTCTGTAAAATGGGAATATGTTAGGGTCTATCTTATAGGGTCTCTAGGAGAATTCAGAGTAAATATTTGTAAAAATGCTTAAGAGAAGAGCCTGGTACGAAGAGAGTATTTTATTAGTGTTTTAAAGAAATAAAACAACTGATCATTGGGAATTGTATTTATTTGCAGACCCAAGATTTTAAAAGTGGAAGAGTACTGTAAAGATCAAGTAATCCCTTGTTTTCTTTGCCCACTGACTTGTCCAAAGACTTAGTCTAATTAATAATCATCCTATATTATTATATGACACAATAATACAATATATAATATTGTGCATTTTCTGTGATAAACATTCTAGAAGGGAAAATATTTATAATGTTATCAACATTCATAAAGACTAGCATTATTTAATATTATTAATGTTATTTAACATACTCAAATCAAATATGGGCCTTTGCATGTAGAGCTGAACTGTAAATACCATTCTCATTAGGTGCCCTTCCTTGTTCCATATGAAACTCAGTGTTATATATTACTCCTTTAAATATGAAGGGCAGAAATACACTGCACAGTCCTAACCAAATCCATAGCTATATCAAACAACACTGAACACTTTGGATGCCCTTATTTTACAATGATATAATTAATTAGCATTTATTAACAAAACAAATTATGCAAATGTTTAACTAACACCCACTTAGAAATCCAAGGCCTATGTTAGCAGCCTGAGTGAACACTGTAAACATACCAAAATGCTAATAAAATATGTTATTTCTCTAAAAAATTTCATCCTGGAGCTTTGGTTTGCTGTAATTTGCCTTAAAGTTGACAAACTTTTCAAGCCAGTTTGATACCTTGATTATCCCTACAATCTGACAGAGTTATGGTTTCGTTCATTTCACTTAGATTCAATTTGCAATGAGCTTTCCATGACTTACAAGAGAAAAATTTTTAAGTTAAGGATTCAATAAAAAACATCCAAAGAGAATTTTAACTATGGTTGCTAAAATAATAGCACAGTCTTATGAATTGTAGTAATAAACATTTCTAAGAGTGCCTATTGTGCACTGGTCCTGTTAGCCTTGCTGAAGCCACAGTGAAACTCAGCTCTCATTCTGGAATTTCATGCCTTAACAAAGACAGAAAACTTATCTACTTTCTGGGGACTAAAATTAAGAGCTGCAAAAATTAAAAAAAGAAAATGAGATCTACACATCCACATATTTGGAGCCAGTCCTGGCCCTTCCTGCCAGCTGTACCCTTAGTACAAAATATATATATACATTTCCAAGCCAATCAAAAAAAGGTGGTAATTCTTCAGTATATTGGGACCTAGCACATTAGCTGCCTGTCGACATAGGAGAGACATTTGCAGAAAACCAAAGGTAAGAAAAATTCTTATCATTGATACCATTCATAGAAGACTTCCAGCTCTCCTGTCTTCTTTAGTGTACCTGGCAGAGGCTACCCTGCCCTCGGGCTAGGATTTCTCTACAATTCTGCAGTATCTCAGCATTTCAAATGTGTATAAGAACTGTACAGCCCACGAAGCTTTAAAAATAAAACAGGAGACCAGCTCCATCTCTGTGTCTACAGTGCATAAGGAAGAAAATGAACAAAATTGCAACCTCTTACTGCTCTTTTGGCATTAATCATGACTTACCATCCTGAGTGGGTGAGTGTCTAATTAACCACTCATCAATCTCAAAGTTTTAAAAGCGCTGTCATTCCCCTCGGGCTGGAGATCTTCTGCCTACTTTCTGCTATTTGCAAGGCAGGAAATCTGTGTCTTGATGGAACTCACAGGAAGGGAAAGAAACTCCATGCTGCTTCTTTTTGGCCAAGCCACCTCCATCTGTCTACCTCCTCCATCTGCTCCCTTTGATCCACCCTGGGTGTGATTACTCCTTTGGCCTCTGTTCTACCCATAGCTCCTGAGGCCCAAGAATTTCAGTTCACACACCTCTAGCCAAATGTTTTTCTTGCTTCATAATATTTTTGGAGACATAGTTGCCCTAAGAATTCTTCCAATTATAACAAACTCCTGTCACTCTAACAATTTTTACACAAGCTGGGCTCTTATTAGGAGCGCTTCAGGGTCTAGTATTGCTGCCCTCCCTTGTGTTGATGTAGTAATGTATTTTGGGGTACAGATGTATGGATTTTTCTGCAGCTGTGTCTTGATGGGTCATGTGTTCTACAAGAGAAGACTTCTTGATTTTTCTGGCTAACACAAGTATTATTACTCAGAACTTTATACATCTACATGATTTCATATTAATAGTACTGGCTCATTCCCATAACACATCTGAAAGACATTTTTTAAAAGTGTAGACTTTGATGGAAAAGTCCATAACTTATTCTAAGCATTTTGGATCATATTCAGCAGTGAGGAGATAAGGATTTACCACCCGCATGTTTGAGATTCAAAGCTTGACCCAGTAAACCATATACGTCATCCTGTGAACAGAATTGCACAGTCTTTGTTCCTGAAATTTTGATTTTAAAATATGTGATAGAATTTTTATTCTTGGTTTAAAATTCAGTCTTTCATTAACATTTTAGAGATTAAATTCTAAGTAAAGTACAACAAAGCTACTGGACGTAATGAGTGAGTCTGGAAAGATTGCAGGATTAAAGGACAATATATGAAAAATACATTCTATGAACAGACAACTAGAAATTGAAAGGATAAAAGGTAGTACTATTTACAACACAATCAAGAAATTCCTAGGTACTATGAAATATATATATATGTAATATCCGTATGCTGAAAACCAGAAATAACTGGTGGAAAAAGCAGAGACCTAAACAAATAGACATATACTGTTTTTAGAACAAAAGAGTAAATATTAAGGTACCAGTTCTTTCCAAACTAATTTACAGATTCATCACAATTCAAATCAAAACCCCAGTGAGATTTTTAAAATATATACTGACAAGCTATTTTTAACATTTATGTGGAAATGCAGAGGAACTAGAATAGCCAAAACATCCTGGCAAGGTAAACAAAAGTTAGAGGACTCACTATTGAATCCCAAGACTTATTTAAAGCTAAATAATCAAGGCAATGTCAAATTGATGAAAGGATAGACACATAAATAAGTAGAGCATATCTGAGCTGCTAGAAACACATACATACTCGGTCAAAGCAAAGAGCATTGTCTAGTTAACATGGAACTAAAACAATTGAGTATTTTGGATATTAATATGCAAAAAATGAATCTTGATCCACACTTTGCATATTAATCAACTCAGAATGGATCATGTATAAATACAAAAGTTATTAAATATATAAAAGAAAATGTAGGAAAAATAATCATGACCTTATGTTAAGCAAAGACTTTAAAAACATAAAATAATAGATAAATTAGACTTTAGCAAAATTGGAAATGTTCATTGTATTAAAGATACTGCTAAGATATTAAAAAGACAAGAAATTGACCAGCAGAAAATAGTTTTAAAACATATATGTATATACACACACTATATATAGTATATATAATAGTTTAAAATATATATACATATATATCTCCCCCAGGGATTGAACCCAGGGGTGCTCAACCACTAAACCACATCCCCAGCCCCTTTTATTTTTTATTTTGAGATAGAGTCTTGTTAAGTTGCTTATCTCCTTGCTAAGTTGCTGAGGCTGTCTTTGAACTTGGGATCACTTCCAGAGTAGATGGGATTACAGGCATGTGCCATCATGCCCAGAAAACATTTTAAAACATATCTGACAAAGGATTTGTATCCAGGACAAAAATCTATCAAAAGTCAACAATAGAAAACAAACAATACAATTAAAAACGGGAAAAAGTTTTTAAAATTATTTTACAAAGAAGATAGATGTCAAATAAGTACATGAAAAGATATTCAATATTATTAGTCATTATGAAAATGTAAAATACATATGTAATGTAAATTAAAATCAATGCAATAATATTAGAAATCTGTAAGAAAGTCTAAAAACAAAACAAAAACTGACAATAATGAAGTATAGCACAATTATAACTCTCATGTATTGTTAGTGGAAATACAGAAGAGTAGGGTAACTTTGGAAATATTTACTGGTTTCTTAAGTTAAAAACAGATTTGTCATATGGCCCCCACAGTTTCATTCCTAAGGTTTTATTCAAAAGAAACGAAAACTTATGTTCACTCAAAAACTTGAATATGAATGCTCAGAATGCCTTTATAATAATCCAAAACCAGCATATACCCAAATATACTTCAACTGGTGAATAGATAAACAAACTGTGGTATATCCATACACTCAGAAATGAAACAAAATGAACTACTAAAAAATAACAACATGAGTGAATCTTAAATGCATTACACCAAGGGAAAGAAGACAGGCTAAAAAGGCTACATACTGTTTTAATTTCCTTTGTATGATACTCTGGTAAAGGGAAAACTATAGGCAGAAAAAAATAAATCAGTAGTTGCTGAGACTGGAAGTAGGGGTAGAAGTTGACAATTAGAACCAGGGTACTGGGGGGTGATGGAGCTGTTCTGTGTCTACACAGTGGTGGTGGTTTTATATGACTGTAGGCATTTGTCAAAACTCAAAAAAAAATGTGCACTAAAAATAGTGAATTTCACTTTATATATACACCATACTTCAATTTAAGGAAAACACTCCATGTATGTATGATATAAAATACACTCTACTGCCATGTATAATTAAAAAGAACAAATAAAAAAATTTTAAGAAAAACATTAAAAAATTTAATGAGAAAAAGGTAATGTAATATAACTTTAAAAAATAAAACTTTTCTTTCTTTTTTTTTTCAGTGCCAACTAGCAATTAACATGCTCAGCGAACAATAAGAGGAAACACTCAGGATGAGGTACTGGCTGAACAGTACTGAGTGAAATGAATGCTTCTGAAGAGGAATATGCTCCTTCATGGCGGGTGCCTTTAACAAGAAGACAGAAAAAAACACTTTTCCAATTCATTACATTTAAAGAATCACAACCAAATCATCCATTCAACTCTCAAACTCTCACAAATGGCATTTTGTGCTTACTTGTTTTCTAGTTCAAATAGCCTGTTCCTGTTCAAATTTATGAAGAGTTCTTAGCTCTTCTACCTGTCCAGATTGTTATCTTGAATTTGAGCAAACTCACAGTATTGCTTTCTTGAACATTCAAGGATATTTTTAAATACAAATCTATTTTCACATAGGAACCATGAAGTGACTGACTTAGGATCACAAAAATATTTATGTCAGAAGATTTAGCAATCCTAAAAATAAGATGATTTTACATACTTCTAATGTGCATTGGTTTCTCCTAATGTTGACAAGCTTTGGTCATCATTATTTTCCCCTCACACTACCATCTTTTGTATGCTAATGCAGAATGTACTAGAAAGAACCCTGCACTGAAGGTCACTGATATTGGATTTAAGGTGCTTTCCAACTTGTAACAAGCTATACTACCTTAGTGAAATAACTTATTGCTCAATAACTAACACTCACCTCCAACTCTGACCTTTCTCCAGTGCCTTCATTAGGAAATTTCAGAATCTTACAAAGATCTCCTCTTATGCAGAATATAGATTATATTGAATGCTTTAGTAACCAAACAGTAATGTTACTTATTTGTTCATGTATTCATACCTCACTTATTTCACTAGGTTTCTCCAATTCCACTATAAAGTGTTTAAGAGGAGAGAATTATTCACACATACATCTATGTCTCCTATAGCATCTATCACACTGCAAAATCTTCAATATGCTGGTTTGCTGATGATATAATTATTTAGCTTTAGATTTTCTAATTTCAGAATAATCAATTGACTTTGCAAAAAAGAATATAGTCAAGTGTGACAAACTCATGGAGGTTTCTAGAGCCTTTCCTGACCTCTCATGCTAGGCCACCCCTATTGTTTCCTCCTACTATCTCATCTATGTCTTCCAACTTATGCTTATATCCTCATCCTATTTTACTTTTCGGGGGATGGTGGTACTAGGGATAGAACTTAGGTGCACTCTCCCAGTGAGCCACATCCCTAGCCCTATTTTGTATTTTATTTAGAGACAGGATCTCACTACTGTAGTGCCTCGCTAAATTGCTGAGGCTAGCTTTGAACTTGCAATCTTCCTGTCTTAGCCTCGAGAGCCACTGGGATTACAGGTGTGCACCACTACGCCTGGCCCTATTTTACTTTTAATAGCATTTAACACATTCTGAAATAACCTTTCCTCTTTCTCTCTTCTCTTCCTTTTTCCTAATCCAGTGTCTCCGGTTTCCTACCAGAATTTAAGTTCCATGAAAACATGAATTGATCATGCTCACTGTAATATACTCAGAAACTTGATCTTGTCCAAAACATAATAGGGATAATAAGTACATAATACATATTTACTGAATTGTTAAACTTGTTCCTCAATTTAGTATACCTACTGGAGGCTGACCAATAGAAAGAAAGAAAACCACTTCACATGATTTACCTGCAAAGAGGTTCTACAAGGTCCTTTTCAAGAAAATCATGATCATTCTTGACACCCACAATGTTGATGGGAAATTGTGAATCTGAGGGAGAAAAAGGGAGAGACAAAGAGGTTCATGTGCCTTGTTTTATCTGAATGGGTACCAACATATTTGGGTCACTAAGGTCTGTAAAAGCCACAGAATTTAATAGCAGTTAGGATCAATTATCACTGTTGGTGTTATTTAATATAGCAGATAATTTTTATCACAGTGAATGCTTTTGAGAGTACAATATAAATGTGAAATATGAGAATAATCAAGTGCTTGACCTTGGGTAGAATTAAATACTAAGTGCCTACATTTTTATAGCTTATCCTTATTATAGACATCCTGAGGCCGATTAGGGCTTGGAGGAGAGCTTTTATAATCTCACCAGCCTCCTAAAGTGTAGGTCACTGACTTTTGTCCTAATGATTCATGGAATGCTTAGTATGGCAGATTTTCTTTTTTTCTTCAAAAAGGACATTTCCCAAAATACCCAAAGTTCAATGGACTCAAATGTTTTCTTTTGTAGCAAAATCTTGAGTCACTTTGAAGTGCAAGTAAAATGCTCAAACGATTGATTCTATCAAAAGAGAAGGAAAAATTTCAATAACATGACTTTTCTCCAACAGACAATCCATGCCAGCTTTGGAGGTCAATGATAATCTTCAGAAACATGGAATTAATTTTAGTCAACTTATTGATGTAGGTAAAAATCAGGAGATGATTGGGCATAGAGATCATCATCAATTTTAACAATGTTGGTTCATTCTTTTTCATCTTATATTCTGTACTGCCTATACCTTGTCAGTCATGATAAATCTAATGGTATCTAAATCTCAGTGTGCACTGGAAACAGAAACAATTTCTCTTCTGTCAAAATAATAATAATAATAATAATAATGTGTTTAAATTCCAGATGGTCCCAGAATGAAGACTTGTCTCATTCTATCAGCAAGTGTGTTGTAGTAAGGAGTAGACACTGACCCCAGTGGTCCTGGCTTTGAGTTCTGATTACTTCTTAGCTATGAAACTGGGGGCAAGATACTTACCTTTCTTTGGGCCTCTGTTTCCTCATCTATAAAATGGTGATGATGATAATTATAATATCCACCTCTTGGCAGTGTTGTGAATATTAACATATAATATAAGTAATGTGCTCTGAAGAATACTTGACACATAGCCTTATAGAAGTACTTGGTCTTGTTACATTTAGTCTATATAAGTGTCTTAAACCAAATCAGAGAGGCACATGTAACTTAGGAGCTAAGCTATCTTTACCTCTTAGATATTTATGGAATCTTTAACATTTAAATCTCATTGTATTTTAAGTTTATAAGAGATTGAACATTATGGAAAATATGCTCAATAAGGATCAAGGATTTTAGTTCTGACAGCTTCCTCTTTGGAAATGCCATTTAAGCTCAACCTTAAGCTTCTCATTCCTCATTAGTAAACTGGTGAAAATGGGAGTGAGGGAGAATTGCACAAACCATTTAAACCTTAGAAGATTGTTCCTTGTCTAAAAGGTAACAATTCTATGAAAACTTTTACCAGAGATCCTAGATCACAAACACATGCAGAAATAAGCTCTCCTTTATCTTTTCAGAATTTAAGTGAGAGAAGTAAAATGCTCTGCTTTTTAATATAAAACTGAGCTTCCAGATGAAGGGATACAGTTGCCTCTAAGTAAAAATTAATTTTGTTGATTATTTTCATTCTACATAAATTTCATGCCATCAGGAGAGAAGTCAGCAATGTTTAGTGTGCTGGGTATCCTCTGGGTAGTCCAGCAGACCTACCCTCCATTTCTGTTTCTCAGTGCCCTGCTTTGTGCCCTATTGGGATATATGACATCCCAGGGGACCCGTGCCCTCTGGCTTCCTTTCATGTTTGATCAGTGGGAAGCCCTGACTGGAGTCTGAAAGAGGAGCTTAAGGTCAGGATAGTTATCCTCTGGTTCTTGACAGTGAAGGCTGCCCAGGGCCAGCTGTGTGCTCCCAAGAGTCTCTTCTAGTCTCCTCTCCCCTGGGCTCTGGCACCTCTCCTTTCCTGCATTGGGTTTGGTATGACAGCTCTGTTGCACTGCTCCTCATGGATTCCATATCCTGTCCACACCTTTGTAATGAACCCATTAGCAATAATCCTTTGCAGATGAGCTCGACTATGCCATCTGTTCATTGCTGGGTTCCTTACAAATACACTTCGAATAAGGACCATTCAACAAGAAGTTAAGAGCTGTGGTTATTTTTTTATATATGTAGAGGTGAACAGAAATAAAAGAAATTACAAACCAACTAATTCTGAGACTTCTAAGAAGTTTTAACAACTGATTTATTGCAGTTTTAAGAAAATGAGCATAGCAGAGAAAAAGCCAGGAAAAAGGTATGTAAAAGCTGCTGATGGCAAAACCCTGGAAGGAAAACAGATGTGGGGGTTTCTGGTAAAGAGATGAGCATTGTAGTGGGAAGCAGAAAGAAACCGGGCTTGGGAAGAGATTCTCATTTCTAAGTTGGTATCAGGACAAGCCTTGAGCATAGCACAAGCTGAGGGGACAAGAAAGCAAAGCAAAACAGTAAAAGACCTGGAAAATAAAACGATCCATATGGTTCATTTTGAATTTTATTCTCTTTGTAAAGAACAAAGAGAGGGGCTGAATGTACCTTCGTATAACTGTGCGTATTGTGGGAACCCAGCAGCCCGCAGCCAGTCACATGCTTCCTTTGCCTCAATTTCTGAAAAATATGAGAAAAAGAAAATTGTGAGTTCAACAGGCACACCCCAGCACTCTGTCTCCTTCATTGAGAAGATGCTAGTGAGCTTTGTGCAAGTTGTTACAAGGCAAAATTGTTCTCAGGTAATTCTGTATAAGTAGCCCCATCCCAAAATGGGTGTAAAATGAACAGGCAACATAAAGGACCTTGTTATGTAAAGTTATCTTCACTGTAGACCCATAAGTATGGAGGTAATAACAAAACCACAGAAGACAGAACATAAAGGTTGAGTTTCAGGCAGGGAAAAATATCTTATTATACACCAGGGAACCAGGGGAGTAGGTTGGAGGAAGGAAGACTTCTTTATAATCCTCTTTTTAATGGCTTTGTTTGAGTTTCCAAGATAAGGTTAAGGATATTTATTCAACATTCCTTTATTCTTTCACTCTTGGAATAATGAAAGACCACAACTGGGTAGTCTATGAAAATGTATTTTTCTCATGAAGGGAGGTATTACAAAAATCCAAGGTATTGTTATTCCTTTAATTTCACTGATGACCTTAATTCCCAATGCATTTTAACAAGATGTTCATTCATCAAGCACAACTGAATGATTTCCAGCTCAGAGTGCGTGCGGCATGGAAAAGAAAATGGAGACTTGAGTTTGATGGGGCTACTAGAATCTCTGGGGGCCAAGCCCAAAATGTTATATCCTTCAGGCAACCATTGAAGGGTCACCCAAAGGACCACCCAACCACCTGCCTGGGAAAGCTGTGGTGTGAGATGGGAGGAGTCCAGTGTGTGAATCAGGTCACCGTTCGACCTTATGAATCCTGATCATTTCTCAGCCATAACTCTGTTAAATAAACGACTCTGAGGGAAAAGAAATTCATCTGTCAAAAGTCCAGTTTCTCCAAACAAAATCAAACAGTTGATTGTAACAGGTCTCTACCAAGGAGCTTCTTCTGCTGTTGGGATGGGCCCACCACAGGTCAGTGCAATTCCATTTACTGTGATGTTTGGTTTCCCCAGAGCCAAAGCTGGAGAGTCCAGGGCCTTCTTAGGACCACTGTGCAGAATCCATCTGCACTAACATTGGCCATGGGCTTGAGACTGTACCTCTATGGTGAAAGCTCAGTATAGTATAATGTTTGATATGACAAAGACATTTGGTATATAAGTTAGGAAAATAGACCAAAGTCCAGTTCTTACTCCCTAAAACAAAGAGCAAAAGTTATATCTCTGACCCACTGATCTGGTTAGACCTAGATTGAAATTTGTCAGTAAATTCAGGGAAGCAGAGCCTTTGGTGATTCCTGCCCCAAAGAGTTTGTTTCTTTGGCATTCCTTAATCTGTTGTCACCCCAGGGGCTGACAATTTCTAAATTTGAGTTCTATCCCTGATGTGTGACCAGCACAGATCCAACATGTTCTCATTCCTGCCACATACATGTTTCAGAAATACCTGGAGTATCAAGTTGGAAATAAAAGCTTTGGAAAATATTTTTACTAAAGAGGAGGGTCTCTGTTTCACAAAGGCTGTTCAAACCAGAGCTTTGGCTACATAATGCTGCACTGGCTAACCTGTGCTTTCCCTTTGGAAGGTGCACAGGGCAATTCATGTATTGCCTGCAGGTTATGTTCAGTACTCATTTGAGAATCCTTATGTGAAGGCTTTTACTCTGATAATCACAGACTATTTCACAGTAAATAGAAAAGGCACCTTCTATTTGTTACACTTAGAAAATGTAGTGAGTCTCTACTGAGTCATAGATAAATTGATGCCCTATAAATTTTCAAGCTTGAGATTTGCTTTCTGCTTCAATATGATACAGTGGGTAATAATAAGAAAATATCTAATTTCTAGACATGCTTTAAATTTGATTATGTGACAGCAAACTTTAGAGAGAAGCACAGAATTTTGTATTTTCTATTTAAATTACATCAATACTTTGTCTTTTTCTATTTAATTATCACTTTTACTATGATCAAAATGTAGTGTTAAACAAGAGAATTTGAGAGAGCCAGGCCATGAAGAACAAATGAAGGGGACCCAGAAGATAGGGGTTATACAACACAGAAGCTCAAAGGAGATTAGGAAGTGAGAACAGGAATCAGTATGCACTCCACCAGGCTGGGGATGGGAGGGATGACAAGGTGGGGAGAAGTGGACAGCCAGGGGTCCTTCCAGAAAAACTTTTGGAGCTAAAAACTCTGGTTGGGCAGTGGGATGGGGCTGAGGCTAGATGGGGAGAGGCTGGGGTTTTTCAATTTAAAAATGAAATGATAATTTCATTTCATTTTTCCCCAAACAAAAGCAACATTGATAATGTATTGAAATCTTAAAATCTTATTCATATACAAATATGAATAACTAAATCTTCACCAGAACCCAGATAAATCAATTGCTCAATGGGCTTGTTTTTTGTTTGTTTTTTAAATGGGTAGGCATTTATCTTTTAGGTCTGAAAATCAAATGGCAACAGAGTAACTCTAAAACACTCCCCCACACTTGAGCTCCTTGAGCCACATTGCTCCCACACTAAATTACCTTCTATTTACGAAGTGTCCCTCAAACACATGCTATCTTTCCCATTCCCTTATAAGACCCAACTATATGCTACCTTCCAAAGACATCTTGTCTCAGTTGAAGGCAGAACAAATCTTATTTACTGGTCAGTGATGAAGCAAACAAGCAAAATTACCTGGCACAATTAACCACTCTCAAATTTGATTTTGCATATGAAATTGAGTTGGAGGCTCTTTCAATTTCTATTGATACCCTACAGTCCCTACTAACACCTATCAGCCAAACACTAATGTTTTCCCCAGGCCTGTTATAGTGGCCCATACAGTAAAATTTAAAAGGAATCATATTGCCAGTGTCATCATTTCACAAAGATTTCCCTAATGAGATTTAAATGACATTTGAGGAGAAAAGTATGAAAATCTCCTTTTTTAATGTGCTCTTGTTAGCCAGCATCATATTACATAAAAGCACTAAGAGCTATTAAAATCACATTTTAACAATTTAATTTGTTTTCCATTTAACCATTACCTGCCCTGTAGTAGCTCCGGGGTTACAAGGCAGAGCATCAACTCATTGAAACTTTCTATCTGAAAACCTGAGTTATGGAGTGGAACTAGAGAATGCCACTGGACAGAGGAGCCTGCAGATCTCTATGAATGTTACTGTGCTATAGTAGTTCTCCCTTATACATGGGAATATGGCCTAAGACTTCCAGTGAATGCCAGAAACCCTATATCAAACATGGCATATACTATGGTTTTTGATCTAATAACTGAGATGTCTACTAAGCAACTAACAGGTAGGTAGCTTATATATAGCATGGTCATACTTGGACAAGAGGCCAGTTCATATCCCAAGTGGGACAGAACGAGATGGTATAGGATAGTATGAGATTTAATCATGCTGCCAGGATAGTGTACAATTTTAAATAAATGAATTGTTTATTTATGGCACTTTCCATTTAACATTTTCTAACTGAGGTTGACTCTGAGTAACTGAAATTGTGGAAAGTGAAATTTTGGGTAAGGAGAGGGGACAATTGTACTTTGTTGGGGAAAATGCTATTCATTTGGCTGGTTATTATGACAGCATTTCAACAGAAGTTTTGTAATTAGTCATTCCATTTTGGTTTATAGTAGCTATCTGTTTTTGCCTGCTCAACATTCTTCCCTGCTTCTCCTGATAATAGAACCTCTCTATGTGAGGAACATCTTTTGTATGGTTTAAGAGGGGGTGGGAGCTCTTGCCCCCCACCACATACCTGATCCTATAACCACTACCCACCTGAGAATGTCCTTCTTCTCTCAGCAGCATCTCTCTGTCTTTAGTCTATGAAGATTAAGGAGCTTTGGGACCTTAGGTCAACAGTCATTTGGGAATGAAATCAACTGGTTGAAAGGGGGACACACAGTTTTTCACTTGGTGGCTTGATCTGCACAAAACCCAAGCAATCCTTTTTCATTTGGTTTACTCACAAATTCAGTAGGTGGTTTGGTGCTAGGCACAATTTCCTGCCACCTGTCTGCCATTCCACTTGAGGCAAAATCACTGTTTTGCCTCAGTTGCTTTTACCTAAACCTAGGGGCAAATTTGCTGTATTCAATTTAGATTCTTATCTGATTGACAGCCAGTTGTTTAGAATAAAATGTGAACCTGATTGCTCAGAAAATGACATTACCTTTATTCAAAGACAGACCTGGTAAGAGAGGCTAACTCACTGGAGCCTGAGGGAGGGGACATTCCTATGGGCATGAGAACAAAGCCACTATGGAAACATACCCGGGCCAATGATATGTTTTTACAAAGCATTATCATGTTTCTTAATTATACATGTTCAATTTTAAAAGCTTATAAAAGAAAATTCTGAAAGTCACAATAAAAGGAAAAAATCAACTCTTGTCCCATTACTAACACATAATTTGATGTATGTTGTCAAAGTGGTAATATGGTAATAATATCTTAGGTTGACTGCTTTTTTTTTACATAATTATACATCGTGAATATTTTCCCATACAATGACATTGTTTATAAAAAAAAGAAAATTTACTTTGTTTTGGGAATGATGCTTATTTTTTAAATATTTGATTTTTGAATAACGCCAAATTGTATTTTACTGCTGGGAGGATGTAACATGAAGGGAGCCAAGAAAAAATACTTCAGCAAGACCTTTTCAGTGCAGAAGGCTGGAAGTCCATGTGAGATTTACACCCTGTTTCTTTCAAGAATTCTTTGAAGAATTGTTAATTTAGTGATTTTGGATATGAACAGTTGAATGTACAGAGCTCAGGAGGACCTCAGTCAAGTAAGGAATTATATTGAGCACAGAAAATTTGCAGGCCAGGTTTGCAAGCTGTGTCTCAAGTTACAATCTCATTGTATTTTTAAACTGGTGCTTCTGGCATGCTTCAGAACAGTGTGTTCTCCTAGCTGAGCATTTTAAGTACATTTTGGTTTATATTATTCTCTGCATAGCAAATACATTCTTCCACAGATAACCCAAAGGTATTGGGTATTCTAAATGACCAAAAATTCAAATCAGGACCAAATTAAAATTTATTATCATAAGACATTTAGTTGGCTAGAAGGAATCTGCTTTACTGTGTAAGTTTATGCAAGCACATACAGGCATATGTTGTTTTTACAAATCTTGAATTTTCAAGGACAAACCGGCTCCAATTTAAGTAGGTCTTTTTCTTAAATGTTCATTAAAAGTACTCAAGAGAAGTGGGGGTTGGGGAGGGGAGACAGCATGATCTTCATGTGATTTAGAAAAGTAGGCTTAGGAAGAGTGTTTTGTTTTTTCATTTGAGCAGGTTAACGTGGTGGGCACCCTATTCCTGAAAGATGACAGGTATGAGCATTGCAGGGTGACTCAGCCACCACAAGATGTCTGCAGTGAATGCAATTACCACTATTAAAGTATATCAAAGGTATTATTAAAATTTCAACAGGTTCATGGTTGTTGGTTTATGATAATTCATATGGATGAGTTAGCTTCATTATTAATGTTCTGCTTAAGGCAATGAATCCTTTGTCTTCAGAGGGAATTTCTCAGGAGAAGTCCCTGTTTATTGGAGATATATTTCTTTGGCCATACCTAGGCCAGTTTTGTGAAGTCAACGCCAGGGTATCCATCCTATCTATGTAAGGCTATGAATGGTGCAGTCATTACTATTACACAGAACCTTACACTATGATCCTTCTTCCCAGTTTCATAACCTTAATTACAGGTATAGGGTGGAGCATTGGCCTTTTCACAGTAACAGACTTTGATTTAGATTCCATGGCCTGATGTCAGAATATGTTTTTTTTTTTTTTTTAAAGAGAGGGAGAGAGGAGAGAGAGAGAGAGAGAGAGAGAGAGAGAGAGAGAGAGAGAGAGAGAGAGAGAATTTTTTAATATTTATTTTTAGTTTTCGGCGGACACAACATCTTTTGTTGGTATGTGGTGCTGAGGATCGAACCCAGGCCGCACGCATGCCAGACGAGCGCATTACCCCTCGAGCCACATCCCAAGCCCCAGAATGTTCTTTTTTTTAAAATTTTTTTTTGCATTTTTGGAATTAGATATCTTTTGTTTTGATGTGTAAAAGGCCTGAGTAAGTTTTAAATGTATGCTAAGTATAATTTTTTTCCTAACATGCATAGCATATCTTTTCCATTCTTTCTAAGTTCCTAAAAGGAGCTAAAATGCAGGTTATTTAGAATAAATTTAATATTATCAACTATTGAATATTCAGAACATTGAGACAACTTCTAAACATCCATCTTATTTCTCCATAATTTAAAGCATTGTTTTTCTTGATGCATAACAGAATATCTTATTGTCAGCAAGCATATAACCATAGGAAGAAGAAATCTGGAAGAGACATATATGCATATTTCACGATAACACATAATTGTATTCAGTCAAGACAGAGATGCATGGTGGGGAATGTATATTTTTCTCTCCAAAGCAAGAGTCACAGACACACTAAGACGTAATATACTTTCAACAATTCTTAACATTAGTCTTACTTCTCAGGCCTTCAGATATCTTCTATGAGTTGGACTCAGCAAATCTAATCACTTAAAATAATTTCTATTGGAGTGAAAGAGGTGGAGCAAGCTAACTCTGAGAAGTAGGCTTTTTCCTAGTCACTCACTGATTGTTTTTAATCATTATTTTTCAGACTGGTAGGGAAAATTATGTGTGTGTGTGGGTATATGAAATATATTGTATAATGTAGGGTGTGGGTCATATATATGTAAATATAGAAATAGAGTATCTTATATACATTGAATATATTATAAATTAATTATTACATTTATAATTTTAAAATGTGTTTTTTTCTTAAACATATTTTTTTTCTTATGTGTTTCCAATAATCCCCTACTCTTTGTAGTACCCATATGACTCACAGCTCTCCTCTGACTGGGAGGCAAATAATTCTCACCCCACTGATATCAGGCTTGGCCACAGGACCCAATTTTCCCAATGAAATGTGAACATAAGTAACTTCTGCTAATTTCAAGGGCCAACTCCGACTTGAGCCAGCCTCTTGTCCCTTTATCATGAAGCTAGCATGTCTTAGGTTGAGGCTATCCCTTGAGCTTGATGACACAGGGAAAGAGCCACAGCAGATGAGCTTCTGAAATAGAATGTGAACACGAAATAGACTTCCATCATTTTATGCTGCCACAATGTGGGAATGGGGTCTGCAGAGGGGCATGAGCTCGGGCAAGCCAATTTAACACAGCTGCCAGCTATTCATTCCATAGGTGAAGCATATAGAAGACACTATGTGCTTTTATTTAAACTTGAAACTACTGGAACATGTCTGTCAGTGTGGCATGGATGAAAATAATCTCATTATTTAATTTCTGCCTGGAATTATGCTTCCTTGCCTACATACATGGCTTAAACAAATTCAGAAAATATTGTAAACAACCCTTTCACACTCATCTCTTACATGCACCCACATTTGTACCACAGAAACTGAAAAGTCCAGTTGCAATTGAATAGGAAACTCCTCAGGAATATAAACGTTAATTTCCACACCCATATTCCTAATAGTATTTAAAAAGAAAAAATAATTACAATCCCTCCACTCCAATCAATATCAAAGAAAAAGAAAAAAGAAAATATACACTCTTGCAGCCAAATAGTTTCTGACCAGATTGTTTTGACTCAAGTTTTCCATGAGGCAGAGTAGTTCTTTATTCTCCCCTTTCATTTGGGACAGATTGTTCCCATCAGGCGCTTGTGGTATTTCTCAGTGAGGCTGCATGCATATACAAGCACAGGAGCATCCCAAGCTTTTGGAAGTTGTGGAGCCTCTGCCTACCACTAACTCCCAAGAGGTTCTCAACTGAAATGCAAGGCTGGGGACCAGAGAAGTGATTCAGATAATTAGAAAGCACCAGAATTTGTAAGGGTTGGCCAAAGTGCCTCCATGTTGGCCTAACAAGACAATAATCTCTAGTAACTCTTCTTGAGAGCATTAGAGTCTGCAAATGCTCTCAGTCTAATTCATCTTCTCTGGCTTCTTTTGGAAAGGTGAAGAATAAGTGTGGCTGGCTTGAGATTGGCTCTCAGGAGCAGAAACTCTAACTTTAACTTCTCAAGTTCCAGCATCAGCAGGGGCCTTGTGTACTCACCTTTTATCATGTTGATTTCTTTCCTAGGGAAAAGCAATTGCCTTGAACAAACTCTACCACTATTAGGAAGTCAGGTTTCTTTGACTTCTGGGAGGTATTCTTCCATTCTACATTGCTTTAAGACTTTTATTTTTAAAATGTTAAAAAATAATTATGAATGGTTTTAGGGACTGAAACCCCTCTGTGCCTCCTTCCAAACATACCTGAATGTCTGCAATTGAAGAAGGTTATCTGATCTTTGATTTGCTTAGCTCAATTCTTATAGCTCTGGATATTCTAAATACACCAGAAACTTCCATGATATCAGGGAAAACCTTGCCATGTAGGCAAAAAGAAGGAACACAGAGTCTGTTAGGATAAAGTGACTCAAAGAATCCTGCAAGCGCCTTCAATTCTTTCTCTTCTCCTAGGGTTGGCATGGCAAGATAGGACTTGACTAGAGCTCCTGAAGAGGATTTGCATTGGATTTCTTTGTGATCATCATACCTAATCAACCAAAACTATTTTTTTTTTGCTTAATTAAATACAGGGAAATATTTGTACAACATAGGAACACTTTTATTATCTGACTATATATAAAAACCTTATATGTTTATGTGTTTTATTTCTTGGTACTGGTTCAGATTGCAAATGAAAAATTTACTGGAAATTTTTCAACATGTCTTTGCCAGATTTCTGGAATGCTTTCTAGGTGTCTGCTGAATGAAGATGGCTGAATGATTTTCTAAACACATACCACCCTCCCAGAAAAAAAGGGTCAAATACAAGAAATTAAGTTGTTATTAGTTTTCAACTACTGATTTATTTTTCTCCCTATTTTTTAAGGCCAAAGAGATTGCTAAGCTTAGAGGCGTGATCGCTTGAGTAATAGAATGTTTATTTTGCAATCTGTTAGTAGATACTAACATTATATATTCCTCACAGAAAGAAATAAAAAAAATGAGTTCAAGTAGTTCAAAGAGCTCAAGCTGTTTGGAGGTGGAGGAATTCAAGCTCTCCACTGAAGAGGCAGGAAACTGTTGAGCCCTTTTTTCCAACAGACATGATGATTCGTTCATGACTTGTGTCTTTTTGGGATCTAATCATATGGCATACTGATATTAATGTCAACTGAGGTATCCCATGCAACAAATGTACAGCATTAATTCCAGAATATGTAAATAACTCAAAAAACTCAACACCTCCCCCAAAAAATTGCCCAATCAATAAATGGGCTAAGGAACTGAACAAGCACTTCACAGAAGAAGAAATATAACCAACAATTATATGAAAAAATGGTCAACATCTCTAGCAATTAGAAAAATTTAAATCTAAAATTTCATCTCACTCCAGTCAGAATGACAATTATCAAGAATGCAAGCAATAATAAATGTTGGCAAAGATGTGAGGAAAAATGTACCCTCATACGTCGCTGGTGGGACTGCAAAATTTTGCAACCATTATGAAAAGTGGCATGGCAATTCCTTAGAAAACTTGGAATGGAACCACCATTTGACCAGCTATCCTACTCCTCAGTTTATACCCGAAGGACTTAAAATCAGCATACTACAATGACACAGCCACATCAATGTTTATAGCAGCTCAATTCACAATAGCCAAACTATGAAACCAACCTAGATGCCCTTCAACAGATGAATGGATAAAGAAAGTCCGGTATATATAAAAAATGGAATATTACTCAGCCTTAAAGAAGAATGAAATTATGGAATTTGCTGGTAAATGGATGGAGCTGGAGAATATCAGCTACATGGAAATAAGCCAATCCTGAAAAACCAAAGGTTGAATGTTTTCTCTGATATGCAGATGCTAATTTACGATGGGCAGGGGGGTAGGAAAAAATAGAGGTACTTTGGATTAGGCAGAGGAAAGTAAAGGGAGGGGAGTATAGGGATAGGAAGGAGAGTAGAATGAATTGGACATTATTACCCTATGTACATATATGATTATATTACTGATGTGATTCTACATCATGTACAACCAGAAGAATGAGAAGTTATACTCCATTTATGTATGATGTGTCAAAATACATTCTACTGTCATGTATAACTAATTGGAACAAATAAAAATTACCTAAGCTATAAAATGTTTTAAATGTTTATAATACATTAGAAGTTCAATTTGTATGGTATATAACTCTGAATTCTTAGGAATTCTTTAGGCCTTAAAAATCATTATTCCCAAATCTTAATTGGGCCACTTCAAAACGAGTTTTTTTTTTTCTTTTCTTTTTGGTATCAGGGACTGAACCCAGGAACATGTGAAAACTGAGCCATATCCCCAGCCTTTTTTTATTTTTTAGAGACAGGGTCTCACTAAGTTGCTTAGAGCCATGCTATATTGCTGAGGCTGGCTTTGAACTTGCAATCTTCCTGCCTCAGTCATTGGGATTACAAGTATGTGCCACTCTGCCCAGCTTGGTCCTCTTCAAATTTTAAGTTGAGAACAAAGTAGAAAATAGCAGGTGTATATTTCATGTAAATATGCAACTAATTCTAATTGGAGGTATAGTATGAATATAATTTAATTCTCTTGTTTTGGGAGACATAACAAATTTCCTAACGTAGTTTTGGCTGGTCTTGGCTAATATGCTTATGCAAACTCTCTGAATTCAGGTATAAAAGAAGTATAACAGGATAATTTTCCCTAAGAACAGACTTGAGAAGAAAGTGACTTCACATTCCTCCTTCAATGAAATCTAATAGAGGAGCAGCAAAATCTATACTTGAGATTCACTTATGCAGACATATTGTAGCCAAGGCTTAAGTGTACTCATAAAACGAGAGAACAAAAATTGAACCAGCAATTTGAAAGTATCCATTTTTTTCCCTTCTTTTCTTTCTTTTGCAGTGCTGAGGACTAAATCCAGGGTCTCCACATGTGAGGAAAGTGCTATATCACTAAACCACATCCTGAACCCACCAAAGATTCTTCCTTTACTGAAGTACCAGCAATTGGGCACTACTGCAACATTTTGGTGATGCTAATTACAGGATGACACTAAATCCTAGGTAGTGTGTAGGCTTCAAATCTGTTACATCCAACTCCAGACCACCCAGCAAGGGATAGCACTAGGTTTCAGCTGCATTCAAATAAGGCAATGTGACAAACAAGAAGGCTATCAAGTAAAGACAATACACTCATTTTCTAAAACCAAATATATAGTTGGCTCTTTGTAAGGGCCAACATACTAGACTTGCAGGTGACAGTTCCACACACCTGCAGATTCAACCAATGTCAGATAAAAAAATACTCATAAAACTAAATTTGTCTATATTGAACACGTGTAGATAATTTTTCTTGTCATTATCCCCCAAATAACACAGTACAACAACTATTTACATAACATTTGCATTGCATTAGGTGTTACATGTCATTAAATGATGATTTAAAGGGTATAGGAGAATGTTTTTAGATTATGTGCAAATATTGACCCATTTTCTATAAGGGACTTGAACATTCATAGATCTAAGTGTTTGCGGGAGTGTATCTTGGAATAAGTCCCTTTATGATACCAAGGGAGGATTGTGATTTAGGTTTTCTGATTTTGAGTAAAAAGATAAACTAAAGAAAAAAGAAAAAAAGGAAAGGGGATAATCCCCATGAAGATGAACTTTTAGTTGGCATACATATAGTCTCTCATACTCTTATTATGAAGATGTGTGTACATGTATACTATCTACTTTATAATAATCTTTAAATAGATTTGTAATCTGCTTTTTCACTTGACAATACCAACAGATGTCCTTTCAGACATTTTAGATGACTGAGTAAATTCCTACTTCCATTACTTTTAAAAACATCTTTTTTTTTTTTTTTAATCAATCAAGGGTTCTATAGTCATGGGCTAAAAATAATCCAGTTCTCCGGAGGCTTTCATTCTAAACAAAGAATTTCTTCAGAATGTGCATCCTGGTGAATGTATTTCAGGGACTACTTCTGAGTTGACATTTCTCATGTTATTTTACATTCTGGATTAAAACGCATCTCATATGGTTTTGATTTATATTCTCAGCAAACTTCAAAAAGGAAATTCCAAGTAGAAGTTTATTCATACACCAGAACTATGTTTAAATGATGCTACAGGGATGTCTTAAACTAACATAAGTCAGGAAGTTCAAAGTCAAGGTTAGATCTTGGACCATGTTCCCACTTCTTCCTTTTTGGACCTCTTAGGTATTCAAAGAGTGGAGATTTTATGTAATAGCTGTTTTACTTGTCTTTGACCTCCTGCATATGTATTTAGTCAATTTCAAAGATGCAGTACACTGGTACTTCCTGATTGCTGAAGTTCCAAGGTTGTACTTGGAAAACAAAACAAACACACTGACCAGATAAAGAAAAACTCTACACATTGTTTTAATGACTGGATGAATATTTGTAGTCTATATGACTCCTCAAATCATTTAAATAATCAAAAGCACAATGTAACCCAAATTTATAAATACCAGTAAATTTGTCAAAAGCACAACTTAAGATAATTTCATTTTTTATGCAAAGTTAATATTATTGTTACAAAGAGGATTTTTAAAAATTTTATTTATTTTTTAATATTTTGGTACTGGGGATTTAACCTAGGGGCACTTGACGACTGAGCTATATCCCAGCTATATCCCCTTTAAAAAAACTTTTTTTGAGACATGATCTTGCTAAACTGCTTAGGACCTTGCTAAGTTGCTGAGGCTGGCCCAAAGGGGTGTTTTAAATGGAGAAGTATTCTAATTTCATTTTGCTCTTAACTAGTGGCATATCTAGTACTTAAATAAAACCCTAGTCATTTCTCTTATTGAATACAAATACTTGGTTTTACATATTAACTTTTTAAAGAGAAGCTGTCAGTTTATCTAGAAAATGTTTCTGTATTTGAGGGCATAATAAGTACACTATTTGGATACAAGAAAAGCAACACAGAATGAAGTGATTACAAGCAAGGGCCAAGTCCAAATTCTGGCTCTACCTCTCATTTATCTTTTCGAGGTTAGGTAGGTTACCTTCAACAGGCCTGTTTCCTCCTCTATTAAGTGGGACTGAACAATAGTACCTATCTCAGAGAGTTGTCATGAGAATTAAATGATCACCTCACTGTAATGCAATTAGACACACACCTGGAGCTCCTATGCTACTCCTACTATGGTAAAGGTGCTTATTCTTATTTTTCTGTAATAGAAAATAGTGGTTCTCCTGATCTCTGATACTTCCCACTCAGTTCTTCTTCATTTGACCTTTATATGTAGAGGAATTTGTCTAATTATTTATTCAAGAGACATCTGTTTGGTGCCCCTGATGTGAAACCCTGCTGTTACACACTGTGGGAGAATGCAAGGCCATGGGCAGCCAGGTCCTGCCCTGTAGGTCTCTTAGTTGAACAAGAAAACCAAAGGTCTAGGTTTTACTAGCTCCCCAGAGAAGGACAATGCCCCCTATAGTTGGTATCAAGAGGGGGCATTTTTAATAAGGTGAGCAGCAACAACCTGGCAGATGATGAAAGATTTGAGCTAATTGGTTAGCCAAATGTCTCGCTGTAGACAACTCTTTTCTGCCCACTGTTTCGGACCTGGACTCTTGAGAACCTTGTGCCTTCCTGGCATTAGATTCTTTAGTTCTTGCATCTGCCTGCAGGACAACCTTGGGGCTATGAGTACCCATCAATCTGCATCCAGATTCTTCTTAGGACAAATATGTAACAGGCAATTCATTTTCTACAGAACATTTTGTTATACTCTTTCTGTTAAATGATGCTCTACAATGAAGCAAGCCATGCTTCACACCATGCAATGCTATTTAACACAATGCAGTGAGAGTCATAAATGAAATGTGACACTTTGAAGGTGGCAATAAGGGCCTTATCCTAAAAGGCTGTTACTTTTGGGATATGAACACTAGGCTGAGGAAGATTGTTTTGTGATTATCGTATACGATATGCTCACCAGTTAATAAGTAAAATATTAGCCATCCTGTGCCTGATATGTGGAGATGCCAAGGTCAAAGATGTGTTAAAACATAACTAAACATAGCAGAACCTTGGGAAAAAAATTTGTATCAGACATGTGGATTTCATTAAGGAAAATGTTTTCAAAAGGTTATTTTTCCACATTATGAGAAAAAAAACAAAACAAACCTGAACAAATAAGTTAACTGTGAGTGAAGGATACGGGCTTCCTGTGGATTAGTGACTGGGAGAAGTTGGGGGTTTAATGTGGAGCCCAAGGTCACTGACCTCAAGAGATCATGAATCTTCCAGGTAAGCTTCCTGCCAAGGTCACTCTCGTTATTAAAAACATCCTAGGTGTGTATTCAGGGATCTGCTTTGTGGGAAAGGAATTGGAAAATTCATTTAAATATTTCAAATCACTTACATTTAAAAGCAAAGACTGCTCTTATGCTTAAAATGATTATAATTAATGTCTATGACTGCTCAAATTATACCTAATGCTAAACAGAAAATTTAGTCCACTTTGAACCTTTTGTTTTCACAAAATAAAGAAAAATAAAATATTGATACATAATTTTTTAAAAACAGATGAAATCTGTATTGCTCAAGCTAGTGCATGATGTAAGTGTTCTTAATTTGAGATTTTTGTGTGGAATTCATGGCCCAGGGAGCCCTTTGTGCACAAACATTGCTGAATGCGAGCTTTTTTTCTACTTGAGGTTATTTAGCTTTCATCAAGTGATATGCTTAACCTACCTCCAACATATTAAACATTTAGCCCAAGAAAGAAAACTTCATAAACCTTGGAGGCTTAAAAGAGTGCCAGTTTTGTCCTACTCTGTTCCCTGTGGGTTATCAGATTTTGATTTTAGAACAGAGAGATAAATAATATCTCTATCTTATATAATCACACACACACATAGACACACACTCATGGCACAGGTATTCTGTAACTATGTCCTAGGTAAAACTGCAAGTATTTTTGAATAAATATGCAGATTTTGCATCTTCTTAAATTATTATGTTGCAGGTACACATTATCAGATTGAAAGCCAGACTGCATCTTTACAACTCCTGTTCTTAGCCTAAAGATTTGCAAATGGTTATCATTTAATGAATGTTGACTAAATGCATGAATGACTATATTAAGATGAAAAATATTTATAGATCTGTAGGCCAATAAACATGCAAACATCTCTCAGAATATTAAGGTCCCTCTAAACTCACAGGGCTATTTTCAACATGGGAAAATGTGAAAGAATTTGCAAATTGTAAAGCCCTCAATGAAAATACATGAAAAAGAAATACATAAATGAAATCACAACATTCCAGTTGTGATTTCACCTCTGGGTACATGCTTGTAGATATCCTTGGGCAGGAGGGTCTTTGCATATCTTGATGTTATTCCTTTTTTCTGAAGGGCAAGACATTTGACACTGTCCTGGCATTGACTGAGATAATCATTTCTGCTGGCTCCGTTCCCAATTTCATGTCCCTTTTTATCCAATCCTTGGAAATCCCAAGCATACAGAGAACTGCAAGATTTAGTCTTGAAAGAATAACAGCAAAAAAGATTGTCCTGTTTTCTCATAAAGGAATCAGTCACCTTTTTAAGATGATCAAACCTGACTGGAACATACTCATACTTGAAAATAATTCAGAGTTGAGTCACGACAATAGAAAAAGAATTCCACAGTAATTTCAAATGTTCTGACCCCACTCTTTTTTGTGGTCAATGTAAGAAATACATTTCAGAGAGTATGAATATGCCCACACCCACACATGCACAGTTACACATATCCAGACTGAAACAAAGTTTCACAAAATAATAGTTCATTGTTGCATGTATTTTATATATGCAAGCCCATCTGACATTTTTTGTCCTATCCGGTCCCATCAAAAATTGCTGATCATACCCACTACCTGACTTTTTGCTCCCTCATTTAAACAACACAGCTGTAGATAACTCTTGGTTATATGAGAAGCATCTGGTTTAAAAAAAATGAATAAACTCAACAGGGTTCTATGAGTCTAACACCTGGGGAATCTTCCTCCCCTTTTCGGTCCCAATGTTGTTATTACAAAGCACCAGGGCCTGGTGACTATGCTTAATTAATATATTTTTCAATCTCCTATTCTCCTCCTTAACTCCATTTCTTCCATCTTGGTTTAGATACTCATGTTGTACCCAGGACTACTGCAACAGTCTTAGCAGGTCTCCATGCATCTGTTCTTGCCCTTCTTGCATCTCTTAAGTTCAATTTATGGTCATTCTGAAAGCTCCTTCATGCCTCCCTGACATCTGCAGAACAAAGTGTCAGCCCACCACTGTGGCCTGCAGTGCTTCCAAGACTCAGTTGCTGCCAGCTTCTGGGAGTTCACATCTGGAGCTCCCCAGCCCAGGCTGCTGTTCCACATCCTGTGCTTGTGCTCTGGCTGCTTCCTGTCCTTCATCTTTTCATCTGTCACATTCTTTCTACATCTTTTCTCCTTGCTTACTCTCATTTACCTTTTACTGGGATTTAGCCTAGACATTATCCCCTGAATCCCAGGTTGGCCTGGCTTTTCTCTTGGCCTTTTATATATCTATAAAAGTTCTCATGACATTATCCTAGAATGTTCTCATTGCATGTCTGCCTTCTCCATGAGATCACAACCTTTTCAAGGGCTGAAGTTGCCTTAGTCACTTTTTGTACCACAAGTATCCGGCAGTGCACGTGGAGTCTGAGCATTCTCCATGCGTGCTGAATTCAGGAGGAGCTGGGAAGTACTTTTCTTGCACTTCATTAATCTCCAGCCAGAATGAACAGTGGCCCCTTGACTAATTTCTGGAAAAGAACCTCCAAGATGCTTCTGGTCAAAGGTTTTTGGAGAAGGAACATGGCACCCCCTGAAAAATCTCTCTTGCTATCTTTTTCCTTTCCTGGTTTGATTTAAGGAAGCAGAGGAGCATGTGCCAGGTTTCATAGCTTTCTGTTCCACTCTATTTGAAAAGTCTGCTGCTACTGTTGCTGGGGCTGAGGTTGGGCTGAGTGCCAGCCCCCAGCCTTAATCAATAACAAATCAATGACATGAAATCTCCTGCAGCCTAGAGGTTTTCCAGATGTGGGTTTGGAATAGTGCTTGGAAGTCAAATTTGGTCCAGAGTCATTTCCAGTCTGGAGGGCCGGGGAAAAGGAGGGCAGTTCTGGTGACAAGAAAGGATTAGGTCCTCTCTGTGTGGATCTGAGACTAGTTGAGTTTAGACTGCCCACACGTCCTAGGATGTGCCCTGGAGGAAATCCAGCTCCCTCAGCTGCCCCATTCCTACCTCTCAGGCAATCAGTCAGCCAGTCCACAGTGGCCTCCCTGAGGAAGTGGAGATGTGGGATGCTTTTAATTAGACTAATGCTTCCCATCCCTTGCAACATAACCACATTCAGTTTGACTATTTTGATTTTCAGGAGCAAAGGAAAATGTGTAATGTAATTGGCCACTAAACCAGCTAGGCCTACTCAGGAGATCCTCCACTCTGCTTAGACAAAGCTTCTTCCTTGAAGGTATAGCTGGTCAGATACTTCCTTCTAGCACTTCCGGTCACCCCACTCTATGACCTCTGGCCATACTGAATTGTCATTTGATCTGTGCTCTGTGACTAAAACTTCCGCGTCATTCTGTAGGTCAGAAGTCTGAGCACAGTGAATTAACTGAAAATAAGGGCTCAGTACAGGTTTTGGTGGTTGTAGTCACTGTGGCAATTGAAGCTATGACTTTAAACTGAAATGAATGCTTTTCACCTCTTTCTACTGACATACCCGAACATAAAAGTCTACCTCTAGTGAATTTATTTGACATTTCCTTCTAAACATAGCTGGAATATAAGATGCTAACACTTATTTTAATACAAAAAAAACTTTTCTTCAAATTTAAGAAACACTGATACTTCAAGAAGATGTACTGTCCTTTATCTTCTGAAGACTCCTGGGCATTCTGCCTCATTGAAGAAGCTCAGATATAAATTTAAAAGACAAATCTTGCTTTTAGAGAGATGATCTATTCATCTACTTTTGATAATAGCATCCCCATGTACCAGGCAAATTCTGATTCCATTCAAGCCAGGATGACAGTATGGCAGACCCAGATGTCTGACCTTAAAGAACCAAGAGACATACAGACAATGGATGCTGATGTTGCTAAGCTTAAGATCACAGAATGAAGGCAGAATCTCTGCTCAGCAACATAAAGTGGCTTGAAAATAAAGATGTTCTTGAATATATTTCCATAAACTAGCAGGAGATCTTGTGCATTTTATTCAAGAATGCAATTGATACCATGTAAAGAAATAACTTCAGAGACAGAACACAAATCTGATCACCCACTCTCCTGCTTAGAACCTTTCACAGTTCTGAAACCGCTTCAAAGTAAAATCCAAATGTCCAAGGAAGGCATGTAATTCTTGAGCTCAGCACAGGTTGGGCATGTTGTTCTGTATCCACATGCCCTGGAAGCCAGGGACACCAGTGATGTTAGCCAGTAATGTTTACCAACCTGAGGTTCCCTAACTGCACTGCCACCTGGGACCCCATCTCATTTCTGCTGGTTCTCTTCCCTCTGTCTAGAATGGCCTTCTCCTACTTCATCTGACAAGCTGATTCTTACCCTTCCTTTCCCCTCTGCCTCTTTACTTCTCAGGTCTAGTTTTACCTTCCTGAAAAGTCCACCACTCTTTTCACACAAGGCTAAGTTTGTCCTTCTCTTCTTTCCCTTCTCTACTTCCTATCCTCCATGTTCTTCTGACCCAGCACTTACCCTAGCTGGAATTTTCAGTTTATTCTGCTCTTCTGTTTCCCTCCGCAGCCATTGTCTTTGCATTCCCTGCACCAGGATAGTGCATAGCACCCCAACAAGGCTTGATTAATATTTGCCTGGAGAATGGAGGAAGCTTCCAGCACAGAGGCTCAGAGAAATTTAGAGCAGGGCACAGATGATCATCCTCTCTCTGGCTTCCGGCTACTAAGAGTGGAGGGGAGCCTCCCTGCTCCCTAGTGACCTGGGAGCCTCAGCTGAGATTCCAAGCCTCCACACTTCCTCTCCTCACTGTTTTCATTCACATAAAAAAGAACACCACGGATTTGCATCATAGTCTCAAGTGAAATAGAGTCCCATAGAGAAATGATTCCATTTGGAATAGAAAGAACCGCATACTTTCTAATGAATTAAATCCCTGGACAGGACTAAACTGTAATGTGGAGTATGTTCCACTGATCCACATTATCAACAGTCTTTTAGTAGGAAACAGAACTCTCTACTCATAAAGAAACAGTTTAGGAGTCACATTGTAATCCCAATGGTTAATCATTTGTTTCAAATTTCCAAAACTTTCCTTAAATTCCTTTTTAGACCATAATTACAGTTTTAAAAACATTCTGAAGGGAGGGGTTATGGATCCATAGTAGAGCACTTGCTTAATATGCATGAGTTCCATCCACAGCACCATAGAATAAAACAAGACCTTCCACAGTTGACTAAAAGTAGCAAAGATGATGTTTCTAAGAGACTTCTCCCTCCTTGGTACAAAAAGTACAATACAGCGCCTCTGGAATATTTTAACATTACAATGTCAAGTGTGGTTTCTATTTACATTACTAATTATGCATTCCATAACTTCATTTTAGAACATAATAATGGTGGTAGCAAATTTAGGATATTTGAAATTAATAATCCCCAAAACAGCACACACACAAACATCTTAGATTTACCAAATTCTAAGTTTTAATATTCTCTTTGGCGTAATGGCTTCTATTTGTTAAACCTCAGGTACAACTGAACTCTCAATAAATTTTGCCAGAAATCTGAAATGAAACTCTGCTTCAAGTATTGACAACCATTCTCCTTAGGTTTCATGTTGGCACTTCCTTGTTCTGGTCCTGTTGTGAAAATAGGTGGGAAATAGTTCACAGCAGCCTTTTGAGATACTTGTCTGGGAAAGTGGAGGAGGATCTTTTGTGCTGATGTCAGTGTCATTTCTGACATTCCAGTCCAGTTACCCTCCCATCTGGGTTACTTGTCTAATCTGGAATTCCCTACTCTCACTACCCACACACCTGACCCCTGGAGGGAACCACTGAGTCACTTCCTGTCTTTTAAACTTTTGTAAGAGTCTTGACCAAAGGATGTGATGAGATTTAGAATGATGGGAGGCAGGAAGCTGCAGGAAGGCAGGCAGAGAGTGAACATCAGAGTCAGATGGGGAGTTGCCAAGTGCTGCCAACTCTTGATTTTTTAGAAGATAATTATTGTCATTATAGTAATGACCTGAGTTGTGCATTATTTAATATTTGATTTACCTCCAGGATCTCTATTGCACTCTTCACCTTTCCACTGCTTATTTGCAACTTCAGGAAGAATGGAGAGCAAAAGAAATAAGCAAATCCATCAATCTTAGATTTATGAAAAGCCCAATTAAAAAAACCTGAGACCTACTAACAAGAAAGTGGTTGGATGGCCATGCATTTTATTGAGACTCCTACCTTCATTTGTCATTAACTATTAATTTATAAATTAATAAAATGGAAGTATTGTATGAATCTTAGATTTCCAGATCACTTTTCAACAAAAGGATACTTTAACTATGAATTTCTTTTAAATTAAGATTAAAATTTGAATTTTAAATTCAAATTTAAATTAAGATTTAAATAATGTTGTGGCAAAGACAGAAAAACTCATCTAACGAACTAAGCTAACTATTTAACAAACACCCATGGACTATAGATTCTCAGCATCTCCAGTAGTTAGGCCACTTGAAGGAGTTCTGGCCAAAAGTACACGGGTGAGCCTGCCATGGGCTTTAGCACTCTACTTCTCTAGCCAACAATAGGTGTGCCAGTGCCCAGGTGACCTGAGGAGTTACATGTGGAGTTGGCAGAGGTTCAGTCTCCCTGAATGTGAATCAGAGTTTCTTGGTTAAGATGATAAGCACTTTGAGGATAGGAATCTCTGCTGTATTTGACATTGAATCCCCAGTGGCCACTATACTGCCTGGAAAAGAGTAGTGTGTTTTGGATTCAGCATTTATGGGAATAATGAACGTTGAATGAGTTATAAGAATAGGCACATCAAAGTAAAAATGAGCACAGTTAATTCTCAGGAAAAGTTCTGGGATGCTTTGCTGTCATTACATATATGTGTCATGCACGCACGCACATGGACACACACGGTGTCTCAACCTCACTCTTGATATTATTCCCAAACTCTTTTGTCTTTTATGTCCACTTTGTTTTCATGGAAGGTATCCAACTCTCAAGCAGCACCACACTAAGATAGATTGTGAAACAGCTTCTTTTGAAAAGGATTTATTTTTTTCTCCTCTAATAAACTACTTTGGTTGACTGAATAGGTTTGCTTCATTGCTCATCAGTTTCAAAGACTCAAATATATTTAAAAAGCAGTTTGGAATTTTCTACACTTCAATGGCAGATTCCCCAAGGGATATGTAGTAGGTGGGTAAAATTTTTTTGTTCTCTCTTTTTCCATGTGGAAAGTTTTTGTGCCTGTTAGACTAATCCATGAAAATGACAAGTGATAAGACATTTCTTCTTAAATCCACAAAATCCTATGTAAATTTGTATTTATTTTCATTCTAAACTGGATTTATAGGCTTAAGAGTATGAAGACTATTTGGTTAAACTAATTGTTATGGTTAATGGGACTGAGAGTCAATGAGTCCCAGGCCTGTGTTTATGCTTCTATTTTGTCATTTAAAAATGTTGCATTTCATTGCTTTTTATTGTTGAAAAGTAACATTACACATAGCTGGATGTCTAAAAAAATCATAAGAAAAAGTTACAAATCAAAATTTTACAAAATTTCTCTAGTGTATTTTCAAGGTAACAGCAGGCTCATGTATAATTTGACTGGAATTTCCAAAGTGACTGCACCTTTTAAAACTAGTATTTAATGGCTGGATATAACCAACTTTTAGTAATAAGAAAAAAGAGAGGCAGTGAGAGTAGAAGACGTGAACCTCTCTCCAAGGGAGAAAGTACTTGTTAGTTTGCTTTTATTTCAGCAGTGCCTGATTCACAGTTATTTTTCAAATCAGAAACTATGACATCTTTCTTGATTTTACCTTTCTAAGTAAAATATTTTGCTTGGATCACTTACTCTTCCCATCTATAGGATTGTTTTTTCTATGTGCACTCCCCATCTTTTGGCCCATCTTAGGGAGCCTGGGTTTTTCGGAGGCATTTAATAGACTGAAATGTACCACCTAAAACCCACCTACTCTCAGTTTCAACCCATTCTAAATAATTTTAAATGCTATTGTTAAAATGGTTACCCTGAAACTAACTCTTGATTTACTGTTATTTTAAAATTTAGTTTTCCACTGTCCTCTGGGACAAAACCACCTTCTCATTGTACTAAGTATCTTGTGAACACCTGGTAAGTTTACTTGAGCTGATGAATAAGTTTTTGGCTACAAGTTCCGTCATGGGTAGTGCATTCAAGCTCGGGTTTATTATAACCCAAGTGTGGTTTGTTAAAAAATATTTTGAGGATTTACTGAGACAGGCAAGAAAATAAAACCCCATGTCTTTAAACATGTGGCTTTTAGCACTACCACCATGACAGATCAAAAATAAGGGATATACAGTTGGAATATTGTACCCATTTCTCAATGTGCCCAATATAAATTAAATAATCTTAAAAAATCTAAGCCTTTAACAACAACAATAAAAACAAACAAACTAACTCAGTGTTATTCCAATGCATTATTATAGTACTCAGGTTTCAAAAAAAGACTTTGGAATTTGGTAATTTACTAGGTATGCTTATTTTAATTTTAATAAGTTATGGGATTAATAGCTATTAAAGTGAAATCATGTCAAAAATAATATACATAATTCTCAGGTTTTTAAGTGTATTTTTCATTGAGAAGCTTTGATGATTAGACAACTGTGGGTTACCAGATTATATGCACAGTATTTCAAATATTTTTACTATAATTATAAAAATTTTCTTGAAGAAAATAATAGAAAAAGAGTCTGTGGATGGCAAAGACTTTCTAGAATAAGTTACAGCTTAAACATTCAAAAGGTGCCCAATGAAAGGACCTGATGAAACAGCTAAGGAGCTCTGCAGCCTTTGTTATGAACTTGACCCTCCATATAATCTCAGTCTTCTCACAAGGAAGATGAAGTCTCTTTCATCTTGGAATACTCTAAAATTCTATGATTTGTAAGATGGAGTATTAGGCTGATAGCACCTGAAATCTGTGAATCCAATGCCACTTTGGAACTCTAGAGAAGATAAACCATGCACCTTTTGTCCTGGCTATCTGATCGCAGACAATGGCTACACCCATGCTAACTGAAAAACTCATATGAATGTGGGTTTGTCTAACACTTGGTTTCTGGGAAAGAATTGTTGGCAAGCCCTGACCAAATGGTTGATGTGATTTCATAGTGTGGTCTCTGACACAGCAGGCTGCAAGTCCCCAGAGACCACAGCCTCAACATCTGTGTCTTGGTCTCTGACATCAACCCCAACAAGGTTTTCTTTTTCAGTTCTATTGTTAAGTGTATCATTTCTGATCTCTTCTTGTTGTATAATTTAATTCTATAAAAATGAGAATAAAAGCAGGATTCTGAGTTTGGAGAGATGCATAAAACTGCATTTTTAAAGACAGCCAGTTACTATTAAACAGTTATTAAAACATCTGGGTAAATAAATTTGGACTGCCCCCCCCCCCCCAGACTACAAATCAGTCAGGCAGACTGGCCCTCAATGCACATGGCTTGGACAGCTTTCTCTGAAATCAAGTTACAGATGTCCGTGAACTTGAGTGTCTGTTTTTCGAGTTCTTGGATCACTTGATACACTCTCAGGTACAAATAGACATGGTAAAACTTGGGAGCAATTCACTAAGTGCTTATTATTAAAAAGGCAAAAAAAATCTAGAGCATGTGAAAGGCTTTAGGTATTTTTTTAGTTTGACTAGAGATAAGCATTTGCTATATAATCGCAGTATGTACTAAATAGGGAGTATGCTACTTAGAAGCTAAAACTGTTTATTAGTAACTTTGCTTCCATTATTCCTTAATTTGCTGATCATAATCATGTACATATTATAGGAATTTGTTGAAGGTTTTGATTTTTTAAGATGCTGCAGGTTTTTATTTTTTATTTTTTTAGGCATATTCTGGAAGGTTCTCTTGATATAAACTATGTGAGAGAGGTTTTATAAGGCCCATAAAGTCCGTTTGGTTCTTTTTTTCAGTTCTCTCATATGTATATGCTGTTCAAATATTCTGCTAAAAGTTGTCTGCATAGTTATTATTTATATCATGTGCCAGGCACAATGCTGAGTGTTTTTTGTACAATGGCTCATTTAATCCTCACAGAAACTTTTAAAAGATATTACCCTTGCCATCTTATGGAGAAGAATCTAAGGTTCAGGAAGGTTAAGTAATGTGCCCAAGGTAACCCATAGGGTTTCTATAACTCAAAACAAGAGCTTCTGCTCTAGTTCTATTCTTTATTCATAACTTATATGAATAAGTAAATTAAAAATAGCAAAGCTTTTCCAAATACTCTTGAAATAAGGTAGAGTAAAAATGATAAATAAAATGCAACTGAAAAGTATTGTTTATGTAATTTCTCCATTCATTTAACTACACAACCATCCATTAGCCATACACATTCAACACTGTGCCAGATAGTAGCAGTGCGTAGTAGAAAAAGGCAAAGCAAACACTGATGAAAATGCAATTTGTTATTGATAAGAAGAGGAGGAAAAGTTGAATCATCAAGCATTGCTTTTCCAAAGGTCTTGATGCCTTGCAGAATGTTCTAGGTGGGAACACTAGATTTTCCATCCATCTCTAAGAGCTTTTTAAGAGATGAGGAATAGTAACAATGAGAATATCATCCTAACAGTTTGCTACTGGATATTTGCCTGGACAAGTGCAGCATGAGGCTCTTTACAGTATGCTGTTTCCTCTTCATCACCACTTTAAGATGAGCAATTGGAAAATCACAGCAGTAGGAAAGCATGCATAGGAACAGCAACAATGCCAGGATTCAAACCCAGATCTGCCTGAGCCCAGCGCCTTCCACCTTTTTCCAAACTATGCTTCTCAGGGTTGTCTTGCTGCTGTTTTTGTGTTTTTGTTGGCTGCTATACGGTACTTGCATCAGGAAGACAAGATTAAAAAAAAACAACTTGAACTTGTGGGGGCAGGGGAGATAAAGTACATAGACCAGTAAAATACATGAGGAGGTTTATCCAGTCATCTGTGTGATTAATTAAATTTAGCTATCTACTAGCAAAGTCCTATGTGGCTCCATGGTGATTATCAAGGCAGCCAGCATTTCAAATGGTGCTGATAACTAAGTGTAATAGGATTATGCATTTTCCCCTTCAGAGCTGAAGCAAAAATGTTCCTGTAAAGTGAGATTTTCATGTTGTTGTTTTCTATTAGTAACTAGTCTAGAATGATCCCAGAGACCTCAAAGATTGTTAGAGCTTATTTTCACTTCTACAGGGGAAATGAAAGAATTCTTGCAGTTAGAAGCAAGAGCCTGAAACACACTCTTTCAGGTTCCTTTTGACTTACTATGTACTTACATTTAATGGACTAAACTCAGCAGAAAAGCCACAGGAAGAGACCAATGAACACAGCCCATGCTTAATAAACACATTTTTATTTAGTGACATTTGAGCCACAAATATACTTTACTTTTAAAAACAGACATTTCCTTAAAATTGTGTGTTAAATAAAGTTTTTGTAAGTAAATCTTAATATAAATATGGAGGAATGGTTACTATTTCATTTTGGAAATATTTTGCTATGAGATTCACTTTGCTAATGGAACTAACATTTTCATTTTTAAAGTATTTTGTCTGAATCTTAACAAAAATCTCTGATTTACGTATGTTGTAAACGTGGATCATTTTATGCTAAGAATACCTAAATAAGGTTAATCAGCATTTGTTCTAGATTTAAAAGTAGATTTGTACTTAAACATATTTTAAAGTACTTATTATAGAAGGAAATTGCTTCAATATGGACTAGATATTAATTTATCAAGTATGGCTGGATGGGGTGACACTCGCTTATAATCCCAGTGGCTCTGGAAACTGAGGAAGGAGGATCACAAGTTCACAGCCAGCCTCAACAAAAGCAAGGCACTAAGCAACTCAGTGAGACCCCGTCTGTAAATAAAATATACAAAAGGACTGGAGATGTGGCTCAGTAGCTGAGTTCCCCTGAGTTCAATCCCCAGTACCCCAAAAAACAAAACAAAAAAATTTATCATGTTTGTTAACAGAACAATTTTCAATGTGCTTTGCTAGTGTGGGGCAGAATGGAGGACAAATTCAAAATGATAAAGAATGGACAAATTCAAAATGATAAAGAATTAAGATGAAAAAAATATGTTTTTCAACCCTCAGATGTAAGATTCTTTGGAGAAAGTAAAAATGAATTTTTTAAATATTCAGAAATAAATGGTAAACTGCTTTTTATAAAAGCATATAAGACATTATATATGCTCTTAGTCATTCTAAAAAAAACAACCATAGCTACCATAGAAACTCTGATTCACATTTTTCTGGTGAGACAGTTCTCTCTTGTATAAACATATACACACACCAATATGTTATGTGAACTGCAATCTTGCAGGAACTTCAAGGAAAAACTTGTTTTTATTTTTTTTAAAAAACTCCTATTTTCCCATGCTTCTCCACTTCTTATGCAAGAACTTTTATGAGATTCTAGTAAACTGTGTTTTATTTATTTTCCTTTGTTCTTCACTTCTTACAGGAAGAGAACATTATCTGGATGTAATCATCTTCAATGAGAATGAATTTGTACTACAGAGATGCTTGAAGTCAATGACCAACACTTAAAATGCTTAATTTTGTCACCACTTTGGACATAGAAATTTAATTTTACTGTGTCAATACATCCACTTATTCTAATGTAATATGTTTTCCCCCATAGGAAAGAACGCTGTTTTACCAATGTCCTGTTTCTATGGACTTATCCATTCTCTTTCAGTAACAGAACTGCTGAAATTTTCTAGCAGTCAAAACACAATCCTAGCATCTGTAGCCTACTTCATCAAAGTTTCTGGAGACTGTTTTTCTCTCAGATTCTACCCTGTAACTTGCTAAATCATTGCCTCTGTTCATCTAACTATCAGTAAGTCTGTCTGGTGTCCCAGCCACCTGGAGCTGACAAATATTTTCCTATGAGAAAGATTCCATAGCAACCAAATTTGTGGCACAGACACAAACCCACTATCCTGATGCTACAATTTTAGCCAGACAGCTGCCGTGTAGCACCCACAGCAGTATTATCTTAAAAGAGAGTCTTGAGAACTCAAATTTCATCATTTTTTTCTGGAACTTAGTTCTTTAGACACAAGAATGAAAATTACCTAAGAGAAGGAAGATGACAGTTAAGACTAGAAAAATCTTCTGTTTAAATCTGTTTCTTAAAGGCAATGCTACCCTGAACAAGTTAGTAAACCTCACAGAGCCCATTTTCTCATTTTGAAATGGAGATAATAGCTCTGCCTCAGAGGTGGCTAGGAGGATGAAATGAGATGATCTGTACTGTGTGGATGGCAGATAAAAAGCACATGTTTTTTTTTCATTAAGTTATGGAGGTAGAATAGATACATGATATGAGAACAACTGTCTCCAAGTGCGGTGCAGATAAATACATGAAACATTCCATTTGTGTTTATTTTAAATATTTTAGTTAAATATTTTTTTAACAAATAAAGCCTGTATTCAATATCAGGATCTGATGCAAGGTGTCCTTGCTTAAGCTGCATGCCTGCTGGTGGTTTCTGAGGGTCAGTGTGAACTATATTGCTGTACATCATGATGGAGTGCTGTCTACATGTACGCAACTGAGAGGATTATAGGTAATGCTGCTTTACTTTTAATCAAACTAACCCTCACAAAATAGAGAAGTGACTTAAAAAGATTCTTGAAGAGAGGCCATGAATAGAAAATATTAATTTAACAGCCGCGAATAAGAAGAAAGCAAAGCTGAAATTTCTGTTCTCCTGGTACTGGCCCTGTTAACAACAGTCACATCACCAAAGTAAGACTGATGAGAATAGATTGAGAGTGGACATGAAATCAGTTGAACTAATTTAAAATTGTCTGGGAACAAAATTTGAGATTAGAATTTATATGTTTGTTAATGAACTTTGGCCTTTATGACTTGAGATATTAATGATACCAGTGACATGTACAGAACTTAGAAGGTACATAACGATAGATGCATTAGGAATACTGCTCAAAATTTATTACTGATAGGAGTATATGGTAGTCTTCACCTATACTTGGGGTATAAATTCTAAGATTCCCAGGGGTTACCTGAACCCTAGGTACAAGCACGGTCATATCACAGCAGTCAATTGGCTGAGACTAATACTAAGTGATGAATACTGATTTTAAGTGACTATAGGAATATATAGTGTTGGTACACTACACAAAATGATGATTCACATCTCAAGCAGGATAAAATAGAATGGCTCAAGATGTCATCATGCTACTCATAATGGCATGCAATTTGAAACTTATAAACTTATTATTTATTTCTTTTTTAATTTGTTCTAAATAGTTATACTTGACAGTAGAATGCATTTTGACACATCACACATAAATGGAGTATAACTTCTCATTCTTCTGATTGTACATGATATAGAATTACACAGGCCATGTACTCACATATGCACATAGGGTCATAATGTCCCATTCATTCTACTATCCTTCTTACTCTTATCTCTCCTCCCCTTATTTCACTCCCCTCTGTCTAATCCAAAGTACCTCCATTCTTCCCTAACTGCCCTCATCATGAATTAGTATCTATATATCAGAGAAAACATTCGGCTTTTGATGCTTTGGGATTGGTTTATTTTGCTTAGCATGATATTCTCCAGCTCCATCCATTTACTGGCAAATGCCATAATAAATTGTTTATTTCTGGAATTTTCCATTTAATATTTTCTGACCATGGTTGATCATGGGTAACTAGAACTGTGAAAAGCAAAACCCTGGATAAAGAGGACAACTGTATATTCAAAAAGGAGTGGGGTCATTGTGCAAGGACAGAGTAGGAGATATTGTGGTGCCATCTCCAATTGCATGTTTCTGACCTTTTCCACAATGTGGCATACACTTTTGTATTGTCATAAAATACTAGGTTTCTAGAAGCCCCAGGTTACCAGATGATGCTTTTGGCTACCCCAGACCCAAGGGGATCAGCAGGTCCCTTAGCACACCTGGAGTCTATTCACAGTACATGCATCTCCTACTTGAGGCACCCTTAATGTACATGTAATGGGGATCAGCATTACAGGCAGATTTAGGTAGAGTTGATTATTGAAGAATACAGTTATTTAATTCTAAGTGAGTTTAGCACAACTGACATGGAGGGTGGTGGTTAAAGACCTAGATATTTTGAGAATCAGCCTAGTAAAACCTGTTTATATAGGAAGTGGGCTTGTCAAGAGTTAAATATTTATGCCATCTCATTCTCCAAAATCTGATTTAGGACCAAACTTCACATATTTATAAATATTCTCTTTACTCTCCATCAGTGAGCATATTTCACCTCTGATACTCATCATTCATCACAGTGTTACTCACAGTGCTTATATATGTTTGCCAAATGGATCAACAAGCCACAGTTAAACTATAGGCACTGTTTGTCAATCTTTATACTGTATCACTAGAGTGACCACAATTTGTTGGTTTGTGCTGCTCATCATCTCAATTCCCATTTCACCTTAAGCTCCATGGGACAGGAAAGTTTATTTTGCTTATTTTTATATCTCTATAGCCTGAAATAAGGCCTGACACATAGTATTTACCCCGTTAGTATTTGTTAGATGGATAGATCGTTGCAATGGACCTATAAATAATAACATTATTTTATTTCTGACATTCTCTTTCTATCAGAATATTTGTCCTAAGTTACCAGTTAAAATCACTACCCTCCCTATGAGAGTTACTGAGAGCTACTGGCTATACCTGATTTTTGAAATAACATCCCAAACCTTAAAATAATCTAGCCTCAATCTTCCTTTCCAGTCTTAGTTTTCAACATAGTGACCTTTCTCTACCTCTTAAGGCATAGTCATGCTGGGGCCACTCATTTATTTTTGAACACATTCAATGCTTGAAAGTCTTTGTGTTTTAGTTACATATCTTTTAGTCTGGTGCATCTGTTCCTTTCTTTGCCCTCTACTGAAATCCCTTGATGGTTCTAGATCAAGCTTCATATCATCTGTGAATCTTTCCCATTCTTCCAATTAGATTTAAATATGTACTCTATGATGCCTTGCCTTAAGGCTTTCATTAGCATGAAAGGCATTCTTTCTTGAATTGCATCCATATCTGTCCCCAAGATGGGACTGAATATCCTTGAGAAGGCGTTATAGCATTATACATCTGTTTCCTTTTCATAGTTCCTTGCACATCGTAAATGCTCAGTAAATATTTGTTGAAATGAAATATACAATGTCACTAGCTGTGGATTTTAAGGCAAGAAAATTATAGTAAGACAAGCATTGAGTTCCTTTGTAGAAGAAATATACCAACATTAAAAAATGCAAATGATGGTGAATCCAAAAGGAAAAATAAAATCGTAGCTTAAACAAACACGGAGCAGGACACTTTAACTAAAGACAGAGATATCTTATTTTTCTCTGCTGTATTGCCTGGCACAGAAGGGTCACTTAATTTCGAGTCTGATCCTTAGTTAAAAATATAAACTGCTTTTATTTAAACTGAACTCCCACTATTGTTGTTTAACTATTTTGTGGTTTTATTCAAATGCTTGCAAGGCCCAAAGAACACCAGTTGGGATGACTTAGTGTTACATAAGGCTTCTTTTCATGGGATAATTTATGGTTAATTCTAGAAATTGTATCTCAGTTGCTTGCTTGGTTTCTCTTCACTGGGCATGTTCTCATAATGTACATAGCCAATCACTGGCTGGCCCCTGTACGAATGGTCTGGGCTGAAGGATAATAAGCACATGTGGAGAGAACATTTCTCAGGAGATTGTCCTAAATCAGTGCTGTCTTGTGGGTGGCAGAGAACCAATAATTCCAAAGGAGTTTTAATAGCACAATCTTTGCTGAGGAAGTAGAGTGAATTTGAATTCTAGAACCATGAGCAAAAAAATCAGATAGGATTCTCTTGCCCTTTGCCGGGTACAGAATAAACAGGTCTCACAGGAGACCCCTCTGCAGAGGGTGAAGGGTAACTCTGTGTGCCCCCCACCCCCCGACCCCTTGTACCTCTTTCCCTTCCAATTGTTGACAGCACTCACACCCTTCCTTGGCCTCCTGTGAGGGCTCCTTGGCCTTAGAAGATAATGAGTCCTTTAGCTAGCAGCTTGCTCTCTCATTCACTTCTAGCCTCCATAACCAGCTCAGCTTAACCCAAGCTCAGAAAATTGACCAACTTCAGCCTTGCGCTGCCCACTAGGTATCTATGGAAGACACTAGCAAGTCACCTGTCAGCTAGCATGCAATCCTGTGAAGGTGTCACTCCACAGTCTTCTAAAGCTTCCCTGAAAATGAATAAGGCCTCTTCAAAGAACTTTCCTCTTAAGATTCAGGCATCTTGTAGGGTTGCTTTCTCAGGATTCCATTCCCTGATCCTTTCACATACAAACGGTCTACATAGACATTGCTGGTTTGCCTAGCTGTATCCCACTCAGGAATTCATTTTTATACTTACTGCTGTGTTTTTATTCATATCTGAAGTGGTCATTCTCCTGCCATTTAAATAGTGGACAGAGGACTTGCATCACTTATGCTGTAGCACAACAAACACACACCCAAACAGGACCATCTAGAAACATCTTTAAAGAAGGCACATGCCTTTAGGCACTTTTAAGTCAAGATGGAAAGTCCTCTTGAGGAAATGTTCTTGCCCATCAGAAATCCTCTGCTCCAGCCTCTCTATTGAGAGTTTCAGGGAGTGGTGTGTTATTACTGGAGACGCATTATAAGCTTTATTCTAAGAATTGAAAAAAGAAAGCTTCCTTAACTAAACATAGTGGTAAATGATGGATGGTACCTAAGTCAGTTCAATGTTCAAATGGCTACACATCCTTGATTTGGTGGCAGATTAGTTCCAGTATTCCTGTGGTTTGTCCTGATAAAACATGCAGACACTATTATGATAAAATGGCTTTACCTCTGCCAGTTATTCCATGTAAAAAGAGATTAAATGAGAGATTATAAAAACCTTCCATCATTTACATAGTTTTCATTGTAGTCATTTAACAAGTAGACTCAAGTTTTCTTTTTTAACTGTTTTTAATCTCAGTTTAAGAGAAAACTTCAACCTGTTAGAATTTCGGTAGAAATTGTCATTGAGAGATGCTCAATGACAGTCTATTTTTGAAATTAAATGAGTGATACAGCCCTTTTGGCTTTCTAGAACTTTTTTGATGCTAAGATTGTTGTTCTTTCAAAGAGCTTTCAAATTTTGACCTCAAAGGTTACCTTATTTTCAACATGTTAAAAAAAAAAAAAAAGGAATAATTAGAGTAGTGAAGTCAGAAGCCTGGGAATAAGTTGCTAAACTTAGTTGTTCCAAGTTTATGGTTCTATGAAAAAGTATCTTAAAAAGAAGGATAGTCATTGGGACCAATTAATTAGTATATAATCTGTCAGGCAAGCTTTGGATTATTTAGATTATAAAAATTGTGCTAATCACTTATTTGCCACTTTTCATATTATTTATGAATAATATTATGATTCAATTATGCTAAGCATCTTTCTCCAGAAAGTTTTGTCTATTTTTTTCCTAACTATTTCCTTAGGAGAAGAGTTATTGGATCAGAGAGTCTTAATAAATACTGCCAGTCTGCTTTACAAAAAGATGGGAAGATTTAAAAAAGAACATATCTAGCTATGTATCTGTGTTGATATTCATTCAACAACAATGACTTGAATGTCAACTAGTTATGAGAAACTATGGTAAGCACTGGGGAATTAGTGAAGCATTGTAGATCCCCTGTCTTTGAGGAAAGGGGGAAGATGGGTAAATAAAGGACAAAATAGAACAAGATAAGGATTTGATTCGACGTTACACCATGGGAACCAAGAATGAAGAGGGCTCTAAATGATGTTTAGAGAAGGCTTCAAGTCTTGCGATATTTAAAGCAGCTTTGGAGGAAAAGGAGAGTGTTGTAATGGAGTTACAGCTGAGACAAATGAAAGGAGCAGAGCAGGGAGACATGGAAAGGCAAAGTATAATAATGAGGGTCAGTTGCTGGTTGGGGAAGAACAAATATGGGGAACAAAATTGGTTAATTTTTCCCAGGACAAGATCCAGGGCCTTAAAAGAAAGACATATTTGAGAGATCAGGAAAGAGTTCAAAGAAGCTTTTGAATGATGTGTGGAATTTATTAGGGAAGTAAGGAAAATTCCAGGAAGAAAGAAAACGTCAAAGTTTCATTATTGACTTTAAGTGGCTTTAGAGTTATTGTGCATATGATGTCAGTGGATCCCCTTGACCACCTCATGTAGTAAGGTAAACATTCTTATCCCCTTACTGTAGCAGAACCGCGGGTTAGTTAAGTCGCGTGATTTGCCTAAGGTCACACAGTTGAGTGGAGTGGCTCACCGTGTTGCTATGCTTCCCATTTCTCAAGGGCCCATTTCCCAAGAAGCCCCTGGTTCTGTGAACAGCACACTGGTGTGGCAGCTGATAGGGAGACATCTGACTTCTGATGTCCTCTGCAGTACAGTAAGCTGCTATCATTTTATCACTTAAAATGAGAATGGTTTAAAATGAAACACACTAATGGTTTCTATCTTTGATTCTTAGTATTTTATACACTACCATTTTTATAGGAATATTTTTAAAAGATAACATTTTCTGAATATATAAATATTTGTTTTTACATGGCATATATATATGTATTTATATATATACACACACACATACTTATTTATGTTTGTATCTATTAATTGGAAGAAAATATTAGGCATCTTAATTTGTACTCTCATTCATTTTTTTTACATTAAAAAGTTAAAAATTATATCTATTCAACCTTGATAAATCAAAGCAATATTGCACCAATTTTAACTCAATTTCTAAAACTTCAACCTGTTTGAGGAAATGGCTAGTCCTTCACAGTGCTGGAAAATGTGATGAGAAAATGAAAGAATAATTCCACACACAGAAAAAAAAAAAAAGACTGGTGCAAGTAGCTTCAAGAGGGCTACTAAAAACAAAAGTACTAATATACAAGATTATAGGATTTTATTTTTAATGATACAGAGTTTTCCAGCTTTTTTAGTGCTTTGTAGAAGTTGTATCTAAGGAGAGAGAGGCAATTTCATAAATGGCTTAGATAATTTTTAAAAACCAATAGCACAAGAAATACTATAAATATCTTAGACATTTAAAGTGTCTGGGAGACAGAGATGGCTAGAATAACTTATTCTATTTTTAAGTAGTGAAATAGATTTATTAAAAGGTTAATTATCTTCTTCAAGGTCAAAAAGTTAGAAAACGTAAGGGTAGTGGCTGAAACTCAAAGCTTCTGTTTTCTTGGTATTTGTGACAAATGTAAAAATCTCCATAAGATCTGATATGGATCCTGTCAAAAGTGGGCAAATATTCTTTCACACATTAGAAAAGAGGGCCAGATACCACCCTGTCACATGCCAGCATCTGTTAGCACACATGACGTTTGCTCACACAGAATACACTGGCTGGCAAATATGATTCCCTTGCGTGTAGATACAGATCAGTATATCAATAGCAGTATGTTCCAGGATTTCCTAAAGATCATCACACACACATCTCTATATGACTTCTCAGGCTGCCTGGAGCCTACAGAGACCTCTATCTACTGATGTTTTCTCCCCCTCGTTTTTTAAATTGACAATGCAGGAAATAGGTTAAGCTACTGAAAAGACAGTAAGACCAAACCTTCAACTCTTAATTTCTGGTTTCCCCAATAAGGAAAGATGTAATGTGGCTTTCATTATGAAATGTGTGGAAAGGATCCTGTTGAAACCATATGGCTGTTAGGAACGGCACAATCTCATTCAAGGTGCTAAGGACGCTAATGGGAGCAGGATGTCAGAAAAACAGAAATAGATCAATACTTCTCCCACATGTAGCTGTCCCCACCATCCGTCATTGCACCCGCTCCATGTAAATGAAATCAATCAGCGAGGAATTCTGTAAAATGCATAAAACAGTTGTCTTGTAGACTCTAGCAGAAGATAAATGATTCCAGACGTTGGACTGTGGCCATTTTCCCACACATGCTACAGAGCTCTGACATCCATATTGGGCCATAACACTGAGTGGTTTCTGCTTCTGCCAGTACTTCCACTTCTGGTTTGGACTACACAGCCTCTTAACACCAATGCAAGCTAAATCCCTTTTTGTCTGTGCAAATGATAAGACAACTGCTTCTTTTCCAATAAATGGAACCTGTGATCCCTCTTAACACTTTTTGCTATTTCTCAAAGAATCTCATCATTCCAAATCATTATTTTATTTCTCTTTGGAATTAGACAAATCCTGGCCTAATAAAACATACGACATCTGACAGTGAGTACAAACCACTCAGATATAACAAACAACTATACACAGTACAAGTCCAACTTTGAAAACAAGTACTTGGGAAATTGTATTAAACATAAATAGCAGGATTGTTTCATAAGTAAGTTTATGTTCTGAAAGAGAGTGATGGACTTCTAAAGAGAAAGATAAACTGAAAAAGATTCAGGGGTTGTGGCTCAGTGGTAGAGCGCTTGCCTAGCATGTGTGAGGCACTGGGTTGATTCTCAGCATCGCATATAAATAAATAAAATAAAGTTCCATTAACAACTAATAAAAATATTTTTTAAAAAAGATTCAGAAGCAACTTCCTTTAAAAAACTATGTCAACATCAATAGCATTATTTGGAAGGCCCATGGAAAGTCTAGGTCATATTCAAGGCTACTGAAGTAACCTATCCCATGGAATTAAGCAACCTTATAGGCAGTTACACCCTGCCAGCCTCTTATATTTCAAAGGTGGTCACTTTCTCTCTAAATTGTCTTTGAGGAAACATACAAATAATTTTGCCCATAGTTCAGAAGAAAAAAAAAAAAGAAAGAGAAAGAAAAGAAGGAAAAGGTTTAAAGAGGGAGGAAAGAAGAAAGGGAAGGTGAGGGGAAGTAAGGAAGAAAGTAAGAAAGTATTTATGTCTGTAATCTAAGATAGAACTGTTCTTTTTTGAGATTAAATAAAAGTAAAGTAAATCTTACTGTAACTTTCAAATATCTTCAAAGTGAATAATGACAGGCACTGCTTTTTAATTTTAAATCAAGTTCTTGTTAAAGAATATTCACCTAAATATCAAACCCACCACAAAGAAAACTTATTATATCAATAACGAAACGACAGTCCAAATAGGAAGCAACTGCTGTCTTTCCCACCACCACGACCTCTTTTTCTGTGGAACACAAACTTACTTTGTTTAAAAATGTCCTGAGGCTGTCCTGTACCTTTGAAACAAAACCACTCTCGTCTTCATTTCATTTTCTGCTTTCTTGAAAACTGCTCCTCAGTAACTGACAGATGGTGCATCTGTCACTGAGCGTTTCCTCTTCGTTATCTCTGCCAGCTAATATTTCCTCTGTGCTTAGCTGTTGTCCGTGAGACTGGTCCACATCATTCTAGCCTGATCAATGGTGAGCCTGGTTTGAGGTTGGTTTTGGCCCCGCCTCCAGCTCCAAGAGAAAAAATGAAAACTCACAGCTGGATTTCCTATAAACCCTCTCTTTTAAAACTGGCTCTGCGGCTCTGGCACATACCAGAGGAAAAATGCTGCCAGTCTATCACAAACCAAGAGGAGCACTCCTTCTCCTAGATTCTCCTGCTCAGTGTCAAGCATGCATCTTATCTAACAAATCCCATTTAAGTGAGCCTGAAACTTCACAGGAAAGGAGGAAATTGTACACTTGGTTTAGACTTTTTCATAGCTAATAAAATTCAAAAGATGACCATGATGGAAACACACACACACACACACACACACACACACACACACACACATGACTGAATAATCTGTAACTTGTTCATACTGTGTAAAGCAATGTCAAAGAGAAAATGGGAAAGGAGAAAATGCCCAAATAGAACATTACCAAATGGGTATGCTTATAATCTTCTGACCTAACATAAAACATCATTCATATTCAGATGAAGTAATAACCTAAGCAACAGAATTTGCTAGGATTCATACTATCAGTGATCTTAATGAATCAAGAGAATGTAAGAGATATATTTCAGGTTCTAGATGAAAGAAGACTGCTCTAAATCAATGAAGGTGGCCATGGAACAATTTACTCTATGAATGAGGATGAACTATGCATTCTAAACTTTAGATTCTGTACAGTCAAGAATAGTCAAATCTTTTCAGCTAGTTGGGGCACACATTTTATACAAACAATCTCATGTGAGTGTTACTAGGCTAATGATTTGAATATTAGGATCCAGAGTCAAAAGGTATCAGTTTTATTTCTCGGTGGTGTCCTTGAACATGAAAGGGACAGAATAAACTCTGGGGACCTCACAGGTGATTGCAAGATTAAATGAAGACCACAAAGTACTTTGTTGTTTTAATTCAATATTCATATTGTTCTTTTCAACAACAGAGGGAATATTAAATCAATATAAATATTTAATCTGGCAAAGGATGGTACCAAAGTAAATACAGCAGCCTGTGATAAGGAAAGCTAAAGATAAAAGGACTGTGGGAATAATGTACAGAGTCTAAAGTACATGCTGAGAATAACAGTAACTCAAATTTTAAATATTTGTACTCTATGGTAAGAAAGAATATATAGTAAGCATAAGTCAGAGAGGAGTTGAGTAGTGAATGTTTGCTACCTTAATTATGCTTCCTCAATCTCACCTAACGGAATACTGGAACTGTCATCTGCTATAAGCCCTTTAAGGGCAGAAACACACATAATCAACATTGGCCAACTAAGTGAGTGAGTAAACTAGACAATGAACTGCATAAAAGCTACTCATGCTAAGAGAGGGGGGTTGGGTTACTGTGAGAAGTCTGAGCTTGAAACTGGAAGACCAGATACATCAAGGTTGAGACTCCTGTGTGTCCTTGCAGATTCCTCAAATGTGAAGGTGGGATTTGGAAGAAGAAAGGCTTTCTGGACACTGGAAAATAAGAAGAGACCTAGTGTTCCAGGACCCCTTGTCTGATTTAGCTTTCTGTACTCACTGTCCAAACCCCTCCCCTTTCCTACATCTCCTCTGAGAAAGTCATCCTGCCTACAATATGCTTAAGTGGAGAACCAGAATGTTTGTAAACATCTCTTTAATGAAAGCACATGGATTGTTAGAGTAAATTTTCCTAAATGGTGTTTGTGAGACCTTGTTTGCTTCAGGGGGAAAGAAGTGAGCCTTTAAGTCCAACAGGGCCCGTTTCTATTTGGCCTTTGTCACTGGTAGCTGGGCATCTGTGGAATTCAGGCTAAGGAAAAATAAGTGATATGGGAGTCACCTGCTCCTCCCTGCATGGTATTTCACTACCAATGATGGGTTCATGACTAAAGGTATTGGAAAGGTAATCTACTTTCATAATGGCTCCAGATATGCTATCTCTTATTCCCATACTGAAGGATTACACTAATTTTGGGAAAGGGAACCTACCAACTGTAAAGATCTAATATAATAAATACTTTTTTATTCCTATAGTATACAAGACTTTCTATATATTAGTTATATATTAGTTACCTTAGAAAGATGCATATTGACAGCTTTCTTTGGAACAGCTGGTTGACAAGCACACACAAAATTACAAGTTGAGTGTCCCTTATCTAAAATGCTTGGGACCATAATAGTTTCAAATTTTGGAGTCTTTCAGATTTTGGAGTATTTGCATATGTTAATAATAAGATATCTTGGAGATGGGAGTCAAGTTTAAACACAAAGTTCATTTATGTTTCACATACACTTTATATATAAGGGTAATTATATTTGCAGGTAATTTTACATAATATTTTTAATAGTTCAGTAGATGAAACAAAATTTCATGGTGTGGAATTTTCCACTTGTAGTGTCATACTGGAACTGAAAAAGTTTCAGATTTTTTATTTTTGGATTAGGAATTTTCAACCTGTATGACCAAAAACAGAATATGAGACAGTGAGGGTTGGAAAAAGTATAGTGCAGGTTCACAAAGGAATCTAGGGTTGGGAGTGGGGGTGGGAGAATCCAGAAAGCACTTTCATAGGCATAGACTGTTTTGCAAGGCAGTGCACTTGAGAGAGAAGGACACTTTCAGAGTAGTGAATGAGCTCTGATGCACAGATGGAGACAGGAAGTAAGGCTGGTGAACCTGAACAAGTTACTTACAATATCTCATTGTTAAATGGATAATAATGGCAGCCTGGGTAGGCGATTAAATGGGTTAATACATGCAAAACGCTTTCAGCAGAGCTTGTCTTACACATCCAATACATATTATCCATCATTCCATTGTTAGAATTTAAAAATATAAGTGACTATGATTACACTTAAAGGGTTGAATTTGATTAGCTGTAATTCAAGAAACAATCTCTGCAAGAATAGCTAATTGCAATACTTGTCTGTAAGCTACTTTAAAATACTTAGGCATCCATAGTGCCATATTATGTGTGGGTTACTTAGGGTAAGCTATAACCCAGGTGCTGATAGCATCTAATCAAGCATTCCAAGTTGTGGACACAGTCTCACAGGCATTCTAAAGAGAAAGCCTATACTTAAGAATTGGCTGCAATAAGCATTGCTGTCACCATCTCTCTCCTCCACCTCCAGTGAGCAATTTGAGCATCAGAAATGGGTGCTGACTGGTGGAAGTCCTGACCATTGACTAGTGTGCTTGGTGGAATTAAGGTATTCAAGAAATACAGATTGGCTAAAAGTCTTTCTGTGTAAAAACCCAATAAAGCCTTCACCTGTTGGGTAATAATTCCCTAGTTTAAATACCTTAATAATTTTGGTCCAGTCATGAACTTTGGAGGTCTCTTTTTGCCTAGTGCTGGCTATCAAGGTGGCAGAATCTGCCTTTGCAATACCAGTGTTTACCTCAAGTCTCAGAAAAATCTTTTATGTTAAGGCTGCGGTTGAAGCATTTAAAAGGAAAGCTAAGAGCCAGGACATGTTCAAGCCTGCATACTGATTTCTGAATGAGGGTATGTGGCTGCTTGTTTGTTTGTTAATTAATTAACTAATTTATTGGTGCTGGGGATGGAGTCCAGGGCCTTACCTATGTTAAGTGAGTGCCTACCACTGATTTACATCCCAAGACCCTGTTGCTTAACAAATATAGATATCTGACTACATTTGGTATCAATATGACTTCATCATGAACTTTTAGGGAGAATTGTTGATCCTCTTTTGCCTTAAAATGTCATTATCTGCTAAAAAGAACCTAAGAGTTAGGAATGCCAATTTGATCACTATAGACCATTAGTAAAGACAGCATGGGACATGGAACTCATAGGACATTTAAGAAAATTAGCCAAAGTTCCTAAGTTTACTTGACTAGAGAGCTCAAAATAAAGATGCTTCTTTTGGCAATAATTAGATCTTAGATACCTAAAAGATCCACACATTTCTTGGCAAAAAGAAATTATAAGAAAACAAAACACTAAGAGATGTATTACACATTATTTTTGTTATGCTATGAGTATATTATAAATATGAAAACAGTTTTCACTCTGTAAGAGGGATTCATTCATTTTTAATAAATTATTTTCTTATCTTCACAAAGTGAAGTCAAAGAATACCCAGCACATTTTAAGACCTATGAAAATAACCTTTAAAATATTTTTCTTAAAAGTGTTTTAAAATAAAACATTCAATATATTAAAATAAAAACTGAATTAAATTAAAATGTAAAAAATTCAAACAATGCAGAATGTGGATTAAAAAAAGTAAAACCTCATTTTATTCCCAACTCTTAATGCCACCTTTCTCCCTAAAGGAGACACTATTAAAAGTGTGGTCCTGAATTTGTTACACACACATCTGAAAACAATATGTAATGTGAATGTGTAAGTGTATGCCCCATGTATATACACATATTTTATGTTGTGAAATATATACATGTATCTGTACATATTCAACCATGCTGCATATTCATCATAAGATAATTCTTTTCCAACAAAATAGAATCATAGTACATGTATTATTCTCAGTCTTATTTTGTTAATTTAACTTGTCTTGGAGATCTTCAAATAAGCAGTTAAGGAAGCTATTAGCTTAGATCACTGGAATCCAAATGATTGCTATATTTAAAAGTGTGGCACTGGGGGAGCAAGGCCCAGAGAGCAGCATCACTCCTGAATGGCACCAGAGTATGTTTGCCCTTTTCTGCAGAGAGAGGAAAAATCACTTTTCCCCTGAAGCTGATAGATATTCCACTTCTGTTTCTCTCTAGTAATTTTATATCATGGGCAATATGGGAGAATAGATGGATGAATGAGTGTATACACAAACTATTAGATGAACAACTTAACTGAATGGAATTAAATTTCTTTCCTTCCTGAAGGAGACAGACTATCCTCCTACCGTGCACATAGGTATTCAGAGTATGCTTGCCTTGTTTTCTACCCCACTTTAATCAGAAAATAAATATCGCATTCTACTGTTGAGTTATTCTTATTAATAGCAATGGAAATATCAAGGTTTGGATTTGACTGCTGAATTGCTTGGGTACGGATGCACCCAGAGCACAGGCAAGTAGTGACATGTTCATTCATAGGGGTCCTGCGGGCAGGACAGGCAGGTGCAAATGTGGATAAAGAGAGCTGAGGGACTTTCCACACTCTCTATGGTCATTTTCAAGTTGCAACTTGTGGTTCTCGGGTTCTCAGACTTCTATGAGAACTTCAGTAGCAATTCAGTAATAACAATTTCAGTAGCAAGCATTTCAGGTAATGCTGAAAGCCAAACAAATCCATGTTGACAGTGCACTCTAAACATAAACTCTATGGTCCCTTTCCCAGCATTTCCCATTCCTAAACAGGCATAATAATCTATCTATAATTTCTACTATTAGTAAATGCCCTTTCTTTTTCTGGGAAAAATGTTACCTTTTCTTATTAAATTCTACTTTCTTATAAAATTCCACATTGTTCTAAGCTTTGTTTAAAATGGAAAGTTTTGTGAAATCATTATGTTTCTAGATCAAGGGAATCTACACCACATCTCTGACATGTTCTTATTTTGAAGCAAATCAAGGTTAATACATTTGGCTGCTTAGAATAATGACCATGATTTCTTGTACTTATTTTATCTAAAAAGATTCTATACAGAGAGTCAGACAGCATATCTGCAGCATGGCATGAGGGCTCTGAAATGGACTGTAGGAGTAATGACAGCTGTACATGGAATTCAAATGATAAGAATTTAATTCCACAGCAGGTACTGTTTGAAAGTGTCAGCATTCTTTTATCTCTGTGGATGTTCCACCATACATACAGGATTTTTATTGCAATATTTTTGAATTTCTAAACATTATTAGGCCTTTAGCTTATTTTAAAACCAAAATAAGAGGAGAAGGAGAGAAATGGGGAAACAATTTTGTTGTGTCAGCAAAAAGTCAACCGTGGTTTGGAAAGCTGTGCTGACAGCAGAGAAAACAAACTCAGGTGGTACAAAAACTATTCACAATAAAGACTCCGAAGGACACAAGTGATAGAGAAAAAATATAACCAAAACAAAACAAAATAACACCAAAGAGTCTGCTTCACATTAGCATCTTTCCTATAGGTTTGATGCTCCAGAGAGCTGGCTCTTTGCTTCTGTTGCCAAGGAATGGAGCATACTCTGGCCTCCTCCTGGTAGGTAAAGTACTTGAAGTTCTGGCATTCAGCAGCCACAGACCAGGAAAGTGTACAGTGAGGCAGAAAGCATAAGCTACCTGCTGGGGAGAGCCAATTTCATGCATTGTGTTCATGGCAATACTACAAGAACAGATTTGCTTCTTGCAACTGGCACTACTGTTCTTCAGGAGTGTCTAATTCCATTCTCATCTTGTCCTTTCTCCCCTTCTGTCCACTAACCCTTCACTTGTAAGTATCAAACCTTATCCACAATTTTCAGATGTGATATCTTTTATCATGAGCAGAGAAATCCAGAATTCCTGATAAGACAGTAAGCATAGGGACTTGCTTTAATTAACATGCTAAAGAGCATCAACAATGAAGCTGCAGTTTGGAAAGAACAAAGCCCTGGTTTATGTGGCAAGAGGGGTTGATCACTGCCTAAGCTGGATTTCTTCACTAAGTTGTTTTGAGTATTACCTCACCTATCATTGCCTCACTCAATGTGTAAGGAGCCTAGAGTTTAGAGGGTTAGCCTCAAAAACTGAATTGTGCAGTGAAATTTCTAAAATATCTAGTATCTCTTTTAAAATTCACTTTGAAATTTGGGGATTAACACAGACCCAAAGAAGATTCTGCAAATTTAACAAACATCATTTTTTTTTTATAACAAGTCCCCAAAGTAAACACATTCCTCATTTTTTTGGTTTATATCTGACTGCTTCTAACAATTGCTCTTCATGATTTGATTGAAACCAACTTAAAAACTAAACTTGGAGGCATACAAATCCAAAAGGTCTAGGAATCTTAGGCTCCTGGAACTTGTTGTGTTTCTCATTTTACTGTGAAGCGTGGGTGGCCGTGCACATTCCTGGAAGCTATAAGGCATTTGCTAATGTATTTGACTTTAAGTTGTTAATCACACTTATCAACACAGGCAAGCAGCACTGGCCACAAAAGATTAGCTACTCTCCTGTAATGCCTCAGTAATCCAAATGCGGGAACATCAGCGCTGAGTGATAGTGGCATCTGCCAGCTCCAACAACCCTTCAGTGACTTCAGAATTTATTAAAAACCTTAGCTTTTATCAATACCAGATTTTAAACACACACACACACACACACACACACACACACACACACACTCTCTCTCTCTCTCTCTCTCTCTCTCTCTCTCTCCTATGATAATAGCTAAGGCGAAACATTTGGAACATATGCAATGCTGTGAAGTCTGTAAGCTTTTTAAACAACAAGGATGTGCTTCAAAACACCACAGATGTTTTGAGTTTCAAGGTGGTCTTCACTGTCAAGAGATTCGAGGGCACTGATCTCCTACAAGAAATGTGTGCAACCAGCAGGACAGGGCCTGGTTTCCAGGGAAACAGAATCATGTTTAAATCCCTTGGAAGCATTAGGTTCTGGCTATAGTTTTCCCCCTAAGACACCCAAACTGTTGTTTCTTGCAAAAGAATATATTTATAAGAACAACAAAATGCTCTACCAGCTCAGAGGTGAGTGCTTCAGAGAATCCAGGAATAAAATGAATATGTTGGGGAGAAAAAAATAAATAAAAAAAGAACACCCAGAGGTGGGCCTACTAGTCTCTGAATTGTGGAACCTTGCTTTCACTTAGGATTCCTCCCTAAAAAGACATCAGCAGACCACTTTCTACTTTGTTGAAATTATGCTGAGGTTCCCATGTTTAAAGCATATCCTTTGTTCTTCCCCAGGCCATCTTAGCCCCATATGGTCAATGCTATGGTTGTAAATGTCCCTCAAAGGCCCCTGTGTTAAAAAGCTTGGTCCCTAGGGTGGTGCTATTTGGAGGTGGTGGAACCTTTAAGAGGTGGGGCCTAGTAGGAAGAAATTATATCACTTGGGGCTTGTTCCTAGAGGGGATACTGGAACCCTGACCACTTCCTGCCTCTCTTTCTTTGCTTTCTAGCTGCCAGGCAATGAGAAGCTTGCTCTACCATGTGCTCCTACCATGATATGCCACCTTGCCACAGGCCCCAAAGCAACGACCCAACCATGAACTGAAACCTGCAAAACTGTGAAACAAAATAAATCTTTTCTTTTTATAAACTGATTATCTCAGGTATTTTGTTACATAATCAAATGCTGACAAATACAACTAATATTTACTTTACTTTTACATAACAAAATGAAAACAGTGAAGATTTATCTCTTATTTCAACTACCAGCCAACTCTCCAGATAGTGTCCTCTTGGTGTCCCATAATCATTCTTTCACTTTGTAATATATTATTTATTTACTTTTTAAAAACAAACCTTATGATACTTTGTTCTTTGATCATGACACAGTCAGAGTTTGGATCCATGAAACTTGGACATGATGATGCTCATCACATTTGAGGTCCATTTCCTCATCTGGAGATGTGGCTGCCACATGGGTCAGATATGATTTAAGAATTAATGGAGTGAAAAACTATGAAAACAGACAATATCACTCTCTAAATGTATTAAAAGAAAGGTGAAATATTATTTCCATAAAGCATGTGAGTGTGGGCCATTCAAAAACCAGAGATGCTCATAGGAAAAGACATCCACAGACTGAAGGTGAAAGGTTAGTCCATGTGAGTCCACTCACATGGACTGCAGAAGCAAGCAGGGGTTTTCATCCTTGTATCAAATAAAGTAGACTTTAAGCTAAAGTTAATCAAAAGGGATAAAGAAGGACAGTACATACTGCTCAAGTGAACCATACACCAACAAAATGTAACAATTATAAACATATATGCTCCAAACAATGGAGCATCTATGTTCATCAAATAAACTCTTCTCAAGTTCAAGAGTCAAATAGATCACAACACAGTAATTCTGGGTGACTTTCACATACCTCTTTCACCACTGGATAGATCTTCCAAACAAAAGCTGAACAAAGAAACAATGCAACTCAATAATATAATCAATAACTTAGACTTAACAGATATATATAGAATATTTCATCCTTTAATGAGCGAACACACTTTCTTCTCAGAAGCACATGGATCCTTCTCTAAAATAGACCATATATTATGCCACAAAGAAACTCTTATCAAATACAAAAAGTAGAGATACTACCCTGCATTCTATCAGATCCTAATGGAATGAAACTAGAAAACAATGATTAAAAAAAATAAAAGCTACTCCAACACCTGGAGACTAAATAATATGTTACTGAATGAACAATGGGTTGCAAAAGACATCAAGGAGGAGATTAAAAAATCCTTGGAAGTAAATGAGAACACTGATACAACGTACTGAAATCTTGGGACACTCTGAAGGCAGTAATAAGAGGAAAGTTCATTGCATGGAGTTCATTCCTTGAATGAAGAAAAAGTCAACAAATAAATGACCTAACATTACATCTCAAAGCCCTAGAAAAGGAAGAACAAAAAACACCCAAAGCAGTAGAATACAGGAAATAATTAAAATCACAGCTGAAATCAAAACAAAAGAAACAATTGAAAAACTTGACAAAACAAAATTTGGTTCTTTGAAAAAATAAATAAAATTGACAAACCATGTTAATGAAGAAAAAGAGAGAGAAAACTCAAATTACTAACATACAGGATGAAAAAGGTAATATGACAACAGACACTACAGAAATACAGAAGATGATTACAAATTATTTTGAAAACTTGTACTCCAATAAAATAGAAAATTTCAAAGGCATGAACAAATTTCTAGAGACATATGATTTGCCCAAATTGAATCAGGATGATATATACAATTTCAATATATCAATTTCAAGCAATGAAATAGAAGACACCATCAGAAGCCTACCAACCAAGAAAAGCCCAGGACTGGATGTATACACAGCCGAGTTCTACAAGACCTTTAAAGAAGAACTAATACCGATACTCTTCAATTTATTTCAGGAAATAGAAAAAGAGGGAGCACTTCTAAACTCATTCTATGAGGCCAATATCATCCTGATTCCTAACCAGACAAAGACACATCAAAGAAAAAAAAAAACTTCAGACCAATATCTCTAATGAACATAAATGCAAAAATTCTCAATAAAATTCTGACCAACCGAATACAAAAACATATCAAAAAGATAGTTTACCACAATCAAGTGGGATTCATTCTAGGGATGCAAGGTTGGGTCAACATATGGAAATCAATAAATGTAATTCATCACATCAATAGACTTAAAAATAAGAATCATCTTCTCAATAGACACAGAAAAAGCATTTAAGAAAATACAGCACCCATTCATGTTCAAAACACTAGAAAAACTAGGGATAACAGGAACATATCTCAACATTGTAAAAGCTATCTATGCTAAGCCCCAGGGCAACATCATTCTAAATGGAAAAAAATTGAAAGCATTCCCTCTAAAAACTGGAACAAGACAGGGATGCCCTCTTTCACCACTTCTATTTAACATAGTTCTTGAAACACTGGCCAGAGCAATTAGACAGACAAAATAAATTGAAGGGATATGGATAGGAAAAGAAGAACTCAAATAAGCACTATTTGCTAATGATATGATTCTATACCTAGAAGACCCCAAAAATTCCACCATAAAACTTCTAGAACTAGTAAATGAATTCAGCAAAGTTCCAGGATATAAAACCAACACCCATAAATCAAAGGCATTTCTGTATATCAGTGACAAATCCTCTGAAAGGGAAATGAGAAAAACTGCCCCATTTACAATAGCCTCAAAACAAAAACAAAAACAAAAACAAACAACAACTTGGGAATCAACCTAATGAAAGAGATGAAAGACCTCTACAATGAAAACTACAGAATACTAAAATAAACAAACAAACAAAAACAAAACAACAACAACAACAACAAAAGAAGACCTTAAAAGATAGAAAGAGCTACCTTGCTCTTGGATAGGCAGAATTAATTAATATTGTCAAAATGATCATACTACCAAAAGCACTATACAGGTTTAATGCAATTCCAATCAAAATCCCAATGGCATTTCTCATAGAACTAGAAAAAGCAGTCATTAAATTCATCCGGAAAAATAAGAGACCCAGAATAGCTAAAGCAATTCTTAACAAGAATAGTGAAGCAGGGCTGGGGATGTGGCTCAAGCAGTAGCGCCCTCGCCTGGCATGCGTGCTGCCCGGGTTCGATCCTCAGCACCACATACCAACAAAGATGTTGTGTCCGCCGAGAACTAAAAAATAAAAAAAAAAATTAAAAAAAAAAAAAAAGAATAGTGAAGCAGGTTGCATCACTATACCAGACCTTAAACTATTCTACAGAGCAATAGTAACAAAAGCAGCATTGTATTGGCACCAAAATAGACTGGTAGACCAATGGTACAGAATAGAGGACACAGAGACTAATCCACATAACTATATTAGAAAAAGGTGCCGAAAACATACATTGGAGAAAAGATAGCCTCCTCAACAAATGGTGCTGTGAAAACTGGAAATCTATATGCAACAAAATGAAATTAAACCCTTTCTTTCACCATGCACAAAACAACTCAAAGTGGATCAAGGACCTAGGAATTAAACCAGAGACTCCATGTCTAATAGAAGATAAAGTAGGCCCAAATTAGGCCTCTACTTCCTTAATAAGACTCCTATAGCATAAGAATTAAAATCAAGAATCAATAAATGAGATGGATTCAAACTAAAAAGCTTCTTCTCAGCAAAATAAACAATCAGTGAGAGCCTATATCTCGGGAGCAAATTTTGCCACTCTCATATCAGATAGAGCACTAATCTCTAGGGTATATAAAGAACTCAAAAAGCTAAATACCAAAAAACAAAAACAAAAACAAATAACCCAATCAATAAATGAGCCAAGGAACTGAACAGACACTTCTCAGAGGATGATATACAATCAATCAATGAATATATGAAAAATGTTTAATGCAAATTAAAACTAAAATTTCATCTCTCTGCAGTCAGAATAGTAGCTATTAAGAATACAAACAACAATAAGTGTTGGCGAAGATGGGGGAAAAAGGCACACTCATACATTGCTGGTGGGAATGCAAATTGGTGCAGCCCATATGGAAAGCAGTATGGAGATTCCTTGGAAAACTGGGAATGGAACTATCATTTGACCCAGCTATCTCACTCTTTGGTTTACACCAAAAGTACTTAAAAACAGCATACTACAGGGACATCAATGTTTATAGCAGCACAATTCACAATAGCTAAACAGTTTCTGTGTCCTCTATTCTTTACCATTGGGTCTACCAGTCTATTTTGGTGCCAATACCATGCTGCTTTTGTTACTAGATGCCCTTTAGTAGATGAATGGATAAAGAAAATGTGGTATATATACACAATGTGTATTACTCAGCAATAAAAGAGAATAAAATCATGGCATTTGCAGGTAAATGGATGGAGTTGGAGAATATAATGCTAAGTGAAGTTAGCCAATCCCAAAAAACCAAATGCCGAATGTTTTCTCTGATATAAGGAGGCTGATTCATAGTAGCATTGGGAGTGGGAGCATGGAAGGATTAGACGAGCTCTAGATAGGGCAAAGGGGTGGGAGGGACAGAGAGGGGATATGGGGGTAGAAAAGATGGTGGAATGAGAGCAACATCATTACCCTAAGTACATGTATGAAGACATGAATGGTACAAATATACTTTGTATACAACCAGAGATATGAAAAATTGTGCTCCATATGTGTAATATGAATTATAATGCATTCTGCTGTCATATATAAAACGTTAGAATAGGGCTGGGGATGTGGCTCAAGTGGTAGTGCGCTTGCCTGGCATGCGTGCGGCCCAGGTTCGATCCTCAGCACCACATACAAACAAAGATGTTGTGTCCGCCGATAACTAAAAAATAAATATTAAAATTCTCTCTCTCTTTAAAAAAAGTTAGAATAAAAAATTAAAGACAATAGTAACAAGTAGAATATACCACATGGGGAAAACATAAACTGAAGAGATATTAATTAAAACATATTTGTAGAAAAAAAAACAGAGATGGACCATGTAGCTTTTTAGGATCAAGAGTGTTTGGCAATATCTGACCATTCACCACCCATCATAACCTCAAAAACTAGAGTTTTGAAAAGACATTTGCCATCTGCCCAGCTTGTTTTTGATGACATGTGCAAAATGATTACTGGCCTACAATTTGTAGTTGAAGGCACGCTGGTGACCCACCACACTCATGTGCCTTGAAGAGAGCAAGGAAGGACTGTGTTTTCCCTATTAGGAAGAAAGCTGCTGAGCTGGAGATAAGAAACATTTTCATTAAAAATACTAAATTTTTGTAATGCAAAAATAAATAAATAAACATTACCCCAAAACCCCCTAAATTTAAATTAATGTCAATATCAATTAAACACAAATTTGATTTTTCAAAAATTCAACTTTACTAAAACTTTATAAGTTCAGGAGCTGTGTTGGGGCCAAAGATAATAAGAAATGATTCCTTTCATCAAAAAGCCCTTCATCTTGCAGGACAAGTGAAGAAGGAAGTGGTCATTTCTAAAGAGAAAGACAAGGGTTGTGAACATTTACTGAGTGCCTACTTAATGACAAAGTGTGGGGCAGACTACATTTTACACACACATATACACACATTTCATTTTATCCCCAGTCTGCAGAGGATAAAATGGAAGTTCAGAGATTTATTTGGAGTTCCAGGCTATACATAAGTAGCTAACTCTGTATTTGAATGACTCCAAAGCATGTCATACTAAAGCCCATACTGTTCCTACATGATGATGCCCATTCACCTCACTTCTCTGACTTATAGAAAACTGTTTAACCTCTCTGCTAAATAAAACATTATAAGAAATGCTGCCAGTACCATAACACAGCAGGAGTTTGTATAAATTCAAGATGGCATTATCACAACATATCCACTTATCTTTTATTCAGTGGTCTGTGAAAAGCAGATAGCAGAGTATATATTCTTGAATCTTGGCGTTTAGATTTTGATATTAAAAAAACAGAAAAGGCCACTGTGATAAATATATGTTAGTTCACATTGTTCCATGCTTAGTTATACTGAGTTGCATGACACTGAAAATCTGAGTATATTTGTAAGATCATTTCTTTAAAAAAGAGAACCTAAAGGTAAACCTAGAATCTGGATGACTAAATATAAGGGCACTAGAAATACACAGAGTATGTTACTTCCTCAGTTTTTAAAATATGACAAACATCTCTTTATCATACCTATTGTATACAGAGTACTGTGTAAGATGTGGGGATGGATATGAGAATTTAAGAAAACAAATTTCAAAATAATTTTCCATGGAATAAGGGAGATGGTCACCATGCAGTACCTCATAGGTCAAGTGTGTGACTTTAGAGGAGGGAGGGGAGGAAAGAGTATGAAAATAAACAGCTACCAGGGTTCCAGACTGAGATGCTGATGGGAAGAGGAACTGCTTTTAAACCATATTCCTTTAGCACCTCATCAGTACCTTTAATAAAATCACCAATTTTTGCAATGAACTGGAATTATAAACTGGTATTAGGGCAGAGACTTATCAATTTATTTGGTATGTGTCCTCCACTTCCCTCTTGAGTTTAGTTCACATTGATCCTGAGTGGAGCCCTCCTGACCCTCTGCTTGACCAATCCAACTCTCCTTAGTGCTCTGGCTTACTCTTACCAGTCCTCTGTGCAGGACTGGCCACATAATTTGTGTATCTCAATACAAAATGGAAACACACCTTGCTAAACATCTATTAAAAATTTCAATCTCAAAGAGATCATTGTATATCCATATTCATAGCAGCATTATTCAAAATAGCCAAAAGGTAGAAGCAACCCAAGTGTGCATTCACAGATGAATGGAAAAACAAAAGTGGTCAATACATATAGTGGAATATTATTCAACTTTAAAAAGCAAGGAAATTCTTATATATGCTGCAACATGGATGGACCTTGAGAACACTATGCTAGATGAAATGACAGTCACAAAAAGACAAACACTACATAATTCCACTTACAAGAGATACCTAGTTTAGTCAAATTCATAGAAAGTTAAATGGTAGTTTCCAGGAGCTGGAAAATAGAAATGAAATGTTGTTGTTCATAGGTATAGAGTTTCAGTTTCATAAGATAAAAAGAAATTAGACAAGAATGTGAATATGTTTAACACTACAGAACTATACACCTGAAAATGGCAGAGAAGGTAAATTTCATGTTCTGTGTATTTTATTACAATTAACAAAATGATGAATGATTTCAAGATGGTAACAGCAGAACCTTAAGTGAAGCACTGGGACCTTCTAAGCTCCAGGCCCTGCATCCTATTTGGTGGCACATCCACACAGCCAATATATAGTATTAACAGATGCAGAATGTTTTCAGAGTGCATTCTGCTGAAGTCTCCTACAACACCCTAACTGTTCACTTCTACTGGTTTCCTACTTTTCTTTTTCTGCATGGTTCTCTATGTTACAGATAAAGAAGGAATAAGATAGCTATATGGGCTATTCACATAACATATAAATAGCAAGGTCCTAAAAATCCCCCAGCCAGTTAAAATTTTTAGCAAATCAGCAAATTGTTTCAAGTTCCTCTTTGGTAATGAATAATGTCATGGGGAGAATGCCTCAGTAAGTTGAAGAAACATGGCCCTGGGTCTAACTGCTATAATTCTTATTTGTTACCAGACTGACCCTTCTTAAGACTGGATTAATTTCATGTTGACCACTGGTCTGTGAAGCTCTGATAAATTAAATGATTGGTAGGTATATTCAATGCTTTCATAGGGAATGAGAGGATAAAAATCCCTGTTTTTAACTTTGAGATTATTACAAAATTTCATTTCTGAGAACAGACCACAGATTAATTTAGTTAAGATCTGAGAGTAACCTAAAAAAAAACTTTGGTGGAAGTTGTCCAACTTGTCCTAGATTACCCAGCATTTATTGGCAGTGCTGAAAGTCTGGAAGAATATGTGAAGAGTTATCTGAGGACAGCAGTTCAGACAGTGCACTGCATTACAGAGTTCCAACTCTGCTTCTTCAAGACCAATGTTTTACTATTGCTATCATAAAACAAAACTAAAGACAACCTGGATACATTTCAGAAGCTCATATTCTTTACATTTCTGGCCATAAAACCAAATATTCTTAAAATATTCTATATAGAGAAGTTAAAACGGTGGGTTCTGGAGCCACACTGTGTTCAAATCACTCCTTCTATCACTCCTGGAAGTGTGCCCTGAGCCATTTTCTGAGTTTATACACCTGTAAAGTGGGGATAACAACAATAATACCCATGTCATATGGTCATTGTAAAAGAGAATGAGTCTTTACATGTAAACTCTTAGAACATTACCTGGTAATACTAAATAGTAACTAAATATTAACCATTATTTTCTCCAGATTTAGGTTTTCTGAGTGATATTCACAGCTGATTACAGGAGGGGATGACACCTGACCCAAGAGGCACTAGCAAAGGCCCCAAAGATTCCTACTTTGGGAAAATGGAATAGGTGGCCAAAAGCAATTTGAATCTATGGTAGTGAGAAAAGATAGCAATTACATTTGATAATGTGTAGGTAAGAAAGCAGAGGAAGTTGTTAGACCAGGTGACAAAAAGTAACTCACAACTTGTGGAGAGAAACAAAGATGGGAAACACCATTTTGTAATGGGGTAGAGATAATGCTTTATTTCTTCTAGGTCTTCATTTCAATTCCCATGAACCCTAACTGTATCTTCTCTCCTGGTGTTAGGTTTGAGGAACAGTTCTTATCTTTACAATCATTCTGGGGTAGTCAGGATAGGCTAGATTATGCTTCAGTAACAAAAGTCCATCCCACCCAAATCTCAGCAGCTTTTCACCAGAGTGTACTCTTCATTCTGTATGAACAATAAGGATTGGCAGTGAGTACATTTCTTCTTAGTCCCTCAGAGACACAGCTGAAAATTTCATCTCAATGATCCCCACAGCAGCAGAAAGAGAATATGGCAGTCATACATTGGCTGTTAAAGCCTCTGCCTAAAAGTGGGACCTATTCACTTTTCATCAATCAAATCCAGTCATGTGGCCATGCCTAACATCAAAGAGGAAGTTCAGTCCTACTTCATGTCACATTAGAATATTTTACAAATAGCCCTAATGACTACTATGTTCCTTTTATGGTTAAATTGCTTTCACTGGGTCTCTGTTTCTTCAAGAAACAATAGTGACATTAATAGTGGTATACTATATATGAGATGGAAAGCACCATCATCTCTGTGCATTTTTCTCAAAACTGTCTTTCTGAGTATAACCACATCTCTATTCTGTGTAGATATGTGAGTTACCTGACTCTTGACTTTTGATTTTACAGTTAGAAATTTACCTAATTACTATGGTTGTCAACTATGGTTTGAATGTGTTCATGGATTGGAAGCTTGGTCCTCAGTGCATCAGTGCTGTGTTGTGGGAGGTGAGTGGATCATGAGGGCTCTGCCCTTATGAATGGATTATCCATTAATGGATTAAGGGGTCATCATGCAATTAACTTTCTTATAAAAGTGAGTTCTCTCTGGCACACTTGCACTGTATTGCAATGTGATCCATTATGCAATATGACATAGAAAGAAGGCCCTCACTGGAAGATATCAGTGTCATGTCATTCTCTTGGATTCTCAACTTTGAGAATCATGAGCTAAATAAACCTCTCATCCTTACAAAAAACCCATCTCAGGTATTCTGTTATGGAAAAAGAAAACGGATTAAGATACTATTCCATTCCTTTTAGGAACAAATAAGAGAAAAATTGGAATATTTCAGGAATGAGATATTGTGTGATAACAGATTTTTTTCTTTTTCTTTTCTTTATTTTTTAGTATGTGGACCTAAGGATTTAACATTAGATCATCTGAACTTTAAAACTAAATAAATAGCTTTTTGAAGGGAAATGTTAGAAAATGGATATAAGCCTTTCTTTTAAAATAAAATACATATATATAATTTACTATTTTCTTAATCACTAAAGATGAATATTATGAATAGCAGTTATTATACCATGATATCTTTTGTACCAAATAAAATATGCATTAATTCAATAAATCATATCAAGTGCTCTGTTAGAAACTGGGGATACATGGGAAATAAGAATATTCCTGACCTCAGGCTGCTGATAGGGCCCTCAAGCCTGATTGACTTTTTTTTAAATTTTATTTTTTAGTTGTAGTTGAACACAATATCTTTATTTGATTTGTTTATTTTTAGGTGGTGCTGAGGATCAAACGCAGGCTCTTGCACGTGCTAGGCGGCCACTCTACCGCTGAGCCACAACCCCAGCCCTGAGCCTGACTGACTTTTTATAATTATTTTATTTCACTTCATTGCTGTCAAATCAGCCACCACTTTCATCTTCTATCAGTCCATCTATAGCCTCCCTTTTCCTTCTAGTTTTTAATATCCTGTGAGAACCTGAAAAATAAATTTAAAAACTATATGTAAAGAAAGAGTAAGTAAATCATGTTGTAAGGATGTCAGATACTTTCTAGGAATAAAACACCAGAACTTTGGTGCATAATATTTGTTATTTGTTTTTAGATTTTTTTTTTCCATTGAGCTGATGCTGATACATAACTGAGTTTTGGATGAACTTAGAACATCTTGTGTTCTCATTTCATCAAGAACAATTATCCTTGATATATTTTATATAAATACTGCCTTATATTCTTCTTTAAATCTTTTCCTTAATTAAAAAAAAATTCTTCATGTTTGCATGTGGTTCCTTCTAATAGTAATGTTCAATTACAAATTTAGAAAACTATATTAGCAAAGTAATGCTTGTACCAAATGCTTGTTTAGGCTCTGATTATGGATCAGATTCAACTCCATATGCTGAATCTCTAACCCCAATATGCTTGTATTGGGGATGGGGTCTTTAGTAAGTAAGTAATTATAGTCAGGTGTAGCTCTCATGATGGAGTTTGTGAAGAGACATAAGAGAACTTGCTCTCCCTCCTCCATATGAGATCTCAGTGAGAAGGTGGCCATATGCAAACCAGGAAGAGAGAGCTCTCACCAGATTCTACCATGCTGGCACCCTGATATTGGACTTTTAGCATCCAGAAATGTGAGATAAAGTTCTTTTGTTCAAGTAACCCAGTCTATGGTCTTATATTATGGCAGCCTGAGCAGACTAATATAAGCTCTAAACAACTTATTCTTAGAGATAAATTTTATTTGTGTTCTTTTATTTTTTTTATAAATAACCTATTCTTTCAATTTCACGAATCACTTCATTTTGTCCATTTTTGCCTCATAAGAGAACAGGAAGTCTTTAGTAAAAGGCTACTGCTGGCCTATTGCCATAAGTGTTATGATATTTGAACAAAAGTTTTCAAATTTAATCCTGTTATTCAGATAAGAAAATGTAGTAAATGATTGGGAAATAAGTGAAAGTTTAATATTTAGTCTGGTTCAGGTAATGTTTAGACAAAAAGTTTATTGTCTGACTCATTTTATAAACTATCTTTTAACTATCTTAAAACAGTGAAAAGAAAAAGTCCACAAAACAAAGAATAAATACCTGCAGTTGTGTGCTGGGTATTGAGGATAAGTGTAGAATAGTTTTCAACAGTTAGGTGGTGGAAAGGGAAGTTGCATATAAAAAGTGGCATTCGACTGGGAGTTTCAGGGATATGAAGAATTCTGCCAGGTTCAGAAGTGGTGGAAGGGAGGAGTCATTTCAGGCAAAGGGGACATAAAAGCAAGACACGGAAGCATAAAGGGTACATAGAGTGCTCATGGAAAATCACTGAAGGCCGGTAGAGAGCTCTGGTGGATTTTAGTCTCTAGAGAAGGTTGGAATCATCTCTGGACAACATTATTTCCTCACATATTTCTTTCCACAGCATATATTTTCAACTTTTTGAGATGAAACATTTAAACTGATTGTTTCTTATTTAAACTATGAATCTATTACACTATCAGGCTTTTTAAATTCTTGATAAAAACTTGACAAAAATGAATTAAGAGTACAGTTGATTTAAAATTATAATTTGAAATTAAAATTAACCTGCTGTTATAAAATAGACTTTTTAGTCTATTAATCTACATGGTATTTTTAGTCCAAGAAATTCAGTTCATTTGCCAACAGGCAGCAGTTGACAAATAGATAATAATCTGTGGTTAGTCATCCAAGCATTTTATTTCAACATTTTCTTATTTTCCTTACCTCTAAGCATACTATTTGTCTCCAAATGAAGAACTCACTTTTGTGATTGCCTAAGTCCTGCACACATACCAGTTTTATACATTTGAATGAAGATTTTTGCAGTTCCACAACATGCCCACTAGAGGCCTGTGAAGAGCTTTTTTCCCCTAAGACATAGTGTCTCAAACCGAAAAAAAAAAAACAACCTAGATTTAAAACACATAAGAAATATTAATTAAAAATCAGTAAGGCAAAGACTGAATTGATAGGTAACCTTGTATTAAGTACCATAATTGTGGATAAAAGAAACGATACAAAGTTTTCAAAGTTCAAAATACAGAATTGCAAAACTTGCAAATTGACCCCCCCACAAACACCAAGAAGATTTATTTGGGGACATGAGGACTCAGTGAATTACCATTTGCCATGGTCATGACTGAAGAGTGATGGCTCCAGTCTCCTTCTTTACTGTCCCACAAAGAAAGCAAAATTAAAAGACATTTTTGAAAGCTTTAGCAACAATTCCAAAAGGCCACCAGGCTCTGGCTGGCTTTGCCTAAGTAGAAGTATGTACAGTGGTGTATCAGCTGGAATAAAAATTTCTGGCAACCTGTATGGGCTTCCAGATCTTCTAGTGCATACTAAATACAAAAGGCAACCTAAGAGGGAGGGTTCCTGGGTGGGAAAGTAAACAACAGCTTAGTAATCTAAGACAGAGGAGACAAGAAGGGACTTCCTAAATAGGGATTGTATGGCAGTAAACAGGGTAAGACAGCTGAAATGTATCCTCACAGGGCACAGACTGAAACAGACCCTCAAGTAAAGATTGGAGCAACTTTCAAAGGGGAAAGTGTATAGCTGTTTAATATGCAAAGGCAGCTGTGACTGTTCAGACAGGAAAAGTCGCTAGAAGAGATGACAGTGACAGTGACAGTCCCCTTGCCATCTTCGCAAACTCAAAACAGGGCTTCATTTAATGCTGCCTCAAAAGAACCAAAAAACATTAAAACTCCTGTTGACATCAACCATGCACGTATACACACACACACCACTTCTAGTCTATTTACAGAAATGGCCTGTTTTTCACTAGGTTTGGTTAATTAGCAATCAGAAAAGAGTTGTACAGAGTTGGAAGAAAGAAGCTTTTGTTTAGAAAACCTGTGAAAATATTCCCTCAGAAGCTTGTAACTTTCCCTACAGATCACCCTGGCCCTGAGGACAAGTCCGAGTGCCAGAAGGCTCTGTGATCCACACAGAGCTCACATTCAAACGCAGTTCTCTTTGTTGTCCCCTAGGAGTTAAGCCTTAATGGGTTTACAATGTGCAGGCTTTTTTGGAGGGTGGCTAGCGGTTGTTGCTGGCTGCCAGAAATGGAGCAGGGACAAACCCCAGTGAATCCACAGCTGTTGGGGCTGCTCAGGCTGCTCCATTGGCGAGAGGAGCAGTTGCCGGAGGCATTTCAAAGACATGCAAGAATACAGGGAGACTTTATGAGTCCTGGAAGTGAATTTGCAATTATCAGGAGCAGATGGTCAGTCCACATGGTGAAGAAGGAGACTGGAGCCATCACTCTTCAGTGAAGACCATGGCAAATGATAATTCACTGAGTCTTCATGTCCCCAAATAAATCTTTTCATTTTTATTTTTGTTTATTTGTTTTAATTAATTATACATGACAGTACAATGACTTTGATATATCATACATTTGAATCAGATGGGATATAATTTCTCATTTTTCTGAGTGTACAGGTTGCAGAATCATATTGGTCATGCAGTCACATATATACACACAGTAATAATAATGTCTGTCTCATTCTACTATCTTTCCTATCCTCCCATCCCCTCCCTTCTCCTCCCATAACTTCTCTCTACATGTATAAAGATGTGAGGAAAAAAAAAGAATAGAATTACCCAAATAAATCTTGTTGGGAAATTCATCAGTGATAATGTGATATCACGTGCTGCTACTAAGCTTTACGCTACTGACTTCTAAACCTCAAACATTACAACTTAGGAAAAATACAGTACGTGCACATCTTACCTTGGTTAAAAAGAAAACGGGGTATGGAAATGTGGAGAACACTCACCCTGGCCCACTGTTGTTTCCTGGAGGCAGCCAGCATGAATACTGCCTCCAACATTACTTTGTCCAGCCCCTTATTTCATAAAATCATCATTATAAACTAAGATACATAGATGCTGGGGCAATGTTTAATGATTTTTGAGAATACAGATTTCACAATCTTTTGCAAGCTATATCTACTTTTTTTCCCCCCTCCATCCTCTGGTCAAGGACTGCTTTGTGATGCATGAGATTCTCTTTTGCTGAAATCTCAGGCTATTTCCTGTTATCCTCATGTTGATTCATCTGAGAATCACATTATCTTTTCTAAACACTGTTTATTTAGTCCATTATGATGCCTAAGGTCAGTTTCTCCTCATTTTGTATTTGATGATTAATTTCTTCAGTTCATGCAAAAAACTCTGAAGCAACCTGATGTGCAGAGCACATCATAGACGTATCCATATACACAACTGTATAAAAATCTGCTGAAGGAACACTTGGGAAAAAATTCTAATGCCTAAGAGGGCTAAAATAGAGCTATGATCCCAAATTTGTGGGCAAATAAAGAAGAGAGAAAATAATAATTCCTGTTGGAGAGATTGGAACATTAATTCTGAAAGAGTTTAAATTGGCTCTATGTAGGGTCATCTACTATTTTACAACTAAAAGTCTTGCATCCCAGGAAATCCCTCAGTCACCCACCCTAACAGTAAAGGACAGTTAGAACACAAAACGTATCTCAAGGATGAGGGAGAGTCTAAATAGCAGCAGGCTGGGGACACGATAAGGGACTGACCAGGATTTAGGACTATTGACCCAGCAGTTATCCAGGCACAAAGCCATGGGGAGGGGTGAAGATGTTCACGAAAGAAGGCCAGGCTCTTATTGTGTGGCACCACAGAAATAGAGCTCAGGTGTTGCCCATGGGTGGTGCCCGAGTACCTCTCTTTAGGCTTTTGGGGTGCCCCAGATCTTTCACAGCCCAAGTCTCCTACAATGCATACCTCGTGTGCTCAGGTGGCTCACTCAAGGAAATTTGAGAGCTTTGCGTCTTATATAAGGGATCCAAAAAGAAACACATTTTTGGGTGTTGTATTTTGGATTCTGAGCACCATGTTGAGTTAAAGGGACATATTCAAAATCTTGCAGCATGCCGTCACATGCACCACTTCTTTTCTGAACTCCATATATACCCACAAGGGAGGAAAGGGACAGTTCAGAATGGCCTTGGTCACATGGCCATCTGGGGCAAAACTGGTGCTCAATTTGTAGATTGGCCTTTCTGACTGAAGCATTTCTCTAACTTTTTGAGATCAAGTTTTACCTGAAACTTCGAAGACTTTAATAACCTTATGACTCAGTATCATCCTGGTATAGTAGTTCTCCTGTATCTATGAGGGATAGCTTCTAAGACTCTCAGTGGATCTCTGAAACCAAGGATACTATGCAACCCTGTTCAGTTGGCCCTACATATCCAGTGATTGCACATCTGTGAATTCAAACAATAGTGGCTTGAATATATTTGAAAAAAACATCTATCTGTATTTATTGAACATGCTCAGACTTTTTGGGGTCATTTCCCCCTAAGCAATACAACAAATCTATATAGCATTTGCATCATTTGGGTATTATAAGCAATCTGGAGGTGATAAAGTATGTGGGAAGATGTGTGTAGGTTCTATGCAAATACTTTGCTAGCATATATGAGGGACTTGAGCCTCTGTGGATTTTGGTATCTGTGCAGGTCCTGGAACCAATCTCCCATAGGTACTGAGGGACAACTATACTGTATTTTTTCCTATACATATTTAAGATAAAGTTTAATTTAGAAATCTGGCACAGTATGAAATTAACAGAAATAACTGATGGTAAAAATAGAGTAATTATAAAAAGTACTGTAATAAACATAATATGACTATGGTTAATGTTTATTTCCAGATTTTCTGTTTACTAATTTTGGACTGCAGTTGACTGTGCATAACTGAAACCAAGGAAAACATAATCATGGACAAGGGGATATTACTATATGCTTTGTCCAATCATCTGGATCACAGGTCACTGTATTAAATCTCAAACACTCCAGGATGGATGAAAAAGCAATTGCTCAATTTATAATCTTTCATCCTCTCTCTTTTCCTCCAGAGTATTGCAGACATACCTGAGAAACCTCAGCAACATAGATTGAGCACTACTCAATGCAGAAGACACTCACTGTTCAAGACTTTGTAGACAAGCTGAAGAAAGAACCATGTTTATACCCACATGTGCCTTACAAGTTCATGTGTACAGAGAAATATGGGCTAGGCTGATTGTCTGAATAGACTTTATTCTGGTCTCCACTGAGCAGTGATTGAGTCAATCAGATGGAAATATCTGACCTTTGATATGTTGACTGGTATCTTCTGCTTTTCTTATCATAAACTAATTTTTTGGTCCTTTTGTCCTCAATGGATTTTACATTTTATTCTTCTGAGAAAATGCTCTGGAGGATACATAGAACAGAGTTCCAGCTTTTATTTATTTATTTATTTATTTATTTATTTATTTATTTATACCAGGGAGTGAACTCAAGGGATACTCAACCACTGAACTTGTAATCCTCCTGCCTCAGCCTCCCATGCCACTGGGATTACAAACGTGTGCCACTGTGCCCGGCAAGTCCCAGCTGTTTTTAATGGAGCTCACCAGCCTTCTTCCCTCCATAGTTCAGCATCTTCAAACTTACTGCCTTGTTTTCCCTCTTTTATTCCCTGGGCTCTCAGATACTTCAGTGACTTTCTCATTTGGACATATCTACAATTGCCCATGACTTTCTCATCAGTAAAACAGGGCTACTCGATATTTAATCACCTTTCATGATTTTTGTGAAAATGAGCTATGAAGCTTGAGGGAGTTTTTGTATTATGTGAAATGATAGTCCAGTTTCTTAAAATATTTTTTTAAGAAGCTAAAATACTGTTAACTTTAGCATTCTGCCTCCAACAAATTAAACTCTTTGGCCTCAGGCAAGTCACCTAATGTTGACATATCAGTTTCCTGCATGTAAAATGAGGATAATAATTGTTACCCAGCTTACTAGGATTGCCAAGTTGAAGTAATTATGACTGAAAAACACTATAAATAAAAAATTACGTTATAAATGCTTCCTAACAACAATTGCACAAAATCCTCAATATTTCTACCTTCAAATGAACAACTCTACACGGTATCTTTATTCACTCACTTATTCATTTCCTATTTAATTCTTTTGCTATAGAAATACAAAATCATTAATAATAAAGCAGTATGTATTTATCTGCATGTCTTGCTTTCCAACATGCTAAGGATCTTAAGTATTGTCATATATTATGCAAATAAACATATCTTCATATCTTCCTGTCTTAAAGCTCATCATAATTTTAAAATGAGGAAATCTTACATCATAAATTGTAGATAATTTGTGCTTTATATTTATCTTTGGCCTTCTGGAGAACCTAGAATGCCTTTTAATTTTTGAAAACTGAATTATTATTATATTATATTATAGAATTCTTCTGAATTTTGAGAATGAATCATATCATTTCTTTCAGAAAACAAATTTATGGTTGGCCAGTAAGGCAGAATCCAAAATATCTGACAGGAATCTGATTTACATTCTCTTCTGGCTTGATAACAAGCAGGACATACCTTACATAAATTGTTACCATTTCTTGGAGACAAGGAGGGGCAAGGAAGCCATTGGGTCTGGTAAAAATGCATGGCTTTCTCAGTGTTAGAGATTTTGAGGAAAATCTCTTGTGCTGAGTAACAGATCTCAGTATTTCATCCTAGTTAATCCCCTTAAGCCTTTGTACATATGCAGAGATTTCTAAACTTTTGAGTACTAAATCAGACGCTTTCAGCAACAATCTTCTTTGGGAGTGTCCCTGCTTCCTTAGCAATATGGCAGTGAAACATTGAGTATAAGTAAGCTTGTTAGGAAGACACATTTTTTTGGATATAGGGCAAGAGAAATCTTTATTTCCCTAAATTCTCTGATACTATTATAATTTAAATATTTGACTTTGATGTGACGGCAAGTGAAACCCATCAGGGATCACCTAGTCCTCAAAGCCTTGAAGAGCATGGAGGCAATGCTTTATGACCACACTTAGGCTCACAACAGCTACTCAATAGATTTCCTCAATGTTGTATATATTACTGAATGTGCTAATTTTCAGAAATTATAAATATCTTCTGAGGTCATTCCAAATTCATTTGATTCTCTTAAATATTTCAATCTTCTCTTCAAACCAAACTCATTATCTTTCTCAGGAGTCATATTTATCTTCTCTTTAGTTCAATATTCCTAATTTTGGAACTGTCACTCCTAGATAGCCAGGCAAAAACCAAACCAAAACAAAACAAAACAAAAATACAGTAGTTCTCTCATTATCCAAGGTTGAACTTTTCAGTTTTAGTTACCCAAATAGCATGATAAAGTCTTGCACCATCCCACTTTATACTGTTTGGGATGTAAATCATCACTTTGCTCTGTTTATCCATGATGTATATGCTACCTACTTCTTACTTAGTAATCAGCTAGAAAATTAGATACTGTGGCAGTATCAAAGTGTTTGTATTCAGGTATTTTACTTTATTTGACTTAATATAGTAATTATTTTTAGTACTTACTGGTGTTAATTTTTTACTGTGCCAAATTTTATCACAGATATATACACATTGAAAAAAATTAGTATCTATAGGGTTTTGTACTATTTGTAGTTTCATGAATCCACTGGGGTCTTGGAACATACTCTCTGCAGCTATGAGGAGCTGTTATAAATTATGAGGTAATCTCACAATACTTGCTTTTATTCACTTTAAATTAGTCTGTATGTTCATAGAACATCTATACATTGAATATCATTTATTTCTACAATTAATTAAATGTCACAATAGACCTCTATTTGTAATAAATATATAAGTTATTTCTCAACACTCACAGAGGTCAGTAAAGATAAAAATAATGAAATGAGTAAAAAAGGACCTAGTGATGCTTAAAATCTAGCTAATAAGTAACATGGACCTATAGAGCTATCATAGAGCAATAGAATAAAACTGCAAATTAAACTTTGATTTATGTCAAACTATCAAACATAAATAAAACTTTGTATTTATGTCAAACTATATCAAACTATCACAAAAGCTTTGGCTTTTAATACAACAGTTTCAGTTCTCCCTCCCACATATTTTCCAGGTACTTTCACTTTGAATTATATCATATATACAATAAAATTAAATATTATAGAATTAATGATAGTTTTATGACTAAAATTTTCAAAAACACCTTTTAAATTATGTATTAGGTCTGATATATTTAGAGGATGAGCTGGTACGTCTGTGTCCCTTCCTGTTCTTGGAGCTTGCAGGACCAATTTAGCCCTCTAAGTTAGAAACTATATATTAACTGCTTACTGTGCAATAAAAATAACCATAGTCTATTTCAAACTGCTGATTTCTGGAAGCATTCATTCAGTTTCAGAAAACACATCTCTATTGCAACTCTCCTTTCTGTCTGATCTGGTTATAGGAATTCCCTTTCCCCCTCTAATGCTGTTTTGCCAAGGATTCTCCCTCTCATCCCATCTCAAGCCTCTATCCCTGCACCACAATGTACTTCATCTTCTTCCCTACTGTGCTGTTCGATAGACACTATCCCTACTCAGCTATCCCTCACTAGAATCATACTACCTCTTACCTCTGACCATCCTCACCAAAATTCATTCAAGAAACAGTTACTGAATGCTTACTGAATGTTCTAAAGCTGTGAGGTGCAAAAATAAGAAGAAACTGTGTTGTGTGTGTGTGTGGTGGAGAAAGTTAGGGATCCAAGAGAAGCATTTCATAGTAAAGGCTTTCCCTTAAGTGAAGGCACAGATTCCTGCAAGAACACAACTGATCCACGTACCTGTGGGGAATGTAAGGTGTAATGATGAAGGGTTCCTGGGGTGGGGGGAATGGCTACATCTGAAGCCAAGAGTAAAGGAGCCTTGAGGAGCCTGGATTTTAATCCCGTGGGTCATACAGATTTTCAAGGAGAAATTAAAGATGAATTTCTTTTTCCCAAAAAGACATATACAGTAACTGTGTGGAACATGAATCCTAAAGGAGAGAGAAACTTTGTTACCAGGTCTCTGGAAGGGGATAATGGCAGCCCAGATTTCAGCATGGGGGCTGTGAAGATAAAGGGTTGACAAAAACTGGTTTTACTCACAATATCTTGTTTCTTTAATAAAACTTGGAGATTCTCACATTATCAGAGGAGTATAAGTTCCTTAAGGACAGGAACCACAACAGCCTCATTTACCTGTTAATTTCAGGCCTGGCCCAAAGCCTGGCATTTCTCAGGTGTCCAATAGACACTGGTGGAAAGGATGGGAGCAGGTGCCAATAGATAGGTATGGGGTAAGGGGATGGCTCTCAAGCCCCTAACTTGGGCAATTATTTGAATAGCAATATCTTAATCTGCAATGAAAGCTGCAAATCAGGATGGGGGAGGTGAAGGGGAAGAGTTTGTGAGTTCTTTGTGAATGTGATGATTTCAAAATGTCTGAAAAACACCCACGTTGAGATGACCAAAGCATGTGTCTTCCTGTTGCCTTAGTGAGATAAGGGGGACACACAAGAAGTATGGCTTTAATTGTTTACTGACAGCTACTGTGGAACCAATACTTTGCTAGGTGAGTATAGAAACATTATCTCTAATTATCACAACAATCATAATATGGAAGGATTATCCTCAAGAGATAGGAAAATAAAGCTTGGATAGGTTAGTTATCTTTCCCAGGACATACAAGGGAGCAATAAAGTGAGATTGGAATACAGGTCCTTTGAATTTCAAAGTTAGCAGTCACCATTTCCCTCCCTTTTACCACTCTGGCTTCTCACCCCTCCACCAAACATCACTATAGTAGATTCTTTATAGCGATGGTTGCAATAATTCCTCCTATCCCTGCATGTCCCTCTGCAATTTGACCCTGCTACTCCTCTTATCAAGGAAAAAAATTCTGAATCTGGATTTGGCTGTGTGATTTGTTTTGACCAGCACATGAAACAGAAGTGATGCTGTGAAACTTATGAGTCTAGGTGAAAGAGGTCTTTCAGTTTCTATAATCACTCTCATAGAACTCTAAGACCAGAAGTTCAGGCCAGCTCAAAGAGGATGAAGGGCCATATGGAGAGAGGGACCAAGCTGACAGCCAAAATCAATCTCTAGTCATGTGAGGGGGGCAATGCTGGGTCACCAAACTCCATCAATCTACCAGTCAACTGCTGTTGCATGAGACAGAAGAGACCAGCAGAAGAATCTACCAGCTGAGCCCTGTACAAATTGCTGATATACAGAATTGTGAACCAATAAGTGATTATTGCTTTCAATCACTAAGTTTGGAGTGGTTTGTTACACAGCAGTAGATAATTCATACATTCTTGAATCAAATACATCACAGGAATCTGTCTCAGAAGAGAAGGAAAAATAATCTCCCTATCACTACCAGGGAAGAGGGAGCTAACACATAGCAGAGGCATTCCCAAAAACATTGTTTCCAAGTTTTTGGAAACATTAACTCCCTTTCCCTAGAAATGAAAACGAAAGTATTAATTCTCTAGAGCTAGGTTTCATGAGGAGTTAACTGAGGGTCAGTGGTAAACTCAGCATTGTTGACTATTGCTTTTATGGGGAAATACTTCTATTTTGAGCCAAATGATTTATAAACTCACTTGGTAAGCTGAGCATCATTTGTCCTAAGACATGACACTGCACTTCATAAATACAGATCAGATAGAAAAGAAACAATAGCAAGAACACAGAACATAATCCTCATCTGCTTTTACTTTCTCATAGGAACGTTTATAAAAGAAAAAATATTCTGCAAACACAAAAGGCTGAAGATAGGTTTCTGGAGTCTTGTGCTCCAGGAAGAGAGCAACTTTCAGCTGTAATTGAATCATTTGGGACCACACTCTGGGTGCCCTAAGGTGATTATGCTCAGAATGAAGGCTTTCAGAATGTCATTTAGAAAGGAAACCCTGGCTGGATACCAGTAATAAACTAATGCCCTTGAGCTACTCATTTTTTATGGCAACCTAATTGAAATGTACAAATTGTATAATGTTCCCTGCTTGTGAGTGGGGGCAGGACTGAAATGCAGATGACTGATTCAGAAATGTAGCCACTAAGATAAGGTTTCTTCTTCAACAGAAAATATGTCACTGATCTAATTTATGAGCAGACAAGATAAGTGAAATTGTCATTCTGTCTTCCTATTGGAAAGATCCTTTGTCTTCCATGTGCAAAGAAAGCTGCATAGATACACTTTGTTTCTAAAACAGATTTTCTTTTCTTTGGTTCTTTCTTTTTTTTTTAAGTAATTTAAAAAGGGTTGATTAAATTAACTTGTAAGCTGAAGAGGCCGGATTCTACTTTTCAATGCACACTCATGCTTACTGTGTGCAGCAGAAGAACAATGTGACCTAAGGACAACCATTTCATTTTATTCAAAGTACAGTGGGGTTATTTGGAGGGAGCATGAAGAGGTCAGGGTGGGCCTGTTATCCAGAGAACATTGTAAACAATAAGCTCAAGCTTAGCCATTTCTTTAAAATTATAATTCTTTTTTTCTCTTTCTTTAGTGTGTGGATAGAAAAACAATTGCACCATATTCATAGACATAAATTCTTTGTCTTTTGAGCAAAGAGATTATAAATCTCAGGGTTATAATTTAATACATGAGTGTCAAAGTGAAGGGAAGGAAAGTGATTTAAGGTGAATAAGTGACTGTCTTGTTTCACAAAGGAGAGAAGAGCCACTGTCATTAAGTTAGGGTTGGGTAGAACATTACCTGTTTACTCCTTCACTTTGTGTTCACACAATACATCCTAGAACCATGTATACAGGTCTGTAGTTGATGTAGGCTGCATCAGCTTCTCATTTGACTGTGTCATTGTCTAAGTCTCTATGTTCAGGAACAGAACAGATTCTGCTGACATTGCTAATTTATTTCAGCAAACACACCTATCTAAATTTTAGTTTCCTTCTCAATCAGTTTTATACCTCTACTGACATATTGTCTCAATTTTATTAATTCCACTGGATAAATATCTGTTGAGCACATTCTGTGCAGAACACTGTGCTAGGCTGGCACAACAGAGGATGCAAGGATATAGGAGATATTCTCAACGTTTACTCAGCTCATTAGAGATAAGATAAAAATATTCACAATCATAAAACAAATGCAGATAAGCATAGAGGGGAGACACATGAAACAGCATGCAACAGAATTTCAAAGACAAGAAGGACTGTTGTATCTACTGGCAAAAGAATTAAGAGTGCTTAGTGGAAAAAATACCATGAGGATGGATAAAATTTCAGTAGACAATTATGGAGGTGTGGTTATGGAGAGTTTTAGATTGGTCCTATAAAGGAAAGGTTGGAAAAAAGCCCAGACAATAAAGTACATGATGGTTGAGTTTGGCAGGACACAAGGTATCAGAAAGCAGAGAATCAGAATGGAGGGGCACTCCAAGTGAGGAGATGGGGCGTCATACAGCAGGCAATGGGGTAAATGTGATGAGCACTGTGCTTGGGTAATGGATAAGAAACAAATTCAATATGAAGCCATTTCCAGTACCATTGCCATTTCACATGGCCAGTGCACCTCTCATTTGTTGGAGCTTGCCTTTTTATAACATTTTTTTAGAATACCCAAATGTCCTTTAATACAAACACACACTCACACACAGTTTTGCAATTTGCTACATATAACATGTATTATTTATATAACACATATAATAGTTATATATCTATTATATAAAGTTTTACAATTTGTTAAATACATATATAATATTATACATGTATGTGTGTATATATCTTACTAGGCCAAAAGGCATGATTCTCATGCTGGCTGCACATCACATCATATCACAGCATCCTAGTTGCTTACAAAATAATGGATGCTGGGGCTGGGGCTGGAGCTCAGTGGTAGAGTGGTTTGCTTGGTATACATGAGGCACTGGGTTTGATCCTCAGTACCACATAAAAATAAAATAAAGGTATTCTGTCCATCTACAAATATATATGTTTATTTATATATATATATTTAATAATGGATGCTGCCACCCCCCACAACAATCCCACTTGATAGCCCCAGACTACCCAGGTTTTAACAGCTGGCCAGGTGATTCCAATATGCGCACAAGATTGGGGATGGCTGATGCAAAAGATTTTGATTAAGGCAATTAACATCTTTTATGAAGTGTCCTTATATTACTGAACTTCAAGACCCAACTAGGCTAAAAACAATTATTTTGAATAAATGAATATATAACATTTTATCTCTGATTCCTATTGTAATCTTGGATTTCAAATGAGTCAAAGCTATCACCAGGAGGAAGAAGACAAGAAAAAAAGAAGGGACTATAACTTGGTAGGTTTTTAATGAAAAGGAAGTTCTAGGCACTATTTAAAACTGGAAGTCTGTGATGATCCTGGGCATTTGAGGATATGCTAAAGATCTCTACACTTCAGCTTCTAGAGTGTCCTCCATCCAGGTCAAGACTTAGATTTGGGGTGGGGGGAAGAACATGGGGTTTCTGGGTGAAAGAAGGGTGGCCCCTTCTCCATACTGGCCCCACTTACTCCCCTATTCCTCTTTCCTATTCTTTCTGTGTTTCTCTTTTTTATTTTATTCTTGCTTCTTTGTTCTCTCTTCCTCTCTTATTCATTTAATTCTCCTTTTCTGACTCACATTTGGTTTTTCTTTTGCCTTCTCTTCTTCCTTCATATCCCTGATCACTTCATTTCTTTCTCATGAATGCTCTTTCTCATATTATAACAGCTGGATTACATAATATTTAAAATTATTAGTTACATTATTATATCCCCTAGTTTTAGGTTGAGTGGCAAGTTGAATATATCTAGTTTTCTTTTAAATAACAAATATTTAAAAAGTTGCTTTTCACTAGTTAAGTTGGGTAGTAGTTTCTGATAAAGAAAATAACCTTGTCCCCTTGCTGAATATTTCTGATAAAGGAACAGAAATAACCATCTTTTTTTAAAGGCAGACTTCACAACTGTGCTTCATGGAAATTCTTATAAAAAGTATTTGACATTTTATGTGTTGTAAAAATGATTTCCAGTTTTATAAATTACAATAAGAAAAAGTTGGTAAAAATGAACACCATTGCTCAAATGAGGAGGATTTAGGAGCAGATATTCTACATATGCCCAGAGATTATCGCTGGCTACACACAGTTGTCAATTAATTTAATAGAACACACTCTCAAGGGTCGCCCTGATTGGCCAAAGAAAAAACACAATGGTGTCTGGACAAATTCTTCCCCTCATATCTTCATTTTGTCGATTTTTTTCCAGTTACAAATGGGTTTTTAATACTCAATCCATGTCCATGAGTTATTAAGAATGAAAATCAAAAAGCATTTCTTCCAGGAATTCTTCCTTGATTCCTCCCCTTTCTTTCAATTATTTCTTTTCTCAAGGTTTCCTTAGCCACTTACATTATGTTAGGCACTTTGATCAGCAGTTTATCAGTATTATTTTGAGTTGCTATGACAATCTTATGATGCAGAGCTAAGCATCCCCATTTTACAAATAAAAAAATAAGGCTCAGAGAATGTTAAATAACTTGTTTGTACCACAATTAACCTTGGTAGAGTTGGGATTCAACCAAAGTGTTTAATTCCATTGCCAGTGTTCTTTCTTATTTTGGGTTCTTCCTCATGATATAATAAACTATTATTTCATAGTATTAGCATTACACATGTTAATTTCACATTCTCAGACTAAAATAGTGAGAAGAAAATTCTGGAAAACTGTACACTAAATGAACAACAGATAATCACAATGTATTCTTAGGGAAAATCAGCTACTTTGTGATTCCATTGATATCCTTAGTTCACATCTACCATGCCAAAAGTTCCCTGAGGGCAAGTTCATTAGGGAAGAGGAAATAAAATAAAATTAATAAAAAAATAAGGCTCAGAGAATGAGCCTTATTTTTTTATTAATGTATCTCTTACCCTCTAGCCGAGGAAACAGATTTGTGGAGAATTTTATTCTCTTAAATTGATATATACTATCTCATAATAAGTGTCTCCCTTAAAACAAACAAATAAGAACCTGTAGAGAGTTTTAAATGTGATATGGAATTATCACCATCTGTTTTGGAATCTATGCTGGTATGGAGAGAGCCTTCTATAGACTGAATCCTTTTTATGGCATTTTTCATATTGCTGGGGTTTCAAACTTTACCTGAAACTCTATGAAGTCATATCTTACTGATTTTATATTTATATAAAAACAAATGTCAGTGGGAGGCATTATGTTTATTTCTACTTAATTTCAACCAATGGTCTTGGTCCATTGCCCTATCCTGTTGAAATCTTTTAAAATTCTTAGTGTGTCAACTATTAAGTTATTATACTAGTTATTAAGTTAAACATTAGTTATTCTTCCTAGGAAGCACCCCTTCTATATGCACGGTTCCTCCTGCATGTTGGCTAGGCTCCATGAGGACAAGGATCACTGGATCCTTGTCCATGAGGACAAGGATCACTGGTCACTGGATCCTGGCATTTAGCACAGAGCCTGGCATGATATAAAAGTTCAATATATTTTGAAAAATGAAAGAACAAAAGAATAGGGAAAATGGAAACGGAAAGGAAGAGGATGGGAGAGGGAAGACAGAAGAGGAAGAGGGCAGAATAAGATAAAGAAATAGAATAAGATAAAGAACTAAGATGCTTAAGTTGTATAAGTTGTTTAACTTCTTTTTCAATTTATTCTAATTTGTTATACATGATTGTAGGATGCAATTCATTTCATATTACACATATAGAGCACAAATTTTCAAGACATCGATTGTACACAAAGTATTTTCACATCATTTGTGTCTTATACATGTACTTAGGATAATGATGTCTAACTCATTCCACCAACGTTCCTATTCCCTTGCCCCCTCCTTTCCCCTCCCTCCCCTCTGACCTATCTAAAGTTCTATAAGCTTCAGATTTTCATTTGTAAAATATAACATCAATTTCAGACGATTTTTTTTTAAAGAATCAAGTGAGGGGATGAATACAAATATCTAGTATAAAGGGGGTAGGACACACTGAAGGTTGACAGGCTGCCTGGCTTTTCTTCACTCTGCTATGAGGTTTGCCAGTATGATCAGTGATGTGGTTTGGAGCCACTTCAGGTTGCTGGAGTGTCTGGGCTTTATGCTCACTGCATTGCCTCTCTTTCCAAATGAATCACTTCATTAAAATGGAAGATTTACTAAAACAGTTTGCCAGGTTAGGATGATTCATCTACCCCAGCTGTGGTCGTCATCAGAAAACCATGTGTGTTCACTATAGTTATAAAGACTGAACAACCACTAATTTGCAGTTTTGGGTCTCAGTGTCATTTCTTTTTGTTTTTTAAAAGAGGAAGTGCGCAAGACATCATTAGGTCAGCCCCAAGAAAGAGGCTGGTGAGCTCTTTGTAAGTAGATTCACACATTTTCACGTCCCAAAGTTTCTTCGTTAGTTAAAAGAAATAAGAATGTTTAATTAATTGCTGTTTGTTTAACATACAGGCACATTTATATGTTGGGGTTTTCTGCCCATGATAGTAAGTTATAATGAAATATATTTTTAATGTTAGAAGGGAATTTTTAAAAGTATACTCTCTGCAAGCCTCAGATTTATCACCCTATTTAGCTTGTCAAGTAATGCTGCTGCTTAAACAAGAAACAGCTAATCCTGAATGCAATTTCCTTTACAAAACAGACAATCTAGCAAAACCCTACCTCTGCAGACTTCTGATAAAGCCTAAAAATCAAAACAAGCTTTATTCATCCTGAAAAACTACAGACACAGATAATCACATATTAAAAATGGTACACATATCATCACTACATTTAATATTTCCCACATCACCATGGCCCTCTGGTTCCAAAAGGAAGGAAGAAAGAAACATCATCATCTTCCAAATTCAATTTATTCTGGTTAAATATATGATTTATTCAAGATTTTGAGAAGCTTTGATGTCTCAGAAACTGCCCTTTATTTGAAATTCTCTGCCTTTAATCCTCCCTGATTGCCACACCCCTAGCCACTGCCTATTTTTGACAAGGGGGTGATGAGAACAGGGTGAGGCTCCCTAGGATGGCCCCAGGGCCTCAGGAGGCTGCTGTGGAAGCAGCGATAACAGAGTGCTAGACATTCCATTTGGAACCCTGAAATAACTGCACAACAGCTCTCTGTCATTTGTTTGTAACCACATGGAGTGACTGAGAAGGTCCTCACTCATGGCTGTATTTAGGTCCCTCCCTTCCGCATATTTTCAAGTGTGCTAAACAACCAGTTCCAGTTCTGAACAGTTCTCTCTTCATAAATCCCAACCTGCAAGATCTACACACTCCAGGCTTCCAACACAATGTTGATACTGCAAGAGGAAAATCCATGTTGTCACTATCAACAGTCTTAACCTAGCAGGTGTGTTTTTCACTTGACTTATGGGGGAGAATTGTTCGAAACTGCACAATGGAAGACTACATCCAGAAAAACATTTGTTTAGACATTTTCCTAACTTTTCCCACAACAAATCATTTTGCAAGATTTGCATCTGAAAGAACTTTTTCAATCAAATTGGATTCTCTGCAAGTTACAAAGATTTTATGGTCCTGTTCCTGCCTTGGGCAGGATGATGAGAGCTGTAAAGGAAAGAAATACTTGTCCTTTGCCTGAGGCACCAGGGAGCTAGAGGTTAGAGATGACAATAGGTGAGTTATCTCCCAAAAGAGCTTCCCTAAGGAATGAACCCTGCCCCCCCCCACCACCACTTGTGGAACAAATGATCTGGCCCAGTCCTTTCACATTTTTTAAATTAATTAGGTAAACATAGAAAGGTCACTGCTAAATAATTTTCCCATGACACCTAGATCCCAATATCATGCTATTTTTAAGAACAGAGAAAGGAAACCTGTCTTCATACTTTGAGAACCTAACATATGTTCTCTACCCACCGATCTCCCAGTCCTGCCTGATGGATGGCTTTTGTGATCTCAAGGTGATGAGTATGGACCTTGCTCAAAGACTTCTTTGACCTATGTTCTCTTCCTCTTTCAGTTTTGTTTTTGTGTTGTTATACTCACTATTCTTGCTCTGGAGTCCAACTTCTAGCAATCAAGAATAAATCTTAACACACAAATCATTAAAAAAAATTATATATATATATATATACATACATACATACACACACACACATATATATATACATATATCTCCAAAGGACAGTGTTACTGTAGCTGGGAAGGATATATGTAGTGAATGTTTCATCTAGAAAAAAAAAAAAATGTCATTATCCCAAAGAACACACAGAGCTTAGTTTAAGTGCTAGATGAGGTTGTACCCACAATAAGGACTACACCACAGAACATATTCATAACCTTGTACATGACATTTGGCTCCAACTGCAGGGCTAATGGGAAAGACAGCCCTTTTTTGAAGGGCAAGGCTACTGATAAGCAATGATGGCAAGGCCACCTTCTCTGGCAGCTTTGCTGACAGCTCTGTGGCCTTGTGGGTTTCCTCTGGCCTGGGATCCAACTGCAGCTCCTTCCAACAAAGAAGGCCAATTCTATTGGCTTATGTCAAGCTCTTTGATTTTTAAGCATATCATCAAAACCTGGAATTAAACTTTTCAAACATAACCAGTCTAAACATCATATTTGAATTCCAACTAGACTGAATGAGATAAAAACAAAGCCCTCCTTTGAGTGGACAAGTTCATTGAGCAATGAATAAAACATAAACAAACACATTTCCACAGGACTTTCAGAGTCTCCAGGGGGATTGCACGCCAGGTGTGCTGCCCATTGGTGATCCATTTGTAAAATGAAGTGGTGCTGCAGCTGAATAAAGGCACTATTGAGACGATTTCTGTCACATGTAGGGTAACAACCATTCCATTTCCTTGGGGGCTGTCCCATTTTCAGCACTAAAAGATACCCTGGCATTCCAGGCAAAACAGGCTGGTTGGTCCCCAGCAGGGGGTGTGCTCAGCTGAGTAGGCCTTGGGCTGTGAAGCTGACTAAGGTTAGAGGAACAGCACAAGGTCAGATCAGCTGCAAAGAGGATAATGTGGACATCTGACATGCTAGACACCTGAAGCAGAGTAGACATGAGAAGGTAAAGTCAGGACAATAAGTTTGACAGTGCTGAAGAAGAAAGAACAGGTGTATGTGCCACAGTGGGGTCGCCTTTATAGACACTGTAACACAGTAGCACATTGCGGTTGTTTTAGCATTGTTTTAGGTCTCTCAATCCCCTCATAGATGTTCCCTACATTCTAGTGTTTCAAATTGTCCTGTGAGTACAACAAAGTTGGAAACCTCCTATAGATGTGTAGACTGATGTGTGTTTACATATTTCCTCCTTCATACCCAGAAGGATCCAGGTATTATCATAATTCTGTTCTTAGCTTATATGATAAAGGATAGATAAATCTTCATAGCAAGAATGCTAAGGATGAAGATTTATCCAGATTTATCCCACTTTCCAAGGAGAACCACCCAGAACCAGAGCTAGGCACCTTACTCTGGAGCTTGTGGACCCTATTTGCTATCAATCAGACCCATGCCCAACTCCCCAAATCTATATAAGGAGGTGAATGAGCAAAGAAGGTATGTATGGTGTAGTGAGCCTTGATGGTAATTTATTTCACAGACAAATCCTCCTTTTTCTTGTTACAAAGTTTACACCAACCAAGACCCCTAGAGGCAGGAAAAAAAATATCAGACTGAACCAGTCAGTCTAAGGATGTCTGTACATGCTATTCATTATTAGCAACAAGCAAGTATTGTGTACAAAAATTTCCATTGTTATATTTTCTCTTTGTCACAATCCTTCCAGGGCAGGGAAGGGCTACTTCATGTCAAATACTCCAGGGCTTACGTGCAACTATGAAGGGATGAGACCTCCAGAGGATCTACCTATTGATTTGAAGAGAAAGCATTAATTATTGGCCCTTGCCAGTAATGCACACCCAGGCTGACATTTATGTTGGTTTACAGATAGTATAAGACTCTTCAGGCTCACCAACGAAAGAGAACCTGTATTCAGGTCAATTTTTATATCAAGTACAAATAAAAAAATATACACATGTAAGTTTGATTATTTTCATCTGACCATTTTTCAACTTGTGTAAGTGAATTCATCTTACTGAAATACTAAGAAGCTGAGCATAAAGATATAAAAGAAGGTTCGTTTTCAAATTAATTTTTAACTTGGTTTCATGGAATCCCAAAGCTCTGAATGTGCCTTGGACTTGTTGGTAGTTCTGAGACATAACCACTCTGATGTGCAAATTTGCGTAAGTGTAGGACTAATGATGTGTATTTCATTAACTGTACCCTACTTCCTCAGCCTTCTGGAATGCCTCTGGCTGGTAGGGCAGGAAATGGCTTCCACTGCTCCTCCAGCCTTCCATTCAACAGTGTTGCTATTTTGTCAACCCAATTCCTCCTCTTTTGCAGGTTATTGCCAAGCACATGGGCTCTACACTCCTCCCTTAGTATGCAATTTTCTCAGGTTCCTTCAGAACCCATTAGCACTTTGACAGCTTAACAATTAGTAAACTAGTCATCCCATCACATTTTCTTCCCTTTCAAGTTTTTAAAAACTTCTACACTTGTTTCCATAATAATCAGGAGGTTTTGTTTGTTTGTTTGTTGTTATAGTCACTACAATTTTGAATTCTTTTGAATTTCGAATGGCTAGGGCCTTTGCATCTACTAGACCAGAATGACTGCAGAACTCTAGTTGAGCTTAAAAAAGACAAGCCTATCAATAAACGTGATGGAAAAAAACATAAATGATGACTCACTGCTGCTAAGCTCAGCTATAGGGGGTGAATGGGACCAATGAGGATTTCAATAAAGTATAATCTATTTATATATTAAATCTTTAAGCTGAAAATAAACAGAAATTTCTCATTTGAGCCACAAAGTTTGCAGTGGAAATAAAGAACAATTCAATTCCTTTTGTTAATCTCAAAGATATTGTGAAGAAAAAAGTGGTAGTCCTTAGAGACTGACCACAGATATAAAAGCTAGTAAAATTTAAAAAAATGATCCTAAGTTTCTTATCAAGAAGATGAGAAAACAAATAAAGACCTAGACAAAATAGGAAAATGTTCCAGACAGAAAGTTAATAAATTCAGTTGTATAATAAATTCAGAAGGAATAATAATTATATTATTGGAGATGTTCAATTAAGGCAATTTGAAATGTGGAAGAGAGGTATGAGGTCCAATCTACAAATGTACCTCTGAGAATCATCCACATAAAAATGGTCACAGGAGTCATGAATGGGAACTTAGTCTTGGGGAACACAGAGCCAGGAAGAGGAATAAGAGTAGCTAGCCAAGACATCAGTAAATGAGTCAAGAGAAGCAGCAAGATGAGATACCACCAAGGTCAAGACAAGACAAGAAGACTTGTAACTTCAAAAGGCTTTGCTCATTTGGTCTACACTGTACTGAATGCCAAAAGCTGTATATAGATTGATCTATCATCCATCTATCTATCTATCTATCTATCTATCTATCTATCTATCTATCTATCTATCTATCTATCCCATCACTTAGTGTAAGGCCCCCGTGAAGCCCCCATGCATCCTGCACTTACAGGTACTACTGTACTCTCACCCTGTATAGTCATTACCTCTATGTCTGTCTGTCCGTCTGTCTATCTACCTGTGTAATATAGGATTATAGAGGGAATGTGATAAGACACCATACAACTGTCTTGGAGCCTTGGAGCTCAAAAACCATTTGAGGTGGAAAATCTAAGGAGAGAAGGAGAAGGTGGCAGGTTGATTTAAAAAGAATGTAGATTAACATTAAAAATGATTTGTAGTCAATTTATAGAAATACGCACTATGAGCTTCATAATTGATTTTATTCTTACTTTTTAGAATTGGAATTCTTATATTCATAATGAAAATAATAATTTGTGAAGGAGGAGGAGGTCGGTTATTATGAACAGATTTCGCCAGCCTTTACAATTCCACACAAGAGGGCAACAGAAACAAAGCAGCGAGGCCAAATTTCAGTTTGAACATCTCTGGGAATTTGCATTAAACAAGAAAAGATCATTGCTGTAAATATATTTTCCAATTTGTAACAGCTGAGACTCATAAACAGAGATTATATGGCACATAACAACTGACAGGTTATCAGCATGTGTTGGCAAGAGCCCTTTGGCTATTAAAAGATAATTAAAACTCACTATAATCTTCCAGCTGCTTCATTTAGTCATTTTGTTTTATAGGAACGTGATAAGGCTCTGAATCATTTTAAACGGACAGCTCCCCTTTTATCAGCTGCTCAGGTTAAGCAAGTGAGAAGAGTTCCTCATTTGCAAATTTCCTTCCAGCTACAAGATTTCCTCAGGGTCTTCCTCAGGCTGCAGTGTCAATGATTTGGTTGCTGAAGGTTCATCCTTTATCTGGCATAGTTAAAGCAAGCAAGGGACCACCCATGTCATGTCACTGGAGTAAATGCTTCCACCATCATTGTATGAGAATATAAATGTGCTAGAGGACAGTTGTTCTTTGTTTTCAATTGAAGACGGACAAAAGAGAACAAGTTTCAACTGAATTTTGATTAAATTTAGAAATTGTTTAATGGCTTTTAAGAACAGTACAGGAACTCATTAGCATAAGAGACGATGCAATCTGCCTTTCTAGAGATTAAGAAGTCAAAACAAGGATCCAGGGGAAGGCAAAAGTGGTGAAGGATGATGCCCTTTTTAATATATTTAGGTAATATTCCCTCTACCTTAGAAGGCACCCAGATGGACTGCAAAATAATTCAGGCTGTTTCTAAATGCAGAATATCGAATATTTCTAAGAACCATTCTTGCTATTTTCAATTAAAGACTTTCAATTAAATCTTTATGTGGATTGCTTCTGCATAAGGACCAAACGGATCCACACACCCTTTAATGGTTAGGTTGATTTAGAGATAGGCTCCAGTGATCTGTTTGATAGAATTAGACATACACAGACATTATAAAGCCACAGTACCTATGCAGGTCTCTGCTCCCATAAAGAAAATGAGGCTTCCCCTTAATTTGTTCTTTGTAGAACAGACCATGCTTTCTCACTCTGCTAAACTACAGCATGTGAGATCTTCCTCCTATAAATATCTTTCTGTTCTTTGAGTGTCATGCTCTAGTGTTATGGCGGGGGTCTCTGTTTTCTATTTGCTTGGGTATCTCCTTCAGATGTCAGCTGGAACATTCCTGTTTCTTGGAGTTCCAACAGTCCAACACTCAGAAGCACCTAGTGCAGGCTTTGGGGCTCCCACTGCACTCTGCACATCTGGTGCCACTGTACTTTTGCCCAGTTCGGTCATTACCTCTATACCTCTCTCTCTGCCCTCCCCACCTCCACTAGAATGAAAGTTTGAGGGCAAGACCCATGTCTTGGCTTGCCCAGTTTATAACAGGTGCAGAATAAAAACTGAATGAATAAATGAGGGAATGGATAAGAGAAATTAATTGTTTTGAAAAAGAAATCAGTACAATTTACAGGGTCATCATTTTCAGAGAGACTAACAATATTTTGGTTATTATTGCTACTGTTATTTTGGTAGGAATTGAAAATTAATAGAGAAACATTTCAATTAGGAGGATGTCCAGGTAAAATTATTGACAGAAAATTAAAGAGAAAATTAAAGGACCTCTTTAAAATGAGAACTCTCATCTATGTTTCTACTCTTAAACTTCACATTTGCTTTGGTAACAGTTTCCACGATCTGATGGATCTGGTGTTGTTATCTCCACCCTGGTGCAGGATGTTTCCTCTGTCTTAAGTTAGTATCCTCCATCACATCTACATAGTTGTAAAGCAAAAAAAAAAAAAAAAAAAACTGAAAGTGGCTTCAGTATCCTAAGTCTCAAGGACCAAGGGCACAGGATGCCCCTGTTTATGGTTGAGTCAAGCCCAAGAAAGCATCAGAAAGTGATACCATCTGCTATAGTTTAGGCCTGGAATGAGGACTTGTGCTTTAAAAGCTGTGGTCTCCAGTTTGCTGCTATTTGGAGACAGGGGAACATTAAGAATCAGAATTTAGTGGGAGGACTTCAGGTAATTGGAGGTGTGCCCTTGATGGGGATATTAGGTCACTCACAAGTTTTTCTTACTCTCTTTTCACCTCCCACTCATGAAGCAAAAGATTTTGCTGTGCCTTGTGCTCTCACCATGATGCACTGTCCCCATAACAGAAGCCTGAAAACAACGAATGTAGCCAATCATGGACTGGAACCTCTAAAAACATAGCCAAAATAAAATTTTATCTTTATAAATTGATTATATAAGATATTTGCTATAATGATGGAAAGCTGGCTAACATACCACCTTTCTTGAATTTAAAATTGTTAATGATATCCAAATTACATCTGAAGTGAAAGCAAAGTCTTGCTTTATGCCTACATTTGTGGGCTTTTCCTGGGCTATGGAAGACCTTCTAGACCTCCCCTTCTCCAATTCCACCTTCTCTTATAATTCATCTCAAATGCATCAGCTTTTTTATAATGTCACCCCCACAACATTGATATTGACTGCTCTGCTGAAGAGCGTCTAATAACTTCTTAGTATTAGAAGGAAAGACAACAATGTTTGGTCTTTGATTTTAAGAAACACAAGTATTTTGTGGAGTGATGATACTTCCTGGTTTTGTTTCTTTCTAGCTTTAAAGCAACAGTTTTGATGATTAGGCTCATGGGCACACCAGTATGTGATATGTAGCAAATAATGTGTTACTAACACGTGAATACTGGCATCATCCATGCATCCAACCCTTAGACTGGGCAATTTTTTAAAATATCTCACATATCCCAGATACAAATATGCTCACAACATTCTTTGAGATGAACATTATTATTCCAGTTTCTACAAAGAATCTGAGGTACAGTGGTCCTAAATAACTTGTCCATGGTCATGCTAGTTCCATATCTTTCTGAATCCCAGTTACTGTTCTTAATGATTAAATCATACTGTCTCCTATATAGTTAAAAGATGCGGATGATTTTCATAGATCCAAAACCATCCCTTTTAACAGCATATTTCATACTTAATTGCAATAAAAGAGAAAGGAAAAGAGTGTCCAGCTAATAGGCTGGGCACTGTGTGTCTTGCTGTAGCTCATGGTGGGAAACTATCGCCAATACTGCTTCAACAGTTAAAGCAAGTTTATTTTCAAGTTCATTTTACTGCTCTCCACATTTTATAGGGAAGTTATCAAATCTGAAGCCCAGAAGAGTGTAAACATCCACTTTGTCTGTTACTGAGAACAAAGGTTGAACAATGTGACTTTAATGCATGGCAGCAGCTTGCTGAGACTGAGCCTGAACATGATCCAAGGCTCAGGGTTCAGGTAGCCTTTGAACTACCAATCTCCAATCAATTCACTCAGACATTTTCATGTATATTTGTACAACAACTCATATATAGATATTAGGGCATTTTAAAAATCAACATTTGACAACAAGAATTTACATTACTAACACATTTATAAAAAATACACAAGTTTAGTTTTGAAATTCATTCTTGAGCAATATCACAATAAACTAGATATTTTCCCTGAAAAATAAGTGCTTCTTGAATAAATGGAGTATCAGAATTTCAAGCAAGTCTGATAACTTTGAAGCAGAGTTAAGGTTTCCCCTGAACTCCCATGCTAAGTTCTCCCAATCTTTATTAGAGGATGTCACTAATATAATTATTTAGATTAATATCTATCTTCCCTGAAAGTTGCTAAAGGTGATAATTATGAGGTATTTGTTAAAGGACTGAGTAAAGGAATGAATTAATTTACATTCTTCTTTTATCCACAAGAGCATTAAACTCAACTGTGAACATGTAACAACGTCAGGAGACATTTTTGTTCTCTGCAACTTGGGCATCCAGCTACTTCTGGTATTTAGAGGGTAGAAACCACAAATCTGCTTAACACCCTACACTGTACAGAACAGCACCCATAAAAAAGGATTATCTGGACCCCAAATGCCAATAATGGTGAGGTAGAGAAGCCCTGATTTAGGTATAGAGTATCTAGAAAAATTCCACAAGCAGACAAGAGATCCCAGAAATAAGCCAGCTCTCATATCAGAAAAAAAATACTATGGTGCCCACTCATGTGTTTTTACAGAAACTATTTCACAGAAACCTAAGCCAAACTGGAGATCCCAGGTGGTCATTTTCATCTCATAGCTCATTTTTGTTCTCCCCAGTATAAGCCTCAACCAGATAACATCTTTGGATTTTCGGAGGTCAGCATTTATAGGGTGACCCATAGCCCAGAATAACTCAAAGAACGAGACTTTCATTCAATAACAGTGGCATTATTTTTTATTGTGGGTCATGGCTCATAATATGCAATTCAGCTAAAAGGGAAAGATACAAAACATTTGAGATGACTGGCAGGAGAAAACTCTAAAAACACTCCAGCACAAAAGGGGATTAAAATGTCACAGGAAATTTTTTTCTTGGAAATGGAATGGCTCATGAGGCTCATGAATGCTTCATTCTTTCCAGAACAGTTAAAACACTGTATGTGCGGGTTGCTCGAGTTCAAAAGGCAGGGCAGGCCTTTCTTTTTGTTCTGTTGCTCAACCCTAGAAGGCTTTCCCTGGTGAACTCAAACCAATGAGTAGTGAGAAGATAGGGGCTGGAGATGCTTCACTCAAGTGAACAAGCTGGATTATGTGTGTGCTCCCTTTTGGAAAAGAATAGAGATTGCCTCAGACTGGGAAGAAAGAGACTGAGCAGGAATGGTCAAGACACTAGAGAAAACATTCACTCAACATTCTGTCATCTATTACCTGAACATTCATTTCTCCAAGGCTGAATGAAGCCAGATCCTGCTCTGACATGGAATGTGAAGTGATGGATGGGTCTATAAGAAAGGACTACTCATAACAAGACTTCCCGCCAGGTGGCATGAATCAGGGTACTTAGAGAGCTGGGGGCGTGTCTGCCTGGGGCCTGCCTTTGCCAGATGCTCCGGGTAGTACTGTTTTCTCTTAAGTTCCTAGTGTGCAAAAGGTTCCTTGCATAGGGGTGGCAGCTCTGTGCTGCAGCTGCAGTCTTTAGCCTGCCTGTCCCATGTGATGGACACTCTAATGGGACAATGAGCGTATCTTTTCTGGCAATCAGCAGATGATCCAAACTTTCTGGGGCTTAAATTAGGGGGCTTAGATTAATTTCCTGTTTGTAGGATGAGAAAACAATTACCTCCAAAATTAACAAGTAATTAGTATTTGCTAGTCATTTTAGGATAAGATCTTTCTGCCCTTACACACCACACCCAGAACACACGCACACACACACTCCAATCTCCAGTTTTTCAGGTATTATTTACAAGTCTTAAGCTGGAAGGTTAGATTCCAATTCCTATCCAGGCTTTAGCCAAATCTTCACTAGGCCCACATAAGCATTGCACCTGTCTCCTGAAGAATAAAGAAAACCACAGGTGCACAATGTCCACCCCAAGGGTTATGCTCATTGCATTGGTGTAGTGGATCTCACACTACCCAGGACTCAATAACAGTGAGAAAAACCACTTCTCCATCCAAGTTTTCTTTCTATAGACAGGTGTCAGGGCAAGCAGAAGTTCCATAAGGAAATAAAGACATGTGACTAAGGAGCTCAAAATGGGGACCTAAGTTCTGCTCCATCTTGTGGATGGAAGGTATGGGATCTTGAGCAAGTTCCTCAGTCTCTTGAAGATCTAATTTCCTTGTTCTGATAAGGATTATAAAATTCCTGTGAGACAGGGTTTCTCAACAGTGGCACTACTGCTATTCTGGGCCAGATCACTATTTGTTGTATGTGTGTGGGGTGCTGTCTTGTAATTGTAGGAAGTTTAGCAGTATCCTTGGCCATGGCCTGCTAGATGCCAGCAGCACACTTCCCAACAGTTGTGATAATCAAAAATATCTCTACATATTGCCAAATGTCCCCTTGAAGGTAAAACTGTTCCTGTCTGAAAACCACTGCAGCAAAGGAACCCCATCTTCTTTAATTTTTAACAAAACATCACCTAGAAACATTTAATTCTATCCCCAAGGATTCAGGGAGTGGCAATGAAAATAGCTATCAATGAAATGAGAGCACTCAGGGTGGAAAACAGGATTTGGGATGAAAAGGAGAATTACTTGGCCTTACTTGCAGACTCTTCTCCAACCTTAGACCCTGGAGATTCTGGATTCTCTTTAATCCTGGGCAGAGAGTAGTGATGAGACTCTATTCCCCTTTGCTACCTCATAGTGTTGTGGGGGCTTATGTGAGATAATGTTAATGAAAGTGCCTGAAAGTGCAGAATGACATTTGCAAGTATTTGTGCAACTGAAGAAATAGTGCAATGTAGCTAGAACTCCTGGAATGTCACCTCTTTATGTCTGGGGGCAAAGTCTCTTCTTGTGATAATTCTAGTTGTAACATTCAGTCAGATGAATCAGTCAGGTGCCAGCCAAATACCAACCTGGCATTGACCCAGAGGTAGGGAGTGACCTTTAGTTCTTGCTTTTTGGGAGAAGTCACAGGAACGAGTATGACTCTGATCTGCCAAGGAGAGTCCCTGCCTGACTCTGTCCATCTTGGTCTGCAGACAGACCTGTGTCATTGAAGAAAGAGAAGAACAGATTGGACTTATGGGAAATGGTGAAAAGTTGCTTCCTTCCAAGAATGGAAAAAATGGGTATAAAAAGACTGAAAAGCACACTAGATAATTCAGCATCATTTGTGTATCTTGTGAGTAATTCCAATTCTCCAATGTAGCTGCTTCTCCCTTGAAGCACAAACTCTGTTCCCTGAAGGCTCTTTAGTCATCTCATTGAATATGGATTTACCCTGTAGCTACATTCAAAATATGAACTAAAATTTAGTTTAATAGTAAAACTTCATATTAATAGCTCTTATAAAATCCAATGTGAGTATTTTTCATTCAATATCAGTGGGGTATCTGCCTGAGGCAAATATGTGCAATTTCATACTTCGTAAAATATTTAAACATCTTTAAACTACTTCTGAGAGAGTTCACATTTCAAATTCTCCTCCTTCATGAAATGCTGACTGGCTTTTTAAAAAATTTAATATCAACAGCAAGAACAGGTGTCCTATAGAGAATTTGTTTATTGAGTTTCTTTACAAATTAATCTTGTGGTTTCCAGTTATTTCAGACAAGTTGGACCAATTTATGTAGTGTTTTAGTTTATTCATATTCCTAAAATCAGGCACTAAATTATATTTGTATTTGGGTACATGATACTGTTTAAAAAGCTTATAATTGAAATAAGAAATGTTTCAAACTAATATGCAAAGGCTAGGGATTTAAAATTTAAATCTCCTTACCACACATATTAAATTCATTGAGTGTTAGGATTTGATTTCATTTATTCCTTACCAACACATTTTTTAAAGCACTCATGCCTAAAAAAGAAGAAAACTATTATCATTCCATCAGGTAATTTAATTACAATCCAGTGAAAGTTCTGTTGTAAGGTGATCAGATTTTACCAAGTAAGAGTTACTGACAACACAAATCACTGAAGAGGTGTCACAAACTAGAATGAGAATCTCAAGTAAAAGATACAGCCATATATTCAAATTCATGGATTCTTACCAGAGTGGAAAAGCATGATGAGAAAGGCATTGCAATCTCTAAAATTTTATAAAGCATATAAATGTTTTGCCACCCTGAAAATTATGGCACTATATTCTGGATTCATCATTTCTTTATTGCTACAGTTAAGATCTTCATTTCTTTGAGTGCCTGTTAGTCACTTAGATATATACTCCCTTCAATTGTCAACTTCATGACAGTTTAGGTCTTATCATACTTAATGTCAGTCTCCTTGAGGGCAGCAATAATGTTTCATATAACTCACATATCACATGGAATACCAGCAAAGATCTTGCATACAATTGACATTGTACAAATATTTGTTGAAATATTGGCTAAGCTAGATTTTCCACTAGTATAGTTCATGCAGAAAAAGTGAAATTTAATCCAAAAAGGTGGTCTCTTTTAAATATCTGTGCTAGTCATTACTATGTTACTAAAGTGAGTTTCCTGAGAAACTTGCCACAGTCCCATCGTAATCCTCCCAGGGAGAGCAAAATTGCTAGTGTGACAGTGTTAACACAGATGTAAATTCTCTGTGGAGGATGGGCTCTGAATTTTCAAGGACAATATGGTTTTCATAGAAGGGAGAGGGTTTTGTATTCCTGGACTGGAATAACTATTCAGATTCTACAGAAGACACATGGCCAAGTGATGGGAACTTGCCTGACAGCTAGTAAATATCCCCGTTTCACCTCAGTAATACCAAGCAGGAATACTTTCTGACAGAGGGATGGAAGCTAAAGCAATGGAACAACAAAACACTACAGCAACAATGAAAACTAAGTGATAACTTGAACTCCAGATTTTTCCATTGTGGCTCCACTCCCCTACATAGATGCCTATCCCCAACATTTATAGCACCACATAGCACCTATTTAAGGTCCACTCACTAAACTGTGGTGTTATTATTTTTTAAATGTATTATAGCTCAAGGTTCTAATAACACCTGGCACAAAGTATGTGAGTGAGTGAACGAATGGCTATGTCCTCCCCATACAAAAATGGAAAGACAATAAATGTACTTGGTTTTCTGTAAGCCAACAGAGTATGTTACCACAAATTTGAGTTCAGTGTTTCAAGTTTAGCAAAATTAATAAACACAGAAGACTTAAAAAGCTGCTTTTGTAAATAAGCCAAGGGAATTCTAGGCTTTGAAGATAAGTTATTGCTGCTAGCTGAGGTGTCTCCTTTCTTCTTGGCTTTGGAGCAGGCTGCAAACTTGAGGCCAGGGCAAAGGGTGGTAAAGCAGGCTTCCTGCAGGCTTATTCTACCACATCTTATAAATGGAGGCAGGATGATACGTTATTAATTCTCAATTAATTGTATAATTAAGACAAATGTTTCAAAGATTCAGTGCTTCATTTTTGAAAGTCAGAATCGAAATATGAAGAGTGCACATTATCAAAGGTTAGACATTCTTATATCAACTTCATGACAGAGTTGTAATATGTACACTGGACTTCTGGGGGTTGGTTTCATTGTTTAGGAACTAAAATTATTATCTATTACACCTCAAGTTTGACAGCTATTTATTTTCAAAGGTAAAATCCATTTGGTCAGGAAAATCCTTACTCAAAATTGCAAAGTTTCTAAACTGCCATTATCTCTCATTATTATTCTCTCCTCTGAGAATACTTTGACATTCTCAGGTTTACTACAACTTTGGCCTTTTTATAGCTTCTACTTTATGGAATTATCAAAGCTTGGGCATTTGATCTTCCCTGCAAATAGCTACTCCATGGTAGAATGGGCTATGTAGTTGGTTGTTAGTATCTTTTTTTTTTTTAACAGTGTTATGATTTAGATATGAAGTGTTCTCCAAAAGTTCATGTGTGAGACAATGCAATAATTTTCAGGGTGAGATGATTAAATTATGGGAGATATAACTTAATCAGTGGATTGGTCCATTGTTATGAATTAACCGGGCAGTAGCCGGAGACAGGTAAGATGTGGCTAGAGGAAGTAGGTCATTGTAGATATGACTTTGGAGTATATATTTTGTCCCCAGTGAGCAAAGCCTCTCTCCATTTCCTGGTTGCCATGCCCTAAGCTGCTTTCTCTGCCACACCTTCTGTAATGATGTTCTGCCTCACTTCAGGACACAAAGCCATGAAGTTGGCCAACCAAAGATTGAACCTCTGAAACTATGAACCAAAATAAACTTTTCCTCCTCTACATTGTTCTTGTTGGGTCTTTCAGTCACAGCAATGAAAAGCTGACTAAAACAGAAATTGGTACAGAGAATTGAGGTCATTGCTATAACTAACCTCACTGTGGTTTAGAAGCCTTTGGAGGTGGTTTTCTGGGGAGGAATATTTGAAAAGCTTAGAGATGCAAGCAGGAAAGCCTTTAAAATATTGCAAAATGAGATTAATGGACAATTTTGGTGAGAGCTCAAAATGCCAATAGGACTGTGGACAGTAAAGACTGGGTTCATGAAGTCTCAGAGAGGAAGAACTCAAATGGAAATTGAATTAGAGTTGTTAGTTTAACACATTGTTGTCTACATTTTGTCCATATCTTGAGACATGTGAGGCTGAATTTAAAGGTGACGAACTAATTAATCTGATGGAGGAAATTTCAATGCAGCACAGCATTCCAGTGGTGGCATGTATCGCTGGCAGCTTTTAGCCAAGTTTACTCTGATAGTCAGGAGCAGAAAGTAATGAAGAAAATTAATAAATTTACAATTTCACCAAAAAAACTGTGGCTAAGTAAGTTGTGGTTGTTAAAGACATTACAGCTACTTAAGAGATGCTAATTACTCTGCACAGAGACAACAGGAAAGATGGCTTGAGGGCATCTCAGAAATTGGCAAGATTGCACCCACCTCAGCTCAAGTAAAAATTCCTTTAAAAAAAGACCATGGAAACACACTGACTGCACAGAGAGAAAGGCCTAGGAAGCTTTTTCAACATGCTCAGTCACCCAGCACTTAGTGGTTGCTATAGCCATGGTACCAGGAGGCTTGGCTACTGCTCAAGATGGTGGCAGACCTTGGAATTAATCTCATGGCACTGGTTCTATAGTAATTCAAGATGCTGGAGTTAAGGCTTTATGAATGCTTCCACTGAGATTTGAAAGGAAGGCCTGGGAAGCCAGACAAAGTGTAGCAGGATTGGAATCCCTATGTGCTGCCCCTGGGAAGGTGATACATGAAGACATAAGATGGAAGCCAAAACTTCAGTGGAGACCCCCAAGATTAAGAGATTCCAATAATGTGAAACATGTGCCATGGAAAGCTGCAGTAACAGAGTAGAAACAAGACAAGTTAGAGGCCATGTGAGCTGCAACCAGCAAGGCTATAGGGGCAGAGCTATAAAAGCTCTTTGGAGAGGATACCACAATGCCATGTGCCCAAGATGGCTGAATGTGGAGCTAAAAGAATTTGTTTTACAAGCTGGATTTTGGTCTTTCTTTGGTTCTATCCCATTTTTCTATTCATTCATTGCTCTCTTTTGGAATGGAAAAGTTTATCTGTGCCATTATATATTGTAAATATGTAACTTGCTTTTGATCTTGCCTGGAGTGTCAGATGAGATTTTTAACTGGGACTTCTGGTCAATGCTGGAACTATTAAGACTATAGGGACTGACTAAATGTATTTTGCATTGTGAGATGGAAATGAGCTTTTAGGGGTCAGGGGCAGAACTATGTTGTTTAGATAAGAGATGGCCCCCAAAAACTCATGTGTGAGGCAATGCAAGAATTTTCAGAGGTGAAATGATTAGATTATGAGAGGTATGACCTAATCAGCAGGTCAATCCTCTGAAATGGATTAACTGGGTGGTAACTGTAGGAAGTTAGGGTGGGGTTGGAGGAAGTAGGTCACCAGAGATGTAACTCTAGGGTTTACATTTTGTCTCTGTGAGCAGAACTCTTTCTCTGCTTCCTGGTTGCCATATCCTGAGCTGCATTCCTCCTCCACACCCTATGCCATGATGTTCCGCCTCACCTTGGGCTTGAAGCTATGGAGTTGGCTGATCATGAAACTGAACCAAAACAAATGTTTCCTCCTCAAAATTGTTATTGTCAGGTCTTTTGATTATAGTGATGCAATGCTAACTAAAATATACAATAACACATACTGCCTTGAGTAGGAACCAGGCTCTGGACTAAGCCAATGTGATAACACTTTATCCCCGTGATAACTTTAAGTGGTGGATTTTATTGCTATTAGTCCTATGTTAGATGAGGAAACAGGCTTACAGAGGTCATGGAACCTGTTTAAGGTCACACAGTCAATAAATGTTGAAACTGGGATTTGAACGTAGGTCTGAAAAATACAAACTGCATGTCTTTAAGTAATGCATGTTGTATCTACAAATTATGAGTTTCTGAAGATGCACAGCTTCCCAGGGCTAAAGAAAAAGAAAACTACTGAAAGATTATCTCTGGTGAATCAAGGATATGAGGCTTCCCATGTGAAATTATCAATCAAAAAACATGGTAATTTATTTAAATGGCTGTTCACTGAGTAGAGCCAGCTATAAACAAGAAAATTGTTCTGCTGTGCAAACAAAGGTTGTTGGGAAACTCAGAGGCATCATGGTGGAGAGAAGTTATTCTCACCCTTGTGTATAAGAAAGAAGTCAGTGAAGTCCTAGGGTTCGGTTTTTGTTGGGGTAAAGGGTCTTGGCAAGTCATTTCACAAACTTAGATACTCCTCTGCACTTCAAGGGATATGTTTGTAAAGTATATGTTCCTTGTATCTTTAACCCTACTTTTCTAACACATTCACTCTGAGCTGTGCCAGGCAGGACAGTAGGTCTTTTCTTCATCAGACCATCTGGGTGGTATAACATTTAGTTCCGTTGGTCCTCTCAGAGTCATAAAACTGACTGTGGCCACAGAAGTGCTTTGAGATCTCTGACTAGGACAACCACACCAGGCATCCTGCCTAAAGAAGTATGATCCACATAAAAATTTAGCCACAGGCAGTAAACTCAGTTTTCATAACTCTGAAAACATATGATTTACAACACTGTACTTGTCACAGTTCCTGAGTCCATGACACAATATCTTTCACTTTACAAAGTTTTATCCTTCTCGTGGTTACAGGAAATTATTCGTTAAGAGTGGAAAACAATGTTTATTAGTTGAGTAAAAATACTAAATAAATAAATAAATAAATAAATAAAATTCTTGACACCTGAGAATGAAAGAAAAATGAGAGGAAAATCGAGAGTTTGCAATGACCCCAATTACTTATATAGAATTATAGCACATAAGACATATTAAAAAATTAGTAGAGTTGGCCCATTTGGGAACCAATTAAAAAGAAGCCAAACCCATAGAGTGGCACATTATTTCCATATCCTTAGGGAATGATATGAATTATTATTCTCAGAATAGAAGCAAGTGGGATCATGTTTTATGTTCAACTGAGGATGCCAAAGAACTGAGTCTTGCTTTATCCATTTGGCTCCTGTATTTAGATAAGACTAGTGATCACTAGCAGGTGCCCAACTTTCCTATGTCACTCCAGAATCCAGCATCAGGTCTTCTATTTTAATTGATTTCATTTCAATTATTTTTCCTCAATAATATTGCTGAATATTAGGAGCTAAGATTATTCCCATTTCATAGAAAAAAAAAAACCCTTGTCACTGATATGTAAATTAGCAACATTCAGAATACCAGGTTAGGACAAAGGTTTTCTAGAATCTAGGTCTCCTGACTCAAGCAGTTCCCTGAGCTTGACATACAGGTTAGTTCTCTCTTCCTATTGGTAACAACTATTCTCCTTAAGGCTCATACTGTTCTTTTGTCTTTGAGAATCATTTCCTTCCCTGAGGAAGTTTTATGGCTGCATGTAACTCCTGTGTCAATTTGTAAGGTCCACAATTTAGGCTGCTTGCATTGGAGAAGCAGCACTATTTGCAGTAGAGACTGTCTCTCGGAAACAATTATTAGAGAAAAATCTAAATCAAATGCAACAAGGACCACCAAATTAACCGTGTCTCCTTAAAAATTTTCTTTCCTGAGCACTGCACAAGCACAGTCAGTTTATCAATCTCTTTATGTAAATAATAGACATGAAGCAAGGGAAGAGGTCTGTTTATTATTTTTTGATCCTGTTTTGCTTCTGGCAAAATTTCACAAACAGCAGAAGTTGGCAGAACATTGATATTTTCTTCTGACTAGCTACTGTTCTCCAGCTACAAGTGCAGAGTACAACTGTGATTATTCTGGTCTGTAGGCCTCTGTCATGACTGAGGTCAGAACTGTCAAATGTACAAAAAAAATTCTCCACCGCTCTTTGAAATATGGACACTCATTTAACTGGTACTTTTCCTGAACTACAGAGCTCATGAGTTTGAGATCCACAGTCCACAGAGCAGGATAGGTCAGTCTCAACTCCCATCTTGCCTCTCTCTCTCTACCCTCTGTCTGAAAAGGCCCACTGTGAAATTATGTAAGTTCCTGAGCTCCCAGGGCCCTGGGAGCCCAGGGAAGATGTGGAGGAGGCTTGCCAATCCATGACCCAGAACTTTCTAGGAAGAAAGGCAGTTTTTTGAAGGGTCGGAAGTACAGAAAGAAGGTTGGAGGTGGAAGAATCTGTCCCTTCCCTCTGTTAGGCCTGTTCCTACCTAACCATGCTGGATTCCAGCCTTTGGCAAAGATTTGTGCTGCTCTGACATTTACTTTGGACACAGTGTTCTTGATAAAGAGCAACTAGCCCTCAAGAGGGCAGTGGGAAGGGAGTTAATATAGAAAAGTCATGCAGTATTGCTTCTGGTTTTAGTGGCGCAATGAGGGCCTCCAACAACTTGAGGGGTTAATAGGGGAGGGAGGGCCAACTGGGTTTATAATAATGAAAAACAAAAATGGAAACCTTTCTTAATTCCAAGAAAACAAGTCCAGCTATAATTAGGAAATGATGGGGGCACATAGCAGTGAATTATGTGTGCCCCCAGATCATCTAGACACCCAGTTGTGCCACCCCTTGCTGTGTGACTTTGGGAAAGTTTATTTAACTCTCAGAGTCTTTTTTGACTCATTAGGTAAATGAATATGGTGAGACCTAAGCATTAGGTATAGTTATGTTTATTTTCTAGAGGAGTAAACTTAACTCTCAGATGTTCATGAGAATTAAATAGAAGAACAATATATATAATCCTGAAAATAATCTGAGGTATATCATAGAGAACCCTTGAGAAGGGTAGGGAAGCTATACATCTAGTGTTACTATGTTTTAAATTCTGTAAATATTTCAAAAGCTTATTTGTAGTATAAAATGTAGAAGTCGAATGACCAATCACAGACCCAAATATTTCATCTAAATGTCAATAAACTCTGCTTACAACCTGCCTCTCAATGTGAGACCCTCATCTTTTCACTTGGGTGACCCAGTGGAAAAGTTCTCCTGCAGCCCAGGAGGCAGGGCTCTCTGGGTTCTGGATGCAGCTGCACAGGCTCAAGAAGCCCACAGGAAGAGTGATTGACAATTAATGAGCTGAAGAGAACCTGTTTCAACCCCACGTCATTCGTGGAATTATGAAACAAAACAATAAACTTCACAGGATAGAAGCTGCTGTGTCCAGGGTCAGCTCTGCAAAGGTAACTAGAAAATTGAAGGAGACCAGAGTGGGAGGAGAAGCCTCAAGTGAAACAAACAGAAATAGAATGGCTTTGCCCAAAATCCAATTGTGTAAAGCTAGAAGTGAGGAAGTCCCTTTACTCTAGAAGGCTGAGGGAGGAGGAGAAATTGGACTCTGAAACAAACTCTATTCTACTGGTTAATGTTTTACAATTGCCTCTGCTTGCTGCCAAGTTTCCTTTTTATATCCAATGACTTTATAGTGATTCGCAGAGTCCCACTCAGGTAAGTGTGCTTTTCCATACCACAAAATTCCACTTCCAAAGAAACGATTCAGGGAGATGAGAAACATTTCAAAACAGGAACACATGCATAGGCATTTGTCAGGTCTCAGAAAGACAGATTTTCGGGAACAAAGCTTTCTAATCCAAGATTTGTAGTACCATTTCACACATGTATTCAAGAAGATAAAGCATGTGGAATTGCTCCACAAAATGTCATGCACTATACCAGTGAAGGCATTAATATTATAATAGCTTTTCCGGGTTTACAAGATGCTATGCAGACATCAAATATTTCCTATAAAACAAGCTTTTTACAGGGCTCAAGATTAAAGTTATGATGTATAAGATTGTACTATGCTGGTGTTTCTAAGCCTTATGGAGGATCTCCTACATAGAGGGGGATCTAAGAGAATATATAGTCTATAAAATGAGTGAAGCAAAAGCATTCATAAGGTTTATTTATCAAATAGTAATCCATTCAAATCTAACAACAAATTTCAACAAATAATTATCATATTCATATTAAGTCTTCCCTGACTGAAGGAGTCAACAAATACAAAGAATATTCTTCAATAAAAAGAAATTAAATTCTTAGAAGAAATGAGCAATTCAGTTTTTAAAATACCTTCTTTAGATTAGTATGAGAAAGAGAGTGCTTAGTTTTAAAATTATCAGCAGGGCATTAGAAATTTTATGTACATTTTACAGGAGGTTTTTTTCCTATGTACTACTTTATACAACAACATGGAAAACTGGAAAGTTTCTACAAAATTAAAATCTCAAAGTTAACATAAATTTAGAAAATCACAATAATTTGGGAGGGGAATTCAGATAATATCTTTTTCAAATATATTCTTTTTTAAATTTTTATTTAGTTGTAGTTGGACACAATACCTTTATTTTATTTATTTATTTGTATGTGGTGCTGAGGATCGAACCAGTACCTTGCATGTGTAGGCAAGCACTTTACCACTGCCCCTTCTTTTTCTTTTTATACCTTATTTTATTTATTTATTTTTAAAGTGGTGCTGAGGATGGAACCCAACATCTCACAAGTGCCAGCGGTAGGAGATCGCTCTACCGCTGAGCCACAACCCCAGCCCCTCAAATATATTCTTATTGTTTCATCATTTTATTTCAGCTTGTGATGGTCTTTTCTTAGTATTCTCTACTAAACATGGGGATATCCTTTATCTGAAATGCTTAGGAGCAAAAGTGTTTTGGATTTCTAATATTTTTTTCAGATTTCAGAATATTTTCATATACATAATCAGACATCCTGGAGATGGGACCCTAGTCTAACACAACATTTATATATGTTTCATATATACCATCTAAATATAGCCAAAAGGCAATTTATACAACATTTTTAGTGTGCCTGTGTGTTGGCCACAACCTTTCACATGAGGTCAGATGTGAAATTTTCCACTTATTGGTCATCAGGAAGTTTCAGATTTTGGAGCATTTCAGATTTCAGATTTTTGGATCAAGGATGCTCAACCTGTACTAATATTTACCTTCAAGGGTTGTTATTAGTATTGAATAAGACAAAAAGATAGAAAAAACTAGCACAGTGCCTGGTAAGCATAAGTACTTTAAAAATTAGCTTCCCTTCTCTTTTTCAATGTAACAAATAAAACTGGAAAATAAACATTTGATTAGCGTTGCAGGCTGAATTGTGTCTTCTTAAAATTCATGTTGAATTCATAAGTCCTAATACCTTAGAATATGACTATATTTGGAGATAGGTCCTTTAAAGAGGTAATTAATATAAAAGAGGTCACATGGATGGACCCTAATGCAATTTTATTGGTATCCTTATAATAAGGCAAGATTAGGACTCACACACACACACACACACAGAGAGAGAGAGAGAGAGAGAGAGAGAGAGAGAGGGGAGAAAAACCGTGTGAAGACACAGGGAGAAGACCGTTTTCTATAAGTCAAGGAGAGAGGTCTTAGAAGGAACCAACTCTGCCAACACCTTGTTCTCAGACTTCAGAGAAAACAAATTTCTGTTGTCTAGGCTACTCAGTCTTTGATACTTTGTTATGGGAACCCTAACAAATTAATACAGACCATTAAAACATTAGCATGGTCTGCGATCTTAAAGTTATTTTCCATGACTAATAGAGTGCCAACCTTTGTGCAACTGTCTTTCTGGAACATCAGTTACAGATTGATCTGCTTACCACTTGCATTACGAAAGAGGAAACTGAAATCCCAATTATCCAAGGCCATTCCACATGAGGGTTTAGTGGCCTTCCTACTGTATGTGTTGCCATCACTGGGAGGGCATAAATGGTTTTCAGATGATTTTTAAAAGATCACTGTTTGTGGATTTTAAAGAACAGTGCAATTTAAACCAAGTGTTCCATCGATACAGTCTCATCCACTACTGCTGGGTAATGATGTTCATCTAAGGCCTTGATCTTACCTCTGTCCCACTACTGCTGGCCTTCCAACTCCTCACTCGGACACAGCCCTGTTTCTTCAGCTCCCCACTCTACTCTCAGCTTTAGAATTTACCACTAAGTGATTTCAAAGTCAGGAATACCGAAAATTGTCTCTTATACTGTTCAGAAGGAGAGTACTAATGTGCTTTGCTATTTTTCTAGAGAAGTTGAAACCTGGCCTAAACCCACAATTTCAAGGCAGTTCAGGACAACTGAGACAGAAACTGCTATCCATAGAAATCCACAATTGAAAAAGGCAATAATAGTTTTCATTACAATTTAAGATTTTTAAAAAATTATTTCAAATATTTTGGTGGACACCTTTTGAGGAGACGCACAAAAAATGTGGCATTATTTATGTCTGCCTTAGTAAACATGGGATAGAGTACACAATTTAATTTTCATCTGATGATATCTTGAAGTATCTTATTTACATGGATATGTAATATGTTTTTTCTTATATTGAGTACTCGGTCTGTATGAGGCATTTTGATAATTATATTCCCTCATCTAATTATATTCTGTTAATTATATTCCCTCATCTAATCCTTTTAATAACTCTGGGATAGTTGCTATTATTAGCTTCATTTTGCCCACATGGGAACCAAGGCTTAGAAATGTTAAATAATGTGACCAGTGTCACTCTGCTGGGAAGATGTAGGACTAGGGTTCAAATACAAGCTGCGTGATTCCAAAACCCTCCAATGGTTCCAAACTGTAGTTGCAGAAAGTTTGGAGCTGAGTTCAATGGATGGTGTCCCTGGGGCATTCTTTACCCCTGAGGTTATTTGAAAAGGTAATCTTCATCCCTGAGGTTATTTGAAAATGTAAGAAAGTGTATCTTGAAATTTAACCAACATGTTTCAATTATTTGCCCCTAAGAACAGCACAGGTTTCAACATACTACCAACATAACAACTCCTAGAAGACTGTCACAGAAGAAGGCATAAAAAAAACACACATGTCTCTATGTCCTATGCTACCATTTCATGAGCAAGCCCATAAACTGGATGCCCTGGCCAGTGATAAAACACAAAAATTTAAATGTGGAATTCATTCACACTTGGTGTTAGGACTAACAGAAGAGGAACTCATTGAATGGAATTCCTTCTCAGGTTTCTTGAAGACATCCTGCGAGAATGATTTCCTTTCTTTCTTGCCAAGTTTCCCCACCCTCTCCTTCTTCTAGGAAGCCAGCAATAAAAAAAAAAAAAAAAAAAAAAAAAAAAAAAAATCTAAGCAGCTTTGTCTGCCTTAGATCTAGAAGGGGAACAGGTGAGTTGGAATACTAGTGACAAGGATCTGAATTCACAGGGAAAGAGATTCACAGACCTTCCTACCCACAAGAGAAGAATGGTAGAGGGTTTGATGACTGTGAACCTGTTATACACAACACAAGGTTTTACATAAGTCCAATCACTTAGGGCCTCGGGATGGATTTCACTCTCTATTTTGAGAAATGCATTTAATAGGAAATGTGTTGTGTCCCTCAAAGTATCTGGGGGAAATTCTTTAAATTTTTCTAGTTTTATCTGGGTGGAGATGGTTGGCATATCATTAATGCTGGATTGTGAATCTGCCTTAATTCTTATAATAATTTTAAACAGTATAATTTCAGGGTAGTAAATCCATCAGGGGAAATTATGATTTTATAACTATACATACTTTTCCCCATTGTATCATTTGGTGAATATAAATGTATGTGAAATGCTACCATTCACTTATAGACACTGAATACTAATCAAAGGTTCTTGCTATCCATATGTATGATTTTCAGAATTAACCAGGAAGGGGGGAGTTGGAATGCAGGAAGAGAATGCCTACTTCAGCTCAAAATACTGACATGTAAATTAGGTACTTGGTGACTGCCAAGTTCTGTTTCAGTCTTCCTATAATTTTTTACTGTTGTGTTTTATCAGACTGCTAAGAGAGGCAAAGCAACACAAACCATTTTTATTTTAGTCAGCTCTGCCTTTGTCAGACCTTCAAAACTGTCAGGATTCCTATACCTTAGGAGAGAAATCATTTGTCAGTCTGGCCAGGTTTTTTTTGGACTTATATCAACTAATTTCCTTTATCTAACAGCACTAGCATATTCTGTCATTTTAGAGTTATTTTCCAAGTCCTTTATTTTATTTATTTATATGTGATGCTGAGGATTGAATATAGTGCCTCACACTTGCAAGGTGAGCACTTTACCATTGAGCCACAACCCCAGGCCTTCCAAGTTCTTCATTTAAGTGCCACTAGATTCTAAGTTGCTCCAAAATAAGAGAATTCACATCTTTTCAAACATTAGTGTATAAAATTTTATAGAAACCTGTCCTGCCCTAGATGGTATCATTCCCCAGTGGTAGCTATGGTCTTATGTAACTTTACAACATGAGGACTGAGGCTAGATGGATTGGCCAGTTCCGTGTGCATTCTGTTGTAGCTTTTCAACATTTTGTGAATTACTATCAAAAGCATCATTCATAATGCAAACGCTCTGCTTCTTTGCCAGCAGGAGGAAAAAATATCTTTGCAGGCCTCCCAGGAATTAATAAATTGCTTATACAACTCAACCAAACAGATTTTACCAATTAAAATTATCTATATTGGACCAGTTCACTTTATTTCATTGTACTGAGAGGGATTTTACAGAATCAAACACATTTTAGACCATGAAGTCAGAAACTAAATCTAAGCCACATCAATTCCTGAGTTTCAGTGAGTTCACGTCACCTCCGACCAGGGAGGGGGTTGGGACTCCTGAAGGGTTTCCTGCTTCTTTCCTGTGGGCAGTGACTTCACTTCCCAGCAGCCAGGGACTATTCTGAATTAGCTACAGGAATATCAGACCCTTTCAGAACTTGCCCAGAACTTTAGCTATATAATAAGATAAGTAAATTCAGATCTAGAAAGCAATCATTTATTTCTTCTGGCCCAGATATTTCTTTTTTTCAGGGGCAACTCAATGTTGTAGAGTTTTTTGCATATTTGATTTCATAGTTTTATAATTGTTAACTGTGTCTATACACTGACTCCTTAAATGTTCTCTCCAACATATGTATAGGGGCTGATTAGAATCTTCATTTGGTTATTAAGTTTTCATGAAAAGATGACGATCTTGCTTTTAACCAGTTGCCATCTTTAAAAACAGAGAATACTTGCAATGTCACTCCCCAAATTACAACTTCAAACTCTACTGCCTAATAATCCTTGCCAGAAATATATTCAAAGTGCATTATCTGAACAAACCACAGGCCATGCACTCTCCTAAATCAGCATTTCCAAATGTGTTCCCCAGGGAACACTGGTTTTGCAAGATTCATTTCCTGGTATCTGGTGAAAAGTGGTCTCATGATGAAATACACCAATTTAAATAAAATCAAACTAGTTTTTGCAGGATTTCTCTTAGTCTTTCCTAAGTGTGAATTTCCAAGAAAGGAAAGAGGATGCAGCATTTCCCAAAATTACTTAACCACAGAAACATTTTCCCTCCTTAATGTCTATCTAGTGGGACTAGTGTTCTGTGAGGCAGACTAAAAAACTCCTTCTAGATGGGCTCCATGCTATTTCTGGGTTTAAGACAGAGAATCAGAGGATTGCATATCTGAAACTCCTTAATTTTACTCATCACACCACCAGATATTTTTACTGAATTATAATTTGTTGTGACGTCCTTACTTCCACCATGAGATGTTATAAGACATAACCAAATGGTATTTGCTGTTGAATTCACTGTAGCAATGGCTAGCAGTACCATCCACTACATCTTGTAGTATTCTCTTTGGGAGATCTGTATGTGAAATTACTCTTATGTATCAAGTTCTTGGGAGATGTTTCTTCCAAATATGAATTCGTTGGAAAAGGTATGCTGGCAGAATTTTACTTTATGGATCTGGTAAATCTTTCCCTTGACCATGTTTTCCTCATTAGTGAAACTCAAGTTAAATTTGCAGCCTTTTTTGAATAACTATTCAGCATTGTACATTTTATATTTCTCTGTCTATCTTCTCCTAGTCTTATACATTGACCAACATTTTTCTATTCACTAGATTTATGTTTTTATAATCTTGATGAGTTGTATGTTCTTCTATAAACTGCCTCAAATTCTCTATTGCAAATCAATATATATCTTTCCCCACCCTCATATCATATTCCAATTAACCCTAAGGAGACAGCAAATACTTTTTTCATAATCTTTATTTTATTCAAATATATGGACTATAATTTGTGTTCAGGTTTACCTATGTTCTGCTTGTATTCTTTGATAGTCTCACCACTGTGTTCTCATAACTAATGAAACTCAGAGACAGGATATATCCTCTTTAATGATTTGTCTCCATTAAACCCCCACCTGTTTATTTTTCATTATGTAAAAAGTTTATCAAAGCCCACTTGTTGTTTGCTCTCTTTTAAAATTTATTTGGGGTCATCAATTGATATTGCTAAGACCGCTGGTGGTTTGTTTATTTTATTTTTAATTTGTGCTTCCATCTCTGTTCATGTTTAAGTTGCCAAGGAAATGAGGAATTATACAATATAAGAGTTGACCACTGTCCAGAATTTACTAGGAATGAAAGCACTCACCGTGGGAGGGAAAAGGAGAAAAATGAATCTCCATTCACTTAAACCAATGTTGCAGATTCCAACTTTGGCAACTGCCTGTATCTAGGATGTATATTTATAAAATCAGAGCTAATAAAAGCAGTGACATAGAGCTATTGAACCATTAGTTTGGTTAATCTGAAAATCTCAAGTTTTGTGTACTTATAAGCATATTGCTCTTCTGCTAATTTTCTTCTAGGACTTATTTCTTGGATGCTCACAGTTTCATTGTGTAATAACTTTCAACTGTTATTCAAAGCTCATTGAATTAATTCACTTAACAGATTTTCCTGTATCTTTGGTTAAACAGTATCCTTTCTGAATAGGCCCTTCAGTCACCAGCACTGAATAGAATGAGACTCTTGATTCATAAAATGTGAACTTATGACAGTCACCACTTAAAAACAAAAAAACTTGAGCAATACTTGACTGATACAGTCTTAGCCTGTTTTATGCATTCCATTTCTTTTTCTGCCAGTGTATTCACCCTCTTGTTGTGAAAGTAGTTGGGTAAAAAAGTACTAAACACAAAGAAAGGGCAATTCCAAAAGAACAAATGAGGGCTTAATTTAGGCTGACGCTACCCAGTTGTTGGGGGTCTCACCAGGGATGGGCAACATTCACCACTTAGGTTGGGCAAATTCTCAAAATGCCATTTGACAGAGTAATGGGAGAGAATGTGTCAGTAGGGCCCACTTGCCTTAGCTGAGGACATAGAAAAGGAAGCATATTCGACTCTAGTTAAGTTGAATGCAGTTGCTGTATCTATTTAAAGATCATCTCAGATTAAAAAAAAAAAAGTCAATGAAAATGAGAGTGCCCTGAGACAGAATGGTTTCCACAAGTTTCTTTATAATTACAGTAATACTGACATTTATGTAGCCCACAAGACTGGACTTCTAACATTCCTATCATGTGAACAATGAGAGTATTACACAGGCATCAAAGAAGCAGGTTCAGGTAACTGATGAATGACATAATAAGGAAAATATACATAAAAACTGTCTTTTTTCATAAGGTTATAGCTGCAATCAAAGAATTCTAGAATTTCAGAGATGATGGGTACTTTAGCGATGGTTTAATCCAAGACTTTAAGAAAAAAGTTTCAGAGAAGTTGTGATATTCTGTCACATAATAAATTAGTAGCAGGAATAGAACAAAAACCTGACTTTCACTTTACCATTTCTTTGACAAACTGTAGAAAAATTGGAAGCCACTAATTGATTTCATGTAATAAAACTGTTCTGTTTCCTTTGTAGTTTTTTTTTTTTTTTTAAGTTAGGTTAAGTTTACCTTGTTTCTATGCTTATTCAAGGAGTACTGACTGAACAACAGAGAAAATTCCACAGCACAAGAACCAGAATAAACCTGTGCAATCACAGTCCATCTATTTCATCAAGAAATGAGGCCCAGTGAAGTTGTGGAACTTGCCATCGTAAAGAATGAGAAAATGTCTACACGTTCTGGATCCCTGTCTCCTTCTTCCAGCTTCTACTTTCTAATAAAGTGGAAAACACATCATGCTGTTTTCTAAGCATAAAAAATAAAATTAAAAGTTTAACTGATACTTAATTTCTTCATAAAGAAAGCAATCACATTTATGTCTACTTGGATTTGGATTTCTCAAATTATGTGTGTGAATGTTAGACATTAAACATGGTGTTCCTGTACCAGTAGATCACAACCCTTAGATAATGACAGAGAAATCCAGTTCTTCCACTCATACTCATTAATTAGGACAGCTACTGACTATCAAAAAGACTCAGAAATATGGTATAGATATACAATGAAGTATTATTTGCCTTAAAAGGGAAATAAATCCTGTCAAAATGCTACAACAAAGATGAACCTCAAGGACATTATGCTAAATGAAATAAACTGGTCACGAAAAGAAATGCTGTATGATTCCACTTATATGAGTTACCTAGAGTTGACAAATTCATAGAGATACAAAGTACAATGGTGGTTACCAGGGGCTCGGAAGAGGGAGGTATAAGGAGCTACTTTTTAAAGGATTTAGAGTTTCAATTTTGTAAGATGAAAAGAGTTATGGAGTTGGATGGTGGTGATGCTTGAAAAAAATTATGAATTATGAGTATATTCAATATCATTAAACTGTTCACTTGAAAATGGTTAAGATGGCAAATTTGGGGGTCAAATTGTAGCTCAGTGGTAGAGTGCTCGTCTTGCATGTGTGAGGCACTGGGTTTGATCCTCAGCACCACATAAAAATAAAAAAAAATAAAGGTATCATGTTCATCTACAACTAAAAACAATTAAAAAAAACTTTAAACAAAGATGGAAAATTTAATAGAAAAAAATCTAATTCTTTCTTATCATGGACGTAACTGTTCCTCCTCCACCCACTTAGCATCTTCTCTCTTCTCTATTCTCAAGTGTCTGTCCATGAGGGAAATAAGGACCATTATTATTTCCCTTCTCTCTCTCTCTCTCTCTCTCTCTCTCTCTCTCTCTCTCTCTCTCTCTCTGCAATAATTTCCCTATTGATTCAATCAAGAATGTGGGGGTTGGAATTAAGGACAGTATGACTTCTGATAAACTTTCACTCTGCAATATATCACTTTATTTTAAAGATCTCTTTACTTAATAAACTACAGAACAACAAGACAAAAAGCTTACAGATATGATGTGCGTATATTTTGGAATGTACCTGAAGATGAGCACGTTTAGATTCATCCTGGGTTTGGGTAACTAATTCTGATCCTATGCATCATCAAAGAGTCCTTTATTTATCCTCCTTGTTTTTCCTCCCCATGAGTGTATCTGCTGTTGAATCATGTCCATGCCATTCAGTGATTATATCACTACAATGAGGTCACTGGGGAGCAACTTACTCCTGTTTGCACTGTTCCCACCAGTCATGAGAAATTATAAGTAGTGATAACCAAAATTATATTAGAATAGTGCTAAATTTTCTTTGAAAGATGTAAAGCAGAGTAAAATGATAGCCACAAAGCTTAAATTTTTACTGATGTGGCTATCATTTCCAGATATTAATACAGGTACTACAAAAATAATGTTATTATTAATTTAATATACACTTGATAAATCTTAAGTGAAAGATTAGATCATTGGTAAAACAACTTGACACCTTGTACCAGTGGGTACTAACTAATCAAGAGATTACATAGTTCTTTGTTCCCACTAGAGAAATAAAACCAACCTGGAAACTTCATAATAAATGACCAATTTTGGTTCTGTAATATGATTCATTGTTGTCTCCTGAGTAAAAAGCCTAAATGGCCTTTGATACATTATATGATCCAAAATTCAATCATAGGTTGTTTAGCATTCATTATAAAAACTGAAAAACTGCCGAATGCACTGTAGATCATAGGTGTTAGACCTGTATTCAAATACCAGCTCTTACAATGTGACCTTGGACAAGTTAATTGAACTCCATATATCTCGGGCTTTATCACTTCTAAAATGGGTATAATAGAATTTAATTATAAGGATTTTTCAAGGAAAAAAATAAATTAAAATTTATAGAAAACTCTCATAGCAGCGCCTGGTAAATTGTGAATATTCAAATATTCTTTATTGTGACAGAAAACCAGTCTTACATTTACAATATATTATACAGTAAACTCAATAATGTCCGTTTGCTTTTGCTTTCTGTCTTACTAATCCACAATATGATATTAACAAATGATGATTTCTGAATCACCAAATTGTTGGCATTCTTTCATGCTTCCCTATGATCTTGATCATCCCTTTAAATTTTTAGGTATTCATTGGCTTCAAAAATTCCATCGCTCAGTATAAAAAGGTGAGGATGTTTAAATTTTCTAGTTGAATTTAAACATGAAACATAGAGTGCCCATGTCTGTGTGAGAGTGTATTTTCAGTGATAATGAAAGTGTTCAGATCTTCAAATCTTTAATGGAAAAACAACCCTCAGCCAAAAAAAAAAAAAAAACATAAATAATTTCTTAATGAAATCAATTATTGTGAATACACCTAAGATGGTCTTCAAAGAAATTTCATTGAATTCTATGTGATATTTCTAAGATGTTATTCTCTTCATATGCATGCTGAGGAACATTTATAGATTATAGATGATACTTTACCATCAAACATTTATTAAACCCTTTGTCCATAAAGATGATAGCATCTGGAAAAGCACCATTGTAAGACACTTCCAAAGCTAAAATGGAGCTGTTTTTTATTCTAAGCCTAATGTATTTTTAAATCAAACCACAGGGAAATACTTTTGTTTCTATTCAATCAAGACCTGCACACAGAGTTTATGGAATGACATAATATCCTTCCTGAAATCAGACCGGTATGTAGGACCAGTATCCTTCACACATAACCAGTTCCTGAACCTTTACAAACAAATCCCAATTTCCAAGGAAACAATATCATCAAATGTTGCTCACTAGAATACATATTGTTCCTCCTGGAAATATTACAATAAGATTTTTGCAATTACAAATTTCAACTTCCCCTCTAAAATTCAATATAAACTTATGTTCATTTATTGAAATGGAAACAGTAATTTTATAATGGCTCTAGAAAGTCCTGATAAAATCATATAGTACCAAAAGAATAATTAGTTTTATTAGTCCAGGAGGGGGTAGTTATTAACTGTTTGTGCATTTGTGTTTTAAATCGGCACCTTTCCATCCTTAACTTTCCATCCTATAAGGAGTATGTTTTGCTTTATTGGGGGGAATATTAAGTTTTAGAAATGCCCAAGCTTCAAGGTTGTTTTCTCCCCCCAAGAATTTAAAAAAATTTAAAAAATCTAGCAGCTTATAATCAATATTCTCTCCTCTTTGCCTGAGGAAGCTAATGCTTCTGTGTGCAGGTCACAGGATTTGTTCTGAAGTAAACAAACACATTTATTCTTTACCAGAAAAACAATATCAAAAGATCAGTGGCAACTCCTGACATAAACATACAAACAGGAAGAGAATATGATTCTAGTTGTCAGCCCAGTGGCTTTAAGAATAGATTTCTTACTTTCCCCTCTTAACTGAAGATGTTCTAAGAACTCTGGGCAGGGTGGACATTTAGTCCCCTGTCTTCTTCCTTAATTAAATAAACAAGTGTCCACGTTTTAAATGTGGCCAGTGTGAGGAACCCGCAGAAAGCTCCAAAAACAAACACTGAGTAAACCTTTCTCGTTTGTTCTGTAGACACACGTACGTTTTGGAATTTATGATTCACTGTCTCACGGTGAAGTTTTTTATGCACTTTATATTGAGTTATGTGGCAGCTAAGAGCTGTCACAGTTTGCTTAAAACTGCAGCTTAAAGTTATTTTTAAAAGTTAAGTGCAGCGTGGCATAGAAATCCATACATTGTAAAGTGAAAACAATAACTCAAAAAACTGGGTTAGCGTGAAACAGAGCCAACAGAAATCAGAATTAGCAACAGCCTTTCACTGCCGGCAACTCACCTTGTTGAATTTTAGTCACTAGCTGATGGCGTGCTAGAATCCGGCTCATCCTGTAAGGAGAGCGTCTTGTAGTCTGATCAAATCGCAAGAACATCTCCTGGCCCTCAGGTGTCATGGAATTTAGATAGTAGCAGCCTGAAGCTGGGGTCCTGGGCACCTGACTGAACATCTCGGCAGATTTTCTATTGCCACCTCAGTCTGCCTGTGGCTGTTTGCAACTGTCCCCAGCCTCGGTCTAAAGGCACCAAGCCCAGGAGAGCTCAACAGACCAAGCGATTTTTAAAAGAAAAAGGAGTGCCAAAAGCCACAACTCAGAATTCCAATCCCCGGGCCCTCACGTGACTTCCAGGATCCAATCAGAGGACGCGAGAAAACTGGAAACGTTCGCAGTCAGCCCCAAGCCCCGCAGAGAGGCAGGCAGTTCAAGCAGCTTGGATCCCCCACGCAGTGCTAAAAGAGAGTACAAGTATTTGACATGCCTCAGAGCTGACGAAGCACCCAAGCCCAGCACGCACTAGAAGAGTTAAAAGAGAAAAGAAAAAAAAAAAAAAACAGAAGCCAACAAGCTTTGGGCATAGGAAACCTTTCAGGATACAAAAGTTAAGAGAAAGTTTCTTGGCTTTATATAAATAATGCTGTTGCAGGCAGGTAAAAAAAAAAAAAAAGTAGAAGTGATAAATGTCTTAAGTAAGAAACAATTTCAGTAAGCACCCATAACAGAGTATAAACTACCAACCTTCATTACAAGGAAATAAATAAAGATTTTTTTCAATGAAAAACAAGCTTTCTACTCTGGCTTTAAGGAATAAATATGCAAGATTTCTGCCCTTCAAGGATGGGACCTGTAGGGCTCTTACAGATAAGACTCAAAAAAGCAAACTATGCAAAGATTATTTATTAAAAGTCCATACATTCTCCTTTACTTTTTCTATTTACCCAATTTTTAATCACCAAGAAGCAAAATATAATGAGGAGTACCTATCACATTTACAACACTGCTAAGAATCACTACACAGTGTGCAAAATACTGCAAATATGACTACTGCCAACCTACTGTACTGTAGATGGACAGAGATGTTATGCAAAAGCTTATAATACAAGGCCACATGTGAGAGGTGATTTTAAAAGACAAACACAATGCCAGGTGAGCAATATTATTTCTGACTGGGATGATGATTACCAAGCCAGGCACAGAAGAAAATTGTGTGTGTGTGTGTGTGTGTGTGTGTGTGTGTGTGTGTGTAATGAAGGTTGGGGAGGGCTTTGCAGAATGGACTATGTCCACATTGTGTGCAGGCTGGGAATCAGAGTGCATGTTTAAGGAAACTGCTAGTAATTCAATTTGGTCATATCCAAGTATCCATGTGGGATAAATTAGAATGCCCTCACCCCATTTTTCCTCTTTACAATTGTTTGATGTAAAGAGAAAAAAGTCCATGGAAAACCTGTTATCAAATTCTGAGCCTGGGTGGAAGAATAAACTTCTTTAATAAAGAAGTATATGGCCAGGTTGTTTTACATTTGGCTGACTCAACCTGAAACATGGCATAATAATGAGAAATTCTCAATTAAAAGTGTAGCACGACTTTGATTAGGACCTCAATTCTTGTTACTGTGGCTCTCTGGTAGCGGTTAGCTTTAACACCTTTCCTGGCTGGAATTTTTGATATCCTGATACTAGAACTTACACTGTCATGGCAATTGTGAACCTTTTCTGATTTACATAAGAGGAGGCAAATGTTAGTTTTCAGGTTGGCATCATATTAGAAAAAGAAAGATAGATCTCACTGGATCATACTGTGCACTTTCCATTCTTTCTTAGGATTTGATCAAAGTTTTTTTTTTTTTTTTTTTTTTTTTTTTTTTTTTTTTTTTGTTCCCTAGCATCCCTTTTAGAAAGGTGAGAGGGATCTAGTGAGTGGTAGGGCAAAAGCATGGACATGAATAGTAGAAAGGTTTAGTACAATATTGCAATATTAGATGCCTGGAAAGTCCATTAGCTAAGTTCATAGAGTCAGCACTGCCTGCCATCTGATCAAGGTGCTTCTATTGTCTGCCACTTCGTGAATATACTTCTGGTTTGGTAGACCAACACTGAGGGCATCCTTGTCATAAACCTTTCATCAAGCCAGAAACTTGCCAGTTATTGCCTTTTCACTAGGTAGGAGAGAATGGAAGAAGGGTGGACAGTGAAGGAAGAGAAGGACATGGAATTTGGGGACTTCTGACATGTTTCAGGAAGCTAAGCAAAGGAGAGTAAAAGGCAGGAAATAATATGTAGTCATTTTATAGTTGTGAATACACTTAAAGATTGGCTATTCTCAATGACAATCTTGCAATTCATTGCTTTCTTGGCTGCATTTTAAAAAGTAATCAAATTATGTGATGTGTATGTATGAATATACCACAATAAAACATCCTATTCTGTATAATTATTATGCACCAATAAAAATTTTTTAATTGAGTTGAATGCAACATAAAAAATAAATAGAATGATTCTTCCTGAGAAACACTTTGTTTGCATAATAATGAATATGACAAAGTCCTAGGGTGTTTCTGATGTTTTCTTGTTCTGAAAACATCAAGATCATAAATATGTATACTTTGACATGTAAACAGATGAAATAATATTTCATAGATTGACACAAACTGAATTTAAATTAGAGAAAAAAAGGAATTTTATTCCCTGATTAAAAGAAAGAAAATGAGAATAAGCCTAATTTTTCAAAATTAAAAAGAAAAAGCAAAATGTTTTAACAAGAGGATCAAGGAAGAATTATGTATTGAGAACTCTGTCTCCTCATGTCATATATAAGGTCCCAAGTCTTATTTTATGGTTCAATTAGCATCTACAAATTCATGTGACTGCTCATCATGTTTTTGCCATTTTATATTTCCCAAGTAGTATATTTAAAGTAGATAGGTAATATTATTTTCTTATTAGCATTACTTTACGCTAATGTCTTTCCATTGCAATGAAACCTGTATTTTTGTGTGTGTGTGTGGTCCTGGGTGTTGTATATGTGAAGCAAGCACTCTACTAATTGAGCTAAATCCTAACCCAATCTGTACTCTTTTAATGAATTGTGTGTGTGTGTGTGTGTGTGTGTGTGTGTGTGTGTGTTAAATCATTTAGTACCAGTGGAAGAAAAATTACTACTGGGGTGGGAGTTCTATTCTACTAGAAGCAAAAAGTTGCTGATTACCTCTCTGGGTCTGTCCTCTCCACATATCACAGAATAATTTTACTCAGCACTGCCAACTGAGGTCCTAAGGAAACAGAGAGAGGAAGAGAGTGCCCAAAATATGAGCGAATCTTCCAAGAGTGATGCTTTCTCTTTCTTTGTAATTCCCTTAAAAATGAAAGAAATGGATGGTGTTAATTTCTAGTTTTCACCTTCCCTAATTTGATTATTGAGAGCGATTTTTACTATTTCAGACACAATAAACAAATGAATATTAGGAAACAAAGAGAACAAAAAAGGACAAGGGGTGGAAAAAAGTACAGAAAGGAGGTAACAATGTTGAGTACCTTCTGGCCTTATGCTATTTACATTTCATGTATTTAATTAATCTCCACAACAACTCTCGAAAGTACCCTATTTTATGGAAAAGAAAAGTAAGATACACAGAGGTGAAGCAATGATCCAGTTTATATAGCAAGTGAATATACAGCCTGTGTTGTCTCCAAGCTGATAAAATTTTGACCATTTCCACTATCACATAAGAGAGAGTTGGAAGGTAAATTGTGGCACTGAAAAAGTGCTGAAGAAATTAGATAGGGAAGAAAATTTTGGGAGAATAGATTAAGGATCATCTTAATCCTATTTAGTTGCATGTGATCCTGGAATGCCTAACTGGAAATATGAGTTTGTGATGGCCAAAATACCATGGTGACTGAGTTTTGAGTGTTTTAAGGTAAGAAGAACAGAGCCCACAGCCCTTGAATAATCAGTGACAGCCCCTAAGGAAGAATCCAAAGCTAAGAACTAGAGACTCCATTCTAAAATGAAGCAGGAGCATGCACACCCACAGGCCTGATCCCTGTCCTCTTTGACAACTCTTCTTTTGCAGAGTAGGTTCTTTGTCCTCTGTTTTTGCACATCCTCAAGGCTAGCTCTACCCATGTCTTGCCTTTTCCATGGCATTCAGTCTCAAAGCAAATACTCTAAATACAATCAAAACTCTGATATTTGATCTCTTAATAAAACTTTAAGTATTTAAAATGTTCCAATCTTATGATAGATGATCCAAGATTAGCGCTCAGTGGAATCTTGTATAAACATGGCAAAAAGCTAGGAGCGCTTTTACAGAAGCCAGGAATGGCTCACTACTCTTTCATCTGTCTGCATCTCCTTCTACTCCTTCACACACATTCCAGCCTCCTCAACAGTCAGTCTGTGTGGAGGGAGCCAAGGTAGTGCTGCCAAGTAGGAAAATGTTTGAGATACAAGTGGCAGGCAGAAAAATGCAGAACAGATTTGGAAGGCTACTTTTGAAATTACACAAACCCAAGGGATGTGGGTTGATGTCAAAGCCTTTCTGTGGACTTTGAGGCTCAGTTTGGGAGGATTTCTAATAGTTGTGATATGTACGCCTAACTCTGTGCAAAAGAACCTTCTTAACTTGCATGTACTACGAGCCCAACGTAGGTGAGACAATGATACCAACACTTGCAGCTGTGACCAGGTCCATCTTGATAGGGTTCTGACTAGATCTTCTTCTGATCAGCTCCCCAGTTTTAGACCATGGCTTCCATTTGGAGTCTAGATCTTGTTTCAATATCAGCCCTCTCCACTGTCTTTGGTTAACCTCCCCTTCCTGTCCTTTGTATATGAGCCTCCTAGAACTTATACTCTGCCCTCATACCATCCCCTGGGGACCCAGCTATCAATTCAGCTGATATGTTCAGTGATCTGGCCTGGCCTGTTCTGGTACCATGGCCTATACCCAACCATTCCAGCCAAATCAAAATTCTTCAACTCTTCTCAGTTGTTTCACAAGTTTGGAATTGTGTGATTCTCTATTCTTCTATCCATGAGACTCAGTTAAATCCTATTGCCTTTGAAAACATTTTCATGACCGATACAAATTTCTTTATTATTTGTTCCCTGCATATTAACACCTATAAACAATCACTACACAACACACTAATTAGATTAGACTCTTATATGCTCATATGGACTCTATTTGTTCATTACATTTATTATGGGAATACAGTTTTTACATCTTAAATTTAGAAAGGATATAAAACAACTTCTAATATAACCAATCAACTACTATTGGAGTTCCCCTGTGAGTGCAGTTAATTTTCTACCTTCTTATGCAGAGTGTATTATCTCACAGAGAACCTAAAGCTGTTGGAGAAAGTTCTTTCTTATAATGTCCATCCACGGCCTCTAATTCTGCCATTTGGAATGAGACAGGACTGTCCTTTGGATGTATGAAGAAGATCAATATGTCTTTTACAAGGATCTTTTTTTGTAATCTAGACATTCCTTTTAATCAAACCACACAACTTCTAACTATTCCTCAAGCAGATTGCTCTCTTTTGGATCTATTCCAGTTTGCAAATAGTCCTTTGAAAATATGGCACCTATGCTAAGTTTAGAGGTCCAGACATGGCCAAGCATGGTAATATACAGTACAGTGTGTGCATACTTCCTGCATTCAGGGTTTTTTACTCTTGAAGATTCAGTTTGGGATTATGGTAGGTTTATTTTAAATTTTATATTTACTTATTAAAGAATTCAACATTGGATGAAAGCCTGCACAGCACTTCAGTGTGTATGAAAGATACAATGGTAATAGAATGTGGCCTCTCCCCTCAAGAGATTATTTGTCAGGGAAGACAGAAAAGGACCTCAACACTACACCAGTATTAAGTGATGTGTGGGAGGCAATCTCTGTCTTACAGTTGACCTAAATGGTTAAGCTGTGTGGTGTTTATGTATTTTCATAGTATCTGATGTTAAATAAATATTCTCTATTCTGTATTTAACAAATAACTTTTGAACTCAAGAACAGTTCTTTAAACTTACAGGAATTATTGAGATATTTTAAATTCCTGATTTTCTCCCCCCCAGAAATTTATTTTTACCTTATTCATTTTGATGACTAACAAAAATGCTTATTGTATAAAAAGTGAAAAATAAACAACTGAGTAAATTTGGGTAAAGGTAAAATAAAGGTAGGAAAAGGATAAAATCCAAGGGTGAAATCAGTTTATAGAAATACAAGCCACACAACCCTGCACATTTGTTGGAGATACGTGAAAATGTGGTTTAAGATTCCTCTGAGACAAAGTAAAAAAGAAATAAGACCTATTACAAAATTCAGTATATCCATAAGATGAAAATAGATCATGGATTCAAACTAAACATGTCACCAGGTATTGTAACCCAGGGAAGATTTTCCTGGGTCTTCATAAAGAATCAGCATCCTTAGAGATATTGGATATGATAATTAAACATAACTGTATCCTTCAATAATAGTATATATAACAAAGCATTATTTAGGAAAAATAGTTTCTATGAGAGCCTCCAAAAATATGATATACATGTGCTATTCTTTTTTTTTAAGATAGCCTTGACATGTTCTGGCGCCCTTTTTTAAATTTATATGTATGAAGATATTAATTGGTGTGAATATACTAAGTATACAATCAGAGATATGAAAAATTGTGCTCTGTATGTGTAATAAGAATTATAATGCATTCCGCTGTCAAATATGCTATTCTTTATGATATTTTAAACCATGTGTTGGACATCATCATCACTTCTCTGCTTACCACATTGCTTACTTAGACTACCAGAACCTAAACAATCAGGTCCCTTCTTACCACTCCCTGTTTTTCACAGTCTCCTCTCTTGCCTCCTTCACTTTCAGACTTCTCACTGTATGTGCTACTCTTCAGCCTGGAATGCTCTCTCTGGAACCCTTTGGAACACTGGCTCTTCAGCTTTCCACATCAGCCTTAATGATCTATTCTCAGGCGGGCCATTCCTGTTCACTTCACCTAAGTGGAAGCAGCATACCATTTATTGCACTTTAGCACTTTTCCAAGTTTGTAATTGCATATGTATTTGATCATTGATCTATGTGTTACTTAGTTGTTGCTTAGACTGTATCTGTTTCATTCAGTTTATACTCAGTGTCTACCCACAAGGTCTGGCACATAGTAAGAAATCAATAATAACTGGTTGAATAAATAATTCAGTGAAGGATTATATGAATTTTTCCAAAGATAAAGCTTAGACTCTCTAGAGTAGTAGATGCAAACATTTTAGGCATTATAAATGTTGTAGTTCATACAATAACTTGGATTGGATAAGGATTGCATGACAGATCATTCAAGGTTTTATCTTCCAGAAAGAGCCTTGAATACACATAGTTTGCTTTGTTGCTTAGTACCAAAAGTATATGCTTTGTCCATCAAACAGAGGAGAGTCTAAATTCTATTGCAAAAACTAAGAAACCTAGAAAAATAAGCAACTTCTTGCTTCACAAAGAGGGGTTAAAAATATATTTTAAAAATGTAGTTATCTGTCTTATCTTTGCATCTGCCTCAAATTTTATAAGCATGTTGCTTATAAAATTGAACCTCAATGGGCCAGTTACAGAGGCCTTCAACTAACCTTTACAGATGCTCCTTCTGAGAGACTTTAATCCACTGATCTATGCTCTGTAGAACCACTATCCAAACTGATACAGTTCTCTAAGATACCTTGTTTTCTAGTCTGTATGCTTCCATAGCAATATCATGGCATAATCTCCCAAGGTGATCACACTTTGTATTTATGGCCTTCTTGGAACTGATCAGACTTGCTATATTACCAAAACAGGAAGCTACATTTATTTAGCTTCTTTTGTTCTTTGTAAAGCCACATTACATTTGGGTTATCAATCAGTCACCTCTGTTTCTTCATGCTCATATGTATTTCTTCAATGATTCTTTCAATAATTTGGAGATTTTAATTAATTTACTGTCCAGTATTTTCTAGAACCTACTAACTTTTTGCCCCAATTAAAAATAAAGCAAATGTTCATTGTTTTAAAAGGATTGGTTAGAATACTAGAAGGGATTTTTTAATTTCTTAGGTGAAATTTGCCTTCACTTAGAGACTTCTCCTCTTTTAGGTCAGATAGAATTCTATAAATTCTTTCCCCATCTTTTTTATTGAGGTGTGGGGGTGGGTGCCAGGGATTAAACTCAGGGCACTTAACCATTAAGTTACATACCCAGCCCTATTCTGTATTTTATTTAGGGTCTCACTGAGTTGCTTAGTGCCTCACTTTTTGCTGAGGCTAGCTTTGAACTTACTATCTTCCTGCCTCAGCCTCCTGAGCTGCTGGGATTACAAGTGTGCACCACCTCACTCAGCCTCCTTCCCCATATTGAGCAACAATTAATATATTTTCTTATTGTTGAACCATAGTTTAAATATAAAATTGAAGTTTTCTCATTAAGCAAATCCTATGATAAATCTTTTGAAAAATATATTATTTATTCTCTACATTATCTGTTTTGAAAATGTTTGGGACTGCATAATAAAATGTACTTCATTAGCAAGATTATATGCTGACCTCTTCCCTTGAATCTTACATTTTTATATCTAATTCCTTTCTATCTGAATCCACATAGAATTTGGGCATTTAGTAAAGTTTGGAAATATCCATGGCTCACAAATAGTGGAAGAATAAGGGTGCAGGATTAATAATGCAATTTATGTTTTATATACTTAAACCATAAATGCCTTTTTGAGTAAATACAGCTCAGTAGAACACAATAGGATTTTTTCCTCCTTATTCCTGCTAGAAGGCTATCTATCAACCTGTACCTCAAAGAATGGAAATTGGTAGAAAGAACAAAAACGTTAAATAATATTCCATAAAAAGAGTAAGACTAAGAATTTGCAAGGAGAACAAAATGTTCCTCTAGAGGTTTAGATTTAGGTTTCAACAGAACTCTGGGGTGATTAGGAATATAAATTTTAGGACTTCAAGCTGAGCAGCAAAGGGGCTTCCTCTTTTAAGTTGAGAGGAATAATGTAACTAAAGGTGATTATGGTGTGATGAAAATATATTTGTTAGCATCTTGCTTGACATAATAGAAACAACACCACTAACTCACCTCTCATGTTATTTGTATCTTTTCTCTTACCCTTTCTTATTCAAGAATTTTGAAACCCTAATTTAAAGGCCTTTAGGCCTTTAACCCTTTAGGCCTTTAACCCTAATTTTTTAGGCCTAAAAATTCAATTTGGAAGGCTGTACCCACCGAAGACTCCTCTTGATTCATCCTTCCTTTCCCCACCAAGAGCTCTATATCTAGGAGATATGTAGCTAAATTGAGGAGATATTGATGGTTATTTCCTATAAATAATATTTCAGGAGAAGGACTGTGATGAATAATGGCAAATAACTCAAGAAGGAAAGTAAATCTAGGGATCATAGGCTTGAGTGGAAGAAAGGGTGGTCTTCAGGGAAGGATCAGAGTTACAGCCAATGTGGGAAGTTTTCCTATACCTACTCTCTATTGGTACTCTGGAATTGTGGAACAAACTAAATTTTATCTAATCTTCTTTTCAAAATCAGTACAGTTTTACTTTTGGACAAAGCATGTTTCTAAACTTAGACCCATAGCTTTCCTTGAAGGTTGCTCATTGTAGTGCTTCTTTGAATTAAGGGAAGAAATGGTTATTCCTTGGTTGTTGTGCTTTTTAAAAAATATTTACTTGACAAATAAAACTTATTTATATTTAAGGCATACAACATGATGACTTGATACATGTATATACCATATACTGATTAGCACAAATTAATTCACGCACCACCACCCATAGTTGTCATTGTTTAGTGTGGTGGTTGCAGGATGAGAACACTTAAAATATGCTCTTTTATCAATTTCAAGTAAACAAAACAGTATCATTTGCTATAGTCACTAAGCTATACATTAGATCAGTAGAATTTATTCATCTTACATATCTTTAACCTACATGTCTCCCCATGCTATCCTTTCCCCTAGTCTATAAGCCCTGGCAGACATCATTCTTACTTCCTGCTTCTGAGTTTGACTCTTTTTTAGATTCCATGTGTAATTGAGATCATGTGGTATTTGTCTCTCTACATCTGGCTTATTTCACTTCGGATAATGTCCTCCAGGTTCATCCATTGTTGTGCCTGTTTTGTACAGTCTTTCTAAGGGAGCTCTTTTTTATTAGAAAATATATATGTGTATATAATTATGTAGAGACTCTCCTGAGATTTCTTATATCATCAGAGCTTGATGATTATGAAAGCACGCAGTGGCCTCTGGCCAACCTCCACAAGCATGACCATAATCACACTATGTCTTATAGTTCAGACCTGTTTAAACAGACCAAGTGTAGCACAGATCGCCAGGCGTGGTTACCTTCTCCTTACCCTGCTCCACCAAGATGACTCAACCCTAATCAATCATAGGAGAATGCTTACCGAATATCAAAAACATGTTCACTGCACAGGATAGAACATACCAAGAGATACTCTTGGTTTACAACAAACTTAAAATATTCTCTTTAGTTCCCTGATGTTGGGGGTTTCAAGTGATGTCCTTGACCTTGCCTTGTTGTCAATATGAATGGCCCAGGATTCCATTAATCAATCAGTGTATGTAAAAAAAAAAAATGCAGGGGCTAGGGTTGTGGTTCAGTGGTAGAGTGCTTGCCTCACATGTGTAAGGCACTGAGTTTGATCCTCAGCACCACACAAAATAAATAAATAAATAAAGGTACTGATTCATCTACAACTAAAAACAATTAAAAACTAAATGTAAAATGATGTGGTATATTCAATGACTGTAAATATTTAGAAGTTAAAAAAATACAGAGTAAAAAAGTTTAAGACAATTATAACCATTTTTAGGATGGTGGAAAAGTGGGCAATGTTTCTTAGATTTACATTTTTCAAATATTCTACTGTGTGACTAGTTAATTCTTTATATAACGAGGGGGCCTAGGCTAACCAGCAATTCACATTAGGAGATATAGAGAAGGAGCCTCAGCCTTAGCATATTTCCAGCTGCCTGTGTGCATCACAGTTGGGTGACAGAGAGACAAGGAAATCTGCTCAAAGATCATAGACACTGTCTTGCATGGCTTGGATTCTTTTAGTGCTTAACACAGTTAGGCAAAACTTCAGCTTTCAAAATAATTACATTTAAGAAAGAGAAAATGAAAGGGTTTATTGATGCCTTTTTCAAAATGTCTCTTACATCCATTCCTTCTTGCATTTTTGCCTCCATCCCATAGGGGCTAGCTATCCTGGCTAGAGAATTCCAATAGTCCTGCTTGATCCTCTGTGTCTAGTCTTACCTCTTCCCTCATCTATACTGGGCACCATAGAATGTTGAGCTTCTCAGAATGCCACTTTGATCATGTCACCTTTGAGCATGTTACTCTCCTGTTGCAAAACACCAAATAATGCCTTTACCATTTTACTGTTTAAATTAGTTTAATCTCTTTCCCTTTCTATAGAACAGTTCATATGTATTTATATGGATATGAACTGTGTATCTGGTATATACTCACGTGTATAAAGAGACCAAAAATGTGTGATTGTTAGTTCCTTTTACACTCCTATATCAACTAATCAAAATCTAGACCAAGAAAAAAAAAGGTAGCTGAAAAAGAATTTTGCATGACTTCTTGTTTCTGTTTTTTGCTTTTTTGGCTGATTTTTTGTTGACTTAATTTAATGCTTGACTAAATTAATCCAACTGCCTGGTTGTTTTGATCCAGAGAAATGGAGCCTCGTTGTAATTTCCCCACAGCTTAATTTCTTTTTCTAGGTTTTTCCTGTAATAGACAGAAGAATGACTGCTTGGTTTTTAAATTTACATTTCAAAGAATTAAGGAAATTGGGGTGGAGATGTGGAGACAGAATTTTTCATTGATGTATAATATTTTTACATATCTCTATAGAGTACAGTCTGATAATTTGTACGTCACTTCTTGAATGCTGCCTGATGGTAAAGGTTCAATGAATACAGCAAGAACCATCAACTGCATAGACCCAATATCTAGATATAGAGATCAGAAAATTATCTTTGAAACTATTCCTTGTTTTCAAACTTGGGAGAGATACCACATAACATCCTTCCAATTATTTCCTAAGAATGGATATTTATGTCAGCTTCACAAGTACACAGAGGCAATTTCAAGTTCTAATCTCACAACAATGAGCAAAATCCATTTACATAGCATTTTGGTGGTACTAGGAATCATTTAGACAAAGTAGTCTAAACATTTTTTATCCAAATACTTCCAAGCACTAATGTACTTCAAATTCCAATTTTAAAAGGAACTATTAAAGACATTATCCTTTTCTCAAGAGTAGAGGAAGAGAAAGTGACTTGAAAGTGAAAAAGCAAAATGAACAAAACTTGGCTCATAACTTCACAAACTGGGACCTAGAGGTCCTTTGTGGTTAAGTCATTCTGTGGTTTTGGTGAGTTCTGCACAGAGGCAATTGCCCCATCCCATACTTTTAGCACCTGCTTTAAGGAAGTAGGCAAATGGGCCCAGGCATTTGGAATCACTTTAATTTAACAACTATAACTATTTTACTAAGTGCCTACTCTGTGCCAGGCAAGGTTCTTGGTGCTAGGAATATTCCAATGAATAAAATAGACATGATTTCTGTCATAATGAAGCTTGTGTTCTAACCAATGAACATAAAGCATGGGTGTTGCTAATCATGTGTGACCTGCAGTCCACTGGAATCATGAGATTGCATGCAAAATGATGAGCATATGTTCACTTTCCTAGAGCACAGGCCTTTGGATTTCATGAGACCTTCAAAGGATGCCATTACCCTCCAAGTATTTTTAAATGGCTCTAAAATAAAGGTCTAAAACACCTAGAACTGTGCACTCAGAGTCAAGTCAACATGTATTCAAAGTTAGGCTCTGCTTGGTATTTACTATATAAACTTGGACAAATAAAGTAAGTTCATTTTTCTGCAACTCAGTTTTCTTATCTATAAAATTGAGGTCAGTCTCATAAAACTATCATGAAGGCTTAGTTAGATTATGTAAATGAAACACCTGGAATACGGTAAGATAGTTCTCCCCTCCCCTTCTCACTTGCAATATGCATGAGAACTTTGACTCAAGTTCAAAGTATAAAGGTAGAAAGGGCTACTTTCAATATTGGAAGGTCCTAATCCTTAGAAATTTTCAATTTTAGAGTCAACCAGATGGGAAATGTTATACATTGGTGGGGAGGTCCCTTGGAAAGAGCTTATGATTCTGAGAAGTGACCAATTGTATGTATACTCAACATGTGGATACCAAGATAGCATTTTATGAACACAGCATATAGCCAATCCTTGTTCTGTGATTCCTTGAGTGGGACAAATGCTGATTTACCTATTTTAAAGCTATATAATTATAGTTGGTGCAATTCTCTTTATTTAACTCAAAAAGACAGTAGTACCTCTTTGACCTCTTTCATCCCTGAATTGTGATATTTTGGCATGATGACTATTTGATTAATACCTGTCTGTTTACTCTGCATGTGAGAAACAAAGTGATTTGCACAAGGGTATGTGACTACAGTGTGAGGATAAAGTATAGAGACCTAGAACTCTGATGTATGCTTTATCCCTCTTCTTTCCCACCACATCTTCTCTCCTTTTTCTCCTCTCTGGATTTGACTTTATCTTACTTTAAGATATCAAATATGTTCTGTACATTTGTATGTTCTCAGTTTTTTAGAAGAGGACTAACCAATGAAAACTCAATGCTGTATCATATCTCAAAAACACTTCCAATGAAGTTCTTCTACTGGGAATTTCTACCTTGAGTTTCTTTGTTCATAGAAAACCTGGATTCATCTATTAATTGTTAAATTATTCTAAGAATTATAGGCCTACCTTCACATTGGCCCTAAAGGCACAAAGCATGCTCAGGAAGACTCTCATGTAGTGATTGGAGTAAAATTGAGGGAGGAAAGAATGACACAAGGAACAAGGTAACATTAAGGCAAAGGGAAGTCACAGTGCCGTCCTGATGATAATGGAGGTTAGAAAAAAGACACAAATACACACCTACTGGAGGAAGAGTGGAAAGAAAAATAAGGATAACACCAACAACATAGGCATGACAGTATCTTCCATGTGACTGATACTGGACAGAGAAACTCTAATAAAAGTGAAGAATTAATTATAGTATTTTCTTTTTTTTTAAAGAGAGAGAGAGAGAGAGAGAGAGAGAGAGAGAGAGAGAGAGAGAGAATTTTTAAATATTTATTTCCTTTAGTTTTTGGCAGACACAACACCTTTGTTTGTATGTGGTACTGAGGATTGAACCCGGGCCGCCCGCATGCCAGGTGAGCGCGCTACTGATTGAGCCACATACCCAACCCCAACTATAATATTTTCTAAATGTAAATAAGTGAAGAATTAGGGCTCCTTTACCCTCCTGATTAGAGTACAGAAGTAATGAGAGCTCACATTTTTTGAACACATGTGTCAGGAACCATTTCAAGTAGTCTACATAAGCATCTCACCTATTTCTCAAAACAACTCTTTGCACTAACTACTATTTTATCCCCATTTTGCTCATGAGGAAACTACCTTCTTGTCTTCCTGCTCCAGATGTTCACATTTATAGTTGTTAGGTTCATTTCCTGTAGTTGTGATTTATTATTCCTTTTACAGATAGTTCTAATATATTACTTTAAAACATTGGGAGAGTTAAGAGCTTTGTAATGTTTTGAATAACTAATAATAAAAATAAATAAATAAATAAAACATTGGGAGATTCCCCTCACTGATTAAAGAATAAAGTTCAAATTCTACAGTTTGGCATTAAAGGCCCATTAGGGGGAACTCACTTGTTGCCCTAAAAACCATTGAAATTGTTCAAGGTTTGAAGGAAAGGGATTCCTCTTCTCCCTATTGCCCATTAAACTCTCTTTTCATTCCTTCAATTTCTTCTCATTTTTCAAGACCTGACTCAGCGTTCTCCTCTATGGGAAAGCTTCTTCCTCTTCCACCTCCTCTTTCCTTTGCATTCCCATGAGACCTCTGCCACAGTCATGGGTCACTTTATTCTCTGCTGCTTTGTTTCATCTCTTACTGCTCTTGTATTAAAAAGTTCTTGAAACCCACAATGTGCTGTGCACATCTTTGAGCCTCCCTCTTTCATCCTCGTGCCTCCACAGAGAGGCAGTGTGAAACAGCAGACAGAGCAAAGCCTGGGAACCAGGGAGACTCAGATTAAAATCTTCACTCTTTCTATTGGCTGGGTGACCCTAGACTTCAACCATATCTCTCTCATTATCAATGTCCTCATCTAAAAAATAAATAATGATTCATCTTGCATTATATAGAGTCTTTGACACAGAGTAGGACTTGATAAATAATTAGAAAATTTGATTGACATATGGTGCCATAACTACTGGGCAGATTACTAAAAGCCTGATTCCACACAAAGTATATTCTACTATGTACTGGAATTTAAATATGACCAATTCTGGCACTTATACAGGGGGAATGTAGAGAATATATTGTATGCCAGGGACATCCAGGGGAGACCAATAAGTATATTACTTTATCCTGAAGTGGCAAAAAAATAAAAAGCACTGTGCACCAATGATAAGAAGAAATTCTAATAGATTTTGTAGTTAAATCATCATGTAGTTGATATCTGATGAGAAAGTGTTCACACTAGAACCCAGAAGGCTTACCTAGGACACTAGTGCAACAGGACGCCTTAAAAGACTTCGAATCCTAAGTGAGGTCAACAACCAGTGGCACAGCATCATCTGAAAACTTGTGAAATCTCAGGTCTGGTCCCAGGCCTGCTCATTCAGAACCTACATATTTTTACAAGATTTGCAGGTAACAATAATGTTTGAGGAGTGATGTTCTAACATAATCACTTTTCATCAACAAGAAAGATGAATTCATGGACATTCTCAGGTTGTGAAATCTGCTAACTGCAGACAGGCCAAGGGTCAATAATTTTGAGGTTTTTAAATCTTTCTACTGAGCCAGGGATATCTTACATGGTTAGGTAAATATTTATGCATTGTTTTGATGTTCCTATATTCCATACTTTACATGTGATTCGTCATTAAGGTTATTTTTCTTAAAGATTTTATTGATCTAGATAGCCTTTCATTCTGAAAAAGATCTGAAATCTATTTTCAGGTACCAAAATAGCTTAAAATTTTCTAGTAGACATGTGTTTTCATGCTCAACACTAATTTCATATATTTAAATTCTAAAGTTCTCCCCTTTTAAATCTTAAAAAGAAATAAATCTTAAAAAGAAACATTTACCAATATTCCACATGATAAAATATTTCAGCTTTAAAATACTTATTTTCCATGTAGACATAAAGATAAGAATTCTGTATAATTTTTAAATTGCACATCTCTGAATGAAGGAATTCTATAACTCTCAAGTATTAGTTTAAAAACAACGGTAAATGTCCTCCCTGACATCTACACCTGTTGAAATTCTACTTTCCCCTTTAAAATCCACCCAAAATATTATTAATATTTGCACATTTTATTATAAGAATTATAAATTATATTATATATCATAAATAATCTAGAGATGCTTTAAAGTGTACAGGAAGATATGCATAGGTTATATGCAAATATTGTGCCATTTTATAAAGGGCTTAAGCATCTATGTTCTTTAGTATCAGGGAGGAGGTCCTGGAACCAATCTCCTATGGATACTAACAATTGAAGGACACAGATCATCTCTGTGTGGGATGGACAAACAAGTATAAATAATTATAATAGCCTCTAGTAAGTGTTATGATATATTACAGGACAGGGTTTTAGGGAAACTTGCAGGCAGGCCTCATCATTCTTGTGGGGGATCAGAAGAAGGGTAACTGGGAAGGACTTCTATCCATTTTAAAGATTGTCATGCATTGTCTCCATCTGCAGCTTGAAGGTAGACCCAGGAACTAGTAAAGTCTAGTTTTATGTTAATCCTTCTGTGCTTATACTAGACCTCTCACATTGAGGAGCACACATAAAATATGGATCTTCTTAGTCATAAACCCATCACATGTTGTTCATTTATAATCAATATTTTAAACAATTACTGGTAAAAGAGCAATTGTGGTATTTCCTTACTAATCAATTTTTGTCAAAGGGATGGCTATTTACAAAAATTTTACGGGCAGAATTCCATTGTTTTACTTTGTCATTGGATTATGTGGCCCTCAACACAAAGGCACTATATTTGGAGAGACAATAGCCCTCACCAAATGGAGCACCCTCTCCAAAAGAAGCTCCCTCTCATGGGGAGCTTTACAGTAGCATTTGCTTCGGGAGACGTGGCAAGAATCACCATAGAGTCTCTCTGGAGGAAGAGCAGTTAAATCACAGCCACCTCACAGCCACTTCCTTTGACTATATTTTTTTTCTAAATAAAATGTTCCTGCAGATAAATGATACACAGTTCAGGGTGAAAATAGAACAGAACACGATATTGGAATCAGAAATGAACACAAGAATCGGTTTGTAGTATTTTTTAAAGTGGCGACATGCATCTGTCAATATGCATAATGGCCTTTCTTGAAAGATTTAAGCTTGAAACTCTACTAATGACTTATTTTTTTTCTATTTTTCAATCAAATATCTTGGCAAAACATGATTGGTCTCATGGGAACACCCATTTCCTTCCATATGGGGCCTTATTGTGCCCCCAGTAAGTGCGCTGTGAGCCTTTTTCCAGCTCTGAGGTAGGCAAAGTCCCAGATGACCTGTGGGTCACTTTGCTTCTTACCAGGCTCTTTCATAAAGTAATTAATCTGTGATTTTCCAACCAGCAGTTTTCTGTAGACTTAATACTGATCTCAGATGAGCAATTTAGATTTAATGAGAAACACTGAATGCATATAAGGCATGATACTGAAGTCCAAGAAGCAAATACATTTTCTTAATATAAAAGGTCTAACTGGACAGTTTTTAAAAAATTTTTAGTTGTGAATGGACACAATATCTTTAGTTTTATATATTTATTTTATATGGTGTTGAGGATCTAACCTAGTGCTTCACACATGCCAGGCAAATGCTCTACCACTGAGCCACAACCCCAGCTCCTCTAACTGGATAGTTTTGATAAAGAAAAATCTAATGCTACAATGAATTGAAACCCTGCCTCCTCCAGGATACCTGCTTGGATGATGCATTCACTCTTCCTTTTCTGAACTCTTGATGAGCCTGAAATGAAATCGGAGAATTGTATGTTCAAGAGATGCATTGGGGCCCAGAGACTGATGGAGGTAAGGAATTTCGAGTCTTCAGGTGAGAGTGAAAATTGAAGTTGTGAATTAGTTTAAGGAGACACCTATCCAAACACTATTGCAGGATGTAGGTCAAGGTCAAAAGAAGGTGGAGAGAAGCTTGTGTAACATCTACATTTACAATGCCCAGGGTGGGCCACTGAAGTGGATGGTGGGGAAAGAGAAAAACAGGAGAGAATAGTCATATTCAGCTGTCATTTCATCCAAGCTCACTGAACAAATGACCATAAAATGCATTGACAGGTGATCTATGTGAATCTGTAACAATCACATATGTTTAGGGCTTCTTATTTCCACTCAGGACATTTGACACAGTTTCTTTATAATTTGTAGTATATTTTAGAATCTGCAAATAGTAGCAGAGAAGACAGCTGCAAGTATATATTAATATTCTAAACCAGGAATGAATGGGACAGGAAGAATCTCTTTTGAATAAAATGTTTCCCTTCAAAAAGGGTATTGAGAATGAGGACAATATGTGTTCTAAAGTCTTGAACAACCTGTTCCTACATGTTTTTCCTTCACACAGAATTCCACTTCTAGAAATTAGCAAGTATTATAAATGATCTACTTGATTCATTTTTAAAATAATCTTTATATAGAGCCTGGTGACATTATGCTCCTCTGAGGGAAAGAAAGGGATGCATCTAGAGAGAAAATCTAGATTTGCAAATGCCTATTGATTCCCAGTCTCTGGAGAGTTGGGAACATATGATCACACTGAGTGGAGCACTTGTGCATTTTTTTTTCTTTTTGGTGCTGGAGTGGGGTGGGTCAGAACCAGGGCATTAGGCATGCTAGGCAAGTGTTCTACCACTCAGTTGTACTCCCAGCCTTGCAGTTGCTCTTTTCAACTACAGGTCTAGGTGGCAGCAGGCAGCTATTGTACACTTATTTCTTGGGAGACGATGGTGCTGACACTTTCTCAGATGCATGGATGGTTCTAATTTCTCCTTCACTAATGAAGACGCTGGTGGTTCTTCCAGGTATATATCAGTTAAAGATAAGATTGTAAGAAAGGAAATCATGAGATTGCAAAAGTGAAATATATTTTAAAATATATATTCTCATGATTATAATAGAATGTTTTGCACCTTCCTGCCTCTTTTTCAGTAAGTGAAAATTATACATCTCAGGCTATAATTCAGTTCATTGCACAAACTGATAAACAGCAGTCCTTACACCATTGAAGGTAATGTAGCAGCATAGATTAATAAAATACTGCCAGTTCTCTTGTGATATTAAACTCGCATTGCTGGTTCTTCTTTCATTATAAAAAAAATAACAAGCCAAATGAATATAAGCACTCATGAAGTGTGATTAATATTCTGACCTTTCTGAAAATAGACTTTTTTCTTCTTTCACCTTGAATAAAATTCAATATATTAGATACAATCTTTTCACCTTCAACTCATTTTGTATTCAGATGAGTACTTCTCAGGGTAGCAAGATGTAGTAGAAAGCATATGGGATTTAGGAAGAAATGGTGTCAATCCCATCTCAGTGACTTTTGGGCAGCTTACTTAACCTCTGTGAGCTTCTATTTCCTTACCTATAAAATGGAGGTAGGGGAACTAAGGCAGATAATGAAAGTGCTTTTTAAACTATAAATATTACTTACAATCTTATTTCTTATTTTCATGTTTCATCACTTCTAGTCTGAAGTTATTCATTTTTCTTTTCATTTAGTAAAACAAAACAACAACAACAATAAAAATCTTAGTAGACTCCTTTCAGGCTCTAGAATACAGAGATGGAACTATAAAATCTCTGAGTTTCAAGAGCACAGAGCAGGAAGCCATAACAGGAGATGAGGCCAAAGACAGGGCCAAGTCCTACTCTCAACATTGGTGGAAAGCAGCTCCGTAGGGGAGAGATACTGTTTACACTGTGCTTTTCTTGCATGTGAATTTTATGTTGAAGAAAAAAACATGTGATTCTTTCAATATCTAAAACACAATTAATGCTCTTACTAAGTGCTTAATTTATTTGAGCAGACATGTGGAAAAAAATACTACATGGTTTATACACCATTGAATATGCAAACCTTATCAGAATAAATGCTTAATGTTTTTCTTTAAAAAAGTTGTGCTTAAAACGTTGCATAAAAATATCCATGTTTTGCTTTACAATGTGTTACATGTGTACAAATATGTACATACATATAAAAGCTATAATAATTTCTAACAATAGTTTTAATGTTAATCTTATGGTTTCTTTTGATTTGATGGTAAAAATACAAAGTTCCATATTAAAATTCAGACATTTGTTAAAAGAGAACCCATTTTTAGAGAAAATTTTAGTTTTAGAGAAAACACTATGTTCCTTTTTTTCTCTCTCTCTTAATACCAATTCTAGGTTCTAGATGCCACCTAGCTGGGGAAGATAGTCTTTCAAGTTGAAATTCCCTTGTCAGGGGCATTTTATGTCAAATTCCTATCTTGAGAAACTAAAACATGCTTTTTCTGCTCCTCCCCTCTTTCTCTGACTCTTCCCTACATTATTTGCCATTCTCTTGTTTTCCATGGTTCTAATCTTAGGCCTTTGTTTTCGACTCAGAATGCATGTCAAGATTAAGAGATGGCATCATTAAAACAAGATGAAAATAAGAAATCTGTCACTTCTCAATTTTTTTTGCATGAATACTTCCTGATATAAGTGATACTTCTGCTATGTGATCTTGTTCCTTCCAAATGAGTCAGTTTAGGTGGTAATGTTAATTTATTTGAGCAGACATGTGGCAACATGGTTTCCCTCTGCCAATCAAAACAAACAAAAAGCTCTGCTGGATAAGTATGTGAATACCTGTTGTTGGATTCAGAGACCATTTTATTTTGTAACCTCTCTTTCAGATCAAAGTAACAACAAAATGTGTAATAATAAACAAGAAAAATTCCATAAGGAGTGATACATTTGTTGAGCCATATTTAACAGGGCTCTGCTCAAAGTTTATTCCTAAGCAATAACATTCTTCCTAAGTAACAACAATTCTAAATCAATTATAGTGAGTTCCAAAATGATTAGATACTGTTTTGTAGAACTGAAGTTCTGAACATAAGTTCATAATTTGCATTTAATCTCTTTGTAAGTGACCAAATTTGCTGTTAGATATTTTCAAAACACTTAGGTTATTTGGGAACATACATAAGTAAGAATCATATAAGCATCCAGTAAGAATAAATGTGACTTAAAATGTTTTTGAAAATTTTTTTCTTTTTAATTTATCACGAGTATATTAGTGGGGATATTTGTTCTTAGAAAAACAGGGTATTTGGAATGAAAAGTACTACTCCATGGGGAAATTTCATTACTACATGACATGAAAAAAATGCTTGCTTTATTAATAAAAATCCATATGAACCAAATAAGTAAAAGCCATTAACCCCACTTAATAGTTCCATTTGTACATCCTCCAGAATGATTTGGGATCAGGAGTCCTAGACCTTTTGCTTCCAACTTGCTATGTTTTCATGCTTAACTATCTCTGCAAATGTTGCTGACCCTTACCAGAGCATTTTCCCTCCACTCCATCTTCTGGTGAATTTCTGATTTCAGCGAAAAATTTATTTTGAGAGTTACCTCTTCGGAAGAAAAATCCACAACCTGCTTATTCAAACTCCACCTTCCTCTAATCTGGGACTTGCACAGAACCCCAAGCTTATAATTTTTAGCTTTTATGTCTCACAGTTCCACTCCTTTTTATTGTATTAGTAATAACTGACATTTAGAAAGTAGAAATTATCAAAATCACATTTCTAGTAAGTGGCAGAGCCAAGTTGCTAATGCATGTCTTCTTACTCTCGGACAACCATTAAGCTGTCCTAAATTGAGTGACTTCATATCTACTTGACCTTCATTGAAACCTTTCACTTTTGTCTGGAAAAAACAAAAACAAAAACAACAACAACAAAAAAAAAACCTCATTCTCTTTTTCCCAAACATCCATAGATACCATTTTGCATCCCTTGAAAAACTCTTCTGTTTTCTTTGGGCTGATATTTTTCTTTTCTATAACAATATTTTTGAAACTATAGTTATGTACTTTAATCCTTTGCCCTCCATCTGCATAATTTACAAGGCTGTGGCCACAGGATGTCTGGATTTTCTTTCCATAAGGTAGCTGGATGCTCAGTGTATCAACCCTGAGGGTTATTTATGGCATAGTCAGCCATGACAGTATGAAGAACACTGGTAGGGACTGATATCTGGAGAGAGAACCATTTTTAAGGTGGGATGAGGGAAAATCTAATCATGGGATATGCCCAATCTGAGAGATAACAACTGAACAGATACCCACAAGACCAACACAGACTGTAGAATTGGAGAAACTCAGGTGTACAAAATTCAATGATAACTAACTCAAGGACAACAGACAAATAGGCAAGTGTCCACAGTTTTACTCCCAGGCCCCAGAAGTGATTTGGAGTATAATTCCAGCCCATGGGAAGGGAAAATGTTTAGAAATTTACCACAACAGGGACTGTAGTATAAGGCATTATGGCAGAAGGCCAGTTATCTGAAGTTCTCAAGACACAGAATGAAAGTTGAAATAACTGCAACTGAATTAAGCACTCACTATATTCCAGGCTCCTTGTTAAATAGTTTTGTTATATGTCTAAAAACCACTTGATAAGTCAATGAATGCAGTTTCTCATTTTATTCTTATAACAACCAATGATACAAGCAAGCACATAATAAAACCAATATTAGTATTCCTATGCCATAGACAAACAGAGAATAAGAAAAGTAGACCCGAATTCAAACCCAGATCATTAGGATACCAGAGTTGGTGTCCTTCCCCAGTACCAATTTTCATTGATGCTTTATTCCCATTTATTTAATATGTATAAATCAAACTCTTGAGACCAGAAGTTATGCATTTTATAATCATAGTATCTGGTAACATATATTTTGTGTAGAATATAAGTGATTGACTAAGAATGAGATAGCACTAAAACAAATGGTGCATAAACCTTTTTGTTTATAATTTAGGTACAGACATTTATTTAAAAGAGCAAGGAGTATACATTTAAGGGAAATTGAGGGGTGTTTCAATCATGAAAAGGCACTTTGAAAAACAGTTTAAGAGAGCACACCTTTTCATTGACAATTACAGTTGTTTGCATTAGGTCTGGATAATGTGCATACTGCATAATATCCTTGAGAAGAAACAACATAAAACACTTTCTAAAACATCATTTCAAGGAACAGAATATGCTCATCTTCATTGATATAAATTAAAATGAGTTTACTCTAGTTAAAACACAGTTCTCCTTGGAAGGCTATCTTTGGAACACAAATGTGAAATAAAAACTAGAGAAACTTAATTTTGTACATGAAGGCCCCTGGCAATACCTCACTTTCCTACTTCATGTAATTTGTCAAATCCTTCCACTGAACTGAAAAGGATTTACAAGAATATTCAGTGTAATCTGATTTAAGCATCTAGTCAATCTCTTTCAATAGAGGTTGCCAGTTAAAGTTAGATAGTACAACTGTGAATTTGTGTACATCTGACTTTACATTTTGTGTGTATAAAGATACTGTCTTTGGCTACCTCATCAGGAGAAAATTCTTAAAGACCCCTGGTTGGCAAAGTCATCATCTATTAACAGCAATTGTAATGAGAAACTCTTGGTGATACCTTCATGATTAAGTGAACCAATGTTTATAGACTTTAGGGTCAGTGTAACTTAAGACAGAGGATCCTAGACTTCGGGATTTTTACAGACTGGGAATAATTTCAAAAGAAAGTTTTGGAGTAAAACTAGAGTTTACATTTTAATTTTGTTAAATCAAAACATTCAATAACAACATCATCGTTTCATTAACAGAACTGACATTTTAAACACTGAAAAGTAGAAAGGCCAAAATCTCATAATAAAAAGAAAAATATCAGCTAGAAACCCTAGGTAACATTCTCCCCTTGGAATCATGAGTTCCATCAATTACCATTCAAAGACTCCACATTTACTTCTGGGGTCTTTGTATTCTATCTCCAACCTAATTTCTTATTCCTTTCAGGCAGTCTCTGGACACCCCTGTAGTTTCCCCCTATCAGATATATGCCTTTGGATCTAGGTTTCTTCTTAGTGTGATAAAATGCTCTGGAATTAGTGGTGCACAACTTTATGAATATGCTAAAAAACACCAAAATGTGCATTTTATAAGGGTGCATTTTATGTGAATTTTATCTGAATAATTTTTAAAAAATAGACATGAATTTAACAATAAGATACATTTTCTCCTGTCAAGCAGCACTGTAGAATGAGAAAAGCACTGAATCAGGAGACCTGAATATCTGTTACTTCTCCATAATCCAGAGCACTTGTCCTGTCAGGGCAAATGTTTATCATTTCTGGCCTCAATGAGGACATAAAGAATAAGGGTTTGGACTTGAAGATGGCCTCTAAGGCTACCCTTAGTTCCATAGCTCAATATTTATGTCCGTAAAAAAGAACTTAATAAAACCCCAACAAAGACAAGATGCTTACTGTGTACTTGTGTACGCCTTACTGTGTTTCTGATGTAGATCAGACTGTGTATTTTAATGAGTGAGAGCCCAGCTTTGAAGGGACACGATCATTTCAGTTCAGGGTCTTGCTTCGTTGCTTGCTAAATTCCTGAACTTAGATACAATATTTCACTTCATTCCACTTCAGCTTCTTCTTCAGTAAAACTGGTTAATGGCAGTGCCCAATATTATGAATATTAAATGAATCTGTATATAGAAAGTACACTAGTATATAGAAATACAGAGTATATAGTATATAGAGTGTAGAAAGTAGAGAGCACACTAATAAGCTTTGAAACAGAACAACATGGTTATCAACTTTGCTGCTAAACTAAAAGAGTGATTACTGAATCTTAGGTATGTTTAGTGTCTTTTTTTGTTGTTGTTGTTCCTTACCTGTTTTACATGAGAAAAGAGTCTGGTCTATTAAGTGTCTTGAACCTGGAGCTGAGGGCTGTCTGGATTAGACTAGGTCCCTTCCTTCCCCCTCAGAGGCCATGGACCAGGATTCTAGGTACCTGTGACATCAAGGCATTGCAAGGCTTCTTAAAGTAGTGTGTGCAAGGATTAACTAACTAGTGTGAGAAAAAGGCATGTAACATACCCTTGTGATGTTCCTCTGAATATGGCCCCCATGTTTCATGCTTTCTCCTGGCTTTAATTGATTTTTCCATAATGTGAAAATTCCCCAAATATCCTTATACTATGTATTTTATGTGTTTCTCTTAATTACATTTCTTCTCATAGATTTTTCTTAATGATTAACAAAATGATCAGCTTCCCATATATACAAACAGAAAACTGCATTTACAAATTTTCAGTAGAAATTTGTGTTAGTTTTGTATTACAGTAACAAAAGTTATTGTATAGTAGTAACAAGATTAGGTAATTGGCTGAGAATTTAAATTTATAAGGAAGAAAGGTTTGTGTTGGCTCATGGTTTTGGAAGTTTCAGTTCATGGTTAGCTAGCCCTATTGATTTTGAGCCTGTGGTGAAGCATTTTGTCAGGGTGGAAACATGTGGTGGAAAAATCCTGTTCACCTTGTGGCAGCCAGTAAGCAAAAAGAGAGGGAGGCCCTGGGGTCCCTGTATCTCCTTCAAGGGGATAGCCCCAGTGACCTAAAATTTTTCCACTAGGCCATACATCTTAAAGGTTCCATCAACTCACAATAGCACCACAGGCTGGTGACCAAGTCTTTAACATATGGGATTTGGGGGTACACTTTGAAACCATAGCAAAGTTGTCACACCCTGAATCATGTACACAAGTGAACATACATTCTTTCATTTTATACACATTATTAAAGGTCAGCTATGTGCAAGTCATATTTGTAACTTTGGATGAAATGACCAATCTCCAGATTGTAAGGACAGTTAAAAGTCACACAGAATAGTTTATGGAGATCATTAAGCAGTCTTTATCTTAAAGAACATTTCTGTTGTTTAAAACTGACTAAATATTTCTGAGTCAGGCTATTTGCTCCTCTGTACTTTTTTTTAAATTTTTTTTATTTATTTTTTTATTGTTGGTCGTTCAAAACATTACATCTAACTTGATATATCATATTTCACAGTTTGATTCAAAAGGGTTATGAACTCCCATTTTTACCCCGTATACAGATTGCTGAATCACATCAGTTACATCAATTACATTTCCATTGATTTACATATTGCCATTCTAGTGTCTGATGAATTCTGCTCTCTATCCTAACCTCTACTATCCCCCCTCCCCTCCCCTCCCCTCTTCTCTCTCAACCCCCTCTTTCTCGATACCTAAAACTCCTGATTTCAGTAATTTCTATTAATGGGGTAATGATAAATAAGTATTAAAAACTAACATTTTAAGCACCATTACTATTCTCTTACATATACTATCTTTTTAAATACTCACTCAAAAAGGATTATAATTCCCATTCTACAGATGGAAAATCTGAGTTGAAGTGGTAAAACATCTTGCCTAAAGCTACATGGCCAGGAGATGGTAGCACTAAAGAAATGCTATAGACCCCACCACTGAACATCAGCTCACATAGCTTACTTTCCTTTCCAGCCAAACCAAAAGTTTTCTCCTGTGAAAGGCACTCTTAAGCAACCCTTGCTGATAGGAGTTTTTCTTCTCTATTCTTTCAGTATTTATAAACCCAGTTGATAGAATATTCACTTATAATTTTTGTCACTTTTCAGATATCATCAGGGATGTATATTTTGTGCATCCCATTAAATTTTTATCTCATTAGAACACAAATAATTCATTTTCTATTTTTTATTCTGCTATGACTTGTGAGGAAAAGAATGTTCTGAATAAAGTAGGCGTTCTGCAGATACTATCAATTCACTATTCATTAATCAGAGCATGGAGATTAGCATGTATGTAACTGACTAACAAATATTACATCTCACATCCAAATTGACTTCATTTATAAATTTTATATAACTACTCATCATTGTATCTAATATTTTCACTTATATAACTTTTCAAATCTGGAGACAACAATCACACAAATTTGGCTTATATTTCCTTATAATGTACACAATGTACAATTAAACAGTCCAAAGTCTTAGTAACATAAGACTTCAAAACAATGTAATCTCTAAATCTTGTCCTACCAGCTAAAGGAGCCCTCTGTTTTTACTGTTGTTTATGCTGTTCTCCACATAGTTTGGATGAGAATTTAAATCACCATAGATACATTAAAAATGTATCTGATATTTTCATTTCCTAACAAATGAACCAGAAATTATATTTTGCAACTGGAAAGGCATGTTTTCTTCAAATAACACTTAAAAACTTACATCTGCTCATAAAAATGTTGAACATCTGAAAATATGAACAAATGCTGGAGTTGCAGGAATGACCTAACAGCTGTCGAATGTGCAGATGTTACATAAAAGCTGCAGAATGTCATTCAGTTTTTGAGAAGTAGAATCTGGAAACTCTTCTATTTTGGTATGTAAGACTTATTTTCCTCTTTATAAACCAGGCCTTGCAGAAGTTAAAAAGAAAAGACTATCTTCAAAACCTAAATGAACACATAGTATAATCATATGATACAGTTCACATTTCTATGAATTTAAATGAATAGTTTTTGAAAAAAATATACAACCTAAAGTTTCAACAGATATTAAATCGGTTAAAGTGGCCAGGCCATTACAAACAGGTAATAGTATGATTTTCTTACAAGCCCCCCACCCCGAAAATAATTTTTTTTTTAGAAACTTTGAGATGGAGATGCAGACACAGTAAGGATTGGACCAGAATAAGAAAAGAAATTTGAAATCTCATGTCTTTTCTTCCAACCAGAAAACAAATATCACCAACCAGAGCCAAAATGTGGAGCTCAACAAATGTAAAGTGAAGAGGTTCCCATCAGGATTGGGCACTCTTAGTGCTCATGGCATCCATGAACACACTGCCTTCCAACCCCTGTTCTGACCCAAAAATGTTCCTGATTCTGAGTCCTTGCACATGTTGTCCACCTCCTGTATGCTCCTTTTAGACCTTTCTAAGGATTTTATATTACCCTAGAACATAGCTCCAGTCTGTTCCTCAAGGAAGAGTTCTCCAACCCTAAAAATGCTGTCAGTATCCCTGATGCCCTCCTTTCTTCTCCACAGCACTTTGTGTCATTGAATAATTACGTATGCAATTTGTCTTATAAGGGCAATCTATCCCCAGGGCTAGGTCAAAGTTGACAAAGAGTTCTTGTTTCTTCAGCCTTTCTCACAGAACCCAGCAAAGTGCCTTGGCCGAAAGAGACACTCAATACATTAATATATGTGCTTATGTTCTAATTGTACCACCTCAAAACAGTATCTCCAATTTCTTGCTTTCTTGTTGTCCTATACTTAAACTTGATTATCTGGCCTTCAATTAACTTAATGCCAGGAGAAAATGAACTTTGGGAACAAAAATATAGGCAGAGATATGCCTCACACTCAGGAAGAGACCCAGACTCCACCAAATGGCTCCAGAAGGAAATACCATCTTGCTCCTTTGGCCAGTCTGATTTCTAGCCTAGTGTTACTCACTTTTGTTCTGAATTAACAGTCTCAATTGATAAGAATACATTGTAACAGGATCTTGCATTCCTCTTGGGGATTTCATGTAGTTATTTCCACAGCTGATGATGGCTGGTTTCGGGGCAAGAAGAGATTAAAAAAAAGTGCAATATTTCACAACAGCTGAAATAATTTTCTGCCAACGCCTGTTTTTAAATTCAAAGTACATTTTCTCTATATGTACATGGAAGCAAAAGGTCTAGAGATACAACGAAACATATGAATTTGGCACTCTAAGATAAAAAAACAGAAAAGATATTTTTATATTCTACTAATGATAATAATTATTATTGGCTCAAAAGTAAGCAAATCCATATTTGTTTTCAAGTTAAGCATGTTACTTGAGAATATTCTAAAACATTTGTTAAAGGGGTGTGAACAGTGCAGACACTCATCAAAATCCATCTGTTTGAATCTATTAAGTGGCATTTCCCCAGCTGGGGCATTCCTCAGGTCCTATGTAACGAAAGTGCTTCATGCCCAGAATAAGGACCGATACTAACTTAGAAACTGGATTATTTTACTCAGTTAAAAGTTCTAAATACATTTTGTGAGTGTGAATGCTTATGATCTGACTCCATCAAACACAAGATCAAAAGCTGATATTGAAGAGAGAATTAGAGTTTGAGTTTCAAAGTCAAAATAGTTATATGATAGTTTTCTATTAAAAAGAAATCCTCCACAACTTGTCCACAAAAATCACTTTAAAATGTAATTCTTCAGGAGTCCTTATTGTTTTCATTTTTTTTTTTACTCAATATTAACTAGAGGATGCTATATGTGATTTTTGTAATTTGTGTGCTTAGGAGGGATGAAGATATATGAAGGACCTAAATTCAAAAGACTTCCATCATTTATAGAAAAAAAATTACAGTTGCCTTTAAGCACATTGAAAGTTGTAATAAATATCGACAGATTGAACATTATATATTGATCTTCCATGTCAACATTATCCCTAAAATCTTCTCTTCTGAATATAGGTACAACTCTTCCAAACTATGCAATGATTGTTTCTACTGGCCCTGTGTTTATAGACCCTGGAATCTCTGTGTTTTACTACCACTCACTTTACTTTTTTCTTTTTTTGCACGTTAAAAGAGTGTTCTTCTTTCTCTCTCTTTCTCTCTCTCTTGGTAAATGCAAAGCATTCTGAATCTATGCATCAAGTCTCATAGTGGCTCATCATTCTTTTTCTAAACTCATCGATACAACTTTGCTTTTAGTGCAACCAACACTATCTTCCTACTTATGCTGAACAAGGAAGGGTTCAGTTGAACTCTTTTCCCCACCCCCCTGCACTCTCCCTGTCATCAAATGGCAAATTGGCTCACAGAACAAGCCTAAGTAGCTCCAAAAGATAATAGGATGAGGGCCTTTCCTTGGTACTCTGCTTTCTATCATCAGCAAACAGTTCTGTCTTCAGACAACTGTTGATTATTCTTTGTAGACAAGAAAGAAAATTTTAAAAATTCAAATCTATATAAAAATCTTAATATGACCTAGGATTTTGAACCACTTTCTCCACTAAGTCTTTATATCTGAGGTACTTTGAAGAATTAATTTTTATCCCATTTCCTTGATCTCCTTATGGACAGAATTAAATTATCCAAATGTTACACACAAAAGGAGAGGGGAAAGAGAAAAAAAGGGGGAAAAGTAAAAAAAAAATGCAAACACTGATACATAACTTATGAACCTCAGAAAGTCATCATCAGTCCTATGAAGCCTAACATTGTTACTGAGAAACAGAAAAGTGAAGCTGAAAGAATATATAATCCATCAACTGATGAAAAGTGCAAAGGAGATTTATATCCATCTCACCCTCCTTCAAAAACACAAGCTCTGCATTTCAATGGAGTTAAATATAAGAGCTTCCTTTCAGAACAACTGTGCAAATCACAGGATGTACAAAATCATTTTAAGTAGGTAACACAAATAAACAGGAAATCCCCCTCATCCCCACCTGGCATTACTCTGGCTGTTCCCTGTGCTGAGAGCATCCTGATGAGATTTATCAACCAGAGCCTTCTGTGAGAATTTTCTTTATTTAAATACCATATCAATACATTGAGCTTTATGAAGAGGCTATTACACTAAGAAGTTAAATTTGAAATGAAATTTCATTTTGGTATATTTCAATTAAGTACTGTAAACCAGACATATAATACCCTATGTGCTGAGTTTCCTGGCTTAAGCTATTGTGTTTGGTTTTCTTCCTGTACTGATACAGTTAGGGAAAGGAGAGGAAAACATGTTGAGAGCATCTATTTTGTAATATAACAGTGTTTTCAAAGTAGGGCTTAAAGATCATCTGCCTCACAATATCCTTGTAAAAATCTTCAAAATGCAAGGCTCTTGGACCTTAAATTTCTCCTTTTCATGGGTGTGTACATATTATGTCCATTTCTGAAAAAGCACCTCAACGTTATTCCTTTTTACTATAATTTAAGAATTAATAACATATTTACTATAATTTAAGAATTAATAACATATTTTGTCCAAGTGTTTTCACATAATTGATTCTATTCATTAAGAATTTGATCGTCCCTTGTTGTCTGAGAGTTGGTTCCAGAAACCCCTAGATACCACAGCCACCCAAACTCAAGCCCCTTATATAAAATGATATAGTATTGGCAAAGAGCCTCTGCAATCTTCTCCTATACTTTAAGTCATCTCTAGATGATTTATAGTACCTAATATAATGTAATGCTATGTAAACAGTTGTCACACTATATTGTTTGAAGAATAATGATAAAGGGGAAAAGTGTGCATTTTCAGACCAAACCATCTCAGGCTAAGTGTAGAGGCCACCTATGCAAAACCAACATGTACTAAAGAGAGAGGGTCTATGTAATGCAGGAAGCTACATCAAGTATGCCTATGCATCACTTCATTCATGTAGATTCAGTGTAGTGCTAAATGAGCAGCAAATTCAAATTTTGCTTTTTGGAATTTTCTGGAAAAGTTTTTGAATATTTTTGATCTTTAGTCGGTTGAATCCATAGATGTAGAATAGGAGGACATAGAAGGAGGACTGTAAATCAGTCTCCTGAGTTCTAGTGGTGCATTTATACTCAATTTATTGAGTGTTTATAATTGATTTTCTATGTTTATTCTCCATCTAAGCAGAAAGCATTACTGCCTCACTTTGATGTTTTGTGGTTAAATGAATACATCTCAGTGGAAGATAATCTTAGTCATGAGATTTTGCTCAGGTTTCCAAGCCTCAATAAACTTTAGTTGTATCATATTGAAAATTAGTATAATGATGATCTACTAGGATTGTTCTAAGAACTGAATTCAATGACATGAATGCCTTATAGCAACCAAAAAGCTGTAGTTATTACAATATTCCTTGGAAAAACAATGGCTGCATATATTTATCCACAGTGAATACTTTTAGAGCACCATGGTAGATATGTGATTTAAAAGCAATATTACCATTTTAAAAACACAAACAAGGGCTAGGGATGTGGCTCAAGCGGTAGCACGCTTGCCTGGCATGCGTGCGGCCCGGGTTCGATCCTCAGCACCACATACAAACAAAGATGTTGTGTCTGTTGAAAACTAAAAAATAAATATTAAAAAATTCTCTCTCTCTCTCTCTCTCTCTCTCTCTCTCTCAAAAAAAAAAAAAAAAAGAAACCCCACAAACAATAGCTATATATTTGCTGTCTCCATTAAAGGTATTCTCTTGGGATACCATATTTATTTCAAATATGCTGGCCTGCTTGAAATGTATTCAGAATGCTCTTTTGAATACAATTTAGAAGTGTATAATGATTACCTGCAAGTAGTTGTTACAATTAGCCTGTTATTTTCATCATTGTAAGTAAAATTTACAAGGAGGGGGAAACTGGTCCTTTCAAATACATAGTAATGGTATCAAATTTCTGCACTTTGAAAACCAACTTGCATTAAAATAATTAAGTCTTTCATGGTTAAATCGGGTGAAGGAAAGGTATTGATCTTCAGGAGTCTGAACTGAAATCTGACCAAAAAGGAGTGAGATTTGTGTTCTTGTGTAGGTCAAAAGCTAGCAATTTTCAGAGAGGAACATCAAGAATTACTGGGATAAGAGGTGAGCCACTAGTATCACTTGGATGTAAATATTTCTGTATATTTAGAAATCTGTCTTATTTTGGCCTAGTTATGCCTAAAATATTGCATGCTATCTATATTGCATATGCTATCTCTCCATTGGGTTCTGTATATCCTGAAATAAATATTTCTATTTGCAGTTTCTAGGGAAGTGGGATCCAGGTAGTGTAATGGTGATACAGAATGTAGTATGAATGTCGTATGAAATAGTTTTCTTAATATGTATAGAGGTTTGAGATCTCATGAGACAGTTCACCTGGTTCTAATCATAGTGTCAGAATACTCCTACACTTTGAGAACCTGGGCCAAGAATTACATGTTCTAAAGTCTAAATGTCCTCATTATAAAATTGAGATTTTATGCTCTACAGGGCATTAGGTTGAGATAAAATAATGCCTGAGTAGTGCTTAGCAGCTCCATGGCACATGATAAGGACTGGATCAATGGTAGCTATTGTCAGATTTGTTAGGAGCAATGGGGAAATTCATTTATCTTGTTGAGAGGCTGACCAAGAAAGAGTAAAAGGGATAGATGGGAATTTGTCTCTGACCATCACAATAATCTCCCTAATTTAACTCGTTAATTCCCTTGAGGTCAAAAGTACAGTATTAATATTTCCCACATTCCAAATAGGGGACTCAGGTCACAGCAAGATTTCTAAGGGTGCCAGTGAGTTGTGAGTGGAGGTAGGAATCAAACTCAGCATTGTCTTCACTTTGGTTCTCTAACAGTCCACTGCCTTTCATATGCAGACGATTTGTTATGCAATAATTTAATTCAGTGCTTTCCATAAAGAATGCCACAGAGGGCCTACTTCAAGTGTGTTACTTTGTTGTTGCCCTGGTGACATTTGAAGAGCCCTTGGGCGACCACGATTATCTGAAGATCCCAGAGAGCAATTCCGTGTGAACAAAAAGGATAAGTGTTACAGCGCAGCAGCTGTTCAATGCAGATTCTCAAGTTGTGAACCATGAATTGGTACTTTTCTTCTAACTCCTCCCCCCTCGTCATTAGTCAGTATATTAGAAAAATAAATTCAGCTTTCCATAAGGTTGAACTTATGCATAATTAAAGAACTCAAAAATTTTAATGAAATATTAAAAAACCTTTTTAACTATTGACCAAAAATAATTTTGGAAATATACTAAAGTGTTAGAATTGTGAGTTATTATAAGAATTGTAAGAAGTCATTAATTATGGTAAATCTCTTAAAAGAAAGGCTTTTATATAATTCATTTTTGTATACCCAATATGTTGTACAGAATCTTGCATAATGCAGGTCACCATAAATGCTTACGAATGAACAAATACAGTCTTTGAGGTCCATTTCAGATCATTTTTTTCAAGAGGATCCTTTTTAGGTAACTATTGTCCAAAAGCCTTAGGAAAAATAGATCAAGAAGTCCTATCAGTCACTTTATGGAGATTACCAACTACCCAGTCTCTCTAATATTTCACATGTACATCTGACACTCATTAAATCTAAAAAATCTGCTCCAAGATCTGAAATGAAGAACATCAAGATACTGTAGTAAACAGGGAATTCTAGGAGATCCTGCTAATTCAGCAAAACCATCTTTTAAAGCCATGGAGGATTTCATACCCTTTGCAATATTCATGCAAGCAAAGACACACTAATGGTTACCTATAAACTCATAAAGTAATTTAGAAATTACTTTAGAAAAAATTAATTAAGAAAAATGGGCACAAAAATTAATAGGGTCTACTAATGCTTATGATGAAGAAAAGAAAATGGATTCACATATTTATATACACATGATCATGAGGTTGCATCCCTATAAATCTATTGTAAATTGAAAATATCACAAGTTGAAAATGCATATAATCTGCCAAACATCACCATTTAGTCTCTGCTTCCTTAAATGCGCTCAGAACACTTACTTAGCCTACGGTTGGGCACTATCATCTAACACAAAGCCTATTTTATAATAAGTGTTGACTATTTCATGTACACACACAGATGGGTATTTTGTAGACATGATGGAATGGGAAAACATGAAGCATAATATTAAAAAAACTCTACTGGCAACACTATATATTGTAGAGTATCAGTTGTTTGCTCTCATGATTGTGTAGCGGACTGGGAGCTGCATATTGCTGCTGCTGCCCAGCATCTCAAAAGTAGAGCAGACCTCATATCACTAGCTCTGGAAAAGAGCAAAATACAAATTTCAGAGTTCAGTTTTTACTGAATAAGTATCACTTTTGTACCATCTTTATGATGGTCAAAAAATTGTGAGCTGGGAATCGTTTGTAATCTTAAATTATAAGATAATTTGCAGATTACTCAATACATCACCAAATACAAGATCTGAAAGCTCATCTTTTGGCTCTGTCTACCTCTTCAGTCTTTACCTGCTCTCTTACTTGTAGCTGAGGTCTCAGCAATATTGAGTAATTACTGATTCTGCTTCCTGTCTGTTCTTTTTCATATACTATTTCTTCCCTCTCCTCAGAGCCTCTCTCTTTTAAGGTCCAACTCAGAGGTTCACTACTCTGCAAAGCCACTCCATCCTCTGACTTCCCTTCACAGTTTGTACATTCTTCTAGTCCTGTACTTGTCTATAATTTTTTTGTGGGTTAGACTCGGTGTTTTTCATTTTCTTATTCTAATATAGAGCATAGCAGATGATCTGACATATAATATTCATTTAATATTTATGTTCTGGTATAAATATAGGAGAAATTTTTCAACTGAATACATTTGAGAGACATATTGTTTAATTAATCTCACTTTAATTGTTTTTGAATGAATGAGAAAATCAAATTTCCCCCATTTGTATGAAAGTCTGAGGATCAGATGTTATTTTTTTCCTTCTCTTAAGTGATGAGCCTTATTTGACTAGCAATAGAATATTTTTTTGTATAACTGATATATAAACTAAGTTTGAACTTTCTGTAAGCCTCTAGTAGAAGCCTCATTGTTTCTACTCTTGGCCTCTATTATTTTTTCTACTGACCTTTTGCATCATAAACCAGGCATTGTTCTCAGAGAATCATACCCAGACTCCTTCCCTGACATAAGGCTGCAGAAGGGCTGGCTACCTGTCCCTCCCATGTCTTGCCACTCTGGCCCTGCTTCAGGATTAATCCCATCCTATTTCTTCTGCCTAGAAAATTTTCCTCCAGATCTCTACTTCAGTGGTATTTCCCCAGACAGCCCTCCCAACAAAGGATTGCATGTTTTTGACTCCCCAAGACGAAATGCTGAAATTCCAACTCCCAATGTATTAAGATTGTGAGGGTGCAGAAATCTCAAATGTGATTATGCTCTTATAAAAGATAACTTGCTTTCCCATCCTCCTTCTACCATGTGAGGATAAAACCAGAAGAATATGGCATTGTGAAAAAGGGCCCTCACCAGAACCCAAAAATGCTGGCTTGGACTTCCAGCTTCCAGACTGTGATAAATAAATATTTGTAGTTTAAGTTGCTCACTCTAGGGTTCTATTATAACAATCCAAACTGCAAAGACACTTTGCCTATCAGATCCAAAATATCACCCACTTCCATTCTCTAGCTCCTATATAATTTTGTTTTTCTTCATAATATGGTATTTTTAAAATTTAAAATAATACATTATTTATTGTTATCTGGCTCTACCAGTTGAATGGAAGCATTGATTTTTGTCTGTTATATTCACCACTGAATCTCTAGTAGCTGGGACAGTGTTTGGCATAGCAGATTCTTAATAAATATTTGTTGAATAAATCAAATGAATGAAAATCTTGGAGTATCTACAAAAATAAAGCCATAATTTACAAAAATTTACAAATAATTCCATTATTTTCTATAGTTCCATAATAATTTTAAAAATGGTCAAAAGGAATTTTTTAATCTTATATAGATGATAAAACAGATGTTCAAATTTCAACTATACCTTATCCATTTTTCCCACCCTAACATGTTATAACGGCAGTGTTTGTTACCTTTAGTGGTAAAATGAGAATTGCTAATTGCACTTTGGAAGGAGGTTAGAAGACAGGAAAAGGTTATCTTCCATTAGACCATAAAGCTGATAGTTGTGTCAAACATCTGGGGGTAGTATCACAGCACAGTAGGTAGCATTTAGGGTCATCTGAGGTGAACTCAGCACTTAGGAGGGAGGAAGCAGATGCGTTTAATATCCTTTAACCAGGTAGTCCTCTCTTTAATCAGTCACTGAGTCAGTGAGGCTGGCTGCCAACAAACACTTATAATACTTAGCTCAAAGGATAGGCTTTCCTACTGACAGTAAAAAGGTACTCTCCTTTTCCTCAGAAAGTCTGTACTCGCCTGGTACAATGGCACATGCCTGTGATCCCAATGACTCAGAGGGTGAGACAGGAGAATCACAAATTTAAAGCCAGCCTCAGCAATTTTGCAAGACCTTGTCTCAAAGTAAAAAAAGTGCTGGAGATGTTGCTAAGTGGTTAAGTGTCCCTGGGTTCAATCTCCATCACTGAGAGGAAAAAAGGTCTGTACTCTAGTACACTAATTTCTGAAATAGGCCTTTTGCTTATGAATGAGTGGCTAAGTACGAAGTCACCTATAATCCCAAGAGTCAATAGTGTGATTTTGAGTTAGGCTCTAATCTCAAATTTATCATGAATGAGATATGTGATCTGGAACAGATTAATTTAACCTCTCTGAGGTTCCAATCAGTTTCTAAAAGAAATGTCTTGGACAAGATAATTTATAAAGCTTCCATGAGTGCTAACATTTTATGGTTCATTGAGTGCAAAGAAAGAAGAAGACAGACTATTGGCTGGAATTCTCTTGGAATATTAAAGGGGTTGAATAAATAAATATGATTTCTATTCAATATCAGTTCAGCTCTTTGAATCTGCCTAGGCAGAAATTCACAAAAGAAATATGGAAAGACACTCAGCCATTTCTTCAATAACTGGGTTATTTTAGTGTATGATTATACAAAGGAGATGAAAAGTTTTTTTAAATGTAAAACAATGTCTCTCTATTGCAGTATAAAAGAAATTCTGCTAGGAAGATAAAGACTAGACAGTAGAAAGAATGAAAAGGCAGTAGAGTGAGGCCAGCAGAGACCCCACTCTGTACCTTACCACCTGTGCAGGCCACAGGTCTCAGTCAAGTTCCTTACTCAAGTACCTTACTTACTCCATCGTTAATATGGGGATAATGTTCACAACCTCAGAGTCATGAAAGGAAAAGCCAAAAGCAGTCCCTCACTGGAGTCGGGCCTTCTGGCCTCTCATCACCCAAAGATTACTCATGGAAAGGGAAACCTTTGTGAAGTGGGAAGGGGATCGCCAAAATGGCACTGGCAATGAAATCATGAGGGACTTGAGCTAGTTCTTGAAAAATGGGTAGGATCTGGGTAGGTATAAGGAAAATAAAGGATTAGATCTAGAAAACAGCATAAGGCAAGGAACCTGGGATAGTCATGAGAATTTAGAGTCTATCCCCAATCTTTAATGGGAGGACAGTATTAGGCAGGGTATCACTTGGAAAATTTGTTAAAAAATACGTATTACCTTCTTTCTCCATCATCACACAGTAGGTCTAATGAGGAGTCCAGGGATCTGGAATTTACAAAGCTTTATTGACAGTTCTGATGTACCCTCAGGTTTGGGAGCCATGGGTTCAGCTAACGGCTACTGACTGATCTGGAAAGAGCTGAGCTTACACCGGGCAGCATGAAAGTGATTAAAAGAACAAGCCTAGAGTAGGAGTCTGGATTCAGATCCCATCTACCATGTGCTGACTATGAGACTCTCTGAAATCATAACTTTTTCTTATCCTCCTTTGTTTCATTAATGTATTAGCAATTATGGCACACACCCTGCCTCCCTCAAAGGATTTTGTAAGAACCTATTGATTTTAAGCCATTTCATTAGGGGACAAATACTTAGCTTTAAAATGCTCCACAAATATTCAGAATCATTGCTAATCATCATCATTACCAAGGAGACCCTGGGATGCCAGAATGCCCTGTAATACCCGAGGATTATCTTGAATTCTCAGTGAGGCTGGGCTCTGAAAATGTACTGTGTTGTCCCTATAACACTCAAGAACTGTTACTCCTAAGATTAAGCACGGGTCTTGGAGCCTTCTAGATCTCACAAATGTTACAAGTCATGAGAATCACATCACTCTTATAAACCTACATAGCTATAGAAAGTAAGTATGCACCTTAAATAAGTCTCTTACCTCACTAAATCTTGGCTTTTTCACCCATAAATTGGGGACAGCAGCAGTACTCAGAGTGCCCTTTGACATTTACCATGTGCAGGAAGTGGGGCTATGGAAGTTGAAATTCATCCTAGGATAAACTCATTGAGACACACACCCATGAGGCTCCATCTTCTAAGGGAAGGCACCTTTATCTAATTCATTAGAACAGAATAAAGCTTTTTCAAAAATCACAGCAAGGTGCTGTATATGTGGACAGTGACACTAGTGGTGCCTACTGAGATGCCTGGACATTAAATGACAAAATCAGTAGAGTACTTAGCACAATTCCTGGCATGTAAAAGGGCCCAATGCTAGCAGCTATTAATAGTATGATATCATTAACTTATTGTGATCAAACTACCAAACCAGAACAACTTAGATGAGAAAAGTTTATTTGGTATCATGGTTTCAGAGTTTCAGTCCATGATCAGTTGGCTAGTCAGCTGGCTTCATGGCTCTGGGCCTAGGGTGAGGCAGAACATCAAGGTGTAAGGACATGGAGGAAAAGCTGCTCACCTCATGGTTGCTAGGAAGCAGATAGAGATAAGATAGATAGATAGATGGATAGAAAGATAAAAGGAGGAAAGAGAAAAGAAGGGAAGGGAAGAGGAGGCACAATATTTAATCTCCAAGGCACATCCCCAGTGACTCATCTCCTCTAGCCAAGCCCTACCTGCTTAGTTATCTATAACCCAGTAATCCATTCAAATATGGATTAATCCACTGATTAGGTCATAACTCTCATAGTGTAATTGTTTCACCTACCGCATTAATATGGGGGCTTTTGGGAAACATACCATATCCAAACCATAACACTCATTCACTCAGCATGCACTCACTGGGCAGCTCACTATTTTAGGGCAGTTGGCATGTCACAATGAAGAGCTTGAGGCTTTGGGGAAATACAGGCATTTGGGTAAATCACAGCATTTAAGTATTCAGACAGGAGACCCTGTTTCAGAGCTATCTTATATTTTGAACTTCTGAATATGATGATGGTGCTACTGATAGTACTCCTACAAATTTAGCATTTCTTATCTGGAAAGTAAAACTTGATAGGACTCCTTGATAAAGTTGCTTACACTCTCATACTTCTCTTGTATTTAGGATTAGATATATAGAACTCGTTTACCAAGCCACTGTCACCTGATTTTATTCACGGATTACTACTGTGTCCATCTGGAGGCAGGGCCCTGCTATCAGGCGGATCAACTTTATTTCCACAAGGCCTACAACAATGTAAGTATTCAGAACTGTTCAAATATATTCTCAGAAGATGTAACATAAAAGGAAATGGAAATGCATGCACTCCTTGTTTTTCAGTTGTCTGGGAATGCATATTTTTTACATTGTCAATGAGAGTTCTATGTACAGGTGCTGTTAGCAAAAGAGGATTTAACCTTTGAAACTTTGTGAGACTAGACACAATCAGTTTTAGTGTTCTTCCCAGGGACAGATGGGCATAATGACAAAATAAAATGTTGGCAGACATATCCTGAAAATCTCTGGTGATAAATAATAGGCTTTATTGCTATATCTCCTAATTTCCTCTCCTAAGAAGGTGGAAACTGCATAGGAAATAGCTTTAATGGTTTTAATAGAATTGTTTTGATGAATTAATTTATTATGGGCACTATAAATAAGTATTTAATTAAGAAACAATTTAAGAAGTTTTCAAAACAAGGATCTGAAAGTCTAGCAGATGAAGAATTGTATATTGTTCCAATTTCTTATTATACCTAAATGTCATACTTTAAAAAAATAATTAAAATATTTACTTTAATAAATGTAATAACTAAATTATAATCATTATAACTCTGCAAACATCAGGGATAATGTTAGTATCTTGCTTCATAATGGTGCTGTCAGAATCAATAAGCAATAAAATAAAACACACTTCCCCTCTTGAAGTGCACCTTTCCTGAGAGCAAGAGGCACAGAGGATGCAAATTGTGAATTTGCAGATGCTCAAGAGAAGCCTTCCAAGGTCCCTTCCAGATCTAACCTCCTATGATTTTACTAGTTGCTTTTATCTTACCTTTAACATAAAAGTGAACTCACAAAGCAAGGCATGATTCCACAAGAGTTGGCTTCCTCTGAGTGGGACTGGCCCCATCATTTTCAGGGCTCCATGCAAAATGAAAATGTGTCTTCTGAATTTCAAGAATTTCAGGAGATTAACAGTAAAGCATTAAACCAAGAAGTGAATACTTGTGGCTGCTGGCCTGTGAAGTCCCAGGCCTATGAAGTCCACTAGCCCTACTTGACTGGTGCAGGAACTGTTGAAGTTTTAGGGGTGTTTTCAGGCCCTACTCTTAGTGTATCCCTTTCTTGCTCCTTCTCCAATTCTAGCAGACATAGTTCCAATAATCCAAGGTACCAGTTGTTGTTGCTGTTGACATAGACTAGATGACCAAATCTACACAGGGAGTAACACTTGTGGATTTCCTAGGTTGCACTCATGGGCATCTGCTCTTTCTCTCATCTATCAAATATTCTATGAAATCCATCAGAGGAGAAACTAAAAGACTTAGGAATATTAAGTTCTTTTAGGTCCACAGTCTAGTTTTATAGATTCATTGATTTTTTAAAGCTAAGTGGGACCTGAGAGATTATCCTACTCCAATGTCTCACATTTTAATTAGGTCGTCATCACATCCAATTTAGTCCAAGGACATGCAAATGAATTCCTAGTTGCACAGCTTTAAAGCTGATGGTGATTTTGATGAACAAACCTTAATTGATGATAAGTAAAGACAAATGTTAGCATAATGAATGGTTCATTCTATAACACTAATGGATCTATATGAGATGCTGCCAACCATGCTAAAAACATATTTAGCAGTTTACTTTTTATCCGAGTCAGAATAAGGAGAGTGAGGCAAATGTTCTGCCACTTGAAAGTCCCTAGACATACAATCTAAAATGGGTTCAAAAGATATACCAACAAGGCAAATAAATCCAGAAGCGAAGAGGGTGGTGGCTTAAGGTTAGTGTTAAAAGAATCTTTTTCCTTAACCAAAAAAACACGTTTCTGCTGCTGCTGCTGCTGCTGCTGTGTGTGTGTGTATGTGTGTGTGTGTGTGTGTGTGTGTGTATTGACATTGTACTAAGTGCTTTTTAAATATTAACTCATTTAATCATTCATAAGTACTCTATGAGGTAAGTACTATGTTTATCTCCTTTTTTAAAGATGACAGAAATGAAGAACATTGGGATTAACTATATTGCTCCCAAACCTCCTGCTGACAAGATAGAGGAAGGATTCAAACCCATGTAGTCTTGGCTCTAGTAGGTACTCTTAACCACCAGATTGTGATGTTGTGCCAGTGATCTTCCATTATGTCCCAACACCACTAACCCCACTCTCTACTGTATGGTTGTATGAACCAAGAGTTAAAAGAACATGCACTGAGGACACTGGGCAGTCTATGCTCCTAGCACTATAGCTATACCTGTGAAAAATGTTTCTGTTAGTATTATAACTGAACAATACTAATTTCACTAATGTTAACCACTCATTATATACCTGTGATAATATACATATAACATTCCAAATAATTTCAATTCCTTTCCACCATGATGATGTTCCCCTGAAGGTTAACACTGCAGTTTTTTCATATACGGTTATTGCTTTGATTTAGATTTAAGACCTAGAAATCAAACAGCACAAAGTTTCTCTTTTTTACTTTCTGGAACAAAATAGCCTAAAAGACACTAGTTGAAATATGCAAAAGCCTTTTTAAAAATTTACTTTCATTCTAATAATTTCTCTTCTTTTATGTGTATTACTTATGAAGTGTTCTCTTGCCACTGAAAGGATGAAGTTTATTTCAAAACCATGGGCATGGGGAGAACTCCCTGTAGCTAGGAAAGATATAAACCATCATTGTTTTTGCAGAGCTGTGTGAGAAATACAACTCAACATCAGGTAAGTGGGGGGAGGATCTGTCTTGCTATTTTTGTGATGTCACTGTGACAACCCGTACATTCCCATGAAATGATTGATTAGTATAATTTGCACTTTCTACCTTTCCTAGATATTCATACATTTATACTTTGTGATGTTATTCTAATTGTCAATAAAAAAACACTTTCAAAAATCCTCAAGGAACCTGAAAATATTTCTACTTTATCTGGATGAAGAAAGGATAAGTATAAAATTCCAATTTAATATCATTCCTAGTAAATGTATCAGTTTTTATGGAGTTGCATAATTGTCTCTATTCATTTAATTTTCTACATAGGAAAAAGAAAGAAAAATTCAACAAATACCATATAGCATAATGAAATATAGATAATGTATGCTCTATTGTACAAAATAACAACCATAACATTCTGGAATTTTTACTTTGGATAAAAGTGTTACCAAAGAAATATTCTGCCTGAGAATGTAAAATGATTTGACACAGCAGATTTGCAAATACAATATTGTGTAGTCATGGCACATTCTATACTGTCCTTTGCAATTTCTGGAAGCTTGCTCTATTTCTGGTCAGATAGATCAGTTAAGTGATTTCAGCAGCATAATGAAATTTACGTGCTTTGCCAGGATACAACCACAGTAAGGAATTAATATCCTGCACTACTGTCCCAACATGCTTTGACAAGAATGCTATTTCATGGCTCAATAAATACTTATTGACTAACTACAAACATGACAAAAATGTTTGTCCTTCAACTTGACTGTTTTGGGACTACACATTCAAGGACCCTTAAAAAAAGCCCAGGAATGTTGTAATATTTTTTAAGCCATGTTTGTTTTCATTTTGCAATATCACTAAACTTGCGAAAGGGTAGAATAGAAATATCCTATTGGATAAAACTACAATGTCTCCAGGCAAATTTTTCTTTACAAGCTATTTTATTCAACATAAATTTTTAAAAAGCACAAAAAAGAAGTATGTACTCTGTGGCTAACTGGTCAAGTTGGTGATTCACAAAAATAAATAAATAAATAAATAAAAATGATGATCTTCGAAATTTCAACTAACTAGTTAGGCTTGTCTTTTATTCTAAACCACTACAAACAATTAACATGGTCTTCCTCCATTTCAGTTCCAGGAGGAAAGGGTATTTGCTACTTTTAAGGATTAGCCAGCAATTTGTATTGGCCAAGTTTAAGTTATTCTCCTGATAAATGCAGAAAATTAAGTTACTTCCCTTTCAAATACAAAAAATTAAGATGTTGGCTACTTATTTTTCTCTGAGAATGCCACTTCAATCAACTTTATTTTTTCCATCGGCAATACATAACTGATAAAAGTCAGTAAATGGATGCAATATTGGAAAAATCAGTATGTATAATCTTTCCTACTAGCTAAACCCACCTGCCCAATACAAAGTTCTTACCCTGTTGCACAGCACATGAGCCCAATAAGTTTCAGGAATTAGAGAAGTATTTAGTTAAGTATATTTTTCTTTTTTTTGTGAGGATTTTTTTTTTTTTTTGGTCAGGGGCAACCTTAAGAAGTCTTTCCTACTGTTATTTTATAATTTTAATTTTTACTTTACAATGTAGGTTTTAAATTAAAAAGGCATTTTTAAAAAAATTAGTGAGACATATTTTCATGATTTTTAAAAAATTCACCAACAGTTCTAGAACCAAATAAGCAAATTTATTGCAAAAGATTATTCAATATAGTACTGCTATATTGTTAGAAGAAAGCAGCTATCTTTCTAATCCTCCCAGGAATTTAGCACATGCATATGTATATTTAGGTCCAGATGCTGTGCTCTAAACAAAGAATGCCCTAGAACTTGGTCCTTGGTCTCTTTTTCCCCTTACCTATATTCTCCTTCTAAGTAGCCCCTAGAGTTCCAACGTTTTATAGAGTAGTTTGTATGCATCCCAAATTTATTTCACTGGTTCTGATTTTCCTTCCAAAGCTCTATTTGTACATCCAATTCTTTGACTTTTACATTTGGATCTACAAGGCATTCCAAAGTTAACGTGGCCAACAGAGAACTCTTCACTCCTCTTCCTTCCCTTTCACTGCCAGCTGTTCCCATCTCAGCCAATAGCAACTACCCTCCATTAGTGGCTTATATTCAAACCTAGGTGTCCCCTGGTCTCCAACAACAGTCTGTCACATTGCTGTATCTACTTCCAAGACATTTCAAATTTGTCCCTTTCTCTTCATTTCTACTACTGTCTCCCTAGTTCATGTCACTGTTGTGTCTCATATGAACCACTGCTGGTAGTAATTCAATCATGTCTTGTCAATTAAAAGTCTTTTGAGTACCAAATTCAAACTTCTTTCATTAGCAAGGAAGCTCATCATAATCTAATAACCTGATCCTGTCAATGTATCTGACATTGACTTCTTTTTCATTAATCTTCCTGTTCCACTGGCTTTTGTTTTTCTCCACATGTCCCTGTAATAACACAAGCTTACTTTGACCTCATTTCTTTTTTATTTCTCAAAAGTTTTATTAAGTGCTTAAAATACACAGTGAGCATCCTTTTTGCAAAATGGTTAGTACCAGATGTGTTTTGGCTTTCATATTTTGGAATATTTGGATATATATAATGAGATATCTTGGGGAGGGAACCAAAATTTAAAATCAAATTCATTTGTTTCATATATACCCTACATACATAGTTGAAAAGTAATTTTATACAACATATGAAATAATTTCATGCATAAAAATAAGTTTGCATATTATAGTTGAAGAGACTCAGAGGGTCTTTTACCCTGGAGGATGCTGAAGAAAATGTTCTGTGCACCTGTGTCTTGACCATAATCCTATCACTTGAGGTCAGGTGTGGAGTTTTCCACTTGTGGCATCATGTCAGTCTTAAAAAAAATTTCAGATTTTAGATCAGTTTGAATTTGGGATTTTCAGATTAAAGATGTACAGCCTGGATAACATTGTATTAGACCTAGAATTCTATGGTTGTCGTGCATTTAAATGCAAATCAATGGTTCTTAATCCTGACTGCATAGTGGAACCTTCTGCAGAATGTTAAAAAATATTGATGCCCAGGCCTCACCTGAACTGAATCAGATCTCTGGGAGGGAGGGGAACAGGGCATTGGTGCTCTGAAAGGCTTCAGATGATTCTCTGTGCAGACAAAGTTGAGAACTCTGATATAGATGATGCTCTCTCCTTCTCTGGTTTTAATTGCATAATTACTTGACTTTGATTTTTTTTGTTATTATTCATATAAATCACCTATCAACATAGGTCCATCAAGGGACATTTTTAAAAAGAGCAGGAACAACAACACCATAACAGAGTAGGAGGGCCTATTTTTCACATTATCTGATAATGAAAAGGATATGAGATACACAGAAAGGATCAGATAGTATCATCCCGTACTTTTGATATCATGGAACACATTTAAGTTTTAATAAGGTACTTTTTTATGGCTCATGTTTTATTCTTGATTCTGCTCTGCATTAAAGTCCCAATCTTGTGTTTACATCATATCGAAGGATGCTGCTCTTCAGTTTGAGATGAATGAACATGTTTTAACATGATGAGACCTACTGAAATTTGGTGGCATAAATGTTTCTAATGAAACTCAAACTTTTCAGTTGTTTAAGTTCGTATATTCTTGGCAGCAATATATTTCCTGTGGTTCAGAGAAATTATTTAAAATTAGACTATAAAAGAGATCAAAAGACTTGGACATCAATTAGTTCACAAGCCACCTAAATATTGTTATATGAGCATAAAGGAATCAAACATATGTGTGAAATTTCCATTAAAAAGTACAAACTTTTAAATAAAGGATCAGAAAGCTTTAGAAAAGTCATTTGGATTTTCTCAGACCTTAGCATTTGAAAAGTGGCTCAAGCTGCTTACAGATACCAAAAAATTAAAGGGTATGCTTTCTGCCTAAAGAATTTAATAATGCTATAAAAGTTCAGAATTGTCACAGTAGTGGATGATTAGGGAACTGGGGAAGCCAGAAGAACCTGTCACTCATCTACCTGGAAGAAACATGCAGTTTACTAAGGGTTTACCACAGCCTCTCATATTTGCATCCCCTTCTCTGGGAGTGGGTGGGATTGTATCACATAGGGGTCCCAACAAGTTATATGTATGGATTTGTTTAAAATCTCTACAAGACCATATGCTAACCAGCCCAATGGGATGACCTAAAGACAAGCTATTTTAAGTGCACGGGGTTATCTTTGTCATTCCTAGATGGAAGAAAGTAATTTTTGCAGGCCTTTTGCTATTATTTTTAATCTATATGTAACAGAGAACCTTAGAAAGGAGTGGGAGTCCATATCTTCACAAAGCCTAGGGAAGAGGCAGTGTGGTGTAATAGGAAATGGGCACAGAAGGCCTTTGATTTCTGATGAACTGAATTTGAATCCTGCTTTGAACACTACCCAACTCTGTCATTTGGATATAAACAACAATTACCACCACTAATGCAATAATGAATGTTGAGATGACAGATGAGTAAAACTCTTACTGACCCCATGAGAAGATCAGAATTTTTGGAAATCAAGAAGTATGCACTGGCAAAAAACACACAACTTAATGGAAATTTAGCAACTACCCCAGAATTGGAAAGCCCAAGCAGGGCTCCCAATACTAGTTTTTAAATAATTCCCATGTATTATTTTAAAATAAAATGAACATAATTGAACACCATTCTCATCTTATCCTTTCATTGGTTTCATTATTTGTGTCATTGTGACCTATGTTAAGAAATGCTCCCCCATGTATGCTCCCCTCCTTCCTGAAAATAGTCCCATATCACAGAAATCCAAAGGCTTCAATATGCTTAAACAGTTGTATTTGTTTTTACTTACAATCACATTTTCTGTTCAGTTAAAAAGACACTTTTTCAATGAAGAACATTTAAGATTGAAGTAGAATAAATATTTCCTTCCCTGGGATGTAAAAAAGCAAAGAGAGAATCAAATACCTCCAGAATTCTCTGGACAACAAACACAAATTTGTTATGAAGAACTCTGAATGCTGTTAGGCAAATTAAAGAAAATCCAGCACAAAACTTTTATCTGATAGAAAAAGATAAACAAAACAAAAACCAAAAAGACAATAGTCTCATATCATCTCTTGGCAGAACAGATGCCCTCTGGGGACATATTCACATAGTTGGTTATTCTGATGTTGCAAACTGAACCATTTAAGGACACTTTTACAAATGAAGAACACTTTCACTTAGAATTGATGCCAACATTAATAACTTAAGTATTTCAATGTCTCATGGCCAAAGTTCCATATTTTAGCTACCTTAGCAAGAAAACCCAAGAAAATCAATTTGCATCTAAAAGCTCCTTCATGGAGTTGGCTTGGTTTTGTGGCAAGCATCCCAGCTTGCTTAGAGAGGCAGAGGTTGAAGTCTGCTTCACAGTGGATTGTTTGGTCCCAGTTGAATAACCTGCTGGCATCCACTGTTAGCAGAGTGGTAAGCAGATTACAGGTAAGCAGATATTAATATTTTGATTAAACATTTTAAAACCTCATACTGCTATTTTAAAAAATAATTGCACTTCTCTGAGAGAGCTCTTATTCTTACCATTCTGAAGCCACTTTTAGCCTTAATTTCTATATATTCATGGTCTTAAAATCTCTACCTATAGTTTATTCCCCAGGATCAAAACTTTTCCACACCACTGCCTTACCTGTAATGTCTAAAATTCATGTGAATATATGATCCTCCTGGACAACCATAATAGTTTTTAGTGTTTACATCACCCTCCCTTCCCTCTCAGATCATCTTTTGAAAAAGACAGTGCTGTAGTCATTTTTGGTCATAGTTTCTATAAAACCCAACATAGACTTGGCAGCCCTCCTAGAAAGACTTCTTGTTTCCCAAGGATCCACTGATTTAGCAAACTTAGCAAGGTTAAATAACAGAAGCTATGAAAGAGTAAGCATTCTGAAGTCATGAAGCAATGAAAGTTTATTAGACCACAAAATTTTCTCTAACACTATCCATCATATAGATTATATAATTTAACATGATAACAGGGAATGTTATTAATTGTTATTAATCAAGGTCTACAATGCATATACAGGTCTTCAAAAATTAACAGTCAAAATTACTGGGTGACCACAACTTATTTCTGGGAATAGACTGAAAAACCTGTTTATTTCTTGGGTGTTCACTAAATGGAGCCACAGTGCTGGACAGAAAATATGGGAGAACATTTTATGCTCACCACAGTGAGTGCTGGAATCATCCATAATGCCTACTTTTAATTTAGTTAACCTGATAATGACCTTCTGCTCAAGGTAATAAACACTGGGGCATCTGCTCCAGAATTCCATCAGGTTGTTGGGGAACTGGGTTGCATGGATTTAAGGGCAGAACATTAGCAACCTACAACCTATTAAACCTACAGTCTAAATAGGAAAAGGGAGAGGAGCTGCTCAAAGAGGGTTAAATCTCCCACTTTACCTGGGGCATCCTTTCTTTCTGCAAATCTCATACCTTCTTCTCTAGAACTCTCTCCCACCCCTGCATCATTGTCTATCTCAGGAGATACCACTGGAGAGGATAGCAAGATCCAATTGGCTCATGTTCACCTCGGAGGTCCTTCTCCTCACACTTTCCTCAATTCCTGAAGCATCTTCCAGCAGGTCACATTTGAGCAAAGGAGGCCCAAAACCTACCCAGCCCAGTAACTGTGCTAGGGAATTGGGCCACTTTATTTTATGGGACAGGTATGATGCAGTGACTAAAGGGACCTAAAGCTTCTAAGAAGTACTCTGAGGAGGCCAGACCACTCACTATGCTTGTGGCCCTACAAGGGAGTGGTGCCAAGGAGCATGCACAGAAATGAGGACACAGCAGGGAGCTGGGGGTGGAACTATGCAAGGATTCTTAAGAACCTCTTGGCTCAGAATGATCCTCTCGTCTCCAGTCTTTCTCTGATTCCTGGGCAATGGATTCCCACAGGCAGGCCCTTCTTTGCAACCCCAAAGGGAAGAGAGCCTGATCCACAGCTGGACAGGGGTGCAAACAGCTGGTTACTAGCACCAACAAATGTTTCCCTGTTTTCCTCTCCCCCTAAACGTTTGGTCTTTCAGAGCTTTGGTTGTGCTCCCTCGCCTTGAACTGACTCTCCCCTCACCCACTCAGTGGATGTGTACCTCGTGGAAAAGGCAAGGCTGGGAAAGAGGCTGCCTTAGGAAAGGCCATTTGGGGTGGGGTGGAATGGGATAGCAGAGGAACAGAGGCCAGCCAGAAGAAGTGGCCACTGGGAGGAAGGCTCTCCAGGTGACCCCTGCTCCTTCTTTCCATCCACATGGAGCACCCCTCCAGGCAGTTAGCTCGCACGCGGGGTGTGCAGCCCACACCCACCCGCGTGCGCTGCGCTGGCCCAGGGAGGGTGGTGCATGCCGCTTGATCTGCCCAACCTCACGCTCTGAAACCTGTGCCCAGATCACGCTACCACCATGGGACAGCGGGAGCCTCCTCCCGCCCTCGCGGGTCCCGGGGTCTCGCGGACACCGACCTGCCAACCTTCTTTCCCGGACGTTTTTCCACAGCAGATCCCAGGCTCTGGCCGTAGAGTCCCGTAACTGCTCACTGATTGATCTCCTGAGGGGCGTTTGGAAAGCTCTCCGTTTGCTGGTCATTTTAGATCCTTCCTCATAACGACCGGCGGGCTCACCACCGCCACTCCCGCGTGGCCGCGACTCACACTACCCAAGACTGGAGAAGCCAGACGCACAACTCCAGCTGGGGTCCCGGGACCCGCTGCGGGCGCGACATGGGTCCATCAAGCGCTGGGAGGTTCCGCCACGCGCGCAGACAGGGATGCCTTGCCCTTGGAGTACCCTGCAAAGCTAACCTCTGTGCTTCGTCAACTCCTCACTCCTTTTCACTTTCCCTCTCCTCTCCTCCCCTCCCCTCCGCTGGGCGCTCCTCCACTACTCTTCTCTCCCTCCCCTTCTCTTTCCCTCTCCGACTGTCTAGCGCCCCTCTCCTTCCAGGAGCGTTTTCCGTCCTTCCTTCCCTCCCTCCCTTTCCTAACCTGACAGCTTAGTCCTCATGCCCCCACCCCCACCAAGCTTCCAACTCCCCTTTCTCAATTTCGCCCAGAGATCAGAAGCTGTACCAGGTTCTTGCTATTTCCTGATACATGCCATCTTTCAGTCTCAGAAAAGGCCACCATCACAATTGTTAGGAAAAATTTAAACATGCTACCCTTAGTGTCATGATAACTCATTGGTTTTTGTGAATTCAAATCACTTGAAATGAGCTTCTCTGTTAGGTTGACCTTCTGGAGTTCTAAACTGGTAACATAATATGTTAATATTTTTGTTTTCACCAATAAAATAATTAGCTGAATGCAATCTACAATGAAATTAACATGGATTAATTAATGAAATTAACAAATACTATTTCCATTGCATAAGCAATGAGAAAAATAATTTTCAAATATTAAAGTCAAACTGTGAGGAACCTACACAAAATAGATTTGCATACTCTGAGAAAGCATTAATATTCATACACAGTTAAAAAATAGGTATTATGAGGAAGTGAAACATGAGAATAAAATAATTTTAAGGTGTTTTGGCCAAAAGCATAAAATAGGATTTTAATTAGAAATTAACTCTAAACTTGCAGCCAAGAGAGGAGATGCATTGGCTCTTTAAGAAATACAGCAGGAGACCATCAACTCTTTCCTAGGTTTCAACTTTTAATTCATAAGGCAAGACAAAACTATTTCAGCCTCAGGGTGTCCTGCAATTTACAAGGATTTGTTTCTAAAGTTCTTTAAGGACCCTGAACAAAGTAATTATGACAATTTTATTTGATGTGATTCATGATGTTCAAATGCCCCATGGGAAGTTTGGAAATTTAAGAAAATCATTCAATCCTCCATTATACAAATCACTACTGATTTAGAATAGAAATTAGTGGGGCTGGGGTTGTGGCTCAGCAGTAGAGTGCTCGCCTCACATGTGTGTGGCCCTGGGTTTGATTCTCAGCACTACATAAAAGTAAATAAATAAAGATATGGTGTCCAACTAAAAAATAAATAAATAAATGAAAAGAATAGAAATTAGCAGCTATCTAAGTATCCTCTGTACAGCTCTGTTAGTAAATATTTCCTCCACCAGTTCATATTGTTGGTGGAAAGTGAGGGGATGAGGATAAAATTTGTCTTTGTTATTTTAAAACTCAAAAGAATAAATATTCAAAAGAATTCACTGGTGCAGCTCACTTCAGAATAAGCTAGAAGTAATGGAGAGCTGTTTTTGTGCCATCCTGTTAAGCCTTTGAAGTTGTCAGTTATGAAGCAATAAGGCATGGATCAGAAATGGACTTGAAATTGTGGCAGCCAGTTACAGACTAATCCAGATTGCCTTCTGGACCCGTGCCAAATGCCCTTCTGATTACATCCTCTGTTTTGTATGTATGTAGTAATAGTAACAAAATGCTCTGCAAGTTTGTGTTCTCTTAAAGTGGCTGCTACTCAGCATAAGGACAAAATGTTTAACAAATATGTCCCCTGGGAAGCTGTGTATTTGACTTTTAAAAGGGATCTCTTATTGAAATCAGAGGCTGGAGTTTTAATATTATATATACAGGAATAGAGCAAGGAACATTCAAGTTAATTCAGTGATCATTTAGCTCCAAAGAACCTAGGCCCTTACTACTTTCTATTCTAACATGTATTTTATATTCAGACGCCCTGGATTAGGAATTTTCCTTATATGACTGATCTGAAGATAGAATCTGGCATTTCAAATTAGTTTAGTTCTGGCTGGTTCATGAGTGGAGTACTGTCTAAGAGAAGCTGATGAAAGATTGAAGTGATCTGCTTGGAACAGGTGCTGACTGAGCAGCTTGTGCCACACAGAATGGCCCAGCCCAGCTGCTGGCCCTGCTGGAGGAATCTCACAGCTGTGCAGACAGAGCCACCATAAATGCAAATGTTTCAACTCAAAAGGAAGCTCAGGGCCACTTGGAATATTTTATACAGGTCCTCAGCATCCACTCTCATTCTTCACAAGATCTGTTTCAAAGCTAAACCATAGGTGGAACTTCTCCTTTCCCCCTGGGGTCTTCATCTGCCAAAAGCTGATGAAAATACCACCTACTCCAGAGCAATGAAATCAGGCAGCTCCCTGCCCCTACCTGCCTTCTTGCTTACTCCCTTCCCGCCTATCACAACGGAAGAGGAGTGGCTCTTCCTACCCAAGACCTAGCCCCTAACCTGTACTTTGCTCTCTAGCCCTTCTTGTTCATATGGGAAATTTGCTGCATTTGCTATTTCCTCTGCGTCCCCCTCTCATTAGGTTCAACCCTCAAGTCTCAGCCTTTAACACAAACCAAAACCGAAACAACAGCAACTATAATAAAGCATACTGCCTCTACCTTCTATTTCTTGGGTCGGGGGAGAGTCTTCCCTTATCAGTGCTACACTCTAGGCTGCCTCACTACCTCATTGAAACTGTTCTTATAATGTCACCAATAAATCATCTGGTTGCTAAATCTACTGGTTGTCCTTTCTGGGATGTGAGGGCTACTGCACACTGCTGACTATTCCCTTCCTCCTGACACAGTCTTGTCTTTTGGTGATCCTGAGACATCCTTACCTGGATGGACTTCTTTTTGTCACACCAGACCCCATGTGGCTCTTTTCAAGGCCCACTTGGTTCATACAGAAAGTACCTGTGTTTAAAATATAGCTGGAGAAATAGACCTATGCGATTCTTTTGTTTCTGCTCTCAATAGTAACTCCCTAAAGGCTTTTATTGTGTATAACATTACACAATCCACTTGGCGCATTGGAAGGATTCGGTCTATGCTACCAACCATAATACTATTATTATTACATCACTGTCTAGCCCAAATCTTTCCCAAATTCTTATAAGAAACTGTGACACCCAATCTAAATAACATTATAACTCCCTCCTAAGGCATCCAGTTTAATTTCTTGATAGTATTCTTCACTTCTGGACATTTTGTGTGTTTGTGGTTGGTCTCCAGGCAGATGTGTCTTACTCGTTTGTGGATCCTGATAGTCTGGCTCAGTAAATACTTATAGAATAAATGAAGGATTGTACTCTAAGGACATATTTTGTTTAACTTCCTTTATGCAGTAACTCTGACTGAATGCCCTTATCTCACTTTTTTCCCCCACTCACCCTTATTCAACTTGAATGCCACCTTCTCCTGGAAGGAGGGGGTTTTGTAGATTTGTAGATTTACTAATCCTACTGGCTGGCTGGTTCTTCCTCTACTATGTTTTCACAGTGCATTGGGGTCCCTTCTAGAAGAGCACTTATTGCAGAGCACTGTGTATAATTGTTTTTTCTCTGCCTCCCTAATAGTCCTGAGATCCCCCTGCAGATCTGGGACAGTACTTTTATTTCTGAATCCTTTGTGCCCTTTTCAGTGAATAGCACATAGTAGAATTATTTACTAACTAAATGAATGTTCTTATTATTTTAGATGACTCATTATCAGTAAGATCTGTTACTTAGTATAAATATAAATTTTAATTATGCTTATGATGCTATTGTTTCATTGTCATTAATTACTATTTTCTTATATGAATTTTATCAATTTAAATACAAAGATTATATGTATTGATGATTATAGTTTTTAAACACGAAGCTATAATTAGAAACATTAAAATCACCTGTATCAAAAGAAAGAGCTGATATCATTTGAAAATTTTCCTTTCAGTTTTTTCTTTGTATATTAAAAAAAGAATTTTATACCAAATTTTACACTTTTTTTCAGTTAGCATTAGGTCGTAAGAATTTTTCCAATTTATGTTATCTTTTAAAATGGTTTTCAACAAATATATAAAATTCTATTGGATAGACACATCATAATTTATTCTGAAACTTTTATAACTTTGAACACTTCCCTTCAAATTTCTAAAATTACAAGTAATCTTGTGACAAAAAAATTTGGCACATGAATAAAAACATTATTTTTTTCTTTCTCCTTCTTTTAGTGCTATGTAATTAAGACTCATCACCATACTACAGGCATTAAGTAGAACTTGCCACCCACTTACCTATGTATCTGAATGCCAATGCAATTCCACAAATTTCTTATCTCTTTCACTTCCATTTCCCATGTTCAACTCTAATTCTGTCCCATTGTTCCCTACAGAAAAGTGGAGAAGCAACTTCTACTGCCTGTTGGGTATTTTGCTGTTGGAAATCTTTGCTTAAGAATAGAGCCCAGTTTCTAACTGTACCAAGCCAGAAATCCTTTGCCAGAAGCCCATGGTCATGGTGCATAATTTCATGTGGTTTCCAGTCTACTATTGGGGACTGTCCTCCTTGAAAGAACATTTTTTCTTTTGCTACCAGAAAGAAGGGTGAAGAGCTCTTAGAACTGTCCCCTTGAGAGGTTCTTTCCCAAGAGAGATGTTAGGTGCATGCTTTGGGCTATATTTCAGGGCCTTGTTGTTGAAGATTCTGGAGAAGCAGACTTTTCATGCCAGGTCTTTGGCTTATAGTCACCAAAGTGAACATGTCCTGTTTAGGGTCTCAGTGCTCTCCATTGCCATCCTCTAAATCTACCTGTCTTGCTTTGGGGGTTTGGTTCTAGTAATTAAAAAAGTGTTGGGCTCCATGCTTCCTCAGAAGCAAAATTTAGTGTTAGCTGTAATCTGCCTTCATGATTAATAACTTTGGCTATGTTTAATATTTTTCTGATGTGCACTAGTAAATGCTTCAAATCTCTAGGATTAATGCCATGTCATAACACAGATGCTTCTTGATTTTGAACAGTGTTATGTTCTGATAAACCAATCATAAGTTGAAAATATTATAAATCAAAATGAATTAATTAAATACAGGTAACCTATAGAACATCTGAACTTAGCAACATAATCACTGTAGAGTATAAGTTGTTGCCCATCATGATCACAGAGTGACTAGGAGCTGAGGGCACTGCTGCTACCCAGCATTCCAAGAGAGAGGATTTGACCACATATCTCTAACCCAGGAAAGGACTCAAATTCAAAAGTCAAAGTGCATCTTCTACTGAATGGGTATCATTTTTTTTTAACTATGGCAAAGTCAAAAAAAAATCTTTCAGGACCATCTGTATCTCACAGACTTTACAAATACTGTAAATCCTTTCCGTATTTTTCATGCATGCTTATGGAGACCATCATTACCATATGGGATATCCTGGGTCAGTGTCTCACAGATCTCTCCTGGCACTCAGAAGATGTTAGATTGAAGAAATTTCAGTGATTGCAATCACTAGAATCATTCTGACATCTGCTTTCAGATAACCTTGTGAGATCCTTTAGCCTATTTTATGAAAGTAAAGCACATAACTTGCTTTATTAGGTGAACTTAATTGTGTCCTAACTACTAACATGATTTAAGGCCAGCTAAGTGTGTTTATTTGTGTGGACAGTCAGAAGGGGCTGAGACCTTTGTATCCTTCAATGGAGTAACACTTTGCCCCAATTATATTTACCACACAAATATTTATTAAGCAATCTTTGGCATCTTTAAAAACAGGCAGTATACACTCAATGTTCTACAAGAATAGGAAGAGGATGTAGGAAAATTGACCTATTAAGAGTCATCCATTTTATACTCACTATAGCATAGCTTAAGACCTTGGTACACTTTAGAAACACTCAAATATATACTGTGAAACATACACAGTGCTACTGAACTCTAAGATCAATGAACACATCAGCTAAAGAGCAGAGAAAGCCAGTCCCAGCCTCCACAGATAGTACTGTAGAGTGAAAAGGCTAAAGTCCAAGCAGAGGAGACACCAACTAGGTTCACACTGTGGCTACACACCTTCTAGCTGTGTGATCTCAATATTATCCATCTTTTCTATTCCTCAGTCTCAGCATCTATGAAATAGGAATAGTAATAGTTCCCCCCCACACACATAGAGCTTTTGACAAGGATCAAATGTAATGGTACATGTAAAATACTTAAAATGGTGCCTGCTATAACATTTACTTTCATTAAATGTTAGCTTCAATTATTATTATTTTGCCTAAAGAAATTCTGCAATCCTCATGAGATTCCAATTCAGCTGAAGTCTGGACAGCATTATGCTAAAAAGAAGATATTCAACAGTGGTAGAAAATAGCAATGAATTTGAAAGGTATAAGAGTAGGATTCAAATGCCAGCTGCAAATGATATGCAGTGGGAGTGATAGAAGCCATGGTTTTACCTCTCTATGCCTAGGTTTCCTGATTTGTCACATACAGAGAAGAAAGTTTTGTTCTAATAACCCTGATCCAAGTTAAACTACATGTGAAAAGTTTAATTTAAAATGTAATCCAAACAAAAGATATCATGATAATAGAGAAGGTTTAGAGAATCTTTGAAACAGGTACATTTCCTATTTGCTTATTTAAAACTGTATTTATTCAACAAAGGTCACTATTATTAAATGACACAGTGTTTTTTGGGTGGCCTGTGTTCCAGCTACTGACATTATTTAAAGCCAGTTAAATGTGCCCAATTCTTTCAGACACTAAGAGTGCCAAGACAGAGTTCTCTCAACATCCTGAGACATATCCTTATTACTAATAGAACTCTAAAGAGTGTAAATAATATTATAAAATGTATTTCAATTTATGATGTTTTAAAAAGAGTAAAGATTCATAGAACAATGGAATGGAATAGAAAACAGAGACAGACCCACACAAATACAGTTATCTGATCCTTGGGAAAGGGATCAAAAATATATGTTGGAAGAACAGCCTTTCTAACAAATGGTTTTGGAAAAACTGGATATCTACATGTAGAAGAATAAAACTAGGTTCCTATCTTTCACCTCCACAAAAGTCAACTCAAGAAGGGTCAAAGCCCTCAGAATAAGACCAAAAACTAGGCAACTCCTAGAGGAAAAGGGAATATTCCACAGTGTATGCAATGCCTTACTTCCTCAGTAGAACTCCTAAAGCTCAGAAAATAATACCAAGAATTATTTTATAAATGTAGGCCGTCAAATTGAAAAGCTTCTGCATAGCAAAGGATACAACAGAAGGAAAGAATAATCTTTGATAGTTACTCTTCCAAAGGAGAATTAACACCCAGAATATGTAAAGAACTAAAATATTTTCCACCCAAAATAGCCCACAAATAACTCATTCAATAATAGGCAAATGAAATAGATACTTCTCAAAAGAAGAAATAAAGATGGTCAACAAATAAATTTTTTTAAAAAGGCTGTACATGTTTAGTGATTAGGGAAATGCAAATCAAAACTACAGTAAGATTCCATGTCACTCCCAGTTAGAATGGCAGTCATCAAGAACACAAATAATAATAAATGCTGGCAAGGATGTGAGGGAAAAGGAACACATACATTGTTGGTGGGACTGTAAATTAGTACAACCACTGTGGAAATCAGTACAGAGTTTCCTGAAACGGCAAGGAATGAAAACACCACATGAACCAGCTGTACCATTTCTTGGTATTTATCCAAAAGAATTATTCAGAATATTATAGCAATACATGCATACCCATGTTTACAGCAAAGCAATTAATGATAGCCAAATTATAGCCTAGATGTCCATCTACAGATGAATGGACAAACTAAATGTGGTATATATTCACAATGGAATTTTATTCAGCCATAAAGAAGGATGAAATTATGTCATCTGCATGAAAATAAATGGAACTTGAGAGCATTATGTTAGATGAAATAATCCAGATTCAGAAAGTCCAGATTGTCTGTTTTTCCCATTTGTGGAAGCTAAGAAAAAACTGGGAAAAAAGAGGTGGTTTCATGATAATAGAAAGGATACCAGTAGAATAGAGCAAGGACACCAGGGGGAGGAAGTAAGGGAAGGAAAGGAGAGGTTCTGGGGATTGAAACTAACCAAAATTATGTTATATGCACATATAAATATATCACAATGGATCCCACTATTACGAATAATTTAATGAACCAATAAAGTATATTTATCAGTTTAAAAAATAAAATATGATAAAATTTTGACACTCAAGATATAATTCCTTATTTTTTCAACAGAAACACTTAAGAAGTACTTAATTTTTTAAAATGTGTGTTTTTCTTTTAGTGCCTTATGATAACATGGTGAATACAAAGAGAGTTAGTATGTTTAAGAGTTTCTGGATCAACAGAAATTACTTTTAACATTTAATGTATGTTTTATTCTGTCTACTGTCCTTTGTTGAACATTTTTCCTTCCATGTAAGAAAACTTGATATTGTTTGAATCACTTCAGTTGGGCTCCATAGGCCATTCAGTGCTAATAATATATATTTGGTATAATTTGCTTTTTTATAAAGAATTCTTAGGTGCCATTTTAAAAAAAGAGCTGATATTAATGAAGGAAAACTGTGAACCAAATTCATTTTGGAGTCCTGAGAAATCTTTCTGAATTTAATTGATTTTTGGATACTTCTATTTATTTATACAACTCAGGGCCCCTCTTTTGTCTATCTTTGTATTTCCTGTGCCTAGAACATTTTTTTAATGTTATTGAATTTAATTTTCTTAACTTTTAGGTCTAAGCCTAATTGTCCTCTCCTATGAAGCCCTTCCTGACCACCTATCTACGCATGTTGTTGTTCTCCATTTTGTGATCAAACCTCACTAACACTGACAATAGCACATGACCACATAATATTTTGTATTGGTTTATTTTTGCTTTTTGCCTCAATTACTCCTTCTCTAGATTGAAAGTTTCCAAAGAGCAGGGACCTTGCCTTTCTTTTTGGATACTGATTTCCATCTCAAGCAGTGTTTAGCATAAAACACGTGCACAATAAACATATGTGGTAAATGAATAAATGGTGAATCACTTGCCAAGAAACTGCATGTCATTACTGGAAATCCTCAATGTTACCTGATTCTGACCTATTCCCTCTAGAGAGCTTAAATCCTTGTAGTCACAACTCTGGGGACCTTTGTCTTTATTTCAGCCACCCACTCCCATGGACACACCCTGGTCTAAGTCACCACTCAACTTACTGCACTTCTGAACCTTTATCTCTGCCTCTGGAAGGACCTTGATTCCTCTTCGCATTCCTCATCATGTCTTCTGATCTTTGCTTTTGCTTTTCCTTTATTTAATCAGCTCCTCTCCTTGGTGCTATGCCTTCCTAGCCTCAGATTAAGCTCCACGAGCCAGAGTTTCCACCACTGCCTCATTACACACACACACACACACACACACACACACACACACAACTATTTTAGTTCTTAGTTCTTCCATACTGTTCTGGCAAAATGCCTGTATCCACACTTATGTCCAGGCCATTATGTGCTACAGGTGACATCCTGAAACTGAGCAGACTGATGACACAACACTGATGGGGTGAGAATCACCAGCCCAATCTTTGCTGTCTCTAGCTGGTCCCTTTTCTTTGGACACAACCTCAAAATCTCTCTCAGAATGTCATCACTCTCCCTAGGGCTCATGTGCACTTTCTTCCCTTACTCTCAATGTAAGTGCTTGCCTGATACTTCACAGAGGAACTGATATTTTCTTGACTGCATTGGTGCTTTTGTACTTGCTCCTCTTGCCTAGAACACACAGACTTTTCATTTTTTAAGATATACATAAGGCCCATAAAGTACAGTTTCACTTTCCCCATGCATTGTAACCTCCTTTTAATATCTGTATCCCAAGGACCAAATATTGCTCAATACCATAGTCCCCCTTTATTCATGGTTTCACTTTCTATTTGTTTAGTTACCCTTGGCCAATCATGATCTGAACATATTAATGGAAATTCCAGAAGGAAACAGTTTTCATGTTTTAAATTGCATGTCATTTTGAGTAGTGTGATGAATCTTACTCCATCCTGTTTATCTGGGATGTAAATCAGTTCTTTGTCCAATGTGTCCACACTGTATGTTACCCATCTTCCAGTCACTTAGTAGCCATCTTGGTTATCAGATTGTAAAGACATCATGGTACTTATGTTCAAGTAACCCTTATGTAGTGGTCTGATGCTATTACAGTGCCTATGTATTATCATTCACCTAATTTCATCTCATCATATAGACATTTATCATTTCAAATCATCACAAGAATAAGGGTGAGTACAGTACAATAAGGTATTTTGAGAGAGAGACAGATCACATTTATATAACCTTTTAATATTGTTATAATATTCTATTCATTGTATATTATGTTATATTATTTTGCTATTATACATTATATTATGGCAATATTTTATTACTATTGCTGATGTATAAGTTAAACTTGACCATAGGTATGTATGTATGAAAAAATATAGTATGTAAGGTTTTTACTATTCATGCTTTAAGTAACTACTGAGGGTTTTGAAATATTTTGCCCATGGATAGGGAGGACTCCGTACATAGCAAGTTCTGAATGAATGAAGTATTGAAAACCCAACAGAATGGGTTTGGAAGATAGGTGTACTTATATATTACCTAGTTAAATGTTGAAATATTTAACATTAATCTTTAAAAAATGGTAATTAGTATGCACACAAACATTTTAAGTTCTAAGTCATGATTTATAAAATAAAAATAAATGAAAAGAAAATTCAAAATAGCAATATATAATTATGTGACTAAATATTTTGGAATATTTAATCAAGTTAATGAATTTAAAGCATTACTTAGGACCCTCCTCCAATTAAAAATCTACAATTTACACTTGAGGAAGCTAATCTTATCATAAATCAACATTCCCTTTCCCTTGACACAAACCAGATTGGGACTCTGGAGTTTTCTGTGTGAAAAATTGAAATGTAAAGTTTTCAGTATTTCAAACATATAATAAGAATCAATGGGGAATTGCATGGAAGGTGGAAGGAGACCCTCATTGTTATACAAAATACATGTATGAAGATGTGAGGGGAAAAAAAAGAATAGCGTTACCCTAGATTAGGTAGAGAGAAGTGATGGGAGGGGAGTGGAGGGTTTTGGGAGATAGGAAGGATAGTAGAATGAAGCAGACATTATTATTACTGTGTGTATATATGTGAATGCATGACCAATGTATTTCTGCAACCTGTACACTCAGAAAAATGAGATATTATATCCCATCTGATTCAAATGTATGATATGTCAAGGTCATTATACTGTCATGTGTAGCTAATTAAAACAAACAAAGAATCAATGGGATTATCTTTAACATACAAGAGTATACCATGAATTTAATGTGTAAACTTGTTATTAGTGTCTAAATGTGAATACAATATTGTAAAAAAATTATAATTCCCTATTTAAGGAAAAATACAATTCCTTATGGGCAAGATATGACTGGTTCTAAAGGAGAACAGAATAATGATTAAGAAAGAGGAGGGAAAGACTATAGACTGTGAACAAGAGCCAAATGGAGAGAGTTAAATAAGTGAGAAGGAATACAGAGGGGTACAGTTCTACAGACAGAAGTGGTAGAACAAGACAGAGCCTGCTAGAATTTAATCTGGAGAGAGGCAGCTGCATAGGTAAAAACTCTAGAATAAGAATCAGTTGGTCACCTTCCACTTTAGTGTGAGGTCATCATAAAACAAATTGTTGTAGGCCCCTCTTAGCTTCAGCAGGAAAGGACCCCAATTTGCTAGAGACAAGAGTAAGGAAGGAAGACTGAAGGAAATAGTGGATCTGGATGGGAGCATGAGAAGAGAGGGGTTGAACACAATGCACAGCCTCATGGATTCTAAGAACCTAGATCATAACAGGAATGGCAAGAGGAGATGCCAGGAGCAGAGTGCTTAAAGCCTTTAAATTGGAGAAAAGGGAGTTCAGCAACATAAAACTGTACTTTGATGCATATCAACAGTATACAGCTGGTGCCTCCACATTTTGTTGTATGGTTGGAAGTTTAAACTGTGCATTCGAATGACGTGGTATAATGTATGACGGCAGTTGGGACTGGACAAGGGAACCCTGTTAAGGAAGACAAGGCAGTGTAGCAAGACTTGAGACCACCTTCCCCACCCCAGTTCTTAGGTGAGTACAGCAGCCAAGGTGAGTACAAGATTTCCTAGCAGATAAAATGTTATGATTTCATCAAAGCTTTGTAGAAAAATAGTGGGAGAGATAAATACTGAATGGCGTCCCTCAACCTTTAATACCTTGAAGAATAAATCATGCCAACTGTAACCCTTACAGATGAACTATAAATTCACTGGAGGTCAAGCATCTAACCAGTAAAACATTTTGCTCTGTTTTCTCTGTACTCGGTATACTTTTCCTGGTATAACTATAAAACAGTAAGAATTTTCACTTGAGATATTATCTCTGCTTGCAAATTCTTTCTGTTTTTCTTTTCCTCTAATTTTTCAATGATTTTTATTTATTCTTGGGCTACCCTCATACTGCTTTTTAAACATCTTTATTAAGATATTATTAGTGTGCCTAAATTGATCCATCAATGGTTTTATTCTAAGCAAAGATTTTCTTTCTTTTTTTTAAATAATATCTTTATTTATTTTTTTATGTGGTGTTGAGAATCAAACCTGGTACCTTACATGCACTAGGCAAGTGCTCTACTACTGAGCCACAATCCTATCCCCTTAAGCAAACACTTTCTTAAAAATATTCTTTAAAGATTTCCATTAAAGGGCTATAATTGTTCCTCTTTTTTAATGGTTTCCTTTTTTTAACAATTTCAGTTACTTGTCTCAGCCAAGGTCCAAAAACATTGAATGGAAAATTCCAGAAATAAAAAAAATGTAAAGTTTTCAAATCCTCAGAAGGTCCATATATCATTCATTAATCTCTCTTCATCTTATCAAAAAACATTGTATCATATCGTGTCATCACAAGAAAATGAAGGGTGAATGCAGTATCATAAGTTATTTTGAGAGAGAGAGCAATCACATTCACATAATTGTATATGTTATAATTGTTCTATTAGTTCTTGTTAATCTCTGTATCTAATGTATAAATTCAGTTTTATCATGGGTCAGTATGTATAGGAAAGAAAATCATGTATTCAGGATTTGGTTCAATCTGTCAGAATCTAGTGCAAGCCTTGGAATATATCCCTATGGATAAGCGGAATACTATAAGTGGACTTTTTACTCCTTAAGTTTAGATTTATAGATACAGAATAGCTTAAACCTGATCAGTAAACAGATTGGTATCTAATTTATACATATATACCACTTGGCATCCCAAGTTAAAAATGCTTCCAAATACTTCCTGAGATCATATTATAGTTACCTTAAGAAAGACAGGATAGAATTCTGTCACAGATCCTGGAGGGATTTAATAAATATTTCTGAGGCTGATATCAAATATGTTTGTTTTTAGATTACTGGATTTCCCCATAGCTAATCTGGACACAATGAATTTTTAGAGCAGGGTTATCTTCAAAACTTTACTTTATTCTTCTGAAAAGTGTTTCTTAGAAATAGCTATTTTAATCTCCTTGTTTCTAACCTTAGCCCTCTTGTTAGTTCTAGTAGAGTCATAAAAAATTAACCAGGCACCTGCTTTTGATTTTAGATTTCTTTTTTCCCCTTTATTTTTCCCAAGCACCTGCCTAACTAGCTACCCAAGCTTTGCTTCCCTTACCATCATTCATTCCTGCAATACAATGCTTAAGTTTCTCCCTTAGTCCGCTTAGTTTTTAAACACCTGCAGCTCAATAACAAGGATAGTATTGTCTGGCTATTTTGCTTACCAATGAGCTGATTTACCTGTCAAGATAAACCTCACTATTCGTATTATTGGATCTCTGGGTTAATGCCTTTTAAGAAAGCACATTTTTACAGTTCTGTGCATTATAAGCGTTAAACACTGATTTCACTTGATAGGCTGGATATTAGGACAGCATTAGTAAAAGGAGCTTAGGGCTGGGGTTTCAATGAACTGTTATAAAAGCTACTCTTTTTGGATGCAAGCTAAAATGTTTATTTCCTATGAAGAGTATTTAGTGGTTATGACATGAAGTTATCCATGTCCTATATGAGAACACTTTAAGTATCTGGTAGTCCAAGTTTGCTTTAAAAATACACTGGAATTGGTATATAGCTAAATGATTAATGGCAACATTAACAGCATGCACTTTCATGACCTATCTGTCATTATGGAGATAATATATTAAGAAAAAGGGAAAGGCACAATTTTCATCAGGTCAGAAATGTGCTACACCATCATCCAAAAGACTTAATTTTTTTTACCATTTTTATTTTAGATAATATATGTTAGACACAAAACAAGAATGTCTACAGCTGTTTCTGGAACTTCTTTACATTCACATCTAATAAAACATAGATTTAGGTAAAAACTTCAAGCATGTTTTGAAACCTGAAGACAGTTCTATGCTTTAAACAGTTAATCAATGCCACAAACAAGCTGGCTTCGATTAAATTCAGCCTAAGAGATCAGTATTCCAGTAAAGTGCAATAGAGTAAAGAACATTAAAAATATCACTTTCCATATGCAAGTAAGGGGAAAAAGGACCTCTTTAAAGAAAGACCAAAAAATTTAAGACAGTAAAAACAATAAACTTGCATCATGTATTAAAGTATTTCCCTATGATTTACTTAAATCTTGAGTGACATAATGTTCAGTTTTCTTTCACATGCTCATTTCTGCTTTCATCTCCATGGGAAAAGTATTCCAAACATAAATGACAACTAACTACCTATGATTTCCCCTTATTATATAATGTAAATTGATTAGACACCTCTCCTTTGGAAGGGAACTCAGTTCTAAACAACAATATTTTTTTCCCTACCTATATCCATTACTTTAGTGGAGTGTAATAATTATATCAATCAAACTAAATTTAAGGTTTGTTGTTTTACATGAATTTAAAATCTAGTAATCTCTAACACAGTGAGTGGTCCTTAACGATGCATACCAATGTAGACTTGTCACTTCCAGTTTATGGCCATTAGGACAAGGTACTCAAAGTGCCCAGGAACTGTTAGAAATATCCTTCCCTCCCTGATAACATGGTTTGAAATTTCCTTCCTCTTTTTCCTCCTTCTCCTCCTGTTGTTTGGTACTACTTGTGTCCTCAATCTCTCCCCCTACTTCAAACACTTCTTATCTTAGAAGAGTAAACCCCATGACTAATACCTGCCCCTACTTCCTCCTAGCACCCTCACCAATTCTTCTCAGTATATCCCAAACTGTGGCACATTGAGCCAGCTTGCCTCCCCCATCCTGGCCCAGCTCCTATAATACAGAAAAGCTCTTTCAGTAAAATGGTGTTTATGAGAACTGTAGATAAATCTTATACCAGCCCTCTTTGTACTCTAATACCATAATTAGCATCCATTCACTCACTCAACAAATATTTGTTGAGTATCTTGAATGTACCAGACACTATGTTGGGTATATAGAAAAAGAGCATTGTATGTAACTCTGTCTTTCCCTATGTGTTTTTACAAATTAACAGACACAATGAGTGTTTAGGAGGAAGAGTGTTTCCTCTTTACTGTTATTAGCAGAAAATAATGACAAAAACAATAAACAAAACCTCTGGAAATTTCAAAGTCAATAAACTTGTATTCTGCATTTAGTATATTCTGAGCTTCCTGCTTTGTGATGGAGATAGCAATGTAAGTACAAAAGAACCTGTGTCAAGAAAGGTCTTCAACAAGTGTAGACTGGGAAAGCTGAGAGAATAAGAGCCTTGATGGACAGAAACTAGATGGAGGCTATGGTTATAAAGGCAGGTCCACCAAACTCCAGGGCCAGGAGAGGGGTTATGAGGATGCAGTTCAACATGTAGATTCTTCCAATGTGTTAGATAAAACAGAAATTTCCAGTCTCCAGTCAGAGGGCCTTTTGGAAGACTGCCTTACTCTATTTTCTGTTGCTAAAACTGAATACTACAGATTTGGTGATTTAAAAAGAAAAAAGTTTTCTTTTCTTTCTTTCTTTCTTTTTTTTTCTTTTCTTTTTTTTTAAAGTTTTGGAAGATCAGAAGTTCAAGCATGAGAGGCTGCATATTGCTGTTGAGGACTCTCTGAAGAGTCCTAAGGTAGCACAGAACACATGGTGAAAAGGGTGCAGACAAGAGAGAGTCAAAAAGAGACAAACATTAGGTTTTCTAACAGACTCACTCTTCAGATCACCCATTAACCCATTAATCTACTTCTTAATGCCTTAAAACGGCATTAAATTTCAACATGAGCTTTGGTGGAATGATAGCAGAAGCCCTCCTAATGTTCCCTGTTAGAGATTCCATCACAAATCACCTCTTCACTACAGACATTCTCTACTGGCATCTCTGACTGAGACCATGAGAGCCACTAGCAGCTTGAAGCCAGGGTACACTGCAGACAGGAAATGAGTAAGGCTATCAGATTTATAAGCAAAAATACAGGATGGATAATTCAATTGGAATTTCAGAAAAAAATTTTTTACTCTAAATATATGCAATATATTTATGTTTATATTGTTCTGCACTTTATCTGGCAACCCTATAAGCAGGGTAATATCTTTCCTTCTGTTTAGCCTTATCAGGCATTCTGGACCCCAATTCAGAAGTACTTTCCCCCACTTAATGTCAGCTTCGGAAAGTACATAGACATTAGCAGGTGCCTTCATTGTTTTCTTTTTCTGCTGACAGACGAAACCCACCTACTCCTTGATCTTCACAATCAAAGTAAATTTTCTTTTGGGCAGTGGGAATGCCTCTCTCTCTCTCTTACTGAAGTTTTCTCCCTTCAAATACCCTGAAAAATTGCCATCTTTATTCTGTTTCAGTGCACTTGATATTAGCACCAAAAAAAAAAAAAAAAAAAAAAAAAGCCCACTCCAAAATAGCTTGTATGTTGAAACTTTCTAATGGGTGCTTGTTTATCTGTTCTGAGCAAAGTTAATGGTCTGGAAACAGGTCCAGTAGTTCAAGGCAAACACAAAATCAACTTGAGAATGCATTTGCCATCTAATGTCAACTGCCACTTGTTTTAGTCTTTTATATAAAGAAGCACTTGAAGACTCACTTTATCTTTATTTAAAAAAGTGTGTATATGTTCATATACACACATAAAGTAATTATATATATTTTAGGTAAGATTTAGTTTGAAGGTAGATGGAAGAAAAATTTACTTTAAGAGCCACGTATCATTTATAGAATAGAGAACATCCCTGGGCTTGGCATACAGTTGTCTCTCAATAAGTAAGTCAAAATGTTCAAGAAATATTGATAGATTCATAGTATTTTAAGTTTTTCCAAAATTTCTAGTTTTATAATCAAAACATAAGTTATCATGATGGTTCAGCATACTAGAAATGAATCTAAGCTACATGATGAAATAAATGTACATATTGTTTTTGGCTTCTTGCAAAATGTTTTCCAGGTGAGCTCTGCCACTTGCAAGAACAAATCCATTTCTTTATGATTCTGCTTTCTCATCTGTAAAATGGGGAAAATAATATCTCTTACCTCATAGGGTTGTTATGAAGATTAAATAAGATTATATTTACAAGGTACTTAGAACAGGGTCTGACATATATTAACTGTTAATCATTATGAACTAGTCTATTATAATATAGCTGTGCTTAGCACCTTTGATCCTCTTAGAAGTAAGAATTAATTTTTGAATTTATGGGACACTTCTGCTGAATTTTCTTACCTTTTTCCTTCTTGATTGGGTTTGAGGATCAGGGAATAATGGTTTGCACTGTACAATTAGTTTCAGAAGGGTAGAAAGAAATTTATATAGTTTGAAGATTTGCTAATGCCACTTCACTGAATTTGAATTTTACTACATTTTACTCACTCTTAGCTGAGTTTGGGAAATAGAGAAAAATGGTTTGCATGATACGATTAGTTTCAGAAGACCAACAGCAAATTAGTGTACACTGCAAACCTGCGAGTTCTGTTTTTAAAAATATTCCAGAATTCATTCTTTTAAAAATATTTTTTAGTTGTAGTTGGACAGACACAATACCTTTATTTTATTTATTTTTATGTGGTGCTGAGGATTGAACCCAGTGCCTCATATGTGCTAGGCAAGCACTCTACTGCTGAGACACAAGCCCAGCTCCTCTAGAATTCATTTTTGTGTTTAGTTGTAACTTAATAGATTTCCTGGTGTATTTATACTATTCACATGCAGAACAAAATTATCTTTTCTGAATTTCACTCTATTTTCATTTAATCTATTTTATTTATAATAAAAATAATTTCAAAGAAATAATTAGTTTCATTTAAATATCTGTCTCAAAGTTCAGGATTGATTCACTTCATCTCTGAATAAAATGGCATAAAATAGACTAAGAACATTGAGATTGGCTTTTCCTCAGTAGAAGGAAAAAATTAATTATGCTTCCTTCTTTATTGCCAATGTGTCTACCATCTGAGCAAAGAGATATCCTTTAATGTTATTAGTCTTGTCCATTTTTACCCTCATTAGCATCTGAAAGCATACATAATATAGAAAAAGTCATTTCACCCCCCACCATATCTCTTCTGGTTAAATATCTGTTAAACACTAGGTCTTTTCTGAAATACCTACAAGAAAGTGTACCCTCCTTGAGTCTATATATATTCTATGTTTTCTATTAAGTATTTTACACTAGATTGCATTTTGTTACCTTGTTGAAAATGTTTTCGATTTTGAGTGCTCTTTTTTCATTATAAAGGTTAGAGTAAGGAAAAATTCACAAGTTAATAGAGATTGGGACTGGAGGTGTAGCTCAGCGATAGAGTGCTTGCCTCATACATGTGAGGCACTGGGTTTGATTCCTAGCATCACATAAAAATAAGCAAATAAAATGAAGGTCCATCAACAACTAAAAAATATTTTTTAAAAAAAGTTAACAGAGAAATTACCTGTTGTTTCCATTAATGCACATGACATCTTCTAATTAAATAGAAATGTGTAATTGCTTATAAAAAGGAATAGCTGAAAGAAGATAATCTGGATTGGTAAAGAGGATACTGAACTAGGATATGACCTGGCCCCCTTAGTCCTCATCCTTAGGCTGTCATTAGTGTGCTATGTGTTAGGCTGCCAAGGGTAAACTCAGCAACTTTCAGTTGCTTCTACCTTTGTAAAGTGAGAGAAACAGAACAGAAACCCTCTGAGGTCTCTTTTCTAAAATTATATGATTTAAGGTACATATTTGATACCCAATACATGGACTTCACATTTTCCCAATTTGGGCTTTATAAATAATACTAAATTATTTCTATTCCTGAACTGAAATTGGGAAAATGTAGTCACAAAAAATGTTTATTTCTGATCAACTTCTAATTAAAGCTCAAAGAAATATGAAACCATATAGACTATGTCTCAGAAATACTTGCTGTATTTCATTTTTAATGCACAACCAATCAGAAGCAGGAAGGCCTACATATTCTCCAGTCTAATTCTCTATGAGTATTTAATCTCTTTTAATGTAAATAATCAGATAAATCACTTCAAAATAAAGGTTTGTGACTGAATCTCCAACAATTGGAGAAAAAAAATTTAAAACATTATATGTAAGCAGTTGCAAGCACTGTATATCTGAAAGGGCACAAAAAGTTCATTTCAAATGGATCATTCATCATAAAGTCAGAGGTTGAGTAAACACGGAGCTACAATGAAAGGTTAAATATGACCCTAGTTAACGTACAGACACAACCCCTTTAAGTACACCTACATATGTGCATGAATACATCTTTATTAACTCTAATTTGCATTAACCCAATGAAGACGCTGTCATTGAACTACAGTTACTCAGTAGTGCTGTTTACTCCAGAAATACTAAGTGCTTGACTCATGCTTTTGAAGTTATTTCATGATTGAGAGTGAAAATGACCTCAGGAAGGCAATTTCTTAAGTCTTCTAAATGACTTTCTCTTCCCTGACCTTCTATTGTAAAAAATCAACTAACCCTTTGTTGATATGCTATGCTAATTACTCAAAGGAGTTTTATGTAATCCTTTCAAATGTGAACCAACCAGAATGATCAGAGATCAGAGTTTCTATTAAACTCCTCTACAGACGATGAATGGTTACAGCAGTACATAATTCACGTGACTCTATGGCCTCGTGATAATTTGTGGAAGAAATTTCTTGAACTAAAAATAAATCACAGAGTAGGAGAAAACAAAACTGAAACAGAATTGGATGGGTATTCTTAGTAGCTTTCTTGGATTGTAAATTAGCCAAGTAATGCAGTCTAAAAATAATAAAGCACCTCATAGCCCTTTCTATTTACTGGATGGTAAATAGCTTTTCTCATTTGATAAACTATATCAATGATGTATCACATTATAGTAAGACCATCAGGAGTCAACCTTTGAGGCACATTCTGAATTTTTACAAACATCTTTACTTTCTTGAAAATTCAGTTCTTTGAGAATTACTATTTCCCATCCATCTTTGAGACTAGCCAAATGCAGGAATTTTTTAATCTGATTGTTCTACAGTAATTTTTCATCTTATTCTTGCCATACAGCAGCAATTAATATTCAAAGTCTCTCTCTGGAAGTGTCAGAATTCTAAATCTAGGGACAATGATGGAGAGCTTTGAAGCTTCCTTTATGTACTCTAACAGAGCTCAAGCCTGAAAATGTTTATATTTGGAATTTCTAAATTTCATTGGTCTTGTTCTGTCACAGATCATTTTAAAACCACGTTGATTTACCTTTAGTCAGACTTCATGATAAGTTTAAGTACAGTCATAAATCATTAGGCATAATTTAAGAACTAGATTAAATTAAAAATGCAAATATAAATCAGACAACATTCAAAGGCACAGTCGTCAATTCTAAAAAAGTATACAAAAACAGTTCCTGTATCAAAGAACACTATTAACAGACTCAAATTGCAATATACAGAAAGTCATGACATATTTGCAGATCAAATATTGGATATAGGATTAATATCCAGTATGTATAAAGAACTCCTTCAACTAAACAACAACAAAACAACACAATTAGTAACCGAGCAAAGAACTTGAATAGATTGCTCCAAAGAAATATGTACAATGGCCAATAAGCACATGAAAAGATGTTTAACATCACTAATTATTAGGGAAATGCAAATCAAAACCACAAGACACTACTTCATACCCATACCATATGACTGCTTTTTTTTTAATAAAAATAATTGTCAGTGAAAATGTGGAAAAATTGGAACCCTTGTGCACTGCTGGTGGGAATGTGAAATTGAGCAGTCACTATAGAAAGTGGGATGGAGGTTCTTTAAAAAATTAAAACAAAATTGCCATATGATCTAGAAATTCAACTATATACCCCAAATACTTGAAATTGGGGAGAAAGATTGAAGGTAATAAGGGTATCGTGGACTTAATAATGGGGGCAGAAAAATACTGGACTTTCTCTGGAAGTAAAATGATATTTATCTAGAATTGTCAGTACTAAGACTGTTATTATTTAATTCTTGAAGTTTTCACAGGATAAAAGACTCTTAGTAGAACATTTAAAGACCTCATGCCCTCACCCTTAAACTTACTCCCACCCCCCGCCCCCACTGCATTCCCCAGCCATACATGTGCCATTTGCAGAGGGTGAGAAATGTTGTACTTATAATATGGAAAATTATACAATAACCATGAATAATCCAAATCAGAACAGAACACCTGCACTGAAAGGAGAAAAGCATGTGATCATCTGTGGTTATGGTATAGTTCTTTTTTTGTTTGTTTGTTCATTTTTTTCTTCGTCTTGAGCCCAGGGGTTGGGATGGGAGCAGTTTTTTGTTGTCCTTGTTTATTATTATTATTTTATTATTATTAATTTAGCAGAGGAAAATGGACATTGACTAATTGGGTAAATCAGTAATGAAATCATCTAAAAACAAAATGCACAAAGTCTTGTTAATGAAAGCATTTGCAATAGCCAATACAATTCTGGTAGAAATGTTTGGTAACTTCTTAATGGCTAGATGGCTGCTTTTATAGCACTGGAACCACGCTGGTGTTGGTTGCTGTTTGTGGAATGAAGCAATTAAGCAAAGTTCATTTTAATTAAGGGAAGCTAGTGTGTGGCTTTAACTCTCTCTCAAGGATCTCCAGACCTTCTTTGGCTGTCATACCTGTCTGTAATTCATGGGTCAAGTTGGCCAGCAGGGACCTCAGAGAAGTGAATAGTTAACATTGCTGGAGCAATATGGCATTTGGGCCCTTCATATTCTCAGACTGGCAGGTGCAGTTCCCATGACCTGGCTGAGCCTCCATTGTGCCACATTGTGAGCTCATCACCCCAAACATGCCAAATGTACTCCAACCGCTGCACCTTGCTCTTGCTGTCTTACCTGCCAAGACTCACCCATCCTCCATTATACCTTTATGTCTATCTATGGTTCTCAAGAATAATTCTACTCTCCGAAAACATGTGCATATTATTAGAAACATGCACTTAACACAGTGTATGCTCTCTTTATTGCCATTTATATGTACCATCATTCCAGCTGGGCTATAAAAATAAAACTGGTTTTCCTTATAGAATTAAGAGAATCAAATAATAAAACATATACAATCATTAAACAATGCATATTATGCCCTTATAGTGTTTAGGGAATTTCTTTATTGACATGACCCCCATATTTGACATTTAATATGATTTAGAAGGGTAGGAGATTTTCTCTTTGTGTATCACAATATTTAATTGTCATTTTTTGACAAGCAAAGCACTCCAAATAATTAAGATAAATAAGTGATATCTATGTAGAAATAGACATAAATATAGATAAGGATTTTATCTTCATAATAGCCCTAGAAGGTAGACATTAACATCCTCTTTTTAAGGAAACAGAGGACAAATAACTTGCCCAACTTCACATTGGTGATCAACTGAGATTCAGACCTGGCACTTCGATCTCAGATTTCACATACTCATTTAGTCACTTTGCAGTGACAATCTTCATATCAGCAGGTAAAAAACCAAGGAGCTGAGTAAGGTTTGATTCCATTTAATTTGAATACCATTTATGATGAATTTACTAAGGGTCAGAATCTATGCTAAATGGTTAGGATAAAAAATAAACATGATGAGGTCCTTGTGTGCAAAGACAAAGTTGACAGACCTGACTCATAAAAATACATAATCTATGAGAACTGCAATAATAAGTGAATGCAAGACAGAGAAGTTGGTCTCTTTATCATATAGGTGTTTTATTGTTTGATTTATTTGTTTTATTTGAAAAATGAAGAATACTTAAATCATCACACATACACAATTTTAATTTCACACTCAGCATAGGCATTTCCTCTGAGTATGGGTACATTCTATTAAATAAGACTGTACACAAGAGAACTCTCTGTGCCCTGTCCTGAAGTAAGAAGTTCAGTCCAAGGGAAGAGGCAGGAGGGTCAGGTAAACAGATAAAAGAGAATATAATGATGTGATTGCTGTATCTGAAGAAAGAACAGTTCACAGAAAGAGACACAAGGACTGGATCTTGAAGAATGAACTGACCTCTGACAAACTACATTGAGATCAAGGGTAGAGAGAGGCAGAGAGTGAGTCATAGGGCTTTCTAAGCAGTAGGCACATGTGCAAGGTTCAGGGTAAGGGAGAAATTTAGTGTAGCCAGAACATAAAAGTACACGGGCAAGGGCAGACAAGATAGAAGAGAAGATTGGACTGGGTCCCCAAAGTGGGCAGTCTTCTAGGTCCAGCTAGGAATTGCAGACATGATTACAAAGTCAATTAAGTGGCAACAAAGTCTTAAACCAAAAATAGCCTTGACTTTTCTCTAATTTCATGTTACCTATGTAAGTATATAGGAAAGCTGTATTCTGATGAATGTGTATTTCAAGCGGAAAAAAGTATTCTCTGATGAATTAGGTTTGGGAGATACCAAATATTTTATCACCTTGCTAGAGTTTTATAATTTACACTAACATAAAACTTTAGGAAAACTATGTACTTTTGTCTAGTTCATAGTATGTTCAACTTATTGAAAGTACTTTTAAGCTCCTCCCCCCCAAAACACCTATTAAACATATCACATTTGGCATAACCCAGGAATGGCTATCTACATGTATGTGTGTGTGTATATATATATATATATATATATATATATAGATATAGATATAGATATAGATATGGATATATATAGATATATACATTACTCATTTAGAAAATTGTTCAGGAGACAACACTTACAGAACTTCAGAAATTATAATATTTTTATTATATGATCCAGGGCATCCTTTTAAATTTCTTTCAGGTGCTTTCAGTATTATTTTCCAGAACATAAAGATGTATTTCTTGATATGGTTCTACATAATGATACATAAAAGTTAAAATACTATTCTATAATTTTCCATAGCTGTCTCCTCTAAGGCTTATCCTTTAAGATTTCTATAGAGAGAACTCACTTGCCTATAGCCACAAGGGATGGCCCTGGTATCATGTACTCCACAAGCTGCTGATCTTCCTGGCCATTAGTGCAAATGAAGACCAGTTGGCACTGCATAGTCATAAACACAGCATGACTTACCTTATGGGCACTAAGTTATATTTAATCTAGTGTTCTTAGTGGAACTCTATGAAATTCAGTGTTTCTGTGGGTAACTTCGAGTCATTTTCCCTGCATCTTAATTTTGATTTCTTCTGAGGAAATTATGTGTCAAGTTAAACTAACACAGTTATAAAAGCTGTGCCCATGCTCCCTGGTGTCATAGAGCTTCTGCAGTGTAGTCTCCTATTCCTTTACCACAATACCCTGCCTATCCCAGCCCTCACAACTCCTGCCCTCAGTCCTCAGCTGAAATGTCCCTTTTCCTTCCATCCTCCCAGATGAGGTAAGTTTCTGTTGTCAACTCTTAGAATATCATTTATCTTTTCCTACTTAGCATCAGTTGTAATTTTAAGTTTATTTAGGTTATTTCTTTGTTGATTGTTGGTCCTTTCAGTAGACTGTCTGCATGAGAGCAGGGATTCTGTTTCTGTTCAATATTGTCTTGTAGCATCTAGCACACAAATGTTAATTAAACACGAATTAAAGAACACTAAAAGTTCATAACATGAGAAAGTGAAAATTATAATACTCTTTATAAATTAGCTGTGGCCTAAGTCTCATTTCCATAGTTTAGGCTATTTTAAATTTGAAATGCTGGAGAAATGCTATTCCACTGATATAGCTATTCTAATGATAACTAACTAATGGCTAGCTATTACTATTGCTATTATAATTGAACAACCTACATTTACCTGCCTTTTATTTTATTTCATGATGTCTAAATTTCAGCACTTTCTCTACATGTATAATATAATTCTTCACATTGGCATTTATGGACTTTAGTTTTATCTTCATGCCTGCTATTCACTTAACTACTCTTATATGCCTTACTCTTTTAATCTGTTCCATAAATAATTCTTCTTATTACTTTATTATTCTTGTGGATATTTCAAAATTCTTCCAATTAATCAATCTTTTTGTGGCACTGAAGCATGAAACCAAGGGCAATGCTCTGTCCATTTGGAACCCAGTGGGTGTGGTCTGGGCGGTGCTGGTAGATGACATCTCCTCAAATTTCCCATTATGGGTTATAAAAAATCCATGAAATCAAATTTTCAAAATAAATGTACCTTCTCTCACAAGACACTTCATATTTTTCCTATTGTTTCCCTTTGCTTGCCTTACAGGCATGCCACACAAGTAGCCAGTGCTTCATCTAAGGTCACGATGGAAGTACCAAACAGAAGAATCTGGCAACAACTTTGCAGCTCACAGCATGGGTAGAAATGGCAGGCAGTCAGTGTTAGATTGAAGAAACAAAGCTGCACACCCTTTTTCTAGTCACCCCCCTGACCCACTGGCCTGGCACCTTTGTCTTCTGTGGGTTTGTTTTCCTATTGGAAGATTTCCTACTGGAAGATTCCATGATGTGAGGGAGAGAGAGAGAGAGAGAGAGAGAGAGAGAGAGAGAGAGAGAGAGAGAGAGAGAAGTTAGGCAAGAGAGTAGGTTGACCAGTTTGGTGTAGACTGAGGGCAGCTTGTTCCAGGACACAACATTGCTGACCAATTTGGCCTGACCAACCAAGACAACACAAGGCTGAAATTTAAACTTTGTGTGGCTCTATTTAGTTTGTCACCTGTAAGATAAATTCGAGAACAAACTAGTTGGCTGGCCCAACTCTGAAGCAAAGATTGTAAAGGTCTGAAGTAGTGCTTTGCATGATGGGGTCTGACCACAGATCATACTTGGATGAAAGGAATGGTGGGAAGACCTTCACAGAAGGACGTTTGTATTCAGATCAATAAATGACAACTACACAGTCCTTCCTTCAGCTTTAATCCTTGTTGTTCACCACTTCATGATAATGAGAGGAAAACACTTCTCTTCAATTTTTTAAATAAATGGTTAAAGCCTGATAATGCAGCTGGTTGAGATAAGAATAAGGGAAGACAACTTTTTAAGTCAAGTCACAGGAAACTATTCAGTATGGCTTATTAAACACTGACCAATCAATATTTTAATGCTCCTTAAAAGTATGCTGAGTCCATTGGGTCTGAGAAAGCAGATGCTTTTGAATCAAATCATTTAATATTAATAAGCTATAAAGAACTCTTTTTAAAAAACTCTATCATTAAGTACTATAGCACAAGAGAAAATAAACCTGTAAGTACAATAGTGATTTAGCATAAAAATAGATGTTGAATTTTAGAAGGAATACTAAGAGTAAAAGTATCGAAAACACCAAGAAAGTTAATTACACTGTTGTCTACAAGGATGTATCTTCAAATACTTTAGTATTTCTATTCCCTGTGGAACCAGCATTCTCCTCATTTCCTTAATCCTATCCCACCTACCTCTATCCACCCCCAAGGAATATTGTGCTGAGAGGGAGGGACTTGAGTAACGTGCCAGAGATACATGGGAATATTGAGGATGGTAAACCAAGGGAGGGCAGGTAACTCATGTGCAGAACCAAAATGATGCAGAGGAGAAAAGACTCAAAAATATATCAATAACCTTCTTTCTAAATTGTATCTCTCTTGATAATAGCTCTTGTCCAATATGTCTTGGAAATCCTGGATTCTTACTTTGGGAGAAAGGAAAGGAATATAAAAAGTAGGAAAAGGATACAGATCTGGAATGTATCCATATAGTAGGAAAATAGGAAAGTCTTGGAGAAGATAAAAGGTCAATGCACCTATTTGGTACTTGAATTAGTCTTGTTTACAATGTTAAAATAAAATACCTGAAGGTAAGTAATTTGTAAATGAAAGAGCTTATTTAACTTATAGCATTGGAAATCTAAGAGCATACCAACATCTACTTGGCTCTGGTGAGGGCATCCTTAGCTTTATCACATCATGAGGGTAGCATGGTAGGAGCACTTGAGAGGGAGATCACATGGCAAGACAGGAAATCAGAGAGTGGGGAGGGGTTAGTCTTTCTCTTTTGTAACAACCTACTCTCGCAGGAACGAACTCTCCCAGGGTCCCACTAATCTCTTAGGAAGGCAGCACACTCCAATGACTTAATTTCCCAGTGGGCCCCTTCTCTTAAGGGTTCTATCTCCTCAATACAAACACACTGAGGACCAATGCATGAATTATTGGGGACAAACCACATTCAGACCATAATAGTACAGTTGTCCTCAACTGTGAGCTCAAGAGTAGTCTTGCAGAAAACGAGGAAAGCAGAAGCCAGAGAAACTGAACACCATGAGGAAAATAGTATTCACCTTGAATGATAAACATAGAATGACCAGAGTTTCGACTGGGTTAACAGCAGAAATAAGTGAGAACTAGAAAGAAGAAGTAAATATCACTTAAAAAATTTAATGTATGGTAAATGTGTGCTGAGTCAAATTGAGTAATACAACAGAATTTGCTATTATTTCTTTGCATTGATTCACCCATCAATTTCTTATTTACTCATTTGCTACATTGATATCAGCTAAATTCAACTGCATGCAAACAGAAAGCAGCTTCACTCTCTTTTTATACATCTTGCTTTCATACATACCCTTCTTTGGACCTTTTCTTTCTCATTTTGAATGAAACCCAAAGTTCCTCAGTTCTGCAGATTACACAAATAATTAAAAGTAATCTGGTCATATTTGGCCCTAAAAACATCTCATTTTCATAATTGAAATATCCAGTCCACTGTAATTATAAAAAGCTTCACATTTGATCCAATATTAGAGCTTTTCTGATTTGCAGCCTTTCTCTTCAGTCTCCAGTCACTGCCTTTCTCTACCATCACCTCCACTCTGCTTTTCGTAGACCACCCTGGCTTTCTTGGAAGTTGCAGTGGGTGTTGAGGGGGCTGAGAGCATGAAGAGGAAAGGTCTTCCAGGCTTAGCTGGTTGGTCAGAGAAGTGCCATATCTATGTCCTCTGGGTGTGGCAGATTCCTATGCTGATTCTTCCCCCACAAGGGCTCACTGCTGGATTTCGTTCTTGGCTCTAGGCTTCTGGTGGCCTACCCCATCCAGTCCCCTACAGGCAGTTCTCATGGTGTCTTCCTTATAGAGAGCACTTGCAGCCCAGGACCTCTCCCACTAAAGACCTGTCCCCACGGTCCTTAGTGGGAGAGGTTTCCTTCCAATATCTACCTCATTCTGTCCAGGGGCAGTCAGATCAAGCACAGTAGCCTTTTGTCTTTCTGTTCCCCAGAAAGGAATTAGGTACCATTGCCTGGGTCCTCCAAAGCCCAGAGAATGTAGGTTGAGTTTTCTGATCTCCTTACAGCACTGGAGTCCCAGAGGTCCCCTCATCTGACTTAGGACAAGGGGGAAGTATAACATTTTGCCCACTCTACAAATAACAGATCTGCCCTCCTTGGTTTTCCACTTCAACCCTTTTTAAGCTGTGAAGTTATGATGGTCTGAGGAAAGCAAACAGGGATTTTCACCACCTTCTTTGCCAATCCACACAGGCCCTCTACTATCTTGATTTGGAGATGAGGCGTGGGCGGAGGGAGTTGGCATCGGATGTCTTGATCTCAACAGTAGGGAATCTCAGATGAAACAGACTTGAATGGTTGTGCTTTATCATAGGTTACAAATAATAGAAACATGTATTTTGTGCAGAGGACTATTCTGAGTGTAGGTGATTCAAAATTTTAAAATGTGGTGACTGGTCTCAAGGGACTCATGCTTGAGGGAATACTCCCTCCTCTCTCCTCCCTATTCTGTGTCCAACCGGTCTTTGCACACAACAAATGTGTCCTGGGCTTTGAGGCTGGGATGAGAAAAAGGACGAGTGGGGGGATCTGAGAGGGTAATTAGAATCTAACAGTACTTTTTATGAAATGGAGACTGCAAGAGTTTTTCATCCCGAACCAGAGGAAATGAAAAAAATCAGGAGGTGAGCAGAGCCAATAGGAATTGGAAGCCAGGATTCCAGAAGCCCCAGAGGATATCTACATGCCTTGCTAAACAGGAGGAGATGGAGACAAAGATCAAGGCTGGGTTGTGATAACTAAAGGGAAATTGAACAAGAATAGCAGAATGTAAAGTAAATGGGCAGAACTATGTGCATGTATAAATATACTACCATGAATTTCACCTTTATGTATTCTATAAAGCACCAACTGAAAATCAATAGGTAGACAAAAAATAATAAAAAATGTAAATGGGCAGAGATCAAAGGCAACTGCCTGGAAGTGACCATTTGTGGCTTGCCTTTATCTGCCAACAGAGGCCTAATACCTGAGTGGCTTGGCAGAGGTAAGAGTTGGGCAGTACAGTCACAGAGCAGGTATAACCACATGGTTGTGTTCTACAGAGGAAAGTCTATGTGTTAGGAAGAGCTCTTTGCTGTTGTGGTGGTTGTTGCTTCAAGCCTATAAGAGATAGGATACGAACTGACACCTACAATGTGGGCAGGTGTTTAATAAGATTCTGAGGCTCCAATCCTACTGGTAACATTTTTTGCTTTCCTTCTGGGTAAAGTTTATTTAGATTTTGCCTTGTTTTCAGAGCTCAGCTAAGTCCCATCTCTTCTAGAAGCTTGTGATGTCTGTTTCCTCTAAACTCTTACAGGCCTTTGGAGTAACAATGCTCTGCCTGGCATTGTTAATTCCCCTTTATGGACACACCCTATCCTGACTCGCTGAAGCATACGGACCTGAAAAAAACTAGGTGGTTCCCTGCCCTGCAGCTTGGCAGCTGCACCAAAGTTACTCCATCTGTCAGGCTGAGATTTGTCCTCTACTCTGAGATTAGTCCTAATATCGACAGCCTTATCTATCATGTCATTGTTGCTGCAGGTGCCAATGGGACTTCAGTGTCCCAGCTCCCAGGACCTTGTTGCCTCTTTACATTCCTTCAAAGGAATGGGGTATATGTAACTGGTAGAGAAGGAAGAAAAAACCAAGTGACTGAACAGTTTAGGGAGGGAAAAGGGTTCTTTGCCCCTTTACTTGAGAGTGTGATGGTAGAAGAACTCTGGGAAAGCAGTGCTGAGGAGCTTTCTAGTGAAGGAAATAGGGGGGTGGGCTGAGCCAGGCCAGGTGTGTGGTTCCTGAATCCTCTCCCTCACCTACCACCTTTAGCTGTTCATTTTCCTTTTATTCTGTAGTAAGATGGGCTTGCAACTCTTTTTCCCATCATAAACTGCAGAGTACATAAAAAGAAAACATTCAACAAATTTGCTTGAGAAATGTCATTCTCTAATATTCAAATGGTATGTTAGCATTTAATTACTTGTAAATGCATAAATAAAATGTAAATGTTTACTACCATTACATTTATATTACATAGCCATGTAGGCTAGTAAACATGTCAATTGTAATTAAAATCAATTTACTAAATTCAGTTCATTTTATTTGTTTTCATTTATTATGTTTGAGTATATGATAGTCTGGCTTTAATGCACAGGAAGGAAGACTGTTCTATAATTTTGATCTCAATATATTCACAAGTCTATAAGTAATTAAAACGAGTTTTTTCCACATTATTTTATTGATGCATTATATTTGTACATGATTATGGGATTTGTTATTACATATTCATACAGGCACACAATATAACAATGTAATTTGGCCAATATTAGTCCCCAGCACTTCCCCCATGCCTTCCTCCTCCATTCCCCTAGTCCCTTTCCTGGATTCTACTGATCTCCCTTTGATTTTCATGAGATCCCCACCCCACCTTTGTTTTCCTTCTGAAGAGTTTTTTAAAAGTTCCACTACTGAAGATATGACTTATTTCCTAGTTTTATTTAAAAGTGTCAATTGAAGAAATAGAATCAAGAGTCACCCTTCCTTAGTACAAGCATAAAAGAAAGATATGGAGACCAATTTCAATAACATAAATGGAATGTGTCAAATCAAGAATAAAAAAGGAAAGACACAGGACCTCAAAGAGGCAAAACACCTAGAGAATTCAATAAAAATGCATGTCTTAAGTACTAACTATTGTTTACAAATAAATAAGAGGCACTATCCCCAACTTTGATAATTTATCTCCCTCACCTACCACCTTTATTCTATACAAATAGAATAATTGCTAAATTAGTTTCATACCCTGGCTTTGGTATGGAGTTGCTTTGCCCAGCATTACCAACAGGGAAAGTAGTAAGGTCAATTACTATAGGATATATTTATCATCGACCCTGTGTTTCAACAGAACTTGAATTTTACTTCCTAGTGCCATTGTCCACCTGACTTTCTTTAGATTTGATTTGCTAGAACAAGTTATTGGGGATTCCAAGAGCATCTGTGCTATTACTTTTTGCAGCATGAGCCTTTTTTCTTGAGAATGACAGCATGCACTTGTATCTTCAACCTTCTCTTTATAAATTTATAGCATTTGTCACAAAGCAGAAACAAGAAGATAAAGATGAATTGATGCTGATCTGTCAGTGCTATTGGAAATATAACTCAGAACACACACTTTGCTCATGTCAGAAATGGTATGTTCAAGTATGAGAAGAGTTGTTACTCTTGGTCCAGGAAGATCGGGAGCTGCCATTTTGACCTCTCAACAGAATAATCCAAGTTAAACAGTAGGTAGGAGCTGGTGGCTAGGAAGTCCTGTCCACCACCAAAATGCAAGAGTTATTTTCATTTTACCTAATAGGCCAGGAGGAAAACAAAAACAACTCTAGATGTATCTTTGAAAATATTGGTGGCCCTCTTCTATTTCTGATGACTTTGCATATAGTATTTTCAGGAGCCATTCCATAGATGAGTTTGAACTTCTATAGTTCCTTTCCAGTACATTGATTTTATCAGGCAATACTTGAAAACTCTTAATCACCATGCAGGTTACATTTTTAAGCATGTGTGTGTGTGTGTGTGTGTGTGTGTGTGTGTGTGTGTATGTGTGTGTCACAAACAATTCTTCCTTCTCAGTTACTAGAAGATGTTACTAGAAGATTTCAGTATGAATTATAGTAAAAACATAACAAGAAACCTTTGTCATTTCAATAAAATTAACTACATTTTATTTTAAAATAAATGAATCAAGAAATGGGATGGACTTAAACTTAAAAGTTTCTTCTCAGCAAAAGAAACAATCTGTGAGAAGAATAGAGAGCCTACATCTTGGGAGCAAATCTTTACCCCTCACACAGCAGATAGAGCACTAATCACTAGGGTATATAAAGAACTGAAAAATCTAAACACCAAAAAACCCCCAAATAACCCAATCAATAAATGGGCCAAGGACCTGAAGAGACACTTCCCAGAAGATGATGTACAATCAATCAACAAATACATGAAAAAAAATGTTCATCATCACTAGCAATTAGAGAAATGCAAATCAAAACCACTCTAATATTTCATCTCACTCCAGTCAGAATGGCAGCTATTATGAAGACAAACAACAATAAGTGTTGGCAAGGATGTGGGGAAAAGGCACACTTATACATTGCTGGTGGGATGAAAATTGGTGCAGCCAATATGGAAAGCAGTATGGAGATTTCTTGGAAAACTGGGAATGGAACCACCATTTAACTCAGCTGTTCCTCTCCTCGGTCTATATCTAGAGGACTTAAAAACAGCATACTACAGGGACACAGCCACATCAATGTTTATAGCAGCACAATTCACAATAGCTAAACTGTGGAACCAATCTAGCTGCCCTTAAGTAGATGAATGGATAAAAAAATGTGGCATATATACATAATGGTATATTACTCAGCAAGAAAAGAGAATAAAATCATGGCATTTGCAGGTAAATGGATGGATTTAAAGAAGATAATGCTAAGTGAAGTTAGCCAATCCACAAAAGCCAAATGCCAAATGTTTTCTTTGATATAAGGAGGCTGATTCATAGTGGGATAGGGAGAGGGAGCATGGGAGGAATAGATGAACTCTAGATAGGGCAGAGAGGTTGGAGGGAAAGGGAAGGGGCATGGGGATATTAATGATGGTGGAATGTTATGATCATTATTATCCAAAGTACAGGTATGAAGACACGAATTGGTGTGAATATATTATGTATACAACCAGAAATATGAAATATTATGCTCTACATATGTATTAAGAATTGTAATGCATTTGCTGTCATATATAAATTAAAAAATGATAGTACCTTAGGAAATGGGAAATAATCGACATAAAGTGTAATATTATTGTGTACTCTAGGTAAGGAAAACCAGAACAAACAACATTCACATTTAGCAAAACAAAAACCACAACTATAAATCATTTGAAATGAGCAGCTGAACTCTCATGAGTTTTGTCATTAAACATTCACTGAATTTACCAAAACCATGGATGATTGAAATTTATGCAGTTTATTTTTAAATCATATTCTAGGTGTTTTGTGTTATAGGCAGAAACTTTACTGTAAATCAACATGGCCAGGATAGTGTTACTGCAGAATGCATACAAGACTAATAAATGGGCCAAGTACACCACACACTACTTTAACACATAATTTTGGAAAAGATTTTTAAACATTGTTACACATTTAGGAAGATTCTTATGAATGTGACAGTATCAAGTGATCAAATGATCCTTAGCTGGGTTTCATAAATGATACAGTAGGGAGTCTTTGGTAAGGAAGAACCCAGGAAATCATCGAGGAAGCAGAAGCCATCAGTTGTCAGCTTTGGGCCAGTAATTGTTTATCATCAATACTAAGAATTCTCTGGAATGAACCCAGCCAACTGTAAAATGATTGCCTTCTGAAAAACCTACATAGCATAATACCCTAAAACATTATTGTTGTTAGTGGCCTTAGCAGTACTATTCTACTACACAAAAGTTTTTCACAAATGGGTCAATTCTTAAATCATGTCAAGTGAGAATTTGGTTCTGTTGTGAGAATTCTTTCCTTAACTTCTTTGTTTTGCAAGTGGAGAAACAAATAGAGAAGTTGAGCTGCTTGTGATCATATAGACCAGTAGCCTAGTTCACATTTATTATCAATAATTTAAAAAGTAATCTGTTTGCATGTGAAGCATACCATATTCATTTGGCTATATCATATTTTGTCTGATGCAGTGGAATGAATGTAGTCATAGAATTTTGCATTTATTTAACCACACATTCATACTCTGTTTAATTAGAAGAGAAGAAATCAATTCATAATATCATCTAACAAACATGCATTGAGTATGGATGCAGTATTCTCTAAGACTGTGGGCCACCTTTCAAGTAATCTCTATTTAAATATGGATGCATAAAAAATACAGGTTAGAGTTCTGAATAAACAAAATATAAAAATCATGCTTTGTTTAATTATTCCCAAACCCTTTGTCTCTTACTTGTAAGGTACAATATGGCAAAGGCTCTTGGCAGATGCCTAAGAGCTTTTATAACTGATTTCAAGAACTACTGAAACAAAGACACATTTGTTGAGGTCCAGATTCAGATGTTGGCCTGGCTTTTCAGAGGTAAACCATAAGTGTTTGCTCTTGGGCATGGATAAGAGGAGTTTGAAAAATTGGTTTGCCAATGATTATGCAAGCCATTACTGCACATTATGAAGCACTATTCACCCAATGCACAAGAAACAGATTTAAAACACAATAGCCACATGTGGCTGGAAAGGCAGGCAATCCTAGGGAGAGAACATTCCTGACAAGCAGGAACATTTGCTAACACCCAGATTAGACTGTACAATTTGAAGATGAAGAAATGAATTGCTGAGCATGTTTAAAAAGGCAGCAAGATGATTACTGATAACAATGGCAGCATGGTGTAGTAGGCTTTGCTTGGGTTATATGGTCTGTAAACATTTTCTGTCTGTTGGTACTTGGGCAGATTGCTAACATTTTCCAACCTCCAATTATTTGCATAAAGTGAAAAGCAATCTCTAGCAGCCTTTGAAAGCTATTCAGGAATCAAAAGAATTATGTCCTAAAAGTGTGTTTTAAATAAAATTCTACATAAGTGAGAATACTAATAAAATAAAAATATAATAATCAACAGAGTAAAATTATCAATAAACATTTAAATATTCACTCTGTGCCAGACAGTAAGCTAAAGGCTTTCTATGAATTCTTCCACTGGGTTACAAAGTATTATTAACTTCATTTCCAAACAGGATATTATGAAACTTAGATTGAATAACTTGACCAATGTCTATCTGACACCCATGTTTGTGCTTTAACTTATAGACTAAATTCGCTTCCCCTTTTTTTCTTTTTTTTATTGGTTGTTCAAAACATTACAAAGCTCTTGACATATCATATTTCATACATTAGATTCAAGTGGGTTATGAACTCCCATTTTTACCCCAAATACAGATTGCAGAATCACATCGGTTACACATCCACATTTTTACATAATGCCCTATTAGTAACAGTTGTATTCTGCAACCTTTCATATCCTCTACTATCCTCCCTCCATTCCCCTCCCATCTTCTCTCTCTACCCCATCTACTGTAATTCATTTCTCTCCTTGTTTATTTTCCCATTCCCCTTACAACCTCTTATATGTAATTTTGTATAACAATGAGGGTCTCCCTCCATTTCCATGCAATTTCCCTTTTCTCTCCCTTTCCCTCCCACCTCATGTCTCTGTTTAATGTTAATCTTTTCTTCCTGCTCTTCCTCCCTTCTCTATTCTTAGTTGCTCTCATTATATCAAAGAAGACATTTGGCATTTGTTTTTTAGGGATTGGCTAGCTTCACTAAGCATAATCTGCTCTAGTGCCATCCATTTCCCTGCAAATTCCATGATTTTGTCATTTTTTAGTGCTGCGTAATACTCCATGGTGTATAAATGCCACATTTTTTTTTATCCATTCATCTATTGAAGGGCATCTGGGTTGGTTCCACAGTCTAGCTATTGTGAATTGTGCTGCTATGAACATCGATGTGGCAGTATCCCTGTAGTACGCTCTTTTAAGGTCTTCAGGGAATAGTCCAAGAAGGGCAATAGCTGGGTCAAATGGTGGTTCCATTCCCAGCTTTCCCAGGATCTCCATACTGCTTTCCAAATTGGCCAAACCAATTTGCAGTCCCACCAGCAATGTACAAGAGTACCCTTTTCCCCACATCCTCTCCAGCAAATGTTATTGTTTTAGTATTTTACAGACTAATCCAATCACTTGCTCCCACCATCTAATATATGTTGTCAATATGCAGGACACTTATAAAAATATAAGGAACTAACAAACAAAATAGAAAATTAAGAATATTGTTCTAGAGCAACAAAACTTGAATGATGAAAAAAGGCTGCAGAATATTGTAAAAAAGCAATGTGAAGACTAGTGTGAATTTATGCATGTTGAATTTTATTTAACTAATCCCTGAAGAATAGAAATGGAAAACCATTTGATTCATATGATTGTGCAAATTATTTCCCATTTTTATTTACATAGAAATGTTTATATCATGCTGAGTATTACAAGTCATCTTGAAGATGACTTAAAGCCTACAGGACAATGTAATTATTATTGTCCCTTAATTTTTATGACCCATTGCTCCATTTAAAAATTATTCTATTTTTTATTATAAACAATTCCTGGATAATAGTCCTTTGAATTGGTCTATAGACCTCTGAGAATTCTAAAACTGCACTGTCCAAAGTGATACCCACCGCTTGCATGTATCTATTTAAATTATATTAAAATTAAGTAAAATGAAAATAATTTTAAGTTACAGTTGCTCCATCACACTAGCCATACTTCACATACTCCATCACCATATGTGGCTAGTAGCTATCATATTGGACACGGCAGATATATTGCCATCATCTGGTGGGGCCCAGAGGGCTTTCAAATCCCATATGTAATCACACCAGAGGATTTTCAGGAATATTCAGGGTGGAAACTCTTGGAAAGAGATGGGACTTATTGTTGATCAGTAGGATGTAAATGCAAAACAGTAATATTTGGAGAACAGTGCTAACCAGGTAAAGCACAGAATATGCCAGGGATGTTCTTCTAGAGCATTTCACTTAGAAGTGGGAAAACAGTGGGAAAGAATGAGCAAACAACTCTGAACAGAGCACTGAATTGTTCAGAGAGGACTTCTTAGGCAGATCATATGACTCAAGCAAAGGCACAGAACCTGGAAAAGGCCTTTTGACCTCGACAGGGTGTAAGGAGATTTCAAGACAATGACAGAGATGGTATGGGAAATTGGAAAGTAGGCTGAAATTGCAATGGGCCTTTTATTCTCTAAAATATTTTGGAGTATCTATGAAGACATAGAGGGCCATCAGAAGTCTTCAAGTGATATAACTGCATTTGTTTCATTTCTTATGAAGGAAGATAATTATGGCAGCAGTAAGAAGGCAACTTAGAGGTTGAGAAGAACTGGATTTTCCCTTGGTAGTATTGTGCTCTGTCGACCATATTTACAGTTCAAAAGAAGAATGACTTTAAAAAGACCTAATTTTCTGACATTAAATAATAAGGATACTAAAAGGACAAAGTAATGCTTTTTAAAATACCTCCTGGTGAAATGAATTATTATTGTGACCTGAAAAATTCAGTCAAATACTGAATAAATAACTTAATTGTTTGAAGTAGCTTAAATCTATTCTTGGTGAATGTATTTATTTATAATGCTATTGATTGGTTTATAATGCTATTACTTGGTTTTATAAGATCATAAGAGTTGAAATAATGTAATTATTATGGTAGATATAAAATGGAGAGAGAGATGAAATTCCAATGATGAGAAAAGGTGAGAAAGAAACCAGCTAAGTGTCTGTGCTGGTGTTTTCTTCAATTTGGAAAAAAAGATTTGCTAAAGAGAGTGACAGATTCTTCCCTCAATTTTCCCACTTCTCTATGTTAATTGTCAAAATAAGTGAAGGTACCATTGGAAACCAATTCTCCTCAATCAAGCCTTAGCCTTAACCTGTACTTTCTGGGCTATGAAACTATGTCTAACCCTGGGCAATGACTCCAGTTCTATAATTAGAAGGAGAAAACCACAATTTTCATAATCAATAAAAGATTGGAGGTACTGACTTAAGGAAGAAAGACATATAATCAATCACACACCTTCCCCCAGTAAATGAATCTCTGGATTCAACCAACCTAGGATTGAAACTATTTGAAGAAAAAAATTGCATTTGTATTAAACATACATCATATGGACTTTTTTCCTGGTTATTATTCCCTGAACAATATAGTATAGCAACTGTTTACATAGTATTTAAATCCTATTGGGTATTATAAGTCATCTAGAGATGACTTAAAATCTACAGGAGGATATGCATAGATTACATGCAAACACTTTGTCATTTTATATAAGGGATCTGAGTACCTGTGGATTTTGGTATTCATGGGACTCCTGGAATCAATTCCCTGTGGATTCCAAGAAATGAGTGTACTTCCGTTCAAGCCTGAAACACTAACAATGAAGTATAAGAAGGTGTCAAAGATGTCAATCAGACATTTTCCCAAAGGTCCCACCTTGAGCCACAATTCAAAGAAGTGGGAAGGCCCCTCTATTGTTTCCCCAAATGACACTTGGTTCAACTCACTGGCTTTCCCCCAGACAGATTGGCCCTGATACTCTCCCTGGAAGGTGCCCTCAGACTGCAGTCTCTGCTTCATGAAAGCACAAATGGAAAATGAAGCATTTTATGCCTCAATGTAGCTGTCACATTATTCTGTCCTCTTTTAGGTATGTAATTAATTTTAGTATTATGTTTATGCAACTTAAAGCCTAATCATTTTTAATACCTGTCCCAGAAATTGTTAAGACACCACACACACACACACACACACACACACACACACACAATATGGAGATATCTGTTTCTATTGTGCTAGAGCAGAATTGGTTATTCAGTAATTGGTACTGAACTTGTAGTCATACTGCAAAGAACAGAAAATGGAAAAAAAATCATAAAATATTTCTTGACATTTTAAAGGATACTGCATAAAGCTGTGATTCCTGAGAGGAGGGATATAGATAAAATATCCCTACAACCATCCCCAGCTTTTTGCTTAGAAGCACTTTCTGAATTGAGGTACAGTAAGGGATACCTCAGGAGAAACACAGAGATCACAAAATTGAAGAGACATAAATAAGAATCCCGGGAAGCTGGAATGACTAGAATTTACACTTCAGAGAATCAGAAGAGTAGGGAGCTGTGCAATTAGTTATAGAGATCTACAGAGGGTCTTACTTGAGTCTGTTGCTGTAGACTGTGATTCACAGAAAGAAACTCCATGAGGCCAGGAAAGAACAATTGGAGAGCTATAAGTATTGAGGAATGATTCCCCAATGTTTTCTTAATTTTCTATATGAGTTACAAGCAGAGAAACTGAGTACATTTGTTCTGGACTATTTTCTCCACAGATATTTGTATATCAAATAGACTTGGAGGATACTAATGTCTCCCTCAGAAGCAAAGGACAGGCATATGTACTGCCCATTATACAAACTTTATATTCATTAAATTTTCAGGGTTCTCTGTTGTGCCAAAATGCACTGCATGTGCAGGTATTACCCTGTGGGAATTGGAGTTCAGGAAAATAATGCAAACGCTGACACTGTGGCTTCTGCTACTGCCATGAGTAATAAAGTCCATTGTCTCTGATCCAGGAAACTCATGTCTTCTGCCAATATCCTTAAAGCTATAACAAGCTAACTTGTTAGCTTGCAAAGAGGCTAAGATTTCTGACCCTTCATAGATTAACCAACTTTAATCAAATTTTCTGTGGTAATGATGGCAGAGTTTGCTTGTGTTTGGACTTAGAAATGATTATGTGGGAGTTATGGGTTTCCTTTTTTTTGGCAGAGGTGAGGGGTATAGGCTTTCTTAACTATTTGTTTTTAAGATAATTTGGGAAGATACCAAGGGAATGCCTGACATGTAAGACATGTGCAAACTGTGATGAAACCTTACATCATGGATATTCATGCTACTGTTAAAAATAATTTTGATTCAACATATTTTATCTTTCATTAACTTGTAGATATCATGGCATTTTTTAAAAGAAATGTAATAGAACAGAAATAAATGCTTTGTGATAAACTTTGCTATTACTAAGAGGTAAAACTTAGACATGAATGTGCCCTAACATGTATGTGCCCTAACATGACACCATTACAGAGCACTATCATTGTATAAATAGTCATCTTTCCACAACAATTAAAGGTTTCCTTGGGTGTCAGGGTATAAGAATCAGACTAACATTTTTTCCTTTTTTATTTGTAAAACTCGTGAACATAGAAAATATTTCACAACAGTAAACAAAACTTCCATACCCTCCACTTGCTGTATGGATAAAAAATAAATAAATTCTAGCTGATCAGCTCAGTCTTCATTGTAAATGCTAGTCATTTTTTATCTTTTTACTCTTTTGTATTCTCTCAGCCTAGATACTATTAATAGGACTGTTCTATTACATGTTTCACTTTAGACCTCTTGAGTCATATACAAACTTTCATCTTTAATTAGTTTAATAGCTAGTGTGATTGATGAGCAGTAATACATGGAAAGGGCTGATAATCCTTGGTTGTGCATAGCTGAAATAGATAATGACAAGATAAGGTTTTCAATGGCTCCTACAATACAGATGAAGAGACTAGGGAACTACAAAGGATATCTTGGTTAGTAGCAGATTCCAAGGGGACAAAAAAGGCAATGGAATATCTGCTGACATAAATCTTTCTCATCTATAGGATATTGTCTCTTAAAGTCTTTTTCTTAAGGCAAGTAACAAAACAGAATATGTTTTCCCACAAAGAAGGAAGATCAAAGTAAAATGCTCTTCTGTTCTTTAAGAGAAATATGGAGACACATGCAAAGAGACAGAGAATCTAATGAAAGAAGTCAAGAGCCTTAAGCAGAAATAATACAACATTTTTATACAGGTACAGGTATTTCTAATGTTTAGAATGCATGAGTGTTGGCTTGGAATAGGTAGTGTTCCAGAGAGAGAATCTCAGATATGTCCCTTAAGGACTTAGAGGCGTGACTAAGAACAAGTCACTCTCAATAGTAAAATAAGGTCTTAGATTAGAAAAACATGAAATGTGAGCTCCAGGTTAGAACTAAGAGTTCTGTGAAATGACAAGGTACATGTAAGTTTCTACTTCACCAGCCAGTAATGTAAGAAGGAAATGTCATACCCTGCTGAGGCTGGTAGAGGGTGGCTATCAGAGTTACTTCTGAGACTTTTGCAAACTACATTTGCCTCAAAGTCATTCTGACAAAGTTTCTCTACCATTCACTGTATACAATCCCATCTCCTTCTGAAGACTGAATGCCCATTTGAGCCACTGGTCCTAACCAATAAGTTCTCCTATGATAACCTCACTGGATAGAGCAGGATGTAGGCTGAGAAGCACTGCTTCAGTGAGTTTATGTCCTTCTACACTTCCTGTGACCTACTCATTCTGAGAGGACATCTGGCTCTGCCAGGAGGAGGGTGGGACTGTGAGTGTGTGCAGAAGCTGGTTCTAGTTTCTTGACAACCCTGTACCACTCCATATGAGCGGGTGCACACATACACACAAACACACAAACATACACACATACACACACCCCCCAACAGGAAAAGCCAAGGAAGGCCCATTGTACACACACTACTCACAACATTCCCGATATGCATCCCCTTATTCAAATGCAGCTGAGAATGTGTCCATCATCGCTCTGTGCATGTCTACAAGTGACTGCAAGGACATCTCAAATATTTATTTGGGGTGGGGGTTACAAACTTTAGTGAGTATGAAAACTCACAGATTTTGAACTATAAGTAATGAGGATTTCCTGTGTCTGGAAGACTCTGGGAGAAAATCATGGTAGTTAAGGTGAGGGCAGGCAAGTTGTATTAGGACATTTTTTGCAGCAGCAACTCAGGATTCTCACTGTAATTTTAGCTAATTTAAACATTATCTAGCAATATACATATGACATAATATCTTATATCTGACTACAGAGGCTAAAGCCATATTATCTTTGGGTCTTTTTTATGCTAATTTAAATGAGCAGTAGGATATTCACCAAAATGCAGGTTTCTTTCAAATTTGCTTCAAGTCCCCTCATTACAGCCCTTTCCTGCTTGGCTATGCTAATGGTCATTATCTTACCACCCAACAGCCCAGGAATTCCATCTTACAGTAGTTGATGGCTAAATGAAACTAGTGTCAGAGGAAAATGGCTTCGAACACCAGAAGGGTAGGACATCAACTGGAAAGAAACATGGGCACAAAGCTTCTCTGGCATGTTGAACTTTTGGCTTTGCTTTTTGTTTCACCATTTCTACATTGTGTTTTTCTGAGCAATACCAACAAGAAATAGTTGAGTTGGTCACAGTTGTGAAAAATGCTTTTTGAGAGTGCCATCTCAAATGGAAACTATGCTTTTTTTGTACTGTTTGGTATTTTAAAAACCATGCAGAGTATACATATCCCTTGGAGGGTCTTCAGCATTCTCATTTCTGATCTTACATCAGCCTTGTTATTTTCTCCATTAGTGCTCAAGTTACAGCCAGGAAAGCTTGTGCCTGGATTGAGAACATTGCCTCAATCATCTGCATGGGAATTGGTAGTTTTGCAGAGCAGTCACAGGTGAAAATGAGGGGAACACCTACCGATGTAAAAACCATTAAAGCTACAATAAAATAAATGTCCCTTAATATCACCCCTATTCTCGAAGAATATTGATTTAGGAATAATTTTAGTAATGTACTTCACCCAAGTGATTGGTAATTTTTATCTGCTAATCCCAATGTGAGATGAAAATTAATCTCAGAAATGGAATTGTCACTGGCTGTCCTTTCTCAGATCTTGTTCTATGTGGTGTACAGGCAGATAGCAGGGATTCTCTTCCTACTGTCTAGTATCTTGCCACTGTATGTCAGGGGTCTGAAGGTGAATCCATGTAACTGCTTTATTTAATTGTTGTTTAAAAAATAATATTTTTGGTAGCCGGGTATTGAGTCCAGGGATGGATAACCAGCCCTTTTTTTTTTTTTTTCCACATGTATGTTTGGAGACAGGGCTTTGCCAATTTGCATAGGGTCTTGCTAAATTGCTGAGGCTGGCTTCAAATTTACAATCCTTCCGTTTTAGCCTCGAGAGCTGATGGGATTACAGACATGCGCCACTGCACCCAGCTATTCTTTAAAAAATTTTAACTGTGGTAAATTATACATATAACTCAGAGTTGGCCATTATAACCATTTTTAAGCTTACATCTCAGTAAGTATACTTAAGTAAGTATACTTAACACTAATACTTGTAAAATTGAAACTCTGTAAACCATTAAATACTAACTTTCCATTCCCCTCTGGCCTAGCCCCTAGCAACACCACTCTATTTTCTACCTGTGATTTTGACTATTCCATGTACCTCATATAAGTAGAATGTCACAGTGTCTATCTTTTTGTTACTGGTTTATTTATTTAACTTATCAGAATATCTCCAAGGTCCAACACATTATAGCAGGTGTTGGAATCTTTTCCCTTTTTAAAGCTGAATAACATCCCATTTATGGATATATCACCTTTGTTTATTCATTCACCTGTTGATGGTTACTTCTACCTACTCCTTTATTTTAAAATAACTAAAATCTTGTGAGACAAACATATGACAACATAAACCCATGGAATGAAGTTCATAATTATGCTCTTCAAACTTAAGAGTTAAATAAATTTGCTGGAGATAAATAATCTGTCCATAACCCTTATGATCCAAACCCATTTCATCTCTCTCCTCATTTCCCACTTAGATTAGTCTGCTCTGGCTATTTTTGATCTTCATGTAAAGATCAACCCTATTCTACCTTGAGGTCTTTGCCAACATATTTCCTTCTGTTTTGAAAGTTGTCTTTTCCTAGGTTTCTGGATAGCTCTCTCCCTTCCTTCAAATATATGCTGAAATATTCTCTAATCCAAGAGACCTTCTCTGACCAGCCACACTAATAGCAACCACATTATCTGTCTCTCTTTTGCTTCATATTTGCATAACAGCCATCACTATAACTCATATTATCTATTTTCTTGTTTTTATCACTTATTTTCCCCAACAGAAAGAAAGTGCTGTGAGATCAGGACTTTTTGTTTACTACTATATCTCTAATACCCAGAACTGTGTGTAGTAAATAAAGGAAATTTTTGAAATATACTTATTAGATATTATTTTGAGATATTATTATTTATATATCACTAACTATCATAATGCTGGACATTTACAAATGTTAACTTATTTCATACTTATAAAAATTCTAAGAGGTGCTATATTTGACCATATTTTCAAATTAAAACAATGAGGGCACATTCAAGTAATTTATTTAAGGTCACCCAGCTGGTGTGTGATGGAGCTACAGTACAAAGTGAAACAGGTTTGTTCCAGAATCTGTGCTCTTTGTTTTCCAATGCTGGGAGTCAAACCTAAGGCCTCCTTCATGCTAGGCAAGTACTCTATCACTATATTATCTCCTGGCTCCAGAATCTGTGCTTTTCACTATGTATTGAGGGGGAAAAAATGACCCTTAGTCCTGATGTGTTGGCACAGGCCTATAATCCCAGAGACTGAGGAAGCTAAGGCAGGAGTATCACAATTTGAAAGCTAGCCTTGGCAATTTAGTGAGACCCTCCCTCAAAAACAAAACAAAACAAAAACTGGGGATGTGGTTCAGTTATAGAGTGTCCCGGGTTTAATCCCTTGTACCACAGAAAAACTAAACAAAAAGAAAATGATCTTTAAATTACAAAATGAGAGGGAACACGTTGCAAGTTTTCTTCTTCCCATTATATAATGTGGTGTCTTTGCTCAATGACAATTTGCACCATGAATTATAGATTCTACAGGGCAGAGAGTGGAATAAGTACATTTTTCTATTGCCCTTTCCCTCCTCTGGAAGAAAAAAGCCCTGGCATATGAGATTCCATTTCTCTCTACCCTGGACATTATGTTTAGAGTGTGGACATGGCCAGTGAATGTTACTAGTACTTGCCTGGCTCAACAGTCACATTCATTCCAGGAAATGACAGGTCAGGACATACTAACATCTTTGTAGGAATAAGACTTAATCATTTATATTTATCAGACTTAACTGGAACTACAAATACCTTACCAAGAAAGGAAGATGCTCTGGAATTTCAACTTCTCTATGTTGTACAGAGATCAACCCTTAGAGCCACAGCTTTTCCCAGCACATTGTCTTAATAGTTCATTTTTTCCTGTATTTCTCAGCCTTCTTTCTCCTTGCTTCTCTGCTCTGTGTCATTCCCCATGTAGTGTAGGTTTGGCATTGCATCTCAGAATTCCTCTAATGTACCATTTCAGTTGAACTTAAACACTGGGGTGATTACTAATTTATTGCTGTCTACTGCTAAGTGCTTAATGCAAGCTTAATAAAAATCAATAGCTGTGTGTGCCTCTCCATTGCAGGATTATGCTTCTGATATATGCCAGGGTTAGGTCATATTCAGGTGATTTATTGAAAATTTTCTGGGATAATCTATCTCCTTCTTTATTTATTGGTACCATGGAAGATGTTAATGGTCAGAAAATTGAAAGCAGAAGCAGAAAGCAGAGAAGAGTACCATACACTTTCTTCTTCAACAGTCTCACTGTGTGCAAAGAGGTTAATGCAGATAAATACCAAGCCTGATTCCAAGAAAATTAGAGTTAGGATGCTAAAAGCATTTCCAACCCAAAGGCCCATGCTGTAAAATTCCTCTGCTCTTGAGCACTATTTCCTACTCCCAAACACACTCATTTCTGTAAAAAAAAAAAATTACTCAGTTCATTTTACTATTTACAAGTTCCACCCAGAATTCCTGACCTCCTGTGCTCTCTCCCTCTAAACCTTCCGTTATAAAAGGTGACCCGTATTAGATGGTTAAAGCCATCTACCTGTACTGAGAAAACTAATCTCTTTCAACAAAATACTTTCAACCTTCTCTTTTAAACTATCCTTACAAATAATAGGCATAATAAAGTCACAAGCTATCCTGAGTTCATCTTTTTCTCAAACCACATAGAAGGTTTCTGTACTCTGGCAGCAGACCTTTGCTGTCTCTGCTCAATATCAGACTGAGGAGGTGGCCTCTTCCAGTCCAACCCCAAGCAGGACATTGGGTCATCATCTAATGGAAGAAAGTGGTTCATTTTCTGTACAACTTCCAGAAACCTGACATTTATTCCTAACCATGCTCCCAGTTCCAGCAACTCTATCATAATTTCCTTGTAAACTGTTAGCCCTGAAAGAGGTTTTTCAAAAGAGAGGCCCTTTATTAGTTCTACCAGTACGGTGTCTATGGCTTCATCTACTTTATGGCAATGTTTTTGACTTTAAATATTTGAGTTCTTCAAAATATTGAGCCACCACAAGATTTTAGCATATCATTTATTTTACTAGAAATAACTTATGTTAATAGACAACTAAAGTTCTTTAAATTAAATTTAGAAAATTCTCTAATAAAGTAAATTCCTGTCATTATAACTAAGCATCATTATCCAGAATAAAGGCAGAGAGCAAGCAGGGACTATTTCCACAGTGGCTGTTATTCCTTTTCCCATTTTCTTTATTTGCCAGAAGAAGAAAACAAGAAAATGTTCTATTTCATTTTTGTTAGAATTGAGCTTTAGAAAAGTGCTTTCTTCTCATTTCATTTTTATTTTCTGTCATCGGCTGCTGCCTCCTGCAGCCCCAATTCTGAATGCTGTACATAATGTTGGTTTTATAACCACCTTTATAAATCAATTTTCTTTAAAAAAATAAAGCCAAAACCATATTCATTCAAAGTGACTGTTGGCAAGTAAAACATCTTTAATCTTCTTTAAATAAGCTATAAAAACGAAGCAAGAGACAGTCTTTAACAAAATTGATCTTAAAAATACTCTTACTAATGCAGGCTGTAGGACACATTAGAAAATCACATTCACTTGCAAAACATTTTATCCGCCTATAAAATTTTCACTAGCTTTCTCTGTTCTTAACAGTGCTACAGCAATAATAAATCAATAGGAAATTTATCAGAAGAAAAAGAAAATGAAAATGTATTTGCTGTGGGTTGCAGTTTTCATTTATATTGACTTTCATATTTATTGAATGTTTGATTTCTTTGAGATCTTCCTGGATTGCTTATAGGCCCCACAATCCTGGGTAAGGCCATTTTCATTAATTCAGTTCAACATATTTATGTCTATAGTGTTTACGATGTATTAGACACTGTGCCAGGTATCTGGAAAGAGAGAATAGAATTTTAAAAAGATAGAGAGAAATAATAGAAGAATTGCCAATAATAATCTAGTAAGAAAATTATTTTTAAGAACTACATAAGGTACTTACGGTAAAGCCTCAATGACTAGATTCCATTTGAGGTAGTCTAAGGATGAGGAGGATTTTGGTACATAGGGGGAACTCCATTCCAGAGTGAATGCACATGAGAAAGGAAGAAAGAGTATAGGAACATGGCTGAGGGAGGAAATGTAGCTTATAAGGATGAGAGCATCTGATAGAGATGACAGACACAAGACACACAGGATCACGAGAGTGCCAATTTAAGGGGGTAAAGAACAGTATTTTAAACAACTAACACTGGAAAAACTGGATAGCCACATGTAAAAGAATGAAGTCAGACCTTTTGTTAGGCCACATAGAATAATTAACTCCAAGTGGGTCACAGATCTAAATGTAAGTGCTAAAACTACAAGACTTAGAAAAACACCTAGAAGTAAATCTGCATCACTGTGGATTATGAAGCTTTCTTAAATATAGCAGCAAGGGTAAAACCAAAAAGAGAAAAATAAAATAAATTGGAATTCATCAAAAATGAAAGAAAATTATAATCCAAAGATATTATCAAAAAGTAAAAAGACAACCCAAAGAATAGGAAAAAATATTTGTAAATAGTATGCAAAATAGGAAATTATATGCAAGAATATCTAAATAACTGCTACGTTTCAACATTTTGAAAAGATAACCTAATTTTAAAATGTCCTTAAAAAGGTTTTGAACAGATATCTTCTTCTTCAAAGAAGATATAAAAGTTGTCATTAGGTACATGAACAAAAAAATGTTTGACATCATTGGCTACTAGAAAAATGTAAATTAAAACTATAATGAGGCACTATTTCATATCTACTGAGATTATAATAAAAAAGATAATAAGTTTTGGTGAGGAGGTGGAAAAGTTGGAACCCATATACATTTCTGGTGGGAATTTGAACTATTGCACTCACTTTGGACAATAGTTTGGCTCGTCCTCAAAAAGTCAAACATAGAATTATTATAGGATGCAACATGCCAACAATATATGCCCACAAGAAACTTAAAAAAAAAGTTCATGCAAAATCATGTAGTCGAATGTTTATAGAGGAACTATTCATAAAAGCAAACAAGTGGGAATATCCAAAGATCAAAAGCTGAAGAATAGATAATTCAGTGTAGGATGTCCATTGAATGGAATATTAAATGGTGCTGGGAAAATTAGAAATCCACATGTAATAAAATGAAATTAAACCTATATCTCTCATCCTGCATGAAACTAAACTTAAAGTGGATCAAAAACTTAGGCACTAGAACAAAGACACTGAGCCTAATAGAAGATAAGCCCTAAATCTTTACCACATCAGCCTAAGATCTGACTTTCTTAACAAGAATCCTAAAGCACAAGTAAAATCAAGAATCAATAAATGGGAAAAATTCAAACTAAAAAGCTTCTTCTTAGCAAAGGAAACAATAACGTGAAGGGATAGCCTACAAAATGGGAGAAAATCTTTACTATCTGCATCTCAGATTGAGCATTAATCTCCAGGATGTATGAATAACTCAAAAAACTTAATTACACACACACACACACACACAAACCAAATAACCCAACCAATAAATGGGCTGAGGAACTCAACAGACACTTCATGTAAGAAGAAATATAATCAATCAAAAAATATATGAAAAATGTTCAACATCTCTAGAAATTAGAGGAATGCAAATTAAAACTACTCTAATATTTCATCTCACTCCAATCAGAATGGCAATTATCAAGAACACAAGCAACACTAACTGCTGGAGAGTATATGGGGAAAAGACTCATACATTGCTGGTGGGACTGCAAATTGGTGCAAACAATCTAGAAATTATTATGGAGATTCCTTAGAAAAATTGGAAAGGAACCACCATTTTACCCAGCTATCCCACTCCTAGATTTATATCCAAAGGACTTAAAATCAGCATACTTCATGGATGCAGCCACATCAATGTTTCTAGCAGCTCAGCTTATAATAGCTAAACTATGGAACCAACTTATGTGGCCTTCAACAGATGAATAGATAAAAAAAACTGTGGCTATAGACTGGAATATTACTCAGCTTTAAAGAAAAATGGAATTATGGCATTTGACAGTAAATGCATGGAATTTGATAACATCATGCTAAGTGAAATAAGTCAATTCCCCCAAAACAAAGGCTAAATGTTTTCTCTGAAAATAGATGCTAATTCACAATAACAGAGGGGTGCTAGGGAAGAATAGATTTATTTTGGATTAAGTAGAGGAGAGTGAAGGAGGGGTATGGAGGTAGGAATAGTAGTAGAATGAATCAGACATTATTACCAAGTTCATATATGATTTTACACGACTGGTGTGATTCTACATCATGTACAACCAGAAGAAAAATTATACTCCATTTATGTATGAGAAATTATACTCCATTTATGTATGTGTTAATGTGCATTCTACTGTCATGTATAATTAATTAGAACAAATAAAAAAGAAAAAGAAAAAAATGAATAAAAAAAAGAAGAAATGAAGTACTGTTACTCGTTACAACATGGAAGAACGCTGAAAGCATTATGCTAAGAGGGTAGTCAGTCATAAAGATCTTATATAGCCTGATCCCATTTAATTGAAAGGAAAATCCACAGAGACTGAAAGTGTATTAGTGCGCAGGGACTGGGTGGCAAGATACAGGTGGAAATGAGATCAATGAGGAATTTCTTTTTGTAGTGATGAAAATGTTCTAATATTTATTATGGTGGTAGTTCTAAAACTCCATGAATATACTAAAAATAATTGAATTGTACATTTTAAGTGAATGAATTGTATGTTATATGAATTATATCTCAATAAGTCTCTGTTTTTGAAAAAAAATACCAAAACAGACTCCAGAGCAAGACTTCCCATATTGAAATTCATGTTTTTACTTACAAGTTATGAAGTTCTGGGCTATTAAATTTCTTTGTAGCTAATTTTTTTCATCTATAAATGAATGATTACTTCTAGCTGAGCTCTCAAGGGAAATTTTCACAAAGGTGGAATTTGTTACGGTCTCAAACACAGTACTTTCCTAAATTGTGAGATGAAGACATTAAAAGGAAAAAGAAATGAACTGATACTTTTAGAACACGCACTGCCTACCAGGGTTTCTGCTAAGCATTCGGCATGTGTTTTTGCACGTACTACCCACTATTTCTGATTTTTTGAAAAAAATTGACTCTGAAAGTAAAGTAATTTTAAGTGACCAAGTAGGGTTTCAATTGCAAGCCTAGTGTCTGGCCTGAGTAACAACTATAAGGTGAAAAGTGCAGGAAGCCAGTGAAAAGTCAGGGGCAGGGTGGCCAAAGTGTCTGGATTTCATCCTGTGGGTGCTGGGGAGCTATGAAATTGCTCAACAACATCAATGAAAGGCTATAAGGAATATTGATGTAAATGTATTTTTACATGTAGAAGTCCAAATTTGTCTTACACCTTATTAGATAGAACAAATGTACCTTTGAGACATCTTTCAGTGTTACTCAAAATAGACAGAGCTGACAAGCTTGCCTTTAGTGAATTTTCCAGCAAAGTGGTTTGCTTCCCATTGCAAGATAACTCTAAAAGGTGAATTAAAACTCTATATGTGCCTGAATTTGTTAATTTGAGCTGCTAATTGTTATCAAATGACAAGTTGATTTTCATGTGAATTTTGGCACTAAGAATAGATATTTGAAGGCTTTAAATCTCATTTTAAAAATCTCAAAAAATGAACAAAAATTATGGTCTTACTTTATGCAAGAACTCAGTGAAAAAGAACACATCATCTAGTAGTACTTCCTTTTCTGAGGTTTTACTTTTTGCAGTTTTAGTTACCCACAGTCAATCACAGCCTGAAAATATTAATATTGACATTAATATTTGTCTTGGCTTTTCAAGAGAAAGAGGCCATATTCACATAACTCCTTTCCACATAACATTTGTTAATAGTACATCATTGTGATTTTTTTATTTCACTATTAGTTATGGTTGTTAATCTCTTACTCTGCCTAATTTATAACTTAAACTTTATCACAGCTATGTATGTATAGGAAAAACACAGTGCATGTAGGAGTCAGAACTATCTGTAGTCTCAGCCATTCACTGAGGGTCTTGGAACCTGTTATGATTTGGATATGAACTATATCTGCAAAGATTAGGTATTTAAGACTTGGTCCCCAAAGCAATAGAGTTCAGAGACCATTGGAAAGTAATTTGATCATGAGGGCTCTAATCTCACCAATGGATTAATCCATTGATGAATTCATAACTTAATGAACTATTGCATGGTAACAGAAATTTATGAGATGGAGCCTAATTAAAGAAAGTGGGTCCTTGGGGTCATGTCCTTGGAGACTATATGTCCC